>NW_027205381.1:8231276-10910026 GCF_024711535.1 Dipodomys merriami
TGTACATCACCTTTACAATAATGTTTTAATAAAATAAGAAACAGAAGAATATTCTCCTTTGTTCTGACTGTGCTAATGCTTACAGTGCTGTTTAATTAAAATTATGTCAAAGTGTAATTGTTTGGTTGTTTTGCTATCCATTGGATTAACTTTTGATTTATAGACATATTCTAGTTGTTACAAATGAGGGAAACCATGCAGCCTATGTTTCTTTGGGTCTGGCTTACTTCATTTAATATCATTTTTCCAAGTCTTTTCATTTCCTTACAAATGGGGAAATGTCATTCTTTCTTATGGAAGCATAGATTCCATTGTGTATATATGCCACATTTTCTTGGTCTATTCATCCACTGAGGGGCAATTGAGTTGATTCCATATCTTAGCTATAGTAAGTAATGCTTCAGTGAACATGGTTGTGATGGTGGCTTCAGTGTAGCTGGTTTGTGGTCATTTGGGTAAATGCCCAGGAATAGAATTGCTGGGTCATAGCGAACCTCCTATAGAACCCTAAGCATAAAATGATGCTTATCAAAATGAACTCCAATAAATAGAAACAAGAGATTTTTTATTGTACTATTTTCAGTTATTTCTCTTTTTTTTTCTTTTTTCTTTGGTTTATTCCCTTTTGTCACTGATATTTTTTGTATCCTTTGTCTTACATCTAAGTTTATTTGATTTGGGGAGGGGAAGAGGAATCATAGAAATGGTGAAGCAAAAGGTGAACCAATTGTTTTGATATTCACTAGACACTATGTTGGAAATTAACTCACAACTTGGGGAAAAGGGGGCCAGAAGGGGAAAAGTGGGAGAAAACAAGGGGGAGTAACACTGTTCAAAAAGAAATATACTCATTACCTGATTTATGTAACTGTTAACACCTCTGTATACCACCTTTATAGTTAAATTTAAATTAAAAAGTAAAAATAAATAGTTAAGAAATGAGCAGGAATATAGCTCAGTGGTAGAATGCTTCCCTAGCATATGTAAGAACTTGAGTTCAATCCCCAGCACCATAAAAAAGAAAGGAAGTTGGAATGGGGGATTTTTTTTTTAATTCTCTTTTGAAAATATAATCTTAGTGTTATTACTAAAGTGTTGCACAGAGAGATTACTATTTCACAGTTCAGGTAATCCATACATTTTTCTTTAGGACAATGTCAGTCCTTCCTTTGCATTCTTTGTTGCTTTCCTTTCATTAGTGGTACTGAGGTTTGAATTCAAGGCCTTGTACCTGATAGGAACGTGTTCTACTACTTGAGCCATGTCTCTCAGGTCAATGGTAATTTTGTGACTGTTATTATTTACCCAGTATATAAAAAATACTATCATTTAAAATTAAACCAATATAATGATTATTAATGAGATATTTCTTTACTTTGTATACTAAATCCTTGGATTAGATATGTACAAAGAATTAGAGCCCATCCCAATGTGGATCACACAACCCTAGCATACAGCACCATCCAAGCTCTATCATTTTCACAAACAGCAGATTTAGCCTGACATGATCCACAGGATCTTTTACTTTCCTCTTATTTTATGATGATCTGTCTTGCCTGTGGGCCTTACTGCCTTTCCTTTGGGGACCACTCTTTCCCTGTCACATATCTAGAACATCTGTCAGTCTTGTATTTGCTATCAAAGCAAAGCTTCCATTGAAGCTGCACTGTATGTGATCCATACACAGTATTATTATTCCCATTTTGTTTCAAAGATGTAGTAGTAATGCTACAATATGAAGAAAGGCCAGTCAGGCTTCAAGAGGTGCCAGTTGAAGGGAAGGCAGTATCTGAGGACAGAAAGGGTTAGGTCAAGTTGAAGCAGGATATAGGGAAAATGAAGTGTGATCAGTTTAAAGCAAATACAGGAGCTATTCATTCATCTACTTCCCTTAAGACTAAGGGACCAAAGTCATTTAAGGGAAATGAGACAGGATAACTTGAGGAAAATGAGGCCTGGTGAAGACAACTCAGAAATATGGTATTAAGAAACATAGAAGAGCCATCTTTGCTTCAAAGGGAGACAACAGGATGATTCCTTCCTGAGGAATGCATTTCTCACCTCATGAATTAGCACCTTGTCTGACAGGATGTATGCCTTCCTTAGAAAAATGCTTTCCCAAACCGTAAGCAACCTTCTGCCCCAAAATGCAGATTGAAGGGTGCCTCCTTATTTCAAGGATTGAAGTAAGGGAAAGACTAGGTCTAAGTAAGTCACCTTGTTTTCACAGGCATCCTAGCACCTGACCAGGTGATGGGGGTTGTCCACCCAGCTTCCAAGGCCTAGAGGTAAGATAAGCCATCCTTTGATTTTCAGATAACCTCTGTTGTTAGAGAGGATATGTAAGTGCTGTTTGGCGTCAGGAGAGACCCACCTCCCAGGTGATGGACATGCCTGAATTCCTAGAGGCAGCGGCAAGGATGATAAGTTACTGTCAGTCCTGTGCCTTGAATTTGGGAGAACCTGCCCCCTGACCTGACTGGATTTGAGGGTCAGACCTGTGCAGATATCATTACTCCAGGACTTGTGTGCTGTGTCTGTTCTCCTGGCTCTGCTCTAGTCAACATGGCATCCCACTTCACCTTTCTGTTAGGGCTGATGTAGATTGCTGGTATTGTTTTTCTGCTCTCTTTCCTTTCCTGCTCTCATGCTCAGTTTTCTAACAGTGTTAAGTGCATTTGTGGGGCTGCAAGTCTTTGTGACAATAGTCCACTTGCAGAGCCAGCTTTCTAATAAAGACTCCCAATTCAACCTCTCAAAATGTGGCTTCTCTGATCTCACTGTCTGGATTCACCTTACAACAGGATAAGGATCTATTTTATGGCAGGATGCATTCTGACCTGGAAGAACTGCCCAAAACATCCAGAAACACAGAAAGTAACACCAGGAATAATCAGAGCAAAGATAGAACTCCTATTTTTGCATAATTTGAAACCAGACCCCCTGTCATATAAATGTCCCTAACAGCCAAAGAGCTTTGTGTGTTTGTGTGTATATGTGTGTGTGTGTCTCCCTCTATCTCCCTTTTGAGAGAACCCACACTCTATTAGAGTCTGCTCCTGCCCTTTTGTTTGTCTGTTTCTTGTCTGCTTGACTGTTTGCCTGCTTACTTACTTATTTGAGAAAACTCCACCACATTTTCTTGCCATTATGACTTGTATAGAAATTCTTAGCCTGTGATCAAGTCATGGACCCTAAGTGAAGAATCCCTACTTTTAAAAACTTCATGGACCTTCACCTGAATTCGGTGACAAGGCCAGCTCACCAGGAAATGGGAGACTGTTTTGTTAGCCTGATCTCCTCCATTCTCAGGGCACTCTCTGCTGGGACTTGCAGTAAAGCATGGCCCTTCTCTGAAATTAGCCGACACAGGGCCTTTCAAAGCAGGCAGCTCTCCCCAGAAGCAATATCCTGCTCATGCAGCTGCAACCATAAATCTTAGCCCACCACAATGGAGCCCCCTTCTTTCACATCCTTCACCTTCCTCTTGGCTCACATGAACCTGACCCCATATAATTGGACTTGGGGTCCCTCCTGGCTGCTGCTCTCTGCCTGTGACATAGCCTGTCAGGCTACTGACATGAAACCTCTTTGTATGTGACCATATGTCTGAGTGATTTTCTTGCAGAAGCCTTTCATTGGTGACATGACTTGGATCCAAGCCCTCCCACTGACTTTGCTCTTCCCCTCCTGGGAAATCTGAGCTGCTTCAGGAACCCCAACCCCTCCAGCTTCCATTGAAAATCACCCAGGGTACTCTCTACCATCACTGAGTACTCCAACCTCACATCCACAGATCTTCCTTGGTGAGTGAGCTCTTTTCTGGGAACCCAAATTCCATCACTGATTCTTGGTACCTTCCAGAAGACTCCACAGCACTGAACATCCCAAGGACATGGTCTCCACTGATGAGTAACCCCTTTTTTCTCCATCCTGCTACTATCAATTTCTCTATATTCTGTGGACCAAACAGTTTCTACCCTAAGCCCCCTACCCTTTTATTCTGCTAGACTTGGTTCAGGATCAACATTTGCAAAGCACATTATCTGTCTTTACCCCAGAAGAGATACATACCTTTCCCCACTTTGCTTTACAATCTCTTACCTTCTTCTATTCCACATAATATTTTCCTTGCCCTTGGTATTCTTGAAACCTTGCAGCTCATGGCCCATACTCAAGTAGAGCTCCAGGCACATAATCCATATGCCTGGCATTTCTTCATACTCACGCCCACCTCCCAGTGGATAATCTCTTTGGCCGGGTGCCCCTCCATGGATGCAGAAGACCTGTAACTCTCTCCTTTGACCTAAGACAGGCCTACACTTCAGGATGCTATTATGTGGAGAATTACCACTATGCTCCTCAGTCTGTCTAACTGAGATCAGGACAATGACTATTGCAAACAGGGCACTACTTATTATGGTTGCTCCTCCTAGAGCTGCAAATTTCATTACTGCTAACCCCTTGACCTTGATCGAAAATTTGGCCTGGGAAACAAAATTTTTGTAAATTGCACCCATACAATAAACTACTCATGGGACAAAAAGTGGGAAGTAGGAGTAATGGGGTCAATTAATTCCAAACTAGCTAAGACTGACTGGGTATATGAGCCCATCAACCCCAACACAGCCCTTGCCATGATGTTTTTCCCTATCATAAAAAAGTCCTCTAATAGCCTTAAAAATTCTCTATCCTCCCACAAGCCTCTCCTCTGGAAAAATCTGCTAAACCAGTCTCTCCTTCAAGCCTTCAATTAAACTGCAACAGAGGTTTCCTTTGTGCTCAGTTACAGCAATCTCCTGTGGCTTTGGTTCCTCTTAATGTTTCTACTAAAGATAAAGCCTGCTCCTTACCCATCATGCTGCGGCCCTCAAATCTCCCCCTACCTTATACAAATGCCCCTGTGCTATGCTGTACAACTCATAACTCCTCAGGAGTCCTGCCAAACACATCTTTTGGTGCAGCTCCTCCTTGACCAGGTGTATCTCTCCAGGCTCTCCCTCCCACCGCATGCTGGTTTCTCCAGTTCCACAGTATACTTTGTACTCCTATACCAAGTTCAAAACATTAAGCACCCTCACCTCAAACCCAAGGCCACAGAGATGGGCCATTTTTCTCCCAGTTCTGGCAGGAGTGAGCTTGGTGTCCACTGTTGTCTCTATAAGGCTATCTGGTGGGAGTCTTTACCATTCTGTAACATCTAACCCAGAACTTAGTGAATGTCTACTCTCCTCTATTGAGGGTTCCTCCAAGGCCCCATGCCTTTCACAGACTCAACTTAACTCCTTGGCGGATATCACACTCCAAAATAGGAGAGCTCTGGACCTGCTCACTACAGAGAAGGGTGGACAAGCATCCTCTTATGGGGAAAATGTTGCCACTGTGTAAACATGACAGGACAGGTGGAAGAAGATACACAGGTAAAGTAAGGAGGTCAGGTCTGGTTGGCACATATTGGCCACATGGTGGATGGTAGGGTCTGGCATCTTGTCTTCATGCTGGGGGAAGGAAATTCCCTGCCCATCACTTGCCTCCCTGGTGATGGGCATGCCCAGATCCCTGGAGACAGGGGTGGGCACTTGGCTGATAGGCTACCGAATCTGTCAGTCCAGTGCCTGGGACTGGGAATTTCCTATGGAACTGCCCCCTGAGCCAACCTATTTAGGCTCTGACCAGCCTTAACACCAGGAAGCCCTGCCACATGTGTCTCCATGATCGTCTTTTGTGTCCTATCTCCCGGCTCATCTCCCAATTCTGCTCTCCATTGGAGCTGAATTGGATTGTTGGTATTGTTTTTGTTCTTTCTTTCCTCTTTAGCATGTTTCCTAGCTGTGTTATGTGTATTTGCATGCTGCAGGCCTTTGTAAAAACTGGCTGCCTGCAGCCTGCTAACTGTGTAATATAAACTCCAATATTCTATATTTCAAAATGTGGCTTCTGGGATGATTCACCTTACAACACAGGCACTAGACAAGCTTGCCACTAATTCATGTGCTAGGGCCTCTCCCTCATCTCCGCAATCACCCCTGCAGAGTCCACTAGCCACATGTATTTTTGCCCCTGCTGGGTCCCCTTGTGGCCATTTTTAATTTATCCTGTATTTTTAGGTGCCTGCAGAACATCCTCACAGAAAGAGCAAGGGCCTTCAGATGGCCAATCAGATGCTCCTGGGACAATATCACCTTGCCCCTCACCCAAAGGACACTTCCAAATGACTCTGCCCATTATCCAGTAGGAAGCAGTTACAGAAGATGAACCTTCGCCAATACACCCTAATGTGGAATCCCTGCCAAAAATAAACAAAAAGGGTTGGAATGTTAGCCTTATCTCCTCCATCTCAGAACACCCTCCATCATCTTAGGCCTTGTAGTAAAGCATGGCCCTTCCCCAAAATTAGCTGACACAGGGCCTTTCAAAGTAGGCAGCTGAAACCAATAAGACAGCTCTCCCCTGCTCATGCAGCTGCAACCTGACACCTTAGCCCACCACAATGGAGCCACTCTCTCACATCCCTCATGTCCCTCATAGCTCACATGAACCCAGCCCATATAACCGTGCTTATAGTCCCTCCTGGCCACTGCTCTCTGCCTGTCAGGTTACTGACATTAAACTCCTTTATGTATGCTCGTGTGCCCAAGTGCTTTCCTTGGGAAGCCTTTTATGTTTCACCTGCAATCTTTACCTCTTAACAGCTGTGTCTGTTCCTCCTGTCACTGTGGTAAGAACCAGTTAGGGCAGGGGTCATCTAGGTGAGAAAGCAGTGCTGGTGTTCTGAGAAATCTCAGAAAGCCCTTTGTCCATTTGCCAGGTAGAAAAACTGAAATAACTAAGATAACTTCTAGAAAACAGAAGAGTTGCTTTAAAAAATGGAAGTTTCTCTCTCTCTCTCTCTCTCTCTCTCTCTCTCTCTCTCTCTCTCTCTCTCTCTCTCTCTCTCTCTTTCTCTCTGATATCACTATGAAAAAAATGTTCAATGTTTTTATAAGTATACAAGAAGCTAGAAGCTGGTGGCTCACCCTGTAATCCTAGCTACTCAGGAGGCTGAGATCTGAGGATCACGGTTCAAAGCCAGCCTGGGCAGGAAAGTCTGTGAGACTCTTATCTCCAATTAACCACCAGAAAACCATAAGTGGCACTGTAGCTCAAGTGGTAGAGCGCTAGCCTTGAGCTGAAGAGCTGAGGGACAGCGCCCAGGCCCAGAGTTCAAGCCCCACAACCAACCAAAAAACCTGTGACCATTGCCTTGGGCGAACAAGGTCGTGGTAGAAGCCGTGCTGTGGTTGCTTAGCCCTTTCTCGCGTGGTGTCTCTGCGCCTTTGCAGAGCTTTTCACGGCTCCAGGTTGGGCCAAAGTGTCTGGAGGTTTACAACCTCTGTGATCTGTCAGGCCTGTGGAAAACAAGTGGCGGCAGTTCCTGGCCATGATGACTGTATTCTTTGGATCTGGATTGGCTGCACCATTTTTTATAGTGAGGCACCAACTGCTTAAGAAGTAAGGGTGTTGCAATTCACTATTTAACAGATAAGAATGTCTGAAGAGGCACAGACTCTGGAAAATGGATTCAACTCTCCAACTCAGAATACTAGATATGTTTGTAAACAAACTCCTGACATAAAAAAGACGCATACAACAAAGTAAACATTCACATCATGGATGAATTGTGGTCTGTCACCATTCTTACACTGAAGTTACAGTGCCTTAAACAGGACTATGGCCCTTTCCTATTTGATTCCCTGCCTGCAGGAATCACATACTCTCCACTATGACGCACTGACCCATTGCAAACCCAATGGTACAGGAGCCAAGCAAACACAGACCGAAACCTCCAAAACTATTAGCCAAAGTAACTCTTATTCTCTTTGTAAGTTGGTGATCTCAGGTATTTGTTACAGTGATGGAAAATGGACTAACACACTACTCTACATTCCATGACTCATGTGGCTTCAGGAAAAGCACTTGATCTCTCTGAGCTTTAATTTCATTGTCATTTGAAAGGCACATCTTGGGCTGGGAAGGTAGCTCAGTGGTAGAGTGCTTGCCTTGCATGCATGAGGCCCTGGGTTCGATTCCTCAGCACCACATAAGCAAAAAAAAAAGCCATAAGTGGTGCTGTGGCTCAAGTGGTAGAGTGCTAGCCTTGAGCTGAAGAGCTGAGGGACTGCGCCCAGGCCCAGAGTTCAGGCCCCACAACTGGACCCCCCAAAAAAAGAAAGGCACATCTTCACAAGGCTGGTGTTGAGATGGAATGCAATACTGATGAGGAGCCCGAGAATGCCCAGCACAAAGTAGGTGCAGATAAATGCAAGCTCACTAAGCTTCTACCCTTTATTCAGCCACCTTTTGGCTCTGAAGGATCCATCTGTGAATATGATCATCCTTCAAAGTAGATATATCAGGCCCACAAGGAAATTGTGAGCAACATGATGTCAAGCAGTATTTTTCCAAACTCTGCTTCACATTTCTTCATATCCTGAGACCTTTGAACTGGTGCATTCATAAGTACATTTATTTGGCTTTGCCTTAATTAAAACTTAACAGGTGACACAGATATATTGACTTTGATTTAAACACTGCACATGTATACATGTATCAAAACATTACATGGTACTGAAATAAGGATACTAGATCTAAGCAACAATGTCTTGTTCTCACCACCACTCTGGTGTCTTACTGGGGGTAGGGAGGCTAGCTTTTCATCCAACTCTGAAAAACCTAAAGGTGAGATAAGCTGTTATTTGAATTGCAGGTGCATCATGTTGTTAGCCCCTGCTCACCCCTGATTGTTCCTCTGGACAGTTTGGTTTGTTCACCCGTGAGTACTCCCCTATATGGCTTGCTTTGCTTAACATTTTTGTTGAGACTTGGTTCTCACTGCAAGCATGTGGATTTTGCCTCTAAAATCTTTGTGTTGATAGTATTCTGGGCTGCAGGTCTTTGTGATAGGAGTTCACCTGCAGTCACTGGCTTCCTATTAAGACTCTCAGTTTGAACTCTCAAAACATGACTTCTCTGCTTTGCAGGACTGAATTCCTGCATAATAGTATCTCACTAATATATACAGTTTTTCTATGTCAGTTAAAATTAATCTGAAAACAAACAGACATGTCAGATGAGGGAAGATGAGGCGTGGCAAAGGGCAGCCAGGAATTCAAAAACTCAGGATCCTTACCCACCAACTTCCCTCAAGATGAAGGACCAAAGTCATTTTAGGAGACAATGAAGGATAGACAAGGGAAAATAAAGTGAGTGGCAGCCAGGAATTTAGAAATAGTATATTTAGAAGCATAACACTGTCTTCTTTGTTTGAACCCTTGCAACTCCTTTATAAAGCTGCCATATTAACACGGGGAGGGGGGGATGGGGGGGAGCAAGAGCAGCTTTTTCCACCTGACCTTGCCTGACCCCAAACAATTAGTGTGCTCTTAACACTGAGAAAGGACATTATAAAAGGACATGTGTCCTGGAGAAGCAAAAACTTGGTTGGAAAAGTGGCACAAAGTGCTTATCTCAAAAGATAACACAAAGTGTTATCTCAAGGATAACACATTCAAAAAAGTATATGGCGGAATGCATTCTTTCCTGAAATGGATGCCCAAACACAATGGTCATATACTTAAAGTACAGGTCAGTGTACCACCTGAACCCAGGTGGTAAAAGTGTAATACTAAGAGTAATGAGAAGCAAAGATAGACATCTATCTGCCTAACTTTAATAAAGTCAAGCCCTGACTTTGGTATATAAATACCCCTGATGTCAAAGAGCCCCATGTGTCTTTTTCCCTTTGAGAGACCTACTCTCTGCCTTTTTGCTTGTCTGTTTGTCTGCTTGCCTGCTTGCTTACTTACTTAATGAAGTTCTGCCAAGTTTTCTTACCATTGTGATTTGTCCAGAAATTCTTATTCTGTGATTGAAGTCAAGGATTTTAAGTGAAGAGTCCCTATCTTTAGAGGGAAACTTCACAAACCCTCACCTGCATCCAGTGATATGCTGAGTGAAGGAAACGTGATGTAGGCCCCGGAGTAGAGTTTTGGCCTGGGGTCTGATTCACACACTGTCACACAGAATCCAGTCACCTGTTTTCTCTGCACAGGCTCCCAGCAAGTGCCATAAGGAAATGACCAATGAGAACCGCCCTTTCGAGCCTTGACTAGAAGTGAGGGACACTTATGTGCATACATATGAGCACCTTGAGATGCTGAAAGTTGCTAAACTTGTCTTCCTTTGCTAATAGAATACTTTTCATTCCTCAAACTCCTTTGTCTCTGTGATTTTCCTTCTAGGATTTCTCTCTTTTTCCTTGGAAATAGTTCAACTCATCCTGAGGCAACTTCTGTAGCCTAGATCAAATAAATGCAGTTCTTACCAGTCTGAACATCGTCATCCTGGCTCAGCAGTCCCCTGTGGCCTGTAAGTGGAAAGAAAACAGGATGTCAGTATTCATGTTCTAGATATTCTTGTAAGGATGTCACCAGATTGGATTAGGCCCACCTTTATGACTTTGTTTTATTTTAGTCAACGCTTTAAAGACTTACTCCCTTCCTTCCTTCCTTCCTTCCTTGCTTCCTTCTTTCCTTCCTTCCTTCCTTCTTTCCTTCCTTCCTTCCTTCCTTCCTTCCCCCCTCCCTCCCTCCCTCCTTCCTTCCTTCCTTCCTTCCTTCCTTCCTTCCTTCCTTCCTTCCTTCCTTCCTTCCTTGTTTTCCTTCCTTTCTCACCCCCACCCTCCTTTCCTCCCTTCTCTCTCTGTTTCTCTGTCTCTTTCTCTCTCTATTTTTGGGGACTGGGGTTTGAACTCAGTGCTTTAGTCAAGCTCTTTTACCACACTCTAACTCTAAAGACCTTATCTCTAAATACACATTCTGAGTCCTGAAGTCCTAACTGGACTTCAACATCTGAATCTTGAGAGCATGCAATTGAGTCCTAGCCTGCTCCAGAAGGCATCAGTGAATAGGCCCATATCAGTTTATATAAGTGTAGAACAACTGTATGATGCTCTAATACTTGGCAGTACTCCTGGAAGTACTCCTGGGAGGGAAAACACATGAGTGAGACATTCAGAGGATATTGATTTGGTGGTTCCCCCATTATATAAGTGAGAACATGGAAAATGCTGAGGACTGGTCAGGTGTAGTGTCTAAGATGCTTGGGAGGCAGAGACTGGAAGATACATTTTGAGGACAGCCCTGGAAAAACAGCAAGATTTTACCTCACCAAAGAAGCTGGTAATGGTGTAGCTGTCATCCCAGCTACACAAGAGGCCATAGGTAGAATTACATTTTAAAATTATCTAGGGGCTGGGAAGGTGGCTCAGCGGTAGAGCGCATGCCTTGCATGCATGAGGCCCTGGGTTCGATTCCTCAGCACCACATAAGCAGAAAACGCGGGAAGTGGCGCTGTGGCTCAAGTGGTAGAGCGCTAGCCTTGAGTTGAAGAGCTGAGGGACAGTGCCCAGGCCCAGAGTTCAGGCCCCACACGACCAGACCCCCCCCCAAAAAAAAAAGTATCTGAAAAATAACTAAAGCAAAAAGGACTAGAGGGTTAAGAAACTGGAGGAGAAACAACAGACTGGACTCCATCTCAATAGATGAGGACAGTATATTGAGACACAGCAGTGCCTTACTGTAGGATGAAGGCTGTGCAAGGAGGTGGGGTTGGAGATGGGCTTGTATGGGGTCTGAGCAAGGAGACAGAGATTATTGGAAGGCTATTAGGCCTGGGGGAGGCAGGGATTTTTGGTTAGGCCCACAATGGCTAGGCTTAGGTTGGATTATCCTGCCTGAGTCAAGCACATCTGTGCATACCTGGTTTTTGTCTAACATCTGTATGCACCTAGGATAACAGGGTGGGAGTCAATCCTTCAAGGGGAATGGCTGAAGTGGGAGAGTGCTTGCCTAGCAAGTAAGAGGCCCTGAGTTCAAACCTTAATACTGCCAAAGAGAAAGGAGAGAGATGGGGGGGGGGGAGAGAGATGAAAAAGAAGGAAGGGGGAGGAGGAGGATGAAGGAGGAGGAAGTGGAAGGAGGGAAGGAAGAAGGAAGGTGCCATCTTGAGAGGTAGTCTATTGTTTAGACTGAACTGTGAACTACTCTAGGGAAAGAATGCTATTGTACCATTCATAATTACATTAAGCAAAGTAAGCCAGATTCAAAGAACATAAGTTGCATGGTTTCCCTCATTTGTGTTAACTAGAATGTGCCTATAAACCTACAAGTATACATGTTGAATGATATAAAAATATACTGGGACATGATAAATTATACAGGTTTCTAGACATTCACTCAGTAAGGTCAAAAAGAGATGTAATACAATATAATAATAGGAGTTGATCACAAAAGCTCAATAGCTATGTGCATATGATCATATAAAATATCTTATAAAATGAAATCCAAGAAAAACAGACAAGAGACTTCTGTTGTTGCTATTCTTGCTATTTTTGTTGTCTTTTCCTTTTATTTGTTAGTTTATTTGTCTTTGGGAGGTAAGGAGGAACACAGGAAAGGTGGAATAAAGGGTGAACAAATACCATAGTAGTACTTACTAGACATTATGTGAAAAATGAACTATATATCTTGGGACAGGAGGGAAAAACTGGGGTAGAGCAAGGGGAGGGGTGACATGGTTCAAAAGCATTGTACTCACTATCTGTAACTACATGTAACTATAGCCCCTCTGAATATCACCTTTACAATAACAATATGTAAAACATATATAAAAATATATAAAAACAATGTGTAAAAAATAAAAATAAGTTTGCTAGTGCCTATCCTAAAATCAAAAAGAGATTAAATGATCTAATGATATGCTTATCTTAGCAAGAATAAGCCAAAGCCAATATTAGTAGATGGAAAGAAATAATAAAGGTGAGGGGGAAATTGAATAGAGACTAAAGGAACAATGAAAAGATTGATTAATGAAATATAGAGTTGGTTCTTTTAAAAGAGCATCAAGATTGGCAAAGCCTGAGCCAAACCAAAAGAGAGAAGAACAAATTATTAAAATTTGAGAGGAAAAGGGAATACTGTAACAAATACTCCTGAGATACAGATGATCATTAGGCAATATTTTCCAAAACTTATATGAAAACTCTAGACTAGATGGATATATGTCTAGACACATATGAACCACCAAAACTGAACTGAGTGATTATGAAAAATCTAAATAGATCTATAATGAGCAGTAATAAGGAATCTCTCAACAAAGAAATATAATAAGAAGAAAGCAGTAACAAAGAATCTCATAACAAACGAAGCCCAGGATTGGACTATTTCACTCTTAATTCTACCATGACTTAAAAAAATTAACACCAACAGTCCTCAAATCATTCCAAAAAATAAAAAAGGACACGAATGCTTTCAAACTCATTCTATGAAGCCAGTCATACACTAATATCAAAACTGAAAGAATAAACCAGAAGGAATAGATAAATATACATACAAAGATCATCAATACAATATTCACAAACCAAATTTAACAACATTTAAAAAGATCATGCACTACAAGTTACTTTCCAGGAGTGCAAGGACTGTCCAACATATGTAAAACCAAACACAGTGCAGCACTTCAGTAGAATCTGGGACACATGATCTTTCAATAGACGCAGAAATAAGCCTTTGACAAAATTCAACTTTCCTTCAGGATAAAAGTACTGAAAGTCTAGGAACAGAAGGGACATGCTTCAACATAACAAAGGCTAAATCTGACAAACCTGTAACCAACATTGTGAGTGGGGAAAAACTGAATCCATTTCCTCTGAAGCCAGGAATGAGATTACTCAATATGGTGCTTGAATTCTTAGCCAGATAAATAGAAGAGACAGACAGATGGACGGATAAACAGAGACAGAGATGGAGAGACAAAAGACAAAGACAGAGAACTGAAGGGATACAACTAGGAAATGAAGAAGCCAATTATACCTATTAGCAAATAATCTGATCCTATATTTAAAAGTGTTGAAGGATTCCACCAGAATGCTCCGAGATCTGGTTTGGGTGCTATGGTTCCCTGTAGGTTCAGTGAAGTGCCAGCCTATTTAGCCTCATCTTCAACCCATTCTCGCAGACCTAGCCAATGTTCCTTTAGCCTCCCTGAATCGAGGTGATGGAGCCTGTTGCTCTGTGCTCCCAACAGACCCTATACAACTCTCAAGAATAACCCTCACCACCTTGCATTGAAATATGTGGCTTACATCCATCCAGAGAACTTTCCTCAAGCTGTCAGCTTGCCCAGAGATAGTTTGAAACACACAGAAGACCCCTTTCATCCTAGAGATATCCCTTAAGAAAGTCTCTTTTATTCTAGAGACAAACTGTTGGCACCTCCCTCTCAGCTCTTGAGAGACTCTTGTCCATCTTCCACAAGCAGCCTTTAGAAGCCCTCCTGGATTTATTGTGACTGTAGATACTATTCTTCCTTTGTACCTACATCTTGATCTTCCACTAGAGAGCTGGCCTTCTTCCCAGAGACTGGCTTACTCCTAACTCAGTGGCAGCATTGGTCAGTCACTGCTTGATTGTACTTCTGTACTAGACTGTACTATTGGGAAGTGTGGAATAAATTTCATGGATACCTAGCAAAATACAGGGATTTTTTTGTAAAGGTGATGTACAAAGGGGATATAGTTACATAGGTCAGGAAATGAGTACATTTCTTTTTGAACAGTCACCCCCTGCCTCATTTTCTCCCAGTTTTTCCTCTTCTGACTCCCTTCTGCCCCCCCCCCAAGTTGTATAGTGCCTAGTGAGTATTACTGCTCAATTGGATCACCCTTTGTCTGTTTAGGGCTTTCTAATGTGCATTTCGTTTGTTAATCTTTCCCCAGGCTACATTATCTTTTCTTTCCTTAGTTTTTTCCTCACCCCTATTTCTCATTTATTTTAGATTCTGTTTGGGTATTGGCAGATCTGTAAGCAACTTCAAACAACTGTTTGTTTGCTCTTCAAACAAGGTAGGTGGTAAATGAAGGAGAAATTGATAAAGTATGTATGGAGCCAAACAGAAATGGCCTGACTTTGTAGCCATGTTTTCTGTTTTTCTTCTTTTAGGGGGAGGGGGGTCTAGTTGTGGGGCCTGAACTCTGGGCCTGGCACTGTCCCTCAGCTCTTCAGCTCAAAGGTAGCACTCTACCACTTGAGCCACGGCACCACTTCCAGCTTTTTTTTTCTTTTTGCTTATGTGGTGCTGAGGAATCGAACCCAGTGCCTCATGCATGCAAGGCAAGCACTCTACCACTGAGCCACCTTCCCAGCCCTGTTTTTCTTCTTTTAATAAGAAGCTAGTTTACTCCTATGTGTGCTACATGTTTCCTTTAATACTTGTAAAAAGCTGTTCCTGCATCCTCTAGATACACAAACTGCTGGGTTCTCACCACTGTATGATCTAACTGGCAGGCAGCCATGTGCCCCTCAATCATGTATCTGCAAGCCAAGTGCAAAAGGACTCATGAGCATTAGCAAACACCAGGCCAAGCATAGACCCCAGTGTGGAGAACAAAGATCAAATGAGACCTGTGCAGAAATCCTGAATGGGGCACAATAACCACCAGTGCATGTCTATGTGAACAACAAACAAACTATAAAAAAATGTTCCTAACATCTGTTTGAGGAGCCAGTCCAGGAAATACTACCCATACATAGGCACAATAGAGCCTTGTTCGGTTAGTATCACTTGCCTCTGTGATTCCTATCCTAGATTGAGGAGGGGGAAGACAAAAAAAATCCACCCTGGGATGACTGGCAACACATATACTTCTACTACACTGGGGCCCCTTTTCGGAACCTTAGCACTCTCTCCCCAGTCCTCCAGAACAGAGCAGAGTCTCAGGCTGGCATTATACTAAAAGTTTTCCAGTAGTAGCTCATTAATTTAATCCACATAACAACCCTTCAAGGGAAGGCTTAATTTCCCTTAACCAAGGGTTAAGGTCCCACATTAGTGACAGAGTTAGGATTAGAATTCAGAGCTGGCTCCAAAGTCCTTTCTTACTCTACATCTCTCTCTCCTCAGCCTGGCTTTGTAGGGCCACACTAGTTACAGGTGACTCCTCAGTTTTACCAGCTACACTTAGAGCATTCAATAGTTATTTGTGACTGGTGGCTACTGTTTGTGACAATAAAGAAAACATTCTGATCTTCATGGCCAGTATGATTCAAATGTGGTTTGTGACCTCTGAATCCCATATTGAACCTAAATCCTCTTTGTGAATTATGAAGAAGGTGTTTGTGGGTGGGACACTTAGTAGGTGATTAGGATCAGGTAATGTCATCACATCAGTCTCCAGGAATCTTGGTGACTCATAAGAGGAGGGAAAGATCAGAGGACACCTGTATGCATTTTTTTTTCTGTGCTAGTCTGGGAGCTTGAATTCAAGGCCTGAGTCCTGTCCCTGAGCTTTTTTTTTTTTTGCTCAAGGATAACACTTTACCACTTGAGCCACAGCTCTACTTCCAGCTTTTTGATGGTTAATGGAGACAGAAGTCTCACAGACTTTCCTGTCAGAGTTGGTTTTGAAGCTTGCTTCTCATGTCTATTAGGCATGAGACATTAGTGCCCAGGCTACACATGCTTCTTATCTCTTAGCATGTGATGCCTGGTACGACCTTAGGGCTCTGTCAGCAAAAGCATTATTACCAGATGTAGCCCTTTGACCCGGTACTAGAACCATACCACAATAAACCACTCCCTACCACTGCCCTTAAAAAAAAAAACCTCTGGCATTGAGTTATTAGCACCAGAAAACATACTAAGATAGCAATCGAGAGTCCTTTACAGTTACTCTACATCCACACTGGGTTTCTGCCAGGCACTTGCCAGGATTCAAGTTGAATGGGTCCTTTCTTCTCTCATCCTCTTTGTGGATGTTCTCCACCACTGTCATTGTGCCATTCTCTCCTTCAAAGCCCACTCGTGTCTTTACCATCCCATTCTTGCCTTCAGCTGCATGACCTCCTATGAGTACTTGATGCCCTGAGTTCTGTACCTTTGGGGTTCACACATCACCTTTTTCACCCACTTCACCAGTCCCATGTCACTAGCTAGCAGCAAAGGATCTTGATCCACATAGCTTGATTAACTGAGGAAGTACAGAAGAGCCATTCTCTACCTCTCTGATATCATTACATCAGATTGGAAAGCCATCCCTGGCTGGCCTTCTGCCACTATCCTCATCATTCATCCACTTGTCATGCCTACGTGGCATGTATTCTCTGCGTCCTGACAGGACAGGGTCAGTGAAATCCTAGGGGATCCAGCCCTTGTCATCAAGAAGCTCAAATCATAGTCTAGTGATGCTGAGGGAATTGTTTTACCTGCCTTGACCTCAATGTCCTCTTCCATGAAAATCATACAACTATGTCTTCTAGAGTGCATATTATATGGATGGAGTAAGAAAAGGGAAGCTAGAGCCGCTTGAGACAAGTAAAATGTAGAGCATTGTAAGTGCCTAGTGTAGCTGCGAGACTTTCCCACAGAATCCTACGCTGACAGCCTGGGTCCTATGCAGACATTTGTGGAATACTCCTTTGAGAAATGTCACCTGAAGGGCAGGTGGCAAGGCACACAGCACATCCAAGAAGGTGGAGGGGGCTTTCTCCTAAATAGCTCTTGAGCTGAGGGGTTCAAGAGTGTGTGATGGGAAAGTGTGTTCAAGAGCCACATTCAGGGTTTTGGTTTTCTTCGAACTAAAATTCTGAGCACAATTCCAGAATCTTAGGGATTAAGGCAAAATTCCAGTCCACAGTTACAAAGTGGAACCTGAGGGGGAGCCCTACCCCCACCAATTTGGGATCTTTAGAATCCCCGACTTGCCCAATGTCAGCCCATCTCTCCTGACTCCTCCTCAGGGAAGTGGGGGATATGTATCACACACTGTGCCAGTAGCCCAGGGGCTCACAGCTGTGCCTCTCTTCTCAGCCACCTGATTCTCCCAACACTCATAGCAGAAGGCTTTGAACCCAGTTAGGCTGTGTCTTTCCACACCAGGGTCCAGACCTTTCCAAGGCAGCCATTTTCTAAGGTATGTGAGTCAGTCAACCCAGTCTCTAGAGACAACCTAGCTCTGTGTCTTCTAAAGGGTACCCAAAAGCCCCCTTTTCAGTCTCTTGTCCCCGAGGAATGGCATCACATTTTCCTGAGGAAGCAGTGAGCCTCCTCCTGTGATGCAGTGGAGCTTTGGTGTGGTTCCTGAGCTATCCTGGAAGCCCCTTGATCCTCACCCAGGCTCTCTAGCTGTGAGGTGGCTTTGTCTGGAGGCAGCACTGCCCAGGCCTGTCTCAGTGTTCACCTTCCTTACAGCAGCAGGCCCACACAGCTTTTCCTTCCCCTGTGCCTTTCAGAGAGGGCCTTGCAGCCCAGCAGACTGGAAAGCCCTGCTGAGGTCTCCAGTGTGGAGGTTCCTGAGGGAAATAACCAACCCTCTTCCCCACAAGCCTGCCCACCCTGTTTTGGGGTCTGTGCCTCCTGATTTGTCTCCTGCCTAAAGACCCTCCTCCTTCCGCAGAGTCCCTCCTCCCTTCCAGCTGGTGGAACAGTCCAGGGCTTTCTTACCTTGTCAAGACTCCTTCCCCTCTGCTCTGGGCACCCAGAAAGAACTTGGAGAGGCAGCACCAAGGCTCTGGTGTGGGATAGAGTAAGAGACAGCAGGAGAGGCGGAAGGGAATCAAGAGGAAATGGCTGAGTGCTCCTAGCTCACGTAATTTATTACAGGACTTTGTCCTCAGACTCCAAGCATATCCACTCCCACGTGCCTCCTGCAGCCCTGGCCAGCCTGGCCTCACGGCAGTCTACTCTTCAACAGAACAGCCAATACTTGCTTCCTGGTGGACACCTGCTTCTGAACGCCAAACAAATCCTGGTGATGATTAGCTGATCATCCAGGCAGCTCAGCATCTTCCAGAGGTCACAGGGCTCCTAGGAAGCCCCTGTAGGAACTCTACTCTCAAACATCCCATGCTAACAGAAGCTGTGTATGGCATGGAACATATTGTGTTGAGTCTTTGCCATTTCTAGTGATTCTTGTAAGTGGGTGGAGTATCTTTTGTTATTCAGAAATGATAAACCTTTGGCTAACACCTGAGATTATGCTAATGAGGCAAGTAAGGCTGGCCCTTGGATGGCCTCAAGGTGGGGCCAGTTGCTAGAAGGGCTAATTGAGTAGAGGGTTGGCATTTTCAGCCCCACTTCCTGACCTATACGAAGGTAAAACATGAGCAACAAGATAACTTAGTGTCTAGATAGCTGAATACAAGGAAGTGCCTAGAGGGTGGCGCTCAGAATAGCATGGGAGCCCTGTGCCCCTTCCTACAAACCTTGCCTATCTCTCTTTTCACTGGCTACTCATCTGTATCCTTTGAAATATTTGTTATGATAAACTGGTAAGTGCAAAGTAAGAAGTTCCTTTGATGTTTTGAGCATCTCTTGAATGGAACCTGAGGGAAAAATGGTGGTGGGGAACCCCTGATTTACAGCCTACTCTTCTGACATACCACAGATAGCATATTACTTGTCATTGACATCTGAAGTCGAGTCAGGCTTGGTGGAGTGAGAGATGACTCTAAATACAGGCAGACAGTGACAAAATTGAATTGAATTATAAGACACCAACAGGAGTCCATGGGAGAATTGCTTGGATAATTGATCCCTAAAGTGTTAGTGTTAAAAACAAACCAGGAAAAAAATTACTATGTATTTTTATAGGGCACACACACTGGAGATGCCTGGCATGGTTAGGGAATCTAACTGCAGAAAGATAGGCCATCTAGCACCTAGATTCCCAAGAAAGTCCCTAAGAACCTAGAGCTGGCTGAGGCTGAGGTTTCAATGCAGGGTGAATTGAGCTGTATGGGAAATACAGATATTTGAAGGAATGAATGAGTATCCTTAGTGGTGATATCAGGCAGTGTGCTCTGGGAGGCCCTGGGAGTGACTATCCACACAAGGGGAGCCATCGGGGCAGGTACACAGGCATGGGTACATGGAAGATGCTGTCCAGTTCAAGTCTATTCTTTAGCTAAATAGAGACCCTCATGCTCTTCCAAGCTGGCCAAGTAAAACCAACCAGGTTCCTTCCTCTCCCAAGAGAAAGACACTAGCCTCTCAGGCAGAGATGCAGATGGAGCTGTTATCTCTAGACAGAATTAAGATAAAGACCAGGCAACAGCCAGGATCATGGGCCTCTCTGTGGACACAGACCAAGCCCTGGGTGGAAACAGAGGTGGAGGCTGTAGTGGATTAAAAGGAGGAGAGACTTTCTGCCAGAGACTGACAGCCAGGGAGTTTTCCTGTGCTGGTGGGCTTTATGGAGGCCCATATGGAAGTTCCTTCTGTTGAGCTGGTTGGAGATGTTTTTGTATCTTGCAATCCAATGTCCCATGACAAGGACTGGGAGCTGGAGATGATGTGAGGGACCACTTGTAAGAAGCACTCTGAGACTTCCAGCCAGACCCACAGCACTACCTGGGAGCCAGTGCTGTGCTCCAGGCTAAACCTCTGTGCTCTGCCTTGTTTCCACCTCCTAAGCTCCCACTTGCTTTGGTGACTGGACCAGGCCCATTTTTTTCCATCACACAAAATGGCAATTGCTGAAATTTTCATTGGAGAAAGGGTTAAAGAGGATCTCAAGATAAAGATGCTCAACTGACTGTCCTCCAGTTTCTGGCTCTTGAAGCCACTTGAGAAAAAATAAGTAGAAAGTGGACAAAGATTTGATTGGTCAAGTAATAAAGAGCAAGGGAGAGATAATTGAGGAAATACATTCTATTTTTTTTCTGGTCCTAGGGCTTGAACTCTTGGCCTGTGTGCTGTCCCATGCTAGTGCTCTACCACTTGAGCCATAGCTTCACCTGAGATGAGAGTCTCATGCGCTTTTCTGCTTCTAATTGCAATCCTCAGATCTCAGCCTCTTGAGTAGCTAGGATTACAGGCATGAACCCCTGGAAACATATTCTTAGAGTTTGAAGAGAAGTGTTGTAGACATGCTTCCCAGAGCTGTCTCCCAGTAGAACTATTTATACTGGCTAAAGAGGGTTAGGAGGGCTGGGAAAGTGGCTTAGTGGTAGAGTGCTTGCCTAGCATACATGAAGCCCTGGGTTTGATTCCTCAGTACCATATATGCAGAAAACGTCAGAGGTGGCCCTGTGGCTCAAGTTGGTAGAGTTCTAGCCTTGAGCTGAAGAGCTGAGGGACAGTGCTCAGGCCCTGAATTCAAGCCCAGGACTGGCAAGAAAATAGGGTTAGGAGAATTTAACTTCAGAAACATGTTCTTTTTGTTTGACACTTGCTAACAATCTCTTTGCTATTGCAAAACCTGAATTTATCACCCAAGCATGGAAACATTGAGTCTAAAGTCTGGTGAAAGGGTCTTGTGACATTGGTTTCTGTATATTGTAAAACTTATATGGGTACTCTCTATCAAAATATTTGCTGTAGTAGGATTTATACATGGGGGATTGCTGGAGTTTGAACTTGGAGCCTGAGCATG
Organism: Dipodomys merriami; assembly: GCF_024711535.1. Classification (NCBI taxonomy): domain Eukaryota; kingdom Metazoa; phylum Chordata; class Mammalia; order Rodentia; family Heteromyidae; genus Dipodomys; species Dipodomys merriami. The sequence goes on from NW_027205381.1 coordinate 8,252,746, forward strand.
GTCCCTGAGCTTTTTTTTTTTTTTTTTGGTCAGTCTGGGTGCTGTCCCTCAGCTCTTCAGCTCAAAGCCAGTGCTCTACCTCTTGAGCCACAGCACCACTTCCAGTTTTCTGAGTGGTTTATTGAAGATAAGAGTTCTGCCTGGGCTTTGAACTATGATCCTCAGATCTCAGCCTCATGAATAGCTAGGATTACAGGCACGAGACACCAATGCTCAGCTCCCTGAGCTTTTTTTGTTTGAGGCTGTTGCTCTACCACTTGAGCCACAGCTCCACTTCCAGGTTTTTGCTGCCTAATTGGAGAAAAGAGTGTCATGGACTTCTGATTGGGCTGGTTCAAAGCACAACTCTCAGATGTCAGCCTTCTGAATAATAGCAAGGATTACAGGCCTGAGCCTCTGACACCTACCTGTTCTGGGCATTTTTAAGTTCGGGGTGCACTGATCATCTGGGATGAGGTCAGACAGACTTTCTCTAGTGCATATTCTTCTGAGAGGGAAAATGAGAGTGCTGGGGAAAGGAAAGTATCTTTCTTTCTCTCTCTTTCTTTCTTTCTTCCTTCCTTTTTTTCTTTCTTTCTTTCATTCTTTTTCTTTCATACAACCTTTAATGTTACAGTACTAGCCATTTTGCAGGTTAACTCCTGCTTCTAGCTCACAATGACTTATGTTTTTGTTTGAGCTTGCTTTTTTAGTTTTCATGACGTCTGTCCCTACTAGCTTGCCTCCAGTTTGAAAAGAGAAAGGGGATTATTTTTAAATTTGTTTTTGACAGTACTCAGGTTTGAAGTCAGGGCCTTACACTTGCTAAGCAGATGCTATATAATTTAAGCCAGCTCCTTTTTGGATTTTTTTTAGCTAGATCATGTTTTCCCTAGTCCAGTCTGGACTACAGTTCTCCTATTTGTGCTTCCCTTTGTTGCTGAGATGATAGATGAATACCACTGCACCCAGCCATTGGCTGAGATGGAGTCTCACAAACTTATGCCTGGACTGTCCTCAAACCATGATATCCCAATCTCTGCTTCCAAAGTAGCTAGAATTATGTGCTTGAAACACTAGTTCTTTGCTATCCTACACAACACCTCAATGAATCTGTGTTCAAATCTTTATCTGTATTTTGTCATTACAGGAACATCCGGAGCAAACTTGTTGAAACAGGGACATGAACATTCTATTACTACCCTTTCTCAAATAGCATACAAGTCCCTCCTCCTAGACGGGCCTGACTATGTCTGGGTTGGCAGGGTACAAAGGTAGACACTTGCTGGTCAGTTTTCCTAAGCCTCAACTTTGCAAAGGTGAGGGTCTCAAGCCTTGAAAATGAAGAATAAAGATGGGCAGGTCACAACCATCCCAGTCCCAGCACTGACAAAATGTGATTCTACCCCCCGCCTAGTGCTGCTTCTACAATTCTTACACAAGGTGAATATTCAGCTAACGTTTAAAAATACATTTCTGTGTGGTGGTACATACCTGGAATCACAGCTCAGTGGGAGGATTCAAGTTTGAGGCCAGCCCCAGGCCTCAAATCTGCTTTTTAGGCCCAATCAGAAAAACAACAAAAGCAGAAAATGGATGGGGGTGTGTCTTAGGTGTTAGAACACTAACCATAGTGAGTCTGAGGTCCTGAGTTCAATAATATTATATATATATTACATTATTATATTATATATCTTACAACCTGTGGTTTATTCCATTCCTGTCCAATGATGAAGCCATTGTAGCATAGCTATCTGCTTATATCTCTTCGGAACATGTGAGAGCTGAATCTGAATGATAGATGCTCCTTCCCATTTCATAGTAAGGATGGTAAAGTCAAAGAGGTTAAAAATCCTGCAAGGGTCACTTGGGCAAAAGTGGCAGAGATAAAATGTGAATCAAGGTTTGCTTGAGTCCACACCCAGGGCTGATTGCATTGTGTCACATCATAACAACCCTCAGCTGAAGGTGGACACAGTTATGCACACACCAAGAGCACAGGTCACAGAGCACATTCTACACCCATGAAGTTCAGGGTCTGTCAACTCTGACACTATTGACATTTGGATTGGGCCATTTTTTTGTTGAGGGGCTGGAAGGAGCTGCTATGCATTGTGGCCTCTGTCCACTGATATCCCCTACCCTCTATCCATTGCTGGATCTAGCCAGTAGTGACAAGTCAACATGTCTCTAGACATGACTGCCAAATGTCTCTTGGGTGACGAAGACAACTCTAGCTTGGAACCAGTGTGTACTTCATAGGCCAGTATGAAATCAGGTTGGGAGAAAAGGAGACCAATAAGGGTGAGGCAAATGTCCTGGGAAAAGGCTCTCATCCACTTTTTTTGGTATTTGTTTGTTTGTATGCCAGTGCTGAGGCTTAAACTCAGGGCCTTGTGCTTTCCCTTGGGGAAGGCTGGCACTTCATTGCTTAAGTCATAGCTCCACTTCCAGTGTTTTGCTAGTTAATTGGAGATCAGAGTCTTTTGGAGTTGTCTGTCTGGCCTGACTTTGAACCAGGATCCTCAGGTCTCAGCTTCTTGAGTAGATGGGGTTACAGGGAGCTGCCAGCTCCTGGCTCTTTGTCTACTGTGCATAGCAGGAAAGTTTGGTCCATAGGGTAAGTGCAGAAAAGTGGGCACGGACTGTGCTCTCTGGAAGACTTTGGTTCCATCCTCCCAAGGACATGACTCAGCCTGAATACCTTTTCTGTGAAAAGTCAGTAATTACCCTCTTGTAATTGCATTGGAGATAACCAAGTCACTTTACTATCTGTTGGTCTGATGTTTCTGATGAAACTTGAGGCAGGATCTGCATTTCATTCTCCTCCACTGATCATCTTCCTGGATGTCCTTATTGACTCGGGTATTATCTCATCCAATATTTAGAAGAGAACCTAGATTCTCTTAGGTCTCTTCTATCACATGGAGACAAACAAATATTTTAATTTTGTGCATTTGGTTTCAGGTCCCGTTAGTGTTCTAATTTTTTTTGTGTGTGTGTGTGTGTGTGCATGCACACTTGTTGTTCCTGGGACTTGACCAGAGTCCTGTCCCTGAACATTTTTGCTCAAGGCTAGCTCTCTATCACTTGATCCACAGCTCCAAATCCAGATTTTATTTTTATTTTTTTTCAATGCTTAATTGGAGAATTGGAGATGAGATGAGATTCCCATGGATTCTCCAGTCTAGCATTGACCCACAATCCTCAGATCTTATAGCATACCGAGTTGCTAGAATTACAGACGTCACTAGCATCCAGCTAGTCTTCTAATTCTTATGATAGTTTAAGATGTCTTTCTCAAAGCTGAAGGAGCAAAACCTGGATTCTGAATGTATTTCCACTATACTTGGGAAGGAATACCCAAGTCAGGTGGATAGGGAAAATAAGGCCTGGTGAAAGGCGGCCAGGAATTTAGAAACAGTTCATTTAGAAATAGAAGCACTAATCGTCTTTGTTTTAAATCTTGCACTTCTTCATAAACTGCAGTGTTAGCACAAGAAAAGGGGAAAAGAAGGAGCAAGAGCAGCTTTCTCCAGCTGACCTTGCCTCCTGGCTCTAAACAACGAGTGTGATCTGCAAACTAAGAATTATTACTTTTTTTTTTTTCTTTTTTAAGAGCCACGTATCCTGGAGAAGCAAATTCTTGGGGAAATGGCTCCTCACACTCGGGGCTTGGAGCAAGTGTGAAGAGCAAGTGTGAAGCACTTTTGATTTTTTTTTTCCCCCTGTCGTCACGGGATCAAATTCAGGGCCTGGGCATTTTTGCTGAAGGTTAGCTCTACAGCAGCGAGCCTCTCTCCTCTCCTCTCCCCTCTCTCCCTGTGTCTCCGAACTTTACTTCCGGTGCTGGCGGCAATCATCAGATCTCAGCTTCCGGAGTAGCTAGGATTGATTATAGGCGGGAGCCAGTCTTTTGATCACTCGAGTGGGCAACCCTTCCGAATCTGTGGCCTTTGAACTACAAGTCCCAGAGAGAAATGCGCCGCTCTCTTCCGGGAGGCAGGGCCAGAACCAAGCGCCTCGCTGCAAGATGGAAACGCTAGTTATTTATACAAACGATAAAAAATGTAATTTTAGCGGTTTTTCACTATTCGGGAAGTGAGATGCTCCCCCATAGAAGGAGCAAGCAAGTAACTGAATTTTCGTGGAGGAAAGCCCCGGCGTCTCCTGAAGAACTCACTTAGCAGAGCCCAGCCTTCCGCTCAAACTTTCCCAGTCGTCTCCTTTCTTTTGCGTCTTTTCTGTTCCGCCTTCTCATTGGTTGGTTGGCGGTGACGGCGCCTGCGCACTGCATACCTTTAAGGGTCACGGGCAGACGCCATTTTGGCCCAGAGGTGCTTCTGGGAGGCAGAGCCCGGGTCCATACCCTGCCCTGCCCCCAGGTACGGCCTTCCTCGCCCGGCTTCGCCTTGGTCGCGGCTGCTCTCCCGAGCTGGGCCCTGTCGGAGCTCTCCGGCCAGGCGGGCGTTGTTGGAGCCGGGCGGCCGTGAGGCGGGTCGCACAGTCGGGCAGGACGCGCCGAGGCGGCGCGGGGCGCGGACAGCCCGCGAGAGCCCGCCCGCCATGGACTCCGAGTACTACCGCGGCGACCAGTCAGGTGGGTCCGGGCACGGGCGCCCCTGCGGCCAGCCGGGGAAGGCCCGCGCCGGTCCCGCCTCGGTCTTCTCGCTGGTGACCGCTCCCGCCTCGGGTCTGGCCGCGGGAGTGCGGGGCCGCGCGGGCCCGGGGAGCGAGGCGGTCAGCCGCGGGCTCTGCCCACCCCGGGCAGCAGCTTGCGCGCCGAGTGCAGGAGCAGTGTTTCCCGCTCGGGGATTTTTTTTTCCGGGACTCGAGAGTGCCCGAGAATCCGATGCCAGTGCTCGGTGCGAGCCGCGGTCCCTCGTGGATAGTTCGCTCCGTTTGGGCTCCCCCGCCTGCTGCGCGGGCTGCCTGGGAGGGACGTGCGGGACGGACGTGGGTGAAGGCTGCGTCCCCCGCTCCTCAGGGCTTCCTCTGGCGACCTTCCCTTTTCTCCTCGCCCGGGCTTTTTCTTTTTTCTTTTTTCTTGCTTATTCATGTACGCACCCTGGGCCTCCCCGTGTTAGGCACCGGAGATCCAACAGGGTGCATTGCTTTTCCCTTAGCGTAACATCTCGCCTACATTGTTTAAAGGTGACGCTCTTTGGCGATCTGAGTTTAGTTTGTGTCTTTAAGACAGCAAATAACGACTGCAGATGCTTTTGTGAATACGCACTGCTGTTGTACTTTAAAGCCGTTTAGTAATCAGTTCCTTTGTTTTAAAAGTACTTATAGTGCATAGATTGTATTAAAAGAAGTAATAAAGATGGAAATAAGAAAGGAAGCAGTTCCGAGACAATCCTTCCTCCTTTGGTCTTCTCTGTCTTTGCCTAATTTATGCTATCTGTTGTTGCCTCATTTTTAGGCATCTGTAATGATTTCTTATTATGTGGGGCAGTGTTTTAACAAAAGCCCTAGGTGTGCTCTTCTCCCATGGTCCCACTGTTGCAACATAACTGTTAAACACCAAAACTGTTATTATTTTTATTGTGATTATATAAATTTAAGTCCTTTTGTTAAGAGGCTTATTAGTATAACACTGATTCCATTTTTATATAACGTCTTGGGGTTTCTGTAGTTGGCTGCCTCATTTTTTAAAATTCATTTTTAAACCTCTTCCTATGTCCTTAAACAACATTATAATCGTCTCAGAAGAGTATAGGTTAAAGTTAGGTAGCAATTCGTATTTACCATGCATATTGTAATACAGTATATTCCTTTTTTTCTTTTTCTTTTTTGCCAATCCTAAGGCTTGAACTCAGGGCCTGAGTACTTTCCCTGAGCTTCTCTATGCTCAAGGCTAGCACTCACCACTTGAGCCACAGCACCACTTCTGGCTTTTTCCGTTTATGTGCTACTGAGGAATCAAATCCAGGGCTTCATGCTTGCTAGGCAAGCACTCTACCACTAAGCCACATTCCCAGCCCATTAGTATATTCTTTAAAGAGTTTTTTTTACTATTTCTGGACCAGAGTTCCTTGTATTCTTCATTCATAAATAGACATATTTGTAAATAATACACCAGGCTTCTGGGATCCAGGGTTCTGAGTCCAGCGATTCAGAAGTGAATTGAAGAGCCACAGTAAACAAAGTACCTTGTAAATTATGTAGATTAGGAGATGATTAGTGGTGTGGAGAGACAGTATGAAGTTGAAATAGCTTCAATGCCTAGTATTTAGAAATTGAGTTGGTATTCCATGATCTCGCTCTTTCTTTTTCTTTCTTTCTCTCTTTCTCTCTTTCTTTCTCTCTTTCTCTCTTTCTCTCTTTCTCTCTTTCTCTCTTTCTCTCTTTCTCTCTTTCTTTCTTTCTTTCTTTCTCTCTTTCTTTCTTTCTTTCTTTCTTTCTTTCTTTCTTTCTTTCTTTCTTTCTTTCTTTCTTTCTTTCATCCTTCCTTCTTCCTTCCTTTCTTCCTTTCTCTTTTGTTGGTCATGAAGCTTGAACTCAAGGCCTGGGTGTTGTCCTTGAGCTCTTTTGCTCGAGGCTAGTGCCCTACCACTTTGAGCCACAGGTCCACTTCCAGTTTTCTGGTGATTAGTTGGAGATAAGGGTCTCACTGACTTTTTTGCTGGGGCTGGCTTTGAACCAAATTCCTCAGATCTCAGTCTACTGAGTAGCTAGGATTACAGGCATGAGTCACCAATGCCCAGCATTCAGTGCTGTTTCTTAAGCTTCACATTCTTTTAAAGAGCTGGTTTGCTGCTACATCTGTCACATTACATGTTAATGACTGTTCGATTTTGCTTCTTTGATGGTAGTAACTTCAACTCTTAAATTCCTTGATATACTATGTCCAGGTTAGCTGTAGATGTCATCCTACAGCATAAGTGGCTTTGTGCTTTCTTTTTAAGCAGATGATGGTGGTGCTACTCCAGTGCAGGATGAGCGAGATTCAGGATCAGATGGTGAGGACGATGTAAATGAGCAGCCCTCCGGATCAGACACTGGAAGTGTAGAGCGGCATTCAGAGGTATCAGCTAAACAACTTCTTTGGGGATGCTTTTTCTTTGTATTTCTGGGAAGCCTTTTATTTAGGAGTGGTAGACACCCTGCCACATAGGGTTTAGGCTTTTATTCCTCGGAGTAAATGAATATAAATTAGTATAAAACTTTTTTAAAAAACAAACAGGGTTGTTCTGGTTACTGATGAAATCAAAGAAGTAAGTTTTACTGGATTGAATTTCAAATATTGGACAGTTTTAAACTGAAAATACATATTCAGAAAAACAAGTCAGTCTTTCTGGAAATCCTTACTTTAAGTGACATAGGGATGTCTAGGTACAGGTCAGTAGGATAGAGTGTGTATTTAGCATACTCGGAGTCTTAGGTTAGGTCCTTACCCTCCCTCCCTTCCCCCTAAAATGTCATAGTGTTTGGATATAATCTTCGTTCAACCTGTATACTTGGATCTCTCTAGATTTTTTTTTTTTTTTTTGTCGGTCTCGGGGCTTGAACTCTGGGCCTGGGTGCTGACCCTCAGCTCTTCAGCTCAAGGCGAGCGCTCTACCACTTGAGCTACAGCGCCACTTCCGGTTTTCTGGTGGTTTATTGGAGATAGGAGTCTCACGGTCTCTCCTGCCCGGGCTAGCTTTGAACCGAGATCCTCAGATCTCAGCCTACTGAGTAGCTAGGATTACAGGCGTGAGCCACCAGCGCCCGGCCTCCCTCTAGATTCTTAATAGTAGCTAATACAATGAGAATGCTTTGTAGATGGTTGTAGTATTATTTTGCATAAGGATAGATAACTAACTTTATAGTACATATCAGCAACATGTCACATTGATTTTTTCAAATATTTTTTGATCTGCAGTATGTGGTTGGTTGAGTGCTTGTTCACAGACTCCCTAATTGTTGATATTTAGATATCAGGTCACTATTTTTCCCCCTTTCTGGCCATACCTGGCTAGTAAATTCTTGTGGCCCCTTGATTGTGGTTTTGTTAATAATTTTTTTTTTTTTTGTCGTGGGGCTTGAACTCTGGGCTTGGGCGCTGTCCTTGTGCTCTTCAGCTCAAGGCAAGTGCTCTACCGCTTGAGCCACAGCACCACTTCCGGTTTTCTAGCGGTTTATTGGAGATAAGAGTCTCACAAACTTTCCTGCTCGGGCTGGCTTTGAACCACGATCCTCAGATCTCAGCCTCCTGAGTAGCTAGGATTACAGGCATGAGCCACCTGCGCCCAGCTTTGATTGTGGTTTTGTTTTCAACACTGTGCTTGGGCAAGAATTGCTCTGCAACCTAATCCCACCAAATTCTGGCTCCTCTGATAACATTCTAACCTCAGATTTCTCTTAACTGTTTTATTCCCTCATTTGGTCCTGTATACTAGCTGGCCTATAGTTTAGATTGTGTCTTGATTCTCTTCCAAAGTACCTTCTACTACAGTTTCTCCAAATCTGGTTGCAAATGAAGTCAGTTTCTTTGGGAAGAGATTTGGAGCTATTTGGTTTATGGCCTTCATTTTCTCCAGGGCTTTGGAGTTGCTGGTAGAATAATGGTAAGCATCTCCCTGAATGGTACCCCAATTGTAGAAGTGGAGTTCTCAGTTGGAGGCAGGAAAAAGGCAGCAGCCACTCTCCTGGCAGGTTCTTAAAAGATGGGGTGTATGTGATGAGAATTCTAGTTTTGTCAGTGGGCTGCACTTAAGGTAGAGCCACCTTTCATGTTCAAAACCTTCTAGGAAGATGATGGAGAGTCCTGTCTCTGAAGTGTGCTCACCATGGACCATTGTTTTTCTAGCTGGCATCTGAGCCAGGATGTCCTCATCTCCTTGGGAAGAAAGCCTTCTCACTGGGAGAAGGGGAAGGAAGAGATTTTGGTTGTTGTAATACAGTGAGGTTTGAAGGAGAGGGTGATGTTGGTTCAGATACCAGAGATTAGCTACTTACTGAATTTTCACAGATGTTCCATTTGCTCTTTACACTTGGGCTCATTTCCAGGAGGTCTTAAATGATTGGTTTTTAAATAATTTCTCATTGGTTTCAGAGGGGAGCAGGTCAACAGAACTTCTGATGTCATAGTTTCTTCACAAACCCTGATTGGGCTTAATTTTTATCTTTTCTAGTTGACTAAGCCTTTCCATATTCCTCCATTTAAAACCAGAGGGACTCAGTATGTTTTACCATGATGTCCATTGGGTCCTTTAGGTTCTTTTCCTTGACTCTTTTCTATGTGTGGATGAATTAGATCTCCAAGTCCTGTCCATGGGCCACCCTGTACATAGAGTAAGTAGTCTTCTAATGCTTTCCTATTGATCAAGAGATCTTGCCAGGCCAGCTGTGGGCACTTGGGTACATGCCTGCCTGTACATAATAGGATATTTGACATTTTGGCTCCCCATACATTCAATAAAATAAATGCCTATACCCCATCCTCCTCCATCACTGACAACCACATATGGTCCCTTATGTTTGTGAATTTTCCCTTAAGTGAAGAGCTAGATCAAACCTTGGATTCAGAAACCTGAAAAAGACAAATGAGTTGTGGGAAGCAAAGAAATAGTAAACATTAAGCAATACAGAAGATGAGTGGCTATAACATAAACATAAGAATAACAGTGTAAAGCCGGGTGCTAGTGGCTCATGCCTGTAATCCTAGCTACTCAGGAGACTAAGATCTGAGGATCATGGTTCAAAGCCAGCCTGGGCAGGAAAGTCTGTGAGACTTTTTTTTTTTTTTTTTTTTTTGGTGTCCAGTCGTGGGGCCTGAACTCTGGGCCTGGGCACTGTCCCTCAGCTCTTCAGCTCAAGGCTAGCGCTCTACCACTTGAGCCACGCGCCACTTCTGGCTTTTTTCTTTTTGTTTAGGTGGTGCTGAGGAATTGAACCCAGGGCCTCAGGCATGCAAGGCAAGCGCTCTACCACTGAGCCACCTTCCCAGCCCCCCTGTGAGGCTCTTATCTCCAGTAACGACTAGAAAACTGGAAGTGGCGCTGTGGCTCAAGCGGTAGATTACTCGCCTTGAGTTGAAGAGTGCAGGGACAGCGCCTAGGCCCAGAGTTCAAGCCCCATGACCGACAAAAAAAAAAAAAATAATAAAAATAATGACAGTGTAGTTTTGAAATATTTAGTGATAACACATTGTGTTACTTGACAAATACAAGTTATTAAAGTATAACTTCAGGGATCATGGGTGATGTTTAGTTGAAAAGTGCTTGCTTAATGTGTTTGGTATACTTACGGCCCTAGGTTTAGTCCTCACCATTAAAAAAAATTGCAACTCTAGATTTTAATTTAATTATTTAAAATAATTTTACATAAAGAGACAGAAAGGATATTCCTTGTAACAAAATGTACATGATGATGATCTTTGGGTGATATAACATTTATCTTTTTTTCTGTAGTACACTAGGACAGATAACTACTTTAAGGAAGCTAAGTCACAGATAGTTACAAAAAATAGTTACAGTTATTTAAAAAAATACTTGCCATATAAAATTTATTTGTTTATTTATTGAGTTACTGGGGTTTGATGCTCTGCCACTTAAGCCCTTCTGCCAGTTCTGAAATGAAAATTACAAGTAATGTCCTAGTTGGGTACTGGTGGCTCATGCCTATAATCCTAGCTACTCAGGAGGCTGAGATCTGAGGATCATGGTATGAAGCCAACCCAGGTATGAACTGTGAGACTCTTTATTTCCAATTAACCACCAAAAATTCAGAAGTGAACCTATGGCTCAAGTGCTAGAGCACTAACCTTGAACAAAACAGCTCAGGGACAGTGCCCACACTCTTGAGTTCAAGCCCTACTACTGGCACCAAAAGAAAAAAAAGTCTTTGAGTGTTGTCTTTACCTTGGTTTTCTTTTTCTTTTTTTAAAATTGTTTTTATAAAGGTTTGCTCAGAAGGGTTACAGATACATAAGTGAGGTAATGAGTACAATCTTGTTGAACACTGTCTCCCTTCCCTTACTCTCTCCCAGTTTTTCCCTCCCATCCCCCCACAAGTTGTATAATTCTTTTTCAACATAGTGTCTACTGAGTACCACTGCTGTATTTGTTCACCCTTTGTCCTTTCATTTCTCTGCCCTCCTTACCCTCCCAAAGACAGATAAACAAACAAACAAGACAAAAAGAGAAGAAAGCAAAAACAGCAACGAAGAAAAAACTTGTTTTCATTTCCTGGAGTTCATTAAATAAATATTTCAATAAATATTATTTTATATGATGAGATGCACATAGGTATTGTGCCTTTCGGTTCCTCTCTTAAAAGTATTCTCTTTTGGCCTCCCTGTGTGTGAATGTCTAGAGTCCTGTATAATTTAATTAATCATGTCCTAGTGTATTTTAGATCTAGTACTGCAGATGAGAGAAAACATGCACCCTTTGTCTTTCTGAGCTTAGCTTACTTCCCTTGCCATGATTTGTTTTAGGTCTATCCATTTCCCTGCAAATGACATAATAATCTAATGGCTGTTTAAAATTCCATTGTGTAGGGACTGGGGAAGGTGGCTCAGCAGTAGAGCGCTTGCCTTGCATGCATGAGGCCCTAGGTTCGATTCCTCAGCACCACATAAGCAAAAAGAAAAAAGCTGGAAGTGGCTCTGTGGCTCAAGTGGTAGAGCATTAGCCTTGAGCTGAAGTGCTGAGGGACAGTGCCCAAGCCCAGAGTTCAGGCCCCATGACCGCCCCCCCCCCCCCCAAAGAAAAAAAATTCCATTGTGTATGGCTACCACATTTCTTTTTTTTGATCCATTAATCTATTGTAGGGCATCTGGGCTGTTTTCATAGCTTGGCTGTTTTGAGTAGTGCAGCAGTGGACATGGATGTGCAGGGGTCTTTATGGTGTCCTGGCTTATGATGTTCTGGGTAGCTATACAAGAGTGATATGGCTGGGTCGTAGGGGAGATCTAGGTTTAGTTTTTTGAGAATCCTCCAGACTGTTGTCTAGAGGGGTGGTACTAGTTTACATTCCCACCAACAGTGCAGTAGGAATCCTTTTCCCCTACATTCCCACCAACATATATTGTTGCTCAAATTTATAATGTTGGCCAGTCTCAATAAGGTGAGATGGAATCTCCAAGTTGTTTTGATTTTCATTTCCTTTATGGCCAGGGATGATGAGCATTTCCTCATGTGCTTCTTTGCCATTATCACCTCTTCTTCTGAGAAGTCTCTCCTTAGCTCATTTGTCCATTTAGAGATTGGTTTATTATCTTTGGAAGAGGTTAATTTCTTGAGTTCTTTGTATACTGGATATTAGGCCTTTGTCAGATGTATTGCTGGTATTAGACTTGATTATATATTTAAGTGATTGTGGGGGCGGGGGTGGGGGAGAAAGGGATGCAATATTGGATTTGAACTCAGGTGAGATCCTTGTGCCTGCTGGGCCAGTGCTATGCCTCCAGCCCTAGTGCTTAATTTTTAATGTTACATCTGTTTTGCTCAGTTGGGGGTTTTCCAAGAGTGTTTATCTACTGTAGAGCACTTTGAGAACTCACTCTGCTGGAGTAGAGCCATTTGAGTACCTCTTGGAATGGGTGGCCCTTGAATGTGCCAGTTTTAACTACTTGTCAGTTCTAATTTTTGTTATTTTACTTTTTTACTTTTTGTTATTTTTTGTTTTTATTTATTTATTTTTTATTTGTTTTTTTTTAATTTTTTGGTTGGTCATGGGGCTTAAACTCTGGCCCTAGGCACTGTCCCTCAGCTCTTCAGTTCAAGGCTAGTGCTCTACCACTTGAGCCACAGCGCCACTTCTGGTTTTCTGGTGGTTAATTGGAGATGAGTCTCATGGACTTTTCTGCCTGGGCTGGCTTTGAACTGCCATCCTCAGATCTCAGCCTCCTGAGTAGCTAGGATTACAGGTGTGAGCCATCAGCTCTCAGCTTACTTTAATATTTTTTTAGCATAAAATTAACTGTGGTTTTAAGTCAGCTGGTTTCTCCTTTGTGGAAAATATTATTAAAAGGAATGTTTTTAAATTTAAAAAATCTATAGATTTCACCTACTAAGAAAAGTAGAGTGTTCTGCAGGTTCCACAGGCAGATAGCACGTAACACTGTTCAGAAAGTCGTTTGAAATAGAACCTAGCTTTTTCATTTTCTGACTATAGGCCAGATGCATCGGGCCCAGTTATACATCTGCTGTTGAAGTTGGCACCAGCCCCCAACCCCTTTAGCTCATCATCAACTTTGAGTTCAGTAAGGATGAAGGTCTGCTTTTGTTTCAGTCTTTCCACCAAGAGTTCATGTTAGTATAAGGAACACATTATTGCATTGAACACATCAAAACAGTAGACTTTCTTTGCCGTAGCTGTGCTTGTTCACCCTGTTTGTTACTAGTGCTTGATTCCATCTGCACATTCCTTGTGCTGTCATTTTCTGTTAAGCATTGCTTATGGGTTTCTTTTTTATTTCTTTGAATTTATCTTTTTTTAATGCCTCTGGTAAAATGTATGTTTTTAAAATGGTCTCTGATCTTCAGAGTATAGCGACATTAAGTTGTGTGAACACTTTGGCAGCACTGGCTTCATGCTTAGCAATGCAATAGAGGCACCTTTCCCTGGGCCTACCTAGTTAATACCTGCAGATAAACAGCACAAAAGTGTATATGGTTTTTACCAAAGCTCCCCAAGTGAGTCTTATGTACACTGAAGTTTGGGTGGGGACTGGTGGTAAGACTCATAGGGTTGATCTTATTGAAAGGGCAGAAATGTGTCATTTGCCTTTGTCATTATCCAAACTTAAGCTTTGTCTTAAAGCTTTTTTCTTCTTGTTTTTGACTCCCTAAGATCAAACCAGCTTCTGACACAAGGGACACTATAGTATGTAGTTTCATTTTTTTATGTGCATGCTGTAGTAAAGAATAAAGTTTTAGTATGGTGTGGTGGCTCATGCCTGTAATCCTAACAACCCAGGAGGTTGAGATCTGAGGATCTTGGTTCAAAGCCAGCCCAGGCAGGAAAGTTCATGAGACTCTTATATCCAGTTAACACCCAGAAAACTGGAATTGGTGTTGTGGCTCAAGTGGTAGAGCACTAGCCTTGAGCACAAAAAGGCTCAGGGACAGTGCCTAGGCCCTGAGTTCAAGCCCCATAACTGGCCAAGAGTATTTTTTTTGGGGGGGAGGGGGTCCGGTCGTGGGGCCTGAGCTCTGGGCCTGAGTGCTGTCCCTCAGCTCTTCAGCTCAAGGCCATTGCTCTACCACTTGAGCCACAGCGCCACTTCCAACTTTTTTCTTTTTGCTTATGTGGTGCTGAGGAATCTAACACAGGGCTTCATGCATGCAAGGCAAGCACTCTACCACTGAGCCACCTTCCCAGCCCTGCAAAAGAGTTTTAAAATCCCCTCCCATTCCCTTGTTTGGTGCTCGAATCTTACAAACTTTCTTGCTGGCTTTGAACTGCAGTCCTCATATTTCAGCCTCCTGAGTAGCTAGAATGCCAGTGTGAGCCATTAGTAGTCACTAATAGATCTAAATTCTGTGGTGTTACATCTAAATTTTTTATTCTATTGACTAACACTTGTTTTTTCTTTTTTGTGATTCTAGGACTTGAACTCAGGGTCTTGAGCTTGCTAGACAAGGTATTCTTCCACTTAAGCCACACCTCCCACCTTTTTTGCCTTCATTATCAAAGTGTAGAGTCTCACTTTTTTCTCTTGGCAGTCTAGATTGTGGGGATTGCTGGGGATAGGCTCACACCTCTGTACATAGTCATTGGTTAGGATGGAGTCTCATGAAATTCCTTTGTCTAGGCTGTTCACAAACCACAAGCCTCATTTCATCTCTTCCTCTCACCTGGCTTGAATATGACTTTTGTTACTTTTTATTTCCATCCCTCAACATGCTACACATAATAAAAGAATATACAGGTTTTTCAGAAGCTCCTTAATATTGATGGAAATTCATTAAACAATCATTATCATATGTAATTCCCTCATAATAGTTGCTTGTTTTGCATGTGTCCTGAGATCCAGGGCTAGAAGATAGAAGAGGTGTTTGGGGATGACTGACAGTTTGTAGCATTCTTCTTTTGGGAATGGTTCCCTGTTGACTATGCTCTGCCTGTAACAAATACATCAAATAGATCATTTCTTTCAGGAATTTAAAGTTGAGGTTCTTTTTTTTGCCAGTCATGGGGCCTGAACTCTGGGCCTGGGTGGCAGTGTCCCTCAGCTCTTCAGCTCAAGGCTATGCTCTAGCACTTGAGCCACAGCGCCACTTCAGGCTTTTTCTGCTTATGTGGTGCTGAGGAATCAAACCCAGGGCCTCATGCATGCAAGGCAAGCACTGAGCCACTTTCCCGCCCTAAAGTTGAGGTTCTTGACACTAAAATTTAAGCACAGTTAGAGTTAAAGTCATATTTCTGACAGACTTAGCTCTCTGAGCTGCCTTGGTTTTTACTTTTTCTGTCATTCATCGTATTTGGATTTTGAGAACATGGTTCTTTCTTCTGGATGTAGGCAGAAATAATTCCTATTTTCAGCTAAAATAAACTTAGTCAAACATGAATATGCTTATAAGAGTTATGTGACTTATGGGATTATAACCTCTGTACAACTGCTTAAAAATAATAAAAAGAGTTATATGATGAGTATGTCATGGAAAGCATTTCAAAAGCACTTTCATATTCTCCTCTGCCTCTTGGTTCCTGTAGCCTACTGTCCTCCATTCTAGTTAACTTTTTTTGGGGGGGTGGGTCCGGTCGTGGGGCCTGAACTCTGGGCCTGGGCACTGTCCCTCAGCTCTTCAGCTCAAGGATAGTGCTCTACCACTTGAGCCACAGCGCCACTTCCAACTTTTTTCTTTTTGCTTATGTGGTGCTGAGGAATCGAACCCAGGGCCTCATGTATGCAAGGCAAGCGCTCTACCACTGAGCCACCTTCCCAGCCCCCTAGTTAACTTCTTTATTCAGTCATCACACACTTAAATGAACAAATACTTGTTGTCTATACATCTTTGCAGCTCAGTTTCACATAGATCAATTTCCTGTGAAAGGTTTTTAAAATACACTGGTGCATATCATACTAATGTGTAGTTAGTGGTATGTTTGGGTGGCTCATTAAACCTTGGCTTCCAAGGGCCAGCCACTGAAACAGTGTGGCCATTGATTGCTAGTACCTTGTAAATTGCAGACACTAAATAAATACTTGTTGCATAATTTATTATCTGCTTTATGTTATCCCCACTTAACTCTTTGATTATTTATTCAAAAAATGCTGTGAATAGTATGTTCTGCTGACTATTCTGAGCTCTAGAAATATTTTAGTGATGAAAACAAAAATGCTTGCCTTTGTAGAGCGAAGTTCTAAATAAAAATTTTCACCTACATTCTTTTAAATTGGGAATGGTGACTGAAATTAATTTGAAACAGTGTTTGGAGTACTATATAATAATTACAAAATTCTATGCTCATGGGCTGGGAAGGTGGCTCAGTGGTAGAGCGCTTGCCTTGCATGCATGAGGCCCTGGGTTCAATTCCTCAGCACCACATTAGCAAAAAGAAAAAAGCCAGAAGTAGTGCTGTGGCTCAAGTGGTAGAGCAGTAGCCTTGAGCTGAAGAGCTAAGGGACAGCACCCAGGCCGTGTTCAGGCTCCATGACTGGACCCCACTCCAAAAAAAAAAAAAGATTCTGTGCTCTCCCTATAGTGCCATTTATACTGATATGCCACAAAAAGTGAGTGATGCGGAGTGCCCAGTGAGAAAAATGCCTTTGGGAATTTTGAAAAGATTATCCTCTTTGAAAATTCCCTGAACATGTTTTATTTTATTTTTATATTTAGGAATTGGAGTTTCTTGTCAATGATGTGCTGTTGTGGTAATACAATATGGACATTTAAGACTAGCTTTCTAGGCTTGCTTATTTTATAATTGAGTAAATGCTGTGTATTTAGTTAGCCTTCTTTAAATGAGCCTAGGGTAAGTTGAATGTCAGTTTTCTGAAAACAACTTCCTGCTATTTATCATTAGAATCTTTGCTCCTTGAAAATAGATCTGTAAGGCTGGGAAGGTGGCTCAGTGGTAGAGTGCTTGCCTTGTGTGCATGAGGCCCTGGGTTCAATTCCTCAGCACCACATAAGCAGAAGCAGGAAGTGGCACTGTGGTTCAAGTGGTAGAGTGCTAGTCTTGAGCTGAAGAGCTCAGGGACAGCACCCAAGCCCAGAGTTCAGGCCCACAACCGACATAAAAAAAAGAAAATAGATCTGTGGCCAGATCCTGTAGTTATTGTCATATTCTAACATAACTATATGATATAGCCCAGTAGACTTGGAAGATGGAACACTCAGAAATGTTTATTTAGCAGTACTGCTAAGTTTTCATTAGTAATTTTTCAGTAAGGTCTTGTAGTATTGGGCTAGCTTCAAGACTGTCCATCTGTCTACCTGTCCTGTATAGCTGTACCACCGCACTTGTCTTGTTGATTAAGATGGGGTCTTGTTACTCTTTTTGTTGATTAAGATGGGGTCTTGTTAACTCTTGCCTGGATTGGCCTCTCTCTTGCAGTCTTCTTGCTTCAGTCTCTAGTGCTCTGGGATTGCAGCACCATGATACCTACCATGCCCTGCTTACTTTTACTTTTTTTGTTACCAGTCTTGGGACTGAAGCTCAGGACCTGGATGCTGTCCCTGGGCTGTCCTCCCCACCCCCCCTTAAGGCTAGTACTCTGCCATTTGAGCCATAACTCCACTTCTGACTTTATGGTGATTAATGGAGATAAGAGTCATATGGACTTTCCTGCCTAGGTTGGCTTTGAACTTTGATCTTCAGATCTCAGCCTCTTTAGTAACTAGGATTACATGTTTGAGCCACTGGCATGCAGCCTTACTTTCACTTTTCAAATCAGAATATTATTGAAAGCTGAGATTGTAGTGTTCTTAATGCTAAAATACTTGGGATATTTTGATTTGTTTCATTTTGTAATATTTCTCAGCATTTTTATATGTGTATATCGAGTTTGTATCTTTGAGCATGTTTTTAAGGTAGTTATTTCAAGTTACATTGTATATCAGTTTAATTAGATTAGTCTGTTCTCCCTTCTCTTTTAGAATTATTTGATGCTAGACTATGACTACTTCAAACTAACTCCTCTTCCCTTCTCTCTCCCTCTCCCCTTCCCTTTCTCCCTCTTTTTCTGTAACAGGATCTTACTATGTAGCTCAGTCTGGTCTCAAACTTTATCTTCTTCCTGCCTCTTCTGGGATTACAAGTGTTTGCCAGCACATCTGGTTAAAATCTCTCTCTCTCTCTCTCTCTTTTTTTTTTTTTTTTTTTTTACCATGAGAAGTACTGTTGAGAAGGAATGATCCAACAAGAGAGAGCCAAGTGTGGTACTGAGGGACTTAGGAAAGTTAATACTTAGGAGATGGTTGTCTAAATTCTCTTCTTTGTTTAGATTTTCCTGGGATGCTGTATGTTATTTAAAACTTAAGTTTTATAATTTTTTCTTTTGATTTCAACTTTATAAAACCCAGGAGTAGACATTTGTAAAGGAACTTGATTACATACTCGCTTGTTTTTCTTTGGAATATAGGTTTTGGAGAACTAGAATTATATAAGGAAGTAAGGCATTTCTTTAAAATCTGGCCTTAGGTGTATGCTTTTCTATTTTATTTTTTTTTTTGTTGTCTTTCTCCTTCAGGAGAGTAAGAATTCTACATTTAAGTGCACACATTTATCCATTTAAAGAATTGTTGAGCTGGGTGCTGGTGACTTCATGCCTGTAATCCTAGCTACTCAGGACGCTGAGATTTGAGGCTCACGGTTCAAAGCAAGCCCGGGCAGGAAAGTCTGTGAGACTTTTATCTCCAATAAACTGCCAGAAAACCAGAAGTGGTGCTATGGCTCAAGTGGTAGAGCGCTAGCCTTGAGCTGAAATGCTGAGGGACAGCGCCCAGGCCCAGAGTTCAAGACCCATGACTGGCCAAAAAAAAAGAAGAATTGTTGAAAAAATTTTAAAGTACATTACTGAAGTTTTTGTATGTTACTAATTTCCTTATTCTTTCAGAATGAGCCTAGTGATGGAGAAGATGGCCTGACGAAAAGACACCACGTGACAGACTCTGAGAATGATGAGACTTCAAATCTTAATGCTAGTGATTCTGAGAGTGAGGGGCTGCACAGGCCCAAAGACAGTGACTCCGAATCTGAGGAGCGAGCAGAGCCTCCTGCAAGTGACTCTGAAAACGAGGATGTCCATCAGCATGGGAGTGACTCTGAGAGTGAGGAGCCCCAGAAGTTACCTGGGAGTGATTCTGAAAACGAGCTTCTAAATGGGCATGCAAGTGACTCTGAAAACGAAGATGTTCAAAAGCATGTTGCCAGTGATTCTGAGATAGAAGAACTCCAGAAGAGTCCTGCCAGTGACTCTGAAACTGAGGATGCTCTAAAACCTCAAGTCAGTGACTCTGAGAGTGAAGAACCCCTCAAACCCCAAGCCAGTGATTCAGAAAATGAGGAGCCCCCCAAACCTCAGACGAGTGATTCAGAAAGTGAGGAGCTTCCGAAACCTCGGATCAGTGACTCAGAAAGTGAAGATCCCCCAAAGCATCAGGCCAGTGACTCCGAAAATGAGGAGCTCCCCAAGCCCCGCATCAGTGACTCAGAAAATGAGGACCCCCCAAGGCATCAGGCCAGTGACTCGGAGAATGAAGAGCTTCCAAAACCCCGAATTAGTGACTCGGAAAGTGAGGATCCCCCAAGGCAACAGGCCAGTGATTCAGAGAATGAAGAGCTCCCCAAACCCCGAATTAGTGACTCGGAAAGTGAGGGCCCTCCAAGGCATCAAGCCAGTGACTCTGAGAATGAGGAGCTCCCCAAACCCCAAGTCAGTGACTCCGAGAGTGAGGAGCCTCAGAAAGGTCCTGCTAGTGATTCAGAAGCTGAGGATGCCTCAAAACACCAGCAGAAGCCAGGATCCGATGATGACAGTGAAGGGGAGAATAAGGAAGAGGGAACCGAAATGCAGAACAATTCATTTCATTCAGATAGCCATACAGACAGAAAAAGATTTCATAGCTCCGACAGTGAGGAAGAAGAACCCAAGAAGCAAAACAGTGATGATGAAGAAAAAGAGGGAGAAGAGGAGAAAGTAGCAAAACGAAAAGCTGCTGTACTTTCTGATAGTGAGGATGAAGAGAAAGCGTGTAAGGAATTATTTTGGCCTGAAGCCTTCCTTATTGTTATGACTGGAACAGTGTGTCCTTTTCTGTTTGATCAGTCCTTGTTATTCAATGGATATCCTAAAATAGAGACATTCTTTTTCTCTGGTTATCATTAGCTGAGCTTTAATTACATTTTCTTTGACTTGTTCTAGCAGCACATACTGATTTCCAGCTATCTTGCTTGAGTAGGTTAGACTAGAAATCAATAGAGGTATAAAAGATTCTCTTATTGGGGGAAGGGTAATGTTTCAACCTCAAAACCCTTGACTGATTCCAGAGTTAGTAAGGTTCTCTGAGATGGCTGTTTCACTAGATCCCATCCAAGCAGAAACTGAAATTCCCCAGTTACTTTTCTTCATATGTCAAATATTGTCATATACCCACATACAGGCAGGTTTGGGGAGGTTCTGTCGACATACTCCACGGCTCTGCAGATGATACAAGTCTTTACTACCTTGTACCCCATTTTTACAGGTAGTAATATTTGTCAAATGACTTTTATTAAACTTACCTATTGTACAAAAGACATATTCCTTATAAGCTGTTCAATATAATAGAACAGAAAAGGAGTCATGCTTGTATTGCCATTTTGTCAAGAAGATAAGAAATTTTTTAACTGTCTAGCAACAACAAATAACATGGAGACTATTCCTTAAAAGGAGCATCCAGCCAGTGAACCTGTGGTTCATGCCTGTAATCCTAGTTACACAGTAGACTGAGATCTGAGGATCACAGTTCAAAGACAGCAAGGGCAGAAAAGTATGTGAGACTCTTAACTCCAATTAACCACCAGAAAACTGGAAGTGGCGCTGTGGCTCAAGTGGTAGAGTGCTTGCCTTGAGCTGAAGAGCTGAGGGACAGCGCCCAGACTCAGAGTTCAAGCCCCATGACTGACAAAATAAAAGAAGTATCCAGTCCTGTTTAGTTTTGGTACTGAGCAGCATGGGAAGGATGACAAGTCTGCCCATTAGGCTAAGCTACTTTGATCCATCCCCTGAAGGAAGGGTGGCTTTTGGTGTCTACTTTATATTGATGATTTCTTTTGTCTTTAGGTCACTTTTTCCTAAGCAAAATAAGATAATGTGAAGGATGTCTCAGCCTTTTAGGTTGTTTGTTTCTAGTGCTGAAAATGGAACCTAGGGCATCATGCATGTTAGGCAAGTCCTAGTCTACCACTGAGCTAGTTTTTAAAAATTGTTCCTTTAATTCTGAATTATATGTTAGGGGTGGGTCTTTGGTTTCTTTTATTCCAGTTAGTGGCATTTTAAAGCACCTGTTGAGCTTTATCATATAGCTGTGATGAAGTAAGATGATTTTCTTTTACAGCATCAGCAAAGAAGAGTCGTGTTGTCTCTGATGCTGATGACTCTGACAGCGATGTTATGTCAGACAAGTCAAGCAAAAGAGAGAAGACTGTAGCATCTGACAGTGAAGAGGAAGTAGGGAAAGAATTATCTGATAAGAAAAATGAAGAAAAGGATCTATTTGGGAGTGATAGTGAGTCTGGCAATGAAGAAGAGTAAGTAATAGTAATAGTATAATGTGACTTTTCCAAGGTTCCTACTAGATAGTGGAGAGGCTTTTAGATTTTTTTAAACTTGTTTTAGGTTTTCTTGGTGAGGCATATATAACACTTTACCTGCCTATTTATATGATTTGGGCATTTAGAATTTTAATTTGAACTGCTACAGACTGTACAACATGGATAGATCTTAAAAATAATATTTTGAGAAGGAAGCAAATAAGGCATGCTATATTATTCCATTTCTATGCAGTTAACTTATAGTTAACTTCTAGTTCTGGGAGTCAGTAACAGTTGCTTCTAGGATGCTGATGTTGGAGGACTGATTAGAGCAATAAAAAAACTTTCTAAGAGGGTGGGATTGTTCTACATCTTAATTATGGTGCTAGTTACAAGAACATGCATTGAACCGGACACTTCAGAGCTGCACATTTTACCAAGCATAAATTATGTCCTTTTTAAAAAAGATATGCATATGGGAAGAAAGCAAATAAATGTGTGTACATGTGTATGTTTTTCTAGAAATCTTATTGCAGACATATTTGGAGAGTCTGGTGATGAAGAAGAAGAAGAATTTACAGTAAGTATAATGGAAATGAGAATATTTTATTTTGTTTTTATGGCTTCAGTTCTCTGACTAGTGATACCAAAAAGGAGGAATAAATAATTATAATGTATTTTGGAGCAAAATCTATGCTAAAAATTTCAAAAATAAAAGGGCATACAAAGGCATAAAATGAAAGTAACAGGAAGAAATGAATTGATGAGATGAAGGAACATATTAAGAGACAACAAAAGGTTCTATACTAAAGTAAAGACATGCAGTAATTGTTGAATTTCCAACATTAGAAATGGATGTCTAGTTAACCACGACTGACCCTTCTGACAAATGCTAAAAAGCATTTGTAAGCCCAGTGTTAGTGGCTTAATTGTAGATATTCAGGAGGCCTAGATCTGAAAGATTGGGTTTGAGGCCAACCCAGGCAGACAAGTCCATAAGATTTCATCTCCAAAAGGAATCAGCAAAAAGTAGAGTTGGAAGCATAGTTCCAGTGGTAGAAGGCTAGCTGGGTAAACCAGCCAAGCTAGCACAAGGCCCTGAGTTCAAACTCAAAGAAAAAAATAATGCATTTAGAAATATGCCTATCATCTAAGGAACAAGGTAGCAAGAAATAACTAAGCCAGGCGAGGCACCAATGGCTCATGCCTGTAATCCTAGCTACTCAAGAGGCTGAGATCTGTGGCAAGAAAGTCCATGAGTCTCTTATTTCCAGTTAACCACCAGAAAACTGGAAGTGGCACTGTGGCTCAAGTGTGGTAGCGTGCTAGCCTTGAACTGAAGATCTCAAGGACAGTGCTCAGGCCCAGAGTTGAAGCCTCAAGATCAAAAAAAAAAAAAAAAAGGAAAAAAGTAACTAAGCCAGAAAACAAATCTAATGTGGTAACCCAGCATTTAGATCTGCTTTTTTTGTGTGAGACTTTGTTTATATCAGGCCAAGAAGCTGCTTATATTTTTTATAGCCTCAAAGCTTGCTTGGAGATAAAATTTGAAGTTTAAGGTCTGCTGAAGTTAGGAGACCCTGAAAACTCCATACCTTGGATTAGCACTCCAAAAAGTAGCACCATAGAATTAAGATGACTTTAGAAATAAAGTATGCTGGGCTGGGAATGTGGCTTAGTGGTAGAGTGCTTGCCTAGCATGCATGAAGCCCTGGATTCTATTCCTCAGTACCATATCAACAGAAAAAGGCAGAAGTAGTGCCGTGGCACAAGTGGTAGAGTATTAGCCTTGAGCAAAAGAGCTCAGGAACAGTGCCTAGGCCCTGAGTTCAAGCTCCAGGACTGACAGAAAAATAACATATTTTTGTTTAGATTTTAGGTCACTTTTAAATTATGTTTCAGACTATACAACCTTACACTCAAATCTGGATATGGTTTGTTTTTCTTATGTTCAGTATATAAGGGAGTGATAGTAACAAAGGACAATAAAAACAGACTTGGGAGCTCTAAACAATGCCTTTAAGATGTATATTCAGATAGATGAAAAGAATTCATCAGAGCCAAAAATGTTTTAAGGGACAAGACAAGACTTGGCAAAGTACCAAGTAGATATTTCAGAACTGTAAAACTGTACTAATACAGTACACTGGTCTAACTTCTTGGAAGGCAGAGATAGGATATTATTGGAGATGAGCTTGGGAAAAGTTAGGGAGGGCTTAGGGGAATGGCTCAAATGGTAAAGCTCTTGATGTCCTGGGATTCAATCCTCAGTACCACAAAAGGGATACTGAGGAAACCTTTTTTGTAAAGAAAATTGGTAAACTGGAAGATAAGGAAATTGAAGCAGGAAGATATTCTTTATTTATGTGTTCTTCAGCTCAAGGCGAGCGCTATACTGCTTGAGCCACAGCGCCACTTCCTAGTAGTAGTTTTTATTGTAGATAAGACTCTTACGGACTTTCCTGCCTGGGCTGGCTTTGAACCTTGATCCTCAGATCTCAGCCTCCTGAGTAGCTAGGATTACAGGCATGAGCCACCAGCGACCAGCTAGGAAGAAATTCTTTTTATTTTATTTATTTATTTTTTTTGGTCGGTCCTGGAGCTTGAACTCTGGGCCTGGGTGCTGTCCCTCAGCTCTTCAGCTCAAGGCGAGCGCTCTACCACTTGAGCTACAGCACCACTAGGAAGAAATTCTTATAGAAAATGAAATAAAAAATAGATGATTGTACATGAGAAAGGTTAATATGAACACTGATGTACCAGAGAAAGGTGAAAAATACAAATAAAGCAGAGGCAATATAGGCAGAAATGATTCATGAAAGCTATGCATTACACAAATTGCGAGGATTAATAGAAATCTATACTTAAGTAGATTAGTAAAATGCAATAAGTTAAAGAAAATAGAGTAGATGATTTTAGAGTTTAATATAAATGAAAGAAAAAAAAAACAAAGGAATTCATTGAAGGAACTAGATATTAGGAGATTAGGCTCAAGTGGTAGAGCGTTAGCTGTGATTGGAAAAGTAGAGCCAGAGTACAAGGTCCTGAACCAGCACAAAGCCCAGAGTTCAAGCTTCAGTACTGATGTGTGTACATCCCCGCCCCCCCCCCCCCACACCTGCAAACATGTGCCAGAGGCTTTGGACTGTGTCAAAAAGGTCATACACAAGTAAGCACTATAGTATAAAATTATCTATCTTGGAGAGCAAACATAAACTTGTTTTAGTGTTAGTTCAAGGGAAAATGGTAAATTGTTCAGAAGGCCTCTGTGTGACCAAAAAACAAAAGACATCTCAGGGTTGGGAATGTGGTTTAGTGGTAGAGTACTTGCCTAGCATGCATGAAGCCCTGGGTTTGATTCCTTAGTACCACATAAAAAAAGCTGGAAGAGGTGCTGTAGCTCAAGTGGTAGAGTGCTATTCTTGAGCCAACAAAAGCTCAGGGACAGTGCCCAAGCCCTGAGTTCAAGCCCCAGGACTGGCAAAAAATAAATAAAGACATCTCAGTGTGGCATAATAAAGACATTTCAGTTTATTAGTTTTTTAATATGCAGTGAAAAGTAGCTCAAGAGTTGGAAAGGTGGTTCATCGGTAGAGCGCTTGCCTAGCATGCATGAGGCCCTGTGTTCGATTCCTCAGCACTACATAAGCAGAAAAAGCCAGAAGTGGCCCTGTGGCTCAAGTGGTAGAGCACTAGCCTTGAGCTGAAGAGCTGAGGGACAGCGCCCAGGCCCAGAGTTCAGGCCTCATGACCGAACCAAAAAATACATATATATATTAATAAGCTTAGCTGGACACTGATGGGTCATGCCTGTAACCCTAACTACTCAAGAGACTGAGATCTGAGGGTTGCATTTTGAAACTAGCCTGGATAGGACAAGTCACTGAAACTTATCACTGATTAACTACCAAAAAAGCCAGAAGTAGAGCTGTGGCTCAAATGGTACAGTGGTAGCCTTAAGCAAAAAGGGGTAGTTTCTAGGCCCTGAGTTAAAGCTCCAGGACTGGAACAGACATAAAAATAAATTAAAAATTCAGAAAATTAGCCCTCTGTTACAGAAGCTTTACAAAGCTGTAATTGTACACTTTTGAGTTTTTTATGCTGATGTTTGTTTGCCAGGTGTATGTTTTGTTTTTTCTTGGCAAGAGTAGGGTTTGAAGTAGGCCTCATACTTGCTAGGCTGGTACTCTACCACTTGAGCCTGTCTTCTACCTGCTATTTCATATCGCCTGGGATGATAGGTTCATGCCCTTGCACCCAGATATGACACAAAAAACAATTGGGATAATCTATAGAAGAAAATTCGGCCAGTCTCAAAAATTTAAATACACATAACAGTATCAGTAGGCAAATGTGTAAACAAATTACAGCTATAGCTATATGTAGTTGTTTATAGCTATATGAAGGTGAAGCCTTGAAAAATAACTATGTTAATAGAGATTAGAGTTAAGAAACTTGGAAAGTGCAGACCAATGTCTTCTATCCACTGCTGCCATTTGGATAGTGTTCAATAGATACTTTGTATGGAAAAATATTATAATCTTTTGTATATGTAAAGGTGCTCATACAAATGTAGACTATTTCTGGAAGAAATGTGTAGTTTTTGTGGCTATATTACTTAAAAAATACCAAAAGGGAATTATACAGAAGTAAGTCTGTAAGATTGTGATAACTTTGACTAATTCACTGTGCCTTTAGGGTTTTAACCAAGAAGATTTAGAAGAAGAAAAAGGTGAAACACAGGTAAAAGAAGAAGACTCTGATTCTGATGATAACATAAAAAGAGGAAAGCAGTAAGTGGTCTTCTCTCCCTCTCCCCCTCATATCTTCTTTCCTTCTTTCCTTCTCTCCTTTCAAGGAATTTTAAAGGGAACTAAAAAGTGAAGGCAGAGACTTGCTTTTCATTTTGGCTCCTAAGTTTAGAAAGAAGCCTGTTCCTGTATTTTTGCTTTCACCTTCTCTGTATGCATCACTGTCAGTGAATTATTTGCTGTCATTTTCCTGTTACTTGTGCTTAGGTTGTCTTAATTTGTGGTAATATGTCTATATAATAACAGTTATATAGTTATGGCACCATCTAAACTTCTGAAAATAACCTAATTTTTGTTTGAATCAAAAGCTTACATTGGGAGATGGAGGATAATGATTCTAAAGGTTTACCAGTGATGTACTGTGTAATTGTATTTCACTCATTTTTGTTAAGATAGTTGAGAACTGTGTCCAGAAAAGTCTTAATGCCTTAAGAAGGACCATACAAGCATAGAATGATTAGTTACTAGTTACAGTTGTATTGATAATGCCTTAATTCCTAGTGACATACAAGAATTAAGATGAATGCTAAATGAGTTAGGCGGTACTTTTGGAAACTTGAATTTTGAATTGATATGAATAGTAGTAGGAAGTGAGTCGATTCTTTTTTTAGACATGGCCTCTTTGTAACCCATGTGGGCCTAGAACTCAGGACCTTCCTGCCTTAGTCTCTAGTGCTGGGATTGCAGATGGCATGTATATTACTTCAACTCTTATTTTTTGCAAACTGAGCTTTGAACTCATGCTTGCTGAGGGCATGTGCCTAGCTTTTTAAAGTATGGTCATTCTGATGAAAGCTGTAAAGGTCTGAGGCTATTAGGAAACCAGTATGTTTCTTTCTTGAGCTCAGTCAAACTGATTTAAGTTATGCTTCCTATTATTAGAAACAGGTTATATCTTCATATAATATACGACAAAAACATTCAAATAATACTCTCATAGTCCCCAAAAGGCAGTACAACTAAAACTGAGTGAGGCCTTAAGTGAGAACCTCCAAGTGCTTCTTCTGAAGCTGATAGTGCAGGTAACAATGTAGCACATGAAATTTTAGAGCCTTTAATGATGAATATTTGACTTATAATAGGAGTTGGAATAGGAACCGCTGTTTGTTTCATAGTAGAGTCAAAGCATTTGTACTTTAAAAAAAGTACCACTTCGTTGAGTTAGAATTTAGCAAGTTGATGTTAATTGTAATAAAAGTAAATAATGAAAAGCACTTGTTTTCATTTGATGCTTTTGTTCCTGGTTAGCATGGACTTTCTGTCAGATTTTGAGATGATGCTGCAGCGGAAAAAAAGTATGAGTGGCAAGCGCAGACGTAATCGTGACGGTGGCACCTTTATTAGTGATGCAGATGATGTTGTGAGTGCCATGATTGTCAAGATGAATGAAGCTGCTGAGGTGAGGTGGTTACTTTTAGGCTCCTTCTTCTTTTCCTCACCAAATTGATTGAGTGGCTTAAAAAAAAACAAAACCGTAAACTACCTTGAAGATATTTTCTTTTTTTAATAAAGTATTTACTGCTCCATATTTTAAGCATGAAAAAAAATTTTTTTTGGGGGGGTGTCCGGTCGTGGTGCCTGAACTCTGGGCCTGGGCACTGTTCCTCAGCTCGCTAGCACAAGGCTAGTGCTCTACCACTTGAGCCACAGCGCCACTTCCGGCTTTTTTCTTTTTACTTATGTGGCGTTGAGGAATCGAACCCAGGGCCTCATGAATGCAGGGCAAGTGCCACCTTCCC
Source organism: Dipodomys merriami (assembly GCF_024711535.1). Taxonomy (NCBI): domain Eukaryota; kingdom Metazoa; phylum Chordata; class Mammalia; order Rodentia; family Heteromyidae; genus Dipodomys; species Dipodomys merriami. Next base: position 8,280,956 of record NW_027205381.1, read on the forward strand.
AGCCCCAGCATGAAATTAATTTAATGTCTTAAAAGTTTAATCATAGGTTTAGGAAAAAAGTGAAAAGACTTTAAGTAAAATGATCTTTTTTGGTGGTGCTGGGATTTGAATTCAGGTTCTTCTGCTTGCTAAATAAGGACTCTCTTAGTTCTTTTGCTTTTAGTTTTGTTTTTGGTCTCCTACTTTTGTGTAAGACTTGGACTATTATCCCCCACCTCCACCTTTGATGTAGCCAGTATTGAAGGCATGTGCCACCATACTGGGCTAAAATAAACAATTTTAGGTACATGGCTTTGCTAGTTTTATGTTTGTTCCTATATAAAAAGGGTTTAGAATTGTGTGTCATTCTCTTATCCTGACCAAGAGACTACAGCTAACTCATTGCATTAAAAAAAAATCTTAGCCAGGCACTGCTTGCTCATGCCTATAATCCTATCTACTCCAGAGGCTGAGATCAGAGAATCACGATTCTATGCCAGCCAGGGCAAGAAAGTACATGAGACTCTTATCTTAAATTAACCACCAGAAAACAAAGTAGCATTGTGGCTCAAAGTAGTAGAGTGCTAGCCTTGAGAGAAAGAGCTCAGTGACAGCACCCCGGTCCTGAGTTCAAGCCCCACAACTGACAAAAAAAAAAAAACTCTGTCAAATTATAAAAATTGGTTAAATTATAAATCGCAAATCAGGTTCTTGATCTTTCAAACATTTGCTGACATATTAGTGGACTTGTAATCTGTCTGAGACTTATTTCCAGACATCTCAAAGGTTGAAAGATCTAGCTAAAATAAAAGTGGCCCTGTATGTTCGAGTATTAAAATGTACATGACAAGTATATTCTCTTTTGGGGTGGGGGGGAATGTCAGTCATGGGGCTTAAGCTTGTGACCTGGGCACAGTAATAGGTATATTTTATATTTGAAGAACTTTATAATTTTTTTCACAATAAAAAATAATTTATATTAGCTAAGTAAAATTGAAACTCTTCTTTGGTAATATATAACACAACTTTTAAGCCTGGAAGATTACTCTGAGAATAAACAAAAATTTCCGAGCTATAATTTTTCCTTTGAGTGAACTTTTGAAAACTTTAGTTATGCCAATATTTTAGATTAAAATTGTGCCTCTCAACTTGCCATTGTTAAAAGTAACTTCTAATGGGTTTGACTGACAGACAATGCAGAGATAGGTGTTGTGTTATACTAAATTCCTTCCTTGTAAGAAAAATGATAATTTCTTTGAGAAGCTACTGCTTTATTTTAAAAGTTCTGAATTATAGTAGCTACAATTCATAGTTAATAACTGCTTTATGTTTTAAATCTTTTTTGTGATTAGGAAGACAGACAGTTAAATAATCAAAAAAAACCAGCACTGAAGAAACTAACTTTATTGCCTACTGTGGTTATGCACCTTAAGAAGTAAGTGTTTTGTTGTTTTTTTTTTTTTTAATATGTTTCCTTTCATTGGAATGATTTTCATCCTATATACTGATATTTTAGGAAAATTAAATAATGATAGCCTTCACAGAAAAAAATTAGTAACATTTTCTGAATTATTTTTCTTTGTAGAATTTTCTTAATATAAACAGAACAAATAGAAATCTGATACTGTTGAAAGGAAATTTTGAAAACTACTAGCTTTTGTTTGTTTGTTTAGTTTTTGTTTGTTTGTTGGTTGATTGGTTGGGCCTGGGGCTTGACCTCTGGGCCTGGGCGCTGTTCCTGAGTTCTTTTGCTTAAAGCTAGCACTCTACCACTTTGAACCACAGCATCACTTCCAGTTTTCTGATGGCTCATTGGAGATACGAATCTCACAGACTTTCCTGCCCAGGCTGGCTTTGAACTTCGATCTTCAGATCTCAGCCTCCTGAGTAGCTAGGATTACAGGCATGAGCCACCAGCACCTGGCTTAGTTTTATTCTTTATAGACATTTGGGGTCTGGTAGAACTGCACCTGTTTTCCTGATGTGATTGATAAAAAATAAGTGTGCTACACAGGGTTGAGGAACATCCAGCCCAAGGTTCATGTAAGACCCACAGTCATTTACAAAAGTCCACATGATCCTTGGTTGAAAATGAGGTTGCCCACCTCTGCTGTGAAGCAAACTGTCTTCAGACATGTATCACTCTGTGTCACAATCTTGATCAATTTGTAATGATGCCTTGCATATTAATTCCTTGTAATTCTTTATTGGTTTGATCATACTCATGAGTAACTTTGCTTTCTCTTGTAATAAAGCTGCAGCCTAGTTTTTACAAGTGAAGAGATACCTTAGTGTATCAGTGAGCACCCAGCATGGCTTAGGACATGTATAAATAGAAAACAGCTTACAACTGGGCATTGATGGCTTACCTGTCTAATCCTAGCTACTCAAGAGGCTGAGATCTGAGGATAATAATTCAAAGCCAGCCTGGGTAGAAAAGTCCATGAAACGCTTATTTCCAAGTAACAATCAAAATGCCAAAAATGGAGATGTGGTGTAAGTGGTGGAATGCCAGCCTTGAGCAAAAGAGCTCAGGTACAGTGCCCATGCCCTGAATTTAAGCTCCAGTAATGGCACCAGGAAAATAAAGGTTTCTTCTATTTCAATTGGCAAAGCTATCAGTGACTTCCATATTTATAATACTGTTTTCATTTTATTTATTTTGTCTTGTGACAGTACCATGTCTTGAACTCAGGGTCTCACAATCTTGGCTTGATTTGCTTACTCATAGTTGGCACTCTACCAGTTTAGGCAAGCCTTCTATTCCAGTATTTTGCTGATTAATTGGAGATGGAGTCTCTGGGATTTTTTTGCCCAGGATGCTTCAAACTGAGATTATCTGATCTCAGCCACTCCAATGAGAATGACATATGTGAGCCACTTGTACCTAGCTATATAGTTTTCTTTTACTGTAATTCTATTGCATAAAATAGAATTTAAGTATGTTTCATTGAGACCTTTTTCCTGCCCAGAGAACTAAATTCTCCTTAGTTTCCTCAAAAGAATAGCAGGATTCTACATTCTTAGAACCAAAACTATTTGAGGATCAGTATTCTGATAGATTGAGGCTATTGTTTTTTTTAATAATTTGAATTTGACTGTTCTTACCCTCTACTGTTCATATGGGTATGAATCTACCTCATATACATTGTTACTTTTTGTATTAAGAAAATTGTCTTTGTCAAGTTATACATTTCTAAAAAAATAGAAGCTAAATTTCATATGGCTTTTGGAACCAGAATAGAAGTTTTCTAAATACTGAATGTACATAAGTTACTTTTGGGGGTGTGGGGAGGTTGGTGCCAGTCCTAGGGCTTGAACTCAGGGCCAGTGTTTTTCTTGACCTTTTCCTTTTTTGATCAAAGCTAGTTCTCTACTGCTTGCACCACAGCTCCACTTCTGGCTTTTTGGTAGTTTATTGGAAATTTAAGAGTCTCACAGACTTTCTTTCCTAGCTTTGAACCACAATTCTCAGATATTAGCTTTATAGTCCTCAGGATTATAGGTGTGATCCACTGGTTCTTGGCTTGTAAGTTTTTCAAAACAATTTTTGAGAACATTGCTGTGTAAGGAAGGTCAGGGAATCACAATGGAACTAAAGTTCATACTAAACTTTTTACTATTATTATTGCAGGCAGGACCTTAAAGAAACATTTATTGATAGTGGTGTGATGTCTGCCATCAAAGAATGGCTCTCACCTCTACCAGATAGGAGTTTGCCAGCACTGAAGATCCGGGAAGAGCTACTGAAGATTCTACAAGAGGTTAGTGGCAGACAGTCCATTAATTCTTCCTTTGTTACCTAGTGTGGTTTCGTATTATCAGGATCTCTATTTTGCCATGTGTCTATACATTTGCTTGCATGCAGCCTGTCAGAATAGGAGTTTGGAAAAAGGAACCTATCTAGAAAAGTGAGCATAAAATTTCACATAACTATAGTATTGAAAGAAAGTAATCTTGGAATATTTGTCCTGTAGAAGAGTAGATGAATAATTGTTCTGGGGACATACTTGAACACCAGATTTAGGGAGTTGATTTTTTTGGGCTTTGACCTAGTCTTCCTAAAAGATGATGCTACTTGAGTGTTCTGGGTACATGCAAGAGCAGTAGTGGTGCCAAAGAGAAGAGAGGTAGACAAAAGAAGATGGGAACAGAGGAGAATGCAGTCAAGAATCCATTATATATACCGCGAAATTAAGAAACATAAGGGAAGGGAGGTGAGAATGTTGAAGCGGGGACACTGGTACAATTGTATTCTGCTTTGTTATATGGTACCTCCTTTGTACAACTAAAAGATAAAGCTTTTTAAAAATTATTGAAATTTAAAAAAATTATTGAAATCTTGGAGCTGGGCTCCCTTTATATAGTCGTGATACCTTGGGCAAGCTACTTAACTTCTGAAGGAATTGTTGAGTACACTGCTATGTGCCAACCACTGTGCTAGTGCTTTGTTTATGTGCTGGTTCATCTGTTCCTCACAGTCTAAGGTAGGTGTATTGTCTCCATTTTACAGATGAGGAAATAAAGACACAGAAGTTAAAATCACTTGTCCAAGGTCATGTAGCTAGAAGGTAGCAGTGCTTGTGCTCAGTCTTGGATCTGCTGGCTTGAGGCCTGGGCTAACTCCTGTACTAAAGTATGGAGCTCTGAGTATGCTTAGTTCACACACTCCCGTAGTTAGATTTTGCTTTCAGTGGTAATACCAAATTTAACTCTTTGCAAACACAGTCTGTGTTCTGTATCAAGTAGATCCTGAAAGTGGACTCTTGATATTTTTATATGAATAAACTAGGTCTTAAAGGCCTTTAGATTAGCAAGCCTTCAGCTTCTGAGTGATTAATATGTGTGTATGTGTTTATATTCCCCAGCTACCTAGTGTGAGCCAGGAGACCCTGAAGCATAGTGGGATTGGACGAGCAGTGATGTATCTCTATAAACACCCCAAGGAATCAAGGTCCAACAAGGACATGGCAGGGAAATTAATCAGTATGTAAAATTTGCTTTTGTTTGTTGTGTTTATGTCTGCATATAGAGAGATGCATATATAAAAACTTTTTTCAGTACTTAAAGTGTTATAGTAAAATGGAATAGAAAAATTTTAGTAACTGGTTAATAGGTATCAGTTGTTTTATCCTTAAAATGCTTGTCAGCATGTGTCTTCAACTTGTAGGCCAAGGGCGTGGAGAAAAGGTGGAATGTAGGCCCTGAGGTTAGCTGCACCTAGTTTACATCATGACTTTACCTACCTACATAGCCTTAGCTACCAATTAAACACTTGGTCTCCTCCTCTGTAAAACTGAGATAATTAGGTTGTCTTTGTGTTATTACAAAGATTAAATAAGAGGATGTGTAGAAGCACAGTGCCTGGTACGTAGTAAGTACTCAGGAGTGTCAGACACTGCTACTATTATTACTTGCATGATGGTCTTCAAAACCCTTCCATGTTCTTGTTTAATAATGGCAAAGGGACCAGATTCTGAGATAGATGCAATGAAGTACCACATATTTTATGAAATCTTCAGTCTTAAAGTGAAATTCATGTTTATTTTCATTATTCTTAAGTCTGTACTATATATTGGGAAGAAATTTAAAGAACTGTTTCTGTATTTGGATACAATAGTTACTTTTTGGTGAATTTTTTAAAGTATCAAAACTTAGAGAAATACTTCAGTCTTAATTGTTGTTATATAATTTACTACCTACTGAACAGTTAAACTTTTGGTGACTTTGTTTGTTTGTTTGTTTTGTTGTTTTTGGTTTTGGGGTTTGAGCTCAGCCTGGGCACTGTCCCTCAGCTCTTCAGCTCAAGGCTAGCATTCTACCACTTGAGCTACAGCGCCACTTCCGGTTTTCTGGTGTTTCATTGGAGATAACAGTCTCACGGACTTTCCTGCCCAGACTGGCTTTGAACCATGATCCTCAGATCTCAGCCTCCTGAGTAGCTAGGATTACAGGCCTGAGCCACTGGCGCCCGGCTTTTGGTGACTTTTAAGCATTGATTTGTGACTTTTTCATCCACCAATACTGAGAGGATAAAAATGTTCTCTCTGGTACTTACAATTTTTTTTTTTTTTTTTTTTTTTTTTTTTTTGTCGCTTGTGGGGCTTGAACTCTGGGCCTGGGCGCTATCCCTCAGCTCTTCAGCTCAAGGCGAGCACTCTACCACTTGTGCTACAGAGCCACTTCTAGTTTTCTATTGGTTTATTGGAGATAGGAGTCTCACAGTCTTTCCTGCCCAGGCTGGCTTTGAACCGTGATCCTCAGATCTCAGTCTCCTGAGTAGCTAGGATTACAGGCGTGAGCCACCAGCGCCCAGCTTGGTACTTACAATTTAAACAGAGATTCTGAATCTAGGGGTGGGGTTGTTTTAGAAGATAATGTGCGTTCCCTGAAAATTAGTCTCTTTATTGTTGTTGTTGTTGTTGTTTGGCAGTGCTGGAAATTGAACCTTAGGTCTTATGCTTGCTAAGCATGCATTTTACCACTTGAGCCATGCCTCCAGTCCTTTATAGTACATGAATGCAACAATAAGCTTCATTACGATTGACCCAAAACACCAGTCAGCACCTCTGAATATTTACTGACTCATCAGTGGGCATGTATTACTAGTTTTTGTGGTAACCTGAGCATCTTGATTAACCTTCATCAAATATAGATTCTATATCCACAATCTTCAAATGTAGTTTTTTGTTTTTGTTTTTGTTGGTTGTTGGGACTGAACTCTGGGCCTGGACACTGTCAGCTCTTCAGCTCTAGGCTAGTGCCCTACCACTTAAGCCACAGTGCCACTTCTGGCTTTTTTCTGTTTATGGGTGCTGAGGAATTGAACCCAAGGACCTCATGTATGCAAGGCAAGCACTCAACCACTGAGCCAACTTCCCAGCCCTAAATGTAGTTTTTAAGGGCTGGGAATGTGACTTAGTGCTTGCCTCGCATGCTTGAAGCTCTCAGTTTGGTTCCTCAGCACCACATAAACAGAAAAGGCCAGAAGAAGCTCTGTGGCTCAAGTGCTCAAGCCCTGAGTTCAAGCCTTGGGACTGGCAAAAAAAAAAAAAAAAAAAAAAATGTAGTTTTTAACATTTTAGACCATTTTGATAAGTAAGAGAACTTGGTTAAAAAGTAAACTTTTGGTTAAAAAGTAATATTGAGATTTGCTATTTTCAGAGGAGAAGCTTAAAATTTAGGTTGCATTTTAAGGATAAACAATTTTTTTAGACAATAAGCATTTTAATGTTCTTTTAAAATGATGATAGCCAGTGTAAAGAAAGACATTGTCTTTTTTTTTTTTTAATGCCAGTTGTGGGACTTGAACTTAGAGCCTGGATGCTTTTCCTTTAGCTTTTCCACTTAAGACTGGCACTTCACCACTTGAACCACAGATCCACTTCTGGCTTTTTTTTTTAATACAGTACAATTTTTTTTTATTATTAAGATGTTGTACAGAGATGTTGTCATTTCATGTCAGGTAATGAGTACATTTCTTTTTGGACAGTGTCACCCCATCCTTCACTTTCCCCCAGTTATCCTCTCCCATCCCTGCCCACAAGTTGCATAGTTCATTTTCCACAGTGTCTACTGAGTACTATGGTAACAATGTTTTTAAAATACAATTAGATCTAAGCACTTGATTTATACCTATAGTCTAACTACTTAGGAGGCTGAGACCTAGAGGATCACAGTTTGAAGCCAGCCCAGGCAGAAAGTCTAGGAGATCCTATCTCCAAAATAAACAGTAAAAATCAGGTCTAGGGCTGGGAAGGTGGCTCAGTGGTAGAGCGCTTGCCTTGCATGCTCGAGGCCCTGGGTTCGATTCCTCAGCACCACATAAGCAAAAAGAAAAAAGCCGGAAGTGGCGCTGTGGCTCATAGTGGTAGAGCGCTAGCCTTGAGCTGAAGAGCTGAGGGACAGCGCCCAGGCCCAGAGTTCAGGCCCCACGACCGGACCCAAAAAAAAAAAAAAAAAAAAAAAAAAAATCAGGTCTAGAGGGTTGGCTCAAAGTGGTAGAACACTCACCAAACAAATTTGAGTCCTTAAGTTCAAACTCATAGACTGTCAAAAACAAGACAGTGCAATAGTTTGTCATACAGAAATTCCATTATTTATATGCCCATTTTTTCTGGAAAGTATCTAGTCCTTTGTTATCCTACACAAGACTTCAGTGAACAAATCTGTGAGACTCCATTTCCAACATAACCAACAAGAAACTGGGCAGGAGGCATGGCTCAAGTGGCCAGCCCATCAAACAGGCTGAGCAAGCCTAAGGCACTGAAGTACCACTAAAATAGCTAGAGAAAATTAGGTTGACTTTATGAGATATCAACTCAACAACTACATATTATTCTTTTTGTATTTCTCTTTAATGATTAATGGCTTTACAGGGCTTTTCGTTGGTTCAGTTTGGTTTTTAGGACAAGGTCCCTCCATGTAGCACAGGCTGGCTTTGAACTCAAAGAATATTTTAGCTGGCCAGGTGCCAGTGGCTCATGCCTGCAATCCTAGCTATTCAGGAGGCTGACATCTGAGGATTGCAGTTCAAAGCCAGCCCGGGCAGGAAAGTCTTTGAGACTCTTGTCTCCAGTTAACTACCAGAAAACTGGAAGTGGAACTATGGCTCAAGTGGTAGAGTGCTTGCCTTGATCTGATAGAGCCCACGCCCAGAGTTCAAGTCCCACAAACGACCAAAAAAAAAGAATATTTTAAACATTAAGTTGCCTGAACATATAATTATTCACAAAAATAGTTAAAAATATATATATATTATTCTGTGGACTAAATAATGGTCTGTTTCTTGTAGATGAGTGGTCACGGCCTATATTTGGTCTTACCTCAAACTACAAGGGTATGACAAGAGAAGAAAGGGAGCAGAGAGATCTAGAGCAAATGCCTCAGAGACGAAGGATGAGCAGGTATGAGGGAACAGGTATGAATGCAGTTACTGTTGCCAGTAACTCAGGTAAATAAGACTAAGATCTTGTTATGGGGCTGGGAATGTGGCTTAGTGGTAGAGTGCTAGCCTTGAGCAAAAGAAGCTCAGGACAGTGCTCAGGCCCTGAGTTCAAGCCCCCAGAGTGGCAAAAAAAAAAAAAAAAAAAAGATCTTGTTATGTCTGAGGAAAAAACATCATTCATAATATCCTTTTAGTTTAAATGTTGTGGTGCATTGTATGAAAGTCTTCCCTCTACACCAAGACCTTTCTGGTTCAACTTGGTTAAATACAGTATTTCTCAAAGTTTTTGGAGATTGTGTTGTTATAGACACTTGCAGAAAGCAACTTTCTCAGTCCCATTTCCAAAATCTAAGGAGAAGAAGAAATACTGTAAGTTCAGTTTGTATCAATCTACTAAAAATAAGCTTTCATCCCAGAGAGCACAGTTATTAGGTACAAATGTGGTGGCTCTGGCTTACCCAGAACGAAGCCTATTGTGCAGATGAATACTGAAGTAAAGCAATTAGGAGTTACTTTGTATGGTTCAATTGTTAGGAGATAATTCTGTTCTAAGGTTGGTATTTTGGCATATTCTTTGCTTAGTTATAAGGCTCCCAGTATCTCACTATTTACTTTTTTCCCTAGCACTGGTGGCCAGACACCCCGAAGGGACCTGGAGAAGGTGCTAACAGGAGAAGAGAAGTAAGGGTTTTATAATAAACTTTCTTAGAGGATATAAAATATTGCTCTTTGCTACTTTGTGTTAAGAAAAATACTGGATGAAATGATATGTTTACATTGGTAAGGCTGATTTTTGGTGGAGTATCTACAAAACATTGTATTAGATGTTCTAGAATATTAACAAAAATAGCTCATACAACAAAAATTTGTTTATTTTCTTCTCGGTCCTGGAGCTTGAACTCAGGGCCCGGGTGCCATCCCTGAGCTTTTTGCACTCAAGGCTAGCATTCTGCCACTTGGAGCCACAGCTCAAGGTTAATTGGAGACAAGAGTCTCATGGACTTTTCCTGCATGAACTGGCTTCAAACCGCGATTCTCAGATCTCAGCCTCCTGAGTAACTAGGATTACAGGCGTGAGCCAGTGGGCACCCCCCTACAATAAAGATTTTGTTGCTGCTTAACAAGTTCAAGATTGTCTTATAAGTTTCAAGAGTATAAAAGCATATTAAAAATAGTTTATGCTTTCAAAAAGTATATATCTGTAGAGAGATGACGATAGACCAGATATGTGGGGTAAGTGTATAAGGCTTATTTTCAGAAGTGGTTGGGTAGCCGGCACTGGTACCATATGGTGAAAAACAAGATTGGAAATACATATATGTAGACCAATAATAAGATCAGGAAATTTCACTTCTCTTTTTGATGTATTGAGTTTTTTTTTTTTTTGTTGGTCACAGGGCTTGAACTCTGGGCCTGAGTGCTGTCCCTCAGCTCTTCAGCTCAAGGCTAGCGCTCTACCAGTTGAGCTACAGCACCACTTCCAGTTTTCTGGTGGTTTATTGGAGAGAAGAGGTTCACGGACTTTAGTGCCCGGGTTGGCTTTGAATCGTGATCCTCAGATCTCAGCCTCCTGAGAAGCTAGTATTACAGGCGTGAACCACCAGTGCCCAGCTAGCTATATTTAGCATTTTTGAGCCTAGTATGAAGCTCTCAGATTTGGCTGGAAGTGCTGATTCTGAGGGTAATCACATAGGACTGATGGGGCAGTAGAACTGAAGGCAGTTAGATAAGGTTTGAGGGCACTGGTGAGTTGTGTCTTAAGCCATTCAGTGTGAGGTGCCTAATGAGATACTCCTATAAATGTCATACATCTAGACATTGGAATTTAGACTAGAGACAATGGTTACCTACATAGGAAACATGTGTGGAGTCAAGAGTATAAAGGTGTGCAGTCAAGCAGAATAGCCAGTGGAGAGTAAGGGATACAGTTCTGCCCATTGGAGAGGAGGCCAGAGGATAATGAGGCTGTACTGCAGGTGGGCAGTGGCAGAAGCATGGACAGTGACAGATAGTATACCAGGGTATTTGAGCAGCTTAGTGGTGATGGTACCAAGTCTGCAGGAGGGAAGCGAGAGGTGAGCCAGTGATTCATTTGTAGATAAGTGTTTTTTCTACACCCCACACACATGTAGACCCACTCTCCATTTACCTTTACTGGACTTTTTTCCCCTAAATGTTGAGTTATTTGGATGTCAGATATCTACAGCAGAGCTTTACTTTTGAAGGATAGTAATGTTTGTATCTAGCATGGTTCTTAAATTTGCCTAGAATTAAATAATACACACAGTAAGTGTAAATAAAATCAGGGGGATGTAATCAGATCAGTAGATTATACACAAATATTCTGGTGGAATTTGGGTGTTAGTGGCTCACACTTGTAACCCTAGCTATTCAGGAGGCTGAGATCTGAGGATCACAGTTCAAAACCAGCCTGGGCAGGACAGTCGTGAGAATCTTAACACCAGTAAACCACCAGAAAACCGGAAGTGGCACCGTGGCTGAAGCAGTAGAGCGCTCACATTGAGCTGAGGGATAGCACCCAGGCCCAGAGTTCAAGCCCAATGACTGACAAAAAAAAATACTGGTGGTGATGCCCTAGTTTGCAAGTTGTTATTACTGTTAGGAGATATGTTGGATTTTTCTGTATTATTTCTTACAACTGTGTGTGAATCTGAAATTGTCTCCAAAGTTTTCTACAAAAGGAAATATGAAAATTAATGTTTGAGTTTCATATGCAAATCCATGTACTAACAGTTTTGAGGCATCATTTTAATTGCCTGATTTTTCCTCTCCCATCAACTCCTGAATGACTCACTAGACTAGAGAATTTAGGATTCAGAGCCTTGGAAAGGAGAGGGTATGATTGTATGTGAAGCTGAGGAGGATTAAAAGGGTTCAAGTACATATAACCATTGACTTTAACTGGGGATTTGGAGAGAGTTAGGAATTCATATAGTACAGCAATATGGCTAGGTAAGAGAAGAGTTGAGGCTGCCAGCGAGGGTGGGTTGGGTGACTTAACACTTAAAACTGGGAAACAAAGCAGTTGAGCAGTGTGGATTCAGGAGTGGGAGTGTGAAATGATCCATAAACACCATGTGCTGTCTGTTTTTTCTTTCAGGGCTCTTAGGCCTGGAGACCCTGGATTCTGTGCCCGGGCCCGAGTCCCCATGCCCTCAAATAAGGACTATGTCGTCAGGCCCAAGTGGAATGTAGAGATGGAGTCATCCAGGGTAAGCAAGCACAGAAGGAGCAGAGGGATTTCAGATGCAGGTGGACATTGGATTTTTAAAAAAATTTTATGTATAATGGCCCTTAAAATAATCATGGTTTATCAGATTCAGAGATACCTATTTTCTAGTCTCTTTTTTTTTAATATGTATATATTTTATTGTAAAAATACCATATAGAGGGGTTACAGTTGCGTGAGTAAGATAATGAGTACATTTTCTATCAAGCACTGTTAGTTGCTCCTTTCTTTTTCCCCTGTCATCCCTTCCCTCCTGTTTTCCAGTCTATTATCTGGCCAAATCACCAATCAAAGAAAGAGAAAAATATTACTAAATACAAAAAGCTCATTGCTTATGATCGATCTCTTCTTCAGACTTAAATAACATTGTTAAACTAGGACAATTCTTATCACTTTTTAAATAGTGAATTTTTTTTTTTTTTTTTGTCAGTCATGGGGCCTGAACTCTGGGCCTGGGCGCTGTCCCTCAAAGCTAGCGCTCTACCACTTGAGCCACAGCACCACTTCCGGCTTTTTCTGCATATGTGGTGCTGAGGAATGGAACCCAGGGCCTTATGCATGCAAGGCAAGCACTCTACCACTGAGCCACCTTCCCAGCCCCATGAATTTATTTTTATTCTTAAGTATCATGAGAAACTATTTACCTGCTTCTACAGTTCTGTCATGAAATTATCAGAGCAGACACAATCTCTCTTCTTGTAGACATTATCTCAGATATTACTCAGTAATCTTTTTTATTCTCCAATCAAATCACTCTTTCTAGCTGGGTATTCTTAAAAAAGGGCTAAGCCGATTGGAAAAGCATAAGAGGCGGTTTGCGGAACAGAAGCGACTCAGCAAAGTGCACCGTGCTGTCAAGTTCAGCATTGAAGGCAACAGGATGCCTTTATAGTCGTGGCTCTCCCGTAGTGTGTCCAAGAGGTACCCCTAAGGAAGCATGGGCTGTGCATGGACTTGAATTGTCAGCAGAGTAGAAACAAGTGTGTGTGTGTCTACTTAACCTGAAAAGGCCTGACCTTTTTGTTTCTGAAATAATGACCCCTGCAGGCATCCTTGGTCATTGGACTCTTGGATCTTTGGAAGTTGATGTGGAAGTCCTTTCCTCTGTCAGGACCACAGAGAATAATAAATCAGTTCCCCTATAGGCAAATTGTTCTCCTTAACTGTTATCTTTTTTTGTTGTTGTTGGTCATGGGGCTGAACTCTGGGCCTGGGCACTGTCCCTCAGCTCTTCAGCTCAAGGCTAGTGCTCTACTGCTTGAGCCACAGCACCACTTCCAGCTTTTTCTGCATATGTGGTGCTGAGGAATTGAACCCAGGGCCTCATGCATGCAAGGCAAGCGCTCTACCACTCAGCCATTTTCCCAGCCCAACTGGTACCATTTTTATGAAAAAGACCTCTGTTACGGCCCAGAGTCATAGTCTGTATTATAAGCATATAAACTGATTAGTAGCTTTGTGGTGGAAGAATGGTAGCTTGGTTTCTAGTTGTCAGTGGCTTGCCAACATGCATTTAATAACTCAATGTAAAGACCTATATTGAATACTGACTAGAGATACTATTTAATGAATACTTAGTATAGAAAACTGAAAAAGAACTGAAAAACTGTCTCATGCCTGAAATCCTAGCTAGTCAGGAGGCTGAGATCTGAGGATCGCAGGGCAGGAAAGTCCATGAAACTCTTTTATCTCCAATTAACCACCAGAAAACTGGAGGTGGTGCTGTGGCTCAAGTGGTAGAGTGCTAGCCTTGAGCTGAAGAGCTGAGGGACAGCACCCAGACCTGAGTTTAAGTCCCATGCCTGACAAAAACAAAAGTAAAAAAAACTTGAAGAGATTATAACACTGACCCACTGTGCTGTGCTTTGAGATTGTTTGCAGAGTACACACAAACAGCACAGTTCATGTTTATTGCCTGTGCACCTCTATACCCTTCTGTGTACATAAGAATAAAAGAGCCCCTTTGGAACATGAGGAGAGAGGGGTCTTCCAGGAGAGCTCCCAAATGGTCTGCATGTTCATACTGTGCTGGTATTTATCAAGGCCACCAAAATAAGACTTTTTTGCTAGATCCTCAATAGCTACCTTATGGTGTTCAATTTGGGTCATTTCTACATATTAACCCATCTTTGAAGATTCATCACTTTTAATTATAGCATCTGTGTGATCATGATATAAATGTATAATTTATTCATTCTCTGGTTTCTGATTTATAAGTGCAGTAACCTGTACTATGCCATATCATGTTTCATGAAGTGCATTTTAACAATAACATTAAAATGGAAGAAGCAATGCATGTTTTTATATATGTTTACAAAAATATAAAAAAACATAAATTTATTGTAACCTATAATCTCACCACAACTTAATATTAACATTTTAGATTGTTGTGGATTCTTAGTTTTTATGTGTATGCATGAAAATTTAATGTATTTTTAAAAATACTTTTTTTTTTTTTTTGGTCGGTCCTGGGGTTTGAACTCTGGGCTTGGGCACTCTCCTTGTACTCTTCAGCTCAAAGTGAGTGCTCTACCACTTGAGCCACAGCACTACTTCCAGTTTTCTAGTGGTTTATTGGAGATAAGAGTCTCACATACTTTCCTGCCCAGGCTGGCTTTGAACTGCGATCCTCAGATCTCAGCCTCCTGAATAGCAAGGATTACAGGCATGAGCCACTGGTGCCCGACAAAAATTTTTTAATTATCTTTATGTAGTTGTACAAAGGAGTTGCCATTTAACAAAGCAGTTTTTGAATACAAAATATATCTTTTTTTTCTGCTCCTGGGACTTGAACTCAGAGCCTGGGTGCTGTCTGAGCTTCTTTTGCTTAAGGCTAGGGCTCTACTATTTGAGTCACAGATCCACGTCCAACTTTTCTTTTTTTTTTTTTTTTTTTTTTTTTTTAATTTTTTTTTATTGTAGAGATACTATACAGAGGGTTACAGTTACATGAGTGAGGTAATGAGTACACTTATACTTCCTCTTGAACATTGTTACCCCCTCCATTGTTTTCCCCCTACCATCCCCTCCCTCCCTCCCTTCCCCAAGGTTCTTTTTTTTGATCGTGATTAAGTGATTACTTAATTTCCGGAAATTCACAGTATTGTGGAATAATGATGCTCATTTAAAGTCACAAGTTCATTCTAACTTTCCTGGAGCAAATTGTCTATCACAGTCTGTAATATATAACGGTGCTCATATGTTATATACCATATATGTGATCAGCAGCATGGGGATATTTAGTAGTGGTTCAACCAGATGAGTGGGAGTTCTTTGTTTCTTAAGTCCTGTTAGTTTTGTCATATCACCTAACATTTTGGATTCATCATCCACTTATCAGGGAGACCATGTACTGTTTGTCTCTTCGTTCTTGGCTTACCTCGCTCAACATGATTCCTTCTAGCTCCATCCATTTCCCTGCAAATGCCATTATTTTGTCATTTCTAATGGCTGCATAATATTCCATTGTGTATAGATACCACAATTTTTGGATCCATTCATCTGTGGTGGGGCATCTAGGTTATTTCCATATCCTAGCTATTGCGAACAGTGCTGCAATAAACATGGAGGTGCACGTGTCCTTGTATATTGGTTCCTGTTGTTCAGGGTAGATGCCTAGAAGTGGTATGACTGGGTCGTAAGGGAGGTCAATCTTTAGCTTTCTAAGGACCCTCCAGACTGCTTTCCAAAGTGGTTGTATGAGTGTACATTCCCACCAGCAGTGTAATAGCGTTCCTCGTTCTCCACATCCCCTCCAGCATTTGTCGTTGGCTGATTTGTGGATGTGGGACATTCTGACTGGGGTAAGGTGGTATCTCAGGGTTGTCTTTATTTGCATTTCCTTCACCACCAGGGATGATGAACATTTCCTCATGTGTTTCTTTGCCATTTTTATTTCTTCATTTGAGAAGTCCCTCTTTACTTCCCTTGCCCATTTAGTAATTGGTGTGTTGGGTTTGGGAGGGATTAGTTTCTTGAGTTCCCTGTATATACAGGATGTTAACCCCTTGTCTGATATATTGCTGGTAAATATTTTTTCCCAATTAGTTGGTTGTCTTTCTAGCTTGGTTGCGATAGCTTTATCTGTGCAGAAGCTTTTTATTTTAAGGTAGTCCCATTTGTCGAGTCTCTCTCCAATTTGTTGTGACCCTGGGACTCTGTTCAGGAAGTTCCTTCCTGTGCCTATTAGTTCAAGTGTCTCTCCTACTCTGTCCTGCAGTAGTTTCAGAGATTCAGGTTTAATGTTAAGGTCTTTAATCCATTTTGAGTTGATGTTGGTGCATGGTGATAGGCTGGGGTCCACTTTTAGTTTTCTGCATGTGGCTGCCCAGTTTTCCCAGCACCAGCGGTTGAAGAGGCTGTGTTTCTTCCATTGTATGTCTTTGGCTCCTTTGTCGAATATCAGCTGGCTGTAGGCCTGTGGATTTATTTCTGGATCTTCTATTCTGTTCCATTGGTCTTCGGGTCTGTTTTTGTGCCAGTACCATGCTGTCTTTGTTATTATAGCTCTGTAGTAGAGTTTGAAGTTCGGCATGGATAGCCCTCCCATATTGTCTTTATCCCCTAGAATTGTTTTGGCTATTCTAGGTCTTTTGTTGTTCCATATGAATTTTTGGACTGTTTTCTGTATTTCAGTGATGTACGTCATTGGGATTTTAATAGGAATTGCGTTGAATTTGTATATTAGTTTTGGAAGTATTACCATCTTTACTATATTAAGTCGGCCTATCCAGGAGCATGGGAGGTCTTTCCATTTCCTAGTGTCTTCTGCAATTTCTTTCTTTAACTTTTTATAGTTCTCATTAAATAGTTCTTTTACATCTTTGGTCAGGTTAATTCCTAAATATTTTATTTTTCGGGAGGTTATTGTGAATGGGGTTGCTCCCTTTATTTCCCTCTCTTCCTGTACATTATCAGTGTATAGGAAGGCAACTGATTTTTGTGGGTTTATTTTGTATCCTGCTATTTTGCCAAAGTGATTTATGATTTCTAAGAGTTTGGGGATGGAGTTTTTGGGATCGTGGAGGTATAGTATCATGTCGTCTGCAAAAAGGGATAGTTTAACTTCTTCTTTTCCTATGCGGATCCCTTTAATGTCTTTTTCTTGCCTTATTGCCCTGGCTAAGGGTTCTAGGACTATATTGAAGAGGAGTGGAGACAGTGGGCATCCTTGCCTTGTTCCTGATTTTAGGAGAATTGGTTGTAGCTTTTCCCCATTAAGTATAATATTGGCTATTGGTCTGTCATAAATGGCTTTTATTGTTTTTAGAAATGTTCCTTCTATTCCTATTTTCTCCAGAGCTTTTAGCATGAATGAATGTTGAATTTTGTCAAAGGCCTTTTCTGCATCTGTAGCGATAATCATGTGATTCTTGACCTTGGCTCTGTTGATATGTTGGATTACATTTATTGACTTACGTATGTTAAACCATCCCTGTGTCTCTGGGATGAAGCCTACCTGGTCATAGTGAATTATTTTTTTTATGTGTTTCTGGATTCTGTTAGCTAGAATCTTGTTAAGGATCTTTGCATCTGTGTTCATCAAGGAGATTGGCCTGTAATTCTCCTTTTTGGTTGGGTCTTTGCCTGGTTTGGGGATGAGTGTGATATTGGCTTCGTAGAATGAGTTTGGGATAGCTCCTTCCTTCTCTGTTTCTCTGAAGAGCTTGAGGAGTATGGGTATTAGTTCTTGTTTAAAGGTCTTATAGAATTCTGCTGTGAATCCATCTGGTCCTGGGCTTTTTTTTGTTGGAAGACTTTTGATAGCTTCCTGTATCTCATTATAGGATATTGGCTTATTTAATTGGTTAACTTCTTCTTTGCTCAGTTTGGGCAACTTGTATTTCTCTAAAAATGCATCCATTTCTGCCCGATTTTCTTCCTTTAGAGAGTATAGCTTTTGAAAGTAGTCTGTTAGAATTGTTTGGATATCTTGGGTACGTGTGGTGATGTTTCCCGTGGCATCCCTAATCCTATTAATATGGGTTTCCTCTCTTCTTTTTTTAATTAATCTAGCCAATGGGCCATCAATTTTGTTTATTTTTTCAAAGAACCAGCTTTTTGTTTGGTTTATTTTGGTTATGGTTTTCTGATTTTCTAATTGGTTAATCTCTGCTTTTAATTTGGTTATCTGGCTTCTTCTAGTAGCTTTAGGTTCCATTTTTTCCTGTTTTTCTAGCTGTTTTAATTGCAACATGAGATTATTTACTTGGTCTGTCTCCATTCTCTTGATGTGGGCACTGAGGGCAATAAATTTGCCCCTCAGGACTGCTTTTGCTGTGTCCCACAAGTTTCTTTGTGAGGTGTTTTCATTTTCATTGAGTTGTAGGAAGTGCTTTATTTCTTCTCTGATCTCTTCTGTTATCCAGGCATTGTTAAGGAGTGTGCTGTTCAATTTCCATGTATTGGAGAAATTTCTGCGGTATGCTTTGTTATTGAGAGCTAGCTTGATTCCACTGTGGTCAGATAGGATACAGGGGATTATGTCGATCCCTTTGTATTTGCTTAAGTTCCTTGCATGAACTATGATATGGTCTATTTTGGAGAAAGTTCCATGAGCTGCTGAGAAGAATGTGTACTGTGTTGTTTTAGGGTGAAATACTCGGTAGATGTCAGTTAATTCCGCTTGCAGTATGGCCTCTCTTAATTCGGTAGCTTCTTTGCCAATCCTCTGGTTGGTAGACCTGTCCTTTGGTGAGAGTGGTGTGTTAAAGTCTCCTAGTATTATCGTATTGGGATCTATTTTATTCTGTAAGTTTGAGAGCATTTGTTTGACATATCTGGGTGCACCAATATTTGGGGCATATAAGTTGATGATGGTTATATCCTCCTGTTGGATTGTTCCCTTTATTAATATGTAGTGTCCGTCCTTGTCTTTCTGTACTGATTTTAATGAAAAGTTTATTTTGTCAGATATCAGGATAGCTACACCTGCTTTCTTACTGGGGGCGTTTGATTGGTAGATCCTTTTCCACCCCTTCACTCTGAGTTTGTTTGTATGTTTGGCTGAGAGGTGGGTCTCCTGAAGGCAACAGATGGATGGGTCTTGTTTTCTTATCCAGTCCTCAGTTCGTTTTCTTTTAATTGGCGAATTCAGCCCATTTATATTAAGAGAAAGTATAGAGAGATGCATTGTTGTCCCTGCCATTCCGTTTTCCTAAGTTTTTCTTTTTTCCTTTCCTCCTGTGCTTGCTCAGTTAGACTTTGAGTAATGCCTGTTTGGGGCAGGCCCCAGTTCCTGGCTGCTTTCTTCAGGTTGTGTCCCCCCTCTTAGAATTCTTTGTAATGCTGGCTTAATGTTTATGTATTCATTTAGTTTTTCTTTGCTATTAAAAGTTTTCAGTTCTCCATCAAATGTGAATGCTAGCTTTGCCGGGTAGATCAGTCTGGGTTGGCAGTTATTGGCTCTCAGGGCTCGTATGGTGCTTTCCCAGGCTTTTCTTGCATTCATTGTTTGTGTGGAGAGATCTGCAGTAATTCTTATTTTTTTCCCATTGTAGTATAGCTCCTTCTTCATTTTTGCTGCATGCAGGATTGTTTCCTTATTATTCAGATCTATCATTTTTACTATAATGTGTCTAGAAGTGTTTCTCCTGGGGTCTTGCTTGTTGGGTGTTCGATAAGCTTTTGTGATGTAGTTAAGATGGTCGTTTTTGAGGTGGGGAAAATTTTCATTGATTATCTTGTTAAATAGGTGTTGCATTCCCTTGCTCTGGAATTCCTCACCTTCGTCCACTCCAATTATGCGAAGGTTAAATTTTTTAGCATTATCTGCTTGCTCTTGAATATCCCTTTGGTTTAATTTGAGTAATTTTTCCATATCTGTCACTTTTTGGTCCAGTTGGTGTATTCTGTCTTCTGTATCTGACACTCGACCTTCCATTTCATTCACTCTGTTGACAGTGGCTTCTATTGTGGTTTGCATGGAGGAAATGGATCCCTTTATGGATTCAATGTTGGTTCTCAGAGTACTGATCTCACCTCTCAATGAGGTATGCATTACCTCTAATTTGGCGTTTATCTCACTTCTTATTGAGGTTTGTGCAGCTTCTATTTTTGCATGCATCTCTTGTTTGATACCCTGTATCTCTTTGGATAGTTCATCCTTGTGCTCTTTCAATTTCTGATAAATTTCTCGCTTTATTTCTTGAGTCATTGCCTCCAGCAACCCTTGGAAGTAGCCTTTGTCTTCCATTCCTGCTTTGCTCCCACTGGGGCTCTCCCCTGTGTGGCTGCTGGCTTTTGAGGTGAGCTTGCTGTCCTGGGTGGTAGTAAACCTTGTGATTTTTCTCTGTGATTTTCGCATGGAGGTTCAGGAGACTGCTCTTCAATTTTGTTTTGGTGTGTCTGTCTTTGCTTGGTTGCTGATTCTGTATTGGTAGAGAGAGTCTGTGCCTGATCTGGGTTCTGTTGGGAGCCTATTTCCAGCTGCTATTCTGACTTACTTAGGATTCTCAGCTCTCTGCTGTAGATTGCTGACAGTTCCCGCCTTTGGAAGGGTTGAGCAGCCTAGACTGCTTGTGTTTGCTCCTACGGGTGCTCTTGTGAAGAACAGATGCTCTGGATGCACTCTCCCAAATGCTGGAGTCTGCTATGGGCTCCTGATGTGTTTTTGTTTATTTGTTTTGGGCTGGTTGTGGGCTTGAACTCTAGGTTTGGGTGCTGTCCCTCAGCTTTTCAGCTCAAGGCTGGCACCCTACCGTTTGAGCCACAGCACCACTTCTGACCCTTTTTGCTTTTGTGATGCTGAGGAATCAGATGCAGGGCCTCATACATCCAAGACTATCACTCTATTGCTGAGCCGCCTTAACAGTCTGAGCTCCTGCTTACTATCAGGTGCTGGCAGCCTGTGTTGCCCAATTCCCAGTCTAGGGTATATGGGTGGAGTTTTGGTGGGGTTTGGGCTTCTCTTGTCCTGGGCCTCCAGGTCTTTTGTTGTCACAGGCGTGCTTCCCGGGGGAGTGTTGTTTCCTGGTTTTCTCCCCTCTGTTGAGGCGTATGCTCAGCTTTTTACTCCAATTGGGAGGAGTTGGTTGTGTTGTTCAGGCGCCGGATCCCCGGGCCTGGTTCCGGCCCCAGCCTGGAGCGCGCTTGTTAGGCCTGTGCTGATGTGTATACCACCTAGGTTATGCAGCCTGGAGCGCACTCGTTAGGCCTGTGCTGATGTGTATACCACCTAGGTTATACAGCCTGGGGGACACAGTTCAAATTTCTTCTACTGTTGGTAGTCTTGACCCAGGGGCGCTGTTCCTGGCTTGGGCATTTAAGCTCCCTTCCAGGGGTGCTCTTGCTCTAGCCTGGCCAGCTGAGTGTGCTCCACGGGCTGGTGGAGCTCTCAAACAGTTCCCAGTTTTAGTGGGTCCTGTGGTCCGGGTGCTGGGGTAGGGAGTCTAGGTCAGGGTCTGGGGATTCCCTCCAGCTCTGGTCTCCCTTGAGGGATACACTTCCCCTGTGGGGTACTCACCCTGGAGCTGGTTGTTTCTGTGTGGTGTAGGTCGTCAGTTGTTGTTGCAATCCGGGCTGGGTTGGGCGGTGGTGGCTCTGTGTGATTCTTTTCTGTCTCTGCCTCTGTCGAAGCTGTTGGGTCAAGAGTGTCCACGCTCAGGCAGCTTCTTCTCGGTACCTCTGGGGCCCAAGTGACCCCGCCGGGTTGTTGCGATCGTGATCGGGCGGGCGGGTGGTCTGCAGACAGGACCCTTTGTCGCGCCGAGCCGCTTTGGCGGGATGGAACCTCTCTGCTCGGGTGGAGAGTGCTGGATCGTTGCGATCGCGATCAGGCGGGCCGGGTGGTCTGCCGCTGGTCCTTTTGTCACTCTGCTGATGCCGAGCGTCTTTGGCGGGATGGAGCCTCTCTGCTCGGGTGGAGAGTGAGGGGTGGGGGTGGGATCCTCGTGGAGACTCCCGGCTGGTAGGTTTCTCTGTTCCTGGCGATCTGCTGTTCTGCAAACCAGTACCTGATGTTCTGAAAGTGGCCCCCTGTGTCTCTGCTGTTTCTCTGGGGCTCCCCCAGCCCCCGCCGGGCCGGCTGGCCGGCGGCTTGGCGCGCTGCCGCGCGGCCAGTAAAGGTTGGGGGAGGGGTCTTTGCTTTTCTCTGTTTTGAAATTCTTTTCCTCTTTCTTTTTTGTTATTCTCCGCCTCTGGTTTTTCTCTGAGTGTTCGTCTTTTTGTTGTTGTCGGTCTCTTGGGGAGATTAAGCGTTGGAACTCGAACTCTCTTTTTGGTTGGAGAGAGCTGTGGCGTTTCCCTACTGCCCCGTCGCCATCTTGGTCCCCCCTCTCACGTCCAACTTTTCTTAGTAGTTTATTGGAGATAAGAGTCTCATGGACTTTCTTGCCCGGGCTGAACAGTGATCCTCAGATCCCAGCCTCCTGAAAGCTAGGATTCTAGGCGTGAGCCACCAGTGCCCTGCTGATTTGCTTTTTAATGTGTTAAAATTCCATTTGGCAAAACATTTAAGTGATTTAATATCTTATACAACTGTTCCATAGGTGTTTGTTGTTTGTCCTAGGGCTTGAACTCAGGGTCTTGGGCACTGTACCTGGGCTTTTTGCTCAAGGCTTGCGCTCTACCACAAACTACAGCTCCACTTCTGGCATTTTTGGAGTAGTTAATTAGAGATAGCGTCTCATGGACTTTCCTAAAGCCTGGGCTAGCTTTGAACTGCGATCCTTAGGTCTCAGCCTCCTGAGTAGCTAAGATTACAGGCATGAGTCACCAGTGCCAAGCTTCCTAGTATTTTTTTTTTTTTTCATTTTTTAAATTGTTCTTATAAAGGTGATACACAGAGGGATGCCTAGTATTTTCTAAGGAAATCCATCATGCTAGTCTTTTAAGTTGTTGTTGTTGTTGGTGGTGGTGGTGTGTGTGTTTTAAATACTGCCTATTACATTCACACAGGGGTAAGAGCATGCTAGTGTGCTAACACTCGATCCACATCCCTGGCTCTTCTGTTTTTGGGATAGAGTCCCACACTTTTGGACTGGCTTCAGAGTCACAATCTTCCTACCTCTACCTCCCAATTAGCTGAAATTACAAATGTACACCACCATGCTCAGGTTGCTTTTTGGGTGTGTTTGTTTTCTAATAAAACAGCAGAATAGATTTTTGATATGCTAAGGAAGTGTGGTATAGAGTTGATGAATTGGGAAGGGTGATCATTGAATTTGGCACACTAAGAAAGTAGGTCTGATCTTTGAATTTGGCACACTAAGAAAGTAGGTCTGTTTTGGAGCTTGGAGTAACAAATCATCTGCCAGCTACATATTATATATGACTAGCAGCAATCTGGATATGAGGGTTGATACTTAGAGAGGAGATGTTCCAAGGAGAAACATAGAGAAGCAGTCCAGCTTTCTGTAGTAGGGCATCTGGGAGCTATACCTTTTCAAAGGCCTGAGTAGGTAAGGCTTTTCATGTTGCCTCTTAGAACTAAAGTGAGGACACAAGGTCTGAAGGAAAATGAGAGATTTGGAAGAAGTTATGAACTCTGAGGGATATTGTGATGGTGGCATAGCTCTCACATCTGACTTTCATGCTGACAGCATATTAGTGCCAAGCCTTGAAACGGATATAAAATAGAGACTAGAAAATTCCCTAAAAAATCTAAGGTGAGGCCAGGTGCCAGTTGGCTCATGCCTGTAATCTTAGCTACTCAGGAGGCTGAAATCTGAGGTCAGCCTGAGCAGGAAAGTCTTAATTCCAATTAGCACCAGAAAAGCCAGAGCGGTTAAGGACTAGCCTTGAACAAAAAAAGCTCAGGGATAGTGCCTAGACTTTGACTGGCATGCATGCATGCATGCACACACATATCTAGGATGAGCAGTCAATATAACTCTTAAGAATGAATTAGAGCCAGGTGCCAGTGGCTCATATCTGTAATCCTAACTACTCAAGAGCGTGAGATTTGAAGATCACAGTTTGAAACCTGGTGGGAAAGTTGGTGAGACTGACCTACCTTCACTAAACTACCAAAAATGGCTGGAAGTTGATCTGTGGCTGAAGTTGTAGAGCACTAGATTTGAGCAAAAAAGCTCAGGAACAGTGATTCGGCCTTGAGTTCAAGCCGCAGGAACAACAAAAAAAATTTTTTTAATCACATGGAGAGTTTGTTCCTTGTTTCATATTTGCCTCATACTGAGGTCCTGCCGTGTTTATAAGCTCCTGGAATTCGAAGAACTCAGCACATTGGTACTCATTCTCTAACCCCATGTTATTTGACATTTTTTTTAATTGAACGTTATAGAGATTTAGTAGTAATAAACATCTGGGGAAAAGAATGATCAAAGAATCATCAAAACCTGTCTCAAAACCTCCCCTTTTTTTGTGCTGATACTTAGGCTTGAATTCTGGCCTCCTATTCTTGCTCAGTGTTTTTGCTCATGGCTGATACTCTACTACTTGAACCACACCTGTACTTTTGGCTCTTTGATGTTAGAATCTCAGGTTTTTGTCTGCTCTTTTGCTGAACAGGTTAATCAGCTTTTTTTTTCTTCATTCGGTTTTTTTTCCTGATTTCTAAACATTTTCTAGGAATAAGTATATTTTACAAGCAGAAAATGCTAACAAATAGCTGTACTAAGGGGTTTCAATTTAACATGTCTGTTCATATTTACAGTGCATCTTGATCAATGTACCCCTTTTATCAGTTTCTTCCACAATCCCATCTACCCATTCTAACATTTTTCACTAATATACATTGAATATTATGACTGTATTTGTCTTTTTGGGGGGGGAGAGGAGGGGTCTGGTTGTGGGGCCTGAACTTTGGGCCTGGGTGCTGCCCCTCAGCTCTTCAAGCTCTTCAGCTCAAGGCTAGCACTCTACCACTTGAGCCATAGCACCACTTCCGGCTTTCTTCTTTTTGCTTATGTGGTGCTGAGGAATCGAACCCAGGGCCTCATGCATGCAAGGCAAGCGCTCTACCGCTGAGCCACCTTCCCAGCCCATGACTGTATTTGTCTACCATTGCTCTTTAAATTTTTTTTTATCTTCCAAGTAGCTGTACAAAGGAGGTGCCTTAACAAAGCAGTTTATGAATACAATGCATCTCGATCAGTGTCACCCACTTCAACATTCTCACACATTGGCCCACCCTTTTTTTTTTTTTTTTTTTCTGGTCAGTCATGAGGCTTGAACTCAGGGCCGGGGCACTGGCCCTGAGCTCTTTTGCTCAAGGCTAACACATTCTACCACTTTGAGCCACAGTTCTACTTCTGGCTTTTGAGTGGCTCGTGATGAGTCTTATGGGGACTTTTTGCCTGGGCTGGCTTTGAACCATGATCCTCAGATTTCAGCCTCCTGAGTAGCTAGGATTACAGGTATGAGCCACCAGCACCTGGCTTTACAATGAATTCTTTTTTTTTGTTGTTGTTGTTTGTGCTTGGGTGCTGTCCCTCAGCTCTTCAGCTCAAGGCTAGCACTCTACTACTTGAGCCACAGCACCACTTCCGACTTTTTTTTTCTGCTTATGTGGTGCTGAGGAATTGAACCCAGAGTTTCATGCATGCAAGGCAAGCTCTCTACCACTGAGCCACCTTCTCAACCCTACAATGAATTCTTTTTTTTTTTTTTTTGGTCGGTTGTGAGGCTTGAACTCTGGGCTTGGGTGCTGTCCCTGCACTCTTCAGCTCAAGGAGAGCGCTCTACCACTTGAGCCACAGCGCCACTTCCACAATGAATTCTTGACTGCATTCTCCCTCCAGTCCCTCCATTCTTTTATCCCTCTTTCCTAACCCTCTTCCCCTTGCATGTACCCACTTTCTGGTACTGATTTTGTTGAACTTTGACCTAATCTTTCTAAAAATTTATACTATTTGAGCTCTGTAGAGTCTATTATACTTACTTCATTTATAAACACTTGCATACCACTCAATTTATTTAATAGATTTTTTTTTTTTTTTGGTCGTGGGGCCTGAACTCTGGGGCTGGGCGCTGTCCCTCAGCTTTTCAGCTCAAGGCAAGCACTCTACCACTTGAGCCACAGCACCACTTTAGGCTTTTTTGCTTATGTGCTGAGGAATTGAACCCAGTGCCTTATGCATGCAAGGCAAGCGCTCTACCAATGACCCACCTTCCCAGCTCTACTTAATAGATTTATAGGTGTGCTCTATCACAAATGAGGAAAAGCATGCAATGTTTGTTTATTTGGGTGGGGTTTATTTCACTTAATATAATTTTTTCCAACTCTTTTCATTTCCTTTTGAATGGATGAGTAAAATCCCATTTTGTGTGTGTGTGTGTGTGTGTGTGTGTGTGTGTGTGTGTGTGTGTGTGTGTGTGTGTGTGTGTGTGTGTGTGTACACACCACATTTTCTTTTTTTTTTTTTGTCAGTCAGAGTGCTTGAACTCTGGGCTTGGGCACTGTCCCTGCACTCCTCAGCTCAAGGTGAATGCTCTACTGCTTGAGCCACAGTGCCACTTCTGGTTTTTCTAGTGGTTTATTGGAGATAAGAGTCTCACGGACTTTCCTGCCCGGGCTGGCTTTGAATCACGATCCTCAGATCTCAGCCTCCTGAGTAGCTAGGATTATAGGCGTGAGCCACCTGCACCCAGCTTACACCACATTTTCTTAATCCATTTGATCACCATTCTTAACCACCTGAATTGTCAGCACCGCAGTGCTAACAATATCGTCTTAATATCATCTTAACCTTTGACATCAGTACCTTTCTACTAACTTCCTAATTAAATTTCTTGGAAGCCATATCTTTGTATTATATGTGATCTTCAAAATATAAAGGAAATAATTAAACCATTAGATGTAAGAGTTAAGTGGGAAGAGTCCTGGCAGGAGTGCAGGCCATAGCATTGTTTGCCCAAGATTACAGACAGGTGAGGCAGAGTAGGGACTTACCCCACGTATGCAGCTCTACCACTCCTTCATGTAAGGGTTACCACTCCTGCTTAAGACTTTTTCATAGATGACTTGACTTTCCTTTGGAAGATTGTTGTTTTTTTGTCTGAACTGTTTGAAAGTGCATGTCAAGTGGCCAGCTCCACATGTGGTCTTTGAAGGGGAAAGCATACAGTTAAAATGGAATATAAATTATAGAAATAGAACAGTTGTCTCAATATTTCCTCTTAAGTAAATTTCTATATAACTGGAAAAATTAAAAATAAGGCATATACAACAAAAGCAATCATTAATGAGTGCAATAGGTGTTTGTAACACTGCTTGTATATATTCACTCTGGTTCCTGAGGTGAGTAAAGCCTATTCTGGTTATTTTGGAACTAGGAGCTCTTCTAACGCTAACTTTCAGATATAAAACTATGAATGCATTTCAATAACTATATGAAAGATTAATGTATTTCAATAATTTTCCTTGTAATTTTTTTCCTATTAGTTTCAGGCCTCTTCTAAGAAAGGTATCAGTCGACTGGATAAACAGATGAGAAAATTCACAGATATAAGGAAAAAAAGCAGATCTGCACATGCAGTGAAAATCAGCATCGAAGGCAATAAAATGCCATTGTGACCTTGCCTGACCTACCTGGCTGTGTTCCTATGTCTGTTCTAATATATGCACAGTGGACTCTTTGGAGAAAGATTTTAAATGTTTTTTTTAGCGTGTCTGTAAATGGTTCAGCTTGTATCAAACATTGTCATAGGACTCCCATTTTCTCATTTGTATTTAAAACTGTTTGTTGTGTGCTTTGTACAGGAGAATACTAGTCATACTTCTATAAACTTTACACAATAAAATTTCATTCTGGTTTTGGTGGGCTGTCTCTCATTGTCTTAAAGATTGTTCTGGGGCAAAAAATTGATCTTTTGTTAAAGAGGAAATTCTGTAGGGACTGCTGTGTTTTGTGACCCTGTGAATTCTATTGACTATGCAAAAATGAGGAATTTGACCTTTTCCTTAGTTGGGAACAGTTCAGAATGTCCTTGTGTTCCAGTGAGTTGGTTCTCCAGTCAGGTGGGGATGGAAGGAAGTCCTGTCACATTGCTTGTTCGCTGTAATCAACCATGCATGCATAGTGAAACCTCAATTTGGGTTCTGGACAAGCTAGGTATGGTAGTGCACATCTGTAATCCCAGCATGCCAGAAGCTGAAGCAGGAGGATTTTGAGTTCAAGGCCAATCTGAACTATATATTGTTTTAAAGAAGGAAGAAAAAAAGCACTGTCTACTTTGTTCACCTTACCTATATCTTTATTTGATTGATTGGCCTCATTTATATTCTTTAAATTGAAATATAGAAATATAAAGCTAAGCCGGCCGCTGGTGGCTCACGCCTGTAATCCTAGCTACTCAGGAGGCTGAGATCTGAGGATCGAGGTTCAAAGCCAGCCCGGCAGGAGAGACCGTGAGACTCCTATCTCCAATAAACCACCAGAAAACCGGAAGTGGCGCTGTAGCTCAAGTGGTAGAGCGCTCACCTTGAGCTGAAGAGCTGAGGGACAGTGCCCAGGCCCAGAGTTCAAGCCCCACGACCGACAAAAAAAAAAAAAAAAAAAAAAAAAAATATATATATATATATATATATATATATATATATATATATATATATATAAAGCTAAATATAGTGCTTTGTAAGAGAACCTGGTCCTTTTCTGAGTTTTGTGAGACATCGTAGCAAATTCTTGAACCAAAAGGTTTACAACTACTCCTGTGGCTGTCCTAGAGACCTCAATTACTGGCTGGCATCTGGATGTAGGCAGTCTTGTAGAAAGAGGCCTGAGCCCTCAATCTGTGGGGCGTGACACTAATCCTGGGCATTTAGTGTTAGAATTTAATTGCAAACATGGCATATCTGTAATCGCAGCACACATGAAGTTAAGCAAGAGGATTGTGAGTTGGAAGCCAGCCTTGGCTACGTAAACCTCAAAAGAAAAAAAGACTGCAGTAACCAGGGATGAAATATGGTATCAACAAATTGTTAGGAAATAATGATTTTATCTTAAATTTGTTTTTCCCATAGAGCAGTACAGTGGGGAAAAAAGGTTAAGAAATCCTATAGATGTAAGAAAGTCACTAGACTGATTGCCTATAGCAGTTGGATAGTTAGGGGAGATGTAGAAAGTATATACCTTAAAACTATTTCTTGATTTATCCTTGTGATTTTTAGAATTAATAGTCTATATACTAAATTATGAAGACTATAAGCTCAAGAGAAATTTGGTATTAAACCAGTTTAATTATAGAAGTGTTATTCTGATAAGAAATTGTAGCCTTAAGCTGGGCACCGGTGGCTCATGCCTGTAATCGTAGCTACTCAGGAAGCTGAGATCTGAGGACCAAGGTTCAAAGCCAGCCCAGGCAGGAAAGTCTGTGAGACTCTTATCTCCAATAAAAACCACTAGGAAACCGGAAGTGGCGCTGTGGCTCACCACTCTGGCCTTGAGCTGAAGAGCGCAGGGACAGCGCCCAAGCCCAGAGTTCAAGCCCCACGACCGACAAAAAATAAAAAAATAAAATAAATTGTGGCCTTGTTTTTTTTTTAATGTTGAATATTGCTGGCCATAGATCTTTGGACTGAAAATTACATGAAATTCACTAACATGCTATTTTTTTTTCTAAACCTTGGTATCAACTTTATTGCTGATTTGTGCAGCCTCTCCTTACCTGTGCCTTCCGTCTCTGCAGTGTTCCACAGTCCCTCCAGGTTGGCACTGCTTTAGGATCTGCTTGGCCAAAAGGCAAAGGAGACAACTGTTCTCTTGAACTAGTCCCTGGCCTACCCATTCCCATACCACCCTATTGCACATCAAATCACATAAACATGGCTATGGGCTTGTCCGAAACAGCCATGAGGCAAAGGGATATATAAATAATTTGGGGACCAGAAGCCAGATCCAGTCACCTAACTACCCCATCTGAGGCCACAGCTAAGTCTGAAAACCCTGGCCTGGTCCCACACCCTAGCTCTGATTATGCATGGATGTGGATGCTCAGTTTCCCTCTGCTGACCCATCCTTTCAGATTCAGGATCCTGAGGTCCAGCCACCTTAGACTCCTTTCCAGGACTAGGCAGCAGATGGCAGTGTCCAGTTCTCCCACCCCTAGCTGGAGGACACTGATGTGTCTTCCTTAGATGCCTGGGGAAACAGGAGACAGGCAGCAGCAGTTTGTCCAGCCCAGCGGCTCAGATCAGATCAGTCACAGCTGTGGTGAAGGTCTTCACTAGTCACTGTGGTGGGGTCAGTAAAGGCATAGAGGAACACAATGTAGAATGTTACTTAGCCAATTAAAGCATTTGGTCACCCAGCAAGTCAAAGCAAATCAGGCCCAGGGTTCAAAAGGAGACAGAAGTGCTGAGCTCAGGACCAGGAGCAGACAGTTGCCAATTACCTGTGTCATGATGGTTGGTCATGCTATCTGGACCAGAGACTTCAGAAGAGAGGAGAGCTTCAGAAGCCACACTTGAGGATACCATCAAGTAAAGATATCAAAGGCGCCCAGCCTGGAGGAGACCTGACCCAAGGCAGCATCCTGCATGCCCTGCCGCATAGCCGCCTTGATGAGCAGCTCTGGAACATGGATATCCACAGTGAGCATAGACAGAGGGTCAACACCAGCGAGCACAGCATGGCCAGCTGTAGCCCAGATTCTGCTGCCAGCCTGAAGCCTTCTACTGCTTCTCTAGCAGTAGAGAAACAGCCAGGACCTATCTGCAGCAGCTCTGAGTAAAGGCAGCCAGCAAGAGGTGGAATTACAGATCCTGCCAGCAAGAGGTAGAATTACAGGTTAGAGCTGCCTCAGCCTGAACAGTTCAGACGTTTTCCCGTCTAACAGCTGGAGCTTGACCAGCAGCTTTCCCGTGAAGGAGAACATGAGGGCAAGACCTACTGGGGTGCACACCAGGAGCAACAGAGCCCTAAGGAAGGAGGTGTAGGAGTGGAGATAAGGGAGGTAGTAATCCCAGAAGTCAGAGTGACTGCTGGCTTTGTCCACAATGGCTAATGCCAAGTAGGGAACATCAACATCCTCACCATCTCATAGCCCTTTCTGGAGCTAGCAAAGCCCTCAGACTCTGGAATATGCAAAGCGTGTGAGAAAGATGAAGGAGAACTTGGAGAAGAATTAAGGTTGCAGAGGCCATGAATAAGGGAGTCATGGAGCCACTGGATGTGGCAGTTGTGTGGGAGTGACAGCAGTACCTCATTGGTGATGATGGGGAAGGGTGAGAGCAGCACAGCACCCTGGTGACTGCCAGGGCAAAGGTGCACAGCTCCAGTGCAGTCCTGTTGACTGTGGCATCTTCATCAGCCTCTGTGGTGAACACAGCAGGCTTCCTGAAGCGCATTAGGAAGACGTGGCCAAGGTTGTAGAGCACTGAGATGATGTACTCATGGATCCTCTTGTGAGGTAGCTGCTCTTGCACAGGTAGCACTTCATAGTCAGCTGCTTCCAGACTTCGTTCAGCATAACTGGAGTTGGGGGATTGTCTCTGGGCCTGGGGAGAGGACCAGGGATGAGGCCACCTCTGCCAAACATTCAGACCCTCCATCATTAGAGGGTCCAAGTGACCAAAATGCTTTATTCTTGAGAACCACTCAACTTATTTCCATTTAATTTTGAACAAGTTTACCAGCACACATAGAATATAGTAATTTATATGTGAAGACATTAGAAGAATAACAGTTGGCCACTAGATGAAAACAAACTGCTTTCTGCAGTGTTCTCTTATTTACTTTCAGAAACACTTGAGAACAAAAAGGCTTATCCATCTAGTGAAGCCTTTCTAAAGCAACTCAGTTTTTTAAAGTTTTTAAAATTGTTAGTCTTTGTTTGGATAGATGCCAGTTATCTGAAAAACATAATTTGCGTAGGGTAAAACTCTTTTTTTGGGGGGGGGTCCGGTCGTGGGGCCTGAACTCTGGGCCTGGGCGCTGTCCCTCAGCTCTTCAGCTCAAGGCTAGCACTCTACCACTTGAGCCACAGTGCCACTTCCGGCTTTTTTCTTTTTGCTTATGTGGTGCTGAGGAATCGAACCCAGGGCCTCAAGCATGCAAGGCAAGCGCTCTACCACTGAGCCACCTTCCCAGCCCCTAGGGTAAAACTCTTAATGACACCAAGTAATAAAGTGAATAACTGGGGAATTCAGAATGAGAAAGAACTTGCTGAAAGGGAAAAAAAAGCTTGTGCATAAATTATCCCTGGTGCCGGGCGCTGGTGGCTCACGCCTGTAATCCTAGCTACTCAGGAGGCTGAGATCTGAGGATCGCGGTTCAAAGCCAGCCCGGGCAGGAGAGACCGTGAGACTCCTATCTCCAATAAACCACCAGAAAACCGGAAGTGGCGCTGTAGCTCAAGTGGTAGAGTGCTCGCCTTGAGCTGAAGAGCTGAGGGACAGCGCTCAGGCCCAGAGTTCAAGCCCCACGACCGACCAAAAAAAAAAAAAATTATCCCTGGTGCATCAAGCATGGACTCTCAGAACAACTTCTATATTTGCAATTGAAAAGTTTTTTTTTTTGGGGGGGGTCCGGTCATGGGGTCTGAACTCTGGGCCTGGGTGCTGTCCCTCAGTTTTTCAGCTCAAGGCTAGCGCTCTACCACTTGAGCCACAGTACCACTTCCGGCAGGGATATCCTACGATGTCCTGAATAGACAGACACATCTGACCTTTCTGTAGGTCTAGGTCCTGTGATAGGGACACAAAGAACTAGACACAAGGCACGTCAAACCATTTAGAAGAATTACAGGGGCTGGGAAGGTGGCTCAGTGGTAGAGTGCTTGCCTTGCATTCATGAGGCCCTGGGTTCGATTCCTCAGTACCACATAAGCAGAAAAAGCCAGAAGTGGCACTGTGGCTCAAGTGGTAGAGCACTATCCTGGAGCTGAAGAGCTCAGGGACAGTGCGCAGACCCAGAGTTCTGGCCCCATGACTGGCAAAAAAAAAAAAGAATTACAGCAGAAAAGATCAAGACAGTGTGCTGTCAAGGCTAGTTGTAAGTTGGCCACGCCACCTTATAAAGAATGCAGCAGAGGGGTGAGTGTATAGTGATAGTGTGTCTCAAAGGAAGATGGCTCCTGCCATTCTCTAGACATAGAATCCCTCCTATAGACACTCCTATAGCTAGAGCTTATGTTTAGGACAGCTCATCACTACAGCCCACAAGGCAGGTAAACCAATGAAAGTCACTTTCAAAACATACTTCTAGTAACCAGTACATGTGTTATGTAGCTCCTTCCCCATACCTCTATTTCTTCCAATGTCCGTGTTTCCCTGTGGCCATGTTCATCGTCTAACAAGGGAAAAGTAAGCCCAATCCTGCTATGGGAAGCCTGGAAATATTAGTGAGCAGATTTTCTAGTAGGAAAAAGGAAGCATCTGGTACTTAATGACCTTGAAGGAAAATAGGCAGCTCCTAGAAGGAACTTCAAGTTATACCTAAGCATAAGCTGAACTGCCCAAAGATAATATTGAGTGAGGAAAAGAAATCAGTCAGCGTCCAACAGAAAAAAAACCTATAGAGCAGTGAACAAGTATGTCTGAACCTGGAAAAAGCTAGGGAGGATGGTGCAATCCTCCTGCAAATACAGACACCTTAGATCCGAGTCAGAATCAAGAGGACCATTGTCTGCAGCCTGGAGACAGCGTAACTCGGTATATCTTAACCCCACGTGTGAGGAGGGAAGATGGTGAGTTTTCCTTCTGTGGATCCCAGTCAGAAACAAGCAAGTATAGGAGCCACACACAAGAAGGAATCCTAATCAGAAACAGATATTCCAGGGGCTAGGAAGGTGGCTCAGTGGTAGAGTGCTTGCCTAGCAACAGACATTCCACCTGGATCACCGCACAAAAAGTGTTACAGAGCACCAGTGCACCTTTCTATCTCCATCCCTGTATCCAAGAGATAATTTCAGTAACGTGTAAAGTGTAGTAAAGGTGATAGGAAAGTTTATTAGGTTATAGGGTGAGAATGTATGGTAAGAAAGTTTATTATGTTATTAGGGTAAGGATGGCCTTTTTAATGGCATGATTCTCTAACAAATGTGACTTCAGTGTTCACAACTTTAAAGACACTCATTTCCTGACCAAATTGCATATTTTAAAAATCTTCTTGCTCTGCTTCCTGCTCCAGTTCTCACTGTAAACCTGGCTAAAAGCAGCCAACAAGCAACATCTATGCCCCAAACCCAATGCCATGTTGTCTTGAAATTTCCTTTGCCAAATTATTAGCTCATTAAAGTGAGCTTTATTTATGATCTCAGGACATAGACAAAGTGTAGGTAAATTTCTTGCCAAAATTGAGATGAAAGACTCTAGTCCAACTCCCAGTAGAGTCTTCATTTCCACTTGAAAATTGTGAGCAGACTTGTCTGCATTTCTGCCAGCATTCTGGTCTTCAAAGTTCACACCAGAATCACCAAGGAAGGTGATTCTGTTGTCTCAACCAGAACTTTCAGTACAATGA
Organism: Dipodomys merriami; assembly: GCF_024711535.1. Lineage (NCBI taxonomy): Eukaryota > Metazoa > Chordata > Mammalia > Rodentia > Heteromyidae > Dipodomys > Dipodomys merriami. The sequence goes on from NW_027205381.1 coordinate 8,315,496, forward strand.
TAAATAAGATGTATGTCAGCATACATCATTTTCTTATTCCTGAACTAAGGGAAAAACCTTCAGTGTTTTATCAGTAAGATAGGAAGTTAAGTTTTTTTTTTTTTTTTTGTCGGTCGTGGGGCTTGAACTCTGGGCCTGGGCACTGTCCCTCAGCTCTTCAGCTCAAGGCGAGCGCTCTACCACTTGAGCTACAGCGCCACTTCCGGTTTTCTGGTGGTTTATTGGAGATAGGAGTCTCACAGTCTTTCCTGCCCGGGCTGGCTTTGAACCACGATCCTCAGATCTCAGCCTCCTGAGTAGCTAGGATTACAGGCGTGAGCCACCAGCGCCCGGCGGAAGTTAAGTTTTTAAAAAAGATACACCGTGGGCTGGGAGGGTGGCTCAGTGGTAGAGTGCTTGCCTTGCATGCATGAAGCCTTGGGTTTGATTTCTCAGCACCACATAAGCAGAAAAAGCTGGAAGTGGCCCTATGGCTCAAGTGGTAGAGCCTTGAGCTGAAGAGCTGAGGGACAGCACCCAGGCCCAGAGTTCAGGCCCCACGACCAAGAACAACAACAACAACAACAATAACAACAACAAAAAGATACACTGTATCAAGTAAGATGAATTCTACCAAGCACATGAGGCTTGGCACTGGTGGATCATGTCTATGATTTTAGTTAATCAAGGAGCTGAGATCTAAGGATCCACATTCAATACAGCCAGACAAGAAAGTCCATGACACTCTTATCTCTTATTATTTCCAATCATCCACCAAAACATTGCAAGTGGCAATATGGCACAAGTGGTAGAATGGTACCCTTGAGCCTGCGACAGCACACAGGCTCTGAGTTCAAGTCCCAGGAATGGCACAAAGAAAAAGAGCACATAACACATTTGACACGACAGATAATATGCTAGGTCATAAAAGGAGTTACTCTAGCTTACTCTTTGGTTCTGTGTACACAGTGTGTCAGCTTGCTACAAGAATAGCTGAGAAAATAAACTTGAAGAAGAAAAGATTGCTGGACACTGGTGGCTCATACCTGTAATCCTAGCTACTCATGAGGGTGAGTTCTGAGGACCATGGTTTGAAGCCAGCCCAGGCTGATAAATCTTAAGTGACTCTTATTTCAATTAACTAGAAAAAAAGACAGAAATGAAGGTGCCTTTAGCCAATAAACTAAGCCAAAGCCCTGAGTTCAAACCCAGTACTGGCACATCAACACAGATACAGACAGACAGACATACACACACACACACACACACACATAGACATGACTTACTTTGGCTCTTGGTTTCAGAGCTTCGGGTAAGGAAGAACCTCATGGAGAAGAGCACTTGGTGGAGCAGAGCTGCTTGTCTCATGATGGGCCAAAGCAGAGACAGAAACAGCAGGAGCAGGGCTGAGGTTCCAAGAAGCCAGAAGCGGAGCTGTGGCTCAAGTAGTACAGTGCTAGCCTTGAGCAAAAGCACACTCAGGGACAGTGTCCCCCCCCCCCAACACACAGACAAACACTTGAAATAAATGATTTAATTAAAATACACTGCGCATCCGCACAGGAGCTGTTTCTGCGCCTTTCCAAACGTCCGAGAGCGCGGGCCACGGACTCAAGAGTCACGACGCTTTCCCGGGGTTCGCATGAGGACGCTCCCTGTTCTAACTCAGTTCTACAGGGAGGGGGCGGGCGGTGTGTGTGAATGATCCAGGAAGAGGCCTGGCTTTCCCGAACTTCCGCTTCCGCGGTACCTCCGTCCCGCCCCCTCCGGGGTAGACAGCCAATGAGAAGCCATGGCGCCTGAGGCGCCCTCGTTTTGAAAGAGGTCTCGCGAGAAGCCTCCGCTGCGCCTCGTGGGGGGGACGGTGGCCTGGCGGGCGGGCGAAATCGGGCGCGTCGCTGCTCAGACGACTAGCACCTGCATTTCCGGGGTCGTGGGACTCCTTCGAGGCCCAGAGGTGGGCTTCGGAGCACCTGGTGCAGGTATCCTCCATCTCTCGGGTTTGCTGGTGCCCGGAGCCGGGCCGGAGTGGCCGGCGGGAGGGCCCCGCGGTCCGGTCCAACCCTCAGCCCAGCGGCCGGGCCCCCTGCGGGGGCCCGCGAGGCTCGTCCTGGGCCGGAAGCAGACGCAGCCCGGACGGCGGACCCGGTAGCCCGGGTCCCGCTGGCACTGGCAGTGTAGCTTCGAACCACATGTGTGTTCCGGCTTCAAACATGGGGTCCATCCCTCCCAATAGCTAGCTTATCTTACAAAACGAAACCGAACCCTATGATCCGGCAGGAAACGGGATGTTTCTCGCTATCCCGGATTGTGTGTTGAACCTGAACCGTAGATCCTTTCTTTGCCCATTCATTTAACTTAACACTAATTTCACATTAAAAGCAAGGAAAGTGAAGATAAGAGATAGCTTAATCGTGATAGTGAAGTTGGAGTGGCAACGGAAATACAATGTTTTCTTAGCCTATTAAACGTAAGGTTCTTAGAAGATTATAAGACTTTCAGAATTGCCAGTCTGCTTGGCTAGGAGCAGATTGCTCTGTAGTCTTAACTCATGTTGATAAAATAGAATATATATGAAGCCTTTTTTCCACTTAAAACGTATTATAATTGTTTTTATTTTAGAATTTGAAATCAAGTGCCTCTTTGCTGAACACATGACCCAAGAATACGCCGAGAGAAGCCTGTCCTAGAGGTTCTATACCGACCATAAAAATGAGTCCTGCAGATCCACTGTAAGCCTGTTAACTTCTGGAACCTTTTTGAGTATCTGAAATCTATGAACCATGATCACCTTAAGAGAAAATTGGACTGGGAGCCATAGCTCAATAACTAAAGCCCTTGTCTGTCAACTCTAAGGGCCTGAGTCCAAGAGCTAGTATGTCAAAAAGAAAAAACTTATTTAGTAGACAAAAATAACAACTATGAGCAGAAGTGTTAGTCATCACAAAGAACACTCTCAGTGTTTAGAAATCTATACTGTATGTTACTAACTTAAGGGACTATATAGCTATATATTGGAATCCTGCAGTAATTTTTTTCTTTTTGATGATTTTTCTTTTTGGTATTCTAAAACACCAAATCAGGATAGAAGCTTTTTTTTTTTTTTTTTGGTGGTAGAATGGAGTATTAAAACAGCAGGATTTAAGGTCTGGAAGATATATCTATCTATCTATCTATATACCTATATATGTATCTGTTTTAATAAGGTTATAACTTTTTGAGAAGTTAATTGAACCTTTTAAAAATTTGTACACATTCTCTATTAAGTTCATGATCAGGAAAACTATCTGATATTAAAGATCTGTTGAATACTTCCAATTTTCAGACCCAAGTTTAAGGCTAGAAAAATGATTTTACTGCATAACTGCTGTGATTTTATGCTAAAGTCCCAATTTGCTTGACTATACTCTCAGATTTCTTGAATAGACTGTACTATTAATACTTTTAACGTTGAACTTTAAAAAAACACTGCACTGTTTTTCAGTGATGATGAAAATACATTTAAAATCTTAGTTGCTACGGATATTCATCTTGGATTTATGGAGAAAGATGCAGTGAGAGGACCTGACACATTTGTCACATTTGATGAAATATTAAGACTTGCCCAAGAAAAAGAAGTAAGTTTGATTCACATTTCTTTGATTTCGGCTATCTTTCCTTAGTCCACAGGTTCTCTTTTCTCCTAAGTTAGAGTTACCATTAAAGGTTCCCGCACATGCTCACATTGCCTGATAATTTTGTGTGCTGTGTGTCCTGATTCAAGAAGTACTTTGGTAAGCAGTTTTAAGGTTTATAAATCCTTACAAAGTACTTAAAATAAGTGTGATAATACTATGGCAACTTCTACTTGAAATGAGAAGATTATTTTCATGGTTTTGTTTTTAAAGAACATACACAGGCCATAATGGGAGATAAGGCATATCCAGAATACTCATATGCAATATGTAATAAGAGCCATAAAACTTTCAAGGAAACATAGACTTTGTGACTGAGAGAGCATAGAGAATGTATGCTCTAGGTGAAGAAGGAGTTAGGGCCCTGATGTGAGGCATTTTCTGAGTTATATTAGGTGACTGGTAGGTAGGTTTGGTTCACCTACATGCAGTGTGTGCTGAAAGTCTTAAAAAGAAGGGTATGAACTACATTAAGGAAGGCTTCAACTGCTAGAATGTGCAATTTGTAAGAATTGAGTCTCTCAGCAGGAGCATTACAGTATGAATTGTATGAATAAGTATGTGAAACAATGAGTGAATGCCACTCGTAGTGGTGTACACCTATAATCCCAGCTTCTTGGGAGGCAGAAATAGGAGAATCACTGTTCAAGCTTAGTATGTGTAAAACTTAATGAGACCCTATCTCAAAAGCAAGCTGGGCACAGAAACACCTAGGTTCCCAGCAACTCCTGAAGTAAGCAGAGGTAGGGGGATTGTCATTTGGGGCCAGCCCAGGCAAAATTAACAAGACCTCCGAAAAACAAAACTGGGGGTGTGACTAAAGTGGTAAAGGCCCTGAAAGCCTTCAGTACCACACACACCAAAATTATGTGGAGAGCCAGGCACCGATGGCTCATGCCTGTAATCTTAGCTACTCAGGAAGCTGAGATCTGAGGATTGTGGTTCAAAGCCAGCCTGGACAGGAAAGTCCATGAGACTCTTATCTTCAATTGATCACCAGAAAACTGGAAGTGGCACTGTGGCTCAAGTGGTAGAGTGCTTACCTCGAGCTGAAGAGCTCAGGGTCAATGCCCAGGCTCAGAGTTCAAGCCCCATGACTATTTCTGTGAGAGAGAGAGAGAGAGAGAGTAGTGTGTGTGTGTGTGTGTGTGTGTGTGTGTGTGTGTGTGTGTGTGGAGAGTGGACTTTTATTTACATTAAAGAATTTTTTATTTACACTTATTCTAGCAGGTAATTAAATGTCAGTCTAGATCTGAGAGAGAATTAAAGAGTAAACATAAATATTGGTGACCTGCAAACTAATATTTCCAGCTTAACTTTTTTAAAAAATTATATCTAACAATCAAAGTTCCAATTATAAGTCACACATGGTCGTTCTTAAGATATCTTGTTGCTTGCCAAAATATAGCTTTTGAGTCCTGATTTCCAATTATTTTATTTTATTTTTATTATTTTTTTGTGCCAGTCCTGGGGCTTGAACTCAGGGTCTGGGTGCTGTCCCTATCAAGTCTCACTCTACCATTTGCACCACAGCTACTCTTCTTTTTTTTTTTTTTTCTGGTTAATTGTGAATAAGCATCTTAAGGACTTTTGTTGCCTAGGTTGGCTTTTAACCGTGATCATCAAATCTCAACCTCCTGAGTAGCTAGGATTACAGATGTGAGCCACTGTGCCCAGCTATTTCTCAATTTTAGTAATTTCTCAGAGATTCCCAGCTTGTGGCTCTTGGATTGCACTGAGAAATCCCTGTATGCCGGCAAAAACAACAGCCCCAGTAAACTCCTCTTTTTCTTCCTTGAGATAACAGGAGAGTTTTATGTGATTGGCCTGGTAGTTTGTGTCTGTTGTAAGGTAACTTAGCAAAGCCACATTTAGGTAGGTGGAATTTTAGAGTCTTTATTACAAGACTAAGCAGTCTGCTGGTTGCCCATAGTAACAAAGGCCTGCAGCCCCCAAATATACATAACATGGTCAGGAAACAGGCTAGCAAGGAAAGAATGAACAAAAACAATACCAACAAACCAGTTCAGCTCTATTAGAGCTGAATTGGGATGCCATGATGACCTGAGACGAGACTGAAGACAGGAGACAGACCTGATCATGGAGACACATGTGGCATGGCTTAATGGCACCAGTGCTGGTCTAGGCCTAAATAGGATCAGTGCAGGGGGCAGGTCCAAAGGAAATTCCCAGTCCCAGGTACTTGATTGACAAATTCAGTAACATATCAGCCAAGTGCCTTCCTCTGCCTCCAGGGATCTGGACATACCCCTCACCTGGGAGGTGGGGACATTTCCTTCCCCCAGCATGAAGACAAATGCCAGACCCTGCCATCCCCCATGTGGCCAATATGGCACCAGCCAGACCTGACCACCTCCTTACTTCATGTCCAATTCTCTTTCTCCATGGGGTCTTGTCTGGAGAGATGGAGCAGAGCTGGGAGAAATGTCCATGTGGATAGTGATGCTGCCTGACACAACACCACACATCCAGCCTTAACTTTTCTGGAGATTTTCTATTCAGTTTTATCTGTCCTTTCGTTCTTCCTGAGCATCTGTCTGCCTATTCTATCTTCATATCTATAAAATTAGTACAAAATATATGTCAGGTACTAGTATCTCCCAGCTGTAATTCTAACTACTGAGATCTAAGGAGTGAGATTTGAAGTCAGCCAGGGCAGAAAAGTTCATGAGACTTTTAATCACCAATAACCACCAAAGAACTGGAATTGAACATGTGGCTTAAGTGGTAGAGCACCAGCCTTTAGTGAGAGTGTGAGGCCCTTCATTCAAGCTCAAACACACACACACACAGAAATATCTTTTGTCATTCTTTTTCCTAGATTGTTGCCCATTTGTCTTTCTATTTTCATTGTTTTCCCCTATATCCATTCACTTTTAAAATCATAAGTCAAATTTTGTCACTGTGCTGCTTAAAATCTCCCAAATGGCCTCCTATTAATTATAGAATAAAGTGAAACTACAAGACTAACTTGATCTGGCCTGGTGTATCCTGCTCTGTCCATGCAGGCATGTTCCATTCCACAACAGTGTAGGTTGGATTCCCTGCTGCAGCCCCTGCTCTTGCGGGGGCTGACTTCTCAGGTCACATTTTGCTTTTTTGAAGAGGATGCTTTGATATCTCCAGGAACTCTATAACATTACTTAAAGTAGAACTCTGAAAATAGTCTTTTGTTGTTGATGTTGGCAGTACTGGAGTTAAACCCAGTACTCGTGCTTGGTAGCAAAGCACCCTACCACTTGTGTCATGCTCCCAAACCTTTTTGTTGCAGGATCTCATTAAGTTTACATGGGCTGGACTGGAGCTCTTGATCTTCTACCTTCTAAGAAGTTAGGATTACAGGCTGTACCATGATGCTCAAACTTTTTTTCTGCTTCTTTATACTATATCCTCGTACCTAGAAAGGATCTAAGAAACAGTAGGTTAGGTGACTAGCAGGTTGGTTTGGCTCACTACATTTATAAATTTATTGAGTGAAGGAATGGCTGCTTTTATCTCTTTTAAAGATACATTCTTTTTTGCTTGGGGCAGAAAAACTAACAAAGCGGGTATATTCCTTCCCACAGAATCTTGCATGTATTTTTTCTTTTGTGACTCAAGCCCTAAAACAATTCTCTCAGAGGCGAAGTTTCTTTGGCTTTTATTTCCCTTTCCCTTTCATTTTCAATACTTTTTCTCAAATCCATTACTCTTCACTGTTCCCTTCTCTCCAGTATCCTCATGCTGGAACAATTTTGAAATAATCTGCCTTACAAAAAAAAAAAGAAAGAAACTGTCTTATTACCAAGAATTTTGTACTATAACCCAGATTTTTAACATTTTATCTAATTTTCTTTTTTTCCCCATCCTTGGGCTTGAACTCAGTTGTCCCTAAACCTGTCTGTGTTCAAGGCTAATGCTCCATCATATGAGCCACAGCACCATGTAAGCCTTTTTTGAGTAGTTTACAAGAGATAAGAGTCTCATGGACTTTCCTGCCTGGGATGGCTTTGAACAGTGATCCTCAGATCTCAGTCTCCTGAGTAGCTAGGATGAGCTACTGGTGCCTGGTTTTATCTCATTTCATTTCTCCCCTCTTTTTTTGTTTTATTCTTTTACTTTCTGCCTCTCAATTTTTTCTCTCAGTTCCTCTTCCATCTTCCTAATCTCCTTCTTAACCTTCCTCTGTATTTGAGAATAAATTCCATGGTTAACCGTAGCACACATACCAAAATTTCCTTTAGTTTTAAGATGCTGCAAGATTGTCTGTAGGTTGTGTCCAGGACTCAAGCCAGAATTAAGTGTTATATTTAATTGGCATTCTCTTTTAATCTAGTACATTTGCTTGCCTTTGTCTTTCATGGCCCTGATGTTTTTTTAAAGTTCAGGCTGGTTATTATGCTCAATAGTCCTCAAATTGGATATGTCTGGATAACATTTCCTTATGATTAGATATAGGTTCCGCATTTTTGGCAGGAATACAAACAGAAGTGAGTCAAGCCCTTAAAATAACTAAAAAAATCATTTAAAGTCCTTTAAAATATTAAAAAATATCTTTTAATGTTTACATTGTTGTAGAATGAATATAAAACTTACTGACCTTAAAGTGTGCAGTATCATAGTACTAGGTACATTCATATTGCTGTACAGTTAATCTCTAGAACTTTTTAAATTTTGCATAAATGATATCTGTTCACTAACAACTCAAATCTAAGAGTCAGCTTAATTGTCTTGATTTGAAAGGTCCAAATTGAAAGGTCATTTGAGTAAATGAAACATAAGGTTTCAAAATTTCAGACATTTAATAATGTCTTTTTTTAAAATTTTTTATTGTAAAGATACTATACAGAGGGTTACAGTTACATGAGTAAGGTAATGAGTACACTTCCTATTGAGCATTGTTAATAATGTCTTTTAAAATGTGTGTGTGCAGTATGCATGTGTGTGCCTACACACTCCCATCCTAGGGCTTGCACTCAGGATTTGGCTGTTCTCCCTGAGGTTTTTTTTCTCAAGGCTAGCAGACTACTACTTGAGCCACAGCTCTACTTTAGGCTTTTTGTGCATTAATTGGAGATAAGAGTCCCAAAGACTTTCCTGTGTAGGCTGGCTTTGAATGACAGTCCTCAGATGTCAGCCTCCTGAGCAGTTAGGATTATAGGCTTGAGCCATGAGTGCCTGGGTTTAAATACAATTTTTTATATTTTTCTGGAAGCAGAGATTTGAGACAAGGTTTCTGTATACAAGAGCATTGGAAGCTGGGTTGGCCTTTAATGACTTCATCATCCTTCTACCCCAGCCTCCCAAGGAATGGAATTATGCTTAGAAACAAAACTTTTTCTTTTCTCTCTTTTATCTGTGATTTTCTTTCTTTCTTTTTTTTTTGCCTTTAAAACTATTTTAATACCATTTTCCATTTATTAGGTGGATTTCATTTTGTTAGGTGGTGATCTTTTTCATGAAAATAAGCCCTCAAGGAAAACATTGCATACCTGCCTTGAGTTACTAAGAAAATATTGTATGGGTGATCGTCCTGTGCAGTTTGAAATCATCAGTGATCAGTCAGTCAACTTTGGTTTTAGTAAGTAAGTATATTTATGTATTCAAGTGGGTGTTAACTTAGGTGTGATTTCTTTGTGATACACACACATACACACATTAACAACCATTAAATCTTCCATGTAGTCTGGTTTCATATCAAATGTAATTCTTTGAGTTTTCTGTATACCATTGTGTTAGTTTGCATTTAATACTAGGGGTTACATGTCTTCTTACATTTTATTAGCTTGTATTGTAATACGGTGTGTGGGGGTGGATTTCTTTGTTATATCTCCACACATGTTTGATCAATCTTATCCTTTTATTACACTCCTTAGATTTCTTTCTCCTCCTTGCTGTCTTCTTCTGTTCATAATCATAATTTAACGTGAAAATTGCAATTTTTGTCTTTTCATACCTGATTTGCAGAAATTACATATTCAAAATAATAAGCCTGTATTAATCATGTATATATATATTTTTAATAGCAGCTTGTCTTTTGACTTTGTTTAATGGGCTTTTTTGTTAAGATTTAAGTTTGATGTAGTCAAATATCATTCATTTTCTTGAAGATATGTGCTTGTTTATCTTATTCTAGTAGTATTCCTCCAGAGCCTTATAAAGAAACCATTGTTTTTTCTTGATTATTGTTCAAGATACACATTACATTTAATTGAATGTTTCTAAATTTCCTTCCTGTGTCAAGTTCGCATTTTTTTTTTTGGTCAGTTGTGGGGCTTGAACTCTGGGCCTGAGCTCTGTCCCTCAGCTCTTCAGCTCAAGGCTAACGTTCTACCACTTGAGCTACAGTGCCACTTCCAGTTTTCTGGTGGTTTATTGGAGATAAGAGTTTCATGGACTTTCCTGCCTGGGTTGGCTTTGAACCGGGATTCTCAGATCTCAGCCTCTGAGTAGCTAGGATTACAGGCGTGAGCCACCAGCGCCCGGTGGTTCTCTTTCTTTCTTTGTCTCTTATGATGGTACTTTTGAAAAGTACTGGTCAAGCATTTTTGTAACTCTTTTATGTTCTCTTGTTTTTCTGTACATTGGAATAGTGAGGAATGAGGCTCATTTGATAGTGTCAGTAGGTATATGCATAGATAGGAGTTTTTATTGATGAGGTTTAACATTGATGGTTTGGTTGTGGAGGTGACTGCCAGGTTTCTTCAGGGTAAAGTTATTTCTCCCTTTCTATGTATAAGTGAGTAGTACCTAAGTCCAGCCCATGCTCAGAGGGAGGGGAATTCAATTCTACTTCTGGAGGGAGAAATAATCAGACTAGGAATATATGTTATTAATATTTTGGGAGAAACATTAAAAATTATTTTGGGAGACAAACTTTGAGATTTTTGTAAGAAATGTCTATTTTTAACTTTTCTTGTGATTAGTGATTTTATTTAGAATTGCATTCTAAAAGATTTCTGTAACGTTTAACATTATTTTACTTATGTTTCCTTTTCATTCATCTTAGTTTTGAAGTATACTCTCTTTTTAAACTGCTTTCTCTACCCCAACAGACCTATAGACATATTTGCCTTTTTTTGTTGTTGTTGGTCATGGGGCTTGAATTCTGGGCTTGGGCGCCATCCCTGCGCTCTTCAGCTCAAGGCGAGCACTCTACCACTTGAGCCACAGCGCAACTTCTGTATTTGCCTTTTTCTTTACTATTGTTTCTTATATTCCATCCCCCAAGTTGGGATGGAACCTAGGGCCTCACATGTGCCAAACAAAGCCTCAGCCCCTGAGCCAATCCTTTTTTCTTCCTTTTTTGAGGTGGGGGTTCACTGTGTTGCCCAGAGAGCCCTTGAAGTTAAGGTCCTCTTTCAGCTTTCCAAGAGGCTACAATTATAGTTGTGTACCACCATTCCTGGGTACTTTGCTTTTTCTGAAATAGCTTATGGTAATTTTTGTAATGGAGTATCTATAAGGAGTGAGCACTTATCTTTTATTGCTTTTGAGAAGTCTACTGTAAGTATAGTTGCTGGAAAGGGAGTGAGACATGGTAAGTAAGATGTTAGATTAGGTGTTCTGAGTTCAAATCCTGGTTTTGTAACTAGTTGGACTGAGTCAGTCACTTAACCATTCTACTTCAAGTCCATCATTTCTTTTTTTTTTTTTTTTTTTTTTTTTGGTCAGTCGTGGGGCTTGAACTCTGGGCCTGAGCGCCGTCCTTCAGCTCTTCAGCTCAAGGCTAGTGCTCTACCACTTGAGCTACAGTGCCGTTTCTGGTTTTCTGGTAGTTATTGGAGATAAGAGTTTCACGGACTTTCTTGCTTGTGCTGGCTTTGAACTGCCATCCTCAGATCTCAGCCTCCTGAGTAGCTAGAATTACAGGTGTGAGCCACCTGGTGCCTGGCTAATCCATCATTTATAAACTAATACATAGCCAATCTTACAGAGTTGTGAAGATTAAGTTAATGAATAGAATAGTGACTGGCATTTAAAAAAAAGACTAACATACTTATTATAAATAGATTTTTCTCGTCGTCTGTAGCATTTATAGTCTTATTTAGTGATGGAGTTAATTCTGTTTCTTGGCATTTTGATTTTTGTTCAGCAATTCTGAATTTTATCCATTAAATTTTTTCAAACATTGTATTCCATTCTTTCCTATCTGATTTTTTTTTTTTTTGAGAGAAGAGATTCCTGGGGATTGAACGTAGAGCCTTGCACAGTCTAAGCAAGCAGTTTCCACTGAACTATACCTATAGCTCATACTGTTTTACTTTGCCTTGTATTGAATTCTGCTTAACTTCCTCTTCCAGTTAACTAATTCATATAGGAAAATAGGCAAACCAATGTAAAAGCAAGCTCTTTATAGAGGTTATCACTATGGCATGTTTTCGAAACCATGTTTAGTGATTAAAGGAGAGTATAGAAATCTATATGGTACCGCCATTAATGTAAGAAGGAAAAAAATGTATTCTTAAGCATGTAGAGACATATTTTTGAAAATGTGTAATAGAAAGTGCTAGCATTAATTACCACAGGAACTGGATGGTTAGAAGTAGGGATAGATAGAAGATTAAATTGCCTGGATAGAAAGTGGTGATAGCTGGGATTGTTAATTTATGTCATTTAGATTCCAAAGGATATGTATTGTCATGCTTTCCTCTCTGTTCAGAAAATTCTTACACAAAAATTATAGAGCTGGGCACTGGTGGCTCATACTTGGAAGTAAAACTAGCTACTAAGAAGGCTGAGATCTGAGGATCATAGTTCAAAGCCAGCCCAGGCAGAAAAGTCTGTGTAACTGTTATCTCCAATAAACTACCAGAAAACCGGAAATGGCGCTGTGGCTCAAGTGGTAGAGTGCTTGCCTTGAGCAACAATTTTTTTTTTCTTTTGCTGGTCATGGGGCCTGAACTCTGGGCCTGGGCACCGTCCCTCAGCTCTTTAGCTCAAGGCTAGTGCTCTACCACTTGAGCAAGCACTTGAGCAAGGCAAGCACTCTACCACTGAGCCACCTTCCCAGCCCCTCATCCCTGATTTTTAAGAGGGTAGAATGGTAAAAATACATTGGCAAGCCAGACACCGATGGCTCACACCTGTAATCCTAGCTACTGAGGAGGGTGAGATCTCAGGATCACAGTTCAAAGCCAGCCTGGAAAGTCCATGAAACTCTTATATACAATTAACCACCCCAGGACACTCTATCTCTGTCTCTGTCTCTGTCTCTCTGTCACTGTCTTCCCTTCCCCCCCCTTCTCTCTCTCAAGGAAGGAAGGAAATACAGACATTGACAAATAGCTTGGCAGTTTTTTAGAAAGTACTAGACATACATTTACAATGTAATTCAGCAATTCCCTTACATATTTATCTAAGGGAAATGAAATATATCTACTCAGAAAGACTTGTGTGGTTTATTTATTTATTTTATTTATAGTAGCCGAGCTCTGGAAAACACATGAAAGTCTTTTAACAGGTAGAGAGATAATAGATTGTGATATGTTCATATAGTGACATATTATTCAATAATAAAAGCAATGTGTAACTGATCCTTACAGCAATATGGAAAAATAGGAAAAACATGGAGAATGAAATAAGGCAGACCCTAAAGCAAAGCATATTATATTACATCTATTTTAATCTCTCAAAAGGACACACTATGTGTATAATGAGAAAATGAAATTCATTGGTTATCTCCCGCCAGGCATTAAGGACAACTGATTGGGAAGAAGAGTGATAAAGTTTTAGGACAAGGGAAATATGTTTAAATGACTATGATAGTTATTACTAAAAATTACTTAACTATATTTTAAAAATATAAAGCTGTAATCTGGGCGTCATTTGCTATTTATTGCACCAATGTTGGGGAATGTTTTGTACTTTATCTTTTTTTTTTTTTTTAGGTTTCCATGGGTGAACTACCAAGATGGCAATCTCAACATTTCAATTCCAGTCTTCAGCATTCATGGCAATCATGATGATCCCACAGGGGTAATTACTACTTATAGTTTGTTGAAATTTTAGAAGTCATTAATTATCTGTTGTAAACATTCTTGTATTTTGTCTAGTTTATAGTCAATTTGAGTTTATGTTGTCATTAGTATAAGCATTTATGCTGCTTTTCAGATTTTTTTAAAAAATGTAGACATTCTTTAATTTATTGGAGCCGAGTTTAACAGTTAATCGCCAGGAGTAGGATTTACATAACTTTCTGAGTTTACCAGTGCTTTTATCTCTTAAAATCTCACTATAAGAAATGTTTGCTAATGTGGGTGCTGGTGGCTCACGCCTTAATATTTCTTTTTTGTTGTTGTTGTTGGTTGTGGGGGCTGAACTCTGGGCCTGGACACTGTCCCTCATAGCTCAAGGCTAGAGCCCTACCACTTGAGCCACAGCGCCACTTCTGGCTTTTTTCTGCTTATGTTGTGCTGAGGAATCAAACCCAGGGCCTCATGCATTCGAGGCAAGCCTCTACCACTGAGCCAATTTCCCAGCCCACCCCCAAACCCCCTTTTTTTAACGCCTTAATATTTCAAAGGAATTATTTCATTTGTGACGAGATCTTAACTTGGCATTTATTTGGTATGTAATTTCAGTTGTTGTAGGTCTAGATTAGGATACTGTTTTAAGCTACACTTTTGTAAGAACAGGTTGAACATCCCTAATTCAAAAATTTGAAATCCAAACTGCTCCAAAATCTGAAAGTTTCTGCTTATAAAGTTTTGGATTTTGGATAATTTGTACAGTTTGGATTTTTGGTTTAGGATGCTTAGTTGTAAGTTCTGTCCACATATTCTGACATGTAAGGACTCTAAACTCGGAAATATTCTCATTTTGGATGTAAGAAATATGTTTCCTGTAGGATATATTGCTTTAATAAGTAATGTGATAGTTCTTCAGGTCACTTACTCTTCTATATACAATATTATTTTGTATAGGCAGATGCACTCTGTGCTCTGGATATTTTAAGTTGTGCTGGATTTGTAAATCACTTTGGACGTTCAATGTCTGTGGAGAAGATAGACATTAACCCAGTTTTGCTTCAAAAAGGAAGCACAAAAATTGCTCTATATGGTTTAGGTAAGATGGCTTTATTTTACTATTATGTCTACAAATAATTGTTTAAACAATTAGGAGATTAAATTTTGAAGTTAACTTTGTAGCCCTGTGAAAAAAGTAGAACAATCCGGGCGGGCACTTGTGGCTCATGTCCATAATCCTAGCTACTCAGGAGGCTGAGATCTGAGGATTGTGGTTCAAAGCTGGCCCAGGCTGAAAAGTACCAGTGAGACTACAATCTCCAGTTAACCACTCAAAAACTGGAAGTGGTGCCGTGGCTCAAGTAGACAGGGACAGTGCCCAGTCCATGAGTTCAAGCCCCACAACTGACTTTAAAAAAAAAAAAAGCAAATCTGATCATTCTTTACTAGTGACTACAAATTGATGGAAGGTTTTATTAAAAATGTTTTAAAGTAAGGGCCAATAGCTGTTCATACTAGTTAATTGCAGTTTTGGTGAAAAAAATTTTTTTGTTTACTATTTATTGTTTTGGGCTTTTTCTTTTTGATGGTTGAATTACAGAATAATTTCACAACTGAATTGTGGTCTTAAAAGTCTTTGAAAGGTCTGGTACAACACATGTTAACTACTAGTCTCATGTAAATACTGAGCATTTGAAATATGGCTGGTCTCAAATTGTTGCTTGCTGAAACTAAACACAACATTTAAGAGGTTAAGGAAAAATCAAAATCTATTAACAAATGGGTTAAGTTAAAAATAACTTTTCCATTTTAGTTTTAATATGACTACAAGAATTTTTTTTTTTTTTTTTTTTTTTTTTTTTTGCCGGGCGCTGGTGGCTCACGCCTGTAATCCTAGCTACTCAGGAGGCTGAGATCTGAGGATCGACATTCAAAGCCAGCCCGGGCAGGAGAGACCGTGAGACTCCTATCTCCAATAAACCACCAGAAAACCGGAAGTGGCGCTGTAGCTCAAGTGGTAGAGCGCTCGCCTTGAGCTGAAGAGCTGAGGGACAGTGCCCAGGCCCAGAGTTCAAGCCCCATGACCGACAAAAAAAAAAAAAAAAAGAAATTTTTTTTTTTTTGCCAGTGGTGGGGCCTGGGTGCTGTTCCTCAGCTCTTCAGCTTAAGGCTAGTGCTCTACCACTTGAGCCACAGCTCCACTTCTGGCTTTTTCTGCTTTTGTGGTGCTGAGGAATTGAACACAGGGCCTCATGCATGCAAGGCAAGCATTCTACCACTGAGCCACCTTCCCAGCCCAAGAAAATTTTAAATTATTTATTTCATGTGTAGTAGTATCATGTGTTATACAGCTATTGGACAGTACAAGTTTAGAGCTATGTCATCTCCAGTATCAAAAAATTTGCTTATTTGCTTTATTAGCTTTTTTTTTTTTTTTTTGGCAGTCTTGGGGCTTGAACTCTGTGCCTGGGCACTGTCCCTGAGCTTCTTTTGCTTAAGGCTAGCACTCTATCACTTGAGCTACAGTGATACTTCTGACCTTTTCTGTTTGTGTAGTACTGAGGAATCAAACCCAGGGCTTCATGCATGCAAGGCAAGCACTCTACTACTAAGCCACATTCGCAGCCCTGCTTTATTAACTTTAGTGTCTTTAATTTATTTAGTGTTTAGTAGGTAAAATGAAAGATCACATTTATTATCTTGTAAGTTTTGTATCTCAAGTACTTTTTTTTTTGGTCAGTCATGGGACCTAGGTCTGGGTACTGACCCTCAGTTTTTCAGCTCAGGGCTAGTACTCTACCACTTGAACCACAGCTCTTTTTCTATTTATGTGGTGCTGAGGAATGGAACCCAGGGCTTCATGCATGGAAGGCAAGCATTCTACCACTGAGCCACCTTCCTGGCCCTCTCAAGTACTTTTTAAGTATATTTCAAGTATTTTTTTTCTGCCTGATCTGCCTTTGAACCACAATCCTCAGATATCAGCCTGTGGAGTAGCTAGGATTACAGGCATGACCTGCTCGTACCCAGCTATCAGTTATTTTAATTTAACTTAAATGATTCTGTATGTGATTTTTCAAGTGATAAAGCAGAAAGTGATAAAGCACTGATAAGTGATTCACACCTGTAATCTTAAGTACTTGGGAGGCTAAGAGCTAGATCATCATAGTTCCAGGCCAACCTAGGCAGAAAAGTTCAGGTTAACCAGGAAAGGGCTGGGAATGTGCTTAGTGGTATAGTGTGTGCCTAGCATTCATGAAGCCCTGGGTTTGATTCCACAGTACCACATAAACAGAAAAGTCCAGAAGTAGTGCTGTGGCTCAAGTTGATAGAGCACTAGCCTTGAGCCAAAGAACCTCATGGACAGTGCCCAGGCCCCCAAGTTCAAGTGGCAAAAACAATAACAACAACAAAGACCCCAAAACTCCCCAAAACAAAAAAACCAAGAAAGAAAAAAGCATGAAGAACAATGCTGAATGCTTGGGAACTCTTGGTAGTCAAGATAGAAAACACCAGGGGCTGGGAAGGTGGTTCAGTGGTAGAGTGCTTGCCTTGCATGCCTGAGGCCCTGAGTTGGATTCCTCAGCACCACATAAGCAAAAAGAAAAAAGCCGGAAGTGGCGCTGTGACTCAAGTGGTAGAGTGCTAGCCTTGAGCTGAAGAGCTGAGGGACAGTGCCCAGGCCCAGAGTTCAGGCCCCACGCCCAGACCCAAAAACAAAAACAAAAAAACAACAACAAAAAGATAGAAAACACCAGTATCTCCTACTCCCTACCCCTCCCCCCACCAAAAAAAAAAGCAAAAAGATTGGTTTTAATCACTGCATATTAGAAATAAGAAGCCCTCAAAAAATGGTTTCTTTTTCTGCATTCAAATTAATCATATCTCAGTTGGCCTCACCAATTGAGCTACACTATAACTCAGCACATCTGAGTTATAACTAAATTACATCTCTTCATTTACCATTTTCTCCCAATGGGTCATTTCATCCTGTGCTACCTTCCTCAGTTGGGGTCTGTATCTATCCCACACCTTTCCCTTTGATTGTACACTCTAGAATAATCTTTTAATCAGCATGTTCCTTAGCATCCTGGTTTCTTCTCCAGGTATGTTCTCTACCTTACCACTTTCCAAGCATCTCTACTAGGCTTCTGAGGGTCCTGTTTTGAGCAGAAAAGGGCTGTTGATCTCTTTGCTCCCCACTACTTTTCTGCCTCCAAACATGCCATTCTTTTGTAGTTTAGGCCATCAAGTTAAACTGCCATCTCTTTTTCTTCAAACTCTTTTTTTTGGGGGGGGTGGCGGGGAGGAGGTCATTTGTAGGGCTTGAACTCTGGGCCTGGGCACTGCCCCTCAGCTCTTCAGCTCAAGGTGAGCGCCCTACCACTTGAGCCGCAGTGCCACTTCCGGTTTTCTAGTAGTTTATTAGAGATAATAGTCTCATGGACTTTCCTTCCCCGGGCTGGCTTTGAACTGTGATCCTCAGATCTCAGCCTCCTGAGTAGCTAGGATTACAGGTGTGAGCCACTAGCACCCAGGTTCAAACTTTTTTTTTCCTCCAGGTTTTGTCAGCATTCTTGGGCTCTGATACCTAAGTAGGTTAACTTTCTATTGTTAGCTTTGCATGCCTTGACAGTTGTCTCCAATTAGATGTTCTACATTCGGCATTAGCTGTTTATTTCATTGACCACACTCAAAAGAATTCTCCCTAAGAGGCCACTTCTTATTCCTTTTTTTTAATTAAAAAAAAATTTTTTTTGATCATGGGCCTTGAACTCTGGGTGTGGGTGCTGTCCCTCAGCTCTCAGCTCAAGGCTAGTGCTTTACTACTTGAGCCACAGCACCACTTCTGACTTTTTTGTTTATGTGGTGCTGAGGAATCAAACCCAGGGCCTCATGCATGGCGAGGCAAGCATTCTACCACTGAGCCACCTTCCCAGCTCCAAATGGTACTATTTTTTTTTTTTTTTAATTTTTTTTTTTTTTTTTTGGGGTCCGGTCGTGGGGCCTGAACTCTGGGCCTGGGCGCTGTCCCTCAGCTCTTCAGCTCAAGGCTAGCGCTCTACCACTTGAGCCACAGCGCCACTTCCGGCTTTTTTCTTTTTGCTTAATGTGGTGCTGAGGAATCGAACCCAGGGCCTCAGGCATGCAAGGCAAGCACTCTACCACTGAGCCACCTTCCCAGCCCCCAAATGGTACTATTTTTAAGCAATTCCAAAATTCAGATATATCTCAAAACAGTAAAATGCAATAATAATACTTTTGAGAAACAATTTGGGAACAAAATACATTCAGTTTTAACACCAAACTAAGAAAATAAAACTGCTAGAATTTCCCATTTCAGGATCCATTCCAGATGAAAGGCTCTATCGAATGTTTGTCAATAAAAAAGTGACAATGCTGAGACCAAAAGAAGATGAGAACTCTTGGTTTAACTTATTTGTGATTCATCAGAACAGGTAAAACTCTGAAATTTTTTTGTTGGTAGTGAGGTTTGAACTCGGGACCTGGGTGCTGTCCCTCAGCTCTTCAGCTCAAGCTAGCCCTCTACCACCTGAGCTACAGGGCCACTTCCAGTTTTCTGGTGGTTAGTTAATTGTAGAGAAGAATCTTATTTTCCTGCTGGCTTTGAACCGTGGTCCTCAGATATCAGCCTCCTGAGTAGCTGGGAGGATTACAGGCGTGACCCCCCAGCACTGGGCTTAAGCTGAAAATTTTTGATCAAAGTAGTGAGCTTCCCAAATTTGTTTTTAAGTTAACCCACTTTAGTAAAATGACCTTATTTTTTAAAGATTGTCAGTGAAGAATCAAAACTAAGATTTACTTTGTGTGACTTAATTCTAAAACCATTTTTAATGTAAATACCTGTAAGGTTATTTGCAGTGAATTTAAAGATCTATATAGACTTACTTAATATGAGATTTTTTTTCTAGGAATTTATTTAATTATTTATTTTTTTAATCTTGGTGTAGGAGTAAACATGGAAGTACTAACTTCATTCCAGAACAGTTTTTGGATGACTTCATTGATCTCATTATCTGGGGCCATGAACATGAGTGTAAAATAGCTCCAACCAAAAATGAGCAACAACTCTTCTACATATCACAGCCTGGAAGCTCTGTAGTTACTTCTCTTTCTCCAGGAGAAGCTGTAAAGAAGTAAGTTTTTAAGAAATCCTTGCTGTAATAACTTGCTGATCATACCCTAGGTTCAAGATATGGACAGTATACAATGGTTACTTATAAAGTTTGATCATTTTTTTTTATTGTGAAAATACTGTACGGAGGGGTTACAATTACATGGGCAGATAATGAGTATATTTCTTATCAAGCATTGTTGCCTCCTCTTTTGTTTCCCTTTCCCATCCATTCCCATTCCCCCCCCCCCCCCCCCCCCCGATCATTTGTTGAGTTTCCCTCCTTTCCCAGGTTTGGTGCTTTAGGTTTTGTACATATGCGTGTGTGTCCTATCTGGCTATCTACAGTCTTTTTTTTTTTTTTTTTTTTTTGGTCTGGTCGTGGGGCCTGAACTCGGCCTGGGCACTGTCCTTCAGCTCAAGGCTAGTGCTCTACCACTTGCGCCACAGCGCCACTTCCGGCTTTTTTCTTTTTTTGCTTATGTGGTGCTGAGGAATTGAACCCAGGGCCTCTGGCATTCAAGGCAAGCGCTCTACCACTGAGCCACCTTCCCAGCCCGCTATCTACAGTCTTATAACAGAATTGGAGGTTATGTTAAGCAAAGTAAGCTGGGTTCAATCCTATGTTTCTTCATATGTAAGCAATCACATACAGGATCACATATACCTACATACATTTGTAATTTTAAAACTGAGGAGCTTAGGGAGAAGGAAAAGAGAATATTAGAGGTGAACAGTATTGAAATACAGTGCACTTGTGAGTAAAGAGAAAAAAATAGAGCTTTTTGAAAGTTCTCAAATAGGGAGCAGTAGGGATGGGAAATTGAGAGTAAAATGAGTAATCCCAGCTGATTTTAAACTGCATATGCACCTATGAAATGCCATGGTGAAACCCCTTTGAACAGTCAGCAAAGAATGGAGCTGGCGATCCTAGAGACAACCTGGTATTTGCTTCCTAAATGTGAGCTCAGTGGCTTCTCTGCAGCATGAGTGTTGGCACCAGGTTCTGTAGCAAAGAGCGTGCTCTTGAAATGAAAGGACTAAAGTGACCGATGCTCTATGAGTGTTTTAATGAACAGTTCCTCATTTTCTGCAGGATAAAACTTAGGCTCTACATATGGTAGTTTGCCACTTATACCCTGGTCTTGCTCTGCTGTCAGAACCTGACTTCCTCTTCTTTATCGTGATCATCTGACACATGAACTTATGGTCTCCCAAGAGGGTTCATGACTTTCTTGCCACTGGAACTGGAACTTGAATGTGTCCTTCACCTTTGGCAATTAGACAAGTTTCTATTCACCATTAAAGGGCTGGCTCAAATGTTGCTGGAATAAAAACATGTGCCCTCCCAAGGTAAATTTGTTTCCAGGTCCCTGGAGTCTATGAATATTATGTGGCAAAAGAGAGGATTGAGGTAAAGCTTTTGATAGTTGTTTCATGGCTGCTTGTGTCAGATTATCTGGATGGGTGCCAAACACAACAATTAACCCTTATAAGAAAGAACTCTGGGCCCATTAGTTGCACTGGACATTGATAAAAATGAACTAAGCAACTCAAGGACAGTGATGGGAGGGAGGGAATGAGAAAGAGGGAACAGCTGATACTAAGCAAATGGAAAGAAACATACCTATCACTGGATCTGGAAGAAATAGTTTTATTGTTAATGTTCGGAGAGTTCGTAAATTAGATAGATTAGAATGATGATGATTATCATTGTGAAGGTTAAAATGTGTTTGTGAGTTTAGCTAAGTATAACTACACCACAGTACTGTGAAATTTATGTAGTTAATCTCAGTAAAAAAATCTTTGAGAAAAAAAGATCTCAAGGGACTAAGACAGAAAGATACACAGAGAAGGAGGAGACATGGCCACAATTGAGGAATGACATCAGATACTAGAAAAGATTAATAGATCTCTAGAACTTGCAGAAAAAGTAGGGTCTTGCTGACATCCTAAGTTTTGACTTCTGTTAGATGAGGAAGTGGAATGTTTGCTTTTTTTCCTGTGAGAATGACAGGAATCCTTCCATTAATACCATTTCTTAGTGTGTAAAAGTTAAGAAATAAATAAATAAACATTTATTTGTAAGACTGATTTTAGAAACAAAGTGATAAGTAGTTTTAACCTGTGCATTTTCATAAGGAAACTGAGCTCTTACTATCTCCATTTCAGACACGTTGGCCTTCTGCGTATTAAAGGAAGGAAAATGAATATGCAGAAAATTCCTCTTCACACAGTGCGGCAGTTTTTTATGGAGGATATTGTTCTTGCTAATCATCCAGACATTTTTAACCCAGATAATCCTAAAGTAACCCAAGCCATACAAAGCTTCTGTTTGGAGAAGGTAATTGTTTTAAAATTAATGAGATCTACTATGGTTGAAAATTATTTACTTTTAATTAAATGATTCAATAGAGTGGAGAGAAGCCTTAACATTCATGTTTTCATAAAGCTAGTAAGATTACCATTTCATTAAATGAGTTTGTGTGAAATAAATTTTCTGTTCTTTTATGCCATTGAAATAGAGGACTGTGAGACTTGGAAAAACTTTAATTATACTCTTCTAAGTTTTTCCCCTCTTCTTTTTTATCCTAACGTGATAAGTAGTTTATTTCATTGGCAGATGGGAGGATATTTTGGAACTTAGACTCTGTAATAGTCTTCATTAGGCACCCATTTCACTTAAGGTAGTCCAAACCAAATGTTTTGCACCCTGTGCTTCAGCAGCAACCCATCACCATCAACCCCAGCCTGTTTGGCTGGGAATGTGGCTTAGTGGTAGAGTGCTTGCCTAGCATGCATGAAGCCCTGGGTTCGATTCCTTAGTACCACATAAGCAGAAAAAGCTGGAAGTGGTGTTGTGACTCAAGTGGTAGGGTGCTAACCTTACAGTGTCCAGGCCCTGAGTTCAAGCCTCAGGATTGGCAAACAAAAAGACAAAACAAAAACCCCCTTTTATGTTAAGGAATGATATTAGTGGAAGGATTACAAAACTGTGTGTGTGTGTGTGTGTGTGTGTGTGTGTGTGTGTGTGTGTGTGTGTGTGTGTGTGTGTGTGTGTGTGTGTGTGTGTGTGTGTGTGTGTGTGTGTGTGTGTGTGTGTGTGTGTGTGTGTGTGTGTGTGTGTGTGTGTGTGTGTGTGTGTGTGTGTGTGTTTCCCCCAATATAAATATATGTATAATCCATTCACCCCTCTTTCCCCCCCCCTCCCGCAGTGGGTCTTGAACTCCGGGCCTGGGAGCTCTCCTTGAGCTCTTCAGCTCAAGTGGAGCGCTCTACCATTTGAGCCACAGCACCACTTCCGGTTTTTTGAGTAGTTATTGGAGATAAGAGTCTCACCGGGGCTAGGGGTTTAACCCAGCGGAAGGGCGCCCGCCCTGTGCTCGCAAGGCCCTGGGTTCTGTCCTCAGCCCTAGGGGGAAAAAAAAGAGTCTCACTGACTTTCCTGCCCGGGCTGTCTTTGAACCGTAATCCTCAGATCTCAGCCTCCTGAGTAGCTAGGATTACAGGCATGACTCACTAGTACCTGGCTACGAAACAATATATTTTGAAAGATGTTTATAGATCACCTGGGAAATAAAGATGACCATAAAGTGGAAAATTTTGATATGAATATAAACACTATTTAGATAGTTTAAAATTGCATTTAGTACTATGGTTTTTAATCTTTATTTTTATTCTCAGATTGAAGAAATGCTTGAAAGTGCTGAACGGGAACGGCTAGGGAACTCTCAACAGCCAGAGAAGCCTCTTATACGACTGCGAGTAAGCTCTGAACTTAGCATAGCAGTTTACATGGATTGTTTTGAAAATAAGGCAAATTTTCAAAGTCAGAACAGCATTGGAGACAAAGGAATAAAGCTGTAAGGATTTGACCTAATCCCAGTTGAATTCTTACAGGTTTGATGTATTTGAATTTTGTCATTTTTAAAAGTTTGTTCTGTTTCATACATTGAGATCATCTTTTGTTCTTGCTCTCTCTTACTTTGGCCTTCTTGTAGTTGCTTAAACATACCAGGTACATTGTTATTTCTTCAAGTCTGCTCAAATGCCACCTTGCTATGGCTTTCCCTCCTTATGATTACAATCCTGTTCTTCTCCCTGACTCTGCTGATGTCACTTACCTTCTTCCTTGTTTTATTTAAGTAACAAGTCTTCCTAATTATATGAATTTTTTGTTTTAGATATATAGCCTATACTCTTCATCTAACACATGAATCCTCTGGCCATTGAATATCAAATTCAGTGATTTTTTTTTTTCATCTCACTGAATTACAATTTGTAACTTATTTTGTTGTTATTGGTCGTGGGGATTGAACTCAGGGCTTGGGTGCTGTCCCTGAGCTCTTCAGCTCAAAGCAAGTGCTCTACTACTTGAGCTGCAGCGCCACTTCTAGTTTTCTGGTGGTTAATTGGAGATAAAAGTCTCATGGATTTTCCTGCTGGCTTTGAACTGAGATCATCAGATCTCAGCCTCCAGGATAGCTAGGATTACAGATGTGAGCCACTGGTTCCCAGCTGATTTGTAACTCTTGAGTTATCTTTTCCTCTTCCTGTTCATTATCTGTCTTATGGCATCATGGCTTGAACAAAGTCCTATGGAGTGTTGACTCCTATGTTTTATTTTATTTTTTTACATTTTTTTTTTAGCTTCTTTTACAGATGGGTATGGCTATGTGCTTAAGTTTTAGCTAGTGACATAAGTAGAAGCATTATAAGTAGAGCCTTGGGGAAGTCTTTTTTTTGAGGGGGGGGGTGTCGGTTCATAGGATTTGAACTCTGGGCCTGAGCACTGTCAGCAATTCAGCTTAAGGCTAGTGCTTTACCACTTGACCCACAGCACCACTTGACCCACAGCGCCACTTCCAGTTTTCTGATGGTTTGTTGGAGATAAGAGTTTCAAGGCTTTTCCTGTCCATGCTGGCTTTGAACCGCAATTCTCAGATCTCAGCCTCCTGAGTAGCTAGGATTACAGGGGTGAGCCACCAGCACCCGGCTGACTCCTATGTTTTAGATCTCCTTGTTGATATGTATGTTTGGAGTCCTCTAAAAAACCTGATTCTCAGGGAGTGTGAATCCTTAAACCAGTGACATTGCCATCATCCAAGAAGCTCAAAAATATAAAATCTCAGACCCCACATCAGTCCCATTTGTCAGTAGACTCCATTGCTTTTTTACAGAATATCCATAAAAGATTGTATGCACATTAAACCTTGAGAATTTCTGGCGTATAGGGAAAACAGTTGAAGGCCAAGGCTGGCTGATTGGGCCATGGCATTAGTTAGTATGACCTGGAACGGTTCAGTCTCTATAAATCTCTGAGATTCAAGTGGATTAAAAGATGTCTGGAGCACAGTAAATGTTCTAATCAGGTCCCTTTGCTCTTCCTATAGTCATTGTTGTATTTAAGCCATTATTGTTACTTACTGCCTATAACTGCAACTTCCTACCTGAACTCTGCCTCAGATGCCTCCTTGCCCACTACCAGTCTGCCTTCCACACTAATGCCAAGTTAGTGTTCATTAAATACACTTTAATGATTACCTAGCACTAACAAGAACAAATAAAAACTTTATAGTAATACAGACCTGGTTTGTATGATCTGATCTAAACCGACTTCTTAGTCTTCTTCCTCCTTAGCACATCCTAATTTCTAATTTCAAACCAGCCTTCACTCATGTCATGTATGTGCAAACATACTTCTTTCTTGCTTTCTATTTCTTTCAGCCACCACTTAAACCTGCCCCTCAAGAGTTACTGCTGCTTGTTCTTTTTCTGCTTGTATATACTTCTTATAGCAACATTCACACTCTGCTTGTGATTTATTTACATTTATCTTCCTTGTCAGTTCCTGAATTTATTTTGTTGTTACTATTCTGGTCTTGGGGCTTGAACTCAGGGCCTGGGTGCTGTACTTGAGTTTTTGCCCAAGGCTAAGGACTCATCTCTTGAGCCACTTGAGTTCTCCTTCTGGCTTTTTTGGTGATTGATTGGATCGGGTTGGCTTGGAATCTAAGGTCCTTAAATCTCAGCCTCCTGAGTAGCTAGGATTAAAGACAAGAGCCCCCAAACCCCAGCAGCTTATGATTTTTTTTTTTTCTTTTGGTTGGTCGTGGGGCTTGAACTCTGGGCCTGGGTGCTGTCCTTGAGCTCTTCAGCTCAAGGCAAGCATTCTACCACTTGAGCCACGTGCCACTTCTTAATTGGAGATAAGAGTCTCACGGACTTTCTTGCCTGGGCTGGCTTTGAACCATGGTCCTCAGATCTCAGCCTCCTGAGTAGCTAGGAGGATTTCAGGTGTGAGCCACCAGTGCCCTGCTCCAGCTTATGAATTTTTTTTTTGTCGGTTGTGGGGCCTGAACTCTGGGCCTGGGCGCTGTCCCTCAGCTCTTCATCTCAAGGCTAGCACTCTACCACTTAAGCTACAGAGCCACTTCTGGCTTTTTCTGCTTATGTGGTGCTGAGGAATGCAACCCAGGGCCTCATGCATGCAAGGCAAGCACTCTATCACTGAGCCACCTTTCCAGCCCCCAGCTTATGAATTTTTCTTTTCAAATTTTTTATTGTGATTAAGTGGTTACATAATTTCCCAAATTTCATAGTATTGTGTGATGGTGATGCTCAGTTAAATTCACAAACACACTCTAACTTTCCTGGAGCAAATTGTCTATCATGGTATATAACATTTATGAGTTCTATGAGCTTTGCGATAGTTATTTCTTCCACATTGGGTAGTATGTACATTTCTTTTGTTTTGCATCCAGCTTATGAATTTTTTTTTTTTTTTTTGGTCCGGTTGTGGGGCCTGAACTCTGGGCCTGAGCACTGTCCCTCAGCTCTTCAGCTCAAGGCCAGTGCTCTACCACTTGAGCCACAGCACCACTTCCGGCTTTTTTCTTTTTGCTTATGTGGTTCTGAGGAATCGAACCCAGGGCCTCAGGCATGCAAGGCAAGCGCTCTACCACTGAGCCAACTTCCCAGCCCCTCCAGCTTATGAATTTTTAACAACAAAATTGTGAGATTTTTGGGAGCTTCAAGGGTTTTGTTTCTTTTACTTTCTTTTTTTTTTTTTACTGGTATCAGGATTGGAACCCAGGCCTTGCGTTATTATTCCCCTTTTTTGCTTACTGCTAGTGCTCTAAAACTTGAGCGAAACCACTAGTCTTCATTTTGCTGGTTAATTGGAAGTAGTCTTCAAAACTTTTCTGCCTAGGCTGGTTTTGAACCATAATCTTTGGATCTCAGTTGCCTAGATTATAGGTATGAGCTACCTGTGCCTAGTTGAAGATTGTGTTTTATTTATGGTTTCATCCCTCGCCATTTAGCAGAGTACTTTGAGCAGTAAGGACATCCAATAAAATTGGTTTTCTGAACAAATTTTGTTGTTCTTAGGATCAGAAAATTATAAATAAGGGTAGGTTAGAGTAAAACTGTTAAAATCTGGGTAGGAGAACTTCATGGCTCAGTTTTAGAACACTTGCCTAACATATACAAGACCTCAGGTTCAAGTACCTCTCCCTCCCCCAGAGGTCTAGTTAGTTAAGAATTTTTTTAAAATGACATGGCAGTAGTTAATGACATGGCAGTTTTTTGATATGGCAGATTATCTGGGTAATACATTGATAGTTACTTCAGAGGAATTACATGATACTCTCATCAGGGAAACAAATCCTGTAATTTTTCATCCATGTCTGAAATCATTAGAAGCAACCAGGCTTAAAGAGCAAATCGACATTCCTTATCCAAAGCACAGCAAGTTTTTAATTCATTCTTAAATATTGTGGAGATAATATTATACAAACATATTATGCCAACTAGTGGACTATTATTAAATTCATTGAATGGATCTTACAGTACCTATTTGTATATCTAGTGAGGAACATAGAAACTAGGAGAGATTTTGAACTTACTGGTAGGAGGTGAAATTAGAGACATAACAAAGAAATGCAAATATATGAACAGAAGCTTAGCAGATGATCCCAAGTGTGATGAAGGTTTATAGCTATCTTTGGGAAGATCTTGCCTTGAGA
Organism: Dipodomys merriami; assembly: GCF_024711535.1. Classification (NCBI taxonomy): domain Eukaryota; kingdom Metazoa; phylum Chordata; class Mammalia; order Rodentia; family Heteromyidae; genus Dipodomys; species Dipodomys merriami. The sequence goes on from NW_027205381.1 coordinate 8,343,283, forward strand.
GAGATTATTAGTTGCCCTAAGATAGCATGTTTTGAAGGTCATTGTTTCACACTGCTCAGACCTGATTCTTTCCTGTCTGTATTTTCCCAGCATTCATTCTTGTCCAGTTTGAAGATACATTCCCATCCCTGAGATGATGGACCAATGCACTAATACCTCTAAGGCTGACATTTTAGTTTTTTAGGGGTTTATCTTTAAAACTTGTTTATAAATTTCATCCCCTTTCAAATGGCACACCTGGTATTGGTGTCATGGGAAATATCCAATATTATGGAAGTGTTTTGTTTAGGGATTCTTTCTTTCTTTGTTTTTCTTGTTATTTTTTTTGTCATACTTGGTAGGCAAGCCCACTAGTACCTGTTCCATGTTCCCAGTCCTTTTGCTTTCAGTTAGTTTTTCAGATAGGTTATTTATGCTCACGTCTGGGCTAACCTTAGACTCCAGTCCTGTATACAAGTAGCTGGGATTACAGAGGCACACACCACCATTGTAGAAATTCTTGCTGTATAACCTGATTATTTCAAACAAAGTATTTCACTTAACTTTTACCTTTTTAAGTATTTAAATATGCTGGTCACCCTTGGCTCATGCCTGTAATCAATCCTAGCTGCTTAGGAGGCTGAGATCTGAGGATCGTGGTTCAAAGCCAGGCCAGGCAGGAAAGTCTGTGAAACTCTTATTTCCAATTAACCTCCAGAAAACTGGAAGTGGTGTTGTGGCTCAAATGCTAGAGTGCTCACCTCGAGCTGAATTGCTCAGGGACAGCACCCAGGCCCAGAGTTCAAGCCCATGACCAACCACCCCCCCCCAAAAAAATATATATATATAATATACAAAATGTATTATAGAAAACTAATTTATAAATTTGTATGTATTAAACCATAAAGTTACATGCATCAGAAAATAAGTATTAAAAGTATTGTGGGTTTTTAGATTTCTTAAGTTATTCTGTATTTCTAGGTGGACTATACTGGAGGTTTTGAACCTTTCAATGTTCTTCGCTTTAGCCAGAAATTTGTGGATCGGGTAGCTAACCCAAAAGATATTATTCATTTTTTCAGGCATAGAGAACAAAAGGCAAAAACAGGTAAGCTAGTTAATTTTACAAGTTAAAGAATATTCTTGATCTGTGTCACTCCTTCAACATTTTCACTCCTCTTTGGCCTATTCCTTCCCTTTGTTAAGTGGCAAAAATAAATAAATTTTAAAAAATATATCCTACAGAATTAAGAAAAGTTGGGGGAACGGCTGGTTTGGGAAGGATGGCTAGAATGTTGAAAGAGTTAACATTGATCAGGACCCACTATATTCATAAACTACTTTATTGAATAGCATCTCCTTTGTACACCTACTTAAGGATAATACAAATACTTTAAAAAATTAAAAGAGAATGTTCTTACAGTTTAAATCAGTTTTTGGTAAAAAACAAAATAATGGAAGATGTTTTAGTATAAAACATTGAACAAAAACTTCTCCTTTTTTTAATTCATTTTTTTAAGGCTTTGTGGATATCACTGAAGAAATGTGGAAGGCTTCTTCCAAAAATAGTGGTTTCAAGGGGCTGGGAAGGTGGCTCCGTGGTAGAGTGCTTGCCTTGCACGCATGAGGCCCTTGGTTCGATTCCTCAGCACCACATAAGCAAAAAGCCGGAATTGGCGCTGTGGCTCAAGTGGTAGAGCGCTAGCCTTGAGCTGAAGAGCTGAGGGACAGTGCCCAGAGTTCAGGCCCCATGACTGGACTTCCCCCCCCCAAAAAAAACCCCACAAAAATAGTGGTTTTAAAACAACACGGATAAGTAAAAACATACTTAGACTTTAGATATTACTCAAAATAACTACCTCTTACCATATATTATTGTCCAGATAATTTTGCATTTGTTTTTTGACTTTTGAGTACACAGTGTTTAAGAGCACTTAAGACTTCTGAAATAAGAATTGTTGTGTTGCTTACTGTTTATGATAGCTAAGTAATTAATTTCTGGGTATGGGCAGGGAATACTGACTATAGGGGAAAAAAAACAACCCTATTAACAGAAATTGGGTTTTTGCCTCACAGTTTAGCATGTTGAGCAAGCAGCATTTGATGGTGTTTATTCAAACCTCCTGCACTATCAACAACTTGCAGTGAGTGTGGCCATTTTAACATTTAAAAACAGAAGCTGATATTTTTGCTGGATTTATTTTTTTCTAGGAGAAGAGATAAACTTTGGGAGATTTATCACAAAACCTTTAGAAGGAACAACACTTAGGGTAGAAGACCTTGTAAAACAGTATTTTCAAACAGCAGAGAAGGTAATTTCTTAGTTTACCTTTTGAGCAACTAGCTATTTCATGGTAACAGATTTTAAGAAATGTAAAATTAGCAAATAAAATGAATCTTCACAATGATTGTATTGAAGTAGGGTGACATTGAATTGTATTTATTTATGATTACTGAATTTCAAGAAAAAATGCTTAATAGAAAACATTGATGTAACTATTATTGTTAATATTATTTTTCTTTTTCTTTCTTTCTTTTTTGGTTAGTCATGGGGCTTGAGGTCAAGGCCTGCATGCTGTTCCTGAACTCTTTTGCTCAAGGCTAGTGCTCTTATCACTTGAGTTATAGGACCACTTCTGTTTTTCTAGTGGTTAATTGGAGATAAGAGTCTCTCAGACTTTTCTGCCTGGGCTGGCTTTGAACCATGATCATCAGAGCTTAGCCTCCTGAGTAGCTAGGATTACAGGTGTGAGCCACCAGCACCTAGCTCTTCTTTCTTTTTCTCTCTACTAAAGAAGTCTTAATTTACAATTTTTTTTTTCTCATTTGGATGTAATTTCAGAATTACTTTACAAATAATAGTTTCATGATGATGAGATCTTTACTAGCCATACAACGGACAAGGGTCTCATATCTAAAATATACTTGGAACTCAAAAAATTAAACCCCCCCAACAACAAATCCTCAAAGAAACAACTGCCCAATAAATAAGTGGGCGAAAGACTTAAAGAGAAACTTCTCTGAAGAAGAAAGAAGGATGGCCAATAGACACATGAAGAAATGTTCAACATCCCTAGCCATAAAAGAAATGCAAATCAAATTACTATTAAGTGTGTTTGCCTCTTTTTAGATCCTCTAGTTACATTTATTTAAAACTGCAGAAATTCATTACATTTTTTTTTTTTCCAATGGGCTTGAACTTAGGGCCTGGCCACTGTCCCTGAGCTCTTGAACCCAAGGCTAGTGCTCTACTACGTAGGATGAGCCACAGTGCCATTTCTAGTTTTTTAGAGATAAGTCTCACAGACCTCCTTGTCCAGGCTGGCTTTGAACCTTGATCCTCAGATCTCAGCCTCCTGAGTAGCTAGGATTACAGGCTTGAGCCAGCACATTTGGCTTATTTTAATTCTTTATATCAGAAACCTGCTAGCTGAATCTAACTACAGAAATCAAGGTCACATCAGGACTGTATTTCTTTCTAGAAGCTCTGAGGGAGGTGTTTCTTGGCTTTTGGTCCCCTTTATGATCTCCAAAAACAGTAATGTGTTTCATTTTTTTTCCACAAGTTATATTACCCTTTTATTCTCCTGACTCCCTCTTCTCCTATTTAGGACTGTTGTGATTATACTGAGTCCACCTGGATAGTCCTGATCATCTATTTTATAATGAGCTGATTAGCATCCTTTTTTCCATTGGCAACCTTAATTTCCCTTTGCCATGTAACTAACATATTCACGAGTTTCAGAAATCAGTATGTACACAATTTTAGGGGCAATTGTTTTGCCTACCACAATGGTTTTAACTTTAGTCTCTTAATCATCATTGGCCGTTTCTAGACTACATTATAACCATTCAGGCTGCTGTACCTTCACTAGTCTTAGACTTCGTTTTCCTGGTTTGATTTGCTTTTTCTGCCCCTTAATTTTTATCACTAGGTTTATATGCTGTCTAGCTCTTCTTTTTCTTTTTCTCTGATTACACTATTCTATAACTTTCCTTGCTTATCTGCAATTATTTTATAGAAACATGATTTCTGCTTCTAGTAACTACATTGATTCTCTCATACAGAATGTTCAGCTCTCATTACTAACAGAAAGAGGGATGGGAGAGGCAGTACAAGAATTTGTAGACAAGGAAGAAAAAGATGCCATCGAAGAACTGGTGAAATACCAATTGGAAAAAACACAGCGATTTCTTAAAGAGCGTCATATTGATGCACTAGAGGATAAAATTGATGAAGAAGTAAGTAATAATTTTGGATGTGTAGACAGCCTCAAGAGTAGCGCTGAGCCAGGTACTAGAATTTCATGTTTGTAATCTCAAGGCTGAGATGTGATCATTGTGATTTGAAGCCATCCTGGGCAAGAAGGTCCACAAGACTGTTAGCTCCAATTAACCACCCATAACCTCCACTTCTGGCTAGAAGTGTAGTTGTAGCTCAAATTGTAGAGTGCTAATCTTGAGCAAAAAAGCTCAGGGACGGCACTGAGGTCCTGCATTCAAGTCCCAGGACCAGAACCAAAAGAAAAAAAAAAGTAGTTCTGAGTATTTTTGTTTTTTTCTGAAAAACTAGTACTTAATTGCTCTAATTGTTCAGCTTCTTTATATACATATATGTGATGTATATATAGGTCTATATATGTATGTGTATATACATATACATATATGTATATATACATTATACATGCACATATAAAGATAGAAATGTCTATATAAAGATAATAAAATGATTGACTGATAAAATATTTAGAAAGTACCTAAAACAGTCTTATATCAGGTTGCTATTGAACTAATGTTAATTTTATTTCCTTAGAAAGTATCTTCTTTGGCAGATTCTAAGAGTGACTTAAAATGAACCTTGCAAAATAAAAGATATTGACATGAGAAAATATTTGTATGTAGGTAGAAAAAAGGTTATTATTATTATTTTTTGTCGGTTGTGGAGGCTGAAGTCTAGGCTTGGGCACTGTCCCTGAGCTTTTCCCCTCAAGGCTAGAGCTCACCACTTGAGCCACAGTGCCACTTCCAGCTTTTTCTGCTTATGTGGTGCTGAAGAATTGAACCCAGGGCCTAATGCATGCAAGCCAAACACTCTATCACTGAGCCACCTTCCCAGCCCCAAGGTTAATATTTTTGATATTAGTACTAACAAGCTCTTCCAAATCTATTTATTTTTATTTTTTTGTCAGTCGTGGGACTTGAACTCTGGGCTTGGGTGCTGTCCCTCAGCTCTACCGCTTGAGCGACAGCACCACTTCCGGTTTTCTAGTGGTTTATTGGAGATAAGAGTCTCACAGACTTTCCTGGCCGGGCTGGCTTTGAACAGCGATCCTCAGGTCTCAGCCTCCTGAGTAGCTAGGATTATAGGCGTGAGTCACTGGCATCCGGCTTCCAAATCTATTTTTTAAAAAGATTGAACATTTTGGTAAAGTAGTGAATAAAGTACAAGGGTAGGTGTTTTACGAAAACAAATCAAGAACAACAACAAAAAACTTGTTCTATGTATGTCAAACTGATGCCTACCCAAGGCTAATAAATAAATTTAAGCATTTTTTTCTTTAGATTGGCAGTAATTTGAGAAACTAGTCATATACAAGGATACTTCTGATAGATGATGTTGGAACAGCTTTCCTGAAAATTAGCTTAGAAGTATGTATCAAGAGACTAAGAGGGCTAGGAAAGTGGCTCAGTGGTAGAGCGCTTGCTTTGCATGCTCAAGGCCCTGGGTTCGATTCCTCAGCAACCACATAAGCAAAAAGAAAAAAGCCGGAAGTGGCGCTGTGGCTCAAGTGGTAGAGTGCTAGCCTTGAGCTGAAGAGCTGAGGGACAGCGCCCAAGCCCAGAGTTTAGGCCCCACGTCCAGACCCAAAAAAAAAAAAAAAACCCACAAGATTGACAAACCTTTAGCCAAACTCACCAAAGAAAAGTAGAGCTTTGGCTCAAGTGGTAGCACACTATCCTTGAGCAAAAAGACTTGGAGACAGCGTCTAGACCCTGAGTTTAAGACCGCAGGACTTGCCTCAGACCGGGTTCTGTGGGGACGACGGAGGATACCTAGGGGAGGAACCTGGAATAGGATGGGGAGATGGCAAACAGACAACTCACACACATTAGGAGTGGATGCTGAGTGCTGAGTGCGATTTAATGCAGAGGATAACAAACTTTTATAACAGAAGTCTTCATAAGAAAGGGCAAAAGTTTACACAATCTTGCTGCAGGGCTTCATTCTTGGGTGGTCACCAGCTGGTCGCCTGATAGGCACTTGTTTCTGGCTTATCTCTAAGAAATATAATGGGTTTCCACGTTTGTCACCATCTAACCATTACCTTATTTCTATAGAGGCCTTAATTGTCCCATAAGATCTTTCCTGTTCCTTCTTTAATAGTAAGGTCATGGAGGCCTAAATCTAGCAAGTCTCTTAGTAAGTGAAAGAGAGTAACAGGAAGTTCTTTCTCCTAAGTAGTTATCTCAGCAGTTGCCATACATTCTTTCTGTTCTAGCGGCACCTACAGCTTCTTGCAACTCTCTTACAAACAATTCCTTCTGCTGAAGTGACTTTGTGAAACCCCCAATACTTTTATATTTGCTTATGACTTGTCTACTAGCCTCCATAAGAGGGGTTTCAGGGTAGCACTTAACTCTGGTGAGTTAGTCATTTTTTTTTTTAATTTTATTTTATTTGAGAACATACTGTACAGAGGGGCTACAATTACATGGGCAGGATAATGCATACATTTCTTACCAAGCATTGCAGCCTCCTCCTTTGTTTACCCTTCACTTCCCTTCCCCGCCTCCCCCCTCCCCCAGTTAGTCATATTTTTAAGACACTCATCAGATATTGGAGTCGTCAACACTCTTTTAAGAAAGAGCTTTGAATAAGGGAACGTTGACAATGAATAAGTACAAAGAACAGCAGAAACAGTAAAAGATTAATAGGCACTCTTATACAGTGAGGAAAAGAAAGGCAGAAACACATCTTTCCCAGGGGCTTGCCAGCCTTTTTCCAGGAGTAGGCCTCTTAGAAGTCCTATTCTCTGAGGTAGACTTGGGTGAAGTCCCAAAACTTGGAGATAGGTTTCTGTAAAGCCCATTCTCTGAGGTAGACTTCGGTGAAGTCCCAAAACTCAGAGATAGGTCTCTGAAGCCCCTATCTTGGTCTGATAGATGGTTTCCCATGCTAAGCAGACTCCACTGGAGTAGGAGTGGCAGGACTGGCACCCTCCCCCCCCCCCCCCCATAAAAAAGCAAAAAAATAGGAAAATGAAATTACTTTAAATTAGCAAGTTTCTGTACAGTAACAAAAGCAATTACCCAAAATGAAGAACCAATCTCCTGAATGGTAGAAAAATTTTTTTTTTTTTGGGGTCCGGTTGTGGGGCCTGAACTCTGGGCCTGGGCGCTGTCCCTCAGCTCTTCAGCTCAAGGCTAGTGCTCTACCACTTGAACCACAGCGCCACTTCCAGCTTTTTTCTTTTTGCTTATGTGGTGCTTAGGAATCGAACCCAGGGCCTTGAACATGCAAGGCAAGCGCTCTATCACTGAGCCACCTTCCCAGCCCGGGAGAAATATTTTTGAAGATAGTAATTGACTACAGAATATCCAGAATGTGGAAGGGGCGCTGTGGCTCAAGCAGTAGAGTGCTCGCCTTGAGCTGAAGAGCTGAGGGATAGTGCCCAAGCCCAGAGTTCAAGCCCCACGACCGACCAAAAAAAAAAAAATTATAACAAAGTTTGGGGCTGGGAAGGTGGTTCAGTGGTTGAGCGCTTGCCTTGCATGCCTGAGGCCCTGGGTTTGATTCCTCAGCACCACATAAGTAAAAAGAAAAAAGCCGGAAGTGGCACTGTGGCTCAAGTGGTAGAGTGCTCACCTTGAGCTGAAGAGCTGAGGGACAGCGCCCAGGCCCAGAGTTCAGGCCCCATGACCGGACCCAAAAAACAAAACAAAACAAAAACCCAGAATATCCAGAATGCAAAAAGACAAAAAAAATTAAGGAACAAAAGAACAAACAACTCAGTTAATAAGTAGATAGATTAATTGTAATAGACAGTTACCATAAGAAGTACAAAGTAATTTATCTGAATGTTAAGAGTTCTTAGCCATAAAGGAAATAAAAATCAAAACTACAGTGAAAATAAATCTCATCCCAGTCTGAATTGCTATCAAGAAAACAAATGTGTTGGAGAAAACAAGTGAGTTAGAGAAAAAGCAGTATGTAGACACTGTGATGGAAATGTACATTAGGGTAAATGTTATTGAAATAAACATGGAGACTCATTAAAAAACCAAAATAGAATTCTTAACTTATGATTCTGCTATGCAACTTTTATGCATATATATATATATATATATATATATCTGAAGTGTTAACATAAAAGAGAAATACCTGCATACCTGTGATTAGAGCATTATTCACAATAGCCGAGTTGTACAGTCAGCCTTGTTGCCCCCCAAATGGTGAGTGGATAAAAAAATATGATGAACACATACATAATGGACTATTATACTGCTCTAAAAAATATGAGTGACTTTGGCAGGATCCCATAAAATGGGATCTGAAGGTCCTGATGAATATGTCAGTGAAAAAGCCTAATACATACTTTGATTCACATGCAAAATCTACCTCTAACATCATCATAGCTACAATAACTGACACAGTCTTAAAATCTAGCCCCCTGTGATATCAAGGGATTAAAACTATTAGCTCAGTCTTGAATGCTTTGTAGAATGGAAGGGTACTTATTTTGCTGTTGGCTACTTTCCCTCCCATGTACTCACTAGATTGTGAAGTTTGTGAGGACAGAATTTTTACTACTTTTGTGCATTTTTATATAATAATTTTCTACAGTAGTTGGTACTCAGTAAATCTGTGCTGAGGAGATAGTTAAATAACTCAGGCTATCTCTCACTCTGTAACTATAGGAGATTTGTGAGCTAGAACCATTAAAAACAAAACTTGAGCTGGGCAGTTGCCCAAGCAAACACATTAGAGAGACTCTTAGCTCCGATTAATCACCAAGAAGACAGTAAAGGTGTGGCTCAAATGGTAGAGTATCAGCCATGAGAAAAAACATTCAACTGAGAGCACAAGGCCTAGAGTTCCAAGTCCCAGTAAAGTCACAAAGAGAGAGACAGAAATCTGTAGTGACCCTTGGTTTATTTACTACAAGGATTAGTAAGCGCTACAGAGCCGTGGCCAGTAAGTGTTCAGTAGTTGACTATTGAAAAAAATGGATCTTTCTGGATCTATTGGCTTAGAAACAACTGAAGAGCCCCCAGGTCTCTTCTGGCCAAAGTATACAAGAGTCAACTGAAGAAGTTCAAGCCTCATAAAGGAAAGATTGGTTGTAATTATTTTGCTGAAGTATAGTACATAGGATTATAGGGTGTTGTTTTTCTTTGCATTTCAGACTGCTTTTCACTGACCTAGAACATTTAGCAGCAGGCAGTACAGTTTTGCTTAGAATCGGTTTTGTTCTTCAGAATACACTTCTGATTTTTTTTTTTTTTTTTTTTTTTTTGGTCATGGAGCTTGAACTCTGGGCCTGGGCACTGTCCTTCAGCTCAAGGTGAGCGCTCTGCTGGGCGCTGGTGGCTCACACGTGTAATCCTAGCTATTCAGGAGACTGAGATCTGAGGATCTCGGTTCAAAGCCATCCCGGCCAGGAAAGTCTGTGAGACTCTTATCTCCAATAAACCACTAGTAAACCGGAAGTGGCTCTGTGGCTCAAGCAGTAGGGCGTTCGCCTTGAGCTGAAGAGCACAGGGTCACAGCCCAAGCCCAGAGTTCAAGCCCCACGACTGACAAAAAAAAAGGCTAGTGCTCTACCACTTGAGCCACAGCGCCCCTTCCGGTTTTCTAGTGGTTTATTGAGATAAGAGTCTTACGGACTTTCTTGCCTAGGCTGGCTTTGAACTGTGATCCTCAGATGTCAGTGCCCTGAGTAGCTAGGATTACAGGCATGATCACTTCTGATATTTTAATGAATGTAACCAAGAAATAGAGCTATGCATCTTTCATGAGACAAACTATATTTAAAATTTCAAGTTTTGTGTTATAAGAAAAAGAACATGTTTTTCAGGTGGTGGAAGTTGGGCCTCACACTCAGGGCCACTACTGGATCCATGCCTCAGGTCCTGTTGTTGCTCTTCGAAATAGGGTTCACGAGGTTTTTTTGGCCTGGAATGGCCTCAAAGTATTATCTCTGATGTCAGAGCTGATGTTCTACCATTTGAACTACACCTCCATTTTCGACTTTGTAGGTAATTAATTGGAAATACTAGTCTCACAGACTTTTCTGCCCAGGCTAGCTTCAAATCTTGATCCTTAGTTTTCAGCCTTAGAGTAGCTAGTATTACAGACATAAGACACCAGCATCTGTCTTAGTATTTCTTAGCTATAGCCATTATTTTATAATTGAAATAACCAATATGTTTATGATTTACTCTGTTATCGTTTAGGTACGTCGCTTCAGAGAAAGCAGACAAAAAAATACCAGTGAAGAGGATGATGAAGTTCGAGAGGTAATTTTTGGAGGGCATGGCTGGTATGAGTGGGCAAGGGTTGGCTAAGGATAGTAACTTTTGGTTTATTTAATACAATTTACTTAGCCTACAAGTAGTTTTGATTATTGTCTTTATTCTTTGTTTCCCTTGCTCTTGTCTATAACTTGTTTGGAGAGTGGGAAGAAGACATAAAAAAGAGCCCTTAGTAATTAGAATAATACTTGGTTACCACTAGACCAACTTAACTACTTTAAGAAAATCTTACCTTTTAGAGCTGACATTTTGGGCAAAAAATTTTGGTTAACAGTGTTATTGTGGGTAAATAGACAGTTGTCATTGTCCTGAAAGGTTAAAATGAGCTTTAGAATCCTCATTACTGTCTTAGGCTCATTGCAGGTTAGGAACAACAAGTTAGTGCACACTTGTTAATATTTTTGGCCTCTGTCTTATATTTGGTGAACTCATGATTGAAGTATATTTTACTTTTTTACTTTTTAATTTTTTTATGTGTTTTATTTTTACTATCTAGTATGTCAAAGTTATTTTTGTAAATTTTAGCTACACCCTCAGTACTTTTGGCTTTAGTTTTTTTTCCTGGTTTTTATTTTATTTTACAATTTAACATGTCCATTTTATGTATCTAGTGTATCTCAATCATAGTAACCTGTTCTACCATTCCTTTTTATCCTACCTACTTCTCCCCCGTGATGCCAATTTTTCCACTTCCTTTTTCACAAATGTTCATTGAATATTAAGACTATATTCAACCCCTTTTCCCTTACCCATTTATCCTGCCACTAACCTCCACCCTTCCACCTCCACTCAAACCGTTTTCAGCTCCTTGATATTTATATTTTTTTTACCCCAAATATTTCTTTATTTTGCAATCACCAAATTGAGATGATTGCATAAGTCTCATAGTACTGTGGCATAGTTACACTTAGCTAAAGTCACAAACACATTTTAACCTTCACAATGATAATCACCATTATCTTAATCTACAAAGTTTATGAACTCTACAAACTTAAACAATAAAAACAAAAAAAAAATTACTTCCACATTGGGTTATATATACATTTCTTTCCTTTTGCTTAGTGTCAGCTGTTCCCTCTTGACTTCTCATTTCCTCCCTCCCATCACTGACCTTGAGTTGCTTAGTTCCCTTTTATCAATGTCCAGTGAAGCTGATCAGCCCCTCTGCTGTATTTTTCTACCTGTTTTCCTCTGATTCTGTGCCCTCTTCCTAGCTTCCCTCAGATGTGCACATGTATACTATATATGAGGTAAAGAATACAGAGTAATCTAAAAAAGACAAATTAAGAAGAGGTCCTTTGTTTCCTTGTCTTTGGGGTTCATTTCAGTCTGTATATTGTGCACATATGAAGAGGTGCTTGGTGTTACAATTTGGTGTTATTCTTCCAAGACTGACCTCTTTCAGTTTCACTGTGTATTAGTGTCTGGAGTCTTGTTTACTTTTGTCATATCTCGTTACATTTTGAATCTGACATCCACATATCAGGGAGACTGTATTCATAATGTTAAACTGCCTGTATACATTGTACTTTAAGGAACTTGACTGTGTATAAGTGCATGTGCTCCTGTGTGGTGGATATATTTTGGGTCTTGGATCTAAATGTGAGAGAAAACATGCACACTTTGTCTTCCTGGGCCTGGCTTACTTTGCTAAGTTCGTTTCTCCCCCTGTCCCCAGATCCATTCATTTTCCCACAATGGACATAATTCCATTCTTCCTAATGGCTGATTAAAATTCCATTTTGTGTGTGTATTTGTGTATATATTGGTATAGTTTTATACAGCTAAATTTAGATATAACATAAATATATTTTATAAAAAATAAGAAGAGAGGAAATGGTGCTGCAGCTCAAGTGGTAGAGCACTCGCCTTGAGCTGAAGAGCGCAGGGACAGCGCCCAAGCCCAGAGTTCAAGCACCACAATGGACAAAAAAAAAAAAAAGAAAGAAAGAAAGAAAGAAAAAATGTATTTTTGGGCTGGGAAGGTGGCTCAGTGGTAGAGCGCTTGCCTTGCATGCCTGAGGCTCTGGGTTCAATTCCTCAGCACCACATAAGCAAAAAGAAAAAAGCCAGAAGTGGCACTGTGGCTCAAGTGGTAGAGCGCTAGCCTTTAGCTGAAGAGCTGAGGGACAGCGCCCGGGCCCAGAGTTCAGGCCCACGACTGGACCAAAAAAAAAAAGAATACATAGATACATTGGATATAGATGCAAATATAGATGGATAGCTATAGATAGACATTCGATCTGTAGAGATATATAAATAGATACATTTCTATAAATATACATTTTCTAAAGATAGATTGATTAATTGATTGGTGAATGGTTAGGTTGATTTTCTTAATCCATTTATCCATTGTAAGGCATCTAGGCTATTTATCTTTGTTATGGTGAGTGGTGCAGCAATAAACATGGGTGTACAAGTGTCTTTATTTTTTCCTGATTTCTAATCTTTTGAATAAATGCCCAGGAGTAATATTCCTGGATTACACATAATTCTGTCTTTATTTATTTGTTTTTTGAGAACTCTCCATACTGCTTTCCTTATTTGCATTTTCAACAATAGTGTATAAGGTCTCCTCATAGCATCATCAGCATTGTTAATATTCTTGATGATAGCCATTCTAAATGAAGTGAGATGGAATCTTGGTTTTGTTTTGATTTGTGTTACCTTTGTGGCAGAGATGGTAAGCATGTTTTAGTGTATTTATTTGCTGTATATACTTTTCCTGAGAGGAATGTGTTTCATTCCTTTTTCTATTCTTTTTTTGTTGTTGTTGTGGGGCCTGAACTCTGGTCTTGGGTGCTGTCCCTCAGCTCTTCAGCTCAAGGCTAGCACTGTACCATTTGAGCCGCAGCTCTACTTCTGGCTTTTTCTACTTATGTGGTACTCGGGAATCGAACCCAGGGCCTCATGCATGCAAGGCAAGCACTCTACCACTGAGCCACCTTCCCAGCCCTCCTATTTATTCTTATCTGATTCTTTAGGGGTTTAGTTTTTTTTGATTCATTGTGTATTTTGATTATGAGACCCATATGAGACATATTGTTGGCAAAGATCTCTCATTCTACTTTAGGTTATCTTTTTAGCTTAGAAACCATATGCTTTTCTGTGCAGAAGCTTTTTAGCTTGATGCAATCTTATTTGTCAGTTCTTCTATTTGCTGAGTCTTGGAATTCTACTCAGGAAGTTACTGCATATTCTAATATGTTCTAATGTTTCCCCTACTTCTTGCTGTATTAATTTCAGGGTTTCAAGTCCTACGTTGAGTTCTTTGATCCACTTTAAACTGATATTAGTACAAGAGAACAAACAGAAATCTAGTTTTAGTATTCTACGTATGGATGTCTAGTTGTCTCAACAACAGATTTTCAGACATATATTTTTGGTTTCTTTGTCAAGATTCAGATGGCTTATAGATGTATGGATTTATTTCTAGATCTTCTAGTCTATTCTGTTGATCTTCGGGTCTGTTTTGTGCCAGTACCTTCTTGTTTTTGTTACCAGAATTCTTTTTTGTTTTTTTCTTCAGTCCTGGGGCTTGAACTCAGGGCCTGGACACTATCACTGAGCTTCTTTTGCTCAAGGCTAGCACAGTACCACTTAAGCTACAGTGCCACTTCTGGTTTTTTCTGTTTATGTGGTCTGAGGAGTCAAACTCAGGGCTTCATGCATGCTAGGCAAGCATTCTTAACACATTCCTAGCCCCCAGAATTCTGTAGTAAGTTTTGCTGTATGGAATTGTGATAATCTCCAGTATTGCTTTTTTTTTCTTTGGCTGTTTTGGGCCTTTTATACTTCCACATGAATTTATGGCTGATTTCTCTGTCTGCAAAGAATGACAATGGAATTTTGATAGACATTGTATTGAATTTGTAATTTTCATATCAAGTCTCAAAGTTTTTGTGATTGTAAGCCTTTCTTTGTAGCTGAGATTGCTACCATGTACCACCATACACAGCATGTTTGTTGAGATGAGGTTCTCAATTTTATGCCCAGTCTGACCTTGAAACTAATGTGCTAACTACTGAGTCTAGGATTAAAAGCATGAGCCACTGTGGCCAAATATTTTTTTTTAATTTTATTTTATTTTATTTGTGAACATACGGTACAGAGGGGTTACAATTACGTGGGCAGGATAATGCGTACATTTCTTACCAAGCATTGCAGCCTCCTCCTTTGGTTTACCCTTCACATCCCCAAATATTTATTTTTTTCCTGTTGCTTTCCATCAGTGGATACTTTACATAGTAAACGTGTTAGACATTGTAGTTTTTGTTAAGAATACAAATATGAAAAAGTTATAGCTTATGTCTAATGAATTTTCTATGTAAAGGAAAGTTTCTGCCCATTTCTGAAGCTTATTATTGTTTGTCTTAATATTTAGATAAGGCTTTCTTTTCAACATGTTTTTGAGCACAATGCATCTTCATCAGTGTCATCTGTTCCAACACCCCCCGTCTGTCTCATCCCCATCCATCCCTTCCAGTTTCCTAGTTCTGTTTTTATGTATGTACCTTGAGTATTGTGTAAACAAGGACTGGCTGGAGAGGTAGGAACCTTTTGGGAATCTAAGGAGATACGAACGTGCGGGTTTTCGGCTGGGAAGTGGCTCAGTGGTAGAGCACTTGCCTTGCATGCATGAGGTCCTGGTTCGATTCCTCAGCACCACATAAGCAAAAAGAAAAAAGCCGGAAGTGGTGCTGTGGCTCAAGTGGTAGAGCGCTAGCCTTGAGCTGAAGAGCTGAGGGACAGAGCCCAGGCCCAGAGTTCAGGCCCCACAACAGGACCCAAAAAAAAAAAAAAAAAGAATGTGCATGTTTTCCTTTGTGCTATTGTTTACTGATCCCATGTCACTTTGTAAACCTGGTCGTCCATGTGCTTCTGGATTCTCCATGCTTTCATGTTCCTCAGAAAGGTTCTATACTTTTCTTTGTGTGTGTGCAGTGCCTTGCCTTTACTATACCCTGCTGGCTGTTGAAGAAGCAGTTGGAAGCTTTCTTTGTCTGAGCTCTGGCACTACAGAAATTGCAGTACATTATCTGTTTTTTGAAAATTGTATAGAATTGCCTTTTGAAACTTTCTACTGGCCATCTTTTTGGGGATTGTTTTTCATTTAACAATTTTCTCCACATTTTCTTTAAGAATTAGCTATTAAATACCTTCTTTTCATGGATCAGTTTATATGTTCATTTTCCAAATTAGACAGAATTATGGTACAAGTCTTTTTGTTAAATATATTTTTTAAAACTTGTGATAATTGAACTCAAGATCTTATGCGTGCCAGGCAGGTATTCTACCACTTGAACTTTATCTCCAGTCTTTGAGTTTTACTTATTTTTTTTATTTTTTTGTCAGTTGTGGGGCCTGAACTCTGGGCCTGGACACTGTCCCTCAGCTCTTCAGCTCAGGGCTAGTGCTCTACTACTTGAGTCATAACACCACTTCCAGCTTTTTCTGCTTATGTGGTGCTGAGGATTCGAACTCAGGGCCTCATGCATGCAAGGCAAGCACTCTACCACTGAGCCACCTTCCCAGCCCTACTTGTGGTTTTGAGACAGGACTTACTACTTTTGCCTAGACCAAACCTGAACTCTTAATCCTTCTGCCTTTGCCTCTTGAGTTGCTGGGATACAAGTATCCACCACGGTATATAACTTCTAACTCTTAGAATACTGAATCAACCTAACTTCTGCTTCCCAACTTTATTCACATGTTTTCCCTTACTGCCTTGTTATCTTCTTCTTCTTCTTTTTTTTTTGGGGGGGGTGGTCCGGTCATGGGGCCTGAATTCTGGGCCTGGGTGCTGTCCCTCAGCTCTTCAGCTTAAGGCTAGCACTCTACCACTTGAGCCACAGCGCCACTTCTGGCTTTTTTTTTTTTGCTTATGTGGTGCTGAGGAATCGAACCCAGGGCCTCATGCATTCAAGGCAAGTGCTCTACCACTGAGCCACCTTTCCAGCCCCTTGTCCTCATCTTCTTGTGAAGCTTTGTCTGTTTTTATTTTATGGTATCATAAATCTTAGAAATGCTCTAGTCATGTGTTTTTAGACCCAAAACTATCCAAGCAAGAAATAATGTTAACATGGTGACCTAGTATATATACATTAATTTTGGAGAGCTTGTCACTTCTTAGGTTTTTTCCTTAGCCAGGCAGATGTTTATCGTATTGTTAATTGTGCTTGATAGTTTTGTGTTTGGGGATTTGAACTATTTTCTAGTTGTAATAAAATGGGTTTTTTTCTTCTTGTTATATTTTGATTGAGATTAGATCATAATAGATTTTCTATTTTTAAGCCATAAAACGCCTATTTATTTTAGAATTAAAATATTTGTCTCAAATTTGTGTTTTTTTATTAAATTAAAAAATGATGGCATATTCTTGGTTTTAAGATGTTTATGTGTTTAAAGGATTATTGCCATGTTTTCCTGTTTAAAAAAGTATTTTCAGGGAAAAAATATAATGCTCAATAAAAAAAAGCATTCTAAAATTTCACAACCTAGAAATAAAAGCTATTTTTTTGCAGGATTTTTTTCATGTTGTTTATTATTAAAAGCCCATTCTAAAAAGCATGTCAGCAACTATCTCTTACGGTGTTTAATGGAGGGTGAGTAACTGCCAATTTCGTAATTAGTAAAAGTAATAATGTAGACAACCTACAGTGTTCATGTGAATCACTGATTGATTGCTAGGGTGCTACATTATCAACACCAATGTTCCTCTTGCTACCCAGGCGATGAATAGGGCCCGAGCTCTCAGATCTCAGTCAGAAGATCTCATCTCTGCCTTTTGCACTGATGACCTCACTAGTAAAGATTTAACAGAACAAATGGCTGATGACTCTGATGACAGCATCTCACCAGCATCTAGCAGAGGAAGAGGCCGAGGCAGAGGACGAAGAGGAGGCAGAGGGCAGAGTTCAGCATCAAGAGGAGGGACTCAGAGAGGCCGAGGTCAGCACCATCTTTTACACTTAGAAGCTATATGGGAAATACTAGATTGTGAGTTTTTGTTTCTAAAAACAGTTCTTTAAAAATGTTGCTTTGCATAAAGATAATCTTTAGTGCAGTATAGTTCAGGCATTTTTTTACTTGAATTAATTTTGAATGGCCACCCACAACACAGGATTTTAATTATTTTAATTATTTTATTTTATTTTTTTTTGCCTTGGGAGCTCTCCCCCTTTGGGCTCAAGGCTAGCTCTCTACCACTTGAGTCACACAATTCTACTCTTGCTTGCTTGCTTTTTTTTTTTTTTTTGTAGCTGTAGCCAATTGAACATGTATCTCACAGACTTTCCTGCTTGGGCTGGCTTTGAACCATGATCTTCAGATCTTAGCCTCCTGAGTAGTTAGGATTATAGGCATGAGCCAGCTTAATCCATATTTTTTAAAAGCTACATTGTAGCTTTAAAATGTACCATTTAGGTACATTGGTTGTCATATTTACTGTCAGATGCAAAAATAATGAGACAAAAATTAAGAAAAATGGGCTGGGAAGGTGGCTCAGTGGTAGAGTGCTTGCCTTGCATGCATGAGGCCCTGGGTTCAATTCCTCAGCACCACATAAGCAAAAAGAAAAAAGCCGGAAGTGGTGCTGTGGCTCAAGTGGTAGAGCGCTAGCCTTGAGCTGAAGAGCTGAGGGACTGTGCCCAGGCCCAGAGTTCAGGCCCCACAACCGGACCCAAAAAAAAGAAAAAATTAAGAAAAATGATAGCAAATGGCAGTTTCATTTATAAAATTTTTGTTACCATAAAATTCCTGTATGATTATAAAGTAGTCTCCATAAAGTTTGTTTAAAAAGGAAAACTACCTCAAAACAATTTGAATTCTTAAAACAATCATTAACATTATCTATTTAAATATGACGCCACTGCCAATTAATAGTTATAAAACAGTAAGCTGGGAGCCGGGCTCAGGCCTATAATCCTAGCTACCTCAGAAGGCTGGTATCTGAGGATTGTAGTTTGGAGTCAGTCTAGGCAGGAAAGTCTGTGAAACTCTTATCTCCCGTCAAAAAAGCAGGAAGTGGAGCTGTGGCTCAAATGGTAGAGTGTTAGCTTTGAGTACAAAGGCTCAGAAACAGTGCCCAGGCCCTGAGTTCAAGTCCCAGAACCAACCCCCCCCAAAAAAAGTGAAAAATTGTCTTCCAGTGATTTCCTGATGTAATATTATCAAAGTCTATCCCTAGGAAGATTTTCATTTGTTTCCATTGTTATTGTCCATAGGAATTTTAAGCTGGTAAAATAATGTAGTTTAAACTCTTAGGAGAGAAATCTTCCCTTTTTTTATGATGCATACTTATCATTACATTTACAGATTTTTTTTTCTTAAACTCTTAACTCGACATATCTACATAGATATAACCTAAAAGTCTCAGAGCTTGTCATGGTGGCACACAGTTGTAATCTTGTAATCTCAGCACTCAGGAGTCTTGAGGTAGAAAGATGCTGACTTTGAGGCCAGCTCAGGCTGCACAGTAAGTCCCTATCTCAGAAAACCACAAAATGACACACACACAAAAAATAGTTTGAAAAATAGTAAACCTCAAGATTTTATTCTTAAATAGGCTATTGGAATTTTATAAACCAGTTGTTTTGACATAACTGTTTAGCTTTCATTTGGTATGATGTAAGAAAGCCTTAATTGGTGATAGGATTGTATACTAACTATTTAGTATTCTCATAACAGGCACTGGTCTGGATATTTCTACTCAAAGCAGGAGTTCAAAGGCCACTGGGTCAACATTTAGAAATATGTCTATCGTAGATGGTGAGTATGGAGTATAAATGATATATAGCAGTTACTTATAAAGTACAACATAGGAAGACTGAGGAAAGCTACATTTGTAGTGCTCATTTGTGTCTCTTGCAGCCACTGAAATTAAGATCATGGGTTAGATTATTCTTTATAAGATCTTTGTCATGCATTAAAACTATTAAAAGTAAGCTTTAAAAATATTCTATAGCCAGGTGATGGTGGCTCACGTCTGTAATCCTAGCTACTCAGGAGGCTGAGATCTGAGGATTACGGTTCAAAGCCAGCTGGGGCACTAAAGTCCATGAGACTCTTACCCATTAACCACCAGAAAACTGGAAATGGTGCTGTGGTACAAGTAGTAGAATGCTTGCTTTGAGCTGAAGAGCTCAGGGACAGTGCCCAGGCCCAAAGCTTAAGCCCCAGAAAATTTTTTTTCTGTAGTTTCTTCTCACTTTGAAACAGTATAATGTTGTTTATAACATTTAACAGAAGGGTTGTGAATCCATAGAAGGTGAAGAAGCTACGGAAGCAAAGAAGATGGTTGAGAAAAAGCGAAACCACACTGCTTGAAGTCAATTATCTTAGAAGACTTAGGAGCCTGCCTTTCTTCTTCATTTTCTAGATGAAGTAGCTTAGCAAAGCTGGTTTTTCTGGTTGATAAAAACTATTAATTGTACCAATAATAAGTAATATTTATAAAACAGTTAATATGTGCCTCTTATAGCTCTAGGGAGTGGATACGTAGGTACTTATGTTATCCTCATTTTATAGAAAAGGGAATTGAGGCTTCAAAAGGGGAGTCACTAACTCAGCATTCAGCTGTGTAACTAGTTACACAACTAATCATTAGAACACAACTTAGATTCATCCTCAAATTCTGTGGACTACCAAGTCAATAACTGACCCACTGCATTAGTGACCAGATCAAGATGAGATTAGAAACTTAGCTAGTTAATGGTTCTCAGTAGATCTTTGAATTATACAGAGTAACCTAGTTAATTAAATAACAATAATCTGTATAGCCTTATAATTAATATATTAGTAATATAGTAATATAATCCAGAAGATGAAGTATGCTGCCTCAGAGTTTAGTCATTTCTTTAAAGATAGTTTGCAACAGCTGACATTACAAGAAAGGACAAACATATCAAACTAGCAGAGACTCCTGAGGACCTTGTTACAAAAGTTTGATTGCTATGTTTTTACTCAGGTATTATTCAGTATGTTAGAAAACTCCCTGAAATCTTAACTGTGTCTTCATAAAACAGTCAGTCTTCACTGTCAGTAAGAAAGTGGCGTTTAGAATGATATTGCTGTTCTTCCTGATAGTTTCAATGCAACAGCAAAGAAGGGAGGGAGATGGCAGAGGGGAGTTGTATTTAAAGGATTCAGGCTGAGTTCAAATTTTAGTTCAACTTGGCACAGCTGTGCGATGTTAGTCAAGGCACTTCCTGTTGTTTACATGAAAATGGGAATTCAGTCATCTTGTACTAGATCTAAAAAAATGAATGGGGAAGAATGGGTATAGTAGTATGCACTTAGGAAATATTATAAAAATGAAAGAAGAGAAATATGTTGTTTTTAAATTAAACCATTAAAAGTTGGAGCATGCCACCGAAAGGGTCATAGGTTACCAGTTGCCCTAGCCTAGGATGCCTTGACTTTCCTGGCTTCATTATTTTGTGTGAAGACACCAGTAGATAGAATCATTACTTAAAGTGAGTCTTTGTTAAAGTGTAATAAGCTCTAGAGAAATGCTGCCTTTTTGTGTTGTGATGGTTATCTACTTTTTAATTCAGTTTGCTGTCTTTGGTGTTCTTCTGTTTTGCTGTCATAAATCTAAATATGTATTCTTTTTGTGGGGTAGGGTAGTACTGGAGATTGAACTCAGGACCTTGAACATTTGCTTGACTTGGTTGTGCAGAGCTGGCGCACTATCCTGGAGCCATGCCTCCAGTTTGGCATTTTGCTGGTTAATTGGAAATGAAGTCTTCAAGACTTTTCTGCCCCAGCTGGCCTAAAACCATTATCCTCATGGTTCAGAGCCAGCCTGGGCAGGAAAGTCTGTGAGACTCTTAGAAGTGAGTTGTGGCTCAAAGTGGTAGAGCACTAAGCCTGTGCCAAGAGCTCAGGGACAGCATCCAGACCCCAAGTTGGAGCCCCTATGACTGACAGAAAAAAAACCACGATCCTCCAGAACTCAGTATCCAGGCCTGAGTCACCAGCACCTGAGTAATATTGTATTTCTTTTTTAAATCATGCTTTAGGATTTATTGGCTTTCATAAATCTGTGAATTAGTATCTTTCATTATTTCTAGACAATCTTTAGGTCAGATATATTACTTCTCTGCTTAGCTTTTGACCCTAGAAAATACTAGTAGAAATAATCTGACATCTTGGATGAAACTCTTTCTCTAGAGAAGGTTCCTCTTTGTTTCCTCAGGCTTCTAGAGCACCTCAAATCTTAAACTCTTTTCAGCTAAATGTGTAACTTGAGGGCTGTCTGAGCCACTCTGATGCTGTGTGCCTCTTTACCACTGTTCTTGTTAGCTTTTGTGGTCCCAGTTTATGATAGTGAAGAAACAGATTGTACTTCCCATTTGGGGAATGTTCATAGTTATATGTTAGCTCTTTTCCTTTTCCTCCAAGATTCTTAAGACCAGTATTAACATTTTCTCAGAATAATAGGTATCCTAGGGAAGTGTTTGAGATAGCAGCTTGTGTTGTTTACAGCAGAAGTTTTTGTCTAATTAACTTAGCCTGTCTCTAAGATGATTTAGCAATTTTGCAAGTTGGCCTAATTTTTTTAAAGTAATCATAGTCATCTATGAAAAGGACTATGTCATTAAGTCAAATTAAAACAAAACCACAGATTTTCTCAATGGTATCCCTGTGCTGCCTTGTGAAACAGCATCGGGAAGAACATAGCTCTGGAGTCGGACTTGGATGGGTGCAGTCAGGCCAGCTCTTCACCTGCTGGCAGTGCACTGACACTGTAAAGAAGAGCAGTGCCTGGCACAGGCCCATGCCATTAGGTTGCAGAGGAAGGCTGAGTGAAAGGTTATTTATAAGACAATGTAGCATTACTATAAGGGCTTGATTCTAAAGACAAAGATTAGCATCAAAGCTCCTTAATCAGTTGTGTATCTCTCAGCAGGCTAGTTTAGCTTTCCATCTGCATTTCAGTGTCTTCACATATAAGATGGGGTAGTGATTGCTTCTACTTCACCTTTGCCTGGTTATGTTGAAGAGTACTGAGAAAAGATGACTGTGAGGTACCTGATATTATGCGTATATAGATTAAGCCCTGACTAAAGATAAACTGGTTATTTAATAAGCCTCAGCTATAAAATAGGAGCCTTCACAGAATAGTTAATAGTGAATTTTTAAGCATTTAGAATGTTGACCATAGCACGTAGTATAACTCAGTAGGTGATTACTACAATTAGTATTAGTCACAGTTTTATTTTATTTTATTTTATTTTATTTATTTGGGTCCGGTTGTGGTGCCTGAACTCTGGGCCTGGGCACTGTCCCTCAGCTCTTCAGCTCAAGGCTAGCACTCTACCACTTGAGCCACAGCACCACTTCCGGCTTTTTTCTTTTTGCTTTATGTGGTGCTGAGGAATTGAACCCAGGGCCTCAGGTTTGTAAGGCAAGCACTCTACCACTGAGCCACCTTCCCAGCCCCTAGTCACAGTTTTATGATCTGTGCAGGCAGTTGGGGAGCTGTGAGTGTGGGGTATGTATTTACTAAAGATCACACCTAGGCCTTATATACACTAGTTAAGCTCTTGGTCATTGAACTATACCTCCAGCCCAAGATATATATATCACTGGTTTAAGTTTTATTACTACTGATATTGAGCCTTTTTTTGGGGGGGGGGTGTCATGAGGCTTGAACTCTGGGCTTGTGTGCTGTTCCTGCACTCTTCAGCTCAAGGCAAGCACTCTATCACTTGAGCCACAGCGCCACTTCAGTTTTCTAGTGGTTTATTGGAGATAAAAGTCTCACAGACTTTCCTGCCCAGGCTGGCTTTGAACCATGATCTCAGATCTCAGCCTCCTGAGTAGCTAGGATTACAGGCTAGAGCCACTGGCGCCCGACAATATTGAGCCTTTTAATGAAAAGAAGAAACTATTTTTTGAATGGGTGAGATATTTTTTTCAACTCTTAACAAATTAAAGACCACAAGATGCGCTGCGAAGGTGGCTCAGTGGTAGAGCACTTGCCTTGCATGCATGAGGCCCTGGGTTCAATTCCTCAGCACCACATAAGCAAAAAGAAAAAAGTCGGAAGTGATGCTGTGGCTCAAGTGGTAGAACACCTAGCCTTGAGCTGAAGAGCTGAGGGACAGCGCCCAGGCCCAGAGTTCAGGCCCCATGACCGGACCGCCCCCCCCCCAAAAAAAAACCCACAAGATGTTGCTTCTAGACATCCATTATAAATGGAAGAGTGAAGACAAAAACCACATTCTGTTGTAGCAAGTTCTTTGTAATATGGGGATTTATTTATGCACTGAGATTTTGTTGGGAAAAGTGGAGCTTAGATTTTTTGCCAGGAACAGTTACAAGTAAGAGTTCATAGCCCCAATTTTTCCATTGAAGATAGTAAGCAGAGGACAGTGGCTGACCTAACAAATTATGTCTTTGGCTACTTCCTTTGTGTATGATTTACTCTTGTGCATCTCACCACTGCTGCTGCTGCATTCCTGAGCTCCACTTATAACTCCATACATGAGAATGCTTGCTTCTTGCTAGGCACTTTCTAAAGCATTGCAGCAGTACCTCTATCAGCAGTTTTCCACATAGGATATTACCACTATTTTACACATAAGGAAATTAAAATTTAAAGAAGCCAAGAAATTTGGCCATACTCATCTAGCCAGTCATACATAATAAATTGCCTTCCTATCAAAAGATAATGCTTATTTGTTGATAAATTATTTATTTTACAAGCATTCATTTATCTTTTGCTAACCACTACAGATTTCTTGTCCAGGTTTGAGGGCATAATGGACAAGAATTGTATTATTGAACAGAAATATCCTTTACAAGTTTAATGCTCACTGGCTTTTCTGTTCATTTGTTCTTTCTGGCCTTTAGGATGATAGGTGAAACCAGTTGTTGAGAGAGCAGATAAGAATTTTGTTTCTACTTTTAATCTCTTCTCTCAGATAGACATAAGAATTTGTAGTTGGAAGAATAAACACATAATAAATTTAAGCTAGGTAGAAAGAGGCCTGAGCTCTTCTACCTAGGAGAATTTTGGATTTGAGGGTGTTTCATTTAAGTCCCCTTTTCTATCCTTGCTCTATTCAGATTAGGTTTGTCTTTGGGGAAATGTTTGATATTAACAAACTATCAAGGTTAGGCAAAAATAAACCTTCAAATTAGGTGTTTGAAATTTATTTTAAGTTTGATCTCAAGAGAAAACAAGTGAAAAGATAAAAAGTTTCTAACCATGTTAAAAGTATGGAGTCAAAGAAAATTTGATTGTGGAATAAAAGACATTCTGGTGTGTGTGTGAGAGAGAGAGAGAGAGAGAAAGAGAGAGAGAGAATTAATTGCCTTGGCACTGTCATTGAGGGAAACTCCACTTATGGCATTTTGGAGGTAAATTAGATAAGAGTCTCATGGACTTCCTTCCCAGACTAGCTTCAAACCATATCTTCAGATCCCAGCCTTCTCAGTAGCTAGGATTATAGGTTTGAGCCACTAGCACCCAGCCAGAAGACATGCTGTTTTATAGTAATCTTTTCTGATATATTTAAGTATTGACTGTGGCTTCCAAGGTAGAGAAAGTTATTAATGCAGCCAAAGAAAAATCTCATCAGCTACAAAGAAGGAAGGGATTAGGACACTTTACTTCTAATTTAATTATTCAGATGATCAGATTTTATCTTTCAGGTTTTTTTATACATTGTATTTAGTGTGACGTATTATGAATACTGCTTGTTTCTATATTTGCATGAGCTGGGACAGCATGAGATTGACAAGTAGGCTTTTGAGTTATTTGGACATGTTAACTCCATTTCCCTTCAAATTGAAAAAAATGTAAATGGTTTTATAATTGATTATCATGAATTTTTGCAAATAGGACTTCAAAATTGTTAAGCTAAACAAATGTGCAGATTTTTTTCTAGATAATTTTAAAAAGTACCTAATGGGTATTTCATCTTTTTCATTCTAGCTTTCAAATCTGCAAGACAGCAACCCTCTCGAAATGTTGCTACTAAAAGTTATTCAGAGGTAAAAAGAAAAAGTTTATAGTTCTGTTTTGTTTTCTGTTATAAATTCTTTAATTTACAGAGTAAATGGGAAAGCATGTTTACCATTAAAACTGGACAGAACTTAAGCATTTATTTATAAACTTCTAAGAGTTGTTTCTCTCTTTTAAAAATAACAATTTATATTGTTAGAAATCCATTAATTTTGTATATATAATATATTTAGGGACAGCAAAAATGAATCAAACAGCCTGACACTGGTGGCTTATGCCTGTAATCTAGCTGCTCAGGCTGGTAGGAAAGTCTATGAGACTCATCTCCAAATAGGCACCAAAAAAACCCCAAAAGTTAGAGCTGTGGCTGAAGCAGTAAGATTGCTAGCCTTGAGCAAAACAGAAGCTCAGGCCCTGAGTTCAGTCTCCAGGATTGGTACACACACATACACACACACACACACACACACACACACACCAGGCTCATGCATGAAAATGAGTTTGTTGCATATAAAGGCTTTATTTATACTCAGAACAAACTAAAAGGCTTTAAGCTCTGTTTGTTCTACTTAGATTTAGCAAGGGCCTCTGCTTTTCACTTGAATTCTGAAGATAGTCCAGTATGAATTATTTGTCCTGTTGCTTCATTTCCAGAACCTGTGTATTGTAACTCCTAACTCAGTATTTCTCCTCAGTGTTTCTTCATGGCAGCAACACGTTATGACCAGACACCTCTTTTCTCTGAAAGAATACTGCGTATATTACAGAATGTTTAGAAGCATTCTTGGCCTTATGGGTTAGTTTTTATATTTTGCATTTCAGTTAGATGAAGACACATCACACAATACCTATCAAATGTCTACAACTGTATAAAAGTGTCTACAAATGTAGAGCAATAACATTTTCCATGATGGAATAAAAAATCAAATATTTGTGTTGGCACTTAACAATAACAAAAGATATGCAACAAAGATAATTGAAACCAAATATTTCCCACATAGTTTGATACCTCACTTAAAATTGGACCTGATAGCTGAGTGTGGTGCTTTTAGCACTGAGGTGTAAGAGGCAAGAAGATGAGTTCAAGGCCAACCTGGCCTAAACAGTAAAACCCTATTTCAAGAGAAGGGTCTAACGTGTGGCCTAAAGCCTCTGAATCCAATCTTCAAGAAGAAAATTTAGGACATGACTGTACTTGAGCCTAGGTGATGACTCACTAATCTGTGTTTCTTTAAGGACCAAGACTCCTGTGATGTGCAGGGGAGATAGGAGCTAAGAAATGAAGTGGAGAATATCTTTTGTGAAGGAAGGAATTTGGATAGAGACATCAGGCTAGGTTTAGTTTAAATATTTGTTGCTTAGTGTAGTTTCTGGCTCATTTTTTGTAACTCTTGTATATAAAAGTTACAGAGAGAGAGACCACTTAAAGATCAGTTATTTAATTTTTTTTTATTCAGCTGTTGAATTTCTAACGCCTGTGCTTTATTTTGTTTACTTTCCTTCTCTTAGATGATTGAAGTGGATGAATCTGATGAGGAAGAAAACAGTCTTCCTACCACAGGAGCAGATAAACGGTAGGCCAGAAACTTTCTGAAAAAACCAAAAAATTAAAATGAAAAACAATAGACTAGTTTGTAAAGTCGATGGATTGTTACTGCAAGTATTTTCAATGAGAACCTATAATTCATTTCCTTTTGTTTTTATTTCACATTGATTTTATTGATAATATTATTTTGTTAATATTTGGCTTCTTTGTTCTCACTTTGTATATATCCAGTTGAGCTAATAGAAAGGATGATATACACACTCTACCTTCAAAACTGATATGCTGTTCCTTTTGTTTTGATTTTGCCTGTTGTTTTTAAGCTTGACTTGATTGTTACCATTCTCTTGTATATTAGCATTTTCTATGAATAGTGTTTGACTAAAATTTGTGTTTAAAATATTTGATGGCCTTTTTATAAAATACTTTGTGTTAAAAACTTTTTGCATTAAGTTAGATGTAATGAGGACATGTTTAATAGTACTGCCTTCAGGCAATGTTAAATTATACTGATGAAAAGAGTTGATATATTCAAATCCACTAAATAGTGATTGAGTCAGTACATGGGAAATTTTATCAAGCAGACACTTAATTTTGATGTGGTATGGACTCTCAGGAAAAAGCAAGGAATGTGGACTGTGGTAAAAAGAAACATTTCTGAAGATCCTTTGATCTTGTTACAGAAATGAGATTTGAAGTTGTTATAATTTTCAGAAGTAGGATGGTAATAGATACATTTTAATATAAGAAGTGTATTAGTTAAAATTTTCTTCCCTTTTTTATAGGTGAGAAAATTTAAGCACAGAGAAGTTGAATAAGTTGTCTAGTAAATGAAAAAACTGGAATCCAAACATTCCAGAAACTTTTTCTCTTTCGTAGAATTTTTTTTTTTTTTTTTTTTTTTTTTTTGGTCAGTTGGGCAGGGGCCCTGGGCACTGTACCTCAGCTCTTCAGCTCAAGGGTAGCATTCTACCACTTGAGCCACAGTGCCACTTCTGGCTTTTTCTGTTTATGTGGTACTGAGGAATCAAACCCAGGGCCTCATGCATGTGAGGCAAGCACTCTACCACTGAGCCACATTCCCCTCTTAGAATTTTTAATTTATTTGTACACAGGTTTCAATGCGATAGCCTATAAATAGTTACAACATACCCCAATCCAAACTGAACCCCAAAAGCCCTATTTAAAAAATGCTTTTATTTCTTTTAATATTTTTATTTTATATGTTTATGTTTGTTCAGTGGCTAGCATTGGCTTAAAAACCTGAAAGTGCTTTTTTTTTTTTTTTTTTTTTTTGGTCAGTCATGGGGCTTGAACTCTGGGCCTGAGCCCTGTCCCTCACCTCTTCAGCTCAAGGCTAGTGCTCTATCATAGCACTACTTCCAGTTTTCTGGTGGTTTATTAGAGATAAGAGTCTCATGGACTTTCCTGCATGGACTGGCTTTGAACCCTAATCCTCAGATCTCAGCCTTCTGAGTAGCTAGGATTACAAGCATGAGCCACCAGTGCGTGGCTGAAAGTGCATTTTTGATTAGGAAAAATTTCTGTTCTAGTTCACTCTCTTTGTTGTTTCTGTTGTTACTGTTTTGGTTTTTAAATTTGTTGTTTTTTAAACTTTTTTTTTTTTTGCCTCAGGTATTCAAGTACATCATCCAGCAAACATATGTCCCAGAGCCAAATAGCTAAAGGAGTCAATTTTGAATCAGATGAGGTAATAAATATTTTACTAAACTTTAACTGATATTTATCTGTTTATAAAATGAATATAAATACCAGTAGTTAGATGCTAAAAGTTTTTGTTGTTGTTATTGGTCAGGGGCTTTAACACAGGGCCTGGGTATGGTCCCTGAGCTTTTTTGCTGAAGTCTAGACCCACAGCACAACTTCTGGTTTTCTGATTTTTTAATTGGAGATAAGAGTCTCACAGACTTTACTGCCAAGGCTGGCTTCAAACTGCTATCCCCTAATCTCAGCCTGCTGAGTAGCTCGGATTTCAGGTGTGAACCACTGGGCCTGGCTCTAAAAGTTTTTGTTTTTTTTTTTTTGGGTCCGGTCATGAGGCCTGAACTCTGGGCCTGGGCACTGTCCCTCAGCTCTTCAGCTCAAGGCTAGTGCTCTACCTCTTGAGCCACAGCGTCACTTCCGGCTTTTTTCTTTTTGCTTATGTGGTGCAGAGGAATTGAACCCAGGGCCTCAGGCATGCAAGTTAAGCGCTCTACCACTGAGCCACCTTCCCAGCCCCTCTAAAAGTTATTTTAAAAATAGCTTCACTGGTAACCTTTCTTTGAGTATTAAGTCAATAAGTAATATTTGCTGATGTCCATCAACATAATTACTTCATATAAAAAGCCTAGGGACTTTAAACATGACTTCCGCTCAACTTTTATTTAATTTTCTCTGTTAAAAGAATCAGTATTTTTTTTTAACTTCTGCCATTTATATTGCATTTATATGGAAAAATAATGGCAGTGATAATGTAAGAGTTTTTAACAAAGTGTTTATGAGGCACCCACTCTGTGCTCCACATTGCTTTTATATTAGAAGGATCATGGTGGAGATTTTCCTATCATGGAGTGTTGAGGCATGGACCAAAATCCTCTCTCCAGGATGTGTGGGAAAAACTCCAAATCAAGATGGTTGTCTGAAGGAGACAACCATAAAATCTCAACTAGAATGAGGAAGAATAGAAAGAAGTAGAATCAAACTTATCTTTCCTTTATTAATTTTTTGAATTAAGTTGAATTAGAGTTATATAACTGAAAGCTACTGGTGTTTCTCTTTCTAAGGCTGTCAATGAAAGCAAGGAATTTCTAAGTTTTTGTTAAGTGCTTAAAGGTGTTTTCCTTTGGCCTATGACCTCCTTCACTACAAGAATATTTCCTTGTAGCTGGGAAGGTGGCTCAGTGGTAGAGCACTTGCCTTGCATGCATGAGGCCCTGGGTTCGATTCCTCAGCACCACATAAGCAAAAAGAAAAAAGCCGGAAGTGGTGCTGTGGCTCAAGTGGCAGAGCGCTAGCCTTGAGCTGAAGAGCTGAGGGACAGTGCCCAGGTCCAGAGTTCAGACCCCACGACCGGATCCCCCGCCCTGCCCCCCCCCCCAAAAAAGAAAATATCCTTGTAGTAAACACGTGTAACATGATCTTCACCTTTTTTTGGGGGGCGGGGTCCGGTCGTGGGGCCTGAACTCTGGGCCTGGGCACTGTCCCTCAGCTCTTCAGCTCAAGGCTAGCGCTCTACCACTTGAGCCACAGCACCACTTCCGGCTTTTTTCTTTTTGCTTTATGTGGTGCTGAGGAATCGAACCCAGGGCCTTGAGCCTGCAAGGCAAGCGCTCTACCACTGAGCCACCTTCTCAGCCTGATCTTCACCATTTTTAAGTGCACAATACAGTAGTATAAATATATTTACATTATTATAAAACAGGTCTCTAACTTTTTGTCTTACAAGACTGAAAATCTGTATCCTTTTTATCCCTTAAACAAGTCTATATTTCCTTTTTTCTTTTCTCCTTAGCCTTTGGTAGTTACCATTTCTCACTACTTTCTTTTCCTATGTATTTTTCTACTCTAGATACTTGAAGTATTCACAGGTTTATCATGTTGTGGCATGGAGCTTAGCTCTTTTCTTTTGAGTCTCTCCATGAATATGACAACAGTAACTGGGGAAGGTTTGCTATAGCTCATGATACAAAGAAAAATGACAGTGAGAGCTGTCTACCTATTGCATGCTAACCTGTCTCATGCTAGCATGTACTTAGGGGTTAAAGTTCTGCTTCATCGAGGCCCAGAAATTCTGGAATCCAGCACCTATGAATGCTGAAAACATGGCCCAACACAATTCATTCCTCCTTCAGGCTGTTTATTGCAGGTGTTTCAAGAGAAAAAAAAGCTGTCAGTGCAGAAGGAAAAAATGTAATGATATATATCCTAAACCACAAGTCGCAGATTTGTAAGATGAACAGATAAAGATATCCACTGTTCAACATGAATCTGTCATTAATAAAATCTGCATTGTATTTGCCATGAATATGGTTTAGATTTGATTGTCACAAATACATAAAAGATGTAACTTTGTGAACTGATGGATATGTTAATTAGCTTGACTGTAGTAACAATTTTGCTATGTATTTCATAGTATCATATTGTATATCTTAAGTACACAGCATAAAATTTCATTTTAATAGCTAAAAAAATCTTAAGGAAAAGCATGATTAGCAAGTTCTTTTCATCTTTATTTTGGAATTATCTTAAAACTATATAGTTTGGGCTTATCTGAGGTTTGTTTTCATTCTAAAATTAATTAATATATGTGATATTCCTACTTATTCTTACCATGCATATAACTTGGCACACCTGTTTGGAAACTCAATCAGTCTGAGAGTGCCATCAATTCGTGACAGTTAACAGAGGACAGATAAACAATTATAGCTGCTTTGGAGTCAGAACTTCTGTATGTGGCTTTACTATTTTTGTCTGACTTTCCAGAAAAGAAGATATTTGTAATACAATGTAAATGAGGGAAAACAAACTGTTCACAAACCAATTAGATATGGCTTGAGGTATACTTTTTTTCCTGGCTTACCTACACCTTATTTATCTTTTTTTTTTTTTTTGTCAGTTGTGGGGCTTGAACTCTGAGCTTGGGCTCTGACCCTGTGCTCTTCAGCTCAAGGCAAGTGCTCTACCACTTGAGCCACAACGCCACTTCCAGTTTTCTAGTGGTTTATTGGAGATAAAAGTCTCAAAGACTTTCCTGCTCGGGCTGGCTTTGAACCCTGATCCTCAGATCTCAGCCTCCTGAGTAGCTAGGATTACAGGCGTGAGCCACGGCGCCTATCTCTCATTTATCTTTATTAAGGTTAATAACTGGGGGAAATGAATGTGTATATATTATTGATATGTGTATTATGTATATACACACATAGGTATATAACTTGAGAAGTCTTTATTTTGGGGCATAGTGATGTAGTCCTAACATTTGGGAGTTAGGACTGTTTGTTCAAGGCTACAGAGTGAGTCCAAGAATATAACAGGCTATCTAGCATGTATTTGTCTAAATAAATAAATAAAATAATTAAAAACATTTAATTGAATTTATATTTCACACTTATAAAGAAATGTAAAAATTAAATCTGTCCCTGTGATTCACTGATATTTTATTTCTTTTCTTTTTTTTTGTTTTTTTTTCTTTTTGCCGGTCATGGGGTCTGAACTCTGGGCCTGGGAGCTGTCCCTCAGCTCTTCAGCTCAAGGCTAGTGCTCTATCACTTGAGCCACAGTGCCACTTCCGGCTTTTTTCTTTTTTGCTTGTGTGTTGCTGAAGAATCGAACCCAGGGCCTCATGCTTGCAAGGCATGCACTCTACCGCTGAGCTACCTTCCCAGCCCCTCACTGGTATTTTAGCATAATAAGTTCTTGTTTCAATAAAGTAAGGAGGAATCACTGACTTAATATTTATATATTATTTCAGGATGATGATGATGATCCTTTTATGAACGTCGGTTCTTTAAGAAGAAACAGAAGATGATATATTTAATGAAAGCCAGACATTTTCAGGATACAGGAACAAAAATGGAAATGTTGTAAGAAGATTTTACAGTTAGAGATGTTTTAAACGTCTCTAATTTGTTAACTTGAGGAATTTGCAAGAGTGAATAGAGAACCTAATGTATAAGAGTTTCTATTTTCATATACTATTTCCTGAACATAATTCAATTACATATTTCCTAGTTTATGGAAATAAAATCAATATAGGTTCTCTAGTATTTTATTTTTTTTCTTTTTTAGGACGTTGTTCTTGCTAGACAAGCACTTTTCCTCTGAGCTACATCCCAGCCCTCCTCATTTTTTTAAATGTAGTTGTTAACATTGGTAAGAATGTTGTATAAATTTAGAACATTATATTCCTGATATATGAATGTATATTCTAATAAAAGCTTTGCTTAAATGCTGGTTTTAAGGAAGGATTAAAATGCAACATTATACATTTATGCTTTATGATAAGGGTTTTCATTATCTTAATATTACATTAATCAGAGTTGAAGGGAAGAACTTACAAAATTTAACCTCTTCATAATTTTTAATATTTTCTGAGAGGTTCTGGATTATGTGAAATTAAAACCTTGTATATGCCTTGATTGTCATCGTATTTGCTGTACTCGCAGCCTCACGGATTTTGAGTGATTAGAAGTACCTTGTATTTTAATGAAAAGTTTTTGTTAGAGGAAGGAAGGGTTTTTCATTTTATTTGTGGCAAAGACTCAGATTATGTTTCATTGAATGGTCATAATTTTCTCCATTTACTTTATCATTAGTGACATTCTCTTTCATTTTACTCTCTCAACTACTTTTAGGAAGAAAGGGGTTAAGAAAATTATACATTTTTAGGAAGTGGTACTGTGGCTCAAGTGATAGAGTGCTAGCCTCTACCTCCCCCCCAAAAAAAAGAAAAGTATATTTTCTTTTTATTTTGTCATGTGGGGCTTGAACGCTGAGCCTGGACACTGTCCTTGAGCTCTTCAGCGCAAGGCTAGTGTTCTACCACTTGAGCCACAGTGCCACATCTGGTTTTTTGGTGATTAATTGGAGGTAAGAGTCTCACGGACTTTCTTGCTTGTGCTGAACCACGATCCTCAGATCTCAGCCTCCTGAGTAGCTAGGATTAGAGGCATGAACCACCAGTGCCTGACGAAAATGATACATTTTTAAAATACTGAAGAACTTTTTTTGGGGGGGGTGGGGGGGTCCAGTTGTGGAGCCTGAACTCTGGGCCTGGACACTGTCCCTCAGCTCTTCAGCTCAGGGCTAGCGCTCTACCACTTGAGTCACAGCGCCACTTCTGACTTTTTTTCTTTTTGCTTATGTGGTGCTGAGGAATCGAACCCAGGGCCTCATGCTTGCAAGGCAAGCGCTCTACCACTGAGCCACCTTCCCAGCCCCTGAAGAACTTTTTAAAACCTAAATGTTATTGTTGTATTAGATTAAAACACAGAAATACAACTTCTCTGGAATATAATTTCCAAGTTTTCTTGCCAGTAGTACTTTATTTTAACTTTGGTTCCTGAATGGACAGTCCTAGAAATCTTAGTCAAAGAACTCATGTTATATTTATATTTTCTTATTTGAAGGAGGAAGTTAACATGTTGCCTCTTCAGATTTTTTTTTTTTTTTTTGGTTGATTGTGGGGCTTGAACAGCCTAGGTGTTGTCCTCAGCTCTTTAGCTCAATACTGTACTATACTACTTGAGCCACAGTGCCACTTCTGGTTTTCTGGTGTTTTATTGGAGATAAGACCATCAAAATAATTTGGATTTGTCCAGTTTTAAGAAAGAGCATTTGCATCGTGGCTATGGTGTTAGACTTATTTTAGAAATGGTCCAAGTCAGCTAAATGTAGTAATCCCAGAATTTGGGAGGCAGAAGGTTTGTGAGTTCAAATCCACACAGTAATACCTTGTCCTTCCCCCCCCCCCAAAAAAAAGAAAAGAAATGGCCCCAGTCAAAAATTACAGTGTAACATGCTAAGGCATTTAGAAATGTTTCTAACCATGAGCATAGGATTGTTTTAGCAAGCAGCCTTCATTAATTCCAAAAAAGGCAGTGTCTCTTCAAATACTCATGGGTAAATTTTCCCTTATCTTTATTGCAATCTTTATTTAAATCCAAAGTATTACTAGCGTTTGGATGGAACAAAGGTTTAGCCTAAGCTTTGTGGGCTTAGTTGTAGACAAGACACTGAGAGGGATAACCAGTGTTCCCCCTACTCTTGGCACACTGCTCAGACTGATCTTCAGGAGTGTAAGCTAGTGGCTGTTCGGAGAAAGAATTTTGTCTTAAAATTGCTCCAGGGTGTGACAGTCGGAAAGGGGCTCCTGAACCTGATGGAATTACCTGCAAAGGAAAGCGTCCTTATTAGCAGGTACCCAGGGTGAAAAGCTCTTCCACTCATCCAAGTCATTTTGTGAGTCTTTAGTATTCATTCAAGTAGATTTGTTAGTAGGCAGTGTATATCACACCCTTTTTGACTAAGTGTTCTTACATAGTTAAATGCGCCCCATATCCTTGATTTATAGATGAAGGCAGCAGAATCTGTGGGTTTTTTTTTTTTTTTTGTCTTTTTTGTTGTTGTTGTGGGGCCTAAACTCAGCCTAGGCATTGTCCCTCAGCTCTTCAGCTCTACCATTGAGCCACAGTGCCTCTTCTGGCTTTTTCTGCTTATATGGTGGTGAGGAATCGAACCCAGGGCCTCATGCATGTGAGGCAAGCACTCTACCACTGAGCTACCTTCCCAGCTCTGGTTGCTGATTTGGGGGGGGGGGCGGGGGGGGCGAATTTTTTTTTTTTCAAACCTTCTGATGTATAGGTACTCAGCCTTCTGATGACTCCAGACCACCCATAATCAGCCTTTGGAGCAGTGGAAACATCTGAAGAAAGCATTTGTGGGGCATCCTTCTGTGATTTCCAGAAAATAAATCTCTTTCCAGTGTCTTGTTTCCTATCAAAAACTACAACAGAGTTATGAATGCACTACACTTTTAAGTAATAGAACTGCTTAGAAAATTCAAGTGTCTAGGCCAATGACCTTTAATTCAGATACACAAAAAAACATTATTTTCATGAACTCTAAAAGTGCTCATCACAATAAAGTCTTGTGATTTAACATAATTAGAAAGTGACCACGTCACTTTACTATTTGCAAGTCCAGGAAATAGTTACCACTAGTGCCTGGGAAAGCCAACCCTGCATTCTCTCTGGGAAAGCAGTTCTACTGCTGCAATTCAGACTTCTTATTTTTGCCACAAGGTGGTGCTGCCACTGTTTGATGCAGTTGTGATATTTATGTGTCAGGTTTTCATTCATAGTATTTTGTGGCTTTTTAAACAAAATGGTTATAAAAGTTTTATGTAATAAAGATTTGGCTTTTGTCAAGCCACGAAGCTTCCATATTCTTGGTTACAAGTATCCACATTTTATCATTTTTTTGTCATCTTTTTAATAGACTTGAATGTTTATTCATCAGATTTGAAAGTCCTGTTTCCCTTCCCTGGTGCTGGGATTGTAGATGTGTACCACCACTTGTGGCTCCCATAAATACTATAGTTTATTCTACCATGCTGTACTTAAGCATTTTAGTATTTCTGCTATTTACAAGTACGAATAATACTGCAATAGTGGTTAGTATTTTTATATTTTTGGAAGTGTGTCTTCAGAGAAATTTCTACATGTGTGATTCTTGAGTAAAAGAATAAACATGTACTTACTTCTGTTCAAATGTTGCTGTTTTCTTAAATTTTATGTGGGACTTGGGCATAACTCAGGGTCTCTTGCTTTTGCTCAGCTATTTTACTTACTGCTGACATTCAACACTTGACACTTACCTACCAGTTCTTGCTTTTTTGCTAGTTAGTTGGGGATAAGAATATCCTAGATTTATCTTACTTGGGCTGCCTTGAAACTAGGATCTGAGTGGCTAAGGATGGTAGCTGTGGTCTAGCTGTGAGGCTAGACCAAATTCCCCTTTTAAAGAAGATGGCATTTTTTATTATCAATAACACGTCTATTTCAGAATGTGTTGTTACACTTTTAATTCTTTGCCAGAACAACAGATAATAAACAGTATCTTAGTAGATTGTAGCTTTTTAAAAATTGTGGATTAGGGGCTGGGAAGGTGGCTCAGTGGTAGAGTGCTTGCCTTGCATGCCTGAGGCCCTGGATTTGATTCCTCAGCACCACATAAGCAAAAAGAAAAAAGCTGGAAGTGGCGCTGTGGCTCAAGTGGTAGAGCGCTAGCCTTGAGCTGAAGAGCTGAGGGACAGCGCCCAGGCCCAGAGGGCAGGCCCCACGACTGGACCCCCCCAAAAAAATTGTAGCTTAACATAAAATTATATAAGGGCCTTTATAATCCATTTTTGGTGCTTGCTTATTCATGTATTTTGTCCATTTTGCAAGGATTTTTAGTCTTCCCCATATAAAAAGTGATTACAGATACTAACCCTTTGTTTATAATTTTTTCTAATTTGTTTCTATTTGACTTTGCTTAATATTTTTGAAATGCATTAGTTTATTTTCATATAGTCAGGTTAATCTTTTCTTCCAAATCCTAATAGTTTGTCTTGTAAATAGCATATTGACTAGAAGTTTCTTTAATGAGCAGAAACTTGAGTTTTAACATTTCACAATTAATTTTTGTCCAGTTTATCAATAATTAATGTTTTTTTGTATCCCATTTGAGGAAAACACTCCCTACTAGAAAGTCATGAAGATTCCTTTGTCATCTCCCAAAAGTGAATGCATCCCCTTTGACATTTAACTCTGCTATCTAGCTATGCGTTGATTTTTACTGTGTCAAGTAGGGGAATTATGTCTCATTCTGATCCATTTTAAAATGGATTTGCTCAGCACCAGTTGTTAAAATGACCACCCTTTTATCTATAGAACAGATCTTCCTATTTTGTTTTATTTCTTTCTTTCTTTCTTTCTTTCTTTCTTTCTTTCTTTCTTTCTTTCTTTCTTTCTTTCTTTCTTTCTTTCTTTCCTTCTTTCTTTCTTTCCTTCTTCCTTTCCTTCTTCCTTTCCTTTCTTCCTTTCTCTTTCCTTCTTTCCTTCCTTCCCCTCCCTCTCTCCCTCCCTCCCTCCCTCCCTCCTTCTCTCCTTCCCTCCCTCCCTCCCTCTCTCCTTCCCTCCCTCCCTCCCTTCCTTCCTTCCCCTCCCTCCCTCCCTCCCCTCCTCTCTTTCTTTCCTTCTATTGTAGGTTGTGGAGCTTGAACTCTGGGCCTGGCTGCTGTTCCTGAGCTCTTCAGCTCAAGGCTAGCACTCTCACTTGAGCCACAGTGCCACTTCTGGTTTTCTGGTGGTTAATTGGAGATAATCACGGACTTTTCCTGCCCAAGCTGTCTTTGAACTTCGATCCTCAGATCTCAGCCTCTTGAGTAGCTAGGATTACAGGCATGAGCCACCAGTCTGGCTTTTTGTTGTTATTCTTAAAGGATATCTTGGGAATTCATGGCTTTTTACAATTTCAAATAAATTACATAGTTATGTGTAATGTTATGCCCTAATACATAGTTTTAACAAAAGTATGTATAGTTTCTGTTCGACTATACTTCTCAGTTATTGTAAGTTGCAGCTGATTTAATTCCAATCACAATCTTATTCCCGGGCTTAACTATGCATTTTCTGTGATAGAGAAGCCAGTTTTGGTTCCCTTAGATAAAATTTGCCATGTGAGCTCAGAAGCATAACCTATCCTTACTGGAATCTTCCTATGCCTGTGTTGTTTTTTTTTTTGTTGTTGTTATTAACACCATTACGGGATTTTTTTTGTCCATATGTGACACAGCCTGGTCAAGAGAGTAAAATTTTTCCTATTCTCCCACCTTACCTGTCCTTCCAGTCTGTAAAACATGTGCTGTTTGTCCCTCTTTTTGGGACCCTGCTTGCATTGATCAACCCAAGTTTGCTTCCAGATCTGATCATCATTATGTACATATTTTTGATTATCACATTATCCTTTTTTTTAATATAGAAAGGGGTAAAAGACATGCTTAATATCACACATAATAAATGTTAAAAAGTTGATATTCAAGAAATAATTAAGATTAGTTGAGTCCCCATGTGTCCTCTCTGTAATCCTAGCTACTCAAGAGGCTGAGATCCAAGAATCTTGGTTTGAGGCTAGTCTCAGTCTACAAAATAATTAGCAAAAAAGCAGGCTTGAGATGTGGCTTAACTAGAGGAGACAAGCTGAGCAAGCATAAGGCTCTGAGTTCAAACCCCAATACCAGCAAATAATGAAAAAAATTAAATAAAAATGCAGAACTTTGAATTCAATTAAAATTTCTAATGTAATAAATAGCAGAACCGAGATTTAATAATTCTGTGTAAATTAAAATCCTTATTGTTACATGGCCACATTGTCTCCTACCTACTGAGACTCATCATGATTTATAACCAGCATCAGTGTCATATCCTGAAACCTTTGGAAATGAGTCACTTCTGAAGTTTGTGACTATCCTAGGCAGGGTGAACAAGAGGAAGGCAGTCCTTGGAGAAAAGTGTTTCAGGTGGTGCAGATTCATAGTAACACTGAGTAGTAGCTTTGCTTGACCTGTTCACCAAGGTTTGATGTTGAAAGTGTAAATGGCTTCCTAAGATCTACAAATAAATCATAGACTGAGATGGGCTTATGCTAGGATTTTTGGGGTTCATAAGTCTAACATATTCATTAGCTAAAACCCTATTTTTATTTAAATTTTATTTTTTAATTTAAATTTTAAATTTATCTTAAATGGTGATGTATAGAGGGGCTACAGTTACATAAGTCAGGGAATGACTACCTTTCTTTTTGAACAGTCTCCCACTCCCTCATTTTCTCCCAGTTTTTCCCTTCTCTCCTCCCACCCCCTCCAAGTTGTATAGCTCATTTCCAATATAGTGTTTAGTGAGTATCACTGCTGAATTGATGTATCCTTTGTCCCACCATTTCTGTGCTTTTTCTTCTCCTCCCTAAATCAGACAAAGGGTACAGAAATAAAAAATGGCAACAGAAGGGAATAAACCAAAGGAAAGAAGAAAAAAGAACCACAAACATTACAATTAAAAACCTTTTGCTTGCATTTCTTGGAGTTCATTTTGATATGTATCATTTTATATGATTATATACACAAAGCTATTGAGCCTTTGCAATCTTTTCCTAAGAATATCCTCCTTTGTTCTCACATGTGAATGTTTAAATTGCTGTTTAATTAATCATGTCACAAGTGTATGCATTTGTATGTATTTGTCTTTTACTATCCATTGGGTTTACTTGTATATTTATAGCAGTATGGAGGTTTCTTTTTTTTTTTAATATCCTAATATTTATTTATTTTTTCTTATGTGGTACTGAGGAATCGAACCCAGGGCCTCATGCATGCAAGGCAAGCGCTCCACCACTGAGCCACCTTCCCAGCCCCTATGGGGGTTTCTTGAAAGACTAAACATAGAGCTTCCTGTGACCCAGCAATTCCAGTCCTGGGCATTTATCCAATAGACCACAAACAAGGCCACACTAAAACTACCAGTACAACCATGTTCATTACAACATTGTTTATATAGCCAAGATACAGAATCAACCCAAATGGCCCTCAGTGAATGAATGGGTCAAGAAAATGTTGTATATATACACAATGGAAGTATATGCTTCCATCAGAAAGAATGATAGTGCCCCATTCATAAGTAAATGGAAGATTTAGAAAAAATTATATTAAGCTAAGTAAGCCAGATCCAAAAAAACATAGACAGCATGATTTTTCTCAATGTTTTGATTTGCATATCTTTTATGGCCAGATATGTTAAATGTTTCTTCATGTGTCTATTGGCCATTCTGACTGCTTCTTCGGAGAAGTGTCTCTAAGGCTTTAGCCCACTTATTAATGGGGTTGTTGTTTCTTTTAGGATTTGGTTTGGGGGGGGTAATTTTTTTAGCTCTTAAGTGAGGCACTTGTCTGATGCATAGCTAGTAAAGCTCTTCTCTGAGCTATTTATCTTGCTAGCTTTGTCCTTCAGCATGCAGAAACTCTTCAGTAAAATTCTAGTTTATAGTGATTTTTCCACAGAAAATTTTTTTAGGCTTTTTTTTCCTACTCAAATCATATGTGAGCTTTTTTCTAAATATAAAAAAGTACCAAACAGTGTAAAGAATATACATGAATACTTCTGAATATAGTTGCTTTTTTCCTTTAAGGAAAGTTCTTAGGTATAAAGTCTGGTCATATTGAAGGACAGTGCAAACTATCAGATCATTTAATTTAATAACAAGATGTACATTTAAAAAATGACTGGGAATGCAAATGGCTAATAAACCTAAGGCTTTGTTAGTAATTAAATTTTAAGTGATATATCACTTTTACTTTACTGTGTTGGCTTCCTATCTCTGACAAAATACCTAAGAGCAATCAGCTTAAAATAGGAAGGGTTTCTTTTGGCTAATGATTTCAAAGGTTTCAGTTATATGCCAGAAGCACATTGTTCAAGTAAAGTAGCTTACCTTTTTTTTTTTTTTTGCTTACCTTTTAATGTTCGAGAATGAAAGAAAAATGAAAACCAGACCAGGGATAAAAATCTAACCTTGCCGGCGCCGGTGGCTCACACCTGTAATCCTAGCTACTCAGGAGGCTGATGTCTGAGGACGGCGGTTCAAAGACAGCCTGGGCAGGAAAGTCCATGAGACTTATCTCCAGTTAACCACCAGAAAACCAGAACTGGCACTGTGGCTCAAGTGGTAGAGCACTTGCCCAGAGTTCAAGCCCCATGACACCCCCCCCCCCCCCCGAAATCTACCCTTTAATTCAGGTGCTGTACTGATCTACTTCCTCAGACAAAGCCTCACCTTCTCTTGTTTCTTTCTTTCTTCTTCCTTCTTTCCTTCTCTCCCTTCTTTCTCTCTTTCTTCCTTTCCTTCCTTCTTTCTTTCTTTCTTTCTTTCTTTCTTTCTTTCTTTCTTTCTTTCTTTCTTTCTTTCTTTCTTCTCTCTTCTTTCTTTCTCTTTCCTCCCTCCCTTCCTTCCTCCCTCCCTCCCTCCCTCTCTTCCTTCCTTGTCAGTTGTGGGGCTTGAATTCTGGGCCTGGGCGCTGTCCCTCAGCTTTTCAGCTCAAGGCTAGCGCTCTACCACTTGAGCCACAGCACCACTTCCAGTTTTCTGGTGGTTTATTGGAGATAAGAGTCTCACAGAGGGGCTGGGAAGGTGGCTCAGTGGTAGAGCGCTTGCCTTGCATGCCTGAGGCCCTGGGTTCGATTCCTCAGCAACACACAAGCAAAAAAGAAAAAAGCCGGAAGTGGCCCTGTGGCTCAAGTGGTAGAGCGCTAGCCTTGAGCTGAAGAGCTGAGGGACAGCGCCCAGGCCCAGAGTTCAGGCCCTACGACCGGACCCCCCCACCCCCCCCAAAAAAAAAGAGTCTCACGGACTTTTCCTGCCTGGGCTGGCTTTGAACCTTGATCCTCAGGTCTCAGCCTCCTGAGTCGCTAGGATGACAGGTGTGAGCCACTGGCACCCAGCTCCTCTGGTTTCTATCACCTCCCTGTAGCCCATTAAATTATGACTCCATCAATGGATTAGTGCACTGATGAGACTAAAGCAGTCACGACCCAATCACTCTCAAGAGCCCCACCGCTGCACACTGCTGGACTAAGGACTAAGTGTTCAGCAAGTGAGCTTTAGGGAGACATTTTAGCTCCAAGCCATAATATTGTTTAAATAGTACTTTTTTTTTTTTGTCATGGAGCTTGAACTCAGAGCCTGGGTGCTGTCCCTGAACTTTGTTGTTGTTGTTGTTGTTGTTGTTGTTGTTGTTTTGGGTCCGGTCCTGGGGCCTGAACTCTGGGCCTGGGCGCTGTCCCTGAGCTCTTCAGCTCAAGGCTAGCGCTCTACCACTTGAGTCACAGCACCACTTCCGGCTTTTTTCTTTTTGCTTATGTGGTGCTGAGGAATCGAACCCAGGGCCTCATGCATGCAAGGCAAGCGCTCTACCACTGAGCCACCTTCCCAGCCCTGTCCCTGAACTTTTTTGATCAAGGCTAGCACTCTTATCACTTTGAGCCACAGCTCCACTTCCAGTTTTTGGTTGTTAATTTGAGATATGGCTGTCTTTGAACTACTATCCTTGGATCTCAGCCTCCTGAGTAGTTAGGATAAGTACTTTTTCACTCTTCAATGTTGAGTTCCAGCTATGTATTAGACACTAAGCAAATTCCAATATACTATGGTAGATAAGAAATTACAGAGCTTTTACTCTAAAAACAATCCTACACTTACTGAGCTTATTTTCTGGGGCAGGACTATACTAAACACGCTATAAACACTGCTGCATCTGATCACCACAAAGCCCACTACACTGAGGAGCATTTGTATCTAGCAAACAGGAAGCAAATGTTCACAGACAGACTTCCCTGAATCATGTAGCCATATTGACTGGAGAATGGAGGACCAAGTCTGACTGACCAATGATCTTAATCATTAGCTTGTGTGTGGGAAAGAGTTTTAAAACCTAAAATCAGTGGAAACTGTGTACAGTGCATTTCATTAAAACAGTTGCCTGTTAGGGAACAGTAAAGGAGGTGTTCTCATGTGGCTGGTGGGAGTATCTATCTATCTATCTATCTATCTATCTATCTATCTATCTATCTATCTATCTATCTATCTATCATCTATCTATCTCTCCTTTCTATAAAGCAATCTAGCAAAATTATAAGCCTTCAGGCATTTTTAAAATTATTTTTTTTACTTTATTCTACCTAATAACCCAGGACAGCAGGAAGGAGATAGGTTGAAGCTGAATAATGGATGCTTGTCTTCCCTCCATATAAAAACCTAAAAATATTTATATAAAAGCTTTATTTATTATAAGGAAAAATCTGCTATGGTAGTCCAAAATATAAAATGTTTTGCAGCCATCTAAAAGGGTATTATTGAGAAAATTTTGATAATGTGAGAAATGCTTTCAGAATAATATAATCATGACATGAAACTGATAAATTTTCAATTATATATAAAACAGTGCTAGTGCAAGTACATTAAGTATTAATGGTAGGATTATAGTAATTGTTTTCTTATTTATGTTCTTTCACACTTCTCAACTTTTCATAAATACCATTGACATTGAGAAAATAGGGTTTTTTTTGGGGGGGGGGGGAGGTCCGGTCGTGGGGCCTGAACTCTGGGTTTGGGCGCTGTCCCTCAGCTCTTCAGCTCAAGGCTAGCGCTCTACCACTTGAGCCACAGAGCCACTTCTGGCTTTTTTCTTTTTTCTTTCTTTTTTTTTTTTTTGCTTATGTGGTGCTGAGGAATTGAACCCAGGGCCTCATGCATACAAGGCAAGCGCTCTACCACTGAGCCATCTTCCCAGCCCCAAGAAAATAGTTTTTTATACTCAGAACAAAAACCCAATGGTTGATGGAAAAGGACAGTCTGTATTTACCTATAACATATTCCTTTTTACTATTCCTGAGTTACTGTCTGGTCAGCCAGATGAGCCAACTTGACTGAAGGTGTAGGTTATATGTATGGAAGTTTTTGGCCAAATTTCCTGCAGAAGAGCCTTTTGTGCTTATGAGAAGCAT
Organism: Dipodomys merriami; assembly: GCF_024711535.1. Lineage (NCBI taxonomy): Eukaryota > Metazoa > Chordata > Mammalia > Rodentia > Heteromyidae > Dipodomys > Dipodomys merriami. The sequence continues at coordinate 8,387,414 of NW_027205381.1, forward strand.
TTGAGTTATCAAGCAGTGAAATTAACACATCTACATTATTTCTTTTTCCTTTTCCTTTCTTCCTTTCTTCCTTCCTTCTTTCCTTCCTTCCTTTCTTTCTTTCTTTCTTTCTTTCTTTCTTTCTTTCTTTCTTTCTTTCTTTCTTTCTTTCTCTCTTTCTCTCTTTCTTCTTTCTTTTTCTTTTTCTTTTTGTTGGTCGTAGGGCTTGAACTCTTGGCCTGGGCCCTGTCCCTGAGCTCTTCAGCTCAAAGTAAGCGCTCTACCGCTCCAGCCACAACACCACTTCCGGTTTTCTAGTGGTTTATTGGAGATAACCGTGACCCTCAGATCTCAGCCTCCTGAGTAGCTAGGATTACAGGTGTGAGCCACCGGCGGCCGGCTCTACTTTATTTCTGTGAGTGCTTTGGAAATTTTTTTTTTTTTTTTTGCCTCTTAAAGTCTGTGTATGTTCTCCTGCATTCTTGTATTCTGTATTTAGTAGAGCCTGCTCTGTGCCTAGCATCATGCTAAGCTTGGCTTAAAAGGGGAAAAGAGAAGGATGCCTGCTCTCAAAGAAACTTAGTGTGATAGGAGAGGCAGAGAGGTAATAGCTACTACATCAAGTAATAAAAAGCTAAAATAAACAGAGAAAAACACAAGATGAACCCAGACAAGGGAGCCATGAGCTTTCTAGAAAGCACTTGCTGTTAAGGACTATTTATTTGGAAGTGGTGATATGGCTCAAGTGGTAGAGAATTAGCCTTGAGCGGAAGGGCTCAGGGACAGCGTCCAGGCCCAGAGTTCAAGCCCCATTACCAACAAAAAAGAAAGACTACTTATGTACCAATTAAACATCTGGGCATAGTATAAATGATATGATTGTTTTCCTCATACAACTTATCCTTAATTTCAACCTTTTAAAATAATTGCTTTTATTTGTAATAGCCCTACTGGTAGGTCAAGATCTCACAGGCTGGAGGAATGACTCATGTGGAAGAGTCCCTGTCTACAAAACACATGGCTTACGTTCAAAACCTGACCCCACACTACAGCCCCATCCTGGATTTTCTGATGATTCCATGTCCAGGAAATATCACAATCCTGCACATGTCTACTCTCTGGGGTGATATTTAGAATGAGATGATTTCTAGTCTGGAAGAACGGATAGTTTGCTGGAAAAGAAAGTTGTATAGCAATAATGCGAATGCAACAAGGGAAGTACCGCATCAGAGAATAGACCACATGCCATGCCAGCACTGTTAAAGGAGTGAAGAGGGACCTTGAACTTGCTTGTCCTTAGAGGTCAAGAGAATCAGAGTCTCTTCAGAGAGCAAGCACCATTCAAACTGGATCTTGAAGAACAGTTTTTTTTTCTGGCTCTAAAGTGACAATGACAGAGATGATAGTTGAGGTAAAAATTTTTTTTTAATATACAGCATCATGACATCATGTGGTGTGGGAGTACCCTAAAATTCTCACCTAAGTGATCCAAGAAAAAGAGAAGAAACAAGTTATAGGAACACGAGTGTAGAATGGGATCTAAGGAGTTTAGTGTGAAACTAACTTCCTGAAAATTGTCTGTGAATATTCCAGATAAAAATATCCAGTTAAGTCAGGCACTGGTTGGCTCATGCCTGTAATCCTAGCTACTCAGGAAGCTGAGATCTGAGAATAGCAGTTAGAAGCCAGCCTGAGCAGCAAAGTCCATGAGACTCTTATCTCCAAATAACCACCAGAAAACCAGAAATGACACTGTAGCTCAAAGTGCTAGAGTGCTAGTTTGAGCACAGTAACTCAGGACAGACCCAGAGTTCAAGCCCCAGAATGGGAGAAAAAAGTCCAATCAACAGTGAATGTGTAATAAAGGTCTGGAGTTCTAGACAGAGGTGGCAAGTAGGATACTGATTTTGAGTCACTAGTGAATGATAAAGGGTTAAACCACAGAAGTGGCTGAATTATCCAGAGGAACACTTGATTCAAGAGAAGTAGATCATGGAAACTTTACCTAGCTACTCTGTAGTAGAATTAATATTACATTATGAGTTAAATAGATTGCTACTAGTTGGTCCCAAAGTCAAGCCAGCATTTATAAAACTTGCATGTCAGTTCAAGTAATACACAATTTAATTTTGGTCAACAACTGTAAGCTGGAGTTGAAAATGTTACATTGTCTTTGATCCATTGGAATTGATTCTGGTACAGGGTGATACATATGCATCTAGCTCCAGGAACTGACTTATGTAAGTCAGGTAATGAGTACATTTCTTTCTGAACAGTGTTATCTCTTCCCTTGTTTCCTACCAGTTTTTTCCCTCCTGACTCCCCTCCCCAAAAGTTATATAGTTCATTTTCAACATAGTGTCTAGTGAGTATCACTGATGCATTCATTCCCCCTTTGTCCTACTTCTTCCCCTTCCCCTCCCCCAAACAGATAAACTTACATACAAGACAAAAGGTACAGAAATATAAAACTGTGACAAAGGAGGGGCTGGAATGGTGGCTCAGTGGTAGAGTGCTTGCCTTGCATGCCGGAGGCCCTGGGTTCGATTCCTCAGCACCACATAAGCAAAAAAATAAAAAAAGCTGGAAGTGGCTCTGTGGCTCAAGTGGTAGAGCGCTAGCCTTGAGCTGAAAAGAGCTGAGGGACAGCGCCCAGGCCCAGAGTTCAGGCCCCACGACCGGACCCCCCCCCCAAAAAAAACAAAAAACTGTGACAAAGGAGAAAAACAACACCAAAAAACAAAAAGCAAAATAATGAAAAGCCTCTTGTTTCCATTTCTTGGGAGTTCATTTTGATAAATATCATTTTATATGATCATATGCACATAGCCATTGAGCCTTTGTGATTTCCTCCTAATCCTCCTTTGGGCTCACTGTGTGGATGTTTAGAGTCTTGTTTAATTTACCTTGTTCAAGTGTAATTTTTTGTTTTTTTACCATCTATTATGTTTACTTGTAGATTTATAGGCACATTCTTATTACAGCAAATGTGGAAAACCATGCAACCTATGTATCTTTGGGTCTGCCTTACTTCACTTAATATAATTTTTTCCCAAATCTTTCCATTTCCTTATGAATGGGGCAGTATCATTCTTTCTGATGGAGGCATAGAATTCCATTGTGTATGTATACCACATTTTCTTGATCCATTCATCCACTAAGGGGCATCTGGGTTTATTTCATATCTTGGCAATGAACATGGTTAGACTGGCAGCTTTAGTGTGGCCTTGTTTGTGCCCTATTGGATAAATGCCCTGAAGTGGAATTGCTGGTTCATAGGGGAGCTCTATGTTTATAGTCTTTTGAGGCACCTCCATACTGCTCTCCAAAGTGGTTGAACAAGTTTACATTGCCACGTTGTGTAGTACAGTTCACTTTTGGCCACATCCTGCCAGCCTCTGTTATTGTTAGTTTTGTTGATAATGATCATTCTAACTGGGGTAAGGTAGAATCTCAATGTTATTTTGATTTGTACTTCTTTTATGGCCAGAGATATTGAACATCTCTTCATGTGTCTATTGGCCATTCTTCTTCCTCTGAGAAGTCTCTTTAAGTTATTAGCCCATTTATAAATTGGGTTGTTGTTTCCTTGGGGTTTTGTTTTTTGAGGGTTTTTTTATTTTTAAATAATTTTTTCTTGAGATTAAGTGATTACATAAATTTCACAGTATTGTGGGATAGTGATACTTAAAGTCACAAACCCATTTTAACCTTCACAAGGCAAATTCTCATTATCAGGGTTTATAAAGTTTGTGAATTCTATAAACTTTGACAATACAATTATTTCTTCCAAATTGGGTGATATATACATTTCTTTTCTTTAGCTGTTTCCTCTTTCCCTCTCATTTCTTCCCTCCCATCGCTGGCTTTGAGTTGTTTATTTTTTTTATCAATGTCCAGTGCAGCTGATGGGCCCTCTCTTGTATTTTTAATTGTTTCCCTCTGATTCTGTGCCCTTCTCTTAGCTTCCCTCAGATGTACAACATGTATATACCATATATGAGGTCAAGAACATGGAGTCATCTAGAAATGATATGATAAATTGAGTGGAGATCCTTTGTTTCTTGAGTCCTATTTACTTTGTCATGTCTCCTTGCATTTTGATGTTAACATCCACATATCAGGGAGACCATATACCATTTGTCTCTCTGATCTTGGCTTACCTTACTCAACATTATTTTTCTAGTTCCATCCATTTCCCTGCAAATGCCATTATTTTGTCCTTTCTAATGGCTGTATAAATATTCCATTGTATATAGGTACCACAATTTTTGGATCCATTCATCTATAGTGGAGTATCTGGGTGGTTTCCATATCTTGGCTATTGTGAACAGTGCAGCAATGAACATGGACATGTCCTTGTATCCTGGTTTCTGTTGGTCAGAGTAGGTGCCTAGGAGTGATATGGCTGGGTCATAGGGAAGGTCTATATTTAGCTTTCTGAGGTACATCCAGACTGTTTTCCAGCATGGTTCTATTAGTGTACATTCCCACCAGCAGTGCAATAGGGTTCCTCTTTCTCTGCATCCCTGCCAGCATTTGTCATTGGCTGAATTTAGGATATGTCTTTCTTTAAGTCATTAGCCCATTTATAAATTGGGTTGTTGTTTCTTTGGGGGCTTATTATTTGGGGGGGTTAATTTTTTTAGTTCTAAGTATATTTTAAATATGAGGCCCTTGTCTTATGCATAGCTACTAAATAGCTCCCATTCTGTGTCTTTCTATTTATCTTGCTAACTATGCCCTATGCCAGGCAGAAACTCTTCAGTTTGATTTATCCAGTCTTTCTTTGATTTGTTGTGATTCTGAATCTTAGGAAGTATCCAACCATTCCTAGGAGCCCTAATATTTCCTTTACACCTTCCAGTAATATTTTCATGGTATCTGGCCTTATATTGAGGTTTTTAAAAATCCATTTGGAATTGATTCTGGTGCAGGGTGATACATAAAGATCTAAGTTCAGTTTTCTGTGCGTGTATAGCCAATTCTGTCAGCACCATTTGTTGAAGAGGCTGTCTTTCTCTCATTGTGTGTGTTGGGTTCCCTTATCAAATATTAGGGGGCTATAGGCCTGTGGGTTCACTTTTGGGTCTTCTATTCTATTCCTTTGGTGCTCAGGTCTATTCTTGTGCCAGTACAAGCTGTTTTTATTACCATGGCTCTGTAATAGAGTTCGAAGTTTGGTATTGATATTCCTCCAGCACTGTTCTTCCTGCTAAGGACTGTTTCTGCCATTCGCTGTCCTTTTTTTCCAGTGGACATAGTTGTTCTGTGGCCTTGCTGCTCAGTTCTCATCTTGGGACGTTCATTAATTGGTCAGGTGAGATACCCTTTTTTTTCTTCAGTTATGCTTTAATGTACATCACACATTTTTCATGGCGTCATCCAAGAAAGAGAACATAAAGTTTTGAGTCCTTTAAGTTTGATACTTGAAACATCTTCATTCACCTTTTACTTTTAATGAAATATTTGAGCAGATGTAGAATCCTAAATTGAAGTTTCTCATCTACGATCTCATAGAAATTGATTTTTTTTATCTTCTAGCTGATTTCTACTCCCTTGTCCCCTGGGATTTTGCTTTCTTGGAATTCATAGAATAATCTTTTTTTCACTAGTATCCTGAAGTGTCATAACTATGTGCTTTACGTCAATAGTTCATCATGCTGGGCATTCAGTTTACATTTTCAATTTGGGTGCTTATATCTAGTTTAAGTAATTCCCTTAAGATATTTCTTTGATAATGTTCTTCTTTTTTGAGGTGAATCACTCTAGCAAAATGGTTAAGACCATAACTGATTGCCTGAGTTCAGATCGCAAGCAGCCAATTTACTGTTTCTGTCGTGGTCTTCTTCTCCCCCTCCCCCCTCCCACTCCCCTGTGCACATGCGTGCACCCCCCCCCCACATATACACACACACACCTGCCTTCCTTTTGTCTTCAGCTCATTTAAGAGAAACACTAAACTCTCTTCACTTTGATATGTTTTAATAACTGTAACTATTATTAGAGATGAAAACATTGAATTACTATTTGGCACATACTGACTTAAATACAATGTCCTCAGTCTTGTTTAAAATGTGCAAAATGAGTTGATTGATTCTGTGAAAGCCACTTGTGTCTTGCTGTAATTCCTTAGAGCAATGGTAATTTACAGAAGCCATAAAGCATCTGAGGAAAAAGCTTCTCATAACTGAACTTCAGTGTGTAGTAGGGGGACAAGGTGTTCTTGCTTTGTCACGGACTGAGTTGTTATACAAGTTTAAGGTAAGTTGGATTCTTGGCTGCAGGTTCAGGAGGGCTGTAAGGGCCTCACCTGGTTGGGCAGAAGGCTGAATGACCAGGGAAGAAGAAAAGGAAATAATTCTAGACTTCATGCCTACCTTCTACCCTTAAGTGTATGCCAGTCCAACTTCCAGCTGTGGACACCACAGACAATTTTCCTGAAAGACTTATTCTACCTCTGGAGTCCACCAGCACTGCCTACTTGGCAGGCTAGAAGTCTGGGGTAATCAGCCACCCGGAGAAGCCCCAAACCAGTGCTTGTTTAGCTGTAAAACTGTGGCAGACACTGTCTGGCAAGTTGTTTGAAAACTATGACTAGAAACAAGTAGCAGGTATTTAATTTGTAATAATAGAATTAATTCTTGGCATAATATACATTAGCCTAGTGGGAAAACACCTAAAAATCACAATAGAACTATGCTAATTAAAAATAAATGCAAAAACCTATGCTAAGATTTCCTGTACATGGCGCTGCACCAAATATATAGATGTCCCAGCTTACTCCCTCACTGATTCACACCATTGACGTCTATGATTAATACACAGAGTGGTAGCTGGCTTTATAGGACATTCTTTATTGGCCAGTTTCCCTTCTTTGTCTCACTTCCCCACTGCTTAGCAGTGTTTGACTTTACCTTCCCCAAATACCTTTGGAATAGATGCTTTGTCTCAGAATATACTTCTAGGGAAAGATGAGAACTAAAGTCTTTCTCTTCTTTTAAGAGAGAAAGTTTCTAGCACCTTACATGAATGTCTTCATACCTATAAATTGAGAAGGATGAACAAGAAATCAAATCAGAGACACTAGTAAGTGTCTGGAATATGTGTGAATAGTACAGGGAACTTGGAAGAGTGCTTAGAAGAAAATGCCTACTTTGCATTTTTCTCTGTGTTGATGCTCACTAACTTCCTTCTACCTGTAAATAGTTTCTCAATGCTAGGCACAATTCTGTTTTCTAAATTGCCATCACATTTCAGCCAGTCAGCCTAAGGGACCATTAAGTCTTCTCAGGCTCTTGAATTATATGGTTACAAACAGTCTCTTGTTTATTTCCTCTTTTTTTTTTTTTGTCAGTCATGGGGCTTGAACTCTGGGCCTGGGCACCCTCAGCTCTTCAGCTCGAGGTTAGTGTTCTACCACTTCAGCCATAGCACCAATTCCTTGCTTATTTACTGTAGCTAAATAGGTCTTGTTTATTCTGCCTGTCAATCTTTTCTCCTAGGATCAGTGAAATAATCTGTTACTCTAACCATATAATCCTGCAAAATCCATCAGTAGAACTGAAGGATATCTACACTCACCATCTTTTTCTCCAAAGACAGTGGCTTGAAAAGTGAAATATTACAGATAAAAACGGAGTTCTGGGCTGGGAAGGTGGCTCAGTGGTAGAGCGCTTGCCTCGCATGCTCAAGGCCCTGGGTTCGATTCCTCAGCACCACATAAGCAAAAAGAAAAAAGCCGGAAGTGGAGCTGTGGCTCAAGTAGTAGAGCGCTAGCCTTGAGCTGAAGAGCTGAGGGACAGCGCCCAGGCCCAGAGTTCAGGCCCCACGACCAGACCCCCCCCCAAAAAAATGGAGTTCTTAGAACTTGACTGATTAACTAAATTGGGGCTATAGGCATAGTTCAAGTAGAGGTCCTTTCTAGCAATCACAAGGCCTTGAGTTCCAATGACAATACTGCCAAAACTAAGAAATAAAAATGAAGAAAGCTAATAGCTATGGACAAGATTAAGTCCAAAGCAAGATTTTTTTTAATGCTTTTCTGGTGATTGGCTTTTCAACCAAGTTGATTAAACATTCTTGATTCCTCCCTCCAACCCCTGTCACCATTTCTTCTCCCACTGCCAGCACCTTGCCTCAGGGCTCACTTCCACGCTGGCTGTGAACAGCCTTCAAACCAGCTTTAAGCCACAACCTCCAAATTCTCTACTCACACCCTGGAGTGTTCTAAAATCCAAACATGATAATGTCACTTATTACCTAAACCCCTCCTATACATTCCTATTACCCTTAGGAAATTGTTCAAATCCTTAACGTGATCATGACTTCCTCCCTCCCTCCCATCCTCCCTCCCTCCCCTCTATCTTTTTGTGCAAGTACTGGGGCTTGAACTCAGGGCCTGGGTGCTGTCCTTGAGATTCCCCCCACCCCCCAAGGATAACACTCTAACACTTAAGCCACAGCTCCACTTACAGCTTTTTTGGTGGTTAATTGGAGATAAAAGTCTCCTGGACTTTCCTGCCTGGGCTAGCCTTAAACCATAATCCTCAGATCTCAGCCTCCTGAGTGGGTAGAATTACATGTGTGAGCCAGCAGCATCTGGCTGATGACTCCTCCTTGGACAACCCCATCTTCTTCCCTCTTCTTTTTCCTCTCTGACCTGTCTCCTGCTGGTCCTTCAGGACTGAGTTGAACTTTGCTGACTCTTGAGACTTCCTTGACTCTAACCCGCATCAGCACCATCTTGTATTTTACTGTAGTGAGTAGACCCACACTTGTTAATTCTTTATCAAGACCACGGTGTTCCAGTGGTGTTCCACCACTATGTGGTGGGAGATTATAAAGTGGGTGTGTGTCTAAGAACTCTACATAGAGGAAAGGAGAGCTGTTAACCAAGGACAGGAATATGAAATGCCTCGCACAGGTATCTCACACTGCTAGGAAGTGAGGAAGCTGCTGTTCGACCTAGACCGGATGCTTGGTCTCCCTCAGGTTCGGGCAGCTGAGTGCTCATTGTGGGAATGAAGCCAGATGAGCGCGATTTCCTGAGCAAGCAGTGTGTGTGTGAAACTGTTAAAAGATGAAACCGGTCTGGGAACGGTGTCCCCATCAGCTGAGATCCAGCCGTGCCCGAGACCCCGCGCCTCACACCGTCCCCACGCGCCCCTTTCCAGCTGCTGGGAAAGCAGCAGACCCTGGGCCAGTGTGTGAGTTCGAGTCCTCCCGGAGAGCGGGGAGTGAGGAACGGGCAGAGCGAGCGAGAGCGAGCGCATCACTGAGTCACCGGCGCCGCCAGAGCCGCTGCTCTGCCCAATCGTCAGAGGCGCCCTGGGGGAGCAGAGATATAAAAGTGCGGGGAGAATCCCGCGTGTGGAGCCAGTGAGGGCTGCGGGCCGGCTCTGCGCCCAGCGCGCCCTGCCCGCCCCGCGCGCCTGGCTCTGCGCCCCCCGCGCCCCGCGCCCCGCGCGCGCACGGGAGTCAGGGATCCCCGGACCGTGCGCTCCCGCAAGATGCGCCCGCACTTCTTGCTGCTGCTCCTCCTCCAGGCGGGGGAAGCCGCGGAGCGCGCCGAGGGCCGGGGCCCCGAGCCCAGCCCGGACGCGGCCCCGGCGGCGCCCAACACCTCCCGCTTCTTCTCCTGGAACAACTACAGCTTCTCCGACTGGCAGAACTTCGTGGGCCGGAGGCGCTACGGGGCCGAGTCGCAGAACCCCACGGTCCAAGCCCTGCTCATCGTGGCGTACTCCTTCATCATAGTCTTCTCGCTCTTCGGCAACGTGCTGGTGTGCCATGTCATCTTCAAAAACCGGCGCCTGCACTCGGCCACCAGCCTCTTCCTCGTCAACCTGGCGGTGGCCGACCTCATGATCACGCTGCTCAACACCCCCTTCACGCTGGTGAGGCCCGGCCCGGGGCGGGGGGGGGATGGCTTCAGCCCTCGGTGACCCCTCAACCCCCCTTCCGTCCCCCCTTCCCTCGCTCCTCTCTTCCTGGCATTCTCCGTCTCTCCCTGGGTCTCCCCCACCCCATCCTCCTCTTTCTCTCCGTTTTGGTCACCTCTGCGTCTGCCTTTCTGTCTTCACCCTCAGCCTCACGTCTCTTCTGTCTACTCATTTCTAGTTTCTAACTTTGCACTCTCTCCTCTGCTTTTCCGTCTTTCGGTCAGTCTCTGTCTCTCTCAAGTCCCCCCCCCCATCTCCTTTTTTATTTCTTTTCTGATCAGTCCCTCTATGGTTTTAATTTTCTCTCTCTTCCCCACTTACTCTCCTTCTGTGGTTTTCTCTCACATTGACTCCTGCCTCCCCTTCCGCTCTTCTTTTTTCTCCATTACTTTCTTCAGCTCGTGACATTGGATCAAACATCTGAGTGTCCGCAGCTGGTTGCAAATAAGGGAACATTTGCTGTTTGAACTCATTGCATTGGACATTTTTAAAAAACTTACCAAGCAGTAAATGAAGCAGATGTAATGATTAGGTCTGAAATTATTATGTCAAGTCATCTCCCTACTCTTGAGTGAGCCTCCTCTTCCCCATTCACAGGGTGCTGCTATTTGCTGCACTCAAACAATAATTGTCAATGAAACTTTGCCTTTCCCTAGGCTGCTTAGCTGGATTGCATTTCCCATCTGTGGTTGTGTGTGTGAGCCCAAGGCCTGTGCTGGAATAAGATGAGGATGAGGTGGACTTGGGCCCAGACTCAGGCAGGTCTGAGGCTTTCCTACATGGTTATTTCTCCTCCAGCCCTTACTACCAGCATCAGTGATGCCATTTCTGTCATTCACAAGCCAGGGGGCAGTTCTGTGGGTTTAGAATGAGGGTTATGACTTAGCAGTCATAAGGACAGATACACAACAGGTTTCTGTAACATGAGTTTTGTTTTCAATTTATAGAATAACAAATGACTTATTTACTACCAATCAGAATCTGTTCATGCCTCTCTGTCTCTCCCCTATTCAGTGTGAGCATGCATGAGCACGCACACACACACACATGCACACAAACACACAAAGACACACACATAGAAATGAAAGACAACAACTAAAGGATGAACCTTTTCAAGAGTTTCTACCTATGTGGATGTTCTTCTAAATCTTTTCTCTTCAAAACACTCATCCAGTCTCTTGTTCTCTTATGAGGACATTACTTATATTTTGTAGCTAAGGAAACTAAGGTAAAGAGAGGTTCAACCTTTATCCATAATGAGTTACATCCTTTAGTTGAAGTCCAGTGTCTGTTACTCATAGGAAAGGGGGACATTCTTGAACTATGTTCTGATTCTGCTGCTCCAAACATGAAGTTGTCCTGTTTGCCCTCCAGCTTATACGTAACCTATTGATGGTCCCCTGGATCCACTGAGCACTGACCAAGAATAGAAAGGTTTCTGACTAACACCCCTTCTTCTTAGTACATAAGAAAGCAGAAGCTCTGGCTCCACTTTCTCGGTTTCTAAGCTGAGAAATGGAAATGCCAAGGTTAGAGCAGGGAGAGCCGGGAACATAGCCATAGCCCTGCTGCCCAGAGCCATGTGGCTATGTACAAGACCCAGGAGTGATCTAGGAGACCACAGATCTGACAGTCCCAGGGTGTCTCCTTCAAGAAAAGACATTGAGGTCCTGAAAACTCAGTATTCCCTCTGGCACAAGCAAACCCTTGAACATGACCTATGGACCCAATCCAAACTCATGGTAGAGTTTTGAAAGTGATGACAATGAGAGAGAAGGTTTTTTGGAGGGAGGGTCTTAGAGCCATGCAGTCTACTCAGCCTTTGGCTAGTTGGTAATTGTATCTTCCTTCCCCAATCTACCTTCCTCTACTTCATACATCATAGTTGTAATGAAGCCTAGCGCTAGGGTAGACAAACCAAACAATGGCAGAGACAGACACAGGATATAGTGGAGCTCACAGAAGACAGGTTTTCATTTTGACCTGCCAGAGTGCCATGCCTGGGTCAAAGGAAACCTTCAAAGGACATGACATTTCCATGTGACCTAGATGAATGGCAGTCTACCAGGTCAAGAGTTGAGATGAATGCTCAGTGCAGACAGGAACAAGGCGAGGAGGCAGCAAATTTCACTGTGTATTGAAGCTCTGTGTAGCTGGAAAAGCAGACAAGAGGCACAGCAGAGGGATGGCAGTGAGGGTGGGCTCAAGAGATGGAGATGGGCCAGAAAAAGAGACTGGGGCCATGTTTGCTGGGCTGGGATATTCATTTGCAGCTGGCTCTGTCCTGAGAACTGTGACAATGCTCAGCTGGATGATGACAGCCATCTGATCTGTGGTTAAGAAATCCTTTTCTTTTTTTTGGGGGGGGGGGTCCAGTCGTGGGGCCTGAACTCTGGGCCTGGGCGCTCTCCCTCAGCTTTTCAGCTCAAGGCTAGTGCTTACCACTTGAGCCACAACACCACTTCCGGCTTTTTTCTTTTTGCTTATGTGGTGCTGAGGAATCGAGCCCAGGGCTTCAGGCATGCAAGGCAAGAGCTCTACCACTGAGCCAACTTCCCAGCCCTGGTTAAGAAATCCTGGTAGCAATATACAGGCTGAATTATTGAGAGGCAAGACTGCAGAAGGGGGAAAGCTGTGGTGAGGCTGTCATAGCCCCATGGCCTTGGGTCTGAAGAAGAGGGAACTGGTTTGAAAAATATTTAGAGGTTTGAATTTGGTCACTCACTGAGTATGGGGAATGAAAAGCAGGAGTATCTGAAGATTGCTGTCTCAATAATGTTTCTGGGCTGCTCAAAAGCCTCAAATGGCTTTGAATCTTTCCATTGACCTGGAAAAACAGCCTGGGGCCTGCTGTCCTTGTGTTATAATTTAGCCAATCTTGTCCGCCTTTCTTGTGTGCATGCCAGCTAAATCAACTCACTCAGACTTCTGGCCTAGTGTCTATGTCTCTTTTCTTCTTTTTTTTGGGGGGGGGGGGGAAGGGAAGGGCACGGGGAACGTATTGGAGCTTGAACTCAGAGCCTGTGCACCAACCCTTAGCCTTTTCACCCAATGCTGGTGTCCTACCACTTGAGCCACAGCTCTTCTTCATATCTCAGCTCTGAGTAGCTAGGATTGTAGCCATGAGTCACTTGTGTCCAGACAGTATCTATGACTTTTGTTCTGATCTCCACATGTATAAGTCCTTCCTCATTTCTAATGCTGCTTACACTGTCACAATGGCAAATTATGACACATGCTTGCTATGAAAGAGGCATACTCATACCTTCTCTACATGTGTAATCCATCTCATTTGATTTTCCTACTAACTATGTGAAAAGGCTTGATCTGATTTACAGAGGAGGAAAAATGGGCCTCAGAGAGACCTTAGTGTTTTGGCCAAAATTCTGCTCTAAGTACAGGGAATATTCTTTCTGTTAGGCTAAATGGCTATCGCCACTCCTCTCTGGCCCACTCCATCTCTACCCGCCACCTCCCTCCAGCCCCCACTCTTCATCTCCATAGCACATACACTGATTACTTTCTATCTTTAATTCAAGTTGTTTAAGCCCTCCTCTGCCCAGATTGGAAGCTCCTCTATTAGAATCGACACACAGTCTCTCCTGGGCATACTATTCAAGCATTAATTGAGTGAGCAAATAGTGCTGAATGAACATGATGAGGATGAGGTCTGCTCCTAGGGCTATACCCTTTCTCCACTCTAATCTATACTTATTTAGGCCCCTGGGTCACCTTCCCAGATGATGAGTTGCAAAACCAGTTTAGACAACATTTCCTAGCATGGGAGTTTGGAATATAGCTGAATGGTACAGTGGCCAGCACCACCAAAAAACAAAAACAGATTCTAACACAGCCATATTAGAACTTTTCAGACATTTGCTCACTAGACTAAATTCTGATCGGTCAATAAAAATTTTATTACACATAAAATACAACATTTTCTTTCTTTTCATTTTTTCTTTTTCTTTTGCCAGTCCTGGGGCTTGAACTCTGGGGCTGGGCACTATCCCTGAGCTCCTTTTTGCTCAAGGCTAACATTCTATCACTTGAGCCACAGCGCCACTTCTGGCTTTTTCTGGTAGTTAAATGGAGATAAGAGTCTGTCACAGTTGGGGGGGAGGGGGGAGGCTGGGAAGGGATGTGAAGGGTAAACCAAAGGAGGAGGGTGCAATGCTTGGTAAGAAATGTACGCATTATCCTGCCCATGTAATTGTAACCTCTCTGTACAGTATGTTCACAAATAAAATAAAATTAAATAAAAAAAAAGAGTCTGTCACAGTTTTTCCTGCCTGGGCTGGCTTCAAACTATGATCCTCAGGCCGGGCGCTGGTGGCTCACGCCTGTAATCCTAGCTACTCAGGAGGCTGAGATCTGAGAATCGTGGTTCAAAGCCAGCCCGGGCAGGAAAGACTGTGAGACTCCTATCTCCAATAAACCACCAGAAAACCGGAAGTGGCGCTGTAGCTCAAGTGGTAGAGCACTTGCCTTGAGCTGAAGAGCTGAGGGACAGCGCCCAGGCCCAGAGTTCAAGCCCCGCGACCGACCAAAAAAAAAAAAAAAAAAACTATGATCCTCAGATTTCAGCCTCCTGTGTAGCTAGGATTACAAGCATGAGCCACCAGTATATACATCTTCCTTGCTTGCTTCCTTCCTTCCTCCCTCCCTCCCTCCCTTCCTCCCTCCCTCCCTTCCTCCCTCCCTCCCTCCTTTCTTTCTTTCTTTCTTTTTCTTTCTTTCTTTCTTTCTTTCTTTCTTTCTTTCTTTCTTTCTTTCTTTCTTTCTTTCTTTCTTCCTTTCTTCCTTTCTTCCTTTCATTAATTGTACAGGGAATTTCATTGTGATATTCTATATATGCATGCAATGTGCCACGATCCATTTACCACCTATCAGTTTCCCTCATTTTCTTACTCACTACTTATTTCAACAGCCTTCTATCAATGTTCCAGACATTTTTGTCTATTGTTCTGTAGACTTTATACTAAGCCCAAAAGTTAGAAGCCATTTTAGCAAATGTAAAATGTCCAGAGATTTTTACATATATTGACAGTCAAGACCTGTCTGACCTCTGGTTGCTTGTCTCTAGGTTCGGTTTGTGAACAGCACATGGGTGTTTGGGAAGGGAATGTGCCATGTCAGCCGCTTCGCCCAGTACTGCTCCCTGCATGTCTCAGCACTGACACTGACAGCCATTGCTGTGGACCGCCACCAGGTGAGACCCCTCCCCCCCCACTCCCATTCCCAACTCTGAGCACATCATTAAACCCTTTATTTTAGTTTTGCAAAAAGTTATTCCCAGTTTGATTTTTCCAATTAAATCTAACTACTAGCACTTTCTGTTTCAGAAACAAATGAGCTTGTTTTGATGGTAGTAAGGTGAAGCTGAAGTTATTGAAGAGGTGGTGAGGAGGGAAGTTATAGTTACATAAGTAAAATAATGAATACATTTGTTTTTAATCATTGTTACCACATCCCTCATTATCTTCCACTTACCCCTCCCTATCCCCATCCCTGCCAAGTTGTAATGTTCATATCCAAGTGTCAAGTGAATATCAATGTTGCTTTGGTTAATCATTTCTCCTGTTGTTTCTGTGATTCCCTTTCTCTTCCACATTTTGAATAATTTTACATGCAAAACATGAGGTACAAAAAACTAAGAGAAATGAAAAAATTAAAACAATAGAAAAAAAGAACAAACTACATACAAGGTCTAATAAGAACCTTTTGTTTCCATTTATTGGTGTTCATGTTGATATGCTTCGTTATATATGGTCCTATGCACTAAGCAGTTATTGAGATCCCCTGTTAAAAATATCATAGATGTATTCTAGTTCTTACAAATGAGGGACATCATGCAACTTACTTTTCTTTGGGCCTGGCTTACTTCACTTAATATAATTTTTTCCAAGTCTTTCCATTTCCTTATGAATGGAGCAATGTTATTCTTTCTGATGGAAGCATAGAATTCCATTGTGTATATGTATCACATTTTCTTGATCCATTCTTCTACCGAGGGGCATCTGGGCTGGTTCTGTATCTTAGCTATGGTGAAAAATACTGCAATGAACATGGTTGTGCTGGTAGCTTTAGTATGGCCTTGTTTGTGGTCATTTGGGTAAATGCCCAGAAGTGGGATTGCTGGATCATAGGAGAGCTCTATGCTTAGTTTTTTGAGGAAACTCCACAATGTTTTCCAGAGTGGTTGAACAAGTTTGAAAGCAGCACATAATTGCAGGTCAGAGAAAAGTCTGTAGAGTGGAAGATGGATATGTACTGGCCAGACCGTGGAGGAGTAAACAAACTGGGATGCCCAGGTGGCAGGAGTAGGTGACAGAGTGGTGCATGGAAGAGTCCACAGTGAGCACCATGGGTGACTCTTTAGTGACAGGAATCCAAAGCAGACCCCAGCATATCAGTCCTGGAAAGGGAATGGTTCTAGGTTAGTTGCCTTACACATGCTAATTTAGTACGCCATATTGTCTGTTTAGACTATACTGAGTCAAGGAGCAAGGGCTCAGGGAATTGCCTGTGTAGCTTTCCCAAGATCCTGTAACTATGAATGAGGAAGCTAGAATGGAGACTGTGATCTATCTGGCTCCCTCATCACTAGACTGCTCTACTCCAAGATGACTCAAAGGAACCTACACATCCACATCAGTATTGTTAAACAGAGAGATGGAATTTGTCTTGAAAAGCAGCAAGAGGTACCAAGGATCAAGGGACAGAAGCTTAAAAACGCAGATTCAATGGGAGAAATGAATATTTAATAGAAATATCTAAAGGTAGACTAAACTGCTTGAAAGGTAATTAATTTCATGTCACCAGCCATATCTAGGAAAGTCTGAATGACACCTTGATACGGATACCTTTTGAAGGGATTCATGAATCAGATCAGAAATTGGGTTGACCAGACTGAAAAAAATCTCTTTATCTCTGAATGCTGTAATTTTGTAAAGACCAGCTCTTCATATCTATTGCAGGGATGTTGTGGAAAATGTAAAAGTTTATATACCAATATTTCCTTTCTTTTCTTAATTCTCCCTACTTTAATAAGAGCTATGGGTTGCCTTTACCTAGCCCATGTTGAAGCCAATTTAACACAGATAACTGAGAGGTGACTCATGAAGTGAGAGTGGCTCTGAGGAACAAAGGGGAAGTGTTGCTCATAGTGACCACATAGCTAGGACATATGCTTATCTATGGAGGATTGACCTAAAGCCAACATAGTCCATGAGCAGGGTTTAAGGCCTCTGCCTAGGCTGATTCCCATCAGAGTATAAGGATGAAAAATGGCAAAGTCTAGAATAAAAGTGCTCTGAAGCTTCATCACATCCTCTCAAAAAACCTTGGAAGAAATGGAAGAAAAAGCAACATTTGAGTGTCCCGTATGTCCTAAAATGGTATCCCAAGGCAGCAGCAGCGGGACTAACCATCCCCAAATACCTTTAGCAAGAAGGAATGAGCCTCAGATGTTTCCAAGTCTTAAATAAATCCATATTATTTAAACATTTTAGAATTGACCCACCTATAATAGCAATTCCACAATGAATGTTCAGCCCAAGGCCTTCAATGCTGCCTCTTCTATGTGAAGGATGCTGGCTCATCATGGCAAGGTTAACAGCAGCCTTAATAAATATTATTGTGAGCTTCTGAGAAGTGACAATGCAGCCTTCCCTCCTACCATAAGTCATGAGAAGTTACTGTCCGTGTCTCTCGGCACCAGACCTTTGCAGGCCCTTTCATGTTTTAGAGGGTCAAGCGTTTTAGAAGGCAGATCTTGAAGAGGTAGGGACCAAGGATGAACTTTTCCCTATGCCATCTTTGTTCTGGAAGCTGGCTAGACCTCTTCTTTGGTACCTCCCTGCTCAATTCACTGCAGCTATAGGCTTCTGAACTGTCAACCAGTGTGATCCCAGATGATCTGTGGATGAAGCAGAACTGTGCCCTACCTCAGCTATCCAACATAGCTCAGGGGCTCAACCATGAAAGGAAATGTTGCTTGACAATAAATATACCCTACATCAACAGGTGTCTCATTTGCCTCAATCTTTTTCCCTAGTAAAATACCCTTTGCTTATTTTCCAGGTGATTATGCATCCCTTAAAACCCCGGATCTCCATCACTAAGGGTGTCATCTACATTGCTGTGATCTGGATCATGGCTACTTTCTTTTCACTCCCACATGCAATCTGCCAGAAGTTATTTACCTTCAAGTACAGGTGAGATGTACTCATAGAAGCAGTCTAGGGCTCTAGGGAGCTTGCTCCATCCCTCTCCTCCCAAATTGACAGCTGCCTTCTTGGCAAAGGGAAATTGGTGTTTGTTCCCTTTGGATTTATAACTCTGAAGATTAGAAGTGCCTGTGTCACTGGGCTTCTCTCCTTTTATCTATCCTCTCCCGTTACTTTCTGGTCTACACACATTTACTCCTGTCCCCCCCTCCCTGTTTTTTTTTTTTTTTTTCTTTTCTGTACAACTTTTGCTTCTTCAGTCGCTTTCAGTGTGCCTACGAGGACAACAGAGTAGTTATCAGAGTCTGCCACTAGGGGGCATACACTCACATTGCCTTAGATGAGACTCAACACTGCCTTGTTTAGATTGAGCAAGTTTTTTTTTAAATCTTTTTAAAAATTTTTATTCTTATCTTTAAGTTGTGCAAAAGAGTTGCCATTCAACAAAATGCATCTTTTTTCTTCTTTTCTTACATTAAAATTTTTTTCTTTTACTGTGATGTACAGAAGGGTTACAGTTATATAAGTAATGAGTACATTTCTTGTTAAACATTGTTACCTCCTCCCTCCTTTTTCTCCCATTTTCCCTCCCCCCCCCCGCCCCAACTCCCTTTCCTCAAGTTGTAAAGTTTGTTTTTAGCATAGTGTCTCGTGAGTATCCCTGTTGCATTGGTTCACCCTTTGTCCTTTGTCTCACCATTTTGTTATTCCCCTTCCCTTCCTCAAATCAGACAAACATATATACAAGACAAAATAAAAAAAACAGTGACCATAGGGGATAAACAAAAGGAAAAAAGAAATAAGAAATAACGTCATGGGCTGGGAAGGTGGCTCAATGGTAGGGTGCTTGCCTTGCATGCCTGAGGCCCTGGGTTTGATTCCTCAGCACCACATAAGCAAAAGGAAAAGAGCTGGAAGTGGTGCTGTGGCTCAAGTGGTAGAGCGCTAGCCTTGAGCTGAAGAGCTGAGGGACAGCGCCCAGGCCCAGAGTTCAGGCCCCACGACCGGACCCCCCCCCAAAAAAAAGAAATAATGTCATACAGCACATTAAAAAACAAGACCAAAACAACTTTCATTTCTACATCTTGGAGTTCATTTTGACTACTATTCATTTAAATGTTCACACAAAACATGCATTCATGTATATGAATAAGATGGGGTTTTCTACTTCTTTTGAGCTCCATTCTGGTGTCATTACCATGTGCTCTCACCAAATGAGAATTTCTTTCAAACACTCAAGGTTTAAAAGTTTTTGAATTAGTTAATTAAAACCTATTAGACAAAGTTAAGGAAGACTTGGCTTGTTTCTGATCTGATACCTAGGTGATCCCAACTCTTTGTGTACTATCTCTACATTTTGAACCCTCATTCATATTCACTAAAGAAATGGTGAATGAGCTTAGAGTGATCTCAGCATTTTACAGTTGCAGGTGAGATTTCTTCAGAACAGGTGTTGGGATGGAGGCAGGTGCACATCCAAGTGTGTCTGAACTCCCACAAGTGATGAGTGAGGAAGTAGGGAGATGAGAGTGAGAGAGGGAGAGACCAACCAAAATGGATTTTTAGGAGAAGAGGTATCAGTGAGTGCCATTTGAGGCTCTAGAGCAATGTGACTGGCCCACTTTACTTGCACCGAGCCAAGCAAGCCAGACTTTCACATTCTTCCCTCAGCGATTGGTTCTAAGCTTGCTGGAGGAAATGGAAACTGCCAGCCACTTCTCTTCTTGAGTCTATGGAAGAGCTGTCATTGGCTCAGGGTTGTCCTGTGTGCTAGCTCTTTCTTTGTGCTCATCAGGAGTTGGAGGCTGGTGCTCTGACTGACAACAAGGATCTTGAGATGGAAGTAGAGGTGTGGCTGGCATGGTACCATCTATGAATGAAAAAGCCAAACATGAGTACACGTCCATGAAGTCAGGCCCTAGTACACACACACACACACACACACACACACACACACACACACACACACACACACACACACACACACACACACACCAAGAGAATTCTGGGGCATTGAAGTGGAAAAGACAACTGTACTCACGCTGGTGACAAAAGCAGAGTCTAGAGTTTGGGTGGGTTTCTGAAGGCTCCTCCACAAATTCCAGGACATTGGAAAGAATCACGTAATCAGACCCTCAACCTTCACACTTCCCATTTTCCTTCACATCTTAAAGACTAAATTTTGTTACTTTCTAACAAAAGGAAAGGGAGTTTCCTCTTTCTTTTGCCAGTAATGACACCAGCACATATTATAAGCCATAAGCACACATGTAAGAATGGCAAAGAGGTCCAGGGCACATTCTATATATAATAATATTGTTATATATGAATGGCTGAAGTTCCATTTACTGATCAGGTCTTCCTACTCATATTCTCAGTCTATCTATCTATTACATTTCAGTTTCCCTTGGGAAGGAGACCCTAGAACAATGGCAAATTCTAACTTTTTTTTTTCATGAATGAACTAGTTTTCAGGGTAGGACACTATTGCTTCATTCATTCATTTACTCAACAAATACCTATGGGGTCTTTATTATGGGTTAGGAGCATGTAAGGTTAAAGGACATGAAGTGATTCAGGGATCTTTCATTTTCCAAAAAACATATATTGTTCTTATAAATGTGATATACAGAGGAGTTACAGTTATGTAATCCAGATAAAGTGTATATTTCTCTTTGGACAATATCATCCTTTCCCATGCTCTCTCTCATTTTTCCCTCCAGTCCTCACCTACAAGTTATATAGATTATTTTCAACATAGTGTCTAGTGAGTATCACTGCTGCATTTGTTCACCCTTTGTCCCTCCATTTCTTTTCCTCTTCTTACCCTCCCAAAGATAGATAAATGAATCAACAAGGCAAAAGGAAATGAAAACA
The DNA here is from genome assembly GCF_024711535.1 of Dipodomys merriami. Taxonomy (NCBI): domain Eukaryota; kingdom Metazoa; phylum Chordata; class Mammalia; order Rodentia; family Heteromyidae; genus Dipodomys; species Dipodomys merriami. The sequence continues at coordinate 8,408,442 of NW_027205381.1, forward strand.
ACCATAGCATCCCAAATCCCTCTTGTTTTCATTTCCTGGAGTTAATTTTGAAAAATAGCACATAGCACATAGCTATTGAGCCTATGTAATTCTCTCCTAAGAATATCCTCCTTTCATCCCACTCTGTGTAAATGCCTAGAGATCAGGGATCTCTCTTACCGGAACCACCCAGCCTTGTGGAGAACCAGAAACATGAGCAGATAATTAACCCATGGCTCTAAAAGTGTATTAGACAGACAGGCAGGCAGGAAGAAGAGGTAGGCTTCTTAGGAGGAAGCCTTTCCACACCTGTATCTCCTCTTTCCCTCTCCTTCCTGTCCCCAGCGAGGACACTGTACGCTCACTATGCCTGCCAGACTTCCCAGAGCCAGCCGACCTCTTCTGGAAGTACCTGGACCTAGCCACCTTTATCCTGCTCTACATCCTCCCCCTCGTCATCATCTCTGTGGCCTACATGCGCGTGGCCAAGAAGCTGTGGCTGTGCAATGCAATTGGTGATGTGACCACGGAGCAGTACCTTGCTCTGCGGCGCAAAAAGAAGAAGACCATCAAGATGCTGATGCTGGTGGTAGTCCTTTTCGCCCTCTGCTGGTTCCCCCTCAATTGCTATGTCCTCCTCCTCTCCAGCAAGGTCATCCACACCAATAATGCACTCTATTTTGCTTTCCACTGGTTTGCCATGAGCAGCACCTGCTACAACCCCTTCATCTATTGCTGGCTGAATGAGAACTTCAGGGTTGAGCTAAAGGCATTATTGCGCATGTGTCAAAGGCCTCCCAAGCCTCAAGAAGAAAGAATGCCCTCCCCAGTGCCTTCCTTCAGGGTGGCGTGGACAGAGAAGAACCATGGTCGGAGGGTTGTGCTAGCCAGTAACCTCTTGCCTGCTACCCAGCTCCAATCTGGGAAGACAGATCTGTCATCCGTGGAACCAGTTGTGGTGATGAATTAGGAGAGATTGAGAAGAGACAAGGAGAGGGTCCTGGCCAATCTTCACAGTGCTGGAAACAGAGTTCCTAGGACTGTAGGGATTCCTAGCCCCGTGTAATGAGTAAACCATGAGGCACCAGTTAATAAATCTCCATCTAAGAAATGCTGTGAGGTGTAGCACCTGGATTTCAGAGCAAAAGGACTTAAGGCAACCTTAGCTCCGACAATGGCAGAATCAGTCAGCTGCTTCTGTCAGAAGCTGCCTCCCCGCCCTTCTACTGAGGAAGCCTGAGATGCACTCTAGTTGTGGCTGACCCATGCACCTGGCCCTGCAGAGGGCTGGTTCACTGGCCAGAGAAATGTCAGCAGGTTAGTGCTCATACCGAGGACCTCATGCCTTACCCTTTGAAGTCACTGTGCCGAGATGAATCACAAGTCCAACTTATAAGAACTCACTTATGTTCCCTAAATACAAGCGAAAACATTTATTACCATTTTGAACAGTTCAGAAAATTGTAAAGGAAATGATTAAACCCAACCAATCCATGTGTGATCATTTTGTGGCTTTATTTGTGACTTTTCCCCTTTGTATATATGTCTCCTTGTGATTTTGTGCATATGCATGTGTGTACCACCTAAACTTTTGAACTGTAATTTTCTATTTACATTCTAATAACCAACAAGAGGAATAGGCATAACAGAGTACTTCTCAGCAGTGTTCAAGCGGTGTCCACTAGAAGCACTGAAGAATGGCTTCCAGGGGAACTCTAGGTGAAGGTTGCTAAGTCAACAGGACCCATTCTATTGTGTGGCCAGTGGTGAGCAGGACTGAATGAGGTCCCTCTCTCTAGAGGAGACGCTATCGCAATGAACCATGGTACAGGTCAGCTAGAAAATGTATTTCTTTTTTTCTGCAATCACGCAGAGACAAGAAAGGCTGACACATTCCTCCACTTTCATAGTGGATGAGAAGCCTACTTTCCATCATGCTGGAAATAATCATGCTTGCACACCTCATCCACCCAAGCTGTCTAGACAGGCTATCTCTCTGCATTGTCTGATTAATGAGATTTTTTCCCACACCAGTTCCTGAAAGAAGACAGCCAATATCACCTTAGCAATTCACATGTCACTTCCTAATACCTATGGCATCCTCAAAGAAACCTTATTCCTTTTAAGGGCCACTTGCTAGAGAAATCTAATTCCAGAGACTGAATATTCTCATCAGCTTCTATCTAGTCCTGAGTTTTTATGGTATGAGAGAGAGAGAGAGAGAGAGAGAGAGAGAGAGAGAGAGAGAGAGAGAGAGAGAGAGAGAGAGAGAGAGAGAGAGAGAGAGAGAGAACGCATGCATGAGAGCAGGCAAAACAGTTTTGTTCTATGAACAACTGTTGTACTGTATTGGGTTTAGCTCCAGAAAGTTCCTAGAAGCAAGGCATTTCATGTGAAGCTGGATGAGAAACTGAGGCTTATAGAAGAATGGGTGTGTCCAAGCTTCACTTAGAGTGCTTGGCTATTAATAGAATCAGAACCTGGTTACAGCCCCTCCTTCCCTAGGATGAAACATGGAATGTCCTAGTCTATTCATAAGGATGACAGAAGACCTTCAAGATACACAATTAAAAATTATTTTCTGAACAGCTGTTTTTGAAAAGAAGATATTCATTGGGAGAGAGTGCTTTTGAAGTTCAGAGGGCTCCCAAAGTGAATTTTTCAGGCGAAACGGCTCACGTTTCTGTTTTTATGATAGGAAGAAGTAATTATGAGTTTCACTTTAATGCTGCTATAGAAATTTTGTAAACCAGAGTGAGAATATGCAGCAGGAATAAAGAAAAATGTTCTTGCCTTGAGACTGATGGGGAAAGCTTCTTCATGCCTATGTAGAAATAATAATAATGCCCAGGCACAGAGCAAAGCGGACTCAGGCCTGAGGGCCTCCAGTTACTCATGTCTGCCCCTTCTCTCTGCTCCCTGTACGCCTCAGAGCACATGGTGATGTGTAATTGTGCATGGGAATTTTGTGAAACTCAGGTTTCTTCAATGTTGTGTAAAGAGCACTTTATTGTAAATTACTCGTCTCAATAAAGTATCACTTTTGTGTGTGAATTGTGCCTCTTAGATGGATATATCCCAACTAGTACCCTTTAAAATGGGAATTGACATAAATTATGTGACAAGAATGTGGAGATTGTGTGCTCCAAGGCCAGGTTTCAACTGAGGAAATTCAGGCTCGTAGTGAACAAAGAGCAGGAGAGAAGCTTCTGCCTCCTGGCCCAGAATCCCTGGCACTGAGCCAGCTGTCAAGCCGGGTAGATGATGCATTTGCACTGTATGTTTGAACTTCAAGATGTGTCTGTCTCTTGGCAATTCAGGAGGCAGCATAGCTGTCACTTGAGCTGTAAGAACCCATTTCTCGCTCACAGTGTGTGGGAAGAAATCTACCACACCGAAATCTACAGGAAGAAATCTATCACATTCCCAGAGGGTCCCCCAGCCTTCAGGGAAGCTGTGTGGGATCCTTTACCACATACATAATTACTCTGACATTAGTAAAAATCTGTTAAAAATCAATTTAAAATAAGCTTACTGTTGTAAGTTGTAAGTAAGGGTGATTAGCTAAACCTGGAAAGAAACCGGAAAGAAAAATGAAAGGCCATGGGAGAACAGAACTAAAATTTGACAATAGATTCTATCTGTACTACTACACTAAATGCTTTTGGGCTTATCTCACTAACCTTAACAGCTCTCTTCCGGGATGGGCATTATTATTCTGTATTAGGTGAATTTAGATATAACTGGCTGAAGATTATAGATCCAAGGTAGAAAAAAAAATATGACCCTCTTGGAGATGAGATTCTCTGAAAGTATGTAGAAAAGAATCTTACTTTTTAGAGTGTTCCTCAAATCTTCTTAATTCTGAGCTGATTTTGAAGGTCAAATCTGTTCACTACAACCATCCTATCCTAGTGCTTGTATTATGTATTTTAGAAGATGTCAACTAGGTGATTGCTAAGGGCCCTTGCAAGTTAGTGGTCAATGCATGCATAGCTGTAGTATAGGGAGTATCATATGGTTACCTATGAGCATAGTCCTGCCTGGCAAGGGGAATCACTATAGTCTGGGCCTCAATCACCAGCCTGAGCCTCGATGTAGCATACATTTTATTTTCACTGTGAGCAAACCTCTGCATCCCCATCCTCACATGCTATATGCAACATGCTTCCAGGGCCTCTGTGAAGCTAGAAGCCTGCAGGGTATCTAGAGGGCCAGGGAGGAAGCTGAGAAGACTGGGTCTTGGGGAAGCATGCCTATCTCAAGACTGTAGTTTGGAGCTGGCAGACACATGCTGCCAGTGCTGTGGATTCTGGTTTTGCTTCAGCATCCCTAGGCTCCTCTCCTTGCTAATTCTTTCATTTCAGGAGTACTTAGGAAAGGGCGAAAGATAGAATACTGGGCACATTTTGAAAAAGCAAAAACAGTGGAATTTAATGAGAAAATCCTGGGTTGGTTTTCCTTCCTGAGGCATGACAAAGTGCCTTGAAGAGAAGAAGCTATTTGTTTCCACCCAGGGGCAAAACGCTTGATTTTTAACAGCTCTTTCTCTCCTTGTGTTTCTAGTCCGGCAGGGATCCTATCTTCAGACTGGTCATGAATTTATGGTGCTCAGCTTAAATACAAGAAAGTCAAAGGAATCATGAACACAAGATTTAGGTTATTGACTACAGTAAGTGAGGGAGGATTATGGGTTGGTTCAAATATGAATGGCCCTGTGGGATTAGACATAGATAATTGTTCAGGTTTTGTTCTTTCATTTTGGGCAGTGTGTTCACAGGGGCTTTTAACATACAAAAAACTGATCAGATAGTTCAAAGCAAGCCAAACATGGACCAGTGTTACAAGTTAACCATAAACAAAGTTTTCTGATTATTCTAATATGGTGTTGAAAATGGAGATCTAGAGCTCTAGACTTTGCTTTTCTTCCTCAAGCTCTTCTAAGCAAGTTAGATCTTCATTTATATTATTAAAGCATACAAATAGAGACCTGGGGGCTCACATGTATCATACTAGCTACTCAGGAGGCTGAGATCTGAGGATCGAGGTTTGAAGCCAGATCAGGCAGGGAAGTTTGTGAGACTCAGCTCCAATTAACCAGCAAAATGCCAGAAGTAGAGCTGTGGCTTAAGTGGTAGAGCTCTAGATTTGAGCACAAAAAGCTCAAGAACAGCTCCCAGGACCTTATTCAAGCCCCAGGACTGGCATCAAAAAATAGAGCTTACTGGGGCTGGGAATGTGGCTCAGTGGTAGAGCGCTTGCCTTGCATGCTCGAGGCCCTGGGTTCGATTCCTCAGCACCACATAAGCAAAAAGAAAAAAGCCGGAAGTGGCGCTGTGGCTCAAGTGGTAGAGCGCTAGCCTTGAGCTGAAGAGCTGAGAGACAGCGCCCAGGCCCAGAGTTCAGGCCCCACGACTGGACCCCCCCCCCCCCCAAAAAAAATAGAGCTTACTGCCAAGATAACCCAAATATAACAATTTTTTTTTCCTGAATGAATAACCTTGTTCATTTGAATGATGAGAGAGGAAGGGATGGAGGAAATACAGTCATAAAATTCAATGCATATAATACCAAATTAAGAAAGGGGATCTATTGGATGAATACCCAGGAGTGGAATTGCTGGGTCATAGGGAGCTCTATGTGTAGGCTTTGAGGAACCTCCATACTGATTTCCAGGGTGGTTGAACAAGTTTATACTCCCACCAACAGTGTAGTAGCATTCCCTTTTGGCCACATCCCCGCCAGCATCGATTATTGTCTTGAAGGTGGCCATTCTCATTGGGGTGAGGTGGAATCTCAATGTTGTTTTGATTTGCATTTCATTTATGGCCAGCGCTCTCAAGCATTTCTTCATGTATCTATTGGCCATTTCCTCTTATTTCTTCTTCAGAGAAGTTTCTCTTTAAATCCACTAGGTCTCTCTTTCAGTCCATTTATTAATTAGGTTGTTGTTTCTTTGAGGGTTTATTTTACTTTATTTATATGATTAGTTTTTTTTGTTTTTTTTTTGGGTCCGGTCGTGGGGCCTGAACTCTGGGCCTGGGCACTGTCCCTCAGCTCTTCAGCTCAAGGCTAGCGCTCTACCACTTGAGCCACAGCACCACTTCTGGCTCGGCTTTTTTCTTTTTGGTTATGTGGTGCTGAGGAATCAAACCCAGGGCCTCAGGCATGCAAGGCAAGTGCTCTACCACTGAGCCACCTTCCCAGCTCCTATGCTTAGTTTTTTATATCATGGTCACTAACTCCAATGATATGTTATTATAATTATAATTAATTATAACATGCTATAATTATATTACATTAATTACATCATATATTAATTATAATATAATTAAATATAACATAAAGCACATGTAAATTGTAACATGTTGCATATAATTAATAATAATAAACAATCTAATTAATAATAATTGCGATAATTATACTCCAGATAATTTGAACCTCTTTGTATGGTATGAGGGCATGCAAGGATGCTGGTCCCCTGCTGTGCCTTTGGGCTTCCTGTGCTACCTGGGTGAATCTCTCTGGGATAACTTCTCTTTGTACCTATGCATACCTGCGTTCCTAGGATTTCCCTTTGTAGGATTAGATCAGTTCAGGCTCCTTTGTTATTTTTGTTATTTATTTTCTTTTTTCAGAAAACATCTAGCATTTTCCCAAGAAAAGGTACATAGGAGCTCATTTTTTTACAGGCCTTATCCGCCTACACTGTGTTTGTAGTTTAAATGCACACTTAAGGGCTGGGAAGGAGGCTCAGTGGTAGAGTGCTTGCCTTGCATGCATGAGGCCCTGGGTGCCATTCCTCAGCACCACATAAGCAGAAAAAACAGAAGTAGCACTGTGGCTCAAGCGATAGAGCACTAGCCTTGAGCTGAAGAGCTCAGGGACAGTGCCCAGGCCCAGAGTTCAAGCCTCATGACCAGAAAAAGAAAAAAAAAAGCACACTTAGTCAACCGTATGCCTGACTATAGGACAATGGGTCAACAGTCATTTTTTTCTCACAGTTTGAAGGCATTGTGTTAGGGTTTTGTTGTAACTGTTTATGCTGGTCCTGGGGCTTGAATTCAGGGCCAGGGCACCGTCCCTGAGCATTTTTATTCAAGGCTAGCACTCTACCACTTGAGCTACAACTTCCACTTTCAGTTTTATGGCAGTTAATTGGCAATAAGAGTCTCACAGACTTTCTTTCCTGGGCAGGTTTCAAACAGTAATCTTTAGACCTCAGCCTCCTGAGTAGCTAGAACTACAGGTACAGGCCACCTGTGCCCAGCTGAATTAGTTTTATATTACTGCCATAACAAATTACTGTGGTCTTAATGGCTTATACAACAAATATTTGTTTATCTTATAGTTCTGCAGGTAGATCAGAACTCTGATACAGAGGAGCTGAATTTCTATCAGTTGGCTCTGGTTAAGACCTTTTCCCCAGCCAGTGTGGGTTTTAGAGGTTACCCATGCTCTTTGACTAATGTCCTCCCTCCAGCCTCAAGCCAATGGCATTGCAGTTGAGCTTCAATTGTCAAATTTCCCTCCCACTCTCTTTTACTCACCCCCAATATCCACTTATCTGAACTTTGTGATTGCTTTGGGGCAGTTGCTTTGGGGTAATTTAGTATACTCTCTGTCAGTGGATTAGCAACCTTAAATCTGTCTTCCTTTGTCTGAACTCATTCACAGGTTCTAGGCATTGAAATTTGAGTATCTTTGAAGAGGGCCATTATTCTTCCTATTTGCATCACTCCAGAGTCTTCTCCTGAGAAACTGAATGCTTTAGTGACTGCTTGTTCCTTTCAAGTACTTAATATTGGCACTGGTCTGTAGGTGTCATCTGAGAATGTGAAGCTGTTTCTGGTTCATTGTTTTCATAGGAAAAAGAGCGTCAGAGGCTTTTGCTCAACACTACTGTAATGTCTCTCATGTGTGGATTCTGCCCATTGCTAAGTGTGCTAACTCTCCACGTGGCATCTCAAGAACTGGTCACAGAATCAACATAGGGACCTACAGTTGGCAGGACACAGCTTGAATTCCCTACCATTGCCATTTCCTTTGATATGAGTCAATAGAAAGCAGGCAATCAGGAACATTTCACCATTAGGATTTATAGATGGCAGGATAAGATGATAAACCAAAACCTAACAACAAAATTGGGCAGAGGGCTACAAAAAAATGAGAAAGTATAAAGAACAAGGAACGAGGAGATAAGGGCAGGATGATGTCTTTGGTGTCACAACATAACAAGACACAGGAAGGAGACCACTAATTTAGAAAGCTATTTTCAGGGACTTCAATTCTCACTATTTAATCCAAAACCAAGCACTGAATGAGGCAGAGAGTGAAACATGGCTGCATTAGGCTGGTGATGTATTCTCATGGCATGTCTATGTCATGTGATTTCTTTCTCTACCATATTTCTTTCCTAATAAACTTTTCTATCTCCTTTACTATGTTGGAGTCTTGTTTGAATTCTTCTCTTGCCAGACACAAGACCAAGATTTTTTAGCTTCTCTAAATTTCTTGTTAACACCTTGACCTGCACAAGTCTATGTAGTTGGTGGAGATGTAAAATGGTGACAGCTTTGTCAGTACATGCTGTGAACACCGGTGACTTGCTTCTCATGACCTTCAAACCCTATAAAAGAAGAAAACCAATGCATTCCATTTTCTTGCAAGTCTTTAGCCTGCCAGCATTTGTAAAACAAATTATTTGCTAATCAATTTGCTTGATTAGCTTTGCTCTACCATGCCCTGTCTGCTATGATGCTCTGCTCCTCACAGACCCAGAAACAACAGAGCCAAGCAATGATAGGCTGAAACAATGAATAACAGTTTTTCCTTCTTAAGTTGTTTTTAATCTTCAGGTATTTGTCGCAGCAACCAACAGAAAGCTAACACACCACTCCAACTAACTTAAGTCTAAAAGCAAATGATTACAGGGTATCAGAGAAATTACAAGATCTTCAGAATAACGTGGGAGTGAAGTTTAGCTGAGAAAAGCACCTGATCATACTCTGGGACAGTGCTAGAAGAAAGCCCAATTGCCCATCATTCAACACAAAGGAGAGTGCAATCTCTGCCATATCTGCGGTAAAGTGGGCTAGAGGCTTCTAAGTCAGAAAATGTTAATGTTTACTAGAACAGTGCTTTGCCCTTGACACAGCTTCTACTTCATACCTCTTGCTTTGCCTTCTAAATTTTGTTGTTTCCCTGCCAGACCAGGCATTACAAGCAGATCACAAAGAATAGAACATGCAATTTTCCCTTTTGCATTCTGGCGTAGCCTTATCTACCATAGCAAAAGACTCATCTTTCAGTATTGGCAAGTGTGGTGGTTCTCCCCATCAGCTAAGCCCTGGAGGTTACATAGAGTATGAGACCGGCCTAAGCAACCCAGTGAGAACCTTGCCTCTAAAACCAAACATAAACCAAAACAAGCACAGGCATGAACAAACAAAACACATACATGCACAAAAGAAAATGCAAGCTTTTTGATTATGCTCTCATTCTGGAGTTAGAGAGTTTAATTGTGCCATGCTTTAGTTAAGTGCCCTCTTGGCTCACAGGTCATAAGCCTGGTTCTGATGCCTGTGGTGCTGCTGTTGGAAGGAAGTTAGGTCACTAGGGTGTGCCAGGAAGGAGATATGGGACCCCATATTGCCATGAGATAAGTAGCTTGGCTCTACCGTGCTTTCACCATGACAGGCATGTTCTCAAAGACCTAAGAGCTACAGGGCCAACCAACAATGGACTGACTTCTGAAATCTGGAGCCAAAACAAACCATTCCTCCTAGTAAGTTGATTACCCTCCAGAATTATGTTACAATAGTGGGAAAATAATAATAATAACCAGTGTAAAGATTAATAGGTTGTCATCTTTCCTTAACATTTTAAGGACATTGTGTATTATTTTATTTTATTATTTTTATTATTTTATTTTAAGGACATCTGGCATTTATTGTTTGTGACAAAGGGCTTGCTCTTTGAATGTCTTTGCTATGTGGGAAGCTTTTCATGTTATTTTACTTTTATTTCCTAGCCTTATTAAAATATAATTGACAAAAATTGCATATATTTATGGTGCACAGCATGTTTTTTCCATAAATGCATGCATTATGAAATGACTAAATCAAGGACATTAGCAGACCTGCCATGTCAGATAATTATCGTTGAATTTATGATGAGAACATTTAAGATCCACTATTTTAGCTATTTCCAAATATATAATATATTATTAGCTAATATCAGCTTGCTGTGTTAGAGATTTCTCAAATTTATTCACTCTGCCTAGTGGAAACTTTCTACCATTTGAGCAACATCTTAGTTCTCTTTCCACCAACTCTGGAAGTACCATTCTACTCTGTTCCCATGAGTTCAACCCTTCAGATTCCACATATGAATGACACTATATTTTCCTTATGGGGACTCACTTATTTTACTTAACATAATATCCTTCAGGTTTATTTATAGATGGCTGTAAGGTTTTTCTCTTGATCTTTGATGTTTTGAATGTGTGTGTGTGTGTGTGTGTGTGTGTGTGTGTGTGTGTGTGTGTGTGTGTGTGTGTGTGTGTTTTGTGGGCTTGAACTCAGGGCCTGGGACCCTCAGCTCCACTTTCAGGTCAGCTGGCTTTGAACCATGATCCTCAGATCTCAGTGTCCTGAGTAGCTAGGACTATAGGTATAAACCACTGGCACCCAATGACATTTTGAATTTTTAATACTATTTGAGTGTATATGTTTTTATTTATTTTATTTAGAACTCTATGATCCTTTGCTATAAGACTTTATGTCTTTTTTCTAGTTCTGAAAACACACACAGACATATATACTCATTTTCACTTGCAACTTTTTTGTCTTTTAGTGATACTGGTGCCTGATTGTTTGCTACACCAATGCTTGAACTTTTGCTTTTGTTACATTTCAACTATAATCTCAAGATTTTGTCTGCATTAGACTAGGATCCTCTGATCTATGCATCCCAAGTAGCTTCACGAACACAGGTATACACTACCACACCTAGCTTGTCGCCATTACCTGGTTCTTCTTTGGAACATTTTTTAAATTAGATTCTCTTTCAAAAACTTATCATTAAGCAGAGGAATTTCATTTCAACATTTCAGGTTATGACTACAATGATTCTAGATCATTGTCACCCCATTCATCCTTCTCCTCCATCTCCCCCAACCCACCCATCCCCTCAAACTTCCTGGTTCCATTTTTACATATACACACTGAATATTATGACTGCACTCATTACCCTTTCTCCTTCCTTTGGCTCCCCCTCTTCTCTTTCTCCTCCTCCCTTTATACCACAAGTTCCAGTTCCTTTGTTAAGCTGTATTTAAGTTAGGCTGGTGCGAGTAGCTCATGCCTATAATCCTAGCTACTCAGAAGGCTCAGATCTGAGGATCAGGGTTCAAAGCTAGTCTGGGCAAAAAAGTCTGTGAGTCTCTTTCCTCCAATAAACTACTAAAGAGAGAGAAGAGAGAGAGAGAGAGAGAGAGAGAGAGAGAGAGAGAGAGAGAGAGAGAGAGAGAGAGAGAGAGAGAGAGAGAGAGAGAGAGAGGGAGAGGGAGAGAGAGAGAGAGAGACAGAGAGAGAGACAGAGAGAGAGACAGAGAGAGAGACAGAGAGAGGAGAGAGAGAGATGTGGAGCTGTGGCTCAGATGGTAGTGACTAGCCTTGACAAAAAAAAAAAAAAAAAGATAGAGGAAAAGCCCAGGGACAGCACCCAGGCCTTGACACACACACCAAACCTGTAAGTTAGTTCTTCTAAGGAGTTACATCATTGGAATACTTCCCTACATATATCATACTTTAGTTGACAAATTTGTTTATGTATGCTTATGACCCTGTGTATTTTTACATATATTTACAATTTAGATCTAACTTCCATATATCAGAGAAAACATGTATTCTTTGTCTTGCTGAGCCTGACTTACTTCACTTAACATCACACACCACTTTTTCCAGGTACATGTCCACCCATTTCTATGCAAATAATATTTTTTTTCCTGATGGAATTTATCACATTTCTTGACCTACTTATTCATTGAAAGCCCTCTAGGCTGTTTGCATCACTTGGCTGTGATGAATAGTGCAGCAATGAACATGGTTGCACAGCAGTCTTTACTGTATTCTGATTTATGTAGATCCTTTGTGTGCTGGTACTGGGGTTTGAACTCAGGGCTTTGACACTGTGCCTTAGCTTTTTTGCTCAAAGTTAGTGCTTTACTACTTGAGCCACAGTTCCACTTCCTAGTCCTCTTGGAATCTTACTTTACCCCTTACAGTTTTTATCTCCTTTATCTCTGTGCTGCCTCCTATATAATTTCTAAAGTTTTTATTTATATTTTTATTATCATATATTAGTTTTACAAGGGGACTTCATTTAATTAGTTCTCCCTTTAGCTGAACCTAGTCAGCTATTTATTATATCTTAACTTTTTTTTTTTTTTTTGTCAGTTGTGGGGCCGAACTCTGGGCCTGGGCACTGTCCCTCAGCTCTTCAGCTCAAGGCTTGTGCTCTACCACTTGAGCCACAGTGCCACTTCTGGCTTTTTCTGCTTATGTGGTGCTGAGGAATCGAATCCAGGGCCTCATGCATGCGAGGCAAGCACTCTACCACGAAACCACCTTCCCAGCCCCATAACTTAAAATTTTTTTAATGGCTTTTTTTCCCTTCCTTCCTTCCTTCCTTCCTTCCTTCCTTCTTTCCTTCTTCCCTTCCTTCCTTCCTTTTTCTCTTCCTTCCTTCCTTCCTTCTTCCCTTCCTTCCTTCCTCCCTTCTTCCCTTCCTTCCTTTCTCTTTCTCTCTCTCTTTTTCTTTCTTCCTTTTTTTCTTTTTTTTTTTTTTGTCGGTTGTAGGGCTTGAACTCTGGGCCTGGGTGCTGTCCCTCAGCTCAAGGCTTGCACTCTTGAGCTACAGCACCACTTCTGGTTTTCTGGTGGTTTATTGGAGATAAGAGTTTCACAGCCTGCCTAAGCTGGCTTTGAACTGCAATCCTCAGATCTCAGCCTTCTGAGTAGCTAGGATTACAGGAGTGAGCCACTGGCGCCGAGCTAAATGGCTATTTTCTTATTTTCCTTGTATAACTATGTTTCTTTGCTGAAATATGTCTTCTCTTCTATTTCCTTCCTCTCCTTGAATTGATGATATTTTCCCCTTTATCCTTTTAAACAATTTAGTCATTCTTTGTCTAAGTCCCTTAGTGATTGATTGGGTTCATGTCTGTCATTCCTTAGTTACAAATATTCTTGTTTGTTGCACCATCTAAATCTCTTTTATGAGGATTAATGTCTATGTGTTCTATACTTTTTGCCTATGACTCATTTGGTAGGAATTGTTTTTTTTTTGTAGAATCAATGTAAAACTATCAGTTATGTGTAGTTATGTAACTGAATTTTAGGTGAATTGTCTTGTGACTTAATTAAAAGTAAGTTTTTTGAACTTTATCACAATTTAAGTTTTTGTTACATAATCTTTTATACCAAGATGAAAGCTAGATGAATAGGCTTTGTTATTTTTTTAAGATAAGCTTTTATCTTTTAAAATAGTTTTAGACTTATAGAAAAATTTTAACATAGTACAGTTTCCTTATACCCTGTATTTAATTTTCCTTATTAGAAATGTACTAGTATGGGACGAATGTACCATTTGTCCCAGTTAACTATCTGATATGATACACTGCTCTTAGCTGAAATCTATATACATTTTCTAAGCCTTTCTAAGCCTTCTATTTCAGGATCTGATAAGAACATCACATTTTGTGTTCATTTCCTCTTAAGCTCTTCAAGACCAATGGCTTCTCTGACTCTCCTTGCTTTGATGACCTTGATAGTTTTAACAAGTACTCATTAGGTGATTTGAGGATGTGCCTTAAGTAGGATCTGCAGGATACTTCTCATTATTAGGGAAGGTTCTCTATTTTGAGGAAGAATACTACAGAAACAAAGCACTCATCTCATCATGTCATAATAATGTGTGTACTAGAAACAGAAATGATCATTTCTGATCATTTGTGGAGGCACTTGTACGGGCACTGTTCCTTATTTTTTTTTTCTACTGTAAAGTTTTATGGCCTCTCCCCTTTTCTACTGTACTCATTGCAAAGGTACCCACATACTTCAGTAACATAATTTCCTCCTCTTCCTCCATGAAGGTGGAGGAGTTAGATAAATTATTGAATTCTGCCATTGTCCGTTCTCTTATTTACTTATTTATTCACTCATTCATTCAATCATTTATCTTATACTTAACCTCCTACTACTTTATTTTGCTGCTTAAATTGTTCCAGATTTGATCATAGGGAGCTCCCTCAGCTGCTTCCTGCATCCAACATGTTCCTACCATTGTAGATTTTGGTACTGTGTTTTTAGCTTTCTTATTTTTTTTTTTCCTGATTTCAGTACTCACTTATTTACTTTCTGGTATTTGATATGCTTCAGGATCATCCTGAATATTTCTTGCTCTCATTTAAGGATCAACTATTTCCTCAGGAGCACTGGATTCTTTTTATTAAAATCTGGTTTTTGAAATCAGTATCTGCATCTAGGTGTGTGCTTTGCTGTTGAGGTATCATTGCTTTTAGGACCTTTTGGCAAGCAGAGCAAGGAAATGTAGCTATGCATACTATGAGTGCATGCTGATAGTCTCATCTCAAATCCATTGCAGATAGATGATTCTAACAACGTATTTGACAGAGCAGAAATTTTAACTTCTCATAAAGGCCAGTTGGTCAATTTTTTCTTTCATGTGTCATACTTTTACATGTTATAAACTTTTTTTTTGCTTACTCTAGAACATAGTCTTAAATTAAAAATCAGCTTCAATTTTTAATTTCAGAAATTAAAATGTTGGATAAAGGAATCAGCTCTCCATTCAAAGCCCAAATTTCCGTCTCTCTGTCAGGTAGGAGTAGCATTGTGCCCTAAGGACCGTAGGTAGGACTGGCTTCTGTCCAACGTCCTCCATCATACTCTTCGCTCTCTCACCTGGAGCAAATAAGGGATGGAGTCAAAGAAATAGAGAAGAGGGCCAGGTGCTGATGATTCACACCTATAATCCTAGCTACTCAGGAGGCTGAGATCTGAGGATTGCAGTTCAAGGCCAGCCCAAGGCAGGAAAGTTTTCGAGACTTATCTCCAATTAAACACCTGAAAATTGATAATGGCACTGTGACTCAAACTGGTAGATTGTTAGCCTAGAGCAAAGAAGGTCAGAGATGATGCCCAGGGCTCTGAGTTCAAGCTCCATGACTAACAAAAAGAAAGAAAGAAAGGGAAAAAAGAAATAGAGAGGAGGAAACTGTTCTCACTTGATTGTGTGAGAAGACTTTCTCTCTTGTTTTGTGGTTGCTCTCAGTGGGTTTGCAGAGGATTCTGGTGACCCCTTTAACCATAGGCTTCAAAACAAAGGCTATGTATTGATTTTTTAGAGCACTGTCCTCAGCCTGTAATTCACTATTGATTCATTCCACCAACCAAGTTTCCAAGCTAAACAAAACTACTCCCTCTCCCAGCATCTCCATTTTTATTCTCTGTTCATATGATTGATGTCTTATTCACAAAAATCACTCTGGCATTTGTTCCCACACAATTCCAACATGGAATTTTTAAAGAAGTATTAAACTCTTATTCTGCCAATGATTAAACTCTTATTCTGCCAATATTCTAAGTTCAGTATTTATTTTTATAAATACTTTAAGAGATTATTTTAGTATTGTTTATGGACTTCTGAAAATATAGGTAATTTAATTTCTTTCTAATATATGCTTTGCCTATCTTCCTGTGTAATAGAGAATAGAAGACATTAAATAGAAACCATTCAATCTTTCATACTATGTATCATGTTTGTCATGATTTTTATATATAATTTTTATCATAAAAATACTGTATAGAGGGGTTACAGTTACATGAGTAAGGTAATGAGTACATTTCCTATCGAGCATTGTTACCTCCTCCTTTGTTTTTCCGCTACCATCCCTTCCTTCCCCACCTCTCCAACTCCTCCCTCCTTCTCCCCAAGTTGTAAAGTTAGTTTTCAACATAGTGTCCTGTGCATCTCATTGTTATAATGGATCAGTGTGTATCCTTATTTCAGCATTTTATTATTTCCCTTTCCCTCCTTCTCCAAATTAGAAAAATGTATATACACGATGCAGGGCACTGGAATCAAATACAGTGAAAACAGGGTTTATAGCATGGGGTAGGAACATACTGTTGTGATGTTTTTGCAGATACCTTTTATCATGAGTCTACCCTTTTCTATTATGAATGGGTACTGAAAGTGTCAAATGATTGTTACCTATAAATTGAGGTGAACATATGGGTTTTCTCCTTTATTCTAACAACATGGTAAGTTACAAGTGTGATAGTAACCTTGCATTTTTGAGATAAATCATATGTGGTAATTGTATATATATGCATGTCCATAAACAAATGCACAGTTTGTATCCTGAAAGCAATCTAAATTCAGTCATTTGTTTCAGTGGAATGTACATGATTCTTGGTTGGCAGTTCTTCTTTTAGAAATTACAAAAGTTATCCTCCATGTTCTGACCTCTATGCTTTCTAAGAGAAATTTTGATTTATTTTAATTATTTTGCTTTATGTATATTTATGTGTGTGTGTGTGTGTGTGTGTGTGTGTGTGTGTGTGTGTGTGTGTGTGTGTGTATGTTAGTACTTGGATTTGAAATTAAGGCCTAGGCACTTTCCCTTAGTTTTTTTTTTTTTTGCTCAAGTGCTCTACCACTTTTAGTGCTTTACCACTTGAGCCATAGCACCACTTCTGGTTTTCTGGTGGTTTATTGGAGATAAGAGTCTCACAGGCTTTCCTGCTCAGGCTGGCTTTGAACTGCAATCCTCAGATCTCAGCCTTCTGAGTAGCTAGGATTACAGGCATGAACCACCGGCACCTCACTATTTTCAAGATATTTTTGAGCTTGGATTTTGGCAACCAGGTTATGCTATGCCTAGATTTTGTTTTGTTTGAACTTTTCCTGTCTGGAGTTGGCTAAGCCTCTTGAACATTGTAGGTTCAATACTAGTGCTTCATTTTCAGTTCTGTTTTCATACCTTACATATAGATCTGCAAATGGCAAAACCTACAAAGAGAGCAGGGGGAAAAAACTTGTAAACTTACTCCTTAGAATGTCACTTCTCCAAGTTTTAACTCACGTTTCTTCTTTTTGTTTTGTTTTAAATTTTTGGCAGTCATTAGATAGTTAATTCCCTTTCAAATTTTGTCCAGAATTTATTAGTTGTGATCAGTAGGAGAGAGAGGCTAGAGTAGAGCTATGCTGCCACAGGGAGTTAAGACATCTCTAAGTTTTTTCAGTTCACAGCTTTTGCTTTGTTGGACCTGGCTCTCTAGAGGGTCCCCCAAGGTTTTCATATTAATAAAAAGCCAAGGATTTATGAAAAAATGACTCCCAGATTTTGGAGCTCAGTCCATTGGCAGTGTTCTGATTTTTGGAATTTCCTTGGAAGTTTCTAGCTGTTTCACTGATTTGTACCCTATCATATGTCGTCACCAGCTGGTAAGCATGTTATATTTTCATCCCGAGTTCAGCAAGTTGAAGAGCTCTTTCAGGAAAAGAAAGCCAGAAACCCACATTTCTAACTTAATATATTACCAATCATTCAAGAATAAAACCTTCAGATGGAGTGGATTTGCCTGTGGCAAAGATTATAATGGAATATTATGATGAAATCCCTCTACACAATAATTTCTGACAATATTTTTTAAAGATAATAAGAAGAGTGAAAAACTTACATTCAAACAAACTGAAATAAATCTAAAAGATGGAAAAAAGAGGAAATGCTTCAAAGGTTTCTGCCGTGTGTGTGTGTGTGTGTGTGTGTGTGTGTGTGTGTGTGTGTGTGTGTGTGTGTGTGTGTGTGTGTGTGTGTGTGTGTGTGTGTGTGTGATTGCTAGTCCTGGGCTTGAACTCAGGGACTAAGTGCTGTCTCATTTTTGTTGCTCAAGGATAGCACTGTATAACTTGAGCCAATATGACACTTATTTTTTCTTTACTTGTTTGGTACCAGGGATTGAACCCAGGATGTTACACTTAGTGCTTTGCTACTGAGCTACTCCTAGCCCCCACTTCTGTTTTTTTTTTTTTTGGTCGTTAATTGAAGATAAGAACCTTATGGATCTGCTTATCTACCTTTAGGAGACTAAGGAGTGGTGCACAGAAATGGAGACACAGGGCTGGGGATGTGGCTTAGTGGTGGAGTGCTTGCCTAGCATGACAAAGCCCTAGGTTCGATTCATCAGTAACACATAGACAGAAAAATCTGGAAGTGGCTCATGTGGTAGAGCTCTAGCCTTGAGCACAAAGAGGCTAAGGGACAATACCCAGGCCCTGAGTTCAAGACCCAGGGCTGGCAAAAAAGAAAGAAGAAAGAAAGGAAGGAAGGAAGGAAGGAAGGAAGGAAGGAAGGAAGGAAGGAAAGAAGGGAGGAAGGAAGGAAGGAAGCAAGGAAGGAAGGAAGGAAGAAAAGGAGAGACAAGGGGTAAACAAATGCGGCAGTGGTACTCATTGGACCCTATGTTGAAAATGAACTATGCATCTTGTGGGTTGGGTTGGGAGAGAGGGAAGATTGTCCAAAACATGTACTCTATAAGAGTTATGTAACTGTAACCCCTCTGAACATCTCCTTTATATAACAAATTTTTTTTAAAGAGTCATGGATATTCCTACCTGGGCTGGCATTACCTCCTTGGTGTGAGCTGCTGGCACCCAACTTAGTTTTCTATCTTTCATTTGGACTCCTTGTAGTGCCTCTATATACCTGTTTTTGATCACTTAGTTTAGTATTTAACATCATTTTTGTCTTCTAAGTAATTACTTGACCTTTTAATACCACCATTACATAAGTTCCGTTCTTCTCCACTTGAATTTGAAAAAATAATTGCTATTTGGATGTAGAGTATTCCACCTATTATTGTAAATATACTTTATCATAAAAACCTTAGGCTCCAAGTCACTACAATTGTAATTGGTGCATTTTAAAGGTGGACTCTTATCTGACTCTGTATCTTTCTCCAGTATCTTCACACAGTTGTTTCAATATATTTCTTCCAGATTTTTACTTGTTACTCTAGAAGGATGAAAAATTTTAAGGTCATTTCTTAGCTTAACTTTTCTTTTATGTTCTTTTCCTTTTTCTTTTTTCCCTTCATTCTTTTTTTTTTAATTTAACAAGGATTTATTTAGAACAGTGGGACAAAGCAGGGGAAAAAAAAGAAAAAGAAAAGAGAAGCACTCTCTGATTTGCAGATGGTGGTAAGAAGTTTCTCTCAGCTTAGACTTACCATCCCAATAAGTATTGTCAATTTGGTCCTACACCCAACCATAGAGCAGATATAGACTCTGAACTTCCTGCGGGTAACACTGTGTTTCATGAGTGGCCCAGAATGAATGGGAAGCTTCCGTATCACTTCTTCAGGCTTCACAAAGCCTAGTCTCAGCTCCATTACTCTCATTACTTCACAGCCACAGGCTTCTAGCTATAGGCACAAGTCTCCACCCATGATTATAGCCTCCATATTGTCAAAGGCAATATAAATGTCTACACTTGATATGTATACTTACCTCTAATTTCCCCATGAACAGGTCTGTTATTAGCTCCTACTCATCAGTTTAGCTGTCAGCTTACTTCTTGGTATAAAGTCAGTATTTTCCCAATTTAGTTTAAGATATTTTTTATTTGTTTTTAGTTTTAGATATTTCTATGTAGGCATGAAATATCCTGTATCAGACCAGTGATATATCTTGAGCAAAACTCCAATAATGAATTCTGTATAAATATCCCTTAAAGCATTTAAAAATTCAGCTTCTCTTGAGCATTAACTACTTAAACTTCAAGTCAAAGCACACTTAAAACTCTACAGAACTGAAAAGCAAGCAGAAAAGAGGTGCACATGTCAAACATACTAAGAATTCTAATGGAAATCACAATATGTAAATGAAAACATTCAGAAACAATGAGATATAACCACACAGGTATTAGAATGACTAATACGGAATATGAGCAATACTAAATGTTGGTGAGAATGAGGAGCAGCAGAGGTTCTTGTTCATTGCTGATTGCTTTATGATGTGGTTTGACTCCATTACTTCTCTAAAGGCCTTTTACCAAATTGGGCGATGTAGGTTAAGACTTCACTGCATGAATTCTGGGGAAGGGGTTTACAATTCAGTTGATGACAGATATAATATAAATAATTTTCTTAACCTTTCTTTGTTTTCATCATCATTTATACCATTTCTGTTGATTGCCAATCTTTTAAAAGGGACCAAAAGAGCTTCCTACACTTATTTTCTAGAGGAAGTCATTAAGGTGGAGAGGAGGAAAAAGGTAGGGAACCTTACACATGGGGAAATGCAAACTATGGAAGTCAGTATGGACATTCCTCAAGAAACTAAACACATGATCTAGAACGATCACATTGTCCCTCTGAACCACTTTGGGGCACATAGCTGAAGGAAATTAAGTATGTTACAAAGAGCCTTGTACCTCTGTGTGTATAGCAACACTATTCACAATAACTAAGTTTTCAAATCAGTGAAAGTGCCCATAACCAATTAACAGGCAAAGGAAATGTGGTATATATTCACAAAGGAGTATTATTTAGCTATAAGGAGTTATACCATTTGCAGAACAAAGGAGTTGGAGATTCATCATGTTAAATGAAGTAAACCAGACTCAGAAAGACAAATAGCACATTTTTTTTAATCTCACATGCATAGTCTAGACCTTAAAAATCAACACCAAAGAAAACTGAGGACATGATCAGCCCTCATCCTATTTCAGAGATTCACCAAGAGTCACCTCATTAGCAGAAAAAAGATATTCTTGCGGCTTAGCAAATTCCAACAGTTTAGAAGCTCCATGGCAGTAGCCCAGTGTAAAAGGGAAATAAATGATTTTTTGTAACACAGTTGTGTTTAAACACTTGAATAAAAGTTCACTAGATATAAATCCTATGTGAGTCACCAACTTTCTGTATGATTTTTAGGGGCATTTTTGTGAGGCTCTGTTGGCTCCAGTTTCAAGCACCTCTTGTTACTCCGTACAAAGCAGGAAGTGTAATTTCCTCCGTTTTGGCCATTAAAAATTTAGGCGAGGCTAGAATTAAACATATTAAATTGAAGGTAGATGATCAAGGTAGACTCATCTGAAATCCATTATCAGGTTAGCTTTAGTGGTAAGCAGGATTGCAATAGGAAAATTGCTTAGAAGCAAAAAGCCACAGTTCTGGGAGTTTGAGTCAAAGCTCACTTACCTGAGAGATATTTGTCAAATCTCTTAACCTTTCTAGGCTGCACTTTCTTATGTGTAGAATGAGATTTGGGACTGGAAAGCCCCTGGCTACCTGTGAATGCTGATTAATACAACAGCTAATGTGTCTGAAAGACAGGGAGAACTCCAGAGATGCTGGCTTAAACTACAGATACCATGTGAATGAAACAGCCCCCATTTATCTGAAACTCTATTAGTTGAATTTTCTGCTACTCACTTGGATTTGTTCTGATAGGAGGTTTCTTTAGGTCTAGGATGCTGACCACTTATTAAAGCTTGATAATGTATAAAAGCACTGTGAGAGAAGCATAAATAACTGTTAAATACAGTCTTGCCCTCAGGAATGTACCAGCACAAGGCACGTAGTGTCCTCTTTGAAGTCAGCGTGGTTTGAATTAAGCCCTGTTATATAGGGCTGTGTAACCTTGTGTTGGGCTTCTCTTGGTTCCCTCATTCACAAGATGGGGACAATACTGATTTGCCCAGGACTGTAGTGAGGACAGAAGGAGATAGTACATTTTCATGTGCATTAGTGTTGTGGCAACTGAAGGTTAATCTTTACAGAAATCTATTTACAAACACACTAGCTTTGCACTGTGACACAAAAGAATTCATAATGCACATACTCTCTACACTGTTTTGTTCTAACAAATGATTTTGCAGAGCAAGTGAATCCTATTTTCCTCAAGGCCACATAGTTTCCAATGTTGTTAATGATTTTTATTTGTTTCATTTTTTATTTCCTCTTAATCCATAGTGTTTGTGTCCCTCCTGATAAGAAAGTCCTGTTGGATAGATTGTCAGGAAATCAGTAGTGGTTGGAGAAGCAAAACAAATTATTTTATAGTCAAAGAACATAGTGGCAAGGTGATAAGAAACCCACCAACCTGCCAAAAGGCAGGAGTCTGCCTGCTCAACCCTTGGTTTTGCTATGGGATCTGAGTTGAAGCAGAGGTGGTATCGGAGGAGGAGAAGCGTTGGCAGGATATTGCAATGAGAAGGCCTGAGCTGCACAATTTTCATGTGAACCCCCTCTTCTTGAAACCACAGGTGTTTTTTTAACCTCAGGCAAAATTTCCCTATATATGAGGTTGGCCAACTACCCCTATAGGCTAAAGAAACACCGTGAAAGTCAGAGAAAGGAGATTTATTATGTGTCAGCCTCAGGAAGCCAGTACTTCAGCAGATTCAGCCTTCTCTGGTGATATAGACATTTGCTTAAACAGAGAAGTGAATGATCTGAATATTGATGTTTCTCCACCACCAAATCCATGTGGAAACCGAGTATTAAGAAATAGAGTCTTGATACATTGAAAAGGAACTACAACTTGTGAGGGGGAGATGGGAGTGAAAAACTAGGAGGAAACAAGGGAAGTGGTGACACTGTTCAAAAAGAAATGCATTCATCACCTGACATGTAACTGTCACCCTTCTTTATGTCACCTTTACATAACAACAAGTAGAAATAGGGTCTCTTCAGCAGAACTAAGCCATGAGGGCTTTTCCTTTAAAAATATAATTGGTACCCTTACAAAAGATATTGGAGGCAGCTGCCTTGCTTCTTTTACCATGGGAAGAACAGTAAGAAGCACCATCTACAAAGCAGATAATTGAGCCTTCTCCAGGCACCAGACATGTGGGTGCTTTCACTTTGAATGACCCAGTCCCCAGAACGGTCGCCAGAGGCCAGGACAGAGGCCTGGGTGTGTAATAGTCCCAACACAGCACATTTGACCACTAGCCTAAGAAAAGCAGACAGAACATTTATACTTAAGCAGTAAATAAATTTATTTTCAGTGTGGCTACACTGGAAAAACAGAACTAAGTACTTTCTTCACAGTCGCTTTGTGTTTATAAGGAAAAGGAACCAAGGCAAGTGCTCAGAAGGTTTGCATAGCAATCTTGGTCAAGTAATAATCTGGTTGATCTCTCCTCTAGGATCAGTTGCATAGAGTCTTAATCAGCATCAATGAAATTGGCCTTACTTGGGGAGTGGGGGTAGGGTGGGGAGGTCACAGTTTCATTTTCCTTCACAGGATGGAGTGTGTGTGTGTGTGTGTGTGTGTGTGTGTGTGTGTGTGTGTGTGTGTTGGTCCTGGGGCTTGAAGTCAAAGCCTGGACACTTTCCCTGAGCTTTTTTGTTCAAGGCTAGCATTCTACAATTTGAGCCACAGCTCCGAAACTGCTTTGAGCAGTTTAATGAAGAACAACTAGAAGAGCTATGTATCACCTCCTTTGCTTAAACAATCAATTGTGCGTCAACATGGTACATGGTGAAGGACTAGTCTAGGTGCTGCAGTGAAGCAGGGCCAAAGTGAAGCAGGTCTGCCCAGTACTCTACTTTGTTGTTATAAAGGTGATGTACAGAGCACTTCTGGCTTTCTGGGCTGGTTTCAAACTGCAATCCTCAGACCCCAGCCTCCTGAGTAACAAGGGTCACAAATATGAGCCACTGGTGCCTGGCTTCCTCACAGGATTTTATCAGACCTCAAATCTAGAACTGTGGTGCAGGATGTTTATCTTTCAGATTTTGATCCCAGAACTTGAGATAAACTGAGGGAAGAGCAAGTCAGGAAAGAACAAGTCAGGAGGAGGCGATATGGAGGTAGATTAATTGATTGGATTGTCCTTTAAAACTATAAGAAATACATTTCTATTATTTGTGAATTATCCAGTTTGAGGCAATTTATAGCACCTACAACATGGAAACAAAAACTATTGCCTAATTCTTTTCCTCAGCAGTGCTCTGGAACCATTGGTGTTAGCTCAGGGAGACACAGAACCCCAGGCCCTGGAGAAGTGGAATACGGCCTTATGAGCCATTCTTTTCTTTCTTGAGCAGGGCCTTTGCCTAACATTTACTCCATCTCCTTTCTACATGATTAAGTTCAGCTTCTCTGTGTTCTTTCAGAACTCTAGCTTCAGGGGTAATAATTCATGTTGCATGTGATATGTCAGCGAAAAGAGTGCTGATTAAGATTCTTAATTTAAAAATACATTGAAGACATCTGAACTCCATCACTGGACCTCCTTGATCTGGGAAAAGAATTACAAACAACTGGCTGATTACTTAATCATAGACACCTTAGTAACATACATTATTTAAGCTTTGCTGTGGCTATTTCGGTGCTGTGGAGCTTGGGGGGAGAGGGGCGGTCAAGTATCCACATGACTTAATATCGGCAAAGGACAGACTGAAATTAGCTGTTGTTGAGAAACAGGCTCCTTCCTTTTGCCTCTTTGCTCTGGTTCCTGAGGCTTTTTCCTAAAGCACCAGATTCCATCCTAGGAATAATTGTTCTTCCTCACAAAGCTTGCCTATGAATGGAAAAGTCAATCACAGCCTGGCCAGCACTGGGTTCTTTCTGCATGAAGCCAAGGACTTGAGCCTGTCAGCTTCACAATCAGCACTGTCTAGGGTCTGCAGCGACAGCTTCTATCTCTGGAGACAGATTCAGAGCTCAGGAAAGGCTGAAGTGATTTAAGCTCTTTTTCATTTTTATTGCTAGTGCCAAACTTCTAGTCTTTCTATTAAATAGCCTGCCACGGAAAGTAATCCGATCTGACTTTGAATCTCACCTTCCGGTGGTGTTTATCCTCTGGAAAGCTTCCATTTGCCATCTGGCCCGGGGTAGACAAGCTCTCTTGGCAGCAAGCTTGGACTGCTTACCATGTGGTTCAGATAAGCTGCCGAAGCTCCACATTCTGAACAGAGTGCTCCACTGGGCCAGAGGTGTGGGTTTCTATAGTCCCAGCAGGTGGCAAAGTCCTGATGTTAACTGACTTTTAACTTTAATCTCTCTCTCCCTCCCCCACCTCTCTCTCTCTCTTTCTCTCCCTCTCTTTCTCTCTCTCTCTCTCTCCCTCTCCCCTCTGTGTATTCATAGAAATTTAATTGAGGATTAAACATTTAACATTCATTTAACAGTTTCCAAGGAAATACTGGAGATTGGCTCCCTCTTACAATCAGGAACAAAATATTCAATTAATATTCACAATAAAATAGAAATAAGCTGATCAAAAGTAAAGTACTTTCATTCTGAGATTAATTTTGCTTTTAATTACTTTTTTTCTTCCATTGTCTCAATAGAAAAAGCATTTCACTTCTGTTCACCTTATGCTCAACCCTGGATCACCTACCCCTGCACCGCTGCCCTCAGTACCTCTTCCTACTTTTACTTCATCTCCAGTATTACTTTACATTTGTTCAGTGAACATGACACTTGGTCCTTTAGTTAGCTAATCCTTTAATACATCTAACTCATCTCAACTAGCAGACTGTCAACCCGCTCAGAGTCCCTTGTGTTTCTTTTTAAAAAAATACCTTATTTATATTTCTTTTTTTTTTTTTTTTGGTCTGGTTGTGGGCCTGCACTCTGGGCCTGGGCGCTGTCGCTCAGCTCTTCAGCTCAAGGCTAGTGCTCTACCACTTGAGTCACAGCGCCACTTCCGACTTTTTTCTTTTTGCTTATGTGGTGCTGAGGAATTGAACCCAGGGCCTCAGGCATGCAAGGCAAGTACTCTACCACTGAGCCACCTTCCCAGCCCCCTTATTTATATTTCTTGTAATGATTTGTTTTTCCCTAGTTTTTTTTTCTGCATCCCTCATGACAATATCAGCTTTCTGAGGACAGAGTCTTACTTGTCTGATTCACTGTTAGTATATAGAGATAAAGACTATACCAAGGAGGGGAAGCAAAGGTGCTCTATTCTGAGCCTGTTATAACAAGCAAGTCGGCCACTGTCACTTGCACTCGTCAGACTTAAGGGCAGGTAGAGCAGTAGGAAAAAGGAAGACTTCAGATCTGTCCAAATGGGTACTGTTGGAGGTAAAGCCAGAGGTAGAGGAGCTTGAAACAAATGCACCATCCTTGGCTTTTCCCCAGTAGTCCTAAGAAACCTATGCCAGAAATAGTGAAGCTGACAATTCATCAATACCTGGCATTCTGGAAAATTGTTCCAGGGATTGTTTTTTGCCTTCCTGGCCTGGATGCTGTAGAGAGACCTATTTTATATACAGACACGCTATTTATTGTTTGTATATTCAATTTTTCAGTTCCTTCAACTGACACAGTGTCCAACATACTTAAGAAACAAATGAACTCAAAATTGGCCATTGTGCCTCTTTAACCTGCTCTTCATTAATGTCTATTTCCCTGTCACCTGTAACCAGAGGCGACAGATACTCCTTACAGTTTTTCACTTTTCTCTCCATATTTTTCATACTAAATTCCATAATGACAAATAACACTTCCAGGAGAGTACCTCTTCTAGATTTATACCTCTATCCCGGATCTCTCTCCTACACCGCAGGTAAACTCTCTGATGAAGACCTCCACGCTGGCATCCTCTAGCATCTTAAGATTCATCATTGGTCCCTCCTCTCTGGGAGGTCTTCCCTGGTGTGAAGATCTCTCTATTTGGTTAATTTATGACAAAAATACTGCCAAATGTGGTTTCTGATTTTGTAGGAAAGTGAATCTGAGGATGCATATAGGCAGCACAGAAGGAAGGAGGGAAAATGAAAAATGGGCAACTAGTGTTTACAGGGAGAGAGCTCCTTGGGAGTCCAAGAAGGGAAGGAAGGGACTGAACACTCAAGCTTTTCCAAAGGCTGAAGCTGGGGAAATGATCTGAGAAACATCAGCTTAGAGCCCCAGAATATGTTCCAAATCTAGGTCCTCTAACAACCAAAGCCAAAGGGGAAAGCTCACAGGAAGCAGTCATTTCTGTAGAGAGCCCAAGGGGGCCTGGGCTAGGAAGAGGTATGGAGGGTGCTCAGCACCCCCTTTTCAGGCAGTTGGGGTTCAGGAAAAAGACCTTTGGACAGACATGCCACTACTCACAGTAAACAAAGGCTTTCTGAAGAAAGAGCAGAAATGAACCTAAAAGTCAGGGCAACAAACCAAAGAGTGCCCCAGGACTTTCCAGAATAGTATAGGAAGAGTGGGAATGGGATTAATGAATCCTATCCTGGAAAAGTGGTTGGGCTGTATTCAGAACTGGGACATCTCCAGAGCCTCCCTTCCTGTCTGAGCCTAAGTGTAGTCTAGGAAAAGGATCTTTACTAATTGAAATCATGGGAGTCGAGTTGTCCAAGGCTGTTGGTTCTTTCGTGATAATTCCTTTCCTCCCACATTTCATCTTAGCCGTTTTGGGGCATTTTCATGCCCACAAATTCTATTGGTTTATTCTTTACATTAGTTCCTGGGCCTGCCCCTTTTTGGGCATTGGCTCTGTGGCTTCATGACTCCTGGAAAGGTGGCAATGTTTAGATTCATTGCACCTGCTTTTTAAATGTCTCCTCTCTCTCTATTTTTTATTGTAAAAATACTGTACAGAGGGAATATTTAAAAATCTTTGTAGAGACTCCCTCCTCAATTTTTTTGGGTCCAGTCGTGGGGCCAGAACTCTGGGCCTCGGCGCTGTCCCTCAGCTCTTCAGCTCAAGGCTAGCACTCTACCACTTGAGCCACAGCACCACTTCCAGCTTTTTTCTTTTTGCTTATGTGGTGCTGAGGAATCAAACCCAGGGCCTCATGTATGCAAGGCAAGTGCTCTACCACTGAGCCACCTTCCCAACCCTTCCCTCCTCAATTTTATCTTTTAAAGTACACATGGTAAGAAATCCAAAATGGCATATATAAGGATATAAAATGAAGGCTCCGTCCTGGCCTCTTAATCTAATTGTTTTTTCCCCAGAGGTAACCTCTATAACAGTTACTTATATAATTTTCAGAAAAGTTTCATGCATATACAAGCAAGTATGTAATCTTTATTTTTAAATAAATGGGATCATATATATATATATATATATGCAAAAATAAAACCCTGCATCTACTCTTTACAAAGAATAAACCATTGTTAATCAGGTCAAGTAAAAAAGTGTTAATCCTTGGGGGTGGGGGAACGTGGTGGAGGTATTCTTAAAAGAATTAAGTGAAATTCTAGATAGAACTGAAGTGTCAAGTATGGCTGTAAGCACAGCAGAAGGAACCTCCTTACTTGGCAGGTGAGGACCCATACCCTAATGTTGTTCCTATCAATTCAGTCTTGAGAATCTAACTATACAGTCAATAGCAAGACCAAATACAAAAGCAAATCTCTAGCCCCATTCTCTACAGTAGCCATTTTAGAACTCGTCAGACTGATAGGAAGTTAGACTACTATCTCTAAGCAGCGGCCCAAGTAACCAAACAATGATACTTAAAATAATCTGTCTCAAGTGGCAAGGACTTGACTAATGAGCAGCTTCCTTAGTTTTTAATCCCACCTTCTAAGGATAAAGAAGACAAAGCCAAATATGTCACCAAGCAACTACTTGGGGTGCCTGGCTTTTAGTTACCCCACCTCTGGCTTCCCTTGTCCATAGCCCACATTCAAGGCAGACTTAAAGCCTTTCCTTTTCCCCCAGTAAGGCCTGGTGTCACACACCTGCAATTCCAATACTTAGGAGGCAGTGTTAAGTAGGAGGTGTTATCATGCCCTCCACTTTGGATCCTTGGCCCCCTCCCAGAAAGCCAGTCGATCTAGCTGGGCCTAACTGCAGCTGGCCTTCAACCCTGGCCATTCTCAGAACCGTGTTTTACCCTTAGCCCCCAGCTGCACCAGTGAAGGCCCTCCATCCAGACCTGAACTCCACCCTGCCCTTCACAAAGAAAAGAGAACTCTCCTTGGGCTCCCACTCTTTCTCCCCATTGGTCCTCATTCCTGCTCTCTGCCAGATCTAAACTCCACCCTGCCTATGCGCAGTCTTCAGTGCCCAGCTGTGCATGGAGTACCTCCTGCCTCTAGTTCCCCTGGTGTAAGGATGTCCCTGAATAGGGACAGGCGCCATTTCTCCCTCTCTCAAGGGGGAGGTGGCCGTGTCAGCCTCAGCTGGCAATAAACTCCTTTCCCTGTATGTGATTGTGTTCATGGTCTTCTGGGATAGGAGCTTTCAGGAGGTTGAGAATTTAAGGATAGCCTGGGCTGTATACCATGAACCTGTCTAAGAAAATGTAATCAATCAATCAAGCAACCAATTAATTAAGAAAGCATTCCCATTGCTTTACCTACCTTTGAGTCTTTGCCAAAATACAAGTGATGGCAGCTAGCTCTTGGAATAAATTGATTTTGCTCAAGCTCATTTGAATCATCTTTATTTATTTCCACCCTTGGAAGCCCAGCCCCCCAGTCAACAAGCATTCCTTCCATACCCAGAACTTCCCAGCCACTTTTCTATGGAAGCAAACCACATACACAACCCAGCTCATCTCTGAAGGACGAAGACATCAGCCACAGAGAAAACAAGCAGCACATGGAATCATCAACAGGACAGAATGACCCTGGAGAAAACTCATCATTTAGACTAGAAATAAGCTTTTGAAAAAATTCTAATTAGATCTTCGGTGAGACTTGAGAAGATATTACATCCATAAAACCAAAAACAGTTGGCGATGAAAAAAGTCTCCTGGAAATTTAAAAATGATTTGCTGAAATTAAAAAAGATTGGAAGATTAAGAAACTATAGCAGAAGAGAAGGCAACAAGACAGTCTGAATATGTGGCAGAAAAATAGGCAACTTTTCAGTAATTAAAAAAATAGCTAATTCCAGAAATGGTTAAGTATGTATGTTGGAGGTAGGGCCTTGAAATGGAAGGGGCAGGCTAACTGGGACTCTGAGATTTATGTGAGGAGTTCTTTGACTCACCAGTGGCCTATTACTCACACCTGTAGTCCTAGTAGTCCAGAAAAATAGAGATCAGGAGGATTGAAATTCAAAGGAAGCAAAGGCCATAAGACCTCATCTCAAGAGAAAAAGCTAGGGGCTGGGAAGGTGGCTCAGTGCTTGCCTTGCATGCATGAGGCCCTGAATGCAACTCCTCAGCACCCCATAAGCAGAAAAAGCCATAAGTGGCGCTGTGGCCCAAGTAGTAGAGCACTAGCCTTGAGCTGAAGAGCTGAGGGACAGCGCCCAGGCCCAGATTTCGGGCCCCACGACCAACCAAAAAAAAAAAAAAGAGAGAGAGAAAGCTAAGCGTGGTGGCACATATCTGTCATCCTAGCAATAGCAGGAAGTGGCAGTCCAGGCAAGCCCAGGTAAAATGTGAGACCCTATATAAACAATAATCAGAGTGAAAAGGGCTGGAGGACTGGCTTCAGTGACAGAGCACCTGTCTAGCAAGCTCAAAGCCCTGAGTTCAAACATCAGCTTTGGAAAACAAACACTTCCTTAATTCATGTATTTTCACCATGGGCATGGATAAGCCATTCAGTCAATCCAACCACACATCAGACAGTTCACTGCTTAAGAGCTACACTCCTCCCAACCTAATGAAATGGTAGGACCCTGTCTCTTCCCTGACCACAACTTCTGCCAGGAGCACCTGGCCTTCCCTCTCTTCCATGCTCTCCTTATCTACCTACCAGGCCACTCTGTGTAAGCTCACACTATAGAGTCAGATTTTACTGGTTCCAATAGCTGGCACTATTCTAATTTGAGCATGATGAATCACTGAACCCAAGTGAAACATGGAACACATATAATTCACTGGGCAAGGTCTTGGCACATGATAAGTATTTAGTAAATACAGTTGTTGAGACTCCTAGAATTGGTCTTATTTGATTCACCCCAGTGTGTGTGTGTGTGTGTGTGCGCGCGTGCGTGCGTGTGTGTGTGTGTATGTGTGTGTGTGTGTGTGTGTGTGTGTACATACTCTGGACTTCAAGCTCTCTTTCAGCTTTCTTGCTCACAGCTGGCACCCTACCACTTCAATCACATCTCTAGTCCAGAATTTTGCTTGTTAATTGGAGATAAGAGTTTTGTGGTCTTTTCTGCCAGTGCTGGCTTTGAACAGTGATCCTCTCTGATCTCAGCCTTCTGAGTTGCTAGGATTACAGGAGTGAGTCACTGTCACTGGGCTTGGTTTAAAAATTAACTATTCATGCAATGGTTTCTTTTTCCCCACATCCCCACCAACATTTGTTGATGTTCATATTCACAATGTTGGCCAATCTAACTGGGGTGAGATAGAATCTCAGAATTGTTTTGATTTTTATTTCCTTTATGGCCAGGGATAATGAGCATTTCTTCATGTATTTTTTGCTATTCTTGCCTCTTCTTTTCCCAGTGTTTGTTGGTGGGAATGTAAACTAGTAAAATCACTCTGGACAGCAGTTTGGAGGTTACTCAAAAAAACTAAACCTTATGACCCAGCCATATCACCCCTGGGCATCTACCCTGAATAACATGAGCCAGGATATGATAAAGACACCTGAACATCCATGTTGATTGCCACTTTATTCACAACAGCCAAGACATGGAAACAGCCCAGATGCCCCACAAATAGATGAGTGGATCCAAACTGTGGTACCTATATACAATGGAATTTTCCACAGCCATTAGAAAGAATAAAACAATGCCATTTGCATGGAAATGGATGGAACTAGAACAAATCATGTTAGGTAAGCCAAGCTCAGAGAGACAAATGGCGTATGTTCTCTTGGATACGCAGGAATTAGATCTAAAATATATGGGATATGATAAATTATACAGGATTCTAGGTAGTCACATACTGTGAGGCCAAAAAAGATACTCTTAGGAGAGAAACACAAAGGTGCAATGCCTAAGTGCCTCTATATTTATATAAAGTCATATATATATATTAAAATGAACAGGATATGGAAACAGAGATCTCTCTTTTTTATTTTTTGATAATTCTGTCTTCTTTATGTATGGTGTATTCATTTGGGAGAGTGGGTAGGGGAAGGGTACAGAATTTGAGGAAAAAGGGTGGAAAAGTCCAGCAGTGGAACTCACTGGACACTGATGAATGGTGAATTATATAACTCATGGGTAGAGATGGGAGGGAGAGACTGGGAGAGAATGAGGGAATAGAAGACACTGTATGAAAGGAAGTATATTCATTCCTGATTCATGAAATTGTAATCCCTCTGTGTATCACCTTTATAATAACAATAAAGAATGTGGTAGAAAATTCCCTGTATAGCCTACAGAATTAAGAAAAACGAGGTAAGGAGTGGGTGGAGAGGGATGTGTGAGGAAGATAAAGTCATGTAATGGAGTTTCATTCATTCATTAGAAAGAAGGATATTGTAGCATTTGTAAAGAAATGGACAGGCCTGAAAAAATGATGTTAAGTGAACTAAGTAGGTCCAGAGATTGAAAGGAAGCATGTTTTCCCTTGCAGGTGAAAGGTAGACATTGCTTATAAACTTAAAAGTAAATACATTGAGTGGTATGCAAGGGTATACAAATGTATTAACTGGTCTAGGGCAGATCCAAGGGAGAACTCAACCAGTGTAATTCCTTAGAAAGGCAAACTCAAAGTTCAGCAAAATAAAATACGTAGAATAGGTATTCGAAAGGGGTGTGGTGGAATCAAGGGGAAATGTGGAGGAGAAGGGGGAGAATGCAATCAACACTCAATGTGTATCTTACAAAATTAAGAAGAATGAGAGAAGGGGTAGATATGGGATGGATGGGTGAGAATGTTCAAAGGGGTGACATTGATCAGGATATATTATATTTATAAGCTGCTTTGTCAAATGATAACTCATTTGTATACTTCTTAAAGATAATTTTAAAAAATACCCTTTCAAACCCATACAAACCTTTTCATTGTGTTCCAGGCAGCTTTCTTATTTTTTGCTAAGAAAAATTACATGTTCTTTGGCCTTTTCTGAGCTTTTATTGAAGAAAGTTAAATAGTTTATGGCTACAAAGAATTATAAGTCACCCTGACCCCAAAATAAATATATAGTCATTAAACCCTCAGCTTTATCAACCAGTTCAGATACTTTCTTTTTATTTTTTTATTTTTTGGGTCCGGTCGTGGGGCCTGAACTCTGGGCCTGGGCGTTGTCCCTCAGCTCTTCAGCTCAAGGCTAGCCCTCTACCACTTGAGCCATAGTACCACTTCCGGCTTTTTTCTTTTTGCTTATGTGGTGCTGAGGAATCAAACCCAGGCCTCAGGCATGCAAGGCAAGCGCTCTACCACTGAGCCACCTTCTCAGCCCTTAAAAGCTTTTTTTTTTTGGCCTGTTGTGGGGCCTGAACTCTGGGTCTGGGCGCTGTTCCTCAGCTCTTCAACTCAAGGCTAGCGCTCTACCACTTGAGCCACAGGGCCACTTTGGCTTTTTTCTTTTTGCTTATGTGGTACTGAGGAATTGAACCCAGGGCCTCATGCATGCAAGGCAAGCGCTCTACCATTGAGCCACCTTCCCAGCTCTAGTTCAGATACTTTCTTCAGACCTGCATTCTAAAGAGATTTGTACCTATGTATTCATATTTTTACATTTTGTTGTACTGGGCATTGCATTCCCTCTCCTTTTTGTTGCTGTACTACCTGAACAAGTAATTTTGCCTTTAGTTTGTTTTTATCAGATAGAATCTTTCCATACCTCTCCCTTGAAGTTTGATTGTTCTGAGGAACTGAGCCTGCAGGCATGCCCCACCACTCCTTAGCTTGTTTTATCAGTTTAAAAATATTTTTAAATAACTGGACAAAGGGGTTTAAATTCAACATGTCAGTTCATGAGTACAGTGCATCTTGATCAATGCCTAGTTTGTTTTTGAGATAGTCTCTCAATAACTTTCATCAAAGCACAATCTTCCTGTATATCCACCTGAAACCACAATTTCTTGACTGATGCATTTAAGAGCCATTGGCCATCCTGCTCCTCATGCTGCTTCATATCTTGAGGACTCAGCTACTTTTTTTCAGCATTTTCTTTCTCTTCTTCCCCACTGAAGCTAAGCCACATTCCTTTGTGATGCCAGCTCACACAGTTGCTGACCAGCCCTTCTTCTAGACATTCTTTGACTAGCCTTGACTAGTAGCTGGCTGTCTTCTGTCATGACTCTGCATACATTTGATTTTATGACACTAGTGACACCTGTAATAAAGTTTCCTCTCTCAGTGAGCTAGTTCCAGGCAGGTGCAGAAAGAATGGGATAGTTGGTAAGATAAGCACTTTATCTGGTAAGAATGAACACTTCTTGCAAGCTAGCCAACTGCAGCACTAGGACCTTCTCTCTCACAAGAAGGGTGGTGGTGAAGGCACTCCAGTGCTGGAAGGGACCAGGCTTCAATTTCCTGAACATGTCTAGTGGGCAGATCAGCCTCCCATTCACTTACAGAAAGGAAGTCAGTGCCCCTTCTCCAGCTCAGTGCTATACTCTGTCTCATTCAGTAGGACATGACACTGTCCAAGAAGCATATACTGCATCCTAGCAAACAAGAACACTTGGTTTGCCTTATTTTTTCCGTACTTTTCTAAGTTAAACCATGTGGTCCAACTAGTTCATTCTCTCTAAAGAGAAACACAATACAGTCTCACATGAAGGACAAGGAGTATCAAAAGCCATAGAGAACAGAAAAACACCAGTGTCATTAGTGCTGCCAATAGTTTGAGTTATTTAGGAGACTGAGGCAGGAAGATCACTTGAGTCTAGGAGTTCTTAGAGCATAGCACTATGCTGATCAGGCATCCATACTGGCATTAACATGGTTTCCTCCAAAGAGCAGAGGACCACCAAGTAACCTAAGAAGAGGTGAGCGAGCCCAGGTCAGAAATGGAGCAGGTCAAAACTGCCAAACTGGCTGGGTGCTGGTGGCTCACGTCTGTAATCCTAGCTACTCGGGAGACTGACATCTGAGGATCATGGTTCAAAGCTAACCAGGGCAGAAAAGTCTGTGAGACTCTTATCTCCAATTAACCACCAGAAAACCAGAAGTGGGACTGTGGTTCAAGTGGTAGAGTGCTTGCTTTGAGCTGAATAGCTGAGGGACAGTGCCCAGGCCCAGAGTTCAAACCCCACAACTGACCAAAAAATAAAAATAAATACAAAAAACAAAACCTGCCTAACTGATCAGAAAATGAGAAGGACAGATCAGAACTCCAGTGTCCAAAATTCCAGTGTATTATGATGCTGGAAGTTAAGAAACAAAAGGCGTTAAGAGTAAGAGGGAACACAGCATAATTAAGATAGGTGCCTCAATTTTAGCATCCAAAACAGAACTGATGGTCTGAGGAAGTTTCATCTCTCCCCTTGGCTTTAGGTCTTTCAGACTCTTGAAAAAAAAAAGGGGGTACTGAAAGTATTGCCATTAGAGAGGTCTTATGGAGATTGTGGCAGTGAATGAAAGGTTAGTAATTCTTCAGCAAGTAACTTCCTAACTTTGAGAATTGAGAGCACTGGACAAACTGGCCCCCTGTTTGTGCATACCAGGGGTGAAGCTGAATGACACACAGAGAAAAAAGGGCCACAGCCATTTTATTCAAGGTCCCATGGCAGGACAGGAGGCCATGCTGTCTCTCTGAGCTCTGGACAAGAAGGGCTTGGAGCTCCATGATTGTCCCCATCTCTAAAGGTAGGAGGTGGTGGTGTGTGCATGGCCTGCCTTCAGTGGTTTCCCACACCAGCTGAGTACAACAGAGCATTGGAGGGAGCCTTATCCCAAAGTGCTCTGACACCAGCCACTGAAGCTTCTATGTCCACCTCCTCCATGCTCCAGGCTTTGCTGCTCCTTCATTCAATGACCTCAAGAAGGAGGCAGCCATGGCCTGGCCCATGGTTAGATAAGTGAGGCTGTGGGAGGGAAGACCTCAGGGGAGGAAGGATAGGCACACGGAAAAGGCCATGAGGGTGTAGGAGAGTTCCCTGGTAGGGCCAGGACTAGCGAAGATGTGGGCCACAGCCCCATTGGGGTTGCCCTGACCAGGCTCAAACCACTTCTGCAGACACTGTCCACTGTTCCTGTGGTTAGGGCTTGCCCTGAAGGAGTTGTTCCAAATCTTCTCACACAGGTCAGCTGGAGTGGGGAAATATTCAGGGAAAGGGCGGCAGGAGGCCTCTGCAGGGCAGCTGTTCCTCCCTAGAGGGGTGGGGTGGGGAGGGGGCTGAGAACGGACAGTTTGCTCCCACTGCTCCCCTCCGGTGCTCCTGTTTACTCTGGAGAGATGTATGCAGGTGGGCACATGCACCCACGCTGAGGACCTACCTTCCACTTGGGCACTGCCAAATCTACTTACCCCTATTCCAGTCCCAGTCGCCATGCCAGTTGGACTTGCAAGTGTAAGAGGATCTGCAGTCATCCCACCACTGCTTGCAGTCCTCCCTGCACAGGGGCACATTCCAAACCCGCTCTGTCTGCCCACTGGGGTCCATCTGGGCACAAGCACAGTGAGGGATGAGAACACGAACAGCAGCAATTTGAAGATTACTAATAGCTGCAAGGGTCCCTGTACCTCATTCCTTCTAAAGTCTCTAAATAGTATTCAAATGAGAACAGTTAGGTTAAGTGGTTAAATAGTATGCCCCAGTGTATAATGCTATGAGGTACAGAAGATAGAATTCAAACTCAGTTCTATTTAACTCCACCAAACCTCTTTTGGTGACAGAGTCTCCTGCTACCGTCCCCATCAGACCAGTGTCACCTGTCATCCCTTCTGTCAGCCCCCAGGGCATTCTCTTCATCTGTTTCTTCAACAAAAGCTTCTGGCTCTGCCACCGTCCTTACAGGGACAGAATTCCCCATTATACTAGCCTATGAGTTGATGATTCCCCATTATACTAGCCTATGAGTTGATGATTCCCCATTATACTAGCCTATGAGTTGATGGGATCTCCCAGTCTTAGTAACAGCTTTGCATGGGTCTGCCTTCCATCTCCTTACCGGCTGGATCCAAGGCCCCAGGTTAGGAGAACACTCATAGAAGCAGATGGCCCGAAAGAAGTGCTTCCGGCAGTGAGGAGTTAGCAATCCACAGTGAATCAGGGTGAAGTCGTGGAGGGGGGACACGTCCAGGTGGGCTTCCCAGCTTGTGGAGGCGGTGCAGCAGGCATTGTCCTTCCACGGCATGCACTGAAGCAAAAAGCATGGGGCAGAGGGGCAGGGTCTGGCGAGAGTCTAGGGTGAAGGGTGGCAGAGTGAAAAATGCCCCTTAGGAGAAAGCTTGAGCCAGGTGCCGGTGGCTCACACCTGTCATCCTAGCTACTCAGGAGGCTGAGATCTGAGGATCATGGTTCAAAGCCAGCCCAGGCAGAAAAGTCCGTGAGACTCTTATCTCCAATAAACCACCAGAGAACCGGAAGTGGTGCTGTGGCTCAAGTGGTAGGGCGCGAGCCTTAAGCTGAAGAACTGAGGGACAGTGCCCAGGCCCAGAGTTCAAGCCCCATGACTGACCAAAAAATAAAAATATAAAGAGAAAGCTTGAGCAGATGGGATAGCTTCAGTACTCCTCACAGAAGGGCAACTCTGATAATCTATCAATAAGCATCCCAAGGGCAGGAGAGCAATGACTATGACTTCCCACTGCATTGTCTCCCTGTCACACACCACAATCTCTTAGGGTTTCCAACCATGAGGCAGCAGGGGCCTTTCAGGAAAATCCAAGAGGCCTCCAGAGAGACACAGGGAAATATAGAGTTGCACTGGGTGGGTAAGATACTCACAGGCTAAATGCTGGCTCTGTATTTCCACCCATATCTGTGGCAATGGCCATTAGGTTACTAAAGTCCTATGGCCTCAGGGCCTTTTGATAGAAGACTCATTTTGAACATATTGAACCCAACATTTGGCAACTGGGACTACCATTTGTCCTGCTGCCCTTCAAGTCAGTAATGACATGATCAGGGCTGGTGCGCATCCATGATCTACCTGAGAAGCTCTCTCTCAAGCCTAGGCCAGGTCTGGCCTCCCTCTGTACCTCCATATAGAGCTTGTCTTCTGGGCCTGGCTCTCTCTTGTGATGTTTGGTGCTCATGCAGACATCGAGCAGTTTGTCCGCAGTCCAGGTGGGCATGACTGTCCACAACCCTAGCAGGAACTGCCACCACTGTGCCATGGCCTGCCATAGAAGGAGACTCATGCTGCTCATGTGATGAGTAGCATACCCTACCCCACTCCCTCCACCAGATCAGGCACTGGAGGGGGAGTATGCGTTCCAAAGCTCCCTCACATGGCTCTGACACTGGTGACTCCTCAGACCTTCTGCCTTGAGCAGCATCATAGAATTTCAGGGCAGATGGAACAATCCTCAGTCACACATTCCACCCCCAACCATTGTGCAGATACAGAAACTGACATCCAGTGAGGGCTGGGGACCAGTCCTAGGGAGGAGGTCATGGAAAGAATGACTCTAGCCTCTCCAGGGAGGAACTTTTTCTAACCCCCAATTATAGGCAGCCTTTCTATATGGACTGAGAAATCAGAGCTTTGGTCCTGGACCACAGCCAAGCTCCAAATGCTGGCTGAGTAACTGAACAAATACTCAGCAATCAGATTTTCTGTAGGATGGCATAGTGGGGTGGAACAATGTGCCAATGCAAGCCTTATCCAATCAGGTGCCAAACCTTAGCTTCTGCCCCTAGGAGAGGTCCACATAACGCCCAAAGCTCTCAGTGTAGCCCAGCCCCTTACCAGCATCCTCAGTCAGAGTTCTTCCCTGAGAGCAGTA
This sequence comes from Dipodomys merriami, assembly GCF_024711535.1. Lineage (NCBI taxonomy): Eukaryota > Metazoa > Chordata > Mammalia > Rodentia > Heteromyidae > Dipodomys > Dipodomys merriami. The sequence goes on from NW_027205381.1 coordinate 8,447,199, forward strand.
TCTCTGCTGCTATCAACCTCAGCCCATCTCAGATTGAGTGCAAGCCAAACGTATGGGCCTTGTTGGCTCTCAGAGCCAGTAGTATGCTCAGGCAGAAGTGTATGAGGAGCTATCAGCTCCATGCCCATGCCCCAACACAGAGCAAAGAGGCTAGCCTTATGTAAAGTGCTGAACACTTTATTTCCAGCTCTGCTCTCAATTATACTGGCAATAGGTGGAAAGAAAGACAACACTCCCATAAAAAGCAAGGCGTACCCTGCTTCAAGCACCCACCCATGGGCCTTTGCAATATCTGCCAGGCTCCCCTCCTCCCAGCTCAGGCCAGGAACTATCCTGGATCGATGACAATGAAATGGAGTAAAGAACCTCAGACATCCTGGGGAAGAGAGATGTGAGTAGCCAGTCAGAGCCCATCCTCAAGGGTAAACCTGCCTACTCTCTCCACAGGATCAGTTCTAAGCTCAGATACAGACACTAAGTTAGAATAAAAGAGGAAAGAAACTGCTGCTTGAGTATTCTCTCCATACTCACTTTCAAACAGGAAGTTTCCTCCCAGGTGCTTGTTTTTACCCCCCAGAAAGTGAGAAAGGCTCGAGAAAGGCTCGGGAAAATCCACCTATTTATTGCCGAACTCAGTTTCTACAAGATACAGGTGGAGATCAGAGCCGCAGGCAGCTGTAGCTGAGCAACCTCCATCTTAATCTGTCTCTGCAGCCTGTTTGTATCCAGAAAAACATGACCTTATATCAGGAGATACCCTGGTCCTGCAGTCCTCTGAGGAGTTGAACAAATCTGTTGTTTTCCCCCATCCAGATAAAATGAGATTACTGTGACAAAAAAGGTAAGAGTTCTAGAAAAGGACTCGATGCTACATTTTGATATGTCTTATGATTTTAGTCAACTCTTTTTTCTGAATCTATCTCTCCCTTTCTTCCTCCTCTCTTACTGCCTCTCTTTTCTCTTTCCCCTGTTATATTACTCACCTCTATTTGCTCCTTTCTTACTCCATCACCAGGTAGTCTGAAGAGCACAGGATACAGAGATAAGATATGGTCTTGGGGACCCAAGAATTTAACTGTACAACCAAAGCCAAAACAAGACACCTCTCACAACCCACAAGACTGCCTCCATGAACACATAGACCTGTGAGATATTCTGCAACTGTTCTTTTGGGAACCAAAGCCATATTTTTGCTTGGTTCTTGGAGAAGTAGGAAAAGCCATTGAAGGTACTGATACATAGGAAATAAAAATACTAGTGTCTAGACATACATTTTTTTTTTGGTAGTAGTAGGGGTTGAACTATGGGCCTTGGCCTTGCAAGGTAGTCACTCTATCATTTAAAACATGACTTCTTTCTTTATTTTATTATTTTACTTTATTTTATTTTTTTGAATGTAACCTTTTTTATTATACTTTTATTATCTTTAAATAGTTGTACAAAGGGGTTACCATTCAACTAATCAGTGTATAATATAGCATGGTCTATATCATCCTTTTTATTTCCTTCATTCCTCTCAACCCAAACCCTCCCTTCAGTTTTTTAAGTTTCATAGGATATGCATTACATATTATGAGTGTATTCTCCTCCCTTCTTCTCTTCATTCATCTACACCCCTTCCTATGACCTCCACCGACATCTTTCAAGCACCAACTTCCTGGTATATGTTTTGTTGGACTTTGAGTTAGTTTTCCTAAGGAGTTACTTCATTTGAATTCTCCCCTGCACATGCCATATTTTGGTTAATATGTTTGTATCTACTTACACATGAGTTCATATGTGTTTACTTATATATTTATAAATTAAATCTTACTTCCACATCTGATAGAAAACATGTATAATTTCTTTGCAAATGATATAGTATCATTCTTCCTAATGGATGAGTAAAATTCCATTATGTCTATATTCTACCTTTTTGGATATATTTGTTCATTGAAAAGCATCTGAGATGTTTCTATACCTTGACTATGGTACAGCAATTAACATGGTTGTGTGAGTATCTTTACTCTATCCTGATTTGTAATCATTTGGATAAATTTCAATAGTTGTTTTGCTGGGTCATAAGGTAGTTCTGTGTTTAGTTTTAGAAGGAATCTTCAAACTGCTTTCCAGAACAGGTGCACCAGTTTACATTCCTACTAACAGTGTATCAGAGATTCTTTTTCCCCACGTTCATGCCAACATTTATTATTGCTTGTATTCTCAAGGATGGCCATCTAAGTAAGGTCTTGCATTTTTCCAGCCTGGCCTGGACTGATCCTCTGATATATGCCTTGGAGGAGGCATCCTACACAGCTAGGATGACAAGCATATACCATTCACCCAACTTATTAATTGAGACAGGGACTTGGCCTGGACTGGCCTTAATCTAATCTTGATCTCCACCTCCATAGTAGCTAGGAGTACATATGTGAGCTATCACACTGGTTTAAAAACATTTTTTATCTGAAGAAACATTTTTTTGGGGGGGGGTTTGGTCATGGGGCCTGAACTCTGGGCCTGGGTGCTGCCCCTCAGCGCTTCAGCTCAAGGCTAGCCCTCTACCACTTGAGCCACAGCACCACTTTGGCTTTTTTTTTCTGCTTATGTGGTACTGAGGAATCAAACCCAGGGCCTCATGCATGCAAGGCAAGCACTCTACCACTGAGCCACCTTCCCAGCCCCTGTAGAAACATTTTTTTAATTCAGCTATACCATCGACAATGAATGGTCTTGTTGGAAAATGATTCTTTACCACATCTGAGTAATAATTATCGCACACCAATAAAAACCAGGCACGCTGAATTAGAGCCATCTGCACAATGTGACTTGACTTCTTGCAACAACCCCAAGGGTGTCTTTCTTGCTTTAGGTGTAGGGGAACTGTGGCTCAGCTAGAAATGCAGAGCTAGGATCTGAACTCAGGTATATTGGACTTCATATCTAAGAACCAGGTGAGAGGAAGTGGCACTGTGGCTCAAGTATAGAGCACTAGACTTGAGCTGAAGCGCTCAGGGACAGCACCCAGGCCCAGAGCTCAAGCCCCATGACTGACAAAAAAAAAGAACCAGTGAGATACAGTGAGATCGAAAGAGGACAGGAGAAAAACACAATGCCCAAGTGCCTCTTGATATTTTTGTAAAATAATATATTTATATGTTTTGAAATTAACTCCAAGATATAGAAACAAGAGACTCCACTCTGTCTGCCTGTCTGTCTGTCTCTCTCTCAAAGTTTTTGATGATTCTGTTTTCTTTACATTATGTATGGTGTATTCATGTATCTTTGGAAGGGTTGGGGAGGGGGAAAGAACTTGAGGGAAAAAGGGTAAAAAAGTACAGCAATGGAATTCACTGGACATGGATGAAAGTGAATTATACAATTTGTGGGTGGAGACAGGAGGGAGGTCCTGGGAGAGAATGAGGGAACAGAAGACACTGTAGAAAAGGAAATGTACTCATTATCTGACTCATGTAATTGTAATCCATCTTTATATCACCTCTATAATAACTATAAAGTAATAATAATAGTAATAATAACAACAATAATAATTACAGTAATTTCTCAAAAAAAAGAGGAGGCCATCAGGGCTGAAAGGGTATGTACTATGTAGTGCCAACTTCATGAGTCTCAAGTTTACTTTAAGAAAAAAAATTAATAGCCAACAATAGTTGTTCAAGCCTGTATTACTAGCTATTTTGGAGGGGAGTTCTGAGGATCAGGGATGGAGACAATCTGGGCATAAAAGCTCATTAGACTTCATCTCATACAATGGCTGGGAGCAGTGGTGTGTGCCTGGCAGCCCCAGTGACATAGGGAAACACAAGCAGAAGGAATACAACATGGGCCATCCTGGGCATAATGCAAGATCCTATCTTGGAAAATAACCAAGGTAAAAATGGGGCTGGAGGTGTGTCTCCAGCAGTAGAGTGCCTTGCTTTGTAAGCTTAATCCCCAGTACTGCCGACAAACAAAACAGTTAAATGCCATGGTGTGTGTGTGTGTGTGTGTGTGTGTGTGTGTGTGTGTGTGTGTGTGTGTGTGTGTGTGTGTGTGTGTGTGTTAGATTTGTGGGGGAACAGTTGCGTTACCACCCAGCATACACATCCTGCCTAAAGCAGAGCTGGGAGAACCCTCCTCCTCCAATTAGATACTAAATGGAATGGCAATTTTGCCACATGATCTGTTCACATTAGAGCCCACTGGGGAAGGTGGAAGTAAGCATGAATGCCCCATGCAATTCCTCACAAACATTCAGAGGGTGCTAAGCCTCAAAAAAGCCAGAGATATTTGCGGTTGTCTGTTAAGCTTAAAATGGCTGTGGATATGGCAAGGACAAAACTCCAGAGATGCGTCATCAAGTCATTACTGCAATGGAAAACTGTCCTTCATGTGGAGGGAAGAAGGACAAGAAGGAACGTTCTAATGATCTGTAGGACAAAGCTGTAGGAAATGAGCTAAAATTACAGCCAGCACAGAGGCAGGTGGAGGGTGGGTGGAGGAATTATGGCGGGGTGCTTTTCTGAGTGCCATCAGGCTGGCCGGCAGCATCTGTTCCCTAGAGAGGCAGTTTGAGGCCCTTGAGCAAAGCTCATTTTGTCTTATTGTGAAGGAGTCTTCCAAAGAAATCTGTTTCCTGTCTGAAAGCTGATAAATCAAAGCTGGCTGTGGATGGACTCATTTGAAGCAGTGGATCTAAAAACAATTTAGCTCTAAAACCACAACAAAACAGAACCTTAAATTTCCAAAGGAGGTGGTGTGGCAATGTTCAGGGTCTTCCGAGGGGCCACAGTGGATGGAGCAGCACCACTTCCAGTCTTCTTTGGGGGGCAAAAGGATGCCATGCAGTGATGACTCTTCTCTCCTTTGTAAGGTTATTCAAGAGGCAAGGCTTACTGAGTTCAAGGGCAGCCTAAGAAACAAAGAACTATCTGGACACTGGTGGCTCATGCCTGTAATCTTAGCTACTTAGGAGGCTAAGGTCTAAGGATTACAGTTCAAAGCCAGCTTGGGCAGAAAAGTGCATGAGACTCTTATCTCCAATTAACCAGAAAAAAAAAAGCCAGAAGTGAAGGTATAGTAGAGCTCAAAGGGTAGAAACCTAGCCTTGGGCAGAAACGGCCAGTGACAGTGAGCCACCCTGAGTTCAAGCCCCAAAACTGGCTCTGAAAAAAGAAAGAGAAGACAGAAGGAATGAAGGAAGGAAGGAAGAAAAGAGAGAAAATGAATGAAAGAGAGAAAGTGAAAGAAAGAAGAGAGTGAGAAAGACAAAGAGAAGAGAAGAAAGAAAGAGAAAAAGAAATGACTAATGCCAGGATCTGAAGGCAGAGGACAGCTAGAGGGCTCAACATAACTCAGAGTCCTTAGTCTTGTGAGTCCTTCTTCTCATTCAAGAGACAGTGACAATCCATATTTAAACTCTTAATCATTTGTAGCTAGGGTGGTAAAGCATATCCTTATTTTTTTATTTCTTCTAGACTCATCCAAAGGCTGAGTTGATTTAACTTTCTGAGTAGCTCTGGAATTCAAATTCTTTTCTACTTGTTTCTCCTCCGCATAGTCAGGGACATGATCAACTCTTACCTCTGTTACTCACTAAGCCACCTCCTGGCTCGTCGGCTTTTTTCTAAGCGTTGTCTCCTCTATAGCAGCCAGAATGATCTAATTTCCAAGTATTTTATTATGAAAGTTTCAAACATAAGGAATGATGAGAAAAATTTACAATGGAAACCTATCTATCTACTTTATTGATTTTATCTTTTCTGTATTATTTTTCTTGTATTGAGTCATCCGTCTTACTTGTATTTCCAAGTAGTAGTAGCAGTAGTGGTTGGGGAAGTAGCTCAATGGTAGAGCTCTTGCCTAGTGTGAGCTGAGGCCCTGAGTTTAATCCTGAGAACTTCCCCTACCCCTGAAAAAGAGAAAAGTTCAAACATCAATATACTTCTTCCTTAAATAGTGCAAACATATTAACCAGAGCTTAGTAGTTGTTGAAAATCTTCCCTTCCACCAGAATGACTTTATTTTTTTATTTTTTATTTTTGGGGTCTGGTCGTGGGGCCTGAACTCTGGGCCTGGGCGCTGTCCCTCAGCTCTTCAGCTCAAGGCTAGCGCCACTTGCGGCTTTTTTCTTTTTTCTTATGTGGTGCTGAGGAATCGAACCCAGGGCCTCAGGCATGCAAGGCAAGCGCTCTACCACTGAGCCACCTTCCCAGCCCAATGCCTTTATTGTTTAATGTAAAGATGATTAACATGTTTAAAATCCTTATAGACATTAAGGTAAGTCTCACATCCTTAACATAGGGCATGGATCCTTTTTAATCTAGTCTCTACCTTTCTTTCCTAATCTGTTTTTAGTTTTCTCTATACTTCTATAATTCTATAGCCCTGGTATCTATAATTGCCCTGCTCTTTTTACATGGTTTCTTTGGCCAAAGCTGTTCTTTCATTGCCAGTCTCTCTTCTACTGACCCCCATCTTGCTTTTTCTCAGCAGTGCTTCCTGGGACCTCATGGGGTGGTGAGGTAATTCTCCTAGGGTCTTATACTTATCAATCTGTGCTTGTATCTACCTCCTGCTCTTGGGACTGCCTGCTGCAGCCTTGCCATGCCTCTCCCCTGGGCAGACACAGGGCCTGTCCTACAGTAGATAGACAGATCATAAATGTTTGTTAGGAAGATGTAAAGACATGTCTTAGAGGAATAAGATACTATTTCCTTACGTTTATTTATTTATTTTTATTTATTCTTTTTTTTGATTGGGGGACTTGAACTCTGGGCCTGGCACTGTCCCTCAGCTCTTCAGCTCAAGGCTAGCACTCTACCATTGGAACCACAGTGCCATTTCCAGCTTTTTCTGTTTATGTGGTACTGAGGAACCCAGGGCCTCATGCATGTGAGGCAAACACTCTACCACTGAGCCACCTTTCCAGCCCAAGTTCTTAAAAACATTTTAAATTCAGATTTGTCGTTAATTTAGCTTATCATGTCTCACTTTCCATTTTTCGTTCTTTTTACTCTCCCTTTCTTTTCCTTTATTATACTTTAGGCATTCTCCTCCCTTCTAGTTTAAAGTGACCTCCTTCCTCTCCCAATCTTTCTGTCCTGTCTCTTTCATCTCTTTCTTCTTTGTTTCCCTTCCCTCTGACTCCTTCAGTACTTCCCTCTAGTTCATAATGAATTCTTCCATCCCCTTCCTCTTTTCTACCCCTTGTTCCCCCCATTTTCTCCTTTCTCCAGTTCTTTCTCCTTCCTTTGCAGTTCCTCCTCACCTCTACACTTTTAGACTGGCACATCTTCCAGTCTCTAATGATGGTTGTGAGATTTCAGGGTGTTAATACTAGAGCCTTTCATCACCACTTTTTAGATCTAATCACAAAAAAGAAATGAGTGTGAAGCCTATTAGGTATTGAAGAGAATCCAAGTAAAGAGAGAACAGAGAAAGGCATCAGAGTTCCTCTAATAGAAAAAGACTGGCTGAAAATTAGAAATAAGAGCAAGCCATACCACAAAGGACAGATTACTTATTTTTTTCCCTTGTGGTTTACAGTGGCTTTTGTTCTCATGATGCTTGGCCTTTGGCTAACATCCCTGTTCCACTCAGATCAGGCTGTTGTTGGGTATATTACCAATTAAAGTTTGTATACATTTTACAACATGCAACAGTTCTCAGTACATTTTCAATCTACCCAACTATCCTTTGTCTTTATATTCCTCACCAGCTTCTATGTTACCTCACCTTTTCAACCACCTGCTATGCCAAACAGTCCACTTTTTCCAAATTTGGCAGCAATTCTAATATTTGACCCACTGGACAATGTCTGTTTATTGATAGACATCAAATAGGCTATTGCCTATTTGACTTCTCACCTGCCTTTGACCAAGGTAATCCAGGTTTCAGTGTGTAAGCAAACAAATGAAAATACAGAAGAAAGTCAACCTTTTATTAGATTGCCTTTTAATACAATGATCAAGAAGACACAAATCTGAGTTATGTGTCCCTTCCATGCTCTTGTGACTTGAGTCTCCTTTTCTGTGACACTTGCCACACAGTTCTGGAATAGCCCATGGATATAAATGTTCCCCTCTAGAACATTCCTGTCCATTTCACACTGAAGTTACTCAGTGGGTATTTGCTAAATTAACCAGTGATTATATGTTTTTAAAAAAGATCCTGACTTGTGAGGCATATGAGCAAGAATTCTGGGAAATTTAAATTTTTATGTATGAGCACAGTTCTGCTATATTTGTGTGTGTGTGTGTGTGTGTGTGTAGATGGAGAGAGAGAGAGAGAGAGAGAGAGAGAGAGAGAGAGAGAGAGAGAGAGAGAGAGAGAGAGAGAGGGAGCTTTACAGGCCTGTATATTTCTGCCTTAAAAATAAATTTCCTCCCTTCATTTGTCTCTAGTGTATTGCTAGATGAACTGTCTCTAGAGGATCTTGTTAAGCTGAACTTTCTGTGCTGGGAAGTTCTAGAAACCAGGAGACTTGGCAAATGTGATTGGTGAATTATTTTTTTCTTAAGTACTTATATGATTTCAAGTTTGAAGAATGAAATCAAGTAGTTTATGTTTCAAAGGCAAGAGAAAATGAATATAAACTTTCTAGATTTGTTTCAGTTTCTATGTCTTTGTCTCACAATGAAAATATTTGAGAAATCTCACAGAAGTGTTGAAGTTCAAAATGTATTTAATGGCATATAAAAATAAAATGATTGGGGCTGGGAAGGTGGCTCAGTGGTAGAGCGCTTGCCTTGCATACATGAGGCCCCGGGTTCAATTCTTCAGTACCACATAAGCAAAAAGAAAAAAGCCAGAAGTAGTGCTCTGGCTCAAGTGGTAGAGTGTTAGCCTTGAGCTGAAGAGCTGAGAGACAGCACCCAGGCCCAGAGTTCAGGCCCCAAGACTAGGCCCCCCCCCCAAATAAAATAAAATGATTTTCAAGTGGTAAATATCTGAATCGATTTGTCCTTGTGCTTGCAGATAAAAATACAGAAGAAAGTCAACTTTTTAAAACACTGTAGATAAATTGTAAGACAGTGATGAAGACATTGCCTCTCTAAAAACAATAGAATGTTGTAATTCTTCAGTGACCTCTATTGCAGACTGATGAGATATAAAGTGGGAAGCTCTTGAATTAGTTTCTGTATTTATAGAAGACTTATAATTGGAAAACATTAACAATTGTAAATATTCAATGACTCCAGTTTACAAAACTAGATTTTAAATTGCTAAGTATCCCTTTATACTTCAGTTGATGATTCTCTATTTTTGATCAAACCAGTGGGATTTATTTTTGATCAAAACCAGTGGGATGTCTGGTTTCCATGGATACTGAGGCTTAAGAGGAACCATCAAATCATCTTGCTGTATTGTCTTTGAAGATAAAGCATTGTACTTATCCACAGAAATTTGGTAAGTCTATAGCTTCTCCAGTGTCCCTGGCATGGTGGTTTCTTTGAATCTGGAAAACGTTTCCTCAGGCTGTTTCTTCTGTAGTATGAATGGGCCCTTGGGGTTGAGTGCAGGAGCACAGGATAAAGTGTTCAAAGAGCTGTACTTAATTCATGCTAGGAAAAATCAGAAGATGACTAAGTGTTTCTCGAGTGTCTCCTCTGTTCTAGGTCTTGTACCAAATCCAGTACAGATCTCATCATTACCTTTCTCTTAGTAAAGAACAAAGCTTACATGAATGTTATGTGTATGTACAACAGACTTACATTGACTTATGGGAATGAATGAGTGAGCAAACAAATGCTGCATATGAATTAGAAACTTACTTTATAGTAACCTTAGAAAGGCTAAATAAGTTTCTATGTTTTAACTTTATTATGAAACGTTAGACGCATTCTGAGTAATTAACTTTATATCATAGTATTTAAGTGATCACATTACCCAAGCATCTGTATCCTCTCTTGTGGAAGGGATTAGCATGTTTCTAGTTGAACACAGGATAATTGTATGAAAGTATACTTTTGTTATCATTATTTGAAGGTGACTTTTTTGTCAGTCCTGGGGCTTGAACTCAGGGCCTGGGCACTGTCCCTGAGCTTCTTTTGCTCAAGGCTAGAGCTCTACCACTTAAGCCACAGAACCACTTCTGGCTTTTTCTGTTTATGTTGTACTGAGGAATTGAACCAACGGCTTCATGCATGCTAGGCAAGCACTCTACCATTAATATACATTCTCAGCCCGGTTGTCATTATTTGAATATGAGGTATGGTTTAAGGAGCTGTGCATGTGTTCTAAACTCTTACAAACACTTTTATATGTCAGATTTTCTAGGCTATTGTCACATTATTCAAATAGTGACCTAGCTATTTGTTAGTTTTTAAAGTCCATAATCAGTATGAGCAATGGAACAGGATTTAGGCTAATCCCACTGATGGACATTTATGGAAAATGTTCACTGATTTCTTCCTTGGCACTTAAATACTATACAATCCTTAAGCTGCAAGTGTAGCTCAGTGGTAGAGTACATGAGGCCCTAGATTTGATCTCTTGTAAATAGTTGCTCTCAAATGTTCATTCTGAAGTCCTCCAAACTTATAAATTCAACATGAAGCTTTTTTGACTGTTTTATTTTTCCATCCTTTCTTCCCTACTTTCTCCTATCTCTCTGACAGTTCAGAGGTAAAGAATGCATACACTTCTAATTTCTGTAATTTTTTTCCTCCTTATCTACCTTTGTAATCTGTGTTCCACCAGTCAATGGGCAAAACAGAACTCTCCCCATTGATGGAGCCCATGGACACTTGTTGTCAATGCTCTGTCTCCATCACTTGCTGTATTAGCTATTCCAGGCCTCCAGTTAAGTTAAGGTCTATTGACAATGGGACTATTGCTACATAGTTCCCTAAGAAACAACTCTTTGGGGGGAAAAGCTTTTTATTAAAACTAAATTTTCCACACTGCACCAGTCAAAATAATTTTAAAGGGTAATTTTTTAAAGCCTCACAGATTTGGGGCCTATTTTCCTGTCCAACTAGATATTCTGGGGATATGAATTATGTAGGGTTGTTTTTCTTTGACCCAAAGAAGTATCTGGTGAATAACAAGCATGTTGTTTGCTCATTATCGCTGAAGAGCTATTACAGAAAAAGTCAAGGGCTACAGAACCCAGTGTGCTGTGTCTGTCTTCCAGACTGGTTGCCAAAATTGATAGAGATTTTTGGCCCAGATATTTTCTCCACTTAGTACCTTATAAATCCTATCTCTATAAAAGATTAGGGATGGGGAAATGCAGACTTTATTTTCCCCATGTATTTTTTCACTTATTTTAACTTTCATCAATTCCGTCTGAGTTGGGTAGGATTGTAGGAGTTAAGAGAAAGTAATAGGAAACAAAGCACCTGATTCCATAGCATGTATATTCCAGTGGGAAAGTACACATATAAGCAAGTAAATACAGGCAAAGAGTAAAGGGCAGATGATAATATGCAATAAAAATTAAAATGTTGATGAGCTGGAGCTACTTCCATCCCGGTTGTCAAAACAGGCCTCTCTAGAGAGGTGAACTTTGTGCTTAATCATCCAGAAGGACTGAATTCTATGGTGATCTGAGAGAAGATTGTTCCAGAATCTACTAGGGGCAGAGAGTTGGGTAAGATGAAATGGCATACCTCCATATACTAACCTAAGAATTGCTTGGGTAAATCGAAGCCATAAAATATTATAGGCAGGCATTGAAAGCTCATGCCTGTCATAGCTACTCAAAAGGCTGAGATCTGAGGATTGCAATCTGAAGCCTACCCAAGCAGGAAAATCAGTGAGACTCTTATCTCCAATCAGTCGACAAAAAGAGCTGAAAGTAGAGCTGTGGCTTAGGTGTTAGAGTGCTAGTTTGAGCAAAAATAAAGCTCAGGGACAGTACCCAATCCCAGAGTTCAAGCCCCAGTACCAGCATACACACACACACACACACACACACACACACACACACACACAATAATAATAATAATAATAATAATAATACTGCAACCATAAGGAAATTGGTGATGGGGAACCCCAACTAAGAGAAAAAGACATAAACATAACATCTGAAAGGTGAGGAGGAGTGGCATGTCTTGACTTAATTTCCTTGGAGAACAACAGGTGCTATTTTCAGAAACTCCATAGAGTCAAATAAAATCATATATCCTTAAGTTTGTAAACTGAACTTTTTTCATTTGTTTTTGATAGTATAATGATTGCCAATAGTATAAAAAATCAACTTTATACAAAATCAAAGCAGAGAAAAGTCATGCTAGGCCTTGTTCAATGGTGACACTGTGGTGGTCATACCGTGACAGTGCTGCAGAGTTTACAGGGAGATTTCTGAACCTTTGTTCTTGTCTCCTTGGGATTAGAGCATGCCTTGTATCAGTTCATTCAACTGGCCCAAGGAAGGAGAGTGTTACTAAGTGGTGACCAGTAGATCTGGTCAACACCATACTCTTGCTTTTGGGGAGTCCAATCAGCATTCTGGTATTTGTCTTCACACTGTGTCAGGACTCCAAAGGTCTGGGGTATTCAGTATGGCTATGAGGAGCTCTTTTTGAAGTTCATCACATACCAGAAAGTTATATTTTTCATGATTATATTTATCAGTTAGAAATGTTGAAAGCAGTGACTTTAATCATGATACAATGTATTCATAAACTGCTTTGTTAAATGGCAACTCCTTTGTACAACTTAAAGATATATAAAAAATAAAAATAAAGTAAATAATACATTTTAAACCAGCACTTAAATGTCCATCTGCTTTTTTCTTCTTTTCTCAATGTTTCCCAGTCCAGATGGGAAAAGTTAATGTTATTGACTTAGCCTATCTCATCCCTCTACAAAATTTTGCTCAAGATTTGGTACCGCAGATTTCAATGTGTGGGAATCTGCGAATGCTGAGCCCTGAGGTCTAATAAAGAGAACTGGAATGCCATTCTCTGACTCTCAGAAAGTTGGGAGTGGCCGGAGAATGATCAATTACTCCTAGCATTACAGAGACCCAAGAGTCTGCCCTAAATGTGAGTTAATCAGAATCTAAACTTCCTTGGACATTGGAGTTAGGTAAAGGCTTATGCAATTTTGTTGTTGTTTGCTCTTTGCCCTCTTCCTTTTGTTTTAAATTTTAAAGCCAGGTCGAAGAGTTGTCTCCGCTCTGTGTGTGTGTGTGTGTGTGTGTGTGTGTGTGTGTGTGTGTGTGTGTGTGTGTGTGTGTGTGTGTGTGTGTGTTCCTAAGATAAGGACTAACTCATCCTAGGGTTGTTTGACATGCTGGTTTGTGTAACTTTCTGTACGTACTTCCTTGTTTGATAATCAATAAAGACCCTGTCATCGGGACCTTGGGTGTCTGTTGCTGGCGAGAGGCACCCCCTGGTGCCCCAAACCATTTTCTGGGTCTATTTTTTACTGCCTTGTTTCTGGTCCTGGCCGGTTAAGGTGCTCGCGTTGGGTTGCAACACAAATGGGACTTTTTGCATACAGAGAAAACATTCTACTACTGTGCTATATCTTCATTCCCCTCAAAAAATAGTTGAAGATCAAGTATCCGTAAATTGCCAGACTGCTCTTAAACTTAACGATCCTCCCATGTTAGACTCCAAAGAAGCTGGGATTACAAGTGTGCAGCACGCCTGGCTCTGAAAGGCCCTCACTGTGCATCCTGGAGTCAAGTGTTCTCCGTTTTATAGTAATGAACACACAAATACCTTCACATCCTGGTTTTGATATTTTAGCCCTATCTGGTTGTAGCTTATTTTTGAGAAATTACAATTCTCTGAAAGTAATTTCAAGAGATGAGTTTGGGGCTGTGAGTATAGCTCAAGTAGGAGAGTGCCTGTCCAGCATGGTCAAATAATGCCAAAAAATAAACGAGAGGAAGAGAAACAGAGACAGAGTATGAAGTGGCAAGTAAATGTAGACATAATTGATTCTTCTAGATCTAATCTGAAAAAGAAAAGAATCCTGCTACACAGTTCTCAGTTTTCACTATATACCACCTGCAGTCTTTTTTTTAATTGTAAAGGTGATGTACAAAGTGGTTACAGTTACATAAGTCAAGTAATGATACATTTATTTTTGAACAGTGTCACCGCTGCCTCAGTTTCTCCCAATTTTTCTTTTTTTTTTTTTGGGTCCGGTCGTGGGCCTGAACTTTGGGCATGGGCGCTGTCCCTCAGCTCTTCAGCTCAAGGCTAGCGCTCTACCACTTGAGCCACAGCACCACTTCCGGCTTTTTTCTTTTTGCTTATGTGGTGCTGAGGAATTGAATCCAGGGCCTCAAGCATGCAAGGCAAGCGCTCTACCACTGAGCCACCTTCCCAGTCCCCCAATTTTTCTTTACCTAACCCCCTGACCCCTCCAAGTTGCATAGTTCATTCCCAACATAGTGTCTAGTGAGTAGCACTGCTGCATTAGTTCATCCACCTTCAGTCTTAATCCTAAACCCAGAATCCTGGTGGAAATTATGTGCCAGTGATGACAGTCTTCATGAGGAGGAATCCCTTAATGACTGTGAAACAGACCCCTTTAATAGCTGCATTCCAAACTCTAACTCTAATTAACATTATGGTAATAAGAAGAACATTTTAATATCTTAAGCTGGCCAAGTTTGGGGTGGCTTACTAGTTATATTAGTGTTAACCTTAACAAAATGACATTTCTCTTTTTTGCTTTAATTTTTTTAATTGTACAAAATAATCGAGTTCATTATGACATTTTTCAATATGTATATAATATATTGGACCATATTCACCATTTATTGCCCTTTCTAGACCCCTATTGCTGGTGCCCTCCTGCCCAAATAGTTTCTCTTCCACTTTTATGTCTTTAAAAAAGTTTCATTCTATATGTGAGAGAAAACATGCTATGTTTTTTGTTCTGGCTTATTTTATATAATACGATATTCTCTAGAGCATCCTTTCCCTGAAAATTATATAAGCTTATTCTTCTTTAGAGCTGAATAAGATTGCAATCTATATCTATATCTATATCTACATCTATATCAGTTTACCAGTTCACTTTTCTTTATCCACTCATCTGCTGATGAATATGGAGGCTGATTCCATAGCTTGGTTATTGTGAATAGTGCAACTATAAGTATAGTTAGTATTTTTATGCTCATTCCTTTTTTTATATACCCAGGAGTGGAATAGCAGGATCATATAGTAGTTCTGTTTACCACTACTGGGCTTGAATTCAGGACCTCCTGTTTATTCTTCTTGCCCAGCTTTCATGGCTCCTACTCTGCTACTTTGAGCCATGCCTCCATCCTGTCTTTTTGCTAGTTAAAAAACTTTTTTTCTGGTCCTGGGGCTTGAACTCAGGGCCTGAATGCTATCCCAGAGCTTCTTTTGCTCTAGGCTAGCACTCTACCACTTGAACCACATTGCTGCTTCTGGCTTTTTCTGTGATGATTAATTGGAGATGAGAGTTTCACAGACTTTCCTGCCCAGGCTGGCTTTGAACTGTGATCCTTATACCTCAGCCTCCTGAGTAGCTAGGATTAGAGGTGTGAGTCATAAGAGCCCAGCTTGCTAGTCATTTTTTAAGATAGAGTCTTGAAGACTTTTCTGCATGGAGTAGCTTTGAACTGTGATCCTTCTTTCAGTCTCTTAGGATTATAGATGTGAGCCACTAGCACCCAACATTTTTTTTTTTTTGGTCGGACATGGGGCTTGAACTCTGGGTGCTGTCCCTGAGCTCTTCAGCTCAAGGCTAGTGCTCTACCACTTGAGCCACAGTGCCACTTATGGTTTTCTGGTGGCTTCTAGATAAGAGTTTAACAGGCTTTCCTGTCTGGGCTGGCATTGAACTGTAATCCTCAGATCTCAGCCTCCTGAGTAGCTAAGATTATAGGCATGAGCCACCAGCACCCAGCAGCACCCAACATTTTAAAAAGACTTTGTAGGAGGCAGTACTAGGGTCAAAACTCAGGGTCTCACAGTTGCTTGGCTTGTCATAATTCTAGCTCCTCGTTTTTTAAACTTACTGAGGACCCTCTATACAGATTTCCATAGTGGTTACACTAGTTTACATTCCTACAAAGAATGCATTTCTGACTGGTATGAGATAAAATCTCAATGTATTTTGTTTGATTTTTCTGATGGCTAAATATGTTGAACATTTTTTTCATACTATTGTTGGCCATTTGTGCTTATTCTTTAGAAAACTGGCTCTTCAACCTATCTATCCATTAACTGAATATATTTATTGTATTATTTTTGTTTTGGTGTTTATTTTTTACCTCGTTATTCTAGATATTAATGTTTTTGTCTTCAAGTACAAGGACTCAAAGTCAGGAACTGAATGCTGTTCCTTAGCTTTTTTTGCTTGAGACTAACAGGATACCTTACCACTTGAGCCACATCTCCACATCTCCACATCTGGCGTGTGTGTGTGTGTGTGTGTGTGTGTGTGTGTGTGTGTGTGTGTGTGTGTGTGTGGTTAGTTGAGGACAAAAGTCTTACATACTTTCCTTCCCTGACTGGCTTCAAACCATTGTCCACAAGTCTGTGTCCTGAGTAGCTTACATTAAAAGTATGAGCCACCAGCATCCAGTCTGGATATTAATCCTCTAATGAATAGCTTATGAAAATTTTTCTCAATCCTGCAAGTTGTCTCTTCATTCATGTAATTGTTTCTTTTGATATGTAGAAGCTTTATAATTTTCTTATTTTCTAGTGAAAGTCATTACTTGGACCTTTATCTGAAAGCATTTTCTCTCTGTTTTCCTCTAGCAATTTTTCAAAGTTTCACCTTTCACATTTAGTTTTTTTTTTTATCCATTTTTGACTAAATTTTGTACACACTAAGAGGTTGTGATCTAATTTTACTCTTTTACATGTAGATATCACTTTTCCCAGCACCATTTTCTGGGGGGCAGGGGTGGGGTGGGGAAGAGGCTCTATTTTCTCCATTGTATGTTTCTTGTTCTCCATTCTATGTTTTCGTTCCTGACTATAGCTGCATACATTTATTTCTGGGATGTCTGTTCTATTCCATTGGTCTCTGTGTCTGGTTGTTGTTGTTGTTGTGAGAGTTGAACTCTGGGCCTGGTCACTGCCCCTCAGCTCTTTAGCTCAAGGTGAGCATCTACCACTTGAGTCACAGCGCCATTCCAGTTTTCTGGTGGTTTATTGGAGATAAGAGTCTCATGGATTTTTCCCTCCAGGACTGGCTTTGAATCATGATCCTCAGATCTCAGCCCCCTGAGTAGGTAGGATTACAGGTGTGAGCCACCAGTGCCCGGCTCTGTGTCTGTTTTTAAGGCAGTGTCATGCTCTTTTTGTTCTATGACTCTCTTGTATAGTTTAGAGTTAAGTAATACCTCCAGAGTTGCTATTTTTACTCAGAGATTGTGGTTTTGCTTTGGGCAGTATAGAGGCAGATACTCTATTACTTGAGCTATGCCCCCAGTGATTTTACTCATTTGAACTATTTGAGTTCTTAATATGTGTTTAAAAGCCAGTGTGAAATCATTGGTGATTCATGATCCCGGACAGTGACACCAACTTACTAGATAATTTATACCAATGGAATAGTTGTCAAAATGCCTGCCATACAATAACCTAGACTGTTTCTATCAGATCATGTCACCCTAATAACCTCACTGGAGCCATGATTTTTAAGTGGCAGGGACACAAGCATCTCTGAGTTACATAAATTTGCATAGTCAGATGAAAGTGGGAGATTTCTACAAGTTAGCAACTACTGCAATCAAAAGCATAGGGTTAAGGGAGCATGTGTTTAATGACAGTGAGCTCATTAGTCTAGAGGGAATACAGAGCTCCTCCAACTCTCTAAGGTATCTATCGTGTTTCATAGTAGGGCTAGAACCCTAAGAGGTGAAATCACTTAACTGTGCTCTCACCAGTAGGGTTGAACCTAAAGAATTTGAGGTGTTAAGTCAATGCTTCAAGTCTGAATACCTTAGGGGAATGGCTCTTCCATTGTTACCTGTCTCTCATACATGCTGGATATTGTAAATGGCTGGCATTAAGTTTCCAGGAAATGATGGTTGTCATTGGAATTCAGACACTAGTATACATGCCATCTGCATGTTAAAGTATTTCTTTTCCATAGCTTATTAGCTGTTTTATTTTAATCTCTCTTCCTTTCTCCTTTTTTTTTGTCTCTTCTTTGTCTTTCTCCCTTTCTCTCTTTCCCCACTTCCCAATTTGGATTTTGTTGCATTTTGTGACATCTACCACATAAGCCTCCAGGGTTATAAGAGAAGCTACATGGGTATCTGAAGGGCTCCTGGTCTTAGTGAATGTGTGCAGTACATTTGTTCCTCCTACATTTCCAATGGAATTTAGAGTAAAATAGTTTTTAAAAACACATGACTAGGGCTGGGAAGGTGGCTCAGTGGTAGAGTGCTTACCTTGCATGCATGAGGCCCTGGGTTCGATTCCTTAGCACCACATAAGCAGAAAAAGCCAGAAGTGGCACTGTGGCTCAAATGGTAGAGTGCTAGCCTTGAGCTGAAGAGCACAGGAACAGCACTCAAGCCCCGAGTTCCAGCCCCATGACCGACCAAACCAAACCAAACAACACAACACAAAAACCATTACACAGAGAAAGAGAAAGAGTTTTAGAATAATTCTGTACATTTCCATCCCTTGCCTTTCCATTTCTCCCAGATCTATCTGTAGCTTTGAAAGACTTGCAGCAAGGAACAAAATATGGAGATATGGAAAAACACAGTGAAATTTCTTTGGACAATGAATGTACACAAAAAATAAAATTAAAAATGAGAAATACTTGATTTTCATTCTTCACCTTCAGCTTCATGCTATTTCTCATTTCCTGTTCTTGGTCACAGCAAGCAGAGGTCATTTTACTAATTTCCTTATTCCCCCAGCCTGAACTTCCCCAGCTTACTCGTTCAGTGTTTCCTCTGTCTCAGCTGATTCAGCTTCTCCCTTAGCACCAACTGAGCCCTTGTTATCTTAAAAAAATGTCACCACCAGAAACTGATAATAATGGCTTTTATGTTTTAGAATATTCAGCATCCTCCATTTGTCATAGGATTTCATCTTTATTTCTGATGGATAAGGTTTGTCTTTCTTACTTTAGTATTTTTGATGGAAGACTAAATACTATCCAGTATCAAACATAGTCATTGATGAATGGGATTGGGGTGGAAGGGGCATTCAGTGACTTTCACTCACCACCACTATAGCAGATTTAAAGATCATATCATCAGAGCTGCCAAAGAAAACTGTACACATTTTAAATATTCTGTAAGGCCAATACTTGATCATTCTACAAACAGTGTAATGGCTAAAAATGGCTCACACCTTTAATCCTCAGCTCAGAAGGCTGAAATCCAGAAGATTACAGCTCAAAGCCAGCAGAAAACTCAACAAGATTCCTTCTCTATAATATCTATGAGAAAGCATGTTTGGAAGCATGACTCAAGTGGCAGTGTGCCAGCCAAGCAAGAAAGCCAAACGAGTGCAATATCCTGAGCTCAACATTGATAGTGCCAAATAAAATAAACAATGAGGTGTTGGAGCTCTATGACTATGACCAATCCTAACCTCTCACACTAGCAAGTTGCTGAAATTCTTTTTGTCTAAAAAACTGAGTACATTAATCATATTATTCACACTCATTTTACTCTTACAATGCATAAGTAACATCATTTAAGATAGAACATTGCTTAACATAAGCTCTCAATAAGTGTTCATATAGATAAGTGTTATCTATTATCATTATCATTACTTTTAATGGTGTTCTGAATAGTGCTTCCAGAGCTCTGAATAGTGAATGAGAAAAACTGAGGCAAATTATAAAAAATGTCCAGGATCTATGTAGGAGGGAGTTAAGAAAAAGTAACAGCTAGAATCTAAAGCTTACATGCATTCCTGTAACCATAACCAGGGAAGGAGGGAAAATTATATTCACATCTATGTGTCTTTCTCTGCCTTCTTTCTAGGAATGTGAGAGGTATGAATGAGTTCGTTGTAGAGTAAATAAAAAAGACAATGGATAAGAGTACACAAATGAATGGGTAAGGGGAGGAATAAACAAATAAGTGAGCTAGTAATACTAGGATGAACTAAATTTCTATAATTTTGGGTTCTGTTTGCCACACCTCACAGGTTTGCTGTGTTCCAGCATCTGCCAAACTAAGAATATTCTTAGTCACAACCTGCTACCTTCCAGGTTTTCTCCCTTCTACCACTAACATACAGGTTTTGGCTGGTAGCTGTGCTTTCTGAGCTATTTTTTTTTCTGTGTGTGTGTTTTAGTTTTTCAATATTTTTATTATCTTTAAGTAGTTGTACAAAGGAGTTATCAAAGCAGTTTATGAATACAATGCATCTTGGTTAATGTCATCCCTTTCAACATCGTCACTCAACCCTCCTAATTCACCCCTTCCTTTATTTATCTTAATTTTAGGTTATGTATTTTAGGTTGTATATTATACCATTTAACAAAGCAGTTTATGTGTACAATGCATCTTAATCTGTGTCATCATTTAAACATCTTCATCCTTCCTTTGACCAACTCCTACCTTGTATTTCTCAATTCTGTGGTACAGACAATGAATTCTTGCCCACATCAGCCCCTCCCCACTTCATTCTTCTACTTCTCTCCCCTTGGCCCCACCCTCCCCTCTTGCAAGTACTCATTTTCTGGTACTTATTTTTGTTGGGCTTTGACTTAGTCTTGTTGAAGAATTATATTATTTGTGCTCTCCATAGAGTTTATTGCACTTTAGTTAATTAATTTGTAACCCCTTGCTTACTACCCATCTGCTTGTAGATTTATAGACAAATTTTAGCTACCACAAATGAGGGAAATCATGCAACCTGTGTCTCCTGTGGTCTGGCTTAATTATTAGTCTTTCCATTTCCTTAAGAATGGTACAATAATATTTTTCTGATGGATGAGAATTCCATTGTGTATATATGCCGCATTTTCTTCATCCATTCGTTCATTTAGGGTCATCTAGGTTGATTCTTTATCTTGGCTGCAATAAACGTGGTTGGGCTGGTAGCTTTACTGTGGCCTCGCTTGTGGTCCATTAGATAAATGCTCAGTAGTGGAATTGCTGGGTCATAGGGAAGCTCTATGTTTAGTTTTGTTTTTTTTTTAAGGAACTTTCATACTGCTTTCCAGAATGGTTGAACATGCTTACATTACCACAAACCCACAAAATGTGAGAAAATTTTTACCAACTATACATCAGACAAGGGTCTGATATCCAAAATATATTTAGAGCTCAAAAAGTTAACCCCCAAAAATAAATCCTCAAAGACATAAATTAATAAATGGGCTAATGACTTACAGAGAGACTTCTCAGAAGAAGAAGTAAAAATAGCCAATAGACACATAAAGAAATATCTCTGGCCATAAAGGAAATGCAAATAAAAACAACATTGAGATTCCACTCATCTCAGAGTGGCTACTATCAAGGAAACTAACAATAACAAATGCTGGTTGTGAATGTGCCCAAAAGGGAATTCTGAATTCTCTCACACTCTAGATTACTTTGTGATTTTGTCTAAAGTGCTTTGTGATCCATAAGTGTTCTTCATCTCAGACCCCAGCTTTCCGAGAAGGTATAGCAGATGCCCACCTATCCAGTGTAGAGTTCAACAGGTCCTGGCACTGTCTAGGAAAAAATGATGTGTCACTTGGCCCTGCTTTCCAGAAAGACTGTAGGTCTGTCTGTCTTTCTTTCTTTCTTTCTTTCTTTCTTTCTTTCTTTCTTTCTTTCTTTCTTTCTTTCTTTCTTTTTCTTTCTTTCTTTCTTTCTTTCTTTCTTTCTTTCTTTCTTTCTTTCTTTCTTTCTTTCTTTCTTTCTTTCTTTCTTTCTTTCTTTCTTTCTTTCTTTCTTTCTTTCTTTCTTTCTTTCTTTTCTTTCTTTCTTTCTTTCTTTCTTTCTTCCTTCCTTCCTTCCTTTCTTTTTCTTTCTTCTTTTTTTGATGCCAATACTGAAATTTGAACTTATTGCTTCACATTCTACTCCAGTTCTTTTGCTCATGGCTGACACTGCTACTTAAGCTATGCCTCTAGTTCTAGCTTTTAGCTGGTTAACTGAAGGTAAAAGTCTGGATTTGTTTGCTGGATCTGGCTCTAAATCTCAATTCTCAGATCTCAGCCTCCTAAATAACTATGAGTACAGGAATAAGCCATTAGTGCCTGGCTTAATACTGATTTTTTTTTTTGCAAGAACTTTTGGACTTAGGTTTCAAGATGAAGAAAGTTTCCATGTGAGATGATAGAGTTGTGTACCTCCTCCTGAGTATTTCTCTTGCACACTGACTCCAAGTAAGCCCTATTTTTCTGACCTTGCATTGACATAAAACACAATTTTCTGATGAGGTGAGACCATGACTGTGTGCATGATATAACTATAAAAGTTAGTGTCATGGTATAGGCATTTCCCTTTGATTTTCTTAATATACTACAATGGAAGGAGGATATAATTGCAGTTTGGCCAGACCAATGTAGATAGGCATAATTAAGGAGAGTATACAACACAGAGAGCTTGGATTTTTTCAACAATTGTAACAACCTATTACTATTCTCAACTACCTTTTCTTTCTTTCTTTCTTTCTTTCTTTCTTTCTTTCTTTCTTTCTTTCTTTCTTTCTTCTTCTTCTTCTTCTTCTTCTTCTTCTTCTTCTTCTTCTTCTTCTTCTTCTTCTTCTTCTTCTTCTTATTCTTACTTATTTGACAACAAGGAAGACATTATGATCTACCCAGCACAAAGGATAGAACAAGAGGATTTGTCAACTATGTATTAGTGTGCTGTCAACTATATATCAGTGTGCTAAATGTATCATTATTTAGTGCCATTTATTAATAAAGTTTGCAAATGGCAAGAACCTAGTATGAAGAGTTACCTTCATGACAAATAAGTCCAGCCAAAATTACCTCGACATACTGATTCTAACAAAAGACTTAATGTAAACTCCTACCCCTATCCAAATATCAATTGCACAAAGGAAACTGTGGATTCTTTAGCCTTTCAGAAAGATGTCTTGAGGTGAGACAAACAAGATTTTAATCTCACTTCTATCATGTACAATACTGACACATGGTTAGACTTTTATGAGATTGATTTAATCACCTGTAATGTTTAGATAATTATACTAGACATGAATGATTATTTAAGGGTCTTACAAATGAATCTTTATGACATGCTTCGAATTTTAGCAACTGCTTGGTGAATTATTTCTCATCTTGCCCCACCCACCACTGGCTACTCTAAGACCTCAGAGAACTTGGTCATTTCCATAGAGGAGAAACTCCTGGTCCAGCATCATTATGAAGAAAGTGGACAAGGCAAAGGAAAACAAAGGTCTCTATCATACCCATCTCAGGCTGCATTTTATTTTATTTCCTTTTAATATTGGCCCAGGACCCGGGATGTAGCTCAGTGGCAAAGCGCTTGCCTAGCAAGTGCAAGGTCCTGGGTTCGATCCCCAGTACCAAAAAAGAAAAGACAAAAAAAAATACAGTTAATATTAGTCCAATTTAGGACTTTGGCTCTTAGCCATTGTTTACCATTCTAACTCTTTACTTACCTCTCCACAAAGCTCTTTCTCATGTGTTCATAGTGTATTCAAGCTTTGTCCCTGGAGAGGCAATTTAAATGAAGTAGACTAAGTCTAATATCACTTCAATGGTCCTCTTCAATTCTGTTTCCAGGCTTTGTTTTATTTGTTTGTTTGTTTGTTTTGTCTTTTGTGCCAGTACTGGGGCTTGAACTCAGGGCCTAAGCAATGTTTGTGCTCTATCACTTGAGCCACTGCTCTACTTCTGGCTTTTTGCTGGTTAATTGGGGAGAAGAGTCTCACAGACTTACTTTCATGCCTGGGCTGACTTTGAATTGTGATCCTCAGATTTCATCCTCCTGAGTGGCTAGGATTACAGGCATGAGCCAGCGGTATCCAACATCATGCTTGCTTTAACACTACATCCAATGGCTTCCTCTCCTATGGCAAAGAGGAGCACAAAATGGTAGTAGAGGGGTGTTAGTTGTTAGGCAGAAGAGAAAGGAAAGAAAATGTAATTGTAGCACAAGTATGGCACACTTTCTGTATTCATAAACTGCTATGTTGAATGCCAACTTCTTTGTACAACTCCTCAAAGATAACAAATTGTATGAAAAAGAAGAGCTGGGAAAGTGGTTTAGTGGTGGAGTGCTTGGCTAGCAGGCATGAAGCCCTGGATTCGATTCCGCAGTACCACATAAACAGAAAAGCCAGAAGTGGCATTGTGGCTCAAGTGGTAGAGCGCTAGCCTTGAGCACAGAGAGGCTTAGGGACAGAGCCTAGGCCCTGAGTTGAAGCCCCAGGACTAGCAAAAAAATACAGGTGACTGAAATCAACAGACAATAACAGCTTCAGTATTATCTTTCCCTATAAAATTTGTGCTCAAACTACATTAAATTTTTTTTTGCCATAGATACTTTATCCCAAAGAAGAAGGTAGTAGAGGATTTCCCAGTCCACGGGGAGTACTTAGGATTGGAAATTGGAGACTTGGATTCTAGTTATGCTTTTATACTTGATGCTATGTGTACCCATAGGTAAATTACCTCTCTAGGCCTTACTTCTCTTCTACACATTGACAATAAGACTACCTATCTGGCAGTACATGAGGATTAAATATGTACAAATGTCCTCGTGCTGTGAACAGATGCCTTTTGGGGTCATAACTCCTTTATTAACAGCGTGGGGATATGAATCCTTGCTTTGAGGATCTCAATGCTGCTAAAAATAAACATGTGGCTTTGAAAGAACCCTATAAATGTACAGTGATCCAATTTTCAGCACAGGAAAGCAAATTTGTATCTGATCCCTGCTCAGCAAACATCTGATAATAGAGGTGTTAATAGTCTCAGAGATTTTGGTCTGGTACCAAAATCTGGTGCAAGAGTTCTCTAGCACCTCTTTTGATACCTGCCTTATTTGCATTTCTAAATGAAGCCATGAACTTGGTGTTTACTGTACTGTGCTTATCCAAGTTAAAATATCTGTTTTTGGACTTTGTAGAGGTATGAGTCCCCATGGATCTGTCTTAGCTTGGTTTTGAGTTCCTGCAGGATGAACCATTGGCATGAATCATATAGAAATGAGATTTTTTTGAGGCCTATGGCTTCCCAGAGTCATAAGTACAAGTACTTTCACCTGGTACAAAGCTAGTACTTAGTGAATATTTGTGGCAAGGAAGTAGCAAAAAAGTGAGGTTTTGATATGTGCTCTGCAAAATAAAGACTGCTGCTGTGTTCTATAAGGTTTGTACTTTTGTAAGTAATGTGTTGAAAATAATTTTAACAAATGCTGGTAGCTCATACATATAAATCTTAGCTACTTAGGATATTGAGATTTGCAGGATTTTAATTGCAACCTGGGCAGAAAAGTCTATGAAAAGCTACTGCCAAAACAACAGGGAAAAACTAGCCATGCAGGCATTGTTAATGTGGTAGAGCACCAGCCAAATAAGTATGGCTGAATAAGTATGAGGCTCTAAACCCAAACTCAAGTACTTGCTAATGATAATAGCGCAGCAGTAGTAATAGCAATAACAATATTAATTTCATACAGAACACTGCAAACCAATATTGTAACATAAATTGTACTGATCGAAATAGCTACAATTTATTAAACACTTTAAAACCTGGCACTGGGTTAGAAATTTAACAAATATAATTACATTTAATATTTAATGATTGATCCCTGTGTCTAACCAACCCCCACTGATACTTACCTGTTAGATGTAACCTACATCTGACTAGTAATAAAGCTCCTGTTGTGTTTTTGAACTGTGATGTTCCCAGCCTCAGTGTATGAATCTGATTGGCCTAAACTAGTAACAATAACTTTTTCCTCTGATTTTCTTACTGTGAGATTAGCCATTTGTTCTGTAACTAGCTAATAGAAAGTTCAGTATAGGAATTCAGGGAATAACTTTCTAGAGAAAGAAAAGAAGTGAGTAAGCATAGTGGCTTGTATCTGTAGTTCTAGCTACTTGGGAAGCTAAGATTGGGAAGCTTATAATTTAAACAAAGACGTTCTTGAAACTTTGTTGCAACCAATAAAAAGCTAGCTGCTGTAGCACACACCTTTGTAGGAAGCACAAATAGGAGCATCATGGTGTAGGCCAGCCAAGGCAAAATGCAAGATCCTATGTGAAAAAAAAAAGGGGGATGGAAATCGGTTCAAGTGCTGTAGCTCCTACCTAGCAAGAACCAGGGGTTCAGACCCCAACAATGTCTGGAGAAAATATGTCTGAAAATAGAACAGCCATTTAACTACATGAACATGTATCTAGGCAATGGAAAAGAATAACATTTTTTAAAATTTTTTATTTTTTGTCGGTCATGGGTCTTGAACTCTGGGCCTGGATGCTGTCACTCAGTTCTCCAGCTCAAGGTGAGTGCTCTACCACTTGAGCCACAGCGCCACTTTCAGTTTTCTACTGCTTTATTAGAGATAAGAGTCTCACAGACTTTCCTTCCCAGGCTGGCTTTGAACCGCGATCCTCAGATCTCAGCTTCCTGAGTAGGATTACAGGTGTGAGCCACCGGTGCCCAACAATAACAAATTTTATACTGGATTTGCCAGGCGTTGACTGTGACACTTTATATATCACACTTAATGATCACTATAATCCAATAAAGAGGTTGAGTTGTAGAATTTTAAAAATTAAAGCTCAAAGAAACTTTTCCAGACTGTTTAGTAGGAAAGGGATCCATTTCATCCAATCTGTTTCCAAAGCCCGTTCTATAAAACACTGACCCCTGTCACTACTGGAAGGAAACACTCATGTTTCTTCCGTTCTACAGAGAGAAGACAGTGGTTGCTAGCTCTTTGCATTTAACCTCTAAAAGGGAAAGAATGTATGAAAAATGTATAATTCATAATGGTTGATGGCTGTTATCACCAAAATGACAGGATCAAGGGAGATCTGAAAAACCTGAGCCAGTGAGGTAGCTCCTTTTGAAAAAAGTAAAATCCTGTGGTTGTGATTCATATGGTTAGATCTAGAAAATATTTTCCCTTTTCTACAGGAGCTGTGACCCAGATCTGTACCTGGAACAGGCAGGAGCAGGAGCAGGAATGATCACAAGAGGATTTCAGCTTCAAGGAGGAAGGCAGAGGCGGCTTTGGAGCAGACAGCAAAACAAATACCTGATGCTGCTTCTCATCCTTGCCATTTCCATAATTGTGGATTTTGTCACTGACACTGTTCCCCACATGAATCCCTTGGCTCCCTGAAGTTTGGAAGTCCATTCATATATCCAGTTCAATATTTGTCTCAGGACTCAGCCCAGAGTGGGCCCTGTCCAAGGTACTGAAATAACTATAGAATGATTTCAATACACTCAAATATATACTTCTGATTCAATCAGCTTGAGACAATAATTTCTGCCTCCTTTTTCATCAATTAAAGTGAATCATTTTAAGAAGGTTGTGCCCTTTGAATTCTGTTTTGACTTGTAATTAAGTCTCTCATTTCTTGTCTGCAGATGGATTCCTGAAATAAAATATCACTGCCAATGTCATAGTTATGTAAAAGTATTGCAGAAGTGAATACTTATAAAATCCAGTATGACTCATTTTGTGCAGTTCAAAAGGGAATGTTCTAGCTCCTGAGCTAAATGAAGTCTACTCTTAAATTTCACCATGGTTCAAAATCATGCCATTTTAGTTTGCTTTGGCTTTACAGAAAAAGTGTTTTATATTTGTTTGTTTTTCTTGTTTTTTTTTTTTAAGTTCTTTCTTCTATGCCCAATATCAGCCAGGCTCCTGTGGCTTACACCTGTAATCCTAGCTACTTGGGAGGCTGAAATCTGAGGAGAAAAGTCTCCATGAAACTCTTATCTCCAATTAACTACTCCAAAACCAAAAGTGGAGTTGTGGCTCAAAGTGGTACAGTGCTAGCCTTGAGCAAAAGAACTCAGCGACAGTGCCCAGGCCCTGAGTTCAAGACCCATGGCCAACAAAAGTAAGAGTCCAACATTGCAAACACCAGGAAACAGGTACTGGCAAGTTGGGGTGGGAGGTTGGGACTATGGGGAGAGTGGTAAACAAATGAAGAAGAGAAGGCAGTGGAGAATGCAGTCAAGAATTTATTGTATATGCTACAAAATTAAGAAAAGTAAGGATAAGGTACCATGTGATTTTTTGGTTACTATGTATGTTTCTCCTCCACCTTATAACCCCTGTTTTCACTGTATTTGATGTTGGTATAATTTAGGGAGGGGAAGGGAAAAAACAAAATGTTTAAATAGAGATACAGGTGGACCCATGGCAACAATGAGATGTAGAAGATGCTATGTTGAAAAACAAACTTTACAATTTAGGCAGGGGGTGGTGAGATAGTTGTGGAGGTGGGAGGGAAGGAATGGTAGGGGAAAAATAAAGGAGGAGGCAACAATGCTTGATAAGAAATGTACGCATTACCTTGTTCATGTAACTGTAACCTCTCTGTACAGTATTTTCACAATAAAAACATTTAAAAAAAAGAAAGGAAAGAAGAGGCTGGTTTGGAGGAGGGTGAGAATGTTGAAAGAGGTGACACTGATTAAAATACATTGTATTCATAGACTGCTTTGTTAAATGACAAAATGTTCAATACATATCCTACAAAATTAAGAAAAGTGAGGAAAGGGATGGGTTGGGAGGGGTGGGTGAGAATGTTGAAAGGGGTGACATTGATCAAGGTGTACTGTATTCATAAACTGCTTTGTCAATGGTAACTCCTTTGTACAACAAAGGATAATAACAATATTTAAAAAATTAAACTCAAAAGTGATTTCTTATTATCATATTGAGAGAAACAAGTTATTTCCTTAATAAATTACTAGATGGCTCTAGGATTTTAATACTCTGTTGAGTAAAATCTATTTGTTTCCTAGACAGTCATCATGGAGCCATTTGACATGGCCCAAATTGGATCAATTGTTTATAGATTCCCTGTACCAATGTATTTTTCCTTAATCTCTTTTTTAGCTTCACTATTCAAGTTGTAAGTAAATTTCCCAATCATTTTTTTTTATTTTAGAAAGACAGTGAGAAACAGTCTCTGACTCCTTGTAGTTGTACATGAATTGAATCTTCACATATTTTCTGGTTTTAAGGAAGCTAAAAGTATAGAGTTGCTTGACAGCAGTTTCTCTTCAGAGATTCAGCTCAGTCACTCATCTCACAGTAAAAGTTCCAGAACATACTGGAGTTATAACCAGTTACTTCTTCCAAGTGGAAGTCAAGGTAGAGGGAAAGAGTTAAGTTCAAGTCATCAAGTTTCATTTGAGCCAGGGGATACAGGTCAGCGATTTGCATTCAGCTTGAGTGTGTTGTGAGTCTGGGTTCCAGCAGGGCCTAAATGTCTTTTTTTTTTTTGGCCAGTCCTGTGGCCAGAACTCAGGGCCTGGATGCTGTCCCTGTGCTCAAGGATAGTGCTCTACCACTTGAGCCACAGTGCCACTTCTGGCCTTTTCTGAGCAGTGTGTTGGAGATAAGAGTATTATAAACTTTCCTGCCATGGCTGGGTTCAAACCATGACCCTCAGATCTCAGCCTACTGAGTAGTTAGGATTATAGGCATGAACCACCAGCACCTGCATTGAATGTCCCATTTTTTAAAGCAGCCTATTCATGTTCTTCTGATGCAAAATATTCTGAGACTTCTGAAGATATTAAAAATAATTTTAAATGTTCTCTTTTTCCAAGATATTCTTTGTTTTCTCCAAGGTTGTACTTTCTTTTATATTTTTATTTTATTTTATTTATTGTGAAAATACTGTACAGAGGAGTTACAATTACATGGGCAAGATAATGAGTACATTTCTTATCAAGCATTGTTGCCTCCTCCTTTGTTTCCCCTTCCAATCCCTTCCCATCTCTCCCCCCTACCCTGTACTTTCTTTTATATTTTAAAATCGATTTTTTTTTAACTTTAGCTTTTCCTTCTCTAAAAACTGTGTCATTTTCCCCAAAAATGTTGCGTTCCTGGATTTCCTTTTTTTTTTGGTCAGTCGTGGGGCTTGAACTCTGGACCTGGGCACTGTCCCTCAGCTCTTCAGCTCAAGTGGTACCACTTGAGCTACAGCGCCACTTCCGGTTTTCTGGTGGTTTATTGGAGATAGGAGTCTCACGGTCTCTCCTGCCCGGGCTGGCTTTGAACTGCGATCCTCAGATCTCAGCCTCCTGAGCAGCTAGGATTACAGGCGTGAGCCACCAGCGCCCAGCTGGATTTCCTTTTTTAGTTAGACAAATTGAATTAATCTTGGCACAGGTTTTCTTGACCACATCAAAAGTATATTCCTCAAATGAAAGGGGTTGAACGGATTGTAGAAATCATTTTAAATAAAAGATGATCACATAGGCCGGGCGCTGGTGGCTCACGCCTGTAATCCTAGCTACTCAGGAGACTGAGATCTGAGGATCGCGGTTCAAAGCCAGCCCGGTCAGGAGAGACCGTGAGACTCCTATTTCCAATAAACCACCAGAAAACCGGAAGTGGCGCTGTAGCTCAAGTGGTAGAGCGCTGGCCTTGAGCTGAAGAGCTGAGGGACAGCGCCCAGGCCCAGAGTTCAAGCCCCACGACCGACCAAAAAAAAAAAAAAAAAAAAGATGATCACATAGGGCTTGTTTGTGGAGAGCAAGTAGGCAGGTTGGTCACTCCCTTCATACGATAAAATGAAGGGAGATTTACTCTCACTACTGAGAGTACTGACTTCTTTAGGCAGACTCTTCCTTGAAAAG
Source organism: Dipodomys merriami (assembly GCF_024711535.1). Lineage (NCBI taxonomy): Eukaryota > Metazoa > Chordata > Mammalia > Rodentia > Heteromyidae > Dipodomys > Dipodomys merriami. The sequence goes on from NW_027205381.1 coordinate 8,477,892, forward strand.
TCAACTTCCCGTTTTGTGCTAGGGGTAAATGCTTCTATTGCCTATTACTGTGTGTGGCAAGAAGCAGACTGGGAGACAAAAAGGGTATTTGGAGTAACTGACTCATATTTTCAGTAGATTACTTGCTCTAAATAATGCCCCATCTCTCTCCTCAAATCTAATACTTGCTACTTGTAAGATGGAGCCCTCTCTTTGGTCTGTTTGAGAAGCAGAGTTTCCACTCTGGCTACTGTCCTCCTCAGACTGTGTGCTCTCAGAAGTCTCCTCTGTTCCAGAACATCCATCCTTCTGATCCTGCCTGCTTGGTAGAAATTCACTGAAGTATCTTGTTCATTCATTTATTACCACTATGGCTCTCTTGTAAACTTATTTATTTTTGTCCTTCTTTCCTATTATTCCAGTGGGGTTGGTGTGCCCAAGTATTTTGTTATTTTGAACTGAAAGTATAAATTTAATAAAACATGTTAAATGCTTTATTATGCTTAACACAGTGATCAGCACATCATAGTGCACTCAGTAAACAGTAGCCATTGTAATATTGAGTTTGAGTTGTCAAATCAATTTCACTTAACTTGCATCAGCATTTCTCTCCTGATAATATTTAATGGAGTTCAACTTCTGCTGCTGGAATCACACAATATAGATCCTTTATTGTGTCATAGGGAAATTCTCAGGGCATCTATATTTTCTCTTTAATAGTCCCTCCTCCAGCCTAGCTAGCCTTAGTGCTTGTAACAAAGCCTTGCATCTCTTCATTCTCCTCTAGATAATTTTCTGTTTCTGATCAGGTGCTACAATCAGTGAAGAACTTTCAGAGAATGGGGGAGTCCACACATAGTTCAGCTTCTCTACAACTTCCAGAAGTTTTCAGAAAGTGTGGAAAAGCAGAAGCAAGCTTGCTACCTCAACTACTTAGCATCTGCAAACTGATTGCTGTTACTCTAGTCTTACATTGTGATCATAGTATATACAGATCATTTATGTCCTGTCCAGTATTAAATTCTCAAAGCATATTTCCCTTGCCCATCTTGTTAAAGGACAAAGCAGAATCTCTTGAATGAAGATGTAATGCAGTGAAGTAAGGAGTTCCAAATAAAGTACTTATCTGCCACTTGGTACTTGGTGGAACTCAGCTTCTGGCTCTCTCCCTGACTTTCCTTTTACTCAAAGCTAATGCTCTACACTTGACCCACAGCTCCAATTCTGGCTTTTTGGGTAATTTAGTGGAGATAAGAGTCTCATGGGCTTTCCTGCCAGGGCTGACTTCAAACAGTAATCCTTAGATTCAGCCTCCTGAGTAGTTGGCACCCAGCTTGTTCTATTATAATTGTCTGTTAACTTGCCCCTTGACATCTACTGACTGTCATTTTATTTAGTATTTATTTATTTGTGTGTATGTGACAAAGTAGCTCATTCCTTTTACTGACATGCTATTTGTATCTAAATTAAACTATGTGATAATTATCTGGTCTGGGTATTTTTGTATGTAAATAAAAGTACCATCAATCAAATTGCTAGAACAGGACTTAAGAGAAAGAGCCTCTTCTGTGCTAGTTGGAATACATTAGGTCTCCATGATGATCAAGATGACCACAGCCCATTGTTAACATAGCAGTCTTGAAGATGGGACACGCAGGGAAACTGGCTGCCTTCAGTGAAGTCAGAGCCCTTCTGATCCAGCCAGCAATGCTGTTGGAATCAGCACGGTCAGGTGAGTAGGCATCCATTTATATGCCTCCATAGGGAGGGATTTGTAATTTAAATAGAATTAACTTTTTAGCATTCCTCCTTAGCTACATCAGAGACACATTTAGAATTACGTTTACAATAACCATTTTAAATCCATGGCTATACAATGCCAGCTGACAAAGAAACTGTTGAAGATTTCTCATGTGAACTTGTTGTTATTGTTCTGATGGTACTGCCATCTGATTCAGGGTCTTGCTCTACCACTTAAGCTATGCCCCCCAGCCCTTTCTCTTACAGTTTTTTTTTCAGATAGGATCTAGAACTAGCACTTCTGGTCCAGGGTGATCTCTGACCATGATCCTCATCCCAGATAGCTGGGAGTATAGCTATGCCATATCATGCCCAGCTTGTTTGTTGAAATAGGGGTCTTACAAACTCTTTGCCATCACTGGCCTCAAACTGTCATTTCCTTTCCTCTATCTCTGAAGTAAGATCACAAGCAGGATCCACCTCTGACTCATGTGAATTTTTTTTTTTTTCCGATCATGGGGCTTGAACTCTGGGGCTGGGTGCTGTCCCTCAGCTCTTCAGCTCAAGGCTAGTGCTCTACCACTTAAGCCGCAGCGCCACTTTTGGTTTTCTGGTGGTTTATTGTAGATAAGAGTCTCACTGACTTTCCTGGCCAGGCTGGCTTTGAACTGCAATCCTCAGATCTCAGCTTCCTGAATAGCTAGGATTACAGGTGTGACTGGTGCCTGGCTCATGTGAGCTTTTAAAATGTGGACTACTTTGATTATTCCACGATAGTTTATCCACCTCCTTCTTTATTTATAAACTCAACAAATAATTTACTAAACAACTAATATAGGCCAAGTATATAGGTTTTGTGGATATGGAAATGAGGAAGGCAGGGATGGTCCTGTCTTTAAAGGGATGGCGCCTATAAACAAGCAACTATGGTATATCACAATGGCTAGCAGGTCAGGCAGGATCAGTGTGAAAGCACAGTGAGAGAATAACTAATTCTGCTTGGCTTCCTCATACTTGGCTGTGGATTGGCTGAATGAAGGATGAAGGAGTAGGCCTTGAGGGTCCTACATTGCCTTGTGTGTTAGCCAAGATGGGAAATATGGGAGAAAAATAGAGCAGAGGAGAAAAGAAATCCAGTTTGCAAATGCTGAGTATAAGGTATCAGTGGGGTACTTAGGTAAAGATATCCATGTGGCTGCTATAGGAATTTAGGTTATCTCAGGAATCACAGGCTGAAATGTGAATTTGGAAGTCATCAGTTTAAGAATGATTGACTGTAAGGTGATAAAATGGCATGTGAAAGGCATAATCCAGTCATATGGAAAGACCACATGAAATGACTGAAGCCCTTGGCCAACAGCTGCGTGCACTGTGCCCCACAGATGGTGGTAAACTATCAGCTGTGTTACCTTCCTGTCCCTCTGGAGGCTGTGTAGAGCAAGACCAGCTCACCCCACCAGCTTCTCCAGATTGCAGAGGTAGGAGCGGATAGACTGGTGGCCATTTAAGCCTCTATGTTTTGGAATCACTTATTACACAGTAAGAAGTACCTAAAACAAGTGTCTGCCTTGATTGTATGATACAAACCTGTTTGTCTTTTTAGCTGTTTGCCTACATCTTTGGGATCATTGTCTTTCCCTTTTGAAGGTTCAATGGTTTGATCCAATTGTTTTATCTTTTTAGGCATTATTATTTACAAATGATGATTCAAGCACCCGAATGTTTCCTTTTAAAATGTTAAGTCAAATTCATTGTCTAGAAGATGGAATCACAAGTGCCAGTTTTATTAATGTTTATATCCTTTAGAGTACATGGAAATTATGAATAATCTTTTAAAGAAGCAAAGTAATGCAAACAAACATTTTATTAAATGTCTTTCAAATGCTCCATTTACCGGAATGTCTATTGACCTTCTGTTTTCTGTGTGTGACTCACTTTTTGTTGTATTTGACTAACCTTTTATCCTTCAGTTCCTATTTTTTCAGCTTACCTGGCAACATAAAGTATTCATTATGTCTCATCTTATCAGTCTTAATTACATTGCAGTGTGTCCTCAATGAAAAGCAATATGAAGATAGTTTAACACTATCTTCACCATAAATTAAAAAATGTCCTCTGAATCATATTGTTTTTTATGGGGAAAGATCATTTTCCATAGAATTATTTTCTAAAACTAACCTCTATCAATATGAAGCCATCGAGAATTCAAAATATGAATTGAATTGTCTGAATTGAAATGTCTTAGAGGTACAAAATACACACTCACTTTCAAAAATGGTACCTTATTTTCAAGATTTAGTTTTCAAAAGAAGAATGTAAAATATCTCATTGATAATTTTAATACTGATGTGTGGTGATATATTCTTTTTTTTTTTTTTTTTTTTTGGGTCTGGTCGTGGGGCCTGAACTCTGGGCCTGGGCGCTGTCCCTCAGCTCTTCAGCTCAAGGCTAGCGCTCTACCACTTGAGCCACAGCGCCACTTCCGGCTTTTTTTCTTTTTGCTTATGTGGTGCTGAGGAATCGAACCCAGGGCCTCCTGCATGCAAGGCAAGCGCTCTACCACTGAGCCACCTTCCCAGCCCTGGTGATATATTCTTGACATAGTGAATTAGCTAACATGCATTAAAATTAATTTTATCTATTGCTTTTTTAGTTTTTAAATATAATTTTGTAGGTATTATTAAGGTGTTGTAGAGAGGGGCTACCATTTCATAAGTCATAAGGACATTTCTTTTTTTGGACAGTGTCACCCCTTCCTTTTCTCTACCACAGTTTTCCCTTCCCATCCCTGCCCACAAGTTACACAGGTCATTTTCTCAGGTGTCTACTGAGCATCATGATTGCATATGATTGCATTTGTTCCCTCTTTCTCCCTCCCTTTCTACACTCCCCTTTTGTATCCCCAAAAGAAAAAAAATCACCCACAACCAATGACATCTCAACTATTTAGAACTTTTTATTATTTTTATATCATTTTTATCATTTATGTGGCTACTAAAGCTTTGTGATTATATATGTGGTTCAACTTTGTGACTTTTATTTTTGTGTTAGATACCTCTGATCTAGAATACCATGCCAAAGATGTAACTTATAAAGTACAAAGACAGAACTGTATAGTTGGTCTAATATGATCACATAAATATTGTGTGTTCACAGTAACTGATCCCAACCATCTTCTATTCTGAGTAAGTAGTTAAATCTGCCAGTGCTCTGCTGACTTTCTTAACCCACTTCTACTCCTATTTTGAGAAGTTTGGAAACCAACAGTCCTTCCCCCAAACCTATTTTTAAAATATTAATAAGACATAATTGACCATGTAAACACAAATAATAACTTTCAGATTTTGTAGCCTATGATTAGAATAAAATATATGGCAATAATCACACAAAGACTGGGAAAGAAAAATAGAAGAGTTTTGTCATGATGTTCTCCTGCCATAAGACCACTGGAAGGCAGACAGTAACTAGTTGAAGGTGTATTCTGTAGAATACTGTAAATCAAGGAAGAAAAGGCAGGCTTTTCTAGAATTGCTTCAGTAACTGTGTGTACATATTGAAAACCTAAACCCTGTATTTTATAACAAAAACAAAAGTTACCTTGAAATTAATCATAAGTATACCACATAAAAGTTTATGTTAAAACCTTCCAAAAGATGGGAGGGAAGAGGGGGGAGGCACAGAAATGGAGGGACAAAGGGTGAACAAAGGCAGCAGTTGTACTCACTAGACATTGTTAAAAATGAACTATACAACTTATGGGTGGGGATGGGAAGGAAGAAGTGGGAGATAGCAAGGGAAATGTTGACATTGTAAGGTCCGCTCCTGGATGGCGAGCAGACTACCCTCCTTGCAGCAAAGTCTCTGGCCAGTACCTGCCTTACCTAGGCAACTGGAACACCTGGAAGAGGTCACATCTGAATCTGCTCAGGTCACATCTGAATTCCATGTGGCCACACCTTTCTCCACCCATACCCTAGATAAGGCCTAGCCCAGGCCCAGACGCCCTCTTTCCCAGCTCTTTCCCAGGTCTCTCCCAGCCTCGTGAAGTGCCATCATGGCCTGGTGCCAGCCAGAAGGATGAATAAACCTACCCTTTACCTGAATACCATGTGCATGGTGTGGTTCTTACTCAGCCACCTCTTTTTAAAAACATAACATAAATGGTGCCGTTTGAACCTGGGAAGGGCTTAAAGTCAGGATAGGTAGGATTCCTCTCCCTTTTTCTTTTCTTTTTTTGTTTGTTTGTTTTTCCCTTTTTTGCTCTGAGGAATACCCACAGTTCTGACGGCCTTTTTGCAAACCCATCTGTCTGCTGCGGACACAGCACCTCAATACCATTGCTGGCCTTTGCATCCACCTACATGCTTCTACATTTTTGGTGAGTGAACTGCTCTCTAAGGGTTCTCTGTCACTCAGTCCCTCTCCAGACATGGTACCATGCCAGAGAACCTACTAGGCCTTTAACTGAAAGGCTCTGGTTGCCTGGCCACTCCTCCCTAGAGGCCTCAGTGGTAAGTCGGGACGCCATGTCCATCCAATAAGCTCTTCTTCACTCACTAGTTTTTTCTCTCCTATGCCTTTTATGGGGTGCTGTGTGTCACTCTGGTGCTGTGAAATCCCTCTGAAATGCCTCCTGTGCTCCCTGGAAAACCAGAGCGCCTAATTCTTTATGCTGTTCTCAGATTTAGACAATTTTTGCCTCTGCAATGGTAAATGGGCAGAAGTCTGTTTATTTTCAGGCTTTCTTTGCTCTCTGCTAATCATGTCCAACTTTATCTCTCCCTTTCTACATTTTGGCTTGTGCCCTGAAGAGTGCGACGTAGGCTGAGTCCCAGGGACCTAGGTTCCCTCTGAAAGCCTAGCCAATCTTGAGTTTGCCATCTTGGCCACATAGTAGGTTAAGGGTTTGGTCTCATCTGACCCTTAACCTTCCACTAAGCTTACTACTCCATCCATCTATTCTAAGGTGCCTTGCTAACAAGTTGCTCTTTTCACAGACCCTGGTAACTGAGGCCCAACCATCTGATGTGCTTTGTTACAAAGATGTCTAAACATTGTTGTCAAAATTTTAGGTTTTGAGTTTTGCCTTTTTTGTTTTGTGTTGCGTATTCTAGTACTGACTATGTGGTTCTAAAATATTGGCATATCTGTGCTAAAATTCTCATCACATTTAGTGAGTTTTGTCATTACTGAATATTTGTTGGTCAATTCTTGATAAGGAGCAGGTAAGCTCTACTTGTTCTCTTTGATCTCCTTGATGCTTTAATTGGAAATAATAAAGGGTTTTTGTGGCAAAGATTGCAGTTCAAAGCCAGCCCAGGCTGAAAAATCCCTAAGACTCCACCTCCCAACTAACCTGCAAAGAGCCAGGCTGGAAGCATGGCTCAAAACTCTTATCTCTATAACCAGCCAAACACTGGAAGTGGTACTGTAACTTAAAGTGGTAGAGCACTAGCCTTGAGCAGAAGTACTCAGGGACAGTGTCCAGGCCTTGAGTTCAAACCTCCATGAATACTAACTAAGACAAACCATCCCAGCAATGAGCACCTAGACTCAGCCAGTCTGGGGGACAAGGGATCATGGAGAGGAATAAAAGGAGATGATGTTAGACTTGAACTCAAGACCCCCGAGCAACCCCCAGAGACCATGACCAATGCAAACAGCAAAAGAGTCATTTATTTGCAAGCTGGAGCCTGGAATCACAATTGTCACCGACACAGCAGGTCAGAGTTGTGAGCCCCAACCACATGTTCAGTAGGGTTCTTATAGAGTTTCCAGCAAATAGTTTAAGGTTCACGGGCGTCTACATAATTGGTCAGCAATTGGTCAGCATTTCCCGGGCAAATTTTGGGATAAGCTCATTGGTTAGGGGCATAATCATTTCCAGTAAGGGTAGAGGCTTTCCAACTTAGTAGTTACAGCATTGGTTAAATCATACATAGCAAGCAGATCATTGGTTGGGATACATAAGACTAACCATAGGAATGCGGGCAACAATATATTTCTTAACTGTTTATGACCCTACAGCTGCTTTTTCCAGAAACTTGACCAACCTGTCCATTTTCCAGTAACTGGGGGTGTGTTTCTCAACTCTTATCTAACTGGCAGTTGCTAGGGGTATAATTGCAGTTTCGATTGTGGGTTTTCCGAGAACTTTTCCAAAAACTGGTTTTTCCAATAACTGTTTTGTCCCTTAACTTTAACCTGAGGTCAGTTTTACAGGAGATGATGGCTTGCTTTTACAATGGAGTTATTATATCAACCATTTTGTCCCTGCCCTTTCAAAATTAACCAGAGCCAAGAGGTCAATAGAAGTAAGAAGCCTGTCCATCTAATGTCCATAACTGTCTACCTTTTAACTGGATAGGAATTTACATGCTTGCATTTGTTACCTGACTTCTCCTCTACATAGTCACCAGATAGGGACATTTCTACCAACATTTTCAGCCCCAAGTCCTTCCTCTTGCCATTTATTTGCTCACTAGAATTTTTTCCTCCCAGCCCGTCAATGCCTCATGAGACTTTCTCCAGACTTCATCCAAGAGATTTGCCTCCTGCAGACTTCATCTAAGGACTCATGCCTACCAAGAGACAGCTGCTGCTCGATGCCTTCTCTGGGAGGGGACCACATTCCAGCATTTTACCTCTAATGTCGATGCCCCTAGTGAGTAGGAAGTAGCCAGAGAGAATCCGTGCCCTATTTCATGATTATTAAAAGGCTGGAATGTAAGGTCGCTCCTGGATGTCGAGCAGACTCCACCCTCCTCGCAGCAAAATCTCTGCCCAGTACCTGCCTTACCTAGGCAACTGGAACACCTGGAAGAGGTCACATCTGCATCTGCTCAGGTCACATCTGAATTCCATGTGGCCACACCTTTTTCCACCCATACCATAGATAAGGCCTAGCCCAGGCCCAGATGCCCCCTTTCCCAGGTCTCTCCCAGGTCTCTCCCAGCCTCATGAAGTGCCAACATGGCCTGGTGCCAGCCAGAAGGATGAATAAACCTACCCTTTACCTGAATACTATGTGCATGGTGTGGTTCTTACTCGACAACCTCTTTTTAAAAACCTAACATTCATTACCTGACATGTAACTCTAACCCCTTCGTACATCACAATAACAATAAAAATAAAATAACAATAAAAGTTTTTTAAAGAAAACTTCTGAAGGAAAATGTAAGAGAAAAATCTTTGCAGTTTTGTGGTAGGCAAAAATTTTCCAAGTAGGCTAATCATGAATGAAAAAGTTAATAAATTAGACTTCATTAAAATGAAGACACCATTAAGAAAATTAAAAGCAAGTCAGTAGACTGAGAAAATATTCACAATTCATATATCTCTCAGACAAAGGATTTGTGATTAATATTGCCAATTCTTATAATTCAGCAATAAAAAGGTAACAGTCAAATATGGGCAGCATACAAGAACAGATATTTTACCAAAGAAATGATATATGAATATCCAATCCACACATGGGAAACTACTCATCAAAGAAACACAAAATAAACCTACAGAAGGAATGGAAGCATGGCTCAAGGGCTATATAGAGTGCCAGCAATTAAGCAAAAAAGCTGAGCAAGAGCGTAAGGTCCTCAGTTTAAGCCCTAGTAACACACACACACACACACACACACACACACACACACACACACACATCTATGCCTATATTAAAAAAGACAAACAAACTCTGCAGAACACTGGCATCAAATCCAGTGAAAACAGGGGTTATACCATGAGGGAAGAACATACAATAGAAACAAAAGAATCACATAGTGCATTGTAAGTACATTAAAAACACTAGCAAGAAAGAAAGAAAGAAAAAAAAAACTCTTGTGTCCCAGTCTTGGGGTACATTTTGCTTAACATTATCTCATGTGGTCATATGTACATAGTCTTTGATTTTCTCTGCTTGGCCTACCCATGTACTAGTCATTGCAAACAAGGGAAACCATGAGACCTATGTTTCTTTGGGACTGGATTACTTCACTTAATATAGTTTTTTCCAAGTCTTTCCATTTCCTAATGAAAGAGGCAATGTCATTCTTTCTGACTGAGGCATAGAATTCCATTGTGTGTGTGTGAATATATATATATATATATATATACATATATATATATATATATACATTTTCTTCATCCATTCATCTACTGAGGGGCATCTGGGTTGTTCCATATCTTACCTATGGTAAATAATACTTTGATAAACATGTTGTGTTGGTAGCTTTGGTATGACCTTGTTTGTGACTCCAGAAGTGGGATTGCTGGGTCATAAGAAAGCTCTATGTGGAGTCTTTTGAGGAATCTCCATACTGCTTTCCAGAGTGGTTGAACAAGTTTACACTCCCACCAACAATGTAGTAGGGTTCCCTTTTGACCACATCCCTTCCAGCATCTGTTGTTACTAGATTTCTTGATTATAGCTGAGGTGAGGTGGAATCTCAGTGTTGTCTTGATTTGCATTTCTCTATGGCTAGAGAGGTTGAGCATTTCTTCATGTATCTATTGGCCATACTTATTTCCCTGTTCAGAGAAATCTATTTTTAAGTCTTTAGTCCATTTATTAATTGGGCAGTTGTTTCTTTGAGGATTTGTTGTTGGGAGATTTAGTTTTTTGAGTTCTAAGTATATTTTAGATATGAGACCCTTGTCCATTGTATGGCTAATGAAGATCTTCTCTCAGTATGTTCTTCCCCCATGGTATAACCCCTGTTTTCACTGGATTTGATGCAGGTGTTCTGCACCTTGTATATACATTTTTGTAATTTGGGGAGGAGAAGGGATATTGCAGAATGCTTAAATGGGGATGAAGGCTGACCCATTGTGATGACGAGATGTACAGGACACTATACTGAAAACAAATGTTACAATGTCGGGGTGGTGGGGAGGCTGGATGAGTTGGGGAGGTGGGGAGGGAAGTGATGGTAGGGGGAAAATAAAGGAGGAGGTAACAATACCCACTATGAAATGTGCTCATTACCCTACTCATGTAACTGTAACCTATCTGTACAACATTTTTTTTAATTTAATTTAATTTTATTTGTGAACATACTGTACAGAGGAGTTACAGTTACATGGGCAGGATAATGCGTACATTTCTTACCAAGCATTGCAGCCTCCTCCTTTGTTTACCCTTCACATCCCTTCCCAGCCTCCCCCCTCCCCCCCAATCCCAATCCTTCTCCTTCCCTCCCCTTCCCCCCCCCCCCCCACCGCACCAACGTTGTAAAGCTCGTTTTGGATCTGTACAACATTTTTACAATTAAAAAAAGGAATACACATACATACAAAATAAAATTTTATTCATCTATCAGAAAAAAAACTCTGGTGAGATTTCATTTTACACTTAACCAATTAGAATTAAAATATGCATGATACTAAGTATTGTCAAGGATATGATAAAGATAAAGCCTCATAATTACCTACTAGAATTTAAAATAGTACTACCACTTTGGAAAACAATTTAGACATTTCTTTTAAAGTTAAATAGATGCACTTTTTATGTCAGTTCTGGGGCTTCAACTCAGGGCCTGGGCACTGTCCCTGAACTCTTTGCTCCAAGGCTGGTGCTCTACCACTTTGAGCTACAATGCTACTTCCAGTTTTCTGGTGGGTAATGGGAGATAGGAATCTCATGGACTTTTCTGCCCAGGCTGGGCTGGCTTTGAACCGAGGTCCTCATATCTCAGCCTTCTGAGTAGCTAGGGTTATAGGCATGAGTTACTGGTAACTGGCAAAAAGATACACTTCTACATGAATGAGCAATTCTACTAAATATTCACTGAAATAAAAACTATGTCCATAAAAAGATTGTATGATACATTTTCAAGCAGTTATATTTTTAATAGCAAAACTCCATAAGGCAAATCCATGTACAGACTGGTAAAAGAGCTCAGACTTATTAAAGGTAAATGGTTAACCTCAGCAGCTATATAAATTTATGTCTCTAATTAGAGCTGCATGAAAATTTCCTATGATCTTCATACTTTCCACATGTTGAGTTTAAACAATTTTAAATGTTTTTCAGACTGATGATTATAATAATAAAGATAGTGTTGAAATAGTAATGATGACAGAATAAACAGATACATTAGTGAAGAAAATAGAGATTCCAGATGATAACAACCCTATGGTGGAGGTTAGCATGAGACAGAGATACCAAAAGACATATTTAACTCCTATTTCCTGCATGGAAAACAGGAAATGTTTCTCTTTTTCTACTTCTCTTTAACCTGCTATACTAAAATAGACCTTTGCTAAAACTTAAAAAATGGCTTGTAAAACAATGGAATATTTAAATGTAGCATCACTCTATCTTATAATATGTAAAATTAAGACTAGATAGGTGAAAGACCTTAATGAAAAAAATAATTTTAATGCTTTAAAAACATATATGTAACAGGGCTGGGGAGGTGGCTCAGTGGTAGAGCGCTTGCCTTGCATGCATGAGGCCCTGGGTTCGATTTCCCAGCACCACATAAGCAAAAAGAAAAAAGCCGAAAGTGGCGCTGTGGCTCAAGTGGTAGAGTGCTAGCCTTGAGCTAAAAGAGCTGAGGGACAACGCCCAGGCCCAGAGTTCAGGCCCCACGACCGGACCCAAAAAAAAAAAAAAACATATATGTAACAGCCTAAACTAGATAAAAACACAATATCTGTGTTAAATGTTGATTCAAAAATTCTTTTTTAACTTCTATTATCTTTAAGTAGCTTACAAAGGAGTTGCTATTTAATGAAGCAGTTGATGAATACAACACATTTTCATCAATGTCATCCCTCTCAACAGTGTCACCTATCCCTCCCAATCTACTGCTTTCTTTGCTTTTTTACTGTTTAAGGACATACGTTGAATTCTGGGCTGCATTTTCCCCCTCCTCTTTTCATTCCTCTGCCCTTTTCCCTCTTGACCCCATTCCAATCCTTTTGAGTACCCACATCCTGGTGAGTTTTTTTCCCTTGAACTTTGATTTTTGCCTTTTTAATGAATTACACTATTTGAGTTCTCCCTTGAATCTACCACCTTTCATTTCAGTTAATACATTTGTATACACCTGCATACCAGTCGACATATTTACTTTTAAGTTTATAAGCAAAATCTAGCTTCTATGTATAAAGGAAAACATACATCCTTTGTCTCTTTGACCCAGACTTACTTCACTTAATACAATTTTTTCCAGGTCTTTCCATTTCTTTACAAATGGCACAATATCATTCTTTCTAATGGATGAATAGGATTCCATTGTGTACATATGCCACATTTTCTTCTCCATATGAAGAGGTGCTTAGGCATTGTACCGTTGTGTGGTTTTATTTCTAGTTCTTCTAATCTGTTCCATTGATCTTCAGGTCTATTTTTCTGATTATGGCTCTGTAATAGCGTTTAAAATCTGGTATTGTGATACTGCCTGTATTAAGGGGCATCTGGGCTGATTCCATTCCTTGGCTATGATGAATAGGGCTGCAATGAACATGATTGTGCTGGTGGCTTTACTGTATCCTGGTTTGTAATCTTTTGGTTAAATGACCAGGAGTAGAAAAACTGGATCATAGGATAATTTCATGTTTAATTTTTTGAGGAACCTTTACATTGCTTTCCAAAGTGGTTGAACATTTTCACCAGCAGTGTATCAGGGTTCCGTTTTGGCCACATCCTCATCGGCATGTTTTCTTCTCTTTTCTCTCTTTTTAAAAAATTGTTTGTGCGGCTTGAACTCTGGGCCTGGGCGTTGTCCCTGAGCTCTTCAGCTCAAGGTGAGGGCTCTACTATTTGAGCCGCAGCACCAATACCGATTTTTGAGTGGTTACATTGAAATAAGAGTCTCATGGACTTTTCTGCCCGGGCTGGCTTTGAACTGTGATCTTCAGATCTCAGCCTCCTGAGTAGCTAGGATTAAAGGAGTGAGCCACCAGCACCTGGCTGTTTGTTTTCTTGATAATGGTGATTCCAACTGAGGTGAGGTGAATCTCAATGTTGTTTGACTTGCATTTCCTTTATGACCAGAGATGTATGGCCATTTTTACAATATTGATTCTATCCATGAACATGGAAGGTCTTTCCATTTCCTGGTGTCCTCTTTGATTTCTTTCTTCAGATTTTTATACTTTTTGCTATAAAGATCTTTTACATTTTTGGTTAGGTTAATTCCTAGGTTTTTTTTTAAGCCATGGCAAATGGAGTTGTTTTCATGATTTCCCTTTTTTTTTTTTTTTTTCTTTTTTTTTGGTCCGGTCGTGGGCCTGAACTCTGGGCCTGGGCGCTGTCCCTCAGCTCTTCAGCTCAAGGCTAGTGCTCTTCCACTTGAGCCAAAGCGCCACTTCCGGCTTTTTTTCTTTTTGCTTATGTGGTGCTGAGGAATTGAACCCAGGGCCTCGGCATGCATCCAAGGCAAGCGCTCTACCACTGAGCCACCTTCCCAGCCCCATTTCCCTTTCTTTTTGTACATTGTCTGGAAAAGCTACTGGTTTTTGTGGGTTAATTTTGCATCCTGCTACTTTGCTGAAGTAGTTGATAAGCTCTAAGAGTTTGGGGGTGGAGTTTTTTGGGTCCTTTAGTTATAAGATCATGTCATCTGCAAATAGGGATAGTTTAATTTCTTCTTTCCCTATGTGAATCCCTTTTATGTCCTTTTCTTGCCTTATTGCCCTGGCTAAGAATTCCAGAACTATATTGAAGAGGAGTGTAAAAAGTGGGCATCCTTACCTTGTTCTTGATTTTAGGGAAAATGGTTTTAGTTTTTCCCATTTTTTGTTGAGAACTAGTGTGATTCCACTGTGGTCAGATAGGATGCAAGGAGTTATGTTAATTATGTATTTACTTAGGTTCTTTGTGTGTAGTTTGATATGATCTGTTTTGGAGAGTGTTCCATGGGCTATTGAGAAGAATGTGTATTGGGTCATTGTTGGGTGGAATAATCTGTAGATGTCTGTTAAGTCCATTTGGGTTATTGTGTCATTTAGTTCAGCTGCTTCTTTGCTTATCTTTTGTTTGGTTGACCTGTCCTTTGGTGAGAGTGGGATATTTAAATCTCCCACTATTATGGGTTTGGGACTATCTTGTTCTGCAAGTCCAAAAGTATTTGTTTAATGTATTTAGGGCTCCATTGTTTGGTGCATAGATATTGACCACTGTGATTTCCTCTTCATGGATCATTCCCTTCATTACTATGTAATGACCTTCCTTATGTCTTTGTACTGATTTTAATAGTTTATTTTTTATCAGATATCAATATGGCTACTCCTGCCTTCTTGCAGGGTGCATTTGCATGAAATAGCTTTTTCCATCCCTTCACTCAGAGTTTGTTTTTATCTTTGACTATGAGATGGGTCTCTTGGAGACAACAAATGGATGGATCTTGTTCTTTTACCTAATCTGCTGCTCTTTTTCTTTTGATTGGGGAATTGAGTTCCGTAACGTTTAGAGTTATTTTAGAGAGATATGTCATGCTTCCTGACATTTTCTTGATTTCCTGTATTTTGTTGCTTTCTTCTTTCCCCTTCCTGTGCTTACTAAATTGATCTAGTGATTTTTTCCCCTCTGAAGATTAGGAAGTTCTCTGTTACTATTTTACTCAGTAGGTTTTCAATGCCTTTAGTATTGAATTCTTCCCTCTCATGGATTCCAACTCTGCGTTAATTTGATCTTTTGGCTGAATTGGTAAATTCTTGGATTTCCCTTTTGGCGATTCTGAGTGTTTTTGCCCATACCTTTGACTTTTTGTTCTAGCTCCTCTGTTTTATCCCCAACTCCTGATATTCTGTTTTCCATTTCACTTATTCTGTTACCTGAGCATTTCACCGTGGTTTGCAATGTAGAAATTGAACCTTTTATGCTTCCAATTTCGTCTTTTAGAGAGGTGCACAGCATCTCTATTTTTTATCTCCATATTTTTTGGGAGTTCTGGATCTTCTTTGTCATTTCTTCTTTGTACTCTTGAAACTGTTTTTGTATCTCCACTTTTATTTCATTGGCCAATTCTGCCAATGTTTCTTTAATCGTTCTTTTTTTAATTTAACTTTTATTGTCAAGGTGATGTGCAGAGGGGTTACATACATAAGGTAATGAGGCAGGGTCCTTGCGCCCTCCCAGTGTGAGTCCCGCTGGCCTCCCTGGAAGCCAGCAGGTGGATGGGGGAGTGAGGAAGGGCTCTGTCCTCTGTTCTATTCCAATGTGGGGTGCCTTCTTGGTTGGGAGGGAGGGTCTCCGCCAAGCTCTGGGTCACCACCAGCGCCAGTCTCCCATGGTGGTGGGGGGGCAGGGAGGACCCCAGAAGGGTACTCACTGATCCTGAAGTTGGCTTTGGGCTGATTGTGGCTGATCAGGTCCCGCCGCAGGGCCTCTCTGGTTGTGGGGTGATGGACACTGTGGAAGTTCTCTGGGTCTGAACATTATGGTCTAATGTTGCTGGTCTGTGTCTCTGCCTGCACTTTCGGTTCGGGCACTGTAGACGCTTTCTGTGTCTGGATGCTACAGTCTCACAGGTCCAGCCCAGAGTCCCTGGCAGCCGTGGATATCTCTCCTGGCTTAGTGGAACTGCTGGCATGGGATGGGATATTGGGGAAGGCTCTTTGTGGTTTTCCGTCCTTGCGTGTACTAGTTATGAGCCTTATCCCACCCTATTCTTGTGATTCTCTATTTGTTTATATATGTTTTGTTGACGATCTCTTGGGGAGAAGTAAAAGTTAGAACCCTAAATCTCCGTTTTTTAGGGAGGGCTGGAGTGATTATTGTTTTGCTGCCATCTTCTTCCATCCCCTGATTTTGTCTTTCTAAGGAATTACACTATTTGAGATTTTCCTTGCTATCGTATTTCAGTTAATATACTTGTATATACATGGCCACTTGTGCTTCTTCTTAGAAGATTCTCTTTAGCTCATTATCCCATTTATTATATTTTGATTTAGCAAATGGAGCAGGATACAGGAATCAGAAAGCTTTAAGGTTTAAGCAGGAAGGTTTATGGTAACCTTAACACCACTGTTCACCTTATGTTTGTGCAAGTAACACTTAGCTAGATTTAATAAAAATAAAGTTTCAGAAACAGTAAAATAGAAGAACACATAAAACAATATCTTTATCATATCTGAGTATGAGTTTTGTTAAGATGTAGAAGGTATCTATCATGAAGACAATGATTAGTAAATATGACTATATTAAAATTGAAATGTCTCTGTGCCAACTATTACTATAAAATGTGAATTAAAGACTTAGAATTTTTAAAATTTTAATTTTATTGATAAGGTGATGTACAGAAGGGTTACAGTTACATAAGTAAGGTAGTGAGTGCATTTCTTGTCTAACTTGTTACCCCCTCCCTCATTTTAAGACAGAATTTTTCAACACATTTGCTGAAAAGCTCAATTAATTTTTTAATTAATTTAATAGTCATATAAACAAGTGAAAAGATGCTGACACTCACTAGTCAATATTCAGAGAAGAAAAATTTAAATCACCATATGTTTTTTCTACTTTTTCTAATAAAACATTTTTTTTTTGCCAGTCCTGGGGCTTGAACTCAGGGCCTGCGCGCTGTCCCTGAGCTTCTTTTGCTCAAGGCTAGCACTCTACCACCTGAGCCACAAAGCCACTTCCAGCTTTTTCTGTTTATGTGGTACTGAGGAATAGAACCCATGTCTTCATGCATGCTAGGCAAGCACTCTACCACTGAGCCATCTTCCCAGCCCCTAGTAAAACATTTTTGACTTAATGACTCCAGAGAATTCATCTTTATTCTTTTTTGTTGGTCGGTCGTGGGGCCTGAACGCTGGGCCTGGGCTCTGTCCCTCAGTTCTTCAGCTGAAGGCTAGCACTCTATCACTTGAACGTCAGCCCCACTTCCGGCTTTTTCTGCTTATGTGGTGCTGAGGAATCGAACCCAGGGCCTCATGCATGTAAGGCAAGCACTCCACTACTGAGCCACCTTCCCAGCCCCTTCATCGTTATTCTTAAAATCTTGGTTCAGAGGAGTTCTAACCCTGCAAATATTCCCCAATCTTCCTCTGCCTTCATATACTTCTCAGCCAGAATTATGGATCCTGCCTATCCTTTTCTCTCTCCCTATCTTTCTCTCTCTCTTCCAGTATAGGGACTTGAAGTCACAGCCTCATGTTCTCACTTGGCTTTTTTACTCAAGGCTGGCAGCATACCATTTGAGCCACATCTCCAACTCCAGCTTTTTGCTGGTTAACTGAACATAAGACTTTCTCAGATTTATCTGTCCAGGCTTTGAACCTTGATCCTCAAATCTCAGCCTCCAAAGTAGCTAGGATTATATTACAGGTGTGAGCCACCAGCACCCATCTTGGCTTTGTTTCTTATTGTTAATACATATTGTTAGGAAAATGGAGGAGAAAGGAAGGAAACAGGCCAGACTTGATCTTCAACAGGCTAGGACTGTTTATTGAGATAGGGCAGTAAGGGGCACAGCCTTCCCGCAGGTTTGGAGTCTGTGCAGAGGTTAATGAAAAAGCCATTAAGTCCAGGGAAGTGGGGGGCTTTTTGGTTGAACCCACAATGGGATGTTTACCTCCAGGCTTAGGTGGACTGCCCTGCCTATGTCACAGTTGCACATATCTTTGATGGCTTGCCTGTCTGAACCTGGAAAAAAAGGTTGGGCGTTTGGGCAGGGAACTGGTGGCTCATGCCGGTAACCCTAGCTACTCTGGAGACTGAGATCTGAGGATTGCAATTCAAAGCCAGCTTGGGCAGGAAAGTCCATGAGACCCTTATCTCCAATTAACCACCAGAAAACCAGAAGTGGCACTGTGGATCAAGTGGTAGAGTACTTGCCTTGAGCTGAAGAGCTGAGGGGCAGTGCCCAGGCCCAGAGTTCAAGCCCCATGACCAAAAAAAAAAAAAAAAAGAGTGTGTTAATCTTTCATATTCCATCTTTGGATACATAAAACAATTGGGCCAAGAAGAGAGAGGCAAATCCTTCACATATAACTCACCCTAGGGCTTATTGTTGCTTGTATATTGTATCTGTGTCTAAACCATATGATCACGAGACAGTATGTCTTCCTCTACTGATGCCAGTGTTCATGATTTGTCCTAGATTCATAGCGAATTCTGGCCACCTTGAATGGCCAGAAAAGCACAGGAGATAGTCACCAACACAGGAATTTGAGTTGATACAGTTTGGGCTTCTAATTTATAAATTAGAACTGAGCTTAATTCAGAAATCTTTATGCCAAGAAGTGTCAAGGACAAAGCTGATTTTGAAGCATGAATGCAAGGGATATTTCTATTGATTATCTGAACTTATTTTCTAACACCATGTTCTCATCTCAAAGAGTATATTCTCCTAGTGAGAAAGATTAGAAATGCTGTGAAGCTGTCAGGCATCAGAAACCATTTTCCTCAGGCAATAATGATTTGAATTTCATACCATCTTGGCCTGTGGTTCCTGAGGCAGAATTAATGTCCATTTTTTTCAGTGCATGATAACGATCAGTTGTTTTGAATTAACAAGGCAAGGTCCTATGTGGCCAAGGAAATTAAAGCCATGACTTTATTAGTCTGTGGACCTGGTATACAAATCAGTTTTTATTATCAAATGTGTTGGAGTTTTAAAAGGCCCCTTGGGAAAGTGGGAAAGTGGTAAGAGAATGAGTTGGAAAGCAGAATGTGCTGATTGGGCTATTTATACTCTACAAGGGAAGGGGCAGTGGAGTTGGGCTTCTAGAAGTCATGTGTACATGAAAGTTTGTGTATGTAGAGAGAAAAAAAACAGAGGACAGAAGGTAGTAGGGTAATGGTAGGGTGAGTGATTTGCTATTATTTGAGTATGTGTTTATCTTTTGACCAACAATAGCACATAGAAATCTGGATAGCTTTCTATCCATTGGAAATTGGCACTTAGGAGATTGGTGCTATGTAGATATAGAAATCACCTGTAGATATGAAGTAGAGGAAACTGAAGATATTAGTGGACTGAGGCAAAAAAAAATTCAGAGAGAAAAAGATGAGGACAGAGCCCTGGCAAGTTTTCTCAATAGGCCTTTATGATCATATTATTATAGGATTAAGAACATAAACTAAAGCAAACAGCCTGCTCAAATCTTAGCTCTGCTTTTTACTAGCAGTATGACCATGGGCAAGCATTTCAAACTTACTGTGCCTCAGCTTCCTTATCTACAAATTAGTTCAATATAAACTGAAAATTTAAGAAGGTATTGGTGCATACCTGACAAACTGTGGGCACAATGGGTGTTGATGACTGTTATTATATAAGGGTTAACATTACCTGTTGTAAAAGTAATAAGACTGGGCCCTGAGAAAATTCAAATGGTGTACCTCATTAGAAAAACAAACTCGTAGTACAACAAAATGAGTCCAGGAAGCAGAGAAAGGGAAGGACAGGAAGAGTGGGCAGACAAATGAAGAGAGGAAGTTGGAGAGAGGGTTTGCAATCAAAATGATCAGTGCATATCCTATGAAACTAGGAAAATTGAGGAGAGGGGTGAGGTTGGGAGGAATGGGAAAGAATGATGAGAGGGGTGATATCAACCAATATGCATTATACTTATAAATTGGCATGTTAAATTGTATCTCTTTTGTACAGTTACTTGATGATGATGATGATGATGATTTATAAAATTCTGAGCTATGCACAAGGGCCTGATAATACAGTAATGATTTCTATGTACCAATATTTTTAATGAATAATTTGGTTATGGAACAGCAAGGAAGCAGGTTATTTGAACAGAGCAGCTTGTATTACTGTAGAGATAAGTGCATGGCACATTTGTGACTGCGCAGGAGGGACAGCATCCAAACTACTGGGTGTCAGGAGGCATGTGCTTGGTGACCATGCTGTTCTCCATACCTTTCTTCTTTTATTTTGTGCCAATATTGGTGCTTGGACTCAAGTCCTTGTGTTCTTGCTTTACTTTTTCCATTCAAGACCAGTGCTTTGAACCAAGATCCCTAGATCTCAGCCTCCTGAATAAGTCAGCTTACAAGGGTGAGCCACCTGCACCTGGCTCCTGGGCATTTGTTATACCTAGCCTTACAGGCCTCTTTGGATTTCCTAAGCAGCCATCAGAACAAAAGTTGGGCATAGGTGCTGGGTAACCTGGCTTTGCCTTCCCAGCCTTGAGCCTCCCAAACCTTTCAACTGACTGACCTTGGAATTCAGTCTTATTCAGACAGAAACAATCCATTTCGTTCTCTGATTTCCTTTCCTTTTGTACAAACAGCTTTTGTGGTTTCCATAGAAATGAAGGCCCTGGCTGGGCCCAACCCCCTGGCAACTTTAAGGAGATTGATGGGCACTATGGCCATATTCTTTCATTTCTCACTTTTTAGTTCAATTACAACTTTTCAGCCCCAGCTCTTCTGTCCCTTGTGTGAGGGAGGGAACACTCATCCCTTTGTCCATAGGTCACATGTCACATCCATTTGATTTGTAAGTCATTGCTCTGTGGTGTGTTTGCAGCCTATTTGCTGTCTTGCAGTAAAAAGCAGCTAAGTACATGCTGTTGATGGATGAAAATGGCTGTCCCTCAGGCTCCTTGTTAACTGTTGGAATTCTGAAGCACAGGATCGGGCATTGCCTTTGTCTCAGTAGATGTGGGTGGTCATGCTGGTTGTGAGGTAGCTGTGGTGCTCTCCCGATCATACTCAGTAGAGTTATAACCCCAAGGAATTTGTTCCAAGCTGTGAGAAATTGGCAGAGAGCCTTAGCAATGAAGGGGGAAAGTTTAGGAACAAATAAGCTTGGATTGTACAGAACCTTGATGAGCCTTCACGAGCCAGAGCCACCAGAGCTGCGATGTGAGCCTGCAGGGTTTTGAGCCTGCATGGCTCACATGTTTTGGTGGGTAGCCTGAGGGAGACATCATGTCTGCACCTTGTACTTATTTCCATTATTTAAAAGAAACAAAAAACAAAAGCAAACAAAAGAACATAGGTTTATCAAGGTGCAACTTCTACAAAGTAAAATTGATTCTTTTCAGGATTCCGTTCTGTTAATTTTGAAAACATATACACTCATGCTGGTATCACCATAACGGAGACATGGTATCACCATAACGGAGACACAGAACAATCCTATTGCCTCCCCAAATTCTCCCGCGCCTTTGTGATCCACCTTTCCTACTCCCATGCCCCTAGCATTTATGGTTCTTCCTTCTGACCCTTTAGTATTTCCTTTGCCATCTAATGTAGCCTTTTGAAAGTAGTTTCTTCCTCTTAAACAATTCACTTGAGATTGTGTTAGCTGGCTCTGTGACTATAGCCAAATTCCTGAGCTTAAGAAGAAAGAAAGGGCCAAGTGTTGGTGGCTCAGGCCTATAATCCTAGCTACTCAGGAGGCTAAGATCTGAGGATTGCAGTTCAAAGCCAGCCCAGGCAGAAAAGTCCCCATGGGACTCTTATTTCCAATTAACCACTAAAGAAACCCAGTGGCACTGTGGCTCAAAATGGTAGAGCACTAGCCTTGAGCACAAGAGCTCAGAGACAATACCCTCAGGTCCTCAGTTCAAGCCCCATGACTGACAAAGAAGAACAAGAACAAGAACAAGAAGAAGGAAAAGGAGAAGAAGGAGAAGGAGAAAAAGAAGGAGGAGGAGGAGGAACAGAGGAAGAGGAGGAGGAAGAGAAGGAGAAGAAGAAGGAGGAGGAGGAGAAGGAGGAGGAAGAAGAGGAGGAGGAGGAGGAGGAGGAGGAGCAGGAAGAGGAGGAGGAGGAGGAGGAGAAGAAGAAGAAAAAAGGTTTACTCTGGCCAAAACTTGAAGTTTCAGTCCATGGTCAGTGATCCAATTGCTTGTATGTACTGGAAGAAGTTTCTTTCTCATGACTGCTGAGAAGCAAAGAGAGGGAGAGAGGAAAAGGTCAGAGTCCCAAACTCCCTTTCAAAGCCCACCCCTCTGTGACTCTATGAGGTTTCACCACATTCCGTGAGCTCCCAGGGAACACATCTCCAAACTAGAGCAGAGATTTATCCATGTGACTTATATTTCTAGTTTGTATCTCTTAATGGTTCCTCAAAGCAAGCATTATCTTACTGTGATAGCTGAGGTTTCTGAGAGCCTTGGTGAGGTTCATGATTCATTGAAACCCTCCTGGCCTATGAAAGCAAACCCTGGATTTAAACCCAGATCCATGCAATTCTAGAGTCCACCTTCTCTGCAGTGCCAGCCAAAGTGGCACTGGCCAAGGGAGGCTGTGTACCTCCCAACCTTTACCAGTTAAGGGAGGTGAGGACAGAAATGAGGACTCCATAGAAAAGGCCTCTTGGCTTTGTGAAGAGGTATCCGGTATCCCCTCCTTCCTGTTCCTCCATGACTTATGTTAAGGCTTGCGGTGAACCTATCAGAGCTGGGAGAGCTCCTACCACACAAAGTACAGAGCTTCTCTCCCAGTGTGTGCAGAAGGACTGCTATGAATGTGTGCATACATCCTAGTTATGTTGTATGGTAAATTATTATTCTAGAAGGAGGCTTTCCAGAGAAATAATTGAGTGAATCATAGTGGTCAGGGCATATCTCCTAAGCTAGTCAAGGAACAAGGCATATGCTACTAGGCACTGAGCTGTGTTTTCTTTTTTTTTTTTCTTTCTTTTTTTTTATTGTGAAAATACTGTACAGAGGGGTTACAATTACATGGGCAAGATAATTTCTTATCAATCATTGTTGCCTCCTCCTTTGTTTCCTCTTCCCATCCCTTCCCATCTAACCCCCCTTCCCATCCCCCCATCTCCCTGCCCACCACCAAAGTGGAAAGTTTGTTTTTCTTTTTTTTTTAATTTAATTTAATTTTATTTGTGAACATACTGTACAGAGGAGTTACAATTACATGGGCAGGATAATGCGTACATTTCTTACCAAGCATTGCAGCCTCCTCCTTTGTTTACCCTTCACATCCCTTCCCAGCCTCCCCCCTCCCCCCCAATCCCAATCCTTCTCCTTCCCCCCTTCCCCCCCCCCCCGCACCGACGTTGTAAAGCTTGTTTTGGACATGACAACTTGTACTTCTCATTGTTGCAACAGGTCCACCTGTATCCTTAAACAACTGGTTTTTCCCCATCTCCTCCACAAGTTATACCGACATCAAATATAGTGAAAGCAGGGGTAGACTGTGGGGGAGGGACATACAAAGCAACAAAGAGATAATCTTATAAATGTGTTAGAAACACATGCATGAAAGAAAAAAACATTAAAACACATATCTAAGGGTTCATTTTCCTGACATCACATTATCTGACCTTTTCCGCTTGACTCATACATATACTAGATATTACAAATAAGGGAAACCATGGGACCTATGTTTCTTTGGGCCTGGCTTACTTCACTTAATATAATTTTTTCCAAGTTTTTCCATTTCCTAACAAATGGGGCAATGTCATTCTTTCTGATGGAGGCATAGAATTCCATTGTGTATATATACCACATTTTCTTGATCCATTCATCTACTGAGGGGCATCTGGGTTGGTTCCGTATCTTAGCTATGGTAAATAATGCTGCAATAAACATAGTTGTGCTGGTAGCTTTAGTGTGGTCTTGTTTGTAAACATTTGGGTAAATGCCCAAAAGTGGGATTGCTGGGTCATAGGGGAGTTCTATGTGAAGTCTTTTGAGGAACCTCCATACTGCTTTCCAAAGTGGTTGAACAAGTTTACATTCCCACCAACAATGAAGTAAGGTTCCTTTCTGTCCACATCCCCTCCAGCATCTGTTGTTGTTAGAGTTCTTGATTTTTGCCGTTCTAACTGGAGTGAGGTGATATCTCAATGTTGTTTTGATTAGCATTTCTTTTATGGCTAGGGATGTTGAACATTTCTTCATGTGTCTATTGGCCATCCTTCTTTCTTCTTCAGAGAAGTTTCTCTTTAAGTCTTTCGCCCACTTATTTATTGGGCAGTTGTTTCTTTGAGGATTTGTTGTTTGGGGGTTTAATTTTTTGAGTTCCAAGTATATTTTATGAGCTGTGTTTTCTTTGTAATTAAAATGAAAGTAAGCAGCCCAGAAGACCACACTGACACAGTCATGTAGAGCAAAGGGAGTTTATTGTCAGCAGGGCTGACAAGGCCAATCCTCTCACGGGAGAGGGAGAATTGGAGCCTGCCTTTTTCAGGGGCATCCTTATACAACCACTGGACTAGAGGCAGGAGGTATTGCGCATGTGCAGCTCATCACTGACCCAGTGCTGTAGGCAGGGCAGAATTGAGGTCTGGGTAGGGAGCATTCCACTGATGCAACTGGGGCTAGAGACACATGCTAGGCTAGGAAGACTGTCAAGCCCCAAACGGAAGAGGACATACTAACAATCATAAGCACTTAAAGAATGTAGTGCATTCACTGTCTGCTGCCACAAAACAAATTACTGTATAACTTAGTGACAAAGAACTTCAAAACGTTTATTACCTTCTGTGAGTTATGAATCCAAGCACAGCTTTGCTGGGTGCTCTGGCTCAAGATCTCTCTGAGGGCTGCAAGGATGCTAACGTTTGGAACTGTAGTGTCATCACAAGGCTTGTCTGTGGAATATCTGCTTATATGGTTACTTGCATGGCTGCTGCTAAGCCTCGGGTTCTTATTTGCTAT
Source organism: Dipodomys merriami (assembly GCF_024711535.1). Lineage (NCBI taxonomy): Eukaryota > Metazoa > Chordata > Mammalia > Rodentia > Heteromyidae > Dipodomys > Dipodomys merriami. The sequence continues at coordinate 8,503,149 of NW_027205381.1, forward strand.
CTTCTGGAGACACCTATTCTGCCATGCAGAGCTATCCATAGAACGTTCACAACTCAGTGGCTGACTTCTCTCAAAGTGAGCAAGAAAGACACAAGAGCAAGAGAATGGCCCCAAAGCCAGGGACAACTTCATCCTCAAAGTAGCAACTCGTTACTTTTGTTGTATCTAATTTTATTAGAAGTGGGTCACCTAGTCTGGCCTACACTCTAGGGCAGGGAGCACCAGAATCATGGGTCATCTTAGAGGCTGCTTCACACAAGGTATAATTCCCATAACACTAAATACATGATCAGTCAATTAGAGATTTAAAAAAAATTCTATCCCTCTAGAAACATTCCTGGTGATTCTGTCCCACCAATTCACCCCATTTCCAACCTCACTACTCCCTCACCTGCAACTGCACACACTGCCAACCACTTTGTTTTTAAATAATTTTTTATTGAGATTAAGTAATCACATAAATTTCATAGTATGGTGAGATAGTGATATTTAAAGTCAGGAACACATTTTAACCTTCACAAGGCAAATTGTCATTATCATGGTCTACAATGTTTGTGAATTCTATGAGCATTGACAATACAACTACTTCTTCCACATTGGGTGATATGTGCCTTTTGCTTAGTGTAAGCTGTTGCCTCTTTCCCTCTCATTCCCTTCCTCCCATCTCTGCCTTTGAGTTGCTTAGTTCATCTTCATCAATGTCCAGTCCAGCTGATAGGCCTCTCTCTTGTATATTTTCCTGTTTCCCTCCTCCTAGCTTCACACACACACACACACGTACCATATATGTGGTCAAGAATATGGAGTCATTTAGAAAGGATATGACAATTGAGTGGAGGTCTTTAGTTTCTTGAGTCCTGTTTACTTTGTCATATCTCCTTGCCAATGACTTTTGTATTTCTAGCATCATAGATTAGTTTTACCTATTTATGAACTTCATAAACATGGAATAATTGGGTTTGATTTTGAATTCTTATTCTTTCTACCATGCTGAAAACTGCAGACATAAATAAAGACCACCTAAATGAGTACACATTAAGGACTGTTTATTCAGAGTTTGCTATTTCAAGATTATCAGCCATTTCCTTCTGAGTCTAGCTGAGACTCAAAGATAGACAGCGTAGTAGGAAGGCTTTAGAGAAAGAAGAGGGAAGGTTTGTGTCTCCCCGATTTGTTAATAGAAGCATGGAAGAGATGAGCTAACTTGAAACAGGGCATCCCGAGTAATTGGTTAGGGGTCAGTCTGTCAGACTGTCTTTATCTACATGACCCTGAGTTGAAAGTAAAGATGAAATTAGGGAAGCTGTTAGTTATTGATCAAATTCTGTATTTTGGGCCAGTTTCTACAGAGATGGTGATTGCTACAGATTGTCTATCAGAGTTCTCTTTTAACATAAGATCTAGCTATTGTTTCTTTGTATGTGTTTTTATTTTTTGTATTGTTTCTCAGTATGTGAGGAGAGAGATCCAGAGTGACTGTCCTACTTATAAATCAGTAGTATGGGAGAAACATCAAGAAGGCTTTCTTTAAGACAGAACTAACTTTATTGACTATCAAATGTACTACAGAAAAAAAAAAGCAAGGTGCCAGTGGCTAATGTGCATTATTAATTCTAGCTACTCAGGAGGCTGAGACTCAGAGGATCATAGTTTGAACCCAGCCATGAAAGAAAAATATACAAGACTCCCTTTCCAAAAAAGCCAGCAAAAACCTAGACTGAAGGCATGGCTCAAGTAGTAGAGCACCAGCCAGGCAAGCAAGCCAAACCAATGAGATATCCTGAGTTTAAACTCCAATACCAGAAAAAGGAAAAAGAAATCTAACAAGACAAAGCAAATATGGCCACGCATGAGGAGAGTAGAAAAAAAAAAAAACCCACAACTTACAGAATTTGAAATAAAAACCCCTGGAATCCAATACTACCTATTTTGAGGCATCTAGAGACTAAAGGATGAGTCTTTATAAAGGTAGGTTTAGAGGGGATATCATTTGTGGGTTAAAGTGGTTATTTGAGCTTTTGTCTAGAGAGACTGGGATAGAGACTATCACTGGACCTGAGAATCCAACCAGAACTAGTGATCCTATTGCATCTTGGATGTCCATTGGTCTCCATTTTGAACAGTCATTGTATCTTCTGAGGGTGGACTCTGGGGATGACTTGACAAAGGGAGGCAGAGGACTCCATGATACTTGTTTTCAGGGAAGTCAAGGCACAGAAACCAAAGGGGAGTAGATAGCAGAAGAAGTGTCAAATGCTCCCTTTCAAGACAAGAAACCAGCTGTGGGGAGAAGGACCGCTGAGTCCTACTCCTCATTCCTCTATCAATATAAATGCCACAGAAACTTCAAAAATTTTGACAGACTCACAAGAGGCTATTTTGCTTAGGTGATATTGACCTGGTGTGTCACAGAAGGTACCTCAATCTTTCCAGCTGTTTCATCTAAATATTTATTTTCTCAGACTGCTTGTGCTTCCTTCAGGCTTCACTTTAGAATTGTGTGTGTGTGTGTGTGTGTGTGTGTGTGTGTGTGTGTTTTCAAAATCTGCTTGGAATTTCACCTATAGTTTCATTTTCTTTCATTGGCCTTCCAAGAAAGACTGTGGCTCATAAACTTGCCCTGAAAAACATAGAGATTGATGGGGCTGGGAGGGTAGCTCAGTGGTAGAGCGCTTGCCTTGCATGCTTGAGGCCCTGGGTTCGATTCCACAGCACCACATAAACAAAAAGAAAAAAGCCGGAAGTGGCACTGTGGCTCAAGTGGTAGAGCACTAGCCTTGAGCTGAAGAGCTGAAGGACAGCGCCCAGGCCCAGAGTTCAGGCCCCATGACCAGATCCAAAAAATCTAACTACTAAAAAAAAACATAGAGATTGAATTTGAAGCCAACTTTTTCATAGAGATTTAATTTGTTTGATTTTGTACAGATTGCCCACTGCAATATTTGTTCATGATTTAAAAATCATGGAGTATGGTGTACTAGGCATCATGACAGGTAACAAGAAGATTAACAAACAAACAGGAAGTTTATTTGGTAGTAAAGAAATGAAGCAAATACAATAGAAGGTTCAGAACTAAGCATGTGCTAAGATTTTGGGTGGAAGAGAAGACCTCACAGATGGTATTCCATTTAGTCTGAGATTTGATGAATGCTTAAGAGTTTGTAATCGGATGATTGAATGAGGAAAAGATGGTTACACAGAGAAGTAATTCCATGTGAAAAGGCACAGTGAGCTGAGAAAACTTGGTGTTTTGTCAGGAAGGAATGCCTATAGAGACTTCATGATTCAGTACAAAGTGCTAAATGGGTGACAGGAAGTGGCATTCAAGGATTAGTCCTATTGTGGAATTTCTATAGTCTGAAAAACAGTTTCAATTATTATTGTATGAATAATAAAAGCTGCTTAAGGAGTTTTTGGTGATGAAATGACAGGAATCAATTTTGCCTGCTGGGAATCTGATTTTATCAACAGCAGCAAGGAAGGGATGAACAAGGGCTAGACAATGAGCAGGGGAATGTGTAGGAGGCCAAGCAGCACTCCAGAAAGGACAGGAGAGCTTAAGTTATGGTTGTGAGAGCAGGGAAAGTGGGAAAGGACACATGAAATACCCGGTAAGGCAAGAGCACCAGGCTTGAATATAGAAATATGAATGTAGAATATAGAATATGAAATGTAGCATTACATACTAAAGAGAAAAATGTTGGGGAAGGATGGGGAGTGAATTCAGTACTAAAAACTCCTAAGCTTGAGGAACCATAGCTCAGAAATCCATCTTCTTTGTAGCTAAAGTGTTCATTCTCATGCACATATCTGATTCGATTACTCAAAAATGTTCCTTGAGTCCCTCACCCAGACCTATCCTGCCAACACTTCCTACTGTGGGCATCTGCTTCCAATCCACTTGGAATTCATCCTTCCCAAACAAACCAGTGTACTGCCAGCCCCCCCACCCCCCTGTTGTGTCTTTATTACATTCTAATGCCCAAACACTTCCAACCTCCTTTGTCACTGCTGAAAGATGCTCCTTCCTTTAGGACTGAGCACAAATGTGTCTATGAGCGCTCTCTAACCACACCCCCAATCTTGCACTAAACTATTTCCTGTAGCTGATTTTTATACATTTATATGAACACCCAACTTACCTTACTAGTAGTCTATATTTCTTTGTCCTGTGTCCTTGGCATACATCTTACAATAGCCTCTGCTTATCCTTTGCAGCACTTGCCTAATTATAATTAGATAATGTTTTGGAATTAGTTGTTTACAGTCTCTATTTATTTTGAATTCTTTACCTAATTAATGTCTTCTATATTCCGAATACCTAACATACAATGATAATCTATGGTAGTTTCCTTTTTTTCCTTTTTAATTAGCTTATATTAGTTATACAGGTGAAATTTCATTGTTACATTTACATATATTTACAATGTAATCTAATCAATCTCACTTTCTTTTGCTCTCCCTTCTCTTCTTCCCTTCGTCTCAAAGCAAATTCAACAAAATACATAATTTTATTTTCATACTTGCAAATCATCTATTTTGGTGATGTTCATCCTCTTTCATCTTCCTTGTTATGCCTATCTCCTCCCCCTAGTCCCCAAACTTCAACAGAGCCCGTTCACTGGCGTTCTGTATGCTATTTCATATATACATGAAATGTATATCAAAATCATTCTTTTTCTTTCCCCCCTTCCCCTTTTCCTTCTAAGAAGATCCCTAGAAGGAGAACTTAAGTTAGGCTCATGTTCTGTGTTTATTCATAAATAAATAAATATATATATACACACACATACATATACATGTATGTATACCCACTTTTAAAACTAGATATAGATATATCTATGAATAGGTATTTTTAAGTCTAGCTTTTACATATAGTGTATGTCTAGCTTTTACATATAGTGAATACAGGTAATTATTTTTTTTTGGTTTGGCTTGCTCAAAATGATGTCTTTGAATTGCATTCATTTTCCTGTGAGTGATATGATTTCATTTCTTTATTGCTTTGTAATATTCACATATAGGTACTCCTTTACCTATTCATATTTTTTTCTGTACAACTTTCTTGTAGGAGAACAAACTGTTAGTTCTCTTCCTTGCTTCTCTCTGTCTACTAGAGTTATTAAAGGAGACAATAACCAACAGAAATGATAGAATACCATCCCAGTCCCTGCCAGTGAAAATGATTTTATTGATTATGTGGTCAGTGCATGAATGGCTACATCTTTGAGATGTATTTGCCCAGATTATGCCATGGCTACCTACTCCATAACTCTTAGCAGAGCTTGATGAAGAAAGATCTGTCTCATGAGAAGCTGAAGTCTTTCTATTTTGAATTCCTTTGACATAGTCTACTGTATTAAATATTAGGAGATATTAACCTTGAATCATCAGCAACATCACTTGGGAGGGTGTTCAACAGTATGACAAAATTTCATTATACATGTAGTGTTCTCTTTAAAAAATAAAATAAAAAAGAGTCCTTAAACTAGCAATCCATCTGAATGAAGTCTGTTTTAATAAAGTAGGTTTGGGGTGGATCTCAGAACATGTGGTTTTCAAAAGAACTATAATAGGTTTAGCAAGTCACTCCTAAAGAGCAGAGTAGGAAAAGGGGAAAACAGAAACCTGCTAATCTGCCTTAGTCGAGTGATGGAAGCTGACATTGTTAGTGATGTTATCTTGTGTCCTGCACCCTCTAGTTTGATGTACTTAGAAAGGTGCTCTGTGCTATTCTTTCTGAAACCCAGACTCCAGTATAATCATAAGAAAACCAGCATCAATCCCAAATTGGAGAACATTGTTCAAGATGCCCAAACATTATACCTCAGGACTGCTAAACTGACAGGAAAGCATATCAGACCAGATGGAAATGTGACCATTCAATGGAATGTTATAATCTAGATTGAATACTGAAAGAGAAAGAGGAAATACCAGATTTCACCTGTAAAAACTGATGAAATCTACATAAAACTTGGAGTGTTGATTACAGTAATGTAATTGTTTCATTTTAACAATGAGAAAAATTGAGGAAGGGTTTATGGATTTGCTATCTTTGTAATTCTTCTGAAAATCTAAAATTACCCTAAATAAGAAGTTGACTTTTTCCCCCAAAAGTTTCTCCCAAAAGCCAGATGCCAGTGTCTCATGCCTGTAATCTGGCTCATGTCATCTGGCTACTCAGGAGACTGAGGTCTGAGGATTGCAGTTTAAAGCCAGTCTGAGCAGGAAAGTCTATGAGCTTCTTACTCTAATGAACCATCAAAAAGCCAGAAGTAGAGCTGTGGCTCAAGTAGTAGAGTGCTAGGATTCAGCTTAAAGGCTTAGGGATGGCTCCCAGGCTCTGACATACAAAAGTTTCTGCCATGCAACCTCTAACAAGAACAAAAGTTCTATTATCCCTCCAAATTTGAGGACTAAAGGAACATCACAGCCAGATTGAGCTCAAAGAGATCTGGGAACTAATCATGATAGATTTGGAGCTGGACATTTAAGACCTCAAAATCTCTATTCTCCCACATGGCACAGGGAAATAATAGATGCCTAGACTTAAGAAAAAGAAAATTACTTGGAATAGCATAAAGTATTCAAGCTAGTGTCTAAAATACAGTAAATTATCAATTAATTTTAGCACTCATTTTTATTATTCACTATCCCCTGAAGTTCCAAAGAGTAAATAAAATCCATTTTATATAATCCATCTGATTTTGATGTTATAGAGAGACTCAAAGTGTAGTGCCCAAGTCGCAGGACCTCCACCAAGAAGACCACCGAGAGTCAGACGTTCCGAAATGCAAAAGCAAGGTTTTATTTAGACTGGGCTGCAGCTCGGGCCTCGTCCTACACTCTGACACAGCCAAGCCTAGGAGGAGAGCCCTGAGCTAAAGATTTACAGGGCTTATAAAGGCAAACAACCAGGTGTTTGGATTACCATCACATGTTGCTCTGCTAGCTGAGATAATTGGTGGTCTAGGTTTGCTCACAGGATTTGCTTATCTTAGGTTTAACCTTTCTAGTTTAAACAAGTAACAAATGGTCACTGCCTCAAAAATGGAGTTAACCCTTCACAAAGGACTTAAGCAGGAAGAACAATGGATTTTAAAATAATCTATATAGATGACATGAGAAAACATGACAATATACCTAGCGTGGTATATGGAAAACATAAAGTACTCCATGAATATGTGTTAGATCTGCCAATGTAAATTCTGGTTCTAACCAGAAGGTTTGACCCTGAAATAGGCCTAATTTACAAGAGAGCCCAGTCAAGGGATGAAATGTTTTATCATCTCCCCTGTCTTAAGTAACAGCAGTATTTCATCTGGCAGAGAGCTGGTTGCCCCCAACCATCCCCCCCACCCCCTGCCTCAACTTGACTCTTCATCCTGAGAAACTTCAGTCTAAGAACTTCCAGGCTAACTGAAGCCACACATCTTTCATTTGTTCCTCCCACCTTCGGGGTCCTTAGACACTACGATTTCAGGAAAGAAATTAAAATAAAGCATTAAAATAGCTGTGGGCTGGTGGCTTATACCTGTAACCCTAGCTACTCATGGGGCTGAGATCTGAGTATTGTGGTTCAAAGACAGTGCAGGCAGAAAAGTCCATGAAGTTTTTATTTCCAACAAACTACCAAAAAGCCAGAAGTGAAGCTGTGGCTCAAGTGGCAGAACACTAGCTTCGAGCAAAAAAAGCTCATGGACAGCACTCAAGTGGCTCTGAGTTCAAGCCCCAGAAATGGTACACACATACACACACACACACACACACACACACACACACACACACACACACACACACACACACACAAGTTAAAACAGTAAAAGAGTTATAATCGTTAATTTGTTACAAGTGAAAACAAAGAATTATAATGGGATGAGCAACCAATAATGGGAGTCAAGCATAGAGATGATGATATTCAGGTGTCTGGTTGTGGTTTTAAGACAGGAGTTTCCAAACTTGATTTTTTTGTTGTTATTGGTCATTGGACTTGAACTCAGGGCCTGAGCACCGTCCGTGAGCTCTTTTTGCTCAAGGTTAGAGCTCTACCAGTTTGAGCCACAGCACTACTTTCAGTTTTCTGGTGATTAATTGGAGTTAAGAGTCCTACAGATGTTCCTTCCCAGGCTGACTTAGGACCATGATCCTTAGATCTCAGCCTCCTGAGATGCTAGGATTAAAGGCGCGAGCCACCAGTGCCCAGTTTGATTTCTTATAAGAACCAACTGGGAAGCTCCTCAAATTCCTAGCACATAAACTCAGACCCATTAAGAGAGACCCACTAAATCAGAATATTTGGGGACAAGGGTCTGGCATCAATATTTTTGGAAATCCTCCCTTAGCATCTTCTATGTACAGTCAAGGTTAAAAATCATTGCTCTAAAGACGTCCCTGGCTAGTTACTCAACACAATAAAATAAGGCATCCTGAGCATCATTCAGAATAGCTGATTCCTGTCTTCCAGGATAGCTTCAACTACGGTTCCCCATGCACCTGACTATATTCCCAAGTAGCTCATGATTCTTGTTCACCTGGACACCTGACAACAGAGCTGATTTTACCCTGAATTCCTGGCATGATATCTCAGGCTGAACCTGACTCTCATCCCTGGTACTGTACCAACCTTATATGCTATTTCAAAGGCAGTGTTTGAGATGACACATAAGGAGTGCCTACAGTGATCTAGAAAACAGCATGTGTCTTGTAACTGGTAGATATTGTTGGATCTGTGAGACCTTGGCATTAGGATTGCCACACCGGAGCTTCTGTCATGTGACTCAAATGACCATACACTCAGAACCCTCAAAGTTATCACGTGCTTAGTGATTGACTTTTCTCCTGGAAACTAATTTCAATCTCTGCTCAGGAAATGAAGTTTTGACCAGTGAGTTTCTAAGTCCAGTTATCATAAGACTGTTATATCAATACAGCCTACCAGAAAATAATGATATCTGTGTTCCTCAGCCCTGAAAGTAATTTTAGGGCTCACATCAGCCATATCAGCCATCAGCATACCTGATGTCATGGCTAGCTTACTTTATGAAGGACACAAATGACAAAGTTGGCCTTCACTCTCTTGGTCCTGCTTAACACCTCTGAAAGATTGGGAGGACCAGCAACTTGTTCTGACCCTTGGCAGGAAAGAGACCTGTTTTGTACTTTGTCCTTAAAGAAACAACAGCTTTCAGATGTTAAAATATTGCCAATGAAGAGAGAATGAAAACTTCCCAAATCCTGGCTTAGTTCAGTCTTTTCTGTTTTAAAGAATGAATGGTTTTCAGACAAAAAAAAAAGGGGTCAATTTAGCCAGAGGATATAGAAATCCAGGAAATAAAAGATGACAAGGTATTTCAAAATCAGTTTAAATGACCTTGAGCCTTCTCCTGATAGAGTATGTCTCTTTGTGCAGGGAGAAGTTCCAGAAGAAATTCTGAGACCTTTGCAAGTACCTCAGAGAAACCATATAGAAGTTTAAGACAAGCAAGAGGCCTCTGCAGTTCTATCTACTTTATTTAAGGTTTTTCTATCTACTATAAGTTAAGCCCTGTAGTTTTGGCATAGGTTAGCTTTCCCGTTGACCCAGTCTAGTGTGTGTGTGGCATGGCCTGGAAGCCTTTTATACCAATATTCAGAGACCCAAATTCATTTCAACTGTGACTTCACACTCCTCATGGTGCCGATAATTTTTCCATTCATTGGTAGCTCAGTCACAGAGGCCTAGCCTGCCTGAAAGAGATAAGAGGAATATGATGTAGTTAGATGCCCAGCTAAATAAGACAAAGTAGGATCTTATATGATAAAGCATCAAGTCACAAATACAGAGCTAGTTAACATAAGAACATTTCAATGTAAGTGAAATATTTACTCTTTTTTTTTTTTTGGTGCTGGGAGTGGGGGGGGGAGTTGCTAGTCTTGGGGCTTGAACTCAGAGCTGGGTGCTGTCCCTGGGCTTTTGTTGCTCAAGGCTAGTGTTAGGAAAGAGAAGGAGTGTAACCCAAGGCTCTATGAGAGGTGGCCAGGAGGCCGGTGGCCCCTTGGCAGAGAAGACCCAGTTACTCCTGATGTTTTTCCTCTCCCATGTTTCAGCACCAAATGTTAAGAAAATGGAGGAGAAAGAACAGGCCAGACTAGATCTCAACAGGCGAGGACTATTTACTGAGGTGCAGCTGTGCAAGGAGATGGGGTTGGAGCTAGGCTTTAGGATCTAAGCAAGGAGACAGAGAATGTGGAAACCTATAGGGCTGCGGGAAGTTTCAGTTAGGCACACAAGGGAATGTGTATGCTAGGCTTAGGTTGGATTGCCCTGCCTGTGTCAAGCAAGTCTGTGCATACCTGGGGTTTTGCCTGACATCCGTTTGCACCTGGGATAATAGGGTGGGGGAGTCAATCCTTCAGCTAGCACTCTACCACTTTAGCCACAACTCCACTTCCAACTTTCTGGTGATTAATTGGAGATAAGAGTATCATGAGCCTTCCTGCCCAGGCTGATTTCAAACTGCAAACCTCAGATCTCAGCCTCCTGAGTTGCTAGGATTACAGACATGAGCCACTGGTAGCCAGTTATTCACATTGGTTAAGTTGATTTGTAAATCTACCTCAAGCTGGTTAAGAAAGTCTTTGAATATTTTGTTCAGCTTAAGGGGCCACATTTTAATAGAGACATTGAATTATTGGAGGACATCTAAAAAGGGGTTCTATGGTCTTAATGTGTATCCCAAATTCATAAGGTAGAATCTAATTCCTAATGTGATAATTTGGAGTTAAGACTTGTGGGAAGTGATTAGTTCCTGAGGGATCTTGACCTGAATTAGTATCCTTATAAAGTGATCTCAAATGGGGTGAGAAGGTGGCTCAAGTGGTAGAGCGCTTGCCTTGCCTGCATGAGGCCCTGGGTTCGATTCCTCAGCACCAAATAAGCAGAAAAAAAAGCTGGAAGTGGCGCTGTGGCTCAAGTGGTAGAGTGCTAGCCCTGAGCTGAAGAGCTGAGGGACAGCTCCCAGGCCCAGAGTTCAGGCCCGATGACCGGACCCCCCCCAAAAAAAAAAAAAGTGATCTCAGAGAGCTAGCTATCCCTGTAGTTCCATCAAGAAAACTTCACCTTCATCTTGTAAAGTCAATAAAACAAACTGACAATAGCCAGATTCATCAAAAGAAGTTACTCAATAACTCAATGAGTTAAAATGTTTATAGACGCCCTTCTTCACTGGTGAAAGGGAAGTGAGGAGGAAAGTAAGGAAACACAGGCATTCATTAAGAGTAATAAATGGATCCAAAAGATTTTTAAAAAACACTTATAAAACACATGGGTAGTAATATTCCTTTTTTTCTTTCCTGTGACATGAATGTAGCTGACGAACCTTCAGGGAGCTGACCAAAAGCAATTTGCATCATAAGGTAAATAAAGGAATATCAAGAGTAAATCTTTTTCCATTATCTATTGATCTCCAAAGGGTATTTATTGCAACACTGAGAATACCAGGTATTTGTATCACTGTGAAAAAAAATGCCTACTGATGGCAAATTAAGATTAATTAGACTTTGCCAGAGAACCACAAAGACATCCAGGTACAGAGAACAAAGAAAGGTTTATTGCAGCGAAAGGGGGCCAGCAAGACTCCTCCTCACAAGGGAGGATTGAGAAGAAGCACCGGCTATTGTCTGGGGTGACCTATATAACCTCGGGGGTTTAGGAAGGGCTAGAAGGGGCTAGGAGGTGGAGACCCTGGTGGGGAAGTGGGGGCCAGGAGCTTTATTATGGTGGACTAGGATTTATGGCTGCTATCCAAATGGTAGATAAGGGGTCCTGCAACTGCCCAGAGCTCAAGGTCACTCTAAGGGGCTCTTGTTGCCTTATATGGTGGTAGCTGCCCCAGAGAAGTGCCATCCCAAGGTAGAGGGGGTTAGAAGTTGATTATTTACTGCTTTTACTACATAGGCCTAGTGTTGCCTAGGAAGAGAGAATGGAGAAGGGAAGGAGTGGACTAAGCTATGGGAAGGGACTCATTTTTTATTTTATTTTATTTTATTTGAGAACATACTGTACAGAGGGGTTACAATTACATGGGCAGGATAATGCATATATTTCTTACCAAGCATTGCAGCCTCCTCCTTTGTTTACCCTTCACCTCCCTTCCCAGCCGCCCCCCTCCCCCCCACCCAATCATACCCCCCCCCACACCGACATTGTAAAGCTGGATTGACATGACATTTTGTACTTCTCATTGTTGCAACAGGTCCACCTGAATCCTTAAACGACTTGTTTGTCCCCATCTCCTCCACATGTTATACTGATATCAAATATAGTGAAAGCAGGGGTTACACTGTGGGGGAGGGACATACAAAGCAACAAAGAAATAATCTTATAAATGCGTTAGAAACACATGCATGAAAGAAACGAAAACATTAAAATACATATTTAAGGATTCATTTTCCTAACATCACATTATCTGACCTTTTCCGCTTGACTCATACCTATACTAGATATTGCAAATAAGGGAAACCATGTTTCTTTGGGCCTGGCTTACTTCACTTAATATAATTTTTTCCAAGTTTTTCCATTTCCTAACAAATGGGGAAATGTCATTCTTTCTGATGGAGGCTTAGAATTCCATTGTGTATATATACCACATTTTCTTGATCCATTCATCTACTGAGGGGCATCTGGGTTGGTTCCATATCTTAGCTATGGTAAATAATGCTGCAATAAACATAGTTGTGCTGGTAGCTTTAGTGTGGTCTTGTTTGTAAACATTTGGGTAAATGCCCAAAAGTGGGATTGCTGGATCATAGGGGAGAGCTATGTGAAGTCTTTTGAGGAACCTCCATACTGCTTTCCAAAGTGGTTGAACAAGTTTACATTCCCACCAACAATGAAGTAAGGTTCCTTTCTGTCCACATCCCCTCCAGCATCTGTTGTTGTTAGAGTTCTTGATTTTTGCTGTTCTAACTGGAGTGAGGTGATATCTCAATGTTGTTTTGATTTGCATTTCTTTTATGGCTAGGGATGTTGAACATTTCTTCATGTGTCTATTGGCCATCCTACTTTCTTCTTCAGAAAAGCTTCTCTTTAAGTCTTTCACCCACTTATTTATTGGGCAGTTGTTTCTTTGAGGATTTGTTGTTGGGTGGTTTAATTTTTTGAGTTCCAAGTATATTTTAGATATGAGACCCTTGTCCGTTGTATGGCTAGTAAAGATCTTCTCCCAATCGGTGGGCTTTCTATTGATCTTGCTAGCTATGTCATTTGCCCTGCAGAAGCTCTGCAACCTTATGCAATCCCATTTGTCCAACCTTTCTTTGATTTGTTGGGTTTCCGGGTCTCTATTCAGAAAATTTCGGCCTGAGCCAAGGAGACCTAGGGTTTCTCCTATTCCATCCTGTAATGTTTTCAGAGTGTCTGCTTTGAGTTCAAGGTCTTTGATCCATTTGGAGTTGATTCTGGTGCAGGGTGATATATAAGGATCTAGCTTTAGTTTTCCACATGTAGTTAACCAATTTTGCCAGCACCATTTACTGAAGAGGCTGTCTTTCTTCCATTCTATTGTTTTAGCTTCCTTATCGAAGATTAGGTGGCTATAGGTCTGTAGGTTCATTTCTGGGTTTTCAATTCTATTCCATTGGTCCTGAGGTCTGTTCTTATGCCAATACCAAGCTGTTTTGATTACTATGGCTTTATAGTAGAGTTTGAAATTTGGTATTGATATTCCTCCAGCAGTGTTCTTTCCGTTGAGGAGCGTTTTTGCTATTCGGGGTCTTTTATTGTTCCATATGAATTTTTGGATTGCCTCTTCTATTTCCTTGAAGAATGAGGGTGGAATTTTGATAGGTATTGTGTTGAATTTGTAGATAGCCTTGGGAAGTATTGCCATTTTCACGATGTTAATCTTTCCAATCCAGGAGCATGGGAGGCTTTGCCATTTTTTTAGTTCTGTGTTGATTTCCTTTTTCAAGATTTTAAAGTTTTCATCATAGAGGTCCTTCACTTCTTTAGTTAAGTTAATTCCTAGGTATTTTATTTTTTGTAGGGCTATTACAAATGGAGTTGCTTTCCTGATTTCAGCCACACTTTTCTCATTGTTGGCATACAGAAAAGCCATTGATTTTGGGGGGTTAATTTTATAACCTGCTACTTTGCCAAAGTTTTGAATCAGCTTGAGTAATTTGGGAGTGGAGTCTACGGGATTCTTTAAATACAAGATCATGTCATCTGCAAAGAGGGAGAGTTTTATTTCTTCTTTCCCTATTTGGATCCCCTTTATGTCTGCATCTTGTCTTATTGCTATAGCTAGGCATTCTAATACTAGATTGAAGAGAAGTGGAGAGAGTGGGCATCCTTGTCTTGTTCCTGAGTTAAGAGGAAATGGCTTTAGTTTTTCACCATTGAGTATAATGCTGGCTGTAGGTTTGTCATATACAGCCTTTATTGTATTGAGGAATGTTCCATGGATTCCTAATTTTTCCAAAACCTTCATCATGAAGGGGTGTTGGATCTTGTCGAATGCTTTTTCTGCATCTATTGAGATAACCATGTGGTTCTTATTCTTGCTCCTGTTGATGTGATGAATAATATTAATTGATTTGCGTACATTGAACCAGCTTTGCATCCCTGAAATGAATCCTGTTTGATCATGGTGTATGATTTTTTGGATGAATTGTTGAAGTCGATTGGCCAAAATTTTGTTGAGAAGTTTTGCATCAATGTTCATGAAAGAAATGGGTCTATAGTTCTCTTTCTTTGATGAGTCCCTGCCTGGTTTTGGGATGAGGGTTATGATGGCTTCATAGAATGTGTTCGGTAGTGAGCTTTCTCTTTCAATTTCATTGCAGAGTTGGAGGAGTATTGGTGTGAGCTCTGCTTTGAAGGCCTTGTAAAATTCCGCTGTAAAACCATCTGGTCCTGGACTTTTCTTAGCTGGGAGGTCTCTTATTGCTGTTTCTATTTCAATGCTTGATATGGGCCTGTTAAGCTGGTTTAACTCATCTTGGTTTAGTTTTGGCATGTCAATATTTGCTAGGAACAGGTCCATTTCTGTCAAGTTCTCAAACTTATTAGCATAAAGTTTTGAGAAGTATTCCCTTATAATGTTCTGAATCTTGGTTGTTTCCGTGGTGATGTTTCCCATTCTCGTCTCTGAGTTTATTAATTTGGGTGTGTTCTCTTCTTTTTCTGATAAGATTTGCTAAGGGTTTGTCAATTTTATTCAGTTTTTCGAAGAACCAACTCTTTGTTTTGTTGATTCTTTCTATAGTTTTTTTGGATTCTAATTCATTTAATTCTGATTTAATTTTGATTATTTCTTTCCATCTACTGGATTGGGGTTTATCTTGCTGCTTTTTTTCAAGGAGGTTTAGATGTGTCATTAAATTGTTAGTTTCAGATCTCTCCAATTTGTTGATGTAGGAGCTCAGAGCTATAAACTTGTCTCTGAGTACTGCCTTTGCTGTGTCCCAGAGGAGCTGGTAATTTGTGTGTTCATTTTTGTTGAATAGCATGAACATTTGAATTTCCTTTCTAATCTCTTCCCTGACCCACTCATGATTCAGCAGTGTGTTGTTCAGCCTCCATGTGATACCGGACTTTCTTTGGTGGCTTTTGATGTTGAGTTCTAATTTTATTCCCTTGTGGTCAGAGAGAATGCAAGGTATAACTTCAATGTTTCTGAATTTAGACAAGTTTGCTTTGTGGCCTAAAATGTGGTCTATTTTAGAAAACGTTCCATGTGCTGCTGAGAAGAACGTGTATTCTGATGCTGCTGGGTGAAATGTTCGGTAGATGTCTGTTAAGTCTAGTTGATCTATGCAGCTGTTTAGATCTGTGGTTTCTCTGTTGAGTTTTTGCCAAGTTGATCTATCTAGTGGGGAGAGTGGTGTGTTAAAATCCCCAACAATTAATGTCTTTGGATCTATATGGGATTTGAGGGAAAGTAGTGTTTCTTTGATAAATTTGGGTGCTCCATTGTTTGGTGAATAGATATTTAGAATTGTAATATCCTCCTGAAAGAGAGATCCTTTAATTAGTATGTAGCGACCTTCTTTATCTCTTCTCACGAATTTTAATTTGAAGTCTATTTTATCTGATATTAGGATTGCAAATCCCGCCTGTTTATGAGGGCCGTTTGCTTGGTAGATTTTGTTCCAGCCTTTAACATTGAAAATGTGTTTGTTTTTACGGGCAAGATATGACTCCTGCAGGCAGCAGATAGAAGGGTCTTGTTTTTTAATCCAACTAGACAGTCTATGTCGCTTAATTGGAGAGTTCAGTCCGTTAATGTTAAAAGACAGGACTGAGAGGTATTTGGGAGTTCCTGCCATGTTATCCACCTTCTTGGGGGTTGTGAAAACTGGGTTCTTCCTAAGGTTCTTGGATTCTCAGTTTGGGTGCAGTTTCTTGGCCTTTGTTGCAGTCTTGTTGGTTTTCTATGTGTAGGACATCTTTAAGAATCTTTTGTAGGGCTGGTTTGGTGGAGATGTATTGTTTCAATTTTTCTTTGCTATGGAAGGTTTTTTTTTTTTTTTTTTTTTAATTGTATTTTATTTTATTTGAGAACATACTGTACAAAGGGGCTACAATTACATGGGCAGGATGATGCATACATTTCTTACCAAGCATTGCAGCCTCCTCCTTTGTTTACCCTTCACTTCCCTTCCCCGCCTCCCCCCTCCCCCCACCCAATTTTACCCCCCTCCCCCCACCCAATTATACCCCCCTCCCCCCCCCACAACGGCATTGTAAAGCTGGTTTTGACATGACATTTTGTACTTCTCATTGTTGCAACAGGTCCACCTGAATCCTTAAACGACTTGTTTGTCCCCATCTACTCCACATGTTATACTGACATCAAATATAGTGAAAACGGGGGTTACACTGTGGGGGAGGGACATACAAAGCAACAAAGAAATAATCTTATAAATGCATTAGAAATACATGCATGAAAGAAACGAAAACATTAAAATACATATTTAAGGGTTCATTTTCCTAACATCACATTATCTGACCTTTTCCGCTTGACTCATACCTATACTAGATATTGCAAATAAGGGAAACCATGGGACCTATGCTTCTTTGGGCCTGGCTTACTTCACTTAATATAATTTTTTCCAAACCTTTCCATTTCCTAACAAATGGGGAAATGTCATTCTTTCTGATGGAGGCATAGAATTCCATTGTGTATATATACCACATTTTCTTGATCCATTCATCTACTGAGGGGCATCTGGGTTGGTTCCATATCTTAGCTATGGTAAATAATGCTGCAATAAACATAGTTGTGCTGGTAGCTTTAGTGTGGTCTTGTTTGTAAACATTTGGGTAAATGCCCAAAAGTGGGATTGCTGGATCATAGGGGAGATCTATGTGAAGTCTTTTGAGGAACCTCCATACTGCTTTCCAAAGTGGTTGAACAAGTTTACATTCCCACCAACAATGAAGTAGGGTTCCTTTCTGTCCACATCCCCTCCAGCATCTGTTGTTATTAGAGTTCTTGATTTTTGCTGTTCTAACTGGAGTGAGGTGATATCTCAATGTTGTTTTGATTTGCATTTCTTTTATGGCTAGGGATGTTGAACATTTCTTCATGTGTCTATTGGCCATCCTTCTTTCTTCTTCAGAGAAGCTTCTCTTTAAGTCTTTCACCCACTTATTTATTGGGCAGTTGTTTCTTTGAGGATTTGTTGTTGGGTGGTTTAATTTTTTGAGTTCCAAGTATATTTTAGATATGAGACCCTTGTCCGTTGTATGGCTAGTAAAGATCTTCTCCCAATCGGTGGGTTTTCTATTGATCTTGCCAGCTATGTCATTTGCCCTGCAGAAGCTCTGCAATCTTATGCAATCCCATTTGTCCAACCTTTCTTTGATTTGTTGTGCTTCCGGGTCTCTATTCAGAAAATTTCGACCTGAGCCAAGGAGACCTAGGGTTTCTCCTATTCCATCCTGTAATGTTTTCAGAGTGTCTGCTTTGAGTTCAAGGTCTTTGATCCATTTGGAGTTGATTCTGGTGCAGGGTGATATATAAGGATCTAGCTTTAGTTTTCTACATGTAGTTAACCAATTTTGCCAGCACCATTTACTGAAGAGGCTGTCTTTCTTCCATTCTATTGTTTTAGCTTCCTTATCGAAGATTAGGTGGCTATAGGTCTGTAGGTTCATTTCTGGGTTTTCAATTCTATTCCATTGGTCCTGAGGTCTGTTCTTATGCCAATACCAAGCTGTTTTGATTACTATGGCTTTATAGTAGAGTTTGAAATTTGGTATTGATATTCCTCCAGCAGTGTTCTTTCCGTTGAGGAGCGTTTTTGCTATTCGGGGTCTTTTATTGTTCCATATGAATTTTTGGATTGCCTCCTCTATTTCCTTGAAGAATGAGGGTGGAATTTTGATAGGTATCGCGTTGAATTTGTAGATAGCCTTGGGAAGTATTGCCATTTTCACGATGTTAATCTTGCCAATCCAGGAGCATGGGAGGTTTTGCCATTTTTTAAATTCTGTGTTGATTTCCTTTTTCAAGATTTTAAAGTTTTCATCATAGAGGTCCTTCACTTCTTTGGTTAAGTTAATTCCTAGGTATTTTATTTTTTGTGGGGCTATTACAAATGGAGTTGCTTTCCTAATTTCAGCCACACTTTTCTCATTGTTGGCATATAGAAAAGCCATTGATTTTGGGGGGTTAATTTTATAACCTGCTACTTTGCCAAAGTTTTGAATCAGCTTGAGTAATTTGGGAGTGGAGTCTATGGGATTCTTTAAATACAAGATCATGTCATCTGCAAAGAGGGAGAGTTTTATTTCTTCTTTCCCTATTTGGATCCCCTTTATGTCTGCATCTTGTCTTATTGCTGTAGCTAGGCATTCTAATACTAGATTGAAGAGAAGTGGAGAGAGTGGGCATCCTTGTCTTGTTCCTGAGTTAAGAGGAAATGGCTTTAGTTTTTCACCATTGAGTATAATGCTGGCTGTAGGTTTGTCATATACAGCCTTTATTGTATTGAGGAATGTTCCATGGATTCCTAATTTTTCCAAAACCTTCATCATGAAGGGGTGTTGGATCTTGTCGAATGCTTTTTCTGCATCTATTGAGATAACCATGTGGTTCTTATTCTTGCTCCTGTTGATGTGATGAATAATATTAATTGATTTGCGTACATTGAACCAGCTTTGCATCCCTGAAATGAATCCTGTTAGATCATGGTGTATGATTTTTTGGATGAATTGTTGAAGTCGATTGGCCAAAATTTTGTTGAGAAGTTTTGCATCAATGTTCATGAAAGAAATGGGTCTATAGTTCTCTTTCTTTGATGAGTCCCTGCCTGGTTTTGGGATGAGGGTTATGATGGCTTCATAGAATGTGTTCGGTAGTGAGCTTTCTCTTTCAATTTCATTGCAGAGTTGGAGGAGTATTGGTGTGAGCTCTGCTTTGAAGGCCTTGTAAAATTCCGCTGTAAAACCATCTGGTCCTGGACTTTTCTTAGCTGGGAGGTCTCTTATTGCTGTTTCTATTTCAATGCTTGATATGGGCCTGTTAAGCTGGTTTAACTCATCTTGGTTTAGTTTTGGCATGTCAATATTTGCTAGGAACAGGTCCATTTCTGTCAAGTTCTCAAACTTATTAGCATAAAGTTTTGAGAAGTATTCCCTTATAATGTTCTGAATCTTGGTTGTTTCCGTGGTGATGTTTCCCATTCTCGTCTCTGAGTTTATTAATTTGGGTGTGTTCTCTTCTTTTTCTGATAAGATTTGCTAAGGGTTTGTCAATTTTATTCAGTTTTTCGAAGAACCAACTCTTTGTTTTGTTGATTCTTTCTATAGTTTTTTTGGATTCTAATTCATTTAATTCTGATTTAATTTTGATTATTTCTTTCCATCTACTGGATTGGGGTTTATCTTGCTGCTTTTTTTCAAGGAGGTTTAGATGTGTCATTAAATTGTTAGTTTCAGATCTCTCCAATTTGTTGATGTAGGAGCTCAGAGCTATAAACTTGTCTCTGAGTACTGCCTTTGCTGTGTCCCAGAGGAGCTGGTAATTTGTGTGTTCATTTTTGTTGAATAGCATGAACATTTGAATTTCCTTTCTAATCTCTTCCCTGACCCACTCATGATTCAGCAGTGTGTTGTTCAGCCTCCATGTGATACCGGACTTTCTTTGGTGGCTTTTGATGTTGAGTTCTAATTTTATTCCCTTGTGGTCAGAGAGAATGCAAGGTATAACTTCAATGTTTCTGAATTTAGACAAGTTTGCTTTGTGGCCTAAAATGTGGTCTATTTTAGAAAACGTTCCATGTGCTGCTGAGAAGAACGTGTATTCTGATGCTGCTGGGTGAAATGTTCGGTAGATGTCTGTTAAGTCTAGTTGATCTATGCAGCTGTTTAGATCTGTGGTTTCTCTGTTGAGTTTTTGCCAAGTTGATCTATCTAGTGGGGAGAGTGGTGTGTTAAAATCCCCAACAATTAATGTCTTTGGATCTATATGGGATTTGAGGGAAAGTAGTGTTTCTTTGATAAATTTGGGTGCTCCATTGTTTGGTGAATAGATATTTAGAATTGTAATATCCTCCTGAAAGAGAGATCCTTTAATTAGTATGTAGCGACCTTCTTTATCTCTTCTCACGAATTTTAATTTGAAGTCTATTTTATCTGATATTAGGATTGCAAATCCCGCCTGTTTATGAGGGCCGTTTGCTTGGTAGATTTTGTTCCAGCCTTTAACATTGAAAATGTGTTTGTTTTTACGGGCAAGATATGACTCCTGCAGGCAGCAGATAGAAGGGTCTTGTTTTTTAATCCAACTAGACAGTCTATGTCGCTTAATTGGAGAGTTCAGTCCGTTAATGTTAAAAGACAGGACTGAGAGGTATTTGGGAGTTCCTGCCATGTTATCCACCTTCTTGGGGGTTGTGAAAACTGGGTTCTTCCTAAGGTTCTTGGATTCTCAGTTTGGGTGCAGTTTCTTGGCCTTTGTTGCAGTCTTGTTGGTTTTCTATGTGTAGGACATCTTTAAGAATCTTTTGTAGGGCTGGTTTGGTGGAGATGTATTGTTTCAATTTTTCTTTGCTATGGAAGGTTTTTATTTGGCCTTCAGTTATGAAGGAGAGTTTAGCTGGGTACAGTATTCTTGGTTGATAGTTGTTTGTTTTTAGGACATGGCATACGTCATTCCAGGCTCTTCTTGCTTTGATTGTCTCTGGTGAGAAATCTGAGGTGATTCTAATTGGTTTCCCTTTATAGGTGATTACCCTTTTCTCCTTGACAGCTTTAAGGATCTTTTCCTTGGTCTGAGTTGATCCTGTGTGGATTATAATGTGACGGTGGGATGTCCTATTCTGGTCTCGTCTATTTGGGGTTCTAAAAGCTTCTTGTATCTGAATAGGCCTATCTTTTTGTATGTTTGGGAAGTTCTCTGCTAGGATCCTGTTAAACAAATTTCCTAGACCATTAACTTCTGTTTCTAGGTGCTCCTCTACACCCATTATCCTTAGATTAGGCCTTCTGATGGTGTCTTCCAGGTGTTGGATAGATCTATCATATTTCTTGGACTTGTCTTGGATGGTTGTATGTTCTTTCTCTATAATATCTAGGCTGTCTTCAATCCCTGAGATTCGATCTTCTGCATGGTCTAACCTGCTGTCAAGACTCTCTACTTTGTTTTTTATCTCTTTTCCTTCTAATTGGTCAGCTTTGATGGCTTCAAGTTCTTTGTTGAAGCTTTGTTTTAGGTCTTGTATGAATTTCTTTACTTCCTTAATTTGGTGTTCAGTGTTTGTTCTCAAATCACTTAGTTGATTGGTTATGGTTTCTTTGGGCTCCCATTCCTTCTGTTGGGTTCCATTCAGCATTCCCTTTGTGGTCTCCCTGACTTCCTTCAGCTCTTTGTTAATGGATTCCATGAATGCCTTTAGTGATCTTTGTGTATTCTCTACCTGGTCTCTCAATTCCTGAATTACTCTTTGATTAGCTTCCTCCCGTCCGTGGGATTCCTGCAGTTCTCTTTCTTCCCGTTCGTGGGATTCCTGCAGTTCTCTTTGAGTGTTCTCTGCCTGCTCACGCCATTCCTCCCTTTCTCTTTGAGTATTCTCAAGTTGTTCACGCAAATCCTGTATCAGTTTTTGAGTAGCTTCCTCACGCTTATGATATTCCTGTATAAAATTCTGGGATGCCTCCTCTCTCTCCCTATCACGCTCATACAGAGTCCTCTGTACATTGTCAAACTTCTCATTTATCATGTTTGCTAGTAGTGTTTGTAGAGCTATTTGAGAACTCCCCTCTGGATTATTCTTTATCTGTTCTAATCCCTGATTATCAAGATTGGGAATTGAGATACCCGAATTTGCCATTTTTCTTGTGTTTTTCCGGCTTACTCTGCCCATTTGAGATGAAGATAGCACCAGTTTTGTGCTAGAACACTATCTTAAGGCAACCATCAACCAAAGCTTGCATTTGTACAGTCAATAGTCTACAGATACAATCTAGTTCAACAGATACATCTATTCAACATCAAAGAACTATATGTTAAAGGACTTCGAGCCGCAGAAAAGAATTTGGAAAACCAGAAATTATTAGGATTAGGGAGAGATGTGGGTAAAAAATAGGAATAGATTGGTGTGGGGAGGCACAGGGAGAGTTAACTATGTCCTAATCACAATGCAGGAAATGGGTTGGGTAGGATGCAAGTAGAGAGAGAGAGAAAAGGAAGAGACGGAAAGGGGAATGAAAAGAGACCAGAAAAAAAATAGAAACATATAAATTAATGTTATTATAGAGATTAAAAGACCATCTATTTAGAGAGGAATGTGAATATGTTGAGAGAAAGGGAGGGACATAGAGGATATGTGAAAAACTTTAAGGATGGGAAAGGGAGAAGAAAAGATCAGAAGTTCAGTAGAGCTAGACAAAAAACAAAAAGATGATTAAGAAAGAAAGAAAAAGAGAAAGAAGACAAGAAAAGAAAGGAAAACGCTCATTCACATATTCCTAAAATAAAAATTATAAGAGGAGAAAAAAAAAGTTACTGGAAAACAATTATTTTTTCAGAAGAGGCAAAAATTAAATATTAATAAAAGTTTTAGAAGAGAAAAAATTTTATATATATATATAAGGTAACAAAAAATAAAAAACAAACAAAAAAAAAGAAAAGAAGAAGAAGAAGAAGAAGAAAAAAGAAGAAAAAAAAAGTCCTTTGATTATTTTTTTGGGGGGGGAGGGGTGGGAAAAATCCTGTATCTCCCTTTTGTCTGTTGCCAGCCTCTTGTTGGAGTCTCTGGTCAGCTTGAGGTCCTGTGGCTTGATTGGTTTCTTAAGTCGGTTTGTTGGAAGAGGCAGAAAAATGCTCTGCTTTACCCAAGATTTTGAGATCCCCCTCCCCGGTTAGTTTTCTGGGAGGGTGATCTGCTTTGAGAATCACCAAAGAGGGGGATGCAGTGATGAGGCTAGGTTCTGGGTAGAGTTGAGGCCTTTCAACAAACAGTAGCTTTTCCCTGGGGCTATTTTGTGATAAAACTCACAGCGCCCAGCCTGGAGCCATTCTCAGGGTTTCTGTTTTTCAATTGATTGTGGTGGCTGCTAGAGGGAAGGGCAGCCTCTGGCTCTGGTTACCCAGTGGGTAAAGCCACTCCAATGACTGGTGCCTGAGCTGGGTGACTTTTCCCTGGATGGAGCTGAGTCTGGCAGGTCACTTCGTCGTTAAGTTCTTGTGACCTGCTAAATGACTCGTTGTATTCAAAGGCCTGAGCTGGAGCTAGCAGCTCCTCCGAGCTTTGTCGGTATCCAAGATGGAGATCACCGGTGCTGGCGGGGGAGGGGTGGCCTTCCCTCCTCTGCTCCCTGAGAAGGAGTGAGGACGTTGGGCTTCTACTCACGCCGAGTCTTGGATCCTGGGTCGTCTCTGGTCTGCAAACAGCAGGATGAAGATGTCCATTCCTTGTCGGTTCTTGTTGGTGTTGAGTAGAATCCGCTGGTCCTCTGCGTCTGGCTCCTTCGTCCCGGACTCTCTGTGTCTCAGGTATGACCCCGTGGCGGTGGTCGCTGCTGCGAACCTGCCGCCGCAGCGGCAGCTGCTGGCAGGCGCTCAGATGTGTCTCCTTGGCTTCCCCTCTCTTGTCTAACTCTCTGTTCTGTGATGGCACACTTGGTGTGATTCTCTGGCTTAGGACTGTTCACTGGAACTCTAAAACTGCTTTCTATGCGAGAGCTTGTTCAGATTCCAGCTTCTCCTCCGCCATCTTCCCGGAACTCGGGAAGGGACTCATTTTGCTAACACCTACAATCAATCAACTTCGAAGGAATTAAAAATTGCTTTTGACTCACAATTTCTGGAGTTTCAGTCTATGATTTTTTTTCACTCAGTGGCTTCTAGCCTGAGGTGGGACAAGAATAACACAGAAGAAAAAGCAGAGTAAAACAGAGAACTACTTACTTCATGGCAATGTAAGAGGTGGAGGATGGAAGGGAGCTTACTTTTATAACTGAGCCCTTTCCCTGATATCTGTTAAACTATGAGTCTACAAATAGGTCAATCCATTCATGAGGTCAGAGATCTCATGGTCCAATCACCTACCAATAGCTCCCACCTCTGAATACTGATGATTAGCTCCAGGTCTTCAACACATGAGCTGTTGTTGGCAGACATTTAGAATCCAAATCATTCCCTCCCCCACAGTATAATCCCTGCTTTCACTGTATTTGATGTTGGTATAATTGGTGGAGGGGAAGGGAAAAAACAAATCGTTTAAATAAGGATACAGGTGGACCCATTGCAACAATGAGATGTACAAGTCGTTATGTCAAAAAAAAACGAACTTTACAACTTTGGTGGGGGCAGGGAGGATCAGGTGGAGGGGGGGAGGGGGGTATGGGAAGGGATGGGAAGGGGAAACAAAGGAGGAGGCAACAATGCTTGAGAAGAAATGTACTCATTATCTTGCCCATGTAATTGTAATCCCTCTGTATGGTATTTTCACAATTAAAAAAAAAAAAGAATCCAAATCATAACGTCAGGGTGCCATATTTTGAAGTAAATTTTTTTGGGTTCTTTGAGCCTTTTGTACCATGTGCAGATACAGCAAAATAATAAAATAAAATAAAAAAAGTACCATCTACAAACAGGAAGTTGTAAGGTCTGCTCCTGGATGGCGAGCAGACTCCACCCTCCTCGCAGTAAAGTCTCCGCCCAGTACCTGCGTTACCTAGGCAACTGGCACACCTGGAAGAGGTCACATCTGCATCTGCTGAGGTCACATCTGAATTTGATGTGGCCACACCTTTCTCCCCCCATACCCTAGATAAGGCCTAGACCAGGCCCAGACGCTCTCTTTCCCAGCTCTCTTTCCTAGCTCTTTCCCAGGTCTTTCCCAGGCCTTTCCCCTGCCACATGGAGGCCTAACATGGCCTGGTGCCAAACAGAATGATGAATAAACCTACCCCTTATCTGAATACCACATGTGTGTTGTGCTTCTTACTCGGCTACCTCTTTAAAAACCTAACAGAAGTGAGTCTTCATCCACACTGAACCTGCTGGCATCATAATCTTAGACTCTACCTCTAGAACTGTGAGAAAGACCTTTCTGGAGTTTGTAAGTTACCAACTTTATGGCATTGTTATTAACCTGACTAAATTAAGCTGAGAAATCAAGATGGAGAAGAGACTTGCCAACATTCAAGGATTTTTGTAGGGAACTGCAATTGTGTGTACTGAGAAAAGATGCCAAAGAACGTAACAGCCCACTTCAATTGTGTGAAAAGTAGTGCAGGAAAAAATATCTGAGGAAGATATTTTTCATTGCTTAAAGGACTCCATGTCCATCTATTCTAGGATGCAATCATCCTTCAGTTCTTTTATAACTCAGTGAGTTGTAGATAACCAACAGTTATGCAAAACAGTTGTTATACACATGCAAATTTTGCCCCATATTACAGTTCCATTGACTTTTCTCTGTAGAAAAAAATAGGCTTGCCTTCATTTGTGCATTGATTCAAATATTCCTGAGCAAAATGAATGTGAAAAAGACAGAAAATGACAAGTGTTGATGTGGATATGATAGTATAGCAGCCTTCAGGGATATCCAGTGACTACACTGGGCAAAGCTTTCTGTAAAGCTAAACAGTTTCATTCCCAGTGTGCATCCAGTGGTGATACATGCGTCTATTTCACTATGTGGCAACATGGCACATTCTAGAAAGCTGGAAACAGTACTATATAGAGTTGTCCCAAACTGAGCACTGCCTAAATACCCATCAGGAATAGAATAGACAAGTAAACTATAGTATAGATTACAGCAGTGAAAAAGAACAATCTATGACTACACACAGTATACACACAGTAATGTGGCTGGGTTTTAGGACTGTGATGAGCAAGAAGTCAGACACCAGGGGGGTGCATGTGGCTTGAGAAGATAGCAAACAGGCAAGTAACAATTGGACTGGCAAAAAAAAATAATCCATGGAATAAGAGGGGGGGAACTTGTTTCTCCCTTTTTCATACAGACAACCTCTATAAATCTACCTACATGAGAAACTACAGGATTCCAGGGCAATTGAATATCAGAAGGTTATATGTGCAAACCAACCTAGAGATAAGAAAGGGTACACTAATTAATTGTCTTCCAGTACAAGAAAGGATTTATTTAAGTCATGTTCACAGGCTAAATCATTGCTTAGAATGAATTTGCCTTAAAATAGTTTATCATTTGAAATAATTATTAAGACAAAGTAAATGAAAGTAACTTGCTAGACACCTTTAATGTTCAGTCATACTTACATTATTTGTTATCATTTCATGCATTATTTCATTTAATACCAGAGGGATTAAAAAGAGTAAACAAGAGAAGAAAGGGAAGTGTGTTTAAAACACAGAAGCTGCTAAATAAACAATATAAAAAGTAGCATGATAAGTTAAGATACTAGGAATAGTGTCTACAATTAACTCTGGAGTCTGGAGTAGTATATACTGCCCTCATTATAGATAAGAAAACAGAATCTCAAGCCAGTCAGTGACTGGCCTCAAATCACTCAGCTCACAAGTACCACTGCTAGAATTTTAACTGATGTTTCCATAAGTATAAAGATTGTGTCAAAACAAGAGTGAGAATTAGTGAGAGACTAAGCCAAGCCATTTACTGCAAGGAATTGGCTTACACAAGCCAATTCTCCAGGCTTGTGTAAGCAGGCTAGAGATGCATAGAGCAGGAAGGAAGGGTCAGCAGGAGCTCCCAGGCCCTGGCTGGTACTGTTGTACACAGGTAGAATTTTCTTCTTCAGAGAAGTATCAGCTGTGTTCACAAGGCCTTTCAACTGAAAAAGGCCTAACAATTTTTCTAAAATAAGCAATGGATTATGGATATTAGCCATATCTACAAAATGCCTTCCCAGCAATACCTACATTAGTATTTGATTAAATAAGTAGTACTCTAAACCAATCAAGTTGATCCATCAAAAGACTGTCACAAAGTTCTTTCCACTTTGCCTTCCACGTATAAATTTAGAGCAATTATCTTCAGGGGTGGAGAAACTGTTTTCTCCCAAGAGCCATTTGAATATTTGTAACATCATTTGAGAGTCATACAAGGTTATGGACACAGGTAGATGGCCTCAGGCAGCCAACAAGAAGTGTACAAGTAAAATGGACCTCTGTCCCAACAAGTACCAAATGGTTTTTCAGGCCTTATGCCATCTGAAGGCTGGCCATTTCCTTCCCCACCACTGCTAGGCCTTATCAACCTAGTTTCCATATTACAGAGGAGGGAAAATGGTGCTCAGAATGGTGTATGGTGTAGCAGGTTTGTTTGTATATTAATGACAAGGTTGAAACAAAATGTTGGCCTCTCAGTCTCTAGCTCAAACCTCTTTCCATAGCACCAAATGAAGGACCTACTGGGCAAGTATATGCTGCATTTCTCAACACCGTGAACACTAGGAGTAGGAGGCATTGGATGATGCTAATATGTGTATAATAAATGTGTCTGGGATAGAGTCTGATGGCCAATTATATCTTGCATAGAGACAGGAGGGACCTGCTCTCTTGAGGGAAGTGCAGAAAATGTGAACAGTGTTGGTGTTGCCAGGTGGTCAGCAATCAGAAAGACATCACCAATAGAGAAAATGGTGAAGTGGAATTCCTCAAGCTTAGGAGAGGAAGAAGACAGAGTCAAGATGTACTTTCATGGGAGCACAGGCTAGCTTACAATGTGGTAGCCATTCCATTATTGGAAGTTCTGCTTTTCACAGGCTCAGTTACCTGAGATCAACCATGGTCTGAAAATAATAAGTGTAAAGCTCCAGAAACAAATACTTCATATGTGTGTCATTGTGAGTAGCCTTATTAAACCAGTACTAGGCAGCTCTATCTCATCTGAGATGTGAATTGTCTACTACTAATAGATATAGTACATCTACTATTTTCCACACCCCATTAGTCAACTAGTAGTCATTCATCACCAGACTGTTACTGTAAATACTGTTACAGTACTTACTTAATGGCAGCAAAGGAGAAAAGTTGCAAAATTAGCAATTAGGGTATGCCCAAGAGAAGCCAAAAATGTTTTCTTTAAGTAAAAAAGTGAACCATATTTTAAGAGAAAGAAAAAGCACAATCAAATAACTTTCATAGTAGTGTATGCTTATAGTTTTATGATTAGTTATTGTTGTATACCTACGCTATACATTAAACTTTATAATAGATATGTATGAGAGAGGGGGAGAACTAACTACAGGGTTTTTTTAGCTATCCACTGAAGGTCTTGGTTCTTATCATGTGGATGAGGCAAACTGCTGTATAAGGAATAAGACTGGCTGTGCCCACATCCAGGAGCTCCTCTGGTCGGCTGGGCCCAAGTCTGTCTTGGTAACCACGACTTCACACTTACTCGATGAAATAGAGTTAAATAGACAGATACTTCATTTTCAGACATGGAGGAAGTAGGCAACTCAGTCAGACTCCCCACATTCTGAAGCAAACCACCCCATTCTCTGTACTTGGAGAAAAATTGAACATTTTCCCATCATAGCAGGGCAGGGGTGTGTCCAAGGGATTTTCCTTTGCCCCAGGCTAGAGTGCTATTGTCTTTTTCTCAGGCTAGAGTGCTATGAGAATTGGAAGATTACTGTTAAGTTTAATGGGACACAGTCACCTGGCAGAAAAGGCATTGTTAGGGATGGAGTGGGTGCTTTCTGTTTCTTACAGAAACAGCTATTCCTTCTGCATAGATGACGTTGGGGCAACAGGGCCTGGCACTCAGGATTCAGAAGCACATTCCCAGGAGTGGGACAGCAGGTGAATGGGGTTCCATGCAGCTCTATGTGACATAAAAAGAGCACAACATTGGAATTCATTGCCCATGAGTGGTGGGACCACTCACCGACTGCAAGGAAAATAAAACAATGTGCAGCCCTGCTTCCAAGGATCACTGTGAAGGTCATAACAGGTAATGCAAGGACAAGTATCTGACATGCTCTTGGGAAATGTTTCTGAAATGTCAAAAATGTACATTCTGTGCCTGTGGCACTCCACAGTTAAACATAGATATATATTAAAGAACATTCATAAGAGTTGTTAGAAGTCTTATGTGAACTGATACTCTGATCCCCAGAGTAAATTCATTTCTTCAGCTAGGTATTGCCATAAAGTTCCTGTACATTTTCTGTCACACTAATTATGCTTTCTTAGAATTGCTGGAGAATTCTCATTAGATAACCAGGGCCAGGGCCATCATCGGATTCTGAGAGATAATAAGCTCCACACACAAGTGTGTAAGAATAAGAACATTTGTGAAGCTCAGAGAAGCCAGCATCAAGTCCTGGTGGACTGAGACCCAGCAAGGTCTCCGATTAAACCTGTGTGCCATGGTCATGTGGCTTGGCCACATATGATCTAACAAGGAAGGGATGAAGAAAACCAGAGCTTCTTGTGAACAGGTTATAAATATGTGGAATATCGATGCCCTATGCCCATCAGGTAGAGCAGAGGGTAGATGGAATCGTACTTTTCTTGCTTACAGCCAGAAGTAGTATCCAATATTTCTCTCAGTGTGCCAGGTAAATGTCTTTATGCATGACATAACATGGAGATAAAGAATTTGAAAAGCTCCAGGTTAAGATATGGCCTCTATGAAGGGTAAACAAAGGAGGAGGCTGCAATGCTTGGTAAGAAATGTATGTATTATCCTGCCCATGTAATTGTAACCCCTCTGTACAGTATGTTCTCAAATAAAATAAAATAAAATATTTAAATATATATATAAAAAAAGATATGGCCTCTAGCCTAAGGTACTATGAGGACTGACTTATAAAACATTGGGCAAGGACATCAAGGGAAGAAACAGCCTGAGAAGACTCAGCTGCTATCAAAATCAGCAGTGGAGAGAGGGTGCATGGGATCTTGTGTGGGGCCATGTCGCGTCTATTTCCTCTCTTACTTTGCTCTGGTCTATGTCATTTTTATTTTTTTCTGATCTTGGATTGATTACTTGGCACTATCTCATTAATGGCAACCCATCATTGCAAATTGATACATACCCAGCTAGAATATCCACTAAACTGCTAATACATTCATTGCACTGTTCAGTGATATGTTCTTCCCAATCTCTCCTTTTCTAGATGTATCTCCTGCATGGTTAAGTGATTATAACTATAATTGTTCAACGAACACAAAGTCAAGGGGTGTGCTGGATTAGAAGAAGGAAGATTTATTGGGCATAGTGAAATATGCCTCTGAATACCAGTCTGTGCTTATAAGGGGCAGAAGTCCAGTCAAGTATAGAGTCTGCCAGTGGTAGTCAGGGTAGGCTGTGGTAATAAGCAAAAGCTCCTTGGCTGACCATAGTAAACATTAATTTTTTGTCCAAGCAAAGTTGCTACAGGATCATTTTCTCCCCAGAGAAAATATGTTCTATATGTTGGTTTATTATCCCGGATAAATCATGTTTTACATATCAAAAGATGCCTGTGTATGGGAGGTTATTGCACAGCAATAGGATACACTCTGAGTTAACCAAGAATCAGGGCTTTGGTCCCAAAGTAATCCATACCCATTATGTTCTCATTTTATTGGCCATATGTGGTCATACAACCATAATCAAAGAAGTACAACATGTTTACCAGAAGTTGAAGAGAATCAGCTATCAGCATTGCCTTCCATGCTACTATGGTTAATGTACCAGGCCTTTATGTAACAAATTTGAATCAGACACTACCTGAGTCCCAATTCTGCCACACTTATGGCTAAACTGCGGAATCTCAATTTATAGAAAATGGATTAAATTCCTGCTCTTTCTCTTGGACTCAAATGAGCTGATATACTCACAAGTGCTTTAAGAACTTAAGTATTAGCTATTAATTGTTTAAATTAATAGAAGCTACCAAGTATCAGAATTCCATGCCTACAATTGTAGCTATTTAAGAGACAGATATCAAAGACAAGCCTAGGCAGAGAAATGTCTTCAATTAATCTGCAGAAGAGCTGGACTGGAGACATGGCTCAAGTGGTAGAGCACCAGCTGTGATTGGAAAAGCTGAGCAAGAGCACAAGACACTAAGATCAAGCTCCTATACCAACACACACACACACACACACACACACACACACACACACACACACACAATTATTAGAAGAAGGTCTTGTAAAATGTAATAGAAGAATTTGATAATATTTCTAAACAAACAGCCAATTACAAAAACACTCTCAGGGGAAATGTTTCCAGGAGGTAAAATACAAAAGGAGATCCATTTTAAAAAATGGATTCTTAGTCCTTAATGCCGTATACAACTTTTTTGTTCCTTTTTCATTCATGAAATGTTGATTGATTCTTTGTATACATGTTTAAGGTTTAAGGGCCAACAAATACCATTCCTCTTTTCTATCTGCATTTAGAACAAACTGAAAGTTAGAAAGAAATCAGACAGAGAGAGAGTGAACTATGATTGCAAGTAATAAAACTGATGTAGCAAAGTTAGCATGACATGGTGGATCTCTTCATCCTAAATCCTTCAATTAAATAGACACACTTCCTTAAGTCATTTCAGTGTGATGTGAATGTGAGGAAAGAAATGTATGCAGAGTGCTATGGAAGCAGAGAGAAGGAAAGTCACTTTTCAATGCTGTAGTGCCGTTGGAAAAATGAGCATATAGTAGGAAGCAGGTCTCTGGTCTATGATCATGCATGTTGTATATTACACAACTCCAGAGGATATTATAGTCTATGTGTTACCCCCTCCCCACATCAACCCATCCCCAATTTGTCAAGTTGAGTAAGGAACTGTACACAATTGTCCAGTATAGAAGGAGTGGATAATCTTTCAAGAAGGTTCCTTTTTTTTTTTGTCCATTATGGGGCTTGAGCTCTGGGCCTGGGCGCTGTCCCTCAGCAATTCAGCTCAAGGCAAGAGCTCTACCACTTGAGCCACAGTGCCACTTCTGGTTTTCTGGTGGTTTATTGGAGGTAAGGGTCTCACAGACTTTCATGCCCAGGCTGGCTTTGAACTGAGATCCTCAGATCTCAGCCTCCTGAGTAGCTAGGATTACAGGCGTGAGCCACTGGCGCCCAGCAAGAGGGTTCCTTTTAAAACTCTAATAGTGGTGCAAAGAGAACACTATCTTTCAAAAGATACCAATGCTCATAGTAGAATTTTCCAAGTAGCAGATGTGATACAAACTGCCTGAAACCTATCTCCAGAAAGGTCAGAGCAAGGAATTGATTTTTATGAATTCTAATCAAAGGGGAGAGAGTTGAGAGCTACTGTTTGTGATGTTTTTAATGTGAGTACTACCACTTTCTGTGACTATGGCAACTCTAAGAATTGTACTTTCCTGAAACTGTGCCAGTCAACACCAGCCCTTGTTTGGTTGTGTCCTCCTACCCTTTCAAATGACCTTGGCTCTAGAGGTCTGGGGAGGGGAAACAGCTGGCTCAGACTTTCTAAGTTTGTTCTTTTGATGGGTGAGCACTCCAGATTTCTACCCCATGGGGAAAAAAGGTTGTTTCAGCCACAACCAATTCATTCTGCTGTTTCAGTGTCAAAATTAAAGGAAACTTATATTGGAAAAAAACAATCCCTTCATAGGATGATCTCCAAAACCCTTAGTAGCTCTGGCATTCTCTCATTCCTGGACACACTTTTGGTTATAATGCAAGGTTTTCCTCACAACAACCGAGGGTACATGTGCAAGAATAATAAGGTTAAAAGAAATGACAAACTGGAAATACAATGCATATCTCAGTACAGAGGTCAAACAGGCCAAATTTGAAAAGTTCACACGAAAATCTACAGTGGCCACTAGGTTAGGCTTTGGGACTTGTGCATGGATGATTTCATTTCTTATCTTTGACATTTAAAACTTTTGTGCTATTTTTATATTTAAATGGAAGAAAGAAAGAGGCAAACAACCCCTGCGGTTTCTGTGCCCTTGGCCTTTCCCTGGGAAGGGAAGAAAGAAAAAGACAAACAACTCCTGTGATTTCTGTGCCCTTGGCCTTTTCCTGGGAAGGTTTTCACTGCAGTTGAGGCAAGACTCTTAGCACTTCCTGCCTGGGATTTTCACCTGACTTTCCAATGGTCATTGTGGTTGCATGCTTGGTTTTGCCCATCTTAGAAGAGCTTATGTTCTCTTGATTACCTTCCACATGGACATCCCCCTGTACTACACACACACACACACACACACACACACACACACACACACACACACACACACACACACACACACTGCGCACACCAAGGTCTTATCTACCATCCGTCTCACCTGCTTGCTCTTTAAGAAAATTGTGACCTGTCCTAGGGTAACCAGTGCTTCTATGAACTAAGAAGTTCTAAATGTTGCTTATCAAACAATTTCCCATTGTTTTTCACTACAGGTAATTCCAACTTCTGGCAAAGTTGTTGCTGGCTATCTCACTCATTTTATGGCTCATATGTCTTAAAAGCTGAGAGTTTATGCTACCAGTCTCACCTCATTCTATTTCAGAACGGCCTGAATTTTATCTTTGCCACATATGGGTCACACAAAGAAAAGCAATTTCTACAGGCAGATTGGGCTTCAGAGCCCTATAAAACTCTGAGCAAAACACAGCAGACCTTTTGCATTGGATTTCAGTCTTTCTTTCTTGTAATGGGTTTTGTTATCTGAGCACTTGAGTGCCTGGCTGCAGTCCACATCTCTTCCGAAGCCAAGCAGTTCATCCAGATGAAACACACTGGACTCTGTCATGAGCTTTGAGACAAACACTCCTTTTTCCATATACACAAAGGAGTTGTCTGTGAAGTTCTTTCCAAAGGGCTGGCTTTGACCACAGATTCTGTAGCATTCAAATCCAATGCAGGTTTCTTCTTATCACCATCAACAACTATAAAAGGTTTAACAAATAAAAATGACATATATTTAAGTACACAGTATATTTTCTGTCTCAGTACATTTTCTTTTGGCATAACAGTCCTACACGGGAACTCATAAGGAGTGGAGATTGATTTATCATATGTTCTGGTGACTGGCAACTCTAAGAACATGGTGACAGCTTCTGGAAAGACCTGTCCCCAGAACAGAGTGAAGGGATTGCATGATGAGACAAAAGGAATGTGTTAGGTCTCTCCTGTTCTTACACAGCTGGTTACAGAGGTTGCTTTATACAGGGGAATCACTGTATAATCACTTCTAAAGCTACCCAGAAGAGTAACAAAAGCCAACCAACATACCAGCATACCTTCTAGGACTTGATATTCATTTTAGATTGCACTTGGCAAGAAAATACAATTTTGCAGTAGTTTTTCTATGCCAGGTCTACAGAAAAAAAAAAACTCAGCCCACATGAAGCACTAGATGCATACATGAAGAATTTGTCATTTTTGTAATGGTTCTACTATTTTACAGAACCAGAGAGGACAATTCTACTTACAAATCTTAAATTTGAGAGTTAGTTTCTTGTCATTTAATTATGGTTACCTGCTCTACTTATTTGCAAATTCAAAAGCTGCTTTTTTTTTCCTTCTTGGGGATCAAAAATGTTAAGAGTAACATCCAAGTTGCTTAGAGTGATGCCCACGACTGTCTGTGAAAAGGGAAAATGAACAATTGGCAATATCTTCAGACAAGGGTCAAAATAGGCCATTAGGATGCTATTTACAAATCAAGATTTTGGGTGCCTCTCTAAGCCTGAGAACTGCAGGAATCATGTGGGTTCTATTTTTTGTGAATTGAGCACCCTCTTGCTGATTTCCATGCCTGCACAAATTCACATTCATACCAACAGTATATTCCTTTCCTTTTGCTAATATCCTCACCACCATTTGTTGCTTACTTTCTTGATCATAGTTGTTATGACTTGGGGGAGATGGAATCTCAGCTTTGTTTTAATTTGCAGTTCATTTATGGTGATGATTATTTATGTATTTATTGGAAATTTGTGCTGCTTCTTTTCAGAACTGTCCAATGTATTTGGCCATTTATTAATTGGATTATTTGTGGGGTTTTGTGTATTTGTTTGTTTGTCAGGGCCTGGGAGTCTTTTGAGTGAACTTTTTCACTCAAGGCTAGCACTCTACCACTTTGAGCCACAGTGCCACTTCCAGTTTTCTGGTAGTTATTTGGAGATAAAGTTTCACGAGCCAGTCTGGGCTGGCTTTGAACTGCTATCCTCAGATCTCAGTCTCCTGAGTAGCTAGGATTACAGGCATGAGCCACCAGCACTGGCTATTTGTTCTTTTGATGTTTAATATTCTAACTCTTAATATTCTGGGTATTAGTCCAAGGATGTTGCAAAGATATTATACCATTCCATAAGCTATCTCTTCATTCTGGCGATTGTTTCCTTTGATATAGAGCTTAATTTTATGTAATCCTATGTCTATCCTTACTATTTCCTGAGCAATTGGGGTGTGATTCATAAAGCCATTACCTATGCCTGTTTTCCAGTAGTACTTTCAGAGTTTCAGGTCTTACATTAAGATCTTAGATCCATATAGAATTGATTTTTTTGAGGGATAGGACTCTAGTTTCAGTCATTTGTAGACATCTAGTTTTCCCATTTGTTTAAAAGGCTATCTTTTCTATTTTCTCTGATGTATGTTTTTGGAATCTCTATCAAGAATCAGAAGGCTATAGTTTGTATGGTTATTTCTGGATCTTATATTCAGCATTGTGACCGTATTTGACTGTTTTTGTTACTATTGCTGTGTAGTATAATTTGAAGTCAGATATTGTGATACCTACAGCATTGATTTTTCCCTCCCTCAGGATTGCTTTGACAATTTGGAGTCTTCTGTGCTTCCATATGAATTTTAGAGTTATTTTTTTCTACTTTCATGAAGATTGATATTAAGGTTGTAATGGAGATTGCAATGAATCTGTAGATTGCTATAGTAATATAGCCATTTTCACAATATACATTCTGCCAATTCATCAACACAAGATGATTTTAATCATCCAGGGACTTTGATTTCTTTCTTCACTGTTTTTTTTTCTATAGAGACATTCTTTAGTTAACTAAATATTTTACTTTTGAGGCTATTGTAAATGATAATGTTTTCTGATTTCTCTCTCTGCCTATTTATTATGGACATATAAAAATGTTACTGCTTTTTTGCATGTTAATTTTGTATCCTGATCTTTTTCCAACTGCTTATTAGATATAAGAAGTTTTGGTGGGGGTCTTACCTCTTTAGTTAGAAATTCAAGCACTCTATTTAGGAGTAGAGACAGTTGAGACCCTTAACTTTATAGGAAATAGTTTTGTTTCTACCAATTTAGTGTGATGTAGACCATATGTTTGTGGTATACAAGCATATATATATATATATATATATATATATATATATATATTAAAGGAATTCTTAAATCTCTCTTACTATTTCTTTGATAACCAATCTAGCGGGTATTATTCAGTTTCCATGTATTTCAATATTTTATGTCATTTCTTTTGCTATTGATTTCTATCCTTATTTTGTTGTGATCTGATAAAATACACAGTTATTTTAATTTTCTTCTATTTGTAAAATATGATCTATTTTGAGAAAAGTCACATGGATTTCTGAGGCGATCTTTAAGGTGTCTTTAAGTTCTGAAGTGTGTGCCAATTTGTTTGGGTAGAGACATCAAAGTTAGATATCTATCTGTGCTTTTTTTCCCAGTAATGTTTGTTTTATAAAATTATGTGCACCAATAGTCAGTGCATGATTGTTTACAATAATCTTCCCTTGGTAGATCATTATCTTTATCAATATGGAGTGACATTTTTTGTCCCTTTTGACTAATTTTGATTTGAAGTCTACTTTGACAGATATGAGTATAGCTATGCTTGCTTGCTTTTAAGCTCTATTTGCTTGGACTTGGGTTTTCTATCCTTTTACCTTAAGCTTGTATTTGTCTATGCCAGGGAGTTGTGTTTGTTGCAGACATCAAGTGATTAGGACTTTTTTTTTGAAACCCAACCACCAGTCTGCATCTTTTGATCATAATTTCAAACCATTAATGTTCAGAGTTATTATTATAAGGTATGTAGTCATTTCTGTCATTTTGTTGAATTTGTGAATTTTAATTCTTCCTGATGTTTATTTGATTGTTTACTTGTCTACTGAGAGTTATTCCTTACTATGTTGTGTTTATTTCTTCTGTGTAGAATTCTTTTAAGTATCTTCTTCAGTTCTGATGAGTTATGTGTTTCTTTAATTTTTATTAAAATGAAGGAGTTTCTTGATTATGAAGGATAGTTTATTTTGATAGTGTATTCTATCAAATGTTTGCAGTTATCTTCCTTAAAGGTTTGCATTATATCATTCCATGCCCTCCTTCCTTTAGTTTCTGTTGAGAAATATGATGTTAATCTGCTGGATTTGTCTTTATACATGATTTAGCACTTTTCTGGCTCTCAGTACTCTTTCCTTGCATCTTTAATGTTTTAATTATAATATTCCTTGGAGAGGTACTTTTCTGGACTTTGAGGCAGTCATTAGGATCTGTACCATCTCTTCAGTCTTTCCCAGTCCTTTCAATCTCTCGGGTGTGCTGATTCTTCAGAAATCTAGATGAAGGGCACTGGTAGCTCATGCCTATAATCCTAGCTACTTAGAAGGCTGAGATCTAAGGATCGTGTTTTCAAAGCCAGCCCAGGCAAGAAAGTCCATAAGGGAGAGTTCCGGGAAGATGGCGGAGGAGAAGCTGGAATCTGAACAAGCTCTCGCATAGAAAGCAGTTTTAGAGTTCCAGTGAACAGTCCTAAGCCAGAGAATCACACCAAGTGTGCCATCACAGGACAGAGAGTTAGACAAGAGAGGGGAAGCCAAGGCAAAAAGACACATCTGAGCGCCTGCCAGCAGCCACGGCGGCTGCGGCGGAGGCAGGGTCACGGCGGAGGCAGGGTCACTGCGAAGACCGCACCCCCGGCCATACCTGAGCGCTCACACAGAGAGTCCGGGACGAAGGAGCCAGACGCAGCGGACGAGCGGATTCTACTCAACACCAGC
Organism: Dipodomys merriami; assembly: GCF_024711535.1. Taxonomy (NCBI): domain Eukaryota; kingdom Metazoa; phylum Chordata; class Mammalia; order Rodentia; family Heteromyidae; genus Dipodomys; species Dipodomys merriami. The sequence continues at coordinate 8,541,574 of NW_027205381.1, forward strand.
AAGAACCGACAAGGAGCGGACATCGTCATCCTGCAGTTTGCAGACCAGAGACGACCCAGGATCCAAGACTCGACATGAGTAGAAGCCCAAGTCCTCACTCCTTCTCAGGGAGCAGAGGAGGGAAGGCCACCCCTCCCCCGCCAGCACCGGTGATCTCCATCTTGGATACCGACAAAGCTCGGAGGAGCTGCCAGCTCCAACCCAGGCCTTGGAATACAACGAGTCATTTAGCAGGTCACAAGAACTTAACGGCGAAGTGACCTGCCAGACTCGGCTCCATCCAGGGAAAAGTCACCCAGCTCAGGCACCAGCCATTGGAGTGGCTTTCCTCACTGGGTAACCAGAGCCAGAGGCTGCCCCTCCCTCTAGCAGCCTCCACAATCAATTGAAAAACAGAAACCCTGAGAATGGCTCCAGGCTGGGATCTGTGAGTTTTTTTTCACAAAATAGCCCCAGGAAAAAGCTACTGATTGTTGAAAGGCCTCAACTCTACCCAGAACCTAGCCTCACCACTGCATCCCCCTCTTTAGTGATTCTCAAAGCAGATCACCCTCCCAGTAAACTAATCTGGGAGGAGGATCTCAAAATCTTGGGTAAAGCAGAGCATTTTTCTGCCTGTTCGAACAAACTGACTTAAGAAACCAATCAAGCCACAGGACCTCAAGCTGACCAAAGACTCCAACAAGAGGCTGGTTACAGACAAAAGGGAGATACAGGATTCTTCCCACCCCTCCCAAAAAAATAAAAAATAAAAAAATCAAAGAACTTTTTTTTTTCTTCCTCTTCTTTTCTTTTTTTTTTTTTTTGGTACCTTATATATATAATTTTTTTTCCTTTTCTAAAAATTTTATTAATCTTTAATTTTTGCCTTTTTTGAAAAAATAATTGTTTTCCAGTAACTTTTTTTTCTCTTATAATTTTTATTTTAGGAATACATGAATGTGTGTTTTCCTTTCTTTTCTTGTCTTCTTTCTCTTTTTCTTTCTTTCTTAACTATCTCTTTGTTTTTTGTCTAGCTCTACTGAACTTCTGATCTTTTTTTCTCCCTTTCTAATCCTTTTCACCTTTTCCTCTCTTTTGATCGTCTTTATGTGACTTAACTCTTGTCCTGCGCATCCTCAGATAAACCCGTAGTTAACTAGTAGACCCTATTCCCCATTGTGTACACACTTAATCCACAAATTTATTACTCAATTCAAAACCTCTGAGACTTAAATTCCTTAATAGCAGTACTACCTCTTTATACCTATATAATATTTTAAGCATTTTTTTAAGTTTTTCACTTCTCCTCTATGTCCCTACCCTTCTATTAATATACTCACATTCCTCTCTAAATAGATGGTCTTTTAATTTCTATAATAATATTAATTTTTACGTTTCTATTTTTTTCTGCTCTCTTTTCATTTCCCTTTCCCTTTCTTCTTTTTTTTTCTCTCTCTACATGCATCCTACCCAGCCTATTTCCTGCATTGGGATTAGGACATAGTTAACTCTCCCTGTGCCTCCCCACACCAATCTATTCCTATTTTTTACCCACATCTCTCCCTAATCCTAATAATTTCTGGTTTTCCAAATTCTTTTCTGCAGTTTGAAGCCCATTAATATATAGTTGTTTGATGTTGAATAGATGTATCTGTTGAACTAGATTGTATCTGTAGACTATTGACTGTACAAATGCAAACTTTGATTGATGGTTGCCTTAAGATAGTGTTCTAGCACAAAACTGGTGCTATTTTCATCTCAAATAGGCAGAGTAAGCCAAAAAAAAAACTAGAAAAATGGCAAATCCGGATATCTCAACTCCCAATCTTGATAATCAGGGGTCAGAACAGATAATGAATAATCCAGAGGAGAGTTCCCAAATAGCTCTACAAACACTGCTGGCAAACATGATAAATGAAAAGTTTGACAACTTACAAAGGACTCTGTATGAGCATGAAAGGGAGAGAGAGGAGGCATCCCAAAAGCTTATACAGGAATATCATAAGAGTGAGGAAGCTACTCAAAAACTGATACAGGATTTGCGTGAACAACTTGAGAATACTCAAAGAGAAAGGGAGGAATGGCGTGAGCAGGCTGAGAACACTCAAAGAGAACTGCAGGAATCCCACGAGTGGGAGGAAAGAGAACTACAGGAATCCCACGAACGGGAGGAAGCTAATCAAAGAGTAATTCAGGAATTGAGAGACCAGGTAGAGAATACACAAAGATCACTAAAGGCATTCATGGAATCCATTAACAAAGAGCTGAAGGAAGTCAGGGAGACCACAAAGGGAATGCTGAATGGAACCCAACAGAAGGAATGGGAGCCCAAAGAAACCATAACCAATCAACTAAGTGATTTGAGAACAAACACTGAACACCAAATTAAGGAAGTAAAGAAATTCATACAAGACCTAAAACAGAGCTTCAACAAAGAACCTGAAGCCATCAAAGCTGACCAATTAGAAGGAAAAGAGATAAAAAACAAAGTAGAGAGTCTTGACAGCAGGTTAGACCATGCAGAAGATCGAATCTCAGGGATTGAAGACAGCCTAGATATTATAGAGAAAGAACATACAACCATCCAAGACAAGTCCAAGAAATATGATAGATCTATCCAACACCTGGAAGACACCATCAGAAGGCCTAATCTAAGGATAATGGGTGTAGAGGAGCACCTAGAAACAGAAGTTAATGGTCTAGGAAATTTGTTTAACAGGATTCTAGCAGAGGACTTCCCAAACATACAAAAAGATAGGCCTATTCAGATACAAGAAGCTTTTAGAACCCCAAATAGACGAGACCAGAATAGGACATCCCACCGTCACATTATAATCCACACAGGATCAACTCAGACCAAGGAAAAGATCCTTAAAGCTGTCAAGGAGAAAAGGGTAATCACCTATAAAGGGAAACCAATTAGAATCACCTCAGATTTCTCAGCAGAGACAATCAAAGCAAGAAGAGCCGGAATGACGTATGCCATGCCCTAAAAAACAAACAACTATCAACCAAGAATACTGTACCCAGCTAAACTCTCCTTCATAACTGAAGGCCAAATAAAAACCTTCCATAGCAAAGAAAAATTGAAACAATACATCTCCACCAAACCAGCCCTACAAAAGATTCTTAAAGATGTCCTACACATAGAAAACCAACAAGACCGCAACAAAGGCCAAGCAACTGCACCCAAACTGAGAATCCAAGAACCTTAGGAAGAACCCAGTTTTTACAGCCCCCAAGAAGGTGGATAACATGGCAGGAACTCCCAAATACCTCTCAGTCCTATCTCTTAACGTTAATGGACTGAACTCTCCAATTAAGTGACATAGACTGTCTAGTTGGATTAAAAAACAAGACCCTTCTATCTGCTGCCTGCAGGAGTCACATCTTGCCCGTAAAAACAAACACATTTTCAATGTTAAAGGCTGGAACAAAATCTACCAAGCAAACAGCCCCCATAAACAGGCAGGAGTTGCAATCCTAATATCAGATAAAATAGACTTCAAATTAAAATTCGTGAGAAGAGATAAAGAAGGTCGCTACATACTAATTAAAGGATCTCTCCTTCAGGAGGATATTACAATTCTAAATATCTATTCACCAAACAATGGAGCACCCAAATTTATCAAAGAAACACTACTTTCCCTCAAATCCCATATAAATCCAAAGACATTAATTGTTGGGGATTTTAACACACCACTCTCCCCACTAGATAGATCAACTTGGCAAAAACTCAACAAAGAAACCACAGATCTAAACAGCTGCATAGATCAACTAGACTTAACAGACATCTACCGAACATTTCACCCAGCAGCATCAGAATACACGTTTTTCTCAGCAGCACATGGAACATTTTCCAAAATAGACCACATTTTGGGCCACAAAGCAACCTTGTCTAAATTCAGAAACATTGAAGTTATACCTTGCATCCTCTCTGACCACAAGGGAATAAAATTAGAACTCAACACCAAAAGCCACCAAAGAAAGTCGGGCATCACATGGAGGCTAAACAACACACTGCTGAATCATGAGTGGGTCAGGGAAGAGATTAGAAAGGAAATTCAAATGTTCATGCTATTCAACAAAAATGAACACACAAATTACCAGCTCCTCTGGGACACAGCAAAGGCAGTACTCAGAGGCAAGTTTATAGCTCTGAGCTCCTACATCAACAAATTGGAGAGATCTGAAACTAACAATTTAATGACACATCTAAACCTCCTTGAAAAAAAGCAGCAAGATAAACCCCAATCCAGTAGATGGAAAGAAATAATCAAAATTAAATCAGAATTAAATGAATTAGAATCCAAAAAAACTATAGAAAGAATCAACAAAACAAAGAGTTGGTTCTTCGAAAAACTGAATAAAATTGACAAACCCTTAGCAAATCTTATCAGAAAAAGAAGAGAACACACCCAAATTAATAAACTCAGAGACGAGAATGGGAAACATCACCACGGAAACAACCAAGATTCAGAACATTATAAGGGAATACTTCTCAAAACTTTATGCTAATAAGTTTGAGAACTTGACAGAAATGGACCTGTTCCTAGCAAATATTGACATGCCAAAACTAAACCAAGATGAGTTAAACCAGCTTAACAGGCCCATATCAAGCATTGAAATAGAAACAGCAATAAGAGACCTCCCAGCTAAGAAAAGTCCAGGACCAGATGGTTTTACAGCGGAATTTTACAAGGCCTTCAAAGCAGAGCTCACACCAATACTCCTCCAACTCTGCAATGAAATTGAAAGAGAAAGCTCACTACCGAACACATTCTATGAAGCCATCATAACCCTCATCCCAAAACCAGGCAGGGACTCATCAAAGAAAGAGAACTATAGACCCATTTCTTTCATGAACATTGATGCAAAACTTCTCAACAAAATTTTGGCCAATCGACTTCAACAATTCATCCAAAAAATCATACACCATGATCTAACAGGATTCATTTCAGGGATGCAAAGCTGGTTCAATGTACGCAAATCAATTAATATTATTCATCACATCAACAGGAGCAAGAATAAGAACCACATGGTTATCTCAATAGATGCAGAAAAAGCATTCGACAAGATCCAACACCCCTTCATGATGAAGGTTTTGGAAAAAATTAGGAATCCATGGAACATTCCTCAATACAATAAAGGCTGTATATGACAAACCTACAGCCAGCATTATACTCAATGGTGAAAAACTAAAGCCATTTCCTCTTAACTCAGGAACAAGACAAGGATGCCCACTCTCTCCACTTCTCTTCAATCTGGTATTAGAATGCCTAGCTACAGCAATAAGACAAGATGCAGACATAAAGGGGATCCAAATAGGGAAAGAAGAAATAAAACTCTCCCTCTTTGCAGATGACATGATCTTGTATTTAAAGAATCCCATAGACTCCACTCCCAAATTACTCAAGCTGATTCAAAACTTTGGCAAAGTAGCAGGTTATAAAATTAACCCCCCAAAATCAATGGCTTTTCTGTATGCCAACAATGAGAAAAGTGTGGCTGAAATTAGGAAAGCAACTCCATTTGTAATAGCCCCCCAAAAACAAAATACCTAGGAATTAACTAAAGAAGTGAAGGACCTCTATGATGAAAACTTTAAAATCTTGAAAAAGGAAATCAACACAGAACTAAAAAAATGGCAAAGCCTCCCATGCTCCTGGATTGGAAAGATTAACATCGTGAAAATGGCAATACTTCCCAAGGCTATCTACAAATTCAACGCAATACCTTTCAAAATTCCACCCTCATTCTTCAAGGAAATAGAAGAGGCAATCCAAAAATTCATATGGAACAATAAAAGACCCCGAATAGCAAAAACGCTCCTCAACAGAAAGAACACTGCTGGAGGAATATCAATACCAAATTTCAAACTCTACTATAAAGTCATAGTAATCAAAACAGCTTGGTATTGGCATAAGAACAGACCTCAGGACAAAAGGAATAGAATTGAAAACCCAGAAATGAACCTACAGACCTATAGCCACCTAATCTTCGATAAGGGAGCTAAAACAATAGAATGGAAGAAAGACAGCCTCTTCAGTAAATGGTGCTGGCAAAATTGGTTAACTACATGTGGAAAACTAAAGCTAGATCCTTATATATCACCCTGCACCAGAATCAACTCCAAATGGATCAAAGACCTTGAACTCAAAGCAGACACTCTGAAAACATTACAGGATGGAATAGGAGAAACCCTAGGTCTCCTTGGCTCAGGCCGAAATTTTTTGAATAGAGACCCGGAAACCCAACAAATCAAAGAAAGGTTGGACAAATGGGATTGCATAAAGTTGCAGAGCTTCTGCAGGGCAAATGACATAGCTAGCAAGATCAATAGAAAGCCCACAGATTGGGAGAAGATCTTTATTAGCCATACAACGGACAAGTGTCTCATATCTAAAATATACTTGGAACTCAAAAAATTAAACCACCCAACAACAAATCCTCAAAGAAACAATTGCCCAATAAATAAGTGGGCGAAAGACTTAAAGAGAAGCTTCTCTGAAGAAGAAAGAAGGATGGCCAACAGACACATGAAGAAATGTTCAACATCCCTAGCCATAAAAGAAATGCAAATCAAAACAACATTGAGATATCACCTCACTCCAGTTAGAATGGCAAAAATCAAGAACTCTAACAACAACAGATGCTGGAGGGGATGTGGACAGAAAGGAACCTTACTTCATTGTTGGTGGGAATGTAAACTTGTTCAACCACTTTGGAAAGCAGTATGGAGGTTCCTCAAAAGACTTCACATAGATCTCCCCTATGATCGAGCAATCGCACTTTTGGGCATTTACCCAAATGATCACAAACAAGACCACACTAAAGCTACCAGCACAACTATGTTTATTGCAGCATTATTTACCATAGCTAAGATATGGAACCAACCCAGAAGCCCCTCAGTAGATGAATGGATCAAGAAAATGTGGTATATATACACAATGGAATTCTATGCCTCCATCAGAAAGAATGACATTTCCCCATTTGTTAGGAAATGGAAAGGCTTGGAAAAAATTATATTAAGTGAAGTAAGCCAGGCCCAAAGAAACATAGGTCCCATGGTTTCCCTTATTTGCAATATCTAGTGTAGGTATGAGTCAAGCGGAAAAGGTCAGATAATGTGATGTTAGGAAAACGAACCCTTAAATATGTATTTTAATGTTTTCGTTTCTTTCATGCATGTGTTTCTAACGCATTTATAGGATTATTTCTTTGTTGCTTTGTATGTCCCTCCCCCACAGTGTAACCCCCGCTTTCACTTTATTTGATGTCAGTATAACATGTGGAAGAGATGGGGACAAACAAGTTGTTTAAGGATTCAGGTGGACCTCTTGTAACAAGGAGAATTACAAAATGTCATGTCAAAACAAGCTTTACAATGTCGGTGTGTGTGGGGGGGAGGAGGGTATGATTGGGTGGGGGGGAGGGGGGAGGCTGGGAAGGGAGGTGAAGGGTAAACAAAGGAGGAGGCTGCAATGCTTGGTAAGAAATGTATGCATTATCCTGCCAATGTAATTGCAACCCCTCTGTACAGTATGTTCTCAAATAAAATAAAATAAAATTAAAAATAAACAAAAAACAACAAAAAAAATTAAACCCCCCCACAACAAATCCTCAAAGAAACAACTGCCCAATAAATAAGTGGGCGAAAGACTTAAAGAGAAACTTCTCTGAAGAAGAAAGAAGGATGGCCAATAGACACATGAAGAAATGTTCAACATCCCTAGCCATAAAAGAAATGCAAATCAAAACAACATTGAGATATCACCTCACTCCAGTTAGAGTGGCAAAAATCAAGAACTCTAACAACAACAGATGCTGGAGGGGATGTGGACAGAAAGGAACCTTACTTCATTGTTGGTGGGAATGTAAACTTGTTCAACCACTTTGGAAAGCAGTATGGAGGTTCCTCAAAAGACTTCACATAGAACTCCCCTATGACCCAGCAATCGCACTTTTGGGCATTTACCCAAATGATCACAAACAAGACCACACTAAAGCTACCAGCACAACTATGTTTATTGCAGCATTATTTACCATAGCTAAGATATGGAACCAACCCAGATGCCCTTCAGTAGATGAATGGATCAAGAAAATGTGGTATATATACACAATGGAATTCTATGCCTCCATCAGAAAGAATGACATTTCCCCATTTGTTAGGAAATGGAAAGGTTTGGAAAAAATTATATTAAGTGAAGTAAGCCAGGCCCAAAGAAACATAGGTCCCATGGTTTCCCTTATTTGCAATATCTAGTATATGTATGAGTCAAGCGGAAAAGGTCAGATAATGTGATGTCAGGAAAATGAACCCTTAGATATGTATTTTAATGTTTTTTTCTTTCATGCATGTGTTTCTAATGCATTTATAAGATTATCTCTTTGTTGCTTTGTATGTCCCTCCCCCACAGTATAACCCCTGCTTTCACTATATTTGATGTCAGTATAACTTGAGGAAGAGATGGGGAAAAACCAGTTGTTTAAGGATACAGGTGGACCTGTTGCAACAATGAGAAGTACAAGTTGTCATGTCCAAAACTAGCTTTACAACCTCGGTGCGGGTGGGGGGGTAAGGGGGGGAAGGAGAGGGATTGGGATTGGGGGGGAGGGGGGAAGCTGGGAAGGGATGTGAAGGGTAAACAAAAGGAGGAGGCTGCAATGCTTGGTAAGAAATGTACGCATTATCCTGCCCATGTAATGTAACCCCTCTGTACAGTATGTTCACAAATTAAATAAAATAAAAAAATAAAAAAAAAGAAAATCCATAAGATTCTTGTCTCCAATTAACCACCAGAAAACTGGAAATGGAGTTGTGGCTCAAAGTGGTAGAGTGCTAGCCTTGAGTGTAAATGCACAGGAGGACAGCACCCAGGCCCCGAGTTCAAGATCCATGACTGACAAAACAAAAAGAAAGAAATCTAGGTGAGGTAAAGGAATAACTAAGTCTATTGGATAGCACCTTGCATGTTGAGGCAACATCCATGGGGAAGAAATGGTAGGCTAAGGGATCTCTTTTGGTACTAAGCCATGTTGGAGAAGTGACATGGGTCAAATGAAAATGTTTTTCTTCCTCACATATCCATTCTCATACATGCATATATATGTACACATATGTAATTGGAACAAATGTATGTATGTATGTATATATATATATATATATATATATATATGTGCTAGAACTTCTCTACTGTACTCCCACTCATTCAAAGAGACTCTTATTTGAGCTTAGTTGTCAAATTGCTGCATGGAATGGCAGTTAAAACCCCTTTCTCTGTCATCTGGCTGATATTCCAAAGCTTCTTTTTAAAGAATGCCACACTATGTAAATAAGTTGATAATAAAAATAGTACTTGTAAATTTACATTCTCAGGCAATGTTATCTGATATTGGGAACAATGACATCTCCTATGTGTGGATATTTTGGGCTAGCCTCTCATGCTTCATGTAGATTTTCCACGGATCTTCTCAACAGCTCTAGGTCATTATCCTCATTTCACAGATAGAAAAACTCAGCTTTATTAATTCTGAGCCAGAATTGTAATCCATATTTGTCCAGGTCTAAGTCCAAATTCAGCACAAAATCAGGAAGGAGTCCCACAGTCATGTAAGAATCTAGTGGTTCCCCTAGTAACAGAATCAGTCAATCAACAGGAAGTGATTTGAGTATCACTTGTAAATTCAGCCTGGCCTTATAGCTGAGCTCATTTGAAAGGTGAGGAGGAAGCTGAGCAGTGGGAGCAACAATCAAGATGCAGGAGATCCAATGAAAGCTCTATTCTGCTGTGGGTGTGGCTAGTTCCCTGTGCCAAACTTATGCAGTGAGAGGCCAAAGCTGGCTGTAATTCAAACAAGGAGATGTCATTCTCTGATACCAGAGCAAATGCTAATTGACTCACTGTGTTTGTGTATTTTTCACAGAAACTGGCAGTTCTCAAATGTCTATAAAAGAATTAGGGCTATCAAAAAAGTTAAATGGGCATGGGCTAAAGGTTTTCTTATACACCGCATTTATATAGAAGGCATAGTTTTACTTGAATTGCATTATCAACTTGAGGCTTTGAACGGAGAGCTCATGAAGATTATGATGCAGTAAGCCACCCTGTCCTTTGTCCTCAACAAGTATTTACTGTTCACCTGTTCATGTACTTTTTCAATGGGTATTGTATAAGCAGGACAAAAATATGAGAACTGAAAACACACTAAGAAATAGTGAGTTTAATACATTTGTAACAAATAAAGCTGTCAAAAATGAAATATTCCAGGGAATTACACGGTGCTTTAACCTTTCAGTTCCTATGGGTGATGCTATAGCTAGAACCCTCAGCAGGAAAGGCTGGTCTTCTTACTCTGCATGAGGCACAGCAGTTCTTGGTAGTTTGGTCGCTTCATTTGGTCCAACCATAGAGGCAGCTCTCTCCCCGGTAGCTAATGGACCTAGCCTTTATCAACAATATTCCAAGAGTTTCAGCCTCAGTTCCTACCTAGTGGGGTATACATGGCTGTCAATGATACTCCAAGATGGAAGAAAGATGATTCTCTGGTTACTTATTAGCATCGTCTATGGGGCTCACTACAGAGATTCAGACTGCAGGCTGGAAGAGGAACCTGGAATTTGTGCTCTCAAATGTCCCTGTGGAGGATCTGAAGCCTGTGGGATTGTCTACAAGGAACCCTGATATGTAGGGCTGTTGGGGGCCTGAATTCCACTTAGGCACATTCCCTCCTACCAATTTGAAGGTATGAGTAAAACTACTTTCTCTTGAGAGGCAGAGTGGGACTTGTATATACTCAGAGCACCTCTGCTCCAGAGGCTGCAGTGTGACTGCTTCCTAGGCCTCCAGAAGTCACAGGTCAAGTCTGAGTGTTTACAGTCATGAGTATCAACAAGAGCACATAAGCTGTGCTTGGCTCAGAGGGGATGGAGGTTCAGGAAGTATCCAATGAACCAAAGACCAAACAATAATTTCACCAGGACTATTTAGGGAGCGTCATTCTTTCTCTGAGCTGGTCCTGTGCTCGAGCTTCTGAGGCCTGTCCTGAAGGGTTTCCCCCCACTCCCCCAATCCTCCCCCCTTTCTGTGATCCTCCCTCCCTCATTTTTTCTGTGAGAACTACCAGCAATTTTCTCCTCACCTCAGGGAAAAATCTGCAGATATGACTTCCCAGGCCCTTTTTTCCCCCATTCTGCCTCATTACTCCCTATCTCACCCTTTGTCTTCTTCTCTGAAAGATGGACACCGTCAGGTCTCTCTCTCCTGTTTTGGAGGGCAACATGTGCTGTGGGCTAATGCCCCTTTATGTCTATGCCCTCTGAATTCATATGTGAAGGCCCAAATGTGGCACATGGAGGGGATGGAGTCTGGAAACTGAACAGGACACAAGGGCAGTGGGGTAGAATAATCCTTCAAGAAGAGGACAGAGAGTAAACTAGCTCAGTCCAATTATACAAAGCAAGAAGGCAAGAACACAGGATGTGGGCCCATACCAGGAAGTAAATCAGCCAACACCTTCATTTTGGATTCTTTAGTCTTCACACTGTGAGAAAAAGTCCACTTCCTATTGTTACTACACTCAAACCATAGTAATTGTTCTTTTTTAAAAGTAATTATTCTTAGTTTATTATGTATTAAAAAGAAAAACAAAAGAACAAATGACATAAACCTCATGTTCCTAATAAATTTAAGTCTATAAAGTTTTTATCAGTACATCGTTTAGAATCCCCTAGTATTTTATATTTAAAGCAGGCATTTTAAATATATGTTTCTCTTTCTTACATTCATATCTGCATTAGCAACTTCACATCAGCATAAACTTCATAATTATTCTTTGACAAATAAAAAGGATAAAAATGTCTATAAAATTTGGGCAAGTATATTACCACTCATTATAACTCATCCAGATTATTGATTTACTTCATTCAATTACAGCATAGATCTTTATGAAGCTGAGTCTGATATTAACAACAGCACATCACTCTTTGATGATACAACTAATATATAATTTCAATCAAGCAAAGAAAAACTTTATTATAATGTAAAACACAGTATGTTAATTTAATAAGCTATTGAAATGGAAAATAAATTAGAAGAGATTCAGCATTTACCTATAAATATTCATTCCTTAGTAAATTATAAAAACTCATAGTGTTCATGCACATGAGCCCTTCAAATAACATTGTAAGACTTTCCATGGTTATCAGTGTAAAGGTACTCAATTTGCAAGTTTAAGCAAACATCTACACATGTAGTGAAATAAAGATATAGGCTACTCAGCACAACTCTAGGTAGCTAGATCATTTTATAAACAAGGGAAATACAACTGAGAATTTAAGTATTTGAGATATATGCTGCATTTTTTATGTCTTATATATAGTATTTAGACCCAAGGTTTAAAAAAAAATGGCAAATTACTTACTTCCCGAAGAAGAGAAAATGCAGCAAAATAAAAATTTAATGAAAGGTCTGGCCATTTTCTAAGTTTGAAAAATCAAAAATTTTACTATTATTTTCCATGTGGATTTACCACTGCACTTTTAGGCAGTGATAACACAAACTTTTCATGTCTGCAAGGAGAGGAATTTAAATCGAGCAAGTCTGTTTGATTGTATGTGCAAAATGGTTATTGGCAGAACACTCTACCATTCATATTATGCTTCATGAACCTGTCCATCTAGGTCTGCCTGCTAGTGGGGGCCCAGATGTGGCCATTTAGTCCTCTATTTTTTTTCTTGTTCCTTTCTCTTTTCTTCCACAGATTGAACATCTTGAATTCCCCGAGTATGCAGCCCCCTTCTGTCTTCTCTCCACAGCCTCTGCTCTTTTCTTTTCCAGATTCTGGGAGGAAGGGCAGAATTCCCAGGCAGGGAAAACACATCCCCCAGGAGACCACACCTGGGGTCCTGAACCCGCCACCCAGGCCAGACCAGTAATTGTTCTTTAACAGCCCTCCAATCACATACTCTTATGTTTCTGACCACTTTGTTCCATTTGCAACTAAGGATGACCCACCACCTTGGCAGGACTTATCCCTGATCTTATCTCAGAATAGGAGTGTGGTCTACCAGGCCATCAGGGATGCTTATCTCCTGGCCATGGTGGAAATGCCTGGAGGACCAAAGCTGGGCTACCTTGCTGCTTCCATGAATGCACGTAGTCTTGCACAGAACAGGATTTGTCTTCTTCTAGGACTGGTAAAGAACATGAGGAATGTTCACATGGGCTGAACATGGAAGGATAGAGGAGACCAAGCAGCTATCAGGGCCTCAGGTACTCAAAGAGCCTCACTGTTCCTGCAGTTCCCAAAGCCACCCCAGTCTCCCAAATCCACAGAGAGGGGCAGATCCTGACTCTTGGGCTAGAAAAATTTCTCCACATCCCAGTTGTTCTGTTCTTGTCGGCTTTAGTTCTGTGCAGGGGGAAACAGTATGGTGTAGGGTGAGGATTCTCAAACATTGCTCAGAATTACTTTTTAAAAAGAGAAATAAATGCTGGTAGCACATCCTCTTCCAGTTGGGGTTTGACAGTCTCCATCCTAGGCCCTCAGCCTGTGTCTTTAGACCCCAGCTGCATCAAGCAAAGGCCCTCCGCCCTACCCTTCACATAGAAAAGAGAACTCTCCTGGGGCTTCCACCATTTTCTTGGGGATCTGTCTTCATTCCCACTCTCCACCCAGACCTAAATGCTGCCCTGCCTATGTCCAGCCTTCAGTTACCAGCTGTGCACTGAGTGCACACTGAGTAGCTCCTGACTCTAGTCCCAATTGCATAAGGATGCCCCTGAACAAGGACAGGCACATTTCTCCCTCTCCCAAGGGGGAGGTGGTCTTGTCAGCCCCATTGGCAATAAACTCCTTTTGCTGTATGTGACTGTGTCCATGTAGTCTTCTGGGATGGGTGCTTTCAAATACACATGCTCATGAAGGAGCAGATTTACAAACTCACCAAGAAGGACCCGACTCCCTCACAAATTGGTGTGATCCTGAGGGACTCACACGATGTTGCACAGTTATGTTTTGTGAGAGGCAATACAATCTTGAGAATCCTCAAGTCCAAAGGCCTTGTTCCTGATCTTCCTGAGGATCTCTACCATTTACTTAAGAAAGCAGTTGCTGTCTGAAAACATCTTGAGAAGAACAGAAAGGATAAAGATGTTAAATTCTGATTCTGATAGGGAGACGAATTCACTGACTGAATCAATATTACAAGACCAATTGGGTCCTCCCCCGCTAATTGGAAATATGAATCATCCACAGTCTCTGCCCTAGTGCCATAAATTTGTCTGTACTGAAGCAATAAAATCATTATTTCAATTTAAAAAACAACAAATACACATGCTCCCAGCTCTGCATCCCTGGAATGAATCCTATGTGGTCATAGTGCAGAATAGTCCTAGCAGAGGATCACAATAGCTCAATAGCTAAGTACATATGAACATATGAAATGATGCTAATCAAAACGAACTCCAAGACATGGAAACAAGAGGGTTTTTTGGTTGTTGTTGTTGATGTTGTTGTTGGTTTTCTTTTTGGGGGGGGGGGTCCGGTCATGGGTCCTGAACTCTGGGCCTGGGCGCTGTCCCTCAGCTCTTCAGCTCAAGGCTAGCGCTCTACCACTTGAGCCACAGCACCACTTCCTGCTTTTTTCTTTTTGCTTATGTGATGCTGAGGAATTGAACCCAGGGCCTCATGCATGCAAGGCAAGCGCTCTACCACTGAGCCACCTTCCCAGCCCGATGTTGTTTTTAATGTACTGTATCAAGTTCTTTCTTTTCTTTTCCTCCCTTTGATTTATCCTCTGTTGTCACTGTTTTTGATCTGGTTTCCTGCGTCTTGTATGTACATTTATATGATTTGGGGAAGGGAAAGGGAATAACAAAATGGTAAAACAAGGATGAAGGGTGAACCAATGCAGTAGTGATACTCACAACCTAGTGAGGTTGGAAATGAACTTTATACCTTGGTGGTGGGAAGTCAGGGGAGGGATAGTGGGAGAAAAAAGCAAAGGAGGGGGTAACAATGTTTGACAAGAAATGTACTCATTACTTATGTAACTGTAACCCCTCTGTACCTCACTTTTACAACAAAATAAAATAAAACAAAACAAAATAAAAACACAAATGCATATACTTAAACCCCTTCCTGAAGGCCTGGCTCCTCATGTTGGGTCCGTTAAGCCCAGGAATCTGCCTTTTCTCCAGTGCCTGTACATGCTCTGAAGCTCAGGGTCCTCAGGCCACAGGTAACCTGTACATGCCCGGCATGGTGGGGTCTGGCCATGTGATGTGGGCAGGTCACTGAGGCTCCCAGGCCTGTTTTGTTATCTTGGGAGCGGGTTACTGTGCTAGTATGTGGTTTGCTATGGCTTAGATGTGGTTTGTCCCTCAGAAGGACAGAGATCTGAGAGGTGGTTGGATTTTTAAGTGGTGGGGTCCAGTGGGAGATCCTTAGGTTATTGGGGTGCCACCTTCTAAAAGGATGAGGTAGTTATTGTGGGACCCCTGAGTTAATTCTTACAAGAGCGAGTTGTGATAAAGGCCTGAGACTGACCCTGAATTGCTCTCTGGCTTCATGTCTCCATGTGATCCCTCTCTCTCTCTCTCTCTCTCTCTCTCTCTCTCTCTCTCTCTCTCTCTCTCTCTCCATCCCTCCCGACCTCCCGACCTCCTTCCCCTCCTCCCCACTTATGTCTCTCATGTTTCCACCATGGTGATGACCTTGAAGATTCACCAGAGCTGAGCTGATGCAGTTGCCATGCCTTGGTACTACCATTAGGCGCTAAATAAACCTCTTTTATATGGCACCTAGCTTCATTCAGTTAGTAACAGCAGACTAATATGGTACTTTAACAAAGTGTCTACCAGACTTGAGCACAAGTCTCTTCTGATGAACAGATGGTGAGTTTTGCTGATGGCAGCCCTGACCTCTGACTTGTTCTCAGTCCTCTACTTTTAACTCCAACCTCATTACAGGACATCTATACTCATCCTTCACATTTACAAGTTTCTGCTCTTGCAAGTTTCCTGTCTGGGATGCTACCTCTGTCCAGCAGCAGACTTGCTACAAGGAAAGAAAGCTGAAACCAACACCCTCCCCTAGTCATGATTATGGGTTCTATGTTTTCTCTAGTCCCCCTCCCCAGTCCCCAGCCACACATACACAACAGCCACTCCTCCTTGTAGATAATCTCTAGTCAGTCTACAGCTAGGGCTTTTGATCCCTAGGGGTAGAAAAACTTCCAGCCAGTTCTAACCAGACCAAAGTACCTGGACAGTAGAAAACTGTATGTCCTTAGTCTTAGATTTTTCAGAACAAATCCCTACTGGAAGATTTATGCAAATGTGTTATAGTTCATTCATATGCATTATAGGATGCCAACCTTACATGTGGGCAGATCCCTTCCAAAAATCTACCACCTCATCACTCCTATTTCCCAAAAGCCAGTCTATCATTTGTAAGAACTCTTCCCACAGTCCCAGAGCTAGGAACTCAATGTCCCTTCTGGAGCTGCCTAGTTCTAGTCTACCATTTTCCTGAAAGGTGTACTTTCTATTAAACTCTGGCTTTGACATTTTGCTTTGTGTGTGTGTGTGTGTGTGTGTGTGTGTGTGTGTGTGTGTGTGTGTGTGTGTGTGTGTGTGTGTGTGTGTGTGTGTGTGTGTGTGTGTGTGTGTGTGTGTGTGTGTGTGTGAATTTCTTGTCCTGGATGCCAAGAATTTGAGAGTTTCAACTCTAAGATCACATAATAGTTATACTGCTTCTTACTCTGGTGAATTAGAAGCCAAGTTTTTCAGACTAAAAGTGGCCTTTTGTGTGAGTTTTCTTCTCTATCTATGAGCCACATGCCAGTGGTGTTTTAAATATACACTTGGATAGCATTTATTAGCACTGTATTGGGATTTCTGATCTAACCCTTCACTCAAACACAAACTGAGTCTGATTTATCTTGAGCACCTACAGCACCTGCAGTAGAGCTGAAGCATGCAATGTGTTTATTCAAAATCTAAATGGGTAGATGGTGCAGAGCTGGTTCTGCTGCCAGGATCTCAGTTCTCACCTTCTGAAGAAGAAAACTAGCCTGGCACAGCACCTAACAGCAGGAGTTTTGAATCCAGATTCCCACTTCTCTCTTAAAAGCTTGATTGATTGGAGCTAAATTAGTATCTATAGAATCACTTTCTATAGCTGCACAGATAGAATTGATAGTACATTTCTCAAAGTGATCATCTCTCTCATATGGGTTCCTATAAATGAATGCCTATAAATGAATATTCCTATAAATGGATTTCTATAAAGCTTGAGACATGATGTTTGACACATAATGAATCCCAACAAACCCCTAAATAACTGTGACTCTTACCAAGTGGCCTATCAAGCCATACACATTATAGATGATTTTTATTCTATCTGATGTGTATTCTCTCCAAATCTCTAGAATAAATCTATGTTAAGAGCCTAACTAGGAAAAGAACTGACTGCTTTGACTCCAAAATCATCAGGCTTCATTTCAGTTTAACTCCTAATGTGAGTGGCCAGCAAGAAGCTGAAAACACAGGAAAACATTTCTGTCTGAGAGTGAAAAGTATACAGCATCTCCACCAACGAATAAAACAGATATCAGGCTCACCAGTAGCAGGCACCGTAACCCTTTCCACTGTCCTGTGCCTCTTCCCAATTGTCTCCTTAGATAAGTGATTTGCTTCAGTTTTTCAGTTGACTATTGATTTGGATGGAGATTAAGAAACTTCAAACGAAGAGAAGAGGGGAGAATGCAGTCAAGAGTTCAGTGTATATCCTACAAAATTAAGAAAGGTGAGGAAAGGTTGGGAAGGATACATGTAAATGCTGAAAGGAAATGGTTGCGCTCATAAACTGCTTTGTTAAGTGACAACTCCTTTGTACAACTGCTTAAAGATAATTTAAGAAGAAACTTCCCCAAGTAATGCAGCAGAACCATGAGAAAGAACCATTGTGCTGCCCTCAGAGATTCTCTACAGTCTGTCAGCACACTCAAAAGAGAATTCCTTGCAACACACTCACCCTTCCCTGGAATTCTGTGTCTACATAAAACAATGTACTTTTATGTGTGTTTTAGAAAACTCTGAAACTTTATACATTCTGGTACAATTTAGATCTAAATTGTTAAGTGCGCAAGCGAGGTAGATGTCCCAGGAAGACCTAGCTTGGTGCCAGGTGAAAAACCCAGGCTGGGCACCAGACTGGAGGGACTACTGCACTCCTCCCAAGCAGAGGCAGCGATGAACAGGGAACTTTCACCCTAGGTATTCCTGGATTCTCTAGATATTTTTTCCTTTATTTTTGGCAATGAATATGTCATCATAAAAAGTTTGCCTTGTCTTTTACAACTAGTCATATTTGACAAAATAGGGAAAGGAGTAAAAGTGGAGAGGTTCCATGGCACATTTTGGAGATTCACCCTCTGCTGCTGGTACCAGGCTGCGGAGCTGAGAACACACACACACACATACACACACACACACACACACACACACACACACACACACACACACACACAGAGCAGGGCCTATGCAGGCTTGTGCACAGGCAGGGTGCAGGGCTCCCTGGAGAGTGGCTCCAGCCTCCATTCCATTCACACCCACAGGCCCATCTGGCCTCTCCTCAGGCGTTCTAGAGTCATGGATCTTCCCAAGCACCTTTAAAAAATACCCACATCAGCCTCTCAGTTCTGCCTGATCTTTGTTGTCAGTCGCTTGGGTTCCAGAGACAAAACTCGGATTAGAAGCAGGGGTCCAGCTGTTTCTTGAAAAGGAGCAGGGGTTCCTATTTTAACAACTGCCTTTTGTAGGATTTTTTGGGGGGGTGAAATTTTCCACCTTTGAATTTTATGGTGCAGCTCCAAATAACTTTCTTTTTACTAAGCCACTCAAAGTTTCTATTTCAGGCAAATAATTAGCTACCTGCATTGAACTCCTGTTGAGGACCAGGTGTATTATTATCTCATGGAATCTTACCAATAGCCATTGAAAGGTAGATCCTACTACAGAGAAAACCAGTGGAAATGACTCCCAGAGCCACTGTATATGTTAGAGCTAGGTCTCCAAACTAGATTTTTTCTCATCTTTTAAAATTGATTATTATTACCTTAAGTGTTTGTACAAAGGGGTTACCATTCAACCAGTTTATAAGCACAATGTATCTTGATCAATATCACTCCTTTCACCATTTTCCCCCACCCCTCCAACCCTGGCCTTTCCCCTCAGTTTTCCTAGTGGCTGATATGAAAACCCAAATTAGGTTTTTCAATTTTTTTCCTTCTGTATGTCTTTCTTTTATGTGTCCATAGTTTAGAGGTTTATTCTGTGAACAAAGAAATGCTGTTAGACTTAAAAAAAGAAAACAAAACTATATGTGCTGACATTATTGTAAGGTTTTAGGCGAGAAGAAGACCATGCAGAGAGGAATCAAAAGATTGACAGGAAAGTTGATTGGGTTACACTCCTGGGAGAACTCCCTGGTTGGGATCAAAGAGGTCACGGTGAGTTTGGTTCTAACAGAGCTTTTATAGGCAGGGTAAAAGCAGAACTTGTAGTGAGCAGGGACTTGTAGCATGTAGCTTGTTTTGTCCATTTGAATGGTTTTAGGCCAGTGCACTGGAAGAATGGTTGACTCAGATGGTGTTTTAGATAGGGATGTGGTCTTTCTCAGTAGCAGCCTATCCCTTCCCACCCCCACCCTCACCCCCACAGCCTGACATTTTTTCTCAGCTGCCTACTTTCTCCAGTGGCCTGACATACCGGCATCTTTGGTTTGGAAATGGGATGATAACAGTCATCTGGCTACTTCCTGCTGAGGAGGGGCATAAAGGGGCTGTATGCCGGTTGAGTATACCAGTGGAGGAGAAGCAGCTGATCAACCATTTCTTGGATGCGGCTCTGAATAAGCCTTAGGAAACCTGGAGCAAATGAAAATACCAATTAAAATTAGTGGGCTTACCAGGGGCAGTAACCATCCAGCCAGAGGATTTTGCAAACAGTCTAGGATGGGTCCCCTAGTTTGCTGATGCTTAAGTTTTTCCTGCAGCTTGTTCAGGGCCTCGATGTTTTGTTTTACCAAACCTGATTTACTGACATAGTAGCAACATTGTTCCTGCAAAAATAGGCAGGTCCCACCTTTGTCAGCGGTTGGAAGGTCCAGGACTTAGCGAATTTGAAGAGCCACTTGTGCTAGGGAAGTAAGTTGGCGCTGGAGGCCCGAGAGGTCGAGATGGGCTGAACGGCCATCTGGAGTTTATCTGAGAATTCCTGAGCTGAAACCAAACTATGTCCAAGGGCTCCTCCCACAAAGGCCACACCCCCAATGGACAAGACCAGGCTGACCCCCCCCCCCCCCGTCCCCCATAACAGGCAGGAAAGCTGCCCATCTTGCCCTATCAAGGTAGGAGCCAACTCACCTCGCCCTTTGTAAGAAAGGTCAATTGAGGAACAATAGAAACTAGTATGCAAGGTGTAGTGGTACTGTTTAAGCATTGAACCTAGGTTCCACATCAGTGCATCAATCTTGACTCTATGTATATCATAGCTAATTTCATACCAGCTTTACTCATAAGCTCCATTTTCCCCAAGGCTTTCTTTACTACCCTCTTTACAATTCCTTCAATTCCTTTCCCAAAGTTTTTTTGTTGTTGTTGTTTGGTTTTGTTTTTCTACCCTCTTCACAATTTTTTGAGCTTTTTTGTAGCTAGAGTTTAAAACTGCCCGTTTTTTCCTTTGCCTTGTAGAACTGGGTTATCTCAGAACTGCCTCAAGGCACCGCTTGGGTGGAGAAGTTTAGTACATTTTAAGGCCAAGAGTGTGGCAGGGAAGAAAGGCCGTCAACTCCCATGACCGAGACCTGAGAAGGAATGAAGGGGCCCAAGGAGGAGGGGAGGACCAAATAGGTAAGCTTGTATCATCCAAAAAGGACATGACCTTCCCCACTGCCTGGATGGTCACCCTAGGCTTGAGGAGGGTGATCAGGGTCAGTGAGGCAGGGGTCCTCAGTCTTCAGCAGCCAGGCCCAGACCTGATGGTGGCAAGTCAGAGGAGGAAGGGCTGTACCTCCGCTACTAGGAGCAGAGGGGCAATCGTCCATCCAGTGTCCATTTTGCTTGCACAGCAGACATGTCTTTCGGGGAGGACGGGGTTTAGGGCATGTCTTTGCCCAGTGCTCCTCCAGGCCACACTTGAAGCAAGATCTAGGCTGTAGACATGTTCCTCCAGAGCCGTGGGGCATAGAGGGCCTTAGGGCAGCGACCAGGTATTGGGCTTGGTAGGCTGCCTTTTGGTGAGAGTGGGCTTCCCTATCGGCCTTTCCCTGCTCCTCATAGGCATGAAACACTTTAAAGGCCATGTTTAACCAGGTCATGGATAGAGGTCTGAGTGCTCTCCTCCGCCTTCTTGAGTTTATTTTTTATATCTGGAGCTGGACTGAGAGATGAAGTGACAGGCCAAAAACGTGGTCCCGGCCCGGGAGGCGGGGTCCATGCAGGTGTATTTAGTTAGGGCCTCCGTAAGTCTAGCGAAGAAGGCAGCAGGGTTTTCATCTAGGAGATGAGTAATTTCCCTCAATTTATCAAAGTTAACAGCCTTGTGGGAGGCTGCCTGTAAACCAGCCAAGCGGCACTGACTCATTTTGTCCCTCCACAAGCAGCCAGCCATGCCTGCCTGTGTGTCAGCTGGTATTCCCAGTGGGGGTCCGGTCTGGGGGCCACCTCGGCTCCCACGAGCATGGTGGTATCTGTAAGGTGGATTTTGTCCCCATGAGTCTGGGCAGCCTGATAGACTTGCTCACTCTCCTTCATGGTAAGAGCAGAGGAGAGTATAACATGGAGATCATGACAGGTGAGATATTAGACCCTCAGCCCAGTGGGATCAGCTGGCACATAGGGTGGTGGACATGCAACAGGTAGGGAGGATATTTGAGATCAGGAGGGTCAGGAGGGGAAGAGGGAGGGGGAGAGCTTTTAGACCTTGCTGCATGAGCAAGATCTGAGATAGGGGGCAGGAGAGACAGAGGGAGGATGAGAGCGTAAGTAGAAGAATCCCTGGACATAAAGAATTTCAGCCCACTTTACTGTCCGCCTGCAGAAATTGCAGAGATCAGTCAATATGTTAAAATTAAAAGTCCCTTTTTCAGGCCAGCACAGATGATTGAGCTGTACACAGGCCATTCCCGGTTACAGAGGAAGTTGTCTTCTCGGTGTAAGGTCAGGTCTAAGGTGTAGAGGAGTAAGTGGATCAGGTTTGGAATTTTAGTTTCCCATGGTGTCCAGGCTGCCCGGGATCAAACTAAGGCTGAAGAAGGAAGTCCTGTCTCAGCCCAAGACTTTTTTTTTGGGTCCGGTTGTGGGGCCTGAACTCTGGGCCTGGGTGCTGTCCCTCAGTTCTTCAGCTCAAGGCTAGCACACTACCACTTGAGCCACAGCGCCACTTCCCGCTTTTTTCATTTTGCTTATGTGGTGCTGAGGAATCGAACCCAGGGCCTCAGGCATGCAAGGCAAGCGCTCTACCACTGAGCCATCTTCCCAGCCCCAAGCCCAAGACTTTTTAGACAGACAGATACAAGTTCCTGGACAGCAGGCCAGGGCACCCTGGGAAAGCAGGTGGGGACTTACTCAATCTGAAGGAGGGAGAAAAAGAGAGAGGGGGGGGCACTCAGCTGGGTTTACATGGATGACCAATAATACCCCAAGCCACCTGGTGGCCGTCCATGGAATATGCACCCACTTACAGGAGCAGAGGCCAGGAGGTGGGTCAAGTGGCAGTTTAGCCTAAAGTAAGCTGGGTGGCGTCTGTGCTCCAGATAGAGGAGGCCTCAGGAAAAGCAGGAGAGGAAAAGAGAGACCAAGAAGGGGCAGTGCCTGTGGGTGGCCCAAGGATGAAGGGAAGCACTACCGACTTCCCAGGTTTGGGCACCAGATGTAAACCAGATGTTTTATGATACAAAAGGATCACACAGAGAGGAATCAAAAGATTGACAGGAATGTTTATTGGGGTACACTCCTGGGCGAACTCCCTGATCAGAATCAGAGAGGTCATGGTGAGTTTGGTTGTAACAGTGCTTTTATAGGCTGGGTAAAAGCAGAACGTGTAGTGAGCGGGGACTTGCAGCATGTAGCTTGTTTTGCCCATTTGAACGGTTTTAGGCCAGTGCACTGGAAGAATGGTTGACACAGATGGTGTTTTAGATAGGGACGTGGTCTTTCTCGGCAGCAGCCTGTTTCCCCCTGCGACCTGACAGTTTTCTTGGCTGTCTATTTTCTCCAGTGGCCTGACAATTATATGTAGTACCTAACTTTGGTTTTCAACGAAAGCCCCATCACTTTTGCTGACAACAGGTTAGAAAACCACATCACCATCCATGGGTTAGAACTCAGGAAGCTAGTTCTGAGAACCCCTTCCAAGTAAGCCTCACCCCAAAATTAAGTGAGAGGCCTTACAGGGTTTCAGAAATTTAGTGTATATTTTTATGTGTCTAGCACATAATTGCTCAAAAAATATTAGTTTCCTTTCTTATTATTGTTCCAGGCTCTAGTGCAGAATGCTTTGGGAGAGAAAGTAGATTTCCAGAAGCAAAGACTTTAGTTGTTTGCCCTCCCCCAGCAAATGATCCAGGGGTAAATTTTCAGATGGTAATTATGATTTAATTTTACTTCCTTCCTCTCTCTTTTTTTTCTTTTTTCTTTTTGTCACTGTTATTCCCCAGAGACTCCAGAAAGCTGCTGTGTCCATCTTTCAAACACCTAGCACAAGGAAGTATTTGAAAAACTTTTGTTGGATGAATGCAATCTCATCTTGAAACTGAGGTCCAAAAAGCCTTTTGCTTCCTGGGAATATCATATCTGGGGGAAACTGAGCCTGGTGGCCCCCTGCACTACCTTGATTGGGGATGATGAAGGTTGACTCAGCATCTTGGGTCCATGTTGAAGTACTTCCCTGGGAAAATGGAAAGTGGATATCACCATGTTAGTCAAAATAAGCCAGATTCAGAAAGACAAGTGTGGCATGGTTTATCTTATATATGGGATCTAGGAAAATTTAGCTACACAAGGAAATAGAATTAGAAGGTATACTGTTCAATAAGGAGATCCAGGGAAAAGGAAAAGGAGGGTAATGTACTATGGAGATATGATCAAAAAATGTTATACGCTTGTATGAGATTGTCACAATTAACCTCATTGTTTTGCAAAATGAATATGCACTAAAATACATAATTTTAAAAGTGAAAAAAGCTGGCTCAAATGACTCAAGTGGTAGAGTGCCTGTCTACCACACCAAAGCCCTTTAAATCAAATCTCAAAACCACTGGCAGGGATGGGGGAAGCTACTATGCTCTAGAAAAGAAAAATAATATGAACTACAACAAAAGACTGACCTGGAGCCATGTAGAGGATTCACAAACAGGCAACAGTAGACTTCAGGCCCTGTAGCAGGCACATTGCAGCACATAAAGCACTGGTTTGGGAGACAAACTGGGGCCTTCCTCTCTGGCCTGCTCCCTGACTTGTCTTAGCATCCTAGGCTCTAAAAGGAAGCGGGTACAAATAGCTGAATTCTAACCACAGGGATTTACAAAGAAGCAGAAGACATGGAGGGGAGTGTGGATTTATGAGCAGTAGGAATTGCTACTCAGGCCGGTCTCTACCTTCATCAAGAGCTCAGAATTGCTAGGTGTAGTGATGCACACTTATAATCCCAGCATTTAGGAGGATTGCAAGTTCAAGAAAAGTCTGGGCTACATACAGTGCAAGACCCTGTTTCAAGAAACAAAACAGATGCTGTTCTTTTTAATGTACTATGTGATTTTTTTGTTTCTTTGTATATTTTTTCCTCATGGTACAACCCTTGTTGTCACTATCTTTGAGTCCGTTGTCCTGCATCTTGTATATACATTTTTCTAATTTGGGGAGGGGAAGGGAAATAACAAAATGCTGAAATAAGGATACAGGATGACCCATTGTAACAATAAGATGTACAAGACACTATGTTGAAAACAAATTTTACAACTTTGTGGGGGAGGTGGGAGAGAGGAGGGGGGAGCTGGGGAGGTGAGGAGGAAAGGGATTGTAGGGGAAAAATAAAGGGTGTAACTATGCTCCACAGGAAAAGGACTCATTACTTTGCTCATGTAACTGTAACCCCTCTGTATAGTATCTTTATAATAGAATTTATATATTAAAAATGAAAAAAAGAAAAGAAACAAAACAAAAATAGGTAGAACCAGCAGTTAGGAAAAAAAGACCCAACATTTATTGGCACCGGGCTAGTGACTTTTCCTTACACCCTTTGTGAAATCCTCAAAAGCAGCTCATGTAGAACAGTGTTTGCCAGAACAAACCATTAATACACACTTGGATGGATTTCAGTGGCATTATGATGACTGAAAACACTTTCAGAGATTCTATACTTTAATTAGTATAGAATTCTGCAAATGACAAATTTTAGAGATGAAGATTAGATAAAGATTAGTGGCTGCCAGAGATAAGAGACAGGCTATGAATGAAGATATCTCTATAAAGGAGTAGCATGGGGCTGGGATGTAGCTCAGTGGCAAAGCACTTGCCTAGCAAGTGCAACATCCTGGGATCAATCCCCAGGACCAAAAAGGAAAAGACAAAATACAGCTAAAGGAGTAGCATGGAGTTCTTTGTAGTGATGAATAGCTCTTCATCTTGGTGGCAGTGGTGGTCAAAAGAATTCACACACATAAACATGTATGTAAAAGTCTAAATAATGTTTGTCCATTGGCCCAATGTTTGATGTTTCCTGATTTATATATAATCGTGTAAGATATTATCACTGAGGAGTAGGGTAAAGGGAACCTACACCCATGGCTACTGTATAGCTGTTTTTGTAGCTTTCTAGGTGTTCATAATTATTTCAAAATTAAAACTGTTTTAAAACCTGTGACACTATTTCCACATTCTACAGATGAAAGACATAAAGATTGCAGGGTGATATAGCTTTGAATAGGAGAGTAAGGATTTCATTCCATGTCTCTGACCCAGGAGTTGTAAGCTTCCCTCTCCACCACAGCATCCCATATATGTGTGAAAGAAGTTTTCAAAAGCTGGTCTTCATGGTCTCAAATTGCCCCACCTGTTTTTTTTTTCTTTGAAGCTGCTGAGTGTCTAAGCCTGCTAAGAGAGTAGTAATAAGGGGTTTGGATTTCTTCCCATGCAGGCAGTGGGAGCTGATGGCAGTTCATTTAAGAGGGGCTCTGCTACATCACTCTAATTCACTTCTTACTCCACCTCCAAGGCTGTACTGAATTGGCCCTGAATACCTTCCATTTGCTCTCAGAGCAACGAAACACCCTGCACCCATACAATGATTTCTTCGTGGTTCTCCCATTTGCCTTCAGCTTGAACAAAGAGGGTAGAATAAGGTTGGGGTGATGTGGTTGATCAAGATTCTTCACAAACTTCAGTCAGCCACCTGCACCTTTTTCTAGGTCCAAATGGTCTAGTCTAGTTTGATGAAGAATCTTTATCAAGAACCTTAATAAATCAGTTTAGTGAGAACTCCCCACCCATCAGTATGTGATGATTTTTGATACCTGATCAGGTTCCTCATCCTCCATAATTCTCCACACTTGGGGGATGTCTGATCACTCTGGCATTTCTTCAGCAAAAATTCTATTGGGTTGAGTTAGCCATAACCTCCCTTACTTCTGATTGTTCCTTTTAGTATTATTCACCCTAAGCCTATCCTGCTCCTTGGCTGTGTATTTATTCCCAGTTTCCTATTCTACAGAATCCCATTACAATTGTTCTTACATCTATTGTGATGGCCCAGAATAAAATTTGACTTAACCATGTTTTAACAATTGCCATTGAATAATTTTTCTCTAGCCTAGTCTGTTATGAAAGCACTGAGACAAGATGCCTGGATTTAAGGGCTTCTAGCTCTTTTGAGAACAAGAACAAGCAAATTACACTTAAGGAAGGCAGTGTATGGATTGGAGAGTCAGCAGAAGCTCTTATCAGCTTTTATTTCAGATTAAAAATGCCTTGAAGGCAAGAGGTATTTCGTATATATTTATCTCACCCTGACCACTTTTTGTGGTAAGTACTCACAGCTTTATTAAGTTTTAAGATAATAGACCTTCAAGATAAAAGATCAGATGTTAATTAATTACATGGAGACACAGAAAACTCTCAAGTTATCATTAGGTGAGAATAGGACTCACAGCCACCTTCCAGCCACATGTGACTACTGAGTCTTCTAAGTACTCAGTAAACAAAATGTACTAAATGCAAAAAGAGATACATACTGAAGTTCAAAAAGTATAAGTTAGGCGCTAGTGTCTCATGCCTGTAATCCTAGCTACTCAGGAGGCTAAGATCTGAGGATCACAGTTTGAAGCCAGCCCAGGTAGAAAAGTCCATGTGAGACCCCTCTCTCCAATTAACCACTCAAAAACCAGAAATGGAGCTCTGGCTCCCTGAGCAAAAGAGCTCAGAAATAGTGCCTGGCCAGGCCCAGAGCACAAGTCCCAGGGACAACCAAAAAAAATGTACAAAAAATGTAAAATGTTGGGGCTGGGAAGGTGGCTCAGTAGTAGAGCGCTTGCCTTGCATGCATGAGACCCTGAATTCGATTCCTCAGCACCATATAAACAAAAAGAAAAAAGCCAGAAGTGGCACTGTGGCTCAAGTGGTAGAATGCTAGCCTTGAGCTGAAGAGCTGAGGGACAGCGGCCAGACCCATAGTTCAGGCCCCACGACTGGACGCCCCCCCCAATGTAAAATGTCTAAGAGATAATGAAGAAATGCTCAACACTGAGTTTTCCATCTCACCCCAGTTAGAATGGCCATTATCAAGAAATCTAATAACAAAAGATGCTGGTGGAGATGTGGCCAAAAGGAAACACTACTAAACTGTTGGTGGGAATACAAACTTGTTCAGCTACTCTGAAAATCAGACTGGAGGTTCCTCAAGACTAAACATAGAGCTCCCCTATGACCCAGCAATCCCACTCCTGGGCATTTATTCTAATGATCACAATCAAGGCCATACTAAGGCTACAAGCACAACCGTGTTCATTGAAGCATTATTTACCACAGCTAAAATATGGAACCAACCCAGATGCCCCTCAATAGATGGACGGATCAAGAAGATGTGGTATGTGTAAGGTCTGCACAGGATCACCTCCCTACCTCTTGGCTAAGTCTCCGCCCAGTATCTGTTACCTAGGTAACTGGCAGACCTGGAAGCAGTCACCTTCCCCTTCTAGGTCACATCCTAGTCAGCCTCTGGCACAAACCTCCCATCTGATCTTAGGAGGGTCCCAGACCCTAAGGTCACACCAGATCCAGTGTGGCCACACCTTTCCCCCACCTTGCCACACCTCTTCCTATCCCTATTCTATATAAGTCCTGGGGCAGGGGTGGGTCACCCCCTTTTTCCTTTTTCAGCCATGCCTCTCCACCATGCATGGCATGGGCAGCAGTTTGGTAAATAAACTTCTCCTTTGAAGATTTGTTGTTGGTGAATTTAATTTTTTGAGTTCAAGGTATATTTTAGATATGAGACCCTTGTCCGTTGTATGGCTAGTGAAGATCTTCTCCCAATCCATGGGCTTTCTATTGATCTTGCTAGCTATGTCCTTTGCCATGTAGAAGCTCTGCAATTTCATGCAATTCCATTTGTCCAACCTTTCTTTGATTTGTTGTGTTTCTGGGTCTCTATTAAGAACATTTCGGTCTGTGTCAAGGAGACCTAGGGTTTCTCCTATTCCATCCTGTAATGTTTTCAGAGTGTCTGCTTTGACTCCGAGGTCTTTGATCCATTTGGAGTTGATTCTGGTGCAGGGTGATATATAAGGATCTAGCTTTAGTTTTCTATGAGTGATTAACCAATTTTGCCAGCACCATTTACTGAAGAGGCTGTCTTTCTTCCATTCTATTCTTTTAGCTCCCTTATTGAAGATTAGATGGCTATAGGTCTGTAGGTTCATTTCTGGGTTTTCAATTCTATTCCATTGGTCCTGAGGTCTCTTCTTGAAAATTAACTTTACAACTTTGGTGGTGGTGGGGGGAGTATTGGGTGGGGGGATGGGGGGAGGATGGGAAGGGATGGGAAGGGGAAACAAAGGAGGAGGCTTCAATGCTTGATAAGAAATGTACTCATTATTTTGCCCATGTAATTGTAACTCCTCTGTACAGTATTTTCACAATAAAAAAATAAAAAATAAATAAAAAATAAACTTCTCCTGCCTGAATAGCGTGTGGTGTTCTCCTCATTGGCTACCTAATGAAACCTACCTATTTAATATACCTGACATATGGTGCCATGACTCCGATGGGGTTTTTGAGTTGGAAATGTTAGAATTTCTTAACAACCCCTTTTCTGCGTTTCACCAATACCATTGCTGGCCCTCACATCCATGTCCACACCATTTCTTTACTCTGGTGAGTGAAACTACTCTCTCCAGTTCTCTGTTGCTCAGTCAGAGAGCTCCTACGGCCTTTAGCCAAAAGGCCAGTCACCTCTGAAGCCAAGGACGCTTGGTTTTGGGGGCTTGGCCATTTCTCTCTAGAGGGCTCTGGGGAAGTCAGGATGCCGCTTCTGCCTGGGTCAGCTCTCCTTCACTCACCAGACTGACTCTCCTACACATTTAATGGGCTGCTGCGAGTCATGAAACCCCTTTGAAATGCCTCCTGCATTCCTTGGAAAGCCAGAGCACCTTATTTTTATGTCATTCTCAGATATAGACAGTTTTTGCTACTGTGATGGTAAATGGTCAGAAGTCTGTGTACTTTTGGGCTTTCTTTGCTCTCTGCCAATCATGTTTAACTTTCCCTATCTCTCCCTTTCTCTTTTCTACAACCTTTTGGCTTGTGCCCTGAAGAGTGCGACGCAGGCTGGGTCCCGGGGACCCCCCTCTAGGTTCCCTCTCAAAGGCTAGCCACTCTCAGTTTGAAAATTGTCAGAGTTTCCATTTGTTTGGGTTTTCTTTGCACTTTTTCAGAAATTCGCCATCTTGAGTTCGCCATCTTGGCCATATGGTAGGTTAAGAGTTTGGTCTTATCTGACCCTTAACCTTTTACCAAGCTTACTATTCCACCCATTTATTCTGATGTGCCTTGCTAACAAGTTGCTGCCTCTTCACAGGCCCTGGACACTAAGGCTCGACCACCTGATATGCTTTGTTAGCAAAGATGTCTAAACATTGTTATCAAAAATTTTAGGTTTTGAGTTTTGCCTTTTTGTTTGGTGTTGTATATTCTAGTACTGACTACCTGGTTCTAAAATGTTGGGCATATCTGTGCTAAGATTGTCATCATATCTAATGAGTTTTATCATTGCAGAATATTCGGTCAATTCTTTTTTTTTTTTTTTGGTCCAGTTGTGGGGCCTGAACTCTGGGCCTGGGCTCTGTCCCTCAGCTCTTCAGCTCAAAGCTAGCGTTCTACCACTTGAGCCACAGCGCCACTTCCAGCTTTTTTCTTTTTTCTTATGTGGTGCTGAGAAATCGAACCCAGGGCCTCATGCATGCAAGGCAAGCGCTCTACCACTGAGCCACCTTCCCAGTCCAATTCTTGATAAGGCCCAGGTAAGCTCTACTTATTCTATTGGATCTCCTTGTTGCTTTAATTGGAAATAATAAAGGGTTTTTGTGGCAAAGATTGCAGTTCAAAGTCAGCCCAGGCTGAAAAGTCCCTAAGACTCCATCTCCCATCTAACCTGCAAAGAGCCAGGCTGGAAGCATGGCTCAAGATACTTATCTCTAATTAACCAGCAAACACTGCAAGT
Source organism: Dipodomys merriami (assembly GCF_024711535.1). NCBI lineage: Eukaryota > Metazoa > Chordata > Mammalia > Rodentia > Heteromyidae > Dipodomys > Dipodomys merriami. Next base: position 8,572,338 of record NW_027205381.1, read on the forward strand.
TTTACTGTAACTTAACGTGGTAGAGCACTAGCCTTGAGCAGAAGTGCTCAGGGACAGTGCCCAGACCTTGAGTTCAAACCTCCATGAATACCAACTGGGACAAGCTATCCCAGCAATGAGCACCTAGACTCAGTCAGTCTGGGGAACAAATGACTATGGAGAGGACTAAGAGGAGATGATATCATATCAGCCACTTTGTGCCTGCCCTTTCAAAATTAACCAGAGCTGGGAGGTCAGTAGAAGGAAGAAGCCTGCCCATCTAATGTCAATACCTGTCTACCTATTAACTGGACAGGAATTTACATTCTTGCCTTTGTTACCTGACTTCTCCTCTACCTAGTCACCAGATAGGGACATTTCTACCAACATTTTCAGCCCCAAGTCCTTCCTCTTGCCATTTATTTGCTCTCTAGTATTTTTTTTTTCAGTCCATCATGAGAAGCCTCGTGAGACTTCTCCAGACTTCATCTAAGGACTCACGCCTACCAAGTGACAGCTGCTGCTTGCTGCCTTCTCCCAGAGGGGACCACATCTCAGCCTTTTACCCCTACTGTCCATGCCCCTTGCCAGCAGGAAGTAGCCAGAGAGAATCTTCACCCTTTTTCATAATTATCAAAGGGCTGGATTGTAAGGTCTGCACAGGGACACCTCCTTCCATCTTGGCTAAGTCTCCACCCAATATCTGTTACCTAGGTAACTGGCAGACCTGGAAGCAGTCACCTTCTCCTCCTGCTGGGTCACAGCCTGGGCCACCTCTGGTCACATGCTTCCTCTCTGACCTTAGGAAGGACTTCTCCTGCCTGAATAGCATGTGGTGTTCTCTTCATCAGCTACCTAATGAAACCTACCTATTTAATATACCTTACAGTATATATACACAGTGGGGTTAAGTAGGATATGTCAATGATATTCTTAGCAGGGGATCTCAATAGCCCAACTGATAAGTGCATAAAACCATATATAATGAAGCATAGCAACATGAACTCCAAGGACTGGGGAAAAAAAGGTTCTTATGCCATGCATGCAGTTATTTCTATTTTTTCTTCTGTGTTAGTGTTCTGTACCCTTTGTCCTGTATAGAAATTTATCTGGTCCATGGAAGGTAAATGGAATCACAGAAACAGCAGGACACAGGATGAAGTAATGCAACAATGATACTCCTTTGACACTATGTTGGAAATGTTGTGGGGAGGGAAGGGAGCAGGGAGGGATAAGAGGGAAGAAATGAGGGAGGGGGTAACTGTTTAAAAAGAAATGTACTCCTTACCTTACATATGTAACTGTAACCCTGCTGTTCATCACCATTATAATAAAAATATAAAAAATATAAAATATCCTAACATTTTATGTATTGTTACATGTTGAAAGAATATATTAGGTTAATTAAAATAAATATTAACATTAATTTACCCACTTCACTTTTTATGCCTAAAAATTTAAAAATGCTGTCTGCATCATATCCTATTGAACAGACTGTCCAAACCATCTATAACTTACTTTTAGTCTGCTTCCTTGTGCATCAGCCATATTTGTGGGTAATTTTTTTCTGAAATGAAACTTCCCTTCTCTTAAGGGGTGATATTATTTATCATACCACTTAGCAAGATGCTAAGAGCCTGAAGAACCTCTACTTAACAATACTTTTTTTGTTAACAGGCAGTTTTGATATTCAGAATGAACAAATGAGATGAATGTTAAAATTTTGTCTCTTTTCCCCTGAAATTACTGTTAAAACATTTCCTCCTCTATTCCTGAAGTTTCCATGGGAGCTTGGGACTATATCAGACACTCTTTGCTTCTGGAGGTAATGCATTTTTCATTTCTGTGAATTTGGAAGGGACTTTTGAGAGCACTTCAGTTCCTCATATTTCCTCTTCCTTGTCTGAGAAAAGACACTGAGACACTGAATAAGACTCTTGGAACATGTGTTTTTATTTTCCTCCATTCACAGGCTTGCTCCTTTCTTTTCCTTTCCACTCTGGGACTTGCCTCAAACCCACTGTCCCTCAAAGGGACTTTGTTTCCTCCTTTTTTAACGACATTTTCAAAGTAGTATGGCAGAACACTGATTTTGAGGGGGGCAAAGGAGGAATTGAATTGATAAATTTTCAGTGCTACAGTTTGGTTCCTATAACTCAGTTTCATATAGAGGGGCTGAGAGCTGGGGTCCAGGTCAGCAATCTCCATTCAAACATAGTCCTACTCTCCTGCCCATATCCCTGGGTGGGGATGGGAGAAGGTGTGGAGATCAGCATAGATTAAGCCTCTTTCCTGGCTGGATATGTTGTAAAGAATGGTGTCCCCATTCTTACTCTGACAGCATCAGTATTTCAAATCAGAAGTACACCCAAATGCATTCCAATAGGTGTGTGTGTGTGTGTGTGTGTGTGTGTGTGTGTGTCAGAACCCTTATAAAAAGAGTTAAATATGGCTGCTCAGGTGTCACCTAGCATAGAAGGGAATAGGAGAAACTACCACCAAGAAAAGACACCTACAAGTGTTCTGGGAAGACTCCCAATTAAGTTCTCAATTCCTAAAATGGGAGAAGGGGTTGGTCATGTTGGAGTGTTGTGGGTGACTGGCCTGGGGAGAATTCACTAGAAATCTGATATTCTTCTCCACACAAGGCATCCTTTAAACTAATTCTAAAGCAACCTCTCCCTGTCAGGGCATCCCTCTAGGTGCTGAGTACAGAAAAGAGAAAGGCTTGTGCCTCATGGGCTTTCCAGGCTAGTGCAAGAGACAGACAATATTATCACAGCGGAACATCTCTATCCAGGCCAGGGGAGAAGTAAAGGCTTGAGAACTTCCAGAAGGAGATGCTAATACTGACTTTTGAATATAAGGTTAGAGAGTGGGGTCAGCAAAGGGTGTGTGAAAGACAGAAATGCTTTTAAGAAAATTAGATGAGAGCTGGGAAGGTGGCTCAGTGGTAGAGTGCTTGCTTTGCATGCATGAGGCCCTGGGTTCGATTCCTTAGCACCATATAAATAGAAAAAGCCAGAAGTGGCACTGTAGCTCAAGCCTTGAGCTGAAGAGCTGAGGGAGAGTGCCCAGGCCCAGAGTTCAAGCCCCTGTAAGAGGTCAGGACCACAGGTTTGTTCTTCACTCTAAAATCCAGAGTCCTGAGGGATGGAAACGTGCTGGTGGGGGAGGCATGTAGGAAAGTTGTTGATAGGAAGGATTGACACCCTCATATTTGCATTCTATAAGGGCCAGTGGCCGAAATGAGGAAGATGGAGTAGACATAGGACTGTGAGAAGAATTCAGCAACCAGGAATGGTCAGAGGCCTTGGGAGTGCTGGAGAAAAGCAGTCTCATAAACAACTGTGTGGTAAGGAAAACGTAAGATGGACCCTACAAATTGCCCTGATATTCATCCCCTACACGGTCCTCCCTTTGAGTGAGGGAAGAATCTGTGTTTTGCTTCTAGCCAAAAGAACATGACAAAGATGGAGGGATTTTACAGATGTAAGATTAAGTTCCTGGGTTCAGTTGATGTTGTGTTAATAAAAATGGATTCTGCCAACTACTCAAAATCTGGGAAAGCAGCATTTTCCCAGTTGAGCCCCAAAATGAGAACACAATCTGTTCATATCTTGACTGGAGTCTGTAAAACTGAGCAGAAGACCCAGGAAACTGCAAGATAGTGAATGCTGTCAGTAATTTGTTCTGGGGCAACAGACAATGAATACAACCTCCCAAGTTCCTATGAGCCCTAAAGGAGCAGGAGGCAGTGATAACTGAAGCTAGCATTTATGAAATATTTGCTGTTTGCTGTACACATTGCACTCAGATCTTGCACAGCTCTAGTTTATTCACCGCAATAGCAAATTGCATGAATTTACATTTTACAAAGGTATTCTCTTAGCATCTCCTCCTCCATTTTGGTTTGACTGCTTCCATCTTAGGTCCTAGTCCCTTTCCCCGAAATTGGTTGAGCTGGCCAGGCCTGGCCATAATTGTTAGCTCCTATTCCATTCCCAAAACGACAAGTATCTCCAGTCTCCAGCTGCATCAGCGGAATGCTGTCCACCCAAGTCTAACCACAACTGCTGCCCTGCCCTGGATTTGGGCTACCTCTGCTATCTGGCAGAGCATTCCCCAGCTCCAAGTGGAACCCTCCAGTAGGGGGCAAGGGTTTCCTAGACTGTCAAGGCCCCAGACTGTGTGAGAAAACTAAGCTAGAAAATTGACCCTTTACTAAAAACAAAAAGATGCCCTAAAGGGAGACCTTAAAACATATTTCATACTTACTTGGGCCCTATTTCCTCCTGCCTAATTAGATTGGCACCTGCTGGGCCACTACGTTTTGCATACCCCCCTCCACCTGCTCCAGACTTTGCTCTCTGTGGTGGATTCTTTGGTGCCCTGCCCCCCACCCTTATACTCCTGGACCATAAAAGATACCTCCTTCTTAGGGACAGGCTGCTACACTCTATCCTGAGAGAGAGCTAGCCTGTCAGTCCTCTGCTGACAATAACTCCCCTTTCTCTGTACGTGACTGTGTGTCTGCATGGTTCTCTGGGTTGGTGCTTTCATTGGTGCCATGATTGGAAACTAGGCTCCCCCGGTGAGTTTTGCTTTTCCCCTAGGGGAATCTGAGCTGTCCCTGGGACCTGGTAGCCAGCTCAGGCCCACACCCAGACAACTGCCCAGGTGAATTCCTCCTGACCCAGTGCCTTTCCTGCATTCAACACTGGTTGATCCACCTCTTTTCAGTGATGAGTGACCAGCGTCAGGGCTCGGGTTTTCTTCATGGAGATTCATTTTCCAACAGTGGGAAAACCTTGGCATTGAGTCCCACCGAGCCCTTTCTTGGAGGCCTAGGCCACTAGCCAGTCAGTTTAGGCCGGAGAACCAACAACTGCATGGTGATGACCCCTCTTGTTGCTTGTGTTCTGGACCCAGCAATTGCGGGTGATGACCCATCTTGCTGTCTGTTCCCTTTGTTAGTTGGCCAGAGTTCCCCTGGGGACACCCGTGGACGCTCTTGGGTCAATTCTGTGCTCTCACCATGAGAGGAGTCCCATTTTAAATCCTCAGGATTCTGCTCTAGACTGTCTTTTGCAGAATTTGGCGCCTTTAAAGCTCCTGCCTGACCTTAAGCCCCCAAAGCTTATATGCTAATGTAATCAAACTTGGCTCCAATATTCACTGGACAATAAGTCCACGTGGCCCTCATAGGACACTGGACCCCAACATTTTATGGGACCTACTTACAAGTTCTGTCAGTCCTTCAGACTAAAAATCATTTGCCATTAAATTGCCTCCATTCCAGCCAAAATTTCTCCAACAAAATGGCCAGTGGTTAGTCTAAGTCTTTTCTCTATCCTCACTCTTGTAACTGTATTCTTCCTCTCTGCAGCCAGTTCAGATTCTCTAAGTAAAAATTGTCTTCTAAAAGCAAAACTCTTCTGGGCCTGCCTGCCTGCGTGGCTGACAGAGGGTGGGGTAAGTACAAGCTTCCAAAGGTAAAGCAAAGTTGCCTTGTAACTTCTTTCTCCTTTCCCTACCCCCACCCCCCAAAAGAATCCCATAATGGGAGCAGTTTCACAGATACCATCCCTAAAATAAACCAGTACTTTTCTTTCCTGAGTCTATTCCAGGATCTGGATTCGTTGTCTCTCCCTTAAGGCAAAACTCCTCTAGGAGGTTGCTTTAGGCTCCCTGGAGAACCCACCCTTCCCTCATTTTCTCTACAGGTCATGGAGATTAACACCCACCTAGGAAGAGACCAAGGCCATGGGGTGGGTTTTTGTGCAGCCTCTACTCTAACAGCAACTTGCTCATCTTCACTCCTTTAGGTTCAAAGGTCACTTTATATGGGAAGATGTCTCATTACCTAAATTGTTTGAAAGGTTTTCCATTCTTGTTATCAATGTTTGCTTAAGCATGGAGATTGTTAAATTCTGCTTGTTGTTGGCTAAATCTTAAATTTTGTCTTGCATTTTTTTGATATGTGATTTTTGATATATGATTTTTTTGTTTCTAGCATTGCTCATGTGACGGATTAAATAGAGGATTGGGTTTTATAGGTGCCGTCTTGGTAATGTAGTAGATGATAGGAAATTTCCAAAAACTCTTGGAGGTGGAGTCCCACGCACCCAGGTAATAGGTGTACCTTAATTTCTACAGGCAGGGGTGGGGATGTGGACAATAGTGTACTCAAGACACACTTTGAACTCAAGCTCCCTCTAATCCTGCCCCCTGACTATGACTCTGTTTAGGCTGCAAGCAGCTCGGGTGCCATTATGTGCCATGCCTCATGTCTCCTGACTACTCAGGTCATCATGGCATCCTTCTTCAGCTTCCATGAATGTTGATCTCATTTGTTCAGATTATTTTTCTGCTTTCTTTACTATCTCATGGCTCAGTTTCCCAACAGTATTAAGGCAAAGTCTTCAGTCAATTAATCAAATGTCAATTTGTATGTTTATGTGTCTTGCTAACAAAGATGTTTAAACAAATTCTGTTCTGGCTAGCTAGCTCCTGGTGATCTATGAAAAAGCTCGTTTGTTGGCAAAAGTATTTGCTGTTTTTGTTTTTCTAACTGACCACACAGTTCTATCATATTGGGCAAAATAATGTCATTTAACACTAGAATTCCAGAGAACTTACACAGCCAATTTTCTTTTTTTTTTCCTTCAACCTCCACCCCCCCCAAAAAAAAAACCTGAGCATGCTAAAACTTTTGTGCACAAGTATGTGTGTGTGAACATGTTCAAAGTAATCTCATTGTAATACATAAAAACTGTCATCATGGTGTAAAAATTATTTGCTTTTTAACATTTGTAACTAATGTGGATCTTGTATTAAGGAAGTTAATTATCAACTGTGCTGCTTGCCAAAAAGAGAAACGTTTATCAATAGAAGCTGTAATGTGACCCAAAGTCTAGCCGCCTAGCTGTGGGTTGCCAAAGTCTAGCAGCCTAGCTGTGGGTGGCATTAGTTACTTGCCCTGTGGCAGTTCTGAGACAACCTAACTCCACCAGCCAAAGGAAAAAAAGAGGGCAGTTTTAAACTCAAACTGCAAAAGAAGGTCATTATATTTGGGTGCAAATAAATGTGTCTGAGTTAATCCAAAACACACATTAAGAAAAAAACAGGAAGGAAATGTAAATGAAAAGCTAGTAAAGAAAGACTTGGGAAAGGAATTGAGGAAACAATGGTTTCCTCCGGATAAAAACAATTTGGAAAGTAAGAATTGTCTTAAAATGTTTCAAAAGGGAGGAAAACAAACCCCAGAAGGTGTGAGTATGTAGCAGATGGTGTAAGTATGTCTTAAAGATAGAGCTTAGGAGTAAAGCTGGTATGTAATGAAGTTTACTATGATTTAAATAAGGTCAAGATTAATACATTCTTTATGTCCATCTACACTATTGTCAAGTTTTTACCGTTTTTTGTTTTTTGGTTTTTTTTGCCAGTCCTGGGGCTTGAAAGGGCCTGGCACTGTCCCTGAGCTCCTTTTGTTCAAGGCTAGCATTCTACCACTTGCACAGCACCACTTCTGGCCTTTTCTGTTTATGTGGTACTGAGGAATCGAACCCAGGGCTTCATGCATGCTGGGCAAGCACTCTACCATTAAGCCACATTCCCAGCCCCTTAATGTGTTTTTTAAGTATGTAAACCACCTTGGGATAGAGCTGACAATGGTTTATTTCAATCTTCAGTAGTACTATATTCAGTTAAGCAGTTGCTATTTTAAAACTTCCATCACATCCATAGAATTGTTATCTCAGGTTTTACCCTCTGCAATATTTAGCCACACTCACGGAAAAATAACTCTGACAAGTATTTATTGGTCAATTCTTAACAAGTTACAGGAAGCTCTACTTATTATTTCTATTGGTCTCCTTGCTTTAATTGGAAATAAAAAGGGCCTTTGTGACAAAGACTCCTTTGATCTGAGGATTGCAGTTCAAAGCCACCCCAGGCAGAAAAATCCCTCAGACTCCATGTTAGCGAAATGAGTCCCTACCTATAGCTTAGTCTACTCCTTCTCTTCTCCATAGCTTAGCATGCCCCCTTCCTAGGCAACACCAGGCAATACCAGGCAACACCATGTAGTAAAGGCAATAATCAGCTTCCAACCCCCTTTACCTTGGGATGGCACTTCTCTGGGGCAGCTACCACCTTATATAGGCAACAAGTGTCCCTTAGAGAAACCTTTAGGTCTGGACAATTGCAGGACCCTTATCTACTATTTGGATAACAGCCATAAATCCTAGTCCACCATGACAAAGCCCCTGGCCCACACGTCCACACCAGGGTCTCCACCTCCTCCTAGCCCCTTCTAGCCCCTCCTAACTCCCCTAGGTTATATAGGTCACTCCAGACAATAGCCGGTGCTTCTTCTCATTCCTCCCTTGTGAGAAGGAGTCTTGCTGGCCCCCTCTCCTGGCAAAAAACCTTTCTTTGTTCTCTGTACCTGGATGTCTGCGTGGTTCTCTGGCAAAGTCTAAGTAATATAATTGAGCTAACACGCCATCTCCCAATTAACCAGCAAAGATCCAGACTGGAACCTGGTTCAAGAGACTCTTGTCTCTAACCAGCCAAACGCTGAAGGTGGTATTGTGGCTCAAAGTGGTGGAGTACTAGCCTTGATCAAGCAGAAATACTCAGAGACAATGCCCAGGCCTCGAGTTCAAACGCCATGACTGACAGGAGATGCCAACTGGGACAAGCCATCCCAGCAACAAGCAGACCCCCAGGACAAAGCCAGTTCTGACAAGAAATTATGGAGAGAAGTAAGAGGGGATTGTGTCACATCCTAAATAGAGCCACTCTGTGCTCACCCTTTTAAGATTAACCAGAGCTGGGAGATCAAGAGAAATAGTTAAAAAGCTTGTCTATACTTATCTACCTTCTAACTGGACAGGAACTTACATTCTTGCCTTTGTTACATGCTATTTGCATTTATAGTAAGTCTTAGAATCAGGACAGTTAGCCTTGGCAGCTTCCTGGGTCTCCCATACATAACTCAAGACATCAACCAAGGCCTCCTGTTGGCCTCTTAACCACTCCAATCCAGCCCTAGTCGCTGACTAAGGTTATTCTCAATCAGTCCACTATGCTCTCCCCTACCCAGCTGCTAAAACCTAGTACAGTTACATAGGAATTCCTCTTTCCCTATAATATAGGCCACAACTGGATTTGTGCTCCAAACAAAACCTTCCTGGCTTGTGCCCAAGGTGTGCTTTCCTGTGTCATTCATATGAACTGGTCCTGCCACCTTGTCAGTCTTTTGCCCAATCTCACCTTTTCAAAGCCCTCACTCAAGACACTACTGGGAGCAAGTCAAGGCCATCCTGTTACTACAGGCCACTGGAGGCTTCACTTACACTGCCCTGCCTTGCCTAGTGCAGACCTGGATCCTAAAGACCCTCAGCCCCATTGACTCAACACCCACCCCCATGCCAGCAGGAAGTGGCCAGAAAAGACCATGATGCCTGTTGGTTATGGTACCTTTAAATATTTCTGCCACCTCCTCCTCAGGCTCCTGTGATCCTAAGATAAAGCTGGAATGGCGAGTTAGGTACCATGCTGTCTCCAAGACTGAGAAGGAATGTCAGGTCTTTGATAGATCCTTCTGGGGATCAATCGCTCCCTGGCTTATGCCTCTCTTGGGTCCACTAGCAGCAATTTTTTGCCTTTTTAATTTTGTGCCTTGCAGTTTTGATACCTAAAAAAGATTCTCATGGAAAGGCTGAGGACTTTTACCAATCAAACTGTCAACCAAATGCTTCCCAGACGGTACCCAGTCAAGCAACAATTTAAGGACTCCTATTGACTACTTCACCCCTTCTCAGCGGGAAGTAGCACCAGAAGAAACAATAACCACCCATGCTGCTCCTGAACTGGTACCGGCACCTATCAAACAACAAAGGGAGAATGTTAGTGTGTCCTCCCCCAGTTTGGTTTGACTATCTCCATCTTAGGTCCTCTGACCTTTCCCTGAAATCAGGTGAGCAGGCCAGGCATAATTGTTAGCCCCCATCCTATTCTCAAAACGACAGGTAGCTCTAGTCTCCAGCTACATCAGTAGAATGTTGTCCACCCAGGTCTGACCACAGCTGCCTTGCCTTGGCTGTGGGCTACCTCTGCTGTCCAGCAGAGCACTCCCCTGCTCTGAGAGGAATCCTCCTGCCTCTAGCCCCTGGACCATGAAAGATACCTCCTTCTTCGGGACAGGCTGCTACTCTCTATCCCAGCCCTAGCTGACATTAAAAACTCCATTCTCTGAGCATGACTGTGTCTCCATGTTGTTGTTTTTTTTTGGGGGGGGTGGCGCTTTCATTTTCCCCTTGGGAGAATAGGCAGAACACAGCCCCCCATCCTTCCTCCCAGAAATCAGTTTGTCACTGATTTTACTTTACATATTGCCTGCTAGGTTTTTTTAGCAAGTTCCATAGAACCTACTAAATTCTATGTATCTACCACAGGGGAGCCTCAGGACATTTCAGGATTCATCTCTGGTTGTACTTCCCATGAAATAACTCTCTTTCAGAGAAGAAATATTAGGCTACTCTGTTTTATGTAACTTTTATTAGGTGGACAACACAGTGCAGAATACAATGTTTCACCTTTTGTAAACAGACATTAATAGCGTTGACTTTGAGCCTCCCCTCACCCTTTATATGAGCCAGAATGACCACAATACAGTCTGGCCAAGTGAACTACAGGGATTCATGAATGCAGTTTAGTAGTAATACACACCAATATGCAGAGATTTCAAAACTTTTTTTTAAAAGGATCATTTTCTAACACTATCATTTGATCTCATCTTCACGACTTTATGGAATAAAATCAAAAATGTTAATTTTTGTTGTTCTCCATCTGCTGTCAGCATTCATAACAAATGATACAGCAAAAAGAACATGTGGACTTTTCTTTAAAAGGTTTCAGTCATGAAAAAGAATTTAACTTATAGAGTACCACTTTACTAAAGACCATTAAGTTGCAATTATGATACTTTTCAAGAAGCCAACTTGTCAAAGAAGAGCTGATGGTTTCATTTTTTTGTGTTGTGGTATTTATTTTCCTTTTCCTTTTTGTAGAGATCACTTGTAACACTGAAAATCCTACAAGGAAGTTTTTCTTCTGTAGGGCAGGGAAAGAAGCACTTCAAGATACTTGTAACTTTCAGGAACTAGAACAACTACTGATCACAAACTGCATGCTTAAGTGACAGTACTTTTTTTTTAACAGTCAAAGGGGAACCAAATATACAATACATTTAATTTAAAGCAGGCAGAAAGACTAATCACAAATTATTATCTATTATATTGCATGAATAACACAATAACATCTTTATACATCTTTGAGAGGTTTCTCCATACTTGTGAAAAATAGGGCTGAAGTGCCAGTGATTGCCTAAAAGGAGCCATTTCATCCCTAAGGCTCAGATAAAAACCTCAGTTAGTGGTAATTGCACATTTCAATTCCCATCTCCTTTTAAGAGGCTTATTCTGGACAATTACTGAGATCAAGACCTTTAAAACTTCAATTTCTGCAGTCACTGCAAGACAACATTGAACTTGTATTGAACTTGGAAAGTGGTCATGACTCATTCCACACTAAAACACTGAGAATTATCATTATTTACAATGGAAAGCTATTCATTTGCAGAAAGATTTCCTTCTCAACCAAAAGGCTCAATGTTCCCCTGCCTCCCCTCCCCTACAGAGGATCAGATTAAGAGTTGTCAACACACTTTGTCCTAAGGGGTCATGTTTTTGTTCAACAAGTATTTATAGAATGGTGGCAAGCCAGCAGTAAATAAAAACACTCGCTCCCACAGACCTATTTACTCTGGACTGTCATGCGCAGAATAAACTGAATGCAAACCAATACCTTCCATCTGATTCTTACAGGTGAACTAATTCCCGTAGGAATAGTGATAGGGGCCCAATGACCCCCCACCTCAGCTCACACTTGTGTAAAGAGGAAATTGATATGTAACCAACATGCAAACCAGACCCACTGAACGGGAAAGTTCCTAGCTTGTTCACAGTACAAGTACAAAACAGGATGACCACCCCCCCCCCCCCCCCGTGCCCGCTTTGAACTAGATTCCTCATGTTTCAGCCTCCTGAGTAGATAGAATAATAGGAAGGCTTGAGCTACCAGTGTCTCTTGCCCCTTAGGCCTGAACTGGAAGATGGTACTAATGTGTAAGCCTGTGATCTGGAAGGGAACAGCAGCCAGGGCTGGTGGCCTGGCTATCACACACACTGCTGCCACTCCCTCCTTACTGATTCCGCTCAGTCTGACTCTAGAAAAATGACATCAACTCAACACTCGAAAGTGTGCAAACATGTTACATAAACAAACATACCGCTGCTCTAAGGTTGTAGAATTACATTTTCAAGGACAAGAGGCAGCTCCTCTGAGTGGAGCTTGATTTTCAGCCATGAACCACTTATCTTAGATGACAAAGACCTCTGGAGAATATTTAAAGTGGTATGTACTGCCTACAGTCAGACCACTCTGAATGCATACCATTTCTTCTAAAATGTGTCCACCTGAGCAGAGTGCCTGTAGCTTTAAAAATGCTGCCTACAGTCTTCACCTCCACAGGAATGACCTCTGCCTGGTAAGATCCCAGGTGTTCTGGCACACCAATCTCAGACTGACCTGTGCTGGTCCCAGGCGCCACAGGTGAGCTCTGTCTGCAGCAGGTGAGCTCTGCATCCTGTGGCTCACTGCAGGTACAGCAGCCCCGCACCAAGTGAACCAGCTCGCTTCAGACCTGTGCGCCCTGTGAAAAGCTGTGCGTGCTTTATAAAAGCAGTTTGATTTGCCATCAGAAACTGGAGCCTAAAGATAGTCCTCCAGGTTAGGTAGCGAATGGAAGATTTCACTTTCTAGGCCAAAATACTGCCAGGCCCCACACTAGCCTTCTGGAACCCTCTCCATGGGCCACATGGCCACAGGGTTGTTCTCCCTTCCCTCATGGGAAAAGGCACAGAGATGGCGCCAGAGCCCTTCTGGTGCAAAATTACTCTGTTGTGCTCAAACTTCAACAGAAGATTTGTAGCTAAAGAATTTTAAGAGGAGTATAACTTAATGTAAGCTAATAATAATAGTAAAATAACTTTAAGAGGACCATCTGCCTTTAAGAAAATGTATAGTAAGCTGAGCTCTGGTGGCTCACCCCTGTAATCCTAGCTATTAAGGAGGCTGAGATCTGAGGATCACGGTTAAAAACCAGCCTGGGCAAGAAACACCATGAGACTCTTATCTCCAATGTGGCTCAAGTGGTAGAGTGCTCACCTGGAGCTGAAGAGCACAGGGACAGCGCCCAAGCCCAGCGTTCAAGCCCCATGACCAACAACAACAACAAAAAAAGATGGGGGAAAAAGGAAGAAAGGAGGTGTTATGGCAGGAAAAGGAACAATGGAGCATCTCTGGTATTATGGCAGGACCTTCACTGTGGGACTCTCCCCTCTAGGCCTGCCTCCCATGGCTGCCTCGTACTGGACTCTACAGCCCTCAGATGTGGGGTTTATCTATTCCTGTCTGCACAACAGTACCTACTGTGAATTCTCATCCTCAGAAGGAGAAAATGAAGCAGAGAGACCAAGGACTCCAACTATACACATTCGGATTATAAGTGGTAGGGTTTGAAGTTCCTGCTCTCCTAAAACATTCATTTTTACCACTTCAAAAAAACAAATTAGAAGCTGGGGACCAGTGGCTCATTCCTGTAATCCTAGTTACTTAGGGGGCTAAGATCTGAGGATCACAGTTCAAAGCCAACCAGGACAGGAAAGTCTGTGAAACTGTATTCTCCAATTAACCACCAGAAAGCTGTGGCTCAAAATGGTAGAGTGCTAGCCTTGAGTGAAAGCGCTCAGGGATACCACCCAGGCCTTGAGATTCAAGCCCCATGATTGACAAAAAAGTAAAATAAAAATGAAAAATTAGGTGGAGTTTACAGGGAAGATGGTATTTTTTAAAACCACATTCTAGAAAAATATTTCAAAGAAAAAAAAAGCCACAGTAGAGAATTAGGACAGAATGGTTCAGTAAGTGACATGAAGTATAACAAAGTCAGTTATCTGGGCTAACATCATTTCTAACACACTACAATTTATTTGTAATATATGTCAGGTAATAAGTGAATAATTTAAAGAACTGGTTGCATTCATATCATTAGTTTTCATCTCAGAACTGTCACAGAAGTACAAATGAAACCTGTGATTCTGTGTACCCTGAAGGGCAGACAAAAGTTTCTACACTCTACTGTTCTTCACTAGAAAGCAGCTGCATGAAGGTTAATAATGGTTCCTAAAGACCAAGTAAACTGTGAAGGCCACTTTAGTGACCAAAGATAAAATTCAAGGTACATAGACAATACAGTCTTTATTTATAAAATGTGAACATCTAATAGATTTCCATGACCAGACTATAGAGTTTTTAACATATTCTGAATCAGCCTTAAATGTTTATGAAATAATGCTTATACTAGACTTGGACATCCATTTGTAATATTACTCTCGAATTCTTCATCAATGCTAGCAAGTTCTTCTCAACCACCTAAATCCTAACATTGTATACATTAAAAAAATTTTTTTGGGGTGCTGGTCATGGGGCTTCAATTCAGAGCCTGGGCATTGTACTCGAGTGTTTTTGCTCAAGGAGGCTAGTGCACTAACACTTGAACTATGACTACACTTACAGCTTTTTGGTGATTGGAGATAGGAATCTCACAGACTCATGCCTAGGCTGGCTTTGAACCACAATCCTCAGATCTCAGACTCTTCAATAGCTAGGATTATAAGCATGAACCATCAGCACATGGCTTAGAATGCATTTTTAAAGACTATGCTTAAATAGAAACCAAATCAACTGTTAAGCTTTTCTTGGCTCCAACCAGACAACAAATGTCATTGATGTGCCTGGTCATATTAGGCTTCTGTAAATATTCCTGTGTTGTTCATGTGTTTAAGTAAAATCCTGTTTCAAATGCTTTCGTAACACCGTGTCGATCTCTTTGGAAGTGACTGGGTTATCATCTATAAATTCAGATTTCTCCACTTGGCAATGTTTGGGGTTTCTTTCTTGAACTGAGAATGGTATGAACTGAACATCCTTTCAACTCTGTCTCATTAACTGTGATTTCACTCAGAGCAGTGCTGGGCTGCTGCCCTGCAGAGAAGAGGGCAACCATCAGCAGATACAAGGTATAATTAGCAGCATCTGGCAAGTAATGGTAAAGGAAATTCAGGTGTGGCAGGGCCAGAGCACCAGGCTGCTGCCAACACAGGGCCCTGACAAGCACAAGTTGACCTCTGGGCCTGCAGTTAGCCAGAGAATTCTTTTCTTGTCCAATGTTGAGTAAGGGTACACATGAATTTACTATTAAATTATATTCTGATATGTTTATTACTATCATTATTATTTGTATATGTGCCAATACTGGGAAGTGAACTTAGGGCGTACAGGCTGTCCATTAGCTTTATCACAGCTCCACGTCCAGCATTTTGCTAGGTAATTGGAAATAAGAGTCTCATGGACTTTCCTTCCTGGGCAGTCTTCGAACCATGATTCTCAGACCTCAGCCTCTTGAATAGCTAGGATTACAGAACATGAGGCACTGGTGTCTAGTTTTGATATGTTTATAATTATTTCATAAAGCAAAACAAATCTTTTGCTTATTTCAAGTAGCTCTATGTCTTGTACTGTTGGCAGAGAAAGTTGTCTCTTCAAAGCTCTAAAAGGCCCTTTGCCATTCTTCCTAGTTCTTCCACGGCTCATTGATGAGGACACACATACATATGGCTTGCTAGTTTAATGCTTCTTCTTGTATATTGTCTGTTGCTTCTTTTATAACATTTGTTGACCATTGTGTTCATGAGAGACTATCTCTACCAAATGCCACTTTCTGCACCAGCTGTGACCCCAACAGGGATGCCTTAGCCAAGAGATTTGAAGAGATTTCCTCATCAAAACAAAACTTTAGCAGGAAGAATTCAGAAGTCTCTGGCGAGCATTCTTCTCTTCATTATTTGCTTTAGTTTCATTGTGCAGGTTCAAATCTGTCAAAATTGAAAACACATGACATATATGTAGTAGAAAATACTGGTACTAATCAACTTCTCTCTGTGAAAAACATTCTTGCCAGGCTCCAGAGGCTCATGCTTATAATCCTAGCTATGTTAAGAGGCTGAGATCTGGGAATCAAGTTTCAAAGCCAGCCCAACCAGTCAAATCTCAAGACAAAAAGCCAGATGTGGAGGTATGGCTCAGGTGGTAGAGTGTCAGCCTTGAGCAAAAAAGCCAAGCAATATTGAGAAGCCTGCAGTTTAAGCCTCAATACTAGAACACAAAACAATTTGCTTTCCTGCCTGGGCTGGCTTTGGACCATGATCCTCAGATCTTAGCCTCCTGAGCAGCTAGGATTACAGGTGTGAGCCACCAGCATCCAGCAACAACTTTTTTCTCACACTTTAATACTTGGCTTCACTATGTTTTGCTTTGTATCCTAACTTTTCAAAGCACAGTGAAATCAAAGCAGTAATTAAATTGATAAATTCTCAGTCCCTTTAAAGAGAAGGTCAGAGACAACAAGGGAACCAGAGATTACAGAGGCAAAAGCCATATGACAAGACAAATATAAGCCAGAAACACAACCAGGAAGAGTGCTGGAGCAAGATGGCGAGGATTAGGCAGAGAGACTGAGAAACAAGAGACACACCATCAGAAAAAGCACAACGTTCTTCCTCCTTGGAAGCACTAGGGTAGCATCAATTCATTCCTCCCCTCCCCTCAGTCTTGGGTTTCCCCTAGGACAGAACAATGACGGGCTAATGGTTCAAATGATAATAATGGTCAATACCGATAAGGAAATGCAGCAAAGATGCTCTAGGAACTCTGTGGCTGGGTTTGGAGAGCTGACCCTACCTGTGAGCTCAGCAATTTGGCTCTGCCGCTCCTCTTCCTTGGTTTCTGCTGACTTGGGCATTTTGCCATCCACAATATCCATCTTGATCATACCAAGATTGGTAAGAAGTAGCATTGGATCAATCCCTTGACCATTGCTTTTAATATTCTCCAGTACCTTCAGGCACTTGTATGATTTGAGTTCACTGATATTTTCCTCCAAGAAGAGATTGTAGAGGCTCAAGTCATTGTACCCTTCAGATTTGAAATGCAGGACATCAAATGTGGGCAGGATCTCATATACTTTGAGAATATCTGTCTTCTGCCGAAAGGGAACGAACAGAGTGTAGATTACCACAGGAGCCAACAGAACATACACCATGAGGTTAATGAAGCTGAGCAGCTGGAAGATGCCGACTGCAATAAGTTTACACTGGAACTGATCAGGGATGGCGGTGTCATTTCTCAGGATTCCTGACTTGATGCTGCATACAAACTCATCTGAGAGCGAGGACAGGCTGAAGTAATAGCTCAGGTAGACACTTGCTGACAATATGATTATGAGTGTCACTAGCCGGCAGCTGATGTACTTGAAGATTAAATTATTAGAGTTTTTCTTTGTCTTCAAGTATTGTTCTACAATTGGGTACTTGAAGTGACTTTCGGATATTTCCCACAAACTAAAAAGAAACAAAAATAATTTAGACCCTTCCTGTGATAATCAATATTAAAGGCATGCGGATATAATAATGTCAGACTATGCCGGGCGCTGGTGGCTCACGCCTGTAATCCTAGCTACTCAGGAGGCTGAGATCTGAGGATCACGGTTCAAAGCCAGCCCGGGCAGGAGAGACTGTGAGACTCCTATCTCCAATAAACGACCAGAAAACCGGAAGTGGCGCTGTAGCTCAAGTGGTAGAGCGCTCGCCTTGAGCTGAAGAGCTGAGGGACAGCGCCCAGGCCCAGAGTTCAAGTCCCACAACCGACAAAAAAAAAAAAAAAAAAAAATAATGTCAGACTAAAAAGTTTCAAACACTTGCCAGGAACTGGTGGCTCAGAACTGGAATCCTAGCTATTCAGAAGACTGAGATCTGAGGATTGCAATGCAAAGCCAGCCTGGGCCAGAAAGTCTAGGAAACTCTGATCTCGAATTAACCAGCAAAGAGTGAAGCTGTGCCTCAAGTGGTAAAGCACTAACGCTGAGCAAAAAACTCAGGGACAGCACCCTGTGGCCTGAGTTCAAACTGTGGGATCAGCACACACAAAAAAGTTTCAAACGTCCACTATACTTATAACTTCATCAGAGTATTGGGGAATAAAATGAGATTTTAAAAAGAGAGAGAGAACAGAACAATAATAAAACACTTTTTCTCAATATTTTAAAGAGCATCTAATTAAATGAGTCTTTAAAAATTCTTAGAACAATGCCTAGCAACCTCATGCAAAATATTAAATAAATTTACCAGTTTCTGAATAGGAAATGTTGCTTTAAAAAAAAAAACTACCATTTTCTACTAAAGTGTGCAGAATAAGGTAAGGAAATTTTCACCCAAGTAGAATATATACATATGATTGTACAGAACAGCTGGAGACATGCAGTGAACATGTGTAAGGCTATGGAGACCAGGCTGGCATGGTGCTGGTCCCACAATCCCCTTTACAGCTATGAGACAGTATTTTTAATCTGGGAAAAAAAGAAGGATGCTGGATGCTAGTGGCTCATGCCTGTCATCCTAGCTACTCAGGAGGCTAAGATCTGAAGATCATGGTTCAAAACCAGCATGAGCAGGAACATCTGTGAGCCTCTTATCTCTAACTACTAAAAAGCTGGAAGTGGAGCTGTGCCTCAAGTGATAGAGCACTAGCCTTGATCATGAAAGCTCAGGGGCAGTGCCCAGGCCCTGAGTTCAAGCCCTAGGACCAGCACCAAAAAAAAAAAAAAAAGAGGAACAAACACATAGTAAGTTAGCTAATAAGTTGCATTAAGGACATTCTCAAGAGTTAAATGGGATATTATGCTCATTTTGAAGCCAGCCTAAGCAGGAAAGTCCATGAAACTCTTATCTCCAATTAACCATCAAAAAGCCAGAAATAAAGGAGTTGCTCAAGTGGTAGAGTTCCAGCCTTGAGTAGAAGAGCTAAGAGTGCCACTCAGGCCCTGAGTCCAAGTCCCAACACTGGCATTCACATATACACAAATGCATGCTCGCACCTACACAGACAAGGTAGATACCCACACTATCAATACTACTGGCAATAACATGAGCCAGAAGAAGAATGTGAAAAGGCAAGGCACTGTCTTCCTTTCTCAACCTTTCTCTAAGCTTGATGGTTCCAAAACCCTGCTTTCCCATTAAAGCAATTTATCTTTACATAATACCCTGACCTGTTACCCCTCTGAGGTCCATACTGCAAAGGAAGAGACAGAAATTTCATGTAGCAAAGAAAAGCATCCTAACAGAGGAACAGGTGCTAGGCACACATGCATGGGGTAAGATCTGGGGGACAGTGCACGTCTCTGGCTCTCACAAACTGTCACTAGTTGGAAGACACCCCTTTCTCCCACTGCCTGGAAATAGCATAAGGCCTAGATGAACAAGAGAAATGCCAGAGAACCTGTATTATAAAACTTCCTGGGGGCTGTTACCTTTGCCCTAGAGTCTCCTTAACACCAGGAGCGGGGCAGGCACCATCTCTCAGGTCCAGGTCACGTGCACTCTTGGCGGCCTTAATTGCACGGTTGTAAACTTTGTCAAGTTCTTCCATGATAAACTTCAAGTCTGAGCAAAGGTGAGGAGCAGCTGTGAAGCGCCAGAACAGTGCAGGCAGGTAAAGGAGGATTGCAAATAATAATAGGATGTAGGGGAAAAACTGAAAAAAATAAGACAAGTCATAGGTTAACAGACCCTCTTACACAGTAGCCTAACCCTGCTAAGCGCTTCTCATTCCTTCTCATTCTGAGACAAACCCATTTACCCACATTCCTTTTGGAAACTGTGCTCACTACTACTTAAGGCTAAAGTAATACTTAATGGGGTACTTTTTGGTAGTCATTCCTATGAAGTAACTGGAAACTAGATATAGATAGACAGGCAGACAGACAGACAGATAGATAGGTAGATGGTATTTCCTTTTTGATCACGGGAGGAAAACATCTGTATTCTGTAGTACAATATCTGAACAAAATCCTAATTATGAAACAGGTGAACATCACAATGGCCTTTGATAGTTTTTTATTTGTTTTATCACTTTGTGTGTGTGGAGGTTGTACATGCTGCGTATAGTCTCAACTGCTTGAGTCACAACTACAGCTTAGCATTTTGTTGGTTAACTAGAAATGGAGTTTCTTGGAATGTTCCGCTTGGACTAGCTTCAAACTATGATCCTCTAGATCCCTGCCTCTTGAGTAGCTAGGATTACAGGTATAAGCTATGAGCACCTGGCTACTTTGTTTGTTTTTTTGTTTGTTTGCTTTTTGTCGGTCGTGGGTCTTGAACTCTGGGCCTGGGTGCTGTCCCTCAGTTCTTCAGCTCAAGGTTAGTGCTCTACCACTTGAGCCACAGCACCACTTCCTACTTTGTGTTTTTAAGAGGCAATATGGCTTTAAAGCTTTGGTTTTGTTCCTCTCTAAAATCTGGGAAATTGACACACACAAAAAAAGTGGTTAATTTTGCCTTCAGTAATCCAGTAATTACCCCCAATGAAACAGCTGAAATACACAGTTAAAATTCACAGAATGTGGAAGGGGCCACAGTACCGGATCAGACCTGAAGGACAGTCCAAAGTTCTCTTCCTCCTTCTCTATAGTTGGATACTATGAAGTCCAAAGAACCCAACAACTACAGGAAAAAGAACCAAAAGGAGGATACCAGGTCGAAGGACAAAGGTCGAAGGACAAAGACAGTAAGGACCCTGTGGAAGCTTGTCCACTGGGTGCTTAGCAGAGCCTTAGACAAACCATCACCAGTCAGCACTGAGCTTGCTCAACTGAGAAAAAAGACCAACTTTTGAGGTGAGTACATCACCTTTGGTCCTCACGATGTCCTTGGCAAGGCTGTGTGGATGGCTCCGTTATGCCAAGGGGTAGCTTGGTGCCAGATCACAAAACCAGAGCCAGACTACGACCCTTGAACTCTGACCAAAGAGCCATGCCTTCTCTGTGGCTCTACATCATGTTCCTTCTCTGGAAACTTCTCTCTCGTTTTGTTTGGATTTCTCTTTCTCTGCAGTTCCTTGCAGTGGTAACTGGATGAAGGTCACAATGGCCTTAACGCATCACCTCCATGCCACACGTCTCTGGAAATGAGCCATGGAACTCACATCCCTGTGATTACCCATGTACAGAGAAGCTTCTCTGTACAGACCTACAGAACGTCCTTTGATCTCTTCACCCAATTTGCTCTACGGAGAGTATCTTACATGGAACCACCGAGAGCTGCCATCGGCACATTACTATGAACTAATAAACTTTTATTTGTATTTCACTGGTTCTTCCATTGTTGTCTTCTTTCTATTCCAAGACCCAATTTGGGGTACCCACTGAGGTAGGCTGCTAGAATTTTCTTGGTTTGTGAAAGTTTCTCAATCTTCCCTTGCTTTTCATGAAATTTATTCGTTTTGGCAGTACTAGAGTTTGAACTCAGTGTCTTACGCTTGTTAGGCTGGTACTCTACTACTTGAGCTATACCTCCAGTCCTGTTTTTTGCTAGTGATTTTGGAGATGGAGTTTAGTGAACTTTTGTGCCCGGGCTGGCCTCAAACTGTGATCCTACAGGATTACAGGCATGAATCCCCAATGCCACAGTGAAAATAATGCCCCATGTGCTGCTTTATATACCAAATAGTGTCCAACAGACCATCCAATAACTATTTTCATAGAGTAAACAATATTCTAAGTTATTTTAGAATTCTTGGGTATCTATGATTTCCATATATTGTTGCCTATTACTATTTTTTAAGATTATAATTTTTTATTGTGAAAATACCATAGAGGGCTTACAATTACATGGGCAATGTAATGAGTACATTTCTTATCAAGCATTGTTGCCTTTTCCTTTGTTTCCCCTTCCCATCCCTTTCCATCCCCTCCCCATCCCCCACCTCCCGCCAAAGTTGTAAAGTTCATTTTTCGACATAAGGTCTTATACATCTCATTGTTGCAATGGGTCCACCTGTATCCCTATTTAAACAATTTGTGTTTTTCCTTCCCCTCTACAAAGTATACCAACATCAAATACAGTGAAAGCAGGGGTTATACCATGGGGGAGGGACATACAAAGCAACAAAGAAACCATCTTATAAATATGTTAGAAACAATCTCAAGAAAGAAAAAAATTTGAATCCTTTTCTTGGGGTTCATTTCACCTCACATCAACTTATCTGACCGTTTCTGCTTGAGATTATAATTTTTATTATTAGTGTTGTTGTTATTAAGGAGTTGTACAAAGGATTACAATTCTTAAGTCAGTTTATGAGTACAATGCTTCTTGGTCAACATCATCCCTTCCTTTGTTCCTACTACTTTTAATGTTAAATTTTGTTTAAAAGTCAATGAAAAATAAAGGTCTTAGCTATTTTCTTTCCTATCCTTGTTGCCAGACCTCCTGATAGCATTGTGAGTCCATCTCTCTTTACTCCGTAAGAGAGAGAAGTGAGCTGGGCACGGGTGGCTCATGCCTATAACACGAGCTACTCAAGAAGATCGCAGTTCAAAGCCAGCCCAGGAAGAAAAGTTCCCATGAGACTCTTATCTCCAATTAAACACTCAAAAACTGGAAGTGGCACTGTGGCTCAAATGGTAGAGCACTACTAGTCTTGAGCACAAAGAGGCTCAAGGACAGTTCTCAGGCCCTGAGTTCAAACCCCACGACTGATGGAAGGAAGGGGGAAAAAGAGAGAGGGGAGAGAGAGAAGAGGGGGGGAGAGAGAGAGAGAGAGAGAGAGAGAGAGAGAGAGAGAGAGAGAGAGAGAGAGAGAGAGAGAGAGAAGGAGAGGAAGAAGGGAGAGGGAGGAGAGAGGGGAGAGGGAGAATTCTACCTTCTCACAGCTTCACTTTGGGGTTCTAGCCTGGGATAGTCTCAAAATTAAATTAATGTGCCAAGAGCTGACCGACCCATAGCAACACACAAAGCACTCACTCTGTTACTAACTGTCTGGCTATGGGATGCATAGTTCACACAGTTAGTTGGCTAGTGGAAGAAGCAATGTTCACTCAATCCTCACCCAGTTTGACAGCTGTTATTATAGAAATTGCACAACAGCTTGTACTGCTTCCACAACTAAAGATTCAGGCTTTTTTTTTTTCTGGAAACCATGGGAGTGAAATTATTTCTAACTTGGGCTTGTGAAATATTTTTGTAAGTCACTTTTGTTTCAATGCTATTTGAATAACAGCATTTACCTCAAACTGTTCTCCTAAATTAAAAACAGTTCACATACCCAAGTGGTACAATAATTAGCACCAAAGAACAATTCAACACAGCTCATTGTAATTAGGAAAATGAATGTTTAAAAGTATTACACACCAAGTATTTGCTCTTTTCCTAAAATACCCTTGTACTTTGACCACCTCTGCAGGAATGTAGCTGAAAATCCAATTTTCTGGTTTTCTTTAAGAGTTAAAACTTTCTTCACCACCCCCATCAAAAACAAAGAGGCCATTTTTAGTGTGCCTTTAACAAGGTAGCAAAACCAATTCAACTGAAACAAGAATTCAAAATAATATTATAGTCTTTAAAGAACTTGAAAAAAAAAAGTCCTCCACTTTAAGAGGGCAACTACCAGACCAGAAACTTCTTCCTAAGCTCTGCCTACTCCATTTTAGAGCGGAAATGCTCAGTATCGCTCAAAACTCTACCTGTCCTCTTATCTAAACATCTCAGTTAGCACTGACCTCCTCAACACAGTGACAGTCTTCAAAGCAATGGGGAATGAAGTAGCTGTTCCAATCACAACTTCGGCCTATTGGCTTTAAGTGTTCAGTTTGGGAAGATGAACCAAGAGGATCACAAGTTCAAAGCTAGCATGAGCTGTACAGCAAAACCTTGTCTAAAAAACAAATGAATGTGGGCCAAAAGGAAATCTATCACATTGTTGGTGGGAATGTAAACTTGTTCAACTGCTCTGGAAAGCAGTGTACAGGTTCCTCAAAAAATTAAACACAGAACTACCTTATGATTCAGCAATTCTACTCTTGGGCATTTATCAAAGATTATAAACCAGGAAACACTAAAACAACCAGCACAACCATGTTCATTGTAGCACTACTTCCATAGCCAAGGTATGGCCTCAGCCCAGATGTCCCTCAAGGGATGACGGATGGATCAAAAAAAATCGGGTATAGGGATGTGAAGGGTAAACAAAGGAGGAGGCTGCAATGCTTGGTAAGAAATGTACGCATTATCCTGCCCATGTAATTGTAACTCCTCTGTACAGTATGTTCACAAATAAAATTAAATTAAATTTAAAAAAAAAAATCGGGTATACATACACAATGGAATTTTACTCCTTCTTTAGAAAGAATGACAGTGCATCATTTGCAAAGAAATGGAATGACCTAGAAAAATGATAATGAAGTAAGTCAGGCCTAGAGAAACAAAGGTTGCAAATTTTTCCTATGTGGAAGCTAGAATTAGTTTATAAACAAGTGAATATGTTAGGTAGTATGTAAGGAAGAATATAAAAATTTATTAATTGAAATATAGTAGATTCAGGGAAAAACAGTAACTATAATACCTAGGAAAGGCAAAATCATAGCTCAACAAAATAAACACCAGGAAAAGAATACTTGAAAGGGATAGGGTGGGGTCGAGGGGAGGTAGGTATATGAAAGAAGAGAAGAAAAGGGGGAGAATGCAGTAAAAAAAAAATTCAACATATATCCTACAAAATTAAGAAAAGTAAGGTAAGAGATGGGTTGAAAGGAATGGGTGAGAATGTTGAAAGGGATGAAATTGATCAAGACACATTGTATTCATAAACTGCTTTGTTGAATGGCAACTCCTTTGTACAATTACTTAAAGATTAAAAAAAAAAAAAAAAAAAAAAAACAAAGAACTGGGAGCTGGTAGTTCATGCCTGTAATCCTATCGACTCAAGAGGCTAAGTAAGACCTGAGCATTGCAGTTCAAAGCCAGCCTGGGCAGAATTGTCCCTGTGAGACTCTTATCTCCAATTAACCACCAGAAAACTAGAAACGGAGCTATGGCTCAAAGTGGTAGAATGTTAGCCTTGAGCAAAAGAGCTCAGGCCCAGGCCCCAAGTTCAAGCCCCATCACCACCAACAATAATGACAACAAGAAGTTTACAAAATGTACCATTCCTGGAAGGAGAAGCCTTGATGATAACCCAGTACAGCCCCTTTCTATGGTCAAGTTACACATGCAAAGACTGAACAACTCTTCCATGAGATGCATGCCACATGTCTCACAGAATAAAATACAGATGGACATATTTGTTCAAAAGCATCTTTTGGGCACTTGCTTCATGCAGACACTAGATTATGAAGTCCCAGATTCCTATAAACAATGAAAACCCATTGTAGAGAGCATGATCATTTGGGGAAACTACTACAACCGTGGGGAAGGAACATGCAGGAGAGAAGATAGAAGGTTCACTACAACAGAGACTGGAAGTGACAGAACTGAGCCATTGGCAGGAGGGGAGGCAACCGAGAACTGTGGAGAAAAGGACACACATTAAAGGTGGAAAAGGAGAAGACCTGAGAGTAACACCACGTTACCCTTATTCAAGGGTATGGACTTTGTACCATTAGCTGAAGCAAGTACACCTCTTTAAGTGTACTAGATTCAGAGCAGAGGGGAAGCATGGGGGAACTCTGAAGAAAAGCCATAGATAATGCCATAGATAACCAAAAATCAATGAAGAGAGAGTCTGGCCAGCCTTTTGATTCAGTATTCAGAAGCACATAGATGACTGAACTTAAGAGCATGGCTAAAATTACCCAAGTAGAATGTGAAAAGACAAGAGTCAAGCAGAAAGCAAACCTTTGAAGATATAAGAAGGGTCAGAAAGTAGAACGTAGGTTTTGGTTTACATATGTATTGGGGGAATGAAATAAAAAGGAATGAAGGTGTCTATTCTGGCTCTATGTTGTTCAAATATGAAACCATCTAAAGACAATCCTAGAGGAGGCATTCTTAGGCTGGAACACTGGCTGCTCCTGAGGACACAATGGAAAGGCATATAGGTCAAGTGGGAGCCTGCCTAACCCACAGTGTGTAGGGCTCCCTTCCGCCAGCAGCATTCCCAAGCCACAACAGGAAGCTTCTATGATGGACAGAGTCCAGCAGTATAGATTCCATCTGCTTCTCTTCAACCAGAACAGTGCTGGGAATCAGGCCCTGGGCAATGCAGACGGGGAAGAAGTGAAAACTAAAGGCAGAGAAAACATATTCACAATGAAAACTTCCTCAAATCTTGAGAAAGAAATGGTCATCCAGGTACAGTTAGCTGTTAAGACTCCAAAGACAAGACCAGAAGAGAAAAATCTGAGGCATATTATACTTAAAGCATTAGGTACACAAAACAAGGAAAAAATATGGAAAACTGCCAAGAAAAGTGGGAGGACAGTTGAGGATTAAATATTATTCATAATCTTAATTCTTCAACCAAAACACAGACTTGCACACTGGATTTATGAACAAATCCTACAACTTATCACCAACAAAAACTACATGTTACTGAGAAACACATGTTGAAATTTAAATAATGGAAAAGATATTGTAAGCACTCAGAGTACAGGGATAGCTATATTCATACTTAACAAAGCAGATTCCAAACAAAGAGGTCACTTCATATTGGTAAAAGGATACGAAGAGGCAGTGACAGTTGGTAACATATACACACTCAGCATCAGAACACCCAATTTCATAAAGCAGTACTACTGGACATAAAAATACAATAGACTAGGGTTGGAAAGGTGGCTCAGTGGTAGAGCGCTTGCCTCGCATGCATGAGGCCCTGGGTTTGATTCCTCAGTACCACATAAGCAAAAAGAAAAAAAGCTGGAAGTGGTGCTACGGCTCAAGTGGTAGAGCGCTACCCTTGAGCTGAAGAGCTGAGGAACAGCGCCCAGGCCCAGAATTCAGGCCCCACGACTGGACCCCCCCCCCCAAAAATACAATAGACTACAATACAGTAATAGAGTCTGACTTTCATATACCACTTTCATCACTATACAGGTCATCTAGACCAAAAAACAGAAAATTAGAAAGCAAATTTCAGAATTAGAAGCTACTATTGATTAAATTAAGAAATTAAGAGGGTCTGAGTAGTGAACGTAAGAGTCATGGTTGGATGAGTATTTAGGAAGTTTCTTTCTCTGTTTGAGTATTGTTTGAAAGGAATACAGCTAGAACTGGAACCAAAGGAGGCATTATGTTTCCAGAAAAGTCTCAAGGAGAAGGATTGCAAACTACAGTAGTGGCTGTGGGATCAGGCTCTAAAGGAGAGGGTAGAGAGATTTAGCCAGTTAGTGTGAAAGTTGTTCCAGAACATGGAGGCACCAAAGCAATTCTAGATGACAAGGATTACTTTTCATTTAGGGATAATGAGATTCTTGGGGAAGTACGAAGCATGAATACATCTCTCTAATGGCATCATGTGAAGCTACCCATACCATGGAAGTTCTAACATCTTTCACGATGTAAATAATTTCCATGTCTCTCTTTAATAATAAATTGATGGTTTCTTAAAAAAAAAAAAAAAAGAACTTAACAGACATGTACAAACTATTTCACCCAACAGCTGCAGAATACACATTTTTCTTGGGAGCTTATAAAACTTTCTACTAAACAGATCATACTTTAGAACATAAAGCAAGTCTTTTTTTTTTTTTTTTTTTTTTTTTTTTTTGGGTCCAGTCGTGGGGCCTGAACTCTGGGCCTGGGCGCTGTCCCTCAGCTCTTCAGCTCAAGGCTAGTGCTCTACCAGTTGAGCCACAGCGCCACTTCTGGCTTTTTTCTTTTTGCTTATGTGGTGCTGAGGAATCGAACCCAGGGCCTCAGGCATGCAAGGCAAGCACTCTACCACTGAGCCACCTTCCCAGCCCCATAAAGCAAGTCTTAACAAAATAATTTCCTGTACATTATCAGAACATAACGGAATAAAACTAGAAATCAATAGAAAGAAAAACTATAGAAAACACATGGAAAATGAAAAATTAATTTTTGAATAATGAAATAACTGGGAATAAAAACATCCCATAATAAAATCAAAATGTAAACACAACTTACCAGAACATTTGGGACACAGCATAGACAGTACTAGGAGTAAGTTTGTACTTCTCACTGCCTAGATTAAAAAACCTGAGAGAGCTCAAACAAACACTCTAAGAAAAATGGGTCAAAGCCGGGCGCCGGTGGCTCACGCCTGTAATCCTAGCTACTTGGGAGGCTGAGATCTGAGGATCGCTGTTCAAAGCCAGCCCGAGCAGGAAAGTCCGTGAGACTTATCTACAATAAACCACTAGAAAACCAGAAGTGGCACTGTGGCTCAAGCAGTAGAGTGCTTGCCTTGAGCTGAAGAGCACCAGGGACAGCGCCCAGGCCCAGAGTTCAAGCCCTATGACCAACAAAGGTCAAGTCAAACCCAACAGATAAAAAGAAACAAAGAGTAAGGCAGAAATGATTGAATTGTAGACTAAAAGAATACAAAGAATCAATGAAACAATAAACAAGACTAATAAACTCTTAAATTAACTACAAAAAAGGTTGGAACGACTAATTAACAAAATTGGAGATGAGGAGATACTACATCAAATACAAGTAAAATTCAGAGCATCATATTAGGTAATATTTGATTTTTTTTTTTTTTTTTTGGTTGTGGGGCCTGAACTCTGGGCCTGGGCGCTGTCCCTCAGCTTTTCAGCTCAAGGCTAGCACTCTGCCACTTGAGCCATAGCACCACTTCTGGCTTTTTCTGCTTATGTGGTGCTGAGGAATCGAACCCAGGGCCTCATACATTCAGGACAAGCACTCTACTACTGAGCCAACTTCCCAGCCCTAGGTAATACTTTGAAAACATTCTAATAAACTGGAAAATCTAAAAGGAATACATAAAACTTTAGATGCATAGTACCAACAAAAACTGAACCAAGAAGATATAAATGACAATGTATAACAAGCAATAATGCTGACAACAATTAGGCTCACTACTGAACTGTACCAACTTAAAAAAAAAAGTACTAACACCAACTTTCCTCAAATGGTTCCATAAAACAGAAAGGGAAAGAATGCTACCAAATCCATTGTATGAAGCCAATATTAGACTGATAGCAAAACCAGAAAAGGACATGACAAAGAAAAATTGGTAGAACCATTTTCTTTTTTTGTTGTTGTTGCTCAGAATAGTTTTTTAGAATATACATTGTATTATTATTTATTACAGTCACAATTCTGTATAATAGATGATCAAAGTTTATGCTTCCTGCTTGACAGAAACTTCATACTCCTTAATTAGCATTTTCCTTTTCTTTATTGGTAGAACAATTTTCTTGATGATAATAGATGAAAAAAAATTCTCAAGAAGATCTTTGAAAACAAAATTTAAGGATTTACAATTTTTTTTGTAGATATCATTCAAGAGCACATTATGAAGATCATACAGCATGATCAAGCTGGTTTCATGCCAAGGATGTAAGGATGGCTTAACATACACAAAACAGAAGAGAAACAAGGAGAAAAAATATCTCAAAAGACACAGAAAAAAAATTCACTTAGAAAAAAAGTCATCATCCATCATGATAAAAATCCTAAAGAAACTAGGAATAGAAGAAACACACTTCAACCTAATACAAATTTTATATAATAAACTCACTGCCTACATTTACTAAATGGGGAGAAGAAATTATTTCCTCTGAAGTCACCAACGATACAGTGCTTGAAATTCCTGGTCAAAGTGACAGCAGAGGAAATAAAAAGGATACAGAGAACTGCTAAAATTATTTCTATTTACAGATGATAAAAGACTAATGATTCCACCAAAAACCTAGATCTAATAAACACTTTCAGGAAAGCAACAGAGTATAGAAACCCAGCACATAAAAACTATTTAGCTTTTCTAAATGCCAACAAACTGAGAAACAATCCCATTCATAATAGCCTCCAGATGTACATTTTAAAATTAAGAATAAACTTAAGTGAAAACGAGAATGATATCTACAAAAAAAATTGTAAATCCTTAAAGAGAGAAATTGAAAGCTGAGTGCAGGTGGCTCAAACCTATAATCCTAGCTATTCAGGAGGTTGAGATTCAGAAGCCTGAGGTTTGAAGTAACCCTATACAGGAAAGTCTGTAAGACTGTGTCAAAAATAATTAGCAAAAAACAAGTGTCAGATCACAAACCAAGCAAAACATGAGTTCTGAATTCAAATCTCAGTATCTCAAAAAAAAAAAAGAAGAAAAATAGAAGAAAAAAATTGAAAAAAAAAAAACAGTAGAAGATAGACCTTCCATATTGACAGATTGGTAAAGTCCATATTATGAAAATGGCTATAGCTATTTTTAAAAAAATCTACATTTAATGCAATCCACACCAAAATTTCAATGTAATTTTTCTCAGAAATAGGCAAATCAGCCCTAAAATTCATATGAAAACATAAAAGACTATGAATACTCAAAGCAATCCTGAGGAAAAAGAGCAACAGTTAGCAGCATCACAATATCTGACTTATAATTATATTACAGAATCAATATAATGAAAACAGCATGGTACTGATACAAAATAAGACACACAGAACATTGGAATAGAATGCAGGAAATACACCTACAGAGCTAAGCCATCAAAAAACATATTTTGTATAAAAGACAGCTTCTTTAATACACAGTGTTGGGAAAACTGGATATGCACATAGAGAATACTGAAACTAGATTCTCATCTCTTAGCCTCATCAAAAATCAATTCAAAATGGGTAAAAATCTTAATGTAGGACCTAAGACTTTGAAACTACTAGGAAAAAACATATCGTTATACCTTCCTGAATAGTGCTCCAATTGTTCAGGAAGAGCAAGAACTGATAAGTTCCAAAGCTATAAAAGCTCTGTACATCAAAAGAAACAATTACCAGAATGATCAAACAACCCAGCTCACAAAATGGAAGTAAGCTATTCATCAAAAAAAGGAATATCCACACTATATTAAAAAAGTCAAACTTACAATAAATGAAGAAATTTTAATAGATGGGCAAATGTGGGTGCCAGTGGTTCATGGTTATAATCCTAACTAGTCACAAGGTTTGTATCAGAGGATCATAGTCTGAAGCCACCACAAGCAGAAAAGTCTCAGAGATTCTACGTCCAAATAATCAGCAAAATGCCAGATCAGAGGCATGGCTTAAGTGGTAGAGTACCATGAGCAAGCAAGCCAAATGAGAGTGAGAGACCCCTGAGTTCAAGCCATTGTACTGGAACAGACACAAAAAAAGTATATTAGAGTAGGTAAATTCAATTAATATATTATTATATAATTATAAAAATTCAATAATATATACACATATATGGAAAATCACAATAAAACCCTTTTGTAAAATTATACTACTAAAACTTAATGTAATGTAAGTGGTAGAGCACTGGCCTTGAGCTGAAGAGCTTAGGGACAGCACGCAGGCCCAGAGTTCAAGCCCCAGGACAAAAAAAAAAAAAAAAGGAAAGGGAAGGAAAGAAAAAAGAAAATGTGAGCTATACATACATAAAGAGTATATTATTCAGCCATGTAGAATTAATTTATATTATTGTAGGGACAACGCTAAAGAGAAATATGCCAGACAGAAAAAGACAAAATCACACATTTTGTTTCACAGGTAGGATTTATTTCTCCACAAAAGGATAAGGGGACAAGCACAAAGCCCAAGTTCAAACCCTATTACTTTAAAAAAAAAAAAAAAAAGAAGAATGACACAAATGTAAAATAGAAATTGCTTGGGTATGGGAAACAGAAGGAAAGAGCCGAGAAGGTAAATAAAATGGTAATTATGGGATAAATATAAGTGGACTACTTTTTACTCATTTAATGAAACAGGAAGGAGGGAAAGAAGGAAAGAGGGAAGAAGGGAAGGAGGGAAAGAAGAAAGAGAGGGAGGGAAGCTCAAAAAGTGAATAACCACCCCAAAAAGGTAATGCTTCCCTGTGCATCTTTCAGAAGGCATAGAATAAAGATGCGTGCCTTTAGTTCTTTACCAAAGGGCAGAAACCCAAGGTACGGTGCTTTGTGTCTGGAGGGGTAGCTCCTGGAGAGACTCAAAGAAGACAGTGAATGAAGGCACCTATGCATGGAAGAGAAGAGGAACTCCAAGAGAAGAGAAGAGTCTTCACGTGCTTCTACCTTCTCTTTCAGAAGAGCATGTGATTGCCTGGGAGTAGTTCAGGGGTGAGCAAAGGTTTCTTGCAAAAGGCCAGGCTTTGCAAACCATGTGTCTCTGCCACTGTAGTGTGAAACCAGTTACCAAGGATGTATAAACAAGTAACAAGGTTATGTTCCAATAAAACTTTAGCTTACAAAAAAGGGCTGAATTTGACCTAAAAATTGTATCATAGTTTGTCAATCACAAAATGGATTCTTGCTGTATGGTCCACAGACTAGTAACTTCGGTATTGCCTGGCGGTTAGAAATTCAGCCATGTAGGTCCCCACCCGGCCTACCAAATCAGCTTACATTTCCACACAATGTCCAGGCAATGGGCATGCACCCATGGTCAACATCCTGGGTCCCCACACTGACCTTGAACCAGGCCAGCAGTACCAGGAAGTCCAAGGAAGCGAATAGAAGGATGCTCTGGGCTTTAACCCCAGAGGTTCCACCTTCCTGGTGAGATGGGATGGGAAGCTCTGTTTTCAGAGGCCTTGAGAAGTTCCACACCAGATCAGTGGGCTAAGGCTACAGCAACAGCATACCTCACAAAGCTGTATTGCTGCAGCTGGCAGCTTCAGAATTACTGCCATTAAATTTTCATGACTCTACCAAAGAGAAATAAAGATCTGCCCACTTTGTTAAGATTTGTTTTATACATATACATATATAACATATATATATACACAAAATATTATATATATATATATATCTTGGTTTTTCCAGGTTTCTGTTTCAGAGGGAAATCTCACAATTACCTATAATCTGAACTTGACCCCCCCCTTTTTAACTTGAACAAAGAATGGTTCTCTCTCTCTCTCTCTCTGACATACACATGTGCGCGCGTGCGCACATACACATACACACACACACACACACACACACTCACTCAATCACAAGCTGGGCACCTATGGTTCATCCCTATAATCCTAGCTACTCAGGAGACTAAGATCTTAAGATCAGGGTTCAGAGTTAGCCTGAGGAGGTAAATCTGGGAGACAATTAACTAGCAAAAAGCTGTAAGTAGAGGCACGGTTGAAGTTGTGGAGTACTAGCCACTAGGAAAGGGGAGTGAGCTCTAGGCACTGAGTTCAAGCTCCAGTACCTAGACAAAACAAAATAAAACAAAAAGGGCCAATAATCAAGCAGTCCTTGGGTGCCACCTACTGGTCACTGAGTGTACTCACACCTTAGCAAAGACCATGTCCATTCTCAGCTGACCAGAGGTTGTCATTAATGAATGGAGTGTGAGCAAATGGGAGGAACAGAAAAAAAAAGTGAATGTAGATGGGGAATAACAACCCTATTGATTACACTGGTGCTTTAAACCGCCTATACCAATACTCACTTAAATACTATACCAAATAACATCTTCAGGGGAAGGTGTCTCCTACTTTTGACTGTAGCAATGGCTATGGAAGTGTTTACTCTATGCCTCTAATCCCAAGTTAGTCAGAATGCCCTTGGAGAATTAAAAATGGTTGTGTACAGAACACACCTACTATTTCCTTCTTCTTTTTCCTTCCATACATATGGGAGTTTTGTTTGACACAAGTTTCCCTATGGAGCTCAGGCTGACCTCCTGGCTTATCTTCCTGTTTCTATACCTTGAGTGCTAGAATTTCAAGGGTGTACCACCACTACACCTGGCCATGCATTACTGAGGGGTACGTGAGAAACTAGACATGGACACATTCTCTTGCCCACATGGGACTTTCAAATTTGAAAATAAACTAAGTAGAATGAAAATGAGCAATTACTATAATTGACAGTAATTTCAGGAAAGGGCAGATGCTCTGGGAATGTACAACCACACAATGTCGTAGACCAAGGTGGGCACCACAAGTCTTTGAATGCACTCCAGTCTCAGAATTTGAATGCTTTCAGGCATGAAGCAGCTCTCCTCTCCACAGAGCACCTTTCCCATCTTACTACTGAAAGCCTCCCTCTGACCCCACTGGCCTTTAAAGCAATTTGACTTAGCCAACAACCCTAAGCCTGAAGGTTCAAATGAAATTCTAGGCGGGAATGGCACATAAACAGACACAGTAAGCAGATAAAGGGAGGACACTAGAGAGAGCTCTTATGCAGAGGGAGGAGTGTGTGCTAAGGATGAGCTGGGGCTAAGGCCACCATAGCTCACAGGCTATCTTGTTAGCCAAAATTGTTTTTAAGAAATAACAATATTACATACTGTAGAGTTTTTGTTAGGAAATGACAGAATCAGATTGTCAATCACAACAAAGAAAAACCCATCCATGATAGAAATGAGTAGGAGATGACGAGGGTGGGAACGAAGGTCATGAGCGCCATTGGGGACAGGGAGAGAAACAGCAGCTGACAGTGGATGGACTGCTGTCCACAAGGGTAGACACTGGGCTGGAGAAGCGAGAGGATTTCAGACCCATTCAAGATGGGACCGATGAGTATGATGGCTGCTATAGTATGGATAACATTCCCAAAAGGTCCACAGTGAGAAGTTGGGTCTACAGTATGGCGAGACTTGGAAGACTAATGCATAATAGAAGGGTCTTACATCATTGGGGATATGCCTGAGGGGAGACCGGAGGATCTTGCCTTTTCCAGTGTGTTTCTCTGTTGCTAGCTTAAGATGGGAGGCACTTGCTCCAACACATGTTCCCGATAGGCTGTGCTACACTCACCCTAGACCCAAGCCCCTGGGACTACACCATTTTGGACATAAGCTTAAGCCCAAATAAATTTGTCTTTACTTCCTAAGTTGTCTGGGCCAGGTGTGTTGGCATAGTGACACAAAGTGACTATTACAGTGGCTGACAACATGAGGGGCTGAAAGAGAGAAAGTTAGAATGGCTGATCAACAGGGTGACTGGTAGTGTGGCTCACAGATGTAAAGTCAGCTTGTTTAATGGGTACAGTTTTGGTTTGGAAAGAGGATAGAGTTCAAGAGAGATGTAGTCATACTAAACCATCATTGGTTCATACAGAATTGTCTATCTAAAAATGGTTTAAGAGGTAAACTTTATGTGGCATATATTTCACAATGTTCAAGAAGTACTCAATACCTTACTCATGTAACTATAACCCCACTGTACAGCATCTTTACAATAAAATAAAATTTAAAAAAAAAGAGCAGGAGAAAGACTGAAAAAGACCAGTATAGAAAATGAAGGAACATAAAAACAAAGGAGCTATGATTCCAACTCTTGCCTCGTTAAGAAAGCCACACTGTTGTACTCAGAAACTGACATGTTGAATTGAAATCTCTTTGTACTACTTTGTACTTAAAATAAACAGAAATAACCTTTAGAAGATAAAAATAAAAGATATTAAAAATAATATGAAAAGAAAAAAATAGAATGAAAGCCACACTAGTGTTCACATCTGGTACAGGCTGACTTCTCCAGTAAGGCTAAATGTTCCTTCCTTGGCCCTGTGTTGGCCTCCTAGCCTACCACAATCAAATCCCACAAAGTGAATGGTGCAATTCAATGGATTCACTTCTCTTAAACCTCTGGAGGCTGAAGCCCAAAGCCAAAGCACTGGCAGAGCCTTCCTCCCTCCAAAGCCTCTGCTAATCCTTCCTTGCCTCTGTGGCAACATGACCATCCTTTCCACCAGTGTCTTCAAATTCACTGTCTTCCTTCCCTTTGTGGCTATATCCAATTTTCTTCTTTGGAGTCATATTGGATCAGGGTGTTACCCTATTCTAGGATGAGTTCCTCTTAACCTATTCCTAAATAAAGACACACTGCACAGTTCAGGGGGTTAAGACATCAACATACCTTGTAGGAGACGTACTTCAACCCACAACACTATCCAAGTCTTAGTCCTCACAACTTTCTCACCCTCTTAGCAGCATTTGGCACAGTAATCAGCACAGGCTGCTTTGAATGCTTTCTAATTATTATTATTTACAGGCTGTTTGACCTTCATTTCCCTCATCATAGCTTTCACATTTTCCTCACCACTCCCAACTCTTTTCCCTGCCAGTTCCTATTCCACCTCTCCAGACCCCCCCTCACCTACACTCCTTCCCTAGGAAATTCCTCCAGTTCCACACCTTCCATACAATCTAGCTCCTGACAGATGCCATATTTATAGCTCCAATCCACCCTGCCTTCTCAGAAACCATATCCTTCCATGTACTTGGAATATCCACTGAGCCACACAGAGCTCTGTGGTTTTACTCAGATACCTGCTTCCCTGGACTTCATCAAAGCAGTAAGCAACCCCACCTTTACCCAACACTGTGGTTACATCCTAGATTCTGACCTTTCCCTCATCCTCCTACTTCCAATCAGTACATCTTTCTGGACGCCCATCTAAGACATCTGGTGCCTGTCCACTTTGCTCCACCTCCAGTGCTACCACATCTGGCCACACCTTTCATGTGCATACTCCAGCTCAGCAGAACTGAGTAGCTATATCAGCAACTATCTGATCTGTATTGTCAAAAAGACCTTGCTGTCTGGCTCTCTGAGGAAAGTTTGCTGATCTCTGGCCTAAACTCTCACATCCCCTTTGCCAATTTCTTTAGTGTGATCCAATTGGCAATAGAATATTCGTGTTCACAGGAACCAGTGGTGCATACCTGTAATCCTAGCTACTCAAGAGGCTATGATCTAAGCATTGGTTCCAAGCCAGCCCAGGGTGAAACATTCATGAGACTCTTACCCCCCGCAAAAAGCTGAAGGAGCACTGTGGCTCATGTGGTAAAGACTAGTCTTGAGCAAAAGAAGCTGAAGGACAGTACCCATGCCCTGAGTTCAAGCCCCGGGACTTGCACCAAAAAAAAAAAAATCAAATACCAAATGTTCCACTGGATTTATTTGTTGCCTTCCAGAAACATGTTTCTCTCCTCTTATATCCCCTGGTCAACACTCTCCCTCTGTGCCTCACTCTATCTCTTTCTGCCGCTCCTCTCTCCTGCACTCCATCACTGAGTAGTATCCCTGGAACCATCATGTTCACCCTGTGCAGGAACCTGCAACAGCTCCCACTGACCCAGAACTTAGCCTAAGTTCCTGCCTAGTTTTCAAAGAGCCTCTTTAACTAAGCCTCCTGTGAAGGTACTCAAGGCTTTACTGTTGCTTACCCACCATTTCCCAAGGCAATGTCTTTGTGATTGTGGGGCCTAGATTCTTCAACAATGTCTCTTCTGAGTTTTCTCAGAACTCTCATATTATAAAATCTTGCAGGGCCACATGCCTTCCCTCCAGTTACTCACTCTTCCATTTCCAGAAGACAGACCCTCTAAAACAGGGAAAAGAATTAATTTTGAAGAAACCTGTCTATTCACATCATCTTCATTTCCTCCCCTTCCATTCACTCTTCACCCACATCTGTCTGGCTGCTGCTTCTCCACTAGGTTTCCTCCTGCCAGGATCATGAGTAATTTCATTAGTTGCCTAAGTTTTGCTCTATCCTGACTGCAATGATCTCCCTGAAACTGCTTGTAAGAGTTCAGCTTTCTTTGAAGTAACACTTCCCTGAGTGTCTAGGAAACTCACACACTCCCTTCTCCACCTAGCTTTCTAATCCTTCCCTCCCTGTGTTCTCTCCCATGTCCAGTTCTCTTCCAGTAAGCTCCTTCAGGAAGGGACATGTCATTTGTTGTTCTTTGCTTCCTATCGTAAGTAAAGCACCCAATGGTCAGGTAAGAACAACTCTCCAGTCACCTGGTGTAATTTCCATTGGATTCTTTTGTGTCTAGATCCATATTAAAATTCTCTGAACACATTACTAAGGACTACTTATAATAAAAGTCTGACTTGGATGTCCAGTGGGCCTGTCTCTATTTCTGATTCTTCCCTCATACTTGGTATTCCTCAGAGAATGTTGAACATGCTATGTACAGAGTCAGAGCACAATGTCACCTTCCTCTAGAAAGAAGTCAGTGTTGCTTCCTGCAGGTGGGTAGATGAGACACTGATCATTCCAGCTCTCCTCATTCCACTGGTACGAAATGATTCAAATCAGGCAATAGTCCTATGAGGGTCAGATAAATTCTGGATCACACTTTACTTTTAATGAATAGCCCCTGAGGTTCAACTCAAAAACTTGGGGTGCTGACTAGGATCCTTCCAACCTGGTAGGACCTAATCATTTCTATCCCAGCACTGTAAATCTATCAAGAACTCTGCTCAGATACTCAGCCACATGTCCAAGAAAACAAGCTAGTCTCTTACTAAGGCTTGTTACTCACACTGCTAATAGATACCAGCTTCCCCACCTAGAAAGAGGGCAGGCTGGGAATCTACAAGCTGGTTCTAGTCTGTCTAGTCAAAACAAGCCCTAGGACTCCTGGGTCTGACCTCTGATGGTTCCATTATTTTTATTAGTAAAACATACCCAGATAAAAATCTTTTGAGTTTCTGTTCTCTTCAAAAAATTAATCCTCATTACCATCCCTGCCAACTCATATCAGGCAATCCAGTTATCCATTTTTCTTCCGTGGCTCCCTCAGTGTTTATTAGTCCAGTGACTGGTTACAACTTCACATTTCTGTAATAGCATTATAACAATGAAACTGTAATAGTGTGGATGAAATTTACAAACAAGCTGTTTGAATTGTGAAGCTATGCCTACTTGTGCTGTAGGTCCATGTGATGTGTTGCCCTGGCTACTAAACCATGCAGAGCTAATGAGGACCTGCCCACTGCTAAGGCTGAAAATGAAGGGAAGCCCAACCTAAATACAGACAGGAGTCACTGCAAGTTATCACCATGCCAAACTGAACGCTATTAACAAACATGGAGGAAAACAGGCCTGACTCATAACAAACCAAAAATAAAAATAATGTTTCTTGTTGGGCTCACACCAGTGGCTCATGCCTGTAATCCTAGATACTCAGGAAGCTGAGATCTGAGGATCGCAGTTCAAAGCCAGCCTGGGCAGGAAAGTTTGTGAGACTCTTATCTCCAATTAACCACCAGAAAGCCAGAAGTGGTGCTATGGCTCAAGTGGTAGAGCTCTCACCTTGAGCTGAAGAGCTGAGGGACAGCGCCCAGGCTGAGTTCAAGCCTCACAACTGACAAAAAAAAAAAATGTTTACTGGGTGTCTAGTAGATCAGAGAATTAAACGAACTTGAGCCTTTGGCTCTTTATGTTAAGTGTCTGTGCTTTCCTCCAAGATGAGAGTGCCAAAAGATATAGCAATGTTTTGTTTGTTTTTATGAAGGACAAGAGAGCCAGGGATTAAAACTGAGGACAGGCTGAAACAAAGTCCTGGAAGACTTTTGCATGTAGAAGACTTAATTTCATCACTTCATTAGTTAGAGAATATTCTTCTGCACATACTGGCTAACTCTAGTCCTAGCTCCTTACCACAGAGTTGCTATATACTTCTCTTTCACAGTACTTTCAACCTGTACCTCTTCTCCATAGGATACATTACCTAGATATTGATGTCTCTTACACAGTATTTGCTTCCTACCAGAAAGCAAAGGCATCTATTTCAGAGCTGTGCTGTAGCTACCACCCAGAAAGAGTCATCACTAGGCTTCAGGATGCTTAAGTAACATAGCAGCTAAAAGCATCTGAACTATGTTGGTCCTTACTCTGACCAAGAGACCTTGTGTGTGACAGAAAGGCCATTGACTACCTAAGGATCTATGCACGAATCCTAGCTCTGCACTAGCTAGCTCTGCTTAGTCACACCTTCAGATGCACTGAGAGAGTCTGCTGTGGGTCAGAGGTTCTGCTAGGTATCATTCCACAAAGGCGAGGACGACTTACAAGGTGCCTGCCATCATAGAGCTCAAATCTGAAGAGTACCTGCTTCCCTATCTGCTACATGATGGTGTCAGACCACATCATTCCTGGGGTTCCTTCCGCTGTTCAGGTTTCGTGGTCAGCCACACATCTTCGTGCAGCTGTGCACAGGCAGGGCCTCTCCAGATTCTAGCCTTCCTTTCTATAAAGCACACAGAACATAGGTGAAAGCATGTCCATTACCTTGTGCAGCCACAGTGGCAGGTTTCCAGACCCGCTCGGCAGGGAGCCCTTCTGCTGAACTGCAGCCCAACAATAAGAATCCACAAAGGCAGCCTGGCGCCAGGAGAAAGAACTCGGAGAGAAACAACTTATCTGGGTACCTGAGAAGCAAAACAT
Organism: Dipodomys merriami; assembly: GCF_024711535.1. Lineage (NCBI taxonomy): Eukaryota > Metazoa > Chordata > Mammalia > Rodentia > Heteromyidae > Dipodomys > Dipodomys merriami. The sequence continues at coordinate 8,612,686 of NW_027205381.1, forward strand.
ATTGTTCTGAATGAGTGACAATGCAGTTCCAGACCCTTCCCACACCACCCTCTACTCTTCATTGGTCCTGATTTTAAGGGTCACCTGCCAGGAGAGGGTAGAACTAAGAACAACACTGAGTTCATTGAAAGCTTTGGACCAGGTGTCAGGGGCTCATGCCTGTAATCCTAATTACTCAAGAGACTAAGATCTGAGGACAGGGGTTCAAAGCCAGCCCAGGCAGGAAAGTCATGAGACTCTTATCCTCCATTAACTACCCAAAAGCCAGAAGTGGAGATGTAGCTTAAGATAGAGCACTAGCCTTGAGAGAAAAAGCTAGGGACAGTGCTTAGACCCAGTTCAAGTACCAGTATCAATACACACAAAAGTGTTAGGTATTCTGAGCAACACAGATCATTAGGGCTCAGCTGAAAGGAAACTCTTGGAAGAAGCGAACCAGCATAAAAAAGAAAAAGAACCAAAGTGAAATATATGACTAAACATGGACACAGCCAGTCTCATTTAGGGGAAGAGTTAGGATTCAATGAGTAAGTGACAAGGTGAATCGGTATAGGAAACTGACCTTTGTTTTTGAAACGGCTTTCTGGAGCATTTAGAGCTGAAGGAACACTGGTAATAGATCACTGGAGGGCAAATCAACCACTTCACATGTTGTCGTTAAAAAAGACATAGGCCAAAACTGCACCCCATCAGGTTATATCTAGAAGACTTTATGGCTTCCAACAGAGATGGAGGCTGAATGGGAAATGGGAAAAGCTGGGTTCTGCTTGGGGCTGTGCTGAATATGCTCTCCTAAGAAGGGACTGTAGGACTCAGCTTTCCTCAAATCAAACTGGAGGTGTCACCCTGAAATGCTGCCTCTACACAGGTCAAACTGACACCTGACAGACACTCCACACTCCTGATTCACATAGCATGGCAAGAACTGGCCAACAGCCGTGTCCTCCCCACTGAGTGTGTGTGCCTGGAGCCAGCTTCCCTGGAAAGCTCCTGGCCCCACCGCCCCCCAGGCCCCAGCAAGTGTTACCGAAGGTTACGGTACAGGCAGAGGGACAAGTGGACAGCACCCCCACAAGCAGCACATTCCACTCAACATTGGAACCTAAGTGCCTGAGCTCCAACACAAACTGCATGTAAAATGGATCCTGCCACTCATATCTGACTCACAGCTGACAAAATCTCCAAAACAGGAATGACATTAACACTAGGTTACAGATTCACAGATCTGTGCTGGTTGTAATAAAACAAGAATAGTCATGACAGCACTTACCATAGTACCTGGTTCCTGCCAGTTGCTAAGTGTCATATTTTCCAAGTGAAGCAATAAAATCGTTCTGGTATTCCTTTAATGTATGGCCAACATTCTCCCTTCCTACCTCATAAAGACAGGACAGGGACACTAGGAAGATACCATGCCAGATTTCCCTAGACCCTGGGAACACTAATCCCAGCTACTCAGGAGGCTGAGATCTGAGGATCACAGTTCAAAACTAGCCCAGACAGGAAAGTCCATGAGATCCTTATCTCCAGTTAACGCCAGAGGGAAAAAAAAAATCCGAAGTGCAATTGTGGCTCAAGTGGTAGAGTACTGGTCTTGAGTACAAAAGATCAGGGATAGTGCCCAGGCCCTGAGTTCAAGCTCCAGGATAGGAAAAAAAAAAAAAAAAAAAAAAAGCCAACTTTCTCGCTGGATGGGTGTATGTATGGCTTATATGCCTGGAACAGGAGAGGGAAATGAGGAGTATACTGTCAAGATGGTGGTTTCTGTGGGGCCCGAGGATCTTAGCACCTCTTCCTTTTCAACACATACCTTCATGCCCAAAGATACCAAGAAAGAACTCAGACCCTGGGGAGGAGTTCATGAGGAAAAGGCCTATAATAGGGACACTTCTTGCTATCCAGTGAAGGCATAAATAAGAAAGAGCTGGAGTAGTTAAGTCTCTCTTATTCTATTAAACTTGAGATCTTCTCTTTTTTTTTTGGGAGGGGGTCCAGTTGTGGGGCCTGAACTCTAGGCCTGGGCGCTGTCCCTCAGCTCTTCAGCTCAAGGCTAGCACTCTACCACTTGAGCCACAGCACCACTTCTGGCTTTTTTTTTTTCCTGCTTATATGGTGCTGAAGAATCGAACCCAGGGCCTCAAGCATGCAAGGCAAGCACTCTACCACTGAGCCACCTTCCCAGCCCTAAACTTGAGATCTTGCACGGTATAAAGGAAAGTAATCAGAATGGTACAGGACTCAACCTCACACTGCTCCAGCATTTGTAACTCTTCAAATGCATCCTATGCCATCAATTATCAAGGCTGGGGACACAACAGGAATACAAGGCAGAGAGGCAGTGCTCGGTTACAAATCAATGGCTTCTGATAAATTTCTTGGGAATGTTTATCTAGCCAAACACATACTTAGGAACACAAGCAATGCTGCTAGAATGTTATTAACACCTGCCTGGCCAGGATGTACTTTAGGCAATGTCCTCAGTGAATGTTTTCAACATTTATTAACATTCTCTAGAAAAAAAGTGTATCGAATTCTATCTTGGGATCTCAGGATTTCTAACACCATCAGCCCTTTCAATCACTCCCTCATTTAATAACCTCACAGCCAAATAGGGAGAAAGCCTACTCCCCTTTTACCCTGGAGAAAACTGAAGTTCAGGGAGCTCCGCAGCTCTTCCCTTCCTCTCAGCATTCTTCATCAGGATGATCATGTGGCCAAGCCACAGAATTTCCTACAAGGCTTTGACATAATGGCTAGTCCCAGCAGATGCTCTCTCCAAGTGGCAGGAAAGGGGCGAGGAGCCTGGAAAGAGTCTAGGAAAAGAAACAGATTGCGTTTCACTATAAGCCATTCCTAGTCCAAGGACAGGAAACTGAGAGCCAGGCTTGTGCTAAGGTAGAGGCCCAATTGAGAGTGAAAAGCAGGAGTACAGAACAGCACAGAACCTCAGGGCACAGCAACAGGGACTATACAAGCTGGGCTGTGCAGCCCTCTACCCTCACCCTGGGGACAGAGAGCCTGACTTCCAGGCATCCTGTCAGTGTAGCCAGCTGCTGCAGAGGGATGGAAGTTTGGGCCTTGGACCATCCTGACTCATGTCTCCAAATCATACTGCAGCATCCTTTACCTCACTTACTCTTTAAAACAACAATTGGGGAAGTGGTGCTATGGCTCAAGTGGTAGAGCGCTTGCCTTGAGCTGAAGAGCTGAGGGACAGCACTCAGGCCCAGAGTTCAAGCCCCACGACCGACAAAACAAACACACAAACAAACAAACAAAAAACAACAGTTGGGAGACAAGAAGGTTTGGTATTTCTACATTTTCCTAGTAGTCTTCCGCTAAAGAAACTTTCCCGAATCTCCTTCCTCCACCCACATAAACTGCTGCCTAATTATTCATCCTAAAGTTCCCACCTGATTATGATACATCCTGGCTCAGCACTGCTCTGGGTTACTCCTGCTCTGGGTCCTGATCCAAACCAACAACTGTTGTAACTTGTCTAGGCCTGGCAGGTTTCCAGAGCTGTGCCTTTCCTAATGCTATTCCAGCACCCGAAAGGCTTGTCCTATAGTGCCTGTGTACAACAATGCTACCTTGACAGACCATCCTCCAAGGCCAGGCTCAGGCACCAACCTCTGCATGAAGTGCCATCCCCACAACACCACCAGCACTTCAAAACTATCACAGATGCTCAGAAAATCACCATGAGCCATACAGGCAGATGTGTTTTTATCTCTTCTGGCAATATCTGAAGTCTTGGCAGACAGGGCGCACTCCCTGTCTCTCTCAACTTCATACATTACCTGTGAAACAAACGAAGTACTACTGTGACCGATGTTTTCACGAACAACCAATTGCTGCCATCAGACACTTGAGAAAATCGAGCTCCACACGACCATGCAGCCAAGCTCACATACTCTGCACCACTGTATGGGCTAAACAAGCACTCTAAACAAGGTCCTAGGGAAGGGCCTTTCATGATGCAGACAAGGTAAGAGTTTAAAGCTTATACCCAGAACATTAAAGTATACTACTTCTGGTTGCCCAAAGTTCAGGGGTAGCTGTGTGGCTTTATAGGCGAGTGACTAGCCAAATATGACATAAGTACACAGAAGAAACATGCTCCCTGGGCCACATGGAGGTACTCATAGTATCTGCTAGGTAAGTGACCCAAACCAAACATCTTCTGTCATCTTCCACATGTCTCAGCCTGGAGCCCAGGGCACTATCGTATCGTATGTTCTCCTCAGGTGCAGTCCGGGCTGTCCTTAGTGTGAACTGTGCAGCAGAGGCTCATGATGTAGTGGAAAGCGACACAGGTCAAGGGGAGGAGAAGAAGGGCAAAGGAGAGCAAGGAGCTAGCCCCTGGATTCTCAACGACACCAGTGTGAGCACAAGGACTCTTTCCATTCTTGTCCAACGGCAGCAGGGGAGGCTCTTGTCTATTTCTGTTACTGTTCTCTCTCTCTCTCTCTCTCTCTCTCTCTCTCTCTCTCTCTCTCTCTCTCTCTCTCTCTCTCTCCACTCTCAATACACTTTCTTTCATTTCTTATACATTACTAACATGGGCTATTAGGATAGCAGCTGAGAGCTGAGGTCTGGGCTTCCCCCCACTCCACCTCCATTCCTCTCCTTTCCCTCCCTCCCAAGACCCTGAGTAGGAATATCTTTTCTGGGTTGCCTCCACACTAAAGTGCTATGGGGCAGCATAGGAATCAAACCTCCTGAGGAGCTAATGAAGCGCATCAAAAATCAAAATATGACTAGAGAGATGCAGTTAAATTGCTGATAGAACTTGAAAAGAACTTTCACATGGAAGGGATTATAAGCTGAAATCAGAGTCCCATTTCAGGAAGCCAAGAAAGGCTGGCTGATGAGAACTAGCCCTTACTGTGTACTTCTGACCCCGACTTAAAGGTGAGGAAAGAGAGAGATCAAGACCTCACAATAGCAGCACTGGAACATCAACCCTGGCCTACACCTCCAATCACAAGGAAGAAGAGACAAAGGCACAGGTTATTGAAGAAAACGGTGTCAGAAATGGGGAATGAGAAGAAATAAACTACAGAGTTTCTTAGAGGGGAAAAGAGGGAGTATTTCATACCTGTAAGAAAATATAAGTGCTCTTTATAACCAAAACCTGAAAATGGAATGGAAATAAATTTCTTTCTCATCAGACAAAGCTGGTTCATAGGATTCTTTTTTTCATACCTTATAATCCTGGCTTTTAAAGAAAATGTACTAGGGCTCCTTTGTGACAATGGGCAAACACATGTATCTATCTTAAAAAAAAAAAATCCTGAAGTAGCTGTACAAAAGGGTTTCAATTCAGCATGTCAGTGAGTACAATACAACTTGATCAATATCATCCCTTCCATCAATTCTCCCTATCTTTCCAAGATCTACCAATTCCCTCAACTTACCTAGTTCCATTTTCACATATGAACACTGAACGATATGTTCCTCTTTAAAAAAATTTCTTTGTGCTGTCCTGGGACTTGAACTCAAGAACTGAGCAGTCCCTGAGCTATTTGCTCAAGACTAGAGCTCTACCACTTGATCCACAGTTCTACTTTCAGCATTTTTGGGGTAGTTTATTGGAGATAAGGGTCTCACAGACTTTCCTGTACATATCACCTGATGTAGAAGAAGTAGTTGTAATGTCAAAGCTCATAGAATTCACAAACATTATAGAACATGATAATGACAATTTGCCTTGTGAAGGTTATAATGTGTTTGTGACTTTAAATATCATTATACTACAATACTGTGAAATTTATGTAATCACTTAATATCATAAAAATATTTTTTAAAATATTTAAAGCCAGTCCAGCTTCCAACTGTGATCTTCTGATCTCTGCTGCATGAGTAGCTAGGATTACAGGCATGAGCCATGGTTGCCCGGCATACATCTCTCTCTAAATAAGTTCCAAATACTTTACTAAGCCCCACTGTTCAGAACAAGAAACAAAACATTCATCATCTTAGAATGTATAATTTCCTATTTAATGTTCCAAAAGGCCGATCAATAAAGCAACTCTCTTACTACCAGAAGAGAATGATCAGACTACATGGTCTAGATGTGACCCACATTGCCCACAGCCAAAGATGAAACTATAAGCTAGTAAGCCTAACCAGAGCCTCTTCAAGGCTCCTTTAATTCTATCAGGAACACTGGTGTAGCAATAGGATCTTCCAAGTACTAGAACAGAAGTGAAGAGAAACTGGACAGGGGCCATGACCACAAGTAACCATGGGGCCAGGCGTATTTCCCCATCAGGGGCAAAAGACAGGGAACTAAGTGGCCGACGTGGGGTTTTTCTTTTGTGGTGGCAAATCCAGGATCTTAGCGTCTGTGTGTGTGAACACACACACACACAAACACACACACACACACACACACACACACACACGACAACTATCTCATGAATAAAAGTTCTGTGACTACATACCACATTGAAAAGTAAAGCAAAAGAGTCATTCAACTATGTATTAAAGATGTAAAAAAGAGTAACATTAAAGATATTTTCTCATCTGAGATTAACTATCTCAGAAATAACATCAGAGATGCCTAGCACAGTCAAAGTGATTGACATTTTGTTGTATTTGCTTCATCCTCCCCCACCCACCCCTGAAACCTGGTTTATTAGAAGAAAAGGAAAATTTTTCTGGACACAAAGAAATTTTTATCCAAAGAAAATAAAATCTATTAAAAGCTACCAGAATATGGATGATTAGATAAGTACAACATAGAAAAGAAAGATAAAGACAAACTCTATATCTCTGAAGTTCTGAGAAAAACCTTGGAGGAGAAACCTTAGAGGGAAACGGGGAAATATACAAGAGAGGAATCCATCAGCTGCACTGGACACTGATGAAAATGAACTAAGCAACTCAAGGGCAAAGATGGGAGGGAGAGAATGAGAGGGAAAGAGGGAACAGCTTACACTAAGTAAAAGGAAAGAAATGTACATATTACCCGATTTGGAAGAAACAGTTGTATTGTCAAAACTCATAGAATTCACGAACATTATAGACCATGATAATGACAATTTGCCTTGTGAAGATTAAAATGTGTTTCTGACCTTAAGTATCACTATCCCACAATACTGTGAAATTTATGTAATCACTTAATCTCAATAAAAAAATTAAAAAATTATTGTAAAGGTGATGTACAGAAGGGTTACAGTTATATGACAGGTAACAAATATTTCTTTTTGAACAGTGTTACTAACTCCCTCATTTTCTCCCAGTTTTTCAATTTTTTTTCAGACCTACAGAAAAGTTAAAAGGATATTACAAAGACATCTCATACTGTTCATACCTGGCCATAAGCCCTCTCTCTATGTATGTCTATAAGCCCACGGGCCATACATGACTGGAAAAGTCATTTAGTACACGGCTATACAAATATATATATGGCTATACACATTTTCTTCTCATCTTCTTAGCTGCCAACAGCCATGGGCCTTTATTAATACTTTCATAAGACTCACAAAATTGGCCCTTGGCAGAAAAAAATATTCTCCATCCCTGGAACATATACATTCTTATCCACCTATGTGTGTGTGTGCGCGCGCGCATGCAAGTGCATGCACACACACATATATGCACGCAAGTCCTAGGACTTGAACTCAGGATCTAGGTGTTGTCCCTAAGCTTTTGTGCTTAAGGCTAGCACTCTACCACTTGGGCTTTCCTGCCCAGAATGGCTTTGAACCATTATTCTCAGATCTCAGGCTCCTGAGTGGCTAGGATTTCAGGCAACACTGGTGCCTGGGTTTTTTTGTTTTTTTTGTTTTTTTCCCCCAGTCCCTTAAGGGTTACTTGCAGAGATTTATCATCCTTAAATCCAAGAACATTCTCTTCACCCAATGCAATCACCCAACTAAAACATACCCTGGACATAATCTGTTATCTATACAGATTGAGTATTCCTTATCCCCTTCGATATGAAGTGTTTCAGATTTCAGAATATTTGTGTAAACTTTAATGGTTGAGCATTCACATAACCTGAAAAATGTGAAATGCTCCAGATTTTAGAATATTTTGGATTTCAGATTTTTCAAACTAGGGATCCCCAATCTATATCCATATTTCCAAAACTATTCTTTACACCAACTTGTCTGCTCTCCAATCAGGACCCAATTCTGTACCGCACACTGAGTTTAGTTCTCATGGTCACTTGATCCTGGAATGGTCTACAGCCTTTCTCTATCATTCACAACACTGAGATGTGATAGCGGATAGTCACAAGCTCACTGCTTTGTACAATTATCCCATCCCACTGCCTAGATTTGTGTTTGTATATTCTGCAGTATGGGAGGAATTCTATGGAAGGACTTGGGTTTTCTCCAGGATACCACCTTGAGAAGTGCCGGATGACAGTTCTTCCATGATGACATTGGTCAAGATTCCATCAGTCAAGTCTCTACTATAAAAGTGCCTTTTTCCCCTGTAAAATACTGAGACATCTAAGTGAAGATTCTTGGAAACCATGTCAATATTGTATTAGGTATGCATCATATTCCTCTTCTACTTGCTTCCTCCATTACTTTTATTTGATAGCTCAAACCATTCATATGGTAAAAAAAAAATCACACATAAACCAATGTGACTTCCATATCATATTGCTATCACTCCCCTCAGTCAGTACTGTTTACCTCAGCTCTGATCACTGCCCCATCCTAACACAGGATCAACCCTTTGAAGGGACAGTATTTAGTGAACATCCTGTGAGAAAAGAATTCAATGTTCTCGTTCTATCTGATAACAGAAACTTGTGAGCTAGTTAACATTATTCTCATTTAAAGATGAGGAAACAGAGGTTCAGAGATGTTAAATGAGTCCATACTTGGCCAAGGTAAAATTCAAACATGAGTATGTTTGTACTCTTCCCTCACCACTATGACACCAAAGGAACACATGAACAGTGACAGGGGAGGAGTAAAAGCAGAAGAAAACCTGGAAAACCCGGTCGGAGGTGTCACTGAGATTAGACTAGTACATGAGACCATCCAATACATATGAGGTACAAGGAAAGGGCCAGCATCAATCTCCTGTAACGTGATCCTGAGATCAAAGCCCATGTTCTTGAAAAAATGTCATCAAAAAATACAGGTCAGGGGCTAGGAAGGTGGCTCAGTGGTAGAGCGCTTGCCTTGCATGCATGAGGCCCTGGGTTTGATTCCTCAGCACCACATAAGCAAAAAGAAAAAAGTCAGAAGTGGCGCTGTGGCTCAAGTGGTAGAGCGCTAGCCTTGAGCTGAAGAGCTGAGGGACAGCGCCCAGGCCCAGAGTTCAGGTCCCATGACTGGACCAAAAAAAAAAAAAAAATACAGGTCAGCCGGGAGCAAGTGGCTCATGCCTGTAATCCTACCTACTCAGGAGGCTGAGATCTGAGGATCAGGTTCAAAGGCAGCCCAGGCAGAAAAGTCCATAAGATTCTTATCTTAATAAACCACCAAAAAGTGGTGCTAGAGCGCTAGCTTTGAGCTGAAGAGCTGAGGGACAGAGCCCAGGCCCAGAGTTCAAGCCCCATGACCAACCAAAAAAAAAAAATATATATATATATATATAGGTCAGCCAGGTCCCAGTGGCTCATGCCTAGCTAAAGAGGATCATAGTTGGAGGCTAGCCCAGTCAGGAAAGTCTATAAGATTCTAATCTCCAATTAACTTCCAAAGCTGGAAGTGGAGCTACGGCTCAAGAGGTAGAATATTAGCTCAAAAAGAATACCCACGACCGACAAAAAAAAAAAAAAAAAAAAAAAAAAAAAGAATACCAAGGCTCTGAGTTCAAGCCCTAGGACTTGCACAAAACAAAACACAACAACAACAAAAACAAGATCTATCCATGGAAGGAAAGGTCAGATGGAATAAACATCATCAAAAGTCACAAGAACCTGACATGTCAGAATCAGGAAATAAATCCTGCAGCAACCTGACTGGTTATACGTCCACTTATGCTGGTTACACTTCCGGTTTTGGGGTTGCACACTGGGAGAAACTGAGCGTGGTCCCAAGATGAACATGAGAAACAAATGCAGCTAAAAAAAAAGTGTGTGAGAGAGAAGAGAGGTCAGTATAAATGTTAAAGAACTGACCCATTAAGGCTGGGGGCTGTTTGACAGATGCCTTTAAGTACTAGTGTCAGAACAAAACTACTGTCAACTGATGTTCACTAATACAGTGAAACAAAATACAAGTTACTTAGCAATGGAGGGACTTAAGCCTAAAGAGGAAAAATTATGTTAGTCTTCTATAGAGGCTTTAAACCCCTTATTCCTGAATGTTACTTTTAAAAAGATCACATAATGGGCTGGGAAGGTGATTCAGTCAGTGGTAGAGTGTTAGCCTTACATGCATGAGTCCCTGGGTTTGACTCTTCCAGCAGAAAAAGCTGGAAGTAGCACTGTGGCTCAAGTGGTAGAGCACTAGCCTTAAGCTAAAAAAGAGCTGAGAGACAGTGCCTAGGCCCAGAGTTCAGGCCCCATGACCAACAAAAAAAAAAAAGATCACATAAGCCAGGCATCAGTGTCTCATGCTTGTAATCCCAGCTAACCAGGAGGCTGAGCTAAGGACTGCACTTCAAAGCCAAGAAGGATGGGACAATCCATCAAGCTCGTATTGCCAATTAACAACCAAAAAGCTGGAAATGGCACTGTGACTCAAAGCTTAAGGACAGTGCTCAGGCCCTGAATTCAAACCACAAGACTGACTCAAAAAAAAAAAAAAAAATCTCATTATATACAGTAAGCATTAGGTTTCTTTTACTTCCTAACATGTTCCTCTCTAAACTTAAATTTCATTTGTAAAACTTTATAGGATTCCTAGAATCATAAAAGAATATGCCTGCCACAGTCCTAGCATGTGACCAAAATTCAATAAATAACAGCTAAGGTTTTTATTTCTATTTGTCACGCACAGTGGCACAGTGTAGGTTGCAGGACTCCTTTGGCACAGTGTATGTATAATCTCTTCAGTGCACTTATGGTTATTTAAATTACCCATTTACCTATAGTTTTCTAAAACTGAAACAAACACATCATGGAAAGCCTTGAAAACCTTGAAGCTGATATTTTAAAAGATCACATATTTTTCATGAAACAAAATGGAAGTTATTTAGTGACAGAGGGACTTGGCCTAAAGAGGAAAAATGCAACATCATTAAGTCCTTTCTCATGATCTCTTTCACAGATGTCTTAAAAAAAAAAAAAAAAGCTATCTTTTTGAAAAAGCTATCTTTTAAAAGTTCCTGAAACAAAAGAGCCCTTTGGTGGAGAAGGCCATGGGCTACACTCAACACTGAATCAAAGATTAGTAACTGAGAAATTGAAAAGAACTTCCAAGAACTGTTACCATTCTGCAGACCATGAGTCATGGGACTTTTCTGCAAATACAAGGACACTGTAGTCCCTAGGGACACTGCTGAGCCACACCTCCAGAGAACAAGGACATTCTAAATGGATGTAAGTTTCACAGTACAGATGCAGATTCTAATGCCACACATGCTCTTTATTTTTCTTCACGGAATCTCAATAAACAAAATAGATTTTCAAGTTTTTCACCAGAGCAGAGTTTAGTCCCAGGTGTTCTTTGTGACAACAAAACACCAAAAAGAGGCAAAGTGATGCCCTCCTACAGACTGCATGCTTTCATTTCTACACAAGGCAACACAAATGAAGGCACTCAGAGCAACAGCACTGAGGTTACAGCAAAAAGCATTCACTGTGTTTAAAAATGTTTTTGAAAAGGGAGCAGAGGACGGTAATGTAATACAAGAGGGGGTGAATTTTATCAAAGTACACTGTGTACCTGTATGGAAATGTCACAATGAAATCCCTTTGTTCCGTTAATATATAATAACAAAAACGGGAAGGGACTTGCCATGGGCACGGTACATATTTGAGGACTCAAAGAAAAAGGGGCCATGGTCTCTGTCCTCCCAGGGCTAAGAGTCCAAATGGGAAGAGATGAGAAAAGAAATATTGCATGAGAAGTCAGGCACCAAGGACTCATATCTGTAAGCCTAGTTATTCAGGAGATTGAGATCAGAGGATCTCAGTGTGAAGCCAGCCTAGACAGAAAAGTCTACAAGACTCCATGTTCTAATAATCAGCAAAAAGCTGGACTGAAGATGTGGCTAAAGTTGCAAACCATCAACAGTGAGAAAGCAAACCAAGAGAGGACAAGGCCCCTGCGTTCAAACCCCAGCACTGACAAAAATAAAAACAAAGATCGCATAAGAGGATAATGGCTGAACCACAGCATAAACTCATATTCAGAAAGAATCTAGGGGAAAACAGCACATACCAGTACCTTGAGTGTTTGGAGTGTGGACAGCCTATTTGGAACAGGGTATAGAATACTTCCCTAAATCACAAAATATAGCTGGGTGTCAAGAGCAGGAGCATTCTGTGATTTGATTCTAGAAGTGTGGAGAGGGCTTGGCAGGGTGGAGCAGGGGATCAGGACTTGTGCTTTAGCATCTCAGGCACTATAATCCATGCACCCATACTCCTAATGCCCCACCACAATCTGCTGGGGATGAGGCACTGAACTGGGAAGAGCTAGCTGCAAGTCCCAGAAAGCAAGCACTCCAATTGGAATCTCAGGAGAGGAACAGAGATTCTGTCCATGCTGATCAGCCACCTCTGAGCTGGGGAAATGTTGACAGGGCTCAGGTCACTCACTCAAACATACAACAAAAGGGCAGACAGTCTACACAGCAGGAGCTGAGAACTCAGGCTCCGGAATGAATATGCAGAGCTCTAGGTGCCCACAACATGAAACCTGAGCCCCACTAGCCAAGAACTGTGGCTCTTCTGTAAGGGTCAAAATAGGAGTGGGGTTAGAGGTGGGATGAGAGTTTAAAAACATGTTTGATTTTTTTTTAAAAGAAGGATTGTGTCATTAACAAATAGCTTACACTAAGTGTTTGAAGCTTTGCAGCTTCAGTGTATTTAGAGCTCGGATACTTTTTACGACCATCTCACTTGCTGAGAAAACTGGGGCAGGGGGAAATCACACAGCTTGTTCAAGGCCTCAAACCAAAGGGTTCAAAATCCAGGCAGTCTGACTTAGAAGCTCACATCTTAAGCACCCCACCATCCACAAACATTTTTAAAGACTTGTTAAGGAAAATGTCATGCCTACATGTCTGCAGCACATAAGGGTATCAACATACAGAGGCTGTGTGCCAAAATGCAGAGGGTTCTGAGGGCAAGGGAGGTCTAAGTGCAGAAGCTGGAGCCCATTTCCCCCCTGGTAAGCGGCTCCTTCCAGGGACCTAGCTAGGTAGGCCTTCTGGGACTGCCAGTTTCTCTCAGGCCTTCAGTAGACAGTGCTCCTGCTATGCCAGGTAACAAGCCAACTGTGGAGGCCTACCCCACGGCTGGCTCACCACCACCATGCACAGCCTAACTCCATGCCAGCCAAGCTCCAAAAACTACCGTACAGCCCAGAGCATACCTGATGAATGTAATCATGCAAGAGGCAGCTTAAAAGCTGCTTTTACCAGGCCTGTGAATTCACTAATAAATAGTGAATAGCAGAATAAAAGCTGAGTGCACAACCCCTATTTGTAGCTGTGCCCTTTGATCTGAGCCCTTTTCTCCTCTGCAGACACCACCAGGAAGGACAAGTTACTACCTAATAAGCACCTTGTGGAAAAAAGGCAAAGTTCCCCTCATTTTCCTGTGGCAAAAGGTGACACTGCCCCCAAAGAAAGCTATTAAAAGCTACGACCATCTGCCAATGACCCATCCTTATCAATCCTTAGATAAGGGACCTTGGAATTGAATTACCTGCTTTAACTACATAAACTTTCTCACCTGTAAGTACCTCAGAGCCTGCCTGTGAGTTGGGATGGTTTAACTATGCATAACTTTCTTACTCCATGCTCCCAAATCTCTCTACTTATCCCAAGAAAAATGTCTGTACCCAGAGGAAAATACCTGAAAGTGGCTGAAGATGTATTGAAATGCTGTCTCCCCACAGTTACCATGGGATACATCTCCTTTCTCTGCCCTTCACCATGTCTCTTTATATGGTATGTACAGGTGAGTAGCCAGACTAAAAACATGAAACTCTTGAAGTTTGGACTTGGTGTCTAAAAATCTTGATTTTACATATACAAGGCCATACGCAAATAATACGCAATTAAACTAACCAAAGTATGGTATGTTCTGGAATGGATTGAAACCAACAGTTTAACAAAATGGATGAAGCTGATGGAGTTTAATGAGAGGGTGACAGACAAATGGAGAGGAGTGGTGGCACAGCCCCAATACTCAATGCTCAAAATATACATAGATGAAAATGGAACCACCTAACTTGAGGTGGGGCAGGGGGAGGGTGTTTTCATTGGGATAGACAGGAGAAAACCACGGAAGAGGTGCTGCTGATCAAGAGACATTGTACTCATAAAATGATGTGTTGAAGTAAAATCCCTTTATACAACTACTTAAAGATAATATTAAAATTAAAACTCAGGGAAGTGGCGCTGTAGCTCAAGTGGTAGAGCGCTCGCCTTGAGCTGAAGAGCTGAGGGACAGCGCCCGGCCCCAGAGTTCAAGCCCCACAACCGACCAAAAAAAAAAAAGAAAAGAAAAGAAAATTAAAACTCAGATCTGAAGATTATGGTTCAAAACCAGCCTAGGCAGGAAAGTCCATGAGACTGTTACCTCCAATGAAGCACTATAAGGGGAAAAAAGCCTCAGTTTTAACCACATCAACTGCAGCATCTTCAGGACAAGGAGTTACCAGGCTTCCTATAGAGCTATCAGCAAAAGCTTCTGATGAACTTTTCTGAAACAGCTGCCCTACTCAAAGCACCAAGACATACTGACGCTGAAGGTCTCAAAGTACACCCGTTGGTGAGTAATGGCCAACATTTGTCCATTCTTCACCAAGCATCTTAGGTAATATTTACTTTATTAATTTTATTTTGGCACTGGAGATAGAACCCAGGGCCTCCTGAATGCTAGCCAAACACTGTAACTTTAGCCATGTCCTAGTCCTTTGATTTGTTTTATAAAACAAGGTCTCCCTAACTTTTCCCAGGCTGTGCCTGTCTCCAGAGTAACTGGGATTACATAAGTGTACCATCACACCCAGACTTGAGCTAAGATTTCAAAATTTTCATAGCAAAAAGAGAGCCTTGATTTTTACTTTGAATGAAATCTAAAATCCAATTTCCCAAATCTCATGATCAGATCCCTGCTCATCTCTTTACAGCACCCATGAACAGTATATGCACACACATATATGCATGCACATACACATACATTCACACACTCAGGACCAATTACAACAACTTTCCTTCAGTTTCTCAAAAAAATAAAGTACTCCATTCTTTAAAAAACAAAAAACTAAACAGCTTCGTTCACTAGTGGGCCATCCAGCCCACGGCTCTCTTCCTGGGCAAAGCCATTAGGTCTGCCCCACACCATTGAGGCTCCCTCACCACAGCTCTTGTCCACAGCACTTTATGTAGCCAGCATCCCAGGGAAGCCAGCTCCCCTGGGCGGTGGTGAGCTCCCAGGACCTGTCCACTGCTTCGCTGGAAGATTCCAGTTTGTAGCAAGAATAAAGCACACGCATGAGTGCTCAATGTAAAGGGAGAAAAACAATGAAGAAAAGGACAAGGCAGGCATGAAACATAATGGTTCCTGAACTGAGAAAGTACAGGATTGCATCCAAAAACTAACTTTAGTCATGTCCTCATACTAGGGGAGGGGGAGAGGAGATGATAATCCAAGGGGAGATGGCTTGTGGTCACACATATGGATATCTGGACCTGGCTGTTAAAAAAAAATACTGCCTGGATAACTAGTATATGTCTGGGACAAGCAGAAAAGGTCAAAAGCTATGTACATATGACCAGATAAGATGATGTTAAGCAAAATGAACCCCAAGATAGGGACTCAAGTGCTTTTTTCTTTCTTGCTATTGTTTCTAACGTATTTATAAGGTACTATGTGATTTCTTTGGTTTCTTTGTATGTTTCTCCCCCACAGTATTACCCCTGTTTTCACTGTATTCAATGTCGGTATAATTTGGGGAGGGGAAGGGAAAAAACAAAATGTTTAAATAGGAATTCAGGTTGACCCAATGTAACAGTGAGATGTACAAGACACTATGTTGAAAAAGGAACTTTACAATTTAGTGGGGGGTGGGGGAGTTGTGGAGATGGGAGGGAAGGGATAGTAGGGGGAAAACAAAGGAGGAGGCAACAATGCTTGATAAGAAATGTACTCATTACCTTGCTTATATACTATACTCTGTACAGTAGTTTCATAATAAAAAAACTTATTTAAAAAAAAAAAACCACTTGATGCTAGTAATCCTATCTCCTGAAGAGGGTGAGATGCAAATGTTCACAGGTCACAGCTAGCCTGTACAGCAAAAGTCCACAAGATTCCATATCTAGAATAACCAGTCAAAAAGCCAGGCTGGAGGTGTGGCTTAAGTGGTAGAATTCCTGCCAAGAAAGCACAAGGTTGTGAGTTCAAATCCCTGCACTGGCAAAAAAAAAAAAAAGGAAAGAAGGGAGAAAGGAAGGGAGAGAGGGAGGGAGGGAGGGAGGGAGGAAGAAGAGAGGCACATAAAAGGGTTCTTTCATTTCTTAAAAGAAAACATGTCAGTTCTGCTCCCATGAATGAGAACACAAAGGCTCAGTAGTGTTTTCACAAAAGGAATGAAGCCTTATTAAGAAGAAGAATGTTATAACTATTAGTCCTGGAGCTGTCCTCCTGTCAGGAGCACTGAGGGAACGACAGATGGTCACAGTCATAGTCACCAGCACCAACACTCACCCCAGCCAAGCCTGCAGAGCCCACAGAAAGGCCTGAGCCTGACTCCAATCCAGGGGTGGCTCACATTTCTGCCAAGTGCCTTCAGATTATAACGCTTACCCAGGGTTCAGTCAGCTAACTTACTTTTACTGAGCACCAGCCTCATTCCACTCTGACCTCATTCTATTTTTGCCTCAGCACAGCTATCTGATTGCAAACAACCACCTAGTACCAACAAGTAACACCCATCCTACCTACCAAGGTGCAACCAAGTAAGAGCTCTCAGAAAAGTAGTCTCTCCACAAGAGGCACAGCTGTGCTTTCTGAGAACGTCCAGAATCTTTATCCCAGAACCTCGAATGTAGAGCAGATATTAACACTTGAAAGAAAGACAGTTTTAAAAAGACATTTTCAGCTGGGACCTGGTGGCTCCTGCCGGTAATCAGCTACTCAGGAGGCTGAGATTTGAGAATCACATTCAAAGCCAGCCTTGGCAGGAAAATCCATGCGTTTCTTATCTCCAATTAACCACCAGAAAACTGGAAGTTGCACTGTGACTCAAGTGGTAGAGTGCTAGCCTTGAGCTGAAGAGCTGAGGGACAGAGCCCAAGCCCAGAGTTCAAGCCCCATGACCGACCAAAAAAAAAAAAAAAAAAAAGACATTTTCAGCCAGGTGCTGATGGCCTATGCCTGTAATCCTAGCTACTCAGGAGGCTGAGATACTCAGATCTCAGCCAGGCCTTCAGAGAGGAAAGTCCAGGAGACTCTTATTAACCAGCAAAAAGCCAGAAGTAAAGTGTGGCTTAAGTAGTAGAGTGCCAGCCTTGAGAACAAAAAGCCAAGCAAGACCTCTAAGCCCTGAGTTCAAGCCCTGATACTAACACACATACGAGAGGGGGGGGAGAGAAATTTAACACTTCCTAATAAATCATGTCTATACTTTTACCTGATTAATTTAAATAGGAAACAAGTTGTTTCAGAATGAAACATGTTTTTTTACATGTTTAGCTTTAAAAAAAAAATTAAAAAGAGATAGTTAAGGTGGATATCTGAGGGGTAGGGAAGGATTTCATAGGCAAAGAATAACAAGTTGAGAGCTGTCAGGCCAAAAGACAATGGCAAACAGCCAGAAGGGAAGGAAAGGTCTCCAAATACTGCCAGGAGCAGCAGTGAGAGCACAGAAACACATCTTGTGAAATCCCAAGGCAAATACAGAACTACAAGCTAAAACCAAGATGTCACTTCAACTGTAAGAATAGCACATTAAACACTAGAAGTGTCAGCAGTGACAGAAACAAACTGGTGTTGAAGGGCCTCTGGAACTTAAAGGAATACACCCCTTTGGAAACCTGGACTTCAGCCTGTACTCTGGAGTGTGACTCCAGAAAAATCATTTTCAATGTGCGGCGAGCTCTGAAGCTGAGGCACCTGTTGTAGAAGAGATATGTAACAGTATTTCCTGGTAACATCACAGTGTTATTTGCCTTTCTCATTTTGTGTTTTTGTTTTGGTTTGTTGGTCAGAGGGATTGAACTCTAGGCCTGGTGCTACCCCTCTTCAGCTCAAGGTGAGCATTCTACCACTTGAGCCACAGTGCTACTTCCAGTTTTCTGGTGGTTAATTGGCGCTAAGAGTCTCAACGACTTTCCTGTCTGGGCTGGCTTTGAACCATGATCCTCAGATCTCAGGCTCCTGAGAAGCTAGGATGACAGGCGTGAGTCACTGGCACCCAGCTGCCTTTCTCATTTTCTTGTGAGAGCACAAATTGAGTTTTCCAACAAAATAGTTTTTCTGCATCATCTGAACTTCCTCACAGGCACATGCAAACACAGAGACGCAGAGTATATATGGCAACAGGAAATTAAATTCATCTGGAAAATGCCCTCTAGTACCACAAACGTCATGCAGTGGTGTCAGGCTTCAGGGCAGTGGTGCTGCACCAGCCTCCAAGCCAGCTGAAGCACCAAGTCTATAAGGGGCCTACTTGTTCTCTCTGCCAGAACATTCACCATCTGCCACACCAACATGAGAGTTTTAGTTTTCTTCAAGTTCCTACATTTATTTCACTTGGTGTGAAGGTGTGCTGTTATGGAACCTATGCCATAAGACTGTAAATACTAGCACACTCTCATAGACCCTCCCAAAAGAATCAACCAACTTCATCAGCAGGCACATACAGAAAAGTAGCCTGAGGATATTCTAAGTGACATGACTAAATTCAACCACAACAGAGTAGATGACTCCAGCCACAGTTACGGGAAGTACAGAAGAGAAACTGTAAGCAAGAATTCTTTTTTTTTTAAATTTTATTTTATTTTATTTGTGAACATACTGTACAGAGGAGTTACAATTACATGGGCAGGATAATGCGTACATTTCTTACCAAGCATTGCAGCCTCCTCACCCTTCACATCCCTTCCCAGCCTCCCCCATCCCCCCCAATCCCAATCCTTCTCCTTCCTCCCCCTTCCCCCCCTGCAAAGCAAGGATTCTTTAAGTGGCAGCCATGGTATCTTCCGTCTGACTCACTGGGACTGGCCGAATGCCTGCCCGAAAAGACAGCACAAGAGCACGGCGGAATTCCTAAGGACCCTATCTGTCTGTGCCCAGAAATGAGGCTATGCTGGTACAAGAAACATCCTAGCAAGAGCCTGGGTTGTTTTTCTCCTGAAGGTATAAGCCAGGCTATGGCACCCAAAAATCAAAGGACTGGACCTATCACAGCCCTAAGTCTAGGGTACCATCAAAACCAAAAATAAACAAAAGAAAAACACCCTAAGAATATGAATTCTATTCAGTGTCTGGTCTACTTAAAGTTTTGTCTTAAGTTGGGCATCAGGGGCTGAGGCTTCAGATGGATGATGGTTAAAAAGAGAAGTCCATGAGACTCCATGTAGAGCTTGTATTCTACAGTAAGTCGTCATCTCGCTCTTTCCTGAACTTCTCTGCACCTCCATAGGAACAGACGTGTTAAGAATACAGGGCCTTCACATCCACAAATCAGCCAACGACAAATGCTGGAGGGGATGTGGAGAAACAGGAACCCTATCACACTGCTGGTGGGAATGTACACTTATACAACCACTTTGGAAAGTAGTCTGGAGGGTCCTTAGAAAGCTAAAGATTGACTTCCTTTACAACCCAGTCATACCACTTCTAGGCATCTACCCTGAACAACAGGAACCAATATACAAGGACACGTGCACCTCCATGTTTATTGCGGCACTGTTCACAATAGCTAGGATATGGAAACAACCCAGATGCCCCACCACAGATGAATGGATCCAAAAATTGTGGTATCTATACACAATGGAATATTATGCAGCCATTAGAAATGACAAAACAATGGCATTTGCAGGGAAATGGATGGAGCTAGAAGGAATCATGTTGAGCGAGGTAAGCCGAGCGAAGAGACAAACGGTACATGGTCTCCCTAAGTGGATGCTAAATCCAAAATGTTAGGTGATATGACAAAACTAACAGGACTTAAGAAAAAAGAACTCCCACTCATCTGGTCGAACCACTACTAAATATCCCCATGCTGCTGATCACATGTATGGTGTATAACATGTTATATGTTACAGACTGTGATAGACAATTTGCTCCAGGAAAGTTAGAATGAACTTGTGACTTTAAATGAGCATCACTATTCCACAATACTGTGAATTTCCAGAAATTATGTAATCACTTAATCACAATCAAAAAAAAAAAAAAAAGAACCTTGGGGAAGGTAGGGAAGGAGGGGATGGTAGGGGGAAAACAATGGAGGGGGTAACAATGTTCAAGAGGAAGTGTACTCATTACCTCACTCATGTAACTGTAACCCTCTGTATAGTATCTTTACAATAAAAAAAAAAAGAATACAGGGCCTTGTGTGGTATAGAGCTGTACTTTCTCCTGCCTTCATGACAGTGAGGATGTGTGATATCTGACCCACAGAGAATGATATCTCTCATCCTCCCACAGTACAGCCTTGCGGGGATCTGAACACAGATTCCTTTTTACCACAAAAGTACTATCTATACCACGCAAGTACTATCTAAGGAAGCAGGGAACCAGTGTCTCACATCTGCAATCCTAGCTACTCTGTGGATGCCGAGAGCTGAGGATCCCAGTCTGAATCCAGCTCAAGCAGGAAAATCCATAAAACTCTTATCTCTAATTAAACATCAAAAACTCAAAATGGAGCTGTGGATACAAGGTACAGTGTGAGCCTTGAGCAAAACAACCTCAGGGGTGATGTACAAGCCCTTAGATCAAGCCCCAGTAACGGATATCCTTTATGACTTTTATCAGAGGCAATCTGTGAGGAAGTCCAGCTGTCCTGACAGAACAGCACTAATTTTTACTAAATGGCATTTAGGAGAAAAACTTCAAGCAACTGGGACCCATACCTGAAATATTTGTTCCCTCAGGGCAGTGTCTGGCCAGAGAGGACCCAGGAGAGTACACTACTGGGTCCCAGCACTTCCTTCACCAAGTTTCTACTGAGCACTTTCCACAGGGAAGATGTGACTAGGGAGAATGATAGGGAACATGAGGGCTGCTGCAAAAGATCCCAGAGCTGCCCTCCACCTTGGTGACCAAGCCAAGCCTAACTTTTGGTCACCTCACTTGTGGGCAGAGCAAGATCTGATGAGGGAGAAAGGCAGGGGTACTCTGCTCTTGGTCCCCATCACTTGTTTGTTTTTAAACTTTTGTTCATCAGGCACTTTACCAGTTGTGCTATATTCCCAGCCCTCCACCACAATCTTTACCAGCCCAGACAGTTCCACACCAGCACCCACCACACAAGGACTTATACTTGTAAGCTACTGAATATATAGGTGAAAGGACCTAAGGCCCTGTGGTGATTTCATTTTATTATTATTTTTTTTGGTCCGGTCGTGGGGCCTGAACTCTGGGCCTGGGTGCTGTCCCTCAGATCTTCAGCTCAAGGCTAGCGCTCTACCACATGAGCTGCAGCGCCACTTCCGGCTTTTTTCTTTTTGCTTATGTGGTGCTGAGGAATTGAACCCAGGGCCTCGGGCATGCAAGGCAAACGCTCTACCACTGAGCCACCTTCCCAGCCCCCTGTGGTGATTTTAATAACAATCAGTCAAATTTATATACATTAGTTCATCAGTCCAAACAGAAAAAAGGAAAATTGACATGTGTGATGATCCATGGTGATTTCCTATGTCTAACTGAATGCATGTACCTCAATGTAAATAGGAAAACAGTAGAAGCACCTGTATCCCCTTGCATACCAACTGCAACTCACACATTTCCATGACATTCAAACTCTGGCATCCCCATGTGTCTCACCTCTCTATTTCATCTCACTCTGCTTTATAACCTTGGAATTTGAATCCAGGGCTCAAATCAAACTTTGTTTTCAACACCTCCAGTTGTTCCTGTGATTCAGAAGAAACCCCTCCTTCTACCCCTTCCCACTACAACTATAGTTTAAACCGCTGATGCTGTCCAGATCCCATGACTCTTAGATTATTAAGGTTGTGTCCAACTTCTCCACTGGACTGTGTTTCCAAGGGGCAGATTCTGTATCTCACACGTGCTATGCTCATCTGGCTCATTAATATGCATCTCAAGACACCAAAATCACACATGTCATCTACTCAACAAATGTTTGTAGAATGGCCATGCAAGATTTCAGCCTCTAGGGATCAATAAAAGATTTAGTATCTTGTATGTGAGGCAAACACATGAATAGGCCATAACAAATGTGCAAAAGATGACCATAATGACTCTCCCCTCTGGAGACTAGGTACTATTATCAGAAGAGGAAGGATGCAGCGCTGTCACACGCTCCATTTAAATTACTCCACCTCCTCTTTGTTGTTATGATTCTCTCTCTTTTTTTGCTGTTGTTGTTGTTTTTCCTGGTCTGAGGACACGCAACTCTATTGCTGAACAAATTTAAATGTTGTATGATAAGATCCCAGGTACAAACTCCATGTATTTACATATATACTTCTGCAGATCCCTCTGGTTTTATCCAAATTTATGTTTTAATGTATCTAAACATGTTGTGTAGGTTGAATAACCTGGCTGGTCTCTCCTGGTCCTAGGCTTCATTTCACATGCCTAGCTTCCTGCTGTGGCACTCCTGAAACACTTCAAAGGTGGGAACTTCCTTGACTATGCTTCATCCAAGTGCCTGCTAAGCTTCACCATCCTGGCCCTTGGAGCACAGCACCTGACTGAGTCACAGACTGCTGAAAGATGCTACCTACTAGCAGTTCCCTTTAGTGTCTGGGTAAGTAGCACAGTCCTGCTGGACAAAGAAGACCATGATTCAAAATACTTCCACACCCTCCTCAGCAGTGCTGGATAAACCTTTTGTTGGATAAACCCACCCTCCAAAAAATACCTTTTGGACAACCCCACAATCTGGACCTATCTAAGGCAATAGTGATGCAGGTGGCTTAGGAATGGACTACAAGTGGGCTTTAGTCCTGGAGAGAGTAATCAACTTTTCTCTCCTAGTCCTCTGCCCCAAATAAGTGTCCACTCTCCAAATGAGGTGCCTTTATTCTTAGGTCCTTGTTGCCTGGCATGGTTCAATATATAGCTGGTACTCAAGAAGTGGTTGCTGAAGCAAGAAATTATCTCTAAGACCCATGCAACTTGGTTTCCCTTTCAGCCGGAGGCCACAACTCCCTGTCATCCATCCAGAAAGCAAAAGGAAATGCATATGACTATGCCTGGCCAAAGACTAGGGAAACTGAAATTACTTTCTGCAGTTAAACCTGACAACTTCCTGCCAAACTCAACCCTGAGTGCTGCAGAACACAAAACTCATCTCATTTTCCTTAATATCTATTCTTCCCAATCTATAACTTTTTAACAAGTTCAACCAGTCTTTCCTTTTTACAGTCTGATTACAACTCAAGGAGTCAAGTGCTTCTTATTACTGCTTGGTTTCTCAGAGATACCCTTTCCTCTCCTTCCTCTCTGCACCATCTGTGCAGATCTCAACTGATGACCTCCACCATGGCATGCACTCTGCCTAGCCATACCATCTCTCTTCCTTCACATCTTG
Organism: Dipodomys merriami; assembly: GCF_024711535.1. Classification (NCBI taxonomy): domain Eukaryota; kingdom Metazoa; phylum Chordata; class Mammalia; order Rodentia; family Heteromyidae; genus Dipodomys; species Dipodomys merriami. Next base: position 8,636,529 of record NW_027205381.1, read on the forward strand.
ATTCTGCAAACCACCATCCAACTTTTTTTTTTGGGGTCGGTCATGGGGCTTGAACTCTGGGCTTGGACGCTGTCCCTGAGCTCTTCAGCTCAAGGCTAGCACTCTACCACTTGAGCCACAGCACCACTTCCGGGTTCCTAGTGGTTTAATGGAATTAGAGAGTCTCACGGACTTTCCTGCCCAGGCTGGCTTTGAACTGTGATCCTCAGATCTCAGCCTCCTGAGTAGCTAGGATTACAGGCGTGAGTCACCAGCGCCCAGCCTTATCCAACTTATTTCTAAATGCTGTTAACAACCAGTCTGTCCTCTACTCAATCAATCACTATGCACTCCTGGGACTGTCCATCTAGTCTGTTGTAATCTGATGCAGGCCCACATTTGCTTCAGGATCCCAGAAACCCTTGGCTAGGACACTCCCTGTGTCTTCCCTTCTGGGAACAAGGAACATTCTCTGCCATATCAAACTCTCAGCAAATGACCTTTCTCTGACTATCAAAACTCCACCCAATCCTCTGTCCTAAGCCACACACTTTCCCCACACCATCTTCCTATTAATTCATTCACTCTCCTGTACTGAAAGTCAGGACATCTGTTACACAGAACCAGCCACTGAGCCCCATGATCTTGCCCAATCCACCTAACTTTTAATTTCACAAACCTGTGTGTGCATGCCAGTACTGGGTCTTGAACTCACGGGCTGGACGCTGTCCCTAAGCTTACTCGCTCAAGGCTGAAGGGCGCTCTACCACTGGAGATACAGCTCTATTTCCAGACTGTGGTGCTTAAATGGAGATCAGATCTCACAGACTTTCCTACCTGAGCTGATCTCAGCCTCCTGGGTAGCTAGGATGAAGGTATGAATCATAGGCTCTCAGAAATGGGAATTTACATGAAGAGGATTTTTAAGTCTGGGAGGCTAAATCTCAGACTTACATCTCCCAGAAATGGGAATGTATGTGAAGAGGTTTGTATATCTCTATTCTGTTTAAGTAGAGGATCTAATACCCAACAAGTGGAGTCTTTCCCATCACTCACAATCCTTGAGAACTAAAGTCAATATCGATAGGATGTAAAATAGCAACAGGAGAACATACTTCTTAAGGAGCGCTTTCTTCACATCCTCCACTCGGCCACCCCAACTTTTCTGGCACCGACACTGGTAGGGAGGGGACGGAGGGGAACTTGGCGCAAGGAAGCCATTCAAGTGATTGGGGTAGGACCTGTGACAGTGTGATCAGTGGGGCCCAGAGCACAAAAGGGCTGAGTAACAGGGCAGTAGGGTCGAAGGGGACACAAGATGCTGTGGACAAAGGCTTCAGCCCATAAACAAATGGGCCACCTTCCTTCCCCGCCTTCCAGCACACTGCGGTTCCGAGTGCGGCGGGGGGCGTGCCCCAGCACAACCGCATCTCACCGGCCTCGAGGGCTGCAAACCCGGCCCGGCCCGGCCCGGCCGCCCGCGCCCTGCGCCTCACCGATGGAGATCTCCTGCGCGAAGGCCAGCGAGATGAGCAGCAGGGGCAGCCCCACCGCGATGCAGGTGACCATCTTGTCCACCGCCAACTCCAGGCGGAGCCCCTTGAACTTGGGCTCCGTGGGCTCCTTCAGCAGGAAATCTGAGAAGACGTACTCCGTGGCCAGGTGGGCGATGGCCATGGCGATTGCGCTCCGGGGCTGGCCAGGGCAGGCCCGCTAGCACGGGCTGTGCCTCCGCCGCGTCACGGGCCCCGCGCGCGGCCGTCGCTCTCGCTCGCTCCGCTCCTCAGCCGCCCGCGCATCCCGCGGCCCTTTGTCTCGGCATCCGGTGAGCCCGGCAGCCGCGCGGGCTGGGCCGGGACCTGGCGGCGGGCAGAGCTGGGCGGGGACGATGCCCGCCCCGCGCGCTCCGCGGACCGGCCTTTGGGCTGCTCTGCACGCGGGCAGGCGCGAAAAGCCCCCCGAGAGCAGGGCGCGGCCCCGGGTCCCCGCGAGCGGCCCCCAGCTCCGCCGGTGCCCCGAGCCGCGAAGTGCTCTTCCGGCACCACCGCGGGAAACCGGGGCTCAGGGCGCGGAGCTTCCGGAAGCGCGCGGACGGCCCGCGGGGTGGGCGCGGCTGCCGAGACCCCGCGCCCGCCCCGCAAGAGGGGCGTTCCCGAAGAGTCTCCTCCCCCCCTCGTCCCTCCCCCCCCCCCCCCCCCCCCCCCGCGTCTGCAACTCTTCCCCACACCGGGATCTTCCGTCTCCCCGCTGCGAGCCGCGCCGCCAGGGTGCGCGGGGCTGCCGTGCGCGCCTCCTCGCTGCCCGGCGCGCGGTGCTCCGCGGGGACCCTAGCGCCCCGGGCACCTGCCGACTGCGGGGCGCAGCCTCCACCCAGCCCAACGCTGAGAAAGCCGTGCAGAGGAAGGAAGGTAGTTTCTTAAAAGCTTCGAGGAACAGTCAGTGCCGTACTGTGAAAGCGGTGGGGGAAGAGGCAGAAAGGGCGGTACTGTGGCTTTAGGGTAGAAATAAGTGGCACCAGCTGAGCCACAGGTGTACCTCTGAGAGCTCCCAGGGGTGCCACAGGCCTTGGGACCTGCTGGAGAAAGATCAGCTTTGGCTAATCCACATAAAGAACGCACGCAGACAGGCAAACCAAGTGTTGGTGTGTTTGTATAGTTTGTGTCCCAAGTAATGAATATAATAAAATCTGGGGCTGAAAAAAAGGAAGTAACAGCATTCATGTTTGTGATTATTTTAAAAGAAAAAAAGTAAATTTTTATGGTCTAAATTGAAGACTTTCAAAGCTATCTAAAGCTGAGAATCACTGTCTATAATCCTAGCTACTCTGGCAGCTGAGATTAGAGGATTGCCTTGCAACACCAGCCAGATTCTTATCTGCAATTATCCAGCAAGAGTGGAGCTGTTGCACACTAGTAGCTTTAGGCTTGAGGAAAATAGCTCAGGAACAGCACTAAGATCCTGAGTTCAAGCTTGCACACGCGTGAAAAAGAAAAAGTGGCATCTAAGGGATAATAAAAGTGCTATCTTTCCAACTGCAAGAACTAAACTAAGCCACCTGACACAGACTGATGTTCTTTCAGAGGGAACAAAGACAAAAGTCAGCCTTCACTCCTGAATTTGCCACATATTTACTGTGCGACCAGGGATAGGTCACTAACAATCTCAACACCTCAGTTTTTTCCATTACTGAATAGGGATAATACCCTCTACATCAAAGAGCTAGATAGGATATATAGATAGATTTATAATGTCTGCTGAAACACAGACATTTAATCTTTCATAGCTATCATGAACAACCTCAGGAATTTTATACATCAAGTGAAAGTGTAGCTAACATTGCTTCTTTTAAGAAAAATAGATGAATTTTTAGATCTTATTTTAGTTTTCATTTTAGATCACTTTTAGACTTACAGAAAAAGTAAGCCAATGGTTCAGAGTTCCTGGATACCCCACTCACACCCATGTACTTTTATTACTGCTATCCTACAAAATGTATTGTGACAATTAGCAAACTGTTATTAATACTTTAAAGAAGGGTTTTGGTTGATTCACATTTCTTTTACATATTCATATATGCATATTCTTCTGCTCCAGGATCCCAAGTAGGATGGTATGATATGTTTAGTTATCAGTCTTGGCCATAACAACTTCTCAGACTTTGCTTTTGATGATAACATCGCTTTTTATAATGAGAAGGTGCATTTCATAATTGTAAGATACATTTAGGGATTAAATTACACACTCTCCTCTCAAGTCTGCCCTTCCCTTAACCATTGCCACAGTGTCATTTGTTAGGAGGAGGTCACAGCTTCTCCCATAATTCTAGTTTGTTTGTTTAAGGTACTTGGCATTTGAATATAATAACATTTTCAAAACAAAGGAGGAGGCAACAATGCTTGATAAGAAATGTACTCATTACCTTGCCCATGTAATTGTAACCCCTCTGTATGGTATTTTCACAATAAAAATAATTTTTTCAACCAAATAAAGTCAAAATAGTAATGATGGGATGTATTTGCTGAGCAACTGGTATGTAATTTTGCTATCATTTTGCTACAGATGCATAAGTGAGCCAAGCTTGGGTCATTGCTTTATGGACCTTATATATTCCAGGCAGAGGCAGACAAAAGTCAAACTAATAAACATAGAATTGTTTTTTCGTAAGATAAGTGCTACAAAGGAAATCAGTAGAGATGGGAGATAATAGAAGAGACTCATTTGAGAGAAGGTAATCTAAGGAGCTCATAAAGTAGTATGGAATCTGGATGTTGAAGAGGGTGAAGGGGAAGGGCAAGGAGCATGTACAAAGGCTTTCAGACAAGAAAGATCTACAAAGATATAGGAACTGATAAAAGCTCAAGCAGAAGAGAATCCAAGAAATTAGACAAAGCATTGGCCAAGTTAGACTGGGTCTTATAGCCAAGGTAAAAACTCTAGGGGCTATTAAAAGTTTGTGGAAATACATTAACGCGTTTAACTAGAAAAAGTGATATGGTCATATTTGGAAGAATACTACAGGGATGTGTGGAAAGGGCAGGCATGACAGAGGAATGCAGAAGGCCAGAAGACTACTGCAGGGCACTCTTTCGAGCAGATGAGACCTGTAGGGTTAGAGAAATGTGTTGCCGACTTAATTAGCTTACATTTCTGACTCAATTAGCATAAATATGTGTTTCAAAGCTTTGCAGATGGGTGAAATTAACTATGGAGAGAGAGGGCTGAAACACTTGGCAGCGCACGTCTATTCTCTTATGGTTTTGGACTCTGAAGTCTGAAATTAGTTTCAGAGTGTTAGCAGTATCAAACTCTTCTGGATAATACTCAAGAAGGGAATCTCCATTCCCGGTCTTTTCTGCTTTCTCAAGCTGTGTGTTCCTTGTGGCCTCTTCCCCTATCTTGCTTCTGCCTCTTCTTCTGTAGTCAAATTTCCATCTGCCTCTCTTTCATAAGGACACTTGTGATTAAATTTAAGACCAAGCTGAATAATCCAAGATAAATTCTCCATCACCAGATCCTTAACATAATCATACCCACAATGTCTCTTTTACAATATAAGATAATGCACAGGCTCAGGGATTCAGATATAGAATCGTTGGGAACATTCTTCAGCTAACTATTGAAAAGTAATGAAAAGGGCCGCATATCAAATTTTGACAAATGCTAACATTGAAGTCAGAGGAGAGTGCTTAGCAAAAAGTATTGCAAAGAATCAAATTAAGGAAGAAGGAAGGAAGGCTGACAGGAAATATCATGCTGCAGAGCCAGGGGGCCAGAAGAGTTGTCCAGAGGAAGGCACTAACGCTTGTTGCTGAGAAGTTGGGTAAGGGAAGGCTAGAGAAGCCACTGAAAAGAGCATATGATGGTTGGTCATCTTGACAACAGAAGTTGTGATGTGGGGCCTGGGCATGCCTACTAGGAGTCAGTGGCCTGGGTTGAGAAATGTCTGAGGCTTTCCTCATGATATGCAGAACAGGTGGAACAGGCCGTAGTGTGTAGACAACCCTTTCTGCTATCAATGGAGGAAAGACACTGTTTCAGAGATATGGAGATAAGGCAGACAGCTCTTGCTTTGCTGTCCATTCTTAACAAGCAACACAGCTGATGATTTCATAGAATAATGCAAAAGGAAAAACTGATAGTGGAGAAAATCAATGAACCCCAAGATAGGGACACAAGAGGTTTTATCTTTGTCACTGTTGCTGTTAATGTACTACATGGGGGTTTTTGTTTCTTTTGTATGTTCGTCCCCCATGGTATAACCCCTGTTTTCACTGTATTTTGATTCCGGTGTCCTGCATCTTGTATATACATTTTTCTAATTTGGGGAGGGAAAGAGAAATAACATGCTGAAACAATGATACAGGTTGACCCATTGTAACAATGAGATATACAAGACACTATGTTGAAAATGAATTTTGCAACTGGGGGAGGGAGGAGTTGGAGAGGTGGGGAGGGAAGGAATGGTAGGGGAAAACAAAGGAGGGGGTAACAATGCTTGATAAGAAATGCACTTATGGGCTGGGAAGGTGGCTCAGTGGTAGAGCGTTTGCCTTGCATGCTCAAGGCCCTGGGTTCGATTCCTCAGCACCACATAAGCAAAGAATAAAAAGCTGGAAGTGGCACTGTGGCTCAAGTGGTAGAGCGCTAGCCTGGAGCTGAAGAGCTGAGGGACAGCGCCCAGGCCCAGAGTTCAGGCCCCATGACCGGACCCCCCCAAAAAAAAGAAAGAAATGCACTTATTACCTTACTCACGTAACTGTAATCCCTCTGTACAGTATCTTTACAATAAAAAGAAATGTACTCATAAAAAATAAAGTAAGATTAATCTGTAAAAAAAAAAAAAAAAGAAAGAAAATTAAGTCTGAGAAAGTCGGAAGAGATGAGTTCTAGGCCCAAGAGGAGAGACTGGAGTAAATAAAGAGAAGGCTGATTCATCCCAGTGAGTTGGAGATTGAAGGGAATGGTCTGAGAAGATAAGTTTGGAGAGTTGTGATTTGGGGAGATGTGTAACTGCCATAGTATGGTGACTAAATACTTGAAGGACAATTCTCTTCTTACTACTCCTCCCCTCCCCTTCTTCTTGTTTAATGATAGGTAATTTTGAGAAAGAAAAAAACCACTAAGAGAATGCAGTCATAATATTGAATACATATTCTATAAAGCTAGGAAAATTGAGGGAATATGTGGGGTTGGGAGGGATGGGGAGAATGATGGAAGGGGTGATAATTATCAAGATGCATTGACTCAAACTGACATATTGAATGGTAATCCCTTTGTGCAACTACTTAAAGATAATAAAAATAACATTTAAAAATATTCATGACAATTTTTTAAACCATGCAAATAGCCATCTTATAATATGTGAAACTTTATTAAAAAGAGATCTGATGCAGTGAAACTACTTTATTTGTTTGTTTGCATTAAAAAAATAAACTAAATGAAAAAGAAAAAAACTTACAACTAAATACTTTGTTGTCTTACTAAAAGTGAGTAATAAATAAGGCATTTACTATAATTATTATTATGCAATGACAGCCTACACATGAATGAACAACATAGAACACATCCTACAACATCACATTGTCAGTGGTTAGCAGGACGGAATTTAAAATCTTTTGAGTACCCTGTTTGATCCAACACCCAGTTACAAACAAAACTAGTAGTATTTGTTTCTATCAATACCCATTTCCCCTCATTAAGAAGATGAAAAGTATGGAAGATCCCTCCACCACAGTACATACTAGGTCTGACTTACTCACTTGGACATTCAAATGATCCACTATTAGCTATTAGCTATTAGCTAAAGCTAATATCACACTCATCTGGCATCAGCAGCCTAAGCAACTTCCCTGAGCTGAAGGCAGTTCTCAAGCCTAATGATAAACAATGTTGCTTTTATCAGTCTATACTAAAGTCTACATGCCTACAAAGAGAGTACATTGCCTCCTGGTGGGTTGTGTTTAGTTGTTCTGTAATTTTCTTTCATATGCAAAGCTTAGAAACTGCAATGCTTATCTGGATGTAATGGTTTAAAAAAATATATCGCTGAGCCTCTTTTTCTAGCCTATACTTTCCTTTTCCTTTTCCTTTTTCCCTTCCAGAGCTATGTCTTTCTCACAAGCATGAACTTAGGATTTTGAAAGATCTCTTCTCCTTCCAACCAGTCAGCTGTATAGATAGGTTTCTCCTTCTGTTCCTCACATTAAAAGACTTATTATTTTGTAGGTAATGGAGACCTAGAAAGATGCGCCCTAATTCAATGAAAATTCAGACTCAAAATTCAAGCCCAGACTTGAAGTTCCAACCATTACTGACAGCCCTGAGAGGTCAAGTAAACTCCCAAGGAGCCTGACTCAGTGGTGAAACCAAGCCCTCTCCTTCACAGATTCTACCTCTCACAGTCTGAAACAGAAATATGAATTCTCTAGTTGATATTTGAAAACACAGACATTGCCGAAAAATATGTTATAAAAACATGTAACATGAAGTGAATTGTAAACAGCCCTGAGAGGTCAAGTAAACTCCCAAGGAGCCTGACTCAGTGGTGAAACCAAGCCCTCTCCTTCACAGATTCTACCTCTCACAGTCTGAAACAGAAATATGAATTCTCTAGTTGATATTTGAAAACACAGACATTGCCGAAAAATATGTTATAAAAACATGTAACATGAAGTGAATTGTAAACATTCAAGTATTTCTACAGGTTTGAATAAAAACAGCAGCAATTTAATTAAAAAAAAACTATTACTTTGTCTTGTATAACTAAATGTGCACAGGCTATTTTAAGTAAGAAGAATAGGCCAGAGTAAGTGGATAAAGCCTCCAAAATTTGCATTTGGTTAGATCTATCAGCCAATAGATGTTGAATTAGACCTTTTAGTGAACTCCTCATAAACTTATTTTCCCAAGAAAAATGAGGGAAATCTTTATATAACAGTGTTGACAATCAATGCTATTAGTTAGATAAATGTCTGAGGCACTATAACTAAATTGTCCATCTGGAAACAACTAGCTAGAAAAGCGTTTAATCTAAAAGTTATTAAAACAAAACAAAAAACATAAAAAACCTGGCACCAGTGACTCATGCCTGTAATCATAGCTACTTAGGAAATTGAGATCTGAGGATAGAGGTTGGAAGTCAGCCTGAGGGGACAAATCCATGAAACTCTTATCCCCAATTAACAAGCAAGGCTGAAAGTGGAGGTGTGGCTCACTCAAGTGGTAGAGCACTAGCCTCCAGTAAAAAGCCAAACAAGGGTAGTAGGCCCCAAGTTTAAGCCTCAGTATTGGCATGAAAAAAAAAGAAAGAAAGTTACAAAACATGGAGTATGAAGACATTTTTCAGAGGATCTCCACTTAAGCAAATTCATTGAGAGAACAGAGTAAGAGTAGGCATCTCAGGCCTGTGCCTTATTTTCCTGTATACTTTGTACGTGAGGATTATTCACAGCCCATTAAAAATAAATAAATAAAAGCAAATTGCTTCGGATGATGTTCCAGAAGATCAGAACCCTGACCCAGAGCACAGTGTCAGCCTTCCTTGGTGATTGATGCCACGGTCTGGTTTGCCCATGGCTGCTGTCGAACCAGCGGAGGTGACTCACTCCTTGCAGAGGTAAACCAGATGGGTCACAGGGCATCGGTGGGCAGTGCACAAGACTGGACTTCGCGGTAAGCCATCTGCCTCCTCGCAGAACGGAGTCTGAGGAGGAGAATGATGGTAGCAACCAGGAGAAGAAGTCCCATGATGAAAAGGATGACCAAGGCTGCCTTGGCACCTCTTGGACCCAGATTCTTGCCAAAGAAATAGAGCCCCTCACTGCCAGGTTGTTCTGTGAAAAAGGAAAGGGAAACATCAGACACCTGCCTCTCTTTCAGGAGGGGAACACTGAGGCATTTGCACACATTTCATTACCATTGGAGGGCACTGTGGCTGGGGGGGCTCCTCCAGGAGCCTTCGTGGAGTATGGAATTCTGTTGTCTGGGCAAACAGGAAGGTAAAAGTTAAATTTGTTGTTTTATAAACACAGCAGTGATTTTGCCCCATAGGCATCTGCCATCTTTCTCACTGATCTACTTCATGCTACTGCACATGCATTGCTACCCCTCCACTTTGCTAGCTTCTGCTCACTCATTGAGCTTCGCTGTCCTGAGCTTCACAGACTTTGAAACCTTGGTTCTTATCTCTAAAATGTTAACCATGTCCTCCCTCCGCCTCCTGCCACAGAACCCTGTTTTCTCCGTTCCATCACAGCACATCTCACACTACATTGGATTGCATTTTTGTGTATCTTTCTCTTTTATTTGAGCTCTTTGGGTTTCTCTCTCTCTCATACTTCCTGTTTTCCACAGCTACAGGAAGCTGGGTGCCATCCCCCAGCATCACTGACAGGCAACAGTACCTATGTTCCGGAGCACTGTGTAAGTTGTCTCCATGCCAGCATGGATGTGGTCAGACACATGACAGTGCAGTAGCCATGTCCCTGGGTGATCTGCAAACAGTTCAATGGTTTGGAATGTTCCAGGAAAGAGATCATAGACATCTTCTCTGTAAGATTTATCTATCTGCAATAATTGAGAAAAAAATACAATTTGTGGCTCACCACAGGGAAAGGACAAAATAATACACAATACATAGAAGGAATGAAATAATGAAAAGCAGAAACGCATAAAAGCAAAGATAGAATGGGAAAAAATAAAAGAAATTCAAAAGTAGGTGTTTGAACAGATCAATAAAATTGAAATATCTGGCTCCTAATGATCCCATTGGGAAACTGTGTAGAATTTCCTCAAAAAAATTAAAAATAAAATGGCAATATGGTCCATGCATACAATTAGAGAGCCAAAGGAAATTGAGTCAATATATCAAAGAGGCACCTACACCCTCACATTTACTGCAGCACTACTCACAATAGCCAAGAAATGGAAACAACCTAAATATCCAAGAACTGCGAAATGACAAGGAAATCCAGTACATCTACATAATGGAACTTATTCTGCCATGAGAAAGGATGCAATCCTGTCATGGATTTCATATTCATGAATGGAACAAGAGATAATTATATGAAATAAGCCAGGCACAGAGAAACATGATTTCATTCATATGTGGAATATGAAAAAGTTGGTCTCACAGAGTAGAAGGGGATTGGGAGTGTAAAGAGGAAAAAAGCATGGAGGAAAATTAAACAGTGGGTAGCAAATCATAATTAATTACAAGTAAGGAGTGTTTGTGTGTTTATTTCCCAATTGTTGATTCTAGATAATAATGTTCTGAATATTTAAGAAAGCTAGAAGAAAGATTTTTTCTTAACCATTAAGAAATGGTAAGGAGGCTGAGATATGAGGATCCTGGTTCAAAGCCAGCCATGGCAGGAAAGTCCATGAGACTATTATTTCCAATTAACCACCAGAAAACCAGAAGTGGCGCTGTGGCTCAAAGCACTAGCCTTAAACGAAAAAGGTCAAGGGCAGCACTCAGGCCCTGAGTTCAAGCCCTATGACAAAAGAAAGAAAGAAAGAAAGAAAGAAAGAAAGAAAGAAAGAAAGAAAGAAAGAAAGAAAGAAAGAAAGAAAGAAAGAAAGAAAGAAAGAAAGAAAGAAAGGAAGGAAGGAAGGAAGGAAGGAAGAAAGAAAGAAAGAAAGAAAGAAAGAAAGAAAGAGGAAGGAAGGAAGGAGAGAGAGAGGAAGAGAGAAAGAAAGAAAAGAAAGTAAAAAGAGACAGAGACAGAGACAGTGAGGAAAGAAGGAAGGAAGGAAGAAAGGAAGGAAGGAAGGAAGGAAGGAAGGAAGGAAGGAAGGGAGGGAGGGAGGGAGGGAGGGAGGGAAGAAAAAGAAGGGATGGAGGGAGGGAGGGTAAATAAGCCAGGTATCAATTGCCATGATTCTAATTCTAGCTACTCAGAAGCTGAGATCTGAGGATCATAGTTTGGCACCACACCAGTAGGAAAGTCCATGAGACTAGTACTTCAAATTAACCAGCAAAAAGCCAGAAGTGGAGGTGTGTCTCAAGTGGTAGCATGTCAGCATCAAGCAAAAAGCTAAGGAACTATGCCTAGACCCTGAGTTCAAGCTCCAGTATAGCCACACAAAAAAAAAAAGAAAGAAAAGAAAAGAAAAGAAAGGGAGGGGGGAGATTGGTAAATGTTTGAGGAAATAGTCATCTCTGCTTTGAACATTATGCAATGCATATGTGAGTAGAATATCATACAGTACTACACACATACATATTCTTTTTCATGTATCAGTTAAATTTAAAATTAAAAAGTAATAAAAAGTGGGAATAAAATTTATTTATTTTACCAAGAAAGATTTACACATGGGAACACATGAAAAGATGCTCAATATTATTAACCATTAGGAAAATATAAATAAATAATAAAATACCACTACATGTGTTATAGAAATGGCTAAGGAAAAAAATATAATGCAAACCAAAAGTTACCAAGTACTGAAATAGATATAGGTTCTCATATATTTCTGTTGGGAATGCACCTCCTTCTCCTCCTCCTCCTCTGCCTCCTCCCCCTCCCCTTCCTGCTTCCTCCTCCTCCCCCTCACCCTTTTTTTGTGTGTGTGTGCCAGTACTGAGACTTGTAGGTATTTTGCTCAAGGTTGGCACTCTATCACTTGAGCCACAGATCCACTTCTGGCTTTTTTTGTTAGTTTACTGGAGATAAAAGTCTTGTGTACATTGCTGGATTTGAACTGTGATCCTCAGATCTCAGCCTCCTTAGTATCTAGGATTACAGACATGAGCCACCAGCACCTGGCTTGATTTTTAAAATGTTAAACATACATTTACCATATGGTATAGCAATTCTATTCCTACATATTTTCTGAAGGGATGTGAACATTTATTTATTTATTTATTTTTGGGTCCGGTTGTGGGGCCTGAACTCTGGGCCTGGGCGCTGTCCCTCAGCTCTTCAGCTCAAGACTAGCGCTCTACCACTTGAGTCACAGCGCCACTTCCGGTTTTTTTCTTTTTGCTTATGTGGTGCTGAGGAATTGAACCCAGGGCCTCAGGCATGCAAGGCAAGCGCTCTACCACTGAGCCACCTTCCCAGCCCGTAAGTAGTGATTTCTATGTAACATTCAGAAAAGACAAAACTGTAGAGATTACTTGAATATGTTTTGTACTGTTATAACAGAATGCCTGAGAATGGGTTATTTATAAAGAATAGAGGTTTTTTTCCCCTTATTGTTTTCAAAGCTGAGAGTCCAAAATTAGGGGATTGGAACCTGAGGATGGCCTTTTCACCAACCCATTCCATGGCAAAAAGCTGGAGAAGAGAACACCCACACAACAAAGCAAGACACTAAATTCAGTCTCTAGCACCTGAGCTTTCGAGACCATATTTAAATCTTAGCAGGGAGGGAGAGAGCAGATCAGTGATTGCCAAGTGCTAAGCGTGGACAGGTAAGTGATACAGGGGTATGATGGGAGCATCATTTTGGTTGGTATTGATTTAATGAATAAGTTTGTGTTTATGAAAAACAGAATTATACAATAAATATGGTGTATTTTATACAGTCTTAATGTTAACATTTATATATGCATATTTGAACTTGTATATTCTTATAATTTTGTAGTACTGAGCATGGAACTAAGCACTCTACTCTTTGACCTGTACCTCCTTCTCTTCAGAGTTTTTTATTGTTGTTGATATGGTTTCTTTCTAACTTTGTGTTGGCCTCAAACTCATGTTCTTCCTGTCTTCTTCACCATAAAGCTTGTATATGCTAGTTTCTATAACATTTATAAGCTTTTAAATTTATTTCTTAGATGTATATTAAAAAGGCTAATTTCTAAAAAGGCAGCATAGCAATTTAGTATGTGAAAGTCTAATTACTGTATTAGCCAATACAGTCAATAAGTGATGGTCCTTTGAAATGAATAGTGGGGTGAAGAATATTAGATACCAGATTATATTTCTGTCGATTCCTGTATATCTGATTCTATTTTCCACATAGATTACATATGACTATTATTCTCTACTTTCTTTAGATGACACTGAAAAGTTGAGATGGACAGATTCTTTGGATTTTATCCTTGCAAATCCATTCAGCAGATCAGGGAGGGGCCTGTCAATCAGCTTCCCAGGTAATGCTACTATACCACCAGCACCACCCATTAAAGTACAACTTAATGCCAGAGAGCAAAAGGTCACAGGCAGTCCAGCCCAAGTCTCCAGAGCAAAAGTCAAGAGAAAGTTAGAGGTCAACATTTCTTCTTTCCTGAGTAAAGCCATTTTGTTAACTAATCACGAAGAAAAAACAGGAGAAAGAAAGGGAAAAGGGAAAAAAAGTGAAGATCTGAACATGAAACTAATGAGAAAATTCATCCAAGGTTCAGAGAAGGTATATAAGAAATAATATACACATACATAAAGAAATATCTGCCAGCAAAGGAGTATAATCACATTATTCTGTTCAGTCTCTCTTATAAGGCCCCTGTGAGCATCATTTCTAAGTATCTCTTCTTTCTCAAATGGAAATACATTGAATCTGTACTTCAAAAAGTTTCTTGCAAAGCACTTTCCTTACACTCACCTTGAAAAGAAAGCTCTCAGCATGGTAATGGATGGTGTGTATGTCCACTTCACTTCCTATTCCTAACAAATACCAGTTTGTCATTGTATCTTCATTCATTATGAGACCATGGAGATTTCCAAAAATCTTTCCATTAATGGCTAAGAAGATGAAAACAAAATAACCTCTGGTTAGTGAGAAGACACTACTAAATCCGATTTTCAAAATAGTTCAAGATGTGTGTGTGTGTATGTGTGTGTGTGTGTGTGTGTGTGTGTGTGTGTGTGTGTGTGTGTGTGTGTGTGTGTGTGTGTGCTCACACACCAGTACTGGGGTGGGAACTAAGGGCCTGGGTGCTGTCCCTCAGCTTTCTCACTCAAGGCTGGTGCTCTATCACTTGAGCCACAGCTCCACTTCTGGCTTTTCAGGGGTTAATTGGAGATAAGAGTCTCTAGTACTGTTCTGCATAGACTAGCTTCAAAGTACAATACTCACAACTCGACCTCCTGAGTTAAGTATGAACCACTAGCGTATGGACAAGTCAAGGTCTTTTAATCACTAATATTTTTATCTACCTGATAAATGGTGAACAATCTCACTCCCACTAACCAATAACCCCACCATGCAAGGTTCAATATTCAGATTACCAGGAAGTCTTTGTACAACACGAGCTAGGAGAGAGAAATCACAGTAGGCTTATTTTCCCCAAGCTGAATGTTGGTTGGCAGTCTGTTTATTTGTTATTTTGCATAACCTATTTGGAAAGCAGATTGCAGATTCATTGGTGAGAAACCAGTTTATACCATTCTGTAGACAGTAGAATTCTTTGTAGACTAAGCCACCAAGAATACAGTATATATCAAACAACACTGAATGAATGATAAGCCATTTCCATAATGTTTCACTTTCAAAATCTCCAAATGCAGATCTTCACACAGGCTGAACCCAGAACTTAACCAGAACCAAAGAAAGATGGTTTTATATGATAGTGACCCATCCCTCCACTTCTACTGCCTCTTTATTCTGTGCATTGTGATGCATCCAAGTAGATGAAAACCATTACAAAAGAGAATACAGGGGCTGGGAAGGTGGCTCAGTGGCAGAGCACTTGCCTTGCATGCATGAGCTCTGGGTTTGATTCCTCATGGCTCAAGTGGTAGAGCGCTAGCCTTGAGCTGAAGAGCTGAGGGACAGCACCCAGGCCCAGAGTTCAGGCCCCACGACCGGACCCCCCCCCCAAAAAAAGAGAATACACTAAGCAATTTTAAGAAGGGGCTCTGGGAAGGTGGCTCAATGGTAGAGCGCTTGCCTTGCATGCCTGAGGCCCTGGGTTTGATTCCTCAGCACCACATAAGCAAAAAGAAAAAAGCCAGAAGTGGCTCTGTGGCTCAAGTGATAGAGTGCTAGCCTTGAGCTGAAAAGCTGAGGGACAGTGCCCAGGCCCAGAGTTCAGGCCCCACGACCGGACCCCCCCCCCCCAAAAAAAGAAATTTTTAAGAGGGGATAGCAAAACCAGTAGAGGGAAGAAAAACTGAATGAGGAACCAGGCCACAGTATTCTCATTTATATTAACAGCTAGCTCTGTGATCATGGACAAGACTCATCTTCAAAACTAGGTCTTAAGCCAGGAACTGGTGGCACATGCCTATAATCTTAGTTACTTGGGAGGGTGTGACATGAGGATCAAGGTTCAAAGCCAGCCTGGGCAAGAGAATCTGTAAGACTCTCCAATTAACCACTCAAAATCCAGAAGTGGCTCAAGTGGTAGAGCACTAGCCTTAAGCAAAAAAGCTCAGGGAGAGCACCCAGGCCCTGAGTTAAGTTTCTGGATTGGCATGCGTGGACACACACACACACACACACACACACACACACACACACACACACACACACACACACACACACACACACACACACACACACACACACACACAAGTTTTAGTGAAAGATTCTGGAGATGTCTATTTGAACACATTATTCCTTCCAAAATAAAGACAAACTTCCTTAAATTATCCAGAATCAAATAGGAGATAATTTTTAATTCAGTTGGTGGTCTTTCATATTCAAGAGAATGAAACCTAATATATATATATATATATATATATATATATATATATATATATTTTTTTTTTTTTTTTTTTTTTTTTTTTTTTTTTTTGCCAGTCATGGGACCTAAACTCTGGGCCTGGGCACTGTCCCTCAGTTCTTCAGCTCAAGGTTAGTGTTCTACCACTTGAGCCATAGCGCTACTTCCAGCTTTTTCTGCTTAGGTGGTGCTGAGGAATCGAACCCAGGGCCTCATGCATGCAAGGCAAGCACTCTACCACTGAGCTACCTTCCCAGCCCCTGAAACCTAATTTTTAAATTTGATCAAGCATTAGTTACTTGATTCATACAAAACATATCAATAGCTTGGCACCAGTGACTCATGACTATAGCCTGTAATCCCAGCTACTCAGGAAGCTGAGATCTAAGGATCCATGTTCAAAGCCAACCTGGACAACGAAGTCTGTGAGTCTCTTATTTCCTATTATACAGCAAAAAGCCAGAAGAGGAACTGTATCTTACATGATAGGCCTGTTCCTTGAACAAAAAAAAAAAAAAGGACAACACCCAGGCCCTGATTCAACTCCTACATGTACATGCATATACACATACATATATATACATAAATATAGATAGATGATACAAATAATATATATGTAGATATATAATATGGAGATGCAGATATATAAGTATAGCAAAAAATAATTATTAAAAAATTACTTTGTAATAGATAAAGTAAAGATTTCTGCAGAGATCTATCAGAGATAGGCGCCCCTAAACAGCTGGTCCAAAGTCTCAGTGACTTTGCTAACAGACAACCAATGGCTAGACGGATTCACGTAATAAGAGAAACTTTAGAGAACTTTCTTGAGTTCAGGGTCCCTGAAAAGGGGAAAAGCTTATAGTACCCAAGGGTTGTCTACATTGCTAGGAATTCCTATGGACCTAGCCCAACAGTGAGAATCGCTGAGATACCATGCATTTTGTTGCTTTCTTCAAAATCATCGGTGTGCTTAAAATCTCGTGGGTCTTTATTGAGATATTTCTTAATATTGTCATCCAGATACCAAGATTCATTCTCGTTAAATACCAAGAACAAGAGAGCAAATTCATAATCAACATCACTTCTTCTTCCTTTCTCATTCAATACTCCTTCTCGGCATGTAATCAGAGGACCCATTAAACCACTATATGTATCCTGGAATTTAAAAAGAAAAAGTTGAATCATGGGTGGGGTTGGGAGGAGCAGGGGAGAATAATGCAAGGGATGACATTGATCAAGATACATTGTACTCACAAACTGACGTGGTGAATTCAATCAGCTTTCTACCACTACTCAAAGATAATTTTAAAAATAAAGCTAAAATACGTGAGTTATTAAATATTTAATTATATTTCATTCCATGTATCACCATTCTAGTACAAGAATTTAGAAACTCGTTTCTCTGTAGTCTCTGGTTCAGCCTATCAGTTCATCCTATTGACCACTGTTAGATTAGACTCATCACTCCCATAGCTAGGAGTCTTCAGTGACTGTCCACGGCCTACCAAATACAGTACAAAACTTTGACAGGTCTTAAAGCCCATCCATATGAATCCCAATGAAGTTTCTGACTTAGGTTTCCCTACTACTTTTTTTTTTGGACCCTACATGATAGCTAAATAGGCCTTTGAACACCTCCCAAACACACTTTTTACTTTTCTTTTCTTATTTTTTTGTTGTTACCCTTGCCTTTGTTTTTCTCCTACTTCCCCACCTCCTCCATTTCTCCCCCTCCCCTGAAGTTGTAAAGTTTATTTCCAACGTAGTGTCTTGTGAGTCTCATTGTGTCCTTGTTTCAGCATTTTGTTATTCCCCTTCCCCTCCCCAAATTAGATAAATGTGTATACAAGATGCAGGGCACCAAAATAAAATATACAGTGATAACAGGGGATATACCATAGTGGGAAGAACATACAAAAGAAACAAAAGAAAATCATATTACTAAATGGGCTAAAGGTTGAAAGAGAGACTTCTCTGAACAGGAAATAAGAATGGACAATAGACACATGAAGAAATGCTCAACTTCTCTAGCCATAAAAGAAATGCAAATCAAAACAAAGTTGAGATTCCACCTTACCCCAGTTAGAATGGCTATAATCAAGAGATCTAATAACAACAGATGCTAGAGAGGATGTGGCCAAAAGGAACCTTACTGCACTGTTGGTGGGAGTGTAAACTTGTTCAACCACTCTGGAAAGCAGTAGAGAGCTCCCTTAGAACCCAGCAATCCCACTTTTGGGCATTTACCCAAATGATCACAAACAAAGCCATACTAAAGCTACCAGCACAACTATGTTTATCATAGCATTATTCACCATGGCTAAGATATAAAACCAACCTAGATGCCCTCAGTAGATGAATGGATCAAGAGAATGTGGTATATTTATACAATGGAATTCAATGCTTCCATCAAAAAAAAAAATGACACCACCTTTTTTGTTAGGAAATGGAAAGATTTGGAAAAAATCATACTAAGTGAGTAAGCCAGACCCAAAGAAATATAGGTCCCATGGTTTCTCTCATTTGCAATAATTAGTATACATCTACGATAATCTTATCAAATAATGTGCAGAAAAACTCAAAAGCTATATACATATGACCATCTAAGATGACGCTAAGTGAAATGAACCCCAAGATATGGATACAAGCAGTTTTTTTTTGTTTTTAATGTACTTTCTACTTTTCTATTGTCAGCCTTATCCAAAGCCTCCTATAAAACCTTAGACACTATACAATTCATCAAAGTCAGAGTTGTAAGCATGGATGTGTGCTACTTTCCTCACAGTCATGTGTTTCTTCCAGAGAAGAATATTTGCATCTATCATAGTTTTAAATGGCATAATTTACATATCAGATGTACTTAAACATTTGTTGGAATGCATGAATGAGTAAATATATAAGTTTAAGTTTCCCATAATTATCATTTGTAAATTCATTTCTTCAAGTCACTCGTAAATCTGTCTCCTAAATTCTAGTACTGTCTAGGACAGTAATTCAAGTCAGTTAATACCTAAGACCACAGTTAAAATCTCTCACGTGTGTGTGTGTGTGTGTGTGTGTGTGTGTGTGTGTGTGTGTGTGTGTGTGTGTGTGTGTGTGTGTGTGTGTGTGTGTGTGTGTGTGTGTGCCCCAGTACTGGAGCTTGAACTCAGGGCCTAGGGATTGTCCTTTAACTTTTTTGCTCAAGGCTAGCACTTTACTACTTGAAGCACAGCTCTACTTCTGCTGTTTGGGTGCTTAACTGGAGACAAGAGTCCCACAGACTTCCCCGCTCAGACTGGCTTTGAACTGCAATCCTCAGATCTCAAGTCACTAGGATTGCAGGCCTGAGCCACTGGTACCAGGCTTAGTCCCTCACTTTTTTAATAATGGGAAATGTTTACATTTCATATCAGCTATGACTTTAACTTGAACTTTGGTTTATGACAGGTAATTAACAATTACACTTGTTTTATATACATGTACCTAACTCTGTCAGGGTGGAATCTTTGCCTTTTATATCTTAGTTTATTTATCATTCAAATAGTTTTGTTATTTCAGTCGCTATGTTTTCCTTTCCTGATCCCTGGTGTCCCTGGTAATCCTTTAAAGTTAATAGATTTTCCACATCCAAAACCATGAACAAATTATATTGTGAAACATTTTTCTTATCTATCCACATGTCTTCTTTTGCTTCAAATTATCTTGTAAGTTTCTAAATGTGTTAATTGAATGAGGTTTTGGTTTGAATGTCCTTAGTTCAAATCAATGGCTAGACAACTCTAAAAAAATTAAAGCATTGTATTGAAAACACTTTTTACTTTTTGGGTCATCCGGTCTCGGTTACACCATAGATGATGTTAATAAATTAGCCTGGCTAGATTTGGCCAGTAGGCTCTAATTCAAGACCCTACCTCTAAATTCCACCCCCTTTTCATATGCTCTCTAGAGCTGCAATGATGTCAGCAGTCGACTCACAGACACATGACACTGAACACTGAAGTGCTCTCTCCTCCTTACCTTCACAAAGTTTACTGTGGAATAGTAGACCCATGGAATACAATTGGGATCAGAAGGCCCAGGACCTGATCTTTTGGGGACATTCCATCTGTACGTTTTTATTTCTCCTGAAATCAAAGAAGTAATGAAAGAATTTGTTAGAGTGATTTACCTGAAGAAACACAAGCAGGTCTGCATATACTTTGGTCAATGTATCCATTCATTAGAAATAGTCTAACTTCACATCTTGATTTCTACAGTTCCGTAAGGAAATGGTAAATCTGTCACCCCAGACTCCAGTCTTCTCTCTGGTTTTCTTTTTCTAATGTGAACTATTATGTATTTAGGAAGTGACTATTTGTATCTGATTTTCTGCTATATGTTTTTATCTCTTTCTCAAGAGCTATCAATCCTCAGGAGTAAGTCATCAAGTGGCTCAGTATAGGCCTGTTAGAGGAGCCATCAGGGAGTTTTGTTAACTAGCTCTGCTCAAGCCATACACAAGACCAAGTGAAATCAGAAATATCTTGACTCTCTGATTCAGATACCTATGTTTTAAAAGCCTGGGGATATAGGGTATGAGGAAGGTAAAAATCCAGAATCACAGAGAATCAAGAAACCTAGACTGAACTCTCAGCCCTAGTGTACTTTTTAACAAACATTTGACAAGGTACTTAAAACTTCACTGACATTTAGTTTCCTTGCCTGTATACTTGGTTAGCTATCTTGACTATCAGATTGTTGTGAGGGCTAAACAAGACAATAAATAAATACATGCAATCGTGCTTTGCACTGAAGACAGTAAATAAATAAATGCTGACCCAGGGCCTTGCACAGAGAAGGCACTAATGTATCTAGATTAACAAGCAAAACAATCATATTGCCAAAGTCCTAAATAGGAACTACAATCAACCAAAATATCTTCTGAATGATCTCTGTCAAATTCCCACCCAGTCAGAATTAACAAACCTATGGCTAACCATGTGTGCCATAAGCAAAAGAAATGGGCACGCCTGATTTTTTATCCATTTTTATGAATTTTTATGAATGCATCAGTGGTAGTAATACAACTATAGGTCTAGTTTGTTTCCACTATGTTTCATGAAAATCCATTTTACCTTGCTAACTGAGAACTGATATTTAGCTTCTTCAGTTTGAGTAGCTTCAGAAGTGGCACTATTAAAGTGGTAATAATTCATTGTTTGCCCAGCCACCAGCATAATGATACATATAAAGGTGCTCAGTAAATGTTTACAGGATTCTTTAACAAGAAGGAATTTCACAGGGGCTGCTTCCTTTTCTTATGATGTTTTTTTTCTCCCTTTCTCATGCAAGTAGTTCTTTTATAACTTGCTTGAGTTTCCCAAGCTGTTAATTCTTTCCTTCTCCCACCAATCTCTGGGGTTTTTCACAAACCTTTCAGTCTTATCAAGAAACATTTTAAGGAATATTTCATGAGTTTGAATAGAAAAAAAAATTCTTCCTTGCACTTTCTAGTTTATTGTCCTGCCTACTCTTGTGACCTTTGGCTCTGGGAGGAGGACTGCCTTCCCACCCTTCCTGGGAAGGTGTAGTAGCTTGCTAGGGTCACTCTAGCCATACCATAACCTTACCAAAGCCTTCACCGATGCCTGGAGGGAAGCTTTTCTCCTCTCATGCTGTTGTCTTTTTAAAAAATAATTTACTTTAGTTATCATTGAGGTGATGTACAGAGGGATTACCATTACATGAGTCAGGTAATGAGTACATTTTCTTTTGTACAGTGTTACCTGTTCCCTCACTCTCTCCCATTCCTCCCCTCTCCCATTCTGTGCCCTCCCCCAACCCTTCCAAAGATATACACTTGAATAAACCAGACATAAGGAAAAGAAGACAGAATCACCACAAACTAAGAAGTAAAAAAAAAAGTCTTTTGTTTCCATATCTTGGAGCTTTTTTTTTTTTTTTTTTTTTTTTTTGTCGGTTGTGGGTCTTGAACTCTGGGCCTGGGTGGGTACTCTCAGCTCTATCAGCTCAAGGAGAGCACTCTACTGGTGGAGCCACAGCACCACTTCCGGTTTCCTAGTGGTTTATTGGAGATAAGAGTTTCACAGACTTTCCTGCCTGGGCTGGCTTCAAACCTTGATTCTCAAATCTCAGCCTCCTGAATAGCTAGTATTACAGGCATGAGCTCTGGCTCAAGTTTTATATGGAAAGGTAAAAGACCCAGAATAGCCTATTCAATATTAAAAGTGAAGAACAAAGTAGAACTGGCACTAGCAGGGTGGGAGGTGGGGAGAAGTAGATTAGGAGGAAGTAGAAGGAATGTTTGGGTGCTCTATTGTGCAGTAAGGTGACAGTAGTTTCCAATGATGAATTGTATGTTTTAGAATAGTTAAAGAGAAGATTTTGAATATTCTCAACACAAAGAAATGATAAGTACTCAAGGTGACTGTTGTGGTAATTATGCTTCTTTGATCATTAATATTAATATGCATGTTTGCAGGTATTGAAACACATATTCTAAAAGTATATGTAATTATGACAATCAAAAATAAAATAATAAAAAGAAGATATATAGAAAACAAATTGTAGTACTGACAGAAGAATAGACAAATATATCAATGAAACAGAATAGAGGGCCCCAAAACAGAAATACTTATATATAATTGTTAAATCTTTGTTGAATTAACAAACACCAATCAAGAAAGAAAAGATAGCTGGGTGTTGGTGGCTCACACCTGTAATCCTAGCTACTCAGGAGGCTGAGCTCTAAGGATCATTGTTCTAAGCCAGCCTGAGCAGGAAAGTTCATGAGGCTCTTTTATTGGTACTGGTTCAGGGGCTTGAACTCAGGGCCTAGACACTGTTCCTGAGATTTTGTGTTCAAGGCTAGTACCCTACCACTTGAGCCACAGCTCCACTTCTGGGGGGAAAAATGATTGGATATAAAAGGTAAGGAAGATATGAAAAAATGTTTCATATATCATTTAGGGAATTTCAAGTTAAAGTAATGATTTGTTATGATCATACCTGTTAGAATGTCCCAAATCTACAACTCAGATAGTAATGGAGCAACAGGAGCTCTCATTGTACATTGGAATACAAAAATGATACAGTCTCTTCGGATGACAGTTTGACAGTTTCTTTAAAAAAATAACAAAACTACATACATTCTTTTGTTTTTGTTTTTGTTTTGTTTTTTGTTTTTTGCCGGTCATGGGGCCTGAACTCTGGGTCTGGGAGCTGTCCCTCAGCTGTTCAGCTCAAGGCTAGTGCTCTATCACTGGAGCCACAGGGCCACTTCCGGCTTTTTCTGTTTATGTGGTGCTGAGGAATCAAACCCAGGGCCTCATGCTTGCAAGGCATGCACTCTACCGCTGAGCTACCTTCCCAGTCTCATTATATACATTCTTAATAATAGTTTCAGTAGTTGTATTTGTTAGTATTTACTCCAAAGAGATGAAATTTTATTTTCATACTAAAATCTGCCTGCAGATGTTTACACTAGCTATGTTGTAATTGCCAATTTTGGAAGCAACAAAGATGTCCTTTTTGTAGGTGAGTATATGAAGTGTGATACATCCATACAATGGCATATCATTTGGTACTAAAGAGTGAACTATCCAATCATGAAAAATATGGAGGATACTCAAATGTATATCAATGAATGAAAGGAGCTCTTCTGAAAAGTCTAATTCTAAGTACAGGACATCCTTGAAAAGGCCAAACCAAGGAGTCAGTATATAGATCTGTACTCACTTAGGATGAAGGGAGAAGGTAGGGATAATAGACAGGGTATAAATTTTAGGACAGTGGAATTATTCTGAGTAATGCAATGGTGTATAACAAATGTTTCACTCTAGTTAGGGAAAATACTGTTAGTGGTGGGATGCCATGCATGGGTGAGAAAGAAGGTATATGGGAACTCTCTGTACCTCTGCTCAGCTTACCTGTGTACCTTAAGTACACTGAAAAATAAAGCTTGTTGATTGTTGATTTTAAAAAAGCATAACAAGTTCTAACTCATTAAAAAAATTACCTAATTAATTCTTTCCTTCATTCTTCTAGTCAACTAATTAGCCATCACAGATTTTCCTTCTCTGATACTTTTATAAACAGTCCTATAGATTTTTTAAAAATTCTTCATCCCTTAGAATTTTATCATGTGTAATCTGCATTATTCTGCAATGATTCAGTCTTATCTTTTATCTCTTCCAACCCAACTTATTTTAATCACCTTAAGGCAAATGTGTGGATAAGAACATAACAATTGCATATTTCATCAATTATAAGATGCAAAATTTTCCTATCATTATTTAACATCTAATGCACACATTGTTTTAACTGACAGCATGTTTTTTTCTTTTTTTTTAGTAACAAATACTATAATGATACATATTAAAATCAGTGGTGCTGGAATCAATAAAATGTTAGTATCTTCCTTGCCAAATTGGTGTGAGGATAAATAAGAGTTTTATGTCTTCTTTGCTTTGTTTTAAATGCAAAGTATAGAACCTACCACAAGGTTACTGTTCAGTGTGTGTTGGCCATTGTTATTTCTTCTAACTCTATGAAGTCCCTAATGGAACCCTAGAAATTTCTTAAAGACTTAGTTATTGGAGGAATGATTTTCTCATACCAGGGTGACTGGGGAATGATGAAATACACTTAGGGTTCTCTAAGACTGATCAAAGATCAAAAAAAGAAAAGAAAGTATGGTCCCCATTAGAATGGAGCAGACAAGATGCATAGCTGATGCATAGCTAGTAAAAATCTCCCATTCTGTGGGCTTTTTATTTATCTTGCTTGCTATGTCCTTTGCCATGCAGAAACTCTTCAGTTTGATGCAATCCCATTTATCCAGTCTTTCTTTGATTTGTTGTGATTCTGGATCTTTACTTAGGAAGTTTCAACTTGTGCTTAGGGGCCCCAGTGTTTATCTTAGCCCTCCCTGTAATATTTCCATGGTATCTGGCCTTGTATTAAGGTCTTTGATCCATTGAGAATTGATTCTAGTGCATTGTGATATACATAGATCTAGCTTCAGTTTTCTGCATGTGTATAGCCAATTCTGCCAGCACCACTGGTTGAAGAGGTTGCCTTTCTCCAATCCTGTGATTTTTGCCTCCCTTGTCAAATATTAGGTGGCTATAGGTCTGTGGGTTTATTTGTGGATCTTCTATTCTGTTCCATTGGTCCTTGGATATATTCTTGTGCCAGTATCAAGCTGTTGAGACTTCTTAGAAGAAGTAAAAATGGCCAATAGACACATGAAGAAATGTTCAACATCTCTGTCCATAAAAAAAATGCAAATCAAGACAACATTGAGATTCCACCTATAATCAAGAAAACTAATAACAGATGCTGGCAGAAATGTGGCCAAAAGGGAGTGCTAGTACATTGTTGGTGGGAATGTAAACTTGTTTAATCACTCTGGAAAGCAGTATGGAGGTTCCTCAAAAGACTAAACATAAAGCTTCCCTATGACCCAGAAATTCCACTCCTGGGTATTTACCCAAAAGATCACAAACTAGGCCATATTAAAGCTACCAGCACAACCATGTTCATTGCAGCATTGTTTTCCATAGTCAAGATATGGAATCAGATGGCCCTCTATGGATGAATGGATCAAGAAAATGTGGTATATACACACAGTGGAAATCTACTCACTATCAGAAAGAATATTATACCAGTCATAAGAAAATGGAAATAATTGGAAAAATTATATTAAGTAAAGTAAGCTAGACCCAAAGAAACATAGGTTGCATGGTTTCCCTTATTTGTTGTATCTAAAAAGTGCCTGAAAATCTACATGTAAACACATTGGATGGTAAAAGACAAAAATAATACACTTGGACATGATAAATCATACATGACTCTAGACATTCACACAGTGAAACCAAAAGAGGATATTCTTGGGAAAGGATCACAAAGGTCAATAGCTATGGGCATATGATCCTATAAAATAATGTTTACCAAAATGAACTCTAAGAAATGAAAACAAGAAGTCTTATGTTACTTTGCTTCTTGGCTTTTTCCCCCTCCTTTGTCACTGTTTTTTGTTTCTGTACTTTTGTCTTTTATGTAAGTTTATCTGTTGGAAGAGGGCAAGAAGGAGGACTGAAATGGTGGGATAAAGGGTAAACAAATACAGCAGTGATACTCACTAGACATTATGTTGAAAATAACCATACAACTTGTGGGGGAGGGAGATAAGGAAGAAAAAATTGGAAGAAAACTAGGAAAAAGGTGACCCTGTTCAAAAAGTACTCATTACCTGGCTTACATAATTGTAATACCTCTGTACACCACCTTTACAATAACAATATAAAGAAGGAAAGAAGGAAGGAAGGAAGGAAGGAAGGAAAGAAAGAAAGAAAGAAAGAAAGAAAGAAAGAAAGAAAGAAAGAAAGAAAGAAAGAAAGAAGGGAGAGAGCAAGGGAGGGAGGGAGGGAGGGAGGGAGGGAGGGAGGGAAGGAAGGAAGGAAGGAATAAAGAAAGAAAGAAAGAAAGAAAGAAAGAAAGAAAGAAAGAAAGAAAGAAAGAAAGAAAGAAAAGGCTGACCTCTGGAATAACTGACCTGGCTTTGTAACAGGCACTTGGAGTTGCTTCCCGCTGTCTGTGTCCTCCACACCCTGGGCAGAGATGGAGTAAGGCCGGCTTGCTTTGTTCTTAAATATGATCAGGATGGAGTCACCCACCTCAGCATGAATCATTGGTCCTAAAGGCAGATCACGGGCCTGTGTGCATTACTGTTGTTCTTTCCAATATCAGTGTAGTTTAAACATAAGTAGCATTTAGCAGAATAAAATAAAGTTTAGTTTAGCATTGGTGCGCATCCTTTGGAGGACAATATTGTATTGTATTCTGTAAATATCATACAGTGTTTAGTAATAAGATCAAGCTGAGTTGCTTTTCTGCTTCCTTCGCTTATTGGGAGGACTTGGGTGAGCCATGTAATCTGACACATCTATACTTTTCTCACAGAATTGTGGGAAGGATTTAAAAAAAGCAATCTTTGTAAAGTGCTTATTTCAGGGCATTCTGAAATATACTATTTGATATATGGTTAACTTTTTGCTACTATTGGACAATAAGAAAAGTCATATGAACATGATGTTCACATTGTGCTGTAATTTCCTGTGTATAAACCTTTAGTAAGTATGAAATTGCTTAGTATCTGGTAAATGGATATAATGATGTAATAATGATCCCAGGAAATAATTTTATTAAAAGGTTTTGAAATGTAAAATTGAATTAAAAATGCTTACATATTGAGTTATGAACAGCACATTGATTTCACTACTGCATATTGAATGCTTTATGTTAGATATGTAGAAACATTGAAGAAACATACTCTAGGCCCTTATTTGTGCCTGAATGAGGCATAGCTTCATGGTGAATGGGCTCCCATTTTAAAAGTACTTTAGACCTGATCCCTATGGCTTTTTGCTTGGCATTTCATGTATTCTACAGTCATAAGACACTCACAGTTGGTGATGTGGCAACATTTATCCATTCTTCACTAATCCAAACCACCATTTTTGTTATACTTTTCTGAGAAACACCAGTAAAGGTAACAATAAATATAAAATTTGTTGAAATGTTTTCATATTCAGAAGAAAACTTTTATCCTAAACCAGGCAGTTTCTGAAAAGCATTTTTTAATGATAAGACTTAAAAAGCACTGGAGGCATTGCTCAGCAGTAGAGTACCTGTCTAGTAAGCATGATGCACTGAGTTCAAGTCCTAGGACCATCTCCACCCCAAATTTTAAACAGTTAATGTGGACATGTGGGTGTGTGAATTTGCATCTAATAAAGTATTCACATTGCTTCCTAAACTACATACACCTTATTATACTGATAAGTAAGAATGAATACTTTCTGTATTACAGTGTAACTGGACACAAGAAATGGTGCTGAGTAGCCATGTGCCTTATATGGGCTCTCAAGCTATTTTAGAAGCCCAGGTGTCTCCTTGTGCTGCAGACAATAAGTGTACAGGCCTCACACTTCCCTGGCTGAAGGCTGCTAAGATGCCACTGATGAAGTCACTTGCTACTCATTTCACTGAATAGGACAAATGAGGGAGATTCGGGAGTGTGCCTAAGCCCTTGGCAAGACCAACACCTTTCCTCCAGAGTTCTATAGACACCATGACTCAAATGCACGACTCATTTGGTGAGACAAACAAACTTGCAGGTCAAATGTTAATAGACCCTGGAGGTGTGGAAGAAGGTGGGTGGAGCATTTCATAGTTTTTCAAGCTGAGAGTCAGCTTGATACTTAATATTGATATGGATAATGTAAAGCTATACTGATTATATAAGTTACCTCATGCATCCAGAAGCAGAAAAAGCAGTATTAGACAGACAAAATCAATGCTGAGTTTTTGGGGTCAGTTCCTCTGGAACTGAGACCAGACTTTTAGTTTTGGCACTCATTCCACATCTGAGTTTTCTGTTTTACCCTACTTCTTTTATATCATGTGGAAAGTACAGCACTGTGCATGAAGAGTCCAGAACCTTAGAGAAGTCATGCAAATATTTTACCAGATTCTCTGAGACAATCAATTGTTTCAAATGAAAATATTCACTTGTCTCATTTCATTGATTAGAACCAAACCAGGGTTGTGTGGCAGTACCTAGTCCCCTCAACAGAATCAACACTTGTCCTTCAGAGCTCTGTTGACTCACAGCTCAAGGAGTGTCAGGCTCCTGGGGATGTAGATTCCTGACTATGTGTCCTCTGTTATATTTCTACAAGTATTCTTTGTGTGATCCAAGTTCATATTACACTCCCTAATGATGGCAGAGCAAGAATATGCTACACACAGATGAATAAAGTCATGCTACTTTGTCCCTCCTGTCTCACAGAAGTGTGTGTGTGTGTGTGTGTGTGTGTGTGTGTGTGTGTGTGTGTGTGTGTGTACCCATGCTTGGGGCTAATGCTACACACTGAAATCTGCCATACCCAGGAGTTCTAAGTGTTCCTCTCGAGGTGGCCGGGCTTTGATCTCCACAAATTCTCCATTGGTGTACTCCCTGTAAACCACCTTCTTGTACTGAGAACCAATCCAGTTTTCAGTGTGGTTCATAAATATATCTCCATGTCTGCAAACAGAAGCAGCAGAAATTTAGGTTGTCAGAAGGGAGACAAACTTCAAGTATTTCTGAGGAATTTGGGGAGAATTCAGAGTAAAGATCCCGAAACCTGGCTATAATCAGGGTCTCCCTACAGAGCTGGACATTTGCACCTTTCTTGGGGAGTAGGGGCAGGAATTGTTTCTGTTAAGGGAAACCCATGGCCCACTCTTATAATTGCTCTCAAGAATAATTATGCTGACTGCTGGTGGCTCATGCCTATAATCCTAGCTACTCGGGAGACTGAGATCTGAGGATCATGGTTGAAAGTCAGCCTGGGCAGGAAAGCCCATGAGATTCTCATCTCCAATAAACTATTCAGAAAAAAGCCAGAAGTGGTGCTGTGTGGCTCAAGTGGTAGAGTGCTAGCCTTGAGTATAAAGAGGCTCAGGGACAGCTCCCAAGTATGTAGGTTAGCTTAAAGACATTTTATTTAACGTATGATGATGACAACTCATTAATATTAAACTCACAGCCAACAGCAGTATAATTCATTCTGTGTGAACATATTTTCTCTGTAGGGTACATCCCAATCTTGTGATGCTTGCAAATGCAAATATGAGACAGGGCGTCAGTACTACTTCTGGAATGGGAAGTGGCATTTGAAACAGTGAACAAAATAAAGCACACACATGTAAAACTATGACACTAAATAGACTTTTAAAAGGATGCTTATTTTTGTGACTGTAACTCTTCTTAGTTGGCTTTTTTGCTCCATGCTGTGTTCTACCACTTGAGCCACAACTCCATTACTGGCTTTTTGCTGGTTAATTAGAGATAAGAAAGAATTCCAAGGACTTTTTCCCCCAGCCAGGCTTCATCAAACCTCAAGCCTCAGATCTAAGCCTCTTGAGTAGCTAAGATGATAGGTGTGAGCCACAGATGCCCAGCTAAATGGACCCTTGGCTTACATTTGACAAGAAGACAGAGAGACATTTTATTTCACCTTATCAGTCCACTTTAGGTTTTCTTATCATTTTAAAGATCTTCAAATGACCACAAAAGAGCCAAAGGTTACAATAAATTACAGGTTACAATAACTTGCAGGTTACAAATAAGTTTTGGAAAAAGAAAAATCTATCCAATTTATCTCCAAATTATGGCATATCTCTCATCTTTCTGCTTCTTCTTGTCTCTCCTCCTCCACACTCCTTCATCAGAGCTTTGCATAATGCCTAGAACATACACCTCTGATCTAGACTGTATACTTTAGAAAGGAAGAGACTTTTCTTCTACTTTTGTTTTCCAAGGAGCTCTGTTAATACTTGTGGTTTTGACCAACATAGACCTTGGAGTCAGCTATTTCCCAGCATTATTTCTCTATGGATATGCAGGTGTCTTTATGGTATCCTGGCTTGTGATGTTTTGGGTAGATGTCCAGCAATGGGTTAGGAGTATATTAAAAGCTAATTACTCTCTTTGACATAATCTCATCTGCATGGAATTTTTGAAAGTTAGTTGCATTGGTCAAGCACATTGTAAGGATCAAACTACATATGATTTGTAAAACTCTGAGCAAATGCCCCATAAGAGTTGTACAATACATGATGATTATTATGGAGAAACCCATTGTAATATGGTTCAACTATACACATGCCACTCCACAAACTCAGCAATATGAAATATAACTCTGCCTATAGCAACTTATTATTTTTTTCAAATTTGCTCTCACATAGTTGAGTACCCATGGCTGGTGCCTGTAATCCTAGCTACTCAAGAGGCTAAGATCTAAGGGTTATGGTTCAAAGCCAGTCTGGGCAGAAAAGTCTGTGAGACTCTTATTCCCAATTAACCAGCAAAAAGCCAAATGCGGAGCTATGGCTCATAAAGCTAAGGGAGAGAGCCCTAAGCCTGAGGTTAAGCCTTGGTACTGGCGCGCGCGTGCACACATACACACACACACACACACACAAATTGTCTCCTAGAGTTGTGCAGATGAATCTATTTGCTCCCTGTCTAGGGTCCTAAAGCCTTCCCAGATGCTCTTAACAACCTAAAGTTATGACAGAGGCCTGTGCTGATAAGGACAATGTCTCATAAGCATTAAACCAATGTCATTGACATCGAATCAAGAATCGTTCAAATCCCTAACATGTCCTCCCATGGAATTGGGGCAAAGGGCAGATGCACTCCACTGGGTGTGGAGAGGTATTTGTCCCTGGATTCCTATCTACAGAGAGATTGCAGATGCACTACTGGAAATGAAACCATTTCAGTGCTATACTGAATTTTTTTTCTACAGAATTTGGTGAACTTTGGACTTGGAAACATTTATTAATGGAAGCATTTATTAATGTTACAGGAGGGGCATGGTTATGGAACTTGCTCCTTATCTCCACCAGCATTCTCTATTTTCTTGTGTCATTTGGGACAGAGTCCCAGAGCCTGGAACTAGACCTGCCTGATCATTCACAAGTAAGGGGCTTCAAACAGAAGTAAGAATGAGTCAAAAGAAAATAATGAAAGTGGTATCTTTCACACACTTGCATATACATGAAAAAACTTTGTACAATTATTTATTTGTACAATAATTTATTTGGCTGATTAATAATGTAATCCTTTTATAGAAAGCCAAATTAGTATTCAATTCCTTTTCTACTGCTTTGTATCAATTTTTGCTTATCCTCACAGCATCGGGTTTCCAGAAGAAAGGTGTCTAGATTAACAAACTGATTTAAATCCTTCTGTTCTAAAGGCAGTCTTCAAAATAGTTAATTTTGGTGTTTCTTTTTCTTTTCATTTCTTTTCTTTCTTTCCCATTTATCAATTGGGTGGCACTGTTAGGCTCTCTCTTTCCCAGCAAGAGAAAAACCTCACAACAAAGGCCAGTAAGAAAAGGAAAAAAAAAGTGTCCACATGCAGAGTTGTTTGTGTGCTTTCCAGCCTTAGAGGGTTTCGTGAGGAGGAGGAAGAGAGTACAGGCTGGACCCAGCCCTGGCTCAAAGTGTATGAGATCCCACTTCTACAGAAATGCATGATGGTGTGTTCCTGTTATCCCAGTTGCAGAGAGATAAATAGGAGGATTGAAGTACAAGTCAGCCTGAGCTGACTCTATCTTAAAAATATACACAGCAAAAGTGCTAGACGCATGGCTCAAGTACAGAGCGCCTCCCTTGCAAGTTGTAAGCCCTCCCCAAAGTTAAAAAAGCAGACAAAAGGGTGACACTGTTCAAAAGAAATGTACTCAACACCTGACGTATGTAACTGTAACCCCTCTGTACATCACCTCTGCAATAAAAAGAAAACAGGAACTGGAGAACTACAATGTGATGTGCTGCTGAGACAATAAAACATGGATTTGCCTCCTCAAAAGGTTTCTGTTCAATTCCAAGTCTACCAAAGGCTAGTTAGACGACTTTACTCCTGGCTCCCAGGTTTACTCATCTGAGCATCAGGACAGTGGTGAGTCATGGAGTGGAGGGTACAACCTCTGGAGGAGGAGGCCTGCAGTCTGCTTCTGACCTTGTCCCTAAGTCCGGAAGGACTGGCTCCCTGGACTCCAGGAGAGGGCAGTGGAGGCCCAGCACTCAGCCTACATGGGGCTCCAGCATTGCTCATTCCTTGGCATGTAGCCCGGGTTCTGAACCTTTCAAAGGAAGGTGGGTGGATCTTGCAGACTTTCCGGGTACAGACATTGAGGGACAGCTTGGTTCGCACCCCAGGTCAGGGATCTCTTCTGAGACCATGGCCCCTGCCTCACTCCCCTCATGCATCTGTATCTGGACCGTCTCTCCGCTCTCTCTCCCAGAGACCTCCACTCCTCCTCTCCCTCCCAGCTTCCCTGGCACCGAAGACTCGCTTCTTCCCCTGGGCCTTTCCCCTCATCCTCACTCGAAGACATCTGTCCATCTGCCCCACGGCAGAGTCCATCTGTCCATCTGCCCCACGGCAGATCAATCATCACGGAGGAAAAGCAGAAGCGGCCTCGGGTAACCACCTGTCCCTGTCCAGTGGAGGACCGGGGGTCGGGGGGGAGCCCTGAGCTTCTGAGCTCGCGAGGAAAAGCCTCCACCTGTCAGAGCTGTGCAGAGAAAACCCCGCACATGTGTTTTCATGTTTCCAGAAGTGAGCATGCGCATTCCCACCGAAGAGCTTGGCGGCTTCGCCGTTGGTACCTTTCCCCTCCTGCGTCCAAGTGCTGCTTTTCGAACTCCCAGTTTTTGTTAGGGGCATAATCCCATTCTACCTCTTCAGCGGCGATGAAAAAGGTTCTTAGCATCCCATAGGGCGGCTCGGGAGGGTCCCTGTGGCCACAGCTGCTGACCTCATAGATCTGACTCATGCCTCGGGCGAAGTGGTGCAAGGTGGAGCAGAACACCTTGAAAACCCCTGGAAGAGAACAGACAGCCCAAGGTGGAGCAGACACCTTCAAAACCCCTGGAAGAGAACAGACAGCCCAAGGTGGAGCAGACACCTTCAAAACCCCTAGAAGAGAACACACAGCCCAAGGTGGAGCAGACACCTTCAAAACCCCTGGAAGAGAACACACAGCCCAAGGTGGAGCAGACACCTTCAAAACCCCTGGAAGAGAACAGACAGCCCAAGGTGGAGCAGAACACCTTGAAAACCCCTGGAAGAGAACACACAGCCCAAGGTGGAGCAGACACCTTCAAAACCCCTGGAAGAGAACACACAGCCCAAGGTGGAGCAGAACACCTTCAAAACCCCTGGAGGAGAACAGCCCAAAGTGGAGCAGACGCCTTCAAAACCCCTGGAAAAGAGAGCAGACAGCCCAAGGTGGAGCAGACGCCTTCAAAACCCCTGGAAGAGAACACACAGCCCAAGGTGGAGCAGACGCCTTCAAAACCCCTGGAGGAGAGCAGACAGCCCAAGGTGGAGCAGAACACCTTGAAAACCCCTGGAAGAGAACAGACAGCCCAAGGTGGAGCAGACACCTTCAAAACCCCTGGAAGAGAACAGGCAGCCTTGTGCATGGCATTCGCGTTACTGCGGGCCATGGGGTGGACAGCTGTTTTACCAAACCTACATAACTTATTTCCAAATCAACAACAAAGCTGGGTTGACTTTTAAAACATTGGGTTTTAAATACTTTCAAATCCGACCCCAATGGAAAGAAATTGTTTTGAATAGATTTACTTCAGAATAAAAATAATTTTAAGTTTATTTGGGGAAAAATAAACCCTACAAATTTTTACCAAGAAATGACTTCTCAGGATGGTCCTATTATACACACCCACTAAAAATGGTCACTTCTGAAGATATGACCATTTCAGCCTGTCCTAGTTTAAAAAGAACTAATTAATCTAGACAAAGTTCTGAAGTCATAGAAGATTGCTACTAAGGGATTTCATAAATTATTGTGAACAATAAGTGTGAAGTCTTATTTTTATTATTATTAAAAACATGAACTACCTCATTAAGGTCTTGAGGAGTCTCATATCTAAAGCTTGTTCTACATTATGCCAAATAAAAAGCAACAAGAACAAATTTTGATTTCCGTGCATAATTCTAGTAAATCACCCCACCTGAAATTAGATGTGATTTGTTAGAATTATGCAGAGAAAACATTAACTGTATTTTCAATGGAATTTTCTAGAAGAATTGACATCAGATAGATACATCATAACTAAACTCACTATAAAACCACATGTAACAAAATTAAGAAATTATTGGATCAAAAAATCTTCCCTTTCTCTAATAGACTGTTTTAGAATCACATAATTGGTGTGCCCATCAGTAACTATCAGCACTTACCAAAGAACTTTAATTTTTCTGCACATGAAACTGTTGTCTAATTATTTTCAAATTCCCTCTCTGACGAGAAAAAACAGTTGATTCAGTAGATATTTAAGTGCCCCTTGAACAAGAGCCTCAAAAAGCATAATAAATATAAGGTTGATTCTTCTTAAAAATGTGGGCCAGGGTCTTGTGAAACTACAAAGAAAGCATGTTTGGAAAGGTCTTCCTTTGTGCAAGCTTTTTTCAGGCAGCTCATGATGTATTTGTCCATTATTGTTTTTCAACAGTTAAGGAAGTATTTTCTCAAAGATCAAGAAGAAATGTGTGAGTTTCAGCCACTGTCTGCTCTACTTTGTGTGTGTGTGTGGGGGGGGGGTACTGGGGCTTGAACTCAGGGCCTGGGTGCTGTCCCTTTATTTTTTCACTCAAGGCTAGCACTCTGCTAGTGGAGCCACAGTTCCACTTCTGGGTTTTTAGTGGTTAAGTGGTAATGAAGAGTCTCATAGACTTTTCCTGCCAGTGCTGCTTTTGAACCATAGTACTCAGATCTCAACCTCCTGAGTAACTAGAATTATAGGCAGGAGCTGCTGGTAACTAGGTCTACACACTTTTTGAGCACTTTTCTCAGCTTCTAAATAAGGGACAAGAATAGCTAAAAATGATTAAGCTCTTCAGTATTCACAACTCTGTGTTTGCCACCAAACATAAACCAGAAACCTTTGTTATGAGGCTCCTTAGAAGGTGTGAGACTGTCATGGTTCCACACTAGAAAAGTAGCTAGATCTCTAAAATTATTCCAACCAATTCTTTCAGGGCCTGTTTCTGTGGATTAAAACTATTTATAGATCTTCTCATGCTAGGAGCTCTTGGGCAAAAGTTTTAAAGCTCAAGTCTCAAGGTTTCAACTGATGATACAGAGGCATCTCAAGTGTGGTTCCAGTATGAAGTCAAGTCCATTAATATGTGAGATTCAGCAGCTACTTGAGTAGCACATAGGTTTCTCATTAAGACTGGTGAATAAGTTGGGCGGTGAAATATATTGAATGCACATGTCACCTGCTATCCTCACTTTTCATGCAGAAAGTAGCATACACTCCCATGAGCTGCTAAAAAAAAAAACCTCAATAACCTAATTAGCTTGGGATTTCTAGGGGAAATGTTCCACATATTGGCACTTTACAAGGGCTTCTATGAATAAAATGCAGCTTTCTCTCAGGAGAAAGCAAAGGTGTGCAACAGAAAAAATGAAAATAGAGAAGTTTCCAGACAGCTAATTTGAAAGTCACTGTAAGTCATTAGGGAAGGGAAACCAAGTTCTTCTATTAATGGCTACATCCATCTCTCTAATACCTAGAGCACCCACATGCTTTGGAGCAGCACCTAGAATGATGTACATGCTCAAGAAAAGAAATTCCTTTTTTTTTTTGTCGGCCATAGGGCCTGAACTGTGGGCCTGGGCGCTGTCCCTCAGCTCTTCTGCTCAGGCTAGCACTCTACCACTTGAGCCACGACTTCACTTCCAGTTTTTTTCTGCTTATGTGGTGCTGAGGAATCGAACTCAGGGCCTCATGCATGCAAGGCAAGCACTCTACCACTGAGCCACCTTCCCAGCCAGAAATTTCTTTTCTTAGAGATAAATTTTCATGGATCAAGAGCATTCACCTGGGATTTGTATGGCAGAAGACCCCTGCATCCTGCTTGGTGGATGTTATCTCCTCCGCCCTTTGCACTGGGTGTTTGGACAAAAACACCTAGGATTCTTCTCATTTGAATGTAACTATATCTGCTTCTATAACTCTTGAATTATTAAAAGCCTGTCAATTTCTTCTGAGAGAAGACCCCATGAGGAAGAGCTGAAATCTGGTCTCTAGACAGACCCACCATTTTTACCTGCATTGTCGGGTTGCATGAACGCTGTTGTGGACATGTGGGGAAACAGAGCCAACGAGTCACGATGAGTGCCTCGAAGGTGGATGGTGTTTCCTTGGAAATAAACTCCATGCATGTCGGTGTCAGTGCCCATTCCAATCAAATGCCAGGACACTCTATCCTTTTTGCACATGCTGAGGCCTGGCTGGTTGCCATACATATAACCATTAATAGCTAAATGGGAACAAGAAGACTGTCAGAACCTTCTGTGTATGTAGACATATTAAAAACCCTCTATCTTAGTGAGAGATTATCAACATGGGGAAGGTGGTGTTCAAGTGTGTTTGTGGTGTCCAGAATATTCTTGTTATTAGAAAATAAAAACTACTAAAGAAATGTTACTAAAAACCTGGATGAAGAAGCTAGAGGGTGGATCCACTTAAACTAGCAAAATAACAATAATACAAATGCATTACAGTTATAAGAAAATTTAATGATACATATGTAAGAACATTACGAGTAAACAAGGTCAAGTTGCATTATACTCAAAATCTGACTTGTTGAATTGAAACCCTTTGTACAACTGCTTAATTAAAAAAATAAGGAATAAAGTCAGGTTGTTTGTGCATAATTTTTTTCTACAAATTGTTTCATGGCATGATATGGTCCATAAGATTCTTATCTGTAATTAACCAGTGAAGAGCTGAAAGTGAAGCTCTTGCTCAAGGGGTAGAGGATCAGCTTTGAGAGAAAAAGCCAAGTGAGAACAAGAATCCTTGAGTTCAAGCCTCAGTACTGGCACACATAGAGAAAACATTATTGACTTCCTCAATTTCCCATACTCTTTTCTAAAACTTTTGATATAAAAATCATTTTCTTTGGAAGTTGCTTTCTAGCCATCTCCCTTGTTAAATATCTCTTCGTTGGTTATCAATTCATTCAATTCTGCTAGATCCTCAATGCTGATGTCTTCACATCTCATTCTAGGAGTTATCAGACATGACTGCTTTCATGGGTTTTGTATCCTTTTATTTTCATGGTGAAAATGAATTAACATTGTATTTGCACATGTCTGATCAGTGGAGAGTAATCTAGAGGAGATGTGGGAGCAGTACATTATAAAGACAGTACCTGAGGAAATAAATCTTAATGACAAAATTTTCTTTTCTTGCTTCAATAAAAAAAAAAACTGTAGCTTTTTTTTCTATTTTTGAGTGTGTATACATGGATAGAATGAGGTTTCACTATGACAATTCCACAGATATATGCATGTACTTTGAACAAGTTTACATCCTCATTATATTTCCACATTTCTTCCATCTCTTCTCACTTCCAAAGAGTGTTTGTTTGATTCAAACATATTTCAGTCCATTTGAAATGTCTTTGGGGATAACTTATGTATAATTGACTTTACCTTTTCTATCAACCCAGTCCATTAACAGTGGCTATATCTAGATCAAAGTCTTAGGAAGAAATTAGAAACCACATTCTCGTTCTGTAGGGATAAATGTCAAGATTACATAGCAATGTCTGCTGGGTAAGTATACATAATTATGTTTCCTGATCAATGTCCCTGAGAGAGATAATGTATCTCCACCTAATCCCCACTATTGCCCACATCAGGCAAAAACAAACAAACAAATCCAAAGACATGAATGGTCTTCTGGAATAAGCCCCCTGTCAAAAAGTTCTTTTTATTTCTGTGACTGCTTGCTAAGTATACTTAAATATAGGACTATTCATAGAAATGACCTAAACTTTTGCTCATCAAATATTAAAAATATTAGTGTAAATACAGGTCTTAATAAATTACTATTTAGTAGAGAATCTTTCTTGATTTTAAACTTTTGCTTAGAACTTCATTTTCTAGATCTTGCACTGATTCCTTGAATAAACACCTTTCAAACACACA
This sequence comes from Dipodomys merriami, assembly GCF_024711535.1. NCBI lineage: Eukaryota > Metazoa > Chordata > Mammalia > Rodentia > Heteromyidae > Dipodomys > Dipodomys merriami. The sequence continues at coordinate 8,675,214 of NW_027205381.1, forward strand.
CTGTAAATACATGAGAGTCAAAGCATGATACCATGTTAGACCCAGTCTCTGGTTTTGTTACTTCTTCCCCTATCCCATCCAAGCAAGACTAGCATTAGAATTTACTTTGTAATTAATGTGAAATCTTTCCCTTAATGTGAAATTCTTCCCTTAACTTTGCTTTTAAAATGACATGTGAAAATGAAAGAGGTGACATTGATCAAGTTATATTGTATTCATAAACTGCTTTGTTAAATGGCAACTATTTTGTATAACTACTTAAAGATAATAATGAAAAAAATTAAAAATGAGTTTTATATCATCAAACCAGGTTGCAACTTAATGTGATGTGGTCCATCAGTTCAATTTTTCCCTGTAGAGGTTTCTCTGATGATAATTGTCTTACAATTTAACTTCCCCATTAAGGAATTACCATGTTTGCTCATTTTTAGTTTTGTGTCCCTCTTTTACCATCTTCTACAAACTGCAGATACAAATTGCTTATCCACATATCAGAATGCTTTTCCTAGAAGATGACATTGGAAGTCGCTTGCTTCCAGACCCTGTCCAGGAAGGTTCTGCTGGAAATAAGCATCAGGGACCATGGGGGTTTGTAACCTGCTTGTTGTGCGTCACTGTAACCTTGGACTTTTTGGACTCCCTATGCTGGGAGTCCAATATGCTTTAAAATATTCCTTTAAAAAAACATGCCAGATAGCTAGAACATGTGAGGGTGAGTCAAGGCACAGAGGGGGTAGATGAATGGAGAAAGGAAGGATGGTGAATAGTCAAAATATTCAATGTACATTTGTGAAAATGGAACACAACAATGTGAAGGGATGGGTAGGGTTGGGAGAGATGGGGAGAGATGGAAGAGGTGACAATGATCAAGGTACATGTACTTATAAACTAACATGTTGACTTGAAATCCCACACTGGTTTTAAAGTCAATAAATAGATGTTATGTTCAATCCTTAAATGAGCAGTTTTGTGTCTGTTATAATACTTGCTTTAGCACTTTTTTGACTGCCTTCTTTTTAAAAAATACATTTTTATTGCAAAAATACTGTACAGAGGGGTTACAGTTACATGAGCAAGGTCATGAGTACATTTCCTATCAAACATTGTTACCCCCTCCTTTGTTTGTCCCCTAACCTCCATTCCCTCCCACCTCCACAAGTAGGCTCCCCCTTCCCCCACCTCTCTCCCCACCTAAATTGTAAAGTTCATTTTTCAACATAGTGTCTTGTACATCTCATTGTTACAATGGGTCAACCTGTATCCCTATTTAGGCATTTTGTTTTTTCCCTTCACCTCCCCAAGGTAGAGAAGTATATATAAGATGCAGGGCACTGACACCAAATACAGTGAAAACAGGGGTAATACCATGGGGGAGGAACATAGAAAGAAGCAAAAAAAAAAAATCACATGGTACATTATAAATATGTTAGGAACAATAGCAAGAAAGAAAACACCACTCGTTTTCCTATCTTGGGGTTCATTTTATCTGGTTATCTTATCTGGTCATATGTACATAGCTTTTGATCTTGTCGGCTTGTCCCAGACATATACTAGTTATTGCAAATAAGGGAAACCATAAGACCTATGTTTCTTTGGGCCTAGCTTACTTTTTTTTTTTCCCAAGTCTTTCTATTTCCTAACAAATGGGGCATTGTCATTCTTTCTGATGAAGGCATAGAATTCATATATATATATATATATATATATATATATATATATATATATATATGTATCACATTTTCTTGATCCATTCATCTACTGAGGGGTATCTGGATTGGTTCCATATCTTAGCTTTGGTAAATAATGCTACAATAAACATAGTTGTATTGGTAGCCTTAGTATGGTCTTGTTTGTGATTGTTTGGGTAAATGCCCAAAAGTGGGATTGCTGGGTCATAGGGGAGCTCAATGTGGAGTCTTTTGAGGAACCTCCATACTGCTTTCCAAAGTGGTTGAACAAGTTTACACTCCTACCAACAATGCAGTAGGGCTCCCTTTTGGCTGCATCCCCTCCAGCATCTGTTGTTAATAGATTCCTTGATTATAGCCATTCTAACTGGGATGAGGTGGAATCTCATGTTGTTTTGATTTGCATTTCTTTTATGGCTAGAAAGGTAGAGCATTTCTTCATATATCTATTGGCCATTCTTATTTCCTCTTCAGAGAAGTTTCTCTTTTAAGTCTTTAGCCCACTTATTTATCGGGAAGTTGTTTCTTTGAGGATTTGTTGGGGGATTTAATTTTTTGAGCTCCTCAGGATTATAGACATGATTATGAGCAACAGGAAAGCATAAAGTTTTACCATATCTTTGGGAGATGACCTGTGAAGCTGAAGATGTGAAATCACTTACTTTGAGACCAAGAGCAATACCCAAGAAACAAAAATTAAGATAATTAAAACACCACAACTATTTACATTTCAAATGCAATTATGCTTTTCATTTATCATACCATGCATTCGGTTGGATTTCACAAACTCTTTTTCTTCCTTGTCAACACTGGAGGGATGCCAGGTAAACTTCTGAATGTTTTCATCAAAATACCTGCTCAGATTCTCATCAAAGACTGTGAACAGTAAGTAAAATTCCTTGTCTATTCCTTTCTATGGAGAAGAAAGAAAGAAATACACAAAACATACAGCTTGCATAATTCATAGCATGTTTAACTTTCAAATTTAAGACAAAATGAGTGATGATCAACGTGAGCTACAGATTCACCAAGTCATTTTGTAAATCAGGATTCTCAGCTTGACTTGGGTGGGTTCACGTGATGTCTAGGAAACATGCTTTCTTTTTATGTCCTATTCATTACTATGAAACTTCTTTTTTGTTGTTCCTCTTTTTAAATTATTATTTTTAAGTAGTTGTACAATGGGCTTTCAATTCAGCATGTCAATTTATGAGCACAATGCATCCTTATCAGTTGTCTCCCTTACATCATTCTCAATTTCTTCCAAAGTGTGATATCCTTGCTCAGCAGGCTTTCTGCCCTGTGTAGTCCTGTTCACAGGCTGGACCTCTCTGACAGCGTCTGAGTATGGCCTCCGATGCTCGCGCCTCAACCTCTCTGTCTGACTTCATTTCCTGCTCCTCACCTCCTCACTTTCAGAAGACACTCTGCCTTTGTGCTCTTCCATCAATAGCACACCAGCCTCATTCGTGCTTTGGGGGTCTTTTCAGATGCTGTTCCCCCTCCTAAAGAAATCTCCTCCCCAGCTCGCTCCTCATGTTACATAGCCTTACCTTCTGCTTCACCCTAAAACTCATCTTACCCTACTCTTGTTGTACTTGAAGCATTTAGCTCCACCTGACATTATATTTTATAAACTTATTTTTAACTGCTTTCCTCTGAAATATGGGCTGCATGTGGGAGAGACAATTTTAAGGTTTTTGATTCTACTCTGTACCCTCAGGTCCAAGAAAAATGGCTGGAAAATCAGGCACTCAACATATATTTGTGAGAAAAATAATGAATTCATAAAACTTAGGAGACAGGGTTATTTTATGCTAACTTGGGTTGAAGAGGACTATGAATTACTAGGTTGCATATTCTTAGACAGTTTATTGGATTTTGTTTGACTACACAGTACACTCAACTAATGATTATGCTTTTCTTTCAAGCTGCACCAAATAGCTGATACACGTTTTGTCACTAGATGTCCTCCTGTCTCAAACATGTTTCCCATCCAAGCTGCCTTTTATTCTGCTGCTGTCCTTACAGTGATGCCTTGCCTGCCTGACTGCTCAGCTAATCCTTCACTCTTCTCCCTTGGTATCATGCAACAAAGCCAAGTTCAAAAGCAACTAGGACAATTTGTTGTGTTCTGCTATGTCCTTAGACATACATAGTTTGCTTCTTTTTTCTTTTGCAGACTTCTAATCCAGAGAGAGAGAAATTGGAGAAGAGGTGAGAGAGGAGGGGAATGGGAGGAAACTGGGGAAGGGGAGGGAAGAGGAGGGGAGGAGAGGAGAAGGAAAGGAAGAGTAGGGAAGGGAAGGGGAGGGAAGGGAGGGGAAGCTAAAAAAATCACCTGGATTTTTTATGGATGCCTATGGCATCCATATGAAATCTTACTAGAAAGATACATAAATACCTCTTCTCCTGCTCATCTTTTCACCTGCCTAGAAGAGGCCTGAATAGGTTTTTCCCTGCACAAAGACTGATACTCAGTAGGTAGGTTACTTCTTGAATTGAAAATAACTTTCTGTCTGGTAAAATGGATTTCTGTCTGAACAAAATTTCAGCTTTGGGGAGGTTTCAGGATTTTTTGTTCCTCATGCATCATGTATAACTAATCTCACCATAAATAATATTTGGCTTAGGTAAAACAACAACTTCTACAGACACTTCTGGAGTCTTCAGAGAGCTACGTGAAATGTAATTAGGATTCTTCTTATTTGCCAAGGTTCTCATAGTTGGCCATAAAAGAGTTGGATCTTTCACACATTCTTTATTCAGATGTTATAGACCAATTAAATCATAATTTCCAGATGATTCCAGTGTTCAGCCAAAGCTGGCGACCCCTGTAACTCGTCATTGAAAACTGGAAGTTAATTATGGTAGCTGCAAGAAAGTGTGTAAAGAATTCCTTATAAACACTTATTTAGAGGCTTACATTTTTGCACTGATTAGCAGTGAAAAGCACAGCATTTCAAAATACCTCTATGTGATATTAAGTATATTTATAAAAAGAGGAAAACCTACTCATTCAAACCTTTATTTTACCAATTAGAAATTGTAAAGCAATTTACCTAAGCTGTGATGTCTTAGAATATTTGGCATTGTAAGGACTTAGTTCTGGGCTCAAAGGAATTTCTAGACTTAGATGACACAGGCATGTTGGTCTACCAGTTCTCTGCAAAAATGAAAAATCCTAGAAATGTCTATTTCATGTGTAATACTCTTGAGTATTTGTACTATACCTCAATAGTAATATAAGGTAATACAGAATGTATTTACTATGGTAGTAAGTCAGAAGAACATGTGACTTGGCACATCTGTCTTTTCCCAGTACATTAGCTTATTTCTTATGAATTAAATACCTGAACCAAAAAGATAACGTGCCGGAAAATATTTGTAACGTAGTTTTGATTTTTTTCCTTGTTGTATTCATTCAGTGAAAAGTTTGATTTTTTTTCTATAAGTATCTGTAGAAGTTGTTGTTTTACCTAAGCCAAATATTATTTATGGTGACATTAGTTATGCACGAGGAACAAAATATCCTGAAACCTTCCCAAAGCTGAAATTTTGTTCAGAGAGAAATCCTTTTTACCAAAGTTATTTTCACTTCAAGAAGTAACTTACCTACTTTGTATCAGTCTTTCTGCAGGGAAAAACCTACTCAGGCCTCTTCTAGCAGGTGAAAAGATGAGCAGGGGAAGAGGTATTTATGTATCTTTCTAGTAAGGTCTCATAGGGATGCCGTATGTACTTCATTCTGAGAATGAAGTACACTCAACCCAGCTATAAGAAATAGAAAAGCAACAATCCTGGGTGGGCCTTGGTTACTTTGGAAATTTGGGTCTAAAGTTTAGAAAAAAATAAATAAGTCCCTCATTGTGTAGGAGTCAGTTTCAAGAGGAAAGAAGAGCTACTGCTTTTGTAAGGGCCTCTTCATCACTAGCTACTCGGTAGCCACATGGCTCATCTACTACCCGGTATAACTCTTGGTGACATTGGATGACCTACCTGTGTGCCGTCGGCATTGAGAGCACCCCTTTTACACACCAGCAGAGGTCCTACAAGCCCAGCACTGGTATCCTTGATTGCCTCAACTGCTGAGAAGTAAAGATAGGTCAAGCAGGGGGGGTCGCCTGCGGCGGGGCTGACACTTTCCGGCACCATCCATCTGTATGTGAAGGTTTCCCCAGGCTTGACATGGGCGCCTGGTTTCAGAAATCCTGAGGGTACAAATGAAATGGTTACTCAAATCCACAGCAAACACTGCCCAGGCTGGACTGACTCATCCCCATGTTTCTCTCCAACGCTGGCACATGTTACAGGAGAGTTAGTATTTACCCTACCAGGGGAGCCACTGATGCCTATAACACACTGTTGTTTTATGAGGTAGAAGCTTCACTCAAAGCACTGTTTTCTTTGTAGAGTGTATACTGTTTTATACCCAAATATTGGACTTAGCCAACATTGAAAGAGTGATATAGTCCATTTAACAATTAATTAAATATGAGACATCATTATTGAATGCCTTCTTTTTTATTTTTTCCGTCATGGGTCTTGAACTCTAAGCCTGGGCGCTGTCCTTCAGCTTTTCAGCTCATGGCTAGCACTCTACCACTTGAGCCACAGCACCACTTCCAGTTTTCTGAGTGGTTTATTGGAGATAAGAGTCTCATGGACTTTCCTTCCCTGGCTCCTGAGTAGCTAGGATTAAAAGTGTGAGCCACCAGTGCCCGGCTCATCGAATGCCTTCAATATAAAATATGTTTTACTCAGCCTTGCAGGAAACAACCCCAAAATGTTAAACAAGAGACTAATTTTTAAAGATTTTGAATCCTGGGAGCATGAACTAGTAACTAATTTAAGTAACCATACGCTGAAAGAGGTAAGTGAATGTTCAAGGTTACAAAGCTGATAAATGACAGAGCAGGGATTCAAACTCAAGTCTGTTTCCTTTGAAAGCCCATGCAACTAATTCACATTGATTGTACTGCCAAAAAACACAACAGTATCTCTCTTATTGAACCAGGCTAAAGATTCCCTTTGCATACCGTTCCATGTTTTGGAAAAATGTGCCCAGTAAGTTTTCTGAGTTGAAAAATGAAAAACACAAACATTTGGCTGGCCCTGGTGTTCTCTCTATGGGACCTCCCCTCCCCACAAGTCATTCTGAGCATCTTGATTTTAAAAAACAGAGAGCACAGTTTTATCAGGAGAGGCTGAAGATTGGAGAGTACAGATTCTTTTATCTTTCCTCTCACCAGCACCACCAAACCTAATCTTGACTGGGATCTAGGGGATGAAGAAAGATCCCAGGAGGCCATGGTGGCTGCTGCAGCCATGGTGGCAGCACTGAGGGCCCAGGAGTTTCTCAGAAGCATTGTCTTGAATGGTGGATATTCCTGCCACCTCCTGTGTGCAAAGAGCCTGCATTCCCTGCTCTGTGAGGGAGAAAGGCTGAATATGATAATATACAGCCCATAATACTGACCTTCTATCAACAGTTCTAGTAGTAAATAGAGCAACGACGTGTATAATTTTGTTAATGAAACACTGGAAATGAGCTTTCCCCTTCTATTCTTACCAGCAGAATCTTGAGAAACCTCCAGCAGAAAGACTCTCCATTTTAGAGATACAGAAGAAGCTTACTTTAAATTTACTACATTACCAAGAGAAAAGGAAAGAAATGACCATTTCCAAAGATCCTTTTGAGGAACCTGTTCTGTATTCTCCCCATTCTTTTCCAGTGCCTTATCATGTGAATGTTATTATCTGCATTGGATAGATGAGAAGAATAATGTATAGGAAGTTGAAATCATTGCCTAAGTACTTAGAGTTGGGAAGGGAAAGGACCAGGACTTGAACCAAGTCTGTATAGTTGTCAGTCCTTCCCTCATTTGCTCTGTTTCTTCTCTAGGCTCAGGCTGAGACTCACCATCTAAGTTTGGTGCTGCATCAGATGCCTTGTCATAGAGCACACCATGGGGTAGAATGCTGTAGACTTTGTCAGCTTTGTTGGCAAAGGTCACTAGCAGGGTATCACCCACCTCTGCCTTTATGACTGGACCTAGAAAATTTTGAGAGGGGAATGAAGTTGGTGAGAAGAAAGGAAATAAGTTCGAGCAGAGGAGTCATTCTATGGAGATGAACAATGCCTGGTAAGGCATGGCCTCTCCAAACACGAGGATTGTTTTACTGTACCAAGAATTCCAAGATGGCCTTCTATCCCGGAGGGTCTTTTTCTTTGAGTAAAAGTTGCATCCACATATTCTGTATACCGAGCCTTCCAATATTGCCCTCCTATTCTGTGCTCTCCTTGTGTGAAGTAGAGTGCAGAGTCACTGTAAATGATGTTGGAATGTGATTGAAAACACATCCTGCCACATCCACTGGAGACATTAATAATGGATCTTCAATGATAACCTCTATCCCACTCACCCACCAATCTCCCCAGGAACATCCACACTGGCTTGAGCAAAGTTCACAAGGAGTCGACCAGCCTTAAAAGTCTTCAGAAGTGATCGAGTTCATTTCTCTCTTGGACATGGTACTCCCTTCCCCAGAAGTTCAGCAACCAAATAAGTTACAGGCAAACTCCTTACTTACCAATATTGGGTCCCAGAACTGTGTCCTACAAAGTAATAAAGAGCTAACAGGTTTCTCTGCTGAGCAAGCATCTATCTCTTGCTGATATCAATGTGAACACGCTCTGCAGATGGTAGGATATGTGCTATCTGGCATGATTAAGTGAGTGCCTAGTTAATTAAGTCATTTAATTAATGGAAAGGATGTATAAACTGTTATCATAAAAATCAAATTTCAAAATTGTGAGATTTAATAATGTAACTTCTGACTAACATTATCTCTCAACCACCTCATCTCCACCAGTGGAAATACCACTCCTACAGTCATGCATTGTCTTTCTCTTCTTATGCTATCTAATCCCCTTTGCTTACTCATCTTCACTTTGTAAATTCTGTACACTTCTTTTTCAACACACTTTTTTGCATCTTTTCTCGTCTTGTCTTCCTTATACTAAAGCCCAGGTGATGCTCACATCACCTCATTGCATATTCTGCACCTTATCTCACTCCGGCTTACTCATTTTTTTCTCAGTATACATACTAACACAACATTAATATCCCAAAAGGTTACCAGCACTATTTATTTATCCTTAAGTGTCAATTGCTTCCAGTTGCCAATCAAACCAAGTTTTAAAGTATTAAAGAACTTTTGTGATTGATGTCCAGTATTCTCTCTATTGTTCTATGCAAGTGCTCATTCCTTTATGCAAATGACCACCACATTCTTTCTGATCTAATCTACCTCTCCCATATAGCAGGTGCTGTGCATTAACCCCTGCATCTAAATATTCCCAGCCTTCACTACTTACTTGTCATTCTACAAGATCCTGCTTAAATCCTATTTCCTGTGTGCGGTGCTCTATGACTATCTTTGTTATCTCTGAACAGCCATGAAACTACCTCTACTCATAACTTGTAAAGTTGTTTCTGCACCCCTTCTCCACATAAGGGTGAGGATGTTGTCTTAGATGCTTTGCATCTCTCCTGCCACAAGTTCATTGTACTTTCATATACCACACTAAATACTGGTTGAATATACTCTAATCTTTCATATTTCAGAAGGCACTTCAGAACTCCAGAAGGCTTCTGAATTGTTTTAAAAGCTAAACCTCACCAAGCTCCAGTGGCTTATGCCTGCAATCCTAGCTATTTAGGAGGCTGAGATCTGAGGATCTCAGTTTAAAGCCAGCCTGGGAAGGAAAGTTCATGAGACTCCTATCTCCAATTAACCATGAAAAATCTGGAAATGGAGCTGTGGCTCAAGTGGTAGAGCATTAGCCTTGAGCAAAAAAGCTCAGGGTAACCCCCAGACCCCAAGTTAAAGCTCCAGGACCAGCACAGAAAATAAATAAAACAATAATAACAAAAGTTTGTTCTTCTTATTCTGTTTAGAAAGAAATGCTCACCAGTAGAGAATATTGACATGAAAAGATTTTTATGTATGGTTCTCACAAATTCTTTGTGCAAGTTTCAGGTGCATTAGTTTGGTGGAAGAATGCATGTATATATGTATGAATGAACAGAATTGATGAATGAAATATATGCTTGAAGCAAAGGTTGTCATTACTGGTCACAAAAAGAGGACTTGAATAGGTGCCAGGGAATAGTAATCATTCTTAGCATCCAATTGTTCATTTTAATGCATTCGTAATCATCATTAACATATGCGTCTCTAAGTCACAGAAGTTCACACCAAATTATACATTTCAAGATTCAATTTGAAAAATACTAGATGCTATGGGAACCAAGAAAAAATGATTACTTGTGATTCAGAAGTCAGGGAAGGCTTCCCTTAACAACTTAAAGGGGGGGAAATGACACTGTTGGACAGGGAGGAAAGGGACTCGTGAAGGACAGAGATGGGACATCATTCATATCAAAATTCCCTGAAAAAAATAGCTCATTTACACTGAAAAGGAGTTTCTTCTACTGAAAAATAGTCATGCAATGGCCTTACTCTTAGTTTTCCAAATGGCACTTTGCATTCCAGTTTGCACACAATGAGTACTCAAACATTTGTTTAATGAAAGAATAAATGAATCCAAGGAAATAAACACTGCCAAATCTCATCAGTATTTATATTAAGAATTTTTAAGAAATGACACTGAAATTGTCCAAAAAGAAGTGTACTCATTATCTGACTTATCTAACTGTAACCCCTCTGTATACACCTTTGTAATAACAATAAAAATAAAACAAAAAGGAAGAGTGACATTGTGTCATCTATGTGGCATATGCTCATCAGAGTAGGGCCTGAAATACAAGAAAGATCATGTGTGGAGATCTTACTACATGCCTCTCTTGCAAAGAGCTCAGAAACACCAGCAAAAAAGCGCATACCTGCCGGAGGCATTCAGAGGAAGACCAGTAAACTTGTCATACCCTTGAGGACCATAATCCCAAAGAACTTTTTCAGCTGCTATGAAGTAGCGCCTCCGTTGACCATTCATCTTGGGGCGAGGAATATCACTTTTGCAGTTACCAACATTGTATTGCCCTAACATTCCAGCTGTAACACAAACCAAGAATAAATGACAGTCAGAAAAATATTGAAGAGCACTTAAAACTTTTATACAGAAAATTAGATTACATGCTAAGTTAAAAATGAAGAATAGTAGTGAGGAGAAGAGATTTTGTAACATATACGACAAAAGATGCATGTGTGAATCACTAGGGAGGTGGCTCAATGGTATGTGTTTGCATGTGGCCATGAATTTGATCCTCAATATCACTGGAAGGGCGGAAGGAACGTATGAGGGGCAGTGAGAGTGGTTTTTACTACTCTGCATATATGAAAGTAAAATAATAAAACTCATTAAATTTATAAAAGGATCAAAGAGTAATAAAGGAGGTCAGTTTGATCAAAGTCCATTTTATGCATCATGGAAATACCACAATGAAGCACTTTTGTACAACTAATATATGCTAAGTAAACAACTAAAACTAAAGAAGAAAAACACACATTGATAGACATTTATGTCCAAAGACATAAATGAATGTTTTATAAAAGAAGACACATCAGTCAAAGCAAATAAAAAGAGTTCAAGAAAACAAAGGACTAATAATGATCAGTGTTGACATTCAAGTGGAAGGAGGGGTGAGCTCACACATGATGGCTGGGGGAATAACTACTTTTAAAAACATAATTTAGCAATGTGTGGCCATAGGGTTTTTTTCTAAAAAAATAAACTTTGATCCATGGATTCCAAATCAAGAAGTTTTCCTAAGGAAACGTTCAGAGAAAAGTGAAAATGTACTATGAACTGTTTCTAATAGCCAAAAAGAAGGAGTAAAATGTAAGTGTTAAGCACTGGGTATTGGTTAAATAAAGTACAGTCTCCCTATGACAATCATTTTCATTAACATGAAAATATTCTTCTGATGTGTTAATAAGTAGAAAGAGCAAAGGACAGAGAACTAGTAGCAGACTGATTTTATTCTTTAAATCATGCATACTGTCACATAAGGGTATAGAAAATAGTGAGGGTGCATACTCATCAAAACACAATGTTAGTATCTCCATATGTGGTTACAGATTAAATTTACTAAGTTCCATAATATTTCTTTCCTAAGGGTATGGAAGATTTAGGCAATACTGGATATCAGTGAATGGATAAACATCAATTTACATTTACAACTACTGGCCAAACTCAGAGATATTATTCATCTCAAATGGTTTTCTTGATTTTAAGTCTAAATTTGGAGTGCTTAGGTCACGAATTTTCTTCTTAGATTTAACCCTGGTTGGGGACTCATGCCTGTAATCCTAATTACTTAGGAAGCTAAGACCTAGAGGGTTGCAGCTCTAATATTGGTAATAATTAATTAATTAAAAATTAGAACTTTATCTTGTTCAACTTTGTCTTCCCTGGTAGGTATTAACTGATTAACTTTTAAGTTGAATTTAACTTAAATGGAATAACTAATACTAAGATTTGTTATACAAAGTTGACAGGAACAAAACCATATTATCAAAGCATCCCTGAATATCCCTGCATATCAAATTTAGATGTTAATCAGATATTATTAAAGTGAACATTCAATCTCTCTGACACTTTTTCCCTTTCTACTTGCATCATCTTAGGCCAAGTCCTTTATATCCCATAGCTCGAATGCTTCTAGTACTTCTTAACTAGCATCCAGTGGCCTTCTGGGCAAATATGTTATATTAACCTTTCCAAGACTATAGTGTGTTACTAGTGTGCCTAAAAATTCAGGACTCAAAACTGCCTTCCACACATAGCTCTGCCTCCTTCACTTGGTCATGAACACCTTTCCACCAATACAAATGGCAGCATCAGAGAAGTTTCCAAGGAGGAATCATGGAGAGTTAAAAACTTAAGGGCTCCATCTGCCTCCTCAGGCTTCTCTCTCATTATTTCTCTAGCATGAACCTATCTTTTGGTCCAGATAAATAAGGATTTATTCCGTGTTGTCTTAAGGAACCAGAACCATGTCATTCCGCAGGCAGTTAACAAATGCCTTTTGTAGGCAAGAGGACTGTTCATTATCAATGGGTTTTGTCTTGATTTAAGGAAGAACATTCCAATAGAGCAGTCTAGAGATGACATAAGCTGATACAATCACTTAAAAGAGATATTCAAAAGGAAATTCAAAAATTGGCTGGAGAATTGATCCTGATTATCTAGAAAGTCTTTTTCAGTGCTAAAATTTTACTTAATCTTTCCAGTCATGGGAAGAAACATATACTTTTCTCAGTTTTAAGGAAGGCTTGCTTTCTTTCCTTCTTCCTCTATTCACTTCCTACCCACATTTCAAGATTTGGTTTAGGAGCAATCTCCTGAGGAAGTCCCTGGGTTGTTCTGGAATAGTGAGTACAGCATCCACAAAATCTGGCCTCACATTTTACTCATTTTGTAAACGTCTAACTGTGCCTTGCTGCTAGACTAAAAGTCCTTTTGAAAGTCTCATCCATTTTTTTCAATCATCTCCTTGTTCACAGAGACATGATTAATAAATGACTGAGAGCAGTATTTTAATTAAAAAATGTAGTATGCTTTAATGTAGTTAATATTTAAGTAACTATAATACATATAAGAATCCACCTATCAGAAAGCATTGGGCAAGCAGCAGTGACTATGTAGTTTTGTTGCACTGTTCTGTGCACATAGCATGGCCTTTGTCCTTTTTTACCTTGTAGGTGGTCGCTGACTTGGCATGTTATCATCCATTTCCCAGGATTTTCAACTATCATTTCTGTTGTCAGGAAGGTGGCTGGGAACAGGTTGACAACATCTGTCCGATGCCCTCTGCTGATGAAGGTGTTACCATAAAAGTAGATGGAATGGATGTCTATCTCATTCCCCATTCCAAACAAGTGCCAAGACACAGATTCACCAACACACATGTCAGGTTCAGGGAAATTTCCAAAGAGGAATCCATTGAGGGCTGAAAATAGAAATGCACTAGTGGAAAAGACTCCCATACAAAGGCAAACGAGACCAACACATCATTGGTTGTAATGCTTTATGGAGAAATTCAGGCCCTTAATACATATGTATTATTATCTCACAAAGGAATGGAAAGTTTTGTCTATTTTAAGGAAAAGAAATCAACACAAGTGAAGATCAAGCTGGGCATAGTAGCACATACTTGTAATCCTCCACTCCGGAGACAGAGGCAGGAGGACTCCAGCCTTAGCTATATAGTGAGGAACTGCTTCAGACATTTTTTAAAAAGAAAAAGAAAAAGCCTAAACAAAACAAAGTAGAGGGGGAGGCAGAAGAAGAAATCAGTATACATTGTACACAGTCTTAGAGCTACAGAGAGCAGTCTTGTAAGAAGGTGTATTAAGGTATAGACTGAGCCGATGCACTTCCAGAGTGACTCAATCACCTTCTATTCAAATCCTTCATTTGTATATCTACCATACCACCCACATCACACTTCCTTCCTGCTCCCTTGAGCTGGAAACATGTCTTGCTCATGTCATCAGGATCCAGCAGAAACTCTGACATGTAGCATCTACTTAATTAGGTAACACAAGCATGCAGCAGGGTGAAAAGTAAAGGAGTTGATTTAAGGATACTTATGAGACATATTTTTATTTTGTTACTTTAAAAAGCAGGGAGGTCCATGGGGCTAGTAGCTTATGCCTGTAATCCTAGCTGCTCAGAAAGCTCAGATTTGATGATTGAGATTTGAAGCCAGCCTAAGCAGAGAAAGCCATGAGACCCTTATTTCCAATTAAACATTTAAAAGCCAAGAGTGGAGCTGTGACACAAGTAGTAGAGTACTGGTCTTGAGAGAAAAAGTTAAGGGACAGCACGCAGACCCTGAGTGCAAGCCTCAGTACACGCGTGTACACACACACACACACAAAGCTGTCATTTAAATGGCAGCCACAACTTTACCAAGACTTGATTAAATTCCAACTAAGCTTTTTAAAGCTATTGCTACTAAGATAATAATGATGTAGACAGCACAATCAATTCTAAGCCATTTTGGTAGATTTGAATAAATCGAGCAATAGTTTTGTGTTGATTAACTAGGGGTTTTTCCCCCCTTGTAGTTGGCAAGTTCTCATTTGCCAGTCTCAAAGGAGTGATTGCCTGCACTTACTTATGCACGCATGCTATCTTTCCTTAAAATGTAGTGTAATGCTCAACAAGAAATGTACTTATTACCTTACTCATGTAACTGTAACGCCTCTGTATAGCATCTTTACAATAAAATAAAATTTAAAAAACACAGTAATTTTTATTAAATGAGGCAAGAGGAGAATCTACAACTCCTCTCCTTCTTTATGGGATTCTATGGCAACACAGAGGCTGCCTCAGGACGATTCTAAGAAACATGATTTCACAGTGAATGAAGACAGGTGTTTACATTAAAGATTTCCTTTATGTCCTCTAAAGTTCTCCAGCCAAACAGTAGAAAGAGACAGCTTAGTCCTCACATCCTCAAAATGCTACAGTAAGCCACCATTGTGAAGAACAATCACAGGTAAGCTTTCTGTCTGAACTACAAGGATAACTATAAATAGTTTGAACAAAAATATTCAAACAAATATAAGGTCTGGTGTACATTGGTTGCTCAATAAAACTTGGCTAAAAGAATGTGTGGGAAGATAGCATTACAAATTCACAAGTGCCCCTTTAATCCTTATGCATAGCATAGTTCTTAAAAGTTGGCAGCCACTCACAAAATAGTTGCTGAATAAGGCAAGAGGTACAAAACAATTATTAGGTGATAGTGACTCCATTCTCTTTTATGTCAATCTAATCCCATTAAGTCTCCAGGATTACTTTACCCATCAAGTCTTTGCTGATTATGACACTGATCCTTCCATTTTCTGTACCACAACCATGTCCATCATACTCAATTTAGCTTGTATCTATTGTGTTGCAGGTTGTTTAGGCTCCAACATGTATTATACCTTATTCATATTACTTCAAGCCACTGTCATCACTATTTATATATCTTGCAAAACAAGGCTTAGCATACCTTCCTGAAGTATCCCATAGTTTAGGAGACACTAGTACATTCGAGAGCATAAGAGACAGTCACTGCAAGGTCCACTCCAGGAAGGCTGGGCAGACTCTTCCCTCCTCTTGGCTAATCTCCACCCAGTACCTGCATTACCTAAGTAACTGGCACACCTGGAGGCAATCCCCTCCCCCTCCTCTGAGGTCACATCCTGGACCACCACCCCCTCCCATTGGACTGTGGGAGGGTCCAAGGCTCCGAGGTCATATTCGAATCTGGTGCAGGCCCTGGCCTAGATAAATCCTGGGGGGTAGGAGGGCTCGCCCCTTTTAGGCCATGTGTATATACACCATGCACGGTGGGCACACTGTTTGGAAATAAAATAAAACTCTCTTTCTTGCCTGAATGCCACTGGCTACCTACTTAAATTTACCTTACACTCACCATGCATTTTATTGCTTCTCTGGAAAACAGCATCCTTCTTGTCAACAGAATCAGGGTCTGTGCAGAAATGTCTTATATTTTCATCAAGGTACCAGCTTTGATTCTCATCCACAAGAGTGAACATTATAACAAATTCTCGATCCACATCAGTCCTTGTGCCTGAGTACCTGTTCAGCATACCTACAGGATGAGTTCAGAGGGCAGATTAAAACAAAAGTTCAAGGTGAAATAAATTAAAATGAGCTTTCCTTCTTACCAATGGTGTTTGGTTGATCTGAAGTTTGTCAAAGGGCTAAACATAGTTGGATAATCTACAATCCCCTCAAAGAACAACAGAAAAGTCATAAAAAATAAATATTCACAACTGTAGCCTAGGAAAGCTAACTGTCCTTTAGGTAGGTAGATTTTACTGACAACATAGACACACTAAGTCAGTTAACAAGAAGTTAAATAGCAAACATTACCTATATGTAATAATGAAGCAGAAGTTGTCTCAGGTCATTTGATGAAAATTTTCACGCTTATGGAATGTTATTTTATAAATATGAATTAGATTCATTTTAGAATGCTCCTAGGATTTCTTAAGTAGAATATAAAATATTTCCCTTTGCTATGATGTTAGACCATACTTCCATGCTACAGCAATTTCCAGTATGCTAAAGAAAGTTTAAAGGAAGAGGCACAGTCTGTGTGGAATAAGGAAGGTAAGCCATACTGGACCCGAATCTTATTTATTTGCTACACATGAGTTAACTGGGAAGAGGCTTTTGGGAGCGGGGATGCCCCTTACCTTCTTTACATACTAGCAGAGGTCCAATGAGCCCAGAGCAGATGTCCTTGGGAGCATCAATGTGAGAATGGTATACCCAAGTCAGGCAGTTGGCATCTGCAGGAGCAGGTGCATATTCTTCTCTCACTGGCCACACATAGGTATAGTTCTTGCCAGGAGGAACCATGTCATCATCCTTGTTCCTTCCAGATGTTCCATCTGGGTACAGGGCTCCTTCCGAGAAAAGACAAGGTATCATTAAAAGGCCAGAGTCTTTTAAATATCAGTGAAATTAAGTATGTTTGCTATGGAGCTTGAGGCAAAGTTAATACAATCTTTTTATTTTTTCATGGTATTAATCCTGGGGTTTGAATTCAGGGCCTGGGTACTACTGCCCCTGAGCCTTAATTTTGCTTAAGGTTAGTGCTCTACCACTTGAGTTACCATCCACTTGTGGCTCTTTGATGGTTCATTGGAGAGAAGAGTTTCATGGACTTTCCTGCCCTGGCTGGCTTTGAATCACAATCCTCAGACCTCATCCTCCTGAGTAGCTAGGATAATAGGCATGAGCCACTAGTGCCCAGCAAACATTTTTGTAGAAAAATTGTAGAAGACAAGTGACCAATATGTGCACATTATAATTATAAGAAGCATCATAATGGAGGTGGGATAAGATGGTTTCCAAAGGACGGGGAAGAATTAGATTGTTACTGAAATGAAGGCAGGAGAATGAATGACAGAGAAAGATGGACACAATCCAGGACTATGTACCATTCATTCCCCCATGCATTTATCACTCATTCATTCAACAGCACGACTTGGGATAGACCACCTGCTAATGAATGTAAAAGCATTAGAAATTCAGCTTCAAATGTGACAGTCAGTGCTCAGTATAACCGAGGCAAAGATATGACCAAAAATTTGAATATTACCTTCTAAACAAATCCTTTCATAAAAGTATAAT
Organism: Dipodomys merriami; assembly: GCF_024711535.1. Lineage (NCBI taxonomy): Eukaryota > Metazoa > Chordata > Mammalia > Rodentia > Heteromyidae > Dipodomys > Dipodomys merriami. The sequence goes on from NW_027205381.1 coordinate 8,693,100, forward strand.
TTGAAGTTTTGAGGACACCAGTAAAACGAACAAACAAAAAGCCAGTTAAGCCCCTACTATACAAGTATAGTAGATACTTCGTATGTTTTATCACATTTATTCTCTAAAACCACCCCCATAAGGAAGGTATTGACCATTTGTAGATATGTTAACATTGCTAGCATGTGACTGAGCCACATTTGAATTTTTTATGCCTGACTTCCCATCAAAATTATTGATGAGTGGATGGACCATTGTTATACTTGTTTATTCACTTTCATATAGCAACTGTCAGTACTTTTTACATTCTGAAAATAATGTGAGTAATTTTCTACATCAAGCTCATAAACTACATAATATCTGAAGTCAGTGACACTTATAGAAATAACATTGGCCGAAACCTATATGAAGGCAGCAGGGAATAAATTAGTTTAATCCCTCATTAATGCAAGTCTGAATTTCTGGTTACATTTAGATTAAATATTTTTAGATATAGGCTTAGCATACATTAAGTTAATACATACAAACATTAAGTTAATATAAGGTTATACAGTGTCTCTGTCCATAAAATGAAACTCATCAATTCATCAAGATAGAACTTTTTGCTAATATTAAGAGAATGTTTTTGAGAAAACTTTATATATACATTCTTTACCATTATAATAAATTATATGTTCAATGCTTTTGAAAACAATTTTCAAAAGATACAAAAAACTTTTTCAAATAGTTTTTACATGGTCTTTTGATAGGTGAGAATATTTTGACAAAACAATTTTTACTCCAAGTTAAGCTAATGTAATTTGCTACTTTCTATCTTGATAAATAATCTAACTTGATAGAGGAATAAATACAGCCTCCTTCCTTCTGTGCACAGTATCCCCCCCTGCCTAATGTCACAGTCACACAGTACCACATCAGCCACATACACACAATTCCTGCTTTTCTCTTTATCCTAGATAGCATCTCTGAACTTTTCACAGATATCTATCTAATTGACATTTACACTTGTAAATATCAAAGGATCTCAAATGTAACCTTTTGTAAGAGCAAAACTTACTTCTACCAAGTTTGATCTTCAGCCACTGTCTGCTGACCCAGAGAAAGCTACTACCAGTATATTCAATGCTACAAATCAGAAATAAAGCCGATATTCTTATCTTCTTCCTCTTTCTTCCTTCCAGTTTCCAAATAGCTAGAATCTGCTTCGCCTCAAATTCATCCAATTCTGTCCATTTCTACTATCCAAACTCTCATTCAAACAGCCAGCATCTCTCAAGTGGGCTTCTGCAGTAACCTTCCAGCTGGTTTCCCTGAATCTCTGCCTTTGATCCATCTTCCAACCTATGGCAAAAGTTAATCTTTTCAAATCTCAAATCTGATTATATTATCCTCTGCTTGAAACCATGCCATGGCTTCTCAGCAGTGCTCAGATGAAGCAATCAGAGAAAATAAAAAACCACCAAACTTTAGGTCATAAAGGAACAATGTAATAAGACTGATGTGCTACTCAAAAACCAGAAGTGGAGTTGTGGATCAAGTGGTAGAGCGCTAGCCTTGAGAACAAAGAGGCTCTGGGACAGTGCCCAGACCCCAAGTTCAACCCCCTGACCCCCCAAAAAATGAACAAACAAAAAAAGACCCTGATATGGAAGTCCAGTGGATACAAGTAAACAACACAGCTGCCCATAAAGGACACCTGGTAGAGAAAGAGAAGCTGATTGAAGGGAAACACACATGACTGGTTCCTAAGACAATGGCCTCATATTCAAAATACACCTAGGGCTCAAAAAAGTAATTCCCCCTTCCAAAATAAATCCTTAAACAAACAACAACCCAGTTAATAAATGGGCTAATGACTTAAAGAGAAACTTCTCAGACGTAAGACTGGCCAATAGACACATGAAATGTTCAACATCTCTGGCCATAAAAGAAATGCAAATCAAAACTACATTCAGATTCCACCTCACCTCAATTAGAATGGCCATTATCAAGAAAACTAATAATAATAGATGCTGGTAGGGATGTGGCCAAAAAGGAATGCTACTACACTGTTGGTGGGAATGTAAACTTGTTTAGTCACTCTGGAAAGCAGTATTGAGACTCCTCAAATGACTAAACATAGAGCTTCTCTAGGACCCAGCAATTCCACTCCTGGGCATTTATCCAAAAGACCACAAGCAATGCCATACTAAAGCTACCAGCACAACCACATTTATTGCAGCATTATTTACCATGGTCAAGATATGGAATCAACCCAGATGTCCCTCAGTGAATGAATGGATCAAGAAAGTGTGGTAGATACACACAATGGAAATCTATTCATCCCTCAGAAAGAATGATATTGTATCACTCATACGGACATAGAAAGACTTGGAAAAAATTATATTAAGTAAGCCAGACCCTAAGAAACATAGGTTGCATGGTTTCCCTTATTTATTGTAACTAGAAAGTGCCTATAAATCAATAAGTAAACACACTGGATAGTAAAAGACAAAAAACAAGGCACTTAAACGTGATGAATTAAACAGGGCTCTAGACATTCACACAGTGAGACTGAAGGAGGATATTCTTAAGAGAGGAGGATCACAAATGCTCAATAGTTATGGGCATATGATCATATAAAATGTTTACTGAAATAAACTCCAAGAATTGGAAGCAAGGTTTTTTGTTATTTTGCTTTTTGTTTGCTTTTTTTCTCCTTTGGTGCTGTTTTTTTTTGTTGTTGTTGTTGTTGCTGTTTTTTATTTCTCTACCTTTTGTTTGTATGTAAGTCTACCCATTTGGGGGAGGGTAAGTGGGGTCACAGACATGGTGGTACAAAGGGTGAACAAATGCAACACTCACTGTTGAAAATTAAGTGTACACCTTGTTGGAGAGGGGAATCAGGAAGGATAATCTGGGGAAAAAACAAGGGAAAAGGTGACACTGTTCAAAAAGAAATGTACTCATTACCTGATTTATGTAACTGTAATCTCTCTGTATATCACATTTAAAATAAGAATAAAAATATATTTTAAAAAATTAGTCAGAAAAGACAAAGAGCACTTCACACTAATAAAGGAATTATCCACCAAGAGAACATAAGAATTGTTCTTGTTCATGCTCCAAAATGCACCCAACTTCATTAAACAAACACTGGGCTTAAAAGCACAGCTAGACTCCCACACAATGATAGCGATAGACTTCAGTACCTCATTCACATCACTGGACATGTTGTCTAGACAAAAAATCAGCAATTGGATTTAACAAGCATCTACAGACAATTCCATGTAACCGTTGCATAATACATATTCTTCTCGGCAGTCTATAGAACTTTCTACAACATAGATCACATTTTAAGAGATAAAGCATGTCTCAGCAAACTAAGAAAATTGAAATTACTCCTTGTATTTTATCTGACCACAATGGGATAAAACTGGAACTCAAGAACAGAAGAAATCACAAAACATACTCAACTCATAGAGACTGAAAAACAGTTGGTTAAATAATGAGTGGGTTATTGTAGAAATAAGAGGGATACCCAAAAGTTCTTTGGAGCTAATGGAAATGAAAATATACTTTAATAGAATCTTTAGACAAATGTTTAGTTATGAGCACCTATATATAAGGAGATCTCAAATTCATAATATAATGATGCACCTCCAGCTCCAAGAAAAACAAAAACAAGCCAAATCCAAAACTGGTAGACAGAAAGAAGTAATACAGAATAGTACAAAAGCTAGGCACCAGTGGTTCATGCCTGTAATTTTAGCTACTCTGGATAAGATATAAAGGATCATGTTTAATCAGCTGGGGCAAAAAAAAATTTGTCAAACTATTTCCAAAATGATGACCAAATGTGGGGCTGCTGGTATGGCTCCAGTGGTAGAGACCTAAAATAATGATGATAATGATGACTGGTAATGGTAATGGGACATGAATGTAAAAGGGAGGCCATCTGGGAGCGGACTGGTGGGATCACTGCAGGGAAAGGAAGGGAAGCTGATAGGAATGAAGGATCTTACACACACACACACACACACACACACACACACACACACACACACAGAGCATACTGAAACTCAAAACTGCCATTTGAGACAGGTGCTAGTGACTCACTCCTACAGTCCTAGTTACTCAGGAAACTTAAATCTGAGGATTGAGGTTTGAAGCTAGCCAGACAAAAAATATTTGAGACTCTAATAATCAATTAGCCACTAGGAAAAAAAAGTCCAAAAGTAGAGCTTTGACTCAAATGGTAGAGCTCCAGCCTTGATCAAAAAACTTAGGGACAGGCCCTAAATTTGAGACCCAGCACAGAAAAAATGGAACAAAAGGTGAACAAATACAACAGCGATACTCACTACATACTATGTTGAAAATGATGTAAACATCTTGTGTGTGTGTGTACAGAGGTGAAAAACTGGGAGAGAATGAGGGAAAGGAAACATTGTTCAAAAGAAATATACTCATTAACTGACTGACTGTAATCCCTCTGTATGTCACCTCTTCAATAGCAATAAAATATATTTTTAAATGAGATTTCCAAATTTGCAAAACAATTACATTTTATACATAATGCACACATATTTTTCCATATGCAGCAGCCAAATATTAAAATCTTTAAGAAGCTTTAAAATAAATAAATAAATATAAGCCCCAGGATTTGTGCACACATACACATGTGTGTGCGTGCACACACACACCTAAAAATTGAAAATTTCAGAGAAGATATGGGTATATGGTAAAGGGAGTGAATTGATATATTCAGATATGTTCTCCAACATGATATAATAAAATTGGATATCGCCTACAGAAAGAAATCTTGTTGTTGTTGTTATTGTTGTTGGTCATGGGATCTGAACTCTGGGCCTGGGCACTATCCCTCAGCACTTCAGCTCAAGGCTAGCGCTCTACCACTTAAGCCACAGCACCACTTCTGGCTTTTTCTGCTTATGTGGTGCTGAGGAATCAAACCCAGGACCTGGTGCATGCAAGGCAAACACTCTACCACTGAGCCACCCTCCCAGGCCCCAGAAAGAAATATTGAAAATCAATAAAATATTTGGAAATAAAAAAGTACATCTCTAAATAACCCTTGGGTCAAAGAAGAAATCACAAGGGAAATTGTTAAAATGTTTGGGGCTAAGTTAAAATGAACATAAACCATGTCAAAATTTATGATATACAGGTAAAATTTAGATCTTCAACTTACAATAGAAGTGAAAAGTCTTTCAATGATCTAAGCTTTTATATTAAGAGACTAGACAACAGGAGAACTCTAAATGCAAGGTAGCAAAATAGATAACGTAGCAGAGATGGGAGCAAAATGAATTTAGAATGTTAAAAATGTAAAATAGATGTAAACAAAAAGTCTGCTTCATAAAAATCAATAAAATTCAATAAATATTATCTGGACTGTGCCAGAAAATGAAAAAATGCACAAACTGCCAAAATCATAAAGAGAGGGCTTACCTAGCAAATGAAGATACAATTGCTTATAAGGGAATATTATAAACAAAGTAGTGTCAAAATATTAGACAAGACATAAAAGTGGTAAACCCCTAGACACATGTAATGTGTGTGTGTGTGTGTGTGTGTGTGCGTGCGCGCGCTTGTCCTAAGGCTTGAACTCAGTGCCTGAGTACAGATCCTAGGGTTTTTGCTCAAGACTAGAACTCTACCACTTGAGCCACAGCTTCACTTTTGGCTTTTTGGTGGCTAATTGGAGAAAAGAGTCTGATGGACTTTTCTACCTGGGCTAGCTCCATCCTCAGATCTCAGCCTCCTGAGTAGTTAGGACAACAATCATGAGCCACCCATGCCCAGAGACACATGTATTTTTAAAATGGCTATTTGAAAAAGTGCAGTGGAAAAATAAGTATATGAAGAAGGGAATGGATTTGTTCAGAGTATACTGATTTTGAACTGACCCAAAAAAAAGTGAAAAACTGTAATCTATGTCAAAAAAAAAACCTTATTTAGTAATTTAAAATTTCCCTGTAAAGAAAATAAGTTCTATCAATTATTAAAGAAGAAATAATGCTAATTGTTTATAAAAATATTTCAGAAAACAGAAGGATCAAGCTTAAAAAGGTAAAACCTACAAGGCAGGAGAAAATCTTTGTTAAGTAAATATCTGACAAGGACTAAAAAAAGAATATACCAGGAGTTTAAAAAATTAAATCCTGGTTGGGAAGGTGGCTCAGTGGTAGAGTGCTTGCCTTGCATGCATGAGGCCCTGGGTTCGATTCCTCAGCACCACATAAGCAAACAGAAAAAAGCCGGAAGTGGCACTGTGGCTCAAGTGGTGGAGCGCTAGCCTTGAGCTGAAGAGCCGAGGGACAGCACCCAGGCCCAGAGTTCAGGCCCCATGACCGGACCCCCCCCAAAAAAAAAACATAAAAAATTAAATCCTGTAAAAATCAATAACCCAATGAATAAATGAGCAAACGAGTTAAATAGAAACTTCTCAGAAGAAGTAGTACAAATGGCCAATAAATGAAGAAATGTTCAATATCCCCGGCCATAAAAGAAATGCAAATCAAAACAACACAAGATTCCCTCTCACGCCAGTCAGAATGGGCCATCACCAAGAATATGAACAACAAATGTTGGCAAGGATACTGGGGGAAAGGAACTCTCATATACTTCTGGTGGAAATGTAAATTAATGTACTGACTCTGAAAGTCAGTGTGGAGGTTTCTCAAAAGTTAAAAATAGCTGGGCACTGGTGGCTCATGCCTGTAATCCTAGCTACTCAGAGGCTGAGATTTAAGGATCATGGTTTGAAGCCAGGCAAAAGTCTATGAGACTCTTATCTCCAATTAACCACCAAAAACTTTGGAAGTGGAGCTGTGGCTCAAGTGGTAGAGTGCTAGCCTTGAGCAAAAACCTCAGGACAGCTCGAGGATAAGTTAAGCCCTAAACTCAAGCCCCAGGATTAGCACACACACACACACACACACACACACACACACACACACACACACACACACACACACATACACACACACACACAGGAATGTAAATCAGGATACAAATGTGGTATCTGCACATATCTGTTCATTGCAGCATTGTTCACAATAGCCAAGCTATGGAAACAGCCCAAATGTCCTACAACCAATTAATATATCAAGAAAAATGGTACATATATGCAGTGGAATTTTATTCAGCTATCAAAAAGAATGCAATTATGTCATATGTAAGATGGATCTGGATAACTTCAAGCCAGACTCAGAGGATAAGAATTATGTGTTTTCTCTCATATCTAAGTATTATTAGACCAAAATATAAACATATGTAAACACATGCAGGATCATATGCATACATGTATGATCAAAATGACTGAAGTATGGTACACACAGAAGTAGAATTCCATGGTATACCACCTTTGAACAATTAGCAGGTAGTTTAATAAAAAAAACAATTAGGAAACTGAAGCATATCTTGAGTTAGAAGGGAGGGCTAATGGGAGATGGTGGATAAATAGAAAGAGGAAAAGTGTGTGAGTGCAGTAATAATATTCAATATAGATAACTGAAAATAGAATGAGGAAATGAGTGGGAAAGGAGAGGGAGGAAGAAGAATTATAGAAGCAGTGATCAAGATGCATTGCATACATAAATGGCATGTTAAATTGAAGCTTCCTTGTACAATTATTTAAAGATAATGATAATAATAAAAGAAAATAGAAGACATCCTAATTCATTCTATGGGACAATATGTCATATCTTTACCTTCCTCCTGAAGTGTAAATGATACTTTCAAAATAACTATATTTTTAAAAGCATAAAAAATAAAAATTTTAAATTTAATTTTATTGTAAGATGCTGTACAGAGGGGTTAGAGTTACATGAGTAAGGCGATGAGTACATTTCTTGTCAAGCATTGTTACCCCCTCTTTTGTTGTTCTCCCACTATCCCTTTCCTTCCCATCTTCCTCACTCCTCCCCCCTCCCCTGAATTTGTAAAGTTCATTTCCCATATACTGTCATGTGGGTATCATTGTTGCGGTGGGTCATCCTGTGTCCTTATTTCAGCATTTTGTTATTCCCCTTCCCCTCCCCAAATTAGACAAATGAATATACAAGATGCAGGGTGCCAAAATCAAGTACAATGACAGTAGAGGATATACATTAGGGGGAAGAACATACAAAGGAAACAAAAAATAACATATTACATTGAAAACAGCAACAACAAGGAAAGACCTCTTGTGTTCATATCTTGGGGTTCAATTCACTTAGCATCATCTTATATGGTCATATGTACATAGCTGTTGAGCTTTAAAAAAGCATAAAATTTTATCTCTTATAAACTTTCCAAAATTATCTTATTAGTGTAATCTTATAGTGGTATTTCCATACTATCTATATATAATATATAAAACATAATATATAATATATATAATATGTTGTGATTATACTCACTGCCTCTATTACTTTCTCCCAATACCCTTTTGGAACTTGCTTTAAAAAATCTTAAATAGGGCTGGGAAGGTGGCTCAGTGGTAGAGCGCTTGCCTTGCATGCATGAGGTCCTGGATTTGATTCCTCAGCACCATATAAGCAAAAAGAAAAAAGCCAGAAGTGGCGCTGTAGCTCAAGTGGTAGCCTTGAGCTGAAGAGCTGAGGGACAGTGCCCAGGCCCAGAGTTCAGGCCCCATGACCAGACCCCCACACACACAAAATTTAAATGCATATGTTGAATGAAAACTCTCTTGTACAACTATGTTAAAAATTTTTAAATAAAAATGTCTTAAACTTTTAAGTGGGTTTTGTCCTAGTCATACGTAGAGACAATATACTTCGATCATATTTCCTTCTACCCTCTTTTTTCCTCTTCCACCTACCTGTTCTTATCTCCAAAATAGACCCCTTTTTACAAACCTTCAAATTTGCCTAGCATACTATCTTATGGTCATTCTCAACAATTAAAAATGACAATGCCTGGGCTACCCTGTGGTGAAGGAAATGTGTCAAGAACAAAGGGCACCCCCCCCCAATTCAAGCTCATCCTCAGAGTTTTCTCCTCCGGTTGCTTACACAGACCTGGCAGGGGCAGCTACCAGTCAAGTTTGGGTGCCAGGGAACCTTCAATAACAGTAGCTCCTCCTTGATGCTAAGATGAGTTGCATCAGAGTTAATGGGACTGTGTCTGACACATTCCCCAGGTGCAGCCACCAAGCAGGTGTAGCATCATTCAACTCATTCCACCCAATCACAAGCAAGAATACAAGGGATGTTGCCAATTTGGACCTGAAGTGTTTCCCTAATAGTAAACAAACAGTTGTACCCAGAGTAGTACTGTTGAGAAGTTATAGAACCTTTGAAGATGGGGACCTTCAGGTCACGGAGGACGCGCTCTGGATGGGGCCAGTAGGCATCAGCTTCTTCCTGCTCTTTTGGCTTCCTAGTCACAAGAGGAGCTGTTTTGTTCTGCCATGTGCTCTCCACTGTGATGTTCTTCCTCACTACAGGCCTCAAAACAATGGGGTCCATAGATGACAGATTCCAAAACTGTGAGCCAAAGTACACCTTTTCCTTTATAATATAGTTGGTTTCTCTTGAATAATTGTTAGTATGGTGGCAGGCCAACTAAGTGCAAGGACTTTTACATGACTTTTTGCATTAGAGAGAAATCTAAAAAATGACCCCACTAAACCTTGTGAGAAAGACAAAGGTGCTTCGAGAAGGGGAAGAGCCACAGGCTGGTGGCAGGAGCAAGGTGTTTAGTCAATGCACTTCCATGGCACCATGGAGTGGCACAAAAGGAAAGCACTGTGCTCTGGGAATGGCATGGTGGGCACATGCCAAGGGATCCCAGCCCCGTCTCTGTAACAACACAAAGAAGAGCAAGAACAGAGAAAGTGGGAAAGAAGAAGGAAGAGAAAGAAGAGACAGACTAGGAGAGCCAAGGCAGGAAAACAAATGAATATGTGTAACGGTGGTGTTTTAGGACCCCTTAAGTGGAACTGACCTACAACCCTCACAACAGAGAATTGGTATTTACCTTCCGAATCCTTGTTGTAGAAAACACCATGTGGATGCAAGGAGTAAGGCCGGGAAGCAAAGTTCTTTAAATGAATGACAATCACATCACCCACTTCAGCCCGCAGGATTGGGCCCAGGAATCCAAGCCAAGGGGGTTTGGGGATCTCTGTAGAATAGGTCCCATCGGTGAAGTGTCTGTAAACAGCCTTTTTATAGATGCCACCTATCCGGTTGGGCCCTCTTTCGAGAAATAATGTTGCAAGTCTAAAAGTAAAAAGGAAAGTATTTTATCACTGAGATTACAAGAGAAACTCTAATAGCTTACTTGAAATGTATACTTGCATTATAATTTCTCATTTGGTATTCACCATGACATGTAATCTCTGTAGTGCCAGTAACAATATATATGTCCTGCAGGTCCTGGGGCTTGAACTCAGGGCCTGGGCTTTGTCCTTGAGCTTCTGGGGTAACACTTTTTTTTCTTTTTGGTAGCACCCTATCATTTGAGGCACAGTTCCACCTTCAGCTTTTTGGTAGTTCATTCGAGATGAACTTTTCTATCCAGGCTGGCTTCGAACTTCAATCCTTAGATCTCAGCCTCTTGACTAGGATTATAGGCAGGAACCACCAGTGCCCGGGCTCATTTTGGGCTTTTGACAAACTACAAAGAACAATAACATCCACAGCCCCCACAAAAACAAAAGCAAAAGATTCTGAAGTCACAGTCTTGGTTTTCCCTTTCTTCTTCAACTTGGTCCACTCTCCGATGCACCTGTGGCTCCTTCCCTAGAAGCCCCTGCCCCGCCCAGGTAACTGGAGCACAGTGGGAGGAACCACGTGGCAGTCTCCTTTGGGTTGGACCTTACACACTTTCCTTCTTTTTTCATGGAATCCACTCTTAATATGCACTTGCTACCAGAACCTTGCTAGGTGCTGTGTAAAAGACGCAAAAAGAGCTTTAATCTAATCATGGAAAAGTAAGCCATATGTGCTTGACAGTTGAGGGATACAGGCTCAACTTTTCTAGAATTGTAGTTGTTCAAAAAAGGAAAATGTGGCTGTGAACAGGTGTAAGAAAACACCCCATGACAAAAACAGGAATTAAGAAGCAGGCTTGTAGAAGAAAAGTAGTGCTGGGGTGCTGGAGGGCAGAGGCAGCCCAGAAAAGCCACTTCCTTATATACCACCCGTCCCAATCATACACCACCTGTCCCGATCATTCTTTGGGGGCAGTAGCCTGAAACTGCTCAAACTTGCAAAACTAGTTACAGTGCTAAAAGTTCCTGCTGACCCCTGGCCATATAAACTCTGCTACAACCAGACTCTGTGGGACCTCTCTGATCCTGACCAGGGAGTTCTCCCGGGAGTGTACCCCAATAAACTTTTCTTTCTTCACCTTTACCTCCTCCTGTGTGTTCTTTCCTCACCTAAAATCTTACAAGGAGGACAGTAGACAAGGACAAAGAGTGAAGGGGAAGACATGCAGTTAGCAGGGTGGGGAGGAGGGCATGGACTGGACACTGGTTTGAGAAGTAGAAAGGTGGTATGCAAAAATGCCTGGACTAGACGGATAATGACAATTGTAATTCCAGGTTGAAGAATTTAGAATTTCTATTGGAAGCACTGAAGTGTCATTGGGGCTGAACATCAGTGGTTCACACCTGGAATCCTAGCTACTGTGAATGATGGTTCAAAGCCAACCCAGTAGATAAATCCAAGAGACTCTTATCTCCAATTAGCCAGCAAGAAATCAGGAGTAAAAGTGTGGCTCAAGTGGTCAAGAGCCAGAAAAGCCAAGCAACAGTGCAAGGCCCTGATTTCAAGCCTCAGTACTAGCACAGGAAAAGAAAAGAACAGAAAAAGGGTAGGAAAGGAAAGGGGGGAAAAGGAAAGGAAAGGACAGGACTCACTAGGACTTTTCATAAAATGGGTGAATGATAATTGGTGTTTAAGGACCTTTCTTATGGCAGTGGTGTGCGAATTTTAGAGTCAGATAAAGGGAAAAGGCAAAGATGAGAGGCAAAAAGGGGAGAAGATTGCAGCCAAAGGAAAAGGAAAAGCAGGATTCTGGGATTGAAGTGAGCGGGTGCACTCTGGCCCTCAGGGCCAAAGGGAAGACGTGGTGTGTGGAAACAGAATTTGGAAGACTGCGGAAAAAAAGCTGCACTTTATCATACCAGCTTTTGGGAAAGTGAAGCCTGCTTCTGTACTCAGAGCCTGTGCTTAGTGCAGGGCTCCAACCAACACCTACTGAGCAAAAATGGAATGACTACTGTGAAAGCCGCTATTTGGTGTAGCTGTAAATTCCCAGGGAGTGAGCAGCAGAGGCCCAGTCTGGAACAATGCTGCGAATGCACACACCTTCTACAGTCATTCTACACATGCTATTCTTGTCAAGCCCTGTACTCAGTGCTAAGAACTCATAAAGGGAATTTAATTTGGAAAAGAGAATTGTGAGAATGCAGATGATGTTCTGGGACATCTAATCTGGAGTGTAGGACAGATCAGGAAAGGCTGCCTCATGCAATCGATGCTTCCATGTGCTTCCAAAGAGCAAAGAGGAGTTATCCAAGGAAGAAAGAAGGACATACCAATGTGGTGACCATTCTGGCAATGCAGCACTCATGTTCCATTTGGTCTAAGTGCACCCTTCCCCATTCTCATCCTGTAGGCTTTGGTTGGAGTTTCAGCTCCCGATCTGGTGACTCAGCCTAACCTATGAGCATATAATCTCCTATAACACAGATGCTGTCAAGGGAGGACGCATGGTCCAGATCAACTCGCTGATAGCATTCACCCCCTACTCTAGACCATTGTGATTAGATCCAGGACAGCCACGGAGTAACTCAAGGGTTAGATCTGAGGGCATCTGGAGGCCTGTGAAGAATGTCATAGTGCACTTACCCAGGTCTGCCTGAGAGCTGTCAGCTTCTCTGTTTGCTTGAAGCTTACTATCTACTTAACCTCTAATCAAACGCAGTTGCTTCTATCATCTTGAACATTCCTGTTCATTTTCCATTCCCATTTTGTTTTTGCTTTTTAGATAAAGCCTTGTTTTGTTACCCAGACTGGTCTCAAATTTACAATCTTGTGTCAGCCTCTCAAATGCTCAAATGACAAACATGCACCACTATACCTGGCCTTCCTTCCTCTCTTTCTCCTTCCTTCCTTCCTTCTTTCTTTCCTTCCTTCCTTCCTTCCTTTCTTCCTTCCTTCCTTCCTTCCTTCCTTCCTTCCTTCCTTCCTTCCTTCCTTCCTTCCATTCTAGTACTGGGACTTGAATTCAGGTCCTGAGCACTCTTAGCTTTTATCTCTCAAAGCTGGCACTCTACCACTTGAGACACAGCTCCACTTCTGGCTTTTTAAAAAAATCTTTCTTTTTCATGGTTTCCCTTATTTGTAATATCTAGTATATGTATGAGTCAAGTGGAAAAGGTCAGATAATGTGATGTCAGGAAAATGAACCCTTAGATGTGTATTTTAAGGTTTTTTCTTTCATGCATGTGTTTCTAACGCATTTATAAGATTATCTCTTTGTTGCTTTGTATGTCCCTCCCCCACAGTATAACCCCTGCTTTCACTATATTTGATGTCAGTATAACTTGTGGAGGAGAGGGGGAAAAACCAGTTGTTTAAGGATACAGGTGGACCTGTTGCAACAATGAGAAGTACAAGTTGTCATGTCCAAAACGAGCTTTACAACGTCGGTGTGGGGGGGGGGGGAAGGGGGGGAAGGAGAAGGATTGGGATTGGGGGGGAGGGGGGAGGCTGGGAAGGGATGTGAAGGGTAAACACAGGAGGAGGCTGCAATGCTTGGTAAGAAATGTACGCATTATCCTGCCCATGTAATTGTAACTCCTCTGTACAGTATGTTCACAAATAAAATTAAATTTAAAAAATCTTTCTTTTTTATTGTCAAGGTGATTTTCAGAGAGTTACAGTTGCATAAGTAAGGTAATAAGTACATTTCTTGTCAAACTTGTTACCCCTTCCCTCATTTTCCCTCCCCCCAACCCCACCCCAAGTTGTATAGGTCATTTCTAACATATTATCTTGTGAATATCACTGTTTCATTGGCTTTTGTGTGTGTGTGAAGATAAGAGTCTCAATGGCTTTCCTGCCCAGGCTGGCTTCAAAACTCAATTTTCCAATCTCAGACTCCTGAGTAGTTAGAATTCTCCTCATTTTTTATATGATCTATTCTATTTTATACTTTATTTACATTTAAGAACTCAATCATTCATCAAATTCATTTAAAATGAATTTGTGACCAGAAAGTGTTTTTTCCTTTTCTATGAAAGAATAGAAGAAGAAAGTAGCCTTTAAACCCTTTCTGTATATTTTTCTTTTCTTCCTGAAGTCTTTACAACAAAAACTAGTTCATTCTTTCCTAAAGGATCTGACAGTGATTTTGTCTGTTGCTTCCTTGTGACAGTACAAAGAATGGCTTTGTGCTCTTGCTTGAATTCAGGGATTTGTGCTCTTGCTTGATTTTTCCACTCCAGGCTGGCACTCTACCACTTACACCACACCTCCACTTCTGGCTTTCTTCTGGTTACTTGGATGTAAAAATGTATCAGATTTGTCTTCTCAGGCATGTTTAGAACTGCAATCTCATTCCCCAGAGGAGCTATGATTACATGTGTGAGTCACTGGCACCTGACAGTCTAGTGTCTTTAATTGAATGTGCTAGAATGAACAATTCAGTCAGTTCTGCTCTTTGCAGGTTCACAATGAATATGAGCATGGTTCTATGAGGACCAGTTGGATGTAGAAGTTCCTAAATGATTTGTTCTATGATATGGCAGCCTAAAGAGTTATGTGCTTATTCCAGTCTCCCAGGTTCCTCCAGAGTGCCTGGTACCAATTTTTGCCACCTCATCCCCCTCAGCATGGGTACAATCATCACATTTGACTTGGCTTTCTGAGTCAGAATCCTAGACTAATGGCCCTGATTCAGCCACCCTTGTCTGACACTGACAGGTGGGGGTGTAAATCTAGAGACTTCTTAACTCAACCTCACCACATTTCGGTTCTGCCCAAACACAGAATCAGGGATGGTTCTGTGCACCCTCTGGGGTAGATATAGCCCTTCAACCAAATGAACTCAATAGCTATTTGTGACTGTGTCCCTGCAATAGAGAAAGCTCTTAATAAAGATGCATGACTACTCTGGAAAGAAATTAGTATGGAATCTTGGCTCTGCAGTAGGCTTTGTTGATAAGAAAAAAACATAGTATGACTCACAAACCCTCCTAGTGGACCATGTGTGCACCCACCATAGGGTAAGCCTGTAGACTATCTGACTTTCAAGAACAGATTAGAGTCCATAGCATGTATTGTTCTGGCCTAAATGTTTAGGACACAAAAATCAACAAGATACAGTTCCTGAATATGTTTATGGGCAAGAAGAAGAGATTAATATTGGTATCTATACTGAAGAGAATGATGAGAGTCCTATGAACAGAACAAATGCTCTGGGAATTTAGCATTCAATAAAAGGCAACGGACACTCCATGTGGCAGGAATAGCTTGAGCAAGGTGCCCAGGTGAGAGGATTAGCAGTTAGAAATGAACAAAAAAAAGCTTTATATAGCCAGGAAACTTGATGAGAGTGAAACTGTAGAGAAATTTGGATGCTGGCTGAAGACATGTAGGTACAATGATATTTCAATTAAAAGTCTCTTCAATTAAAAGATTCTTGATCAAGGAAATTAGACCATATATGTGTTTAAGGAATACAATTTGGGTGGATTCTCTATCTTACTTCTTTTTATCATATCTACTTACATGATTTTTTCTATTTACTTTTGCTCATTGGATTAAGCCCTTCCTATGTTTATACATCTAGATACTGACTGAGTCATTACACCTGGCACCTGACCAAGACTTCATTTAATTTCATGTTTGATTTGGTGGTTTTTATTCCTTGTTATCTGAACTCAACTAAACCTCACATTCTCCATTACCCATGCAACATCAGCCATACCTAATTTTGATCTTTTTTAAAGCCAATTTGGTAAATCTCCTCATCGCCCTTATTCAACGTCATATTCTCAATTCCTGTCCTATCAAATCTAATCATTGCCCTAGCCTTTATTGCCACAGCAAGTCTGATATCCTCAGTATTAACAAATACATAATCTTCATTAAGATTGGGGAGAGCACCATAGATAACAAAGTCAAAGATATTTTAGGGGCCTCATCTTCATTTACTAGAAGAGACTGTCAAATGTTAAGTGTGCCCATGAGTCAGAAACAAGCCTCAGAACTGCCTACTGCACAGTCCTCGGCAGTCCCAGGTATGAAGGATGGCTTTGTCCACCTATCAGGCATCCCAGGACATGGAGGAGGTCACCATGTCAAGGAGCTAGGAGACCATCCTGCAATGGAACGAAAGATGAGAATCCTCCCAGATTCCAGAAGAATCACTTAGGCAGATGGAAACAAGAACACCTGAATGTAAGGTGGGAGAAGAATCCAGAGGATCAACCAAAATAGTAGAGGTCCTCTGAAGAAACCTGTCCCAGCTTCATTTCTGGCCTCATTTTCTTTCTCTTTGCCCCCATTTCTAGGTCTTCATCTTTTTTTTCTGTTCTTGAAACACATGCTTTTAGCATTCTAACACTTCCATACATTCTTTTTCTCATGTCTCAATATCTTTTTTATTCTCTACCTGCTAAGAACTCTTCTTCATCAGTTGAAACTCTCTCTTCTTTCCTTCTTGCTAAACCACATGCATACATGCTGCACATACATTTGAAACAGACTTTACAAGTTATGCTATAAGGTAAGATACATACATCTCTAGTTTGTGAGTTTATTGAACATAAATATTCTTCAAATATTTTTCTTCTCGCTAATGCCTAGCCTCGTTTCCTATTGCCTACTATCCTCATGCAAATTATCTCTGAAAGAGAGTTGGTGCTTAATGCTTTTGTAGTCTAAAACAAACAAAAGAATGAGTTTTTCTCCCAGACTGACAAGTTAAAGCTGGATAGTTTTGCAAACTTTATTGCAGTAAAACCTGTGTTGCTTTGCTTGAATATTATCTAGACCCATAGTAACAAACATGTTTTATTTTATGCCCTAAATCAGATCATCGGTAGTGATTGCTTAGTAAAGGCGTCAGGGTTGAGGTCAGTCAGATGGAAGAATGACATAATCCACACCAGATGTCTATACTAGCAATGGGGCTTGAGGCACACATGATGGTAGTTGCTCTTCATACTCTATGTGGATGGCCATGGTGCTCTTGGCAATATGGTGGTCAAGGTCTTTAGGTGTGGCCCTCTCTACAGCTGATATACCTCACTACTGGAAGAACACACACACTGGGCTATTTTTTCATGGTGGCAACAACTAAAAAATAATCTACTCACGTTCATTTACTAAGTCCCTCTTGTAACCAAACTACACAAGGCATTATCTAATGATAATGGATAATGGATCAGCACATCACTGATCATTATCCAATGGCTCCTGGCTCCAGGATACAGTTCATAGCCATCAGAAAAGAACCAGTGAATGATGATAGGAGTTTGCATATGATTTGGAATTTTCTTTTTCATTTTAAATTTAAAAATATATGTAAGTAGTTGTACAAACGAGGGACCACATAACAAAGCAGCTTATGAATACAATATATCTTGATCAGGGTTGCTCCCTTCAATATTCTCATCCCCCTTTGACCATCCCCATCTCTTACTTTTCTTAATTTTGTGGTTAAAAAAAGAGAAATGAACCAGTGGATATGTCTCAGAATGAAACACACAAAGAAGTCTCATAAGTCATCTTTGCTCATAAATCTACCTTTGCTAGTTATACCTTCCAAAAACTATTGGCTTCTTTCCAAGAACTTACTGACACGTAGAGTTTACAACCACCTTGATGTAAATCCTTTGTAATTTATAAACTAGGGCTTACAAGGTAGTGAAATTAAAAAGGAAAGCACTTACACAGAGCATAGCAAGATTTTAAAATCAAGCTAAAAGGCCATTCTTTCCTCTCTCTCTCTCTAACCAGCTCCCTCTTTCTTTTTTTTTAATCTAATTCATTTCTTTAATTCTTTTAGTAAAAATAAACAAAAACAAACAATTGCAGGCTTCCCCAAATTAACATTCTCTTCATAAAGAACCACATTTTTGGAATAATAATGTAACTTCACTGTCTTGATGGGAAGAGCTTTGACTGGCTTCTCAGTCATCATCTGATGGGATGCAATCCTTGTTGAAAGACGGGTCCACATGGCCTCTGCTGGTTCCTGCCCCACTCAGTTGCAGAGATCAAAGAGCTGTCATCAGATCCCTGACCTACCCAGTTGGTCTTGAGCCATCTGAACGAACCTAGGCATGAAATTGAACATTCAATTCTCATGACCAGCTCCCTCTTTCTAACCAACCAGATTCAGCTTGTTTTCAGGCCCCCTAATATGATCATGCATAAGGACAAACTCACTAGTGACAAATGTATTCTTGGTCTCAGAAGCTCAAAAACCTACAAGAATACTCAACTGAGCCAGATTAAGGTGTTAAATGGCTGGATCTTACCTCTGAGCTAGAAGCACCACAGGGAGGGGGCAGGAGGCAAGAAGTCAGCAAATTCACTAGAAATGACTGTGAAGGTTGAGAGAATTGTAACTTTAAGAATGTCTCCAGAGTGAGTACCGTATGAGAGGTTGGAGAGAAGGCTTTGGTTAAGTAATTGAGTTGGGGTGTGACACATGAGTAAGGAAAGCCCCGAGATCTAGTAAAGCAAGTGGTCACCAGAATCTATCCCAAGGGAATTAGTCCAGTGGACTCTAGGGTGAGCTCTTTTTGCAGCAGCCAAAGGGTAATTGAGAGCTGCTAACTGGCAGGTCATTCATCTTCTCTCTTCAACCCTCAGTGTCATTGTTAAGAATTGAACAGGTATTTTTGCAAATATCAATTGAATGAGCCCTGCACTATTTATCTGCCCAAGCACCAGATTTTTAACCTACCCAGGGCACTCAGATGTGGCAGCCCTGCCTAATGCTTGATCTGAAGTCAGTAGGGGAAGTTATCAGGTCAGCAGAGAACAACATGGGTTCAGATCCCTCATGGAAGAGCCAGGGTGTACTTGGCCAGCAAAAGATGTGCACCCCAAGAATCACCAGGCAAAATCTCCCAGAGTCAGCAAAGCTCTCCCATCTCCTAGCTTCCCGGTTCAACCACCAATCTGCATAAGGAGTTCAACATGATTGGAATACTACTTAAAATTGCAGAGAACAGTAGAGCAGTAAAC
The DNA here is from genome assembly GCF_024711535.1 of Dipodomys merriami. NCBI lineage: Eukaryota > Metazoa > Chordata > Mammalia > Rodentia > Heteromyidae > Dipodomys > Dipodomys merriami. The sequence goes on from NW_027205381.1 coordinate 8,712,314, forward strand.
ATCTGAAAGACAGAAATGTTTTTCAATTGGTACATGATGTATATTTATGCTGTATCGGCACTAATAAAAAAGCTAACACTTGTAACCACTTGCATACCATCCAACATGCTTGCTTATAGATTTATAAGTACATTCTATCTACCACAAATAAGGTAAACCATTCAACCTTTGTTGGTTTTTTTTTTTTTTTGGTCTGGCTTACTTCACTTAATATAATTTTCCCCAAGACTTTTATTTCCTTACAAATGGTACCATATTCTTTTTAATGGATGACTAGAATTCCATTGTGTACATGCAAGAGGGGAGGCTGGGTCAAGGGGAGAGGGTTTGACTTATGAAAGGGAAAGAGAATGCAGTTAAGAGTTCATTGTATATACTACAAAATTAAAGTAAGGAAAGGAGTGGGTTAGGGGGGGTGAGAATGTTGAAGGGGTGACATTGATCAAGATGCACTGTATTCATAAACTGCTTTGTTAAATGGCACCTCCTTTGTACAACTACTTAATGATAATAAACAATTTAAGCTGGTCCATACAAACTTTTATCAGCTATTTTTTCAACATTCTATTAATATCAATTATTTTTACAGGGGCATTTAATTTTGATATATTCATTAACATACAATGTACCTTGATCAGATTTAGCCCTCTACTTGTGTGGTTTTGAACAATATTCATATCTGTAAATGCAGAGAAAACATCTGGGAGGTAGCCAGGGAAGCAAGAAAAAGAGCAGCTTTGAGAGGACTCATCTTCATTCTACTATGGAGGTATTTACTCTGAACCCATGGACTCACATAGTAACAATAAGCTCACATTTTATTTAGGCTCAGACTGTTTTACCACTGAGGCACTTACATACTCTTGCGTACATTTTAACCCCCTGAAGACAATGTTGGCATCACAAAGTACGTAGATGGAGTCAGCTCTCCTTCTCTGACAGGGGCAGGACCTCCAAGAATCACCACTCAGCCTCTGGTTTGCTAAGACCCCATTCAGACACTGGCACTAAGTTCCAGGGTACATTGTGCACATTCAAGGTGCTTTTGGTTGAGCCAAAAGTGATAAGGAGGATAAAAGGTTTAGAATGCTGATCCTGGGGTATAATAGTCGAAGCTGTTGCATTCACCAGCCTCACTGTGGCTTTACGTAAACATATATATCTAAATGTAAGCAGAAGTCACTCAGTGTCACTTCTCCATATATAGTTGGCAGTGACTGTTTGGCCATTTGCTATTGCCTTTTATTCATAACAGAAAGGAAGATGTGATGGCTGAAGCTTCAGAAGCCACTCTGAAATAATGAAGAAGAGGATCACATCATAGGAGTAGTAAAGCTGAACACCAAAAGGAGCCTAGAACCCTGATGACTGTCAACCTTTAGATCTCTCTTGTGTTTTTTTAATTGAGAAGAACACAATCTATTAATTTGTTTCATTTATACGAAAATCACCCTGTATGTCTAAAGAATTGCTAAATAGTTTTTTGTAAATACAATAAACTCCCTAAAATTGAAGAAAAGTAGTTAAGTAGATATGAAAATAGGCAAATTAGTTTGCACAGAGATTTAAACCACTCAATTTGAAGTGGAGGATGAGATAGATCTATACACTAAAGCCTAAGGTAACATTTAATCTAATTTAATTTAATTGGGGAAAACAAATCACTTAATGTTGGAAAGTTTCAATCAGTGCTTTGGACAGTGAAATGAAGATTTCTATTAAATTATGTAGAGCGGATATCAGTGAAAACAGTCATTTTACTACAAAAAGTGTTAGTATACATTTGTTTATGAAAGTAGTTCATGACAGATGACCCACCCCCAGGAGGCATATCCATACATGAACTTGATTCAGGAATACCGAGCCACTGTTTTGCTAAAAGCCTTACTGAAATTAGATCTCTTTTGTGTAAGAAAAATTAACACATTTAAACTATTTTATAGTCTCCTGCTAATAATCAGGTGACTATAACTTCTGACTGAACAGGCTGATCAAAAGGACAAGGAAGAAGCAGAGAAAGATACAAGTCTTCCGCAAGCTGCCTAATTAGCACCAGCCAGAGTAGGCAGAGCTACCTGGCTTTAGAGCTGACACTGGGTCACTAAGTGAGGTAGAAGCAGAGCAAGGATTTGATTCCATTGCTGGTACTCGTGACCCCTGATGAGTAAAAGATATAATGAAATTACTCATAGTTCACTGCAGCCAGCTCTGAAAGAAGTCCCTACACTTCTCTACCTTACTATCCCAGCAGACATACACATAACATGTACATGTGCACACACACACCCATATATGCATACTGAAACTTCCACATTCATACTCATACTCTCATGTACATTCTGCTGTTTTTAATCTGGCCTAATTCCTGCCAGAAACTTCTCTATCCTGCTAGAATCCCAGAGGTTTAGGACCCTCACAGAAGTGCCAAGGAGGATGTGTACTGGGAATCACAGGGCAGGACCTCATTACTCTCCCTATCATCAATACCCAAAATGTTCCTATCACTTTTCTGGAAAGCCATGCAAACAATTTAAAAAGAGACAACATGGAACATTGGAGGAACAGAAAATGTTCACTGGTTTCCCACAGCATTTGTATCTATCTATCTATCTATCTATCTATTTAATATATATTTATATATATATATATATATGTTGCAATGTTTCCCACAACATTTGTGTGTGTATATATATATATATATATATATGTATATATGCTGCATATTTTAGCACTGAATTACATGTTGACTTGTTTTGCACATTGCTGGGCATTCATCAGTCTTATTTACTAAACTGACACTAGTTGACCCCAAAAGGGATTAGCAATCCTGAGCAAAAAAAAAAATGTAATGCTGGCTTCAAACTTTACTACAGATCTATTATATTGAAAACAGCTTGTAATATGCACAAAAACAGGCCTGAGGACCAATGTAACAGAATATATGACCCAGAAATAAGCCCACTGACCTACAGCTATCTAATATTTTATAAGGAAGCTAAAAAACATAAGATAAAAGAAAGACATCTTCCACAAATGTGTTGGAGAAACTAGATATCCACATGTAGAAAACTGAAACTGATCCTATTGTCATCCTGTATTTATCAATTCAAACATGGATCAAAGACTTCAATGTAAGACCTGAAAACATAAATCTACTATAGGAAGGAGAAGGAGAAAGGTTAAAACTTTTCAGCACAGGCAAGAACTTTCTGAATAAAGTTCCAGGGTTCAGCAAATAAAGAAATAATAGACAAATGAGATTGCCTCAAACTAAAAAGTTTCTACATAACTAAGGATACAGTCAACAAGCTAAAGAGACAGCCTACATAATGACAGAAGATACTTGCCAGCTCATCAGACAATGGCATAGTATCCAGAAAGAGCTCAAAAGACTAAACCTCAAATAATTAACAACCCAATTAATAAATGGGCAAATATGATAAATAGAGATTTCTTGGAAAAAGAAATAAAAGTGTCCAATGGATACATAATAAAAAATTCTCAGCATCTCTGACCATAAAGGAAATGCAAATCAAATAATATTGTGTTTCTATCTCACTCCAGTTAGAATGGTCATCCTCAAGAGTACAAACAACAGATGCTGATGCAGACATGGGGGAAAAGGAACCACAATCCACTGCTGGTGGGATATAAGGTAGTATAGCTTCTATAGGAAGCAGTTTAGAGATTCCTCAAAAATCTACATAGAACTACCCTAAGATCTGTCTATATCACTCTTGGGCATTAATCCAAAAGATTACAAATCAGAATATAGTAAAGCTACTTGTACAACTGTTTGTAAGGAACAAAGTAATCATAACCCCCATAAGAACATCCCAGCCTACACTGCAATATTTTCATTCAATGTGGAGAGGTGTCTGTGTCCTGTGGTGAAGAAATCTGTTTGAATTGGGAGGTTTCACATTAACAACTGCCTTAAAGACAGGGAAGAAATTTAGACTCTCACATGCTGAAGCCAAAAGGCTATACTGTAAGAAATGCTTAAAAGTTGCTTTAAAGTTGTTTTTTTGCCAGGCACTGGTGACTCACACCTGTAACTTTAGCAATTCAGGAGGCTGAAATATGAGAATAGAGATTCAAAGCCATGGGGACAGAAAAGTCTGTGAGACTCTTATCTCCAATGAATCACCAAATAGCCAGAAGTGAAGCTGTGGCTCAAGTGGTAGCATGCTATCCATGAACAAAAAAAGCTCAGGGACAGCACCCAGGCTCTGAACTCAAGCCTAGGACCCTCACCAAAATAAATAAAAAAGCTGCCCTTTACTGAGAAACCTTGACTCCTTATTTGGTCCCATAAAACTCGATAAAGGGTAGGCATTCCCGATTCCTCTGTTTTATATCCATATCTCTTTTCCTGAGCCATTCTCTTCCACAGTCACTTAGCCACCAGCTTGGAAGCCAAGAAGCAGCAGGCTACCTGCTAGGAGACAATGACTCTTAGTCTAACAAGATCCCATCCAAGCCATCCTGAGACAATAGAGCATCAGACTACTTCACACTATCTCTGACCATCTCTGAACACACCTATGATTTGATATTGTTTTAGTTATGAATACTTTCTCAGTTCCCACCCTAATTCTCCCTACATAACATAAGGCAACTGTTGTTACCCTTAAAGACAGCCAAAGATGGCTGAAGATGCTCTGAAGTGCTGTGTTCTCATGGCTGCTTCATAATTAATCTTTCTCTACCCTTCACCATACCTCTTAATTTAGCACACACGGGTGAGTAGCATAACCTGACATGGGGAACTCTGGAGTTTCAATAACATGGTAAGAGTATCTTCCAAAAGCAGGTGAGATTAACCATAGTCAGGAAGAGTCTGCTGTAAGATGGAGACTTCCTGGTCAGACTCAGAGGAGCTAATTGTTTATTGGGTGTGTGTACCTACCTCACCAGTACCTCAGTCTTTAAGCTGGGTATTTTACTAGGATTTTTCCTCAGCATTCAGCCTGGATCAATTATTGAGCATCTACTGTGTATGGAATATGAAACAAGAAACTAGAACCAAGATATTTAAATCTCAATCCTTACTGTTTAACAATCTGGTTGAGAGATCAAATCATATGCATTGAAGAATAAATACTAGGACAAGGCTTCATATGTTAGGTGGTAATTATGCAGCTTAGAGCCTGAATGTCTGGTAGCATGATAAAGATGAGCTGCAAAGTAATGTCAGCAGAAGGTGTTGTTTGAGCAGACATGTATAAGGACACAGAACATTGTCTGAGCTTGAGAAGGAACTATTTTTTCACAGAGAAAATAGTGTCTGATTGGACAAATGCCACTTGGCCAAAAGGATAGAAATAGCACATTGGAATCAGAGCTACACCTTCCTTAGTTAGTTGGGTATTAATTGCTTCTGTAAAATTCTTTCATCCTGATCTCCCTAGACCCAAATAGATTTTTGATCCTTCATTTTTGGACTTCATTTCCATAGAAGCCACTAGAAATTTATGCAATTTATGTTAAAAATGCTTCCATCTAGTGAAGGAGAGGAAGAATTGGCTTGAATCTCAACTTTCCCATTTGGGAAAGTGATTTAACCTCCCGGAACTCCAGACTTCTGAGTTGTAAGCCAATGATCATGATAGAGCCATCATGAGAATTACATGAGTTCAAAACCCCATGCACAGTCCCTGGCATATAGAACTCCATCAGTGGCACTTACGAGGATTTCTGGTGAAGCTCTCTTAGTTAAAAGAAGAAAGCGACTGCTCAAGGTCTCTTTTCAACAAAGCTTCTGATGCTCAAAATCCGCTGACATTAGAAAGCGACTATTTTTAATGAACATGGAGGCTGAAGCCGGAGTAATGCAGCCACAGGCCTAGGAATGCTAGGAGCCATTGGAAACTCTAAGGGCTCTCTTAGTGTCTTCAATGAGTATGGCCCTGCCAATATCTTGTGGCCTCCAAAACTAGGGACAAGCAAACTGCTATTGTTTAAAGCCATCTACTTTGTTGTCATTTGTTACAGCAGCCATAGGAAACTAATATGCCCGAGAGGCAAGTATCATGATCACTATTTTCCCAATAAGAAAATAGAAGCACAGAGAACTTCAATTACATGACTAATAAGTAGATCAAGAATTCCAAATTTGTTGATTGTGCCAGAGCCTCCTGCTTCACCAGCAAGCTGGACTGCTTGATACTTCTGTTGGACCATCGCTAGCTACACTTAGCTGAGACCACCTCCTTACGCTTTCTGGGTCCTTGGCCAGGTAGAGGAGATCAGTCATCCCCTCCACATGACATGGTAAGCTTTCAGAACCTTGCTTGAAGCACAGCAGGCACTCAGGGACACTAAACTATTATATTGTCTGTCCGTGCTCCAGATCCTACCCACTGGGCCTTGGGGCCTTTCTTCATGGAGTGGGAAAAGAAAAGGACTGTGAAAAAGCAAAGGAAAACAGGAAGAAGAGGGAGTAAGGACTGTCAGCTGCCTTGCCATATTCATGCTCTTCTTTCTTAGTTACAAAATTGAATCTCATTTTTGTTAGGATCATATTCTGAAAATAGGCTGTATTTTAGAATCTCCCTTACATCTATGGCTATTAAAAGAGATGTGGGCTGAGTAAAGTTGGGGGAAGTTTCCATGAGAGGTCTTTTTTTTTTTTTTGGTCGGTTGTGGGGGCTGAACTCTGGTCCTGGGCGCTGTCCCTCAGCTCTTCAGCTCAAGGCTAGCGCTCTACCACTTGAGCCACAGTGCCACTTCCAGCTTTTTTCTGCTTATGTGGTGCTGAGGAATTGAACCCAGGACCTCATGCATGCAAGGCAAGCACTCTACCACTGAGCCAACTTTCCAGCCCCTCCATGAGAGGTCTTTACAGGACTGATGCACCTGGAACTATGCTCTTTCAACCTTTTCCCTTCTACTCTTCTTTTATGGAATACAAAGATAATGGCTGGAGCTTCAAAAGCCACTTTGTGATGAAAACCATGACTGGGTCAGAAATACAGGAAAGCTCCTAAGTCTCTATCATAACAACTCTCCACCAGCCTAGCCCAGGAACCTCTGGATTTCTTTTCAACCAAATACAAAATCTTAACTTTTTCTGCTGTTGTTGTATCTTAATCACTTCTTGCAACTCAAGGCACCACTTACTGATACAAGATATAACAGCAGTTTCAAGAGATCCATGTGGCAACCGGGTCACATACATTTTTAATACTGGTAAGACCAAGTTGAGATTTGAATGTCATCATTTGTCTAAGACAATTACTAATGAAATTATATCTTTCTCTTAATTTCAAAGGGAAATATTTTTATAAAAGCTTCTTTCACCCAATTACTTCCCCTCACTTGGCTTTTCTTTTAAAGGAACGTATGGGTCCCTTTCTTATATCCACTGTAGCATCTCCTTCCCATTAACTAGACTGATGCAGAGATATGGTTAGGTAGACCCACTCTCACAGGTCCTACAGACTTGGAGTTCTGTCAGTGGTCATTCCCACTCATGTCCAAAGGTAGTTCTGATCATAAGGGAGCCTATAGAGGGAGAGAGAGAGAGAGAGAGAGAGAGAGAGAGAGAGAGAGAGAGAGAGAGAGAGAGAGAGAGAGAGAGAGAGAGAGAGAGAGAGACCTACATTTACTGAAAAGAAGCCTGCCTGTGTGGCTTTAACTAAAGTGACCCCACTCAGGTCCCATTAAAGATCAGGCTTTGCCACTGAAGTGGCCACACCTTAATTAAGTACTTTATGAGCCTGAGCTAGACTGGCATGAATGGATCAAAATGCTGACACCATCCTCGGGCAAATCAAAGAAGCCTGGTATCCCCAATTAAGCCAGTGAAGAGAAGGAAGAGGAGGGGAAAGGAGGAAGAGGAGGAAGAGGAGTATTTTAGCTGGAGAAACAATTTCTAAATAGAATGTAACTCTGAAATAAAAAATATTCCAAGAAAATAGTGGTGAGTACAGTCTGAGTTATAGTTTCGAATACTAAGACCAAAGAAAGATACCAAGTTGGAAAGTCAGATTGTACCATCTGGTTGCTAGAGTCTTGATCAAATGGTTTCAGTTATTTCTCATCTCATCTCTGTCATCAGGATTTACTAGGGTCTTTGTTTGCCAAATTTTAGTTTGGCATTCACCTTCTTGTTCTTCTAGTTTATGCCATTCCTCTTCTTCAAAAATAAAGCAACCAGAACAATTAATGAAGTGGCTTATTTTTGCTTTGATAATTCTGAATGCCTGCCTGTTGTTCCATGGTCTGTGGGATAGTTCACTAATAAGAGTCTATGTGTATGGGGGAGGGGGTCAAGTACATCTGGGCCCCTCAACTGCCATTATGGTGCTACTACCCAAGCTGTAAAGGTGGAAGGTGGCTGGTATTCTTCAAACAACTAGGGAGTAATAAAGACAGAAGAAAATTATTACACCAAGTTCACGAAGAGACCTCAATCTAGAAGGGAAATGACAAGAACAAGTCAGAGTTATGTAGAAAATTCTAAGCACAAAGTGGAGCTAGTTCTTAAAGAATAGAATGAAGAGTATGGTTAAAGTTAAAAACTGCTGTCTCCCCACTATTATTCCTAGGCTCTCTCTAGCTTCAATCCCTAATATTGGACATATGCAAACCATTTCTCTTTTTGTATTCCCCATTTATAAAATATTTCTAGATTTTTTAAAGAAATCAGGTAAGGTTGTTTTTTAATTTGGTTTCAAATATTGTATTGATGTTTTGAAACTATACTTCTCATGACTTTAGGGATTATAACTCTGTTGACTTAAGGAAATTAAGAAGAGTGATATTCAGAGAGAGAATGGGGACATGCGCAATATCACAAAGCATGTAGAGGTAGACTAAGAGCTAGAAGCCAAGTCTCTGGATTCCTGTTTCAAGATCTTTCCACTCAGAGTGAAATACAAAGCACCTGGCAATCATCAGAATACAGTAATTCATCTTGCAGGAAGCTGAGGCATGACTAAACAATTGTGAATGGCTCCTTCCTGCTTCTAGGGAAATGGCACAACGCAGAATATACATATCTAGCTCTATATCTGTCTCTCCATAATGGCATCTCCTTGTGTACCTGTGACAGATATTCTGTAGCCTAAAAGCAAGGCCAGCAGCCTATCATAGCCATACCTACCCAAATATCAAAGGGTTTACCACAACCTAGCACAGCCACTAGAATTTTCCAATATGCAATGTAAGCTTACCTGAGCTTCCCTTTCAAGGGGCATCAGCCAGTCCTACAGAAGCACCCTACAACAGAGGGAAATAGCTAGGAGTCTGAAATTCTAGGTGTGACATCTTATCGTGCCGTCAAGACCAAGGGATCCACTCATAGAGAACCATTTCATCTAAGTTTATGCCAAAGAAACTGCATCATGCTAACTGCCTTGATCAATATAAGAATTTCCCAACATTATATTACACTTCCTTTGAAGCACTCACTCTCTTCTAGATAAAATTATCAAGAGGAGTGGCTCATGCCTGTAATCCTAGCTACTCAGGAGGCTGAAATCTGAGGATCATAGTTCAAAGCCAGCCTGGGCAGGAAAGTCCATGAGACTCTTATCTCCAATTAATTACCAGAAAACCAGAAGTGGTGCTGTGGCTCAAGTGATATTGTTCAACTTGAGCTGAAGAGCTCAAGGACAGCTCCCAGGGATAGAGTTCAAGCCCCACAACTGATCAAAAACAAAAAAATATCAAGAGGAAGCTCTTCACTTCTAGTTTTCTGAAAACACTGTTTGAGTATGTAAGGTATATTGGGGTATCTTGGGAAAGATGGAGGAGAATGACAAAAGGTGTAATGCTGCTGGAGATACATCGTACTCACAAACTGACATGTTGAATTGAAACTCCTTTGTACATCTACGTATATAAATGTAGAAGTACATGTCTAATATCTAACATATATCTAATATATTATACAGCTAATATAAATATACATATGTATATGTGTATGATATGTATCATAATATATTATTAGATATATATTTGTCATATATAATATGTATATATGTACACTTATATATGTATATATATGATTAGACCTACATTGCCAATTTGGTCACAAATTATTAGTGATTATTTTTCAGCATCTCTCAGAAGTTTGGCAAGTAAGACTAAATGTACCTTTGATAAGAATTACAGCATTCTAGAAAGTTCTTTTGAAATTCCTGGCTTTCTCCAAAGTTTAATTTAGTAGGAAAAGATCATCTTCGTCAAGAAGTAAGTTGTGTATCAAGGAAGAATGAGGCATTCTGGCTCAGAGACAGGTTTTTTTTTTATTTATGCAGTAAAGGTAGGCAACTCTTTAACCAGCCTTTGTTCCTGGTTTGTAAAATGGAAGCAGTAGCATCTGTAGACAGTAGTGAATTGCAAGTCCCCTATGGAATGTCTGGGTCAGAACAAATGCCTACATACTGATATGCTAATATAGATATTGCGGAGGGGGGGAGGAATTGAATTTCTCTGGGTTTTACTCAACTGTGTAGAAAGGCAACTCAATATCAATTTTGACTATATTCAATGTGCTCCATGTACACATCTTGAACATTTGAACATCTCATAGTTGCTCACACTAACCACTTCCTAGTAACCCTCTCCAAGAGAATAGTGATACCCAGTAACATTAGGATATTGTTAACTAATATCCATTTGCCACATTAAAACCAGCACCATCCGCTGTCCAGCAGAGGGAAAATTAAAAGAAATTCAGGGTTTTCTTTAGCAAAATCCTATAGACAATAAATTCCTCAGTATAAAGCCTCAGGAAAGGTTTTCCTTGGAAGGCTGGTTAGTAGAAACACCATGGTTCTTTACTTAATAACACTTGTCTATGCTACCTCTGTTGCTAGAAATGAAGCTGTGTCACCAAACAAACTAGCTCTTAGGTCTCTCCTCCAGGAGGAGCTGGTTCTTCAAGACCTATTGGCAGACCCTGTGCAGTAGCTCAGGAGTGCCTGAGTTTTACGAATGAGCCTCGTCTTTTAGGAAATAGAATGTGGATGCTGAATGCGATGGGCCTGTCTATCAAGAAAGAATCATGCATTCATTGACTCAACACTGGTTGCTAAATCAACTCAGAAGAGATCCTGAGAACTACCAAGGTAAAATCCAAATGACAGCTTCTAGAGCTAGAGGTGAGCTAGATCTAGAGGTGAGTTGAGAGGAATACCCTAAAATATTTAAGACCCTGGCCCCAGGCTGGGGGAAAGAAGCAAGGACCATTTTCTGAAAAACAATGAAAATTCAACAGCATCTGATACTCTAGTACCACTTCACCCAACTATGCCATGGGCTGTGAGCAGAACATTTCCCTAGGAATGAATGAATGAAGACTAGAATAAGCTCTCTACCACAGAAAGAGCCATTTGTAAATAGACTTGAGAAACTCTTTAAATACAAACTAGATCTATTGTAATGTCCCTCAGTTTTAAGTATTACAAAAAAATCCAAAACATAACAGCAGAATGATCTCCAACTATAATGTTTTGTTCTAAAAATACAACTAAGAAAACAGTTTTAACAGTGTTCTCAAGTGTTCACCCCAATTTTACAGTTAAAAAAAGCTGATATGTGACTTATGAAACTGCAACCTCTCTGAACATCACCTTTATAATAGTAATGAAGAATATTTTTAAATGGAGACCAGAACCTCCTAGAAGTTACTGTGAAAATTATTCTTTTATATAACAGCTATTTTTTCAAAAGACCAAATTGTGTCTACATCTCTTCATAAAGTTAACAGACGACTCAACAGATATATGGAGCTAAGAATTTCTCTTACAAATTACAGATCTACCCATGCTACAAGTCTTCAACACTATAACAATACCAGGAAATTATTACTCCGTCTCCATCAGCTGACCCTCATTATAACCACTCAAGGAATACAACCTTTCCCATGCAGAGTTTAAAAAAAAAAACAAAAAGCCAAATCTGGGAGTCTGTAAGAACTCCAAGTTCACTCACTTGTCTTCTGCAAAACTCTTCCCAGTAATAACATCCTTCCCCTGAGGTACATAGTTCCAGTATTCTTCCACAATCCCAATGTAGTATGTTCTGGTAAGTGCACCAGCCAGCCCAGAGAGAGCCAAGAGTGTGAGAAGGAAGCAGCCAGCCAGCTGCTTCCGAGGCATTTGTAGATGTAACCTGGGCACGCAGCCTGCACAGGAGTCAACCTTGCCCGTCCCTCCCCCTCACTTAGAGCTACTTATAAATAAGGAATGGACAAAGCCCAGCTCCTCCTCCTCCTCAGGTAGCTTGGGGTTGGGACAGGAGCTGACAACTTGTGTAAGCAGAGCAAGGTTGATGGGAGAGTTGCTATGACGACAACATTTTTGCCAGCCATCCAAGAAATGTCTAACTGGCTTATTCATGTACTGCCCAAGCAAAACAGGCCTGTTTCTGAACGTTTTGGTACTCTGCGTTGACATGAGTCACTCAGCACGTTTACCAAGAACAACTTGAGCTTATGGTTTTCCCTCACCTCTTTTCTCCTTTACACCTATTACAGAGCTTTATTTCGATTGACAAAGTGGGCTGGCCTGAGTTTAGCATCAGGAAACACTCCAGGCACCAAAGAAGCCCTCGTCTCTGTCAGGAGGGCAGGAGTGATGTAATCACCTCTGGCTTGTTTTATGAGGCTACATGAAACAATCAAGTCACATTATAAAGTTCCTAACAACACTGTAAAACTCCACTAATACTTCATCAGCTCACACACCATCATACCATTTCCCCCCCCAATCCTCTGAACCCCAGCAAATTTGAGGAACTCAGACTGGCCAGGCCACCATCCCTGAATAGTTGACAATGACAAAGGAGGAATAGCCCTCAAACACACGAAAACCAATTTCAGCAGGAGATCCTTGGATTTCAAGGTGAAGAAGATGCTGTCCTGTGTGCTCGTCTGTGACCTAGAATCTCAGTGTTGAGTGAGACCTTGTTCAACCCTGGCAGAGACCCAATCTGATCCCCATCAGAACTGCTCCGGAGTCAACACTATGCAAAGGGAGTAGCCAGTCCCTGGGCTCAGACTCACTCAGGTTTGAATCCTGATCCCATCACCTACCAATGGATGCCAAGAGGAATCACTTAATCTCTCTGAGCCTTTCTCTGTGAAATAGGATTGAGAGATTATTGAGATGATTTTCAGTGATGTTGTCTTCGAAGTGTCCGCCAGCACAGAATTAGTGCTCAGTAGGTGCTGAAGTGCTCATCTCTCCCACACCCTCAAAGACACCTTATCAGCCTGTGTAATAACTGATTTGAAGTTCCAACAGCATTCTTCTGATTTCCTTTCCCTTCCCTAATTCCCATGGACCATGCATTCTGTCAATTTCAAGTATGGAAGTTCTCTATCTCTGTGATGTATGGATGTCCCATGACACAGATATTGAACTAATCTCTACATCAATAAAAGATAAGCTGAATGTACTTTTTCACAGTCTTTGATTTCTTGATTTGGCTTTCTGTGGAAATTCCTGTAGGATAATGACCACAGCACATGTTTATTGAACACAAATCCATCTGACTTGAGAGGCTAGGAGTTTAACCCATTGACATCCACAACACAGCCTTAAAAAAGGGAAGGAGTTATGAATTAGAAGTGTTTGGACTGAATAAATTTTGTTTATAGCCCATCAAGTGGCACAGCACCTTTGTTGTTTTAAAGTAAGACTTTAAGAAAGATTTCTAGAAATTATTTCATTGTTGTATAGTAAATTCCTCTGGCCTTTTGCTCCTTTATTTCTTCATTCTTTTATTGCTTCCCCTTTTTGAGGCTGTGCTGTGAGTTGTGGATGTCAATGGGCCAAATTCCTAGCCTCTGAAGTCAGATCGATTTGTGTTAAATAAACATGTGCAGTGGTCATTATCCTACCAGAATTTCTACAGAAAGCCACAGCCCCACGTTGGGTTTTCTTGGTGGTTAATTGGAGGTACGAGTCTCATGGCTTTTCCTGCCTGGGCTGACTTTGAACTGTGATCCTCAGATCTCAGCCTCCTAAGTAGCTAGGATTACAGGCATGAGCCACCAGCACCCGACCATTCCTCCTGTTTGTAGCAAAGAGCTTGGTAAAAGAGCAGCAAAAGGCAGGAATTTTACTATAAAACAATGAAATAATTTCTAGAAATCTTTCTTAAAGTCTTACTCACACTAAGACAACAAAGATGCTGTGCCACTTGATGGGTATCTGAATTCCATAAAAGAAAAGAAATTGGCTGAGTGCTGGTGGCTCACACTTGGAATCCTAGCTACTCAGGTGGCACCACATAAACAGAAAAAGCCAGAATTGAAGCAGTGAGTCTTTATTTTTCTTTTCTCTTTTTTTTTAAAATAGTGCCAAGAACTAAACACAAGACATTCTGCATGCTAACTAAGCATCCTACCACTTGCTATTTGTGTGTGTGTGTGTGTGTGTGTGTGTGTGTGTGTGTGTGTGTGTGTGTGTGCTGCTACTGGAGCTTGAACTTGAGGCCTGGACACTGTCCCTGAGCTCTATGAGGACTTTTCCTGCCTAGCCTGGCATCAAACCACAATCCTCAGATCTCAGCCTCCTGATTAGATAGTATTACAGATGTGAGCCATAAACACCTCAGCCCACTCACTATTTTTGTTTTATTTGGTTTTGGTTTTGGTTTTGAGGCAAGGTCTTATGAAGAGCCTAGGCTGTCCTGATCCTGGAACTTGTTATGTAACCCAAGCTAGCCTAGAACCTGTAGTCTTCCTGGGACTACAGTGCCATAATACCTGGCTAACATGTGTTCTACTACTGAGAGGATGTTTTTAGAGGAAAAATGAAGAAAATTTCATAAATTGTTTTGAAACAAGAATCCTTGGCTACAAGAATTACAGAAGGGTGGTATCAGCCTAAATGGGGGACACACGGGTGTGTGAGCAGGTGTCTCACTGACATACTCTTTGTACAAGGTTACAGTGACTACTATGTGAGGCTGTGGTTCTGGCAGAATCCTTTGTGATAACACTATTATCAGGCAAGGCATTCATGCGACATTCATAGCATCATGGCTTTACTTACTATTTTACAATTGACATAAGTGACTCCATTTTAATTGTGACAACTTTTGTAAATATGCTGTCACATTAGCTTATTATAACAGCCCTATCAGATACGTACCCTATTCTACAGGTAAGAAAGGTGAGGTTTAGAAACATTAGATGTTTTTTTTCCTCACTGTCCTACAACTGGTAAAATGTGTAGTTCTACAAGTCTCCAAAGCCAGTCTTCCTATAGAGCTCAGCCAGTAAGTATAACAGGGGACCAGAGACCACAGCTATCTGCTTCTCATGACAGATGAGACCCACTCTTTATAAATAAATAGAAGCTCAGATTTCCTAAGTATCTGTCCACTGGAGGAAGATCCTGAAAATGTCCCTTGACCCAAGGTCATGCACCCCTGACAGTCCAGATAATCATTACAAAACCTTACATGCACCTAAGCATACCATTCTGTTCCATTTTCATGTCTTAGCCCTCCACTCCCAGGAAATACCTTCTCATGCCCCCATCCTCCTGGGATCTTCCTCTCCTTGGTTCCAACCATGCCCGCCATGCCCTCCCTCCCCCTCCAGCATTAGCCATACCTCCTGCCATGCTTTCTGTGCACTAGGCATATGCTCATTCATGTTTATATGATCAGTGGCTTATACCTTGCTCTCCCTAACACACTAGAAATGCTTTAAAAACAGTGTCACACCAGCCATCCACACTGCCTTCATACTATACATGATACCTCACAGCTTTATTAAAACAACTTGAAGTCACTCCTAGTCCTAGCTACACAGGAGAATGAGATCTGAGGATCTCAGTTCTAAGCTAGCTGGTGCAGAAAAGTCCATGAGACTCTTCCCTTCAATTAACCACCAAAAAAAAAAAAACAAAACCCAGAAGTGGAGTATGGCTCAAGTGGTAGCACTAACCTTGAATGAAAAAAAAAAAAAAAAAAAACAAAAAGCAAAAAAACTCAGGGACAGCACTCTAGCCCCAAATTCAAGCACAAGGACTGGCACCAATAATAATAATAATAATAATAACAACAACAACAACAACACAATCAAAGCTGGAGACCATTCCATCCTCCACTTCCAAGCCCTCAATCTTTGAGCTCTTGATCTTACTAACAGTCTCACCCTATTCAACAGTTGGGGGATGCTGACTTCCTGGTTTGGGAGTTGCCTTCGCCTGTGCTTCCACAATGTTACCTTTCCCTTAGACAACCTTGCCTCTCCCTCATGCCCTGGGATGGTGCTTGCGCCATTTCTTATCTGGATCAGGAGATTTAAAAGGCATCTTGTTTATCTCTGTATCTTCAGTGGTGAGCCTAGAAGCAGACTCTGAGGAAATGGCAGTAACAGTAACAGTGTCAAGAAGTCTGCTAGCTGTTACACACACACACACACACACACACACACACACACTCACACACACACACTGTCCTTTATCCTGTGCCATAATACCTTGGGAGGGCAATGGTATAAACTAAGTTTGGGTAGATTAGAACTTTCAATCTCTGAGCAAGGGTAAAGGCAAGTCTTTTTGACACTGAGGCCCACATTCTAGGCCACTACACTCAACAGATGTTAAAAAAAATACTGGATTAATTTTCACAATAAAAAACTTATTCATTAAAAAAAAGAAAAAATTGGATTAGAGGGTATAGAGGCTCATGCCTGTAATTCTAGCCACAGGGGAGGTGAAGATACAAGGATCACTGTTCAAGGCCAGCCAGGGCAGGGAAATCTGTGACACTCTTTATCTCTTATCAAGTACCAAAAAAGCTGGAAGTGGAGCTATGGCTCAAGTGGTGGAGTGCTAGCTTGAGCCAAGAAAACTCAGGGGCAGTGCCGAGGCCCCAGGATGGGCTCAAAAAAGGGAAAAAAAACTGTATTAAAATAAAATCCAAGGCTAGCATATCCTCCCAAGGAAGGAAATATTAGCACTATACAATATGTTTCCTTAAACACAAGCAAGACATAAAGACACAGAACAGAATGTACAAAAACAAACACACTATCAAGTCTAAGTCCCATCATGAGTTCACTCAGCTGAACATCTACTTGTTGCCACTCCATTCTTATCAACTGGGGATGAGACAGAACAGAGCTTCTCCAGGTGGAAGGAACACACTGTAAATAATAATTAAATTTTAAACATCAATTAAATAGTACAATGAGTTGAGTGAAGTTCAAGTTTAGACCAAATGATGTAGGGGGAAAAAACTCACAATCATGTCAAGGAGAAGCCTTTGGCGCTAGAGGAAGTAGCCCGTAAGTTGTTCTGAAGCTCACTCAGACTTTATAGGATAGAATAAAACATATGGAGTCTCATCGTCAGAAACCCCACCCAGTGTCATCAAAAGAAAGAACAAAAAACTACCAGAGTGTGCCTAAGAGACACTGGTTGACATCTGTAAGGAAAGGAACTGGTCACTATCCTACCCAGTAGGAGCATCCATTTCCAACATTTGTTCCTCATTGGGAAAGAGCCTGATGCTGCCTCTCAGCCCATAGCCTGAGGCAAGCCATGGTGCCAGAGACTCATGACAACCAACCTTCAATCATGGGTATAATGAAAAGCAGGGGAAATCATCTTCCTTTCACTCTCTCTTCAAACTCCTCCTCTTCCCCTCCTCCCCTCCAAACCACCAGTCTCTGAAGACAGTTTAAGCCCCCACTACTCTTTCATGTGTGACTCTTGATAACTGTTTTGGTTTTGGGGGGTTTCGTGTGTGTGTGTGTGTGTGTGTGTGTGTGTGTGTGTGTGTGTGTGTGTGTGTGTGTGCGTGCCCTTGTGCATGCATACGCATATGCTATTACTGGGGTTTTAACTCAGGACCTGGACACTGTCCCCTAGCTTTTTCACTCAAGACTGGCACTCTATCACTTGAGCCACAGCTCTACTTCCAGTTTTGGGAATTGGAAATGAGTCTCACAGACTTTTTCATGCTTGCTTTCAACCATGCTCCTCAGGTCTCAGCCTGCTGAGTAGTTAGGATTATAGGCATGAGCCACTGGTGCCTAGGTATGGTAATGAGTTTAAGCAAGACAATCTCTAGGGAGTGTGTGTGTGGGTTGAGGGGGTTCCATATAAACCATGTGAGTGTCCCCACATTACCAGTTACCACTATGATAATCCAACCTTACAATATCCAGCAAATAAAACATCAGACGGGACTAACCAGCCAAAAAGTCACCCTCATGGAGCTGGATGCTAGCCAGAGGGCCCTGGAACAGGCCGGTAACAGTAGTTACAGAGCCTCAGGGTGACCTGGTCAATTCTCTATATAAGCTAGAGGATCAAAGAGCACTTCAAAAGATGAAAACAAGACCAGAGACCAGCCAAAATCTGGCGGCTCACGCCTGGTATATCCTAGCTACTCAGGAGGCTGAGGCTAGAGAATTGCCGTTTAAAGACAGCGTAGGCAGGCAAATTTGCAAGACTATAATTTTCAATTATAATTAACCAGGACCCCCAAAAAAGGTCAGAAGTGGAGGGGAGGTTCTACCAGCTTTGAGCAGAAATCTAAGGCAGCATGCCCTGACCCTGAGTTCAAGCCCCTGTACAGCCCCTCTTCCCAACCTCCCCCTGCAAAGAAACAAAAACCCAGACCAGAGGCCAAGGTATGTAGGTTCCTGCTTAGGCTCAGAGTTCCCTGCTCTAACAGTACTGCCAGGCCCAGATTGTCTTAGACACCAGAAGGAACCCATCTTTGTGGAAGGTATCAGAAAAAAGTACCCAAAGGACTGTAGCTCTCAGCCCAGGGTCTTGATCTGGGGCAAAAGATACTAAATCCATCTGGCTGATTCAACTTTCAGGCCCAGTGGTTGGATCTGGTTTTGGTTTGGTTTTTGAAGGAGAAGGGTACAGGGTGGAAGGTATGGTACTAGGGTTTAAAGACGAAGTTTTCCCATGGCATCTTGTGAGTAACACCTTTGAACGCTTTATGCCAAGAACCTGTTTTTTCTTCAAAGAGCAAAACAAGAATAAAAAACTAGAAAGATTCCAGAGACCTACCTCCTACCTCTTTTCCATGAGACATTCATATGATACAGAGTTGCCCTGCACAGTTGCCACACATGCCCTGCTACCTTCCTGCTCACATCTCACAACCAGCTGCACTGTAACCTGTGTGTATAGAATGTGCCTAAACCTGGTCCCTGAACGCTCTTAAGATTTCCTATGTGTTCACAGTTAAATGCACACATGCGTGAGTACATGAATGGGAAGCAATGGTCTGAAAGCTACCTGGGTGTTCCATTACAGTAGATCTCTCAGGATTTTTTGTTGGTCATAAAATCTTGTATGTATGCAATACTCTCTTAAAACAAATGAGTCTCCCCTCATCTTCATATCTTACTTTGTAATGATCTTGGTTGCAATAGTCCTAATCATGCTTAGAGAGAAATCTCCACTTTTCAAAAACCCAGTAATGACTAAAAAAGAACATGCAAACTTAGAATTTTCTTGTCTGAGGCCACAGAATCCAGAGTGATATTTGGATGATGACATTTGGAAGTGAGGACAGTATCTAGGTTGGCTGAAAGCAATTCAGATTCTAGATCCCCAGCTTTGTGACAGATGGAAGAGCCCTTCCTTCTTCCTTCTCGCAACCACTGTGGCTTTTCCAGTGATGGCTCACAAGGCCTGTTCTTAGTACATATCCAGTGCCTAGATTCACAGAATGGAGAAGAGATAGGCCAGACATTCCAAAGGGAGTTTGCCACTTTTCCAGGAAATTACCAGAATCTTATCTCAGCACCTCTTAAGAAAAATATCTGGGTGCCAGTGGCTCATGCCTATAATCCTAGCTACTCAGGAGGCTGAGATCTGAGGATCATGGTTCAAAGCCAGCCCAGGCAGGAAAGTCCATGAGACTCATCTTCAATAAACTACTAGAAAACTGGAAGTGGCACTATGGCTCAAGTGGTAGAGCGCTCACCTTGAGCTGAAGAGCTGAGGGACAGCACCCAGGCCCAGAGTTCAAACTCTATGACCAGCGAAAGAAAGAAAGAAAGAAAGAAAGAAAAAGAAAGAAAGAAAGAAAGAAAGAAAGAAAGAAAGAAAGAAAGAAAGAAAGAAAGAAAGAAAGAAAGAAGGAAGGAAGGAAGGAAAGAAAGAAGGAAGGAAAGAAGGAAGAAAAGAAGGAAAGAAAGAAAGAAGAAAAGAAAAAAGAAAACCAAAATCAAAACCAAAACAAAACACTGCCTGAGAAGCAGACCTCTTCAGCAAAACTTGTTGCCTGGTATCAAAGATGCTGTCAGCTGCAACCAACTTCTGGCTATGGGTGTCTACAGAAAGTGAATTTCTTCTAGAAAGGAGAGTTGTAGTACAGATGGGTGTTCATTTGCCTGAGACCTCCTAGGAATGGAGATTCCCAGGAAAAGAGTTTCTGATGATCAAAGCCTTTATCCATTCTGGGCTTCATAAGCAGGGCTGTGTCTCCCAGCTTCCAGGCCTGGGCAGGTAGACACATGTGGTATGAATCCTGGAGCACAGTCAAGCCTGCCTGGCCTGATCACTGATGCGTGAATTGTACCATCAGAGCACCCTTACTTTGGCTTAAGACAAACTCTTATAAAAATGTAAGTATCTCACGGTGTTCATCTCACTGGTTGTGATTGCCGTCAATGAATGAGTTTATTAGGTCTTTTCCCATGAATAAGTTTAGACTAAGAAGAAGAACCAAGAGAGCATGAGGGCTCTGTGTTCCAGGAAGAGCTACAGGTGAGAGGGCTTCAAATCAGAAAAAAACAAAAAGACAAACAAAAACAAACAAACACACAAGAGAAGATCCACATCAGAAGTCCCAACTCAGCTCACAGGCCAGCCTGGTTCTTTGTCTAAAATAATGTAAGAATAAGTTGGAGCTAACAGTGGTGGTATACACCTATAATTTCAGCATGCAGAAGAATCATAACTCTGAGGTTAAACAAGGCTACAGAGTAAGGCCCTATATTAAAAAATAAAAGCAAAATTGAGTACTAGTGGCTCATGCTTGTAATGAGAGACTAAGAACAGGAAAATAACAGTCCAGGCAAAAGTTTTCATGAGAAGAGAAGAGAATCTCACAACTGAGTATGGTGGCACACACCGGGCATCCCATTGTGCTACATGAGAGCTGCCATTGGTAAGATCTTAGATCTAGACCAGTCCAGTCCAGGCAGAAAAAAAGGCTGAGACACCATCTCTTGCAAAGGAAGCTGAACCTAGTGGCCTGTGTCTGACCCTAGTAACCAGTGGAAGTCTAAAATAGACTGAAACTTAAGCATACACCTAGGTAGAAAGTGAGACTTTATCTCAAAAATAGCCAGCAAAAAAACTAAGTTGGAGTCATGCTCAAGTGATACAGTGACAGTGTAGCAAGTGTGAGACGCTGAGTTAGGAAAAAAAAGATTCCAATAACACACACATCACAAAGTCAAAATGTTGTTTCTTTGCAGGCTACGATGCCTCCAGCTCATCATGGACCCCACCCCTCCGCCCCATCTCCCATCAGTCTGCTTTGCCCGTGCATTGTGACCCCTGAATTCTGGTCTAGTTTTTCCACTCAATATGGAAGTTCCTTCGACAACTTATGTATTCTTTGTTCAGGAAGAATACTTGGATATATTCTAGTCCTCTCATCTTCCAGGTGATATAACGGAGGTCCAGAAAGCTACACAATATGAATAACTCTACAGAGCTGCTTCAGGGCACACCTGCAATGGATGAGAAGTCAGACTTGGATTCCCCACTTGAGACTGCCCAGCATCTTTCCCAAAGCCAGTTACACGCTGGCCCTGGCATCTCCCTGTTGGAACTAGCTCAATGTCTGCTATGTGTAGCACAGGAACTCCTGGGGTCCCTGAGATCCCTTCAGTGATCTGCGATGCTTGAACTATTTTTCCTCATGACATAAAGCCATCATTTGCTTTTGCCCCTCTCTTTCTCTTACTGGTATATGTTGAAGTTTTCCAAGGGTACAAGACTTATATCATGAAAAGTTGAAGGCAAAAGGAGTCATGAAAATATTTTGCCTTCTATAGAATAGATTTGCTATTCTTTTCACTAATTTGTGGGGAGAGATACATTTTGTTTTCTTTTAAAACTGTGCTACCACACATATTTATTATAGCACTATTCAAAATACCCAAGTTATGGAATTAGCCAGGTGCCCATCAACAGATGATTGCATAATGAATATGTGGCATATCTACAGTAGAGAGTATTATGTAGTTATAAAGAAGAGTGCATTTCCTGCATTTGCAGGAACTGAATATCATTATGTTAGTCATATTTAAAAAAAGAAATATATTGAATTTTCTCATATTCAGAATCTAGTCTTTAAAAAAAGACATGGCCCCAAAAGAAATGTGCTTATTATCTGACTGATGAAATGGTAACCCTCTGTACATTACTTTAATAATAACAATAAAAACATTAAAGACATAAGACATGTAGAGGCATTTAAAATTAAAAAGACCCTGGGCATTCACACACAGTGAGAACAAAGGAGAATCCTCTTTTGTATTGTTATTGTAAAGGTGATATACAAAAGGATTACAGTTATATAACTCAGATGAAGAGTACATTTCTTCTTGAACAATGTCACCCTTTCTCTCTCTCTCTCTCTCTCTCTCTCTCTCTCTCTCTCTCTCTCTCTCTCTCTCTCTCTCTCTCTCTCTCCCAGTTTTTCCCTCCCATCCCCACCTACAAGTTGTATAATTCATTTTCAGCATGGTATCTAGTGAGCACCACTCCTGCATTTGTTCACCTTTCATCCCACCAATTCTGTGCCCCTACTCACCCTCCCAAACACAGACAAAGGAACAAATAAGACAAAATGGAATTAAAAAATGGCAACTAAGGAAAAAAACCTCTTGTTTCTATTTCCTGGAGTTCATTTTGATAAAACTTATTTTATATGGTCAGATGAACTCCAGGAATGGAAACAAGAAGCTTTTTTTCTTTGTGGATATTTTGTTTTTCTTTTATTTTTGTCTTGCTTATTCATTTATCTGTCTTTGGAAGGGTATGGAAGGGCACAAAAATGGAGGGACAAAGGGTGAACTAATGCATCAGTGCTACTCACTAGACATCATGTTGAAAATGAACCATACACCCCGGGGGAGGGGGGGATGGGTGGTTAAAAACTGGGAGAGAGTGAAAGAAGGGGTAAAATTATCCAAAAAGAAATATATTCTTTATCTGACTTATGTAACTGTAACCCCTTTGTACATTGCCTAATTTAAAAAAAAATAGGACTGGGAAGGTGGCTCAGTGGTAGAGTGCTTGCCTAGCATACATAAAGCCCTGGATTTGATTCCTCAGAACCACATAAACAGAAAAAGCTGGAAGTGATGCTCTGGCTCAAGTGGTACAGTGCTAGCCTTGAGCATAGAGAGGCTCAGGGACAGTGCCCAGGCCCTGACTTCAAGCTCCAGAACTGGTAAAAACAAATTTAAAGATCATACAGGCCACCAAAAAAAAAAAAACTATGAGAGAAGAAGGGGGACCTTGGACAGAGGAAGGGAACCAGTGTGATAGGATACTGAGGTGAATATTATCAAAGTACATTACATATATACATGTATGAAAATACCATGATGAAATTATACCATTATGATATATAAAAACATTTAACCATTCTACCCAAAATCTAGTAGAACGTATATAATCTATATCAAAATATATTGGGGTTTTTTGTTTTTTGTTTTTGTCGGTCATGGAGCCTGAACTCTGGGCCTGGGCGCTGTCCCTCAGCTCTTCAAGCTCAAGGAGAACACTCTACCACTTGAGCCACAGCGCCACTTCCCGCTTTTTCTGTTTATGTGGTGCTGAGGAATCAAACCCAGGGCCTCATGCATGCAAGGCAAGCACTCTACCACTGAACCACCTTCCCAGCCCAAATTATGTATTTTTAACTTCTCAGTTTTAATTTGTAATGTGGTAAATGCCAATAGATAAAACTCAAATATACTAAAGCTCTTTTTAAAAGCATAAAGGGAAATAACAAAATGTTGAAATAAGGATACAGGTTGACCCATTGTAACAATGAGATGTACAAGACACTATGTTGAAAATGAACTTGACAACTTCAGGGTGTGGGGAGGGAGAAGTTGGGTAGATGGGGAGGGAAGTGATAGTAAGGAAAAAAACAAAGGAGGGGGTAACAATGCTCTATAGGAAATGTGCCATTACCTTACTCATGTAACTGTGACCCTTCTGTATAGTATCTTTACAATAAAAAATATATATTAAATAAAAAAATAAAAATAAAAGAATAAAGGAAGCCAGGCACCAGCAGTTTACCCTAAATCAGAACTACTCAGGAAGCTGAGATGAGAAGGAGCTCAACTCAAAGCCAGCCCAGTCAATGAAGTCCTCAAGACTGCACCTCCAAAATAACCAGTGAAAAGCCAGACTGGATGCCTGGCTCAGGTGTGGAGTATCAATGGAGCAACCAAGTGAGTACAAGGTCCTGAGTGCAAACCCTGGTGCCAGAAAGAAAAAAAAATGGTTCCAGGGACAACACTGAGAACACAAATGTAATAAACCCAGCAACAATAAATTATAGTATTATAATATAGTATATATTTATATTATATATTGTATTGCATATATTATACATATTATAATATAGCTATATAAATTATACATAAACTTTCCAACAAACACACAGTCATATGTAATTGTATAATTAAAGGGAAAAAATGAATAATCTCTCTTTTTCCTCCTGGAAAGACATACAAAGTGGGTCTTGGGGCTAGGGGCACAAGGATTAAATTCAGTGACACTTTTTTTTTTAAGGGAAAGGAAAGGAAAAAGAAAGTGGGTCTTTTGCGTGTAGTAATCAGTTACTGATGCCTTTGTATTATAACAAACATCACAAGAACTTGCAAGCAGTGGCTCAAAAAAGTAGTGATTAAAATGCAACCTTAGGAATAATATCACCTAGTTTATACCTCAGCTTCCAACTGTGTTTCTCCAAAATCCATCCTAGTGACAGGCCCCTGCCACTATCAGCCTCAACCAGAACACCTCAGTGTCCCTCCCTCTCCAACACACCCACAGTCACTGCATCCTTTAATGCCGCTAAGAGACATTGGGCACAGTCATTCTCATGCTGGGAGTTATTAGTGTGTGCCACAACCTATCTCCTCCATCCTGTCTCTATCCATTATGTTCCCAATCCCTCTCACCCAACCTTCTCCATAACATACATGGCACTTCAAAATCCAGCCACCAAGGCCCTAGGCAGCCTCATCATCTCCCATGCCTCTTTCCAGCTTTGCTCCACCATGAAAGCCTTCACAGGCCGGCCAAACACAGAGTCCTTAGCAGCACTCCAGCATGGTGCTGGGATTCTTGAAGTCTGGACAGGGTCCCTTCCCTTTTGTCTATCCCACAACTTCATGCTTCCTAGTAGTGCAAGAACTTCCTCCTTCTAAGAAAGCCACAGCTTCTAGAAAGGTCTGGAACAGAGTTTGGCACACAGTAATTGTTTGTTAAATAAATGAATTAGTCCCTTTCAAAGAAAGAACTCTTTCTTGGATGTCTGCTGAAGGTTCCTGCATTATTATCTCACAATGAATGTTCTACCTGGCTTGGATTTGACCTCAGATCCCATGCTCAGAATTTGTGGTTCTAAATCATTGGTAGGTGGTCTGTTAGTTCTGTCACTTTAAGGCAAAGATCACAATACTTACAAAGCTTTTAGTTGGATGCCAGTGGCTCACCACTATGACCCTAGCTGCTCAGGAGGCTGAGATGTGAGGATCAGTGTTTAAAGCCAGCCCCAGAAGGAAAGTCCCTGAGACTAATATCTTCAATTAACCACCAAAAAGCCAGAGTGGAGCTGTGCCTCCAGTGGTAGAGAGCTAGCCTTGAGCACAAGAAGTTCAAGGACAGCAACCAGGCCCTGGATTTAAGCCTCAATATGGAGCATGCGCGAATGAGTACACACGTACACACACACACACACGCCAAGCCAGGGCCTGAGGCCCTGAGTTCAAGCTCCTGCACTGGCATGCATAACAATAGTAAATCAATTTTTAAGAAACAGCAATCCATTGACATATTAATTCTGGTGGTGTTGACATGGCCTGTGCCATGGGCAGCCAGGGCAACCCCTGTGCTTGCTATGGGTTCGCGACCCCCAGGGGTGGGGGAACCCTAGCCCATTCGGAGTCCCAGAGTCAGGCTCGATTCCAACAGGGAGCCTGGAGCAGGAGCTACAGGGAATGGCCAGGTGCTAGCCCGGGGCCTGAGCCGGGTGGGCTCCCAGGCTCTAGGCCATCTGTGGGCGCAGGGGAGGGGTTGTCTCCGACCCCTTGGGACCAGTCCCTTCCTAGTGACCAGTCCCTTCCTAGTGACACTGCCGCGGCCCGTGTGCAGAGTGGCGCACGCTCAGTGTGGTCGTGGTCCCAGCGCTGGACTACGGGGCCGTGCACAGAGCGCCGTGCAGTCCGCCAGGGTGGCCGGGTTGCCTTTGCCTCCATGCATAGCTTCTGCCCGGGGGTGCTCTCCCCAGAACCCTGAAAAGACTGAAAACAGCAATCCAATTCCAGAAAATTCGGAGGCAAATGGAGGCCGGTGTTCCCCGCCCAGAGCCCTGCAGCGAGGCCTGCTGCGGTCGTGGAGCCTCCCTTTGGCCCTGCGCGGGGTGCACACGGTGCCCCTCCGCGTGCTCCTGAACGTGGAGGCATCTGCAGGGCTCTGCAGAGTCCCGCACCCATCTTATTCGAAGAGTCTGGCACGTAAATGTGCAACTACTTTGAAGCAGAAGCTGAAGCAGGATCACAAAGGCAAGATTTACAGGGACATTCTAGTTACTACACATGAGGGAAACCATGCAACCTGTATTTCTTTGGGTCAGGCGTACTTCATATAGCTTTTTCCAAGTCTTAACATTTCCTTACAAATGGAGCAATGTCATTCTTTCTGATGGATGAGTAGATTTCCATTGTGTGCATATATCACATTTTCTTGATCCATTTGTCCACTGAGGGGTCGGGGTTGATTCCGTATCTTGGAAGTGGTAAATGATGCTGCAATGAACATGGTTGAGACATGAAAAATCATACAGGTCTCTAGGCATTCACACAGTGAGACCAAATGAGGATATTCTTAGGAGAGGATCACAAAGGAGCAATAGCTATGTGTATATGACCATACAAAATAATATTCATCGGGGGCTGGGAAGGTGGCTCAGTGGTAGAGCTCTTGCCTTGCATGCATGAGGCCCTGGGTTCGATTCCTCAGCATCACATAAGCAAAAAGAAAAAAGCCGGAAGTGGCACTGTAGCTCAGGTGGTAGAGCGCTAGCCTTGAGCTGAAGAGCTGAGGGACAGCGCCCAGGCCCAGAGTTCAGGCCCCATGACTGGACACCCACCCAAAAAAAATAATATTCATCAAAATTAACTCCAGGAAGCAGAAACAAGAGGTTTTTTTCTTTGTTGCTGTTTCTGTTTTCATTTCCTTTTGTCTTGTTTGTTCATTTATCTGGGTAAATGGAGGGACAAAGAGTGAACAAATGCAGCAGAGGTACTCACTGGATACTATGTGGAAAATGAAGGACACAACTTGTGGGTGGGGATGGGAAGGAAAAACTAGGAAAGAGCAAGGGAAGGGGTGACATTGTTCAAAATGAAATGTACTTGCATGCCTATAATCCTAGCTACTCAGGAGGCTGAGATCTGAGGATCGCAGTTCAAAGCCAGTGCAGGCAGGAAAATCCCTGAGACTCTTTTTTTTTTTAATTTTTATTTTATTTGTGAACATACTGTACAGAGGGGTTACAATTACATGGGCAAGATAATGCATACATTTCTTACCAAGCATTGCAAGTCCCTGAGACTCTTATCTCCAATAAACCACTTAGAAAACTGGAAGTGGCGCTGTGGCTCAAGTGGTAGAGCTCTAGCCTAGAGCTGAGGGACAGCGCCCGGGCCCAGAGAATTCAAGCCCCATGACCAGCAAAAGAAAGAAAGACAGAAATGTACTCTTTATGTAACTGTATGTAACTTTATGTAAATATACTCTTTATGTAACTGTAATCCTTTTGTACATTGAATAACATAAATGATTTTTTTCAAGTCCTTAAGAAACCTGGACTTGGGGCTGGGAAGGTGGCTCAGTGGTAGAGCGCTTGCCTTGCAT
This sequence comes from Dipodomys merriami, assembly GCF_024711535.1. NCBI lineage: Eukaryota > Metazoa > Chordata > Mammalia > Rodentia > Heteromyidae > Dipodomys > Dipodomys merriami. The sequence continues at coordinate 8,740,456 of NW_027205381.1, forward strand.
GCATGAGGCCCTGGGTTCGATTCCTCAGCACCACATAAGCAAAAAGAAAAAACCTGGAAGTGGCACTGTGGCTCAAGTGGTAGAGCACTAGCCTTGAGCTGAAGAGCTGAGGGACAGCACCCAGGCCAAGAGTTCAGGCCCCATTACCAGACCCCCCCCCAAAAAAAGCCATACAACCGACAAAAAATAAATAAATAAAAGTTTCCATTATTTAAAAAAAAAAAAAAAAAAGAAACCTGGACTTGCCCTCTCGGTCTGGTGGTTCCAGGGCTCTGGGTACAGCTTGCAATGCAGGCCACTCAGTATCCAGCTCTCTGCTGATGCCAGGGGATGAAGGTGATAAGAGTGGTAGAACATCCATAGACAGAAGGGAGGAGTCAAGGAGTCCATGGCCTGGTTCCCATCACTGAGGTCTGAAGTCATCAGACAGAACTGCAGCAATAGAGACCCTGACAGTGGTAGATTGCCAAGTGGTGACCAGTGATTGAAGGCAGGGGAGCCAGATGGCCAGAACTTCAGCAGCAAAGTAGGACAGAGGGGGGCAAGAGTTCTTGGACTTCTTACTCAGAATCTGAGCTGGGACCTTACTCAGAATTGACCTGGGCAAGTGTATTTGCAACTGGCAGGATTTCCGCCGATGAGCTGGCCGCCTGGGAGTTGGAGGAAGTGGTGAGCCTACAGTGTGGAGGATTGAAGCTTCCTGCTCTGTGGATGAAATGATGATCATTGCATGCTCAAAGCTTACCAGGAAAATTACTCAAGCTGTATGCAAAGTGCTGACAACTGTCTGTCACACATGCTAATCACTTCTGACATTCTAGCATTGCATTTATTTTGGGAGCACTTACCACCTTAAGTTTTTACATTTACACAAGTATATATGAAAACATCTTTTTCTCTTATTTCCAAGGACCACGCAGAACACCTGGTGAGTAGCCAGTGCTCTATAAATTGAACAAACTCTCTCACTTGAAATTGTATTTGGTATTAATGTTCATATCTGAGCTTGTTTGTTTTTAGAATAGTTTTATTCTCTTGATGTCATTTTACAAAGGGATCGCAATTCAACATGTCAGTCTATGAGTACAATGATTCTTGATTAATGTCATCCCGTTCATTCCCCCCCCCCCCCGCCCCATCTCTCTCAACCTCATCCATCCCATATGCAGGTCTATAACACAGTGGTCAGCTGAGAACACAGTTCTTCGTTCTGACTGCTCACGTTTCATCCTTCATATGATTGTCCTTCTCAACAATAATGTATATTTTTTTCATTTCTCTTTATGTGTTTTATAACTGATTTTCTTATAAACATTTTGCCATTAGAAAAGAAATCTCTGTTTCTGGGATCTGGAACTATTTGATCAAAGCATGCAAACAACTTTCTAGTCCTTGAGAGAGATTGCTTGATTGGGCTCCAAGAGCCAGCACAGATACACAACTCATCATGAAATCAGTCCATTTCTTCAGCTTTGCCATTATAAGATGTTAACACTGGTTTTGTGGCTTTGATAGGGATATAATGGTACCTCTGGATTGTGTTCAGGCAGATGCTCTACTACTTAAGCCACACCCTCATTCCTCTTCTTTCAGTTATTTTTAGTACACTCTCACCTTTAGGCCAGGGCCTACCTGGACCACCATCCTCCTATCTACACTTCACGTGTACTGAAATGACTGGTGTATGCCATGGCACCTAGCTTTTTATTAGTTGAGATGGAATCTCATTGTTTTCCCCTGGCTGACCTTGCCCTAAAACCCTTTGGATTTCTACTTCCCAAGTAGCTAAGATTACAGGCTTGAGCCACCACACCTACCATAAGGTACTGTGCTTTGTCCATCAGCAGCAAAACATCAATTCATATCTCACTACATTTAAAATGGAAACTATAGTATGAAGTCTTTAAACTAGTTTATACAGACAATTTGCATAATGTATTCCTTTACTTTTCTCTATGTATTTTCTAGCACTTCCTTACTGCCATGGGTTTCTGTAGATGCATGACTCCATAATCACGTACAGAGATGCTAGCATTCTCTCTGCGGGGGGGGGGGGGGCAGGGGAAGGGGAGATGGGAAGGGATGGGAAGGGGAAACAAAGGAGGAGGCCACAATGCTTGATAAGAAATGTTCTCATTACCTTGCTCATGTGATTGTAACCCCTCTGTACGGTATTTTCACAATTAAAAAAAATGTACTCAAAGACTGCTAAGCTCCAGTGGTACAGTGCCTGCAAACTCCAGACTCTGAGTTCAAACCTGGTATCAGAAAAAGGAAAAAAACTCAAGAATTTTGTTGTGAGTTCATTCTCTTCCCCATTGATACTTAGCTTCCTCAAAATGTAAATTGTAGTGATTCCTTCCTTAATATAACATTGTGTCTACACTGTTGTAAAGTTCTTTGTAATTTTAAATTTCTGTTCTATTGAATCTTTGAATCTTTTAAATTCCAAGCTGTATAATTTTAATTCCTGTTACTTGTAACATGCTGTATTAGCATTGCTAATAGTATTACCCCATTATTTTGGCAAGAGAAGGACAATGAAAGCTGGAGTAGGTCAGAGGATTTTAATAATTTACCCCATCATCATCATTTGGAAGGCTGTGATAGTAATGTGATGGTATATTAGAAACTGACTATCCCAACTGCCCTGTAATATTGAGATTGCACTCTGTCTCTCTGTCTCTGTCTCTGTCTCTGTCTCTTGCTCACTCAACTCACTCTTGCGCTCTCTCTCTCTCTCTCTCTCTCTCTCTCTCTCTCTCTCTCTCTCTCTCTCTCTCTCTCTCTCTCTCTCTCTCTCTCTCTCTCTCATGCTAGTATTGGGTCTGGACTTGAATGGGCTTTAGGCTCTCATTTGGCTTTTTCACTCAAGGCTGGCACTCTACCACTTGAGCCACATTCACTTCTGGAGGTTTTGGTAATTAATTGGAGATAGTATCACAGACTTTTCTGTTCAAGCCAAAATCTCAGTCTCCTGAATAGCTAGCAGTACAGGTGTGGGCCACCAGAGTTCAGTGCTCAACTTCTTGGCTGGTCTTTAAAGACTGCTTTTATTTTGTTTTGCTTTGATCCAAGAATCTTCAGGTAAAGCATGCACATTCATACCATCAGTTCCTGTTATCTTGAACTTGGCCTATATGTCTTAATTTCATTATCTGCTTGGTACTTGGCATTCTTTAATTTTCAATACATAAAGTGTCAGTGTTTCTTTAGTTGTAGAATGGGGACAAAAATTGAACATCTGTGGCATCCACATGATGTTACAAGTAGAAAGTTGCACACCTCACCTCCTATTACAGGTGACAGTCAAAGCATGGCCACACAGAAAATCTACACAATTACCTGCAGGCCATATGTATAGGGTCTACCTGGAATATAAATGGATTCCACAGTTCGACTTGCTTCCTCCAAGGAATCTCATCATTTATGTGCAAACATTCCAACTTCCAAAAAAAAATCCAAACTATGAAGCTTTTCATCCCAAACATTTCAAAGAACTGATGTCAAGTTGTTGACAGGATTATGCAGGATAACCTGAGAACACTGACCACTGGAAAACCTCTTCAGATCACTTTGGGTTCTCTGGGGGCAATGAAGCTTATCTTTATCATCTTTGCATCTTTACCCCATTGCTCAGGGCCTGGGACATGGCAGTTTACTAAATGTTGCTGGGAACCTATTTTTATTAGCATTAGCCTAATCTCTGCTTCAGAAACATTTCAGGAGAACATAGGATGTTAGGATCATGGGGATGTTAGTATCATGTGCTCAGAGGCCAAGCTGTACATACAAATTAGAAGAGCCCATACTTCAGCTTGCCATACCCCAAACACCTCCTTGCAGTCTTACAGCTGACCCTTTGTCACTGATAGAGGCTGCGCTATGGGACCTGTTGAACTACCAGTTGTGTCACAACTAGTTAGTTGGTTTCTGTTTTAACTTGGCCTTACTTAATAAGCACTAACAAATAGCTGCTCAGCCCACATTTACCTGCATTAGTCTTTGTAGCTCCAGTGGTTGTCTTTCCCATTTGGATAGTCAGGGACTCATGGTCAGCTCAAGATCTAAGTTAGACAAAGTTCTCTTCTCTTAATTGTGGGTATAGCCAGGTCACCACAAATTACCAAGAGCTGTTAAGATCTGCCAATCTATACTTATTTTGACTGATGGCCAGGGAAGCCCAGACTTAATACCTGAAGCAAAGCTGCTAGAAGGCTCATATTTATGTAGAGAACTCTTTGTTTTACTTAATGAAGAAAAGTTTTAGATTAAATTAAAGTGTACTAACTCATCATTAATGCCAGTCCTACTTAATAAAACATTACAAAAACTTACAATAATTAGGTGGGGGTCGGGGGGGGGGAGAATGGGAAGGGATGGGAAGGGGAAATGAAGGAGGAGGCTACAATGCTTGATAAGAAATGTACTCATGGGGCTGGGAAGGTGGCTCAGTGGTAGAGCGCTTGCCTTGTATGCATGAGGCCCTGGGTTCGCTTCCTCAGCACCACATAAGCAAAAAGAAAAAAGCCAGAAGTGGTGCTGTGGCTCAAGTGGTAGAGCGCTAGCCTTGAGCTGAAGAGCTGAGGGATAGCGCCCAGGCCCAGAGTTCAGGCCCCACGACCGGACCCCCCCCCAAAAAAGAAATGTACTCATTACCTTGCCCATGTAATTGTAACCCCTCTGTACAGTATTTTCACAATAAAAAAACTTACAGTAGGTAATATACAAAAATAAAAGTGTAAGACAGGAGAGAAATAATTACTTTCTACAAAAATCATGATATGTTTCTGCCATCACTTTATTAAACACATTTTATTAAACTCTAGTGTAAAATCCTAAGAGGAATAAGAGAATAGACAGTGGCAAATCCCATATTCTTTTATCACACTGCAAAGACTTGTGTCTCCCTAAGTCATGTGTAAGACTACTCATAGAAGAATCACCTGGGTGCAATAGTTTGTCCATAATCCTAACTACTTAGGAGGTAGAGATAGAAGTTCAAACATAGCCTTGGCATAAAAATTTGGGTATGGTGGCATGCACCTATTATGCCAGCTACAGGGGAAGCACAATGACTGGGCACAGTGGTGTGCTCCTGTCACCCTGAGCAACATGGGGAAGCACAATTAGGAGGACAGCAGCCCAGGCTAGCATAGGCATAAAGTGAGAGCCTCCTTCCAAAAATAACCAACCAAAAAAAGGTGGTAATGTGGCTCACATAGTAGAGCATCTGCCTACCAATTGCAAGACCATGAGTTCCATCTCCCAATACAGAAAAAAGAAAAGAGGGGGGAGGGAGAGAGGGAGGGAGGGAAAGGAAGGAAGGAAGGAAAGAAAGAAGGAAGGAAGGAAGGAAGGAAGAAAGGAAGGAAGGAAGGAAGGAAGGAAGGAAAAAAGAAAAAAAGAAAAAAGTTACCACAAATGAGGGAAACCATACACCTTATGTTTCTCTGGGTCTGCCTTACTTCGCTTAATATAATTTTTTTTCAAGTCTTTCTATATCCTTACAAATGGTACAATGTCATTCTTTCTGGTGGATGAGTAGAAGTCACACACACACACACACACACACACACACACACACACACATATCACATTTTCTTGATCCACTTGTCTACTGAGGGGAATCTTGGTTGCTTCCATATCTTGGCTATGGTAAACAATGCTGAAATGAACATGTTTGTGTTGGTAGCTTTAGTGTGGCCTTGTGTGTGGTCTACTGGATAAATGTCCAGAAGTGGAATCACTTGGTCATAGGGAAGCTCTGTGTTTAGTCTTTTGAGGAACCTCCATACTGATTTCCAGAGCAGTTGAACAAGTTTACACTTCCACCAACAGTATAGTAAAGTTCCCTTTTGGCCAACACACCAGATGATTTTTTTTAATACACTGAACATGATAAATTATGCAGGTCTCTAGGCATTCACACCATGAGATCAAAGGAGGACATTCTTAGGAGATGAACACATAGGTGCAATAGCTATGTGCATCTGACTGTATAAAATAATGTTTTTCAGTGGTGGGACAAAGGGTGAGCCAATTCAGTAGTGAAACCCACTAGATATTATATTGGAAATGAGCTTTACAACTTGGAAGTGAGAGAAGTTGGAGGGGAAAAACTGGGAGAGAATGAGGGAGGGGGAGACACAGTTCAAAAGGAAATGTACTACCCTTGCTAGCTGTGCAGCAATGCACCAAACTGTGGCCAGCCCAGCCCGGCAGGGGCTGCTGGAGCCCTGGAGACACAGTGGGGTCATCTGCAGATCGCCCATGCAGAAGATGCCTGAGGCTCCGGTGCCAGACCCACTGATCACAAACAGAGAAACCTCGGAGCTCAGAACCTGCACAAAAACCCCTCTCCCACCTCTCACCCACCAAGTGGCATGGCTCCACCCTGCCAATGCCACTTGGCCCCACAGCCCCATTAGAGGGAACCCCAGAGCTATAGGGGTCCGCCCACAGAACACCAGTGCAGAAGACCCTCAAGGTACTGGTGCTGATCTGGAGAGCACAGACACAAACCTCAGAGCTCAGAACCTGCATGGAGACCCTTCCCTCACCTCTCAGCCAGAGGCCAGCGCAGCCCATGGTGCCAACCTAGACAGCATCAACAGAGGCAGAGATGGGAGAAATACTAACGGAGAGCCGCCACCACCCGTCCCAGCCCACAAGCATCTCCACCCAATGCAGATTGCAGCAGCAACCAGCAACCTACATCACACAGAAATAAAAGCTGGAGAGTTCTCAACAAGCTCCAAGGTGAGTACTCACAGGGGACAGCGTATCCCCCTCAAAGGAGACCAGAGCTGGCAGGAACCCCCAGATCTTGACCCAGGCTCCTGGCCCAACACCTGGACTACAGGTCCCACTAAAACTGGGAACTATTCAAGTGCTCCACCAGCCCATGGAGCACATCCAGCTGACCAGTCTAGATCAAGAGCACCCCTGGAAGGGAGCTTAAATGCCCAAGCATGGAACAGCGCTGGGTGAGTCACAGCAGCCAACAGTGGAAAAAACCCAAACTGTGTACCCCAGGCTGCATACCCCAGGCAGGATACCCAGCAGCACAGGTCCAATTGGCATGCCCCAGGTGGGGGACTGGGAGCCAGGGCCAGGCCTGGGGATCAGGTGCCTGAACAGGACAACCAACTCCTCCCAATTGAAGTCAGAAGCTGAGCACATGCCTCAACAGATGGGGGAAGCAGCAAACTGTACCCCCTGGGAATCAGCTGTGACAGCAAAAGACCTGTATGTCCAGGGTAGGAGAACCAGAAGCCCAAACCCCACCAGAACCTGACCTGTATATCCCAAGCCAGGGATTGGACAACTCAGGCCGCCAGCACCTGATAATAGTCAGGAGCTCAGGCTGGTAAGGTGGCTCAGTGGTAGAGTGCTTGCCTTGCATGCATGAGGCCCTGGGTCCAATTCCTCAGCACCACATAAGCAGAAAAAGCTGGAAATGGCACTGTGGCTCAAGTGGTAGGGCACTAGCCTTGAGCTGAAGAGCTGAAGGACAGTGCCCAGGCCCAAAGTTCAGGCCCACAACTGACCCCCCCACCCAAAAAAAAATCAGGAGTTCATAGCAGACTCCAACAACTGGGAGAATACACTCGATCTTGCCAAGAGCACCTGTAGGAGTAAACAGGAGCAGTCTAGGTTGCTCAGTCCTTCTAAAGGCGGGAACTGCCAGTGATCTACAGCAGACAGCTGAGAGCCCTACATGGGTCAGACTAGCAGCTGGAGGTTGGCCTCTCCTCTTACAGAAATAAGACCAAGTAAAGACTCTCTCAGCCAACCCAGGACTGAGAATGAGCTTCATCAATTGATCCAAGAACCAACCCAGAACCAAGCAAAGATACCCATCTATTGACCAAATCAGTCAGAATTTCAGATTAGCCTCCAATAATCCCTAAATCCCCATGTGAAAAATCACAGAGAAAAATTACAAGGTTTATCATCACCCAGGATAGCAAGCTACCCCAAAAGCCAGCAGCCATCCAGAGGAGAACCCCAGTGGAAACAAAGCAGGAATGGAAAACAAATGCTGCAACCAAGAGATGCTGGAGGCAATGACTCAAGAAATAAAGCAAGAAATAGATCAGAAATTTAAAGAACACAGAAATGAAATATCAAAAGAGATACAGGATTTCAAACGGGATGCATGCAAAAATAGATGCAGTACATACCTGTCTAAGGGATATTAACTCTGAGAACCAACATAGAAGCCATAAATGGCTCAATTTCCTCCATGCAAACAACAATGGAAGCCATAGTTAACAGAGTGAATGAAATGGAAATTAGAATATCAGATACAGAAGACAAAATGCAGCAACTAGAAAAAAAGTCAGAAATATGGAAAGATCACTTAACTTATGCCAAAGAGAAATCCAAGAGCAAGCAGACAGTGCCAAAAAATTTAACCTTTGCATAATTGGAGTAGACGAAGGTGAGGAATATCAAAGCAAGGGATTGCAACACCTCTTCAGCAAGATTATCAATGAAAATTTCCCCATCTTAAAAGAGAACATCTTATCTACATAACAGAGGCATATAGAACACCCAACAAGCAGAATCCCAGGAGAAACATTTCTAGGCACCTTATAGTAAAAATGATAGATCTGAATAATAAATAAACAATCTTGCATGCAGCAAAAACAAAGAAGAAGGTATACTACAATGGGAAAAAATCAGAATCAATGCAGATCTCTCCACACAGACACTGAATTCAAGAAAGGCCTGGGAAAGTATGATCTGAGGCCTGAGAACCAATAACTTCCAGCCCAGACTGATATGCCCAGCAAAGCTAGCATTCACATTCGATGGAGAAACTAAAATTTTTAATAGTAAAGTAAAACTAAATGAATTCATAAATAATAAGCCAGCATTACAAAGAATACTAAGAGGGGGAACACAACCTGAAGAAAGAAATCAAGAACAGGAATCCTCATCAGACAGGTATCACTAGAAGTCCAACTTAGTAAGCACAGGAAGAAATGAAAGAAGAAAAACTTAGGAAAACAGGAAATTGACAGGAAACACAATGCATCTCTCTACAATAATCATAAATATCAACAGACTCAATTCACCAATCAAAAGAAAAAGAACTGCAGATTGGATCAGAAAACAAGACCCCTCCATCTGTTGCCTTCAAGATACCCACCTCACGGCCAAACATAAAAACAAACTCAGAGTGAAGGATTGGAGAAAAATCTACCAGGCAAATGCCCCCAGCAAGAAAGCAGGAGTAGCTATCCTGATATCTGACAAAATAAACTTTTCATTAAAATCAATACAAAAAGAAAAGGAAGGACACTACATATTAATACAGGGAACAATCCAAGAAGAGGATATCACCATTATCAACTTATACTTCCCAAATATTGGAGCACCCAAATATGTTAAGCAAATACTCTCAAACTTACAGAATAAAATAGATCCAAATACCATAATACTAGGACACTTTAATACCCCACTCTCACCAAAGGACAGGTCTACCAACCAGATGATTGGCAAAAAAGCTACCAAATTCAGTGAGGCCGTATTTCAAGTAGAACTAATTGAGATCTACTGAGTTTTTCACCCTAAAATGACACAATACATGTTCTTCTCAGCAGCTCATGGAACTTTCTCCAAAATAGACCGTATCAATAGCTCATACAAGGAATTTAAACAAATCCAAGGAGATTGACATAATCCCCTGTATTCTATCCAACCACAGTGGAATCAAGTTAATTCTCAATAGCAAAGCATACTGTAGAAATTACTTAAATACATGGAAATTGAACAGCACACTTCTAAGCAACACCTGGGTAACAGAAGAAATTAAAGAAGGAATTTAAAAGTTCCTACAATTCAATAAAAATGAATATCCATCACAAAGAAAACTGTGGGACACAGAAAAAAACAGTCCTGAGGGGCAAATTTAGTGCCCTCAGTGCCCCCATCAAGAAAATAGAGACAGACCAAGTAAATAATCTCATGTTGCAATTAAAACTGCTAGAAAACATGGGAAAAAATGGAACCTAAAGTTACTAGACAGAGCCAGATAACCAAATTAAGAGCTGAAATTAACAAGATAGAGACTAAGAAAATTATAAATAAAATTAATAAAACAAAAAGCTGTTTTTTGAAATAAATAAAATCGATGAACTTTTGGCAAGAGTTATTTTTTTAAAAAGAGAGGAAACAAATTAACAAGATCAGGAATGCCACAGGAAAAATCACAACAAATACCCAAGATATCCAAACAATTATAAAGAACTACTTCCAGAATCTATACTCTCTAAAGAAAGAAAACCTACTGGAAATGGATGCATTTTTAGAAAAATACAAGTTGCCCAAACTGAGCAAAGAAGAAGTAAATCAATTAAATAAACCAATATCTTACAATGAGATACAAAAAGCAATCAGAAGTCTTCCAACAAGGAAAAGCCCAGGACCAGACGGATTCACTACGGAATTCTATAAGACCTTTAAGGAAGAACTAACACCCATACTCCTCAGACTCTTCCATGAAATAGAAAAAGAGGGAGCTATCCCAAACTCATTCTACAATGCCAATATCACACATCCTCAAACCAGGCAAAGACCCAACAAAAAAAAGAGAATTTCAGACCAATCTCCTTGATGAACACAAATGCAAAGATCCTTAACAAGGGCTGGGAAGGTGGCTCAGTGGTAGAGCGCTTGCCTTGCATGTCTGAGGCCCTGGGTTCGATTCCTCAGCACCACATAAGAAAAAAGAAAAAAAGCCGGAAGTGGTGCTGTGGCTCAAGTGGTAGAGCACTAGCCTTGAGCTGAAGAGGGACAGCGCCCAGGCCCAGAGTTCAGGCCCCACGACTGGACGAAAGATTAAAAAAAAAAAAAAAAAAAGATCCTTAACAAAATTCTAGCCAACAGAATCCAGAAACACATAAAAAAAAAAATCATACATTACGACCAAGTAGGCTTCATCCCAGGAATACTGGGATATGTAAATCAATAAATGTAATCCATCATATCAACAGATACAAGGTCAAGAACCACATGATTATCTCCATTGATGAAGAAAAGGTGTTTGATAAGATACAACATTCATTCATGTTAAAAACTCTGGAGAAAATAGGAATAGAAGGAACATTCTTTAAAACAATAAAAGCTATATATGACAGACCAATCACCAATATTATACTTAATGGGGGAAAACTACAACCAATTCTCCTAAAATCAGGAACAAGGCAAGGATGCCCACTTTCTCCACTCCTCTTCAATATAGTTCTGGAATCCTTAGCCAGAGCAATAAGGCAAGAAAAAGACATTAAAGGAATTAAAGGGAAGGAAGAAGTTAAACTATCCCTTTTTGCAGATGACATGATATTATACCTTCACGATCCCAAAAACTCCATCCCCAAACTCTTAGAACTTATAAAACACTTCAGCAATGTAGCAGGATACAAAATCAACCCACAAAAATCAGTCACCTTCCTGCACACCAACAATGTACAAGCAGGAAGGGAAATCAAGGAAACGACCCCATTCACAATAACCCACCCCCCAAAAATAAAATATTTAGGAATTAACCTAACCAAGGATGAAAAAGAACTATTTAATGAAAACTATAAAAACTTAAAGAAAGAAATTACAGGGGACACCAGGAAATGGAAAGACCTTCCATGTACTTGGATAGGCAGACTTAATATAGTGAAAATGGCAATACTGCCAAAATTAATATACAAATTCAATGCAGTTCCTATTAAAATCCCAGTGACATACATTACTGAAATACAGAAAACAGTCCAAAAGTTCATATGGAACAACAAAAGACCTAGAATAGCCAAAACAATTCTAGGCAAAAAAGACAACATGGGAGGGATCTCAATGCTGGACTTCAAACTCTACTATAGAGCTATAATAACAAAGACAGCATGGTACTGGCACAAAAACAGACCTGAAGACCAATGGAATAGAATAGAAGATCCAGAAATACAACCACATGCCTACAGTCAGCTGATGTTTGACAAAGGAGCCAAAGACATAAAGTGGAAGAAGCACAGCCTCTTCAACTACTGGTGCTGGAAAAACTGGGCAGCCACATGCAGAAAACTAAAAGTGGACCCCAGCCTATCACCATGCACCAACATCAACTCAAAATTGATTAAAGACCTTAACATCAAACCTGAAACTCTGAAACTACTGTAGGACAGAGTAGGAAAGATGATTGAACTTATAGGCACAGGCAAGAACATCCTGAACAGAGTCCCAGGGTCACAACAAATTGGAGAAAGACTCAACAAATAGGACTACCTTAAAATAAAAAGTTTCTGCACAGCTAAAGACATAGCTATCAAACTAGAAAGACAGCCAATTAACTGGAAAAAAATATTTGCCAGCAGTATATCAGACAAAGGGTTAATATCCAGTATATACAGGGAACTCAAGAAACTAAATGGGCAAGTGAACTAAACAGAGACTTCTCAGAAGAAGAGATAAAAATGGCAAAGAAACACATGAGGAAATGTTCACCATCCCTGGTTGTGAAGGAAATGCAAATAAAGACAACCCTGATATACCACCTTACCCCAGTCAGAATGCCCCACATCCAAAAGTCAGCCAACGACAAATGCTGGAGGGATGCAAAGGAAGAGGAATCCTATTACACTGCTGGTGGTAATGTACACTTATACAACCACTTTGGAAAGCAGTCTGGAGGGTCCTCAGAAAGCTAAATATTGACCTCCCCTATGAACCAGCCACACCCCTCCTAGGCATCTGTCCTGAACAACAGGAATCAGGATACAAGGACAATAAACACCTCCGTGTTTATTGCAGCACTGTTCACAATAGCCAGGATAGGGAAACAATCCAGATACCCCACTAGAGATGAATGGGTCCAAAAATTGTGGTATCTATATACAATGGAACATTATGCAGCCATTAAAAAGGACAAAATAATGGCATTCGCAGGGAAATGGATGGAACTAGAAGAAATCATGTTGAGTGAAGTAAGCCAAGAGCAAGGAGACAAATGGCACATAGTCTCCCTGATAAGTGGATGTTAAATCCAAAAATGTAAGGTGATATGACAAAGTAAACAAGACTCAAGAAACAAAGGACCTCCACTCATCTAGTCAAATCATTACTAAATGACCCCATGCTGCTCATCACATATATGATAGATGTGTGTGTGTGTGTGTGTGTGTGTGTGTGTGTGTGTGTGTGTGCACATCAGAGGGAAACTAGGAGGAGGACACAGAGCTAGAGGGAAACAGTGGAAAACATACAACAGTGGGGCCCATCAGCTGCACTGGACATTGATCAAAATCAGCTGCACTGGACATTGATCAAAATGAACTAAGCAACTCAATGGCAGCGATGGGAGAGAGGGAATGAGTGGGAAAGAGGGAACAGTTGACAATATTCAAGAGGAAAGGAATGTACATATCACCCAATGTGGAAGAAATAACTGTATAGTCAAAGCCTATAGAACTCATAAATGTTATAGACCACAATAGACAATTTGCCCCATGAAGGTTAGAATGTGTTTGTGACTTTAACTAAGCATCACTATCCCACACTACTGTGAAACTGGTGAAATTATGTAATCGCTTAATCACAATAAAAAAAATTTGCGAAAAAGCAAAAGGAAATGTACTTATTATGTGGCTTATGTAACTGTAATCCCTCTGTACATCACCTTTACAATAAAATTTTAAAATAATAATATTTATCAAAATGATCTCCAAAAAGTAGAAATGATGATTTTTCCTTTGCTGCTGTTATTGTTTTCATTTCCTTTTGTCTTGATTATTCATTTATCTGTCTTTGGGAGGGTATGGGGCATAGAAATGTATGGGGCATAGAAATCCAGGGACAAAGGGTGAACAAATACAGCAGTGACACTCAGTAGACATGATGTTGAAAATGAACTATACAACTTTTGGGTGAGGATGAGAGGAAAAAACAGGGAGAGAGTGAGGGAAAGGGTGACATTGTTCAAAAAGAGATGTACTCTTTGACTTCTATACCTGTAATCTCTCTGTACAATACCTTTACAATAACAATACACTTTTAAAAAAAGAAAGAAAGAAAAGAGTGTGTTCATAGCACAATCAAAACAAGCCAAATTCTTTTCAGCCAGAAGATGGGTAAAAGATGGTGGAAGGGTCATTCAATTGAATGTTTCATCACAATGACACCACATGCCGAGCACAAAAGGGTAGAAATAAAACTGAATATAAATTTCCACAACGTATCTCTCATAAACAAGCAAAAAAATCTCTGTGCTACTGGAAGATAGGATGAAAAGGAAAGGTGGGGGAAATGACCAATAGTGGATGTGAGGAATGCTCTGTTTCTTCACCTTAGAGCCAATTACACAGGTGGGTTATGTGAAAATTCCAGTTGCACACTCATGATTGGTGCTCTTCTCTTGCCTGTACATTGTTCCTCAGTAAAAAGTGTATTAAACCTAAACTTCACTAGGAAGTGTCTGAAGGCTGAGCTCTAATTTTTTAGATGCTGGCCCATGCATTCTCTAGAGCTTCTAGAAAATACACAAAGGAGCTGTTCAGTTCTACTCGGAAACCCATGACTATGGAGCACTGGACACATAGCTAGTTTGAACTAAGATGTGCTGTAAGTGTAAAATTTCAAAGATCTACCATAAAAGAAGAATGTAAACTATCTCATTAATAATTCTGCATTAAGCTAGGTTCTGGTGGCTCACACATTTAATGTGAGCTACTCATGAAGCTGACATCTAAGGACTGCTACTTGAAACCAACCCAGGTAGGAAAGTCCATCAGACTCTTACCTCTAATGAACAAGCAAATAGCTGAAGTGGAGTTGTGGCTCATGTGGTAAAGTACCAGCCTTGAGTGAAAAGCTAAGAGACAGTGCCCAGGCCTTGAGTTCAAGCTCTAGAACTGGTACAAAAAATAATTTTAAATTGATTACATATTGGAATAATAAATATAAGAAAATATATTAATTTGCCACGCTATACCAAAAAAATACAAATTTAAAAATGTTAAGCTTACAAAAAAGAAAACACACTGGTAAAATCAACTTTACCTTTTTTTTTTACTTTTCCACAGAGACTACTAGGAAACTTTAAATTATGTGGCTGACATTATGGTTCTAGAGTTGCTCTTCTTTCTGAGATTTAATGCTGTGCATTTATACTTGGGAATGAGACTAAATCACAAAATGACCCTAAATCTGTGGCTGTGACTGTTAACAAACTCTGATATGGCTAACATGATATCTAACATCCTTGGCCCAATTCTTAACTCAAAAACTAATGATACATTCTGTGTTGGAATGAGAATTTTCAAATTCCATGTAAGAGTTAGAAAGACTCCTAGATGGATGATTCTTTTGCACTTCTCCCCACTAAATCCACTCTTCACTCTTCTTGCTCTGCTCTGTGCCCCAAATGATGCTGCCTATGAATTCCTTTTCTCAAGATCCCTTGCTGGCTGACAGGTCTGCCAGAGAAGAGACAGACAGTAGTCTCCCCATCCCCTCTGTCAGTGCCTTGTCTTTAGCAATAGCAATGTAGTGATGCCTACAGCTGCCTCTAGATGACCTTATTCTTCATCCCAGCCTTCAGTGAGCTCTGGTGCTTCTTTTTCCTATTTCTATTCCTTTGACCCTAACAGAAATAATTGCTTCTCACTTTGCTGATCTTTTGGTGCCATAGCATTTCTAGTGTGCTTTGAGCCCTGGTACACCTCTCCATGTAAGCCTTTCATTGAAATCTCTTTATGTAGCCATTGCTGGGACCCACACTGGGACTGTGTGGGTCACACAGTTAATGAAACTGTGTGGGACACACAGTTAATGAAACTCCATCTGTAGCCAATCCTGCCACAATATCTTTGACATGGCTGTGTCGTTTCTACTTAAACATTCAACCAACTCTGTATAACAGGTGTCTCTTTTCCTCCTTCTCACATCCTTAAAATAGAATGAGAGTGATGAGAAGGATTTTCTTTTTCCTTTTTCACACCATTTTATTGAGTTTTGATGTTATTGTCTGCTAGTCTACCCACATGTGTTACATGTAGCCAAAGTCTATGCAAAACTGATAGGGAAATAGCCTTTTCTCTTCTCAGTCCTTACATTTTAAAAATTGTGACAAGTGCATTTAATATAATATTATTCTCTTGCTAAGCTTTTAAGTTGACAATATAATATTATTAATTGCAAATCCCATGCTCTTCAGGAGATC
The DNA here is from genome assembly GCF_024711535.1 of Dipodomys merriami. Taxonomy (NCBI): domain Eukaryota; kingdom Metazoa; phylum Chordata; class Mammalia; order Rodentia; family Heteromyidae; genus Dipodomys; species Dipodomys merriami. The sequence continues at coordinate 8,756,672 of NW_027205381.1, forward strand.
ACTAGAAATCATTCTGTATCCTTGTGTATTTAAAACTTTCTACCTGTTCACCATCAAATCCCCTCACCTTCCTCCTGCCTCTAGCCCTTTTCTACTCTGTTTCTATGAGTTTACCTATTTTGATACCTTATTGATATAGTATGAATAAGGATTGAGGTTCAAAGCCATTCATGTCAGGAAAGTCCATGAGATTATTATCTCCAACTAATCACAACTCCCACCCCACCCCCAAAAAAAGCCAGAAATGGAGCTGTGGGTCAGTGGTAGAGTGCTAGCCTTGAGAGAGAGAGGAGGGGTAAGAGAGAAGAGAGAAAGAGAGAAAGAGAGAAAGAGAGAAAGAAAGAAAGAAAGAAAGAAAGAAAGAAAGAAAGAAAGAAAGAAAGAAAGAAAGAAAGAAAGAAAGAAAGGAAGGAAGGAAGGAAGGAAGGAAGGAAGGAAGGAAGGAAGAAAGAAAGGAAAGAAAGAAAAGAAAGAAAAGAAAAGAAAGAACACTTGACCCAGAAGCAGGAATTGGCCAGTATGGAAGAGAAAATTACAGATGAGTCCTTTGAAAGGATCAGGACACCTTGAGATCCTGAAGGTGTACCAGACCTGCACTGCCAGGATGCACCTGCAGCAGCAGGTGCTGCCACTGGAAGGGCCAGTCCAGAATTTTCTGAGCAAACACATCACCCCCAAACCTCCCTCACACACATACACACACGCACACATACACACACACACACACACACACACACACACACACACACACACACACACACACACACACACACACACACACACGGCCATCATGTCATGGCTGTCCTTTTGGTCTTTAGGCAGCCAGTGGAGTGGTTCCCCTCATGAAGACTCACATTGGCATGTTCAGCACTTGAGAGCTCCAGTTTCCCTTGATTTTCTTTCTTTCTTTCTTTCTTTCTTTCTTTCTTTCTTTCTTTCTTTCTTTCTTTCTTTCTTTCTTTCTTTCTTTCTTTCTGTCTTTCTTTCTGTCTTTCTTTCTGTCTTTCTTTCTTTCTTTCTTTCTTTCTTTCTTTTCTTTCTTTCTTTTCTTTCTTTCTTTCTTTCTTTCTTTCTTTCTTTCTTTCTTTCTTTCTTTCTTTCTTCCTTCCTTCCTCCGTCCCTCCCTCCGTCCCTCCCTCCGTCCCTCCCTCTCTCCCTCTCTCTCTCTCTCTCTCTCTCTCCTCTCTCTCTCTCTCTCTCTCTCTCTCTCTCTCTCTCTCTCTCTCTCTCTCTCTCTCTCTCTCTCTCTCTCTCTCTCTCTCTCTCTCTCTCTCTCTTTCTTTTTTTGTCGGTCATGGGGTTTAAACTCTGGGCCTGGGCACCATCCCTGAGCTCTTCAGCTCAAGGCAAGCACTCTACCACTTTGAGCCACAGCACCACTTCTGGTTTTCTGGTGGTTAATTAGAGATGAGAGCCTCATGGACTTTCCTGCCCGGGCTAGCTTTGAACTGCGATCCTCAGATCTCAGCCTCCTATGTAGCTAGGATTACAGGTGTGAACCACTAGTGCCCAGGCTCTCTGTTCTTGTTTTTGTTGCCTGGCTCTGGAAGTGCTGGGATGTGATTGTCAGCTCTGTGGGCCGGTTCTCTGGTTCCCTACACAGAAAATGGTCCTGCCCTCTGGTAGTGTGTGCAGCATATTAAGACATTTCTCACACCCACCAACAGAGTTGGGTAAATCTACTTACATGAAGATTCTTTCAAGAGATGCAATTGTAATCATATTGTTTAGATATTTTTTTGTCCAACAAGATGTTTGGGGCAAATGACAGAAAATAATGGAAAGGAATATTGATCAAGAATTGATCTTGAATTTTCATTGTGAACCGTGATTTTGTTTTGAATGAAAATCTCAAACAGTTCTTAACCATCTTAAACTATCTTTTCACATGAACCAGCATTCTGGACCACACTGGAGGGCATTCTACATTGGAACTTGAAGACCTGCCCTCAAGCCCACGCAAAATATGTAAAGACCTGACCAGAGCACAAAGGGCCCTGAGCTCACCACCCCCTCCCTGCTCCAGATTAAGTCTGTGAAGTTCTACCATTCCACACCTGCATTTTTTTGATTCAGGGTGGATTTTCCTGTTCTAGGAAGAACACATGTATCTCTCTAGCTTTCTCACCCAACTAGCCCATTTATGCTAATGCTGAAAGTCTGGTCACTTCTGAATCTGGCCCTTTAACTTTGTCAGGGTACAGGAATGACCTCTACTCACTGCCCAGATCACTGCACTCACTCATGAGTGTGTGAAGAGACTTCTACATTCTTAATTTTGAGCAAAGGCCTGTGGCCCTTCTGTGTATGTGCACATGTGTGCAAGAGAGAGGGGGAGGGAGAGAGAGAGCAAGTGCTGGTATTGGGGCTTGAATCCAAATCCTGGACACTGTCCCTTAGCTTTTTTTGCTCAAAGCAGGCAATCTACCACCTGAGCCACCAGCTCCATTCCCAGCTTTGTACTGATTAATTGGAGATGAGGGTCTCATGGACTCTGCTTTGGGGCTGGCTTCAAACTGCAATGCTCTGATTTCAGTCTCCTGAGTAGCTAGGAATACAGACAGGCATACGCCTCTGGTGTCTAGAAGGCCACATTTAAAATTTCTTTCTCTCTCTCTCTCTCTCTCTCTCTCTCTCTCTCTCTCTCTCTCTCTCTCTCTCTCTCTCTCTCTCTCTCTCTCTCTCTCTCTCTCTCTCTCTCTCTTTCTCTCTCTCTCTCTCTCACACACACACACACAAATATGGTAGCACCACACAATTATTTTTGAAATTCAGATCAACAACAGATAAATTTTTAAATGAAAAGTCTTATGCGATACATTACACATAATAAACTAAAAACTATTTGTTGATTCCTGAAGCTGAAACACATTTTTATCTTGCAATCCTGACAGATGATCTCAGAGTCTCAGCCTACATACAAAGAAATATAGAGGATCTATTTGTCCATTGAGGGGCATCTGTGCTGATTCCATATCTTGGCTATGGTAAACAATGCTGCCATGAACATGGTTGTGCTGGTGGCTTTAATGTGGCCTGGTTTGTGGTTATTTGGGTAAATGCCCAGAAGTGGGATCACTGGGTTATAGGGGAACTCTGTGTTTAGTGTTTTGAGGAACCTATATACTGTTCTCCAGAGTGTTCCCACCAACCGTATAGTAGTGTTCCCTTTTGGCCACATCCTTGCCAGCATCTGTTATTATTAGTTTTCTTAATAATGGCCATCCTAACTGGAGTGAGGTGGAATTTGAATGTAGTTTTGGTTTACATTTCTTTTATGGCCAGAGATGTTGTGTATTTCTTCATGTGTCTATTGGCCATTCTTACTTCTTCTGAGAAGTCTCTCTTTAAGTCATTAGCCCATTTATTAACTGGGTTGCTGTTTCTTTGATGGTTTATTGTAAGGGTTAATTTTTTTTAGCTTTATGTATATTTTGGATATTAGACTCATGTCTGGAGTATAGCTGGTGAAAAATCTTCTCCCATTCTGTGGGCTTTCTGTTTAACTTGTTAGCTTTATCCTTTGCCATTCAGAAACTTTTAAGCTTAATGCAATCCCATTTATCCAGAAAATATGGTATGTGTATATATATATATATGCATATAAATATATAATGTAATTCCACTCATCCTTCAGAAAGAATAATGTATCATTCATAAGGAAATGGAGAGACTTGGAAAAAATACCAAGTGAAGTAAGCCAGACCCAGAGAAACATAGATTGCATGGCTTTCCTCATTTGTGGCAGCTAGAACGTGCCTATAAATCTACATGTAGCCAAGCACCAGTGGCTCACGCCTGTAATCCTAACTACTCAGGAGGCTGAGATTTGAGGATCATGGTTCAAAGTCAGCCCAGGCAGGAAAGTTTGTGAAACTCTTATCTCCAATTAACCACCAGAAAACTGGAAGTGGCGCTGTGGCTCAAGTGGTAGAGTGTTTGCCTTGAGCTGAAGAGCTCAGGGACAGCACCTAGGCCCCAAGATGACAAAAAAAAAAATCTAGATATAAACACACTGGAATGTAAGCAAGTGGTTACAAATGAGTTAACTAAAATAGAATAGACTCTGGAGAACATAACTAGTGAAGGATTGACTCCCACCCTGTTTTCCCAGGTGTGTACAGATACCAAGCAATCCACCAAAGGTAAGTACAGACTGCCTGACTCCAGCAGGGCAATCTATCAAAGTCTGGCTGTAAACATTCCATCATGGGCCCAACTGAAAAGCATCCCCACCTCCCTTGACCTAGTGGCTTTTTCATTAACCTGCCTCCTTGCTCAGACCTCATAAAACCCAGCTCCTGTCCCAGCTCTGACACACAGTCTCCAAGCCCGCAGGAAGGCTATGTCCCTCACTGCTTTATCTCAATTAACAGTCCTCACCTGTGAAAGATCGTGTCTGGCCTGTTTCCTTCCTTTCTCCTCCATTTTTTTAACAAATACTATACTTCTTATAAAAAGAAAAAACCCTAGGTCAAAGCCCAGCAAAAAGAAAAGTACCAGGAAATAGGTACTCAAAAGAGGTTAGAGTTGGGCTGAGGAGAGAGGGAAGAAGCATGGAAGGGGGAAGAATGTAGGCAAGAATTTATTGTATATACCACAGAATTGAGAAATATAAGGAAAGCGGTGGGTTGAAGGGGGGAGGGGTTGAAGTGGTGACACAGATCAAGATGCACAGTACACATAAACTGCTTTGTCAAATGGCAAAAAATTCACTTCATAACCTAAAATGAAAAACAAGTGAAGGAAGGGGTGGGTGTGGAGGGATGGGGAGAGAATGTTGAAAGGGGTGACATGATCAAGATGCATTGTATCTGTAAACTGTTTTGGTGAATAGCAACTCCTTTGAACAACTACAATCTTATTCTTCTAGAAGATCTGGCTTAGGACTTGAACACACACTGCAAAGAGTGGAAGTGAGAACGGTACCCAGGCTTCTGTCTTATGAAAAGAGTCACCACTGTCTTTCAGTTCCTTTATCTAACTAACCTGATCACTTCCCCTGGTATTGACTGGGGTAGAGACAGCAGAGCTCCAAGGGAAAAAATAAGCTACAGCTCACTGGAGCTGTGGAGAAGTGAGAAAACCATTGTGAGGAATATCACCTAGTGTGGCCCCTAGCCCATTAGGAGTCATTTTCTATCACACTTTATCATGGCCTTCCAAAAACCAGAGCCCATATGAACAGGGATTTGTAACTCCTGACGCCAGTGTAATCAGTCCATGGTAACTTCAGATTGCTGGCTGCCTGGTTGCCTTCCTGAATAATGATTTCAAAGATGAAAAAGTGAAATGGAGTGTATCATAAGGGTCCTCCTCCACCACCACAGACTTCTCAGCACCCATGAAGTGGGTGGCTTCTAAATCAGGTTGATGTCTCTCCGCTTGGCTTCTGAGCTCACCAAACCCGCCCCACGGTTGCCTCACATACCCTGGGCATCCATAAATTATCACTTCATTAGACACATTGTAACACCACTAAAATTATATCCCCAAAACGCTTCATTAAAGGACTCCGCCTCCTTCAGAAGGAATGAGTCACCAAGATGAAAGAAAAGCCACTTCAGAGTCTTAACTTTTCTTGAGAAATTCCCTGAGGCAGCTCAGCCATAGTAACCTGCTTTGGCAGTGGGCTGGCTTCGCTGTAACTTTCTAGAGGACAGACTTCACCTCTTCCCTTTTGAGTCTTTCTACAGATGGAGGCAGGATGGATTTCTTGTCAAACATGGTGAGGATTTAGAGATGTCTGGGGAATCAATTTGCCAAGATGCTGGGGTGGGGCTAGGTAACCTAAATATATGCTCCACCTTGATTTCATCCCAAGTGAATGTAATCTTACTTTATTATTGCATGAAGGCCTGGGGAGACCAAGCTGTGTGAGCAGAGTACAATTCAGTGCAGCCACACATGCTGAACGTGACTCTAATGGTGGGTACATTACACATTTACTGAAACCACAGAATACAAGTACACACACACACATACACACAAATAAACTTGTTAATTGTGGAATTTAGTGATTAATGTATCAATGTTGACTCATTACTTGTAATGAAGGTACCTCACTAGCACAAGATGTTAAAAAAATAGGAGAAATCAAGTAAGCATACAGAAATGAACTATACTTTTTACTTCATCCTTCTGTTACCTGAAAATTGTTTAGGGTTTTTTTAAGAGGCAGGGTCATGTGCCAGTAGCTCACACCTGTAAGTCTAGCTACTCAGGAAGCTGAGATTTTAGGATTAAGATCAAAGCCAACTCAGCAGACAAATCTGAGACTCTTTTCTCCAATTCGTAGTACAAAGCCAGAAGTGTAGGTGTCTTTCCATTGATTGAGCACCAGTCTTGAGCAAAAAATGCTGATTATCAGAACAATACATAAATACATAAAATATGTATAGCGGTGTAGCTCAGTAGTAGAGTGCTGTCTGCCATCCTCAAGACTCTGGGTTCCTGAGCTTCATATAACACACCAGAAGAATAAAAATAGGAAGCCTACTAATTTAAAAAAAATGCTGTAGCATTGTCCCAGGACAATGTAGGGTAGAGACCAAAAAAGCACAAGTTGGACAAATTCATAGACAGGTAAGGTTGAAGTATGATGTACATGAACTACTTTAGAAATCTCCACATATATTGTTCACCACAACCTATTAGCTCTCTATATAAGAGAATGAAAAGTGAGAAAAACTGATCTACTATATTTTAATACAGTTAACAGGTACATGGATTAGTAACATCAAAGAATCTAGCCCATAAGTTATGGCATACATACCTGACTACACACATATACACACACACACACACACACACACACACACACACACACACGCAATGCTTACACACACACACACAGCTTGCAACCACTGTGTCTCCTAAATGAAGACCTACTGTTTTTCAGATATCTGCCTCACCCTTGATGCGCACAGACAAAAGATTGTGGCCCTTGGTTGTCTGGAAGAGACCTCAAAAGAAATTTGTTTTTACCAGATGGTTTTGCATGGAATAAAGCACCACCCACAGGCAAAGGCTGTGGCAGCCAGCCTTACTTTGCTTCTCTTCACCACTATCTCTCTCTACTGTAGTACTTCCCAGCCTTCCTTAAGGACTCCATAGACCTCTAATAATTGTCTACATTATACCCTGCTCCATGCTGGGTACCTAAGGTGGTCTGATCTAGTTAGCACCTTCCTCCCTGCAAAGAGGTAAGAGGATGCCAGGCCTGCCTGGACTGTAAAGGGCACAGAGGAAGCTGCCAGTGGAAGAGCTTTAGAGGTTCAGGCCCCAGGGTAAGCTGAAGGTCAGCAAAAGATGTGGAGTAAGCTTCCAATTCCGGAACTCAAGAGTGTTCTCCTTTGAGCTCACCTCAAGGATGAATAGAAATTTACATGCAGGCAGAGAAGGCGGAAAGAAACTGGAATCAGAGTTTGGCTGTTTTAGACATTGTTAGTAACACATTGCCCACAGCCCAAAGCTGACGAGAAAACATAGGCATAACATAACATATTCATAACAGCCTACTCCGGGTTTCCTGGAAGGGTTTTATTCAAAGCAGGAAAGGTTCCCCTAAGTCAGGACAGCACCAGATGCCACACACACGGAAGTCCCATCTAGAAAGCCCATGAGTCCTGCTGAGCATTTTATGAATTACGTTAGCGCTTCCCAAACTTTAATGTGCATGCAAATCACCTGGAGAGCTCATTAAACTACAGGTGCTGATTCAACAAAGTTATCTGGAACCTGAAATTCTTCATTTCTAAGAAGCTCCCAGCTGTTACCGAGGCTAGTGATGGATGAGATCCACTGTGAGTAGGAAAGCACATACCACCCCAATGCACAGGGGAGCAATTCTCACACAGCTGGTAGGGTGCATGAAAGGAATCACCCAACTGCTCATAGCTACTTCCAGCTAGCAGTTTCTCTGATCTTGACAGGCATGCTTTGGCCAGACTGGTTGGTCCTGAATATATGCAAATATCCAGAAGGTATTTATATATTCTTCATCCCTATCTTCAGACTACTGAGTAGTATAAGGTATCACACTACTTATTTTTTTTCCTTTCCTGGGACTTGAACTCAGAGTCTAGTTGCTGTGCCTGAACATCTTTGTACTCAAGTCTAGCACTCTACCACTAGAGCCACAACACTACTTCTGGATATTTTGAGTAGTTTATTGGAGATAACAGTCTCACAGGGACATTTCTGCCTGGGCTGACTTCGAACCATGATCCTCAGATCGCAGCCTCCGGAGTAGCTAGGATTATAGGTGTGAGCTACCAGAGCCCAGGTCTTATGCTACATTTTAATAAGCATTTTGGTTTTTTTAGTTGAGTTATGTATTATATATTAACAAGTTATATATTAACAAGCAAGCTGAGAAAGAGAAATGGAAGGGATAAGAGTGAAAAACAATCTACACACACATACACACACACACACACACACACACACGTGACAACTTGACCAAATATGCCTATTCTCAGCACCCACATGTAGTAAACTTTTGCTGACTAATCTATGTAACCTGTTTCCTCCTGGATCCCCAACCTATGTTTGTTAGCCTCACTTCAAATTCTGGCCAATACAATGTGGGCAGAAATACCATACATATTCCTCCAGAACTGACCTATAAAACCCTCACATACATGACTCTCACACTCTCCATGGCTCATAGTGCATCTAAGAAAGGGCTTCAGCCAGGCACCAGTGGCTCACAACTGCAATCCTAGCTACTCAGGAGGCTGAGATCTGAGGATCACGGTTTGAAGCCAGCCCAGGCAGAAAAGTCTCCATGAGACACTTATCTCCAATTAACCACTCAAAAGCCAAAAGTGGCACTGTGGCTCAAGTGGTAGAGTGTTGGCTTTGAGCACAAAGAGGCTCAGGGACAGCACCCAGGCCCTGAGTTCAAACCCCACAACTAACAAAAGAAAGAAAGAAAAGAGGAAGGAAGGAAGGAAGGGAGGGAGGGAGGGAGGGAGGGAGGGAAAGGAGGGAGGGAGGGAGAGAGGGAGGGCAGGCTTCAAGGCCCCAAAGAAAAATAGTCACAGGGAAAATGGATCATGTAGATGTCTAACAAGCACTGACTTAGACAATCTGTGCTGTTCTAAGCTCTTGAAACTACACTACAGTTTCACTCAAAATAAACAAAACAAACAAACATGAATACTTAATTTGCAATATTAAACATATATTAATCCATAAGTTTGATGTCACTGAAGATGGGCTGTATGATTGGAAAGTGCACTATAGCAAGAATTTATTTGTCAAATAAGAGAATTGTATCAGATTACAAAATATCCCTCTTCTGTTTATGATAAATGTAAACAAGATTTAACTCTTTAAGATCTGTTCTGTTCATCATCATATTCCCAACAGCAAATACAATGTTCAAAGGTACCTACTAAATACTTGTTAACTAAATGGTCGGGGGGGGGGGGGGGGGGATCTATGATTCTATTACCTAGCAAATGTGCTTTACGTAAAACAACACCTTGTCTCAAAATACCACTGACAGAGGTCTTGCCTAGCATAAGCAAGAGTTTGAATCCAGTCTCAGCACACTAAATAAATAAATACATGAATAAGATACAGACATATTGTAATTAGCTTAAACAAGGTTATGATATCCCAAGCTTATTACGATACATAGTAACCTGTATATTGTTTATTAGTAAATATTTAAAATGTTTAATACTAAGTCTTTGGACTCTAGTGTGTTGACTTATGGGATATCTTAATTTGAAAGTTAAACTTTTACTTGAAATGCTTAATCTATGTTTATATTTTGTAAAATTACTCTAGCTGTTACACACATGCTTGAATGTTTTAAAATTTAAATTTTAAATTAATTTAAACTTAAAATTTATTTCATGTATTATACAAGCCACATTTTAAGTGTCCAATAATTTGGCAGTGGCCACCACACAGGACAATTGAGTTTCAGAAGCTGGTCAACAGGCCATAGCTAGGAGTAAGATCACCAGAGAACCATTTTCCATCAGAATTTTTCTTATCTTGGATACACTAAAGCGTAGAGGTAGTAAAGTTCATCAGAGAGAAAAAATAAAGAAGGTTTCCTTCTTGACTTCGCTGGAGAGGAAGTAAGAATAATGAAGAAATGTTCAACAGCTTTGGCCATAAAAGAAATGCAAATCAAAATCAAATTGAGATTTCACCTCACCCCAGTTAGATTGACCATTATCAAAAAAAATAGTAGATGCTGGAGGGAATGTGGCAAAAAGGGAATGCTACTACACGGTTGGTGGGAATATAAGCTGGCTCAATTGCTCTGGAAAGCAGTGTGGAGGTTCCTAAAAAGATTAAACATAGATCTCCCCTATGATCCAGTAATCCCACTCTTGAACATTTACCAAAATGACCACAAGCAAGGCCACACTAACACTACCAGCACAAACTATGTTCACTGCAGCATTATTTACCATAGCTAAGATATAGAACCAACACAAATGAATAGATCAAGAAAATGGGGTATATGTATACAATGGAATTCTGTGCTTCCATCAGAAAGAGTGACATTGACCCATTCATAAGGAAATGGAAAGACTTGGAAAAAAAATCATACTAAGTGAAGTAAGCAGAACCAAAGAAACATAGACTCCATGGTTCCCCTCATTTGTAATAATTAGTATATGTCTAGGATAGTCTAGCAGAGGATCACAATAGCTCAATAATTATGTACATATGACCATATAAAATGATGCTCATTGAAATAAACTCCAAGATATGGAAGCAAGAGGTTTTTTGTTGTTGATGATGTTGTTGTTTTAATGTACTGTATCAAGTTCTTTTTTTAAAAAAAAATTCTTTTCTTTTTCCCTTTGGTTTATCCCCAGTAGTCACTGTTTTTTATTCTGGTACCCTGTATATTGTATATATGTTTGCCTGATTTGGAAAAGGGAAGGGGAATAACAAAATGGTGAAACAAGGATGAAGGGTGAACCAATGCAGCAGTGATACTCACAAGACACTAGGTTGGAAATGAACTACAACTTGGGGTGGGGGAAGTCGGGGGAGGGGAAGAGGGAGAAAAATGAAGGAGTGGTTAACAATGTTTGACAAGAAATGTACTCATTACCTTACTTATATAACTGTTACTTATATAACTTACTGATATAACTGTTACCCTCTGTACATCATCTTTACAACAAAATTAAATTAAAAGAAAAAACGGTTACATCATGACAGGCACCAGTAGCTACTTAGGAAGCTGAGATCTGAGGATTGCAGTTTAAAACCAGCCCAGGCAGGAAAGTCAGTGAAACTCTTACCTCCAATTAACCACCAGAAAACCTGAAGTGGCACTGTGGCTCAAATTGGTAGAGCACTAGCCTTGAGTGAAAAAGCTCAGGGACAGCACCAAGGCCAGGCCTGAGTTCAAGCCCCATGACCAAGCAAAAAACGGAGGTTACATCATAAGTTCCCTTAAGCAGGGACAAGGTTCTGTGCACTTATTTAAGTTTTTATCTAACACAGTGTCTGAAAAGTGGCAACTATTTAGTTAGATGTTAACCAACCTGAGCAAACCCTTTCAGCTTAATTCCTTTTGGGCATTCTCAGCATACAGTGAATGTGGCCATAACTTACAAGGTTTTCGCATTTATCTTCTAGTCATTATTAGCATCTGACAGTGAGAGTTTCTGCTGCAGCTCAGGCATCAGCTAGAGAATATAGAGCAGAGATGCAGAAAAAGCAGATGACCTTTTCGCTCCTTCTTGTTGTTGTGGATATTCCAGTACTGGGGCTTGAACTCAGTGCCTCACACTCTTGCTTAGCTTCTTTGCTCAAAATTGGTGCTCTACCACTCCACTTCTGGCTTTTTACTGCCTAATTGGAGAAAAGAGTCTCTTAGATTTATCTGCTCTGGGCTGGCTTTGAACCTCAATCCACAGAAGGGGCTTTATCCCTTTACTGCCTACCTGTTTTTCCCTCCCTCCTATTATGATTGATCTATGCAATAAATGCAAAATATTGTTCCACAGTTTTATGAAACTCTGAAAATTCGGATCTTGTCCTCACAGTTCTGTAGAAACCCTTGCCACTGCTCTGAGGGAAGATTTAGTGATAAATATCATGCTTTTAAAAAATTATTTTTTTTTTGCTTAAGACACTTGTCTTTATTTAACCACCAAAGAAACCTTGAGGAAAAATGCTTGTCAGTGCCTGGGCTCCGAGTTCAAGCTGCAGGACTTGTACCACATACAAAGAAAATGCATCCCTAAATGTGTGTCCTTCCATGTTCTTTGAATGCTTCATGAGCTGATTTGGGGACAAAAGGTAATGTGAAAGATTTTACTACTGTGCACATTTTGTAATAAACAAAGAATGGTATCTTCCATCAGATCTTCCATTCAAAAACTGAAATGGAAATAGTAAGTCATTTGTGTGATAAGGCATGGACCACACATACAGTGGAAGACTTTAGCGGAGCAGTGAAGAAATCAACACTCTCATGTCGTGGCTCAAATCATGACAGTCTTTCCTCATCTATCGCTCCCCAAACCACCTTGTAGATGATCTGACTTGAATCTCAAAGGGCCTGGAGCTCTTATTTCTGAGAAGAATTATAGAATTACCTTGACAAGCCATTCCTTATTATAAAAGACACTCTCTAAATTACTTCTCAAGCCTGGAAGTAATTAATGCCCATCATTTGGGTGCAAATCCTTTGGATAATATTCAGGGACATCATGCCCACTCAACATAATGCAAGGATGAGAAATGTTGACTCAGTGAGTAAAGATTGGTTTCCAATTATACCTAGCTTACTTCTGCCATGAAGGATTTCACTGTATAATTTACAGAGGTTTCTGACAAAGAGTTTCCTACATTTGCTTTCTTTCCTGTGTGAGTGTGCTAATGCTTGAAGGTTGACCTGGTTCAAAGACTTCCTCTTCTGTTTACATTTACTAAGATTCTATCATGGCTCCAGGTCTCTGATACCTGTAAAGATGTGACTTCTGACTACATGTTTTCTACATTTATTATACTCAGCGGTTCTCTCCTGTGTATGTTCTCAGATGCACTGAGGACTGACTTCCAATTAAAAGTCATTGCACATTTGTTATATTCGTTAGTTTTCTTTTCTTCTATGTGAGTTCTCTAATGAACACTGAGGTATGCTTCCCAGGTGAAAGACTTTCCACATTTGTAATATTCATAAGGTTTCTGTCTTGTGTGTGTTCTATAAACACTGAGCCACGCCTTCTTGGTGAAAGACTTTCTACATTTGTTACATTCATAAGATTTATCTCATGTGGGTATTTAATGATGAACTGAATGGTGCCTTCTGGGTGAAAGGCCGCAGATTTGCTACATTTGTGAGGCTTCTCTCTTGTGAGGGTTCTCTGATGCACATTGAGTTTTCTTCCAAGTGAAATACTTTCTGTTAGGTTTTTTAAAAGAGGTAACCGAGTAAGAACAGCAGCACTCATGTGGTATTCAGGTAAGGGGTAGGTTTATTCACTAGAACTGCTGGGACCAGGCAAGGTTGGCACTCCACGTGGCTGGGAAAGAGAGAGGAAAGAGAGAGAAAAGAGCTAGAAAAGAACAGAGAGAGAGAGTCTGGGCCTGGGCTAGCCCTTATCTAGGGTATGGGTGGAGAAAGGTGTGGCCACATCAAATTCAGATGTGACCTCAGTGGATGCAGATGTGAACTCTTCCAGGTGTCCCAGTTGCCTAGGTAACACAGGTACTGGGTGGAGACTTTGCTGCTAGGAGGGTGGAGTCTGCTAGCCATCCAGGAGCGGACCTTACACTTTCCACATTTATTATTTTTATTCTTATGGTTTCTCACATATGCGGATTCTCTTGTGCCTGCTGAGGTGTAAATTCTGGTTGAAGGACTTCCCACATTTCTTACATTCATAAGGTTTCTGTGTGAATTCTGTTATGCATGCTGAGGGTTGACCTCCACTGGAAGATCTTTTCACATTTCTTGCATTCATAAGGTTTCTCTTCTGTGTGTGTTCTCTGATGCAAATTGAGGTATAAATTCTCTCTGAAAGATCTTCCACATTTGTTACAGTCATACGGCTTCTCGCCTGTGTGAATTCTCTTATGTGCATTGACATGTGACTTCCAGGTGAAGGACTTTTTACATTCCTTACATTCATAAGGTTTCTCTCCTGTGTGTGTTCTCTGATGCGCAGTAAGTTTGTTTCTTCCAGTTGAAATACTTTCCTTATTTGTTACCTTCTTAAGATTTCTCACCTGTGTGAATTCTGTTACGCTTTCCCAGGTGTGACCTCCACTTGAAGGTCTTTCCACATTTGTCACATTCATAAGGTTTCCCTCCTGTTTGTATTCTCTGATGAAAAATGAGATATGACTTCCATCTAAAAGACTTTCCACATTTGTTGCATCCATAAGGTTTCTCTTCTGGGTCAGTTCTCTGATGTCTGGTGAGAGCTGACCGGGTGGAAGATTCATCTAGACTTTCATGGAAGGTCTTAATTACATTGGACATCTATGAAATTCTTGTCTGAGACTACTCTTATCCATGGTTCTGCACCTTTTTCCAGCTTGACAATCAATTTAGGCTTAGGAACATAGTGTCCCAAGGACACCAGGTTGCTGTAGGTCTCCAGCATTACATCTCTATACAGGGTCCTCTGAGCAGTGTCCAGGTCCTGCCATTTCTCCTAGCTGAAGTCCAAGCCACATCATCAATGACACCAGTTTCTGTAAGGGCATATTTCCATCAAGGAATAAGCCCTAAGTCATGAGAACACCAAGTCTGGAATTTCAGTCTTTTACATGTATGCTTTTGTCTTAAATAAAATGTTTGAAGCTTGCTGTGTTATCAGAAGTCCTCTCATTCTTTCTTGCTGTTGACAATGAACAGAAGAGTCTGGAAGCATGGCGGATATCGGTTCTGCAGCCTGCGATCCCGTTAAGCTACAGCTCCCAAGGTCCCCTGAAGAGAGACTGGGTGCCTGCCTCAGGTCTCTGACCGACCCAATGCAAAACTGTACTTCCGAGCACTTCCAGCAGCAAGAGAAAGAGAAAGAAACCACAATTTGCAGACTGAAAACACCAACAATCAAATATCATACCTTTTTCTCAGATATGGAAACTAAACCAAAGAAATTAAAACAAAACAAAAATAAGGACATGAATGTAAAAGGAGGGACTGACTACTTGAGGAGGCAGCAAGGGATCTGGGAAGAATGAAAGGAAAGGGTAATATGAGGGGAAACACAATGGAAGTAACTTACATGCATGTATGGAAATAGAAATATATATATTAAATAATTGGATGGATAGATAGATAGATAGATAGATTATAGAAAGTAGAGTGCTGAGGGGTAAGAAAAAGTAACTGGAGGCATAATATGATCAAAATACATTGTAAACATGTATAGGATTATTATAATAAACCCTGTTGTGAAATTTTAAATAAATAAATAAATGACAATAATAACAGCAAGACTTGAAGACCCTTCAGAAGATCTTTCAGATGTTCAGAGACAACAAAGTCTGATTAAGTGTCCTCTACATGATTGTCAGACATTATAATCACTATCACAACAAAATTATGTCAGTGCCCAAGGTAATCACTGGCTAGTTGCCAAATCAGTCCTCAACATAAATATTTACATGTCTTAAAGACTTTTCCAGTACATGTTAGTGCAGACCAAAAATTCTTGAAAGTTAATGGTTTTCTTACTGAGGAGAAATGAACATATTAGATCCCACTATAATCCAAATCACGGAAGATTCCAAGTGTCCTTTCAGATGTTAGTAACCACTTCCATAGCCAACTTTCTCCTGGAGTCCTAAAATCCCTTCTTCTATTTTGCTTATGAGTGGGTGCTTTTGTTTTTGTTTTTGTTTTGTTTTGTTTTGTTTTTTGTCCGTCATGGGGCCGACGGTCTGGGCTTAGGTGCTGTCCCTCAGAGTTTGAGCTCAAGGCTAGCATTCTACACTTGAGCCACAGTGCCACTTCCGGCTTTTCCTGCTTATGTGGTGCTGAGGAATCAAACCCAGGGCCTCATGGATGCAAGGCAAACACTCTACCACTGAGCCACCTTCCCAGCCCCATGAGTAGGTTTTGATTCAAAGAAAAAGGGAATTTCCAGCAGTTTGTATGTTCATAACTAATAAAATAATAGATCCAATCAAATAATGCATCAAATTTTTGCTCATTTGTTCATAGATTATTGTCTTTCCATCTGAAAAATATCCATTTAGTATTGACTAGGTTGTGCACAGTGCTGGGTAGCAGAGACTCAAAACCAGCTCCACTCTTTAAGGATATGAGGAATGAGAGTGGATTACAGAACAATTGTAATACAATGTGGTAAGTGCCTTTACCTCCCCAGTGCTGGGATGACAGGTGAAAGATTAATTAGACTTTGCCAGAGAACCATGCAGGTACAGAGAACAAAGAAAGGTTTATTGCTGAGAAAGGGGGCTGACAAGACTCCTTCTCACAAGGGAGAAGTGAGAAGAAGCACCGGCTATTGTCTGAGGTGACTTGTATAACCTAGGAGGTTTAGGAGGGACTAGAAGGGGCTAGGAGGTGGAGACCTGGTATGGACGTGTGGGCCAGGGGCTTCTTCATGGCAGACTAGGATGTATGGCTGCTTTCCAAATAGTAGATAAGGGGTCCTGCAAATGCCCAGACCTAAGGGTCACTCTAAGGGGCTCTTATTGCCTTATGTGGTGGTAGCTGCCCCAGAGAAGTGTCATCCCAAGGTAAAGGGGGTTGGAAGCTGATTACTTACTGCCTGTACTACATGAGCCTAGTGTTGCCTAGGAAGGGAGCATGCTAAGTAAGCTGTGGAGAAGGGAAGGAGTGGACTAAGCTATGGGAAGGGAGCTCATTTCACTAACAGACATGCACAACTACTTTTTTCCAGAAACTACAAGAAAATCTATAATCAAAATGTGTCTTGCTCTATATTTCTGCTGGGCCAGATTGAAATAAACTTACCATAACATCTAAACTGATCTTTAATCTCCAGTGATTCTGAATTTTGCTCTGTGATGGCTCTCTGAGAATGTTCCTTCTCAAATTTGATCGTTGCAGCTCTCCACTTAGCACTTCTCAGTTGCCTGTCACAGGCAATTGAAACTTTCCAGTTGGAAGCCACAACTCTCTATACCTGGGTTGATTCTTTGCAGCCCATATGTCCTTAGAACATACACCTCTGACATCTCCTAACTACCTCCTACCATCCTATCTGCATTCTAGTCAAACAGATTAAAAGTTACTTCTTTGTCCAATGTTCCTTACCTGAAATATCATTATTTTTCTTGTCTAGTCCATAGTCTCTGCCTCCTTCAAGACATGTGTCTAAATCTATCCCTTTCAGAAATAGTTTCCCAAATAAATATCAACCTTGCTTCCCCTTTCCAAGATCCCAGATCTCATAAGCCTCCTGATCCTTTCATAGTATCTGCCCTTGTCAATAGATCTGAGTGTCATGTTAACTTCTGTGTCACCTGCCCTGTGCCCAGGACTGATGTGCCTAGCTATCTTGTAACCTCTTGCAGGACACACGCTGTTTTATGTCCACCAACAAGACCTCTGTGACACGACATGAATGCTTGTGAATGAGCAGTTGATACCACAATAAACCCTAATGAAAGAGTCATGTCGACAGAGAACAGGGAACTCATGTACTGATACTTCTTCCCACAGGTGTTTTTCATGTGGTATGAGACCACATCAGGCATGTCATCTTTCATGTCATTGCGGAAAAGGCACACCTTCATCAAAGGCTTACTTGACCCAAGGTGGTTTACAATAAAAGCTCTTTGATTCTGAACGAGCCACTTATCCAGGCAGGGCTAGCAGCATTTTATCTAAAAGATGATTTAGCATTTGTTCATGTCAAAAGCAGCTCTTCACTAGTCACCATGACTATTTGTTCAATACCATTAGTCTTTACTATCAGAACTTTTCATTAATTTCCTTCGTAATGAAGCAGTTGTAGTTTGGATTGAGAAGGAAGTTGTTTGTTTTTTATACATTTCTGTTTTAAAATATTCCTCTGAACCTCTAATACATATGCTACCTTTTGTTCATTTGCTCAAAAAAAAAAATACTAAGACCAAGAGCAGGTAGCGCATGCCTATAATCCTAGTTATTAAGGAGACTGAGATCTGAGAATCGGGAAGACAAATCCATGAGATTCTTATCTCCAGTCAAAGAGTCAAAGAGCCAGGAGTGGAAGTGTGGTTCAGGTGGTAGAGCACTAACCATGAGGGAGCAGGGGAGGAAAAACAGTGAGAGGCCTAGGGATCAAGTCTCAATACCAGCACACACCAAAAAAAGATACTGTCCCAACAATGTGCTCCTCTGCTTTCAGAGGAATCTGAATGTTCTTCTTGATACCAAGTCAAAGGATAAGGGATAAGCAAGAAAGAACACTGCTTTGACAGACACTTGTTCCCATAATTTCATAGCCTAGAAGAGAACTGTGACCAACCCTTATCATCTTCAATTTGATAAGCATAGTGAGAAAAACAAAGGACACCACAGGGAGACCTCATGGGCGAAAAGCCAGAGCTTCAGGTATTTCTTTATGGGTTATTTCCCTGATATCAGGCATCTTAGCTCCAGAAAGTTCTCCAAGCACCCAGGACACTTTCTAGTACTAATTCTGAAGCTTAATTACAAAACAATCTCTAGTGTAAAAAAATTGAAAGTGTTATATGTGCATTCAATGGTGAGATACAGAGAAGCCACATTTTGAGAGACTGAACTGTGAGTCTTTATTAGAAAACTGGTGACTGCAGGTGCGTTCCTGTCCCAGAGACCTGCAGCCCAGAAAGTAGTTTGCACAAAACTTGGAAAGGCCAAAACCACACGCTTGGGGTGGGAACCAAGCCTTGCCAAGTGTTAAGCAAAGCAAACCATATAGGGGAGTATTCAGGGGCAAGCAAACCAAACCGTCCAGTGAGACAATCAGGGGTGAGCATTCTCTGGAACAGACCTTTCCTAGGGCTAAACAGCACAGCGAATCTGCAATTCAAATAATGTCCTATATCACCTCTAGGCTTTTTGGAGCTGTAGGAGAAGCCACCCAGCAAGGTGCCAGGATGGAGGTGAGAAGAAGACATTGTTACTTAGACCCAGTATCCTTATTTCAAAAGGAGACAGAGTCACTTTGTATCATCCTCAAATGATTTTTCATAATTCAAGAAATCTATGTCCAAAGCACTCATCAAGACCAATCAGAAAACATTTTCCCAATCAAAAAGGAAAATGGAGACAGGAAGTTAAGATGTTCAAGGTCCTGGTAATATCAATGAAGACCTCAAAGATACCCTAGTTACACTTCTGACAGTCACCTGAAACACAAGAAAGCCAACCCCTAAGAGCAAAAGACTTCTCTGGAAACAGCAACTCTCTGGCATTTTGTCCTAAGGATTCCTTTACATTCCTGAAAAGTGTTAATGACCTCAAAGGGCTTATGTATATGTAGATTTATTGATCAAAATTTACTTCATTAAAAATTTAAACAGATATTTAAAATATTAGTTCATTTATAACAGTCATATATCCACACATACTAATACAAATAGCATATATTTTTAGAAAATATATTTTTTCTAAAATATATATATATATATATATATATTGCCTTTCCAAAGGCAAAAATGAGTGGGAAATTTACTGTTTTGTATTTTTGTATTTTTAGTGCATGTTTTGGTAGACAGTAGGTAGATTCTCAAATATGCTTCTGCAATTTGTTGTGAAAAGTACAATAGAAAAATATATCATTGATCTTTTAACATGAATAGGTGTTGTCTTTTGTCAAAAGCCTTTTCTGAGCTGAGTGCTGAGGCTGAGATCTGAGGATTGCAGTTCAAAGGCAGCCTGGGCAGGAAAGTCCATGAGATTCTTTTTTTTTTTTTGGTCCAGTCATGAGGCCTGAACTCTGGGCCTGGGCGCTGTCCCTCAGCTCCTCAGCTCAAGGCTAGCGCTCTACCACTTGAGCCACAGCGCCACTTCCGGCTTTTTCCTTTTTGCTTATGTGGTACTGAGGAATCAAACCCAGGGCCTCAGGAATGCAAGGCAAGCGCTCTACCACTGAGCTACCTTCCCAGCCCGTCCATGAGATTCTTATCTCCAATAAACCACCAAAAAGCCAGAAGTGGCACTGTGGCTCAAGTGGTAGAGTGCTAGCCTTGACTGAAGAGCTGAGGGACCGCACCCAGGCCAGAGTTCAAACTCCATGACTGAAAAAAAAAATGGCTTTTTGCATTAATAGAGATAATGTTGTGATTCTTGACCTTGGTTCTGTTGATGTGGTAAATTTCACTTATTGATTTACATATGTTAAACCAGCCTTGCATCTGTGGAATGAAGCTTATGTGGTCATAATGTATGATTTTTAAAAAATAAATATCTTTTATTATAAAGATTCTGTACAGAGGGGTTACAGTTACATGAGTAATGAGTACATTTCCTATCGAGCATTGTTACCCCCTCCTTTGTTTTTCCCCTACCATCCCTTTTCTCCCCCACATAATGTATATTTTTTAAAATTTATTTCTGGATTCTGTTGGCTAATATTTTATTGAGGAGCTTTGTTTGCATCTGTATTCATTAGAGAGAATGGTCTGTATCTCTGTTTTTTTGTTGGGTCCTTACCTAGTTTGGGGATGAGAATGATATTGGCTTCATAGAATTACTTTGGAATTGCTCCCTCTGCTTCTTTTTCATGGAAAAACTTGAGGAGTATTGGTATTAGTTCATCTTTAAAAGTCTTATAGAATTCCATGGTGAATCCATCTGGGCCTGGGCTTTTTCTTGTTGGAAGACTTGTGATTATTTCCTTTATCTCATTGTATGGTATTGGTATATTCAGATGGTTTATAATTTTTGGCTCAGTGTAGGCAGTTTATATGTGTAAGTCTGTCCTGGGGCCATGCAGGCCCTGGCCTCCCCACCTCCTACATTGTCTAGGTAACTGGCACAAGTGGAAGCAGTCACCTCCCCCTCCTCCAAGGTCACATCTGGGCCTCCCTGGTCCTGGGACCTGGGGAGGGTCCTAGGCTCTGAGGTCACATCTGGATTCAGTGTGACCACATCTTTCCCCCACCTACCCACACCTCTTCTTTTTGCTGGCCTACATAAGTCCTAGCCCGGGGATGGGTCACCCCTTTGGCAGTGCACTTCTCCATGCACGGTGGGGTACCACTTTGGTAATGCAATAAACTTCTCTTCCTGCCTGAATATAGCATGGTCTCATTTAATGGCTATCTACTTTAATTTACCTAATAGTAAATTTGCCCATTTCTGCTACATTTCCCTTTTTTAGTAAGTATAGATTTTGGAAGTTGTTTTTTGTAATCATTTACATTTCTTGGATGTGTAAGGTATATTAAATAGGTAGGTTTCATTAGGTAGCCGAACACCACACACTATTCAGGCAGGAAAAGAACTTTACTTACTGAACTGTTGTCCCTACCGTGCATGGTAGAAAGGCATGGCTGAAAAGGAAGGGGCAACCCAACCCTGGGCCAGACTTATCTAGGCCAGGGACAGGAAGAGGTGTGGCCAGGTGGGGGAAAGGTGTGGCCACACTGGATCCAGATGTGACCTCAGGGTCTGGGACCCTTCTAAGGTCAGATGGGAGGCATGTGACCAGAGGTGGCCCAGGCTGTGACCTAGCTGGAGGGGAAGGTAACTGTTTCCAGGTCTGCCAGTTACCTAGGTAACAGATACTGGGCGGAAACTTAGCCAAGAGGTAGGGAGGTGTCCCTGGGCAGACCTTACTGGATGTTTGTTATCATGCTTACTGTGCCATCTCTGATCTTACTGATTTGAATCTCCTGTCTTCTTTTTTTCATTAATCTCACAAATGGTCTGTCAATTTTATTAATTTTTTAAAAAATGGATTTTTTTTCTTTCATTGATTTTATGAGTAGTTTTTTAAAATTTCTATCTCATGGATTTCTGCCCTAATCATTGCAATTTCCATCTAGTAGCTTTGGACTTAATTTTTTTCTTGCTTTTCTAGCAGTTTTAATTGCAGCATGAGGCTATTTACTTGAGCTGTTTCTGTTTTCTTTATGTGTGCACTTAGGGATATGAACTTTCCTCTCAGCACTGCTTTTGCTGTTTCCCAAAGGCTCTATTGTGTTGTGTTTTTATTTTCATTGCATTGGGAAAACTTTCTGATTTCTTCTTTAATTTTTTCTGTAATCCAGATGTTATTCAGTAGTGTGATTTTCAGCCTTCATGTATTTGAGTAATTTCTGAAAGTTCCCACACATCCATCCTAGAGGACCACACAGAGGTAGGCAAGCACAGGAAAAAGGCTATTATAAGGTTTATTGGAGGAGCCATATTTTCCCCAAGAGGGAGCACATAACCGCTGTCACCATCCGGGTAGCAGGAGAAGTCTGAGGGTGGGAAGTGAGGTAGATGGGAGCTCAGGTGGATCTGGGTAGAGAGACTGAGGGGCAGCTATATGGTGGGAACTCCAGGGATGAGAGGGGCTCAGGTCTGGGTAGAGCTGAGGACTGAAGGTGAGCATAATAATAATCTCTACAGAATGTTTTGCTGTTGAACTAGTTTGATTCCACTGTGGTCAGATAGAATGCAAGGGATTAAACCAATCCTTTTGTATTTGCTTAGATTCTTTGTGTGTACTATAATACGATCTAGTTTGGAGAATGTTCCATGGGCTGCTGAGAAGAATGTGTATTGGGTCATTGTTGGTTGGAAAACTCTGTAGATGTCTTTTAAGCCCATTTGGGTTATGGTGTCATTTAGTTCAGAGGTTTCTTTGCTTATCTTTTGTTTGATTGACATGTCCTTTGGTTAGAGTGGGGTATTAAAATCTCACACTATTATTGTGTTTGGGTCAATCTTGTTTTTTAAGTCCGAGAGTATTTGTTTAATATATTTAGGTACTCAATTGTTTGGTGCATAGATATTGACCACTGTGATTTGCTCTTCATGGATCATTCTCTTTGTTAATATATAATGACCTTCCTTATCTTTTTGTACTGATTTTAATGAGAAGTATGTTTTATCAGATATCAAGATGGCTACTTCTGCCTTCTTGCAGGATTTTTTTACATGGAATAGCTTTTTCAATCCCCTCAAAGTTTGTTTTTATCTTTGACTGTGAGATGGGTCTCATGGAGACAACTAAAGGATGGATCTTGTTTTTTGTTGTTCTTTTTTTTGGGGGGGGGGCATTGTGGGGCCTGAACTTGGGGCCTAGGTGCTGTCCCTCAGCCCTTCAGCTCAAGGCTATTGCTCTACCACTTGAGCCACAGTGCCACTTCTGACTTTTTCTGCATATGTGGTGCTGAGGAATTGAACCCAGGGCCTCATGCATGCAAGGCAAGCACTCTACCACTGAGCCACCTTCCCAGCCTCTGAATCTTGGTTTTTTGATCCAATCTGCTGTTCTTTTTCTGTTGATTGGGGAATTGAGTCTGTTAATGTTTAGCATTATTATAGAGATGTGTTATGTTTCCTGCTATTTTGTTATTTTCCTGTATTTTGCTTCTTTCCCCTTTCTGTGCTTACTAAACTGGTCTTCTAGTGATTTTTATCTTATGTGTTTCCTTGATTTTGATTGTTTTCTTCAGATTGTATTCCTCCCTTTAGTATTCTTTGTAGTACTGGTTTTGTATTCATGAATTCCTTTAATTTTTACTTGTCATGAAAAGTTTTAGTTTCACCATCAAATGTATGTGATATCTTTGCAAGGTACACCAGTTTGGGCTGGCAGTTGTTGATCTTCCAGGCTCTCCTTGAATTGAGAGTTTATGTGGAGATGTCTGCAGTGATTCTGATTTTCTTTCCATTGTTCATTTTCCTAACATCACATTATCTGACCTTTTCTGCTTGACTCAGACATATACTAGTTATTGCAAATAAGGGAAACCATGTGACCTATGTTTCTTTGGGCCTGGCTTACTTCACTTAATATAATTTTTTCCAAGTCTTTCCATTTCCTAACAAATGGGGCAATGTCATTCTTTCTGATGGAGGCATAGAATTCCATTGTGTATATATATACCACATTTTCTTGATCCATTCATCTACTGAGGGGCATCTGGGTTGGTTCCATATCTTAGCTATGGTAAATAAGGCTGCAATAAACATAGTCATGCTGGTAGCTTTAGTGTGGTCTTGTTTGGGAACATTTGGGTAAATGCCCAAAAGTGGGATTGCTGGGTCATAGGGGAGCTCTATGTGGAGTCTTTTGAGGAACCTCCATACTACTTTCCAAAGTGGTTGAACAAGTTTACACTCCCACCAACAATCCTAGTGATTTTGTTTTCAAAGAAATAGGTTAGCCAGGCATTAGTGGCTCACACTTGTGTCCTAGCTACGCAGGAAGGTGAAATCTGGGATCCAGGGTCAAAGCCAGCCTGGGCAGGAAAGTCTGTGATACTCTTACCTTTTATCTTTTATCTCCAGACCAAAGGCCACCCAGTGTGTTAGTATTAAAGCGTAGAACCAAGACCAGAAGTGGAATTTCTGAGAATAATAACAAAAGATTCAAATCTCAAGTCACAAGAGGCTTCTTACCAAGAAATTGTCCTATTTCCACCACCCTGACATCAACTTGGAGAAAATCAAGAAAGAAAGACATGTGAGCACTGACTACAGAAGGTGTTAGAATGAAGCTAAAATTTAAAGATATGACAATTCCTAACAATAAACTCTAAAATATATTCCTTTTCACAAATCACTTTCATAGAACCTTGGCATATTACATAGCAATTTGAGCCTTCAGCATTAGAGACCATGTTTAGCATGCTCACAAGCCCTGAGTTCAACCCCCAGCAGCCTAATAATAGGTTAAGCTTTGCCTTCCCATTCCACTACAAAGGCAGAGGTCATGAGCAAGTGCAATATAATCATCCAGTGTTCACACAGGGAAATTGCAGCAATCACTGACCACACACACACACACACACACACACACACACACACACACACACACACACACACACACACACACACACACACACTGAAGATTGAAAGAATAATTGTGTTTTTCTTCCTTCTCCCTTTGTTATATGGTAAGAGGAGAAGCCATACTTTAAGAGATCAAATTGAGAGTCTTTATCAAAATGCCAGCCTCTGCAAGTGGACTCATGTCCCAAAGAACTTGCAGCCTAGAATGCAGATAACACAAAGCTTATATAGCTAAAACCACATATAGTGTGAGGAATTAAACCTACAAAAGTGTTACACATAAACAAAGCAAACCATCTAGGGAAACAATCAGAGGCAATCCAAAGCAAGTTATCTAGTGGGGAGCAATCAAGGACAACCAAGGGCAAGTATTCTCTGGAGCAAGACTTTCCTGGATCTTAACCACTCCAGACACATCTGTAATCCAAAGAATGTCCTCTATCAGAAGTACAAAATGTCATGTCAAAACCAGCTTTACAATGTCGGTGGGGGGGGGGGGAGGGGGGTATAATTGGGTGGGGGGAGGGGGGAGGCTGGGAAGGGAGGTGAAGGGTAAACAAAGGAGGAGGCTGCAATGCTTGGTAAGAAATGTATGCATTATCCTGCCCATGTAATTGTAGCCCCTCTGTACAGTATGTTCTCAAATAAAATAAAATAATATTAAAAAAAAAAAAAAAAGAATGTCCTCTATCACTTCTAGAGTTCTCAGAGAGCCTCCATCATCTGCCAAGATGCCAGATGGCCCCAGTATCCATATTTCACCTTCCCTTTTTGGTACCTACTAGACACTCACTAAGTGCTCATTTTCTTAAGCATTTACTTAGCCTGGCATCATTCTCCACCATTAAATCTCTGGATTAACATTAACTGAATGTAACTGTTCTCTGGTTACTATATAGATTTAAAGATCAAAATTCAAATTTTAACCTAGCATGTAGAACTCCATAGTTGTTATTCAGCTTCCCAGTGTTTATACCCTTATGAGACAATTATCTCTCTCTCCAAATTTATTTATTTATTTATGCTTGACAGTCCTGGGGCTTGAACTCAGGGCCTGGGCATTGTCTCAGAGCTTCTTTTGCTTAAGACTAGCACTCTAACACTTGCGCCACAGTGCTCACTTCCAGGCTTTTGTGTTTATGTGGTAGTGAGGAATCGAACCCAGGGCTTCATGCATGCTAGGCAAGCACTCAATCACTAAGCCACACTACCAGCACCCAAATTTATTTTTAATATTCATTTTTACATGCTATAAAAAGTATGCCCAGCAATACTAAGGAGTTAATTCCAAATAAGGAAGATATCAGCCTCAAATGCTGAAGCAGTGAGAAAGCTCTAGAATTACTCTCCAGCATCTGAGAGCTGTTAGAGGAGGAAGACATTCCACAGAATGCCCATTTGGACCAATCTTCACAAATAAACCAAGATCATAAGAAAAACAAAAGTGCCAGAATAAAAAGAAAATAATACTGCTGAGTGCTGGTGGCTCACACCTATAATCCTAGCTTCTCAAGAGGCTGAAATCTTAAGGATCAAGGTTCAAAGCCAGCCCAGGCAGGAAAGTCCCCAAAATTCTTATCTTCAATTAACCACAAGAAAACCCGAAGTGGAGCTGCAGCTCAAAGTGGAACAGCAAAAAGAACTCAGGCTCAGCACCCAGGCCCTCAGCTCAAGCCACACAATTGACCAAAATAATAACTATTAGGTAAATTAAATTGCCAGCGAGGACAGACAGCAGCACGTGGTGTTCAGGCAAGGGAAAGGTTTCTTTGCAGGCTGTCTCTGGTCAAGTTGGAAGCCCACGGATCGAGCCACAGCTGGCACCGACTTATCAACGCCACGAGCGGGAGAAGGTATGGCCATATTAGATGCGGATATGGGGGGCGGGGAGAGGAGGGGGGGAAGGAGGAGAGGGGGTGAGGAAACGGCCTCCAAGTGTGCCAGTTACCTAGGTGATGCAGGTACTGGGCAGAGACTTAACCAAGAGGAGGGAGGAGTCTGCTCCTCTTTCCCAGGGCGGACCTTACAATAACAATAATAAAATCATAGGAAAATCCCAATGCCTTACAGGAAAGAAAATATGATTACAGTACAAAAACCAGGCTAACCTTGAAATAGTTAAGGTGGGGCTGGGATTGTGGCTCAGTGGTAGCGTGCTTGCCTAGGCCCTGGGTTGGATTACTCCATACCACGTAAATAAAAACAAAACAAAAAAGTTCATTAAATAAATCATGTTTTTAATTAACAAAATAAATAAAGGTGATTTTCAGCTCTTAGACTAAACCCAAAGACAAAGCAGAGCAAACAGTTTCAGAATAGAATATAAATACTATTGATGTTAACAATGTACAAATTCAACTGATGGAAGATCACTTGACAGGAGGTTCAAGGCAGCAAGCCAATCTAAAAGAAAGGTAGAGGCAGACATGATCTCAACTCATAGTGAGTGGCTTACACCTATAATCCTACGCAGGAGGCTGAGATCTGAGGATAGAGGTTCAAAGCCAGCCTGGGCAGGAAAGTCCTTGAGATTCTTATCTCCAATAAACCACTAGAAAACCGGAAGTGGTGCTGTGGCTCAAGTGGTAGAGTGCTTACCTTGAGCTGAAGAGCTGAGAGAGCGTCCAAGCCCAGAGTTCAAGCCCCATTACCGACTATATATATATATATATATATATATATATATATATATATATATATATATATATATATACAGTAGTAAGTTCAAATGAAACTTCTAAAAGAAATGTGTCATGACTTCATTAAATGATAGAGGAAATTAAGGTATTGGGTGGTAATAGTAGATCAATGGTAAAAATTCAAGAGCTAATGTCTACAGAAATGAAAAACAAAAATACATTTACCCTTCTCAAAAAAACACAACCATAAACATTTTGATTATCTGGGCATCAGTGGCTCACATGTAATCTAGCTACTCAAGAAGCTGAGATCTGCCAGCCTGGGCAGGAAAGACCATTAGACTCTTATCTCTAATTAAGCCCCCCAAAAATAAAACAACTACACAAGGCCAGAAGTGAAGCTGTGGCTAGTGTAGTAGAGCACTAGGCTTGACCAAAAAACAAACAAAAGCAACAACAACAACAACAAAAACACCTCAGGCATAGTACCCAGGCCCTGAGTTCAAGCCCCAGCATTGGTCCCAAAAAACAAACATTTATTTAGAAATATGAAATTAACATCAATAAAACAGTAATAAGACTAAAAATGGCTGCTTGTGGGAAAACTACAGAAATTTGGATAGGGTGAGATAAGGAAAATCATGTGAGATCTGTACTCTTACATTATTAGCCAAGATAAATAAATGTTATCAGTTTTGAAGTGGAGATCCTGGGTCTAACCAGTGCCATCTTGGCCATGTGGAAGAGAGGGAATTGAGTTTAACTGGCACCAAATTGTCTTATGGTGGGGGAAGGGGAAGTCCCACCTCCCAGGTGATGGGTGTGTCTGTATTCCTAGAGACAGAGGTGAGGACTTGGATGATAGGTTACTGTACTTGTCAATCCTGTGCCTTGAACTTGGGAGTCACTCGAGTTTCCTGTGACCCTGCCCCCTATAGCTCAGATGCCATTATGCCATACCACCCGTCTCTGTGTTCATGTCTCTGTCTCCTGGCGCTCCTCCCACTTCAGCTCTCCATTGGAGCCGATCTGGTTTGTTGGTATTGTTTTTCTGCTTTTTCTTTCCTCTCTGGCTCTCATGGCTCAGTTTTCTAACAGTGTTAGGTGCATTTGCGGGGCTGCAGATCTTTGTGGCAAGAGTCCCATCTGCAGATCGCCAGCACTCCAACACAGGTTCCAAATCCCACATCTCAAAATGTGACTTCTCTGTTTTCTTGACATACAACAATTTCTTTTAAGTTTTTTCAAGAACTCTGAAGTTTTCTATGAGCCCACTACCAAATTTCCTTTAGGCCCTTTTTTCATGTACAGATCCTAATTCTCATGAACTGATTCTGAGTCTCAGTGTCAAGAGGTCATTGGGCACAACCTCAGTCTTTTCATAGATCTTGCTGTGAACACCATAAGGGTCAAGGGCCTTTAATAGCAGTCGGAGTTTATATACTAGCTTTCATCTGAAGACTAAAATGTATGTTACAACATTATCTCACCACATTCTCTGGGGAAGGTAGGAGACAGTGGCTATTAACCCCATTATACACATGGGAAACTAGAGAACTCTCATAACCAACCTGCTAGATTGGTTCTATCATTCTGACTTAAAGGAGTAACTTCTGGGCCTTAGGAACCTTGTAAGGGATTCTGAAAGATTTAACCTTGTTCGTTTGAGGATCTTTCTAAGACATTATGAGTGGGCTTAATTATGGGCTTCATCTTTTCCCTTTTCTTCTAGCTGAGTGATCCAGGGCCAAGGGTAAAACCATGGGGAAGGGGATTAATTCAGAGAGTAGGTGAGGATCAAGAACAAGAAAAAAAGAAATAGACTTTGTGAGCAAAGACTTGTCCATTCGCTAAGAGAATCAGAAAGGGTGTGTAAAACTTCCCATATACTCAATGCCAAGGAGAACTCAAGGAAAGGTAGAACTAGTGCTCTTTCATTGGTAGTTTACAGCTTACCTGAATAAACAATATGGAACCAGTGTGCACTGGAAGATAGAAACAGAACAGCAATGTAGTAAGATTTTAAGAGAAAATAAGACAGGCAAAGGCTTGAACTGGTGTTTTTTTCCACTTTCTTTTTCTTTCTCTCTCCTTCCTTACTATTGCTAATTGCACCCACAATCGGCTTGTTGCCTGAATCATTTCCATTGCACATATTCCTGAAAATTTCTCTTTCAGCATCTTAGATTAATTTTGTAAAGTTTCCTTTGTTATAAATATTTACCCCTTTGCCTGGAGCCTGCTTTTATCATGACTATGCCACATCTTAAATATGAAAGGGAGACCATCATCCACTCGAGCTGCAAGTCCACAGATGGACTTACGATGGACTTCCAGTCAAGCAAGACATGAAGCAGTAGATCACCAAAAGTACTAACGGCCACATGGCCTTGGTCTTCATCAAGGAAGAAGTGTGCTACATCCTCAGCACTCTCAGTGCCTGTAAAGGAGGACCAGGAGACAGGAAGTCAAGAGAGTGATTCAGTTGGAACCCAAAAAGGAATACTCCCTGATCTTTCCCCAATGATGACACTGGGTCAGATGAAAGGAAATCATGTGAATTAATGCATGCCACCTACAGTCCATATACACATCAAAAGACAGGACCCTGGTCTCCATTTTCTGAAACAAGAACAGCTAGTGACATATGACAAAGCAGAGTTCCCTGGTTTTTCTGTTGCTGGATTAGTGCCCTGGTTGGGTATTAAATAAGCCCCAAAGGTTGTGTGTTGAGGGCTTGATCACCAGCCTGTAGTGATACTGGGAAGTGGTGGAACTTTTAGTGAGTGGAGTCTAAGGGGAGGAAGTTGGGTCTTCGGTGGTAAGGACGTGGCCTTGAAGAGGATATTGGGACTCCAATACCCTGTGTCGTCCGGGCTCCTGCTTGCCATAAAATGAGCCTCCTCCCTCACATACTCCCCCACCCTGACGTTCTACCTTACCGCAGGCCCAGAGACAAGAGAGCCAAGCAACCATGAACTGAAACCATGATCAAACTAGACCTCTCCTCCTTTGATTTTCTCAGCGGTCACAGTGATAGGAAGTAGATTATAACAGCTACTCCCAAACCTTCTGGACTTCCCCAGCTTTTTAATTCCCTATCTTTGCACATGTATTCTGCTCATTTTGCTAAGTACAAAGATCCACACACCTAACACTCTTCCTGACACTCAAGAGAAGACTGATTAAGCAAAATTAAGTAAATCCAAGTTCATGCACAACTTTATTCTTTCTCTGCCAGTAATGGAGCTTGACTTCAGGGTCTTGGCACCATCCCTAGCTTTCTCACTCAGGAATGGCACTCTACCACTTGAGTCACAGCTCCCCTTCCAGCTTTTGCTGGTTAATTGGAGTAAAGAGTTTCTCAGGCTTTCATGCCTGTGTTGCTTTAAACTGTGTTTCCCAGATTAGCCTCTTGCTTAGCTAGGCTTATAGAAGTGAGCTACCAGATCACAGTCACAGCTCTTTTTTTTTTTTTTTTTTGGCTAGTCCTGAGGCCTGAACTCAAAGCCTGGGCACTGTCCCTGAGATTTTTTTGCTCAAGACTAGCACTCTGTCACTTGAGCCACAGTGCCATTTCTGGCTTTTTCTGTTTATGTGGTACTGAGGAGTCGAACCCAGGACTTCATGCATTCTAGGCAAGCACTCTACCACTAAGCCACCTTCCCAACCCAGCTCTTTTTTATATATCCAAATAAAACTGAATTTATTCAATATTCTAGTAAAAGTTTTAATTTTTCTAGCAGCATAAAAAATATAAAGTAATTTGTTGATCTCTAATTTATTAGTAACTCCTATTTGCCATTTATTCTCTAATAGTGCTTTTTACCTACATGACTTTTTTTGTTTTGTTTTGTTTTATTCCATTTGGGGGAAGGGTTGCTTGTTTGTTTTCCCCTAGCTTCTACAAAAAGAGAAAAAATGACAATTGACTTTGTGAGACTGGCTTGTGCTGATCTCTGGTTCCATTCATTTTCTACCTCATATCCATGAGGCTAAATAAAGCTTCACTGTATGCATAGGCATATGTACATATATTGCACTTTCTTGATCTGTTGATGGGCTCGTAGGCAGATTATACATTTGGCTATTTTGAACAGTGCCAGTATAAACACAAATTTCTATAGCAAGCTGACTTTGATTTTCTTGGGCACATGCTCAGAAGTGATATACTGAGTCATAAAGTTCTATTTTTTTGAAGAACCTCATGGTTGCCATAGCAGCTGGACTAATTTGTATCTCATTAGCATTTGCTATGGTTTATTTTTTTCATGATAGCTATTCTGATTTGGGTGATTTGTTGTTGTTGGGTTTTTTTGGGGGGGGTCCAGTCGTGGGCCTGAACTCTAGGGCTGGGTGCTGTCCCTCAGCTCTTCAGCTCAAGGCTAGCACTCTAACACTTGAGCCACAGCGCCACTTCTGGCTTTTTGCTTATGTGGTGCTGAGGAATCGAACCCAGGGCCTCATGCATGCAAGGCAAGCACTCTACCACTGAGCCACCTTCCCAGCCCCTGATTTGTTGTTTTGATTTGTGTTTCCCTGATGGCTAAGGATGCTGAACATTTCTACAAGTATTATTGGCCATTTGTACATCTTCTTTTGAAAAGAGTTTGTTCAATTAATTTGCCCATTAATTGGCTAGACTCTATTTCTAGTTCTGAATATTGTCTGCTGTTGGATAAATATCATCCTGTAGTCTGTCTCTTTATTCTGTTGGTTACTTCAGACCTTACATTTGGTATTTGTTTGTTTGTTTGTTTGTTTTTGTCAGTTGGAAGCTTTGAATTCTGGACCTGGGCGATGTCCCTCAGCTCTTCAACTCAAGGCTAGCACTCT
The DNA here is from genome assembly GCF_024711535.1 of Dipodomys merriami. NCBI lineage: Eukaryota > Metazoa > Chordata > Mammalia > Rodentia > Heteromyidae > Dipodomys > Dipodomys merriami. The sequence goes on from NW_027205381.1 coordinate 8,789,081, forward strand.
ACCACTTAAGCCACAGTGCCACTCCCGGCTTTTTCTGTTTATGTGGTGCTGAGGAATCGAACCCAGGGCCTCATGCATGCAGGGCGAGCACTCTACCGCTGAGCCCCCTCCCAGCCTTTGTGCTGGTTTTGTACTCTATGAAAGGTAGAAATCCAGTTTTAATCTTGTACATGTGGAAACTCAGTTGTCTTATCACTGTTTGTTAGTTAAGCTATCTTTTCTCCAGTGTTTGTTTTCAGTGACTCTGTCATGAATCAGGTAGCACTACCCACTTGAGGTGAATTTTGGGTTTTTTATTCTATTCCATCAGTCTGTTGCCAGTCTATGTATGGATACTGAGCAGTATTTATGTGGTTTGAAAAGAGGAATTGTGATGCCTCCAGCATCGCACTTTTTGTTCAGAATTGCTTTAACTATTCAGGATCTTTTGTATTTCATGTAAGATTTTGAATTTTTATTCTATTTCTATAAAAAATGTTATTGAATGGTTTGCTATCACCAAGGAAAAGACCATTAGGGGCTTGTTGATCTTCTATGTCCCCTCACTCAGGGTTATGGCCGTGATTTAAACCCATCATTTAAGAGAAGAGCAAGATTGTGAATAGAAAGCACCCAACATTTTTACTCTGTGAATGAGAAGAATCTAGTGACACAAAAGTGACAAGAATCTAAGAAGAGGAAGTGTCGCTGTAGCTCAAGTGGTAGAGCACTCGCCTTGAGTTGAAGAGCTGAGGGACAAAGCCCAGGCCCAGAGTTCAAGCCCCACGACCGACAAAAAAAAAAAAAAAGAATCTAAGAAGGAAAGAGTAGAAGAAAAAAGAAACTACAAAGAGATCTAGAAAACCCAGGAATTTACAGAAAAGCAAAGACAACAGAAAAAAAAAAAAACAGCAAGGCATCCTGAGCTGGTGCATAGCGCTTCCAGTAAGGGAGAGGAATCCATAATTACAGCACCAAGTAAAAACAGAGGGTCCCTCAAAGGGATCATCAGATTCAGCAGCAAGAAAAGTGAGTACAACCAGCAAGCCTTATGCCCAGCTCAGGGACTCAGAAGGCATATACTAATCTGTTGTGAGGGGCTGGGCTTCAGGAATCCTAGACAATCTATGTCTCTTGTGTTCCTGAGAGTGACAGAAAGTTGTCATCTTGAGACAATGTCTCCAGAAGTCCAGGGTTAAAAAAATCACTACCTGCATCTGTACTCTCTTAAAAAAAAAAATCACTACCTGGTGTTTGCCTTGCATGCATGAGACCCTGGGTTCGATTCCTCAGCACCACATAAACAGAAAAAGCTGGAAGTGGCACTGTGGCTCCAGTGGTAGAGTGCTAGCCTTGAGCTGAAGAGCTGAGGGACAGTGCCCAGACCAAGTTCAGGCCCCATGACTGGCAAAAAAAAAAAAATCATTACCTAATGATGCATAGGAAATACTGCCATAAAACATGGGTACGGATCAATTACAAGAAACATACCAAGGGAGATCAGAGTGGACGGGTGTGAGTAGGAAAAAGTGAGTTATAAGAAAGAAACCACACTGCAGTCAGGAGGCCAGGATGCAGGAGCTCGCATAAGCTAAACTGGACACTGCAGTCCCCGAGAAACCAAGACAAATCAGGTTCCAGTTGACTAGGTCCCGCTAAGGACCCTTTTCAGGATTGTGGACTGCTTAGTTTTATTTTTTTTTCAGGTAAGGGGTAGGTTTATTCAGTAGACCTGCTGGCACCAGGCCATGTTGGCCCTCCACTTGGTGGGGAAAGGCCTGGGAAAGACCTGGGAAAGAGCTGGGAAAGAGATCTGGGAAAGAGCTGGGAAAGAAAGAGAGCTGGGAAAAGAGCTGAGAAGGAAAGAGCTGAGAAAGAGTGTCTGGGCCTGGGCTAGGCCTTATCTAGGGTATGGGCGGAGAAAGGTGTGGCCACATCAAATTCAGATGTGACCTCAGCAGATGCAGATGTGACCTCTTCCTGGTGTGCCAGTTGCCTAGGTAACACAGGTACTGAGTGGAGACTTTGCTGCAAGGAGGGTGGAATCTGCTCACCATCCAGGAGCGGACCTTACATTCCAGCCTTTTAATAATCACGAAATAGGGCACAGATTCTCTCTGGCTACTTCCTGCCGACAAGGAACATTGACAATAGGGGTAAAAGGCTGGAATTTGGTCCCCTCCCATAGAAGGCAGTGAGCAGCAGCTGTCCCTTGGTGGCATGAGTCCTCAGATGAAGTCTGGGAAAAGTCTCATGAGGCATTGGGGGGCTGGAAAAAAAAATACTAGAGAGCAAATAAATGGCAAGAGGAAGAACTTGGGGCTGAAAAATGTTGGTAGAAATGTCCCTAGCTACTTCTGACATCTGATGAATAGGTAGAGGAGAAGCCAGGTAACAAAAGCAAGAATATAAATTCCTGTCCAGTTAATAGGTAGACAGGTATGGACACTAGATGGGCAGGCTTCTTACTTCTATTGACCTCTGGCTCTGATTAATTTTGAAAGGGCATGCACAGAGTTGCTGATGTGACATTATCTCCTCTTACTTCTCTCCATGGTCCCTTGTTCCCCAGAAGCAAAGAGTGTCTGATATAGTCCCAAGCTCCCATGGAAAATTCAGGAATAGAGGAGGAAATGTTTTAACAGTAATTTCAGGGGAAAAGAGACAAAAATTTTAACATTCATCTCATTTGTTCATTCTGAATATCAAAACTGCCTGTTAACAAAGAAAGTATTGTTAAGTAGAGGTTCTTCAGGCTCTTAGCATCTTGCTAAGTGGTATTATAAATAATATCACCCCTTAAGAGAAGGGAAGTTTCAGAAAAAAATTGCCCACAAATATGGCTGATGCACAAGGAAGCAGACAAAAAGTAAATTATAGATCGTTTGAACAGTCTGTTCAATAGGATATAATGTGGACAACATTTTTAAATTTTTAGGCATAAAAAGTGAAGTGGGTAAATTAATGTTAATATTTATTTTAATTAACCTAATATGTTCTTTCAACATGTAACAATACATAAAATGTTAGGATATTTTATATTTTTTATCTTTTTATTACAATGGTGATGAACAGGAGGGTTACAGTTACATATGTAAGGTAAGGAGTACATTTCTTTTTAAACAGTTACCCCCTCCCTCATTTTTTCCCTCTTACCCCTCCCTACTCCCTTCCCTCCCGGAAACATTTCCAACATAGTGTCAAAGGAATATCATTGTTGCATTACTTCATCCTTTGTCCTGCTGTTTCTGTGATTCCATTTACCTTCCATGGATCAGATAAATTTCTATACAGGACAAAGGGTACAGAACACTAACACAGAAGAAAAAATAGAAATAACTGCATGCAGGCATGATAAGAACCTTTTTTCCCCAATACTTGGAGTTCATGTTGCTATGCTTCATTATATATGGTTCTATGCACTTATCAGTTGGGCTATTGAGATCCCCTGCTAAGAATATCATTGACATATCCTACTTAACTCCACTGTGTATATATACTGTAAGGTATATTAAATAGGTAGGTTTCATTAGGTAGCTGATGAAGAGAACACCACTTGCTATTCAGGCAGGAGAAGTCCCTCCTAAGGTCAGAGAGGAAGCATGTGACTAGAGGTGGCCCAGGCTGTTACCCAGCAGGAGGAGAAGGTGACTGCTTCCAGGTCTGCCAGTTACCTAGGTAACAGATACTGGGTGGAGACGTAGCCAAGATGGAAGGAGGTGTCCCTGTGCAGACCTTACAATCCAGCCCTTCGATAATTATAAAAAAGGGTGAATATTCTCTCTGGCTACTTCCTGCTGGCAAGGGGCATCGACATTAGGAGTAAAAGGCTGAGATATGGTCCCCTCTGGGAGAAGGCAGCAAGCAGCAGCTGTCCCTTGGTGGTGTGAGTCCTTAGATAAAGTCTGGAGAAATCTCATGAGGCATTGATGGACTGAAAAAAAATACTAGAGAGCAAATAAATGGCAAGAGGAAGGACTTGGGGCTGAAAATGTTGGTAGAAATGTCCCTATCTGGTGACTAGGTAGAGGAAAAGTCAGGTAACAAAGGCAAGAATGTAAATTCCTATCCAGTTAGTAGGTAGACAGGTATGGACATTAGATGGGCAGGCTTCTTACTTCTACTGACCTCCAGGCTCTGGTTAATTTTGAAAGGGCAGGCACAAAGTGGCTGATATGACATCATCTCCTCTTACTCCTCTCCATGTTCCCTTGTTCCCCAGACTGGTTGAGTCTAGGTGCTTGTTGCTGGGATGGCTTGTCCCAGTTGGTATTCAAGGAGGATTGAACTCAAGGCCTGGGCACTGTCCCTGAGCACTTCTGCTCAAGGCTAGCACTGAACCACTTTGAGTTATAGTACCACTTGCAGTGTTTGCTGGTTCAAGACAAGAGTCTTGAGCCATGTTTCCAGCCTGGCTCTTTGCAGGTTAGTTGGGAGATGGAGTCTAGGGATTTTTCCGCCCGGGCTGGCTTTGAACTGCAATCTTTGTCACAAAAGCCCTTTATTATTTCCAATTAAAGCAACAAGGAGATCAAATAGAATAGAGCCTACCTGGTCCTTATCAAGAATTGACCAAAAATTATTCTGCAATGACAAAACTTGTTAGATGTGATGAGAATTTTAGCACAGATATGCCTAGAATTTTAGAACCACGTAGTTAATAGTAGAATACACAACACAAAACAAAAAAGGCAAAACTCAAAACCTAAAATTTTTGACAACAATGTGTAGACGTCTTTGCTAACAAAGCACATCAGATGGTTGGGCCTCAGTTACCAGGGCTGTGAAAAGAGCAACTTGTTAGCAAGGCACCTTAGAATGGATGGATGGAGTAGTAAGCTTGGTGGAAGGTTAAGGGTCAGATGGGGCCAAACCCTTAACCCACCATGTGGCCAAGATGGCAAACTCAAGATGGTGAATTTCTGAAAGAATGCAAAGAAACCCTGAACAAATAGATCAAGCCTACATTGGCTAGCCTTTGAGAGGGAACCTAGAGGGGGGTCCCCGGGACCCAGCCTGTGTTGCATTCTTCAGGGCACAAGCCAAATGTTGTAGAAAAGAGAAAGGGACAGATAGGGAAAGTTGGACATGAATGACAGAGAGAGAGCAAAGAGAGCCTGAAATTAAACAGATTTCTGATCATTTACCATTGCAGTAGCAAAAACTGTGTATATCTGAGAATGGCATAAAATTAGGCTCTCTGGCTTTCCAGGGAGTGCAGGAGGCATTTCAAAGGGGTTTCACGGTTCGGGCATGATTCGCAGCACCCCATTAAATGTGTAGGAGAGTCAGTCTGGTGAGTGAAGGAGAGCTGACCAGGCAGAAGTGGCATCCTGACTTCCCCCAGAGCCCTCTAGAGAGAAATGGCCGAGCCCCCAAAACCAAGCGTCCTAGGCTTCAGAGGTGACCGGCCTTTCAGCTAAAGGCCATAGGAGCTCTCTAGCATGGCGCCACATCTGGACAGAGACTGAGCAACCGAGAACTGTAGAGAGTAGATTCACTCACCAGAGTAGAGAAGTGGTGTGGACATGGATGTGAAGGCCAGCAATGGTATCGATGCGCTGTGTCCACAGCAGACAGACAGATTCGCAAAAGGCCATCGGAACTGTGGGTATTCCTCAGAGCAAAAAAGGGGAAAAAAAGAAAAAAGAAAAAAAAATGGAGAGGAATCCCACCTATCCTGACTTTAAGCCCTTCCTGGGTTTCAGCACCATTTATGTTAGGTTTTTAAAAAGAGGTAGCCGAGTAAGAACAGCACCACGCACATGGTATTCAGGTAAGCGGTAGGTTTATTCAGTAGACCTGCTGGCACCAGGCCATGTTGGCCCCCTACTTGGTGGGGAAAGGCCTGAAAAAGAGCTGGGAAAGAGCTGGGAAAGAGAGAGAGCTGGGAAAAGAGCTGAGAAGGAAAGAGCTGAGAAAGGGACTACTGCTTAGTTTTATCACAGAGAGCTCTGGCTGGCACTGGAGCCCAGGGAAGCTAGCAACTTCAGGACTGGCTCAACTCATCATGGTTTGAGAAGAACTGCAAAACATGTCCTGATTGTCCTGGTGTTTCATGAGGAAGCCTGTTACACCTGTCTCTACAATTCCCTAGACATAAATGATAAATAAGTGATAATAAGTAAATGATTAGTAGTAAACATTTTATCAGTTATAACTAATACCAAAATCATAAGAACTTATCATCACTATAAATGATTGTTAACTTGTCTAATGTTTTCAAAAGAACCCTTGCAAGGTAGCATGCCCTCAAGAAATAGAAATGGAGTTGCTGAGGAGTAAAATTTTACCAAATGTAAAATTGTAAACTAAATAAGAGACTATGTTCTGCTGCCATTACCACAGCTCTTGCCTCTCTCTGGGTTCTCTCTCTCTCTCTCTTCCAAGACCTAGGCTCCCTCTAATGGTTATATTTGGCTACAAACTAATTCAAGTTCACCCAGAATCAGATGTGATGTCTCCCATGGGGCATGAATGGGGCCTGGCATCTCATGCTGGTGGCTCACACCTGTGATCCTAACTACTCAGAGGTTGCGATCTGAGGATCCCAACCCAGGTAGAAATGTCTGTGAGATCATTATCTTCAATTAACTACCAAAAATCTGGAAGTGGAGATGTGGCACATGGCAGATCACAGACTTGAACAGAAAAGCTGAAGGACAGAACCTAGGCACTGAGTTCAAACCTTAGTACCAACACACACACACACCTGCACACACACAGAGACATACAAAGTGCAATCCAATTCAAATTCCTCATGGCTAATCATTGAAAAAGAACCCAGTGTAATTTGGAGAAGAGGAGGGCAGTTCATTAGAGATGAGTCTCATAGACTTTCTTGCCTAGGCTGGCTTCAAAGCACAATCCTTAGATTTCATGTAGGATTATAGGCATGATCCACTGGCACCCTGCATGTTTTGGGGTTTATTTTGTTTGTTTGGTGGTGGTGGTGGTGGTAGTGGTGGTGGTGGTTGTGAGGCTTGAACTCAGAGCCTGGGCACTATCCCTGAGTTCTTTTTAATCAAGGCTAGCACTCTACTACTTTGAGCCACAGACCCACTTCAGTTTTTGAGTGGCTAATTGGATATAGGAGTCTCTGGGACTTTTCTTTCCAGGCTGGCTTCAAACTGGGATTCTCAGATCTCGGCCTCCTGAGTAGGATGGATTACAGGCATGAGCCACCTGTACCTGGCTCCTGCATAGTTTTTTGTTTGTTGTTTTTCTTATTTTGTGCTGGTTCTGGGGCTTAAACTCAGGGTGTTGCTCCTTAGCTTTTTAGCTCAAGGCTGGTGCACTATACTTGAGCTACAGCCCCACTTCCCCAAAATAAATTTTTAAAACATGTGTTGCCAGGTGCTGTTGGCTCACATCTGTAATCCTAGTTGCTCAGGAGGCTGAGATATGAGGATTGCAGTTCCCAATTCACCAGCCCAAACAAAGACTCGTATTTCCAATTCATCAGGGAAACAAAAGAGAAGTGAAGCTCAAGTGGTAAATTGTCAGCCTTGAGCAAAAAAGTCAAGTGAAGCATGAGGAGCTGAGTTCAAGCCCCAGGAATAGTGCGCCTACACGCGCGCACACACACACACACATACACACACACACACACACACACACACACACACACACAGAACAAGAACAACAAACACATATGTTAACACTGGTTCAATACTGTCATGAGAGGCTGAGTTAACAAGATTCAGTTCATTCTTCTTGGTCCAGAAGAACAGCACAGTTACAGATTACATTTGTCTGCAACACCAGTAGTGTGAGATAATAGTTACTTCCACATATCCTATCAAGGGAGCCTCTCCCTCCCCCCAGCCCACTCCCCTGGCCTGGCACAGGAATGAGAATTGCCACCCAATCCACCCAATCTGGAAGAAAGAAAACAAAATAGCTCCTCCTCTCAGATTACTATTGTGATACGATATTTGTTGCTGCTAGTGCTCAGAAGAAAGGATATTTGATTGTCACAAGCCAAAGATGTAGTGAAGAATAGAGGGCTGCTGTATTTGTAGAGCCAACTCCTTCAAAAACAGTAAACAAATCTGCAGTTCCCAGGGCAAAAGTGGAAAGGCAGTTCCCATTAGCCTTCCTTTTTTAAAGAATTACATATATTCTTTTTTTCTTTTTTTTCTTTTTTTTTTTTTGGTCGGTCATGGGGCTTGAACTCTGGGCTTGGGCACTATCCCTCAGCTCTTCAGCTCAAAGCGAGCACTGTACCCTGGAGCCACAGTACCACTTCCTGTTTTCTAGTGGTTTATTGGAGATAAGAGTCTCACGGACTTTCCTGCCCTAGCTGGCTTTGAACTGTGATCCTCAGATCTCAGCCACCTGAGTAGCTTGGATTACAGGCATGAGCCACCAGCGCCCGGCTCTAAGGAATTACATATATTCTTAATTTCTTATTTAATTATCCAGTTTATTAAAGGAAGGTGACTTATACATAGGTATCTTGTGCCTCAAAATCCAAAATATAACCAGGCCTGTGGTTGTAAGACTTTAATCCCAGTACTCGGGAAGCTAAGGTAAGAGGATCAGGACTTTAAGACCAGCCTGGATTACATAGCAACACCTGTCTCTTAACAAACAAATAAAAAAGCCAAACTAGAAACTAATAAAATCAAAATAGATATTTCTAAAGCATTTCATCTCCAGTCCCGAATTTGAAAAATAATCCAACAGATCTGCTATGTAAGCATGAAGACCTACATGTTTGTTTGTTTGTTTTTTCTCTGCTCCACTGGGGAGCTCCATCTACACACATAGTAAAATGGAAGGAAATAGAGGTGTGGGAGCTATGTGAACAGGAGAGGCTTGAACTCTAGAACACCTGCAGAGGTGGGTCACTCAGGTGAATCTCACAGAGCCCAAACACATCAGCAAGGCACAGGAACTACAGTTACTTGGTTTGAAAGATGGGGGTAAAAGATAAAGCTGGGAATGTCTAGTAGATAAATCAGCTCTTAGAAGGTCTGCATCTACCCAGCAGACAAGAGAACAAAGAGGATAAAGAATAACAGAAAAGGAACTGTTACAGACTAGGCCTGGAGCGCGCCGTACGTGCTCTACTGACCAGATTATAACCCATGGCTGTGCCTCCTCACAGGGGAGGCTGGTAAATGTAGCTAAGCTCTGTATCCAGGAGGAAAAGGGTCACGACGAGTAATGAGAGCAAATTATTGAGTTCTGGCAATGATAGAATCCCCTGCCTATTTGCTATGCCTCTTTAGTTTCTAGTATTGAATGTTTGCCTAATTCTAGAATCCTTGGGGAGCTAACAGATATGATATCTCATGGTGTTTACTCTGGTTTTCCCTACTTACATACATAAACTATTTAATAACCATAATAACTCTGTAAGATATTATTACTGCTGTCCCCATTTTGCACATGAGAGAGTTGAGGCCAAGAGAAACATGTCACGTAAGTGGTGGAGCTGAGAAGAGAAATATAGTTCCGAAGTCTATGTCTTTCACCTAAATTCTCTCCTCCTCAACTGGACCTATACAGCATGCATGTGATTATCCCCTGAGCTGTTTCAAGTAAGGAAAAGCAAGTGTTCCCCTTCTTTCCTAAGAGCTGTCCAGGTATTTATGGTTTGAGATAGTACATTTGCAGTCTGAATCTTAACCAGGAAGTCAATTCTCCTTCCACAATACCTTTGGTGCACAGCAACAGTGAACCTTTCCATGATGTCCATCATTGGGACTGAACAGCCACCTTCTTGAGTATGTGGTTAGACTCCAGCAAGCCCACCTCCTTAGCAAGGCTTTACACCAAAACAATCTTAAACAACTCCCCAGAAAACACTATTGAGATGTAGCAATCAGCACTGCTGAGCATCATACTGATGGGGCACATTTTATCTGATGCTTCTTAACCAGTATCTTTCTAGTGATAGGTAGGATTTATGGGTAACAACAAGTTCTCCACAATCTTCAGTTTTGATAATCCTGTCATTGTGGTTCTATTTTAGAGATTAAGTAAATTGAGACTCAGATAGGTTAACTAACATCTGAATTACAGAGAGAAAAACATGTGTAGAAAGAATGTACAGAGCAGGGTTTTTACTGTCCATGTGTATGTTATTTGGTGCATAAAGTGTACTCATTGTGTAAAATGTTCAGGATGAGCCAGGCACCAGTGGCTCACGCCTATAATCCTAGCTATTCAGGAGGTTGGGGTCTGAGGATCATGGTTCAAAGCCAGCCTAGGCATAAAAATCCATGAGATTCTTATATAAATAAACTACTCAGAAAAAGCCAGAAGTGGCACTGTGGCTCAAGTGGTAGAGCACTAGTCGCAAGCACAAATAGGCTCAGGGACAGCACCTGGCACTCAGTTCAAGCCCTAGGACCAGCAAAAAAAAAAAAAAAATGCCCAGGATGATCAATAGGGTCTGGGAAAAGTGAAAGTCTGAATTTCAATGAGACCATTTCCCTAGCTGCACACTTACACCTCTTCTCCAATAAGGTGGACTGTAAATGTGAACAATACAGTGCATATATTGTTCCTGTCTTCCCAAGCCTTCATGAGGTTTTAACAAATCGAACACTTATAGTTGTGCCTCAAATTTCACATGCTAACATACATAGTCCTGAGGATAAACAAGTGTGTGTCTATACCATAATTTTATATGAGTTAAAGTTCTATGTGGTCCCTATGTTAACTACAAAACCTGGGAGAAATTGCTTACTTTCTCTGAAGCGCAGGTGTCTACCCTACAAAATGATAAACTTATCAAATTCTTATATATATTGGAAATCTATAACTCAGAAAAATTTGACTCAAATCTTAAGTTAAAACATATTTAATGACCTGCTTGAAATTCTGTTTTGTAACTGATGCATTTTCACATATGATGAGGAAACATTTCACCATCTCTCCTGCGGGCTCCTACACTACACTCATGGGAGCTGATGTAATGCTACTCTTGGGGAAAAAATTAATTATTTTTTTATCCTTATGAGGAGAGCCACTAAATAGTACAAAGAGATCATTGTCACAAAGAGATAAATCACAGTCATAGTTGTCAGTATGTGCCTCATTCAGAGGACCAGGTTGACGCTTCTGTGGGGGACCACCGTCCACTCTGTTCACACTCTACACTGCAGGAAAGCAGCCCTCCATGTGTGGCGGGCTCAAAATCACTCCAAAGGGAGAGAAGCTTCAGGAAGAGAGACTAGAACCCCTGAGCAGAAGGGAAGCACAGCAGAGAAATGCATGCTTCCCCATCGAGAACCTGTTCAGATCTTTCAAGAGCTTGGAAACCAAATAGCCAATACCTTATTAAAAAATAATTGTTGACTAGGAGGTAAAGTGTGTAATTATTTCTAACTTATAGACGAAGAAACTAAGGATTGTTAAACACACAGATAACCCTCTTAACACAGAATTCTTATACTTGCAGTTTTACCCAAGACCTGGGTATACCTGCAGAAATCAAGAAGGGTCTTTGGAAGTGGAAACCTCTTTGTACAACGACTTAAAGATAATTAAACCTGAATGCCATGGCTTATCCCTGTAATCCTGGGGACTCAGAGGGCTGAGAACTGAAGAGTTTGGTTCAAAGCCAGTCCAGCCAGAAAAGTCCACGAGACTCTTATCCCTAGTCAACCACCAAAAAAGCTGAAAATGGGGCTGGTTCAAGTGGTAGAGTATCAACTTTGAACAGAAAGCTAAGAGAGAGTGCCCTGACTCTGAATTCAAGCCTCAGTACCATCACAAAACAATGATAATATGTAATAAGAACATAAGAAAGAAAGAAAGAAAGAGAGCAAGAAAGAAAGAAAGAGAAAGAGAGAGAGAGAGAGGAAGGAAGGAAGGAAGGAAAGAACAAAGGAAGGAAGAAAGGAAGGAAGGAAGAAAACTTTAATAAGAGTTGAAAAAATGAAGAGTCTTTGGTAAAATTGAGAAGAATTTGGATTCTTTTGGAATCCATGTAGGTATACCCAGTATTAGAATTCCAAGGACAGATATCAAAAACCTTAGAAGTTCCCCATGTCCTCATTACCATCACTGCTGAGCCCTTATTGCTGCTGGTGGTTGCAAACTTCATCAATGAACAAATTGACAAAGAGGTTAGCCTCTGTGAGGAGGTTGGGATGACATGGCCAAAAAAGGAGAGTGTATTAAGGAAAAAGAATAAAGAAGAACAGAGTAGTCACTTGTTGTAACTTGCCCCAGGTAAGCACAGATAAATGCTCACAACATAAAAGCAAAAGTGGTTTACATGAACTTCTTACATAGGAACACATTCAGTGCCAAAATAGTTTAAAACTGTAATAGATGTAGGGCTCCAGACAGGGTTACTCATCATAGAATTATACAGCTCTGCTTTCTCACAGTTTTAGCAACATACAGGTCTTCACCATGTAGGAAAAACAAGAGTTAGTAGATTGTTTAAAGAAACTGACTTCTCTTGAGTAGAAAGGAGATACAGGAGATCAAGGATAAAAGGGGAAAGAAACAGAGCCACCAGCTCACCCCACTGTCATAGTGCCCCATGTGGCTGCCCTTCCTCCAGCAATGGGTCCCAGGACTGTCAGCTTCAAGGCCCAGTGGAGCAGATGGGAAGAACAAAGGATCCTCCACTCCCCTCCATGGGTGGCAGACAGACAAAATCCAACTGGAAACAAAGCACAGCTGGGAGTACCCTGCTCAACAGGGACCAGGACCTTGAGCAGGGCATCTTTGATATGATAGAAGTAGGACAAGGCAATGCCCCAACCTTCTAGTCAGTAACTGGGCCTTTCACAAGCTCATCTCACAGAATTGGTGATGCTGCACCACCACCAACATCCCAACCAGCCAGAGCACTCACAACCCTGCTCCATGGAAACCTCCTGTCAGAGGCACCAGGCATAGATCTACCTTCCCTAGGAACACAGAAGAAGTAATGCTGCTGAGAGAATTTGAACCACTATTCCCAAGTGGGAGGATCAGAGGAAAAGCCAGAGGCAACGAGGAAGAACAGAGCAGAGCCCCATTCTATAAGGGTAGTATTCCCTTACCAACGAGACTTCTGGGCAGAGCAAACTGTTTTGGTTGCTCAAATCATCCCACAAGGGGCTGCCCAGGAGTCCCTTCAATATCCAACTCCTGCCCTCCAAAAGGCAGCAGAGCCTACCCAGAGACACTGAGCCCTGAGATAGGGACTTTCTAGGACCACAGCTGGCCCACAGGGTTGCTCACGCTACTGGCTGTCTGTGCTAGAGATCTGTGTCCAAGATCTGCCCAGCATGCCTGTACCTCCAGCCCTTGCTCACCAAGTATCCGAGAAATTAAGAAGTCTGCGCCACTTCTGCTTACAGAGGGAGAGGGTTGGTGTAGAAAGCAAGATTCCACAGGGCCACAACCACATATTCCAAACCAAAAAGTAAGCACAACGCGTATGCTCTGATTACATAGGGCACAGAGGGCAATTATATGAAATAAAGTCATAATGAAGTCCCTCAGACCTGCTGAGCATGCTAAAGCCACAAGGTAAGGGAAATGCACAGATTCTAAAGACCACCTTCCCTATTATAAGCTAGGTGACCTTGGACAATTGAGAACATGTCAGTGGGCAATACGGTGATATCCAATGATCTAGCTGAGGGGCTGGGAAGGTGGCTCAGTGGTAGAGTGCTTGCCTTGCATGCCTGAGGCCCTGGGTTCGATTCCTCAGCACCACATAAGCAAAAAAAAGAAGAAGAAGAAAGCCAGAAGTGGCACTGTGGCTCAAGTGGTAGAGCGCTAGCCTTGAGCTGAAGAGCTGAGGGACAGTGCCCAGGCCCAGAGTTCAGGCCCCACGACCGGACCCCCCCCCAAAAAAAAGACTGTCCCAATGATGTAGCTGAATAATCTTGAACAAATTTCAACTCTCTGGGGCTATATTTATTGTGTAGGAAATTAAAGGGTTGAATTTCCAAGATTCCTCTGCAGAGCTAACATTCTCTGTCATGTGCCCAAAAGAACAATTATTTGGCCATGGTTTTATGTGCCAAATTTGGCTTCTGTGTGGTCCCTTTCAGCAAATGCAACCCCAGTTCCCATCTCCTCTTAGGAGAATCAGCCATCTTTCCTGGGAAGTGAGCCCAACTGAATGTTTTCCAACAGTTGCTAGGATATTCAACTATCAAGGGGCAAAAGCAGACACCTGGCTTTACAATCACTATCCAGGCACAGCCCTAGAAATGTAGAAACAGTGCCGGCTTCTCTAAGAAGCTTCCCTTGTCTGAATTTTTCCTTCACCAGCGGTCCTGAGAGGAAATGAGCAGATCCATGTTTGCATATCCATCTCGTCAATTATCTGCTGTGAGAAACTGAAATCCAACTGTGCAAGCTTGTGTCCTCCTGGAGCTGTGCAGCTATTACTCATGGGAATTCTGAAGATTAAATGAAATAAGATCTACCTTGTGCCTGGGGTAAGCAGCAGTCATTGTATGTGCTGCTGACTACCATGAGTCTTGGAATTTTATCATCACAACTGTCAGAGATCACAGCATGAAATTAATTTCCACAGTTTTCACCTCCTTCGTCCAAACAAAGGAAGCAGAGGCAGCAGCCCTGTCAGGCATCAGCTTTCTATAGTCTGGATCTTGGGTTTCAGGTAGAAATAAGACCCCAAATATGAACCTGCTTAAGCCATTGCTTATGAGTCACTGAGTGTTCTGTTAGCACAGCAAGCTGTCCCCAAAGACAGATCCTTAGCTGAACAAATGACTTCAGGCTTCCACTGTAGGAAGGTCCAGTAGTACACCAGGCCTCAGTAGCTGGGAATCTGGGGAGTGAGTGAGGAACTATTGGTGAGCCAGTTTGCAATCTCAGCATGTGTCTGAATCAGAACTCAGAACAGACCCAAGAGTGTTGGCAGGAATGCCCCCAAAAAACATATATGTGCCTCTTGAACTTGACCACTGCAGCTATCATCACCAATTTCTTGCTGAACTTTCCAAACAGGCAGGTGCTAGAGCTTTCCAAGATCTCAGACTTGGTCTATGGCTTTCTAGAAGCTGGACTCTTGGTTAGAGTGAGATTTACCTATCTTCCCTAGGTTGAAGCTATCTACCCCTGAGTAGATATCTTCAGCACCTAGGCCTGAATTCAAGTCCCAGAACCAGCACACACACACACACACACACACACACACACACACACACACACACACACATACACACACACACACACAATTACTGCCACGTGCAATCATAGCTACTTGGGAGGCTGAGATCTGAGGACTGTAGTTCAACCCAGCTTAGGCAGGAAATCTGTGAGACTCTTATCTCCAATTAACTACACAAAAGCCAAAGCCAAAAGTAGAGCTGTGACTCAAGTGAAGAAGGCCAACACACACACACACACACACACACACACACACACACACACACACACACACACACACACTCACATACACATATCATCATCATCATTATCATCATCATTTTCAAGATTACTAAAGTAAAATAATGGGGTTGGTAAATATTTTCTGTAAAAGACAAGATAGTAAACATGCCATTAGCACCACAAGCTGTGCAGTATTAACTCTGCCATATGTAAAGAAATGGGTGTGACTTCGTTGCCAGGAAACTTTACAAAACAGGAGATTTGCTGGATTTGGTCCACAGGCTTGTGTGCTGACTCTTGAGATAGGCAAATGCATGTTTGCCTTCCCTTTCATCCTTATTTTATCTGGCTGTTTCTCCTCTGAATGCCCAGTTTTCATTTATGTGTCTTCCCAGTGCCAGACACTGAATGCTCAGTAAATGTAGGGCAGGACTGAGACGCTAAGGCCCATGCATCTCCAAAGCTGGCTGCCTCTCTCCGTCTCTCCACCATAAATGAGACAGCTCATGGTCATGTGTGCAGAACATGCCAACCGAGACCCATGGTAGGGGGAAACAAGGCACAGAAGTGCTTGAAAGGCCTGGTCCACATGCCAAGCTATCAGGTAAGACAAAGCCACGTTACATGAGTTACTACTTCCCCACCCCTCCCAGCCATCTGTGGACATGCGTCCTCCAGATGGGCAGCAACACGGCATCGCTTCAGCAGGGAAGTCCCCCCATAGCACCCCTCAGTTACTTCTAGAAGACAGCCTTATGACATCAGTAAGGTGGTTGTTTCAAACCACGGCCAGTGCCAAGAATAAAGATTCCATTTGGGGAGAGCCAAAAGCCAAGCCACATCACCCAAGAGGCTCTCGTATCATAAGCCCCACATGAATTGCATTTGGTACTCTGAAAACTAAGATACAGAGCCTTGATTTTGTTTCTTATGTAACTAATGACTATTTCCCCATCTGTGTTATTTGCAGACTCAGCAAGCCCCTCAGGAGGGCTGGTTACAGCTTCTCTATGATGTGGCTCAAGACTATTCAGGGGCCTGTTTGGAAGCAGAGAGAGACACAGGGAGAGAAGGGGAACCTAGTAGAAATGGTTTCTACACTTTTCAGATCAAGGCAGATGGAGAGACACACAAAGAATCCTAGCCCATGCTTAGGTGAGTCCCTACTGCAGCTGAGGCCTGCATGCTTTAGAAAAAGAAAGCATGGGTTCTTCATGCAGAAACCAACAGAGGGAGCCCAGAGAGGAAGATATATGTGTGAGACTGCAGAATCCATAGGAATTTGCCAAGTAGAGACATAGACAGCTATGCTAAGGCACACGAGTATCCCCAAGCAAGATGTATGCAGGGAAAAGCAGTATATTATTAGCTTTTTCATGTGAAGAAGTGGTAGGGCAGCACCGGTGTGCAATCTGCAACCAAGTTCCAAACAACATTTTATGTCATGTGGATGATGAGTTTGGCTTTTACCCTTGAAGGGTTTGTCCCACAATACTTATTGAGCATTTACTACATGTTAGTAATGTTCCAGGCTAAGGGAACACAGTAGTAAATACAATGTCTGCTCTCGTAGGTCTTAATTCCTGGTTGGAAAGAGAGCATCAGTGAGCCCAACTGTGTATGTCACAGGTGAGTGGTGTTAAGGAAAATGATAAGGTAAAAGAATAAATACATGGTCAAATACCAGCTAGGCAGCCACTTAGCTGGATAAAAAGAATAATTTATATTGATATTTGGGGAAAAAACATTCCAGATAGAAAGAATCAAGTATTTTGAAAACCCTGAGTAGGCAGTATGTTTGATGGTTCCCGGAAGAGCAAGAACTCAGTGTCACTGGAGCCAGGTGGGAACAGTTTGGGGAGAATCAATGACAGATAATGGCAAAAAAAGAAACAGCAGCCACTGGCGGCAGAAGGCTATGTCAGTTCTGACCTGGGGCCATTGCTGCATTCTGGCCATCTCACCTTGGAGTCTGGATCGCTACAAGAACCACAGGGTGCCCCTTAGGGAGTTCTGGGAAAAACATTGCCATCCATCTCTTCCAAGAAGGCTCCAAAGCTCTTATTTGTCACCATCCCATTGGACAACAGAGAGCGTTGGCTCTCCTGAAAAACCAACAGAACAATCACAGCTCCTGATTCCAGACACCCATCAGGACTAGCACAGTCACCCCACATGGAAAGGGGTACTGAGCTATGTTCCAGGGTTTATGTGTACAAGTGCCTGAGACCCAATGCTGCCCCACAGCCAAACCCCCGCCCCTGGGGGTTGCCAGGTGTTCTGATTCCTCCCTTCTTACATGAGCTTTATACTCAAGCACTGAGTGGACTAGACAGCTCTATGGTGATGAAGTGTGTATAAACACATTCCGTGTAAGGATTTCTTTTCATTGAATGAAGGGAAACTATGAATTGGACTAGTCCACCTATTCATGCAGCAGTGCTACTCAGAGCACAGGCATCGGTAATAAGCGTAAGATTTGAGGAAGTACCTGAACTCCTTCCAGTCTCTGCATTTTTTTCTCCTCAGGTGTTGAGAACTCAGCCATGTTACCTGAAGACAAAGAAAAGAACTGAATGGAGTGAGTTATCTGGACCTCGTAACTCTTGCTCTCCTCTCCCATTGCTCAGCCTCAAGACTGTGAGAAATCCTCACAAGCAAAATCATTCCAACAAAAGACAAATTTGCACACCTTTTTTCTGCCAGTCCTGGGGCTTGAACTCGGGGCCTAGGCTTTGTCCCTGAGCCCCTCTGTGCTCAAGGCTAGTGCTCTAGCCACAGCGCCACTTCTGGCTCTTTCTGTTTATGTGGTAGTGAGAAATCAAACCCAGGGCTTTGTGCATGCTAGGCAAGCACTCTTCCACTAAGCCATATTCCCAGCCCCTGCATACGTATTGAAACGAAATACCTAAGCTAGAATCTTAGATGTATATATTTTAATCCCTTATTTTATAAATTTAAAATAGATGCCAAAGAGAAGTTAAGCTAGCTCTAAGTCATAGAGCTAGAAGATCTAGTTTGTGCCAGAACAAGAAGCAAAGGCAGGAGGAAATCTTAGACTCTTCACATGTTGAAGCGTAAAAGATGGCTGAGACAGAGGGCATGCTCGGCCGCTCACCAGGCATCTCTTGATACGGAATCAGCTATGACCACAGTCTAATAGGCAGCACTAGGCCGCAGAAACTCCACTGCGCCTGGCTACAACATGAAACTAATTAGGGCGCCTGAACCACACTTCCTACAGTCACCAAGATCTTGACTGATCATCAAATAGCCATGTATGTATCCTAAAGAGAAATACCCTTGCTACAGGGGGAAACATTCAGGAAACATACAGTTCCTTTTCTACCTTATCTTCTGGGAGGGCTGAGTGGGGAGACACACACCATGGCTCACTAACTGCGAGCACTTCCCTCCTCCAGGTCTGATGCTCTCTCTCTATAAAATGAGGAGTGGAGAGTGGCCCCTTCCTCATACTCAGCTCACTCCGCCCCCAGCACGGAGACACGCACTGCCCAAGCCAAGGTCTGTGGTTCTCCTTTACCAGATGCCATGTAACTAACTACTAGACCACAGTAAAGTCTCACAAAGTTTACAAACCAGCCAAGAGTCAGTCAGAGTTTGTTTGGCTGTATGTGTGCTTTGCTGTACAGGGAATTAGATGCATTTAGGAAGGGTGTGTGCCTCCAACTCCGGCACCTCTCACCACTCCCTGGACACACACTATCTTCCTTCGAACTCGCCACTTACACCATAAAGGCATCTGAGGTTAGTGAGACCTGGTGATACATGCTTGCCCTAGCATTGGGGAGGAAAAGGCAAGGAGATCGTGAGTTCAAGGACAGCAACCCGGACTTCATAGCCAGCTCCAAACTACTCTGGAGTATAGCAAGCTAAATGTCTCCAAAAATGGGCTTTCTTGGTTGTTGTTGGTGGTGGTGGTGGTGGTGGTGGTGTGTGTCTGTGTCTGTCCATGTAGGGGTGTGTGTGTATGTGTGTGTGTGTGTGTGTGTGTGTGTGTGTGTGTGTGTGTGTGTGTGTGTGTATGTGCACTCACACACACACACAATGGGTCTTGGGGCTTTAGCTCAGGGCTTGGGCAGTTTCCCTGATTTTTTATGCTAAAGGCTAGTGTTCTACTACTTGAGCCACAGCTCCACTTATTTCTCTTTTTTTAGGGGTAGGGGGTAGGGGCATAATTGGAGATAAGAGTCTCATAGGCTAGCTTCCAACCTGGATCCTCAGATCTCAAGCCTCCTAGGTAACTAAGACTATAGATGTTAGCCACCAGCTAAAAATATATTTTTTTAATTTAAAAATTAAGAGTTAATTGCTTTCATTAAAATTCAGAATACATCTGAGTAGCAGGCAGTTATCTTTCGTATCAATCAGTCTTCAGGACAGGTCAAGGTCACCTTTGTAGGAACTGGGGATTTCCTACTTACTTGCATCAGCAAATATCTTTACCAACCTTCTCACCAGGTGATTTGTTTTCATGAAGTTGAGTTCTTTGTTCCTGTGGACCTGTCATGCAAGTGGTCTTGCTCTGTCTCACACTGGTAGAAGATTTTGTGCTGAGCATTGGGATGAGAGCTGCTGGTTCACAGAGTTCAGAGCTCAGCAAAGCAAGAAGAATGTCAGGCTCCATACTGGCAGAAATAAAAAGGAAAAAGGAGTGAGTGGATTTGTTTACCTGGTAAGGCCACTGAAAGCTACAAAGAGGAGGCAAATCCATTTCTTAGCACTGCTATAATACATGATCCCACATATGATAGCTTTAAACACAGAAATGTATTTTTTTTAATTTTTGGGTCCGGTTGTGGGGCCTGAACTCTGGGCCTGGGTGCTGTCCCTCAGCTCTTCAGCTCAAGGCTAGCAGTCTACCGCTTGAGCCACAGGGCCACTTCTAGCTTTTTTCTTTTTGCTTATGTGGTGCTGAGGAATCAAACCCAGGGCCTCAGGCATGCAAGGCAAGCGCTCTACCACTGAGCCACCTTCCCAGCCCCAGAAATGTATTATCTTACAACTCTTGAAAGCCAACATCAAGGAGTCAGCAAGGAACCTGCTCTTCTGCAAGCCCTACAGCAGATCTGTTCCTCATCTCTCATAGCATCTGGTGGTGTTCCTCATTTGCGGCCCCATCACTTGATGCTCTGCTTCTTTCTTTTCTGGTGTTCTATCCATCACAATCCCTCAGACTTTATCATAGAGTTGTGTTCAGGGTCCATCCAGATAATCTGACACAAGCAATCAAGCAATTCCTGTTGAGATTTTTAACAGAATCCTCTCTTTTGCATGTAATGTAATATTCATAGGCTCCAGGGATCTGGTGACAAATACATCTTGGGAAAGGACATGTTTCCATTCCAGCACAGGAGCTGGCATTTGAGGTGGCCTCTGAAGGGTGAACAGGACCTTGCCTCGTGGCTAGGACGAAGGGCACATTCAAGGCCCAAGGGCAGGAAGTCCCGCTCTTGTGGGAGCCCTGCTACTCTTGTGGGAAGCTGTGTGTCAGATGATCTTGATGAAGGAGGGAAGTCAGGCTTTGAGACCATTGCATGAGGTGTGCATGCATCACATGTAGAGCCTGAGTTGTATGCTAAAGAATCATTTGTTAAGCACTTGAAGAGATTAAACACATATATTAAAGAGATTCAATAAAACTTTGACCCACAAAAGCTAGCATTCCCTTCATTACAAGAACATGCTCTTTCCCATGGAACTTGTTGGCAGCACACAAGTGCTGAGAGGCATGGAGGGGCCACTGTGTCCACAGATGTGACGTCTCTGGGACTGGAACCCCCAGCCAGCCCCAGTGTAAAAGGTTTGGCTCCTGGGCTGTGTGTCATCTCTCTTCTCAAGGGCAGCTTCATGGCATTGCTTACCTTTCTTTGAAAGTGTGGGTGGGGGGATCCACCTCCCGGAGGCTCCCGCCAGCAGCGAGGAGGGCAGTGTGTGAGACACAGAAAAACAAAAGCTGATAGAAGGTTTAAGGTAAGCCTCTGCAGCAGACACAAAGCACCAACCGGTGCCTGGCTTAGCATCAACTTTCTTAGTCAAGTATTTGTATAACTCAGCAGTTTGAGAACTTCAAATTCTTCGTTAAAATCAAGATCCTAAATTCTCCAAATGGTCTCTAAAAACTGTATTAGTCACATGGCTGTTTGATGATCAAAATAACAATCATGGCAGGGTGCCAGTGGTTCACACCAGTAATCCTAACTACTCAGGTGCCTGAGATCTGAGGATCGCAGTTCAAAGCCAGCCAGAGCAGAAAAGTCCATGAGACTCTTATCTCCAACAAACTACTCAGAAAAAGCTGAAGTGGCTCAAGTGGTAGACTGCTAGCCCTGAGCACAAAGAGGCTCAGAGACAGTGCCCAGGCCCTGAGTTCAAGTTCCAAGACTAGAAATAAATAAAATAATAATTAATGATAATAATAGTGATAGACACTCACATTTACTGAATTGTTGTCCCAGGACTTGTGCTAAACATTTTATCTGTATGATCTCATTTAACCCTGTAAAGCAGGTAGCATTGTAATATTACCTTATAGATAAGGAAGATCAAAGGTTCAGCCACTTGTCCCTCAAACAGTCAACAAATCTGTTTTGGACTTGAGCCTGATTCCAACATTGATTTTTTATTTTTTTTATTTTTGGCCAGTCATGGGGCTTGAACTCTGGGCTTGGGCGCTGTCCCTGCGCTCTTCAGCTCAAGGAGAGCACCCTACCTCTTGAGCCACAGTGCCACTTCTGGTTTTCTAGTGGTTTATTGGAGATAAGAGTCTCACAGACTTTCCTGCCCTGGCTGGCTTTGAACCGTGATCCTCAGATCTCAGCCT
The DNA here is from genome assembly GCF_024711535.1 of Dipodomys merriami. Taxonomy (NCBI): domain Eukaryota; kingdom Metazoa; phylum Chordata; class Mammalia; order Rodentia; family Heteromyidae; genus Dipodomys; species Dipodomys merriami. Next base: position 8,811,240 of record NW_027205381.1, read on the forward strand.
CCTGAGTAGCTAGGATTACAGGCGTGAGCCACCACACCCGGCTCAACATTGATTTTTTTTAATTGCTGAACTGAATTTAATAACATGCCATAAGCCCCTAGAGTAGACATAATCATTATGTAAAATACATAAATGAATACTATCTTCTTTTGAAAACATAAAATAAGCCAGGCAGATGAAAATAGTCTCATTTTCGTTAAATAAATAAAACTTTACAAAAACAAAGTTTTCCTTTCTATATCACTTGAAGAAGAGAAATTATCATTTAAAACAATATTCACATTTATTACATTTTTTAAAGTACAATAAAATGTTTTACTGTCATCAGCTTCCAGATTTATTTTGCTGCCAAATTTTGCATAACTGAACTTTCAGATCTGCTAACAACAACTACAGTACCACTTAGTATACTTTTTTTTTTCTTTTTCAGTTGGTCATGGGGCTTGAACCCAGGGCTTGGGTGCTGTCCTTGAGCTCTTTTATTCAAGGCTATCTCTCTACCACTTTGAGCCACAGCTCTACTTCCAGTTTTCTGGTAGTTAATTGGAGATGAGTCTCACAGACTTTTCTGCCCAGCCTGGCTTTCTATCCTCAGATCTCAGTCTCTTGAGTAGCTAGGATTATAGAAATCAGCCACCATCTCCCAGCTCCACTCTGGATTTTAATGCACCAATTTCTTCTTGCAAGTTTTTCTTTGCTTCTTCAACATTTCTTGAGTTTCCTCTTGAGAATGACTAATAAAAATATCTCCAACTAACTAGGATATCATTAAGCACACACGACGTCATTACATGCATCTTCTAAATTTTGGAGCCGTTTGTTTTTCAATTCTATTTCTTCTGTTAGCCCTGGGATTCTACTCACAGTTCACACAAATTAGTTTATCTTTGGTTGATCTTCAAACATAATGTTGACAGCTTTTGTAGCTGTGTTCTTCATGGTAGCCACCATCTCAGGACTGGACTAGGGGCAAAGCAAGGAGGCCATTGTAAACATTTCTCCAGGAGGCCTTCCTCGGCCAATGTTGGCCTACAGTCCCCAAAAATGTGCAACACTTACCTCCACACTCTTCCCTACTCCAACATTGATATTCATGGCCAACCATGGGTCTCAAGGTTTATTACTGACCCTGAGCTCCCGGATTCTGATAGATATGGTTCATTTACCAAAAACTATGAGGGCATGTAGTCAAATCAATGTGGAATACACCAGATTGAAACAAAGTTTGATAGATTGCTATATTATAGCACTTTCAGACTCACCATAAACCCCATTTTGATTGCTAACTTTTAGGAAGAGAATAACAAATACATGATTTCCAAGTCTTATTTTACCACAAAATGTTGTGATCAGGTAGATCCTGTCAAGTCTCACCCAGGAAAGTCCAACAGTGTCCAGACCACCAGAGAAAGAACCTTGGGATAAAGTAGACTAAAAGCATTCATGTATGGTTTTCTGTTTGCTTTTGGTGTGTATGTCTGTGTATGTTGTGTGCATGTACACGTGTGTGCACCAGTACTAGGACTTGAACTCAGGGTTTTTGTTCTTGCTTAGCTTTTTCACTCAAAGCTAATTCTACCACTTGAATCACACCTCCACTTCTGGCTTTTTGCTGGTAATTGGGGCTAAGAGACTCAGATTTGTCTGCCTGGGCTGGCTTTGAACTGTGAACCTCAGTTCTCAGCCCCCTGCCCCAAGTAGCTAGGTTTACAGGTATAAGCCACCAGTGCCCAGCCGCTACAAATACTTCCAACAACCTTGTGCAGAAGTTATAGAACTTTCCAAAATGTTATCTACTTCAAAAAGTTTAAACTAATTGATCTTGTATCACCAACAGCTTCTACAGCAATTATCCAGCAATTATCCCTTACTAGACATTTCTTCTGATCAGAAAAAAAAAAACAACAACAAAAACAAGGGACACAACTCAGCAAATAGATAAAGCCACATGGGCAAGTGTCAAGGTTTTAAAGACACCTCCACTGCCATGACCCAAAAATACCAAGTTGCTAGCAAATAGCAAATGCCAGGAATTGGTGTTTCCTGTGAGTAGACCCCAGCCATTTCAAGCTTTTACCCTCCAAAACCACTGGATAACGAAAGTGGTTTTAAGGCATACACTTGATGATAGCTTGTTACAACAGCCACAGAAAACTAATACACAGCTCCCTCTCCCACAAGCTCATTCCCTTGCACTGAAGCAACCAACCTCCTTCACCAAACAGGAAGCGGGAAAGGAGCTACTGAAACCACCGATGCTGCCAGCCCTGCCAGCCCAGCTGCTTCTTCATCTTCCACTGAGCTCTACCACAGACATAAAACTAGACACACAAGTAGCCAGGAATAGACAAGCCCCGCCTAGCACCTGCCGTTCCTGTCATATACCATCTTGCTAGCCAAACTCCTGCCCGGGCAACCAGGCTTAGGGAAGGGAACATTTCTTTAGATCTGGCATAAACTTTTATGAGCTTTTCCTCATTAAAATGCCTTCTTTGCAAAGTGATGCTTTTGAAGCAAGGGAGGAGAAAGAGTTTCTGACCCTGTACAAATTTTTGCTTGTGGTTTTTCCTTTGGTGAGTAAAAGAATTCACAAGCCACAAGCATTATGTGGCTAATAAAATAGGTGGAGGGTGACACGGTGTTACAGCCTGGGTGGGAAGGGGGGGGTTGCAGGGGGAAGGGTAATCTTAAATTATGTTTTGGCTCCACAAAAGGCTTTGGGAGGTAAGAAAAGCAGCACCAACATTTTAAATATGAGACTAACCATAAAGTGATTCATGATTAAATTCAATAAAAAGTGCTGGTTGAATTGGGTGCCAATGGTTCATGCCTTTAATTCTAGATACTCGGGAGGCTGGATCTGAGAATTAAGGTTCTAAGCCAGCCTAGGCAGACAAATTAGAGAGACTTCTATCCCCAAATAACCAGCAAAAAGTTAGATGTACAGCTATGGCTCAAGTGGCAGCGTTCCTCATATGAGAAAAAAAAAAGTTTACCATAAACCCTACTAGCAGAAAAACAAAAGAAAAAAAACTTCCTCTGTGTGTGTGGGTGTGAGAGAGAGAGAGAGACAGACAGAGAGAGAGAGAGAGAGAGACAGAGAGAGACAGAGAGAGAAACAGAGAGAGAGACAGAGAGAGAGACAGAGAGTCCTAGGGCTTGAACTCATGGCCCAGCACTGTCTCTGAACTTCTTTTGCTCAATACTAGTGCTCTACAACTTGAGCCACTGTGTCACTTCTAGCTTTTTCTGAGTAGTTTATTAGACATAAAAGTCTCATGGACTTTCCTGCCCAGGCAGGAAACCACAATCCTCAGATCTCTACCTCCTGACTAGCTAAGATTACAGGCCCCTTGGGTTAATCCTTCAGTTACTGAGCAATCATTTCCTGTGTTCCCACATGTGTAAAAGGAGTAACAAGGGCTCTGGGTTCTGAAGAAAGTGTTCAAGAGGAGAGGAGGTCTCAGCACAAGTCCATGCAGACCAAATCAGACACAAGGTACAACAAGGAGGTGGTAAGCTTCGCCGCAGTCTCTTATTCCAGACACCCCTCATGTACACCTCTTCACCCTCTAACAGGAAGCCTCACATTTTGTAAAACAGAGTTGACTGACATTTCTTTCACAATAATATTCCAGATACTTTATAATTCTTTCTTTCTACATCAAGATACAAATATAAGCCAGGTGCCAGTGACTCATGCTGGTAATTTTAGCTACTTAGGAGTCTGACATCTGAGGATTATGATTTGAGGCCAGCCTGAGCAGAAAAGCTGATGAGGCTCTTTTTTTCTTTTATTTTCTTTTTTGTCAGTAGTGGAGCTTGAACTCTGGGAGCCTGGGCAATGTCCCTTGGCTCTTCAGTTCAAGGATAGTGCTCTACCACTTGAGCCACAGCACCACTTCCAGTTTTCTAGTGGTTAATTGGAGATAGGAGTCTCATAGACTTTCCTGCCTGGGCTGGCTTTGAACAGTGATCCTCAAATCTCAGCCTCCTGAATAGCTAAGATTACAGGCTTGAGCCACTGGTGTCCGGCTCACTAGGCTCTTATCTTCAAGTAACCAGCAAAAATCTAGAAGTGGAGCTATGACTCAAGTAGTGGGGTGTCAGACTTGAACAAAACAAGTGAGAGAACAAGACCTTGTCAAGCCCCAGTACAGAGCGCGTGTGTGCTCTGTACAGAGGGGTTACAATTACATAGGCAAGGTAATGAGTACATTTCTTATCAAGCATTGTAGCCTCCTCCTTTGTTTCCCCTTCTCATCCCTTCCCATCCTCCCCCCATCCACGATGAGTTTTAAAATTCTCATTCTCCTCTTTTTACTATGTGCTATAAGAATTTCCTTACTTTCCAGAATAAGGTAAGATGACTTCATAGTTATGAATATATGCAAAATGATTTTGTCATTCTACCAAAACTATCTAAGAGTCATTTGAGTGCCATGCCCAGGGCAGGAAAATCCGTGAGACTTTTATGTCTAATAAACTACTCAGAAAAAGCTAGAAGTGACACAGTGGCTCAAGTTGTAGAATGCTAGCATTGAGCAAAAGAAGTTCAGAGACAGTGCTGGGCCATGAGTTCAAGCCCCAGCATATTCTCTTTCTCTCTCTCTCTCTCTGTCTCTCTCTGTCTCTCTCTCTCTCTCTCTCTCTCTCTGTCTCTCTGTCTCTGTCTCTGTCTCTGTCTCTGTCTCTGTCTCTCTGTCTCTGTCTCTGTCTCTGTCTCTGTCTCTGTCTCTGTCTCTGTCTCTCTCTCTCTCTCTCTCTCTCTCTCTCTCTCTCTCTCTCTCTCTCTCTCTCTCTCTCTCCCACACACACACAGAGGAAGTTTTTTTCTTTTGTTTTTCTGCTAGTAGGGTTTATGGTAAACTTTTTTTTCTCATATGAGGAGCTCTACCACTTGAGCCATAGCTGTACTTCTAGCTTTTTGCTGATTGTTTGGGATAAAGGTCTCTCTAATTTGTCTGCCTAGGCTGGCTTAGAACCTTAATTCTCAGATCCAGCTAGAATTCTCAGAATTCTAGCTCCTGAGGAGCTAGAATTAAAGGCATGAACCATTGACACCCAATTCAACCAACACTTTTTATTGAATTTAATCATGAATCACTTTATGGTTAGCCTCGTAGTTAAAATGTTGGTGCTGCTTTTCTTACCTCCCAAAGCCTTTTATGGAGCCAAAACATAACTTAAGATCACCCCTCCTCCTACATCCTCCCAAGTTGAGTGAGTAAAACATAATTTCGAAGGAGGAAGATGAACTGGAGAGAACAAGGAACAACAAAACCTATGGGGCTTTACAAAATTTGAAAATAATGTTGTGATTTTGAAAATTTTAAGAAGAGAATTGTACATAAGCACTGTATTCTAATGTTGTTTCTTATTGGAGTGTAGCTTCCCCGATACCGTACAATGGATTAGTGGATCAAAAAAAGGTGAAGATAGATAGATAGACAGATTAGATAGATAGATAGATAGATAGATAGATAGATAGATAGATAGATAGATAGATAGATAGATAGATAGATAGATAAATAGATAGATAGATAGAGTGGAATTTTACTCATCCATCAAGAAGAATGGTATTGGAAGTGGCGCTGTAGCTCAAGTGGTAGAGCGCTAGCCTTGAGCTGAAGAGCTGAAGGACAGCACCCAGACCCAGAGTTCAAGCCCCACGACCGACAAAAAAAAAAAAAAGAAGAAGAATATTACGGCATTTGCAGGGAAATAAATGAGCCAGGAAAAACTTATGCTCAGTGATGTAAGTCAGGCTCACAGAGAAAAATGACACATGTAAATATATGGTATGATACGCAGATATACATGAACAAACTGATTCAAGTATGGTCTAAAACAGGGGAGGATTGCAGTGGTGGTGTAACTCTTTTAATAACAAAATGAATACCAGAAAACTGGAACACATGTTGTGAGAAGAAGCTAAGGGGACAGGGTAGATAAATGAAGAGAGGAAAAAGGAGCAAATACATTTATTATATTTAATGTACATATGTGAAAATAGAAGCAGGCAACTTGAGGGAAGAATGGGATTGGGACAGATGAGGAGAGCACTGGAAGGAATGACAATGATCAAGACGCTTGTCCTCATAAAGTGATATGCTGAATTGAAACACCTTTTCACATCTACTTAAAGATAATAATAATTATTTTAAAAAGAATTGTGAAACTTAGGTCCCATGGTTTCCCTTATTTGCAATATCTAGTATATGCATGAGTCAAGCGGAAAAGGTCAGATAATGTGATGTCAGGAAAATGAACCCTTAGATATGTATTTTAATTTTTTTCTTTCATGCATGTGTTTCTAACGCATTTATAAGATTATCTCTTTGTTGCTTTGTATGTCCCTCCCCCACAGTATAACCCCTGCTTTCACTATATTTGATGTCAGTATAACTTGAGGAGGAGATGGGGAAAAACCAGTTGTTTAAGGATACAGGTGGACCTGTTGCAACAATGAGAAGTACAAGTTGTCATGTCCAAAACGAGCTTTACAACGTCGGTGCGGGAGGGGGGGGGGGGATGGGGGGGAAGGAGAAGGATTGGGATTGGGGGGGAGGGGGGAGGCTGGGAAGGGACGTGAAGGGTAAGCAAAAGGAGGAGGCTGCAATGCTTGGTAAGAAATGTACGCATTATCCTGCCCATGTAATTGTAACCCCTCTGTACAGTATGTTCACAAATAAAATAAAATTAAAAAAAAAAAAGAATTGTGAAACTGCTATGTCTCTAGTCTAGGAATGAATGGCAGATGGTAGAAGCCTGATTTCTCCTACAGATCAAGGTGGCAAGAATTAGTCCGTATGGAAATAGAAAATGTGCATGGATGCATGTTTAGTTCTAACTGCTGAGAGACAGAACCAGTGGCACTCCAACAGTAATAAGCACACTGTGCCAGAATTCCATTGCTCTTCTTTGATTATTCTGTAATAAAAGCAACCAGGGCCCTTTGAGGCCCTTGAAGAAATGGTGGGTTCTAGCTGGGTACAATGTTTCAATCCTGTAATCTGAGCTACTTGGGAGACCAAGGTCAAGAGATCCAAGTTCAAGGGTAGTCTAGGCAAAAAGAAGTCCATGGAATATGGACTTGCTATCCCAGCCATGGGGAAGGTATAATGGCTGGAAGCAGTGAATGAAGCTGTCATAGCCAACAATACAGGAAAGTACAAATAGGAGGATGGTAGCTCAGACCTGCCTGGGCATACAGCAAGACACTGCATGGAGGAGGTTGGACAAGTAGTGGAGTGCCTACTTAGCCAGCACAAGATCCTAAGTTGAATCCCCAGTACCGCCAAGAAATAGAGAAAAAGAGAGAAATGGCAGGTTTTAAGGATGGTGTGAATTATGACATAATTCTAAAAAAATATTTTATCTTTCTGGCACAGAACTCCTAAAACACTTGTAATTTCCTGAGTGATAATGTTGCTGGTAGTGGAACTTGGATTTAGGGCCTCAAAGTCTGGTGCTCTACCACTTTGGCCACAGCTCTACTTCCTCTTTTTTTTTTTTTTTTTTTTTTGTCGGCCGTGGGGCTTGAACTCTGGGCCTGGGCGCTGTCCCTCAGCTCTTCAGCTCAAGGCGAGCGCTCTACCACTTGAGCTACAGCGCCACTTCCGGTTTTCTGGTGGTTTATTGGAGATAGGAGTCTCACGGTCTCTCCTGCCCAGGCTGGCTTTGAACCGCGATCCTCAGATCTCAGCCTCCTGAGTAGCTAGGATTACAGGCGTGAGCCACCAGCGCCCGGCTCTACTTCCTCTTTTAATATAATCGTTGCTCTTTGTTTCTGATTCCTGATACAGACCTTAAAGGACCCTTCAAATCTCCTCAGTGAGTGGACCGTCTTATAAGCCCCTTTCAAACAAGCTTTGATGTGTGCCAATGAGGTGACTTCTTGAATCCATCAGTAACTTCAGAAAGGGGGGGGGGGCTAGTTCCAGAGGATTGCAGACAGAATTAGCCATCCATAAATGATTATTTAATTAGTCATGCCTACATAACAGAGACCCATAAAAACCCTAAACAGGGTTCAGAGACCTCCTGGGCTGGTAAACACATCCAGTCCCTAAGAGGTGGCAACCATGAAGGGCTGTACTGTAACCATCATGCATCCCTACACAGCTTTGCTCCCTACCTGTCATGTGCTGTCTGTCCCACGATCAGCTTCTCTGGAAGGAAGCTGTTCTCCCCCAGCTCTGTAAGCCATTTTAGCAAATGATCAAATCCAAGGACATAATAGGATAAACCCCAGATGTATAGTTAATTAGTCAAAAGCATGAAAGGCCAGGACTCTGTGTGTGTGTGTGTGTGTGTGTGTGTGTGTGTGTGTGTGTGTGTGTGTGCATGCTTGTATATGCTGATACTGGTGCTTGAACACAGGGCTACTGTCTCTTAGCTTTTTCACTCAAGTCTAGTACTTCACCACTTGAGCCACAGCTCTACTTCCAGCTTATGCCTGGTTACTTAGAGATGAGTCTCATGAACTTTCCTGATCAGGATGGCTTCCAACCTCAGTCCTCCGATCTCAGCCTCCTTTGTAGCTGGAATTACAGGTTTGAACCAGCAGCACTCAGCGAAGCCAGGGCTTCTAGTTAGTGTCTCATGGGGTTGACACATTAACCCGAAGGGTCTGACTGCATCTTCCAGGCAGCTTTAACACTAAGAACGCTCAGCAGGTGAATTGGTTGAAGTAGAGAAAGTACATGACATATTTGGTATTGAGAGTGCTATAGATGTTTAAAACAAAATAAAACAGGTATTGGGAGATGGGAATGGAAATGCAAGATGAACCACGAACATCTTGTTTCATACAGTAAAGAAATATTTTTTAAAACACAAAAATGTGCCAAAACATAAGTGCTACATTGGAAATCTAGAACAACTAGAGTAACAAAACAAAGAATATAATACTATATATAATCCAAGTCTGAAAGAAGTATCCAGGAGTGTAGTTGTAGGGGTGGGAAGGAAAGGATGGTAGGGGAAAAACAAAGGAGGAGGCAACAATGCTTGATAAGAAATGTACTCATTACTTTGCTTATGTAATTGTAACCCCTCTGTACAGTATTTTCACAATAAGAAACTTATTTTAAAAAAGAAATATCCACAAATCCATACTGATATAAGTAAATGATAAAATAAATTGAGTTTTTTCTTACAAAAGAATTCCAAATAATTTGCGTAGATCCTCTTCCTCTAAGAGATCAAATTTATTCTCCCCAGCTCTACCCACCCAAAGTCTGTGCTTACTGGCTTACTTCTAAGAATACAGGATCAAAAGTAGGGAAGGAGATGCCAGCTACCAAGGAGGCAGGATCTAAAAATAGAAGGATCTAAGTTAAGGTCATCTCAAGGGCAATGTCTGATGTGGTAATACACACCTGGGATCCCAGCTAGTAGGCATTACAGATAAAAGGATCATGGTCCGAATCCCTCCCCATGAATGAACAGGAGATCCTGTGAGGAAAAAAAGGTAATAATTAAAAGCAAAAAGGTCTTTTTGGAGGGACAAGTGAGGCACTTACCTAGCACGCATGAGGACTTGAGTTCAAACAAAAAAAAAGGGGGGGGGTGATAAAAGATGGTTCTAGAAAATACCATCTATGTAGGGTGGATAAAGATTACTATCATCATCAGTGGTAAGCCATGTTGATAGCATGTACCCACTGCAATGTGACAAAATGGATTCTTTACCTCCATAGTCTCCCTCCTAAAAACCCATAACCCTAAAAAAAAATCAGGCAAACCTAAACAGAAGGATGTTTGATTTGACCAGCTTGCTTTAAAACTGCCAACAATGTCCAAAAAACAAAAACAAAAACAAAAACAAATCAGGGCCAAAGAAACCTAAGGTGTCATTAAAATTAAATGGAATGCAGTATCTTGGGTGATATCCTAGAGTAGAAAAGGACATGACTGGGAAATCTAGTATAATTCAAGTAAAATGTTGACATTAAGTCATAGAAAAATTCCAATATTGATTTCTTAGTTGTGTTAATGTAAGATGTTCACTATAGTACCAACGGAGTCAATGGCATTTAGGAGCTCTTTGTAATATCCTGGTAACTTTTCAATAATTCTAAAACAAAATATAGAGCTCAATTCCTAGAAATTTACCAGCACTGATTTATTTTTATTTTAAAAAGAAAACAAAGCCAGAAGCCAGTGGCTCACACCAGTAATCAAGTTACTTAAGAGGCTAAGATGTGGAGGATCAAAGTTTAAGACTAGTCCAGGCAAAAAGTCCAAGAGACTCAATCCCCAAAATAACCAGCAAAAAGCTGAGCTGGAGATGGGGCTCAAGTCATAAAGCACTAGCATTGCTTAAGCAAACCAAGCAAGTGTATGGTCCTGATTTCAAACCCCAGTACCAGCAAAAAGAAAATGTGGGAGAATAGATATCCTTGACTAAGAAACTTTGAACTTCCCAAAAATACCCAGGCCCAGTCTAGGAAACTTCAAATCAACCAAAATTAGAAGGCCAGGGACATGACTCCAAGACTAGAGCAGCTGACTAAGTAAGTTCAAAGCCCTGAGTTCAAACCCAAGTACCACCAACAAAAAAAAAAATTGACAACAACTCTCAAAGATCTGAAGAAAGACCCAAATAACTCTTCTGTGTTTAAGCATCTTTGCTTGCATAGCAGCCTGACCTACAGGTGCCTAAAATGAGCAAAACCTAGGAGAGAAACAGGGTTCTCCATGCACGGAGCCCTGAGCTAAAGAATCAACATCACAGGAACACTCATCATGACATGTCAGATAAAACAGTGCTTCACCTCTAATCTTAAGAATACAATCTCAGGGCTGGGAAAGTGGCTCAGTGGTAGAGCGTTTGCCTTGCATGTCTGAGGCCCTGGGTTCGATTCCTCAGCAACACATAAGCAAAAAGAAAAAAGCCGGAAGTGGCGCTGTGGCTCAAGTGGTAGAGTGCTAGCCTTGAGCTGAAGAGCTGAGGGACAGCGCCCAGGCCCAGAGTTCAGGCCCCACGACCGGACCCTCCCCCCCCCCAAAAAAAAAGAATACAATCTCATAGTCTAGAGGATGCTTTCTTGTCCTACCATGCATGGGCAAGTTCCACCTTCTTTATTTTTGGTCAGTCATGGGGCCTGAACTCTGGGCCTGGGCATTGTCCCTCAGCTCTTCAGCTCAAGGTGAGTGCTCTACCACTTGAGCCACAGCATCACTTCTGGCTTTATCTGCTTATGTGGTGCTGAGGAATCGAACCCAGGGCTTCATGCATGCAAGGCAAGCACCCTACCACTGAGCCACCTTCCCAGCCCGAATTCCACCTTCTTATCTTCACATAAACAATGCTCTGAGAATAATCAGCTCAGATTTGAGCCAGGTGTTTCCTCAATTTCCTGGGTCTATCTTTATCACTGCAGCCTTCTTGTTGCCTTTATGCCAGCATCATTTACCTAGCTGTGATACCTTATTCATCTCTGAATCTACAATGCCCAGGCAAAATAGATGTTCAGTGAATGAGTAAATGAAAGAATGAATCAGTGACTATCTCAAACCTGCAAAGAGGATCGGGAAAAATGATTATGCAAACTGACCACACAGCTGTTTGACAAACCAGCTTCCTTCTTTCTCTCCTCCTTTCTTTAATCACTCTGGCCCAAATGGGGAAATTCCCAAAAGGAAGCAAGCCCAATTCTGAGCAGTTTTATTTTACAATTATAGTTACAATGTGCTTTGTCACCTGCTACCACCCAGCAGCTGGGATTTACACAGAGTGCTTCTCACTGGGCCATGCTGTTTTAGATGCTGTAGAACACACAAAAATCTTGTAATGAAGATGCTGTGGGATCTTTGTGTCTTTGAATCATTCCCCAAACTCACTTCCTCTGTATGATAGCTGACTTTGAAATTTTCTCGTTCCATCCTCCAAGTGAACAAGCTGTCACTATGTTAAACTAATTTGGAACCACAGGGTCAGAGATGACTGCAACTGACAAAGCAGAGATGAGACTCAAAGCTAGCCTTTGGGCTAGCACTAGTACCAACATTCTATCTCTCTGCTTCCTGGTCACCATTATGCAAACTCATACACTGTGCAAGATCTAACACCTCTGAAGACAACCAAAATAAAGCTTTGTCACCAGGAAAAAAAAGAAAAACCTAACCTTTGACTCCAAAGGTTCCTTCCATGAACTATCACTGCTCTCATCCTAGATGAAGTGTTAAGATAACTATAAAGCGAATAACTAAACCAAAGGTGGGCTGGATCAGTAAAAGAGGAGGAGACACTTCAGAGGAGAAGACACCAAGCTGGACAAGTAGGAGATGGAAGCTAGGCGTTCTAGGCCCAAGGAACAGTAGGAGCAAAGGGAGGAAGCAGGAGGAGACTGGCTTCTGCGACTCCTGCTGATTGGACGGTGGTGTCACACCTCACATGCCCACCTACCGGCAGAGACCCTCCTCTACTTTCAGCCTGGATACCTATGACCACAGGGGCCAAAGGGCTCTTGACCAACACGTGGTATTAGCAGTCAACTTGCCCCTGCCCTATCATCAGATATAGTTGTTATGCTCAGTGTTAAGGATTTTCTAAGATTATTAAGAAAAGAATCCTTGGTAGAGCGCTCGCCTTGAGCTGAAGAGCTGAGGGACAACGCCCAGGCCCAGAGTTCAAGCCCCACGACCGACAAAAAAAAAAAAAAAAATGTTTAAAAAAAAAAAAAAAGAAAAGAATCCTTACAATGGAAACAAAAGTAGAGTTTTCAAAAAGGAGGTTGTGGTAGAGAATGGCTAAGAATGAGTGAAGGAGGATGAACATGTCAATGTAGTTTCTTTTTATATATGAAAATAGAACAATGAAACCTGTTGAAATCATATTAGAAGAGGGACTGGGATAGGAAAAGGAACAGGAATTGGATACATATGTTTACATGTGTGGAAACATCACAATAAAATCCTGCCTGTACTATATTAGTGGTTACTAATAAAAGAAATTAAAATAAGAGTAAGATACATATAAAATAAAATAACAACAGTAAAATAAAATAAAACAAAACTAAGGCCAGGTGCTGGTGGCTTACACCTGTAATATTAGATACTTAGGATGTTGAGATCTGAAGATTGTGATTCAAAGCCAACTGGGACAGGAAACTCCAAAAGTTTCTTATCTCCAATTAATTACCAAAAAATCTGGAAGTGGAGCTGTGGCTCACGTTGTAAAGTACTAGCCTTGAGCACAAAAACTCAGAGACAGCTCCCAGGCCCTGAGTTAAAGCTTCAGAACCAACACACACACACACACACACACACACACACACACACACACACACACACACACACACACACACACGGAAGAAAAGGGATGACATGGAATGCCTTCTTATTGAGAATCAGCATGAATTCCAAATACACATTAGACTACTGGACATTAGAAATGTGCTAGGTGGCAATTTATTCTATCATTCTATAATTGTTTGCTGAATATTTTATTTCTGCCTGTCCTGGGCACCGTCCCTGAGCTTCTTTTGCTCAAGGCTAGCACTCTACCATTTGAGCCACAGGACCACTTCCCGCTTTTTCTGTTTATGTGGTACTGAGGAATCAAACCCAGGGCTTCACGCATACTAGGTAAGCACTCTATCCTTAAGCCACATTCCCAGACACGTTGCTGAGTGTTTTCAATGTGGTTAAGAACTATTCCAGATAGGATCAATATCAAGTCTCTGCACTTACAGAGATTTTATTTCAGAAAGGAGGAATGGGTGACAAACAACATGTTTGTTTGCTGAAAAGTGGAGAAAAATTTCCAAGACAACCACATTCGAGTTGGATGAGCTGGCCAAGGAATGTGGCTGCCTATATTCAGTGGTCAGAAAGATGTAAAGTCAGCAACTCTAATCAGAACCCTAAAAAGATGAAGACAAAAATTAATTGAGACCTATGGGTTTAAATGCTATTGATGGAATTTTTTTTACAAATTTTAACTGATTTTTTCTTAAAATTTTTACAACTTGGTGTTTATTTACTTTGCTAGTAGTAGCAGGGCTCTGGTGGCTCAGCCTATAACACTAACTACTCAGAAGTAATGTTAGTAATATTAGATACTCAGGGAGGCTGAGAGCTGAGGATCATGACTCAAAGTTAGGCCAAGCAGAAAAGGATCAGAGACTCTTCTCTCCAATTAACCAGCAAAAAGTCAAAAATAAAACTGTGGCTCAATGGTAGAGCACCAGCCTTGAGCAAAAAAAAAAACAGATGAGAGTGTGAGGCCCTGAGTTCAAGCCTCAGTACAAAATAAAAGCAAATGTTCAACAGAAGCTACAAGACACAATGCAGTCGTTTCTAGTAGGAAGATCCTGTGAATAACATTCTGTCAAAAAGACTCACAGTGCTGGAGTTTTTCTTAATTAGAAAAATTCTCAAAGAGCAAGGTTGCATACTTGTTCTGTTTCTGTATGACCCAGCCACCAGTAGAACCGAAATGGGTCAATGTTTGGCAAAATGTGTAGGACTAATGCTATGGTTTCCCTGTGGTCCTCCAAAGGCTCCAGTGTTAAAGCATTGCTGGGAAGTCATGGGACCTTCATGAGTTGCCCGCTAAGAAATTTGAGGTTATTGGACAAGGATGCTTGACGGTTACTATGGAAACATGGCCATTTCTTCCTTCCCTTTCTCAGTTCCCAGCCACCACGAGGCAAGCAGCTTATTCCCCACACACTCCCTTCTGTGCCTGACTACCTCATCATAGACTCAAAGCAAAAAGGCCAAGCGACCATAGACTGAGACCTTCAAATCTGTGAGGCAAAAAAAAAAAATCCTTTCATTTCTATAAGTGTTTGTCATAGCTGTTTTGTTACAATAATGTCAAGTTGACTCATACAGTAAAATAGTCCCAGCCAAGAAACTATGAGTACATCACTCACATTTCTGTAGATAGAATGATCTGGGAAGTACAAAGTGAGACCCTTTTGTCACTTTGATTCTCAAAATCCATCTGGTTTTAAGCAAGGCGTATAATAGAATTTCATTTTTCTTCTCATTTAGCACATTCCAGATAATGGAGACATCTACTTTGCTTTTACTACAGCTGCTGATAAAACTCTGCTGGGCTGGGGCTGGGAAGGTGGCTCAGTGGTAGAGAGCTTGCCTTGCATGCCTGAGGCCCTGGGTTCGATTCCTCAGCACCACATAAGCAAAAAAAAAAAGCCGGAAGTGGCACTGTGGCTCAAGTGGTAGAGTGCTAGCCTTGAGCTGAAGAGCTGAGGGACAGTGCCCAGGCCCAGAGTTCAGGCCCCATGACCAGACCCCCCCCAAAAAAAAAAACTCTGCTGTGCTGTTCTCGGGACCTGCTGAAGAGCACATTTAGGCCACAAGGAAAATTCCTCCCAATCTGAGAGTGTATTTGTCATGCATGATGACCAAGCACCTGCCAGTCACTCTCATAACTTAAATTCGGCCACAGTGCATGATGAAGCAAAAACTAGCACCCATCAGAGGAAGCAGAAATGAGACCAGCCTCCACCCAGCGGCCTGACTCACATCCTCTGTGCCTGCAGAACAGCTGACCCGGCCTCTATCAACCCTCCCACAAGCCAAACTAACAACTCTGAGCTGGATCATTCTGGAAGAGAAATAGGATCTTAATTGCTCAACACCCTCACTGACTACAAGCCATCCTCTGTGCTGTTGGAGTGTGAACTCTAGGAACACCTGTATTGGCAGCTCAGATTCACTGTTAACCATGTGACCTTGGGGAAACTGCCTCAGTTCCCCCACCTCTGAGGGATGTTATTAGGATAAAGCAAGATAAAACCAGAATTAGTATATATCCCTCATTATCTCTTCGTGTGTGTGTGTGTGTGTGTGTGTGTGTGTGTGTGTACATGTGTGTGCATGCACATACAGAGGCACACATGCACACACCTATGTGCCAGTCCTGGGGCTTGAACCCAGGGTCTCATGCTGTTGTGTGGCTTTTCTACTCAAGGCTAGTGTTCTTCCTCTTGAGCCATACCACAGCTCCTGGCTTTTGGGTTAGTCAATTGGATTTATCTGCCCAGGTGGCTTCAAACCTCAGTCCTCAGATCTCAACTTTCTGAGTAGCTAGGATTACAGGCATGCCCAGCCCTCCTGATCTCTTGCTGGTCCTATTGCAGGGAGTTCCTGACTCCTCTAAATTCATCCTACACACCGTAGTCAAAGTGACTTTCTGCCCAAAAATCTCCTTCTGAAGTCCTCAGGGAGACGCCACTGTGTGCGTGTGTGGCATATAAAAACTCAGCATGCTGTTTCCTTGGCACAAAACATCCTTTCTTATCTTCCTCCCCACAAAACTCCTGCTCCTCCTTTAAGGTTCATGGATGTTTCATTTCCTCCAGCTTCACCCCACCACACAAGCAGAGTCAAGCGGCCTTCTATCCACTTTCTGGAGGACACTGGGCTTGACTTTATGGCAGTGCTTAGCATGCTGCACTGTCATGGTTGGACTGGCTTTCTTCTCTGTTTCATGACGAATGA
The DNA here is from genome assembly GCF_024711535.1 of Dipodomys merriami. Taxonomy (NCBI): domain Eukaryota; kingdom Metazoa; phylum Chordata; class Mammalia; order Rodentia; family Heteromyidae; genus Dipodomys; species Dipodomys merriami. Next base: position 8,827,728 of record NW_027205381.1, read on the forward strand.
GGGTCAAGGACTGAAAAGATTGTGGGCCTAGCCAGCCTCCCAGGGGAGCTTTTACTCTGCTCTGCTATCACCTCAGCCAGTCAGTAATGCAGAAAATATAAACAATGCCATGCTAAACTATGCTATGTGACACTAATGACTTTCCATTTCATTCTACGTAATGAGATTCTGTCTCAAAAAAAAAAAAAAAAAGAGAGAGAGTAGTAAAATGTCTAGTTTTGTTATTCTGGCTGGATAGTCGAGATCCAATTAGAGCCTGATGCTGTGGCTCACACTTCAGGAAGCTGAGATCTGAGGACTGAGGTTAGAAGCCAGCCTGGGCAGACAAATCTGAGAGATACTTTCCAGTGGATAAAGAAAAAGCTCAAGCGAAAAGACAACGTAACCCAGTACTGGAACAAAACAAAACAAAAAGAACCTATTGTAACGAGCAAGAGAGCAAGGCTAGGGCTGGGAAGGTGGCTCAGTGGTAGAGTGCTTGCCTTGCATGCTCGAGGCCCTGGGTTCGATTCCTCAGCACCACATAAGCAAAAAGAAAAAAGCCGGAAGTGGCGCTGTGGCTCATAGTGGTAGAGCGCTAGCCTTGAGCTGAACAGCTGAGGGACAGTGCTCAGGCCCAGAGTTCAGGCCCCACGACCTGACCCAAAAAAAAAAAAAAGAGAGCAAGGCTAGAGGCAAGAGATGAGTTAGATGTACTAGGCTGTCTCCACTGGGTTGAAGAGATTTAAGAGCAGTTAAGTACTATAAACAGCAGTGCTGGCTGGAGACAAATATGCAGCTAACTGAAAACAGTGTAGCAGTCTGTGCAAGAAGATACATTCAATTTAAAACATATGCACACAAGCCGGCTGGGTGGCTCATGCCTGTAATCCTAGCTACTCAGGAGACTGAGATCTGAGGATCCCGGTTCAAAGCCATCCCAGGCAGGAAAGTCCATGAGACTCTTATCTCTAATAAACCACTAGAAAACTGGAAGTGGTGCTGTGGCTCAAGCAGTAGAGCGCTCACCTTGAGTTGAAGAGCTGATGGGCAGCGCCCAGGCCCAGAGTTAAAGCCCCATGACCAACAACAACAAAAAAGTAAAACATGCACACAAGATCTGTGATGATGAAGGTAGGCAGGGCACTCCTAGATTTCCATAGAGAGCACCTAGAGGTCAAGATCTCAATCAACTGCACTGCAAAAGGAATTTGCAAGGTCACAGAAAGCCTAGCAATAAGGATTTGTTGTCTTTCATACAACATTAGATTAAATAAGAGCCTTCGCTGCTCCTAGTATCTACAAGTCGAGTTCATAGCATCTTCAAGTCTCACAGTCACATAAGCCATTTACACAAATGCAACCTATGGGAATACAGGCCGAGTACTTCGAGTATTAGTAAGTTTTTTGTTTTGGTTTTGGTTTAACCGTGCTGCGAATCAAGCCCAGGGCAGTCCATGTACCATGTAAGAGCTCTAGCATGGAATTCATTCCCAACCCCAAGTTAAAGATTTTCTCTTTTTTAAAATATTTTTTATTATGTCTAAGCAGCTGTACAAAGAAGTTGCCATTCAACAAAGCAGTTTATGAATACAGTGTGCATCTTGATGTCAGCTCTTTCAACATTCTCACCCACTCCTCCAGCCCTCGTTCCCTCCCTCCCTCCCTTCCTCCCTCTCTCTCTCTCTCTCTCTCTCTTTCACTCTCTTTCATTTGTTCATTCTTTTTTGTCAGTCCTGGGGATAGAACTCAGGACCTAGGCACTGTCCTTGAGCTTTTTTGCTAAGGCTAGCACTCTACTATTTTTTTTTTTGGGGGGGGGGGTCCAGTCGTGGGACCTGAACTCTAGGCTTGGGCACTGTCCCTCAGCTCTTCAGCTCAAGGCTAGCACCCTACCACTTGAGCCACAGCACCACTTCTGGCTTTTTTTTCTGCTTCTGTGGTGTTGAGGAATGGAACCCAGGGCCTCATGCATGCAAGGCAAGCGCTCTACCACTGAGCCACCTTCCCAGCCCAGCACTCTGCTACTCTAAGCTTCAACTTCCCTTCTGGTTTTCTGGTGGTTAATTGGAGATAAGAGTCTCACAGACTTTCCTGATCCACTTGGTTTTTTTTTTGTTTGTTTTTTTTGTTTTTTTTTTTAATTTTTTTATTGTAGAGATACTATACAGAGGGTTACAGTTACATGAGTGAGGTAATGAGTACACTTCCACTTCCTCTTGAACATTGTTACCCCCTCCATTGTTTTCCCCCTACCATCCCCTCCCTCCCTCCCTTCCCCAAGGTTCTTTTTTTTTTTGATCATGATTAAGTGATTACTTAATTTCCGGAAATTCACAGTATTGTGGAATAATGATGCTCATTTAAAGTCACAAGTTCATTCTAACTTTCCTGGAGCAAATTGTCTATCACAGTCTGTAATATATAACGGTGCTCATATGTTATATACCATATATGTGATCAGCAGCATGGGGATATTTAGTAGTGGTTCAACCAGATGAGTGGGAGTTCTTTGTTTCTTAAGTCCTGTTAGTTTTGTCATATCACCTAACATTTTGGATTCATCATCCACTTATCAGGGAGACCATGTACTGTTTGTCTCTTCGTTCTTGGCTTACCTCGCTCAACATGATTCCTTCTAGCTCCATCCATTTCCCTGCAAATGCCATTATTTTGTCATTTCTAATGGCTGCATAATATTCCATTGTGTATAGATACCACAATTTTTGGATCCATTCATCTGTGGTGGGGCATCTAGGTTGTTTCCATATCCTAGCTATTGCGAACAGTGCTGCAATAAACATGGAGGTGCATGTGTCTTTGTATATTGGTTCCTGTTGTTCAGGGTAGATGCCTAGAAGTGGTATGACTGGGTCGTAAGGGAGGTCAATCTTTAGCTTTCTAAGGACCCTCCAGACTGCTTTCCAAAGTGGTTGTATGAGTGTACATTCCCACCAGCAGTGTAATAGCGTTCCTCGTTCTCCACATCCCCTCCAGCATTTGTCGTTGGCTGATTTGTGGATGTGGGACATTCTGACTGGGGTAAGGTGGTATCTCAGGGTTGTCTTTATTTGCATTTCCTTCACCACCAGGGATGATGAACATTTCCTCATGTGTTTCTTTGCCATTTTTATTTCTTCATTTGAGAAGTCCCTCTTTAGTTCCCTTGCCCATTTAGTAATTGGTTTGTTGGGTTTGGGAGGGATTAGTTTCTTGAGTTCCCTGTATATACAGGATGTTAACCCCTTGTCTGATATATTGCTGGTAAATATTTTTTCCCAATTAGTTGGTTGTCTTTCTAGCTTGGTTGCGATAGCTTTATCTGTGCAGAAGCTTTTTATTTTAAGGTAGTCCCATTTGTCGAGTCTCTCTCCAATTTGTTGTGACCCTGGGACTCTGTTCAGGAAGTTCCTTCCTGTGCCTATTAGTTCAAGTGTCTCTCCTACTCTGTCCTGCAGTAGTTTCAGAGATTCAGGTTTAATGTTAAGGTCTTTAATCCATTTTGAGTTGATGTTGGTGCATGGTGATAGGCTGGGGTCCACTTTTAGTTTTCTGCATGTGGCTGCCCAGTTTTCCCAGCACCAGCGGTTGAAGAGGCTGTGTTTCTTCCATTGTATGTCTTTGGCTCCTTTGTCGAATATCAGCTGGCTGTAGGCCTGTGGATTTATTTCTGGATCTTCTATTCTGTTCCATTGGTCTTCGGGTCTGTTTTTGTGCCAGTACCATGCTGTCTTTGTTATTATAGCTCTGTAGTAGAGTTTGAAGTTCGGCATGGATAGCCCTCCCATATTGTCTTTATCCCCTAGAATTGTTTTGGCTATTCTAGGTCTTTTGTTGTTCCATATGAATTTTTGGACTGTTTTCTGTATTTCAGAGATGTACGTCATTGGGATTTTAATAGGAATTGCGTTGAATTTGTATATTAGTTTTGGAAGTATTACCATCTTTACTATATTAAGTCGGCCTATCCAGGAGCATGGGAGGTCTTTCCATTTCCTAGTGTCTTCTGCAATTTCTTTCTTTAACTTTTTATAGTTCTCATTAAATAGTTCTTTTACATCTTTGGTTAGGTTAATTCCTAAATATTTTATTTTTCGGGAGGTTATTGTGAATGGGGTTGCTCCCTTTATTTCCCTCTCTTCCTGTACATTATCAGTGTATAGGAAGGCAACTGATTTTTGTGGGTTTATTTTGTATCCTGCTATTTTGCCAAAGTGATTTATGATTTCTAAGAGTTTGGGGATGGAGTTTTTGGGATCGTGGAGGTATAGTATCATGTCGTCTGCAAAAAGGGATAGTTTAACTTCTTCTTTTCCTATGCGGATCCCTTTAATGTCTTTTTCTTGCCTTATTGCCCTGGCTAAGGGTTCTAGGACTATATTGAAGAGGAGTGGAGACAGTGGGCATCCTTGCCTTGTTCCTGATTTTAGGAGAATTGGTTGTAGCTTTTCCCCATTAAGTATAATATTGGCTATTGGTCTGTCATAAATGGCTTTTATTGTTTTTAGAAATGTTCCTTCTATTCCTATTTTCTCCAGAGCTTTTAGCATGAATGAATGTTGAATTTTGTCAAAGGCCTTTTCTGCATCTGTAGCGATAATCATGTGATTCTTGACCTTGGCTCTGTTGATATGTTGGATTACATTTATTGACTTACGTATGTTAAACCATCCCTGTGTCTCTGGGATGAAGCCTACCTGGTCATAGTGAATTATTTTTTTTATGTGTTTCTGGATTCTGTTAGCTAGAATCTTGTTAAGGATCTTTGCATCTGTGTTCATCAAGGAGATTGGCCTGTAATTCTCCTTTTTGGTTGGGTCTTTGCCTGGTTTGGGGATGAGTGTGATATTGGCTTCGTAGAATGAGTTTGGGATAGCTCCTTCCTTCTCTGTTTCTCTGAAGAGCTTGAGGAGTATGGGTATTAGTTCTTGTTTGAAGGTCTTATAGAATTCTGCTGTGAATCCATCTGGTCCTGGGCTTTTTTTTGTTGGAAGACTTTTGATAGCTTCCTGTATCTCATTATAGGATATTGGCTTATTTAACTGGTTAACTTCTTCTTTGCTCAGTTTGGGCAATTTGTATTTCTCTAAAAATGCATCCATTTCTGCCCGATTTTCTTCCTTTAGAGAGTATAGCTTTTGAAAGTAGTCTGTTAGAATTGTTTGGATATCTTGGGTACGTGTGGTGATGTTTCCCGTGGCATCCCTAATCCTATTAATATGGGTTTCCTCTCTTCTTTTTTTAATTAATCTAGCCAATGGGCCATCAATTTTGTTTATTTTTTCAAAGAACCAGCTTTTTGTTTGGTTTATTTTGGTTATGGTTTTCTGATTTTCTAATTGGTTAATCTCTGCTTTTAATTTGGTTATCTGGCTTCTTCTAGTAGCTTTAGGTCCCATTTTTTCCTGTTTTTCTAGCTGTTTTAATTGCAACATGAGATTATTTACTTGGTCTGTCTCCATTCTCTTGATGTGGGCACTGAGGGCAATAAATTTGCCCCTCAGGACTGCTTTTGCTGTGTCCCACAAGTTTCTTTGTGAGGTGTTTTCATTTTCATTGAGTTGTAGGAAATGCTTTATTTCTTCTCTGATCTCTTCTGTTATCCAGGCATTGTTAAGGAGTGTGCTGTTCAATTTCCATGTATTGGAGAAATTTCTGCGGTATGCTTTGTTATTGAGAGCTAGCTTGATTCCACTGTGGTCAGATAGGATACAGGGGATTATGTCGATCCCTTTGTATTTGCTTAAGTTCCTTGAATGAACTATGATATGGTCTATTTTGGAGAAAGTTCCGTGAGCTGCTGAGAAGAATGTGTACTGTGTTGTTTTAGGGTGAAATACTCGGTAGATGTCAGTTAATTCCGCTTGCAGTATGGCCTCTCTTAATTCGGTAGCTTCTTTGCCAATCCTCTGGTTGGTAGACCTGTCCTTTGGTGAGAGTGGTGTGTTAAAGTCTCCTAGTATTATCGTATTGGGATCTATTTTATTCTGTAAGTTTGAGAGTATTTGTTTGACATATCTGGGTGCACCAATATTTGGGGCATATAAGTTGATGATGGTTATATCCTCCTCTTGGATTGTTCCCTTTATTAATATGTAGTGTCCATCCTTGTCTTTCTGTACTGATTTTAATGAAAAGTTTATTTTGTCAGATATCAGGATAGCTACACCTGCTTTCTTACTGGGGGCGTTTGATTGGTAGATCCTTTTCCACCCCTTCACTCTGAGTTTGTTTGTATGTTTGGCTGAGAGGTGGGTCTCCTGAAGGCAACAGATGGATGGGTCTTGTTTTCTGATCCAGTCCTCAGTTCGTTTTCTTTTAATTGGCGAATTCAGCCCATTTATATTAAGAGAAAGTATAGAGAGATGCATTGTTGTCCCTGCCATTCCGTTTTCCTAAGTTTTTCTTTTTTCCTTTCCTCCTGTGCTTGCTCAGTTAGACTTTGAGTAACGCCTGTTTGGGGCAGGCCCCAGTTCCTGGCTGCTTTCTTCAGGTTGTGTCCCCCCTCTTAGAATTCTTTGTAATGCTGGCTTAATGTTTATGTATTCATTTAGTTTTTCTTTGCTATTAAAAGTTTTCAGTTCTCCGTCAAATGTGAATGCTAGCTTTGCCGGGTAGATCAGTCTGGGTTGGCAGTTATTGGCTCTCAGGGCTCGTATGGTGCTTTCCCAGGCTTTTCTTGCATTCATTGTTTGTGTGGAGAGATCTGCAGTAATTCTTATTTTTTTCCCATTGTAGTATAGCTCCTTCTTCATTTTTGCTGCATGCAGGATTGTTTCCTTATTATTCAGATCTATCATTTTTACTATAATGTGTCTAGAAGTGTTTCTCCTGGGGTCTTGCTTGTTGGGTGTTCGATAAGCTTTTGTGATGTAGTTAAGATGGTCGTTTTTGAGGTGGGGAAAATTTTCATTGATTATATTGTTAAATAGGTGGTGCATTCCCTTGCTCTGGAATTCCTCACCTTCGTCCACTCCAATTATGCGAAGGTTAAATTTTTTAGCATTATCTGCTTGCTCTCCACTTGGTTTTGAACCACAATCCTCAGATCTCAGCCTTCTGAGTAGCTAGGATTCTATCTATGAGCCACCAGTGCTCAGCTGACACCTACCTCTTTCAAACCACCCCTAATCTCATTTTTCTTAATTTTTAGGTTATGTATTGAATCTATTGAATCATTTCCATTTAACAAAGCAGTTTATGTATACAGTGCATTTTGATCGGTGTCAGCCCTTCAATATCTTCACCCACTTTGACCCACCCCTTCCCTTGTTTTTCTCAATTCTATGATATATACACTGGATTCTTGCCTGCAGTCTACTCCCTTATCCCTTCCTTCATCTACCCTTTCCCCTTGGTCTCACCTCCCCCCCTCTTGAAAGTACTCATTTCCTGGTGCTTATTTTGGTGGGCTTAACTTAGACTTTCTAAAGAATTACACTATTTGAGCTCTCCATAGTCTATTATACTTCAGTTCATTCAAAACACTTGGAACCAGAAGTGTTTCGGATTTCAGATTGAAAATACAGAGAGAGAGGGAGAGAGAGGCAGACAGACAGAAAGACAGACAGACAGACAGACAGACAGACAGACACAGACAGAGATCATGGGAATGAGACCCAAGTCTAAACACAAAACTCATTTTTGCTTTATATACACGTTGCATATATTGCATAAAGGCCATTTATACACTATACCTTTCTGCACCTGCATTTTTAGCTGTGACTCATCACATGGTGTCAGAGATTTGTCACCTGTGATTCATGTTGTTGCTCAGAAAGCTGCACACTTTGGAGCATTTCAGATTTTAGACTTTCAGGTGCTCAACCTATTGTAGACCTAACCTTGCTTTGACACAATTTTAACACAATTTGTTAACAAAAAATTTTATGTCGGGCTGGGAAGGTGGCTCAGTGGTAGAGCGTTTGCCTTGCACACATGAGGCCCTGGGTTCAATTCCTCAGCACCACATAAGCAAAAAGAAAAAAGCTGGAAGTGGCGCTGTGGCTCAAGTGGTAGAGTGCTAGCCTTGAGCTGAAGAGCTAAGGGACAGCTCCCAGGCCCAGAGTTCAGGCCCTACGACCAGACTCAAAAAAAAAAAATTTATGTCTACGTAAGTATAGCATATAGTAGGCATTCAATAAATGTTTCATGAATAAATCAATGGTACCTGCTAATTTCATCTGGCTGTGTAAATGTTGGTTTTATTCAGGTTCTGAGGTTTGAACTCAGAGCCTCTCACTCTCACTTGGCTTTTACACTCAAGACTAGTGCTCTACCACTGAAGCCACACCATTTGGGGCATTTTCTAATTAATTGGAATGTTAAAGACTTTTCTGCCAAGGCTGGCTTCAAACTGTGACCCTCCAATCTCCACTGCCTCAGTAGCTGGGATTATAGGTATGAGCCAGGATAGTTATATACATCTAATGAAGGAACTAAAACCAGACTACTACTACTACTACTACACATACACCACACACACACACACACACACACACACACACACACACACACACACACACACACACACACACACAACATAACAAGGGAAGATTCTGAGAAAGGCATCATTAGGTGATTTTGTCATTATGTCACTATCACAGCCTCTATTGACACAAACCTACATAGTGGAGCCTACTTTGCCCATCAGCTATGTGGAATAGCCCACTGCTCCTACACTACCAACTTGTATAGCATGTAACTGTAGTAAGTGATTTCAACCCAATGGTTACAAGGAAAATACCTTATAATATCAACATAATCCTAATTGTTCCCTCTCATACCTGCATCATTGCTGCTGTTTATTCCATTTACGTATAAGCCCACATAAGTGACATGCACATGTAATGTAGTCTTGCCAGCTAGGGGTGGGCGGGCACTGGGGACACTCTTTTCCTTGTGACCTCACATCTCTACTGATCTGAGAACAGTTTGATCTTTCTGTATGTTCTGTTTTTTACATTTTAGGTGAGAGTCACAATTCTAAAGCTCTGGACAGTCCAACCTGGACCTAGAAGTCCTCATATCAGTTATTTTGAGAGAATGTAATACAAAGAATGGCTAACTAAGCTTGGAAAACAGAAAGGGCAAAACAAAACCTTTAAGGTATCCCACAGACAAAAGAACAAGAAAACAAAGGGGAAGAGGTGGCAAGTAGTGAACCTAGGAGCTTAGAAGAGAGATCCTCTCCAGAGGGAAACCTTTAAGAAAGAGCCAGTGGCCTTGGAGCCCATGACAGACATTCAAGTGCTGCTGTGAAGCTGGTACTGCAAATGTCGCTAAAACTGCGATTGGATAAATACTACCACTGGAAGAACAAACAGGCCCTGCAACTGAGTTTTCCTAGGGTAGTTTTGAAAAACACAGGAAGCTTGAAAAGAAGTGTTTCCTCTCCTCCTCCAGCCTTCCTCTAGCACACCCTACTGGCCGGGCCTGTTAAGGAGCCACTGGCAAAAGAGAAGTGATTTGGAAAGTCTTAAAAAGGAGGGGGGAGGAGGAGGGGGAGAAGAGGAAGGGGAGAAGAAGGAAGGAAGGAAGGAGGGAGGGAAGGAAGGAAGGAGGGAGAGAGAGAGAGAAAGGAAAGAAAGAAAGAAAGAAAGAAAAAAACACACAAACAAACAAACTAAGAGAGAAAAAGAGGCTGGGAGCTTGTGGCTCACGCCTGTAATCCTAGCTACTCAGGAGGCTGAGATCTGAGGATCACAGTTCAAAGCCAGCCCAGGCAGGAAAGTCCGTGAGACTCTTATCTCCAATAAACCACCAGAAAAACCGGAAGTGGCGCTGTGGCTCAAGCGATAGAGTGCCACCTTTGAACAGAAAAGGCCAAGCCAGAGTATAAGGCCAAGTTCAATCTCTAGTGCTAGCACATAATACATACATACATGCATACATACATACTAGAAATAATTTTGAGTATGTGAGTAACATGTAATAGGATATTTTGTAAAATTCTCTTTTAAACAACCTAGAATCTCCTTTATTCTTCTTGATATCTAGATTCATATATATATATATATATATATATATATATATATATGCTTATAAGTTGAGTAACTTATACCCCATGGTTATTCACTTATCACATTCCATTACACACCCAAAATTCCTGCCATCAAGTCAACTACCATTTGAGTGTCTATATATGACTATAATTCTAGATTCTGGATTCTTAGCTGTGTGACCTGAAATAATATTTCTCTGGGTAGGAAAGTGGAAGAAAGTTTTATATCCAAAACTTAATTAAAATTTGAAGATAAACCTTGACTTCTTTATTGAATATCTAACCTTCCTCCAACACTATTCATGAACAGCTTCTTTCACAGTGGGCCATTCATTCCCCAAAACAGCTTGCTTTAAAAAAAACACAAGAAATTAACAAACCTGCAGCCCAAAACACAAGAAATTAACAAACCTGCAGCCCAAAACACAAGAAATAAACAAACCTGCAGCCCAAAGTCAACAAAACAAATCTCAGAAGGGTTAGAATTTCACACAGATTTTACATAGCTGAGCCAGTATTTGCACCCAATTTTCCCATCCAAAATCCAGGGCTCTGCTCATCACACCAGGATGTCTTTTCCTTCTGGGATAAATTCAGAAACAAATATAAATTTAAAAAATCCCATCATCTTCTTCATCAGGTTAAACAGACAACCTATAGTGACCTTTCTTGACTGAACACAGATAACACCTTACCTAACACCCTGCCAGGAGGAAATGCAAAGATTCAGGAAGCCTGGGACCCCAAAAGCCTCTCTAACATGTGTGGCTCTATTCTAAAAAAAAAATCCCACAACTACAGGAATAATGGCTTCAAAGATGCCAAGTTCTTCCTATCAAATGGCACAGCTCAGCCAAGTAAACAGTAGAAACTACACAAAGCCAATTGTTTTCATCTGAGAGCTACCTTAGATAAACAAGTGCTATGGCTTGTGAGTCATACACCGAAGTGTATGACTCCAGGCATTGATGTGGAAGTGCAGCACTTGTTTCTCTATCTGGTTTCCTAAGACTACAACTCTGTCCCAAATACTTCACTCAGCTTCACAGTCCCTTCAAGGAAACTTTCACTGTAGCAGTAAAGTCTGATGGTATTTTTAGAGTTAGTGATTTTATTGTTGCTCTACATTTTATTACACACACAATAACACACACACACACACACACACACACACACACACACACACACACACACACACACACACACACACACACACACCAGTACACTAGTGATAGGAACAGTTAGGAACAACCATGTGTCGAGTACTATATACTCTGACTTGCATGCCAAAGAAGAAAAGGAAGAGTGCTTCATTCCTTTCCCCACTCCATCTTCCCACCCCTCCCTCTTAACCATGCTTGATACCTTGTAGCCGAGGAGTTTAAGAAGGATTATCTGAAGGAAGTCAGATCAAACCCTATCTGCTTTTCTTCTGTAATTACATCTACTAATTTGATCCAAGCTGATTTTCTGACTATTTTTTCCTTTACTAAAGGTATAGTTGGCACCATGTACTATAATGGGAATCATTTATATATATCCCAGAGACTGGTTATAAGAATTTTCCTCCTTTGAATCTCAGAGACTTTTCTCATTAATTATTTGTAGTGTTCAAAGCAAACAAAACAAAAAAACACAAGACTGAATATTCACATTTGGATTTGAGATCTGGATGGCATGGCTATAATCACAAAAGCAGACTGTGTTTTCTAGGCCAAAAGTCAGAGCACACAGTCTTGTTCCAAACTATAAAACTACAAAATACTTCTTGTAAGAGATCTACTATATTAGGTTACTGAACTCATATTCAATTTCCCAGCATGGTTCTGTCACACACTGGGTTAGAAATGGCAGCTGCAGGCACACTCACCTTCATGGCTGATTTTATAAAGCTCTCAGAGGCCCTAGGGAATCAATGGGATAAACATTTACAGTTGATTTATATTTAATATCAAAGATCAGATCCAGAGTAACAGATCTGCTTTGGGGAAGAGAAAAAGACAAATCTAAAAACAAATGAAAAGATACTGTCGAGGCATAGGATTTATGCCATGAGTACAAAATTGGTTAACTTCTGAAAATTTAGTCGCTATGCCATATTAGGACTAGAATTGTGTCACAAACGTAGAGCACTTCCCTAGCAAGCCTGAGGCCCTGAATAGATAAGTAGGTAGGTAGATAGATAGATAGATAGATAGATAGATAGATAGATAGATAGATAGATAGATATTTTATTAAAGGGAACACCTTATGATCATCTCAACAAGAAGAATTTAATGAAATTCTCTCATTATATATGAGCGAATGGGTGCTGGCAGCTTATACCTGTAATCTTAGCTACTTGAGAGGCTGAGATTTGAGGGCCATGATTTGAAAGCATCCCAAGCAGAAAAATCCCAAGACTCTCATTTCCAATTAGTCAGCAAAAAGCAAAAATAAATGGTAGAGTGCCATCCTTGAGAGAAAAAGCTAAGCAAGAGCATGAGGCCTTGAGTTCTAGCTCTAGTATTGGCACTCATGTGTACGTGGACACACACAAACACACATGAAATCTACCAAACTAGAAATAGGAGGCAATTTCTTCAACATACAAACCATTTACACCCATTGTTAACAGTATATTTGCAGAATGCCAGTGGCTCATATCTGTAATCCTAGCTATTCACAAGGCCAAGATCTAAGGATCACTGTTCCAAGCCAATACTGACAGGAAAGTCCATGAGACTCTTATCTCCAATTAACCGCCAAAAATCCAGAAGTGGAGCTGTGGCTCACATGGTTTAAAAAAAAAAAAAAAAAGCTTAAGAAATAAAAGCCTTCCATATTAGAAAGACAAAAGGCAATGGGAAAAGAGAAATAGATTGTTAGTGAGAAATACTAGCAGGATAGAGTTGAGCTAACAAGGAAGAGGAAGGAAGCTGAATATGGTTAAAGTAGATTCTTTGCAACTATGAAAATAGAACAATAAAACCTGCTAAAATTGTTTTAAGAATGGAGAAAGCGGAAGAGGTCAGGGAGAGTGATAGAGGGGTGAGATTGATTGGAATACATTGTAAATGTGTAGAAATGCAACAATGAAATTCCCTCTCCCATATAACTAGTGTACCTTCTTTTTTTTTTTAATGAAGGCACTAGTAGCTCATGCCTAGGATCCTAGCTAGGCTGATATCTGAAGATCACAAGTCAAAGCCATCCCAGGCAGGAAAGTTCATGAGACTGTCTCCAATTAACCATCAGAAAACCAGAAGTGGAACTGTGGCTCAAAGTGGTAGAGCACTAACTAGCCTTGAGCATAAAGGCTCAGGGACAGCACTCAGGCCCTGAGTTCAAGCCCCATGACAAAAACAAACAAAAAAGGCAAATAAAAGTCTTTTCAATCATAAAAAAAGACAAAAGTAGATCTATATTATCAAATACATTGTCCATAGATAAAAATACTAAGGAATTTACTAATAAACCCTTAGAATTAATAAAGTCAATGCTGTTGCAGAATACAAGAGCAATAACAAAAGCTATCATATTTCTACTCTGACAATACACAACCAAAAGTAAGGAAACAAAAAAGAAATATACTCTTTACCTGACTTATTTAACTGTACCCCTTTGTATATCACCTTTATAATAACTATAAAAAATAACACCCCCAAAAAGTAAGTAAACAATCTCACTCACAATATAATTAAAAAGAATAAAACAGAAATAAAACTAACAAAGGAAATATAAAATTCATACATACAAAATATTTTTAAAGAAATTAAAGAGCTGAGTGCCAGTGGCTCATGCCTGTAATCCTAGCTACTTAGGAAGCTGCGATTTGAGGATCATAATTTGAAGCTAGCCAAGCCAAGAAAATGCATGAGATTCTTATCTCCATTTAACCAGCAAAAATCCAAAAGCAGAGTTGTGACTAAAGTGCTAGAGCACCAGCCTAGAGTAAAAAAAACAAGGGACAGCACCTAGGAAGGAGAAGGAGAAGAAGAAATTAACATTGTGCATAAGAATGACCACATAGATGAATGGCATAGAAACTAGAACCCACACACACACTGTTACCTACACATCTAACTGATGTGTGACAAGAGTGTCTATATAAACTTATGAGGAAAGAGTATTCTTTACAAGTAATGGTGTTGGGACGGCTAGCGAGGCACATCTGTATGAATTATAGGCCTAAATAGAAGAGCTAAAGAAACTCTCAGAAGAAAACACAGAATTTTTTTTGTTACATTAAATGAGGCAATGATTCCTACATATGACACCAAATGATCAAGCAAGATAGGAAAAATTAATAAATTGGACTTCCATAAAAATCTAAAATGTCTGTGCTTTTAAGAACACTTGTAAGTGATGCTTTGGCTCAAAGTGGTATAGCACTAGCCTTGAGCAAAAGAGCACAGGGATAGCGCCCAGGCCCTGAGTTCAAGCCCCACGACCAAAAAACAAAAGTAAATAATTTTAGCCAGGTGCCAGTGGCTCATGCCTATAATCCTACCTACTCAGGAGGCTGAGATTTGAGGATTGTGGTTCAAAACCAACCCGGGCAGAAAAGTTCCTGTGAGACTCTTATCGCCAATAAACTATGCAGAAAAAGCCAGAAGTGGTGCTATGGCTCAAGTGGGAGAGTGCTAGCCTAGAACACAAAGAGACTCAGGGACAGTGCTCAAGCCTTGAGTTCAAGCCCCAGGACCGGGAAGGGGTAGTGGGGGTGGGGAGAACAACCATAAAAATAAAAAGACAGCTGATAGAATGGGAGGGAAAATTGCAGATTCTCTGTGTGACAAGGAATTTGTGCCCACATGTGACATTTTTACCCTTAAATAAGCATAAGTAATCTAATTATAATTTGTGCAAAGGATTCAGACATTTCTCCATAAAAGATACATAAATGGTCAAGAAGCATTTTAAATGAAGCTCAACATTATATCCATTAAGAGAATGTAAATCTAAGCTGTATGTTTAACTTTACAAGCCAAGCTCCAAAGGATAAGTATCACAAGTTTTCATTCATATATATAGTCTGGACAAATTATTATTTTTATTATCATTGTTATTATTATTATGGAATGGGACATAGCTATGTGGCAAAGCACTTGTCTAGCAAGTGCAACACCCTGGATTGAATTCCCAATACAAAAAATAAAATAATAATAATAATAAATATTATTATATAATTTTAAAAGGGCGACTGAGCCAGATGCAAGTGGCTCACACCTGTAATCCTAGCTACTCAGGAGGCTGAGATCTGAGGATCACGGTTCATAGCCAGCCCGGGAAGAAAAGTCCGTGAGACACTTATCTCTAATAACCTACTCAGAAAAAAAAATCTAGAAGTGTGGGGCTGGGAAGATGGCTCAGTGGTAGAATGCTTGCCTTGCGTGCACCAGGCCCTGGGTTCGATTCCTCAGCAATACATAAGCAGAAAAAGCCAGAAGTGGTGCTGTGGCTCAAGTAGTAGAGCACTAGCCCTGAGCTGAAGAGATGAGGGACAGCACCCAGGCCCAGAGTTCAGGCCCCACAATCAAAAAAAAAAGAAATCTAGAAGTGGTGCTGTGGTTCAAGTAGTAGAGCACTAGCCTTGAACACAAAAAGGCTTAGGGACAGTGCCCATGCCAGCAAGATAGATAGATAGATAGATATCTAGATAGATACATACATACATACATACATACATCGATAAAAGGGAGAGGAAACCATCAAGAAAGGGAGACAAAAAGAAAAGAATGATGTGGGTAAATATAGTCTAAATAATATGGAATATACATATATATATATATATATATGAAAATACCATAATCAGATCCACTAAACACTACTAGAAAGGAAAAAAGACACGGGGGTTAAGAAATAGTACCAGGGGGCTGGGAAGGTGGCTCAGTGGTAGAGCACTTGCCTTGCATGCTAGAGGCCCTGGGTTCAATTCCTCAGCACCACATAAGCAAAAAGAAAAAGCTGGAAGTGGCGCTGTGGCTCAAGTGGTAGAGCGCTAGCCTTGAGCTGAAGAGCTGAGGAACAGCGCCTAGGCCCAGAGTTAAGGCCCCACGACCGGACCCAAAAAAAAGAAAGAAAGAAAGAAAGAAAGAAAGAAAGAAAGAAAGAAAGAAAGAAAGAAAGAAAGAAAGAAAGAAAGAAAGAAAGAAAGAAAGAAAGAAAGAAAGAAAGAAAGAAAGAAAGAAAGAAAGAAAGAAAGAAAGAATACCAGATGGGTGAATTGGATCAGTGAACAGTAAATGCATGGGTGTAATCACAGTGAAACCCCTTTGTACAATTTACACAACAAAACAAAACTGCAATAAGACACTGCTTCACCGGTGTTGAAGGCATGACTCAGGTGGTAGAGCATCAGCCAATGAGAGAAAGCATCAGATACAGTTCAAGTCTCAATCTTGGATAAACTACTTCACACCTTGCCTCTAGGAAGACTATAGACAACAAGAACTAGAAAGAATGTAGAGAAATTAGGAGTCCTCACACATTGCTCCAAGAATCTTTGGAAAAGTTTGGAATCCTCAAAATGCTCTGCATAGGACTGAGGAAAAGCACATGATTCTAAGCGAAATGAACCCCAAGATAGAGATACAAGAGGTTTTATCTTTGTTGCTGTTGTTTTTAATGTACTTATAATGCACTATGTGATTTTTTTTTGTTTCTTTTGTATGTTCTGCCTCCATGGTATAACCCCTTTGTCACTGTATTTGATTCTGGTGCGCTGCACCTTGTGTATACATTTTTCTAATTTGGGGAGGGGAAGGGAAATAACAAAATGCTGAAATAAGGATATAGGTTAACCCATTGTAACAATGAGATGTATAAGACACCATGTTGAAAACAAACGAAAAACTTTGTGGGGGGGTGGGGGAGGAGTTGGAGAGGTGGGAGGTAAAGAATGGTAGGGAAAAAACAAAGGAGAGGTAACAATGCTTGATAGAAAATATACTCATTATCTTACTCATGTAACTGTAACTCCTCTGTACAGTATCTTTACAATAAAAAAATATGGAAAATAAAATAAAATAAAATAAAAATGGAAAGCTCAGTGTCCAGTACAGCAGAAAGAAAAAGACTAAGCAGGGAAATTCTACATAGATGGATTGATAGATAAATAGACAGACATAAATAGATTTAGATAGAGATAGCAATGGCTATATACACAATATACATATGTATATATAGTCGAAAGAAATGTAAGCATAATCTAGCCAGAAATTTGTACACAAATATTCATAGCAGTATTATTCCTAACAGCTAAAAATTAGAAATAACTCCAATTTTATTAGTTAATTAGCATATTCTTAACTTCTACATACAATGAAATATGACATTCAGTGATAAAAAGAAGCTAAGTATTGCCACATATAAACTTTATTGTTCCATTACACCATATAGAATGTGATTTATATGACCACATTTTGAATAATTCCACTTATGTGGAATGTCCAAAATAGGAAAACCATAAAGGGAGAACATAGTGACTGCAAGAGTCTGGGGCAAGGGGAAAAGTAGAGATTACTACTAATGTGTGTGAGGTTCTGTTAGGGTGTGTGTGATGAAACTAGAATTAAAATTATAAAATTAGTTATGATTACCAATGGATTAAAGTTATTAATATATTTTAAACCCTATCAAGGATGAATTTGTGCTATATTATAAGGTTGCTATTGAAAAAAGATCTAAATAAAAAGCACTGGGCCCAAAGTTAGACCTGAGTTTAAATCCCAGTTCTTATGGACAACATTAGACAAGTCACACTCATCTGTGTCTCTGTTTCCCTGTGTGGGAAGGAGATGACCCTGACTCCTTTGCAGGGAGAGTGTTTGCCCAAGGTCTACAGGAGCTTACATCTTTTTTCTTACATCTTCCCTCTTCTGACATCTAGACCCACATTTCCCTCCCAAATACCAAGAGTAAAAGTCCAGCCATCTCCCTGGAGCATAGATGCTCTTCATAACCATTTGCCTAAGGCTGGAACTTCCTTGTTTCTGTTTTTTGTTTGTTTGTTTTTTTGGGTCCGGTCATGGGGCCTGAACTCTGGGCCAGGGCGCTGTCCCTCCGCTCTTCAGCTCAAGGCTAGCTCTCTACTACTTGAGCCACAGCGCCACTTCTGGCTTTTTCTTTTTGCTTATGTGGTGCTGAGGAATCAAACCCAGGGCCTCTGGCATACAAGGCATGTGCTCTACCACTGAGCCACCTTCCCAACCCCACTTCCTTGTTTCTGTATGAAAGTAAAATTCACTAAAAAGCAAAGTCATACAGTAGAATGGTGGCCACCAGTGACTTGGGGGGAGACCTGGGGGGAAGAATCACAAGGACTCAGTATTTAAGGGATGCAAAATTTCCATCTGGGATGATGAAGATTCTACCCATAGGTGGTAACAGTGGCACAGCAATATAAGTGGAATTAAGGTCACTTCAAGTGGTTAAAGTGATAAATTTTATGTAACTTTACTACGTTAAGAAGGATGTGTTGGGGCTGGGAAGTTGGCTCAGTGGTAGAGCTCTTGCCTTGCATGCCTGAGGCCCTGGGTTTGATTCCTCAGCACCACATAAGCAAAAAGAAAAAAGCCAGAAGTGGCACTGTGGTTCAAGTGGTAGAGCACTAGCCTTGAGCTGAACTGCTGAGGAACAGTGTTCAGGCCCAGAGTTCAGGCCCCACGACCGGACCCAAAAAAAAAAAAAAAGGATGTGTTCAAAATGTACTATCAATTTAAAAGTTTTTTTCTAGCTGGGACTACCATGCCTAGCAAGTATGAGGCCCTGAGTTCAAACTCTAGTACTGTCAATAAAATAATAATGAGAATGAGAACAATAATAATTTTATTAATGTGAACCCTGCCTACTGAGATAATATGTTTAAGCAAAGGACAGATAGACCTCTTCACTACTTAGGTCTCAGGAATGAGGTATAAATGTCTGCATTCCAAGATCACAGCTAGGGGAAGATGAGGGCACAGCTGATCTGCTCTGAGGAAAAGAAAATGGGGAAGCACTACACAAGTAGTTTGAGTCAGTGTCTCAGATGCAGTGGACTTTAGATCATCCTATTGGCAGAGCATGTGGACTCTCACACTATTTCGCCACTTGTCCTGGTAAGCAAAATATTGTAACCTATCCAACTGGAATACTGTCTAGAAGAATCCATTAGCACATCTAAACATCTAAAGAGAAGCACAAAAGTATCCAGTAGAGTCTTCCACTCAAAGACAAACCTGGGCAAACAGAGATGGCCAGTTTTTCCTTTGTCCATATCCAATGTCCTTGTCTTTTGTAAACTGGCATTATTTTGGGGAAGAAATTATTTGGGTTACAGCTTACATAAATGGGCCACAGGACAACTGAACAGCCTGTATGGAAATTCCTTGAACTATTTAACATACAGCCCTGTGCACCACACCATTTCCCACATTTGGTCTCCATGAACAGCTTTAGGGTTCCCTTATTCTTGGAGCACCAAAATGATATTTGCAACTTCTTACAGAGATGGTAGAAGCTACTTTGGGTTTTTTCAATACACTTCTCCAGATCAGTCTTGTGTTCATTCATTCGTTCACAAATGTCTGCAGATTGCCTCCGGGGTATAAGTCTCTATGCTCAGCACTGAGGTAAGCAGGCCAGCCTTGGTCACTCCTTCAGGCAGCAGGGCTCGAAACCTCTAATGCTCAAGATCACTGGCCTAAAATCTCTTGTTCTCCAGTAGGTCCTCAGAATTCATAGACAGGCTGGACACTATCACTCCTGGAATCCTAGATACTCAAGAGTCTAAGATCTGAGAATCATGAGTCAAAGCTAGCCCAAGCAGAAAAGTCCTAGAGACTTGTATCTAAAATTAACCACCAAAAAGCTAGAAATAGAGCTGTGGCTCAACAGGTAAAGCAGCAGCCTTGAGCAAACAAAAACTAAGAGGCAATGAATGCCCTGGCCCTGAGTTTAAGCACAAAAATTAATTACTCCATTTACCCAAATGATCACAAACAAGACCATACTAAACCTACCAGCACAACTATATTTATTGCAGCATTATTTACCATAGCTAAGATATGGAACCAACCCAGATGCCCCTCAGTAGATGAATGGATCAAGAAAATGTGGTATATATACACAATGGAATTCTATGCCTCCATCAGAAAGAATTACATCATCCCATTTGTTAGGAACTGGAAAGACTTGGAAAAATTATATTAAGTGAAGTAAGCCAGACCCAAAGAAAGATAGGTCCCATGGTTTCCCTTATTTGCAATAACTAGTATATGTCTGAGTCAAGCAGAAACAGTCAGATAAGGTGATGTTAGGCAAAATGAACCCCAAGATAAGGACTCAAATGGTCTTTCTTTCTTTCGTTCGTTTTTTTGTTTTGTTTTGTTTTTTGGTCAGTCATGGGAATAGAACTCTGGGCCTGGGTGCTGTCCCTCAGGCTCTTCAGCTCAAGGCGAGCGCTCTACCGCTTGAGCCACAGCACCACTTCCAGTTTTCTAGTGGTTTATTGGAGATAAGAGTCTCACGGACTTTCCTGCCTGGGCTGGCTTTGAACCGTGATCCTCAGATCTCAGCCTCCTTAGTAACTAGGATTACAGGCCTGAGACATCAGCTCCTGGCTTGGTTTTTCTTTCTTGCTATTGTTTCTGACATATTTATACAGTGATTTTTCTGTAGCTTTGTATGTCTGTCCCCCATAGTATAACCCCTGTTCTCACTGTATTTGATGTTGGTATAATTTGTGGAGGGGAAGGGAAAAAACAAAATGTTTAAATAGGGATATAGGTGGATCCATTACAACAATGAGATGTACAAGACTTATGTGGAAAAATGAACTTTACAACTTTGGCGCTGGGAGGGTGAGGGAGGGCAGTGGGGGTTGGGAAGGGATGGGAAGGGGAAACAAAGGAGGAGGCAACAATGCTTGATAAGAAATGTACTCATTACCTTGCTCATGTAATTGTAACCCCTCTGTACGGTATTTTCACTATAAAAATCAAAAAATTAATTAATTAATTAATTAATTTAAAATATAGATATTTTCAAAGCTTTCAAAAGTAATTTACAGATGGTAATAGGGTGTAGTGGTAGAGGTATAAAATATACAGCCAGTGTACAATTCCTTAATAATAATAATAATTTACATATATGTAATACACACACACACACACACACACACACACACACACACACACACACACACACTGCCAGTGAGATCTGAGTCCAGATCTCAGCACACTCACTTCCTGATGTGCTACCTGAAGCAGAAGCAACAAGCTCCCAGAGGTTTCAGCTTAGGTCTTGTATATAAATTGTATGCTGGCAGAATTTCTTCCTCCAGGGAGAGTGACTAATTGGATTGAGAAGCACTCATATGATCTTACAAGCTACAGTGCTGCAAGAACTGAATGAGGTAGCATGTGCACAGTACTTTTGATGGCACTCGATATGTGATAACTGCCAAGACGTGATTGAGAAGACATCAGTCTTAATCAGAATAATATCAACTCCCACAACTGCGAATTTCTTCAGAAATCAGCAAGTCCAGACTCGGGTGTCAAGGAATCTAGCCACATTTTTAAATATAGCACAATCTTGCTAGCTCAGTCATACCAGACAAAAAATGGGAATGACACCCACTGCCCCCTAACTTGGTTGAAAGTAGTTTCATTGTTAATTAAAATGCCCTCTGAAGCTGAAAGTACAAAATATTCCAAAGTAGAACATAAAAAAGAAACCCCACCACACTGGTGCCCCCCTTTTGTGATACTACAGCACCAGCCTCCTCCCTTCCCTGATTCACGCTGAGTAAGATAATAAAGAACACATGCCCGCCTACTTCCAGCCCAGTGAGGGAATCAAAGAACGGTGCTGATAAAAGTATGCTTTCACGTTTTAACCAATAGTAAGAGATAAAATGTGAATTCCTAACACCCCACTGGCCACTTTTCAGAGTGTTGTGTTAGTCAGGTTCTCCAGAATAGCAGAATCAATGCAATGTATATCCATAGCACATCTGTTGCAAAGAATTGGCTCAGGCGATTCTGGATGCATAGAGCACCCAGAATCTGATGAGACAGGCCCCTAGGCTGGGGACCAGAGCAAAAGTTGCAGATTCAAAGTCAGTCCACTGGCAGAATTCCTTCTTCCAGGGAGAATGACTAATTGGATTGAGAACCACTCACATTATTGAAGGTAAGTCTACCAATTTAAATGTTAATCTCATCTTTAAAAATCAGACCTTCATACAAGTACCTATAATACACAAATAGCTGGGTTAATAGCCCAGCTAAATTTACTCATAAAATTAGCCATCATAAAACAAACCATCTGAGTTTCTCAGATGTGCTACCACAACTTGCCCTAGCCGGTGACCATGCTTTCTGCCAGGCCACCTC
This sequence comes from Dipodomys merriami, assembly GCF_024711535.1. Classification (NCBI taxonomy): domain Eukaryota; kingdom Metazoa; phylum Chordata; class Mammalia; order Rodentia; family Heteromyidae; genus Dipodomys; species Dipodomys merriami. The sequence goes on from NW_027205381.1 coordinate 8,850,075, forward strand.
TGGGTCTCGGGATTACTTGTTTCCCTCAGCCTCCAACACATATGCTTCACACCTTCAAGAGTTCCTGCCATCCCCTTCCGTAGCCTGTGCGCATGTCCAGCAGGCCCTTCTACCTGATGGTGTTCCTGGAGAAGACAACAGAACTACAGCTTCCCCATCCCTGCCCAACCTCGTGCAGTTCCCAGGTCAACATCATCTGCATGGCCTAGGATATCCTTAGAAGAACAAATTCTGGCAGCTTCTCTGGGTGGGACTGGCGATTTGATTTCCAGAGACCATGATTTGTGCTCAAGTGGATGTCGCTGGGCTTGAAAGAAGAGCAAGTCCAGCACTGCCACATGAGAGATACGCCCGGGACTTCAGCTGCCTTTTCTCCTTCCTTATGTCTAATGAACACCCTTGCTCTAGATTTCTCAGGACACTAGTTTTCCAAATAGGAACTCCTATGACCAGACACTCTTCCAAAAATGCTGAAATGGCCTTCAATTTAAGCAGATTATTTTAAATGATTTTTTTTCTAAATGTGAACATTTACCCTTCTGAAAGCAAAACAGCTTAAATCTGTACGAAGACATCTGTGTCGCTAACCCTGAAGGGTCACTAAAATAAGTAATGTAGTCACACTATCTCTGTGGCTCTTGCTCACAGGGACCCGGCTGGCTAAGGGGATTTGAGGTTGCCATGCTTCCCTAGTGTGTAGGGTTTGGCAGATCAGCCTGCACATGCTCACGTGTTTAACCGTGTTACATGCAAAACAGAAGTTCATGTTCTCCAAGTTTACAAAAGTACAGTCAGCCTTACCCTAGAAGCAGTGCCACAGACTGTGCCATTGAGAAAATCTGCTTTGCCATTGGTTTTCATGTGGCCTCAATACTTCATTCCTATTCCTCCAGGAGTCTTCACCTGTAAAATGGGCATAATAATTTTTACTTACCTCAGAGGTGTACTGGAAGGCATAATTAATGGGCATCAAAGTACTGGGAGTGGCACAGATCAAAGGCCATTTAAATACACAGCATTATTATGATCAATGGCATTTTCTTTTGAACACACTGGAGCCTGCCCTTTTGACTCAGGTTATTGAACTGCCTCATGGTCCACCCCCACTCCCTGCCCCCTGCACACACAAGCCATATTCCAGCTTCAAGGCTGGCTCACAAGAAACTTGGAAAGCCTTGGAAATCTGCTGCTTTACTAAAAGTGATTTGCATCTGGTTCCCCACACTCTTTTTACATGCCCCTTCAATTTACTGACTGGAAAAGTGTAGGCTTTTATATTATAAACAATCTGTTTAATCCAATATTTCTCAACATGTGTGATAAGAAAAAATGTTCTTTAATTAACTAGCCATTCTTCTTCGTGTGTGTGTCTGTGTGTATGTGTGTGTGTGTGTGTGTGTGTGTGTGTGTGTGTGTGTGTGTGTGTGGTGTGTGGTGTGTATGTGTGTCTGTGCGTGTTTTGTGTGCTGGTACTGGGGCTTGAACTCAGGGCCTCAAGTTCTCATTTGGCTTTTTTGCTCAAAGCTTGAACCAGACCTCTGCTTGAATTCAGGGCCTGGACACTGCCCCTGAGTTTTTGTTTTTGTTTTTGTTTTGTTCTTGGGTCCGGTCGTGGGACCTGAACTCTGGGCCTGTGTACTGTCCCTCAGCTCTTCAGCTCAAGGCTATTGCTCTACCACTTGAGCCACAGCACCACTTCCGGCTTTTTTCTTTTTGCTTATGTGGTGCTGAGGAATCGAACCTAGCGCCTCAGGCATGCAAGGCAAGTGCTCTACCACTGAGCCAACTTCCCAGCCCTGTCCCTGAGTTTTTTGTTCATACCTAGTGCTCTACCACTTTGAGCCACAATGACGCTTCTGGTTTTCAGGTGATTAATTGGAGATAAAAGTCTCATGGACTTTCCTGTCCAGGCTGGCTTCAAACTGCAATCCTTAGAGCTCAGTCTCCTGAGTAGCTAGGATCACAGGTGTGAGCCACCAGCACTCTGCCACTTCTGGGTTTTTGGTGGTTAATTGGAGATAGGGATCTCATGACTTTTCTTCCTGAGCTGGCTTTGAACTACAGTCCTCCCATCTCATCCTCTGGAGTAGCTAGGATTACAAGTGTGAGCCACAGGCATGCTTGGCTAAGAGGGATGATGCTTATTCCTCTTTTTTCTTGACCCGGTATTTTATGACACCTGGAGCTCAGTTTGTACTTAGTATACTTTAAGTAGGATAGGAACACAAATGAGGTTGGAGTTGTTCTTAAGAGAAACCAGAGAGATCAGGAAGGAAGATTTGGGAGAGACATTATTGTTATAGGGCCTGGGTCATCAGGTCAAGGGCCAGAAGGTTCTGACTTTCATCAGAGTAAGAATTCAAGGGTGGACAGAGAGGAGATTTAAATGCAAAGGGGGTTTATTAATGCAAGGCAAAGAAAAAGTATAGTCTCCAGAAGCAAAGGACGGCTGCCATGTGGGCCTGATGTCTTCAGCTTTTATTGGAGCTGGTGGGGGGGGGGGGGGAGAGGGTGGACATTCCTGAACAGCTACACTATGCATAATTAACTCCTAGAGATGTCATTAGCTCCTTGTAAGTAGAGAGGGACAGTTTTGACTGTGGGTGGTCAGACTAGAGCTATCATTTTCTGCAGGCTGGGTGGGCAAGGCACTCCTACATCTCATGAGTTGTTCCATTTATATCAATGGTTCTTTCTATCAACAGCCATAATTCTCTCTCCCCTACCACCACCACACCCCCATCCCCTTTCTTGCTGGTCCTGGGGTTTAAACTCAGGATCTCTTGGTCTTTTTCAGCTTCCTTGTGCAGCTGGTACTCTCTGGTCAGGGCAGGGGCTTCACTATCCCTGTGCGCTCATCATCCTCAAGGATCAGGCTCTGAACTAGAGATGTTTTTGTGATATCATGCCCAAAGACCAATGGAACTGATCTTTCTAGCCCAGGTAGAGAGAAATAAGGGGGGAGGGGGAGGGCGAGAGAAGGGATGAATGGAAGGAAGGTAGGAAGGAAGCAAAAATGGAAGGAAAACGAAAGGAAACCTATTTGTGAAAGGCAGAACAGCAAATTAGCTTTTTGCTGGGGTGCTAATAGCTCACACCTGAAATCCTATCTACTCAGAAGGCTGAGATCTGAGCATGACAGTGCCAAGCCAGACTCTTATATCCAATAAACCACGAAAAGCCAGAATTGGAATTGTGGTTCAAGTTTACCTTGAAAAGCTCAGGGACAGTGCCAGGTGCGCACATGCGCACGCACACACACACACACACAAACAGACACACACACACACACACACACACACACACACACACGTGCAAACTAGCTTACTGATTTGCCCATCATCCTTTAGGAGAGATGCGGTCAGTTTTTGGTAAGATGAACCCCCTGCCAGTAGTGCCCCCTTGTGACAGAGATTTCATGTTCCCCAATTGTCATGTTCCCAAATTGTAGGTAACACCGTGTCTACCATGGTGCTGGGGACTTGGGGAAAAATTCATCAACAAGTCATTTTCTCCATGAGAAAGCAAACACATGTCCTCTACTTTCACCCAGAGGTAACAGTGTGCATGCACCCAGAGCTGTGAGATCCTGAACGGGAAGGACAAACTGCTTGTGTGAGGGTGAGGAAGGGCATGAGCGAAAATCAGGGCCCTGGAAGATGGGCATGACCGGAAAGAGGGGAGCTGTGGACAATCACAGTACTGTCTGTATTTTGAGAACAGGTGTAGGGTGGAGAGATGCTGAGATTCGATGGGACTGTTCGCTTTCCTGTGTCCACAGAGCATGCGGTGAAGATACCTAATAGGCCTCGGAGACAGAGACCAGAAGTCAAGGTGGAGCATTAACTCTAGGTGGTCCTCCATAAGTATGGGATTGCTGCAGAAGAACTGAAGTGAGGCCTGAGGCAAAATCCTGAGGATGGGCAACACACAGGAGATGTGTTTAGAAGTGATTGCCTTAATTATCCATTTGTGTAAACAGTGTTCTTGGCATAAAGGCTAGCACCGAGTCTGTATGAAAATGCTCGAGGAAGGAAAGAAGGACAAGGAGGGAAGAAGAATACGATAGAAGGAAGAAGGGATGGAATGAGAGGACAAACGAACTTCCATAAAGTTCCTTAGAAAGAGCTAACAATTCAAGAGAAGCTGAGTGTTAGTGGTTCACACTTGTAAACCTGACTACCTTGGCGGCTGAGATCTGAGGATTGCAGTTTGAAGCTAGCCCAGGGAAGAAAACTGTGAGACTCTATCTCTAATTAACCAGCAAAAAGCCAGATGTGGAAATGTGGCTCAAATGGTAGAGTACCAGAGTAGAAAATAGCCAAGTGAGAGCTTGAGGCTCTAAATTCAATAAATAAATAAATAAATAGATAGATACACAGATATATAACTAATAAGAGACAGTGTCATGTGATGGTTAAGAGAACCTGGATTTAATCCACCTTTGACACTCACTAGCTATGTGGTCTTAAGCAAAGTATTGAATCTCCCAGTTTTATTTCCCTGAGAGGTAAGGTGAAGTAATAATCATGCCTACCTCTTGAAGTAACGGTGGCAATTACATGATTCAAGATAAACCTCATTTTTCTGTTCTTTTCCATGTCAGGAGATGCCAATGCAATTGTTCTGCTTGCTCATCTCCAAAGCCCTGGAGTCTCTCTGTACTTCCTGTCACTTTCTTTTCCACATCCAAGTCATCAATTCCGATTGGCTCTATATCCAAAATACCTCTAGGATTTGCCTCCATGACCTCTGCTCTTACACCCCAGCCAGCTCGTAGCAGCTCACCTTCAGACTAGTCTCCCAGTTCTCGTTCTCACATCCTTAACGTCTTTACTCAATCAACTCCAAATGATCTTTGCTCTTCTGGAGGGAATCTTCAGAAGATGGCTGATGCTATAAACTGGTTTCCCTCTTCCCTTCACCCAGCCTCCTTGACAGAACCCTGGTCTCAGTACCACATATTATTTATCAATTTTGTTTACTGTCTACCATTTTTCTACCCTGAGCTATTCATTCCCTTAAACAATATGTAACATATAGAAAGGATTCAGTTTCAACTAAAATTGGTCCACCAAAAAGTCTAAAGATTCCAATTATTGGTACAACTGATAAATCCTAGAAATGATTTATATACATTTGATAACATTGCTGCTACTAAGCATATATTCAATTTCTTGAATGTAATGTTATGGAAAATGCTCTTTTTCTTAGGAGACAAGGCTTAAATATTCAACTGGAAAGTATCATGATGTCTATAACTTACTTTCCAACATAAAAATACTTGAGTTGTACTGGATAAATGCCCAAAAGTGGAGTTGCGGGGTCATAGGGTAGTATCATCATGGGGTAGTATCACTCTGCTTTCCAGAGTGTTTGAACAAGTTTACATTCCCTCCAACAGTGTAATAGTGTTCCCTTTTGGCCGTATCGATGCCAGCATTGGTTATTGTTAGATTTCTTAATAATGGCCATTCTAACTGGGGTGAGATGAAATCTAAGTGTTGTTTTGATTTGCATTTCCTTTATAGTTAGAGATGCCACAACAACCATGTTTATTGCAGTATTATTTACCATAGCCAAGATCAAATGCTTTGTTAAATGGCAAATAAAAATTTAATACATAACCTAAAATTAAGAAAAGTGAGAGAAGGGGTGGGTTTGGAGGGGTGGGGAGAATGTTGAAAGGGGTGATGTGGACCAAGACATACTGTATTCATAAACTGCTCTGTTGAATGGCAATTCCTTTGTACAATGACCTAAAGAAATAAAATTTGGGCTGGGAATGTGGCTTACTGGTAGAGTGCTTGCCTAGCATGCATGAAGCCCTGGGTTTGATTCTTCAGTACTACAAAAACAGAAAAGGCAGGAGTGACACTGGTTCAAGTGGTAGAGTGCTAGCCTTGAACAAAAGGCCAAAGACAGTACCTAGGCCCTGAGTTCAAGCCCCAGGACTGGTGTGCATGTGCGCACACACACACATACACACACACACACACACACACACACACACACACACACACACACACACACAAAAGAAAGAAAGACAGAAAGAAAGAACGAAAGAAAGAAAGAAAGAAAGAAAGGAAAGAAAGAAAGAAAGAAAGAAAGAAAGAAAGAAAGAAAGAAAGAAAGAAAGAAAGAAAAAGGAAGAGGAAAAAGTTGAGATAAATGAAGATGGAGAACACGGAAGTGTTCATTGCACTATTTTTTAATATTATCTTCAGTTTGAAACTATTTTTTTAATTGTGGTAAAATGCATCTAAAAAATTATGGATACATACATTTAAGGTTAAGTACATTCATATGGTTGTGTGAAATCTCTGGAACCTGTTTATCTCATAAAAGTGAATAGTTGATGGGAGGGTAAGCAGATGAAACAGTCATAATATTCAGTGCACATATGTGGAAATAGAACTAGGTAATGAGATGAAAGGGATTATGGGAGATAGGAGAGGATGAATGAAGGGATGGATGGATGACATTGGTCAAGATGCATTGTACTAATAATCTGACATGTTGAATTGAAACCCATTTGTACAATCAGTTAAAGATAACTTAGCCAAGGACCAGTGGAACACATCTGTAATCTTAGCTACTCAGGATCTAAGTAGTTGAGATCTGAGGAGCAAGGTTCCAAGCCAGCCCAGGCAGGAAAGTTTATGAGACTCCTATCTCCAATCAACTAAAAAAGTCAAAAGTGTAATTTTGGCTCAAGTGTTAGAGCACCAGTCTTGAAGTAGAAAACTAAGGGACAGCACTCAGGCTTTGAACTTAAAATAAATAATAAAAAATAAAAAATAAATTAATAAAAAATAGACAACAAAAAAAACCCTAAAATCTAATTTTATTAAAAGAAAAATTTAGCTGGGCATTGGTGGCTCACAACTAGCTACTCAAGAGGCTGAGATCTGAGGATTGCAGTTCAAAGCCAACCCAGCAAGAAAGTCTGTGAGAGGGGCTGGGAAGTTGGCTCAGTGGTAGAGCGCTTGCCTTGCATGCATGAGGCCCTGGGTTCGATTCCTCAGAACAACATAAGCAAAAAGAAAAAAGCCGGAAGTGGTGCTGTGGCTCAAGTGGTAGAGCACTAGCCTTGAGTTGAAGAGCTGAGGGACAGTGCTCAGGCCCAGAGTTCAGGCCCTACAACCGGATAAAAAAAAAATAAAAAATAAAAGAAAGTCTGTGAGACTCTTAGCTCTAATAAACCACTCAGAAAACCAGAAATGGCACTGTAGCTCAAGTGGTAGAGCGCTCGCCTTGAGCTGAAGAGCTGAGGGATAGCACCCAGGCCCAAAGTTCAAGCCCTACAACCAACAACAAAAAAATCAATTCTAGGGGCTGGGAAGGTGGCTCAGTGGTAGAGCGCTTGCCTTGGATGCATGAGGTCCTGGGTTTTATTCCTCAGCACCACATGAGCAAAAAGAAAAAAAAACTGAAAGTGGCACTGTGGCTCAAGTGGTAGAGTGCTAGTCTTGAGCTGAAGAACTGAGGGACAGTGCCCAGGCCCAGAGTTCAGGCCCCCATGACCGGACCCAAAAAAAATCAATTCTATAAATTAAAAAGTAAAACTTTAGGGGCTGGGAAGGTGGCTCAGTGGTAGAGCGCTTGCTTGCCTTGCATGCCTGAGGCCCTGGGTTCGATTCCTCAGCACCACATAAGAAAAAAAACCGGAAGTGGCGCTGTGGCTCAAGTGGTAGAGTGCTAGCCTTGAGCTGAAGAGCTGAGGGACAGCACCCAGGCCCAGAGTTCAGGCCCCACGACCGGACCCAAAAAACAACAACAACAAAAAGTAAAACTTTTTACCATTAAATATCATCATTTTCCTCTTTTCCCTATCCTATGGCAACACCATTCAACTTTCTACCTCTCTCAATTTTTTTTACATTTTTTAAAATCATTATAGCTTTAAGTAGTTGTACAAAGAAGTTCCCAATCTACAGAACAGTACATGAGTACAAGGTGTCTGGCAACATTGTCACCCATCGCGCCTAACCCATCCCTTCTCTCACTTTTATTTTAAATTGAGATTAGGTGACAACATAAATTTCACATATTTCACAGTATTGTGGAATAGTGATAGAGTCACAAACACATTTTAACCTTTACAAGGCAAATTGTCATTATCATGGTCTATGAAGTTTGTGAATTCTATGAGCTTTGACAGTACAAGTTACTTTTTCCACATCAGGTGATGATTACATTTCTTTCCTTTTGCTTAGTGTGGGCTGTTCCCTCCTTCCCTCTCATTCCTCCCTTCCCATCGCTGTCTTTGGGTTGCTTAGTTCATTTTCATCTATGTCCAGTGCACCTGATGGGCCCCTTTGTGTTGTTGTTCTGTTTCCCACTTATTCTGTTCCTCCTTCGGGCTTCCTTCCGTTGCATGCATATATCTACCCAATATATGGTCAAGACCATGGAGTCATTTAGCAATGATATGACAAAGTGGATGGCTGTCCTTTGTTTCTTTTTTTTTGGTCAGTCGTGGGGCTTGAACTCTGGGCCTGGGCACTGTCCCTTAGCAATTCAGCTCAAGGCTAGCGCTCTACCACTTGAGCCACAGTGCCACTTCTGGCTTTTTTTTCTGTTTATGTGGTGCTGAGATTTGATTTCTTAGGGCCTCATGCATGTGAGGCAAACACTCTACTACTGAGCCATCTTCCCAGCCCCTCTCCTTTGTTTCTTGAGTCCTGTTCACTTTGTCATATCTTCTTGCATTTTGGCTTTAGCATCCATATATCAGGGAGACCATGTGCCGTTTGTCTCTTTGTTCTTGGCTTACTTCACTCAAAATAATTTGCTCTAGTTCCATCCATTTCCCTGCAAATGCTATTATTTTGTCCTTTCTAATGTCTGCATAATATTCAATTGTATATAGATACCACAATTTTTTAATCCATTCATCAGTAGTGGGGCGTCTGGGTTGTTTCCAAACTTTGGCTATTGTGAACTGCCTCTCAATTTTTGACCCACTCTAACCAGAAACATAGGTACCCCATGTAAATGGAATCATACACTATTTGTCTTCCTAGGAGTAATTTATGTCACTTGGCATAATGACTTTAAGATTTATTTATGTTGTTGTATGTGTCAAATTTTCTTCCTTAAGGCTGAATAATATCTCATGGTTTGCAAATATCATATTCTTTTATCCATTCATCCATGGATAATTCTACTTTTTGGCCATAGTGAATAAAAATGTTGTGAACATGGATATACAAATATATCTTTGAAGTGGGGGGGGGGATTGTGGGGGGGATGGGGGAGGCTGGGAAGGGATGGGAAGGGTAAACAAAGGAGGAGGCTACAATGCTTGATAAGAAATGTACTCACTATCTTGCCCATGTAATTGTAACCCCTCTGTACAGTATTTTCACAATAAAAAATAAAAATAAATATATCTTTGAGACTTATATCTTGGATTATATAACCAGAAGTGGAATTCTGGGATCATATAGTAATTGTATTGTGTGTGTGTGTGTGTATGTGTGTGTGTGTGTGTGTGTGTGTGTGTGTGTGTGTGTGTGTGTGTGTGTGTGTGTGTGTGTGTGTGTAGATAATTGGACTTGAACTTCTTAGTGGTTAAGTGGAGACAAGGTGTCTCATAGAATTTCCCGTCCAGGCTAGTTTCAAACCATGATCCTCATATCTCAGCCTCCTGATCGGATTACAGGAGTGTGCTTCTTCTGCCGAACACCCATTAGATCAAGGTCAGAGGCCATATATACTAGCAAACTGCAGTATGTGTGGGCTCCAGCTCCTTATGAGTTCCAACTTGTTCTTATTTTCCTCTTTCCCCACTCTAAATTCCTGTGACCAAAGAAGCCAGACACCTATTGAGATTGATGGACGAGTTACCAGGCACAAGGCTTTCACTCTAATACCAGGCCAGGCCAATTAGATCAAGCAAGCAAGGGAACAGAAGAGAAGGAAGCTTAATTCTGGGAAGAATTCATGGAACTCAGATAAACAAAGGAAAATAGAACAGCACCTGCCCAGGCAGACCTAGAAAACACGTTGTATATGAGGGAAGCCTCAAGGCCTGAAACTCACACTACAGCCCAACTGAAAACAACAACAACAACAAAAACCAGCCACAAAGCCTTGTCTCTTCCTCCTCCTTTGGCTGCTTCTTTTTAACCACAAGTCAGATTTCAGATTTGCCCTGAGCACAGAACTCTTTTCCAGCAACTACAAACTCACTACATAGTCCTGGAACACCACCGTGTGGATTTTCATGGTATTAGATTTTCTTGCTTGCTTTTCTTGCTTTCTCCCTCTTCCTTTCTTTTTCTTTTCTTTTCTTTTTTTTTTTTTTTTTTTTTTTTTGTGGTAGTAGGGTTTGAACTCAGCAGTTTGAACTTGTTAGAATAGCATTCTACGCCTTGAGTAGGAACTCAAGCCCTGTTTTGTGCTATTTTGAAAATGGAGTCTAGCAAACTTTTCTTTTTTTTTTTTTTTTTTGGGTCCAGTTGTGGGGCCTGAACTCTGGGCCTGGGCGCTGTCCCTCAGCTCTTCAGCTCAAGGCTAGCGCTCTACCACTTGAGCCACAGCAACACTTCCGGCTTTTTTCTTTTGGCTTATGAGGTGCTGAGGAATCGAACCCAGGGCCTCAGGCATGCAACGCAAGCGCTCTACCACTGAGCCACCTTCCCAGCCCTAGCAAACTTTTCATCTTAGGATCTTCTCCAGGTCTCAACCTCCTAAGTACCTAGGATAAGAAGACTGGGGGCCATGGGCTGGGAAGGTGGCTCAGTGGTAGAGTGCTTGCCTTGCATGCATGAGGCCCTGGGTTCGATTCCTCAGCACCACATAAGCAAAAAGAAAAAAGCCGGAAGTGGTGCTGTGGCTCAAGTGGTAGAGCTCTAGCCTTGAGCTGAAGAGCTGAGGGACAGTGTCCAGGCCCAGAGTTCAGGCCCCATGACTGGACCCAAAAAAAAAAAAAAAAGAAGAAGAAGAGCAGGCCAGGGCTGGGAATGTGGCTTAGTGGTAGAGTGCTTGTCTAGCATGCAAGAAGCCCTGGATTTGATTCCTCAGTACCACATACACAGAAAAAGCTGGAAGTGGTACTGTGGCTCAAGTGGTAGAGTGCTAGCCTTGAGCAAAAAAGGAACAGTGCTCAGGCCCAGAGGTCAAGCTCCAGGACTCATGGAAGAGAGAAAGAAGAAAGAGGGAGGGAGGGAGGGAGGGAGGAAGGAAGGAAGGAAGGAAAAGAAAAAAAAGAGTGGACCACCAGTTCCCAGCTTAGCTTACTATTATTATTTTTCAATGTCATGCTTTATTTTATTTACCTTGTGGTTAGTGGAACTTTCCATGCTAAAATATTTAACATGTTAAACTATAAAAATTAAATTAAATTATTTCATTTAGATGGTAAACCAGCTTTAAAATATATGCTTCATACTTCAATGTAGTTTGTATAATCCTTAGCCTTTCTAAGAACCCACAGGTAGGAAACATATAGCAAATGCTCTAATGTACAAGGTTCAGGTCATTACAGTGACCATCATTCATCTTAATAACTACGCTTGTTTTGATCACTGAAAACCAGACCTGAAGGCAGTAACTGCTCAATGAGCTGACACCACAAATTCCTTAATCCAAAATGACAATTTAAGTCTAAAAAGCTAAAGGGAATTGAGCACTGTTGAGTCATGCTTGTAATCCTAACTACTCAAAAGACAGAGGTCCATAAGATTGCAGTTTCAAGCTAATCCTGGGCAAAAATGTCTGAGAAACTTCATCTCCAAAATAACCAGCAAAAAAACAGGCTTGGAGGTGTGGTTTAGATGGTAGATTTCCAGCCATTAGCAAGCAAGCCTGAGGCCCTGAGTTTAAACCCCAGTACAAGCAAAACTAAAAATAAATCCAAACCAGTGTCTCATACTTATAATCTTAGCTACTCAGGAAGTTGAGACCTGAGGATCCAGGGTAGAAGCCAGCCCAGGAAGGAAAGTCCTTGGTATTCTTATCTCCAATAAACTACCAAAAAAAATCTAAAAGTGAGGCTGTGACTCAAGTGATGAAACACTAACTCTGAGCAAAAGAAGCTGAAGGACAGTGCCTAGGCCCTGAATTCAAGCCTGAGGAGTAGTACACCAAAAATTAAATTAAATTAAAAATCTAGCCCTGGTGGCTCACATCTGTAATCCTAGTTACTCAGAGAGCTGCGATCTGAGAATTGCAGTTCAAAGCCGCCCAGACAGGTAAGTCTGTGAGACTGCTTTTGCCAATTAACCACCAGAAATCTGGAAGTGGAGCTGTGGCTCAAGTAGTAGAGCTAGCATCAGCAAAAAAACTCAAGGACAGCACCCAATCCCTGAGTTTTAGCACCAGGACCAGCACAATGAATAAACAAAATTTAAATTAAAAAAATGTAAAGCTGTAGAGAAAGCATGCTTGTTCTTCACAGTTGAGACTACACTTGCATACAAATCATCCAACCATGCACAGTTAACATATTTATGGGATATCAACAGCATAAATTTCATTCTCCAAAGAAATATAATGATCCTGAAGAATGGTTGTTTTGTTTTCTCTTAAAGACAGATGATCTCAATTTAAGAAAGAACCAGTTTTTCTTGGTGTCTTATTTTCAAATTATGAATATAATTTTAGCATAGAAGTAATTAAATCTCTTTTTTTCAACATCAAACCATCTTCCAAAAGTTTCTGATAATATGTTTTCAGCAATTTTCAAAAAGGTTTGCTGAGAGAAATTGCCATTCCTAGCTCCCTAAAAATGTAAATAACCTCTCTCTTCTTTTGAATAGCCCACATGGTTACATAATATTTTCTTTTCTTTCTTTCTTTCTTTTTTTTTTGGTTGGTCATGGGGCTTGAACTCTGGGCTTGGGCGCTGTCCCTCAGCTCTTCAGCTCAAGGAGAGTGCTCTACCGTTTGAGCCACAGCGCCACTTCCGGGTTTTCTAGTGGTTTATTGGAGATAAGAGTCTCACTGACTTTCCTTGCCCCGGCTGGCTTTGAACCATGATCCTCAGATCTCAGCCTCCTGAGTAGCTAGGATTACAGGTGTGAGCCACCTGCGCCCGGCTACCTAAGTATTTTCTATCCCAACATTTACTCCCAACACCGAGGCTTGCTTGGGAAGGCTCCGAAGAGTGAGATTGTTTGCCACTGGTAACCACTAGTTACCACTGTGCTCTTCTCCTTCTAAATTACCTCCGATCCCGCATAGGAAAAGAAGAAGTTAAACTATCCCTTTTTGCAGACGACATGATACTATACCTCCACGATCCCAAAAACTCCATCCCCAAACTCTTAGAAATCATAAATCACTTTGGCAAAATAGCAGGATACAAAATAAACCCACAAAAATCAGTTGCCTTCCTATACACTGATAATGTACAGGAAGAGAGGGAAATAAAGGGAGCAACCCCATTCACAATAACCTCCCGAAAAATAAAATATTTAGGAATTAACCTAACCAAAGATGTAAAAGAACTATTTAATGAGAACTATAAAAAGTTAAAGAAAGAAATTGCAGAAGACACTAGGAAATGGAAAGACCTCCCATGCTCCTGGATAGGCCGACTTAATATAGTAAAGATGGTAATACTTCCAAAACTAATATACAAATTCAACGCAATTCCTATTAAAATCCCAATGACGTACATCTCTGAAATACAGAAAACAGTCCAAAAATTCATATGGAACAACAAAAGACCTAGAATAGCCAAAACAATTCTAGGGGATAAAGACAATATGGGAGGGCTATCCATGCCGAACTTCAAACTCTACTACAGAGCTATAATAACAAAGACAGCATGGTACTGGCACAAAAACAGACCCGAAGACCAATGGAACAGAATAGAAGATCCAGAAATAAATCCACAGGCCTACAGCCAGCTGATATTCGACAAAGGAGCCAAAGACATACAATGGAAGAAACACAGCCTCTTCAACCGCTGGTGCTGGGAAAACTGGGCAGCCACATGCAGAAAACTAAAAGTGGACCCCAGCCTATCACCATGCACCAACATCAACTCAAAATGGATTAAAGACCTTAACATTAAACCTGAATCTCTGAAACTACTGCAGGACAGAGTAGGAGAGACACTTGAACTAATAGGCACAGGAAGGAACTTCCTGAACAGAGTCCCAGGGTCACAACAAATTGGAGAGAGACTCGACAAATGGGACTACCTTAAAATAAAAAGCTTCTGCACAGATAAAGCTATCGCAACCAAGCTAGAAAGACAACCAACTAATTGGGAAAAAATATTTACCAGCAATATATCAGACAAGGGGTTAACATCCTGTATATACAGGGAACTCAAGAAACTAATCCCTCCCAAACCCAACAAACCAATTACTAAATGGGCAAGGGAACTAAAGAGGGACTTCTCAAATGAAGAAATAAAAATGGCAAAGAAACACATGAGGAAATGTTCATCATCCCTGGTGGTGAAGGAAATGCAAATAAAGACAACCCTGAGATACCACCTTACCCCAGTCAGAATGTCCCACATCCACAAATCAGCCAACGACAAATGCTGGAGGGGATGTGGAGAACGAGGAACGCTATTACACTGCTGGTGGGAATGTACACTCATACAACCACTTTGGAAAGCAGTCTGGAGGGTCCTTAGAAAGCTAAAGATTGACCTTCCTTACGACCACTTCTAGGCATCTACCCTGAACAACAGGAACCAATATACAAAGACACATGCACCTCCATGTTTATTGCAGCACTGTTCGCAATAGCTAGGATATGGAAACAACCTAGATGCCCCACCACAGATGAATGGATCCAAAAATTGTGGTATCTATACACAATGGAATATTATGCAGCCATTAGAAATGACAAAATAATGGCATTTGCAGGGAAATGGATGGAGCTAGAAGGAATCATGTTGAGCGAGGTAAGCCAAGAACGAAGAGACAAACAGTACATGGTCTCCCTGATAAGTGGATGATGAATCCAAAATGTTAGGTGATATGACAAAACTAACAGGACTTAAGAAACAAAGAACTCCCACTCATCTGGTTGAACCACTACTAAATATCCCCATGCTGCTGATCACATATATGGTATATAACATATGAGCACCGTTATATATTACAGACTGTGATAGACAATTTGCTCCAGGAAAGTTAGAATGAACTTGTGACTTTAAATGAACATCATTATTCCACAATACTGTGAATTTCCGGAAATTAAGTAATCACTTAATCACGATCAAAAAAAAAAAAAAAAAAAAAAGAACCTTGGGGAAGGGAGGGAGGGAGGGGATGGTAGGGGGAAAACAATGGAGGGGGTAACAATGTTCAAGAGGAAGTGGAAGTGTACTCATTACCTCACTCATGTAACTGTAACCCTCTGAATAGTATCTCTACAATAAAAAAATTAAAAAAAAAAAAAAGAAAGAGAAACAAAAAAAAAAAAAAATTACCTCCGATCACCATAATGCAAAAGGGAGAGCATGAACTCCAAAGGCCAACACATGTGGTTTCATTCTCAACTGTTGCCGTGTTCCCTTGATTTTTCCAAGATTTTTTTTTTTTTTGGTCGGCCGTGGGGCTTGAACTCTGGGCCTGGGCGCTGTCCCTCAGCTCTTCAGCTCAAGGCGAGCACTCTACCACTTGAGCTACAGCATCACTTCCGGTTTTCTGGTGGTTTATTGGAGATAGGAGTCTCACCGTCTCTCCTGCCGGGGCTGGCTTTGAACCGCGATCCTCAGATCTCAGCCTCCTGAATAGCTAGGATTACAGGCATGAGCCACCAGCGCCTGGCCAAGATTGTGTTTTGATTGTTCTAGAATGGGGTTGCCCTCGTGTGAGGGCTCAGTGTGGCACTGTCTAGCAAGCAGAAGGGCCGGGTTCTATCCCCAATGCTGCCAAAAGAAAGAAAAAATATCACTTTTTATAAGGCAGTTGTAATTATTTATATGAAATAATTTACAAAAAAGATGCTCAGTCTTCATTGCTACATAGTTTTCACCTCCACCAGCCTGGATCCTGCTCCCCAAAAACCCAATTCAGTGGTCAGTCCACAACCCACTTCCAGGGCAACCACGAGAATGAAGCTGCCTTCAGAAGCTGGCTTTCCAGGTGTGTCTTCAGAACTTAAGCACAAAACGCAGCTGACCTGGCTCTTTGTCTCTTGATCCATAAGTACAGGTAAAAACTCCAGCACTGCCCGCCTCAAAGAAGAGAGAAGAGATCTAAGTGTGCTCATGAGATTGGAAATTATCAACATGATTCAGTAGATGTCACCAGAGGGCTACTTTCCTAGAGAGTATTTTTCAGTTTTTCTGTACAGTGACATATAGTCATTTGCTTAATAAAACTATATGGATAAAAGCAGGGTGCCAGTGGCTCACACATGTAATCCTAGCTACTCAGGAGGCTGAGATCTGAGGTTCACGATTCAATGCCAGCCAAGGCAGAAAAATCCATGAGACTCCTATCTCTAGTCAACCACCAAAAAGTCTGCAGTGGAGCTATGGTTCAAGTGGTAGAGCATCAGCCTTGAGCAAAAAGCAAAGGGACATGTCCTGAGTTCAAGCTCCAGTACCAACACACACACACACACACACACACACACACACACACACACACACACACACATACACACACACACACACCAAAACAAAACAAAAGCTATATGGGTCCTTGTCATATGTCTAATCCTGAGAGACAATAATAGTAATAATAATAATAGCAGTTCATAAGTAATTCTTCTTCTTCTGAACCAGTAGATACATGAGACAAACATTTGTTCATTCCTGCATCTATTTACTCAACACATCTTTATGGAGTCCCTGACATTTGAAATAAGTTGCAGTTTTAAATCTCTTTAAGGACATATTTTAGTCTTATAGTTCAGTCTATAAGTAATTGGCTTGACTATCACTGGCCACTGACTAGACAGTGACCTCTTTGAAGAAAGTGGGTCCACACAAGTTCAGCATCTGACATTAACCCTATTAATCTAAATAATTACCACTTGCAAATAACAGCTGTCATAGATACTCAATTCTGGATCATCGTTAACCCTACCCTGGGACTACAGAACTACCAGGAGTGACCAACCACTCTAAACAAACTATTCTAGGCACCCAGCAACCACCAGACCTTCGCCTGGCATCAGACTCCAGCCTAGCCTGGGAAAATGCTAGCCCTGTGAGAATACCCTGATATCTCTCCAAACATGGTGGCTGCCAGTCCTGTCTCTCCCACAGGCCCAGGGCCCATTAGTCCTGGCTGGCTTCTCTAATATGAACAAGGGACGCTCTCAACACAGCCTGCCTCTGCTTCTTAGGCCTCAGCCCACTGGCAGCACAGAGAGACCACTAGCAAATGCGTTGTCCTCCAGTGCTGGGTCAGGTGGAGGCTGGTTAATGGTCGGTGGCCAAGGAAGTTATTCTAAAACTTGATCCTCCTGTTTTAGTCTTCCTATCGCCACTTCCCTTAGTGTACAAGTATGTGCCCTCATGCCCAGATTCTTCCATTGAGATGGAGGCGTATGAACTGTATTGCTTTGGCTGGCTTGGACATGTGATCCTTTTATCTCAGCTACCTGAGTAGCTATAATTACCCATATAAGCCATGGAACCCAGCTAGTTTTTCTCTAATATGCATGGCAATGATATAAATGACAAAATAGGTAGAAATGAAAAACATTCATGTTTCTGTACAAAGCTAATGATTTCAGAGCATGAGTTAAACAGCCTCTACTGTCTCGGAACGTGATCCAAGCAAATTAATTCAGTGCTTCTGGTCCCTCCTTGGGACCAGAGTACAAACTTGCTTCTCAGAATATCTGTGAAGTACCGGACGCCACTGGCTCACACCTGTAATCCTAGCTACTCGGGAGGCTGAGATCTGAGGATTGCTGTTCAGAGCCAGCCTAGACAGGAAAGTCCATGAGATTCTTATCTCCAATAAACCACTAGAAAACCAGAAGTGGCATTGTGGCTCAAGTGGTAGAGCACTTGCCTTGAGCTGAAGAGCACAGGGACAGCACCCAAGCCCAGAGTTCAAGCCCCACAACAGACAAAAAAAAAAAAAAAAAAAGAATATCTGTGACGTTAATGGAGTAATAAGTGTAAAGCATTTTCCACAGTGACTAGAACTCAGCAAGCCTCCAAAAATACTACTAACTGTCACTTGCAATGTTATTTAAGAAAGGATATAAGGCTGGGCTGAGAATGACAGATGTTAGGCTGGGAATGTGGCTTAGTAGTAGAGTGCTTGCCTAGCATCCATGAAGCCAAGTTTGATTCCTCACTACCACATACACAGAAAAAGTTGGAAGCGTGCTGTGACTCAAGTGGTAGAGTGCTAGTCTTGAGCAAAGAGAGGCTCGGGGACAGTGCCCAGGTCCTGAATTCAAGCCTCAGGATCGGCAGAAAAGAAAAGATAAAAAGAAAAAAAGAACAACTGATACAAACAAGTTAGAAAAAAGTCCTTATTCTTACCAAGTACTGGAGAAAGTCATCAGACTATTTAGTTTGGCAGAAACAGACAAAGGATAGGGATAATGTAATCTACATGGCTTGATTCTAGAGAGAATGTGCCATTCAATTATATATTGTTAGCGAGGACCCCAGACACAGACTCACACATTGACTTATCACTCCAAGTTTCTACTCTGAGGTAAGGTACAGAATGGGCTTCTTTCTGTTTCTGTGTGCTTGGTCAGGGGAGAGGGTTAACTGGGGCTTGACTTGTCCTCATGCTCTTACTTAGTTGTTCTCTCAAGACTGGTATTCTACCACTTGGCCTACACATCCACTTCCACTTCCATTTGTTGGTTAATTGGAGATTAAGAGCCTTCAGGATGTATTTGCTGGCTTTGAACTGGAAAGCTTAGATCTTATCTCCCTGAGTAGCTAGAATCACAGCATGAGCTACCAGCATGCAGCTCAGGATGGGCTTCTTTACATTCATGTTTAGAGCAGTTTTCCACCATGAGAATCAGCTGTGCAGGAAGCAGGGCTGCTTCCCCAGATGGTCCCAGTGATCCCACTTCCTAGTTGTCATAGCTTTTGCTCTGGTAGAATCCCTCTAAGTGTGGGCTGGGCACAGTGCCCTGCTTCCAATGAACAGATCACAGTAAAGGTAATAAAAAGTCACCTCCGGGAAATGAGAAGATCATGACTTCCATTTGCTAGCAAATGTTCTCATTGACTTTGATGAGGAAAGCTTCAGGTTGGAGATGCCCATGTGGCTAAAAACGGACAGAACTGAGCTAGGTGCTGATAGCTCACTCCTGTAATCCTAGTTACTTAGAGCATAAGGTCTGAGAAGTGAGATTCAAAGCCAGACCAAGAAAATACCTGAAGCTCTGATTTCCAATTAACCAGCAAAACGCCAGAAGTGGGCCAGGCACTGTAATCTTATCTACTTAGGAGGCTGAGATCTGAGGATCAAGGTTCAAAACCAGCTGGATCAGGAAAGTTCATGAGACTCTTATCTCCAATTAACTACAAAAAGCCAGAAGTGGAGCTTTGGCTCAAGTGATAGAGCATTAGCCTTGCCCACAAAAGCTCAGGGACAACACCTAGACCCTGAGTTGAAGCCTCAGGACAAGCAGGGGAAAAAAAAAGCCAGAAGTGAAGCTGTCTCAAGTGGTAGAGTGCTAGCTTTGAGCAAAATTGCTAAGGGACAGTGCTCAGGACATACATACATACATATACATATACACATACATACATACATCTATACATATACATACATACATACATATATACATACATACAGACAGACTATACATATATACATACGTACATACATCTATATACATACATACAGAACTGAGACTTCCATTCTAGCAGGCTGGGAGGAGCAGTCCTGCTGGCTGCCACTAAGTGCAAGTGAACTTGAATTTGGACTGTGGCCTTGTGTAATCATCAGATTGTGCTCTTGCAAGAAGCCCTAAAGTAAAGGACTCAGCTGAACTAAGTTCCTCAACCACAGAAATACTGAAATAATAATGTGTTGTTTCAAGCCAGTAAGTATCAGAGCAATTTGTTACATAGCCATAGGTAAAAGGTAACATTGGTCAAGGTTCATTGTAACTCATAAATTGACATATTGAATTGAAACTCCTTCATACAACTACTTAAAGATTATAAAGGCCAGGCGCCAGTGGCTCACACCTGCAATCCTCACACCTGCTGAGATCTAAGGATAGTGGTTTGAAGCCAGCCCAGACAGGAAATACAGTGAGACTCTAACTCCAATTAACTACAGAAAAGGCCAAAAACGATGTGTGGTTCAAATTGGTAGAGCACTAGCCTTGAGCAAAATAACCTCAGGGATAGCCTGAACTCCAAGGGAGACCTTGGAGTTCAAGCCCCACGACCAGACCCTCCCCAGCAACCCCTCCCCATAGTATTTAAAACAAATAACAGCCAGTGACAGTGGCTTACAGCTGTAATCCTACCTACTCAGGAGGCTAAGATCTGAGGATAGTGGTTCGAAGCCAGCCCAGGCAAGAAAGTTCTTGAGAACTTTATCTCCACTTAACCACCGGAAAACCAGAAGAAGAGGAGCTGTGACTCAAAGTGATAGAGTAGGCTGGGAAGGTGGCTCAATGATAGAGGGCTTGCCTAGCATGCACGAAGCCCTGGGTTCGATTCCTCACCACATAAACAGAAAATGCCAGAAATGGCACTGTGGCTCAAGTGGTAGAGTGCTAGCCTTAAGCAAAAGAAACTCTGGGACAGGGCTGGGAAGGTGGCTCAGTGGTAGAGCACTTGCCTTGCATGCATGAGGCCCTGGATTCGATTCCTCAGCACCACATAAGCCAAAAGAAAAAAGCCGGAAGTGGTGCTGTGGCTCAAATGGTAGAGTGCTAGCCTTGAGCTGAAGAGCTGAGGGACAGCGCCCAGGCCCAGAGTTCAGGCCCCATGACCGGACCCAAAAAAAAAAAAAAGAAAAAGAAAGAAACTCTGGGACAGTGCTCAGGCCC
Source organism: Dipodomys merriami (assembly GCF_024711535.1). Lineage (NCBI taxonomy): Eukaryota > Metazoa > Chordata > Mammalia > Rodentia > Heteromyidae > Dipodomys > Dipodomys merriami. The sequence continues at coordinate 8,871,015 of NW_027205381.1, forward strand.
TGAGTTCAAGCCCCAGGACTGGCCAAAAAAAAAAAAAGTGGTAGAGTACTAGCCTTGAACAGAAAAGCTTAGGGACAGAGCCTGGGCCCTGAGCCTGGACCCTGAGTTCAAGTCCCACAACCAAAAAAAAAAAAAAATCAAGCCCTGAAACCAACACATGCACATACCAAAAACAATTTTAAAAAGCTAATGCTAATGAATGATATAAAACTCTCCCTAAAGATAGAACACATTCTGCAATTGACTTTCTATCAACTTCAAAGCATATTTATTTATTTATTGCTAGTTAGGGCTTGAACTCAGGGCTTGGACACAGTCTGAGCATTTTTTTTTTCTGTTTTTTTTTTCTTCAAGTCTAGCACTCTACCACTGGAGCCACACAGCTCCATTTGTCTCCATTTAATTGGAGATAAATCATGGACTTTCCTGCCTGGGCTGTCTTTGAACTGTAATTCTCAGATCTCAGCCTCCTGAGTAGGATCACAGGCCTGAGCACCCAGCTTAACCTCAAAGCATTTTAACCAAATGCAAATGGAGAGGAAGGCCTAAAGTTTGGCATTTCTAACAAGTTCCCACGGTAAGTCATGGGCTGATCCCTGAAGCTCACACAAGGAAGCCTAAGCTGAGTGTGGGCTCTGGAAATGAAGAGAAGAAGAAGATATACCATTTAAAGGAATGATCCTCAGGACTAGAATTATTTCTCCTGGAGAACCAGGCTGATGAGTGGCAGAGTTTTTTTCAATTTCCCTCTTTTTTTGGCATACATTAATTACACGGATGGTTTTCACTATGGTATTTCCATACATACATATAACATACTTTAATCAAATTAATCTCTTTTATTACTATCTTATCACCTGCCCCTTTTAAAACAATTTTACTGAGTTTCATTATTTTATTGTCATACTTGCATATGAAGCACTTCAACCATATCCACCCCTCACTTCACCCTCTCCCTTGCTCCCACTCTTAAATAGTCTCCTTTTTTAAATTTTTTTTCCTTTATTTTAAACTTTTGGGTTTGTTTGTTTTAGGTGTAGATCCTGCATGTGAAAGAGACAGTGCAATCATTGTCTTTCTCAGTCTGGCTCCATTTAAAATGATTATCTCCAGTTCCAGCCATATACCTGCAAATGACATAATTTCATCTTTCTTTGTGGCTAGGTCTTTCTTTGTGGCATACATCAACTATTCATGAGATGATGGATACTCAGTTTGACTGTTATGAGTGGTACTGCTATACATATGGGCATTCAGTTGAGGTATCTCTTATCTATTGCATTCTTCTACTCTTTCAGACACATGCCTTGGAATGGTATGGCAGAATCATATGGTAGCTCTATTTTTAGTCTTCTGAGGAACCTCCATACTGATTTCTGTAGTGGCTGTGTTAATTTACATTCCCACCAGCAGTATAAAAGGTTCCTTTTCTGTGTATCCTCTCCAGCCACCTTGAAGACTTAAATACAGAAGAGGAAATATACATTTTTAGCTGAGTTGGGAAATAAAAGAGGAACAAAAGTGCTTGATATGCAGGGATGAAAGTGACCTTTTAGGATGATCAAGACATGATTTGTGAAGCCCATTACAAAAGGAAAGTTAAGGGCCTTTTGTTCAAAAGCAATTTAGAATTTCAAGGTGGCAAAGGCAAAGCATTAACTCAGGCACATGAGACCCCCAAATATGACAATCCTTACAGCTATGAAGTCAGCCCAGGCACAGATTAGTCAAAAATCAAGACTTACCCAGTCCAAGAATCTACCTTCAGTGCCCATTACTTATCCCTTCCTGAGCCTCTGGGAGGGGTGTATGGGGGGGGGCAGGTATTGTGCTGGGACCCTGCTATGCTTCTACTATGGATCCGGAACCAGCCAAAGGATCAAAGGACCAAGTCCTTTGTCATTTCTGCCACCAGGTGTCACCAATGGCAACGCCTTCCTCCACTCCATCCGTGCCTCTTTGAGGCAGAGCTTTGTTGCTGTGTACAATGTCAGCCAGTTTTCCTCTCATTCCAGTCCACCCCCTGGATGGAAGGGCCTCTCCTGGATTGGCCACGCAGATACAGACAGGTCTGTCGTTCAAAGAATATTCCCAAACAGTTATTTTTAACTGGGCGCTTTAGGGTCCAATCAGAATTGAGGGTTGGCACCCTACCCACCCAGAGCCTTAGACATCATTGGCCCCTTGAGGTTGCTGTGAGTTGTTTACAAAGCTAGGGAAGGGCACAGAATTCCCCTTCTGGGACTTGAGGATAAGCAAGTATTCACAATCAACTCACTGAAAAACGTGGTATCAAATTAACTCACTTAATTATGTACTTCAAAGTACTTGTAATGAAGTCTTAAACTCACAACACTGAGATGTCGCCATAATAAATGTAAGATGGTATAATGCAGCATGCCACACGCCATTGACCCAAGGTAGTCAGCAGAGTGCCACTACTGTTAGAAACCAGAAAGATATAGGAAAGTGTATGCAGTCCCATGATCTCCTAGGACCCCACATCTCACTTAGCATGACAGATTTGTTCTCACCAGTGTAACTTCGTGGAGCAAGTAAAGAAGGAATGCCTTCAAGACAGGGGTAGTGCCAGCCTTAGAGAAAGCCAAGCACTGATGGCTCATGCCTGTCATCCTGGTTGCTCAGGAGTCTGGTATCTAAGGAGCACAGTTTGAAGCCAGCTGGGGCAGGAAAGTCTATGAACTCTCATCTCCAATGAACAAAAAGCTGCAAGTGAGCCGGGCACCCGTGGCTCAAGCCTATAATCCTAGCTACTCAGGAGGCTGAGATCTGAGGATCATGGTTCAAAGCCAGCCCAGGCAGGAGAGTCGGTGAGACGCTTATCTCCAATTAACCATCAGAAAATGGGAAGTGGTGCTGAGGCTCAAGTGCTAGAGCGCTAGCTGAAGAGCTGGGGGACAATGCTGGAGGTGGAGCTCATTCCCCCTTCGGTCCTTTTGGTCCTTTCATTTTAAGGGAAGTATATGAAGGAATATCTACTATCTTTGCTGTGAGCTGACCGTACCTCGTTTTCCCCTAGTCTATCCGGCTTCATTTCCCCTAAAATGACTTTGTTCCCTTAATCTCAAGGAAGGTATATGGACAGGCTCTAGCCTTGATTCCCAAGTTCCCGGCAGCCATTTACCATGCCTCATTTTCCCTAGGCTATCCTGCCTCGGTAGTGTCTCCGTGCCCAGTGCCCAACTTCGTTCCACGGAGGTCTTCTGCGTGAGTAGAAGGCCACATGTGCGGGGCCCTGCGGACGTGCGCAGTGCTCAGCACACACTTCCTGAGTGAGTGCAGAATGGATGCGGGGTGGGTGTGGGGTGGATGCGGGGTGGGTGCAGAGTGGATGCGGGTGGGTGCTGAGTGGATGCGGGGGGTACTGAGTGGATGCGGGTGGGTACGGGGTGGGTGCTGAGTGGGTGCTGGGTGGGTGCGGGTTGCGTGCAGCGTGGGTACTGAGTGGATGAGGGTGGGTACGGGGTGGGTGCGGGGTGGGTACTGAGTGGATGCGGGTGGGTGGCATCGCAGTGCCCGCGTCGCCTCGGAGCAGGCCACTCCGGTCATCCCACGCTGTCCGCGCGCTTCCCCGCCCGCCCCCGCCCGTCCCCGCCCGCGCTCGGGTAGTGGAGTGAGCGCTCGATCGAGGCCAGTCAGGTCGGGTGGCCCCGGAGAGGCTCGCGGCTTGCCGGTGTTCGCTCGGAGTGTGTGCGCTCTCGTTCCTCCCCTCCTCTCCCGGCCCGTCCTCCCTCCTCCCTCCTCCCACCCATCCTCGGTTTCCCTCCCTCGCGCTCTCTGGGGAGCCAGTTGTTCCTCCCCAAGGTGCAGCTCCTCTGCCAGTGGCCTGCGGGACGGCCCGGAGCGGAGCCGGAGCCGAAGCCGGAGCCGGAGCCGGAGCCTGGGGCGGAGCCGAAGCCGGAGCGCGAGCCCTAGCCCGAGCCGGAGGAGGGGCCGGAGCAGGGGCCGGGGCCCGAGTCAGAGCGCGGGGCCGGCGCGGCGGGAGCCTGGGGGGCGGCGGCCCAGGGAGCCCCGCCCGGCCCAGCCGCCCCGCGCCCATGAGGCCCCGGGCGCGCCCGGCGCGGCGGAGGACGAGCCGCGGCGTCTTCCTGGGGCTCCTAGCCGTCTGCGTGGCCGCAGCCCGCGGTCTTCAAAGTAAGCCGGGGCGGGGCGGAGCGGGCGGGGGCGCGGGGCCCTGGCTCTTGCCGGCTCATCTCTCGGGCTCCGGGCGGCTCGGAAATCCTCGCGGGGCTCGGGGCGGCGCGGTTCCCGGCGCCGGCGCGGCGGGTGCGGCCGGGCGGAGCGAGGGCGTCGTCGGCCCCGCTCCCCTGGCCACTTCAGGGCGCCGGCTTCGCCTGGGAGCAGCCACCGGATGGGAAGCCGGCGAGGAGCCTCCCCGCAACGCGTTGTTTCCCTTTTCTGGAGCAAGCGGACGGCTGCCCCTTGGGCGCGCGCACCCGGCCCTGCCACGGCGCTTCCGGGGCACCGGAGGCTGCTCCCGACCTCCCTGGCCGTTCCGAGGAACCCACAGCAGCCAGGTCCAGCGAAAAAGGAGGTTCTGGAGGTTTGGGTAGATGTAGGGCCTCCGCTCCCGAGGCCTGAGACGGCCATCGCGTGTTTGTCCCGGGTGGGACCAGCCCGCCCGCTGCCCTGCGCGGAGCGGAGCGCCAAGCCGTGATGGGAGACGCGCGCCGCGCGCTCGGAGCGCTGGGGGCTCAGCGCACACCCCTCGCCAGGAGAGGCTCCAGATCACCCGGACGGCTTCCGCAGTCCCAGACTGAGTCCAAAGGACTCACTGGATGGGCGTGGCGGGGGAGTTAGACTGGGAACACTGGGTGTGGAGACCCGAGAGCCGGTGCAAAACCTGGAGAGCAGGCCAAAGTTCACCGCCGTCCCTGGTCTGCGGAGCACTGTGCACACGCGGCAGGGCAAGCCCCCGACCAGCTCCGAGGCTCTGGCATTGCCCAAATGCTAATTTGCAAAGGGTGAACTGTCCTTCTGCTAGAATGAGACCTGTGCCTTAGGCTAGGCCCAAAGCTGTAGTTGGCCGACCTCCAGGCTCTCCCTCCAGGGCACCTATCAAGAGCTTCCTCTGGTTCACACTGGGGCCTCATACCTGTGTAATTCTAGCCATTCTGAAGCCTGAGATCCTTGTTCAAACTCATCCCCTGCAGGCTAATTCAAGACTCTTGTCTCCAATAACCTGCAAAAGCCACAGTGGAGCTGTGCCAGCAACGAGCCAAGCAAGAGCCAGGCCTTGGGTTCAAGTCCCAGTACAGACACACACACACACACACGCACGCACGCACGCACGCATGCCCTGGGTTCAAGTCCCAGAACAGACACACACACTTCAGTCTAGGACCAAGTTGATAACTGTAGCAGAATTTTTGTCTACCAAGCACAGGCCCTGAGTTTGATTTGGGGGATGAGGGAGATAGCTTTAGTTCAGAAAAGTCTGTGTTAAAAGTATTCCTCAAACATCCTACACTTGGAGACTTTCCTCTCTAAATGAGGATGTTATGGACTAAAGGTTTGTGTCCACCCAAATCTCATAACCTCTTGTGGTATTACCGGAAGATGGGCTTTTGTAAGACAAATTCACTTTAGATAAGAGAGAGAGAGGTCCGATCGATCGATGGATCTAGCTGTCTTCGTTGGCCCTGAGAGAATCAAGCAGTCACAGTTTAACAAGTTAGGCAGAGGTCCCTCCCAGCATCTTGAACAGTGAGGAAATGAATGTTGGTTTTGTAGGTGTCTTCAAGGGGGAGGAATAGACAAAAGTGGCTCAAGATCATCTGCACTGCTTCCTCAGTCCAAAGGAGAGATGTGGAGACGTTGTTTTGTGGATTTTGTGAGAGCTGCCCAAGCTAAGACAAAAATTAGCAGGAAGGAGTTAGTGAGATTGTAATAAATAGGTAAAACTGTGGAAGTGGTTGTGGATCGGTGTAGAGGCTGGAGGATTTTTAAGGTGCCTGCTAAAAGTATAGGTGCTAAGGTCAGTTTTGCTGAGGTCCCACAGAGAAAGCAGAAGTGTGGTATTAGATAATGGAGAAGGGAGGATGCTTATAAAATGTCAAAAATTAACTTTATTCTAGTGTTTTGTGAAAAGTATTAGATATTTGCCTTAAGAAAAAAAATTATGTGTGTGGCAGTACTTGGGGGGTGAATGTACACATTCTTATGCTGTTGATTAGCTTTTCTACACAAGGCTGACACTTTACCACTTGAACCATACCTCCTCTTCTAGCTTTTTCCTAACTGAAGATAAACACCTCTAAGATTTGTATGCGTAGGCTGGCTTTTTTTTTTTTAATGCCAATACTAAGGCTTGAACTCGGGGCCTAGGTACTGTCCCTGATCTTTTTTGCTCAAAGCTGGTCTTTACCATTTGAGCCACAGCTCCATTTCGGAGAGTCTGGTGGACTTTTCTGCCTAGACTGACTGGCTTTGAATCACAATCCTCAGTTCTCAGCCTTCTAAATAGCTAGGATTATAGACATAAACCACAAGCATCCAGAGTAGCTGAGAAATTTAAGCAAAGTGTTGAAAGAAAGGTTTGGTTCCTCTCATATGAGTATAGCAGAATTTGGGGAAGGGAGGCAATGAATTAAAGAATAAGGAAGCAAATTTTTTTTTCCAAGAAAATAGAAGAGCATGTTTGGAAAAGAGTAAGGTTGGGGTGAACGGCCATTTAATATTAATGCAAGGGGCTGCGAAGGTGGCTCAGTGGTTGAGCACTTGCCTTGCATGCCTGAGGCTCTGGGTTCGATTCCTCAGCACCACATAAGCAAAAAGAAAAAAGCCAGAAGTGGCGCTGTGGCTCAAGTGGTAGAGTGCTAGCCTTGAGTGAAGAGCTGAGGAACAGCGCCCAGGCCCCATGACCGGACCCTCCACCCTCCCCGCAAAAAAGAGAATATTAATGCAGGTATGAGCCTAGGTACCAATCAGCTACCCCAGATGAAACACTCGTAGTTTGAACTGAAGGGCAGAGAGATAGAACAAGATGAAGGAGGAATGTGAACACCTTAGATGCTTTGAGTCTGAACCACAGAGCTATTCAGCTGTAAACATGCACAATTCTACAAGAGATGAATAACCAGAAGTCCTTCAGAGTTACCAGGGATGGTCCTGTATCCAAAGGGGAGGGGATGTAGTTGCAGTGACTATGGCTACCTAGAGCCCCAGGAGGCAGAGTCACCCAGCAGACCATCAAGGGACACACAACCAAAGATTATCCTGTAGGTTTTTTTTGTTGTTGTTTGTTTGTTTTTTGTCAGTCATGGGCTTGAATGCTGGGCCTGGGTTATGTCCCTGAGCTCTTCAGTTCAAGGGCAGTGCTCTACTACTTTGAGCCATATCACCCCTTCCGGTTTTCTGGTGGTTAATTAGAGATAAGAGTCTCACTAACTTCTCTGCCTGGGTATCCCGTAGTTTTATCATCTACTGGCTATCCTCTTACTAGGTTTTGGACTTGCTTGGAACCTACCATCATTTTCTCCCTTCAGCTTTTCACTTTTGGAAGAAAAGTCTTTATCCCATGCCTGTCCCACCATTGTATTTTGGAAACATATCTTTTGGAGTTTGACAAGTTCATAGCTGGAGAATAATTTGCCTCAGGATGAACTGAACATGGCATCTCACCTATATCTGGCTTAGATGATTTAAAAATGAGACTGTAGACGTAAGAGTTAATGCTAGAATGTGTGAAGACTTTGGGAGCTATTTGGGGTGGAATATGTATTTTCCATGCAAGAGGATTTGAATTTTGGGAGTCCAGAAACAAAAGAGAGAAGATTGTATCTAAATTTTGGGTCCCTACAAAATTCATAATTTGAAGTGATACTCTCCAGTGTGATATATAATTTGGAGGTCGGGACTTTTGAGAGTGATTACATTTAGAGAGGATCCTGAGGTAGGAGTTCCAGGATAAGAATAGAGTCCTTAAGCTAGGCTCTGGTGGCCTCGCTTACGTGTCTACAGTTCCAGCTACTCAAGAAGATGAGATCTGAGGATCACAGTTCAAAGCCAGCAGGCAGGAAGGTCCATGAGGCTATTAGCTCCAATTAACCACAGAAAAGCTGGAAGTAGGGCTGCGGCTCAAGTGATATAGCGCCAGCCTTGAGTGAAAAAGCTAAGGGACAGCACCTAGGCCCTGACTTCAAGCCCCAGTCAAAAAAATAAAAAGATGAGTATCCTTAAAGAAGAGTGTGGCGGAGACATACCTGTACTCCCTGCTACTTGGGAAGTGGGGGAGGGAAGATACTAGTTGGGCAAAATTAGCCTGATAGCCTATCTAGAAAATAAATAAAATAAAAATAAAAACAAAATGACTGGGAACATGTTTCAAATAGTGGACACCTGCCTGGAAAACATGAAGCCCTTAGTTCACTTCCCAGTTGTGTTGGGGGGGGGGGGTTAGGTGAGGGGACTAGATAAAGGATGAAGACTAAAAATTGCCTTTTCCTTGTCATGTGTGTACATAGCAAGATGACAGTCTGCAAACTAGGTAGAGAGGCCTTATCTTGTCAAGAACCAAATCTACAGGCTTCTACGTCTTGTACTTTCTGGCCTCCTGAATAATGAGAGAAAACACTCTTTGCATGACACCCTCCCCACCCCCATTCTGTCTCCAGTGTATGCCACAGCCCAGCTGACTAAGACAGGGACCGAAAGGTTTGCCCTTCCAAAGCTGCCGGGAATTAGCAGTCAGCAACTCTGCACACTGCAAAGTAGCTATGAGAACTGAGTCTCAGTGCTGTCTCTCTCAGAAGCCTATGATCCAGGACTGGGGCTTGGGAACAGATGCAGCTAACATTCTTCCTTTGTTCCAATGCCAGTTTCTGAAAAGCAGTTTATTTCTCCAAAACACACATACATACACACAGCACACACTCATACATGCATGCAAACATGTATGCACACATACATATACCACACAGTCACATGCAGATACACATGCACACACATACACATACCACTCATGCATGCATGTGTGTATGAACATACATATATATACCACTTATACATGCACACATGTATATACAGATGCATAGACATACACACATCACAACTAACCCATGCATGCATATGCACATGCACAAGCACGCATATATACACATCCCAGTCATACATGTGTATATATCAACACACATACACATGCATGCACATGTTTGGACATTCTTTAACAAGGTGGAATCAGGGATAGAGGAGTCAGCCACATTGAGTCACTCACCTTGGTATCAGTCCCAAGGAGAACAGTGGAATGGGGCTGAGTCTGGGTCTGAGTCTAGAGTATTCTACAAAACTTGTAAAATGTTTAAAATGTTTAAAACATTTTCATATATCAACTGAGAATATAGCTCAAGTAGTAAAGCTCTTACTTAGCAAAGCTAGCATGCACGTTACAGATAACTCTGCTGTAAGCATTGTTGAACTGTACTGAAATTAAGTCCTGCCCAAAACCATGTGAATCTTCCCTACCTGGCAAGTCCAAAGGGGCTTTATAGTGAAAAGGAGGTTGAGTCAGTAAAGCCCAGTACCTACATTACACATCCTGGGTATAGAACAAGACAGAATGGAGAAGAGAAGTACAGTTACACAAAAAGTACTCAAAAAGCAGGTGAAATATTTGTCTTGAATCTAGCAGGGTCTGGATAAGCAAGAGAAAAGGGTGTGGACCCAGCAAACATTCTCTGGGAACACAGCTGGTGCTTGGCTGGCCACCAATGTGGCCACTAGCATAGCCTTTCACAGCTTGAACACTCAGATTCCCTGCACCCAGGATTTCCCTGGAACATGAGAGAGGTAGGAATGTATGGTCACATGATGAAGATGACCGTACATCCTGAGAAATGGATAATCAGCTAGTTTCATTTTGTTTTATGCCTGGGGCTTGAATTCTAGGAGCTGTTTCTTAGCTTTTTTGCCTAAGGCTACATATTACCACTTGAGCTCTACTTCCAGCTTTTGGATAGTTTTGATTGGAGATAAGAATCTCATGGAGTTTCCAGCCTGCTGTTTTAGAGACAGTGAATCTCAGATCTCAGCCACCTGGGTGGCTCAAGGGGTGGAGCACTAGCTTTGAGCATAGAGAAGCTCAGGGACAGCATCCAGGCCTTGAGTTCAAGCTCCAGGACCAGGGATTGGGTCGGGGGAGGGCCCAGAGGGACAGAGAAGTAGAAGAGAAAGGATTGGTAAACTCACAGTTGGAAAATGACTCTCCTGTAACTTATTTGCTAGGTTAAGTAGGCCCCAGTCAGTCCTATGGGCAGAGAAGAAATGACTGAGTCAAAAAGGGAGCACAGGACATTCCTTGTCCAAGTGTCCAGCCAGTTAAGGAAACATGCTGACCTTTCCCCTTGTGAGGCACACCCTAGGGGGCTGCTCAAACCTGCAGCATGCTGACTCCAGGAGAGAAACCATAGACCATAGCTGGCAGAGGGCAAGGCCTGGGGACCTGGTGCATAACTAATTTGTTGGACTCAGTAGGTACTAGCCAGCCCTATAGGCAAATGGAGAATGGCACAGTGGACCGTAAAGTCCTGTTTAACTAGAAAACGATCACCTTTCTCCTAGCAGATGGGCTCCACGTGATTCTGGTAGTTCAGACCTTTCTGTTCCTGCTCACCTAACCATGTCCTACTTTGCCTTAGCTTTCCTCTTCAGGAAGTTCTTCTTGAGCCCAAAGGAGCCCCCACTTTTCTCAGTGCTTGGGGTTCCTGATGTCCAGTTATCTGCAAGGGGTCTGCCTTCCCCTGGGGCTGACTCCCCAGTCTTTTGTGACAGGAACCTGCTGTACACTCCCAGCTTCTGCTATGCTGCCCAGTGCACAGTCAGTGAAAAACTTCAAAGCAAACAGCCTTGTTGTCTGGTGCCGGCGCCTTACATCTGTAATCCTAGCTACTCAGAAGGCTGAGATCTGAGGATCCCAGGGTTCAAAGTCAGCTAGACTCTTATCTCCAGTTTAACCAGCAAAAAAGGTTGGCAGTTAGCCTGACCGTGAGTGGTTCATACCTATCATCCCAGCTACTCCAGAGCCTGTAATCTGAGAACCATGATTCAAAGATAGCCCAGGCAGGAAAGTCCTTGAGATTGTTATCTCCAATTAACCACTGAAAAGCTAGAAGTGAAGCTGTGGCTCAAGTATTAGAGCACTAGCCTTGAGCAGAAAAAAGCTAAGAGACCTAAGCTAAGGGACTGGCCCTGAGTTCAAGTCCTAGTACCAGCACAAAAAGACAAAGTGAGAAAGAGAGAGAGGCAGCCTCGTCTTCTGCCCTAAGCTTGGTGAGAAAGTCTTTAGAGGCTAATTGAGATAAAACTGCAAGTAAGATAAATGATACTCTGTGACACAATGGTAAGTATTCTGAGAACAGAAGGCGGAAGCCATGTGCATACTTTTTGAGAAGGTATTCCTGAGAATCAGAAAAAACCAGAGTAGCCTTCTGCCTGTCATAATCACTTGCATAGCTTACAAGCAGACCAAGCTGCTGCTTGGTACTGACCTCAGAGATGCCCATGTCACAGGTCTAAGCTAGGGCATGGGCACCTGCCATCTTGACAAGTTTCTCGGGTTCTAATGTGCAGCCTTGACTGAGAGCCACAAAGCCCCCTGTCCTACTCTGTTTGCCTGGTACACTCAGAAAAGAAGAGTGATGTCACGGTCAGGACTTGTGGATATGCTAGGCACATCCAGACCCTGTCAGGCCTCCAGAGAGGTTTTTCAACTCATGTCAGTTTCTTCCTATTCAGCTAAGGAGTTGTCTGGCTGGCAAGAGAATAGCTCTTGGGAAAGCCTTAGCTCTAGGGTGGGAGGTGCTGGAATGACTTCTGATAGCTCCTTACACTAATACAAGGGGTTGGGGTGGAGGAGAGAGATTCTCTGGGTACCAGAGAATCTGATAAGGGACACACATGAAGCTCCTCTGCCTCTCTGTCTTTCTGTACTAATGTGAGATGCTTAGCTGGACGCCAGTAGCTCTTGCCTGTAATCCTAGATACTCGGGAGGCTGAGATTGAAGAATAGTGATTCAAAATCAACCTGGGCAAAAAACTCCATGGGGTTCTGTTTGCAACCCTCCACTGGGACAAGGCAGTAATGCAGACTGGGCCATAGAATTGAGGGGCCTGAAGCCTTCCACCAACTTCAGGTTTCCTGGGTCCATTTTACAAGATATTTATTGAGTTGGGTATAAGGACATACTTGCAAAAAGTGAGGTATCAAGATTCTTGAAGTCACATGCACCAACATGTGATACAATCTTATTCAAGTGATATATGACTTCTGTATCTTAGGAAGTAGAGGTAAGCAGAAAACCACTTGCTTTGTCTATCCCCAAGCTCTGGGAAAGTTTGAGGTCGAATTAGCCCACACCCAGGTTAGAAATTTGAATTTCTGTAAAGCCAGGACTGATTGACCTTTCCTGGAATCTCTCAGCATTCTAAGAGTTCATGGTGGGAGGAGGAATTCCAAATTCCCCATCCTTTTGGGTCTAACAGCTAGGTTTTCGGGCCCTTACAAGATTCTCATCTTCAATTAAGCATCATGAAGCCAAAAGTGGAGTTGTGGCTCAAGTGGAAGAGCACCTATCTTGAGCAGAAAACCAAGTGAGATCTTCAGGCCCTGAGTTTCAAGCCCCATTACCAACACACACACACACACACACACACACACACACACACACACACACACACACACTTGAGTTTCAAGCCCCATTACCAACACACACACACACACACACACACACACACTTGAGTTTCAAGCCCCATTACCAACACACACACACACACACACACACACACACACACACACACACACACACACACACACACACACACACACACACAGCGCGTGAGATCCCTGCCCTAGGCTCACTGTGTAGCTAAGTACATAGATGCCTTTTAGAAACTGATGCCTAAGTCAGGTGCTGGTCTGGTGGCTATCTTAGCCACTCAGGAGGCTGAGATGGAAGGATCCCAGCTCAAAGCCAGCCCTAGCAGGTAAGTCCATGAGACACTTATCTCCAATTAATTTCATCAAAAGCTAGAAATGGTGCTTGTAGCTCTAGTGTTAGAGTGCTAGCCTTAAGCAAAAGGAGCTTAGGGATAGTGCCTATGCTGAGAGTTCAAAGTCTAGGACCAGCAAAAAAGAAAAAGAAGGGGCTGGGAAGGTGGCTTAGTGGCTTGCATGCATGAGGCCCTGGGTTCGATTCCTCAGCATCACATAAGCAGAAAAAGCCAGAAGTGGGGCTGTAGCTCAAGTGGTAGAGTGCTCGCCTTGACCTTAAGAGCTGAGGGACAGTGCCCAGGCCCAGAGTTCAGGCCCCATGACCGACAAAAAAAAAAAAAAAAAAAGATGCCTAAAAGTAGAATACCAGACTTCTCCCTACCAATCAACCTTTACACACTTTGAGGATGAGATTTCAGGGATTCTTGAACCAGATGGGTGGTCAGCTAAAGCCCACAGTTCCTCCCTGGTGCTGGTGATGCCCAGCCAGCTTGGGAGACAAGCAGCCACTTGCTACACAGGACTAAAGGCAGGAATGGAGCTACAGAAGACTTGGAGCCTGGCAGAGGAGACAAGGTCAGATCTACAATGCTATTGGAATAGGAAAGTCCTAAGAGATGGGGTTAAAAAAAACTTGGAACTAGATTATTGGATCTTTTAGAAATAGGGTATGGTTTAGTAAAACCACTAATAATAACTTCTAGCCAACCTTAAAGAGATGTCTGTATCTCCTGAGTATGTATAACCATTGAAAACAATGGGAAAAGAATAATAACTGACTTTATTGAGCACTTACTTGGTGGCAGACACTCTTAACTGCTGTATGTGTATTGGTACTGGTTCTTTTTTTTTTTTTTTTTTCCCTTCAGTTGTGGGGCTTGAACCTCATAAGCAACCTCTGGTTGCTATCCCTGAGCTTCTTTGTGTTTGAGGCTAGCATTCTACCACTTGAGCCATAGCGCTACTTCCAGTTTTGTGTGTGTGTGTGTGTGTGTGTGTGTGTGTGTGTGCGCGCGCGCGCGCGTGTGCGTGTGCGTGCATGTTTGATTTTTGGTCGGTTGTGGGGCCTGAACTCTGGGCCTGCACGCTGTCCCTCAGCTCTTCAGCTCAAGGCTAGTGCTGTACCACTTGAGCCACAGAGCCACTTATGGCTTTTTCTGCTTATGTGGTGCTGAGGACTTGAACCCAGGGACTCATGCATGCAAGGCAAGCGTTTTACTGCTGAGCCACCTTCCCAGCCCCCACTTCCAGTTTTTGAGTGGTTAATTGGAGATGAGTCTCCTGGGAATTGTTCTGCCCAGACTGGCTTTGAACCATGAGCCTCAGCTCTCAGCCTCCTAAGTAGTTAGGATTGCAGGCATGAGCCACAAACCTCTGACATGAGTAAGTGCTGCTTTTGAGTCACCTTCACAGTAATCCTGCAAAAAAGGTGATGTGAGTCCCCATATTACATACAAACTGAGACTCTGAGTTGTTAAGGGACTTGGTTAAAACATTTACTCAGCAGGTGTTCCTGAGGTGTCTGAGCATGAGGCTTTGACAATACAGTGAACACATGGGCCAGATTCCGTGTGATCTCAGAGCCAACAGCTGATGAAAGAACCATTAACTAAGAAAATCACAGCAGAGTGGGGGAAGTGTGTGGGCCCTAAGGAAAAGGGACCAATGGAAACCTGGTAAAACTAAGAACTAACAGATAAAGAAGGAACTATTCCATCCATTGGGGGTGGGGGGCTGTTTGTTGTTGGCTTTTGTGTTTTGTGTTCATCATGCTGGTGTTGGAACAGAAAGCCTCACACTTGGTAGACCAGCACCAGCAGCTGGGATTACAAGAGGGAGCCACCAGCACCTGGCAGAAATTCTGATTTCATTAGTGCAGGGTAGTATTTTGAAATAGCTTCCTCAGATAGTTTAATGTTCAATCAGGTGTACTGATTCAGTCATTTGTAATTGGAAAACAATACATTGAGGCTGCTGTAGTAGCCATAACAAACTACCAAACTGATCACTTACACGGGTAACTTTCTTTTTTTTCTTTTTTCTTTTTCTTTGTTTTTGTCAGTCATGGGGCTTGAACTCTGGGCCTGAGCGCTGTCCCTCAGCTCTTCAGCATAAGGGGAGCACTCTACCTCTTGAGCTACAGTGCCACTTCTGGTTTTCTAGTGGTTTTATTGGAGAGAGGAGTCTCACGGTCTTTCCTGCCCAGGCTGGCTTTGAGCCATGATCCTCAGATCTCAGCCTCCTGAGTAGCTAGGATTACAGGCATGAGCCACCAGTGCCCGACAGGGGTAACTTTCTGTCTAACAATTCTGAAGGAAACCTGAGATCATTGAATTGGCAAAGCTACTTCCTTCCAGGGCTCTGAGAAACTCTGAACTACCAAAAAAAAAAAAAAAAAAAAAAAGCCAGAAGTGGACCTGTGGCTCAAGTGGTAGAGCATAGCATTGGGCAAACCTCCCTAGCTCCAAATAAGATGTTATTGGAGGGGTTTGAGGATGAAGGTAGGAGTAGGATTTTAAACACAACAGGCAGCAAAAAGGTAGGAACCTTGAAGAGCCTGTGGCTCTCACGGAGGCTTCCTGATCCCCTGATCACGCCACTGTGCCATATCCTCAAACTAGCTTTGATAGAATCTGGAAATACATATGTATTATTTTTAATGTACCTTAGCGTCAGATACTGACTTCACAACCGTCATGCAAAGTGAGAGGAAGAAACAAATCCAGAGAGACTAAGGACTTGAAGGCTCAGGAAATAATCAAGAGCAAAGTAGGTTACAAGGGAAACACAGACCATGTCTGCCAAGGACAGAAAAGTTCAAACCCTGGACTGGGCAAGGATCCCAGAAGCTCTCTGGCCTCTCTCCAGCAGTTCGTGGGCAACATAAGCCTTTCCCTGCACACTGCCTCACAGCTTTAGGTGCCCAGAAGCTTTCTCCATGATGGCCTTACTACCACACCGCATCTCTCAGAGGCCCCACGGGACATGCAGAACACCCTGTGTCCAAGTTGGGATGCTCAGGAGAAATCTGATTGACCCATCCCAGTCGAGTTACCCACCTGGTCCAATAACCTAGCCACTGAGGTGCGTGTCCCCAGCTTCCTGTGCAGTCTCAAAGAACAGATGAGATGAGCTGGGACAGTAGCCTCATTAATAAATAATGACCAGCACAAAAGAAAAAGCAGAAAAGAATGTTGTGTGCAGCGGCTAGAAGAGACGAAGCAAACACAGCGAGGTACCTGGAGCCACTGCTATTGTATGTGAGGAAGCAGCCTAGACAGGGTGACAGAGAAGGGAGAGAGAACACACAGGGAAAGTTAGTGGGAACCAGTGACCGTGAGGGTGAGGAAGAGGAGGTGTGGTGATGGAGTCCTGAGCCTTGTGGTTCTGAGAGCCTTTCCCTGAGGCTGTGGGCACCAGAAGACCACGTTGGGGAGAGAGGAGATTTTGAATGTTTGATTCTTTTTAATTTTGCTGATGTTTCGTATGTAGTATTTGTACTCAGTCCTAAATTCCAAACATCTGTACTTAAAAGTCTTTCTCTAGCACTCTGGATGTTCCCCCTGCTGCCTGTCACTCATGTCTTCTTACCTTCCAAGACAATTTACATATTGTGACACAATTGTGCATGCGCTTTTTTCAGTTTTTGTTTCTTCATGTGTGTGTGCATGCGTGTCAGTACTTGGGTTTGACCTCAGACCCTAGGCTCACTCTAGCTTTTTGCCATGGCTGATTCTCTACCACTTAAACCACAATTTCACTTTTAGCTTCTGGTGCTTAATTGGAGATAAGTGTCTCGCAGACTTTCCCTGCACTGGCTGGCCTTGGATCACTATCCTTAGATCTCAGCCTGCTAGAATTAGAGGCATGAACCACTAGCACCAAGCTGCACATATTTTTCTTTGGAGATGTTGATTTTGAGGTGTATGTCAACTTGTCAGTACTTGTGAGGAACTGTGCCATTTTCAAATATAAACAATCTAGGACTCAGACTTAGTCTTGGACACCTTTTATTTTTAGGACCAGTGTTTTCCTTTGTTGAGTAATTCACAAACTTCCTAAATTGTTTCAAGTGTTCAAAAGGAAGCAGGTCGCATGCCTGCAATCCTAGCAGTAGGAGGTTGAGGGCAGGTGATTATCTTTCAAGGCCAGCTTGGGCTAGATAGTGGAACTTTTAGTCTCCTTTCTAAAACAACTGTAGGACCTATTTTTAAAACAACCTTCTATGGAACTCTTACAAACTCTCACAAACTACAGTGGAAATCTAAATTAGCACAGACACTGTGTTGACAGGGATGTAAATCACTAGGTTCAATAAAAAACTAAAAATGGGGGCTAGGAAGGTGGCTCAGTGCTAGAGTGCTTGCCTTGCATGCACGAGGCCCTGGGTTCAATTCCTCAGCACCATATATGCAGAAAAAGCGGAAGTGGCGCTGTGGCTCAAATGGTAGAGTGCTAGCCTTGAGTTGAAGAGCTGAGGGACCATGCCCAGGCCCAGAGTTCAGGCCCTACAACCAACAAAACAAACAAACAAACAAACTAAAAACAGAACTCCCTTACGATTGGGTATATATCCAAAGGAATGTTAAGTCAGCATAAAAGAGAGATGCCAGTAGAGCCATGATTATTGCTATGTCATTCATAGTTCCTAAGGAATGGAATTAACGTAGGTGCCAATCAACTGATACATGGGTAGAGAAAATGTGGTATACGCACTCAGCAGAGAATGTACAGAAAAGGAGATAGAGATGTTTCAGAAAGAAAAAATAATAAATTTAATGAATTTATATGGGTAAGAGTTAGTCTGCATATGTTCAGATGAGTGTGTTTATACATATATACTTACTTCATTCAAATTGAAGTACATTGTTCACCCTGTGCTTTTCTCATTTCTTGTGAGATCATCTAATAGCAACACGTACGGATCTACCTCCGACTTTTGAAAGCCTTGGTAGTATTCCAAAGTATTGATAGAGTTGAGGGAAAGTAGACCTATGTAGCTTACAGATGGCAGGATAAGCTGATCATCTAACACCTGCCTGACAAGTAAATGAGAGGACAAAAGAATGAGGAAATAAGGACTGGCATCCCAGCCTTACAGGGAACAGAAAAGAGACCTGCCAATCTATCTTCAAGAATCCCAGCTCTGGGGCTGGGAAGGTGGCTCAGTGGTAGAGTGCTTGCCTTGCAAGCATGAGGCCCTGGGTTTGATTCCTCAGCACCGTATAAGCAAAAAGAAAAAAGCGGGAAGTGGCGTTGTGGCTCAAGTGGTAGAGCGCTATCCTTGAGCTGAAGAGCTGAGGGACAGTGCCCAGGCCCAGAGTTCAGGCCCCACGACAGGACCAAAAAAAAAAAAAGAATCCCAACTCTATTTATCCCAGAGCCAAGCTCTGTATGGAGAATATGGCACAAGATGGCTGATGGGGTGAACTACCTTTTGTCATGTTTGTGCCACACACTTGCTTTCTCAGCCCTATTTCTCTTCTAACAAACTTTCTTATCACCTTTCCTATGTTCACATCTTGCCTAAATTCTTCTTTTGCCAGGCACTGAGACTAAGGTTGTTTAACTACTGTAAACTTTCTGGTAACGTATTTGGTGTGTTGGCTGGGAAGTTAGAGATTAAGTATGTCTTTTTCTGACTTGGACTGATGGAATGGTTACGGAATGAGTACTGGTCATTGAACTAGCAGTGACCACACAGGATAGTGCACCTGGGAAGTCCCGGTTTGTACTGCACTTGCATTCATGGTTGCCACTCTGCGCCCTTATCACTCCTAGGATAAGTTCATGGGTCAAAAGTTGCTGGGTAAATATCTGTATAGATTTTGTCCTGTCCCCTTCCAAGGTTACACCCATTCACAATCCCATTTATAATCACCGTAGTAGTGTTTGATTGTAACTCTGTATACTCCTGAAACACACTTCATCTTTGCCCCACTGATAATAGCCAGGCTATTCAACTTTCCCTCTCTTGGCTAATTGGACTGTGATACTGGTCCGTATTCCTGATAGGAAATGGTGTTGTTCTGAAGTACTTTTTCTAGTTGGAATACAATTTCTCAAACCTGATGACAAGAGCAGTCTGACAACCTAAACAGACTGCTAGGGAAGTGAGGAGGGGTCAGAAAGAGGGTGAGAGCTGGGTATAGTTAAAGTAGTTTGTTTGCATGTATGAAAATAAAACAATGAGACCTGTTTTAAGGAGTAGGGCCAGGCACTGGTAGCTCATGCCTGTAATCCTAGTACTAAGGAGGCTGAGATCTGAGGATTGTGGTTCAAAGCTATCCTGGGAAGGAATGTCCATGAAAGTCTTTTCCTTTTTGGGGGGGGGGGGTCCGGTCTTGGGGCCTGAACTCTGGGCCTGGGCGCTGTCCCTCAGCTCTTCAGCTCAAGGCTAGCACTCTACCACTTGAGCCACAACACCACTTCAGGCTTTTTTCTTTTTGCTTATATGCTGCTGAGGAATCGAACCCAGGGCCTCATGCATACAAGGCAAACGCTCTACCACTGAGCCACCTTCCCAGCCCTTCCATGAAAGTCTTATCTCCAATAAACTACCAGAAAATGGAAGTGGTTCTGTGGCTCAAGTGGTAGAGTGCTAGCCTTGAACTGAAGAGCTGAGGGACAGCACCCAGGCACAGAGTTCAAGCCCCACAACTGAACCTCCCCCCCTCGCCCCCCACCAAAAAAAAAAAAAGGAGTGGGGAGGGAAAGGGAGAGTGATAAAGTAAGTGAGGTTGGTTGGGATACATGTTTATATGTGGGGAAATACCACAGTGAAACCTGGTTTGGCCAGGCACTCATGGCTCACACCTGTAATCCTAGCTATTCAGGAAGCTGAGATTTGAGGATGAAGATTAGAAGCCAGCCTGGGCAGACAGATCTATGGACATTATCTCTACTTAACAAGCAAAAAACCAGAAGTAGAGGTATAGCCAAGTGGCAGAGCACCAGCCTTAAGTGGAAAAAAACTAAGGGACAGTTCCTAAGATGAGTTCAAGCCTGAGTTCCAGCATAAGAAAGCTAACAACATAGCCAGAGGTCAGTGGCTAATGGCTGTAATCCTACCTACTCAGGAAGCTGAGATCTGAGGATCACTGTCTGATGCTAGCTTGGGCAGGAAAGTCCGTGGGACTTTTGTCTCCTGTTAACCACCAAAAAGCCAGCAGTGGAGCTGTGATTCATGTGGTAGAGTGCTAGCCTTAAGCAACAAAAGCTCAAAGACAGCTCCCAGGCTCTGAGTTCAAGCACCAGGACTTGCACACACAAATCTGTTGTTTGTACAACTAATATACTGGAATAAAAAGATGAAATGAAACAAAATAATATAAACATATATCAAGTCTTGGTCTAGGGATATGGTTCAAGTGGTAAAGCACCTACCTAGCAAGCAGAGGCCCTAAAGTCAAACCATAGTATCACTGAAAAAGAAAGAGTAGGAGAGAAAGAGAGAGACAGACAGAGACATAAAGAGAGAAAGAGTAGCATTACACCAATATTAAATTTCAGAGTTGGATAATGTAGACAGGTACTTTGTCCTGGATGAAATGTCAGGATATCGGCTTCATTTTTTTTTTTAGACAGTCTTGCCCAGCCCTGGTAGCTGCTGGTAGCTGTGCAATGCGACCCTCCTGCCCCAGCACCCCATATGCTGGGGTAATCAGTGTGTACCAGCATGTCAGGATTCTGCAGCTTTTAAAGTAAAAAATTTAGGGCTATTGGGATTGGTACTCAAGCTGGTGCTGGTACTCTGCCATTGGAAGCTCCAGGTCTTTTTCTTTAGTTATTTTTTTAGGTAAAGGTCTTATGTATTTGCTGTGCCAGCCTGGACTGAAGTCCTCCTATCAGTATTTCCCCCAGAGATGGGGTGACTGGGCACCACCATGCCCAGCTTGTTATAATGGGATCTCCTGAACCTTCTGCCTTGACTGCCCTCAAACTGTAATCTCCCCAGTCTTAGCCTCCACAGCCTTAGTAGTTAGGATTACAGGGATGAGCCACCATGACAAGTCAATTTTTTTTCCAGTAGTAGAAGCAAATGTAAGAAAGTGCTGACTATTGATGAGTCTAGGAGAGGATAAGAATATAGATGTTCATTGTATTGTATTTCAGCTTTTCTTTGACTTATTTTTTAACACTATGAAGTTGAAGAGTCTACAAGATTTAAAAACCAAGTCCCAAAACTGGCGCGCGCGCGCGCGCACACACACACACACACACACACACACAAATAATAAAGCAAAACAAAAACATGGGGGGGGGGAGAGAGAAATAGACATATGACAGTGTTGGAGCTTGAACTCAGAGCTTCAGACTCTCATTTAGGATTTTTTTTTTTTTTGTCAGTCATGGGGCTTGAACTCTGGGCCTGGGCGCAGTCCCTCAGCTCTTCAGCGCAAGGCTCTACCACTTGAGCCACAGTGCCACTTCCAGTTTTCTGGTGGTTTATTGGAAGTAAGAGTCTCACAGACTTTCCTGCTGGGGCTGGCTTTGAACCATGATCCTCAGATCTCAGCCTCCTGAGTAGCTAGGATTACAGGCTTGAGCCATCAGTGCCCAGCCTTCATTTGGGCTATTTTTTTTTTGCTCAAGCATGGCATTCTACCACTTGAGCCACTAATCTCCTAGACTTTTCTGTACAGGCTGCCTTCACCACTCTCCTCAGATCTCAGCATCCTGACCTAGGATTACAGGCAGGAACCACTAGGCTCCTGGCAATGTCTACTGCTTTTTAACCTCTCAAAGGAGAAGGCAGATGCAGATAGCTCTTTCCTGTCTCCTGTTCTTGTAATTTAACATCTAAAAGTTGTTGTGGTGAGAGGGGAGCTATCTCCTTTGTTCTTTTTAATATGTTGGAACTATTATTTAATATTTAACTTGGAAAAGTATTTGACAGTAAATATTAACACATAATGTTGATAAACCTCAGTTTCTCTGTCTCAGCTATCCTGCTTTTAGCATTGTATGATGCTTTAATGAGATGGCAAATGTAAAGCACTTACATGGGTACCCACTTAGTATAACAGCACATGCATATGTGTGCGTGCATGCACGTACACACACACACACACACACACACACACACACACTCAGCCAGTGGCAGTACTATCCCTCCATATACTCAGTAGATGTCTCGTTGCCCAGCCCATCCCCACCCCCATGTCTGCATTCAGTAGCTCAGCATGTTCTGCCTCATTATTCCAAATGCATGTTCTCAACCAGCCACTCCATAGTCACCTCCTGTCCCGGTATGTATTATGTTTAGTTTTAACATATCACAAATTCCAGTGAGCTGTGCACAGGTACAGCACTTACTCTCTTTTATTCATAGTAGTTCATATTCTCAGGTGACAAGGCTTGTTTTGGCAGGATGTTCGGTTTTGAACTCAGGGCTTCAGCACTTTACCTATGAGCCATGCCTCCACCAATCCCGTCTTTCTTACTTCTTGCAGTAACGTTCTTACTGCTCCTTTTCCTTCTACTCTTGACTCCCTGGCCCCAGAATATCCTCCATGGCAGACGTTGTGAGTTTCTTGGGGACCATCACCCTCCTGTGGGAGCCATCTTGTAGTTTTTTACCCTTAGGAACTGACATCAAGACAAGTCTCCTGCCTGGCTCTCTATCCTCTTCTCTTAACCCTCCCCATGCTCGCTGCATTCCAGCACACAGAAACACAGCCAGGCTTTGTCCCGTTTCTGGAAACTCTGCCTGAAGCTGCTTCCTTCTCTTCTTCCTCTTCCTTGCTCTTTTTTATTTCTGGTCCTGAGGCTTGAACTCAGGGCCCGCACCCTGTCCCTGAGCCTCTCTGTGCTCAAGGCTAGTGCTCTACCACTGGAGTCACAGTACCACTTCTGGCTTTTTCTGAGTAGTTTATTGGAGATAAGAGTTTCATGGGGGCTGGGAATGTGGCTTAGTGGTAGAGTGCTTGCCTACCATGCATGAATCCCTGTGTTCTAGTCCTCAGTACCACATAAACAGAAAATGCAGGAGGTGGTGCTCTGGCTCAAGTGGTAGAGTGCTAGCCTTGAGCAAAAGAAGCTCAGGGACAGTGTCCAGACCCTGAGTTCAAGCCCCAGGATTGGCAAAAAAAAAAAAAAGGTTTTCCTGCCAGACTGGCTTCAAACTGAGATCCTCAGATCTCAGCCTCCTGAGTAGCTAGGATTGCAGGTGTGAGCCACAGACTCCCAGCCTTTTCCTGTTCTTTAGGTCCCAGTTGAAATGTCATTTCCTCAGTGAGGTCTTCCCTGACCATCTAATGTTGCAAATTGCCTCCACCTACCAATATCACCTAGCTTATTGCCTTTAAAGTAGTTATTGTTATCTAAAATTATCTAATTTATTTTTCCAGCCCTCATATCTCTCCATTTAGAATGTAGTCTAGGGGCTGGGAAGGTGGCTCAGTGGTAGAGCGCTTGCCTTGCATGCCTGAGGCCCTGGGTTCGATTCCTCAGCACCACATAAGCGAAAAGAAAAAAGCCCGGAAGTGGTGCTGTGGCTCAAGTGGTAGAGTGCTAGCCTTGAGCTGAAGAGCTGAGGGACAGCGCCCCAGCCCAGAGTTCAAGCCCCATGACCGGACCCAAAAAAAAAAAAAAAAAAAAGAATGTAGTCTAGATAGTGAACCTTGTGTGTCTTGTCCACAAATACACTGTCAACACCAGAACCTTGTGCTGAGCACCAGTGGCACATGCTTGTCATCCTAACTAATCAGGAGACTGAGATCTGAGGATTCCAATTGGAAGCCAGCCCAGGCAGAGCAGTGCATGAGATACTTATCTCCAAATAATCAGCTAAGCTAGAAGTGAATCTGTGGCTCAAGTGATACAGTTCCAGCTGTGAGTGAAAAAGCTGAGGGAGAGCACGAGGCCTCAAGTTAAAGCCCTAGTATCACAACCAAAAGGAAACAACAGCAGAATCTCCAACCATTCCTGGCCTATAGTCGGCACTTGGTAAATGCTTGTGAAATGTACCAGTGCATTAAGTCCTGTGACATAGGTTACAATTCTATAACATCTAGCATTTCATCCCGCAGGCCAGGGTGTGTCACTGTACATTCCCCAGTCGGCCATCAATGCCACCGTTGACGAAGACATTCTGCTGTCGGTGGACTACTCCTGCCATGGGGTGCCCACCATCGAGTGGAGGTACACATCCACCTGGGGCAGGCAGAAGATTGTGGAGTGGAAACCAGGGACTCCAGCCAACGTTTCCCAGAGCCACAAGGACAGAGTCTGCACTTTTGACAATGGCTCCATCCAGTTGTTCGGTGTGGGCGTGCGGGACTCCGGCTACTATGTCATCACGGTGACAGAGCGCCTGGGGAGCAGCCAGTTCGGCACCATTGTCCTGCATGTGTCCGGTGAGCGCCCCGTGGGCCCTCAGAGCTGCAGGCGAGGTGGGGGAGAGGGGCGGGGGAACAGCAGACGTAGTGATATTAAAGGCCTATGTCTCCCCCCTCTCCCTTCCCCCTAGAGATTCTTTATGAAGACCTTCACTTTGTCGCTGTCTTCCTTGCCTTGCTCGCTGCCGTGGCTGCAGTGTTGATCAGCCTCATGTGGGTGTGCAACAGATGTGCATACAAATTCCAGAGGAAGAGAAGACACAAACTCAAAGGTAATGCTCTGAGCCTAGGAAAGCAAGGACAATCCACTCATGGCTTTAGCCAGGCCAGAGATGGTCTGTGTTGTCTTTTTGTTGTTGTTGTTCATTTTTTGGTGCCAGTCCTAGGTTTTGAACTCAGGGACTGGGCAAGCACTGTCTTTGGGCTTTGTCGTGCAGAGCTAGCACTCTTATCACTTGAGACACAGATCCACTGCCCATTTTTTCATTTGTTTTTTGGTATTTAATTTGGAGATAAGAATCTTGTGGACTTTTCTGCCCGAGGTGGCTTCAAACCTCCATCCTCAATCTCAGCCTTCTGAGTAGCTAGGAGTAGAGGAGTAAGCCTCTTTTGCCCAGCTGGTATAAGTTGTCTTTGATAGTATTGGGGTTTAAAGTTAGTGTCTCTTCCTCTTCCTTTAGCTTTTTCATTCAAGGCCACTCCTTCTAGCTTTTTGTTGGAGATAAGAATCTCACAGACTTTTAAACTTAGGTTGTTTTTTAAAACACAGTCCCTAGATCTCAGCTTTCTGAGTAGCTAGGATTACAGGCGTCAGCCACCGCCTTGGGCATTGTGTTGTTCATCCTGTGTGTCAGGGTACCAGTGGCTCATGCCTATAGTCCTAGTTACTCAGGATGCTGAGATCTAAGGATTGCAGTTTGAAGCCAGCCAGAGCAAGGAAAGTCCATGAGACTCTTTCCTTTTAATTTTTTTCTAGGCCTGAGACTGGGATTTGAACTCAGTATCTGTGGCTGCTTTCACTCATTGGCTAGAGTTCTTACAACTGAGCCACACCTCCAATCCTGAGAATCCTATTTTAATTAACCACCAAAAAAACGAAAGAAAGAAAAGAAAAGCTGGAAGAGGCACTGTGACTCCAATAGTAAAGCATCAGCCTTGAGCACAAAAGCCATGGACTGTGCCCAAGCCCTGCCCTGAATTCAAGCCCCAGGACCGGCACCCACAAAAAGGAAGATTAGGGGTGACTAGAATGTGGGTTAGTGGTAGAGTGCTTGGCTGGCATGCATGAAGCCCTGGGTTCAATTCTTCAGTACCACCTAAATAGAAAAAGCCAGAAGTGGCGCTGTGGCTCAAGTGGTAGAGTGCTAACCTTGAGCAAAAGAAGCTCAGGGACAGGGCCCAGGCTCTGAGTCCAAGCCCTAGGACTGGAGGGCGGGGAGGGAGAAGCATCACTGTAATCATTGTATGGTTGACTTTCATTTTATTGGCTTGTCTTTTGCTTCACAGAAAGCACAACTGAAGAAATTGAGCTACAGGATGTTGAGTGTTAGTCACAGCTGGGCCCAATTACTTTGCTACCTCAATACCTCAAGAGGAAAGCTTTATTTTCCAATGAAACGAACAGAGCCAGAGCCAATCTGTTCTTCAATCTCCTGTGGTCTTGTCACACAAGCCATTCCCAGTGAGACAGCTGGAAGGGAAAGAAAATTGACAACATGGAGTTGAAGACTGCAGATTAAACAAATTCAACTTTAGGACTTGCATGAAGTTCACAGAGAAGCTTTGAACCAGGAACTTTGCTTGGCTGCAGCTTCAAGGCCTTGTCTATAACCCATAACCATCGGATGCTGCTCATGACTCTCAAATGGACTTGGATGGCCTTGGGGAGCTTCTGTCTCAGGGGCCAGTGTCTCCAGAGGGCCTGGTCTGCAGCCAGCACTGGAAAACACTCTGTGACTTTATGCTCCTGTCTGCTCTGAAAATAGCTGCACCTTCCAGGAGGGGTTCATGGGATAGTGTCTGCCCAGTGAATGCAAGACCATGAGTCCAAACTCCAATACTTCCTCCAAAAAGAGCAAGCCTGAGAGGTGCTGTTGTGCTGTAACAAGTTGCTAAGATTTGAGGGCCTGTGGCTTGGAGTATTAGAAAAGCTCAGGGTGCTTCTTTGGATACAAAGAAAAGAAAGAAAAACATTGTTCTCTTTCTCCTTCATTCCAAAATCAGCTGTCTCCTCCTTAGGCCCAGCTTAGGTCAATGTGAGGAAAGTGCAGCTCACCTCCACCGGGGGCAGCACCTGCAGCTAGGTAAGGCCAATGTGTGAGACTGAAGCCTTCCTAGTGGATGGAACAACTGGAACTCAGTTTTCTTGGGCAGTCGCTAATACTTTACGCATCCAGTCAAGGTCCCTGCTCTCCTCATGTGGGCTGAGAAGCACTTGGCCTTCACCTACCTCATAGTTAGGATATGAAGAGAGGCCACAGATTGCATACTGCATCTGAGCAATGCAAGAGAAGCATGAGAATTCGTCAAAGATCTGGAAAGCTGTATTGCCAAGTGCTGTCTTATCTGAGTATTGGGAATGACAACATCCTGGGGTACTGGGCCCATTGAGCTTAGAGGTCAGATCAGTTGGCCTTGGGCCTTATTTTCTCAGGTTGGTGGTCACAGTGTTTACCATGCCAGCTTCCACTGAAAAAGCTCTAAAAGCAGGCAAGAATTTATTTTCCACTCCTTTCTCTCTACTGTTCCTAACTGGACCAAAGTCACCACCTTAGTCATGATGGAAGGCTGAGGTCCTTAGCTATGTTTCTACAACACAGCCGAAAAACCATGCATACAAAAATGGAGTGTTGCTAGAACATTCCTTTTCTTCTTTAAGATCCTCCATGTGGGGGCTGGGAAGGTGGCTCAGTGGTAGAGCGCTTGCCTTGCATGCCTGAGGCCCTGAGTTCGATTCCTCAGCACCACATAAGCAAAAAGAAAAAAGCCGGAAGTGGCACTGTGGCTCAAGTGGTAGAGCACTAGCCTTGACCTGAAGAGCTGAGGGACAGTGCCCAGGCCCAGAGTTCAGGCCCATGACCGGACCAAAAAAAAAAAAAGATCCTCCATGTCCCTACTTTTTCTACTGTCCATGTGGCAGGTAAGGAGTTACCTGGAGAAGTCATTTACAGGCCTTTCCCTAAACAGTGAGTCCAGAGCTACAGGAAGGGACCAGACAGGAGCTGGCAGTGATCTTGAGAAAGGCTCCAAATATTCCAGTGCACTTTCCCCAAAGACATGAAAGCAATGGGGCTGCACACCTTACATGTAGCTCTGTACCTGACACCTCAGGCCACATCCTGGGTCTCCTCCTCACATTATTGTAGTCAGAAACCAGACCACTTCCAGGACAGTTTCTGTGCACACAATGAAGAAATGCTTTAGAAGAGATCAAAGATAATCTCTCCTTCCTCAGAGCACTACCAGTAGGATGGAGCTTGGAACTGCAGGAGCATCACTTTTTAAAAAAATGTATTTTATTGTTACTGTAAAGGTGATGTATAGGGGCTAGGAAGGTGGCTCAATAGTAGAGTGCTTGCCTTGAATGCATGAGGCCCTGGGTTCGATTCCTCAGTACCACATTAGCACATGGCACTGTGGCTCAAGTGGTAGAGCTCTAGCCTTGAGCTGAAGAGCTGAGGGACAGTGCCCAGGCTGAGTTCAGGTCCCACAACTGACTGTAACTGTAGTTACATAAGTCAGGTAATGAGTACATTTCTTTTTGAATAGGGTCACCTCGTTCCTCGTTTTCTCCCAGTTTTTCCCCTCCTGGCCTCCTTCCTTCACAAGGTGTATAGTTCATTTCCAACAGTGTCTAGTGAGTATCACTACTGCATTTGTTCACCCTTTGTTCCACCCTTTCTATGTTCCCCCTTACCCTCCTCAAAACAGATAAACTTACCAGACAAAAGGTACGGAAAACCAGTGGCAAAGGAGAAAAAAGAAAAGCAAAATTAAAACACCTCACTTAAATTTTTTGGAGTTCATTTTGATAAACATTTTATATGATTATATCCATATAGGTATTGAGCCCTTATGATCCTGAGAATGTCCTTTGGTCTCACTGTGAACGTCTAGAGTCTTGTATAATTTATCATGTCCAAGTGTTGTTTTTTTTTTTTTTTTGTATTCTACCATCCAGTGTGTTTACATGTAGATTTATAGGCACAAATTAGTTACAACAAATGAGGGAAACCATGCAACCTGTGTTTCTTTTTTCTTTTTGGGTCCGGTCGTGGGGTCTGAATTCTGGGCCTGGGCGCTGTCCCTCAGCTCTTCAGCTCAAGGCTAGCGCTCTACCACTTGAGCCACAGCAACACTTCCGGCTTTTTTTCTTTTTGCTTATGTGGTGCTGGGGAATCGAACTCAGGGCCTCATGCATGCAAGGCAAGCGCTCTACCACTGAGCCACCTTCCCAGCCCCCAACCTGTGTTTCTGTTTCTTTGGGTCTGGGTTACTTCGCTTAACATAATTTTTTCCAAGTCTTTCCATTTCCTTATGAATGGTACAATATCATTCTTTCTGATGGAAGTACAGAATTCCATTGTGTACATATACCACATCTTCTTGATCCACTGAGGGGCAACTGGGTTGATTCCCTATCTTGGCTATGGTAAATAGTGCTGCAATGAACATGGTGATAGCTTTAGTGTGGTTGTGGTCATTTGGGTAAATGCCCAGGAGTGGAATTGTTGGGTCATAGGGAAGCTCTGTTGTCTTTTGAGGAACCTCCATACTGCTTTCCAGAGTGGTGAGCTCCTTGGGATTCAGGTATGGGAAGCCTCATAATTAAGGGCAAGTGTCTCCAGTGGAAGCCTTTATGGGCAAACTCATATGTAAAGAGAAAGGTTATTTTCTCAGCTTACTATTTCTTTGAAAAGGGAATGTTTGTGCACTTTAAAACTTTCCCATTTTAAAATTACAGAGCCTAAAGTGTTTGCTCATTATTAAGGAAAATACTAAATAATAGACATCGTTTAGTTTAATGTTGTTTACATTTCAAGCTGTGAAAAATCAATGAATTAAATAAAAGCTGAAAATAAAGTCCTGGTCCTTTGTGTGAGCCCACTCCTACCAAGAACTCAAAGGTGCAGGATAAGGTTTTTGGTCAGCACTGAACACACAGAAGACTCAAATATGCACATCCCCTGACATCTGGCACATTTTAAATAACAATGGAAGTAATCACATTGGTTCTCTGTATTGTAGCCTGAAGACCCCCTTTGTAATTTTGCAGCATCCCTTCTGCTTCTGTGAACTGCCATAAGTAGAATGTGATGACTACATGACTACTGCCTATATAAGTATGAGGCAGGATAGATTAGGGGAAAGGAGGCATGGTAAACAGCAGCCAGGAATTGAGAAACAACCACTGTATTTAGAAACATAGAAACCCTATCTTCTTTGCTGTAACCCTTACAAACTTATAAACCCTTATAAATTTATAACTTCATAAATTGCAGTATTAGTACAGGATAAAGAAAAAGGCAAGAGCAGCATTCTCCATCTGGCTTCCTGATGGTCCAGAATAACTAGTGTGCTCTGAAAAAACAGCAAGGGCACCATAAGAAAAAAAAAAAAAAAGACATGTATCCTGGAAGAGCAAATACCGGAGAAAAATGACTCCTCCAGGCACCAAGTACTTATTTCAAGGATGGGCATCTGTCTTGAAAGAAAAAGAAAAAAATGGCAGAATGCATTCTTTGAAGGAATGCCCAAACAATCAAAGTTTAATGAGCAGGGCAGTCTTAGAGACCCTGAGCCCAAGGGATAAAAGTTTACCACCAAGGGTGATTAAGTGCACAAGCAATGAGAAAACACACACACACACACACACATCCTAAGATAACTTTTAACTCAAACCTTGCTTTGATCATGTATAGCCCTGGTGTCAAAGAGCTTGGCTGGCTCTGAGCATCTGCTCTCTGTAACAAGAGTATGCCTCTGCCTTTCTGCTTTCCTACTTCTTTGCTTGCTTACTCAATAAATCTCTGCTACATTTTCTTAGCATTGTGACTTGTCTGAAAATTCTTATTCTGTAATCCAAGTCAAGGACCTGGGACTAAAACCCAGTAGGGTCTAGAGGGAACTTCCCAAAACCTCATCTG
Source organism: Dipodomys merriami (assembly GCF_024711535.1). Classification (NCBI taxonomy): domain Eukaryota; kingdom Metazoa; phylum Chordata; class Mammalia; order Rodentia; family Heteromyidae; genus Dipodomys; species Dipodomys merriami. Next base: position 8,901,509 of record NW_027205381.1, read on the forward strand.
GAACCAGTAACAAGTGTACCACAAGTTCTCTGGAACATACAAACTTTGTCAAGTGTCCCTGGTTAAGAGTGAACAACAAAAAGATGGTTTCTAGCCAGATGCCTGTGATTCATGTTTGCACTCCTAGCTACTCAGGAGGCTGAGATCTGAGGGTCGAGATTCAAAGCCAGCGTGGGCAGACAAATCAAGAGATGCCTATCTCCAGTGAATCAGCAAAAAGCCCAAAGTGGATCTGTGATAGAGCACCAGCTAAGTCAGTGGCCTGGCTGTGGAATGTAAACCCAAGGATTGGCACAGAAGAGCTGTTCTTTCTCATTTCATAGTGTTCTGGCATGCAGAGAGCTGAACCAGAATCATGTCCTCTCGAGTCCATGGGAGAGTGCACTTGAGGCTTCCTCTGATCTGAAGTAAAGCCATACCAAGGTGAGGGGCAGAAGCAGAGGTGAGCATACAATCAGGAGATTGCCCACTGCCACAATCTGAGAGAGGATACCACTTAACTCATGGGGCTAAGTGCAACCATGGGCGAGAAGTGGTGGAGTGCCAAGAACTATCAAGCCACCAAATGTGAGGAGTGAACCTGCAGGAGAATGGGTGACTCAAAATCCCCACTACCAAGCCATGTGAGCTGTCAAGGCATGTGCCTCCAGCTGTTGGCACCTCCCCCCTTTACACGCTGGCTGCTGAGGCCGCTGTTCCCACTGACCTTTCAAAAAACAGGTATGTGTGTTCCATTTAATTTCAATACAAAGACTGTAAATCTTACTCAACAAGCCAAGTGATACTTAAATCTATGCATACTAAAAGTTCTTCCTTTAACTCAACTTCACACAAAGAAAAGTTAAATTTGGTGTATATCCTTCTAAGTAATAAATGCATTTATGAATGTATCTGTCAAACACACTCAACCATTTCTTTTCTTCTCTTTTCCTTTTTCTTTTGTGTGCCAGTACTAGGATTTGAGCTCAGGGCCTCTCTCTTTTGCTTGGCTTTTTTGTTTAAGGCTGGTGCTCTACAACTTGAGCCACACCTCACTTCTGGCTTTTTAGTAGTTAACTGCAGCTAAGAGTTTCACTGACCTTTCTGCTTAGGCTGTCTTGGAACCATGATCCTCAGATCTCAGCCTCCTGGAGAGCTAGGATTATAGGTAAAAAGCCAGTGGTGCCAGGATCAACCATTTTACTTTTTAGTCAAATTAGATTCGACCATGTATTACCCTACAATTTGTCTGCTCTTACTAAATGTGTCTTGGACATTGAGTCTCTAGTATTGCTAGATTTACCATTTTTTTTTGCCTGTACAGTAAAAAACAGAGAACCTCTTTATTTTCTAATGATAAATATGAAATAAAAATATTCGATAAGGGCTGGGAATGTCGCTTAGTGGTAGAGTGGTTGCCTATCATTCATGAAGCCCTGGTTTCGATTCCTGAATACCACATAAACAGAAAAAGCTGGAAGTGGTGCTGTGGCTCGAGTGTTGCATGTTAGCTTTGAACAAAAGCTCAGGGACAGTGCCCAGGCCTTGAATTCAAGCCCCAGGACTGGCAAAAAAACAAACAAAAAAATTTAGATAAATTTTCTATTACATCAGACTAGTTCCTCCAACCAAAATGGCTTCCTCTCATTACCAAGTGCATCTCTTTTCTCCTTCAGGAAATTCAATGTTCTTTTGTTGTGCCAGTCCTGGGGATTGAACTCAGGACCTGGGCACAGTCCCTGAACTTTTGTGCTCAAGGCTAGTGCTCTGCCAATTGAGCCACAGCACCACTTTCAGCTTTTTTTATTGGTAGTTAATTGGCAGTAAGATTCTCATGGACTTTCTCCTGCACTGGTTGGCTTTCAGCTGTGATCTTCAGATCTCAGCTTCCACAAGTAGCTAGGATTACAGACATGGACCACTGGCTTTGGGCTGAATTCAATATTTTATAATAGGAACAGAATCTTAAGCGAAATTTATCAGAGATGAATAGTTGGTAGTAAAAAGAAATATTTGTACATTAGCAGTAGCTATTGTAAAGTAAGTCAAAAGTTTTAGCTTTAGGTTTAATTTTGTAAAATGCATGTGTAGGTATGGCAAATTCTTTAGAGGTAATAAACCAGTGATTGCTCAGGAAATTGTATGCCTGAAAAAAAAAATTTCCTTTAGGAACCTTTGAACTTTAGTAGGATTTTTTTCCCCACCAAAACTAAGTGAACTTAGTAAATAATTCCATTTCTTGTTTTTTTTTAAAAATTAACTTACTTGTTGTTATAAAGGTGATGTACAGAGGGATTACAATTTACATGAGTCAGGTAATGAGTACATTTCCTTTCCAAAATGCCTTCTGTTCCTCATTCTCTCCCAGTGTTTTGTTTCTACTCATTGACAGCAGGTTTCGATGAGAACTTCTACTCATATCGGCCCCACTTTGCTTGAGGGTGTTCTAGCAAAGACATGTGGCAAGCTGGACATCAATGGCTCGGGTGTATAACCCTAGATACTCTGGGTCTGAGATCTGAGGAGTGTAGCTTGTGGTCAGCCCTCAAAACTTCTGACCTCCAATTAACCAGTAAAAAGCTGGCACTGCAGGTGTGGCTCAAATGGAAGAGCAACAGTCATGAGTGAAAAAAACCAAATGAGAGCACAAGGCCTAGAACTGCCACCAAAAAAAAAAAGTTAAACTGAGAAGGTAAGGTCTGATTTCCATCAGGCCTTAGGTATTACTGTTTCTGTGGGTCCCAGGAGGCTCAAATTATAAAGTTGTTATAAGCTGGAAGAAAAGTTATGTTGAAGGAGATTCTGTCACTGGCCTGACTTGGCATAGTAACTAAAGCATCCTAAGGCAGCTTTTCAGCTTGCATGTCACCTTCGCACCTCAACCTTGTTCTTCATGTCAACCTGCAAGTCAATATAGTGTCTTTCTACAGAGCATGTTTCTATACAGTAAGACATGCGCAGCAGTGAGCAGGAAAATGAAGTGTGCAAAGTCCAAGTGGGCAAGGGCAATCAGAAAACAGCAGGCAAAAAACCTCCTGTAATATGCAGGCTCCACTTGCAGAGAAGTAAATTCGAAGGCTCCTCCAGCATTATCTCCTTACCGTTTACCTTGTACAAGGGCATTCAAATGAGTCTCCATTTCCTATTTTTTTAGACCTCTCAGTAATCCCTATATCTGTGTTTTGTGAAGTAGTACTACAGGACAGATTTCTAAATGAGAACACCAGGCTAGGAGATAGCAAACTTTAGAAAGCTTGAAGGATTGCTAGGTGCTAGCTCCTTAGGAGGCTGAGATCTGAGAAAGACAGCCTAGGCATGCAAATGCAAGGCTTTAAACGGCAAAAATCTTCAGTGGAGCTGTGGCTGCAGCACCAGCCTTAAGAGAAAAAACTAAGTAAGAGTGAAGACTGAATTCAAGCCTCAGTACTGGCACAAAAAGATGGGAAGAGAAGGGAGAAAAAAGAGAAGGAAAGGGCTCTGGGTACTGACCAGCTGGAACTGGGACACTGTTTTTAAGTTGTGAATGGCCTTTACAATAAGATGAGAAATAGTTACCATCCTAAATGAGATCCAAAGATTCAGCCATCAGATATCAACAAAGAACAGGATTGACAAAATGTCCATGAACAAATTAAGGACAAAGGACAAGAAGTCTGGAAAAGCATGACACAGAGCCTGACTTCAAAATTGGAAAACCCTCAAATCCTCTCACCCACAAAAAACACACGTAGTCTTCACCACATAAAATGTATTTACAAATCAGACTATCACATTCTAAAATGTTTTGTCTGGATTTGTTTTTGTTTTTTGGTGTTATTGAGGATGGAGCCTAAGGCTTTGCCATACCTGGTAAAAGCTCTATCACCAAAGTACATTACTAGCCTAGCTGGGCTTTGGCATCACAGCTGTTTAATGCTTTATATTTGCATAGAACTTAGAATTTAAATTACCTTTAGAATTTAAAATACAGTACCAACCTTATGGAAAGCTATGAGGTTAGTAGAGGCTGTGTCCTCCCCGTGTATATGGAAAAGAACAAGTTCAAAGGGAATCTGCCAGGCTTATACAAGTTAGCCAATAGTAGGTAGCTCTTTTGCTAACTTGCTAGTTGTTGAATGACTAACTGGTTTTCTATGCCCTATCTCCCAAGTGCTTACAGCACAAACATCCTTCCAAATGCATACATCAGGCTGGAAGATGTAAACTCAGGCAAGAGGCTGCACAGTACTGAAACTGTCATTTCCCCACATCCACACTTTCTAGTTTTTGTTTTTTAAAATGTGTGTGTGTGCGCGCGCGCTCAAGTACTGGGGCTTGAACTCAGTGCCTGGATGCTATCCCTTAGCTTTTTCAGTCAAGGCTGGTACTCTACCACTTGGGCACAGCTTTACCTCTGGCTTTTTTGCTCAGTTGGATAAGGAATCTCAAAGACTTTCCTACCCTGGTTAGCTTCAGAATGGGATCCTCAAATCTCAGCCTCTGAATAGGATTACAGGTGTGAACCACAAGTACCCACCATTCAGAATTTTTATATTTCACAATTTGATGTGTCGTAAGTAAACAGCTTTTATCCTTCTAAAATATCAATTTTCTAGAAATTCATTTTATAACTTACCAAACTATTCAATCAATGGAAATTTAAAGAAACCAAACCAAGCTGGGTGCCCATGGCTCATACCTGTAATCCTAGCTACTCGGGAGGCAGAGATCTGAAGATCATGATTTGAAGCCAGCCCAAGCAGCAAAGTCCATGAGACTCTTATCTCCAATTAACCATCAGAAAGCCTTAAGTAGAACTTTCCACTTCCCAAGTGGCAGAGCTCTAGCTTGAGCAAAAAAGCTCGGGGGGGGGGGGGGCGGGGGGAGAAAGGTGGGGAGGCTGGGAATGTGGCTTAGTAGTAGAGTGCTTGCCTAGCATGCATGAAGCCCCGGCCCTGGGTTCAATTCCTTACTACCACATAAACAGAAAAAGCCAGAAGTGGTGCTGTGGCTCAGTGGTAGAGTGCTAGCCTTGAGCAAAAGCAGCTTGGGGACAGTGTCCAGGTCCTGAGTTCAAGCCCCAGGATTGCAAAAAGAAAAAACAAAACTCAAGGACAGTGTCCAGGACCTGAGTTCAAGCTCCAGGACCAGAGTGTATATGTGCACACACAAACCAAAACTTGATTTTTCAGCAAAAGTTGGATATTCACTGTACTAACCATGAGCCTCCCAAATTCAATGTGAGTCTTCATGTGAAAGGGGTACACATTAGGCTTCTAGCCAAAGTAAATATCGTGGACCATCAGAATTTTTTTGACAGTCCTGGGGCTTGAACTCTAGCCCTGGGCACTATCTCTAAGCTCTTTTGCTAAACACTGGTGCTCTCCTACTTGGAGCTACAGATCCACTTCTGGTTTTCTAGTGGTTAATTGAAGAAGACTTTCATGGGCTCTCTTGCCCAGGGTTGGCTTTGAACTGGGATCCTTAAGACCTCAGCCTCCTGAGTAGCTAGCATTACAGGTGTGTGCCACAAGCTCCAGGTTCAAAATGTAGAATTTTGCTAATGGGAAAAAAGCAAGCCAATGTAACAAGATACTGCCTTATGGCCTGCAAGTGTCATTTAATAATAAAAAGATGGAAAAATATAATTTTTTTTTTGTCAAGTGTGGGTCTTGAACTCTGGGCCTGGGCGCTGTCCCTCAGCTCTTCAGCTCAAGGCTAGCACTCTACAACTTGAGCATCACAGCACAACTTCCAGCCTTTGCTGAGGAATCAAACACAGGGTCCCATGCGTGTGAGGGCAAGCACTACCACTGAGCCACCTTCCCAGCCCCATAATGGATTTTTTTTAGTATCACAGTTCTCTTATAAATTATTAAAGCAGAATATTTTAAGATTTGAAAACTTATAAGGAAACTTAACTCTTTTCAGTTGTACCAAAAAGAATTCTTTAGGTACACTTTAGAACTTAAGCTCTATTTCCAAGGAATGCAAACATGTTACTTAGAAGCCACCCCTTAGGCTGGGAAGGTGGCTCAGTGGTAGAGTGCTTGCTTAACACTTGGGTTTGATTCCTAAGTACCACTTAAACAGAAAAAGCCAAAAGTGGCACCATGGCTCAAGTGGTAGAGCACTATCCTTGAGCTGAAAAGCTCAAGGACAGCACCTAGACCTAGAGTTCAAACCTCACAACTATAAAGAAAGCAGCCACCCCTTAACCTCATAGAAAAGAGAGCTAATGGCAGAGGCAACACCGAGCCACGGGAAGGTTTGAGATTGGCAGGGGAGCTGAGCACAGAAGGCTGTGCTCCCAGTGTGGGTTGCTGCCTAGGTAAAGACAGGAAGTTGGGGGGGGAAGAGTGTGCCTGCTGCCCTCAGCGGTCCCTTGCAGGGAAATTCCTGAGCTGTGACACTGAGGCAAGCAGGAAAGAGGCTTAAGGGACTGTTCACTTACACTAGGGGAGCACCATCGCTTCTACAGGAAGGGAAAGGGCCTGGCTGACTCAGTGTAAGTGCATGTTCCTGTGAAAGTCAGCAAAAGACAAACAGTGGAATGAGGGCTTGAGAAATGGCCCAGGTAGTCAAGGGTTTACATTCAATCTCCAATAATGACACAAACAAATGTAGAATGAATAGTTGATTTGAGACATAATTTATCTGAGTTGTTGTTAGGAAAATACTTGGGAGATTTTTTTGTGTCTGTGTGTGTATGCTGGACATGGGGCCTGGGTACCATACCTGAGCTTCTTAACTCAAGGTTGGTGCTCTACCACTTGAGCTACAGCTCCACTTCAGGCTTTTTTGATGGTTAGAGATAAGGAGTCTCATGGACTTTCTCGCCCTGGCTGGCTTTGAACTGCAATCCTTAGATCTTAGACTCCTGGGTAACTAGGATTACAAGTGTGAAACACAAGTGTCCAGATACTTGGAGATTTTTCAAACATTTATGTATTTATGTATTTAGTGCTGGTCCTGGGGCTTCAACTTGAGGCTAGATGTGTTCTTAGCTTTTTTACTCAAGGCAACTGTTCTACCACTTGAGCCACAGCTCCACTTCTGTTTTTTTTGGTGAGTAACTGGAGATAAAGAGCTTTCTGGGGGCTGTGAATGTGGCTTAGTGGTAAAGTGTTTCCTAGTACGCATGAAGCCTTGGGTTTGATTCCTCAGTACCACATAAACAGAAAAAGATGAAAGTGGCGCTGTGGCTCAAGTGGTAGAGTGCTAGCCTTGAGCAAAAGAAGCTCAGAGACAGTGTTCAGGCCCAGGTCAACGACAGGATGCACCAAAAAAAAAAAAAAAAAAGAGCCTCTGAACTTTCTGCCCAGAATGCCTTTGAACTGGGATCCTCAGATCTCAGCCTCTTGAGGAGCTAGGGTAACAGGTATTAGCCATTGGTGCCTGACTTGAGATTTTTTTTTTGGGGGGGGGGGGGGGGTCCGGTCATGGGGCCTGAACTCTGGGCCTGGGCGCTGTCCCTCAGCTCTTCAGCTCAAGGCTAGCACTCTATCACTTGAGCCACAGCGCCACTTCCGGCTTTTTTTTCTTTTTGCTTATGTGGTGCTGAGGAATTGAACCCAGGGCCTCCTGCATGCAGGCAAGTGCTCTACCACTGAGCCACCTTCCCAGCCCCTGACTTGAGATTTTTAACCACACACTTTAACTGACATTACCATCAAAGAAAGGCTATTTTAAAGCAAATTTTAAATAATTTTCAGTTTAACTGCATAAAAATATATTTTCCCATACTGTTTATCTACAACTGTACCACATTTTAAAGTACTTGTCACTTACAAAGTGAAAGGTTTCAAACTGACAGATAAATGTTTATTACATTGCTTTAAGAAGAAACTCCTTTAGAAGGTCTTTCTTCCTTGTGCTTATAATTGTCCTCGAAACGTCTAGAGTCCACTCTCTGGAAGAATCAGAGCAGGCAAGGGCTGAGTGCAGACATGAGCAGCTCCATTTTATAAACAAAATTTCGACCTTCCATTTTGTTCCACTGAACTTCTCTGAAGGGCCCGCGGAGATGGCTCCACTTGCTGTCCTGCAGCACATCGCTTTTGGGAAGATCTTTGCACTGGATCCGGGGAAACTGCACCAGGACTTTGCTGCCACTCTCAGGCCCATTTCGAACTAGGGAGGAAAACCCAAATACCAGTAACGCATTCTGCATTCAGAAAATAGCAAGGGGAATAAATCCAACAATGTCATGTGCTGTGAATACAAAAACTAACTGTTGCCGGGCGCCGGTGGCTCATACCTGTAATCCTAGCTACTCAGGAGGCTGAGATCTGAGGATCACGGTTCAAAGCCAACCCAGGCAGGAAAGTCCATGAGACTCTTATCTCCAATAAACAACTAGAAAACCAGAAGTATCGCTGTGGCTCAAGAGGTAGAGTGCTGGTAGAATTCAAGCCCCATGATCGACAAAAAAAAAAAACAAAACAAACAAAAAAAAAAAAAAACACCTAACTGTTGAACAACTTAAGTGTTTTTCAGTTCCAAATGCAATCTTTTTTCTTTTTTGGTGTTGGTCCTGGGACTTGAACTGAGGGCTGGGGTGTTGTCCTTTAAGCTTTCTGCTCAAAGCTAGCATTCTAACACTTGAACCACAGCTCCACTTCTGGCTTTCTTAGTGGTTAGCTGGGAGATCAGTTTCTAGACTCTGACTCCAGACTCCAGCCAGCCAAAGTCTCCAGATCAGACAGAGCCTTTGCTACTCAAGCTGAGTCATGAATAGATAGCATTACAGGCATGAACCACTGGGCCCAGCAGTGGCTTTAGAATTTGAACCCCAGGGCCTCAAGCATTCTTATCAATTGAACTACACCTTCAGCTGGTTTTTGCTTTAGCTATATTTTGGACAAGGTCTTGTACCCAGGACTTGGGACTTTGATCCCCCTATACCTTGAAAGCAATTGGGATTACAGATATAAAACATCACATCTACCTTGTTAGATAATAGTCTCAGTAAGTTTTTGCCAGGGCTGGTCTCAAACCAAAATCCTCTCAATCTCCACTTCCCAAGGCAGAACTTCAGGGTATAAATATGGCTCAGCACAATAAAAATCCCTAGCAACAGGGAACAGAGGATGCAGTGGAATGTATGCTTGGCAATTTTGAGGCCCTGAGTTCAATCCCTATGATCAAAAAAAGAGAAATTCCTAGCAATAAAGAGTCAAACTTGCAGTCTCAAGCTGGGTTCCTATGGGGAAATATTTTTTAACTATCCAATCTTTCAAATTAAAAGTATTAGAGAAGATCGCAGAAAAGAAGTTCATATTTAAACGTTCTGGGACTAGGAATGTGGCTTAGTGGTAGAGTGCTTGTCTAGCATGCATGAAGCCCTGGCTGGGCTCAATTTCTCAGTACCACCTAAATAGAAAAAGTCAGAGTGGTGCTTGTGGCTCAAGTGGTAGAGTGCTAGCGTTGAGTTAAAGAAGCTCAGGGACAGTGCTCAGGCTCTGAGCTCAAGCCCCAGGACTGGCAAAAAAATAAAATAAACGTTTTAAAAAGTAATTTAATCTAGATAATGTATTTGTAAGTTACTACTGAAACACATGCTCACTGGGGGAGACAACTCCTATAATCCCAGCTACTGACAGGCAGAAATCAGAAAGACTGGGGTTTGAGGCCAGCTGGGTAAAAAGTTACAAGAGCCCTATTTTAACCAGTGTGGTAATGCATAGATACCCAGATACCCATAACCTAAGGTTGGCTTGATGAAAAAGGAGAAAGATCTGAAAAACATCTAGAGCAAAACTAAGGTATAGCTAGAGGAATGAATCAAGTGAACAAGCATGGGATCCAAATTCAAACCTCAATATAGTAAAAAAGAAAAGTACTCAAAGTAGGTGCTCAATAAAATGTTCTCTGCTCTATCCTATTACTACTGCTTTTGGGGCCTTTAGGGCCAGATACTGTCCTTTTCAAGTTTACAGCTGCTTATTTACTTCATTTTAGTTTATTGACTAATTGCTGGTACTGGTATTTGAATTTAGGGCCCTACTTTTCCTTAGCCTTTTCTGCTCAAGACTCGCACTCTACCACTTGAGCTACACCTCCACTTCTGGCTTTTGCTGGTTAAATGAAGCTAGGAATATTTTGAAGCTGGGAATGTGGCTTTAGTGGTAGAGTGCTTGCCAGGCATGCTTGAAGCCCTGGGTTTGATTCCTCAGTACCACATAAACAAAAATGCAGAAGTAGCACTATGGCTCAAGTGGTGGAGAATTAGTGTGAGCAAAAGAAGCTCAGGGACAGTGCCCAGGCCCTGAGTTCAATCCCCAGGACTGGCCCAAACAAACAAACAAACAAACAAAAAACACCGAAATTAAAAAGTACACACACACACACACACACACACACACACACACAATCTTGGATCTGTCTAGTCAGGCTGGCTTCAAACCTGTGATCCTAGGATCTTAAGCCTCCTGAGTAGGTAGGATTATGGGCCTGAGCCACTGGTGCCCAGCAAGCTGAAGCTTTTTAAAAATACATAAGCCAGGAAGTGGCGCTGTAGCTCAAGTGGTAGAGCGCTCGCCTTGAGTTGAAGAGCTGAGGGACAACGCCCAGGCCCAGAGTTCAAGCCCCACGACCGACAAAAAATAAAAAATAAAAATACATAAGCCAGTCTTCTGTAAAGGTAAGCTGAGATCACAGGATTCCAATTCTAAGCCATCCTAGGCAGAAGTTTGTGAGATTTCCCACCAAAAAGTCAGAATGGATGGAGATGTGGCTAAAGTGGTAGAGCATCAACATCTGGAGAAAAAGCTAAGGGACAGCACCTAGGCCCTAAATTCAAGCCCCGGTACACAAAAAATAAAAATAAAAAATAAAATAAAAATACTTCATCCATTAAAGATTTAGGAAGTAGATGTGACAATCAATGTCAGCTCTTCAGAGATTTGCTAGGATGGAACATGAACTGAAGTGTTCTTTTTTTCTCTTTGTTTCTTGGGATCTAGGCAAGTGCTCTACCATGGATCTAAAGCCTTAAGCTAAACATTTTTTTAAGTACTAGAAAGAAAAGTAATGATGCCTTGCTCTAAATAACAGGTATAGTCAGATAAGCAACAATGGAAATATAGGTTAATTCACTGAAGAGATAAATCCAGTTTACACATACTTAATACAACAGCTAAATGTTGAGTCACTCTCAAAAGCCCTTCCTAAAAGTGGCAGACGGGCGAGTACCAGTGGCTCACGCCTGTAATCCCAGCTTCTCAGGAGGCTGAGATCCAAGAATTGCGGTTTGAAGCCAGCCTGGGAGGACAAAGTCCAGAAGACTCTCATCTCCAATTAATCAACAAAATGCCACTTGGGCTGTGGCTCAAGTGGTAGAGCCCTAGCCTTGAACAAAAAAGCTCAGAGAAAGCACTCAAGCCTGAGGTCAAGCCCCAGAGCCAGCACACGCACACACAGCAACAGACAATACCTGAGATGGCGTAGTCCCCGCTGGGGGAGGCCACAGTGATGGCGGAGGCATTGCCAATGCTCTCCACTGGCCCCAGGCCCACGTGGTTGCTGAAGCTCAGGACCTGCCAGCCCATGACCTTTGCCAGCTGCTGAACTGCATGCACCTGGTGCTGGGACATCTGCAAATGGAAAAGCAAACACTGCAGTGACCCAACGTGGCCACTGTAAGTGCTTGTTGGGACTATCGATGTCTAGCAGTATTCTGTGTATGAGGGAGCTGGGCCTCATCTACACTCAAAAGCTGACAGCTGATTCTCTCGCTTTACAGCCACTGGGCAGCTCTAGCAGAGCCACATGACCTGAACATGACACGCAGAGTCTACCCCTGGGACCACCAGGTATGGAGCACACTAGAAGCAGCAAATAGGCTCAATGTCTTCCATTTGCCCTTCAAGGCTGGGCTCTTCCCCATGGGCTGAGGCTGAACTGTTAGCCATGGTAACTGTTTCCTAAGCTCTGTGGTTTCAGGTCATGCATTAAGTATGCCTCCTATGGGAGGTAGTAGGATGACAAGGCACATCAAGGCTTGAGTAGTTATTCCTTTGGCATTTGCCCTGTGACATCATCTAAATGGCTCAATCCTGGCAGAAAGAGGCTGGCCCTGAAACTTAAATAAAAAGTCTAAGTTCAAGGCTAACTTGGGCTACACAGCCAAGACCCTTGTCTCATGGCTGAGATAAAACCAAAGCAAGTGTAAACAAATCTAAAATAGCTGACACTTTCAATTATGCAGCAGCCTGCAAAATGCAGTAGAAATTAAAATGGCAAACAAAAACCCAGTGCTTTTCTCCTTATATAGCTCACTATATTTTAATGGTTCAGTATATTTTAACTAGTTTTTTTAAGCAGTTATGAGAAGAAAAGGTTAAAGACTGTGTGCAGCTGTTACCTGAGACAGAAGAAAATCCTGTAGCTCCTGCTCCTGATGAGACAGTGTGATCACTCTTCCATCTCTGTGCACAACTCGGATCTGCTCAACTCCCACGTTCAATTGCAGTTGAATGGACCTCCAGACACAGAAGTCAAAATTACCTTACGCAATGCATAGCAACACAATCTTAGTATTACAGAGAAAGGTAAAGATTTCAACATCATCTTAGGCATGAGCCACCAGTGCAAGGCCAGGAGTAAATTATTTTAACAATTGCCTACATCATTTTTTTGGTTGTGGGGCTTAAACTCAGGGTCTAGGCACTTCCCTGAGGTTTTTCGCTCAAAGTTAGAGCTCTACCACTTTGAGCCACAATGCTACTTCTAATTTTCTGTTGGTTAATTGGAGTCTCATGGACTTTCCTGTCCAGGCTGGCTTCAAATCATGATCCTCAGATCCTGAGTAGCTAGGATTACAGGTGTGAGCCACTGGCACCCAGCATAAAATTGCAATTTTAACCAATTAAAGTTTTTCAAAGAAAGTATATTTGAGAAAGCTTTAAAGGAAAATACACAAAAATAAATGAACTATAAAAATATTGAAGCTATGAAGGAATAGAAATTCTCATTACTAGGAGAGGCATACTCATTACAATCATTATGAAGAACAAATTTGGTATTTAACAGAAATTGAAAAGTTCTGCCAGACACCAATGCTCATGCCTATAATCCTAGCTACTCAGGAGGCTGAGATCTGAGGATGGTAGTTCAAAGCCAGCCTGGGCAGAAAAATATGTGAGACTATCTCCAATTAACCACCCAAAAGCCCAAAGTGGAGGTGTGGCTGAAGTAGTAGAGTACCAGCCTTGAGTGAAAAATTAAGGGAGAGTGCCCAGGCCCTGAGTTTATGCCCTAGTAAATGTCCTTATCTTTTTTTTTTTTTTTTTTTTGCCAGTCATGGGGCCTGAACTCTGGGCCTGGGCGCTGTCCCTCAGCTCTTCTGCTCAAGGCTAGCGCTCTACCACTGGAGCCACAGCACCACTTCCGGCTTTTTCTGTTTATGTGGTGCTGAGGAATCGAACCCAGGGCCTCATGCTTGCAAGGCATGCACTCTACCGCTAAGCTACCTTCCCAGCCCCATGTCCTTATCTTTTAACCTGGCAATAATATTTATAAAAACTTTCTTCTAATCTGGGCGCCGGTGGCTCACGCTCACGCCTGTAATCCTAGCTACTGAGGAGGCTGAGATCTGAGGATAGCAGTTCAAAGCCAGACTGGGCAGAAAAATCTGTGAGACTCTTATCTCCAATAAACCACCAGAAAACCAGAAGTGGCACTATGGCTCAAGTGGTAGAGCGCTCACCTTGAGCTGAGAGCGCAGGGACAGCGCCCAAACCCAGAGTTCAAGACCCATGACTGACAAAAAACAAACAAACAAAATTTTCTTCTATACATACACTTAGACATAAATATTTGCTGATACACAATGAAAATGTTCACCAGTAGAAGAGAAGTCTCAATGCCTATAATGAAAGACGGTAAGACTTTACAGCCAGGTGTGAAGGCACATACAAGCCTATGACCCCAGCCCTTGGGAAGCAGAGGCTAGAGAATTGTGATTTCAAGGCCAGCTTGGTCTCACTACCGAGTGAGCCCATCTCAACAAGGGAAACAAAACACCACAAACTGATGACTGCTAATGTGCATTTTCTTTTGAGGGTAATGGAAATATTCTTAAACTAGATAATTACAGTATTATACAACATAGGAGAACTAAAAATTGTATGAAAGAGTTCAATTTTTTCAAAAAAAGCACATGCTTTGTAAAGGAAGTCAGGTGCAAGTTAGGAGGGTGTGTGTGTGTGTGTGTGTGTGTGTGTGTGTGTGTGTGTGTGTGTGTGTGTGTGTGTGTGTGTGTGTGTGTGTGTGTGTGTGTGTGTGTGTGTGTGTGTGTGTGTGTGTGTGTGTGTGTGTGTGTGTGCAGGTGCAAGTTAGGAGGGTGTGTGTGTGTGTGTGTGTGTGTGTGTAAGTTAGGAGGGTGTGTGTGTGTGTGTGTGTGTGTGCGTGCGCGTGTGCACACACGTTTGCTTAGTTACCCAGACTTTACTAGAAAGATTAAAAAATTTTAACTTGGCCAGGCACTGGTGGCTCACCCTAAAATCCTAGCTACTCAGGAGGCTGAGATGTGAGGATCCCGGTTCAAAGAGAGCCTGGGCAGGAAAGTCTGTAAGACTCTTATCTCCAATTAACCACTAGAAAACTGGAGTGGTGCTGTGGCTCAAGCAGTACAGTGCTTGCCTTGAGCTGAAGAGCTGAGGGACAGCACCCCAGCCCAGAGTTCAAACCCTATGACCAACCAAAAAGAAATTTTTTTTTAGCTTGTCAGGCACTGGTGTCTCACACCTGTAATCCTAGCTACTCAGAAGGCTGAGATCTGAGGATTGTGGTTCAAAGCCATACAGGCAGAAAAGTATGTGAGACTCTTACGTCCAATTAACTACCAAAAGCCAGAAGTAAAGTTGGGGCTCAAGTGTTTTTTTTTTTTTTTTTTTTTTTTTTGGTCGGTCGTGGGGCTTGAACTCTGGGCCTGGGCGCTGTCCCTCAGCTCTTCAGCTCAAGGCGAGTGCCCTACCACTTGAGCTACAGCGCCACTTCCGGTTTTCTGGTGGTTTATTGGAGATAGGAGTTTCACGGTCGCTCCTGCCCGGGCTGGCTTTGAACCGCGATCCTCAGATCTCAGCCTCCTGAGTAGCTAGGATTACAGGCGTGAGCCACCAGCGCCCGGCCGGGGCTCAAGTGTTATAATACCAGCTATGAGGAAAAAAGTGACAGTGTAAATGCTGAGTTCAGGCCCAAATATGGGCACACACACAAACCCTAGCTGGAAGTAAAGATGTTTGTAACTCAAGTGGTAAGAGTGTTAAGTCTTGAGCTAGCACCCAGGTCAGGACTTCCAGGCAGAACTGTGCGTGCGCGCGTGCACATGCACGTGCACATGCACGCACACATGCACGCGCACACACACACTCACTCACTCTCTCTTGATTGCTCTTGAATTCTGAGAACTGCTTCTAAAGGGAGTAAGATGATCCAAGCTATAAAAAAATGAGGAAAAAACAGGGCTGGGAAGGTGGCTTAGAGGTAGAGCGCTTGCCTTGCATGCATGAGGCCTTGGGTTCGATTCCTCAGCACCACATTAAGCAAAAAGAAAAAAGCCGGAAGTGGCGCTGTGGCTCAAGTGGTAGAGCGCTAGCCATGAGCTGAAGGGCTGAGGGACAGCGCCCAGGCCCAGAGTTCAGGCCCCATGATCGGAACCCCCCCCCCAAAAAAAAAAAGAGGAAAAAGGCATTCAGTTTTTCCCTCTATCTCCTTTCTCTCCTCTGATTCTTTTTTCCATTTTATTGCTTTTTCTTTTTTTGGTTTTGGTGAGAGAATTTTGCTATGTAGTCTGGGCTGGCCTCAAGCTTGAAATCCTCCTGTCTTAGCTTCCCAAATGCTGGGATTATAGGAAGGAAATACTGTTCTCAGCTCTCTTCTACTAATTCTGTCAAGGCTATATCATTACTAAACTTTCTTCACAGAACTTACATACACTGGATACTATAACCAGAATCCTAGTTGTTTTGGTGTTGAGTCTAGACATAAACTGTTGAATGCTAGTAAATATCTTTTATGCTCATTTGTTCTCCGGTTATGGAAAATTTTAAACACAAAAGTATATGACCATACAACTATAGTTTGTGATTCTTTTACCTAGTCTTAACAGGTTAAAAACTCACTTGGAATTTGTTTCATCTATATTCAACACCCATTTCTCCCATCCCACTGCCAAATCACCCAATAGCCTTACTTCATTAGATAGAGAAGAAAGCTATGATTTAGTTTCACTCCACTTCCTTCCCTAGAAGATTCAAAAGTTTCACCGTGTGTTCATGTATGATCCTACACTTATGCACCACTTTTCATTAGCAAATAGTAAAGTTAAACTGCCACACTGAAAATAGCATTATAAATGCACATTCTGTTCCTGCTTCAAAGGGTGATGATTTTGTGTCTCAAAGTGTTTGTTCACATACTAGATAGGTCTGAAATATAACAGCTGCCACTTGGAAAACAGACACACTAACTCAGGGAGGAGACTTGGCTGTATCTTGTCAATTACTTATTGGCTAGAGGCTCAAAGGGAAGCCTCAATATCTTTTCATGGCTCTGAGACAATTTTACTAACTTCTGGCTTGTGAGTATAAATCAAGCATCTCTGAGAACAGTGGGACAAATTATGTTGCTACTTCACAGACCCACTGATATCAGCCTGGTTTAATAGGTATAATCGAAGCCAGGCACTGGTGACTCAGGCCTGAAATCCTAGCTATTCAGGAGGCTGAGAATCGTGATTCAAAGTCAGCCCAGGCAGAAAAATCCCCACGAGACTCTTGTCTCCAACTAACCACTCAAAACTGGAAACTGGCACTGTGGCTCAAAGTAGTAGGGCACTAGCCTTGAGCAAAAGAGGTCAGGGACAGAGGTGCCCAGGCCCTGAGTTCAAGCCCCAAAACCAAAACAACAAAAACGCATAATCATGAACTACACTAGATGCTGCACCAACACAAGGTAAATAAAGAGCTACAAAATTTGGTCATTGTAGTTGCAACATGCAGAGCACATGCTGTAACATAAATGACCACCCTTATTTCCAGCGTGCTACTTGCACACTTCTAGGCAAAATTTGAAGTAGCTCCATATATATATATATATATATATATATATATATATATATATATATATATATATGGAGGCAGGGCCTTATGCTCAATGCTCCCTGTAACACAAATGTGTGGACCTAATTTACCTAATAGACTATTCTAGACATCCTGACTCCTTGGTCTTGCTAACACCTAACAGTTAGATAATTGACTGAAATGTGTATCACTCTAGCAAACCAAAAACATAAAGGAATTCTCTAGCAAACACCCATGAATAACAACTCAAGGGCTGGGAAGGTGGCTCAGTGGTAGAGTGCTTGCCTTGCATGCATGAGGCCCTGGGTTCAATTCCTCAGCACCACATAAGCAGAAAAAGCATGAAGTAGCACTGTGGCTCAAGTGGTAGAACACTAGCCTTGAGCTGAAGAGCTGAGGGACAGTGTCAAGGCCCAGAGTTCAGGCCCCATGTCCAACAAACAACAACAATAACAACAAAAACCAAGCAACTCAATAAAATTCCTAACTTCAATTTGTGATACTTACTTGCATATTTGTTCATAGCCCTGTGATGTGATCAACACCTTCACACTGGATTCGTAAACATCGTTGATATTGGACCAGTGAGCCTGTATCTGGGGATCCTCAATGCGGCTTGACAAGCTGTCAATGGTTACAGCTGTTCTTTAAAAGAAAAGAAGTTAAATGTTTATAAAAAGTCACCATATCCCATGACAGGGTTTGAATCACTCATCAAGTATATGAAAATTTGCAAATCAAGTTACTGTTTTCTTATAATCCCAACATTTGAAAAGTGAAGATTTTAAAGAAATAGCTGAGCGGGGGGGCCTGTGGCTCATGTCTACAACTAGGAGACTGGGCTCTGAGGATCAAGGTTTAAAGCCAGTGATTTCAGTAAAGTCTGTGAGGCTCTTACCTCCAATTAACCATCAAAAAGCCAGAAGTGGTTGCTGTTGGTGGTGGTTATTTTTGCTCTAGATTTTTTTTTTTCTCTTTCTCAAAGCAGGGACCCAGAAAGGGAAGGAGGAAGGGTAAATAAATGCAATCATGCTATTCAGTATACACTATGTGGATATAGCTATGTAACTTATGGGCAGGGACAAAAGAGGGAAAACAGGGAAAGAGCAAAGGGATGACATTTCCCAAAAAGAAATGTACTCATTACCTGACTTATGAAATGGTAAAAACCCATATGTACAATACCTTAATAATAACAATAAAATTAAATTTTTTTAAAAAGCCAGAAGTGGGGCTACAGCTCAAGTGGTACAGCACTAGCTTTGAGAAAAAAGGTTCAGGGAAAGCTGGGTGCTGGTAGCTCACACCTGTAATCCTACTCAGGAGGCTGACATCTGAGGATTGCAGTTCAAAGCCAGTCTGGGCAGGAAAATCTGTGAGACTCTTATCTCCAATTAACCACCAGAAAACCAGAAGTGGTGCTATGGATCCAGTGGTAGAGTGCTTGCCTTGAGCTGAAGAACTGAGAGACGACACCCAGATCCAGACTTCAAGTCCCATGACCAAAATTAATAAATAAAGTTCAGGGAAACTGGGTGCCAGTAGCTCATTCCTGTAATTCTAGCTACTCAGGAGGCTGAGATCTGAGGATCACAGTTTGAAGCTGGGAAGGTCCGTGAGACTATTATCTTCAACTAACCACCCGAAAACTCAAAAGTGGAACTGTAGCTCAAAGTGGTAGAACGCTAGCCTTGAGCACAAAGAGGAACAGTGCCCAGGCCTTGAGTTTAAACCCCAGGATTGTCACAAAAAAAAAAAAAGAAAAGAAAGAAAAGAAAAAAAGAGAAAGACATATGATTCTGGATTCAAAATAAAGAAAAAACAAATCTGGTTTCATAAGGCACATTTCATTTTTGGCTGATCCTGGGGCCTGAACTCTTGGCCTGGGTGCTGTCTCTGATTCTTTTGCTCAAGGTGAGAGCTCTACCACTTGAGTCACAGTGCCACTTCTGGCTTTTTTGAGTAGTGGAAATTAGAGTCTCACGGATTTCCCTGCCTGGGCTGGCTTTGAACCTCGATCCTCAGATAGGCATGAGCCACTGGCACCTGCTTCTAAAGCACATTTCTAATCAACAATTTCTGCAATTTTTTTAACTTAAAAAGATTATTTTTAGCTGTACAAAAGTTTCCCATCAACATGCTCATTGATGAATACAATGCATCTTGGTCGTCATACACTCCACCCCTCCCCCTTTCCCAACTGTATCTTTGCGGGGGGTGGAGGGGAAGATAAAATAATTTTTTTTTTTTTTTGTTCAGTTGTGGGGCTTGAACTCTGGACTTGGGCACTGTCCCTCAGCTCTTCAATTCAAGGCTAGCGCTCTACCACTTGAACCACAGCGCCACTTCTGATTTTCTGATGGTTTATTGGAGATAAGTTTCCCAGACTTTCCTGCCTTGGGCTGGCTTTGAACCGTGATCCTCAGAGCTCAGCCTCCTAAGTGCTAGGATTACAGGCGTGAGCCACTGGCACCTGGCTGTCTTTGCAAATTTTTGAAGACTTAATTAAGAATGGCTATGGATTTAAGTTTTCTCTATATTTAATAGGACCAAGTGGATGACCATAAACTCCCACATTGCAGCCACCTCCTTCCTTCTAGAAAAAAGGGTTAGGGCATCCAAAAAAATCACTGCATGAAGCAATACTGGAAAAAGGATTTCAACTTCATAAAGAAATCATAAGTTGCCTCATTCTTACCTGTTCCTCAGAAAAATATGCTTTGCTTGTTTAATTATTTTTTCCAGAAGCCCTTCACTGGACTGTAATGAATTAATTTCATTTTTATCAAAAGCTTGAGGACCTGAAAGCCTCATTCTCTTGTGGCCAAAAGGTGCACTTGCTGGGTGTGGCATCATGACAGAACTCAAGGTCTGTTTATGAAACTGACAAGAAAAACCATTTTAGTTAACTAATATAAACTAGTAAATAGTACACAACATTTAATCACAGCAGAGCTGCTATCCTGGACCATGAAAAACAATTTGAATTTGTTTCTATTTGAATTACAAATAAAAAGAACAGAGATAAATACTAGCATCACCAAGTCATACTAATGCAGGTTTGTAAAAAGAAGGGTACTTCTCAAGTTGTAATTTTTATTATAAAAGCTTTAAGAGGGGAAGGGAAAAAACAAATGGGGGGGATGATGATGAGAGGGCAGGGAGGATAAGGGGAAGCAAAGGAGGAGGCAACAATGCTCGATAAGAAATGTACTCATTACCTAGCTCATGTAATTGTAACCCCTCTGTATGGTATTTCCACAATAAAAAAAGTTATTAATAAAATAAAAAGTTTTAAAATACAAAACAATTGGATGCTGGTGGATCACACCTGTAATCCTAGCCATTTAGGAGGCTGAGATCTGAGGATCATGATTCAAAGCCAGCCTGCACAGCAGGAAAGTCCGTGAGACTTCTGTTTCCAATTAACCATCAAAGCAAGAAGTAGAGCTATGGTTCAGAATGGTAGAACACTAGCCATGGGCAGAAGCTCAGGGACAGCACTCAGGCCCTGAATTCAAGTCCCAGGACAAGCACAAAATAATAAGTAAAAAAATACAAAACAATTTTTGTCATTGAGCCTCAAGAACAGAACATATGCAATCAGTAGATAAGGTATTCTACTACACCCTGTACTCGAGATTCCTAAGTCTGTCTCCTTAGTATCACAACAGCCTTTTGGAAGCAATGGCTTTTATGCCATTACAATCAAGTAAAGCAGATCTGGGAGTGTGACAGAGATTAGAACAAGTATTTTTATGTAATTTCTCAGATCCTTTTGAAATTAGTCTTCCAGGGGCTTGGAAGGTAGGTGGCTCATTGGTAGAGTGCTTGCCTTGCATGCATGAGACCCTGGGGTCGATTCCTCAGCACCATATAAGCAGAAAAGCCAGAAGTAGTGCCATGGCTCAAGTGGTAGAGCACTAGCCTTGACCTGAAATGTGCAGGGATAGCACCCAGACCCAGAGTTCAAGCACCACAACCGACAAAAAAAAAAAAAAAGGAAACTGGTCTTCCACTGTGAACCAGTACTCTTGAAACTTTCTATTCGCACAAGCAGTGGCAAGAATTTCCCATCCATTTCCTTTTCTCTCTGATCTTCTCAGCTGTGTCCTGAACCTCAACTATAAAACCTGTGATATATTCCTACCTCTAGAAGGTGTGCTTGGGAACCTCTGAATCCCCTAGTAGAGCAAACATCTTCTACACTAGGTACTGTGTGTTGTTACTATGCACTGACATGAAGCTGAGGGGAGGTACTTGCTGGCCACAGTTCACAGAAACATCTACTTTATTACCTCTCTAATCAGCAGGTGCAAGTTATGCTCTAGAACATAGAGGTGGTCCTCTGCACTTTGCTTCTCAGAAGTTGATTTTTGGGATTTCTTATCATTTGAGGAATGGCACAATGAAATAGATAACTGCAAACCTGTTTATAAAAAGAACAGATGCAAGTTACCAAAGATGTAAAAAAGAACTATCTTCACAAAGTTTAACCATAGCCACATTCTCAAATGTCTTCCTAAGGGAGAATGACAGCTCATTCACAAACAAGATGCTAAACTTGAAGATCAGGTCTTATCATCAATGTTTTTATTCCAAAATGATCACTTATAATACTCTCATGTATTTTAATCATTCAAATTCTGTTAAATAACTGATCATTTCAATTGTATACAATATAGCTCCTGACCTCAAGCTGTGGCTAGTGAGCAAGCAATCTATTCATTTTTCTTCCTTCCTTTACAAAACTATAAAAAGCAAGTTTTAGCCTGGCACTAGTGACTCACGCCTGTAATCCTAGCTACTTAGGAGGCTGAGATCTGAGGATCAGGGTTCAAAGCCAGCCCAGGCAGGAAAAGCCATGAAACACTTATCTCCAATAAACCAACAGAAAACCAGAAGTGATGCCATGGCTCAAGTGGTAGAGCACTAGCCTTGAGCTGAAGAGCTGAGGAACAGTTCTCAGTCCCTGAGTTCAAGCCCCATGACCAACCAAAAAAAAAAAAAAGCAAGTTTTGTTTTTTCCTTTACTACACAGTATCTGGCCTTACCAAGTAGAACAGATACTCTTTCCTGCTTCCATGAGAGTTATGATGGACTTTTTCACTTGTAAAACCTTATTTCCTTGTTAAGACTTAAATAGTCTTACAAATTTATGTGAAAAAAGTAAACACCTAATAAAAACTGATTTCTAAAGTAAGTCAAATTGCATTTGAACAGTTAAAAACTGGCATTTCTATTTAGACAAAGAAATATATACATATATATTCACATTATATATTACATATATTATATATATATATCACTTCTAAACAACTACTGCAGCTGGGCGCTGGTGGCTTAACACCTGTAATGCTAGATACTCAAGAGGCTGAGAACCAAGGATTACAGTTTAAAGCCCAGCCAGGGCTTTGGAAATAAGACTCTTATCTCCAATTAACCACCAGAAAATTGGAAGTAGAGCTATGGCTTAAAAGTGATAGAGCAATAGTCTTGAGCAGAAGAGATCAGGGGTCAGGGCAAGTACCCAGGCCCTGAGTTCAAGCCCCATAACCAACACCAACAACAAAAAACTAGTACACACTGGGGATGATAGGTCATGCCTGAATCCCAGCTACTCCAAAGGCAGAAGTCAGGAAGATCACAGTGTGAGGCCAATCTAGGCAAAAAGTTAGAGACCACATCTCAAAAATAAGCAAGTATAGTGGAATTCATCTGAAATCCCAGGTATGTGGAAGACAGAGCTAGAATGGTGATCCAAGGCTGGCCCTGGCAAAAATGTTAGTTGCAATCTGAAACCTAACGAAGTCCTGAATATATGATTCAAGTGGTAGAACAAAGTATGAAGCTCTGAATTCAAACCCCATTACCACCACCACCACCAAGAAAGAAGTACTGATGCTAACAGTCATGCAAGTACAGACTGGTAACATACAGTTTTAAAACCCACTGCTGCATCAAATGCAGCACACAACTGGCAATTACACCTTAGTTTGGATGTCACCTGGATGCCATCACGGGCAGCATACCACCTCTGCTCTTGTTATTTTCCCCATACAGGCAAAGAGCGGCCTCCAAACCAGTCTTATTATTACGTCTCAAAAGGGTTGGCTGTTCTTACTTGGGAAGGGCTGAGAGATAATCTGGTTTTTCACCACGATGTGAGGTATCTGTGATTTAATTTGAACAGCTTCCCGAGAGAGCTGTGAAAAAATTTCTTTACACAAGAGAACGTTCTGTGCTGCTTCTAACTTCATCTGCCAATGTGGGGAGCCTGAAAGATAAGAAGCACAGGTATAATTCAAATTATCTATCCACATAACCCAGAAAACTCTAAAAAACTAGCAAAACATTTAATTTCTAAAATATGAACCATCTTACTTCTTTTAAACAGAGAATACTAGTATAGTAAGTTTAATCCCAAAATAAAAGTACGGTCAAGCTCTTCATTTACTTATAAATCATAAGAAGTATAATTTCAAAACTAGGCACAATGATGCATGCCTATAACCAAAGAACTTGTAAAGTTGAGATTAGAAGTGCAAGTTCAAGGCCACCCTGTCTAAAATAAACAAATAAATAAACAACAGGCTGGGTGCCAGTGGCTCACACCTGTAATCCTAACTACTCAGGAGGCTGAGATCTGAAGGATCACAGCATAGCCAACCCAGAGAAAAGTCCTTAAGGCACTATATCTAATTAAGCAGTAAAAAGCCAAGCTGAGCAGGGTGCTGATGGCTTATGCTTATAATCCTAGCTACTCAGAAGACTGAGATCTGAGGACCATGGTTCAAAGTCAGCCCAAGCAGTAAAGTCTAAGAGACTCACATCTCCAATTAACCACCAGAAAACTGAAAGTGGCTGGGGCTCAAAGTGGCAGAACACTATTCTTGAGTTCAGAGACAGCGTCCAGGCCCTGAGTTCAAGCCCTATGACTGAAAGGGGGAAAAGAAAAGCCAGGCTGGAGGCATGGCAATCAAGCTAGCTGTGTAAGCACAAACCCTGGTACCAGCAAAAAAATAACAATAATATAGTTTTAAGTTATATTCCCATTATTCTTACTTCAAAGTACCTATTTTCCTTTTCTATATTTATGCCTGACTTATTTGTAAATGTAAATTAATATAAAAAAAGGATGGCACATAACTACACCTGGCTTGGACTTGGGCAAAGGTCGCTTGAAGAGATTAACTGTGCCAAGATCACCTATGTCTGGAGCCTGCTTCTGAATAGAAACCTGTATGACAATGAAGACATGAAGGAAACATTAGCAAAGTAGCTTCAAGGAATATTAATAAGATTTATTGAGGAATTCTTTCACAAATACCTTGATGTATGCAGATCCCTCTAAATCACTAGGAATTTGGACATCCAAGGGACAGTAGTCTTCAGGTATCTTCTTATCCAGATCAATATCTGTGTTCTTTATTACTTCAAATGTACCATGATGTGGAAAAAGAGATCCTAAAGAGGTAATCAAGATAGGGAAACAGAAAACATTTAGTATATTGTTAGAATGTTATTATGTATATAATACTTCACATGCACAAAAATTAAGTTCCCAACAAAAAAGGGGGAAAAGGAAGAAGCAGTGAGCAAAGGGGAAAAAGCAGAAACTGTTATCGTGTGTGTGTGTGTGTGTATGTGTGTGTGTGTATGTGTGCGCGTGCACGTGTGTGCGTGAGCACCAATATTAGGCCTTGAACTCATGAGCCTGGTTACTGACTGTCCTTTAGTGTTTGTGCTCAAGGCTAGCACTTTACCATTTCAGCCACAGCTCCACTTTCAGCTGGTAGTACATTGGATATAAGATTCTCACAGATTTTCCTGCCTTGGCTGGCTTCCAACTATGGTCCTCAGATCTCAGGCCCCTGGAGCAGTAATCCTAGCTAAGATTAAAGCATGGGCCACTAGTGCCCAGCTTGTTCATTATTTTTTTTTGTCGGTCATGGGGCTTGAACTCTGGGCCTGGGGGCTGTCCCTGCGCTCTTCAGCTCAAGGCGAGCATTCTACTATTTGAGACAGTGCCACCTCCGGTTTTCAAGTGGTTTATTGGAAATGAGTTTCACAGACTTTTCTGCCCAGGCTGGCTTTGAACTGTGATTTTAGCCTCCTGAGTAGCTAGGATTACAGACAAGAGCCACCGGCACCCAGCTTGTTCGTTATTCTAAAAACATAATAAACCTAGGCTGCGACTATAGCTCAATATTTTTAGTCTTATGGTATCATTGTTATATAAAATGCATAGGCCAGGGGCTGGGAAGGTGGCTCAGTGGTAGAGTGCTTGCCTCACATGCACGAGGCCTGGGTTCAATTCTTCAGCACCACATAAGCAGAAAAAGCCAGAAGTGGCACTGTGGCTCAAATGGTAGGTGCTAGCCTTGAGCTGACGAGCTGAGGGACAGTGCCCAGTCCCAGAGTTCAGCCCCCACAAACTGCCAAAAAATAAATAAATAAAATGCATAGGTCAAATATTTGGAATGCATATTTGATAACAGATTGCTTTTAGAAGATAATTCCTCAGACTGAGGTTTCAGGAATAATGAGACACCACTGGAGCTCAGCCTCTGTAACCAGATTACAATGGAAGTATTCTGAATCTAGTCACAGAAAGATGAAGAACATACATACAATATCTTTTTTCAACCATTTCATATACACACTAACACATATGCAATGTAACTGAATTCTTTCACAATCAAGGATGGTTATCCGTAAAAGAAATATATTTGTTGAGGGGCTGGGAAGGTGGCTCAGTGGTAGAGCACTTGCCTTGCATGCTCGAGGCCCTGGGTTCGATTCCTCAGCACCACATAAGCAAAAAGAAAGAAGCCAGAAGTGGCGCTGTGGCTCAAGTGGTAGAGTGCTAGCCTTGAGCTAAGTAAGAGCTGAGGGACAGCGCCCAGGCCCAGAGTTCAGGCCCCACGACCGAACCCCCCTCAAAAAAACATATATATTTGTGTATAATTATTTGTGGATTAAAACACGTTTAAAACCAGAAAGCACTGCTTCTAATAGTCTTACCTATTAAAATATAAAAATAACTTTGTTAGCTTTGCAGGGGGATTTTTCTTTTCTTTTCTTTTCTTTTTTTTTGGGTCCAGTCATGGGGCCTGAACTCTGGGCCTGGGCGCTGTCCCTCAGCTCTTAGCTCAAGGCTAGCACTCTACCACTTGAGCCACAGTGCCAGTTCCGGCTTTCTTTTTGCTTACGTGGTGCTGAGGAATCCAACCCAGGGCCTCAGGCATGCAAGGCAAGCGCTCTACCACTGAGCCATCTTCCCAGCCCCGGATTTTTATTTTCTTGGTTCAGAACTCTCCCACTTCATACTAATGCTGAAGCATTTAGGTCCTCCAGTATCTCACTTAACTATCTCAGTTTACCTTCTTTTAATTTTAAGATATGGTAGCTTGCTCTGGCGTGAGTCTTCGTCATAACATATCACTCTACTACTGCTGTCACAAGTGTCCCAGCCAGGACTCCTTGCTTCAACTCTTAGCATTGAAAGCTTTCACTCTATTGAACTGTAACCCTGATAAACCCAGTTGAATCTGCTATTAAATGTACTTAGTAGGGATTCAGATAAAAGCTAAGTTACTTATTATAGGGCTATCATAGAAATAGCTTTGGTTGGGCAACCAGAACTCATTGATATTATCTTAGCTACTCAGGAAGCTGAGACCTGGAGGATTGCAGTTCAAAGCCAGTAGGGACAGAAAAGTCCAAGAGACAGTATCTCCAATTAAACAGTTAAAAAAACAAAAAACAAAAATGGAAGGTTGGGAATGTGGCTTAGAGGTAGAATGCTTGCCTAGCATGCATGAAGCCCTGAGTTCCATTCCTTAGTAACACAGAAACAGAAAAAACAAGTAGCACTATGGCTCCAGTGGCAAAGCACTAGCCTTGTGCAAATGAAGCTCAGAGACAGTGTGTAGGCCCTAAGTTCAAGCCCCAGGACTAGCAAAAAAAAAAAAAAAAAGACTGGAAATATAGCTTAAGTGATGGAGTGCCAACTATGAGAGGCCCTGAGTTCAAAACCTATTATCAACACAAAAAAAGGGAAGGGAGAATAGCAGTAGCATATGTGTACAGAAGTAATTTTTAAGTAAGTTCAGGTGCAGAATGTATTTTAAAATTGTATTTTTTTTATTATCTTAAAATACAGAAATAAAAATTTAAATGTAACATGCAGCTGACAATGTATTATTTATTTATTATTATTTTTTTTTTTTGGTCCGGTTGTGGGGCCTGAACTCTGGGCCTGAGCACTGTCCCTCAGCTCTTCAGCTCAAGGCTAGTACCCTACCACTTGAGCCACAGCGCCACTTCCGGCTTTTTTCTTTTTGCTTATGTGGTGCTGAGGAATCGAACCCAGGGCCTCAGGCATGCAAGGCAAGCGCTCTACCACTGAGCCAACTTCCCAGCCCCGACAATGTATTATTTAAAAACATAACATTACAGTCAACTTCTTCCACAAGAAGCAGGTTTTTTTTGTTGCTCGTGGGGCTTGAACTCTGGGCCTGGGTGCTATCCCTCAGCTCTTCAGCTCAAGACTAGAGATCTACCACTTCAGCCACAGCACCACTTCCAGTTTTCTGGTGGTTTTAGTGGCAATTATGAGTCTCACGGACTTTCCTGCCTGGGCTGGCTTTGAACCGTAATCCTCAGATCTTAGCTTCCTGAGTAGCTAGGATTACAGGTGTGAGCCACCGGTGCCTGGCTTACAAGAAGCAGTTTTTAACAATCATCTATACCTGCACTTCTGTAGCTCAGATCTCCAAGGATTTTATCTCCAACTTTTCTAAGTTTCCAGTGTTGCCTTAATCGCAAGAGTTCAGAGTTGAAGTCTCTTTGCAACTTGCTCTCTTGGTTTTCGGTCACGGATTTCGTCAGTCTTTCTGCGCCCTTCAGGAGGATCTGTGCAGCTCCAGCAAGTGACTTCTTTTTAGATATCAGCTGCAGTGTCTGGGGATTCTATCAAAAACAATCTATTAAGTTTGTATCCAAAACTGCTGCTGTATATGTAGACGACATTAAAATTGCATGTTTTCACAGTAACAAGATATCTGCTTGAGAGAAAATTTAGAAACTACAGAGGGAGCATGACAATACACAGCAATCCTTTGACAAGATAATCTTATCCTCAGCACTGCCAAAAAGTTTTTAAGATAATAAAAAATTGTGTGGGAGGTGTGGCCCAAATATTAAGCATACTTACCTCATAAGCCAAAGGCCAAAGCCCTGGGTTCCATCCCAGTACTACAAAACAAAGAGGCAAACTATAAATTAATAAAAGAAAATCTGAATCTACTTCTTTAGTCAACTCACAAAGTTCTCTGTTGGAGGAAAAACATCAACTGGACATTAGGACTTACTACTGCATCACTTCTGCCAAAGCTAGCTTAGATACAACCCCTTCGTAACAGGCTGCCCTTAACATTGCTATTCACAAGTATTCTGTGTCACTCATATTCTAACATCTGTAATCCTGTGCTGAAGGCCTGGTTTCATGATTAAGCACCAATCCTTAAGAAAGATTAGCTGAGGAAAATTCCACTGGTTTAACGTCTTTGAAGAACTCACAGTCTAAACTGGGCACTGGTGGCTCACGCCTGTAATCCTAGCTACTCAGGAGGCTGAGATCTGAGGATCACAGTTTGAAGCCAGCCCGGGCAGCAGAGACCGTGAGACTCCTATCTCCAATAAACCACCAGAAAACCGGAAGTGGCGCTGTAGCTCAAGTGGTAGAGCGCTCGCCTTGAGCTGAAGAGCTGAGGGACAGCGCCCAGGCCCAGAGTTCAAGCCCCAGGGAAGGAGGCTCAGTGGTGGAGTGTTTGCCTTGCATGCATGAGGCCCTGGGTTCGATTTCTCGGCACCACATTATCAGAAAAAGCTAGAGTAGCACTGTGGCTCAAGTGGTGGAGTGCTAGCCTTGAACTGAGGGACAGCGCCCAGGCCCAGAGTTCAGACCCCCATGACACAACAAAAAAAAAGAAGTCACAGTCTAACAAAATGAATACCAGGAAGTACATATTGAACATGAGGTCAAGAGCAGAAGGACAGAGGAAAGGTGGGAGAATGGAATCATAATATTCAATGTATATATATGCAAATGCAATTAGGAAAATTGAGGGAATAACTTAGAGTTAGAAGGGAGAATGATAAAAAGGGTAACATTGGTCAAGATGCAGTGTACTCAAAGACTGACATGTTGAATTGAAACCCTCTGTGCAACTACCTAAAGATAGTAAAAAAAAAAAAAAAAGAAAAGAAGCCCAGCACCAAAGAGTGACAGAGACTGGGAATGTGGCTTACTGGTAGAGTACTTGCCTAACATGCATGAGGCTCTAGCTTTAATTCCTCAGTACCACATAAACAAAAAAATAAAAAGAATTAAAGAAAGAAAAAAAGTGACTGAGGGGATGATATAAATTGATTGGAACCTGCGCCTCTGAGTTCAGTATGAAAGAAAATAAATATCCCACTGAATGTAATTTACATGAGCAAAAAGGAGTTTATTTTTGGAACTATGATTGAAATCATGTATTAATATATACAGCATTGAATACTGATTTCTGAAAACTAATCACAAATCAATCTATGCATCATATGTAAATATGTAAATACATATATATCCATAATCACTGTCAATTTGTATACTGCATTAAACAGTACTAAGGGACTATTTACTCTGGCTTTAAAGAGTGGAACTAACAAAAGTTTCAAAGAAATACCAAATTAATCTTTTCACCATATAAGGGAGCCTAACAAAAGCAGCTCTTAGAGGCAGTGAGCTAGCTCCTGGAGACTACTCTCTGGAGAAGCAGAGGGGTGGAGAAAGCAGGGCCCAGTGGGTGAGGTGCTGGAGTTCAGGTCTTGGCTCCCAAACTACTGGCTTGACTACAACATGAGCAAAGGAAAATCTCTGTACCTTAGTTTTTTCTTTTCAAAATGAAGTAGATTCAGTGAGTCCCCTGAAGTCTTTCAGCTCAATATTCCTAAAGCTATTGCTTCCAATCTTGTTTTTCTAAGGACTTTCCCAGCAGTCTCCTTGTTTACTGGCTCTCCATTTCCCAATTCCTCAGTCTGACACCTCTCTTTCATAGTCAAATGTTCAAAGACTGAACATACTTTTTTTGTTATGATGGTACTTCTTAAAGCCACTTTTTCAGCTCTGGATACATTTTTAATATATTTTATTGGGCTGGGAATGTGGCTCAGAAGTAGAGTGCTTGCCTAGCATACATGAAGCCCTGGGTTCAATTCCTCAGTACCACATAAACAGAAAAGGCCAGAAGTGGTGCTTGTGACTCAAATGCTAGTCTTGAGCAAAAGCAGCTCAGGACAGTGCCCAGGACCTGAGCTCAAGCCCCATGATTGGCAAAAACAACAACAACAACAACAAACAAACATATATACACACATATATATACATATGTATATTATTGTTATGGTAGAGGTAATGTAGGTTAGTTACATAAGTCACGTAATGAATACATTTCTTTTTGAACCATGTCACCTCCTTCCTTCACTCTCTCGCAGTTTTTTCCTTCCATCCTCCCCACCAAGTTGTGTATAGTTCATTTTCAACATAGTGTAGAGTACCAATGCTACATTTGTCCACCCTTTGTTCCATCTTTTTTGTGCTCCCCTCTGACCCTCCCAAAGACATCTAAACTAAAAAAAGGAAGATACAACAAAAACAGCAACAACAAAAATTTCTTGGAGCCTGACACTGGTGGCTCATGCCTATAATTCTAGCTACTCAGGAGGCTGAGATCTGAGGATCATGGTTCAAAGCCAGCCCAGGCAGGAAAGTCTGTGAGATTCTTATCTCCAATAAACCACTCAGAAAACTGGAAGTGGCACAGTGGCTCAAGTGGTAGAGTGCTTGCCTTGAACTAAAGATCTGAGGGACAGCACCCAGGTCCAGAGCTAGTCTCACAACTAACAACAACAACAAAAAAAACTCTTGGGAGTTCATTTCCTAAAATATTATTTTCTATGATTATATGCACATAGCTATTGAGCCTTTGTTATCTGCTCCTAATCATAAACTATTTTGGCCTTACTGTGTGACTGTCTAGAGAGCTGTATAATTTATCATGTCCCAGTGTTGTTTTCATGTTTGTTTTGTAACCATCCAGTGTGTTTACTTGTAGATTTATAGGCACATTCTAGTTACCATGAATGAGGGAAACCATGCAATCTATGTTTCTTTGGGTCTGGCTTACTTTGTTTAATTTTTTCCAAGTCTTTCCATTTCCTTACAAATGGTACAATATTATTCTTTCTGATGGATGAGTAGAATTCCACTGTGTTGAATACACTTTTTTGTTGTTGTTAGTCGTGGAGCTTGAACTCAGGGCCTGCATGCTGTCCCTGAGCTTTTTTTGTCTAAGGATGGTAGTCTATGACTTTGAGTCACAGCACTACTTCTTGGGTTTCTGGTGGTTAGCTGGAAGTAAGAGTCTCATAGACTTTCCTGCCTGGGGTTGGCTTTAAACCACAATCCTCAGATAGCAGCCTCCTGAGTAGCTAGGATTACAGACAACTGGCAACCATCTGAATGCACTTTTTTAAAAAGGCAAGTATTAACATCTATCTAGTTCGCACTATGCTCCACAGTTTGGTCTTATTTTTCTGAGAAGTCACAAAAAAAAAAAAGAGAGAGACTTGAGGGAGAACTGAGATTTTTTTTTAAGAAAATAAACCACTAATGCTACCAGCTATTAGGACAGAAGAAGGATTTAAACCCAAGTCTGTGCGCCACTTCTGGGTTTTTGTTTATGTGGTACTGTGGTATCAAACCCAGGGCTTCATGCATGCTAGGACAGTACTCTACCACTAAGCCACATTCTTATCCCTGTCATCACATTTTGTATACCAAAAACAAAGGACCAAGATTGTAAAAATTTCCAAATATTTGGGAAGCTTTAAAGTATTACATTATGAACAAATTTCTTCCAAGGGCAAATATGTAAGAGATGTAGTTTTATGATTTTGTTTTGGACCAGCTAGTCTTCAAATCTGTTCTGGACTTAATTTTTCAAGGAAAAAATAAAGAACACCACTTAGGGTTAGAGGCTTAGCTCAGGTCACACAGAGTACCAGGCAATAAGTGAATGTAAGCATCAGATACTGAGCTTAAGACCTGATCCTAGTCCCAAAGAAGGAATGGATTAAAAAAAAAAAAAAAGTGGTCCTACACATGGAATCTTACACAGCCTTTAGGAAGATTACATTATTTGCAGGGAAATGGATGGACCTAGAACGAATCATGCTAAGTGAGGTAAGCCAAGCTCAGAGAGACAAACCATCCATCATTTGTCTCATATGCAGAAGTTAGATCTAAAATACACTGGGACATCATAAACTACAAAGGACTCTAGGCATTCACCAGTGAGACCAAACAAAGGAGGAAACTCTTAGAAGAGAACCACAAAGATGCGATCCTTTGATCATACAAAATAGTATTAGCCAAAATGAACTCGAGGAAATAGAAGCAATAGTTTTTGTTGTTGTTTTTTCTTGTTTGTTCATTTATCTGTCTTTAGGAGGGTAAGAAGAGCACAGAAATGGAGGGACAAAGGGTGAACAAAGGCAACAGGGGTACTCACTAGACATTATATTGAAAATTAACTCTACAACTTGTAGGTGAGGATGGAAGGAAAAAACTGGGAGAGAGTGAAGAGGTAACACTGTCCAAAAAGAAATGTATTCATTACCTGACTTAGGTAATCCTTCTGTACATCACCTTTATAACAACTAAAGTTTTGTTTAAGAAAAAAAAATAAAGGAGCACGATGAAGCATACAATCAAAAGAGAAGGGAACCACCAAAAATAAGCACACAACCAAAATATAAGCCAGAAACTCAGTAGGAAAGTAGTATTCAGATGAGTATTACTATACCTGTTTTGGAGGGATTGCATCCTGAGAGACTGGGTCCAGAGTCATGAATTTTTTATCTCTAA
This sequence comes from Dipodomys merriami, assembly GCF_024711535.1. Taxonomy (NCBI): domain Eukaryota; kingdom Metazoa; phylum Chordata; class Mammalia; order Rodentia; family Heteromyidae; genus Dipodomys; species Dipodomys merriami. The sequence continues at coordinate 8,934,533 of NW_027205381.1, forward strand.
CAATACTGAGGACATCATAGAGCACACACATCTCTGTCAGAGCACTTCTCAGATTGTTCCTCACTGAGTCCCAAGGCCATAAGGAAGGTTGAAATTTTACTAACCCTAAAAAGCCAAAGAAGAAATACAAAACTATTACATTGAACACAAGACAGAAAAATCAGAGTGGTTTAAAAGTACTAAAAGGAAAACTCGTTATTTTTCTTTCCAATACCCCCCTTTTATCTCATGGCTTTCCTCCCTCCCTCCCTCCCTCTTGTTTTTGTGCCAGAACTCAGAGCCTGGGTGCTATTCCTCAGCTCTTTCCATTCAAGGCCAGCATTTTACCACTTAAGCCACAGCTCAACTGGGGACGACTCAGTCTCTCCCTCCCAGGCTGGCTTCTGTGAGCCTCAGACTTCTTAGTAGCAGGATCACAGGCGTAAACCACCGGTGCCAGGCTTCTTCCAGCATGTTCCCTTTAAACAGGTGGTTGCGGGGAATCTCCTGTGGCGGTGCGGTTAAACCCGCACCGTGCCCGCGTACTGAGCGGAACCCCACCGCCACCTCCGGGGCAGTGGCTGGAAACCGCGGCGAATCCCAACCACCAGGGGATCACAAGGTTCCACAAACTGCCCCGCACCTTCCTCGTCGTCCTGGTCGGCGCCGGCGCCCGGCCAGTCCGGCGCGTCGCCCTCGGGCCCCGCCGCCTCCTCCTCCTCGGAGCCCGAGCCCTGGCTGAAGTCGATGCGCTGGGCCAGGCGCGCCAAGTTCTGGGACATGGACAGCGGCTGCAGGTACGTCTCCGTGCCATCGAGGCCCACCTCCTGCACCTGCTTCTCGCAGGCCGACTCGATGCTGATGCGTACAGCGCGCACGCCCGACATGCTGCCGACGGGGCGGGAAGAACCCGGACGCCTGGGCGGGAGCCGGGAGACTGGAGAAGCCGAGCGGAGCCCGGGGCGCCCGCACTGAGCGACAGACCACCCGCGCTGCGCCGCTCCCACAAAGCACTGCGAGGCCCCGCCCCCGAGTCTCACAGCACGAAACCGCGCACGCACGGGGCTTCCGGCGGGGCGGGCTTCCGGCGGGGCGGGCTTCCGGCGGGGCGGGCTTCCGGCGGGGCGGGCTTCCGGCGGGGCGGGCTTCCGGCGGGGCGGGCTTCCGGCGGGGCGGGCTTCCGGCGGGGCGGGCTTCCGGCGGGGCGGGGCCAGGCGAGCGTCCGGCCTGTGATTACCCGGACTGCTAAATGTGGAGAGGCGAGGTTCGGCTCCGTCCGGGTTTTAGTTATTTGTTTGTTTTTTGAAGGTTTCAGTAGGAATTTATTCTAGTATGACAGAGCTAAAATAGGGAGAATTGAAGACGACAGAAGGAAATGGGAGCCTGGCCTCGACGGTTTTCACCTATAATCCTAGCTGCTCCCGAGGCTGAGATCTGAGGATCAAGGTTCAAAGCCAGCCAGGGCGGGAAAATCCTCCAGACTCTAATCTCCAGTCTTGAGTTGAAGAGCTTAGGGACAGTGCCCAAGCCCAGAGTTCAAGACCCATAACTGACCAAAAAAAAAAAAAAAAGTTTTGTGCAAGATGGGCTGGGAATGTGGCTTAGTCATAGAATGCTTGCCTAGCATGCATGAAGCCCTGAGTTCGATTCCTCAGTACCATATAAATAGAAAAGGCTGGAAATGGTGCTGTGGCTCTAGTGGTAGAGTGCTATCCTTGAGCAAAAAGAAACTCAGGAACAGTGCCCAGGCAGAGTTCAAGCCCCAGGACTGGCAAAGAAAGCCTTGTGCAAGCTCCATTCTGGGCTGCAGGTCTTTGAGACAGGAGTTCACCTGCAGTCACCAACTCTCCAATAAAGACTCCCACATCGACCTCTTAAAATGTGGCTTCTCTGTTTCTGATCAAGTTCCCGTACAACTATTGATTAGCTGGTTCTCAATAAGTTTTGCAACAGCAAGTGTCAAACAAATCTAAATCTCAGGCATGTATTAGTAATAAGCATTTACTTCATTCTCTAGTGATATAAGTAATATTTAAAACATAAAGAAGCAGTGATATAACTTCAGACTCAATGCATGGGAATATGTTTCATTAGTAATAATTTTTACAGAACAGAATTGCTTTACATGGCAAAACTATACTTAATTTTGTTGTTGTTGTTGGTCATGGGGCTTGAACTCAGAGACAGCACTATCCCTGAGCTCTTTTGCTCAAGGCTAGCCCTCTACCACTTGAGCCATAGGTTTTGAATGGTTAGTTGGAGATAAGGGGACTTTTCTGCCCCAGCTGGCTCTGAACACAAATCCTCAGATCTTGGCCTCCTGAGTAGCTGGAATTATGGGCATGAGCCCCTGGTGCTGAGCTTATGGTTGATTTTTAAGGAACCATGTTTATCATTTATCATGAGCCTTTTCTAAGTTTTATTCTGAACAAGATACAACTAGAATATTGAACTACTTTTCTAAGAAACTTGGAAAAATAAGATTGCTTATTGCTTATACCACCAGAAAGTACGTGAGAGGTGGAATTAGGTGGTAAATTTTCAAAAGGGAGGAACCTATTTTGGACAAACCAAACAAATGCTTCAGTCACAGTCTTAAAACCTCTGTACTTACTTTTTGTTGCACACATTTGTAAAACTTTTCTTTTCTTTTTTTTTGGTCTGGTCGTGGGGCCTGAACTCTGGGCTTGGGCGCTGTCCCTCAGCTCTTCAGCTCAAGGCTAGTGCTCTACCACTTGAGCCACAGCGCCACTTCTGGCTTTTTTTCTTTTTGCTTATGTGGTGCTGAGGAATCGAACCCAGGGCCTCATGCATGCAAGGCAAGCGCTCTACCACTGAGCCACCTTCCCAGCCCCAAAACTTTTCCTAATACTTGAAAAGTTGAATAATATTTCTCATAAACTTTTGTGCCACTCACTGGGCTGTTTACATGTGTTTTTCATTTAATCTTTCTGTGTGTGTGTGTGTGTGTGTGTGTGTGTGAGAGAGAGAGAGAGAGAGAGAGAGAGAGAGAGAGAGAGAGAGAGAGAGAGAGAGAGAGAGAGAAGAGAGAGAAGAGAGAGAGAGAGTACAAGTACTGATCCTGTTGCTTGAACTCAGGTTCAGGGCATTATCCTTGAGATTTTTGCTCAAGACTACTAAAGGATTGATGTACATCTTATTTTCCCAGGTGCATACAGATACCAGACAAGCCACCAAAGATAAGTGAAAACCGCCTGACCCAGGCAGGGCAATCCACCTAAGCCTGGCTGTAAATATTCCATTGTGGGCCTAGTTTATAAGGCTGTGAGGACTGGAAAGGGTTAAGAGGTTGGAAGACTAAAAACTATCCTGTGAAGGTCTAGGCAAGGCAGATGTAGAGCTGTTTGAACATTGGAGAAAAAAAAAAAAGGTTGAGACCTTGGATAAGGGAATACTTACCCTATTGTCTGCCCATACCTGCAGTCATCCCGTATACTAAACTCATGTAACCCTTGTCTCCTTGCTCAGATCCTATAAAACCCTTTACTCCAATCCCCTATTTCTCCCTCCCCCCTGCCAGGTCCCCCCCCCCCCCCAGCCTCCACACCCGCCGAAAGGTATGTGTGCCTTGCTGGCAATAAACAGTCCTAGCCTATTGAGATCAAGTCTGGCCTCTTCCTTTCTTTCTTTTCTTTCTTTTTTTTTTTTTTTTTGTCAGTCATGGGGCCTGAACTCTGGGCCTGGGAGCTATCCCTGAGCTCTTCAGCTCAAGGCTAGCACTCTACCACTTGAGCCACAGCACCACTTTCAGTTTTCTGGTAGTTAATTGGAGATAAGAGACTCACGGCTTTCCTGCCCAGGCTGGTTTTGAACCGTGATACTCAGATCTCAGCCTCCTGAGTTGCTAGGAGGCATGAGCCACTGAAATCTGGCTCTCCTCCGTTTTCCTAACATCTACTCTTGAACCACAGTTCCACGTCAGCTTTTTTGGTGACTAACTGGAGATGAGTTTCATAGACTTTCCTGCCCCCTCTGACTTAGAATTGTGATCCTAAGATCTTAGCTTTCTGAGTAGTTGGGATTACAGGTGAGTTGCTGGCACCCAGCATTTGTTTTAAAACATGATTCTGGCATAGCCATTAAAAATAATATGTCATTTGCAGGGAAATGGATGGACCTAGAACAAATCATATTGAGATAAGCCTATATTTTCTCTCATATGCAGAAGCTAGATATATACTACACCAGGACATGATAAGTTATACAGGATTCTAGCCATCCACACAGAATGAGACCAAGGGAGGACACTCTTAGGGGAAGAACACAGATGTAATGCTTATGTGCCTCTGATCATATTGTTGAAGGGAGACCACCAGGAGAGACCACACAGACACAGAATACCTCCAATAGAATGTCTTCATTACTGGCTGGAACTACACTGGGGCTTTGGGCCCCAAAAAGTACAGTACCTAGTTTAGTCTCATGGCTCCTTTTAAAGCAGAAAACCCACCCCCTTTATCGCTCAGGGGTGGACAGTCCCTAGTGGTTCTTTGCTAAAGGTTCAAGCCAAGCTTGGTTGCAGAAGCTAAAAAAATGCTGTAAAAGAGCATGAGCAGTGGCAACAAAACAGTTACTGTGATATTTCTATAACTACTTACTATAATTGTTACCTAGAAACAAAAGAAGAATGTTGGTTGTGGGGCTTGAACTCTGGGCCAGCTCTTCAACTGAAGGCTAGAACTCAAGGCTAGAGCCACAGCGCCACTTCCAGTTTTCTGGTGGTTAATTGGAGATAAGAGACTCATGGACTTTCCTGTCTGGGATGGCTTTGAAATGTGCAATTCTCAGATGTTAGCCTCCTGAGTAGCTAGGATTACAGGTGTGAGCCACAGTCATCCAGCAAAAAATGCACTCTTTACCTGACTTATGCAATGATAACGCCTCTGTACATCATCTTTATAATAACAATTATAAAGGAAAAATGAATATTAAGCCATGTGCCGGTGGCTCACGCCTGTAATCCTAGCTATTCAGGAGGCTGAGACCTGAGGGTCCTGGTTCAAAGCCAACCTAGGTAGGAGAGTCTGTGAGACTCTTATCTCCAATTCACCACCAGAAAACTCAGAAGTGCCACTGTGGCTCAAAGTGGTAGACTGCTGACAAAAAATATAAAATATTAAAGACACCTTAAAAAGAAATGTACTTATTTACAGAAGGGTTATGTAACTGTAACCCCTCTGTAAATCACCTTTATAATGACTATATATATATATATATATATATAATATATATATATATATATATATATATATATATATTTTTTTTTTTTTTTTAAAGTCATGGGGCTTGAACTCTAGGCCTGGGCGCTGTCCCTCAGCTCTTCAGCTCAAGGCTGGTGCTATACCACTTGAGCCACAGCGCCACTTCTGGCCTTTTCTGTTTATGTGGTGCTGAGGAATTGAACTCAGGGCCCCATGTATGCAAGGCAAGCACTCTACTGCTGAGCCACCTAAACAGCCCTAAAATTATTTTTAAAAATAAATATTTGTCAAAATAAACTCTAGAAAATGGAAACACGGTTTCTTTGTTGTTGTTTTTTCTTTTTGTCTTACTTATATGTCTTTGGGAGGGTAAGGAGGCACAGAAATTGAGGGACAAAGGCTGAACAAATGAAGCAATGGTACTCACTAGCCACTATGTTGAAAATGAAGTATACAACTTATGGATGGGGACAGGAGGGTAAATTTGGGAGAGAACAAGAGGTGAGATTGTCCAAAAAGAAATGCACTCTTTATCTGACTTATGTAACTCTAACCCCTCTGTACGTCACCTTTATAATAACAATGAAAAATAAAATGATTCTGGGATCACACTCTGCAGAGCACATGGGCAGCAAAGATGGCGCTGAGAGGGACTTGAGTGGGCAGAGCCCAATTTGCCTTCCTATCAGTGCCTAACCAGCCGTGAAGGCTCAGGTGCATGATAGGGTGTGACCTTGACAGTGATTGGTTCCTCTTCCTCTCCTGCCATGCCACCCGCTCTTTTTGGCTTTAAAAAAGGGCTGCTCTCTGTTAATAAACGAGTTTTCTTCCTGTCTGACTTGGCTCCCCGCTGTGTGATTGTCTCCCGGGCTGAGGGAGGCTGGGGAACGAGCAAGCGCCACACTTACCTTTCCTCGGACCCTCTCGTCTTTCGTGAGACGGACGAAGACCCAACAACACTCCGCCTTGTCAGTGCCTTGGCAAGCACTGTACCAACAAAGTTTAACCTTGCTTGGGAATTTTATTCTAAACTATGAGTTGTTTGACCCAGATATGTGGGGGTAGGCTGAGACCTCTATTCTGGGTTCAATCCCCAGCACCACAAAAACAAAACAAAATTTTTTAATTAAGCCAGTAGTGGTGGTATACACCTATAACCCCAGCACTCAAGTTGATTGAAAAAATCCAAAATCAACCTAGATCCTGTCTCAAAAATAACTTAGTTGAAATAGAGAAACTTAACTCACATGTCAAAGAGGGAAAGCAGAGTCAGGAATCCATTCTTCATGGAAAATACTCCAGTCATATTTCCTTTTCATACCAGAAAGGGGAAATAAAAGCTTACAAATAGATTAAATATCTACATTCGAAGAAGTTTCTAAGCTATAATCCTAGCTACTCAGGAGGCAGAAATATAAGGATTTTGGTTCCAAACTGGCACAGGCAGGAAGTCCTAGAGACAATCTCCAATTAACCACCAAATTGTGGTTCAAGTTGTACTGTGCTTGTCTTGAGCAATAAAGCTAAGGGAAAGTGACTTGGCCCTGATTCCAAGCCCCAGTGTTGATTTAAAACCACACACACTGGCTGGGAAGTTGGCTCAGTGGTAGACCATTTGCCTTGCATGCCTGAGGCCCTGGGTTCAATTTCTCAGCACCACATAAGCAAAAAAGAAAAAAGCTGGAAGTGGTGCTGTGGCTCAGGTGGTAGGGCACTAGCCTTGAGCTAAAGAGCTGAGGGACAGCGCCCAGGCCCAGAGTTCAGGCCCCACAACCGGACCAAACCTCCCCCCCCCCCCCCCACACACCACACATACACACACACACACACACACACACACACACACACACACCACATTACACTTTCTTTAGTTAAAAACAAAAATGGTATTTTAAGTCAGGTGTAGTGGTTCTCACCTGTAACCTTAGCTACATGGAAATAGATGTGGAGGATCGTGATTACAAGCCAACCCAAGCACGAAAGTTCATGAGACCCCAAATCAAACATCCCAGAAGGGCATGGTGTCATGTGCCTGCCACCCAGCAACACTAGAAGGGCCTGTCATCCCAGCTATAAGGACTGACATCTAGGCCATATAAGGTATAAACATGAGGCTCTATTTGAAAAATAACTAAAACAAAAGGTCTGGGGGATAATTCCAGTGTTAGAACACCAGTTTAGCAAGCACCATACCTGGAATTTGAACCCAGTATGACCAAACCATGAAAAAGACAAAGGTATTGATATGGTGGAGGACATAATGATATTTGACTTGGATTGTGTAAAATGGATAATGAATGATTTTAAAATATAAATGTAAGCTGGGTGCTGGTGGCTCACGCCTGTAATCCTAGCTACTCAGAAGGCTGAGATCTGAGGATCACAGTTCAAAGCCAGCCCAGGCAGGAAAGACCTTGAGATTCCTATCTCCAATAAACCACCAGAAAACAAGAAGTGGTGCTGTAGAGTGCTAGCCTTGAGCTGAAGAGCCGAGGGACAGTGCCCAAGCCCAGAGTTCAAGCCCCATGTGACAAAAAAAAAAAAAAAAAAAAAAGATGTAAGTGTGCTGTGGATAAGACTTCCCTGGTAACTCATTACTTTAGCTAGTAACTGTAATTGTAACTCTGTTTTTGTTTTGTTTTTGGGTCCAGTCCTGGGGCCTGAACTCTTGGCCTGGGCACTGCCCCTCAGCTCTTCAGCTCAAGGCTAGCGCTCTACCACTTGACCCACAGCGCCACTTCCGGCTTTTTTCTTTTTGCTTATGTGGTGCTGAGGAATTGAACCCAGGGCCTTAGGCATGCAAGGCACGTGCTCTACCACTGAGCCACCTTCCCAACCCTGTAATTGTAACTCTGTAACTCCCTAACCCTGTAACTCTGTAACTCTGCTTCTGCTGTTTTCTGAGCAATGGGAGCCCTAACCCAGCGGACCATCACCACCCTTTGTTCTATTCCCCTGCTTCCCACCAGCAAAATCTTGCAGGAAATTTAAACTTAAGGTGTGCATTTCTTGTAACAATCATTGGCTAAAACCAACACCTAGCCTCCCCCTTTCCCTGCCCTAGCCCAAAATGCTTAAAAGCCCATATGGGCTGGCACTGGGGGCCATTTCCTGGGATCCCAACTCCGGGTGAGTAGGCGTGTCAGCACTTTTTTTTTTTTTTTTTTTTTGGTCGTGGGGCTTGAACTCTAGGCTTGGGCACTGTCCCTGTGCTCTTCAGCTCAAGGCAAGTGCTTCACGGCTTGAGCCACAGCTCCACTTTGTTTTCTAGTGATTTGTTGGAGATAAGAGTCTCACGGAGTTTCCTGCCCAGGCTGGGTTTGAACTGTGATCCTTAGATCTCAGCCTCCTGAGTAGCTAGGATTATAGGCATGAGCCACCTGTGCCCAGCTGCATCAGCACTTTTTGCTCAATAAAATCTTTTACAGGGCTGGGAAGGTGGCTCAGTGGTAGAGTGCTTGCCTTGCATGCATGGGGTACTGGGTTTGATTCCTCAGTACCACATAAGCAGAAAACAGAAATAAGCGGGAAGTGGCGCTGTGGCTCAAGTGGTAGAGCACTAGCCTTGAGCTGAAGAGCTGAGGACAGAGCCCAGGCCCAGAGTTCAGGCCCCACGACCGACCCCCCTCTCCCCAAAAAATCTTTTACATTTTCACTGCAGACTGAGTGGTCTCACTGCCCCTCCCCACTGCAGTATGTATGTATGTATGTATGTATGTATGTATCTATCTATCTCAGTCATTGTTTTGGGAAGAATTCTGGAGACGTTATCACTGGTCAGAATAAACAAAATATAGTCCCCTGATGGTGGTTCCTCTTGGGGAGGCACTCCTGTTTTCTGAAGGAACTTTGGTCCCCATATAGTTATTGACCAGTTCTGTCCTTCCTAGATTCCAAAATGGTTGCAAAATGACTACCTGTAGAGAAACTGGCTTAGTGAAAACACACACACAAAATGGAAGCAGAAAAATCCTGCTTTTCTCCTACTTTTAGCTAATTCATAGGCATACATAAGTAGTACTATTCAGAAAAGTCAGCTTTTAGACACTTCTTACATTTTCATTTTATATTAAAAATTTGTGTGCACACATATGCACAGTACTGGGGCTTGAACTCAAGACCTGGACACTGTTCCTTAGCTTTTCTCCTCAAGGCTGGTGCTCTATCGCTTGAACCACACCACCAATTCTGGCTTTTTGGTGGTCAGTTGGAGATAAGAGTCTCACAAACTTTTTTTTTTTTTTAATTTGTGGGGCTTGAACTCTGGGCCTTGAACTCTGTCTGGGCCTGGGTGCTGTCCCTCAGCTCTTCAGCTCAAGCCTAGTACTCTACCACTTGAGCCACAGCGCCACTTCTGGTTTTCTAGTGGTTTATTGGAGATAAGAGTCTCACAGACTTTCTTGCGTGGGTTTGCTTTAAACCATGATCCTCAGATCTCAGCCTCTTGAGTAGCTAATATTACAGGCATGAGCCACCAGCGCCTGGCTCACAAACTTTTTTTGCCTGGGCTGGCTTTGAACTGGATTATGGTGTAGGCCTACCTCCTTAAAAATCATGTTTTATTGCTTTGTCAGTCACCTAGCAGGTGTATTTAAAAAGACAATGAGAGGAAGCTGGGCACTGGTGGCTCACACCTGTAATCCTAGCTACTCAGGAGGCTGAGATCTGAGGATCGCAGTTCAAAGCCAGCCCTGGCAGGAGAGACCATGAGACTCCTATCTCCAATAAACCACCAGAAAACCAGAAGTGGCGCTGTAGGTCAAGTGGTAGAGCACTCGCCTTGAGCTGAAGAGCTGAGGGACAGCGCCCAGGCCCAGAGTTCAAGCCCCACGACCGACAAAAAAAAAAAAAAAAAAAAAGACAATGAGGTGAGTGCTGGTGGCTCATGCCTGTAATCCTAGCTACTCAGAAGACCTGAGAATCCTGGTTCAGAGCTAGCTCAGGCAGGAAAGTATGAGACCTTTATCTCCAGTAAACCACCAGAAAACTGGAACTGGCACTGGCTCAAAGTAGTAGAGCACTAGCCTTGAGCAAAAGAGTTCAGGAACAGTACCTGGGCCCTGATTTCAAGTCCCACAACAAACAAAAAATAAAAAATGAAATGAAAAAAGCTGTGCTGTACATGTGGCTCCAGGGTAGACCACTTGCCTAGCATGAGGAATACTCTGTTGGTGTGTGTATCATCAGTTTTGAAAACCTTTACTTTTTAATTGTGCCAGTGACTTGGCCTTAGCCTCATACTCTACTTTCTTGTTATGGCTGGCTGCACCAACTGAGCCAGACCTCCAAGGTCTTCACTAGTCTCAATATCTAAACCAAATTAGAGAATACAAGGTGTCTTAGTGTGGGATGGTCACAACAAAACAGAATCCTTCTTTACAGACCATGCCCTGATTTCTCTTTATAGTCCTTAGTGCCAAATGTGTATTATATATATTTTATATGTATATAATATGTATGCACATACACTTATTGTCTCTTCCATGACAGACCCCCAGCTGCATCCCATAATTTTTTCCTCTAACAAGTATTTATTGAGTGGCTGGCCAGACACTGTTAAAGGTATTATGGCTACAATGGTGAGCAAACAGCTTGGTGTCAATAAGTTTACACTTCAGAATGCAGGATAAGTGTTCAACAAATACTTCTTAAAATAATACTAGTATTGTTTTTGTCAGAAGGCAAAATAGAAAAAGAAACAATATCAAGATATAAATTTTTATTCATTTCTTTGTTTTAAATTAATGCTTATTTTAAAATAACACTTGAAAATTTTGTTTACAATCCATATTAGAAATAACATTCAAAACAATCCAAGTACATTATTTGAAGATTATATGCTTAATACTATATTGTTCCTAAATTAACACATTGTTGACATTAGCAAGAGTGTAAAATTGAATTCTGGCTAGTGATTAATATATAAAGAAAATTAAGATCAGGCATCAGTGGCTCCCACCTTAATCTTTTTTTTTTTTGCCAGTCGTGGGGCCCGAACTCTGGGCCTGGGCACTGTCCCTCAGCTCTTCAGCTCAAGGCTAGTGCTCTACCACTTGAGCCACAGCGCCACTTCCAGCTTTTTTCTGCTTATGTGGTGCTGAGGAATTGAACCCAGGGCCTCATGCATGCAAGGCAAGCACTCTACCACTGAGCCACCTTCCCAGCCCGAATTGATTTTTTTTTTTGTTGGTCGTGGGGCTTGAACTCTGGGACTGGGCACTCCCACCTTAATCTTAAGTTTTTTAGGAGGCTGAGGTCTGAGAACTAAGGTTCAAAGTTAATCCAGGAAGGAAAGTCAGAGAGATTATCTCCTATTTACCAGCAAAAAGCTAGAATGGAATTGTGGCTCAAGTGATAGAGTGACAACAGTGAAAAAAAAGGTGGAATGAATGTACAGCCTCTTTACCCTCTGAGTTCAAGCCTGCAATAAGTGTACACAGATGTACACAGACACACAAACACACAGAATAGCAAGGAAAATTATGGTAAAAAATGTGATTTTTAGGCCGGGCGCTGGTGGCTCACGCCTGTAATCCTAGCTACTCAGGAGGCTGAGATCTGAGGATCGCGGTTCAAAGCCAGCCCGGGCAGGAGAGACTGTGAGACTCCTATCTCCAATAAACCACCAGAAAACTGGAAGTGGCACTGTAGCTCAAGTGGTAGAGCGCTCGCCTTGAGCTGAAGAGCTGAGGGACAGTGCCCAGGCCCAGAGTTCAAGCCCCACGACCGACAAAAAAAAAAAAAAAAAAAAAAATGTGATTTTTAAAACTTCATGTAGACAATGATTCATGTTGAGCAACAATCTCACTGAAAAATACAGTATGTGACATGGCAACATCTACAGTTTTTCTGCCAGTCCTGGGGCTTGAACTCAGGGCCTGGGCAATATCCCTGCACTCTTTTGTTCAAGGCTAGCACTCTACCACTTGAGCCACAGTGCCACTTCCAGCTTTTTCTGTGTATGTGGTTTTGAGGAATTGAATCAAAGGCTTCATGCATGTTAGGCAAGCACTCTACCACTAAGCCACATTCCCAGCCCAACATCTATGTATTTTGATGCTGATTCTCATCCTCCCCCTTCTTGCAAACAACCAGTAAGGTACAAACTGCTTCTGATTGGCAATCACGAGAAGGGAAGAATTGACAGGTGCGGGTGGCTCACGCCTGTAATCCTAGCTACTCAGGAGGCTGAGATCTGAGGATCACAGTTCAAAGCCAGCCCGGGCAGGAGAGACCGTGAGACTCTTATCTCCAATTAACCACCAGAAAGTGGCATTGTGGAACTGTGCACAAGTGCTAGAGTGCTCACCCTGAGCTCAAGAGCTGAGGGACAGCTCCAAGGCCCAGAGTTCAAGCTCCACAATGACAAAAAAAAGAAAAAAAAAAAAAGAAAAAAGAAAAAAGAAATACGGGAAGAATCACAGCTAACCAACTTTTTGCTAATATTTGTGAAAGGCAAATTCACAGAAAGAGTGAAAGCTACCCACTGCTCACTGTTCCATGAAAAAAAAACAACAACAACTATATTCTGATTTCTAGTGGATTTTTAAAATTAAGTACAAAGATTCAACAAGCACCCATCTTATAAACACTGAATGTTGGGGCTGGGAAGGTGGCTCAGTGGTAGAGTACTTGCCTTGCATGCCTGAGGCCCTGGGTTCGATTCCTCAGCACCACATAAGCAAAAAGAAAAAAGCCGGAAGTGATGCTGTGGCTCAAGTGGTAGAGCACTAGCCTTGAGCTGAAGAGCTGAGGGACAGCGCCCAGGCCCAGAGTACAAGCTCCACGACTGGACCCCCCCAAAAAAATTGTAGAAACACTGAATGTTTCCTAAAGCTTGAAAATAATCTGTGTATTAGTTGTCAGACTAACTTGAAATTTTATTTTTTAACTTGAAATTTTAAATGTTACTCAGACATGTTTCTATCAGACAGTAGTAATTATTATCATTATTAATGACTATATGATTCCTTTTACCATGATTCTTGTTTGTGCTCATAGTTGAGATGTAAACATAAACTAGACTTTGTTGATACTGAAGAACAAAAAATTGATGTTGATTCAATAAAATGAGTACATGAAAAAGAAAATAAATGTCAATTACATATCTTTGGTCCCAGTAGATTCTTTCAGACAAACTATGAAGTAATCTATGTTAATATACCTCTTCCTTTCAAATACTATTAAAATAGGATTATAGCAGAAACAATTTCTATTGGATTTTATATTGATATCAATTAACAAGCTGATTAATCTAATAGTTGATTTTTCTAAACAGGCATTAGCAGATTTAATCTCTCCCAAATGAATGGGTCTCTTTTGGCTGATCAATTCGGTAGAGAAACTGGGCAGGTGAGAAGTAGCCGAGATACTCCACAGTGTCTGGGGTAGTGTCATAATGGTAATGTCCACCTTCTCCATGATGACTAAAGAAATGAGTGTGTTCCAGTCGCAAATCAAACCCCTATGACAACAGAGAAGTAACTTGTTAGCATGCACTCTTCTTTTTTTCAATCATGGGGCTTGAACTCTGGGCCTGGGCACTGTCCCTCAGCTCTTCAGCTCAAGGTGCTCTACCACTTAAGCTATAGCACCATTTCTGGCTTTTTTTGTTTATGTAGTGCTGAGGAATCGAACCCAGGGCCTCATGCATGCAAGGCAAGCCTTCTACCACTGAGTCACCATCCCAGCCTCTTTTTTTTTTAATTAATTTTTTATTGTAAATATACTATACAGAGGGTTACAGTTACATGAGCAAGTGTACATGAGTACACTTCCTATTGAGCATTGTTACCCCCTCCATTGTTTTCCCCCTACCATCCCTTCCCTTCCTACCTTCCCTGAGGTTCTTTTTTTTTTTTTTTTTAATTGTGATTAAGTGATTACATAATTTCCCAAATTTCACAGTACTGTGGAATAATGATGCTCATTTAAAGTCACAAGTTCATTCTAACTTTCCTGGAGCATATTGTCTATCACAGTCTATAACATATAATGGTGTACACATATACACCATACATGTGATCAGCAGCATGGGGATATTTAGTAGTGGTTCAACCAGATGAGTGGGAGTTCTTTGTTTCTTAAGTCCTGTTAATTTTGTCGTATCACCTAACATTTTGGATTTAGCATCCACTTATCAGGGAGACCATGTACCGTTTGTCTCTTTGCTCTTGCCTTACCTTGCTCAACATGATTCCTTCTAGCTCCATCCATTTCCCTGCAAATGCCCTTATTTTGTCATTTCTAATGGCTGCATAATATTCCATTATGTATAGATACCACAATTTTTGGATCCATTCATCTGTGGTGGGGCATCTGGGTTGTTTCCATATCCTAACTATTGTGAACAGTGCTGCAATAAACATGGAGGTGCACGTGTCCTTGTATATTGGTTCCTGTTGTTCAGGGTAGATGCCTAGAAGTGGTATGACTGGGTCGTAAGGAAGGTCAATCTTTAGCTTTCTAAGGACCCTCCAGACTGCTTTCCAAAGTGGTTGTATAAGTGTACATTCCCACCAGCAGTGCAATAGGGTCCCTCTTTCTCCACATCCCCTCCAGCATTTGTCGTTGGCTGATTTGTGGATGTGGGACTTTCTGACTAGGGTAAGGTGGTATCTCAGGGTTGTCTTTATTTGCATTTCCTTCACCACCAGGGATGATGAACATTTCCTCATGTGTTTCTTTGCCATTTTTATTTCTTCATCTGAGAAGTCCCTCTTTAGTTCCCTTGCCCATTTAGTAATTACCATCCCAGCCTCTTATCATGCACTCTTAATTACTCTGATTAGAATTTGTTTAAGAAGACATGGGTGTAATGTCTCATGTCTGTAATCCTAACTGTTCAAGAGGCAGAGATTGGGAATATCATTGTTTGAAGCCAGCCTATAGCAAAAATTTCTCAATCAACACCTTATTTATTTATCTATTTATTTGTTTATTTAATTTTGGCCCTGGGGACTAAACCCAGAGTGTTGCACCTGCTAGGTAAGCACTTTGCCAATGAGCTACATCCAAGCCCATAAACTCCCCATCTTAACCAGTAAAAAGCTAGATGTGCTGGGGAAGGCGTCATCCTAGTTATGTAGGAAGCCAGAACTGAAGATCAAGACAGCCTGGGCAAAACCAGTAAAGGCCTTATTCAAAACATAACAAAAGCTATAAGCGCTGGGGACTCAGCTCAAGTGGTATAGCATTTGTGTAGTGAGTGCTGGAGCCCTGAGTTCAAAAGCAGTACCAGAAATATTTCTTTGTTGTTTAAAAAGTTTTATTTTCATTTACATTACAAAAGTTTTTTTTTGGTGTACATTGTTTGTATACAACAGGGTCTTAATGTAGCTCTGGTCTAGAACTTGTGATTCTCTTATCCCTAATTCCTAAGTGTTAGGATTATAGGTATGCACCACCATGCCAAGAATTTTTTTTTTTTTTTTGGGTCCGGTCGTGGGGCCTGAACTCAGGGCCTGGGCACTGTCCCTCAGCTCTTTAGCTCAAGGCTAGCGCTCTATCACTTGAGCCACAGCACCACTTCCGGCTTTTTTCTTTTTGCTTATGTGGTGCTGAGGAATTGAACCCAGGGCCTCAGGCATGCAAGGCAAGTGCTCTACCACTGAGCCACCTTCCCAGCCCTATGCCAAGAATTATTATTATTTTTCTTTTGTAGTGCTGATCATCAATCCTAGGGCCTCACATATGCTAAGCAAGCATTCTGCCACTAAGCAGCAATATTTTTAAATTTCTCATTCTTTTTTTTTTTTGGCAGAACCAAGGGCTATGTGCTGATATGTAGGCATTATAGCACTTAGCTACATCTGTGTATTTTAAAATATAGGCAATCCAAGCACATGATTCCAGAAATCAAAGGATACCTTCAGTAAAATGATCCCTTCCCTAACTTTAACATTCATTTCCTTTCCTTTCACACAACAAATATATGTAGTTTCTTTTTTTTTTTTTTTTGCCAGTCGTGGGGCTTGAACTCTGGGCCTGGGCACTGTCCCTCAGCTCTTCAGCTCAAGGCGAGCGCTCTACCACTTGAGCTACAGCGCCACTTCCGGTTTTCTGGTGGTTTTTATTGGAGATCGGAGTCTCACGGTCTCTCCTGCCCGGGCTGGTTTTGAACCGGGATCCTCAGATCTCAGCCTCCTAAGTAGCTAGGATTACAGGCGTGAGCCACCAGCGCCCGGCTATATGTAGTTTCTTACCTATCTTTCCTGAAATATTTACTTTTTCCCTTTGCACTCAAATTGTAGTAGTCTCTACACATGGTTCTACATATTTTTTTAAAACTCAACAATATAGCTTTGAGATAGTTGCTTATTAGATCATAAAAAAAGCTTTTTGTTTGTTTGTTTGGAGCTTGAACACAAGGCCTGGATGCTAACCCTTAGCTTCTTTGCTCAAGGCTGATATTTAGTGTTTGGGCCACAGCTTCACTTCTGGCCTTTTGGTAGTTAATTGGAGATAAGAGTCTCACTGACTTTTCTGCCTGGGATCAATTTGACCCATGATTCTCAGATCTGCCTCCTAAATAGCAAGGATTACAGGTGTGAGCCACCAGCACCTGGCTGGTCTATATTCATTTCTATTCAGTGTGTAGAATTAGAACATAAACACAAACTAAGATAGAAGCAATAGATTCTAGTTGTGTTTCTACTATTTCATGGCATGGCTTTAGGTCTTACTGAAAATCTTGTTGCTGCACTTTCTCAAAGGTATAATCTGTCTGACTCAGGGAAGGAAGCCTTATCTTTCAAGAACATTGTAAAGCTTATCTTAGTCCTTAAATAGCAGAAACAAAAAAAGTGCCTAAATTCTAACATCAAGCCATCACTATAGTACACTGTAATATAAAAGACAGCAAAAACTTACTGGGTCTCTGGAGATAAAAACTGGAAGACAAATCAGAGGAGCCTTCATCTCATAAAAATTCAGCCATTCATTCACCTGCTCATCAGAGTTCAGTGGACAGGAGGAAAATTCTGCAGGCTGTAACAACAAATCATGAAAGAGGTAAAAATATGGTGTATCATTGAAAATTAAAGTTCTTTTTATAATGGCATAATTTGATTCAGTTATACTTTTAAGCCCTCTTCCTCCTCCTCCCCCACCCCCTCCTCCTTCTTCTTTTATTATTTTAGTCGGTCATGGGGCTTGAGTGGGCCTGAGTGCTGCTGTCCCTCAGCTCTTCAGCTCAAGGCCAGCTCTCTACCATTTGAGCTACGGCGCCACTTTCGGTTTTCTGGTGGTTTATTGGAGATAAGAGTCTCATGGACTTTCCTGCGCTGGCCAACTTTGAATGGCAATCCTCAATCTCAGCCTCCTGAGTAGCTAGGATGACAGGCCCCTGGCTGGTCTTATTATTATTATACCTAAGTTTTCAAAAAGTTAGTGAATTATTGGGAGCTAGTACCTTACGCCTGTAATCCGAGATACTCAGGAGGCTGAGGATCACAGTTCCAAGCCAAACCTGGGCAGAAAAGTCAGTTCAACTTTTGTTGTTATTGTTGTTGGTCATGGGGCTTGATCTTCGGGCCTGGGTGCTGGCTCTGAGCTTTTTTTTGCTCAAGGCTAGTGCTCTACCAGTTTGAGCCATAATCCACTTCTGGTTTTCTGGTGGTTAATTGGAGATAAGTGTCTCATAGACTTTGCTGCCTGGCTACCTTCTAACTCATAATCCTCAGATCTTAGCCTCCTAGCTACGATTATAGGCTTGAGCCACCTGGCTCAGTGAGAGTTTTATTTCCAATTAACTACCAAAAAAATCCATTAAGTGGAACTGTGACTAGAGTGGTAAAGTACTAGTTCTGAGCTGAAAAGCTCAGGGAGAGACTCTATATACTAGTTCGAGCCCCAGGACTAGCACCAAAAAAAAAAAAGAAGAAAGAAAAAATCTAATTTGTATAAACTAAAATTTAGGAATAAATGAAAGGCTGAATCAATTACTATCTTTTTCTCTCTTTTTCTCCTAGCCTCTAATAAGTATTTTTATGGTGTGTCTGTGTAAGCCCTGGGGCTTAAACTCAGGGACTGGGCACTGTCCCTGAGCTTCTTTTGCTTAAGGTTAGCATTCTATCCCTTGAGCCACAGCACCACTTTTGGCTCCTGAGTAGCTAGGATTACAAATGTGAGCCATCACTGCCAGGCGCCTCTCTGCTTTTGATCGTAATGTTTAGTAAGTTTTCTAGGCGTGTGGGGATTTGGATTAAATCCAGGAGTGAGATTGAAGGGGTATCTTGTATGCATGTATGGAAATGTCACAATGAAACCCCTTTGTATAAGTAATATTTGTTAATAAAAATTTTTTTTTGAAAAAAAAAAAAAAAAGAGAATAAAAGTTGGGTGCCCTGGGTTCAATTCCCACCACATAAGCAGAAAAAGCTAGCCATCCCACTGGGTTAAAGTAGTATCTTACTGTCATTTCAAGTTTAATTTTCCTAATGATTAGTGATTTTTAGTATCTTTTCACATTATTTTCATTTTTACTAATTTTTTAAAGATGTTAACATAAATCCAGGCACCAGTGAATTACTCCTGTATTCCTAGCTAGTCTGGAGTCTAAGATGTGAGTATCCAGGGTGAAAACTAACCTAAAAGTTGGGTGCCAGTGGCTCATGCTTGTAATCCTAGCTACTCAGAAGGCTGAGGTCTGAGGATCCCAGTTCAAAGCCAGTCCAGGCAAGAAAGTCTATGAGACCCTTATCTCCAGTTATCTACCAAAAAGCCAGAAGTGGTACAGCACCAGTCGACAGTAAAAAAGCTCATCAGTAAAAAAAAGAAGTTGAAAGCAAAATATGATTTCCATGAGTGAAGGATAGCTGGGTAAAGTTGATTAACTGATAATATGTTTTATTTAGATAGAGTAAGAAATTCTGGTGAACTAAAAATAATGATAGTATAATATAAAAATATATAATATAAATATAATAATAATGATAATACACTATATTTTTCAAAGCTACAAAAATGGATTTTGAATGTTTAATCCATAATGGTTACTGTCTTGTCAAATACATTTAAGCTAATTTAAACATGATATAATGGATCAAATCCCCATAAATGTGTGGTTTTCTATGTTATTTATAAGTACGTATGTGTGGGTGTGGTTCTGGGGCTTGAATACAGGGCCTAGACATTTGCTCTTAGCTATTTTATTTATGGCTGGCACTCTACCATGTGGGTCACAGTTTCTACTTCTGACTTATTGATGTGATGGTTAACTGGAAATAAGAGTCTTATAGATTTTCTCTCCTTATAGATTTTCACCCTGGATACTCACATCTTAGACTCCAGACTAGCTAGGAATACAGGGGTAATTCACTGGTGCCTGGATTTATGTTAACATCTTTAAAAAATTAGTAAAAATGAAAATAATGTTAAAAGATACTAAAAATCACTAATCATTAGGAAAATTAAACTTGAAGTGACAGTAAGATATTACTTTAACCCAGTGGGATGGCTAGCTTTTTCTGCTTATGTGGTGGGAATTGAACCTAGGGCCTCAGACATGCAAGGCAAGCACATTACCACTGAGCCACTTTCTCAGCCCCATAAAAACTTTAAATAACAAGTATTGGCTACAATGTACAAAAACTGAAGCCCTTGTGCATTGCTGAAAGTAAAATGGTGCAGCCACTATGGAAGATATGGCCTGTTCACAAATAATTAAAAATGGAAGGATAGTGTGCATAGCTCAAGTGATAGAACACTTACCTAGCATGAGTGAGACACTGGGTCAACTAAAGCATCAGCAAAGAAAAAGCATATTGAAATATAAACATTGTAGGGGGAGAGGTAGTGAGAGGGGACTTGTAAATGAGTGGAAAAGGGAATGGTGGACAAATACAGTCGTAATACTCAATGTACATATCTGATGAAGAAATGGAAATATATGAGCCTGGGGAGGAGTAGTAGAGTAGGCAGGGGAAAAGATGGAAGGGGTGACACTGATCAAGAAGCACTAGATAGATACATATATGGGCATGTTAAATTGTAAATCCTTTATACAATCATTTGAAGATTAAAAGATAAAAAATAGGCGGAGGGGGGACCAAGATGGCGACGGGGCAGTAGGGAAACGCCACAGCTCTCTCCAACCAAAAAGAGAGTTCGAGCTCCAACGCTTAATCCCCCCAAGAGACCGACAACAACAAAAAGACGAACACTCAGAGAAAAACCAGAGGCGGAGAATAACAAAAAAGAAACAGAGGAAAAGAAGAATTTCAGAAGAAAAGCGAAGACCCCTCCCCCAACCTTTACTGGCCACGCGGCAGTGCGCCAAGCCGCCGGCCAGCAGGCCCGGCGGGGGCTGCGGGAGCCCCAAGAGACACAGGGGGCCGCTTTCAGATCACCAGGTACTGGTTTACAGAACAGCGGATCGCCAGGAACAGAGAAGCCTACCAGCCAGGAGTCTCCACGAGGATCCCACCCCCACCCCTCACTCTCCACCTGAGCAGAGAGGCTCCATCCCGCCAAAGCCGCTCGGCACCAGCAGCGCGCCCGCCCGATCGCGATCGCAAAGACCCGGCACTCTCCACCCGAGCAGAGAGGTTCCATCCCGCCAAAACCGCCAGCAGCGCGCAAAGGGAACTGTCTGCAGACCACCCACCCGCCCGCCCGATCACGATCGCAACGACCCGGCGGGGCCACTCGGGCCCCAGAGGTACCGCGAAGAAGCTGTCTGAGCGGGGACCAGGACAAGAGAAGCCCAAACCCCACCAAAACTCCACCCATATACCCTAGACTGGGAATTGGGCAACACAGGCTGCCAGCACCTGATAGTAAGCAGGAGCTCAGACTGTTAAGGCGGCTCAGCAATAGAGTGATAGTCTTGGATGTATGAGGCCCTGGATCTGATTCCTCAGCATCACAAAAGCAAAAAGGGTCAGAAGTGGTGCTGTGGCTCAAACGGTAGGGTGCCAGCCTTGAGCTGAAAAGCTGAGGGACAGCACCCAAACCTAGAGTTCAAGCCCACAACCAGCCCAAAACAAACAAACAAAAACACATCAGGAGCCCATAGCAGACTCCAGCATTTGGGAGAGTGCATCCAGAGCATCTGTTCTTCACAAGAGCACCCGTAGGAGCAAACACAAGCAGTCTAGGCTGCTCAACCCTTCCAAAGGCGGGAACTGCCAGCAATCTACAGCAGAGAGCTGAGAATCCTAAGTAAGTCAGAATAGCAGCTGGAAATAGGCTCCCAACAGAACCCAGATCAGGCACAGACTCTCTCTACCAATACAGAATCAGCAACCAAGCAAAGACAGACACACCAAAACAAAATCGAAGAGCAGTCTCCTGAACCTCCATGCGAAAATCACAGAGAAAAATCACAAGGTTTACTACCACCCAGGACAGCAAGCTCACCTCAAAAGCCAGCAGCCACACAGGGGAGAGCCCCAGTGGGAGCAAAGCAGGAATGGAAGACAAAGACTACTTCCAAGGGTTGCTGGAGGCAATGACTCAAGAAATAAAGCGAGAAATTTATCAGAAATTGAAAGAGCACAAGGATGAACTATCCAAAGAGATACAGGGTATCAAACAAGAGATGCATGCAAAAATAGAAGCTGCACAAACCTCAATAAGAAGTGAGATAAACGCCAAATTAGAGGTAATGCATACCTCATTGAGAGGTGAGATCAGTACTCTGAGAACCAACATTGAATCCATAAAGGGATCCATTTCCTCCATGCAAACCACAATAGAAGCCACTGTCAACAGAGTGAATGAAATGGAAGGTCGAGTGTCAGATACAGAAGACAGAATACACCAACTGGACCAAAAAGTGACAGATATGGAAAAATTACTCAAATTAAACCAAAGGGATATTCAAGAGCAAGCAGATAATGCTAAAAAATTTAACCTTCGCATAATTGGAGTGGACGAAGGTGAGGAATTCCAGAGCAAGGGAATGCACCACCTATTTAACAATATAATCAATGAAAATTTTCCCCACCTCAAAAACGACCATCTTAACTACATCACAAAAGCTTATCGAACACCCAACAAGCAAGACCCCAGGAGAAACACTTCTAGACACATTATAGTAAAAATGATAGATCTGAATAATAAGGAAACAATCCTGCATGCAGCAAAAATGAAGAAGGAGCTATACTACAATGGGAAAAAAATAAGAATTACTGCAGATCTCTCCACACAAACAATGAATGCAAGAAAAGCCTGGGAAAGCACCATACGAGCCCTGAGAGCCAATAACTGCCAACCCAGACTGATCTACCCGGCAAAGCTAGCATTCACATTTGATGGAGAACTGAAAACTTTTAATAGCAAAGAAAAACTAAATGAATACATAAACATTAAGCCAGCATTACAAAGAATTCTAAGAGGGGGGACACAACCTGAAGAAAGCAGCCAGGAACTGGGGCCTGCCCCAAACAGGCGTTACTCAAAGTCTAACTGAGCAAGCACAGGAGGAAAGGAAAAAAGAAAAACTTAGGAAAACGGAATGGCAGGGACAACAATGCATCTCTCTATACTTTCTCTTAATATAAATGGGCTGAATTCGCCAATTAAAAGAAAACGAACTGAGGACTGGATAAGAAAACAAGACCCATCCATTTGTTGCCTTCAGGAGACCCACCTCTCAGCCAAACATACAAACAAACTCAGAGTGAAGGGGTGGAAAAGGATCTACCAATCAAACGCCCCCAGTAAGAAAGCAGGTGTAGCTATCCTGATATCTGACAAAATAAACTTTTCATTAAAATCAGTACAGAAAGACAAGGACGGACACTACATATTAATAAAGGGAACAATCCAAGAGGAGGATATAACCATCATCAACTTATATGCCCCAAATATTGGTGCACCCAGATATGTCAAACAAATGCTCTCAAACTTACAGAATAAAATAGATCCCAATATGATAATACTAGGAGACTTTAACACACCACTCTCACCAAAGGACAGGTCTACCAACCAGAGGATTGGCAAAGAAGCTACCGAATTAAGAGAGGCCATACTGCAAGCGGAATTAACTGACATCTACCGAGTATTTCACCCTAAAACAAGACAGTACACATTCTTCTCAGCAGCTCACGGAACTTTCTCCAAAATAGACCATATCATAGTTCATGCAAGGAACTTAAGCAAATACAAAGGGATCGACATAATCCCCTGTATCCTATCTGACCACAGTGGAATCAAGCTAGCTCTCAATAACAAAGCATACCGCAGAAATTTCTCCAATACATGGAAATTGAACAGCACACTCCTTAACAATGCCTGGATAACAGAAGAGATCAGAGAAGAAATAAAGCATTTCCTACAACTCAATGAAAATGAAAACACCTCACAAAGAAACTTGTGGGACACAGCAAAAGCAGTCCTGAGGGGCAAATTTATTGCCCTCAGTGCCCACATCAAGAGAATGGAGACAGACCAAGTAAATAATCTCATGTTGCAATTAAAACAGCTAGAAAAACAGGAAAAAATGGGACCTAAAGCTACTAGAAGAAGCCAGATAACCAAATTAAAAGCAGAGATTAACCAATTAGAAAATCAGAAAACCATAACCAAAATAAACCAAACAAAAAGCTGGTTCTTTGAGAAAATAAACAAAATTGATGGCCCATTGGCTAGATTAATTAAAAAAAGAAGAGAGGAAACCCATATTAATAGGATTAGGGATGCCACGGGAAACATCACCACACGTACCCAAGATATCCAAACAATTCTAACAGACTACTTTCAAAAGCTATACTCTCTAAAGGAAGAAAATCGGGCAGAAATGGATGCATTTTTAGAGAAATACAAGTTGCCCAAACTGAGCAAAGAAGAAGTTAACCAATTAAATAAGCCAATATCCTATAATGAGATACAGGAAGCTATCAAAAGTCTTCCAACAAAAAAAAGCCCAGGACCAGATGGATTCACAGCAGAATTCTATAAGACCTTCAAACAAGAACTAATACCCATACTCCTCAAGCTCTTCAGAGAAACAGAGAAGGAAGGAGCTATCCCAAACTCATTCTACGAAGCCAATATCACACTCATCCCCAAACCAGGCAAAGACCCAACCAAAAAGGAGAATTACAGGCCAATCTCCTTGATGAACACAGATGCAAAGATCCTTAACAAGATTCTAGCTAACAGAATCCAGAAACACATAAAAAAAATAATTCACTATGACCAGGTAGGCTTCATCCCAGAGACACAGGGATGGTTTAACATACGTAAGTCAATAAATGTAATCCAACATATCAACAGAGCCAAGGTCAAGAATCACATGATTATCGCTACAGATGCAGAAAAGGCCTTTGACAAAATTCAACATTCATTCATGCTAAAAGCTCTGGAGAAAATAGGAATAGAAGGAACATTTCTAAAAACAATAAAAGCCATTTATGACAGACCAATAGCCAATATTATACTTAATGGGGAAAAGCTACAACCAATTCTCCTAAAATCAGGAACAAGGCAAGGATGCCCACTGTCTCCACTCCTCTTCAATATAGTCCTAGAACCCTTAGCCAGGGCAATAAGGCAAGAAAAAGACATTAAAGGGATCCGCATAGGAAAAGAAGAAGTTAAACTATCCCTTTTTGCAGACGACATGATACTATACCTCCAAGATCCCAAAAATTCCATCCCCAAACTCTTAGAAATCATAAATCACTTTGGCAAAATAGCAGGATACAAAATAAACCCACAAAAATCAGTTGCCTTCCTATACACTGATAATGTACAGGAAGAGAGGGAAATAAAGGGAGCAACCCCATTCACAATAACCTCCCGAAAAATAAAATATTTAGGAATTAACCTAACCAAAGATGTAAAAGAACTATTTAATGAGAACTATAAAAAGTTAAAGAAAGAAATTGCAGAAGACACTAGGAAATGGAAAGACCTCCCATGCTCCTGGATAGGCCGACTTAATATAGTAAAGATGGTAATACTTCCAAAACTAATATACAAATTCAACGCAATTCCTATTAAAATTCCAATGACGTACATCTCTGAAATACAGAAAACAGTCCAAAAATTCATATGGAACAACAAAAGACCTAGAATAGCCAAAACAATTCTAGGGGATAAAGACAATATGGGAGGGCTATCCATGCCGAACTTCAAACTCTACTACAGAGCTATAATAACAAAGACAGCATGGTACTGGCACAAAAACAGACCCGAAGACCAATGGAACAGAATAGAAGATCCAGAAATAAATCCACAGGCCTACAGCCAGCTGATATTCGACAAAGGAGCCAAAGACATACAATGGAAGAAACACAGCCTCTTCAACCGCTGGTGCTGGGAAAACTGGGCAGCCACATGCAGAAAACTAAAAGTGGACCCCAGCCTATCACCATGCACCAACATCAACTCAAAATGGATTAAAGACCTTAACATTAAACCTGAATCTCTGAAACTACTGCAGGACAGAGTAGGAGAGACACTTGAACTAATAGGCACAGGAAGGAACTTCCTGAACAGAGTCCCAGGGTCACAACAAATTGGAGAGAGACTCGACAAATGGGACTACCTTAAAATAAAAAGCTTCTGCACAGATAAAGCTATCGCAACCAAGCTAGAAAGACAACCAACTAATTGGGAAAAAATATTTACCAGCAATATATCAGACAAGGGGTTAACATCCTGTATATACAGGGAACTCAAGAAACTAATCCCTCCCAAACCTAACAAACCAATTACTAAATGGGCAAGGGAACTAAAGAGGGACTTCTCAAATGAAGAAATAAAAATGGCAAAGAAACACATGAGGAAATGTTCATCATCCCTGGTGGTGAAGGAAATGCAAATAAAGACAACCCTGAGATACCACCTTACCCCAGTCAGAATGTCCCACATCCACAAATCAGCCAACGACAAATGCTGGAGGGGATGTGGAGAACGAGGAACGCTATTACACTGCTGGTGGGAATGTACACTCATACAACCACTTTGGAAAGCAGTCTGGAGGGTCCTTAGAAAGCTAAAGATTGACCTCCCTTACGACCCAGTCATACCACTTCTAGGCATCTACCCTGAACAACAGGAACCAATATACAAGGACACGTGCACCTCCATGTTTATTGCAGCACTGTTCACAATAGCTAGGATATGGAAACAACCTAGATGCCCCACCACAGATGAATGGATCCAAAAATTGTGGTATCTATACACAATGGAATATTATGCAGCCATTAGAAATGACAAAATAATGGCATTTGCAGGGAAATGGATGGAGCTAGAAGGAATCATGTTGAGCGAGGTAAGCCAAGAATGAAGAGACAAACAGTACATGGTCTCCCTGATAAGCGGATGATAAATCCAAAATGTTAGGTGATATGACAAAACTAACAGGACTTAAGAAACAAAGAACTCCCACTCATCTGGTTGAACCACTACTAAATATCCCCATGCTGCTGATCACGTGTATGGTATATAACATATGAACACCGTTATATATTACAGACTGTGATAGACAATTTGCTCCAGGAAAGTTAGAATGAACGTGTGACTTTAAATGAGCATCATTATTCCACAATACTGTGAATTTCCAGAAATTAAGTAATCACTTAATCACAATCAAAAAAAAAAAAAAGAACCTTGGGGAAGGGAGGGAGGGAGGGGACGGTAGGGAGAAAACAATGGAGGGGGTAACAATGTTCAAGAGGAAGTGTACTCATTACCCCACTCATGTAACTGTAACACTCTGTATAGAATCTTTACAATAAAAAAATTAAAAAAAAAAAAAAAAAAAGATAAAAAATAAAAGAAAATTGCAATAGTTTCACTACGCATTTTCTCACAATATAATGTCTATTTTTTTTTTTTTTTGCCAGTCATGGTGCCTGAACTCTGGGCCTGGGCACTGTCCCTCAGCTCTTCAGCTCAAGGCTAGTGCTCTACCACTTGAGCCACAGCACCACTTTCAGCTTTTTCTGCTTATGTGGTCTGAGGAATCGAACCCAGGGCCTCATGAATGCAAGGCAAGCACTCTACCACTGAGCCACCTTCCCAGCCCCTGATGTCTATTTTTATATTCAAATTTTCAACAAAAGTGTCTTTAGAGATATAAATATTTAAAAATTCTAAGGTAGTGAGTATGTGTACATACACACACCAATCATGTAATGCACGCTGAGCTCTTACCATAATGTGAGCCTTTACTTTTCCCTTCTGAATTAGGAAAGTGCCTCCCATCCCTACAGGTTTGTTTTCATAATGGTCTTCCAGAGCCTGTCTCATGCAAGTCACAAAGTTAAGTTGTCCAGTTCTTTTTTTGGCTTTTACTTCAATGACCTACAGGAAACACAAATAAGCACATCAGTAAGCTGTCAAAATACATGTGATTAACTACTTAGATGTAGCATTATCTAAGTGCCATCAAGAAAATATTCTTATTTGTTCAGTGCATCCAAGTTTGAGTTGAGATGTCTCAATCCTCTGAAACACTTCTTAATTAATCATACACACATTACATGTATATGTGTGCATATATATATATATATATATATATATACATACATACAAACATGTAACTTTAAATAATGTCTTTTCCTTTCCTCCCTTCTTCCTTTTTTTCCCTCCATTTCCCTCCATTTCTCCCTCCTGTGTATGCCAATCCTGAAGCTGGAACTCAGGGCTTGAGAACTGTGAGCTTTTTGCTCAAGGAAGGGCTTTACCACTTGAGCCACTGCTCTACTTCCAGATTTTTGGTGGGGAATTGAAGATGAGTCTCATGGACTTTCCTGCCTGGGCTGACTTCAAACCATGATCCTCAGATCTCAGCCTCCTGAGTATCTAGGCATGAACCACTAGTATCTGATCCTTTTTAAAAATTTTGTGCCAACTACCACTTACTGCTCTCATATGGCTTTTTTGCTCATGGCTGATGTTCCTTGAACATCACACTTGAACAACATCTCCCCTTTTGGCTTTCTGCTGTTTTTAGAGTCTAGGCTTTGCATCCCTAGGTTAGCTTCAAACCATGAATCTCAGCTTCCTGAGTAGCTAGGATTACAGGCAAGAGCCTGTAATTATTCATGGTATACTGAATTCTAGAGAATGACCATATATGTCATGGTGATAAATAGCTGAGAATTTCCTGGCATAAAGGTTAATCACTGGTAACTGAGCATAAGGGAGTAATTAAGATGCTTTCTCATGTCTTGTAAAAGTTTTCATTATGTTTATTAGGTATTTTTACTTTTCTTAATTCATTTCAGCTGTCTGTATTTACAAAAAGTGAGCCTTTAGAAATGCTACCACTATCTATTTGCATACTCACAGAAAGAAAATATGAAGTAGAGCACCGATTTTCCTTGTTTTTAATTGTTTTATTTTGTCAGTCTTGGGTCTTGAACTCAGGGCCTGGGTGCTGTCCCTGAGCTCTTCAAGGTGAGCATAATACCACTCGAGCTACAGCTCTACTTTTTTTTTTTTTCTGGTCAATTGGAGATAAGGGTCCACAGACTTTCCTGGCAAGACTGACTGAAACGTGATCCCCAGATCTCAGCTTCATGAGTAGCTACTATTACAGGCATGAGCTACCAGCACCCAGCTAGAATTCTCTTTTTTCTTTCTTTATCGAGTTTAAGTGATTACATAAACTTCACAATATTGTGGGATAGTGATACTTAAAGTCACAAACACATTTTAACCTTCACAAGGTACATTGTCATTATCATAGTCTATAAAGCTATGGACTCTACAAACTTTGACACTACAGCTATTTTTTTTCCAAATCAGGTGATGTATACATCTCTTCCTGTTTGCTTAGTGTAAGCTGTTCCCTCTTTCTCATTCCCTCCCTCCCTTTGCTGCCCTTGAGTTGCTTAGTTCACTTTCATCAATGTACAGTGCAGCTGATCCAAGTAGAATTCTGTATCCTGTACAAAATTCTATACAAAAATCACCTTGCCAGGTTGGCCCTCACTGGCAAAAAGATTAGCCAGTAATGCACATCCAAAATCATGATATTTCTCACTGTATTTCTCTAGCAGGCACCCTCCATCTACAGGGTTAATCCATGCAAAGTAACTTCGGTTCACAGGAGGGTTGTGTTCACTTTCTGTTTGTATAACTGGAATAAACTAAAAAGAAAAAAAGGCAATTAGTAAATCCCTGTTTAGAAAGTATTTTTTTTTGACTAGTCCTAGGGTTTGAACTTAGGGCCTGGGCGCTGTCCTTAAGCAGCTTCTTCTTTTTTTTTAATGGTAAGAAAACTTGGCAGAGCTTTATTGAATAAGCATGCAAGCAAGCAAGCAGACAGACAATAAACAAACAACACAAGCAGAAAGGTATTGAATAGGTTCATCCTTATATGAACCAAATCTTTATAGTATTCTGGGAAGACCTTGGAGTGTAAAAATTTGAGATCTTTCCTCAAAGAAAGAAAAGGACGCCATTAACGGAGTGTGGATGCTCTCATAGAGAGGAGAGAGACATCTCTATGCTTCTTTTGCTCAAGGCTAGTGCTCTGCTACTTGAGCCACAGAGCCACTTCTGGCTTTTTCTGAGTAGTTTATTGGAGATAAAGAGTCTCACAGACTTTCCTGCCTGGGCTGGCTTTGAACCATCATCCTCAGATCTCAGCCTCCTGAGTAGCTAGGAGTACAAGTGTAAGCCACCAGCACCTGGCTAGAAAATACCTTAAATAATATAGCAGAATATTTTGTCTTAGACTTAGGACATTTTATTTTAAGTATTTTTTTTAACATAAACAAAACCATATGAAATATGAAGTACTTATCTTTAGGTACAAAACGCAAGGAACGTTATAGTTTGGAAATTAAGTGCCCTTGTATCCTGAGGGTTGGGGCCTAGTACAGTGGGTTCAGAGTTGGAGATTTTGGGAGATGATTAAATTATAAGGGCTCTGATCTCATTAGTCAATCCACGTATGGATTCATAGCTTAATAGGTGGTGTGGGAAAGGCTTTGTTATATTAGTGACCTCTCCTTGTCTCTGTCTCTATCGTCTGTCTCTAATTCCTGGTCCCCACAGGATAAGCAGCTTTGCTCCAAT
Source organism: Dipodomys merriami (assembly GCF_024711535.1). Lineage (NCBI taxonomy): Eukaryota > Metazoa > Chordata > Mammalia > Rodentia > Heteromyidae > Dipodomys > Dipodomys merriami. The sequence continues at coordinate 8,964,724 of NW_027205381.1, forward strand.
ATGAACCTCTTGCTCTAAGAAATGGGACTAGCTGGGCACCGGTACATGTCATCCTAGCTACTCAGGAGGCTGAGATCTGAGGATGGCGGTTCAAAGCCAGCCCGGGCAGGAAAGTCCATGAGACTCCTATCTCCAATAAACCACCAGAAAACCAGAAGTGGCGCTGTGGGCTCAAGGGGTAGAGCACTTGCCTTGAGCTGAAGAGCTCAGGTACAGTACCCAGGCTCAGAGTTCATGCCCAGAACTGACCTCCCCCCCCCAAAAAAATGGGAGTAAACAAACTTCTGAAACTTATACATTTTTCCTCCTTATAAGTTAGTTATCACATATACTTTATCACTATGGAACTCTAATATAAACATTTTGTAAATATTTATATTGTTTTCCCTCCTTTGCCCTTGTTCTTTCTTTCTTTCTTTTTTTTTTTTTTTGTCAGCCGTGGGGCTTGAACTCTGGGCCTGGGCGCTGTCCCTCAGCTCTTCAGCTCAAGGCGAGCGCTCTACCACTTGAGCTACAGCCCCACTTCCGGTTTTCTGGTGGTTTATTGGAGATAGGAGTCTCACGGTCTCTCCTGCCCGGGCTGGCTTTGAACCGCGATCCTCAGATCTCAGCCTCCTGAGTAGCTAGGATTACAGGCGTGAGCCACCAGCGCCCGGCTGTTCTTTCATTTATTATTTCTGTCGTTCGTGGGACTTGAAGTTGGGGCCTGGATGCTGTTCCTGAACTCGTTTTGCTCAAGGCTAGCACTCTACTACTTTGAACCACAGCACCACTTTCAGTTTTCTGGTGGTTAACTGGAGATAAGAATCTCAGATCGGGCTGGGAAGGTGACTCAGTGGTAGAGTGCTTGCCTTGCATGCATGAGGCCCTGGGTTCAATTCCTCAGTACCACATAAGCAGAAAAAGCCAGAAGTGGCACTGTGGCTCAAGTGGTCAAGCGCTAGCCTTGAGCTTAAGAGCTGAGGGACAGCACTCAGGCCCCACCACTGACAAAAAAAAAAAAAAAAAAAAAAAAAAAAAAAGAATCTCAGATCCTCAGATCTCAGCCTCCTGAGTAGCTAGGATTACAGGGGTGAGCCACCAGTGCCTGGCTGTCCCTGTTCTTATTCTACCCTCCCTTCCTTTCTTTCCTTTCTCCTTCTCTATCTCCTTTCCTTTTTTTTTGGGTCCGGTCGTGGGGCCTGAACTCTGGGCCTGGGCGCTGTCCCTCAGCTCTTCAGCTCAAGGCTAGCGCTCTACCACTTAAGCCACAGCACCACTTCCAGTTTTTTTCTTTTTTTTTCTTGGGGGGGGGGGGGTCTGGTCGTGGGGCCTAAACTCTGGGCCTGGGCGCCATCCCTCAGCTCTTCAGCTCAGGGCTAGCGCTCACATGAGCTACAGTGCCACTTCCGGCTTTTTTTCTTTTTGCTTATGTGGTGCTGAGGAATCGAACCCAGGGCCTCAGGCATGCAAGGCAAGCGCTCTACCACTGAGCCACCTTCCCAGCCCCGCTTTCCTTTTTTTTTGAGGAAAGATCTCAAAATTTTACACTCCAAGGTCTTTCCAGAATACCATAAAGATTTGGCTCATATAGGTTGAACCTATTCCTTAAGAAAATCTGAATCTAAGCTGGGTACTAGTGGCTCACACCTCTAATCCTAGTTACTCGGGAGACTGAGATCTGAGGATCACAGTTCAAAGCCAGCTCAGTCAGGAAAGTCTGTGAGATTCTTATCTCCAATTAGCCACAGAAAACCAGAAGTGGTATTGTGGCTCAAGTGGTAGAGTGCTAGCCTTGAGCTGAAGAGCTGAGGGACAGCACCCAGGCCCAGAGTTCAAGGCCCACGACTGACAAAAAAGAAAATCTGAACATAAAGATTACTGATCCACTACTGTTGTACCTGTTGGAGTATGTGCTATAGTTCAAATCTGTATCAAATAGTTGTATATGTGTAGAAAGGTATGATTTCAACTACTTAAAATTTACTCAAAAAAGTAGGCTTGTTGATAGGGCAGTAAAAAGAAAAGACAAACCAAACATGAAACTGACAGAAGAATTATGTGTGTGCTGACCTCAGAATTGAATCCAAGAGTTTGAAATGGTCCTGCCCCTGCTCCAAGAATAAAAGCTCCAGGCAGCTTGATTTCTTGTGCAATCTTATTCAGATCATAAACCTATAATGAGGATAAACATATTTAAATCAGAACGTACGAATTTCATGACTTTTAATTTTATTTATTTATTTATTTTTTGGTTTTGTTTTGGGTCCAGTCGTGGGGCCTGAACTCTGGGCCTGGGCACTATCCCTCAGCTCTTCAGCTCAAGGCTAGCACTCTACCACCTGAGCCACAGCGCCACTTCCGGCTTTTTTCTTTTTGCTTATGTGGTGCTGAGGAATCAAACCCAGGACCTTAGGCATGCAAGGCAAGCACTCTAACACTGAGCCACCTTCCCAGCCCCCCAAATTTTTATTATAAAGACGCTATACAGAGGGGTTACAGTTACATGAGTAAAGTAACAAGTACATTTCCTGCGGAGCATTGTTACCCACTCCTTTGTTGTTCTCCCACCATCTCTTCTCTTCCCCACTCCTTGCCACAGAGCTCCCCCAAGGTGAAAAATTCATTTCCGACACAGTATCTTGTGAGTATAACTTCCTATTTTTTTCTTTTCTTGGTCATGGGGCTTGAACTCTAGGCCTGGGTTGTGCCCCTCATCTCTTCAGCTCAAGGTGAGTGCTCTATCACTTGAGCCACAGCACAACTTCTGTCTTTCTGATGGTTTATTGGAGATAAAAGTCTCACAGACTTTTCTGCCTGGGCTGGCTTTGCACCAGGATCCTCGGATCTCGGCTTCCTGAGTAGCTAGGATTACAGGCATGAGCCACCAGCGCCTGGCCTAACTTCCTTTTTTATAACCAAATTTTAAAGCACTTCTTTGCTTGCTACATTGATCAATTTTCTTATAATAAACAGGAATCAACCCAATTTCCACCATCTTCAATGTGAATGTGAAGAGTAAAATGTACACTTACTTTTTTTTTGTTTACAAGAGGCATTAAGTAAGGCACACCTCCTACTTCTGCAATTCTAGTTTTCCCACAGATGCCTAAAAAAACACAAGCCATTAATCTTGAATCACCAAAATGCCAGAAGTGGAACTATAGGTAAAATAGGTAAGCACACCACTTCAGAATTAAATGCCAGAAGATAATAATTTAATTTATGAATAGTTCATAGTATACCACTTCTCCATTCTCCTAGTTTTGCCAACAGCAGGGCTTGGAAGATATAACTAGCACACGTGTCCTCTTTTAGCTGTGTCTGCAATATTATCATCTCTAAGTACCACTTGATACAGTTCAAAGAATTCAAATAACTAAAAGCTACTGACAGGACCAAGTTCAGACTGGATAAAATTTCTGGAATTAGTCGATAATGTCATAATCTCTTTTGTTTTTGTTTTGTCGGTTGTGGGGCCTGACTCTGGGCCTGGATGCTGTCCCTCAGCCCTTCAGCTCAAGGCTAACACTCTACCACTTGAGCCACAGCACCACTTCTGGCTTTTTCTGCTTATGTGGTGTTGAGGAATTGAACCCAGGACCTCATGCATGCAAGGCAAGCACTCTACCACTGAGCCACCTTCCCAGCCCCTATAATGTCATAATCTCTTAAAGTCTATATTTTTCCAGTGGGAAGGTCCTTCCTTTCTTTCTTCTTTGCTTCCCTTCTTTCTTCCTTTCTTCTTTTGGTTAGAACTTTTTTTTTTAACTTAAAAACAACTTACTCTAGTTGAATGGTAACTCTTTCTACCACTACATTAACGATAATAAAATTGTAATTTAAAAAAGAAGCCAGGTGCTGGTGGCCAATGCTTATAATCCTAGCTACTCAGGAGGCTGAGATCAGAGGATCATGGTTCAAAGCCAGCTCAGGCAGGAAAGTCCATGGGACTCTTATCTCCAATTAACCACCAGAAAACTGGAAGTGGTGCTATGGCTCAAGTGATAGAGTGCTTGCCTTGAGCTGAAGAGCTGAGGGACAGTGCCCAGGCCCAGAGTTCAAGTCCCAGGACTGACAAAAAAAAACAAAAAAAACCAACAAAAAAACCCCCAACTCACTCGAGGAGAAATAGGTGTGTGTGTGTGCGTGTGTGTGCGTGTGTGTGTGTGTGTGTGTGTGTGTGTGTGTGTGTGTGTGTGTGTGTGTGTGTGTGTTCGCTAGTCCTGGGGCTTGACCTTAGGACCTGGGGACAGTTCTTTAGCTTTCTTGAAGCCTAGCATTCTACCATTTGAGCTACAGTTCCACTTCTGGCATTTTGGTGATTGAAGATAAATGGACTTTTCATCATAGCTTTGAGCCACAATCATCAGATCTCAGGCTCCTCAGTATCTAGGATTGCAGGCTTGACCCACTGGCACTGGAGAGAATATATATATATAGTTTTTACATCTATATTGGGAAATATTCTTTTTTTTTTGGAAATATTCTTTTAAGTTTATTTCTGGTAGTTTTAATACAAATGACAGATAAGGTTTAGATGCTAGGAGTTTTGTATTTCAGTTTGCCTACTTAGTTTTTCTTTTTTTGTGCCAGTACTGGAGCTTGAACTCAGGGCCTGGGAACTAGACCTTAGGTTTTTCTGCTCAAGGCTGGTGTTCTACCACTTGAGCTATAGTTCTACTTCTGGCCTTTTTTTTTTTTTTTTCTGGTCCTGAGGCTTTAACACTGGCCTGGGTGCTGTCCCTGAGTTTCTTTTGCTCAAGGCTAGCACTTTACCACCTGAGCCAGTGCCATTTGGGGCTTTTTTCTGTGTAATTTATTGGAGATAAGAGAGTCTCATGGACTTTCCTGCCCAAGCTGGCTTCAAACCATAATTCTCAGATCTCAGCCTCCTGAGTAGCTAGGATTACAGGTGTGAGCCACCAGCACTGGCTACTTCTGGCTTTTGTTGGTTAATGGGAGATAAAGAGTCTCAGGGACTTTCCTACCCAGACTGACTTTAAATGGGATTCTCAGATCTCAAGCCTCTTGAGTAGCTAGGATTACAGGCATGATCCACTGCCTCCTGGGAAATTTATTTATTTATTTATTTATTTATTTTTTTGTCAGTCGTGGGGCTTGAACTCTGGGCCTGGGCGCTGTCCCTCAGCTCTTCAGCTCAAGGCGAGCACTCTACCACTTGAGCTACAGCGCCACTTCCGGTTTTCTGGTGGTTTATTGGAGATAGGGTCTTTCCTGCCCGGGCTGGCTTTGAACCGCGATCCTCAGATCTCAGCCTCCTGAGTAGCTAGGATTACAGGCGTGAGCCACCAGCGCCCGGCTGGAAGTTTATTTTTTTAAGTTAAAAAATATTGTTATTATATGGCTGGTAATGTGGCTTAGTGGTAGAGTGCTTGCCTAGCATGCATGATGTCGTGGGTTCGATTCCTCAGTACCACATAAACAGAAAAAGCCAGAAGTGGCGCAGTGGCTCAAACGGTAGAATACTAGTGAGCAAAAGAAGTCCAGGGAGAGCACCCAGGCCCTGAGTTCATGCTCCAGGATTAGCCAAAAAAAAAAAAAAAATTGTTACTATAAAGGGGTCACAATTACATAAGTCAGGTGAAAGTTTATTTTTTCGATGGTGGAAATTATTATTATTATCAAAGCCCAGAGTCTTGAGTGTAATATCATGTCCTTTTACAGCATTATATCTCTACTATTCTACTTACATTTTACTATTAGCACAATATAGCTAGACACAATTTCATAGAAGGCTTTTTTATGCTAATACCTGGGATTGAACTCATGGCCTCAAATTTTCCTTCAGCTTTTTCACTCAACATTGGTATCCTACCACTTGGAGTCACATCTCCAGTCTAGCTTCTTTTTTGCTAATTAGCTTGCTAGGTAATTGTCTGGGCTCACTTTTACCGTGATCCTCAGATCTCAGTTTCCTAAGTAGCTAGGATTAAAGGCATGAGCCAACAACATGTGTGAGGGACATTTTTTTTTAAAGTGAAGAGTCATAAACATTAACTTCTATTTGAGAAAAAAGTAGATTTGCCGGTTTTATGCTAACACGTTACATAGTAAAATAAATGTTTCTTCAGCTGCACAGAAGGTTGACATGCAAAAGTCTTCTAAGAAACCAGACACTGGTGGCTCACACCTGTAATCCTAGCTACTTGGGAGACTGAGATCTAAGAATTATGGTTCAAAGCCAGCTTGGGCAGGAAAGAGTGTGAGACTTTTATCTCCAATTAACCACCAGAAAACTCTAAGTGTCACTGTGGGTCATTTGGTAGAGTGCTAACCTTGAGCTGAAGAGCTGAGGGAGAGCACCCAGGCCCAGAGTTCAAAAGACCAAAAAAAAAAAAAAAAAAAAAAAAAAAAAGTCTTATAAGGTCCTTCTTGTAAATAGGGATTTAGGAAATGTTTTCCATGTAAATTATTCATAAACAAGTTTCTCAGAAATGACAGGGAGTCTGAATTCTAGAGAAGTCACCAGGAATTACTTTTGAGCCTTTGGCTAAGACCAAGTATAAAGAAAACATTAGATGACCCTTAGCAGTCTAGGTAAGAGAGCTAATAATGGTGAATACAGAGGAAAGACAGGAAATTATTGGTAGAAATGTCCTTTAAGTAGCTGAAAATACATCAGCATTTTATATTATATATAATATATATTCTATATTATATATTTTACATATAGCTAAGAGAGCTCTTCAAGACCTAAAAATTTCAAAGTAGCAATTCAAACAGCAATAAATAGAAAAACCAAGGGAGTTACACAAAATAAGAATGGCCTAAAATATTATTCTAAATGATTTCAAAGTGCTGAGAGAATCTGGATCAGACACAAGTAAGTTTTAGAATTTACCTGACTACTTACAATCAGACTTTTTCATTGCGTGCATGCATGTGCATGTGTGTGTGTGCATGTGTGTGTATGCTATTACTAGGACTTGAGGCTTGAACTCAAGGCCTAGACACTGTCGGTGAGCTATTTTGCTCAAGGCTAGTGCTCTACCACTTTGAATCATAGCTCTACTTCCAGTCTTCTGGTGGTTAATTGGAGATAAGAGTCTTATAGATTTTCGTGCCTGGACTGGCTTTGAACAACCATTCTCAGATCTCAGCCTCCTGAGTAGCTAGGATTACAGGCATGAAGTACTAGCACCTGGCCCAGGTATCTTTTTGTTTTATTTATTTATTTTTAATTTTTTCTAGGTATCTTTTTTTTTTGTCAGTCATGGGGCCTGAACTCTGGGCCTTGGCACTGTCCCTCAGCTCTTCAGCTCAAGGCTAGCACTCTACCACTTGAACCACAGCACCACTTCTGCTTTTTTCTGCTTATGTGGTGCTGAGGAGTAGAACCCAGGGCCTCATGCATGCAAGGCAAGCACTCTACCACTGAGCCACCTTCCCAGCCCCTCCAGGTATCTTTTTAATAGAAGGTATCAATTACATAAGAGAGCAATAGTTTTGGTAGAAGGACTTCTGAGGCAGACAGAGCTGCCTCACACTTCAGCTTCTCTCAGTTTCAGTTTCTTTTCTATGTTTGCAACTAATACTTTGCAGTATTAAGTCAACAAAAAATGGGCATCTACCATAATGACACATTATTATACTCAACCAATATTAATGTCCTTCCCTTTTCATTTCAAATAATGTATCTATTTTCCAGTGTACCACTTTGCAAATTTATTGAAAAGTTGGAAGTATTTAATAAGTGAATTAAATATAAGCCTTTTAAGATCCTTTATGGTATTGAATAAAGAAATAAAACCAAAAATTAAAGTTAGTGTCCTAATACTCATTTGAACAATTAAAAGCAATTATGATATCAGGATACAGTATCAATATTCTTAGCCGGTGGTTCATAGTAGTTCATGCAGTCCTAATGACTAAGATTAGTTTGAAGCCAACTCAGGCAGGAAAATCCTTGAGACTCTTGTCTTCAAGTAACCACTCAAGTGGTAGAGCATCAGCACTGAGTGGAAAAAGCTAAGGGACTGTGCCCTGGCCCTGAGTGCAAGTCCCAGTTTTGGCACACACACACACACACACACACACACACACACAATATTCTAGCCTATTGAGAACTGGGGGCATTGGGCCAGTCCACAACGGGCTAGAGTTCACTAGTACTACAAAAAAACAAACAAACAAAAATTTCCAGTTTATGGAATATCTATTATACAACCAGTGAAGCACATAAAACATTATCTTTCCTATGTGGGTATAAAGTGAAATTTGACCAACATTAAAAATGAACATAGAAATCAGGCAAAATTTAGCCTCTAAGTTTTTAACAATATGGTATTTTCTTTTTTCTTTCTTTTTTTTTTTTTTGGCCAGTCATGGGGCCTGAGCTCTGGGCCTGGATGCTGTCCCTCAGCTCTTCAGATCAAGACTAGCACTCTACCACTTGAGCCACAGTGCCACTTCTGGCTTTTTCTGCTTATGTGGTGCTGAGGAATTGATCCCAGGGCCTCATGCATGCAAGGCAAGCACTCTACCACTGAGCCACCTTCCCAGCCCACAATATGCTATTTTACTGATTAAAAAAAATAATATGGAGCCAGATGCTGGTGGTTCACACCTGTAATCCTAGATACTAAGAAGGTTGAGATCTGAGGATCATGGTTCAAAGCCAGCCCAGGCAGGAAAGTCCATGAGACTCTTATCTCCAATAAACCACTAGAAAACTGGAAGTGGCTCAAGTGGTAGAGCACTAGCTTTGAGCTGAAGAGCTGAGGGACAGCACCTAGGCCCCGAGTTCAAGCCCTATGACTGACCAAAAAAAAAAAAAAATTATATGGGCTCAGAAAAAATGAAAACCAAAAGCATATTAAAAAGCTTGCTTACCTTTTACAGGAAAGGTAAATGGTTCCTTAGTCAAATCAGGACAATCAACTACAGAGACCTGGACATCAGCGAAGTTATCTTTCAGCCCCTTCTGCAAAACTAATAAACATGTGAAAAAGGGATGCTTGACATGAAGTCAAAATTTGGCATTTAACTCTTCCCTTAAGTTTTCTTCGTTTTTTTTTTTTTTTTTGGTCCAGTTGTGGGGCCTGAACTCTGGGCCTGGGCACTGTCCCTCAGCTCTTCAGCTCAAGGCTAGCCCTCTACCACTTGAGCCATAGTGCCACTTGTGGCTTTTTTTTTTTCTGCTTATGTGGTGCTGAGGAATCGAACCCAGGGCCTCATGCATGCAAGGTAAACACTCTACCACTAAGCCACCTTCCCAGCCCTTCCCTTAAGTTTTCTGTGTGACTTACTGGCAACCTATACTTATCTTATTTTATTTTATTTATTTATTTTTTTTGGTTGTAGGGCTTCAACTCTGGGCCTGTCCCTGAGCTCTTCAGCTCAAGGCAAGAGTTTAACCACTTGAGCTAAAGCGCCACTTCTGCTTTTTCTGCTTATGTGGTGCTGAGGAATCGAACCCAGAGCTTCATACATTCAAGGCAAGCTCTGAGCCACCTTCCCTTTCTTTTTATTCCTTTTTTTTTTTTTTTTTTGTTGGTTGTGTGTGGCTTGAACTCTGCCTGGGCACATCACACATATTTAAATCTTGGAGTACCAGTCCCTTGTGTAAAACTGGTATCATCAAACATGTATAAATGCTGAATTTAGTTTTCTTGTTTTTTTTTTTTTAAGAGAAACACAATTTTGAACTTTCTCAATAAAAACAAAAACAAAAAATACTAGTACAGACTGGAGCCAGTGGCTCTCGCCTGCAATCCTAGCTACTTAGGAGGCTGAGATCTGAGGATCACAGTTTGAAGCCAGCTCAGACAGGAAAGCCGGTGAGACTTACTCCAACAAAAAACTGCCAAAAAGCTGAAAAAATGTAGCTGTGGCTCAAATGGTAGAATGCTAACCTTGAACAAAAAGAAGTTCAGGGACAAGCTGGGTGCCAGTGGCTTATGCCTGTAACTGAGGATCAAGGTTCAAAACCTGACCTAGCACGAAAGTCCCTAAGAATTTTATCTCCAATTAACCACCAGAAATCGAGAAGTGGTACCTCAAAGTGGTAGAGTGCTACCTTTGAGCAAAAGAGCTTAGGGACAGCACCCAGGCCCTGAGTTCAAATGCCATGACTGGCAAAAAGAGAGAGAGAGAGAGAGAGATAGGGGCTCAGGGACAGTGCCCAGTCCCTGAGTTCAAGCCTAGTCTAGCACAAAACAAAACAGTACAGGACAAATACTGAAATGGAAAATTCTGTATTGAAAGTACCATTTCAACAACCAAGATAAAAACACAGATAAGGAGTAAAATACATTAAAATCATTTTTACCTTAAAATAGATCTTAAAAATCCAAAGTGAGCCGGGCACTGGTGGCTCACGCCTGTAATCCTAACTGAGATCTGAGGATCATGGTTCAAAGCCAGCCCAGGCAGGAAAGGCCTGGTTTATCTCCAGTAAACCACCAGAAAACTGCAAGTGGTGTTGTGGCTCAAGTGGTAGAGTGCTAGCCTTGAGCAGAAGACCTGAGGGACACCGCCCAGGCCTAGAGTTCAAGCCCCACGACTGACAAAAATAAAAATAAAAAAACCCCAACGTAAATATTGTTTTTACCTCCAGCAAGCTCCTTCAGAGTTGGCACATGAAGAGAAAACTCATTACAAGCCATGTTTCCTTCTTCTTTAGGTGGGAGGTTGCAGGTGGAGCTGGTGTTGGCCAGTTATTACAAGTTTACAGTGTTATCAGCAAGAACAGCCACTGCTCTGTAAATGAACAATTAAGGGTTACATAACCATAAAGAGGGCAAAATACATTTTGAATTTTCTACACTCAAGAGTTCAGTTATATAAAGAGAGCAAAAGATTTTCCTGTTCCCACAGAAAGACAATCACAGCATCTAGTATTTCAACTGAACAATGCCCAAGTGACCTCTTCTAATACTATTCTTTTTTGTTGTCCTGGGGATCAAACCCAGGGCCTCATGCATGCTAGGCACACTTCTACCACAGAGCTATATTTCCAACCAGTGTTATATTATCTCTCTATCTCTTTATCACTCTCTCTTGCCAGTACTGAGGACTGAACTCAAGCCTTAGCACTATTCCTTAGCTTTACTATTTAATGCTAGCACTCTACCATAGCTCTTTTTTTTTTTTTTTTCTGGCCTGCTGTGGTGTAATTGGAGATAAATCTCAGGCACTTTCCTGCTCTAGGTGGCTTCAAACCACAATCCTCAGATTTCAGACTGTTGAGTAGCTGGGACTACTGGCACTGTTTTTTTTTGTTTTTCCTTCAAAAACCCCTCAGTACTTTAAACATTTATCTAAAAATATAAAAAGTGTTTAAAAATGCTATTATAGTGTTCAAATACTGACTTCCAATGCTCATGAAAAAGAAGAGAGTCTTCCACCCTTACAGAAAAGGCATAGTTTGGGACCAAGGCCCTATGGAGACTGCCCTTGTTATCCCAGCACCATACTAACTCTCTTCCACCCAACTCCTCTACAATGAAGAACATACATAGTTCTTTACACTTGTCCAGGAATGTGGTGTGCAGCACATGTAAGCAGGCAGATACTTGACCAAAAAGAACTAGAGCCTGCCCCTCTGCTTTTTGCAGGAAGGATAGTGAACAACTCAGCTTCCTCCTCTCCATCTTCCTCTTCACTCTCATCATCTTCAGAACCATCATTGCTTATAGTAACAATCTGGTGCCAACCAGTGATCTGTACAGGGCCAAAGCCGGACGTCAGCTGGAAAGTCACAGGTATTTGAAGCTGAAAGTCATCCAGACTAAGCATGGGCTGGCAAGACAACTTGAGATTGGCCACAGGTACTGCAATCTCCTGGTGGTTATGGTGCTGGGCAACAATTTCTACCACGTTATCCTTATCCTTTACCCCCTTGGTGAGGCAGAGCATAGTTAATGCCGACATATGCTCTGCATCTTCCTCCTTCTCTACTTTAAAGGTGAAGGAATAAGTGTAGCCCGAGAGTTCACAGACAAAGAAGAAACTGTCCATGGTGACGGGAACCGGGCTTCACTTACCCGACACCCTGGCATGGACTTGGCTTCCCTGGCTCAGGAATGTTAAATTAGCAGCAGCACCATCGGCCATGCTGTAAGGAGTCTGGCACTAGGCTTTGTTCTTTTAAATGGTTAACATTTAAAAAGACACAAGAGGGCTGGGAAGTTGGCTCAGTGGTAGAGGGCTTGCCTTACATGCCTGAGGCCTTGTGTTCAATTCCTCAGCACCACATAAGCAAAAAGAAAAAAGCCGGAAGTGGTGCTGTGGCTCAAGTGGTAGAGCGCTAGCCTTGAGCTAAAGAGCTAAGGGACAGCGCCCAGGCCCAGAGTTCAGGCCCCACGACCGGACCCAAAAACAAAACAAAACAAAAAGACAAAAGAGAAAATTCCCAAACCAAGAAGGTACCCGTGATTCCTTTCTTTGGTTACTTATCCTCATTGATCTTAATTTTCTCTTTTTTTTCTTTTTCTCATTTTGTTGGTTGTGGGGCTTGAACTCTGGGCCTGGGTGCTGTCCTTCAGGTTCAGCTCAAAGCTAGTGTTCCACCACTTATGCCACAGCACCACTTCTGGTTTTCTGGTGGTTAACTGGAGCTAAGTCTCATGGACTTTCCTGCCCCAGCTGGCTTCAAACCATGATCCTCAGATCTCAGCCTCCTGAGTAGCTAGGATTACAGGCCAGAGCCACAGGTGCCCAGCATATGAACTTAATTTTCTAGGGTTTGGTTGGTCAATGGTAAATAAATCTTTTTTTTTTTTATTGTAAAGATACTATACAGAGGATTACAGTTACATGAGAATTACTAAGGATTATGAACAAGTGTCTAGCTGGATATCTTTACTACTTAGCAGGATCAGAGTTCAAAGCCAGTTTGGGCAGACAAAATCTCTAAGACTCTTACCTCTACTTAACCACCAAAAAAAAATCTATACCAGAGGCATGGTTCAAATGGAAGAGTAAAAAAACAGAGTCAGAATGCAAAGTTCAAGTCCTAGTACCAGCAGACACACACACACACACACACACACACACACACACACACACACACAAGCTAAGTGGTTGTAGGTAGCATATTATGTATACTAGATACATGATATGCCTATTATACTATACTGTATAGTGTATGTGTACGCGCATATGAATCAACACACACATAACCATTCTTAAAACAGATTAGTATTTGACTTTTAAGCTAAAAAGTAAGTATCTCTGTGCTAAAGGCTAGTGCTCTACCACTTAAGCCACAGCACTACTTCCAGCTTTCTCTGTTATGTGCTATTGGGGAATTGTACCCAGGGTTTCATGAATGCTAGGCAAACACTCTATAAGCACATCCCCAGTTCCCAAAACTTGATTTTTTTTTTTTTTTGGTTGGTTGTGGGGCTTGAACTCTGGGCCTCGGTGCTGTCAGTCTTCAACCTAAGACAAGCACCCTACCACTTGAGCTACAGCACCATTTCCAGTTTCCTGGTGGTTTACTGGAGATAAGAGTCTCATGCCCAGGCTGGCTTTGAACCGAGATGCTCAGATCTCAGCCTCTTGAGTAGCTAGGATTCCAGGAGTGAGCCACCAGTGACCGGCTCAAAACCTGAATTTTTTTACAAAAAAAAAAACCAAACAATTTTAGGGGCTGGGGAAGTTGGCTCAGTGGTAGACCGCTTGCCTTGCATGCATGAGGCACTGGGTCCGATTCCACAGTACCACATAAGCAAAAAGAAAAAAGCCGGAAGTGGCGCTGTGGCTCAAGTGGTAGAGCGCTAGTCTTGAGCCGAAGAGCTGAGGGACAGTGCCCAGGCCCAGAGTTCAGGCCCCATGACTGGACCCCCCCCCCAAAAAAAACCCAAAACAAAACAATTTTGTTACAAAGGAAAATTTAAAAAGATTTCAAAAACAATGTTTTTTGGAATTTTGGTAGTTATTATTTTACATGATCTGAGGCACATAGGCATTGTGCCTTTGTGTCCCCCCCCTGCTCCCCCCCCCCCCGCCATTTCCCCGAGGATCCTCCTTTAGTCTCACTGTGTGTGAAGGCCTAGGCTACAATTTTCAAAAGAAAATTAAAATTACTAATAGAAATGGAAACCTATGGAATGATTAGCTTCTGAAACTTTAGTTTACAAATAAGTAATTTTTCTTGGTAGACAAGTTTTTTCAATTACCTTAATATAACAAGTGAAACTTGCTATCTTAAAATCATTCTCCAGATACACTTCACAGTAAGTAGCAACACATCCACAGATAGTAGTACTTACCTCACATCAGGTATAAAAATGTTGAGATGTGCAAGCAGAGCAAGATAAATAAAATGAAGGGGGAGAATAGATGGACTCTAACTTCAGTCCAGGCCAATCACAACAGGAATATAAAACTCTTAAGGCTGGTTGAGTTTCTAAGAGCACTGCAGTGTGCTCATAAAAATAAAAATCTTTTTTGTTTTTCTTCTGTCAATCATGGGGCTTCAACTCTGGGCCTGGGCATAGTCCCTGTGCATTTCAACACAAGGTGAGCACTTTATCATTGGAGCCATACCACCACGTCTGGTTTTTTGGTGGTTAATTGGAGATAAGTATCACAGACTTTCCTGCCTGGGCCAACTTTGAACTGCAATAATCAGATCTCAGCATCCTGAATAGCTAGGATTACAGGTGTGAGTCACCAGTGCCTGGCAAAAATTCTTTAAATTTATTATAGAAATGATGTATAGAAGGGTTACATTTACACGTGGCAGGTAATGAGTACATTTCCTTTTGTACAGTGTCTTCTGTTCGCTCATTCTCCATCCACAAGTTGTATAGTTCACTTTCATCAGTGTCCAGTGAACTCCACTGCTGCACTTTTTCACCCATTTCCCCTTGAGTTCTGTGCCTTCCCAGCCCTCCAGATATACACATGAATACACCATCCATCAGGAAAAGACAGAATTAAAAGCTAAAAAAAGAAAAGTCTTTTGTTTCTGTATCTTGAAGTTTGTTTTAGTATGTATACTATTTTATATACATATTAAGAGGCGCTTGGGCATTGCACCTTTGTGATTCTAAGAATATCATCTTTTGGTCTTTCTATACTTATCTACAATTCTGTATATTTTACCATATCTCAGTGCATTTTAGATTTAACTCCCACAAATAAGAACATGTGCTGTTTATCTCTCTGATCTTACTTCACTTAGCATGATTTGGTCTAGTTCCATCCACTTACCTGTGTAAATTCTATCATATATAGGTACCACATTTTTTGGATCCACTTATCTATTGTGGGGTATCTGGGCTATTTCTGTATCTTGGCTATTGTGAATAGTGTGGCAATGAACATGGATATGCAAGTGTCCTGGCTCGTGATATCCAAGGTAGATGCCTAGCAGTGGTTCTCATCAAAATTGTTAATAGAACACCTCACTGATCTGAGTAGTCTCACTTCTAACATGTTTATTAAATAAGTGCAAGGTGAGCCCTCAGACTCACAGGAAATAAAATTATTTTTAGTGTTCCAAATTTATAATGATCATGAAGTGCTCATATGATTCTACTTGAATTATGTTCACACATACACATATTTTAAATAGGCTGAATGATCCCAGGATCATTCAGCTGGTAAATAACAAAAATAGAACTGAAACTCAGATCCACAAAGCCAGGTTTATCACACCTTACTATGCTTGCTCACCAGTGAAGGAATGATAATTTCAGGTAACAAAAAGAAATAATTTTTCGTTGTTGTTGTTGGTCATAGGACCACTTCTGTTTTTTTTTTTCTGGTAGTTAATGGAGGTAGGAGTCTGACAGACTTTCCTACTTGCGCTGACTGAACCATGATTCTCAGATCTCAGCCTCCTGAACAGCTAGCTAGGTTTACAGGAATAGCTTTGTTAAACATTTATGATGTACCAGATTTAAGGTGCTAGGACAAGATTGGCAATGCCAGTATGCAATTAGTGTTATCAATTACATGGCCACCAGATGCTGACACCAGGCACACACATTTTGTGTGTGTGTGTGTGTGTGTCTACACACAAATTAGCACTACCATTTAGCAAAAAAGCTCAGGGACAGCAATCAAGGCCCTGGGTTCAAGTCCCACGACTGACTAAAAAAAAAAGTAGAATAAAAACATTACATGCGAGGCAGAAATAGGTTAAGGATAACAAGACACCCCCTTTCTCAAAACCCAAAAGGCTTGGAGCTTAGCTCAAGTGGTACAATGCTTGCCTAGCATTGATGAGGCTCTGGATTCAATCCCCAGTACTTTAGGGAAAAAATTAAGAACAGCTGAGTTAGTTTTGTACGGCACTTCCACTCATAGCAACAAAAAAAATACATGGCTATGTTAACTATAAATTGTGACATTTCAGTGATTCTGCATCTAAATGTTTTTAAAGTTGTACTTAAAAGTACTGTACAATATAAAGAAAAGAATGGCAAAGCATGCTGATAATTTTGCTTTAAATTTGTTTACTTGCAATGGTATAAAACAACCAATTTCTCCTTTACTTTTTTTTGGTTGGTCGTGGGGCTTGAACTCTGGGCTCAGGAGCTGTCCCTCAGCTCTTCAGCTCAAGGCTCTACCACTTGAGCTACAGTGCCACTTCCTACAACAACCAATTTTAAGACACCTAAGGCTGAAGGACTTCCCTCTCCCTTCTTGGCCTGATCATTCCATCTAAAGATGGAATATGAAGGACTGACTCCCCCCACCTATTGTACCAGGACCATAGAGACACCAGGTAAAATCCCAGGTAAATGCGTACTTATTTGATGTGCTGGCAGGGCAGGCCCTGCTGTAAACATCCTATTGTGGATCCATTTGATAAGCCCCCACCTCCCTTGACCTAGTGGATTTTTCATTAACCGGTCTCCTTGCTCAGACCTCATATAAAAACCTGTCCCAACTTTTTCACACAACACCCCAAACCTCCAAAACCGTGGGAAGGTCCGTGCCTCTGGCTGTTCAATTAGCACTCCTAGTCTGTTGATGGTAAGTCCAGCCTATTCCTTTTTCATCCATTTTCCCAACAAAGGCAAAACCAGATCATTTCCACGGGGGAGCTTTTAGAGTATTTTAGCATGTTTTGTATTGGGGACAAGTTCTGGCTATGGAATGCAGACCACCAAATGGGATCCTCAAGTGTTTGGATATGCATGCACCACTACACCAGCTATTTTAGTGTCTACAATGACACTTCTCTTTTTCTCCAGCAAGGGGTTTGCATTTTCAGTTTGTGCCGTGCCTGTTCACTCATGAAGGTGATCAATGTGACAGTTTGTGAGACAAGCAACTGGAGCACATAGTAACTTCAGACTGAAAGAGGTGCCTACAAGGTCAGACTAAAAAAAATTTTTTTGCCCTAATTTGGATTTGAATCCAGAGCTTGGCTGGTTCCCTCGTCACTGGCATTCTACTGGAGCCGTCTCAGCTTCTGCTGGAGATGAGTCTTTCAGACTTTTCTGCAGTGTGGCCTTGAAGCCTGATTCTCCAGGTTTCAGCTGCCCGTGGCTAGGAGTACAGGTGTGAGCCACCGGACCCTGGCTCTTCTTTCCGCTTTTAAAAATAAAACCTTTTAGAACTGTAGAAAAGTTAGCTAGGGTTACAGGTGTGAGCTACCGAAGTCTGGCAGGATGAGGATCAGACTTAGTCTGGAATTGTTCTTATGTGGCCTAAGTCCATCAAAGGTTTCTTCCGTTTTTAAACAACAAAATCTACTTTTTTGGGGGGAAAAAAAAGGCTACTTCACAGAGTACGAGCGTCCAAGGCAGAGGCCGGTCCCGGAGGCACAGGGTCCCCGGCTGCCCCGAGGCTCCGCCTGACATGGGCTCGGAGGAGACCCCACGACACACCTGCCGCGCCCGACCCGCAAAGCCTTCCTACCGGACAGCGCGTGCTCCCGAGACCTCGCCGCGCCTGGCGGGGAAGCCTGGGGGCGCCAGCCGGCAACGCCGGGCGGGGAGGCCTGCGGGCGCCGGCCGGCAACCACGTCTGCGCCCGACCCGCAAAGCCTACCTACCGGACAGCGCGAGCTCCCGAGACCTCGCTGCGCCTGGCGGGGAAGCCTGGGGGCGCCAGCGACGCCGGGCGGGGAGGCCTGAGGGGGCCAGCCGGCAACGGCGTCCGGCGGCAGTCCTCCGTCCGCGGCGGCCTCCGTGTCCCGGCCCGCCCCTCCGTGTGCCCCCCTCCGTGCCCCCCCCATCCCTCTGTCCCCTGCAGCGGCGCTCCCGCCCCGCCCCTCCGTCTCCGGCCGGGCCGGCCCCCACACCCCCTGGCCCCCCACCCCGCCCCTCGGCCCCTTCCCCGCTCTTCGTCCTCCCGCGCCGCCCCACGCTAGGCTCCGCTGCCCCTCCCGCCGCGTCCTCCGGCGCCCGCAGCGCCCCTCCGCCCCACCCCTCTGTTCCCCGCGCCAACCCCGCGGCCCCTCCCCTCCAGGCCACGCCCCACCACCCCTCGAGCCGCCCCGCCTATTTCCTCCCCCCCCCCCCCGCCCGCGCTACCCTCCCGCGGAGTCCTTAAGGGGCTTCCGGGTTGCGTCTCCTCCCACCTCTCGCTGTGCTGTGTTGCCGCGAGACTTCGACGCGAGTCTTAACTGCGGCTGGGAGCTCGGCGCGTTCTTTCCGCCGCGCGGCTGAGGAGGTAGCTACTGCGCCGTGTGCAGAGCGGGTGTGGGGCACGGCGCGGCTGAGGAGGTTGAGGCCCTGTGCAGAGCGGGGTGTGGGGGACCTCGCGGTGGCCGGGGGCTCGGGCTGCGGCCCGCATGGAGCTCAGCGCGCGCAGGCGGCGCGCTCGGGCAGCCTCGGCCGGGGCCCGCGTGGAGGACGAGGCGCGCCGCGGCTCCGCCCTGTCTCGGCGCCGCGCGGGACGGGCAGCGTGAGCCCTCGGTGGAGCCGTTGAGTTGGGGTTGAAGTGCGTGTGCCGCCGGTGCTCCGGGATCTAATCCTGCCGGTGTCCGGCACTGCGCCATCTAACCTGCCCTGTGCCCTCAGCTCGGTAACGAGAGGCTGCCGGCCACGCAGCCTGCGCCCGCAGCGGGCCCGCCGTGGGACCGACGCCGGGCCTGCGCGCGCCCCCGGGCCCAGGGTGCTCCAGCTATATCGGTTACATTCCTCCTGGCATTGTTTTTGTTTTTCTGTCTGTCGTGGGTCTTGAACTCTGGGCTTGGGCGCTGTCCCTCAGCTCTTCAGCTTCAGGCGAGCGCTCTACCTCCTGAGCCACTTCCGGTTTTCTGGTGGTTTATTGGAGATGAGAGTCTCAGAGACTTTGTGTCTGCCTGGCCTAGCTTTGAACTGCGATCCTCAGATCTCAGCCTCCTCAGTAGCTAGGATGGCAGGCGAAAGCCACCCGGCATCTGGCTGGGGAGGGGGATGTTTAGCCTAACTAAGCACAGCCTTGAGCAAATAAGCTGAGGGGGACAGAATCCAAGCCTTGGAACCAGCACTCACCAGAAAGGACAAAAAAAAATTAGTGTCCCGGCCATTTTTCTGTATTTGGAGTACTTTATTTTAGGACTTGTTATTATTTAGATGTCATGCCTCATGTATAAGAGAATTGTAATAGTGAAATAAGTAGTTAACACAAAGTAAGCATATCGTTTTAGTTTGTGGACAAAACAGTATCCATAAAAGCAAGGATAGTTCTGGTAAATCCCAGACCAGGAATATAAATACATAATTTCCTTGGGCATTGGAAACTCCTTTTTATCCACCAATATACATTATTGTATTAATGATTTTGTTACTGTGGCTGATGAAACTTTGAATATATGTAGAGAGTAAAAGTGAAAAGAGCCTGGAAATGCAGCATTTATTTTTCTGAGACTGGACTTGAACCCGTGACACCTCCAACCCCAGAATGCAACTAACTGGTTTTCAGAAATGAAATAGGCTCTAGATTTTAGATGATTGGGTGTGTGTTTGCATTTATTCTGTGGAGCTATATTACATTAACTGAAATTTGTAATTGTAGAAAACTTGAAGACAAATGGATTCTGCTGACTGCATGTCATCTGACAGAGCTATGGAAATTGAAAATGAAAGGTAAATGGATTTTTATGAGAGACATGACTGACTAGTCAAAATAGGGTATTTGATTACCAGGAGATAAGTTCATTGACTTAAGAAAGCACTGACTTGTTTGTATAGTTTGAGTTATTGAAAAAACATTGTATTACTGAGTAAATTACCCCAGTTTTGTCTAGTGCAGTGGTTAGGCATTGCTGTAGACCACTGGAGCATATAGTTTTCACAAAATGAAGATAGGTTTTTTTACCAGAGGTGGTGTGTCAATTTTAGATATGATGGTTAGGACTCTGGCTGATCTTGACCCCCTTCTAAAGTTTTATTGTTACTGATGTAACAATAAATACTTTTAATTTTTGGCAGTCATTTCTGGTGGTTAATTAGAGATAAGTACATGGACTTTCTTTCCCGTGCTGGCATTGAACCATGATCCTCAGATCTCAGCCTCCTTAGTAGCTAGGATTACAGGTGTGAGCCACCAGTTTCCAGCTAGGCATTTTATATATGTCTGGAAGAAATGTACATTTTGCTACATTATAATTGGTCATTCACTGTTTTTTTTTAATAGTGAGGACTCTTCATCTGGTAGCAGTTTATTTAAAACACAATGTGTTCCTTTTTCACCTAAACGGAGGCAAAAAACAGACTTTATCAGAAAATCTATTCCTACTCAATCATTTGAAAGTGTTGAAACAGATTCATCAAGTGACTCATCTATAGAACCAAGACCATTGACTTTAAAAGCCATTTTTGAAAGATTCAAGCAAAAGAAACGGAAACGTAAAAAGAAGAAATATAAACGAAAATTAGGACCAAGGGGAAGACCAAAAGGCAGAAGCACTAGAAGGTCCCACATAGATAAGAAACAAATTAAAGACAAAGGATCAAGGTTTCCATTTTTACAGACAGAGAGTGGAAAAAAAACATTGCCATGGAGGAAAATTTTAACCTTTGAGGTAGGTATTTATTTGTTGATGTGCATAGATTTAAAAATGGAGGACTGGTAATGTTCCATAGTGGTTACAGTGCTTGCCTAGCATGTATGAAGCCCCAGGTTCAACTCTTCCATACCACATAAAGAAAAGGCTAGAAGTGGCCCTTTGGCTCAAGTGGTAGGGTGCTATCCTTGATCAAAAGAAGCCCAAGGACAGGGCCCAGGCCTTGGGTTCTTACTCCCAAGGCTGGCCAAAACAAAAGATACTCAGAATTGTCCTAAGGTATCCCTGGAAGTCTGGCACTAGTGGTTCACACCTGCAACCCTAACTAGGATGAGGATTTAGGTTTCAGTCTACCTCAGGCAGAAGTCTGAAGTTAATCAGCAAAGCAAAAAGTTGGATGTGGGCTGTGCTTCTAGTGGTAGACCACCACCCTTTGGTGAAAAAGAACAAGGCCAAGAGTTCAAGCCCAATTTAATCCATACCAAAAGAAATCCACTTGGAATAGAGCCTGAAATACTTGAAAAATATTAGCATGCATTTGTTACACAAAGGGAGGTTTCACATGGCACATCCACCCCTATATACTGTTAATATCCATCAGAACCATTCCAGGGAACTATGCCCAGGCAGACAGGCACAGGAGAAAGATTATAAGGTTTATTAGAGGGGTCGTATATCCCCCACGAGAGGGAGTAATACGGCATCTGCCCCCCCATCCAGGTGGGTAGCTCTGGATCAAGTTGCATATACAAGTTGATCTAGATGGGATAGGGGGTGGCCAGCTATCCGGCAGGAACTCTAGGGCAGGGAGGAGCTCAGGTCAGCTCAGGTCTGGGTGGAGCTGTGGACTACAGTGGGGATAATGTTAACATACACAATAAAACCAATAGCACCCATTGCATCAAATCCCATTAAAACTATTTGGGCTTTTTCAACTGGTTTTATTTTCATATAGGCAGACAAACTACTATGACTGTATTGATCCTTACTTACCCCTCTTAACAGCTCTACTCGCCACAGAGCCTATTTAATATTACTGTCATGAAACATGAAATTTTTATGAAAGCAAAATTATGCTTAATTTTTGAGCAGGGTACTAGTGGCTAATTAATGCCTGTAATCATAACTACTCAGGAGGATGAGATCTAAGGATCCAGGTTCAAAGCTAGCCTGGGCAGATCAGTCTCCTTGAGACTCCAACTAACCACTCAAAACCTCAAGTGGCTTTGTGGTTCAGGTAGTAGAGGATTATCCTTGAGCAAAAGAGCTCCAGCCTGCAGGTTCTGAGTGAGGCTCCATAACCGACAACAAAAGGTGTCCATTTCCCTGCCCTTTAACCTATTGGTTGGTTGCTTTCATTGAGATCCCTTATGCTGTTTTCAGATTAGTTGCAGTATATTTTGAAAATACTCCTTTGTTTCCATCCATCCCTTTTTCAGTGATTTTGTATGATTTATCCTGTTGCCAGTCTTGCCCTTAGGCATGAAGTCAGGTCTGCCTGTGCACTGTGAGCTTTTGTTGCTTAAGCTAGTGCACTCTCATTTGTACCACTTAATGGGCTTTTTAGAGATTAAGGGAAGATGGGAGACAGCTTTACTGTTTACTGCTTTGATCTCCAGTCAGTCAAGATTGGAATTAGAGGCATGTGTCACCTAAGCCAGGATGATAAATCTGTTTTATACTAGTTTCTGTGTAAAGCACATCTCTAAGCTGAACACTTGGATTTCAGGGTGGAATCGTAGCATATTCAGTGAAAATTTAGATGTTGCATGTTAGACTAAAACAATGAACTTTAGGCTTGGGTACTGTCCATGAGCTTCAGCTCCAGGTTGGTATTCTACCACTGGAGCCACAGAGCGACACTTCATGGCTATTTTGTTAACATACGGTACTGAAGAATAAAACCCAGGGCTTTCATGCATGCTAGGTAAGCATTCTACCACTAAGGCACATTCCCAGTTCTTGTCTCTGGTTTTAAAATACAACCTGTAAATACAGGTTTTGCCTATTTGCAGTAATTCAAATGAAACCCATTCATTCAAATACTTGAATGATAATTAGTCCCTTTCTAGAACCTGTGATTTCCCCCCCCCCCAAGAGAAACAATACTGGATTCATTATAAGGAACAATGCAGAGTCCAGAAATGGGGATTGGTTAAAGTCCAGATGGTCCACAATTTATAGGTACCTATTTTACCTGATGATTATGAAGGAAAACATCTAAACTTATTACACTAAAGAACAAAATGTTTTTAACAGCAAGCTGTTGCAAGAGGATTTTTTAACCACATTGAGAAACTAAAGTATGAACACCACCTTAAGGAATCATTGAAACAAATGAATGTTGGTGATGATTTAGAAAAGGAAGATCTGGATAGTCGTAGATACAAATACTTGGATGATGATGGATCCATTTCTCCTATTGAAGAGTTGTAAGTTGAGTCATGTTGAATAACTATGCTAATAGGTTTGACCCATAGTGTTTTTAATACTCAGTAAATGCTGGAATAAGTTGTAGTTAGAATTATATTTGAGCTTGAGCTCAAATATTGGAGTGTTAAACAGAATAGTTTTTCTTTTTCCCCCATCACTAGTACTGCTTTATCAAGAGTAAATAACTGATTAACAAAGACATTTTTTAAGGTATACATCTTTTTGTTACAGAGGTGAAGAGGAGACTGTACAACTTGAACATGATTGTGATATCCAGATGGTAGTAAGTGTTTTACCTCATTTGGGGAAGTTAGGAGTTGGTACAGCAGTTTTGGTACATACCATTTAAATTTGAAAGGCTCAGTAAATTTAATGCAGGAAACAAGAAATATTTGAGATATGTGACAAAGATAATATGGACACTTAAATTTGCATTGCTGGGGATCAAACATTGTCTTAAAGCAAGCATTCTGCCACTGAGCTGTGACCTGGGCTGAAAGGATTTCTATGAACTTAAATTAGTAAAATGAGAAAATATGTAGACAGTTTGGAATTTTGCACCTGGATATAGTTTACACCCCCCCCCCCAAGAAATGGCATTAAGACACATAGATTAACTGCATAGTTATACTGAAATTTTTTTTTTATGTAGGACCACAGTTGTTTCATAATAAGTTCTAAATTCCCAAAGAAAAGGAAGGCGGATTTAGAACAAGAAAATAATGAAGTTTCATTGTCTAAGAAGAGAACTTCTAAGAACACAAAAAGGGTAAAGAGGACAGATTGGCCTGAAAAGGAGGTAAACAATATACAGCAAGAATGACTTTCAATAGGAAGGTTAAATGTGAATGTATGAACCAGTTTTGGATGAAGAATTTTTGAATCAAGAACATCCAAAGGAGAAGAATAAGAACATCTGAAGAAGTATATAAAAAGAGAACAAAATGGTTAAAAAGGAAACGCTGAGGAAAGGGTGGGGTATTGTTCTCCGAGTTATAGTCTTGCTGTTTTGTTTTTTTTGGTCCGGTGGTGGGGCCTGAACTCAGGGCTGGGCGCTGTCCCTCAGCTCTTCAGCTCAAGGCTAACACTCTACCACTTGAGCCACAGTGCCAGTTCCGGCTTTCTTTTTGCTTATGTGGTGCTGAGGAATCGAACCCAGGGCCTCATCATGCATGCAAGGCAAGCACTCTACAACTGAGCCACCTTCCCAGCCCTAGTCCTGTTTTTTTAACACACTAATTACTGATTTCAGAGCAAGGTAATCTTACAGATGTTACTGCAACATTGAAACAATTTTAATGATGAGGAAAAAAGTATTAAGTCATTTTTATCCTGCCAACTTTTGTGGTCTTTTTGAGATGGTGTGTAATAGCTCAGGCGATCCTTGAAATAACTCATCTTCATGCCTCTGTTAAAACCGTAGGTGTTATTTCAAGCTGTAAGCAGTTTATTGATGGAAGGTATCTGAATGTTTCAGATAACTTAGTTCAGTATTTCAGATTGTTACAAGAATTAGTTTTCCCATGAGTTGGTGATCTGACTGAAAGTCCAAGGAGCTAAGTTCATTCCTCGGCACCATAACGATTCCTATTCTACTAACTGTAATACCTTTGCTTTCAACTACTGTAATTAGTGTTACTAATTATGTATTGATGTATATTAGAGCACTTGTGTATGTCTTTGTTTAATTTGTAACAAAGCCTTACAGACAGGTGCAAATAGTAAATCCTCTTTTGCAACCCAGAACTCATTGCTGATATGAGATTTTGGTACATGTAAGAAGGAATATGATTACTACAACAGTTCGCAATGTGAGGCTTTAATTCACACAGGTTGCTCTGAGAATAAAGTTGATGTAAAATCAAATTTATGCTTCTGAGACTTAGTAAACATTTAAGTTTTAATGTGATAACATGAAGATGGCTTTTTTTTTAAGGCTTCTATTTTGAGAAAATGAGGTCTGGAGTTCAAGACATTTACTGTGAGTGCATCATATTTACAGTAAGTATAAGATTGACTAATGTGAGATATGCCTTGGGTTTCCTGTTCTAATGACAATTAGTTAATTTGATTTCGGTGAGGTCTATCCCGATGGAGCATCTGTGGCAACACATCGTTGGAAACGCCTCACAGAGTAAATTTGTGATGTGCTTTACTCACAGGACTATTCTCTGTCTGTGGGAAGTAACTGCAAGACACAAGACATGCATGACGTGTCTGTTTATATAAAAATAGAATTATGTAAATATACAAGTGTTTTAGTGTGTATACGATTATATACATTGAGATTATTTTGGTCACTTCCAGTTTTCTGGTGGTTAATTGGAGATGAGTCTCAAGGACTTTCCTGCCTGGGCTGGTTTTGAACCGTATTCCTCAGATCAGCCTCCTGAGTAGCTAGGATTACAGGTGTGAGCCACCAGCACCTGGCTTCAGATGTTTTCTAAGTAGGTAGAATTAAAAGCATTAAGCCATCATGCCTGGCTCATATATGTATATTTTAACTTAGGTATTAGAATGTCTCCGAAGTCTATACAATTCCTGACTGTGATATAGGTAAGTTTTATTTCCCAATAAAATCTTTTGGTAATAGCATTTTAGTTCTGATGATGAATGTAACTGTTCAACTGCTGCATGATACAGAATGAACTATAGCTTAATTCTGACAGAGCTAGATGTCTATTCATTCTAAATATGTAATACCTTTCAATTTCTGGGAAGTAGAGCGTCCTAAGCTTTTCTTTGATACTTTCTCAGGAGAAATTACTGTGCTGCCAGCTTATTCATAAGAGAATTGGGTAAGTGAAGTAATTTAACTGTGTATAGGACTTTAAAGAATTACTTTACTGCCTATGATGACTTTAAATGTTGATCCTCAGATCTCAGATCCTTGAGCAGATGTCATTATTGACATGAATCACTGCGCCCTCCTATGCTTATTTTTCCTTTTTTTTTTTTTTTTTTTTTGCCTGTTATGAGGTCAAGAGCTCAGTCTCATCCTTGTTTGGTTTGCTTGCTGGGATGGTATGCTTATCACTTGAGCCATATCCCCAGTGGGGCTTTATGATTGGAAATGGACTGCTTGGGCTGACTAAATTGCAAATGTCTGAAAGTCCTGAGGAGCCTAGGATTAAAGTGAGTCACCACAGCATAATCAAGGGTGCCATTTTTATGAATCTGCTTTTAGTGCCACAGTACAGGGCTTGAACTCAGGGTTAGTGTGCTGTTCATTATTAGCTTTGCAACTGGAGATAAACTACCATAAAAGCCAGATGAATTGGGGTCTCGGCGGCTTCTCTTGCCCAGGCTGGCTTCATACAATAGACTTAGGTATATGCTATAAGCAAGTTAGGCATGTTTTGTCTTGAATACCTAGAGTCAATAAGGAGATTAAGCTGACCAGCACACTAGCCCATACCTGCAATTTCAGAATTTCAGTAGGCAGAGACCAGAAGATGGCAGCTTGAGGCCACTCTAGAGTAAAGACCTTGTTTCAAAAAAGGGTCTCTTAGCTCAAAAAAAATTGAAGCAGCAATAACCATGACATTTGTAATGTTTCATGTGGGCAGTGCTTGGCCCTTCAGGCCTAAGGTCTTTTTAAAAAAGATTCTGGTTGTGGGGGTTGAATTCAAGGGCTTGAGTGCTGTTTCTGAGCTTTATTTTGTTCACTTGAGCCACAGCTCCAGTTCTGGCTCACAGACTTTACTCCCCAGGGTGGCTTCAAACAGCTATTCTCAACTATAAGCCTCCTGACTTAGGTAGGATTACAGGCATGAATTAAAGCCCTCTTCCAGTAGGTGATAATAACATAGTTCAATCCTATAGTAACTCTAGTGTACTTTCTGGTTATTTGGCTTGATTAGATAAGGATGGATAGTTTGTAAGATGATAATTACATTGTTGGGCTAATAATGGTGCATAAAGTCAAATTTTCTCAGCATGATGGAAGGTAAACACAGTGTAATTATAGTTGCACTGTATGGTATCTGCACTCAGCAATACTTCCTGCTGATGTGTTCAAAGGACAGTGCAATAGAAATTCAATATCTGGCATCGTTGGTTTTCTTGGCTTTGTCCATGGTAAACCTGGTAGTTCTATTGATACAGTATATACAGTTTGACAGTTCATATTGATAATACTTTGAATAAATGATCTCAGTAAATGCTTTTCTTTCTTTAGGCGGGCAGGTAGCAGTTGAATCAAGCTGTTGGACTTAAAGTGTAAGGCTATTTCTATTCCTACCTAGCTGCTCATTTCTACCCTATAACAGACTTCATGCATATGCAGAACTTGGGAGGAACTTGCACAAGGCCTCATTCCAGATAAGAATGGGCACTGTTGATCAGGGTCCAAAACTGGTCACTGAGGCTAAATTCAGACACAGGTTGTGCTTCCATCACAGTATATGCATTGCAGTGGTGACAATGAGACCTGTAACATAAGCTCTAAAGTCAAGATAAAATGAGAAATGTGTTCACTCAGTATTAATAGTAATGCAAAGAATTATTCATAACGGGCTTTCTGTAATTTCTTTCTAAGAACCCAAAATTTGATTGTGGAATGACATTTCAAGGATTTTAGGTAAGAACCTTTATCTCATTAATTAGACATGCCGGTAGCCTAATTTGTGTGATGCTATGTAAATCCACTACTGGACTAGTTAGCAATGTCATTGCAACCAAATTTGATTTTTTTTTTCACTTGACTTTTACTATTAGGAACAAAGGTTAATCATTCATGTTTACATGGCTTGCAGTGATGTATGATGTTATGATGATGGGCAAAAATGTTCAACTGCTCTGAATGAGCTGAATGAAACAGCCTTTCTGAACATCCACAGAAGGAATTTAGAACTGTTTTTAGCAGTGGTAACTTTGAGATTCAAACTTTGGAGTTGAGAGTAATATTTTTTTTATTCTTATGAGACAGGGTCTGGCTAAGGCTAGTGATGATCATGTCACATCTTTGCCCAGTGCC
Organism: Dipodomys merriami; assembly: GCF_024711535.1. Classification (NCBI taxonomy): domain Eukaryota; kingdom Metazoa; phylum Chordata; class Mammalia; order Rodentia; family Heteromyidae; genus Dipodomys; species Dipodomys merriami. The sequence goes on from NW_027205381.1 coordinate 8,993,043, forward strand.
ATATGTTAGAGACCTATGTATTGAAGAATGCAGCAAGGTTAAGGTTATTTTAAGTTTTAGCCACCTAATTTTGAAAGTCCTTTTATTCACAGATGTGTCATCAGTAATTTTGTAATAGTGCAAGAAGCCCTAAAAGATTGGTGGCAGGTAAGTGTTCTAACAGCAAAGTATTTTGTCATTTGTCTAATGGTCATTACCAAGGCTGATAGAATGCAGTTTCTAATTTGCTGTGGACATGACCATAAAAAAATTTCCCACTAGGTTTTCATTGTATAAGCTACATTGTTAGCAATCAGCCTATTGGGAACACTTTTTATTAAGCTTACTAGTTTTATTCTTCTTATGTAGACTAGCTGTGTATGTTATTTCTGAGGGGAGCTTGTAGGACATTGATGGACATTAACTGGAACCATGTACACCATTCAGGGGTTTAAAGAATGCAGCAGCTCATGCTGCACATATTTCAGTATATTTATAAAAGCAAGGGGAGAGTGTGTTGTATTTAAAGGTACCTCCTAAGCAAATCTGTACGCCTTCATCAGGCAGAGGTGACACTCATTTCTCTGGCTCATAACAATGTTCACTGTCTAATAGTACAGAAATAAATTTTTTAATATATATATATATTAATGAGTTGGTGGTAGGGCCTGAACTTTGGGCCCTCAGCTCTTTAACTTGATGCTAGCATTCTACAACTTGAGCCACTTGAGTGGTTTCTTATGTGGTGCTGAGGAATCAAAAACCCAGTGCAAGCACTCTATCACTGAGCTACCTTCCCAAGATTTTATCTTCTTAGAATTATGCTTTTCACATTGTAACTGTCTTTGGTTTCTAAATATTGTTAGGTGAGTTACTTTTCTGTGTTGTTATGCAGGGCTGATCAGTTTCAACTTTTTGTTGGTCATTTGAACATAGCAACTAGATTTTGGCCTCCTGAGCAGTGGTACGGCTGACTTGAATTGTTTGCTTCAAAAAGGTGTGTATATAACACAGAAGATACTATATGGTGGTCATTTCAAAGAGGGCTTGTTGGGTTTCCAAACCAAGAGCTCTTAACGCTGTGACCAAAGATAGAAGTTCTCCATAGGATGCGACAGTCACTCAATAGTAGTGCTATGTTTTCCAGAGGAGATATACTGTAATAAAATTGGAAAAAGCAATAATCATAAATGTTCTAGATTAACCTGTATCTACTTTTTCCTGCAGGGCTGCCTTAGATTTTAAGAGAAATCTTGAGCTTCACTTTGATGGACACTGAAAGAATCACAACACAACATGTGAAAATTATTAAATAAAAATCTATTGACTTCAAATAAAACTCCATTGTATCCTGTTTGTAGAAAGTCAGCATGTATTTTTGGTTCGAAGTTTCTCTAGTGTTTTCTGTGGAGAGAGTAAAATAAAGTTTAGTGGTTTCAGTTAGTATCCAGAATGAAATAACATGGTGGGGTGTCCTGCTCACCTTATGAAACTCTTTCGCCTTTGCTCTGTTTTGGGCATAAGCCTCCAGTTTTCCCTTTTCTTCCTTTTGCTTGACTTCAGCTAGTTGATTATATAACCTGAAAGAATTTCTATGAAGTAAATGCAAATACTGCTGAAACCTAAAATCAATAAAGCACCAACACTTGCTACCTTTTTTGCATGATGTGTTCATGATGTCTGTCTTCAGAAAGAGATATTCTAACTTTATTTACACCCTTGTGATGACCCACGTATGAATCTGAATCTGAGAAAAGAACAAAGCATTAGATGTCTTTTAGGGGGCTGAGTTTGAATGTACTGAAAAGAAATCATGGTAACTACCTGTTTCAATGTGTGAGTCTTCTTTCTGCCCCTGGTAGGATCTTTTTATAAATGATGCTGCTTGTAAACTCCCAGATACAGCTGTAATTTGGAATGTTTTCATTAAAATTGTATGGCAGTTGTAGTTTTCATGAGCTCCCATTTTCCTCTACTACTAGATGCATACCTGTAGAAGCTGCTGGTGTTGGGTAATCTGAGGTTTCTGTTGATGGCAGATATTCAGTAACCTAATTGAAAAAAAGGTTTAGAATTGCTTCTGTCACACCTTACCTTCAGGTTTTCATTACCCCTCCCCTAAGAAAATGTACCTCAAACATTGGTTTGTACACTTGGTAGCTAGGTACATGCACATAAGTATGAGGAAGGGACCGGGAGGGGACAGGAGATACTATAATCTCTGTATATCACCTCTAATTGATGAAAGTAAAACTAGGACAAAGTTGGGCTTTGCTCCAGGTACCCACATGAAATACTCCCTACCAGCAGATCCTCTAAAGGAACTGAGTCATGAGGTTACTTTTTCGTAATTTCATGGTCCACCAAATGATAAGAAGTTTACCTGAGTACAGTTTGACCCATTTTCTTCTATGGTCAAGTTTGCAAAGCTTGTCTCAGCAATACTGATGTCACTGCTGCTTACTAAAGTAAGATCTGGTTCCTCCATTATACCATGGCCAGATTCTGTCTCCTGTGCAGAAGGAGAAAAGCCTTTGGTACAAATAGACATGAATACGAAATTGTATGGAAGACCCATAGTTAAGATTCTTCTGAAAAAATACAGCTGGAAACTTAAGTGGTTATATAGGGTCAGACTAAAGAGCAGTGGCTGCTTGGTTTCATATGTACACCTCCCTCTGATGCCTGAGGAGTGGTAATTATGGCCTTTAATCCTGGCTACTAGGGAGGCTGACATCATGGCTTAAAAGGTAGCATAGGCAAGAAAGTCAAGACTCCTCCAATTAAGAGCCAGAAAGTTGGAACTAAGAATAGATAATTTCCAAAGTGAATGCCAAGAAGCAAAAATGGGTGAGGTAATAGGTGTGTGGGCACACAGATGTGTATTAAGTAAAAAAAAAATGTGGGAGAACAATTGGGGCGGGTGTGACATTGACCTTACATGCCACCTTACTTAAAGGACTGCAGAACAATTTGTACTTAAAAGAATGAGTTGCCTACACTGTAGGCACTGTTTACAGAATTGTTACCAAGCAGGCTCCATTATTTCCAGCAGGTTGAGTAAATGTACAAAGTGCAAGTACAAAGCACAGGAAAGGGATCTTGGGATAAATCTAGCAATATATATATATTTTTTTTGGTCGGTCATGGGGCTTGAACTCTGGGCCTGGGAGCTGTCCCTCAGCTCGAACTCAAGGCAAGCGCTCTACCACTTGAGCTACAGCACCACTTCCGGTTTTCTGGTGGTTTTTATTGGAGATAGGAGTCTCAGTCTCTCCTGCCTGGGCTGGCTTTGAACCTCGATCCTCAGATCTCAGCCTCCTGAGTAGCTAGGATTACAGGCGTGAGCCTCTAGCAATATTTTTTAAAAAATGTTTAAAAATTTAAGAATGAAGTTCAAGAACATTAACCATTAGACTTGTTGCTTCTAGTATTTCAAAGGAATTTAAATTATGTTAATTGGAATTCTTACCCACACTGGAATAGAGCTTTGGAATGAAAATGATCCAAAACTTATATGGGGCTCTGATTGTGCTGGTTGAGAAAGGTTTCTTAGGGCTTCTGGAGTTTCAATCTTCAGTGATTTCTCAAAATAGTTTTCAGTTGAAGTTCCCATCTCTGCTGTTCTTACATGCAATTGTGAGTCAATATCTTCAACATGGGCATTTGTAGGCAAACTACGGATTGCACTTTTATCATCTTTGAATTCTGGACTTTGTAATATTGTGACAATCTGTCTTTTGGACAGTTCTTGGAAATCCAGTCTGCCTTCACTTTCTAGTTTTATTGAACACTCACTTGAGATAGAGCCACATGGAGTGCTATGCTGTACAAGCAACTGATCGAACACGCCAGCATCAGATGAACTGTAGGTTGAACTGGAATTTCCTACACAAAGCTGAAAATGAACACTTTTCTTATTTTGTATAATTTCAGTCTGTTCAGAGGGAGACTTTTCATTTTCCATGTCTTGGGAAGAATCTCTTGCTTCAATGCTAACAATACTTGGAAGATCCGCATGCTGGCTCCCCTCCTGGGAAGAAATTTCTGGCAGAAGCTGTGGAATAGGTTCTTCAGATCCTACATTACAAAATTTAAAAAATACGTCTTATACATTCTGCAATTGATGCATAGTCCCTACAAATTTTTTTGTTGTTGGTTAAGGGGCTTGAATTCTGGGCCTGGGTGTTGTCCCTGAGCTTTTTAGCTCAAAGGCTAATGATCTACCACTTTGAGCCACAGTGCCACTTAGGTTTTCTCATGGTTAATTGGAGATAAAAGTCTCAGATTTTCCTGCCTGGGCTGGCTTTGAACTGTTATTCTAGGATCTCAGCCTCCTGAGTAGTTATGATTACAGGCATGAGTCACCAGCACTCAGCACAAGGTTTGTACAATTTTATGAGCAAAGATTGCTATAGATAAATAAGAAAGATGAGCATAATGGTTTCCAATGAATTCTACAGCTTACGTATTTGCAAGTATTTCTAAATAAAAATATATTCAACACAATGCAGATTTTCTCCCTATGGAAGTGAGTACACTTGAAATAGAATGCACGTAATGTCTCTACATGTGTATACCTAGATGTAACAAATACATAATCTGTGATAAAGATCTTGAAAGAGTTACAAGGGTTGAAGTGCAGAATCTCAATGGGAACTTTTGTACTTTTTAATGAAAATCAGTACTGTAAAAATTTAAATCAAGTATAAACATAGATACGTGTGATATGCTGCTCTTTTTTGCTTATGGCTGAAGCTCTACTACTTGAGCCACACTCTCACTTCCAGGTTTTTGCTGGTTAGGGTAAGAATCTCACAAATATGTCTGTCTGGGCTGATTCTGAACCTTGACCCTCAGATCTCAGCCTTTCCAGGTTCAAGTATGTGTGTATGTGTGTGCTTGCATGCATCTGTCACCTAATCTTGGGACTTGAACTGAGAGCCTGCCTGTCCCTGAGCTTTTATACTTTTTTGCAGCTATACTTTTTGGTGGTGGTTAACTCCAGTTAAAGAGTCTTACAGACTTTGCTGGCTGGGCTGGCTTGTAACTGCAATTCTCAGATCTCAGCCTCCTTGGTTGCTAGGATGCTAGGATAAGAGGCATGAACCACTGGTGCCCTGCTGAGAGTGTGTGTGTATTTTTTAAAAATTTTGAATAAATATACCTTTAATACTGAGGACAAATGTGCAGGCAAAGAAGTATCCAGGAATAATACCTAAGGAGAAGAGCCTGGTTCTTTTTTTGGTCGTTGGTGGGGCTTGAACTTTGGGCCTGGGTGCTGTCCCTGAGCTCTTCAGCTCAAGGTGAGCACTCTACCACTTGAGCCACAGTGCCATTTCCTAATCCCTAAGGAAATGATGAAAAGGAACTATAAAGTACTGAGTTTTAACTTTTTCTATGATGTACATACCCTCAGTGTTTTCTGCAGCAAAACTAGAAGTTGCAGTATGAGCCAAGTTAGCGTCAGGTTGCTGGCTTAGCCTTGTATTAGGAAAAGAATGTAAGTGGGTCTGCCTCAGTGCTGTAAAAGAAACTGTACTTCTGGATGATACAGTAGCATGGTGTCTTTCAGATGAGGTACCTATGGTCTGTCAGAAACAGAAAAAGCTTGAAATAGCCAAATCAACTTCATATTATTTTTAAGTGCCAATATTGAGCAATTTCAGTTAGCTTTTTAATTTTTAAACTGTTTACTTATTTTTGCCAGTCCAGGGGCTTGAACTCAGGACCTTGGCACTGTACCTGAGCTTCTTTTGCTCAAGACTAGCACTCTACTACTTGGGCCACAGTACCAGTTCTGGCTTTTTCTGTTCAAGTGGTACTGAGGAATGGAACCCGGGAATTCATGCACGCTAGGCGAGCACTCTACCACTGAGCCATATTCCAAGCCCACACCAATGCAGAGATTTTTCCATCTTGCCTCCACATCAGAACCAATTGGGAGCTTTAAAAAAGTAAATTAGTGCAGTGATTTAATTGGCCTAGGGTATAGTGTCAGTATTAGGACTTTTCTTTTTGGAGGGGGAGTCATTTGAATTTAAAGGCTCATGCTTGCTAGGCACTTGAGCCATACCCACAGTCCATTTTTTGCATTAGTTTTCAGACAGGGTCAATATTTGCTAGGAGCCAGCCATTGACTGCCATTCTTCTAACCTGAAGCCTCCTAAACAGCTGGAATTACAGATACATACAACCATACTTGGTAGGTGGTTCACATGGGATCTTGCCAAGTTACCCTTGAGCAAAAAGAGCTCAGGGACAGTGCCCAGACCCTGAGTTTAAGCCTGATGACTGACCCCCCTCCCTCCAAAAAAAAATTTTTTTTCTATAAAAGAAAACAACTTGGGCCAAGCGTCGGTGGCTCACACCTGTAATCCTAGCTACTTAGGAGGCTGAGATCTGAGAATTGCGGTTCAAAGCCAGCCTTGGCAGTTAAGTTCCATGAGATTCTTATTTCCAATAAACGACTCAAAACCCAGAAGTGGCGTTGTAGCTAAAGTGGTAGAGTGCTAATCTGGAGCTGAAGAGCTGAGAGACAGTGCCTAGGCCCAGAGGTCAAGCCCCATGACCACACACCAAAAACAAACAAACATATATATACATATATATATATATATATATGTATATATATATATATACACGTATGTATGTATGTATGTATGTACAATACAATGTGGGGCTGGGGAAAGTGGCTTAGTGGTAGATTGCTTGCCTAGCATGCGTGAAGCGCTGGGTTCAATTCCGCAGTACCCCATAAACAGAAAAGGCCAGAAGTGGTGCTGTGGCTCAAGTAGTACAGAGCTAGCCTTGAGCACAGAGAGGCTCAAGGACAGTGCCCAGGCATTGAGTTCAAGCTCCAGGACTGGCAAAAAACAACAACAACAACAAAAAACTCAACCAAAACAAAAGAACCAAACTTGTTCTTTTGCAATGGAGCATTTACTTTAATATACCTGGTAAAAGTTGCTGTTGTCTTGAGAAATCCCTGAAGGTGAGAAATCAAAATCTGTATGTGGCTTTAAGGGCTGAAAGAGCTGACGATGCAAATTTGGGAAAACAAATTCCAATTCTGGAAAGTCAAGGTCAACTGTTGGTATTTTTGAGAGAGAGAGAGAGAGAGAGAGAGAAAGATAATTTTTGTTTTCATTGTAAAGCCCAGGAAAAGAGTACAGAGACATAATCATTCAAAAAAAAAAATAGCTAACTCTAGTTCACCAAAGCCATTTCTTTTTTTTTTCCCTCCACAATCAACAGATGCTTTTAAATTAAGTCCTATTATGACTGTTTTCAGGTATAGAGAACACAAATATTCTCAGTGTCCAGAATTTTTGACAAATATAAATTTCTATTTCCAGTTCCCAAACCTTCTAAGGGGTATAGTGCTCATTACTTTTTTTTCTTTTAAATAAACTTTTCTGATCTTACACAGTTCACTTTAGGATTAATGATTTTAAAAAAGATGAAAAGGAAAGATTCACTCTGGTATGCAGAGGACTTCACAGGTCCTATCTTATTTAATCCCTAGCATCCTTTTATGGAAGATGGATTGATTTCACTTGCTCCCCTGGTCTCATGGCTAGGAAATGGTCTAACTCTGAATTGAATATAGGCCTCTCTGATTTTCTGTTGTTGTTGTTGTTGTTGGTTGTGGGGCCTGAACTCTGGGTGTGGACACTGTCCCTCAGCTCTTCAGCTCAAGGCTAGCACTCTATCACTTGAACCACAGAGACACTTTCAGCTTTTTCTGCTTATGTGGTGCTTAGGAATTGAACCCAGGGCCTCATGCATGCAAGGCAAGCACTCTACCACTGAGCCACCTTCCCAGCCCTGGCCTCTCTGATTTTTAAGCTGGAAGTGAAAAGGCTAAACATCTCATTTACCTCTTCATGTAAATCTGGTACTAAGTTCAGTACTTTTCTCACTAAATGCTCTCAATATTTTCTGTGGTATAACTGTGCTGCAGCAGACCATACACATATATGCAGCTCAAATAATACTAAAAAGGATGAAATGTGAAAAGGTAAAAATAATTTATGTAAAAGTATTCCTTTAAAATTTTACCGCACAAGTCTGTTTTTTCAGGTATCAGATTTACTTCCTTTATGCAATTGTCTGTGTTCTGCTGAGATTCTGTGTGACCAGAAGTAAATTCTTCCAATAGAGACTTATGAAGATCTGAAGAGTTCTGCTGCTGCTGAGAGGTATAAATTACTTGTGTTGAAGGAACTACAGAACTTAAAATATCTGTTTCCTCTTGTTTAATGGTAGACTCTTGTTCCTGACAGTCCAAGAATGACTCTGAAAAATGAATTTAATGAATTAATTTAAATGAATTAACACTTACTTTTAATTGCGTAAGTAGTTCATTAGAAACATTCTGGTACAGAGGCATGGCAATATACATTGCTAAGAGATGAACATTACCAAGAAATCTGTTCAGACAGATTACCAAGAGGGAAAATGTCAGACTAGCAAGTGTTTCACAAAGGATTTACAGAACATCCTGTGACTTCCAGTCATTTTTAGGATACTATATTGTCTAATATACTATTCATCACCAAAACTTTCCTTTTGGAACCTAAACTGCTTAAACTTAAACTGTTTTAAAGGAAAAGTAATGCTACTCCCAACATTATGCTCGAACTGGTCTTTCAATTTGTTTACATAGTTTGATGATGTTACCTGTGTCTATAAGGCTCAAATCTGTGTTTTCATAACTTAAAAAGCTACCAGTAGAAAGAGTCACTGAAGATGGCTCATGAGAAATATCTTGTGTTTCAGTCTAAAAATTAAAGGGAAATATTAGATATTAGACCATGATGTATCAAGCAATATCTACAAAAACTCATCAATCTCTGTAGCTGTCACTTCTGAGCTCAGGTCAAGTGTAGAAACCTTCATTGTTACAATGGTCAGTATTAAAATTTTTTCATCATTGCTCAGAAATGATTAGCTTCTCATTCATTCATTCACTCTCACAGACACACACACAGACATACACACACACACACATCTTTATTATTTTGTGGTTTTGCTTCTCAGAATTAAAGAGATCATGCATCAGGTAGACTGGTAGATCTTCTGATGCTCAGATTTGGCTATTTTCATCATTGATCTACTATAATAAAAGCAGACCTCAGATAACAGACTTCAATTTTTCAGGAAACTAGAGAATATAAACCAAAAAAACAGTAAATGTGAAGACATTACTAACCTTATTATCTGGCTGCACAACTGGCATCACATGTATGCACTCTTCTCCTTCCATAGCATAGCTTAATACTGCATGATTTTCAACATCAGATCCCTTGACCTTGACTAAAACTGATTTTGAAATTCAAAATGAGAGTAGGGTAGATTAGGGCAAATCAAATTCTCAGCAACAAGTCATCATTCTCTTCTTTCCTACAATTAAGTTTAACATTTTGGCTTTGTAAAGTTGCCTTATCTTAGACTAGAGGAAAGAAATACATTTATTCTGTTTGCCTATCTTTGTGCCAGTATGGGGGCTTGAACTCAGGGCCAAGGCATTCTTTTTTTTTTTTGTCGGTCATGGGTCCTGAGCTCTGGGCCTGGGCACTGTCCCTCAGCTCTTCAGCTCATGGCCAGCGCTCTACTACTTGAGCCACAGAGCCACTTCAGGCTTTTTCTGCTTATGTGGTGCTGAGGAATCAAACCCAGGGCCTCATGCATGCAAGGCAAGCACTCTACCTCTGAGCCATCTTCCCAGCCCCAAGGCATTCTTTATCTTTTTTTAAGTAAGGTTGATCCTCTTGAGCCATTGCTCCACTTCCAGCTTTCTGCTAGTTAACTGGAGAAAAAAAACCCACAACTAAGAAACTACTTGTCACTCTTACTCCTTGAATAAAGCACTTTAAAAATATATAACTATTAGGGGTAAACACATCTAACTAGTGGGAAATCCTTTTGTCATTGTACTGTGAAGCAAAAAGGATAACAAAAGAACAGTATAACTCAAATATGAGAAAAATGCATATGAGACACTGAAGAAAAACACCAAAGTGGGCTGGGAAGATGGCTCAGTCGTAGAATGCTTGCCTTGCATGCATGAGGCCCTGGGTTCGATTTCTCAGCACCACATAAGCAAAAAGAAAAAAGTTGGAAGTGGTGCTGTGGCTCAAGTGGTAGAGTGCTAGCCTTGAGCTGAAGAGCTGAGGGATAGCGCCCAGGCCCAGAGTTCAGGCTCCACGACCAGACCCCCTTCCCCCCAAAAAAGAAAAAAACACCAAAGTGTAATTATTAGTGATCAGACACTTATTTTACATGTTGCCCAAAGGTAAACCTAAAATATCCTGAGTTAGCCAGGTGCCAGTAGCTCATGCCTATAATCCTAGCAACTCAGGAGGCTGAGATCTGAGAATCAAGGTTAGAAGCCAGCCTAGGAAGACAAGAGATTCTATTTCTAGCTAATCAGAAAAAAGCCAAGTGGAAGAACACTAGTTGTGAGCAAAAAGAAAGTTAAGTAAAAGTAGAAGGCCCTTAATTCAAGCCACAGTACCAGCATACAAATGAGAGAGAGAGAGACAGAGACAGACAGAGACAGAGATAGAGACAGAGAGAAGGAAGGGAAGGAAGAAAGAAGAGGAGAAGGGAGGGGAGGAAGATCCTTCCAACTCAATTCTCTGAAGTTCTTTAACTGCAGTTATATGCCACTAAAACTGAGGGCCCTGTGCATGCTAAGCAATCACTTTTCACCGAACTATACCTGAAATGTTTTCTACATTCAGAGTATAGATGCTGCCATTTCTAATTAAATTTCACATACAAAAATTATACCTCTTCACCAATTATACCCAGGAGTTTTGAATTTGAGAAATTTCACTAAGACACACAACTACCTGTGGCTCTGAAAGTGAATAAAATTAAAACTAAATTTCTGTATTACCATTGCCATGATATTATGAGAGATCACATATATATATATATATTTAAATGGATGCTCTCTACATAAATGCATACACATCTACAAACCTAAGTGTGTATGTGTCTACATATTCATTTATAAAATATATATTATGCTTAATTGAGGAAAAACTAATAGCAAGTATTACTAACCTTCAAGTACTATTCTAGTTCATTTTTTCTATAATTCATGCCTTACATAGTTCATGTGAGAATATATATACACATATATATTCTTTATGTTAAAATATTGCTTTCTTACAAAAGCTAAGGGTATAGAGCTTGAAGTCAGTAATTCTATCTAAAGGGCTACTAAGAAAACAGTGGGAAGAGCTGGGCACCAGTGGCTCATGCCTGTAATCCTAGCTACTCAGGAGGCTGAGATCTGAGGATCACAGTTCAAAGCCAGGCAGGGAAGGAAAGTGTATGAGACACTTATCTCCAATTAACCACTAGAAAACTGGAAGTGGCACTGTGTCTCAAGTGGTAGAGTGCTTGCCTTGAGCTGAAGAGCTGAGGGACAGTGCCCAGGCCCAGAGTTCAAGTCCCAGGATGGGGGTGGGGGTGGGGGGAGAGTGTGAGATACTGCAGACTAGCATAAAGGGGCAGGGGGAATGGAGTTTTAGTAGCAAAACGAAGGCCTTAATAAAATACTCAAATGCAAACAAAACCATGAATAAATATTGTCTAAAACACAAAATGATCAAGAATCCCCTTCTTGCACATTAGTACAGCACCTGCTGCTGTTTACCTCACTTTATTCTTGCTAATTCATGGAAACGAATTACTTGGCTACCTACTAACAGAACTACCCTCACTTCCTGATAACACTAACACTTCCTAATAACAATACTGATAAAGAAAGTCTTGTTTGAGCTTTCCTCCAAATCATCTAATATAAGCAAAGTCATATATAGTTGTCCCTTCATGTTCAAATGTGACTGGTGGGCTGGGAAGGTGGCTCAGTGGTAGAGTGTTTGCCTTGTATGCATAAGGCCCTGGGTTCAATTCCTTAGCACCACATAAGCAGAAAAAGCTGCAAGTGGCGCTATGGCTCAAGTGGTAGAGTGCTCCCCTTGAGCTGAAGAGCTGAGGGACAGCGTCCAGGCCCAGAGTTCAGGCCCCACGACCAGCCACAAAAAATAAAAACAAAAAACAAAAAACAAATCAAAAGTGACAGATTCTATGACCCTGTAAATAGCAAGCACCTCATAAAAAGGGTATGTCATTTGGAAATCTTTACCTTACATACTTCCTCCCCCGTACTTTAATCATCTTTATATTACTTAAAATACATAATTCTTCAAAGAAAAAAGCCTGAACATATCTAGTAGCACATGCAAATTTTTTTTTGTTGTTGTTCCTTTGACAGTGCTGGGAATTGAATTCAGGGTGTTGGGCATGCTGGGTAAATGCTCTAACACTGAACTACACTCCCACCATTTTAAATTATTTTTAATCTTCAAGTGATTGAATCCACAGATACAGAAACTTTAAATGCAGAGAGATGGCTCTAAGTTTTAATACCTTTTTACTGAGGTGTTTCATGTTTGCCCTTGGTGTAAAAAACCTAAGCTCTGCTCCTGTAGTCCTTGACTACAGGACATAGATAGAACAAAAGTAAAATTCAACCTAAAAATATAAAGTTTTATTGTAAAACGTCAAAAGTTTTAATGTACTAAATTATATCTATCTATCTATCTATCTATCTATCTATCTATCTATCTATCTATCTATCTATCTACCTATCTATCTATTTTTAAACTGGAGCTTAAACTCAGGGCCTGGGCGCTGTCCCTGAGCTTTTCTTGTTCAAGGCTAGCACTCTACAACCTGAGCCACAGGTTCATTTCCTGAAGTGATATCTTTTACAGTTACTCCCAACTGCAATTTCAAAAAGACACAATTTTTTCCCTCTATAAACCCTCAAAAAGACTGTCTCTCATCTCATTCTATTAAACTATAGGTATAACTAAGATATAAATGATAGACATAACAGGCTAAAATAAAAAGAATTTAAATGAAAATTTAAGATATTTAAAAGATAGATTACAAATAGTAAAGCAGTACTAGAAATATGCCTTGTGGGGTCAGTATGCAATATTGCACACAAAAGAGCGTGGTGTATGCATGTATAAATTCAGAGTTAAGAAAATTAACAATGATTGTTAGTAGGTAGTAGGACTTATAATTATTTTTATTTGCCCAAATAATTACAAATAAACCTAAAGCAGCTCATTTAGAATACCATACAATTTAAAAAATATTTCATAATAATATATTAAATATGGACTGTTACAAGTAGTCTTTAACACAAAATCTGGGGCTGAGAATGTGGCTTAGTGATAGTGCTTGCCTAGCATGCCTGAAGCCCTGGGTTTGATTCTTCATTACCACATAAAGAGAAAAGGCTGGAAGTGGCATTATGGCCCAAGTGGTAGAGAGCTGGCCTTGAGCAAAAGAAGCTCAGGAACAGTGCCTAGGCCCTTAGTTCAAGCCCCAGGACTGACAAAAACAAAAATAACACAAAATCTATAGAGCTGCTAACCGTATCAAACTCTTACCCTTATTACTTCCTACTGGTATTTATTTAATGAAGCAATTAAAAGCAAAATTACTTGTTTTCCTAGTAAACTTCAGACATAATAATGATTATTAAAAAATCTATAATGTGTGAGTACTAACAGAAAGCAAAACCTAGTCCTTGAAACAAATAACCCTGTATTAATAACGATGGCCATTTTAGGTAAGTTGCTATGCATAGAGCACAGAGCATGCATGTGCTACCATAGTCTCATTCCTAACCGTCACTGAGGTTACTTACCACTAACAATAATTACAGTTCCAATTTCAGTCCCAGTTCCAACTTAATTCTCACCTGCTCCATCAGTGATAGCGTCACTTCTGATGTTCTCCTGCACAGACGGCTGATGACAAACAAATGCATTCTGGGCAGGTGGGCTCTTAAGGAAATTTTGTTCTCGGCTTATTGAGACTCTCATGGGGTCTCTGTCTTCAAAAATATTTAGTTTATCTGAGAAGAAAATTGATTCCTTAGATTTGTACAATGCATTAAAACAAAAATGTCAATTTAGATACAAAGGGAAAATGTAAGAACTTAAAAGCAACAAAACAATAATGGCTTATTATTCACAGACTTTTTAGTTATTGTCAGTTTTACAAGTCTTTAAGGATGCTCCTATTTCCTAACATCAGATTATACTTCATACTGACTAATCACAGGAAAGAAAAAAGCCTGGATAATCTACTAATCCCAAGTCATATTTTAAGATATACCATACATGAATAATATGTATTATGTTCAAGATACAGCCACAACTAATCTGTGATATACATCAATATACAGGCTTAGAAGGATAATTAGGAAGGCATAAGGGAAGAAGAATTCATGGAGCTCTAATGTTCCAGTTCATGACCTAGGTGATCCTTATGTGGCTGTTTCAGCTGTGGACCTGAATCCAGTGATTTATCTTGTAAGTTTATCTAAACAAAACACTGAAATAAACTAAGACTCACACACTTCTCTGAATGAGAACACAAAAAAGAACAAATGCCAAATCCCACAAAAAAGTTGGGAATTAAAGGTACCAAGTATTACAAAAAGAAGCTATTCATCTTCAGGAACGGAAAACAGGGAGTACTGCTAAGCTCACTCACTGCCTATTCCTAGCTATTCAGGAGGCTACTTGAAAATTGCAGTTTGTAATCAGCCAGAGCAGACAAATACGCAAGACTCATGTCCACTAACTTTCAAAAGGGTGGAAGTGGCTCAAGTGGTAGAGCAGCAGCTGTGAGCAAAAAAGCGGAGAGCTAGAGTCCCTGAGGTCAAGTCCGAATACTGGAAATATTGTTAAAGTAAGTCATAATTGTAAAATACAGAGAGACAGAGAGCTGTGAAATTAGTGAAAGTGGAAAAGTAACAACGGAAGAAAAAAGAATTGAGTCACATCTTAAACAGATTTAGAAGGTAGATATGAAAGACGGCAGAAGGAACAAGAATGTCAGAATATGGGATATAACAATCACTTCTGTCTGTAAATTGCTTCCCTCCTATACATAAAAAAGTGGTCACCTAATATTTCAAGGAGTCACCTAACACCACTTCTTTAATTACAAGGGTTTTTGTCCCCCCCCTTTGTCCCCCCCCCCCCCCCCGGTTGGTCATGGGGCTTGAACTCTGGGCCTGTATGCTATGCCTCAGCTCTTCATCTCAAGGCAAGCACTCTACTACTTGAGCTACAGCACCACTTAGCAGTTTTCTAATAGTTCATTCGAGATTAAGAGTTTCATGGACTTTCCAGCCAGGGCTGGCTTTGAACCATGATCCTTAGATCTCAGCATTCTGAGTAGCTAGGATTACAGGCCTGAGCCACTGGTGCCCGGCTTTAACTACAAGTTTTGTTTTGTTTTGTTTTCCAAACTACAAGTTTTAAAGACCTATCTAAGAAAAAAGTTCTTTTCTTCTCAAATGTAAAGACTAAGTCTCTTTTGATAAATTTTAGTATCTTAAAAAAACCCAGCAAAATATTAAAATATCATTTATCAAACCACTGGATACCTGGTATAGACGTCCTGCCACTTGCTGGTGATTCTATTTCTTGTATAGCACTAAGTTCATGCTGATTTAAGTTCAGTCCACATTTAACCCTGGCCACAGGTGGCTTTGAGGCTCTTTTACCCAGTTCTTTGTCTAGATGCTCACCTATCAATTCCAAGACAAAATCAGGCACAATAAAGATCTATTAGCACACTGTAAGCTTCTCTTCAACGAGCAAGCTGTAGGGGATGAAAGCAATGAGCAGAACTGCAATAAAATGCACTCATGTTACCCCTTAACTTGGCACTAGAATCTTCTGAAAGCAGCTGATCAGCATCAGCATTGCCCTTGCCTGCATGCAGGTCTTGGATATGAGGAAGCCATTCTCTGAACTGCTCCATCTTCTGTATATTAAGATAATTTTCAATCATGGGCTTACCTGTCTGAAAAGTGGACAGAGGAAAGTAGGGATGACACACCGGGGGGGTCAAGTGGGAATCCACTTATGTTAGAATCTCTACCAAACCAACATCATCCACACAACTACAATTTTATTCACAGATGAAACATGAGGTATGTTCCCAATATTGAAGTTTATCTTCCCATTAAAAGTATCATAACTATGGCCATAACAACTTATGTTTCCTCTGTACTTGGCTATTCTCTGCTTCTCATTTCTATTATTTTTTCTCTATATTAATTCCTAAGACTTAGCTTCTGCTGAACTCGATTCAAACTCAAGTTCAATGACCTCCAACAGTAATATGCACACATTCATACAGGTGAAAACACTTTCCTATGTGAAGAGCTATGAATGTCTGAGTGATCAAGCCAGTCTTTCCAAATATTCAGATGCAAGACCAGCAAGTCTAGTTCTAAATCACCCTACAAATACCTTTATAACAATTCACAGTAATGTAATTAGGAAAAAAGTGGGTGCTAGTTTTAATCACATATAAATATCAATAATGTACTTGTACTACATATAAGGAACACTCATACAAATGTCAACAATTACATAAAGGTCTGCTATGGCATAAGAAAAATTATACCAGTGAGTTACTTTTACAATTTTATCTATATTAAGCTCAAAAATCCTTTTTCCTTCCTTTCTTTTTTTCTTCTTTTGTGGCACTTCTGGGGCTTGAATTCAGGGCCTGGGAGCTGTCCCTGAGCTTCTTTTGCCACTTGAGCCACATTGCTACTTCCAGGTTTTTCTGTTTATGTGGTACTAAGGAACTGAACCCACCCCGGGCTTCATGCTTACTAGGCAAGCACTCTACTACTAAGCCACATTCTCAGACTTTTTTGGTCAGTCTTGGGGCCTGAACTGGGTGCTGTCCCTGAGCTCTTTTTGCTCAAGGCTAGAACTCTACCACTTTGAGCCTCAGCACCACTTCAGATTTTCTAATGGTTAACTGGAGTTAAAGAGTCTCATGGGTTTTGTGTTTGTTTTTGTGTTTGTATGTGCCAACACTAGGCTTGAACTCAAGGCCTTGTGCTCTTACTTGGCTTTTTCACTCAAGGTAGATACTTTACCACTTGAGTCACATATCTAACTTCAGTAAAATCCATAACAAAACTCCATTCCAAATTAGAATCTATGTTCTCACAGGAGATAGAGATGAGTGGTAGAGATCTTGCCTAGCATGCACCAACCCCTGTATTCCAGCTGAGCATAGCAGAGAAAAGAAGAGTTATAAATTTATATTCTTTTTTTTATATTCATTTAAAATTAGGCAGGTTTCAAGTAAACATTTATGAGGTACAGAAATTTTTATTTAAATTTCCCCATTGTTATGGGAGCAGATGAAAGCAGTTAAGGTAAAACTTGTCCTCAAATCACTGAAAAGCAGAGGCCTAGAATTAAAAGGGAGTAAAGTGGCTTAAATATCTGCTAAAATTTTAGGTTTTTAGGTTAAAACATACCTGATGGTCATCATGTTTCTGCAATGTTGTTTGTATATGGTCAAGTAATTCTTCCGGGGCTTTTTGGCTATAATGCAAAACTTCTCTCTGTAGATCCAACTGCTTCTCAAGACTCATGTAATTTTGCTTTAGTAAGATTGGCTGCGAATAAGTCAAAAGTCTCTCTTGAAATCCTGGTATCTCAGAATCACTCGAGGGAGCTTCATGTTCATTTTTAGATGAGTTCAATTTGTAAGTACTTGTATATTTAGCTTCTGCAAAAGGTAGCGGAATAAATGAATGCTCTAGATCCTCAGATAGAAAGGAAGAAGAAAGGGCAAGCTCCGCAGATTCAATTTTGTTAAACTGACTTTCTTTGTTTAACAGCAGCTCTTCTTCGGTGTTCTCATTATGATACACTCTCAAATCACCTTGCTGAGGCAGAAGAGGCTGTGAAGAGCTCAAAAACTTACCATGTAACATGGAGAATTCTGCATTACTGCTGTCGGTTGAGAAAGACTTTTGGGTTCCTTCAGAGCTGGCAACAGGCTGTGCTACCTGGGATGCAAATGAAGAGCTAATCTGCTCAGATGATACCCTTTTCTCCAATTTACATAATTTCTGTAAAAGCAGTTCTTCTTGAACTTCTTGGCCAAAGCGAATGACTTTCCTTTGTATATCTAACTGTTGTTGCAATGTCTTGAAATCACCATGGTGAGCTTGGATAAAATGCTCAGAAGATACTTTTGCCTCAGATTCATGTTGTCTGGGCAATGCTAACTCTTCCTGGGGTTTCTCAATAGAAGGAAAAGAACTTGTCTGTGCATGCAAGTGCTCTTGAAGTGTAATCAAATTATCCTGTTGAGGTAAAGTATGTGATAAACTTAACTGCCTATTAGGCAAAATCAGCATCTCCAAATTACTGGAGGAGGGTGTACTATCAATGTTTGTAGGACAGCATTCTTGGGTTCTTTCAGATTCAGTAAGAGGTAATGAAGCACATGGATGATGTGTTATTAAGAGTGAGGGAGAGATGCCACCCTGCTCAGGAGACACTCTTTCCTTCCAACTCTGCTGGTTCCATGAAAGCATTTCTTCCCTAGCTTCCTGTCTAGCTTGAATGATGCCTTCCCTCTGTGTAGCTAATTTTTCTTGAAGTGCCTTCAAATTATCTTGTTGAGGCTGTATACAATGTGACAGCTGTACAAGCTTGTGCTGTAACGTGGGGATCTGAAAATGTCTTGACGTTTTATTATCACTCTCTATTGAAACTGGCTCCTGGGTTAAACTAGAGTCAGCAGAAGGTAATGATGTAAATGAGTGCTGTTCTATTTGAGGTGTAAACAAAGAAAAACCAGTTTGTTCAGAAGATGTATTATCTTGAGTTTTCTGACTAAAATTTACAAACTCTTTTGGTGTGTCTATGTATTCTTGGTGGTTCTCCAAATTATCTGGTAGAGGTAGCACATGTGAAAATCTTAAAAGTCTTTCCTGGAATCTAGGAATTGCAGAATAATTTAAGGGATCTGTACTGTCACTCTTGATTGACATGAAGTCTTGCAATCTTTCAGATTTAACTACTGGTGATAGCGAAGAGGTGCCACTCTGTTCAGAAGAAATTCTTTTCAATTCAGTTTGTTTGTGTACAAATTCTTGAGATTCTTTTCTAGCTCCAAGTATTATTCTCTGTATGTGTGATTGTTTTTGGAGTGTTGTGAAATTTTCTTGCCCTGGCAAGCTATGCTGTTGGAAGCTAAGAGAAGTACCTTGAAATGCTGGGCTGATCAAATTATCAGAGGGAATTATGCTCTCCTTCTTATATAAATAATGTTTCTGAAATCTAGGCTCAGATTCAGTAGAAGATGGTGAAGTATCTATATGCTGAACTAATACTGGTGAGAATGAAAAACTCATGCGCCCAGGCTCAATGTCCCTCAAATACTTTTGTCTATGTAAAAGTATGTCCACATGAGCATTGTATCTAGCTGGAGGAGTATCTTTCTGTGTAGCCAGCTGTTCTTGGAGTGACTCTGAACTATCATGTAGAGGCAGGAAACTCGAAGATCCATCCTGAGACACTGGGATTTCAGACTGGCTTGAAAGCAACCCTTCCTCATTCTTAGATGAATGTTGTTCCTGGATTTTTCTAGATTTTGTAACAGCAAACGGTAATGAAGTAAACATATGCTGAGCTACTTGATGTGGCTGAGAAGAGGTTGCAGACTGTTCAGAACATAGTCCTCCATCCAAATCACACTGCTCACCTACAAATAAGACTTCCTGAGCTTCCCGTCTAGCCTGTAGGCTATCTTTAACAACATTCAATTCTTTGTGAGGAAATTTTAAATTATTTTGCTGTGATAACATAGGCTGTGAGTAACATATAAGACTATCTTGAAGTTGGGTCACAGGATTGCTTGAGGAAGCTAATGTAGCATTTTTGGCTACAGAAGATTCTTGGGCTCTCGATTCAGCTTTGGAATAAGCCAGTGAAGCAAATGAATCTGCTACAGTTGGGAGGAATAGAGAGAAGCCAATCTGCTCTTCCAACTCCTTCTGTTTATGCAAAAGCAATTGCTCCTGTGCTTCTTGTCTTGCCTGAAGAATATCCTTCTGGAGTTCTAACTGTTCTTGAAGAGCCTTCAAATTACCTTGCTGGGCTGTGATAGTTTCTGAGGATGTCAAAGGCTGATCATGGATCTGGCTGCCTACAGAATGGCTTATACAAACTGCACTTTTGTTTATGGTTGATAAAGGCTCCTGAATTTTTCCAGGGAGAAGAGTAAAAGAATGTTCAGGTACCAGTGGTAGGAATGAAGGAGGTTCAGTGAGCTTAGAAGACGTATTTTCACTGTCCTGTGATACTTGTTGGGAATCTAAAGTTTGAAAAGTTGTTAGCCTAAATGTTTCAGATAGTTCTCTAGCATTTTGTATTCGTGCCCTATCCGATGACAAGGTCCTTGAAAGTATTTGTGACTTATTAGGGACCAACCAGTCTGTCTGTTGTGTTTCAGTTTGAGAGAATTGCCTTACGTGTTCTTGTGAGTCTAAAGACTTATTGGCTAAAATATCTGAAGTGCTTAGTATTTCTGTAGTTTCTACCTGTCTTTGTGGAATATGACTCTGTCTTAGTGGAATGTGACTTGGTCTTAGTGACTGAATATGATCTTGTTTTAATTTGGAGGACTGTATGGGCTGCACGGGCTTGTATTTGTAGGGACTTAACTTTGGGCTCCGACTCTGATCCCAATGTTCTGATACAACAGAATCAGATACCAATGATGTGGTTGACGAAGAAGGGTACTTCCCTTTTAATATTGTTTGATATTCTAGTAACCGTTTCCTGGCAGTTTCAACAGATTGTCTGTGTAACCTATCAAAAACAAGCACAAAACAAGGTTTTTTATTTTTAAATTAAAAAAAAAAAAAGGCTTCACATTCTCAAGTATTTACATACTGAATTTAGCAAAGAGTAATCTAGGATTATATATAATCATGGCAGACAAGGAACACTCCCATTGCCCTTGGAGAAATCAAAATGCTAAGTTCTAAACAAATCCCAGTCAGATGCTTATATAAATCAAATAATTAATCTTGAAGATGTAGCCTACTGTTACACAGAAATTATTATTCTAATACCTGTTTTGCTGTAAGAGTTGCTGTTGATAGTTACGAATCATCTGCCTATGGTTATCCTCATCAGAAATGACAGTGCTTGATGCAGAAGCAATGCCGACCTAATAAAACACAAAGTTAATTAGAAGGCAAATTTCAGAAACAAATACTAAAGTTTTTTGTTTTTGCTAGTCTTGGAGCTTTAACTCAGGGTGCTGTCCCTGATCTTTTGCTCAAGGCTAGCACTCTACCATTTGAGCCACTTATGTAGCCACAGAGCCACTTCTAACTTTTTCTGAGTAGCTTATTGGAGATAAGAGTCTCACGAACTTTCCTGCCCAGGCTGGCTTCGAACCACAATCCTCAGATCATGGGATAGCTAGGATTATAGGCACACGAGCCATGGGCACCCAGCTAATACTCAAGTCAAAACAAAACAAAACAAAACAAATTGAAGTTCTATAATTATACGTTTTTATATAGGCTTTTCTTTTTCAGTCAGTCCTGGGGCTTGAACTCAGGACCTGAGTGATGTCCAAGGCTAGCACTCTACCATTTGAGCCAACATTTTTTGGTAGGAAACTGGAAATCAGAGTCTCACAGACTTTCCTGCCCAGGCTGGCTTCAAACAATGATACTCAGATCTCAGCCTCTTAAGTAGCTAGGATTAACCACTAGTGCCCAGCTTTATTTTTTAGAAAATGACTGGAAATTAGGACTGAGAATACAGCTGTTATAGAGCACTTGTCTAGGTTTGATCCCAAGCACTGCAATAATAAATAAAAATGAAATAACAAAGTGTTTCTAAAACAAACAAAAAAACCTCATGTAATCTGATCTAATGGTAATAGTTACTCAACTCTGAGTGTGAGTGTTTGTAGCCCATGAATCCCAGCACTCAGGAAGCTGAGGCAGGAGGAACACAGTTTAAAGCTACCTTGGGCAGGCTACATAGTAACCTATTTTAGAACACAACACAAAATTAAAAACATTGGCATGTCTATAAAAAGAAATGAAGTGTTCTACTTTAGTGCTAAGTCTAAGTCTAAAATCTCTGCATACACATTATAGTGTACGGTCATATCTGTTTTGGCACCATACTAAAACTGAAAAGAAAAAAAATCAAACTTATTTGTCTATACAGATAACTTTATTTAATGATCAAAACAAGCTTATTAAATGACCAAATAAATGTAAATGAAGGGCATTTTACATTTCTGAATATTACGACTGCTCATATTTCCTTTTCCTCCCCCATAGTTTGTGCTGACATTTCCTACACCCTACCTCAGGCTGCTGAGTTCTTTTTCTCTTGTCTTCTTCCAACTGAGCCCGGAAGCAATCTGTTTCTAACCTTAATTTTTGTTGTTCAATTTGTTCCAGTAATTCCAACTGCTTTTGCTTTTGCACTTCTAGATCCATTATCTAGGTAATGAGAATGTTATTGATCTGTTAACAACAAACTTATACAAAAGAAAATTTATATGCATTAAATTAAAAACAGGTTTAGGCCAAGTGTAATTGCTCACACATGATATCCTAGCTATTATAGAAGGCAGAGCTCTGGATGATCATAGTTCAAGGCCAGCAAAGATCAAAAGGACCCCATCTCAACCAATATAAAGCTGGGCATGATGGTGGACATCTGGTCTTGCAGCTACATGGAAAATGTAAATAGGAAGATTACGGTCTAGAACAGCCTAAACAAAAAGACCTTATTTGAAAAAAAAAACAATGAAGTCAGAAAAGGGCTGGGGATATAGTTCAAGTTGTAGAAAATCTGCCTACAAAGTACAGGGCCTTGAGTTAAAACCCCAGTACCACCAAAATAAAAATTAAAAAAAAAAAGGAGGAAGAAACAGGGCTCATTACCAGAAGGAGTTTTATTTATGCTACTAGTAATACCAAAGGAAGACAGGAGAGATGTGAAAAGACAAATGAGAAAAAAAGCTTAATGTGGAAGAGAAAAGAGGGAATTAGGGCATTAATGATTTGTTTTCTGGGAGGCAGGAAACCACGATTACCACTTAAGAGTCACTTCCAGAAAAGCTGCAAACACTGGGCAGCTGAACTCTGCTTATTTCTTTAATTTACATTGTTCCTAGTATGAATATTACTAAAGAAAATAAGTGTTGGGGCCTCCAGTAACTATTTGATTTCTTAGGAACAGCGGTTAAGTACCATAGCTATTTGGAAGCCAAAGGAGTAGTCTGTTTTGTTGCCTGCCAAGTGCAGGCAACAATGTAGTTCCTGGCTTTGCAAATATTTACTGAAAAAGAAAAAGGTCGTGGGGCTTGAACTCTGGGCCTGGGTGCTGATCCTGAGCTTTTCAGCTCAAGGTGAGCACTCTACCACCACTTGAGCCACAGCTCCACTTCTAGTTTTCTGATGGTTAATTGGAGGTAAGAGTCTCATGGACTTCCAAAGAGGCATGAGCTAGGCGGAAGGTTTAGCACAACAGTAGAGTGCTTGTCTAGCAAGTTTATCCCTAGCACTGCAACCCAAAATTAATTTCTTTAAAGTATTGCCTTTTAAAATCTTTTGGGGTTATATAAAGCCCATCTGGGCTGTCGGATTATGGCAAGGATTTGGTAATTCAACAAACATTTCATTGGGCACTTACTATGTATATAAGGCATTTACAAAGAGAAAGTTTCTAACTTTTAAAATTTTTTTCAAATTTTATAGTAATACAAGCATATAATACAAAGTAGACACAGTATGGGTCAAATGAATGAGCAAAGACAAAATATATTTTATCAGCTAAATGTCTGTGTAAGACAAGATAAAAAACATGATATCAAAATTAGCCAGACAGTAAGACAGATTACATGGGTTAAACAAAATCACAGTATCTAGGAAAAGAAAACGTTTAAAAATAAAACTTCATAACCTGTTTCTGCCTTGCTGCTGCTCTAACTCTGACCGCTTCTTCTTGAGGATGAAGTAGAATTGAGCTCTGAGCAACAGCTGTGCCAGGTAGAGTTTCATATAGGTCTATGAAAATGCCCAAAAGAAAAATTAGTTTCAATAACAGAATACTGACTGCAATAAATGCCCTACCATTCATTTATTACATAATCCTACTAGGAAAAATACCTCAAATACCTACCAAGTTTAATCTGAGGATGTGAAAAAAAAAGAAATACCTTTTTCCTTTCCAGTGTCTCTGTGGCGCACAAGTGGTTTATCCTCACTAGAGAATGGTCCAGACTCAATTGTCAATGTATCACTTTGGATAACTGTAATAGATTATACCACTGTTATAACCATATTATCACTGTCAAGCTTAAAGGGAGGAAAAATTAAAAACTGACATCCAGATTACCCATTCAGTCTACCTGAAGTGAACCACTTACTTAAGATCCCATCACCTTCTTGATGATCATATATATTATCTATCAAACCCAAGGATCTTATCACAATATAGAACAGAAGACTAAAATCATGAACAAGGAGAAAATAAAAGAACTGGTTTAAAATGTATGCTGACAGTTTTCAAACACAATGGAAAAGCACAGAATAGGTGAAGTATCAACAGTAACAAAGAGAAGCTAAGGAAAAGTCAGTATATCTTTGATATGTTTAAATGCAAGGATTTTTATTATTTATGAAGCCAGGACACAAAAGAAATCAACAATTTACTCTCACCACATGAAGGTAGCAGCCAGATACTCTGAGGCACTCACTCATTCACTTAACTGTTTGGCACTTAGTTACCAAGGGATCCGTGGTAAATGAGAACAGGCTTTGAGGAAATTTTTTAACAGGGTAAAGGGAGGGACAAATTCTTCATATAATTATCCTGGAAAAACTTAAGAGTTATATAACAGAATGAATGTGTTAAAGATAATATTGAGTTAGCAGGTCTGATCTGTTTTTTGGAGGAAATGACCTTGAAGCAGACACCTAATACGTACAGAAGATTCAGCAGGTAATACAAGGCCCTGTGAAAATAAAGAAGCTTGGCTCAAAGAACTGAAGGAGGAGAGCCCTCAGGTTCTGAGCTCAAGGGCAGTACTGGCAGGAAAAGAAAGGTAAAATAAAAGGTGCTGCCAGCTGAGTAGCCTGAGTAAGTGGGATACTGTGGTTCATCTCTGTAATTCCAGTTACACAGGAAACTAAAGGAGGAGGTCTGTAGTCTCTAAACAATCCCTCGTCAGAAAGCAGCCAGTTGTAAGAGACAAGAGGTGAGGTGCACCACTTCTACCTGGCTATGTTTGTGTGTGTGCATGCACACATGCATGTATGTGTGGTAAAAAGTAGAGTTGCTGGTTTGGGGCACTTTTCTTCCCCTCCACACCTGTGACAGGGTGGACAGGGTAGGAGGTGGGGAGGAGAACTAAAGATCCGTGCACATATGGTCAGGAGAGGGGAAGGATGAAGCAAGATGAGTATTGAGAAAGCTTGCTCATACAAAAGAACTCAGTTATGTATTAATAAAAGGTTCCTGTAATTACTCAGTTGGTTGCCCTCTTCTCACTAAATTCTTTCCATTAAAAGATTTCTTTGGGTCTGGGTGTGTGGCTCAATGGTAGATTGCTTGCCTAGCATGCATGAAGTCCTGTGTTCGATTCCTCAATACCACATAAACAGAAAAAGCTGGAAGTGGCACTGTGGCTTAGTGGTAGAGTACTAGCCTTGAGCAAAAGAAACTCAGGGACAGTGCCCAGGCCCTGAGTTCAAGCCCCAGACTGGCAACTCCCCCCCCCCCCCCCCGAAAAAAGAGAAAGATTTCTTCCATGTCTATGGCTATAAACAGTATTCATATGTCTGATTTCTTAAGTCATATCTCTTGATTTAAGCTATTCAACTAATTCAACCAACACTAATTGAGCACCTTTAATGAAGAGCACTAGGCTATGATAATATAGCATATCAAACATATAAACAAGGGGCTGGGAAGATGGCTCAGTGGTAGAGCGTTTGTCTTGCATGCCTGAGGCCCTGGGTTCGATTCCTCAGCACCACATAAGCAAAAAGAAAAAAGCCGGAAATGGTGCTGTGGCTCAAGTGGCAGAGTGCTAGCCTTGAGTTGAAGAGCTGAGGGACAGCGCCCAAGCCTAGAGTTCAGGCCCCACGACCGGACCCCCCCCCAAAAAAAACAAACAAACAAAAAAACAAAAACATATAAGCAAATCAAACATATACTGAATATGTCCAGGTGCCAATGGCTCATGTCTATAATCCTAACTATTCAGGGACTGAGATCTCAGGATTGCTGTTCCAGGCCAGCACAGGCAGGCATGAGACTCTTATCTCCAATAAATACTTAGAAAAAGCCAGAAGTGGAGCTGTGGCTCAATGCTAGCCTTGAGCACAAATAGGCTCTGGGATAGTGCCTAGGCCCTGAGTTCAAGCCCCAAGACTGGCAAAAAAAAGAAAAAGAAAAAGAAAAAAGAAAAAGAAAAAAGAAAGATGTGCTGGTACACACTCCTGAAGGTAAGGAGGATCATGAGTTTAAGGTTTGGCTGGTTACATACTGAGCCTCTCTCAAAAAGCACAGTAATCCTAGTTACTCAGGAGGCTAAGATCTCAGGATCTCAGTTCAAAGCCAGCCCAGCAACAAAATCAGACAGATATTTCTCTCCAATTAACCAGCATAAGGCTGGAACTTCAAGTATGGCTCAAGTGGTAGCACCCTAAGCTGTGAGTGAAAAAAAAAAAAAATCAGGAAATAAAAAGCTTGAACAGGCTGGGAAGGGAGGTGAAGGGTAAACAAAGGAGGAGGCTGCAATGCTTGGTAAGAAATGTATGCATTATCCTGCCCGTGTAATTGTAGCCCCTCTGTACAGTATGTTCTCAAATAAAATAAAATAATATTTTAAAAAAAAAAAAAAAAAAAAAAAGCTTGAACAGACAAATGGGACTTCATCAAGCACATCAAAAGAAACAATTACCAGAATGCAGACCTACCCTACAGAATGCAAGAAAATCTTTACTAACTATCAGACAAAGGATTAATATCTAGAATATACAAAGAGCTCAAATGAACTGTGTGACTTGTGGAGAGTGACAGGAGGGAGAAAATAGGAGAAAGCAAAGGATAACAATGTCCAAAAAGAAATGTACTCATTACCTGACATATAACAGTAACCCTTATACAACATCTTAATAAAATTATATTTTAAAAACATAGAAATGACCAATAAATATATGAAGAAATATTCACCATCAATGAGCCATAAAGAAAATGTACATCAAAATTATACTGAGAGCCAGACCTTGGGGGCTTATGCCTATAATTCTAGCTATTCAGGAGGCAGAGATCTGAGGATGATGGTTGAAACCCAGCCCAGGTAGGAAAATCTATGAGAGTCTTATCTCCAGTTACTCTGTCTGTGTGTGTGTGTGTGTGTGTGTGTGTGTGTGTGTGTGTGTGTGTGTGTGTGTGTGTGTGTGTGTGTGTGTGTGTGTGTGTGTGTGTGTGTGTGTGTTGTATATCTTTATACAATGCTGAAGGAGGTTCTTTCAAAGAGTCATAAGAGATCTAACATATGGTCCTGCTATGTCATTCTTGGACATACAAATACCTCCACATTCATATTTACTGTAATACTAGTACAAGAGCCAAGTTACAGAATCAACCTAGTGTCTACAAGACAGATTAAAAAATTGTGGCATATATACTTCTATAGAGTTTTTAACAAGACACAAAATAATATCATTTACACAAAAGGGCAATGATGGCTATTTCTCTCATTATGTGGAAAGGAGATCCAAGGGGAAAAAAAACCATGAACATAAATGGAGGATTGTTGGGGAAGAAGGAATTAGCAGGAAATGAAAGGGGACAGACAGCAAGGCAGAATATGATTGAAGTACATTGTATACATGTAGGAAAGGTCATAATAAACTCTCTTTTATAAAACTGCAAGGATATGGTGTCACGCACTATAGCTCAGTCAGGACCACTGATTCTGCACACACAGTATTCTGCCATTAACCTAACACTACATTACTGAATCATATTTCTCTTCTTTGTTGGAAAAAAATAAACATAAATCAAAGTGATTACTGATTGGGGGGAGAAAAAAACCCAAAACCAAACTGCAAGGATGGGCTGGGAATATGGCTTAGTCGTAGAATGCTTGCTTAGCATGCATGAAGGCCTGGGTTCGATTCCTCAGTATCACATAATCAGAAAAAGCTGGAAGGGGCACTATGGCTCAAGTGTTAGAGTGCTAGCCTTAAGCAAAAAGAAGCTCAGTGACATTGCCCAGGCCCTGAGTTCAACCCCCAGGACTGGCAAAAACAAACAACTGCAAGGATAAAAAGGGGACAAGAAGGAGTCAGAGGGATGGGAAGGTGGCTCAGTGGTAGAGTGCTTGCCTCAATCCTCAGATCTCAGCTTCTTGAGTAGCTAGGAGTACAGGTGTGAGCCACTAGCACCAACTGACCAAATTATTTTACTTCATATATCACAACAAAGACCTCCTACATTGTACAATTAATGTATACTAATAAAGGCTAGTGGGGAGCTACAAGTGTGGCTCAGGTGGTACACACATGTCAAGCAAGCAAGTGTGCCAGTGTAATAAGGTCTTGAGTTGAAACCTAAGAATTGAAAAAAAAGGTATGAGAAAAAAAAAAAAATCTGTGTGGAAGAAAAGACATGGGCTAGGCGTGGTGACTCAAACCTGTAACCTGGGGCTAAGAGCAACTTTGAAAGACTCCATCTCAGACAATGGCTGGGTGTTCTGGCACACACCTATCATCCCTGCTATGGGAGAAGTATATTGGTCCATGCTTGTTATCTCTAGCAAGATAGGAAAGCACAATTAGAAGGATGGAGGTCAGCCAAGCACAGAGACTCTACCCTGAAAATACCCAATGGAAAAGGGACTAGAGGTATGGCTTAAGTGATAGAGCACCTGCCCATCAAGGGAGAGGCCCAGAGTTCAGTACTGAAAAAAAAAAAGTATAAACAGCCTAAATGTCACAGCCACAGCCAAACAATAGGAATTTGGTTAATTTTGATTCACTGACTTCAATATGTATTCTACAGAGACTCAATAAGTTTTCATTATTTGTTTTTCTAACTTTTAACCTCTAACCTCAATGTTTCAGGAATGAGTCTATTTTTAAACAACTTAAAAAAGTTTGTGCTATCAAATAGACAAATGGAGAAAATGTTCTTTCCTCACCATCAACTGCTCCTGCTTCAATTGCTGCTGTTTTGCTCTCAGATTCACTAACAGTTGTAGTCATTTCACATTCATCTTCAGACATGGATTTAATTGTCCATAGGGATTTTTGGCTTCGAATCTTATTTAGTAATTTTTTAAAAAGAATTCTTGATGGAATTTGATGAGTCTTCACTGCCAAGGGAAAAAAAATCACTTATTTAGTACCTATTTTGTGCCAGGCAAAGAGTTTCTATCATTATACTCAGTTACTGCTATGATCCCTTACTTAAAATAAAAATACAACTTTGGGACTGGAATGTTGCTTATGGTAGAGTGCTTGCCTAGCATGCATGAAGCCCTGGGTTCGATTCCTCCATACCACATAAACAGAAAAATCTGGAAGCAGCGCTGTGGCTCAAGTGGTAGAGTGCTAGCCTTGAGCAAATGAGCTCAGGGATAGTGCCCAGGCCCTGAATTCAAGCCCCAGGACTACCAAAAAACCAAAACAAACAAACAAACAAACAAACAAAAACTCTTGTTTTCCTTAATATTACATTTTAGTAGAAATCATGCTTAAATTTGACTTTTTCAATAATATACGTGTAACACAAATTTCAAGCTTCAAAACTTAGAATGTTTCTTTTGCTTATTAAATGATTACAAACTACATATTCCTAGTCAATTTGTTGCTAAGATTAGTATCTAAAATATGCTCTACTGATTTCTATACTCATAATTCAAAAACTGCTTTGTAACTTTAAAGCAAATTAAATGCTCCCAAGTTATTCCCAATGTTACTATGTGAGGAAACGTCTCCCTTCTATTGTCATAAAGTTCCTTCAATGATCAAAAACAAAAACAAAAGCATTCTTTTATCCAGACTGATGGTGTAATGTTAAGAATCAGTACAGAGTCAATAATTTTCTTTCTTTTTTTGGGGGGGGGGGGGTTCTGGTCATGGGGCCTGAACTCTGGGCCTGGGCGCTGTCCCTCAGCTCTTCAGCTCAAGGCTAGCACTCTACCACTTGGGCCACAGCGCCACTTCTGGCTTTTTCTTTTTGCTTATGTGGTGCTGAGGAATCGAACCCAGGGCCTCATGCATGCAAGGCAAGCGCTCTACCACTGAGCCACCTTCCCAGCCCAAGTCAATAATTTTCTATGGAAACGAAAGTCGGAGTGAAACAGTGCACTGGCTAATCAAAGAATAAAATTAAGAAATCTCCATAGATGAAAACTGGGAAACTAGTTCCTTACCCACAGCTATTCATGAGGCTGTGATCTGAGGACTGTGGTTCCAAGACAGCCTAGGCAGTACAGTGTCTGATACTCTCATCTCCAAGCAAGCACCAAAAAGCTTGAAGTGGAACTGTGGCTCAAGTGCTAGAGTGCTATCCTTAAGCACAAAAGTTCAGCACTCAGGCCCTGAGATCCAGCCCCAGAATCCATACCCATCCACCCACCCTCACCCACAGGATCCACACCCACCCACAAACACAATTTGTAACTGTACTATAGACTTACAAAGTGTAGGGAACCTAAGTGCACAGATGGAGCTTAAATGAAGAGTTTCAGACTTTTCTCTGCTCAGGCTGGCTTTCAGCTCCAAAGTCTCAAATCTCAGCCTCCTGAGTAATTAGGATTACAGGCTTGAGCTACCAGCTGCTGGCAGACAACCCATTTTTAAGAAACAGATAATCAGCATTTTCCTGAGGACTGAACTCAGACATTTGTATATACTAGGCAAGAGCTCTACCACCAATTAGCATTCTGAACTTTAGTTGTCAGTATTTTAAACTGAGAATTTGGCTAAGTGCCGGTGGCTCATTCCTGTAATCCTAGCTACTCAGGAGGCAGAGTTCTGAGAATCATGGTTCAAAGCCATCTGGAGCAGAAAAGTCTGTAAGACTCTTATCTCCAATTAACCACCAGAAAACCCGAAGTGGTGCTGTTAGCCAAAAGTGGTAGAGTGTTATCCTTGAGCAGAAAAAGCTTAGGGACAGCACTTAGGCTAAGCTCAAGCCTCACGACTGACAAAAAAATAATACATAAATAAATAAAATAAAATAAAAGGCTGAATAAATGCTAGAACATGTTTTGTGTTTTTTTTGCTGGATGTGGGCTCCAACTTAGGACTTGGGCTCTGTCTCTGAGCCTCTCTGTGCTCAAATCTAGCACTGTACCACTTGAGCCACAGTGCCACTTCTAGTTTTTTGTTTATATGATACTAAGGAATCCAACCTAGGGCTTCATGTATGCTACGCAAGAACTCTACCACTAAGCCACATTCTCAGTCCTGGTAGAACATCTCTTTAAAGACACTGCTGACTTATTAAGAAAAATGAGATTCTGAAGAAGCCAAAAATGATGTTTCAGTGGGAACCCTAGAAGAAAGGCAAATGAAGCTGGGTGCTAGTGGCTCATGCCTGTAATCCTAGTTACTCAGGAGGCTGAGATCTGAGAATTGTGGTTGAAAGCCAGACAAGGCAGATATGTCTATGAGACTCTTATCTCCAATTAACCACCAGAAAACTGGAAGTGGCTCTGTGGCTCAAGTGGTAGAGTGCTAGCCTTGAGCTGAAGAGTTCAGGGACAGCTCCTAGGCCAAGTTCAAGACCCATGACTGACAAAAAAAAAAAAAAAAAAAAAAAAAAAAAAAAGACAGGTAAATACTGCAACTACATTGAATTCATGCCAGAGCCAAACATACTTGTTTGGATAGCAATGTAGGCATAGAATAAGTGGATAAGCCAAAAATAAGAGTGCCCACCTGAGGAATCTAGTAGACTTATATAAGGTTGGAATCTTAGGGTTATTACTACACAGTGTGGGGTACAGATAACAAGGAATCTGAGTGGTTTTCAACAGGCAATACTAACAGAGGTATGAGAGAAGGAAAAGAAGTCAGTCCAAAAGGACTTGGTCTTTAAGGAGGTATGGAAGTAAAAGAAAGGGGAAGTGTCAAAAAAGAATCCACTAGTGTGGTATGGGAAACTTCAGACTGTGGTACCATTATTCACTAAGATAAGGAAGATAGGAAGAAAAAGTTTCAGTAGGCAAGTGATGATGCTTATTTTTTGCTGGACACTGAAGTATCTGTGGGACTACGTGAACAGTCCAGCATGCTGGAGACAGAGATGAAGGGAAGGCGATAATGTTCATGCATTCATCATTACATAGGAAGTACCCAGTAAGAACTGGAACACAGGAGGATTTCTAAGCTTAAAAACTGCTGACCAGGGCTGGGAAGGTGGCTCAGTGGTAGAGCGCTTGCCTTGCATGCTCGAGGCCCTGGGTTCGATTCCTCAGCACCACATAAGCAAAAAAAAAAGAAAAAAGCCGGAAGTGGCGCTGTGGCTCATAGTGGTAGAGCGCTAGCCTTGAGCTGAAGAGCTGAGGGACAGCGCCCAGGCCCAGAGTTCAGGCCCCACGACAGGACCCAAAAACAAAAAACAAAAAACAAAAACAAACTGCTGACCATTCAAATGAATTCAGAATTGAGTATATAATTAATCTAAGAATCTCCAGATTATGAAAACCTGAAAATAGTAACCTTCACCTAGGCACTCTCTTCCTGTAGGATTGGTCATTCTTTGCACTTAAACCAGAACAGACCTTTCTGTTGGATAGCAGTGGATTTTTTTTTTCTTGTGAAATACTGCCATATTGGGCCTAGAAGGAGCTTTTACCATTTGTTTCAGTAGGACACATTACTGCAGCATCCGTAACTTGAAGGTTCTCAGGTTCTTCTCTATCTTCCCGTTCCATAGAAAGATCCAGTTCTTCATCGTGAATCTGGTCACTCACCATGGGCAAAGGCTCTGGCTCAAGGTGCAAAATCAGGTTTCCTCTCACCTCTTAATAATAAAAAGCATAAAATAAAGAGATGTTTCCATTCCACCATGATTAAAAAGAAGTAGGCCGTTTAAAATCTAAAATGCTAAGGACTCTTTCAAACTGAAAGCTTATTTCAAAATAAGAACTGCTTTACCATCACAGATTTATTTTTCCACTAAAATATTTAACAGGACTGTTGAAAATCTGTGGAAAACATCTTACTCCTGTCTGCACTGTACATGTCTTCAACAGCAACCTCCAGCTCTTATCCCTGTCTGCACTGTACATGTCTTCAACAGCAACCTCCAGCTCTTATCCCTGTCTGACTGTACATGTGTTCAGCAGCAACCTCCAGCTCTTACCCCTGTCTGACCATACATGTGTTCAGCAGCAACCTCCAGCTCTTACCCCTGTCTG
The DNA here is from genome assembly GCF_024711535.1 of Dipodomys merriami. Classification (NCBI taxonomy): domain Eukaryota; kingdom Metazoa; phylum Chordata; class Mammalia; order Rodentia; family Heteromyidae; genus Dipodomys; species Dipodomys merriami. The sequence goes on from NW_027205381.1 coordinate 9,026,409, forward strand.
ACTGTACATGTCTTCAGCAGCAACCGCCAGCTCTTACCCCTGTCTGCACTGTACATGTCTTCAAAAGCAACCTCCAGCTCTTATCCCTGTCTGCACTGTACATGTCTTCAACAGCAACCTCCAGCTCTTATCCCTGTCTGACTGTACATGTGTTCAGCAGCAACCTCCAGCTCTTACCCCTGTCTGCACTGTACATGTGTTCAGCAGCAACCTCCAGCTCTTACCCCTGTCTGACCATAAATGTGTTCAGCAACCTCCAGCTCTTACCCCTGTCTGCACTGTACATGTCTTCAAAAGCAACCTCCAGCTCTCTCTGCCAGTCTTCTTTCACCTCACTTCGTTTGTATGGAAGCTCAATGAGCTGCGGTGGCATCTGGGCCACCGTCTGCCTCCTGCGTGCCAAGTCCTCTTGTTGAAGCTGTTTGAGTTCTTTCAGTACTTTCTCTTGATTCTTTAGAATAAAGAAATTATTGATAGCTTTGTCAAACTTTGGATAGTAATGTTAACCAGCAAGGGAAACAAGTAGGGAAACTATGAGGAACAGGGGACCTACAGCTTCCTTTTCTCCCTTATCATTGTTCTGCACCCAAAAAATTACATTAATTAATTTAGGAATTCAACAAATATTTGCTGAATGTCAGCAAATAGGGGAGCAAACTAGGGGAAAAAAACCTCAACCCCAGCATGTAGTGGGTGAGCCCAACAGGTAGGATTTTGTTACTACTATGAGAGAGTAGCTCTGGCCAGATCATAGAGCTTCAAGCGTCTGCCAACTACTGTTCTCCTTTCTGAAGAAAGTCAGTAAGTTACTTTTAACATGAAGTTGCCATGGCTCCTACAATGTACTCCATACACAGGCAAGTACTAAGACCCAGAGTAACTCTGGCTTAACAATGATACTTCTTGTTATTCCATGTTCTTAATATTCCATCACTAATGGGGGGTCTGCATCTCTCTGTAAGCTTAGAATATAGCTAACAGGAGAGGTTAAGCACAGTGTTGTCAGGAGAAGTTAAGAAGAGAGACAGGAAGACTGCTCAGTCTGTGGAATGAGAATTTAGTAGTCAATGTGAGTGAAGTAGTAGAAGTAAAAAGGAAAAAAATACTGCAGCACAAAAGTATGGCAAGGAAGACCTGGGGTATTTAGAGAACACACACTGTTTATTACAGCTAAAGCATAAGAGTAAGGGAAGGAAAAAACCAAAATAAACCCAGGAGAGATAGATCATAGCCACACACAATGCAGAACAGACCCATCAGGAAAATAGTCAACAGGAACCACAGCAAAATGGTTCAGACAGGGAAAAGGAAGTATGCCAGTACTAAGAGTACTCCATGTTAAACAAACATTCATATGTAAGAAGCACAAAGTGTATAGTAAAGTGGAAGTGATAAAGAACCAAATGAGAATACATTTATTTACATAAATATTCAAATCATCTCAGTAAATTATCTAAGTAAGTGTACTACTATAACTCACTAAAAGGAAGCAAATAACAGTGATCATTACACCACCAACATTTACTGTGAACTTTGCACATTCCCTACAGGCTTTACAAGATCATTATCTCCTTAAAAAGCCCCTGAAAAAGTTCTCAGAAAGGCTGAATAACTTGTTTGAGATCAAATAACAATTAATAAAGAGGAGAAGTAATCCTAGCAAGTTGTAGCCACCAGCCACACAAAACTGCTATAGAAGAATTAATTCAATTTACCATTGCTTCTTATATGTATTTTTTCTATAGCTTTAAACCTTAGACTAAAGATAATTCCTTTATTTCAGTCATAATTAGTCATAATTACCCAGTTTATGAAAGCCAAAACTGTAAGGAAAATGATCATAATTTTGTTCAAGTTAATCAAATGATTTTTTTAAAAAAATAAGCATTTAATTTTCACAGAATTAAAAACTCATACCTAAGGTGAGTATTTAAAATATCCAAGTACATTAGTCAAATTCAGAAAATGAAATTATGTTTTTATTTCAAGGATAAGTTTTTAAGGATGAATTATTTTTAGGCTGTGTTTCAAGAATCAAAACAACATAAGTAAGGCCAAATTATTTTTACTCTGTTTCAAGAATCAACACAACATAAGTAAGGCCGAAACCGTAGTTCCCTGGTCTACTGGTCTACAATATTTGCTTTTTCAGAGCTCTTTGACAGCCAGGACTGTGACTTTTCTTTTGTAGGTTGTGGGGCTTAACTCAGGGCTAGGGCACTATCCCTATTGCTCAAGGCTAACACTCTACCACTTTCAACCACAGCTCCATTTCTGATTTTTGAGTGGGTAATTGAAGGGGGACTTTTCTGCCTCGGCTGGCTTCGAACTGCAATCCTTAGATCTCACCTATCTGAGTAACTAGGATTATAGGCGTGAGACACCAGTGCCCTGCTGCATTTACTTTTTAATCAATACACTGCAAAGCCAGTTGCTGTTTTGCTCAATAAACATTTAATAAATGGAATCCTTAAATTTATACAGCACATATGCACAATTAACTATATTCAGAAAGTAATTAATAGTATCAGGTTATTTTGGGATTGAAATAACCTTTAAGAAAATCATTAGTAAAATTTTAGAATAGTAATACACTGTGAGAACAGCGTAATCTAACCTAAACTTGAACTAGCAGGACAAGGGAAGTGGGAAACTTGAAATCAGATTAATCTGATATATTTAACATCCTTCCTTATCCTCCCCATTTGAGCTCATTCACTAATCAGGTCTGTAACACCACCAGTAGTAGTCACAAGTAGAAGTTGAGTCTTACCTGGGCCAAATGGATCTTTTGCATAGCTTGGAAACCCCGTGCACATGCCTTCTCAAATTGCTCCATTCTTTCTTGTGCAGCTTGCCTCTGTAGTACTTCCAATCGGGTAGCTTCTTTTTCAGCAGCCAAATGAGCATCTGGCTAGCAGTCAATCAAGAATATTTTAAATAATTTTTTCTTTAAATTGTGAGGCAAAGAATTAGCTAAAAATAAAAATAACCTTAAAAATACTTTCCTATTTATTAAAATTAAATATTAAGAGGCCCACAATTAATCAACTGCAAATTGATAAAAAAAAGGACAAAATCAGTATAGTTTTATAATTTCAAACCAAATTAAGCTTTACTCATCCAAACATATTCCTTAATATTTCTGAAGTAAAGAAATTGCTGAAAGAGGGCTGGGAAGGTGGCTCAGTGGTAGAGCGCTTGCCTTGCATGCATGAGGCCCTGGGTTCGATTCCTCAGCACCACATAAGCAAAAAGAAAAAAGCCGGAAGTGGCGCTGTGGCTCAAGCGGTAGAGTGCTAGCCTTGAGCTGAAGAGCTGAGAGACAGCGCCCAGGCCCAGAGTTCAGGCCCTATGACGGGACCAAAAAAAAAAAAAAAAATTGCTGAAAGATAGTAAAAAACCTACAACATTTAAGATTACATAGTAATTAAGGGAAACAGTTTTTGTCTTTGGTTTGCAGCCAACATTGCCTGAAACTGAAGAGGTCATAGGACATTGTGACTATCAAAAAAAGAAAGCTAGTGTATACCTGTGGCTCATGCCTATAATCCTAGCTACTCAGGAGGCTGAGATCTGAGGATCTTGGTGGCAAGAACCTCCATGAGACTCTCATCTCTAATTAACCATCAGAAAACCAGAAGTGGCACTGTGGCTCATGTGATAGAGTACTCGCCTGGAGTTGAAGAGCTCAGGGACAGCACCCAGGTTGTGAGTTTAGCCTCACAACCATCAATAACAACAAAAATCAAATGCAGCACTTTCAGCATTATCCTACATGAATGGAGAGGCAGAAAAAAAAGTCTTTCTTCATCACTCTTAAATACTGCAAAAACTGTAGATACTGAAATCATAACATTATGCAATTTTAAATAAATCTTAAGTAAGTGAAGTCTTCAATCTTAGAAGCTCATTCTATAATGATGATACTTACCTTTGGTACATTGACTTTAACACCAGCTATTAAGAAGTCAGCCAAAATATCTATTTGTTGCATTCTCTTTATTTTCCCTTTTTTCTCTTTCAGTGCTGGGGACTTAACACAGGTCCTCACATGCTAAGCAACTGGAAAGTTCTCTACACTTTGGCCATACTTCAGCCCATATTTGCTTTATTCTAAACCCCATATGAATACTACATTGATAGCTTACTTTCCTACTAGCCAAATATATAAAATATAAAAATATTAAAAAATAAAATCTATAGTAGTCATAATAACAAAAGTATCATTTGTCACTCGAAGCTGGTAATCTTTTATTTTTTTTTTGGGGGGGGGGTGCAATTCCAGGGCCTGAACTCAGGGCCTGTGTGCTGTCTCTGAACTTTTTTGTTCAAAGCTAGTGCTCTAATACTTGAGCCACTTCCGTCTTTGTGATGGTTAATTGTAGGTAAGAATCTCACAGGCTTTCCTGACCAGAAAGGAGGAAAAAAAAGGTAGGCTTCAGACCAAGATTCTTAGGTCTCAGCCTCCTGAGTAGCATGAGTCACCAGTGCCAGATGGCAATCATTTTTAAGCTATAACTTCCTCCACAGACAAGGGTGTATAAGAGGGCCATTCTTATAGATACTTTATAAAAAGCAATTCAATGATCTGCATTAAGTATTATAGTTAGGAATCAAAAACTGCTCTTCTAGGAATCTATTCTTTTAAATGATATGGATATAAATGTGCATTATTTAAAGAAGTAAACCCAAAATAATGAGTTAAATAAACCCAATGATTAATACTAAGTGACTATTAAAAATCATATTTTGAAAAATACACGTATATGTTTATATATAAAGACTAAGATTAATTCATTAAGATATTAACCAAAATATACTTTTGGTGATGTAATAATTAGCACTTATCATAGTTACCATGTACAAATCTAAAATTTTCACCACAAAGACCACTATTTACGATACAAATTTTTAAAATCAAATTTAGATAATCATAAAACCCATTATTTTGTACACTTAATGAGAGCAAGAAAATCTATTTTGAAAGAGCCAGTGAAACAGCCATTAGACACCTGACAACTCAAAAACCTATTTAAGAGGCTTTATACCTATTATGCTAGCATGGGCTTTAAGTAAAACTGTTTAAAATTTGAAATCTGGCAACATTAGACATAGAACCATGATATAACTCAATTCAGTGAACACAGAAGAAAGAAAAAGTCAATCACCTCTGATGTATCCATCTGTCTATTCACAAATGTGGACATATGATGGTAGGTAGAACTATTGGTTTTCACTGAAGAAATCTTTTTTATTTCAATGTTCTGCGAAGAATATAAAACATAGATGTTCAGATTAACAGAGTTAACATTCACTGACAGCTGGATCCTAATTGTGTTTTAATTAGTGCTATGGTTTGTCCTCTTCTAAATCTTACACTTAGTCCCCATTATGAGACATTACTGGGGGCCAGGTGGAACCTCTGGGAGGCTCTCCTTTCGGGAGCAGACTAATCCTCTCAGTGATTAACCAGTTTTTTCCAGAGCTGCTATACAAGTCAGTCTGGCACACTCCTTGATTCTGGCCATGTAACACTCCTCACCAAATGAGCTCTGCCACTGTAAAGAACAACATCAGACTGTGTCTAAGTCCCTCAACCTTGGACCATACACCAAAACCTATTTCTTTTCTCTGTAACATGCCTAGTGTATGGCCTTGTGTCATTAGTGACAGAATATGGATTGAAAATCAGCTAAGCTCATTTGAGATGAGCTAAATATCCTACAAGAAACCTTTTACTAGAGCTAAATTACTTCAAATTTTTATGGAAGTACTAGATGTCCAGTACTTCAAAACATCTTCTAGCTGTCTTTTACTTCACTTCAAATTTCAAGTTAAAGAGATGTTTTACACGCACACACATACACTCCCCCCCCCCCCCCCACCTCACACTAGGGATTAAGCTCATGGCCTCATACATGCTAGATAGTCATACTTCCTTCCTCTGAACTTCATTGCCAATGAGATTTTTCTTTTTGGTAGTACTAGGGTTTGAACTCAAGAACCTCATGCTTGGTAAGCAACTAGTCTAGACCTTCAGTCAGACATCTAGCCCCTTTTTGCTTTAGTTATTTTTTGGGTATGTCTCACATTTTTTTCCTGGGCTGCTCCCATCCAGAATCCTCCTACCTAACGCTTCCCAGGATAGCTGGGACCATAGATGTATACCATTTTGCCTCACATATTAACTGAGATAGGCTGGCTTTAATCTGTGATCCTGAGAATCTCTATCTCCAAAGTAGCTGGGATTAGAGGCATGAGTTTACTGTACTTGGCAAGGTATTGCATATGTAAATAAAAACCAGAAAAGCCCCCAGACTATTATGTTTTTTCCATACTGTTGTTATGTTATTATGTCTTTTCCATACTGAGCCATAAAAATCATAAAAATTCCACTGTAGTGCATATCAGTTTCACTTCTCAATGCTTAATGACATATTTTGTTTTGGTGTTGGGGCCCTGGCCAATTAATTTAAGTATACTAATTCAGAACAAAATAATTCTCACAAAGCTGAGACAAATTACTACTCCTACTTTCCTACATTTTGTCATAAAAGCAGATTTGGTCTATCACATTTTGCACTGGCATCTAGTTAACTCAAATAAACACAAAATCTCTTAATTACCTACTGTATGATGATACTGAAAAGTAAAATAAAATAATGGTCCCTGCCTTTAAGGAGCTCAAAGGAATGGTTCTAATAATACAACAATTTACATATAACATGATGAAAGAAATATTTACAAGGAAATGCTAATGCTTCTGCCAACTTTCTTCTGCACTAGGCTAGCCTGTCTTTTCAAGTAGGTATACAGTTTTTCTTGTAACATAGGGTCATTGTGACAATTTTTGTCCTAACTGATTTCTAAGAAAACTTGTAAAAACTGCAAAGTGTAAACACTGACACAAATTCAACACAAGCTTGGAGGAAGAAAAGTATAAGAGTGGACTGAGAATCAGATTTAGCTTTAATGTAGAAAACTGAGCAATAATTTTTTTTAAAAAAAGAAACAATAAATGGGGCTATGGCTTAAGTGGTAGGGCACTAGTCTTGATGTGAAGAGTTGAGGGACAGTACACAGGCAGGCCCAGACTTCAATCCTCACGACCGACCAAAAAAAAAGAACTAATACTAAGAAAAAGGGACAAAGGTGGTATTAACAAAAACTAATATAACCAGTAACTAGAGTATTATTGTCTGAACTGCTTTAAGAAAGTGGGGACAAACCGGCCCTCTACTAAGCCAATTAAAATCAGAATCTTTGGGATGGTGGGATGGAGCCTGGCACAAGCTTTCAGATGATAACTATCTGGCCAAAGCTGAAAATGAGTTGTAGCAACCTGCTGTACCACCAGAAAAAGGGGAAGGAAGAAATCACGAAAGAACAGAAAGAAAATGAAATTACAAAGAAGAAATTCAGAGATAATAATAATACACTAACTTATATCAGAGAAGAATGTTCCACTCCACAAAAGATCTTGGTAGTTTTTTTTTGGTACCAGCCTGGAGCTTGAACTCAGGGCCTGGGCATTATTCCTGAGCTTCTTTTGCTCAACACTAACACTTTACCATTTGAGCCAGTTTCCACTTCCAACTTCTTGGTAATTTATTATTGGAGATAAGTTTCACAAACTTTACTTCCAGGCTAGCTTCAGAAATATGATCCTCAGGGTCTCAATCTCCTGAGTAGCTAGGGTTACAGGAATGTGCCACAGGCATCTAGCCACTCAGTAACTTTTAAAGTCAATGCTTCAAAACCAAAGCAAACCAAAACAAACCAAAACCAAACCAGCCAAGCACAGTGGCTCATGCTTGTAATCCTAGTTATTCAGGATGTTGAGATCAAAGGATCTCAGTTCAAAACCATCACGGGCAGAAAAGTCCATGAATTTCTTATCTCCAATTAACTACCAAAAAGCCAGAGGTGGAGCTGTGGCTCAAGTGGCAGAGTGCTAACCTTGAGCAAAAAAGCTCAGAGACAGAGCTCAGGCCCTGAGTTCAAGCCTCTCAGGACTGCCATACATGTGCACATACAAACGTACACATATATACGCAAGCAAAAAAAAAAAAAAACAACAAAAAACAAAAAACCCCAAAAACCACCAAACGACTTCTTTATGTAATTGGAATAAAAATAAGATTTAATTCACAATTCCTAATGGCCAGTACTTCCAGAAAAATAAAGGCATAAATGGACATACTACACACACACACACACACACACTCTCTCTCTCTCTTCCCAAAACTGGGGCTGCATTTTAAAGGTTAAATTACCATCAATTCTAGGAAGGTGCTGGGGCCCATGCCTGTAATCTGAGCTACTCAGAAGGCTGAGACTTGAGCATTACAGAATATAGACAATATGCCAATATGGACAGAAAAAGACTCTATCTCCAATTAACTGGCAAAAAACCCCTGGATATATGTGGCTCAAGAGGCAGAGCAGTAGCCATGAGTGAAAAACCCAAGTAAGAACATGAGGCCATGCATTCAAGATTCAGTGTCTGTACATATCCGTGCACACCCACATATTTATACATCAAAATTATCACCAAATTGAGCAATACTAGGCAATATATGAATAAGTATTGCCTTTTTTATTATTATTATTTTTTTGGGTCTGGTCGTGGGGCCTGAATTCTAGGCCTGGGCGCTGTCCCTCAGCTCTTCAGCTCAAGGTTAGCGCTCTACCACTTGAGCCACAGCACCAGTTCCAGCTTTTTTCTTTTTGCTTATGTGGTGCTGAGGTATCGAACCCAGGGCCTCATGCATGCAAGGCAAGCACTCTAACACTGAGCCACCTTCCTAGCCCAAGTATTGCTTTTTTTTAAGTCTACATATCAGGAGTAAGATTATTACCGGTATACATTAGTTATACAAGGGATTTTTCATGGTAACATTTCCATACATGAATACAACATCCCCATATTCACCTCCTCCACTCTCCCTTATTTCCCCTTTCCAACACATCCTCCACCAGTCTCACTGTTCTACTTTCATAGATGTAAATAAGCTGTTTTAATCACTGATCCTCATTCATCTCCATGTTAGCAGATCTATGGCTCTCAGAGATTCTTTATGCCATTTTCCTATATAGTTATAATGTAGTGCACAATTATTCATCATCCATACTTAGTCTTCCCTTTGTCCTTGTCCCTCAGAAAGAATTATATTTTACGTGTATGCACATATACTCCAGATACACTCAAATGTTACTTACACAATTAAAGATTAAGTTTTGTTTTGTTTTTGTGCTAGTCTTGGGGCTTCAACTCAGGGTCTGTGCATTTGTCCCTGGGATTAGCACTCCATCCCACTTGAGCTACAATCCATTTCTGGCTTTTTAGTGATTAATTGGAAGTAGAAGTCTCATCGACTTTCTTGCCCAGGTTGGCTTTGACCCATGATCCTCAGATCTCAGCCTTCTGAGTAACTAGGATCACAAGAATGATCCACTTGTGCTCAGCTAAAGATTTAAGTTTAAACAAATGATAAACTCTAATAAAATTTAAACATCATGAATTATTATGAACTAATTCGTCTCAGAGCTCAAAGTAATTTACCTCAAAAGGAGCTGGTGGAGGAATTGGCAGGCTTGTAATTTTGGCAGATCTCTCCTTTTCCACAAGCAATGCTTCCTTCCGAGCATTTATATGCCTTAAAAAACAAGAGATCATCACTTAATCTCTCAGGTTCTATCAGAGTTAGAAACATCAAAGGCATAGACTCTAGCCTGAGCCTACCGGCTTAGCACACTATATAACAAGTCCATCCATAGTGGACATTACCAACTGGAAGAGGCCAATCTACGGAAAACTCTACCACATATTCGCAAACATCTAGTACTCTTTAGAACAGTTACAAAGTACATGTCAAGTAAGATGGGCCACTGTACAAACTGACCATCAGACACCATAACAGACTCTTCTTTTTTTTTTTTGTCAGTCATGGGGCTTGAACTCTGGGCCTGGGCGTTGTTCCTGAGCTCTTCAGCTCAAGGCAAGTGCTCTACCACTTGAGCCACAGCACCACTTCCAGTTTTCTGGTGGTTTATTGGACTCACGGACTTTCCTGCCCAGGCTGGCTTTGAACTGCAATCCTCAGATCTCAGCCTCCTGAGTAGCTAGGATTATAGGCATGAGCCACTGGTGCCTGGCTAGATTCCTCCATTTTTAAAACATGAAGAAAACCCCCAAAACAAAGAAAACCAACCTAATGACATCCACAAGGTCTACAACCTGTCCTAATGTTGTTTTTTTTTTTTAACATTTTTAAAAATTATTAGATCTTTAAGTAGTTGTACAAAGAAGTTCCCATTCTACAAAACAGTACATGAGTACAAGGTGTCTGATAACATTGTCACCCATCGAGCCTAACCCATTGTCCTAACATTCTTAATCGCATCAATTTTATTTCCCTTTTACATCAGAGACAGACAGATTTTAGATTTTGGCTACCTTACAATCTGAGTAGTTCATTTTTGCAGAACGTTCAGACTACAACATGGCAATACTCATCAGTTATCACAAGTAAACCTTTCCCCCACTGCACTGTTTTAAATGTACTTTAATAATGCAGTGGATACACTATATGACTTTTACGTAATAGGCTTACATAATATCTTTTTTGCCAGTCCTGGGGCTTGAACTCAGGGCCTGGGCTCTGTCCCCGAGCTTCTTTGCTCAAGGCTAGCATTCTACCACTTGAGCCATAGCGCCACTTCCAGCCTTTTCTGTTTATGTGGTAATGAAGAATCAAACCCAGGGCTTCAGGCATGCTAGGCAAGCACTCTACCACTGAACCACATTCCTAGCCCACACAATATCATATGTACTCTTTTTTCAACAATGTTAACTTCGGTTGAAAATAATATGGTAAAAATTACACTACCAGGTTTTCTGTTTCAGAGACATTTCTTTTTGAATTTTCTGTAATTTCAGGGCTTCTCTATGTCTCACTTCTGCTTTTTTCTTCCTTTCTGCTGCTCGCCGTGCCACAGCATCCAAATCTGGTTGCTAAAAGTACATATTACTTAAAATGTCATGTTAAACAAATGCATCTATATTTCATATCAGTATAGACATTACTTATTTTTGTCAACTCTGCCCTCATGCTACCCAGTACCTCCCAAAGCATAATAATAATAATAATAATATCACCAATCATAGGCTACAACAGAAGCAAGGACAAACAGAAGCAAGCTAACAGAGTTCAAACAAGATAACATGCTAAATATACAGTAATACTTGGGTGTCTCTCGGCCAGGGAAAAACCATTCAGTGCCACTGAAATGACCAAGGTTGGAGAAAACTGCACAGAAGTACAAAGTGTTTTTTGTGTGTGTGTGTGTGTGTGTGAGAGAGTGTGTGTGAGTGGTGTGTGTGTGCTGGTATAGAGGCTTGAACTATAGGCCTCAGCTTCTCTCGCTTGGCTTTTTTTGCTCAAGGCTGGCATTCTACCACCTGAGCCACACTTCCACTTCTGGCTGTAACTGGTGACAAGAGTCATGTTTCGTGGACTTTTCTGCCAGGGCTGGCTTCAAATTGCAATCCTCAGATCTCAGCCTCCTGATTAGCTAAAGCACAAAAGTTAATAGTGCAAAATCTTGACATCAAAGCCACAAAAATCTAATGTCAGAACCTAGGGCTATTACTAAAAAGATAGATGAAAAAATAGGCTGCTTAAAGATATTTGTTTTTTCTACTAAACATTACCACAGATTCGTCTTCCTTGGAACCAGCCTGTTTACTGTGTAACTGAGGCTAAGAAGCATACTATTTTCTAACCATAAGTGACAATAAACAAATAAAAGTCAAGGAACAGCCTTAAAAAGGGAATAAACTCTTTTGCCATTCTGTTATCAAACAGTTTTTCTACCTAAATATGAAATGTAAGTGTGTTTATGTTCACCCAGATACTCAACATATCAAGAATGGTACTAAAATTGGAAATCTAAATTGGAATCTGTCCAAAATGCTTAAGAAGTTTTGATTAAAAAAGTTATTGCTTGATTTACACAAATGGAGAAAATATGGAAGAGAAGAATGCTAATTCTAGCATCATAGGAAGAAGTATTTTACTTGATATGATTTACTAAGAAATGCACATAGTATTATTTTCAAGTTATATTAAGCAAAAGAAGTTGCCTGAGGCTGCTCAAAGAAAATTCAAAATACACAGATCTACAAACATTACACAATTATCATTTACTCTGACAAAATATCACTGCTACAACCAATGAAGTAGTCAAATAAGCTCACTCACATTTTCCTTGGCTTGCCGATGTCCCTTTCCCATCTCTCTTAAACTTGCCAAATACAATTTTTCCAAGTTTTGTATTTTCTGAGTTTGGGCTTCTTCCCATTGTGCCCTGAGCTCCTCTGCCAAACGAGTGAAGTGCTCGTTCCTCCTCTGCTTTATGTCTTCTCTTATCTGTAAGGCGATGTCCCTTTCTTGCTCTCGAACCTGGAAGATGAGTATTGAGTACAAAGCTCCCCAAGTCTCTTAATTTTGGTTTTTACACTTGACTCTAAACCCCTAGAGGAACAGGCATTACCATCTTAACAATCTATAAGAGGCTAAGATAGTAATATGAGAAAAAAAATTCAGGGCTCAGAAGAGCTCTGACAGCCAGACAAAAGCTCCATTTCTAGTGGACAACATCTCCAATTCTAGACACAATCACATCTAAAGCGTACTTCACAAAGACTCCATTCTTATTCTCCACTGCCAGAACAGGATAATAATCTATAATTTCCTGAGAAATCATCTAATAACAAAGCCAATAATCTTTCCAATATATTTTCTTCAAAGTCAATCTAAACTTCCTATTTTAATTTCTGCCAACTTCAGATCATTTAAACTGGAATTATTTTCTGGAATTATTGAGTTCACATCTACCCTCCAACTCATCTCTAATCTACTTACCATTTTTTTTCAAAATGTTCCAAACCTGGTTAATACACAAGAACCAGTGCTCTTATATAAAAAAAACACTTAAGTGAAGTATTTCATTTAAACACTCCAATGTGAAACACATTATTTGAGGAACATAAAGAAGTTAAAATAAATCCCAATAAATCATACCTGTAGCAATCTTAGTTTTCGTCTTCTTTCATAATCTTCCTTCAAAATGCAAGCTTCCTCATTAGGACTTAATCTCAGCTTTCCAGCATTCACTACTTTTCTCTTCATTTCTGTGTATTTTAAATATAAATGATCTGAAAAATATAAATGATCTGAATTGAAAGAAAATAAAAATACCTATAAAGAGATCAAATATTGAGCTGGAACTGTGGCTGAAATAGAGCTCTGGTCTAGCAAGTGTGAGGCCCTAAGTTCACTTTCCACAAAGAAAAGATTATTGGATAATTATTGAATAGGGTAGCAGAGATTAAAATAATTTAAAAAATTCATATTCATACTTATGACAGTTAAAAGGCTCACGTCTGTAATCCTAGCTTCTCAGGAGGCTGAGATCTGAGGATCTCAGTTCAAAGCCAGCTCAGGCAGGAAAGTCCGTGAGACTCTTATCTCCAATAAACCACCAGAAAACTGGAAGTGGCTCTGTGACTCAAGTGGTAGAGCACTTGAACTGAAGGACAGTGCCCAGGCCCCAAGTTCAATCCCCATGACTGACCAAACCCCCCCCCCCCAAAAAAACGGCTATGCACATACAAGTAAAATAATGGGGCGGGGGTAAAACAAGAAAGAGCCAGCTTATTTACTAATAATTATAAATCCAGCCTTTGGGATCTCAGAACAATGGTTAAAAAGAAGTAAAGAATGAAACAGAAAGGTTTGTCTCATACTATTTACCTAGATTATCTGAGACCTGACTTACTCCTGTTGGCATTTTCAGTTTACTTCATTTGAATGAAAAAGCAGAAGTCCAATGTGGCTGGCTCACATTTATAACTGTAGCTAATCAAAGGGCTGAGACAGAGGATCTCAGTATGAAGCCAACACTGGGGTTGGCAGAAAAGTCTAAGAAACTCCTTCTCCAAAATAACCTACAAAAAGCAGAAATGAAGGCTCAAGTGGTCTAGAACTCCAGCTGAACAAGCAAGCTGAGCTATATCCATCTGCTGGGTCTGTTGTAAATAATTGGAGTGCCAAGCATCACTGCATCTCATAACTGCAGCAATCCCATGGGCTTATTCTACAGCAAATTATTCTTTAATAATTACAAAGGTATCTTTATAAACCTCTATTAGGCTGGGCACCGATGGCTCATACCTGCAAGCTTAGCTATTCAAGAGGCTGAGCTCTGAAGATTGCAGTTCAAATCCAGCTTGTGTAGAAAAGTCTGTGAGAGGAAAGACACTTTTTTTTGTCAGTCATGAGGCTTGAACACAGGACCTGAGCACTGTCCCTGAGCTCTTTTGCTCAAGGCTAGCGCTCTACCACTCTAAGCCACAGCACCATTTCCAGTTTTTAAGTGGTTAGTTGGAAATAAGAATCTCATGAGGACTTTTTTCCTGGGCTGGCTTTGAAGTGTGATCCACAGATCTCAGTCTCTTGAGTAACTGGGATTATAAGCAAAAATCACTGTTCCAGGATGAAAGATTAATCATCAAAATTAGTCATCTCCAATTAATCATTAAAAAAGATGGAAGTGAAGCTGGGGCGCAAGTGTAAAAAAGATGGAAGTGAAGCTGTGGCTCAAGTGGTATTGGTTTAATCTTGAGCAAATAAGCTTAGGGACAGAGTTCAAGTCCCATGACAAGAACAAAAAACAAAAAATAAAACAATACTCACTTCTATTAGAATAATTCATTTGGATGTGGTATTTAGATGAACCAGATGTATTTCTACTTTCACACTGGGGATTTTCACTTTGAACTGTGATTTTCAGATCTCAGCCTCCTGAGTAGCTAGGATTACAGGTGTGAGCCACTGGTGCTGGCATCATGACTTTATCTTAAGTCTCTTTCTCAGGCCTCTTTACTATGACAAGCTATACTCCTGCACACTTCAATCTTTGAAAGTAGCTGAAGCCTGCCACTTCCATGATGCAGTCTTCTAGTAAATGCTGCTCTGCTCATCCATTCTTGCCCTATCCAGGTATAATGCATATTACCTTCTACTGTTGTCTTGGTATTACTTCTTCTAGTTTTTGATCCATTTTCCTTTTGTAGATATATTCTTAATAATTAAAAGATGGTGGCTGTCATTCAAAAAAAATTTTACACATGTAACCTCAGCACTCAGGAGGCAGGCAGAAGGATTCTGAGTTCAAGGCCAACCTGATATATATAGCAAAACCTCTCAAAAAACAACACAAGGGCTGGGAAGATGGCTCAGTGGTAGAGTGCTTGCCTTGTATGCATGAGGCCCTGGGTTTGATTCCTCAGCACCATATAAACAGAAAAGGTTGGGAGTGGTGCTGTGGCTCAAGTGGCAGAATGCTAGCCTTGAGCTGAAGAGCTGAGAGACAGGGCCCAGGCTCAGAGTCAAGCACCACGACTGACCAGAAAAAAATAAAAAGCAACCCCTCCTCTCTCCCAAAAAGCTGGAAAGTAGCTCAGTGGTAGAGAATGTGCTTAGCATGTGTGATACCCTGGTTTCCAAAGCTGACACAAAATAAAATATTAAACTAAAACTAATATTAATTACCGTTAACATTATGTCTATCTTTGGTGCTCAGCTCCATCCATACCTGAGCTCCTCCCAGCCCTGGAATTCCCGCCCTACAGCTGGCCACTCCCTCTCCACCTAGACCTACCTGAGCATGCACCTACCTCACTCTCCCCACCTCCCCCACCTGCCATGTACTCCAGCTCCTGGGAAATATGGTCCCTCTAATAAACCTTGTAATTAACGTTCTCGTATGCCTGCTTGCCTCTGGGTGGTTCCAGGATGGATGTGAAGGAGCCTTTCATTTGGTGCCAAAACCGAGGATAAGTTCCCTGGTGGATTTGCTCCCTGCTCCACTTCGGGTGAGGTCCAACCAGCTGCCCAGGGACCTAACCTGCAATCCTACACTCCAGCCAGAGTTGGACCACGTAGGTAATTTTCTTCTGGCCAAGCCCTCTACCTGCTGCCCATCCAACACCAGCTAATTAAGTCCTACCCCAAGGTAAGTGACCAGTTGACCAGAGATCTGGGTTTCCAATTTCTGTATTTCTATAGTAAGGCCACTTGGGCCTTGGTGGGCTACTAAGCCCTGCTCTGAGCAAAATGTTGGCCAAGTGCCCAGAACTCACCGCAAGGGCCCCAATGATCTGAGAACTGTGGTTTGAAACCAGCCCAGGCAGAGAAAGGTCCCTGTGAGACTGTCATCTCTAATCTGCCAGCAGAGTACTGAAAAGTAGAGTTGCTTTAGAATTCAAAGTGGCAGAGTGCTAGCCTTGACCTGGAGAGCTGAGGGATAGCACTCAAACGCTGAGTTCAAGTCCAGCAACCGACCAAGGAGAATGCCAAAGATGCATTTATCCCAGCCTGGAGAAAGGCACTCTGGGGACCCCGGCAATGTTTCAACATCCAGAGGCAATTACAAACAACCACATGGACAGCAAAAATGGTGTCAGATCCTGGAGTCACTTGTGCTTGGCCCTTCAAAAGCTGATCAGAGCCAGGAGGTCATGGGAAGATAAGTTTGTAAGCATGCTTTCCTAATGCCCATATCTGTCTAACTGGGCAAGAACTTGCCAGTCATCTGTGATAGTGGGTAGTAAACGCTAAGGTTGTAAAATGTGAGGGATAATTTAAATCCCAACCCCCCTGTATCTGCTCAAAGTCCTAAATGGCAGTGACTTGAACTGGCACCAGCCATATAAATTCATCTGCCAAGGAAAGAAAGTTTGTAGACCTGAGGTTAGGTCCCTGTTGAGATCTGTCTAAAGGCCTACACAGGTAGGCATTCTTGGTGTCACTAGAGATCAGGTTCCTCAACCATCCAGAAAAATGCTTCTGCAAACCATAGTGCTAAACAGCCTATGCTACTATAGCCCAAGAAAAGGTCTGTACATCTGTTAAAAATTAACTGTTGAATATAAGCCATTTTAAACAGGCTGCCCAGGGGCAATGGGCAGTACTTAGAATGCCAATCAGTTGCAGTTTAAAAATATCTACTGCGATGTTATTACAAGTAATTATGGCAAGTTATGGCAAGTAATTGTTAGTCAAACTGTTAACAAGTTATAGGTAACCTCTATCTCCATTGATCTCCTTGTTGTTTTAACTGGCAATAAAAAGGGCTTTTGTGACAAAGACTCCTTTTGCCACAGTTCAAAGCCAGCCCACGCACAACTCCATCTCCTGACTAATTAGTAAAGAGCCAGGCTGGAAGCTGGCTCAAGAGACTCTCACCTCCAAGTATCCAGCTGCATGTTGAAAACGGTATTGTAATTCTTAAGTTGTAGAGCATTAGCCTGGAGTAGAAGTGCTCAGGGACAGCCTTGAGTGCACACCCTGTGAATGCCAGCTGGGACAAGCTATCCCAACAACGAATGCTGAGGAACCCCCCCCCCCCCCCCAGGACAAAGTCAGTCCTGACAATGGAAAATGGAGAGGAATAAGAGATGACATCCTAAATGGAGTCACTTTACACTTGCCCTTTTAATCAGAGCCAGGAGATCAAGAAAAATAGTTGCTTGCTCACCTAATGTCCATGCCTGTCTACTTTCTAACTGGACAGAAAATTACTGTCTTGCCTTTGTTACCTGCTATTTGTATTTACAGTAGCCTCTGCCTGGTACTCCCAACCAGCCCATTATGCTCTCCCCTACCCAGGTGCCAAGAATACCCTAGACACCCCCTTCCTGCCCTGAGTCCAGTTATTCCTCCTTTCTTGTAATAAGCCACAACTGGGCTTATACTCCAAATGGAATGCTTCTGGCCCATGGCCAATGGGTGTTCTCCTATATCATTTATGTTAACTGACCTTGTTACCTTGTCAGCTTTTTGTCTGACCTTTCAAAAGTTTCTTTTAACAGGATAACATCCCCCATCCAGGGCACCACCTGGGAACAAGTCAAGGCCATCCTGTTACTATAGGCAACTGGAAACATCACTTATATTGCCCTGCCTTGCCCAGCACAGACCCAGACTCTAAAGACCCCCAGCTCTAGGGGACTCCTTGATACTCCCAGGCTAGCAGGAAGAAGCCAAAAGAACCCATGATACCCACTGGCTCTGGTATCTTTAAATATCTCTGCTACCTCCTCCTCAAGTTACTGTAATCCCAAAGCAGGAAAAGTCTTACTCCCCCCTCCAAGGATGCCAGGAGTCAGGTACCATGCTGTATCTCTAATCTGAGACAGAAAAGGCAATTTCAGGTCTTTGATAGCCCCTTCTGGAAATAAATCCTTTCATGGCATATTTCTCTCTTGGGCTACTAACAGCAATTTTTGCCTTTTATTAATTGTGTCTTGCATTTTAGATAACTATTGTCATGGAGAAGATGAGGACCTTTACCAACCAAACTGTCAGGCAAAATGGCTCTTGGACAGTGCTCGGCTGAGCAATGAAGCAGGGACCCCTGACTACTTCACCCCTTTACAGCAGGAAGTAGCTCCAGAAGAAATGATCTCTACCCATTACCTCCCCCCACACCCATGGCCTGGTACCCCTATTTTTATTAAACAACAAAATGGGGAAATGTTAGCATTATGCTAATCTTTGGTTCTCAGCTCCACCCATACCTGAGCTCCTCCCAGGCCCTACAGCTGGCTCCACCCAGACCCACCTGAGCATGCACCTACATGTCCTCCCCCCCAAAACTACCTGCCATGTGCTTCCGCTCCTGGGAATTATGGCCCCTCTAATAAACCTTATAATTAACTTTCTTATGTGCCTGCTTGCCTCGGGGTGGTCCCCTGGGATGGATGTGAAGGATCCTTTCAATTACAATAATTAATAACATTTTCACATACTATAAATGCACATTGTGTTCAATTAGGCACAAACAGAATATGACCTAGGGTGACCTAACGTGGGCCAATACTTTTCCAGTGAATTCTCCATCTCAGTGTAACTTCAATGAAGACACAGATGACCTTATATACCATTTTATGCCTGTGAACTTGCTCCATGAAGCAATTACATAGGTGCTTAGTTTTGGACGACACATTCAGTGTCTTAATTCACTTAAAGTATCACTATTTCAACAGGATTATGATGTTTGTATTTAAAAACTGTTCCAATGAGTCATACTGATGTGATATTGGTAAAATGAATTGGTAAAGGCTTTGGTAACAGTACTTAAGGTGTCAGTTATTTGTCTTCATATTATACATGAAAGAAATAAAGGCCTCTGTGTTAATGGACCTGCCCTCTTGGCAGAGCCAAGAGAAGAATTTGCTTGCCTCATGTGAAATGGCTCTTTGCTTTCTACCATGCTAAAACCTGGGGTAAAAAAAATATTTAATTTTTTGCCTAGACCAGTCTAGGAAGCAAAGTCTGTTGAGTTCTTACAGTCAATAAACTACCAAAAAGTCACTTGCGCTGTGACCCAAGTGGTAGAGTGCCAGCCTTGAGTGAAAAAAAGTAAGAGGCAGTGTCCAGGCACCAAATTCAAGCCCTAGTAGCAGAACAACAACAACAACAAAATAGAGGGTTGTGGCTTAAGTGGTAAAGAACTTGCCTAACAAGTTCAGGTCCTCCAGTACTGGAAAAAAAATTTTTTTTAAAATACTGCACAAAGTCATAATATACTTATCAGGAGGTATGTGATGTCTGTATGATGATGTAAGTTTTGATAGGTTAGTTAAGACAATGCCTTACCAGGCTTCTCTACTATAATTATTTCTTCCCCTAGTAATTGATGGATAGATAGTACCGGCCTTATAAAGTCATATTTCTCATCTCTTTTGCCCATTGTTTATTTTTATCAACCACTGAAAATTGTGCAAACCAGTCACTGTATCAAGTGTTATTTTCTATTTCCATTACTCCTTTCTATACATATCAATTATTCTTACTGCTGGTGCTACTTCCTTAAGTTGCTCATTTATGAGGAAATTACTTAGTAAGAAATTACTTGCTGCTGTCAAAATTAAAATTCTACTTACCTTGCAAAATTTCATCTAGAAGATTTCTGACACGTGGTAATCACAAAACACTAAACTCAGACAAGGTGGACTAATTAACCAACCTTGCCCACTAATTAGCAGGCACTAGCCAAGTCACTTAATCTTGTTGGTATGGCTTTCTTAAGCTCTATCAGGGGAGTGCTATCTGCCACAGCGGGTTAAACGAACGACTGAGACTTAATGAGCCTAAGACTGCCTCACACTAATGTTAGGCTCATGGTTGCCGTTCCAGAGGCTGAGTGACAGGATGTGCATGTATAATTACATACTGTGTATGTCTATAACCAAAGGGATTAAAGGTCGCTCTTTGCAAAACATGACTTTACGCAGCGCTCTTAAAGGACCACCGCACTGAGGCGGGAAGCCTGGAGGCGGGGGCAGGGGAGAGGCCAGGCGTCCGTCCGGGCGTCCGGACCCCGCGCTCCCGCCGTCCGTCCGTCCGTCCGTCCGTCTGGGCGTCCGGACCCCGCGCTCCCGCAGTCCGTCCGGGCGTTCGGACCCCGCGCTCCCGCCGTCCGTCCGGACCCCGCGCCCCCACCCCCACCCCCCGGCCGCCGTCCAGCCGCAACCGAGCCCGCGGGCGGCCAGGGCCGAGGCTCCGTGGGCGGGCGGCGGCAGCACTCACCCGGGCAGCAGGCGGGCTCCCGCAGCAGTCCGCACCGCTCAGCTTCCCGGCAGCCGTTTGCGTATCTAAGGGGCGGCCATCGCTCGGCCCTCGTCACTTCCGCCATTCAAACGCCCGCCAATGGCGGGACCAGCCGCGGGAACTCGCTCGGTTCGCAGTCCTGAGGCCGCCCGGAAGTGCGCGGCGGCCCGGTGCGCGCCTGGGCGCGCGTGCGTGCGCGCGCACGCAGCCTTACGTAGCGGCCCTTTATTCCTTTCACAGGCCGGGATCGGGAACGCGCTCGGCCCCTTCTTTGCCGGTCTTGGTGCTTGAGCCCGGGGCCTGGCTCCGTGCTAGCTCTCCACGGGTGAGCACAGCTCTCCTTTGCTGGTTAGTTGGGGACAAGAGTGTCATGAACTTTCCCGCCCGGGCTGACCTCCAGCCGCGATCCTTCCATCTCGGCCTCCCCAGGACCGAGCTGACCGCGCGAGCCGCCAGCTCGCCGTGGCGGCCGGCGCCCTTGTGACGGGCTCGGGGCGTGACCCGGACGTCCTCGGGTGGAAGCGGTGGCTGGTGTGCGGCGGTTCCCAGGAAGGCCCCGGCACCCCGCAGGCACTGCGGCTCAGGGCCCGGCGCTGGCACACATCACAGACTGACCCGGGCAGAACCCGCCCGAGGATGGCGTGGTACTCACTACTGGTAAACGCCTTATAATCCTAATGTTCTTCAGTCTACGGGGTTAGACATACCCGGAGTCAAAGGACCAGAAAGCGAGAGGGGGGAGTGAGAAGTTGGCGACAGGATCACTTTGTGATCCTGCCTTGTGGACATGTTAGAGGAAAGTGGGAAAACTGGTGGAACTCTTCAGGAAGTTAAGGAGGAACAACGAAAACAGAAGTGGATTGATCAGGCCAAAGAAGCCAAATACCAGGAATTGGTGATTACCTGGTTTTGAGAGATGGAGAGAAATCCAAGATGACAACCAGATTCTAGATTTGATGACAGGAGATGGGGATAACATTCCGTAGAACAGGGTGGAAAACAGCAGGTTTGAAAGGAGAAAGGAATGAGTTCAGCCTTGAATACATCCAAGTCGAGCTGCTTATGGGATATCTACACAGAGCAATGAATTCCAGAAATATTTAGGTTGCAAAAGTAGCTGTGCTTGCATCTGAGATCGAGGGGAGAGTGGAGTTGGGCGTGGTGGCACCTGCCTATAGTTCCAGCACTCTGTAGGTGGGAGGAGTGGACGTTTGAGGGCAGCCTGAGCTGCTCTTGTTTCAAAAAGAAGGAAGGGAAGAGATTAAAGGAAGGAAGGAAAGAAAGAAAAAGAGTCAAAACAGTAGCTAAGTGAATATGGTGATGATCTAAACTCTGCATATTTTGAACTTTACGTGGAACCATTGAGTTTTGTGCAATAAATGTACCAGGAGACAAACCACAGAAAGAACTGGACTAAGAATATCAGGTGTTGGTGTACCAAGTTGTACAAGTGGGTGAGAGCACTTCAGGAGAATTTGCCGAGTGAGAGAAGCAACATGCTAAAGACCACAGTAATTTGTACGAGCTCTCAAGTACATAAAGGAGAAATAGGGTGACCCTACCTAGAAGCTGAGAGGTTCAGCAACTTGGCCAAATGCACATGCATCAAAGGGCAAAACCAGGACTAAAATTCTCAAATACTTGAATTTTTCTCCCCTGCTTCCCTCCCCATTTCTGTCACATGTACCTTGAACAAAACATCTTGAGCATCAAGCACAGATTCAGAGATGTCCATTCAGCCCTATTATATGCCTATTATACAATGTTTTGGGCAAAATTTAGTGCCAAGCTATAATTTTCAAAAGCATCCTGCAGTTTCCCTAATCCTCAATTTAATGGCATTTTGAAGCCTTAGTTCCACTTCTGGCTTTTTGCTGGTTAATCGGAGATAAGTCTCTCATAGATTTTCCTGCCTGGGCTGGCTGCAGACCATGATCCTCAGATCTCAGCTTCCTGAGTAGCTAGGATTAAAGGTGTGAGTCATCAGCTCTCAGTTATACTTCATATTTTATTTATTTTTCTTTTAGTGGTTGTGGGACTTAAACTAAGGGCCTGGGTGCTGTCCCTGAAGTCTTTTGCTCAAAGCTAATGCTCTACCACTTTGAGCTACAGCTCCACGTCTGGTTTTTGAGTGGTTATTTGGAGATAAGGGTCTCACAGGGACTTTTCTGCTTGGCTTCAAACTGCAGTCCTCAAATTTCAGCCTCCTGAGTAGCTAAGATTACAGGTGTGAGCCACAAGAGCCCAGCCATACTTCATATTTTAAAGGCTTAAGTTGTAAAAACCAAATAGAAAAATTGTGCATATTCTACTTAAGTGTATATAAATAATTATAAAAGAGCATACTGTTATTTGGCCACCAGCACAGATACAGGGCTGGTAACATTTATTTTTCTGTTGTTTTGTTGTGCTGGTCCTAGGGCTTGAATTCAGGTCCTGGACTCTGTCCCTGAGCTTCTTTTACTCAAGGCTAGCACTCTACCACTTGAGCCACAGCACCACTTCCAGTTTTTTGGGGTTTTTTGGTAGTTTAGTGGAGAGAAGAGTCTCACAGACTTTCCTGCCTGGCTTTGAACCATCGTTCTCAAGGCTCAGCCTCCTGAGTAGCTAGGATTACAGGCATGAGCCACTAGCGCCCAGCAAGGCAGGCAGGTAACTTTTAGAATCCCATTTCTTTGTTACTAGCAATTCATCCGCTTTAATTAATCCAACACAAAACCCAGTGCTATTCTCTTCAATAATTATTTCCATTTACCAAAGAACATAACAGAAATCTGGACTCTTGCTATCCAAAGTGCAGACCAAGGGCTAGCAGCATCAGTATCCTTTGGGAACTTGTTAGAAATGCAGACTCACAGGCCCTGCCCTGGCATGCTGAATCAGAAAGTGTGTGTGTATGTGTATGTGTGTTTATGTACAAAGTGCTGGGAATTGAATCTAGGGCCCCATGCATGCTAGGCTAGCACTCTAACACTAAACTATACCTTCAGCTCAAAGATTCTGTAATTTCACTAGCTCTGCTGACAGTCTACTTTTTTTTTTCAAGATACATAAAAAGGCTTTATTTGCAGGGAACCAGGAATTTAATCAAACAGGCGAAATCCCGTGTCATTGTCTAACTCCTCAGATTCTTCTCATCTTTCTTCTCTTCTGCTGTAGCAGGGGCAGAACCAGCAGCAGGAGCTGCAGAACCAGGTGCAGCAGAAGCAACTACAGACATGTCAACAGGCACACTGACAAGCTTGCCAACACCCTGGGCCATGACACATCTTCAATGCTCTTCCCATTTAGCTCACTGATTACCTTGTTAAGCTGGTCATTGTCTGCCTGATGTCCATGCTGTCCAGGATCTTCTTAATGTCTTTTGTGCTTGGGGAGGAGTTGCCCCCAAGGGCGGCCAGAAGGTAGGAGGTGACAGCGCATGTTGGCATCGACCGCGGGCTTGATGTGTGCGACTGTCAGGAAGCAAAAGGCAGTCTGTACATTAACGCTTAAAAAACATTGCTGTACACAAACCTCCAGGAAATCAACAATCCTTAGAGGAAATGACATTGCATTCCCTAACTGCAATCTTAATTTTTTGGATTGGATTAGGGCAGATCTCTTAGTACCAGTCTCCTATTTCTAGATTGTGTCTTCTAGAGTCAGTATTACCCATTGGTGTTTAAAGCCATTTACCATTAGACAGACCGTTTTTCCTATTATAATAATATCTTAATGTCAAAAATAACTCTGGATTTTAACTCATTGGCCAATAGGGAATTTTTTCTCTCTTATATGTCTGATGTGATAAAACTTTGGTTAGGTCTTGTTCTTAAATGAGTCAAGTAGAAGTCATTGAGAATGGTTTCACCATTTTCTTTTTGTTGTGCACCACTATCTAGAACCATCTTTCCAAGAGCTTCTGGAGCCTCTTGAACCTGTCTATCTCTTAAACCATCTCTGTGAGTTCTACATTTGGATCCTGTTGGCATTTCTTCTTTGGAGAACTCACATCTGCTATCTATAACTTGAATCTCTCTCATCTCCAGTCATCTTTCCCATGTTAATGATCCCCTTACCTTTAAAAAAAGATTTCCCATCTTTGTTTCTAAGGTATTACTATAGGATTCCACTTTTGGATTTTCAAATCCCTGAAGTTCTTTCATAGGGACCTGTTTACCCTGCAAATTCTCTCCTTGATTTTGCTAAAAAGTTAAAGACTTCATACTCTGCCAATAGCTACCTAATAATAGTCACCAAGTTACCAGGCATAGGTCAGAAGACAAGTGTTTGTTTTCTGTACATAACCCTTCATTAACCTTCAACCCTAGTACAACCCACTGTTCTCAGGGATCTCTAAGATAATAAAGAAAACCATTACATAAGGTATGGTTTCCCCAACATTTAATAGAGAGCAGAATCATCCATCATGCTCAGTCTACAGATGAGAAAAGCAGGCCAAATGGTTGCTATATAGAGATATAATATATATATGTTATATATATATATATATTATATATATATATATATATATATATATATATTTTTTTTTTTTTTTTGGTCATGGGTCTTGAACTTGGCCTGGGTGCTGTCCCTGAGTTCTTCAGCTCAAGGCTAGTGCTCTAGCACTCGAGCCACAGTGCCACTTTCAGTTTTCTGGTGGTTAATTGGAGATAAGAGACTCACGGATGTTCCTGCCTGGGATGGCTTTGAACCACAATCCCCAGATCTCAGCCTCCTGAGTAGCTAGGATTACAGGCAAGAATCATTGGTGCCTGGCTGCTATGATATATCTTAATAGAACGATGACACCTAAACTGGGAGAGAGCAAGGGAAGGGATGACACTGTCCAAAAAGAAATGTACACTTTACCTGACTTATGTAATTGTAACCCCTCTGTACATCACTTTTATAATAATAATTAAAAGATTAACATATATATATATATATATATATATATATATATATATATATACACACACACACATACATAAAAGAAGGGAAGCATGTAATCTGTTCTTTTACTCCAAATCTATGGCTCTTGATGTCATCACAATTTCATGTTAAAGGGAGTCACTGTTGTGATAGGGACTTTTGCATATTTCAAGATCTATACTCTAATTTTATTGGCTTGAAGCATTGCTCTTAGACAATGGCAACTTTTGAGGGAGCAGAGGAAGCATTTTTTAAATTGTTTTATTGTAAAGGTGATGTAGAGAAGGATTACAGATACGTAAATCAGGTAGTGAGTACCTTTCCTCCTTCCTTCCTTCCTTCCTTCCTTCCTTCCTTCCTTTCTTTCTTTCTTTCTTTCTTTCTTTCTTTCTTTCTTTCTTTCTTTCTTTCTTTCTTTCTTTCTTTCTTTCTTTTTCTTTCTTTCTGTCGTGGGGCTTGAACTCTGGGCTTGGGCTCTGTCCCTGAGCTCTTCAGCTCAGGTGTGTCCTCTACCGCTTGAGCCACAGCACCACTTCCAGTTTTCTAGTGGTTTATTGGAGATAAAGTCTCATGGACTTTCCTGCCCGGGCTGGCTTTGAACCATGATCCTCAGATCTCAGCCTCCTGAGCAGCTAGGATTACAGGTGTGAGCCACTGGCGCCTAGCAGAGAACATTTCTTTTTGAACAGTGTTACCTCTTCCCTTCTCTTCTCCCAGTTTTTCCCTCCTGGCCCCACTCCCCTACAAGTTATATAGTTCATTTTCAACAGTGTCTAGTGAGTATGATGGCTGTTTTGTTCACCCTTTATCTCACCATTTCTCTGTTCTCCTTTACCATCCCCAAATCAGATAAACTTACATACAAGACAAAAGGTACAGTAGTAAAAGAAACAGCAACAAAAGAGGGAAAAAATAAGAAGCAAAGTAACATGTTTCCATTTCTTGGAGTTCATTTTGATAGAGATCATTTTATATGATCAGACGGCCATAGCTATTGAACCTTTGTGATCCATTCCTAAGAATATCCTCCTTGTGTAGAGTCTTGTATAACTTATCATGTCCAAATGTATTTGTCTTTTACCACCAGTATCTTGTAGATTTTTTTTTTCAGGTAAGGGATAGGTTTTTTCATCGTTCTGGCTGGCACCAGGCCATGTTGGCCCTCCATGCAGCTGAGAAAGGCATGGGAAAGACCTGAGAAAGAGAGAGCTGGGAAAGAGCTAGAAAAGAGAACATCTGGGCCTGGGCTAGGCCTTATCTAGGGTATGGGCAGAGAAAGGCGTGGCCACATCAAATTCAGATGTGACCTCAGAGGATGCAGATGTGACCTCTTCCAGGTGTGCCAGTTGCCTAGATAACACAGGTACTGGGTGGAGACTTTGCTGCAAGGAGGGTGGAGTCTGCTCACCATCCAAGAGCTGACTTTACATTCCAGCCTTTTAATAATCATGAAATAGGGCGAGGATTCTCTCTGGCTACTTCCTGCTGACAAGGGGTGTCGACAATAGGGGTAAAAGGCTGGAATTTGGTCCCCTCCCATAGAAGGCAGCGAGCAGCAGCTGTCCCTTGGTAGCGTGAGTCCTTAGATGAAGTCTGGAGAAGTCTTATGAGGCATTGAGGGGCTGGAAAAAAAATACTAAAGAGCAAATAAATGGCAAGAGGAAGGACTTGGGGCTGAAAATGTTGGTAGAAATGTCCCTAGCTGCTACTGATATCTGGCGATTAGGTAGAGAAGTCAGGTGACCAAGGCAAGAATATAAATTCCTGTTCAGTTAATAGGTAGACAGGTATAGACATTGGATGGGCAGGCTTCTTACTTCTACTGACCTCCCAGCTCTGGTTAATTTTGAAAGGGCAGGCACAAAGTAGCTGATGTGACATCATCTCCTCTTACTCCTCTCCATGGTCCCTTGTTCCCCAGACTGGCTAAGTCTAGGTGCTCGTTGCTGGATGGCTTGTCCCAGTTGGTATTCAAGGAGGTTTGAACTCAAGGCCTGGGAACTGTCCCTAAGCACTTCTGCTCACCACCAATGTTTGGCTGGATAGAGATAAGAGTCTTGAGCCATGCTTCAGGCCTGACTCTTTGCAGGTTAGTTGGGAGATGGAGTCTTAGGGATTTTTTGGCTGGGGCTGGCTTTGAACTGCAATCTTTGCCACAAAAGCCCTTTATTATTTACAATTAAAGCAACCAGGAGATCAAGTAGAATAAGTAGAGTTTACCTGGTTATCATCAAGAATTGACCGACAAATATTCTGGAATGACAAAACTTCTTAGATGTGAGAATCTTAGCACAGATATGCCCAATATTTTAGAGTCACGTAGTCAGTACCAGAATATACAATATAAGACAAAAAAGGCAAAACTCAAACCTAAAATTTTGACAACAATCTTTGCTAATAAAGCACATCAGATGGTTGGGCCTCAGTTACCAGGGCCTGTGAAAAGAGCAACTTGTTAGCAAGGCACCTTAGAATAGACGGATGGAGTAGTAAGCTTGGTGGAAGGTTAAGGGTCAGATAGGACCAAACCCTTAACCCACCATGTGGCCAAGATGGCAAACTCAAGATGGTGAATTTCTGAAGAAATGCAAAGAAACCCTGAACAAATAGATCAAGCCTACATTGGCTAGCCTTTGAGAGGGAACCTAGAGGGGGGTCCCCGGGACCCAGCCTGTGTTGCACTCTTCAGGGCACAAGCCAAATTGTAGAAAAGAGAAAGGGAGAGATAGCAAAGTTGGACATGAATGGCAGAGAGAGAGCAAAGAGAGCCTGAAAGTAAACAGACTTCTGACCATTTACCATTGCAGTGGCAAAAACTGTCTACATCTGAGAATAGCATAAAAATGAAGCGCTCTGGCTTTCCAGGGAGTACAGGAAGCATTTCAAAGGGGTTTCACGGCTCAGGCGTGATTCGCAGCACCCCATTAAATGTGTAGGAGAGTCAGTCTGGTGAGTGAAGGAGAGCTGAGCAGGCAAAAGCGGCATCCCGACTTCCCCCAGAGATCTCTAGAGAGAAATGGCCAAGCCCCCAAAACCAAGCGTCCTCGGCTTCAGAGGTGACCAGCCTTTCAGCTAAGGGCCGTAGGAGCTCTCTGGCATGTGCCACATCTGGACAGAGACTGAGCAACAGAGAACCGTAGAGAGTAGATTCACTCACCAGAGTAGAGAAGTGGTGTGGACGTGGATGTGAAGGCAGCAATGGTATCGATGCGCTATGTCCGCAGCAGACAGACTGGTTCGCAAAAGGCCGTCAGAACTGTGGGTATTCCTCAGAGCAAAAAGGGAAAAAAACAAACAGAAAAAGGAAAAAAAGAAAAAAAACAGAGAGGAATCCCACCTATCCTGACTTTAAACCCTTTCCGGATTTCGGCACCATTTATGTTAGGCTTTTATTTTATTTAATTTTTTAATTTTTTAATTTTTTTTATGTTAGGCTTTTAAAAAGAGGTAGGCGAGTAAGAACAGCACCATGCACGTGGTATATTCAGGTAAGGGGTAGGTTTATTCATCGTTCTCTCTGGCACCCGGCCATGTTGGCCCTCCATGCGGCTGAGAAAGGCGTGGGAAAGACCTGAGAAAGAGAGCTGAGAAAGAGCTAGAAAAGAGCTTTACTTGTAGATTTTTTTTCTCTTTCTTTTTTTTTTGGGGGGGGGAGTCTGGTCATGGGGCCTGAACTCAGGGCCTGGGCGCTCTGTCCCTCAGCTCTTCAGCTCAAGGCAAGGCTAGTGCTCTACCACTTGAGCCACAGCGCCACTTCCAGCTTTTTTCTTTTTGCTTATGTGGTACTGAGGAATTGAACCCAGGGCCTCATGCATGCAAGGCAAGCACTCTACCACTGAGCCACCTTCCCAGCCCCTACTTGTAGATTTATAAGCACTTTCAACAACAAATGAGGAAAACCATGCAATCTATGTTTTTTAGGGTCTGGCTTACCTCACTTAATATAATTTTTTCCAAGTCTTTCCATTTCCTTATGAATGGTACAGTATCATTCCTTCAGATAAAAGCATAGAAGTCAATTGTATATCTATCCATCTATCTATCTATCTACCTACCTACCTACCTACCTACCTCACACTTTCTTGATCTATTTGTCAACTAAGGGGTTGAATCCATATCTTGCTTATGGTAAACAGTGCTACAACAAATATGGTTGTGCTAGTAGCTTTAGTGTGGCCTGGTTTGTGTTCAATTGGATATATGCCCAAGAGTGGAATTGCTGGGTCATAGGAAAGCTATTTTATTTCAGTCTTTTAAGGAACCTCCATACTGCTTTCCAGAGTGGTTAAACAAGTATATTCCCACCAACAGTGTAGTAGCATTCCCTTTTGGCCACATCCCTGTTATTGTTAGTTTTCTTGCTAATGGACATTCTAACTGAGGTGAAGTCTCAATGTTGTTTTTAATTTCTTTCTTTTTTTGTCAGTCTTGGGGCTTGAACTCTGGGCCTGGGCACTGTCCCTCAGCTCTTCAGCTCAAGGCTAGTGCTCTACCACTTGAGCCACAGCATCACTTCTTGTTTTCTAGTGGTTTATTGGAGATTAGAGTCTCATGGATTTTCCTGCCCGGGCTGTTTTTGAACCCCGATCCTCAGGTCTCAGTCTCCTGAGTAGCTAGGATTATAGGCATGAGCCACCAGTGCCCAGCTGCTTTGCATTTCTTTTATGGCCAGAGATGTTGAACATTTCTTCATGTGTCTATTGGCCATTCTTACTTCTGGGAAATCTCTCTTTATGAATTGGGTTGTTGTTTCTTTGAGGGGTTATTTTTGGGGGGTTTAATTTTTTGAGTGCTACGTATATTTTAGATATGAGGCCCTTCTCTGATGTAAAAATTTTATCCTATTTGGTGCACTCTGTACTGATCTTGTTGCCTATGTCCTTTGCCGTGCAGAAACACTTCAGTTTGATGTAATCCCATGTATCCAGTCTTTAATTTGTTGTGATTCTGGATCTTTACTTACAATGTTTCCACCTGTCCAATGAGCCACTAGTGTTTCATCTATCTCTTCCTGCAATATTTTCAGATATCTGGCCTTACATTGAGGTCTTTAATCCATTTGGAATAGATTCTGTTGCAGGGTAATATATAAGGATCTAACTTCAGTTTTCTGCATGTGTATAGCCAATTCTGCAAGCACCATTTGTTGAAGAGACTGTCTTCCTTCCATCCTGTGTTCTTAGCTCCTTTATCAAATATTGGGTAGATGTAGGTCTGTGGGTTTATTTCTGGGTCTTCTATTGGTCCTTGGGCCTATTCTTGTGCCAGTACCAACCTGTTTGTATTACTATGGCTTTGTAATAGAATTTGAAGTTTGATATTGATATTCCTCCAGCACTGTTCTTCCTGCTAAGGAATGTTTTTGGTATTTGAGGTCTTTTATTATTCCCTATGAATTTTAGGATGTTGTTGGGATATTGATGAGTATTGCATTGAATTTGCAAATTGCTTTGGGTAGCATTGCCACTTTCAAGATGTTAATCCTTCAAATCCAGGAGCATGGAAGGTTTTGAGGAAGCATTTTGACACTCATGCTTCTGGTCCCCAGCCTTGGAATAGCCAGGGTTCCCTGTTTTCAGCTGTATGACCAAATTCCTGTAGACTTTCCTGATCCTTTCTCACTGTAAAAGTATGTCAGGCACTGGATGAAATCCCCACTGATATCTGAATGATCAAGTTTTGAAGCCAGCCCTCATAGAAAGGTCCATGAAATTCTCATCTCCAGTTAACCAGAAACACACACACACACACACACACACACACACACACACACACACACACACACGCACACACGCACACACGCACACACACGCACACACACACACACACACACACACACACACACACACTGGAAGTAGGAGTAGAAGTAAGAGTCAGTGGCAGGGTGTCAACCTTGAGTGAAAAGTGAAGCAAGGGTGCAAAACCCCAAGTTCAAACTCCAGTGCCAGCACCATTAAAAAAGTCATCTACATTGTATCTCCTCTTGAACTAGCTTAAGTTTTAAAGGATTTATAGACTATCTTCTTGAGTAGGCTTGCCTCTTAATAAGGACCTTCTAAGTCTTAAAACTGCAAGGTGAACAAAAGGCCAGGTATAGATACTGTCCTACCCTTACCTGTTTGCGGGGGAGGGGGGGGAACCAATAGTGGAGGGGTGACTAGTACCTCAGCTGGAACTATATGGACATTTTCTTCACCTTTTTTCTACATTTTCAGTAGTGAAAATTAAAATGTCTGGCACTAGAGGGCAGCAGAGCCAAACTTTGAAATATTTGTCATTGAGCAGCCAGGTTTTCTTTTTTCTTTTTCTTTTGTTTTATTAAAAATAATTTCCCCTGAATTAGAATAGGAAATTGAAAAATCATAATGAACAAGCAACAAAAACCATCTAAGGCAGTATCATTGGTATTATTAAAACTGAGTTCCTCCATTGAAATCTGTTAATTGTACAGAGGGTACAAGGCCTGCCCTAGGGAAGCAAATAGGTGGAACACACAGCTACGTAAGAACAGTCTCCATTGGTATCTGTGTGACTGCCACTGTTACAGGACTGGGTTTTGCGTGTGTACGTGTGTGTGTGTGTGTGTGTGTGTGTGTGTGTGTGTGTGTGTGTGTGTGTGTATTCTGGGACTGGGACTTGAACTCAGGACCTGGGTGCTTTCCCTCAACTTTTTCTCTCAAGGCTGAGGCTCTACCACTTCGCTACACCTCCACTTCCAGCTTTTGAGTGGTTAATTAGAGATAAGAATCTTAGACTTTTCTTCGGAGGCTGACTTCTTTGAGCCACAAGCCTCAGATCTCAGCATTCCAAGTAGCTAGGATTACAAAATGAATCATTAGTGCCCAGCTAGAGGTTAATTTTTTTTCCTTTTTTGGGGGGGTCCGGTTGTGGGGCCTAAACTCTGGGCCTGGGCACTGTCCCTCAGCTCTTCAGCTCCAGGCTAGGGCTCTGCCACTTGAGCCACAGCGCCACTTCTGGCTTTTTTCATTTTGCTTATGTGGTGCTGAGGAATTGAACCCAGGGCCTCATGCATGCAAGGCAAGCACTCTACCACTGAGCCACCTCCCCAGCCCAAGTTAATTTTTTTTATACAACCAAGTTTGTTTTTTTTCTTAAGGCTAAGTTTTCCTGTAATATTCAATTCTATAAAAAAATATTTGAATCTCCTCAGGGTTTTTTTTGATAATGCTTATTAAATATATTCTTTTCTTTTAGATAAATGTCTAAATGTCTTCCTAAAATCTTATGTGATGAGTCCAGGTAGAAGGAAGTATGTAACACTGCCCAAACTGGACATAGTCCCACGAAGCTGAGGAGCAGAAATGCTACACCAGCTCATATTGCCATGAAACCAATTATGTGGGGAAGTTCATGGAAGTGATGCAACTCTACACTTCTGGAGAGGCATTAGGCTTACTTGGATGGGTATCTTGGCTAGAGGACCACCTATTTTTCTGCTTCAGTACCTCCTTTCCCCCTGAACACTGGTGTATGCAGGGAAGACAGGAATGTCCTTAGCCACAGCCCAGCATGTGTATCCAACACTAGGTGCCATTGAGTTCAAGGAGCAATATTTCTGGACCCAGTCTGAATGGGATGGGTTAGGGTATTCCAGTATGAAACAGATGGATTATGATATGCTGAGATATTTATTCCTCCCTGGCTCTCGCGGCTGCTGGGACAGGGCTTAGGTGAGTGACTTGAATTCCCATGTTTACCTCTTTTATGCTCTAAATTCTTGTTTGCAATCTATTGCTTAGATGTCTGTTAGAAACTTTGTAGAAATACAGGATATCAGACCTCATTTCAGAGTCTGCATTTCTGCAAAGGCTCAGATGAAGCTGTACACAAAATAAATAGCTTGTCTTCCACAACCGTGTCCCTTTATTTCATTCTGATGTATAATTATTATTGTTATTTATTTTTGTGCTAGTAATGAGACAAACTCAGAATGAGAGCATTCTTGATGAGCAGTTTTGCTCAAGACTGGTACTCTACCGCTAGAACCACATCTTCATTGGTGTTCTTGTTATTTATTTCTTATATTGGAAGACATTTGGAGAGCACTGATTATTATGTTGAGAGCTAGAAAGAGGTTCAATTGATATGGCTTCTAGAAAAGTATGGACAATATTTAGCACTTATTATTTAGCATTATTATTATTTAGTTGCTTTTGCACCTGTCTCTAATTTTTCATGAATAATAGAGAGCTTGTTCTTTGGGTGCTAGGGATTGAACCCAGGCCTTTGCATGTGCTAGGCAAGTGGTCTTGCCTAGAGCCACATGTGCAGACCAGCCTTTTTCATTCATCTTATAGTCCTTATAATATATGAAATACTATGAAGCAATGTTTACCATCTTGGTGTAGCAATCATTTGGTTTTGTTAAAATTGGATTTTTTTTGCCTTTTTTATTTTTTAAATAATTTTTTATTAAGATGAAGTGATTACACAAATTTCATAGTATTGTGAGATAGTGATATTTAGTTAAAATCACAAACACACTTTAACCCTTATAAGCCAAATTGTCATTATCATGGTCTATAATGTTTGTGCATTCTAACAGCTTTGACAATACAACTATTTCTTCCAAATTAGGTGATAGGTACATTTCTTTCCTTTTGCTTAGTGTAAGCTGTTCCCTCTTTCCCTCTCATTCCCTTCCTCCCATAGCTGCCCTTGAAATGCTTAGTTCCTTTCTCAATGTCCAGTGCAGCTGATGGGCCCCTCTGTTGTATATTTTTCCATTTCCCTATGACTCTGTGGCCATTTGTAAGAGACATGAATTGGGTTTTGCAATCATTCCCCTAGCTCCTCCCAAAGCTCCTGACATGGTCTGTATTGGAAGTTATGTCTGTAAATGTATTCTCTCTCTCTCTCTTTCTCTCCCTCTCTCTCTCTCTCTCTCTCTCTCTCTCTCTCTCTCTCTCTCTCTCTCTCTCTCTCTCTCACACACACACACACACACATACACACAGCAAAACTTTAGAATTTAACAACTCTAATTTGTTAATTTTATATTTTTAAGAATGTATGACAGGGGGCTGGGAAGGTGGCTCAGTGGTAGAGCAATGTCCAGTGCAGCTGATGGGCCCCTCTGTTGTATATTTTTCCATTTCCCTATGACTCTGTGCCCTCCTCCTAGCGTCCTTCAGGTACACACACACACACACACACACACACACACACACACACACACACACACACACACACAATGTGTGGTCAAGAACACGGAGTCATTTAGAAATGATTCGGCAAATTGAGTGGAGGCCCTTTGTTTCTTGAGTCTTGTTTACTTTGTCATATCTCCTTGCATTTTGGATTTAACATCCACATATCAGGGAAACCATGTGCCATTTGTCTCTTTGCTCTTGGCTTCCCTCGCTTAAAATGATTTATTCTAGTTCCATCCATTTCCCCACAAATGCCATTATTTTGTCCTTTCTAATGGCTGCATAATATTGTATATAGGTACCACAATTTTTTGATCTATTCATCAGTAGTGGGGCATCTGGGTTGTTTCCATATCTTGGCTATTGTGAACAGTGCTGCAATGAACGTGGAGGTACATGTATCCTTGTGTCCTGATTCCTGTTGCTCAAGGTAGATGCCTCGGAGTGGTATGGCTGAGTCGTAAGGGAGGTCTATATTTAGCTTTCTGAGGTACCTCCAGACTGCTTTCCAAAGTGGTTATATTAGTGAACATACCCACCAGTATAAAATGGATCTTATTCAGTCCTTCTGAGAGGCTGAGTTTCAAGTATATACTCAGGTGATACTGATATTGATGGTTTGTGGTCCACACTTCCAATAGCTAGATTATAGAGAATGTATTTAACTTTAATCATGTGTTTGTGAGGTAGATGGGCTGGGGATTATTCCCATGTTATAGATGAGGTTTCTGAAAGTTCGGTGCCAAGAACCCACAAATGGCAAATCATGGAGTTGGATCCCCTATAGTGTTTGCCATTTTTAACTCTTTCTTCCTTTGCTTGTTAAAAGTTTGCCCACAGGGATTGGCCATGGAATTGCTAAAAGTCCAGAGCAGCCTAGGGCCAAATTTCTATTTTTTGTTATTTCTTCCTGTCATGGGGCTTGAACTCAAGGCCCAGATGGTGTACCTGGGCATTTGTGCTCAAGGCTAGCGCTCTACTACTTGAGCCACATCTCTACATCTGGCTTTTTTTTTTTTTTTTGATGGTTAAATGGAGGTAAGAGTCTCACAGACTTCCCTGCCTGGGCTGGCTTTGAACCATGATCCTCAGATCTCAGACTCCTGAGTAGCTAGTCTATCTATCTACCTACCTACCTACCTACCTACCTATTTGTTTATTTATTGTTGGTTGTGGGGCTTGAAATCAGGAAGGCCAGGATGCTGTCCCTGAGCTCTATTTTGCTTAAAGCTAGCACTTTCAGCCACAGTGCCACTTCTGGTTTTTGAGTGGTTAATTGGAGATAAGAGTCTCACAGGGATTTTTCTATCTTCAAATCTTAGCCTCCTGAGTAGCTAGGATTATACTCATGAGCCAGTGGTGCCCAGTTCTCTTCTCTTAATGGTCATGATTCAGCCAGCACATTTAAAAATGGCATCAGGTAAAGTAGAATTCTTTACCAGGGAGACCTTTGGATAGTCTCTTAGTGGCTATAAAATAACTTTATCCTGGATCACATTAAAGCACTTTAAGAAGTGCTATAAGTGCTCCTAGACTCTGCCTTAAGATATACTTACCAGTATATTCTGAGATGAGAAACATGTATCTATACTTTTCAAATGATCATGTAATTCTAATGAGTGATGGAAGTTACAAAAGCCCAAAACTACCACATAGCCAATCATGGTGGCATATGCTTGTAATACCAGCAGGTAGAGGTAGAAAAATCACAGTCCACAGTGGAGACCAAAGTACAAGATCCAATGTGAAAAAACAAAGATTAAAAAAAAATGATTTGAGGTACTGAGCGCTGGTGGCTCACGCTTGTAATCCTAGCTACTCAGGAGGCTGAGATCTGAGGATTGCGGTTCAAAGCCAGCCCAGGCAAGGAAAGTCCATGAGTCTCTAATCTCCAGTAACCCCTCAGAAAACCAGAAGTGGCACTGTGGCTTAAGTGGTAGAGTGCTTAGCTTTATTTGAAGAGCTTAGGGACAGCACTCAGGCCCAGATTTCAAGCTCCATGACTGCCAAAAAAAAAAAAAAAAAAAAGACTTGTGGTTATAAATTAAATGGTAGGGTACTTTCCTAGCAAACATCAATCAGGTCTTTAGTTTTCCATCTCCAGTACCACCAAATAAATAAATAAATAAATACATATAAATAAACCCTCTGCATACTCTTTCCATCATCACCACGCTGAATAATGGAAGAGATGACAATTTTTAAGAACTCACAATGTGCCAAGTAATAAAAGTGCAGACAGAGGGTTGGCTTCAGTGGCTTCACCTGAGAGAAAGCTTACTAGAAAAAGTCAGAGTCTCAGGCCTCAGTTTCCATCTACTGAATCAGAGTTATCCCTGTGCACATAGAGTTTGAGAAGCACTGCTTTCTATTTGTAATCTTGATTTCATTTTGCCTTTCCCGCTTATGGGCAGTCTTTCAGATATTGAGTGTAGGGAAGTGAAGTAGCTGGTGACATAGCTAGTAAGAAGTCAAACTTGATGGGGCATTGGTGGCTCACACCTGTAATCCTAGCTACTCAGGAGGCTGAGATATGAGGGTCACAGTTCAAAGCCAGCCCGGGCAGGAAAGTCCATGAGAGACTCTTATCTCCAATTAACCACCAGAAAACCTGAAGCGGCACTGTGGCTCAAGTGGTAGAGTGCTAGCCTTGAGCTAAAACCTCAGGGCCAGCGTCCAGGCCCAGAGTTCAAACCCCACAACCAAAAAAAAAAAGCAAAATTGGCTTCATTTGTCACTACAACCCATGGTCTTAACCAAAATACTAGGAACTCTCAACAACTCAGTATATGGAAGATTTACATACAGTGCCTATTAATATTAGTGATTCTGGGGTTGGAGATGTGGCTTAGGTGGTAAAGTGACAGTCAATGAGTGACAAGCTCAGTCCCAGCATGGGGCAACAAATAAATAAATAAAGTGACTTTTTTTTTCCAGACACTGATTGCTTAATCTTAGCAACTCAGGAAGCTAAGATCTGAGGATCACTGGTCAAAGAGATCCCATGCAGAAAAATCCATGAGACTCTTAATCTCTAATTAGCTACCACAGAAGCCAGAAGTGGAGATATGGCTCAAGTGGCCTTGAGTGAACAAGCTAAGGGACAATGCCTAGGCCCTGAATTCAAGCCTCCGTACTGGCACACAGAAGGGCATTTCCTTGGAAGTAGAGTGTCGCTCAAGTGGTAAAGTGCCAGCTTTGAGCAAAGGAGCCAAGCAAGAATGTAAGGCCCTGAATTCAGCCCCTATATCAGTACATTTATAGATCTATATATTGATATCTACAT
This sequence comes from Dipodomys merriami, assembly GCF_024711535.1. NCBI lineage: Eukaryota > Metazoa > Chordata > Mammalia > Rodentia > Heteromyidae > Dipodomys > Dipodomys merriami. Next base: position 9,064,472 of record NW_027205381.1, read on the forward strand.
ATCAATATATATAAATAGATATGTAGATATATGCATATATGGATATCTTGGTAGAGATATAGAGAGATAGATGACTGCTTTGTGTTTCCAGGTACTTCAAAATGAGGTTCTGATTTTTAGAAGTGAAAATTTTCTATCAAGCTCAGTGCCAGCCTTTTCTGGAAATGTCTAGATCCAAGCTTCAGGAGAAAACATGGCATCCTACAGAAGCAGAACAGATGTCAAGGAGTGGCTGAAAGCACCAGACAGACACTGCGTTCAGGTAAACGAAGGAAGATCTAATATATGTTTAGGAACAAATAAACAATTATTATTATTTACCCTCTACAAAGTTGAAATCAGGGAGGGATGTTGGTTACCTTTTAAAATTTTTATTATGATTTCATGTATAATTTAAAGCACTGGATGGCTGTAACTCCTGCTAATAAATTATGCATACTCTGAAAACAATAAATATTAGCCAGTATGGCAGAAAATGGGAGCTCAATTGCTGTACCCCAGGGCATAGCAAAAGTAAAGCACATGAACAGCAAGCACACAGGAGCAGGATCTGTTCTCTAGAATCTTATCTCAACAGAGGTTATAACACCCCATACCTGCAGAGCTCAGGGTGCTATGCATATGTGTGCATATGCATATACATATGTCACACACACGCACACACACATTTCCTTCACTGGATGACTGCCATGGTGAGCATAGGATAGATGCACAGCAGAAAGAGAACAAAAGGGAAGAAAGTGGCAAATTATTTATTTTGTATGCATTCATTCATTATGTTGCTTCACAGTGAATATGGAATGTTCATTGTGGGCCAGGCCATTTCATAGTCACTTAAGTGGCAAGTAAGAGTTTATCAGGCTAGGTGCCAGTAGTTCATGCCTGGAATCCTAGCTACTCAGGAGGCTAAGATCTGAGGACATTTAGTTTAAAGCCAGCCCTAGCAGGAAAGTCAGTGATACACATCTCCAATTAACCACCAGAAAGCCAGATGTGGAGCTGTGGCTCAAGTGGTAAAACAACAACTTTGTGGAAAAAAGCCTAAGGGATGTAAGGTCTGCACAGGGACACCTTCCTACCTCTTGGCTAAGTTTCCGCCCAGTATCCAGTGTGGCCATACCTTTCCCCCACCTGGCCATACCTCTTCCTGTTCCTGGCCCAGATAAGTCCTGGCCCAGGGTTGAGTCGCCATTTCCTTTTCAGCCATGCCTCTCCACTATGCACAGTGGGGACAGCAGTTTGATAAATAAAGTTCTTTTCATGCCTGAATAGCGTGTTGTGGTCTCTTCATCGGCTACCTAATGAAACCTACCTATTTAATATACCTTACAAGGGACAGTGTCTAGGCCCTGAATTCAAGCTCCAGTACCTGTAAAAAAGCAAAACAAAAAGGGGGGGGGCTGGGAAGGTGGCTCAGTGGTAGAGCGCTTACCTTGCATCCCTGAGGCCCTGGGTTCGATTCCTCAGCACCACATAAGCAAAAAGAAAAAAAGCCAGAAGTGGTGCTGTGGCTCAAGTGGTAGAGCACTAGCTTTGAACTGAAGAGCTGAGGGACAGCGCCCAGGCCCAGAGTTCAGGCCCCACAACCCGACCCAAAAACAAACAAACAAACAAAAGTTTGTCTGTCCTATGATCCAGCAACTCCACTCTTTGGTATTTATCCCAAACTAGGATATTAAAGCCATCAGAACAACCAGTTTATTGCAACACTATTCACCATAGCCAAGGTATAGAATTAGTCCTTATGTTTCTCAGTGGACAAATCAATAAAAAAAAAAAAATGTGAGAGGGATATATACCTCACACAATGGAATTTTATCCATTAAAAGATGAGTTGCAAGTAAGTTGCAATATCATCATCCATAAAAAAAAGGATATTGCAAGCTGGGCGATGGTGGCTCAAGCCCGTAATCCTAGCTACTCAGGAGGCTGAGATCTGAGGATCGCGGTTCAAAGCCAGCCCGGGCAGGAGAGACCGTGAGACTCCTATCTCCAATAAACCACCAGAAAACTGGAAGTGGCACTGTAGCTCAAGTGGTAGAGTGATTGCCTTGAACTGAAAAGCTGAGGGACAGTGCCCAGGCCCAGAGTTCAAGCCCCACGGCCGACCAAAAAAAAAAAAAAAAAGGATATTGCAAGTCAGGCACTGCTGATGCATGCCTGTAACCCTAGCTACACAGGAGACTGAGACAGGGCAGGAAAGTCCATGGGCAGAAAAGTCCATGAGACTCTTATTTCTGATTAATGACCAAAAGCTGGAAATAGAGCTGCAGTTCAATTGGTAGAGCACTAGCCTTGAGCTCAAGAGCGCTCAAGCCCAGGTCCAGAGTTCAGGCTCCACAACCAACCAAAAAAACAAACAACAAAAAAGGAAATATACACAAATATATTAACTGAAATGTGGTAGATTTAGGGTAGTACTCAGAGTATAATTTCTTAGGCAAAATCATAGTTCAACAAAATAAACACCAGGAACTTGAAAAGGGTGGGGTAGGGTCCAGGGGAGGAGAGGTAGATGAAGAGAAGGGGAGGGGTGCAGTAAAAAAAATTGATGTGGGGCTGGGAAGGTGGCTCAGTGGTAGAGCGCTTGCCTTGCATGCACGAGGCCCTGGATTCGATTCCTCAGCACCACATAAGCAAAAAGAAAAAAGCCGGAAGTGGTGCTGTGGCTCAAGTGGTAGAGCGCTAGCCTTGAGCTGAAGAGCTGAGGTACAGTGCGCAGGCCCAGAGTTCAGGCCCCACGACTGGACCCAAAAATAATTTTTTTTGATGTATATCCTACAAAATTAAGAAGAGAGAGAGGAGATGAGTTGAGAGGTATGGATGAGAATGTTGAAAGGGGTGATGGATCAAGACACATTATTGATAAACTGCTTTGTTGAATGACAGCTCCTTTGTACAACTACTTAACAATAATAAAATATTTTTTCAAAAAGAGTTGGTTATAGTCTCTATCCTCAGGGTACTTTAGTCTCCTAAACCAATGAGGTCAAAGGAGGGGTGAAAACACATACATACATACATGCTTACATACATATGTGCATACCTACACGTATGTATGTATGTATATATACACGTGTATATGTGTATATTATATATACATGTATAAATATATGTGTATATATACATACATATACATACACACACACATATACACATCTCTCTATATGGAGGAACTCTGGAGCTTGGAAATGTGATACTAGTGTGTAGCCACCATTTCAGTGTGCTTAGTGTCAGGCAGAGCTCATAATACTTGGCAGCCTCAGAAGAATTATCCCAGAAATAAGAGGGGTAAAAATGGATTGCACTGGGCAAATGCAGCACAAATTAGAAGCTACTTTCTCAGCTTGGCCTTAACAACAACAACAACAACAACAAATGTGTGTGTGTGTGTGTGTGTGTGTGTGTGTGTGTGTGTGTGTGTGTGTGTGTGTGTGTGTGTGTGTGTGTGTGTGTGTGTGTGTGTCTGTTGAACTTGCTGTTAAGAGATAGGAATCCAGGAGTCAGCATGATGGCGTATCTGTGTCTCTGTCTCTGTCTCTCCTCTCTTTCTTCCTTTCTTTCCCTTTTTTTCTCCCTCCCCCCTCCCTCTGTTTTCCTTCCCTTGCTCCCTCCCTTCCTCCTTCCTTCCTTCCTTCCTCCTTTCCTTTTTTTTTTTTTGTTGTTGTTGGTCATGGGGCTGAACTCTAGGCCTGAGCGCTGTCCCTGAACTCTTCAGCTCAAGGTGAGCACTCTACCACTTGAGCCACAGTACCACTTCCAGTTTTCTGAGTAGTTTATTGGAGATAAGAGTCTCATGGACTTTCCTTCCTGGGCTGGCTTTGAACCATCATCCTTAGATCTCAGCCTCCTGAGTAGCTAGGATTACAGGTGTGAGCCACCAGCGCCGGCTCCTTTTGTTTCTTTCTGCCATTAGTTGAGGCCTGAACTCAGGGCCTGGGTCCTATCCCTTGGCTTTTCACTCAAGGCTAGTTCTCTACCACTTAAAGCACAGCTCTGCTTCTAGCTTTTAAGATAGTTAATTGGAGATAAGATCATGAACGTGAGCCACCAATGCTGGTTTTTGTTTTTGTTTTTGTTTGCCAATGCTGGGGTTTGAACTCCAGTCCTTGCACTCCTGCTTGTTTTTTTTTTTTTTTTTTAATCTAAGTCTGATGCTCTACCACTTGAGCCATACCTCTATTTCCAGCTGTTTTGGTAATTTACTGGAGATAGTTTCATGGACTTTCCTCCATGAGCTGGCTTTGAACTTTGATCCTCAGATGTCAGCCGAAGTAGCTAGGATTATAGGTGAGAAGCCAGCATCCTGGACAATGACACACATCATTTTTATTATTGTTGGTGATCATAGGGCTTGAACTGAGGGCCTGGGCACTGTCTCTGAGCTCTTTTGCACAAGGCTAGCACTCTATCACTTTGAACCACAGCTCTCCTTCTGGTTTTCTGGTGGTTAGTTGGAGATAAGAGTCTCATGGTCTTTTCTGCCCAGGTTGGCTCTGAACCACAATCCTCAGATCTCAGCCTCCTGAGCAGCTAGGACTACAGGCGTGAGCCACCAGCACCTGGTAACACACATCTTAATTCCCCTCCGTAGAAGGCATCAGTAGAATTGCAGCCTGAGTTGCCAACTTAGGGCAGAAACAAGACTTTATTGGAAAAATCAACTTTAAAAACCACTTTTGACTGGAGACGATGCTCAAATGGTCCACTGCCTGCCTAGCAAACATGAAGCCTTGCGCTTGAACTACTTCCTCTCAAAAGAGATAGTTGAAAAGTAAGACTTCCACATTTCCATGTTTATAATAACAAAGGTTTATTTCTCTCTCCTTGTTGGACATGAGCCAGCTGTAACTCTTTTTCACACTTCTATGTTGGGATCAGGTCCATGCAGTGGCCTCTTCCTGGAACAACTCCTGTCTTTGAGAAGCGGGAATGTAGACATGGAAATCCTGCTGTACTTCTTACTGTTACTGCTTCTCATTGACCAAGTGACCCCATAACTACTGCAGAGTTATACAGAATGGGCCTAAATAAACCCTCTTAAGACAGAGAGTGAGAATATTGAGCATGAGAGTAAGCCCAGCTATTCTAGTTAGTTAGGGGTTCCAAAGGCCATAGTTAGGATCTAAATTCAGGGATTGAGTATAAGATGAGAAGTTAAAACCAGAAGTGAAAGAAAGATGGGAGGCTGGAACTAAGAGAACCGGAGGAACCCGGAGATTCAGAGCAAAATGGGGGATATTGTGCACACATGCTGGGTGGTCTATAGCTAGTAAGAATGAAGTTCAAATAAGTCAGGTGACTTACCAAAGGGCACACTGTTACTAACAAGCATTCCATGTAGGGCTTTACCTTCATGCACTCCTCCTATGCCTCAGCCTCTGGCATAGCCTGGATTGCTGGTACTTAGAGTTTGGTCTCATCAGTCAAGTCTCGGGCATTTGGCTCCTCCTAGGATGTGGCCACAGTGTTTCACTGCAGGGCATAATGGTGGGGTGGGTGTATTCCTGTCTTGCAACTCTACATCTGCGTGGGTATTGATTTCTTTCTCAAAGGCTTCCATCTGCCTTCTATCTAATTATGTAACTAATCTTCATCCCAGTCCTTTGAGGATTTTTAAACCCTGACACAGAAGAGCAGGTTTCCTGGGTTACTAGAAATCCATAGATTGAAGCCTTTTTCTGGCTTTCTTATAAAGGTCCTTATCAAGGGAAATCATACTTTCCATCATCTGGATGGTGTGTGTCTCACAACCTTTCTCTTTAACTCCCATGTGCAGTTAGTCTGCTCAAAATAATCCTTAAGGAGCTTCTTTGTGCAGAGGATGCAAAAGAAATTGCAGACTATGCTCTCAATAACAGTTAAAAGAAACAAAATAAGAAAACAGCCAGGTACCAGTGCTTCATGCCTGGAATCCTAGCTACTCAGGAGGCTAAGATCTGAGAGCAGTAATTTAAAGCTAGCCCTGGCAGGAAAGTCAGTGATATGCTTATCTCCAATTAACCAGCAGAAAGTCCAGAGTAGATCTGTGACTCAAGTGGAATAGTTCCAGACTAAGGAATAGTGCCCAATCCCTAAATTCAAGCTCCTGTACAATCATGAACAAAACAAAACAAAACACAGTTCAAATGACTCCCCATAAAGGACAATGTCCTGAGGTGGAAAGAACTCTGTTCTTAGAATCAGCCAATCTAGGTGGGACCAGTCTGGGCTAACTATGTGGTCTTGGCCTAGTTTTATGATTGCTCTTGTCTGAGTCTCTGTAGTTTCATTGTGGGATGGAGAATAATACTACCATATTAGTTTCAAGAGCTCTGATGAGATGATTTTTTTTCAGACAGGCACTCAAATTTCACTGGTTATAGGAACCACCTGGGGAAGATGTAGATTTAGAATCTGCCATGGGAGCAGATACGGTGATTTCTCAACAAAAACAAAAACAAAAACAAAACCCCCAAATGATGCTGTCAGTGCTTGCAGGGAGGGTTTGTGACACTTTCCTTTAGAAGCAGGGACTCTCCACATAGGGTCCTTGACTTCAATTGCAGAATATGAATTTCTGGGCAAGTCATAATGGCAAAAAACTTGGCAAAGCTTTATTGAGTAAGCTAGCAAGCAGGCAAGCAGACATGCAGAACAGCAAAGGCACACTAACAGAGTGTGGATGCCCTCAAAGGGAGAGACCCCAAGCTCTTTGATACCAGGGACACATATCATATCATATCATATCATATCATATCATATCATATCATATCATATCATATATCATATATATATATGACATACATATCAAATGCATGATAAAGGCAGGACCTGACTTAATTATTCTAAGATAAGTGTTTATCTTTGCTTTTAATCACTCTTGGTGTTACACTTTTATCATTTGGGCTTATAGTCTGTAAGACTGATGTGTATTTTAAATATTTGACCATTATATTTGGGCATCCCTTTTAGGAAAGAATGAATTCTGCCATAAAACTTGTTTATCCTTGAGATAAGGAATGCATTTTGCCATAAAATCTATGTGTATTCTTGACATTCAGAAACAAGTCTATTTAGAAGCAAAGAAAATAGTACTTCTGTGTTTCTAAATACACTGCCTGTTTCTGGATTCATGGCTGTGGTTTAGCATGCCTTATTTTCTCTATCTTACCTCGTGACCAGGGAGAAGCATGGGTACAGAAATGTTCGATGAACACTTGGCTTCATGTATCATGAGAGCTGAACAATGAGGGCAGCATTTGGAAAACTTCTCCATAAAGTTGAATTTCATGTGATGTTTATTGCTTTTATGTTTCCCCCTTATTATTGCAGAAGTAATCATATTTGCAGGTACAAGTAACAAAATTTGCAGACACAAGGCTAACTCAAATCTCATCAGATTTCTTGCCTGACAATTCACACTGATTTAGAATGTCAAGGGCTAAAGGCTTGAAAATATCCTACCATTCTTTGCACAAGCAGCTCAATTAAACACAATGTCAGAACCTGCATGATTGGAATAATGAACTACTCCATCCACCTGCAGGACCTGTCAGTGGGGGAAGGGATTGTAGGATTAGGAGGAAGCCATATTGAAAAAGCAGAAACTGTATTGCAAAAATAAGAAGTCCACACAACTATCCCATAGCAGATAAGTTGTTTGGGATGGTAAGTAACTTATTGCTTCAATTTGCTCTGCAGTTTGAATTCTTGAACCATTTTTCCCATTTGAGAAAGTGAGTAAGGTCTTGCAATCGTCAACATCATGTCCTCCAACATGTTGCTATGTCCCACTCTGGTCCTACCTCCAAGCACTGGGCAATGTGAGAAAGGCTACACGCCAATTATACAGCTAGCCAGAAACATCATCATTTTGAGGATAACAGCTAAAATTCCCTGTGCTTTTGAAACCACCTTTTTAGACTCTAGGACCAAAGTCCAAGATGGACAAGTTAGGTCCAAGCATTCGCTTCCGTATGCCAAATAAAGAAACCTGGCATAGCAACAGAAGACTACCTCAGTACATCTTCAGTCACATTCCTGGGGACAGATGTTGGCTTCAGTTAAATAAAAAGAATTGGTGCGGGGGTAGGGGGTGGAGGATTAGGATTGTTTGTATAATAAAGCATGTCCTTCATAAGAATAAGAGGAGGAGGAGGAAGAAAAGGAAGAGGAGAAGCAGGAGGAAGAAAAGAAGGAAGAAGAAGAAAAGGAGGAAGAGGAAGAGGAAGAGGAGAAGGGGGAGGAGGAAGGCAGCAGGTGGGAAAGGTATGTATAGTTAAAACAAAATCCCAAATCACAGTAAGTGGCCAGGTTGACCAAAGGCTCAGTCTTTGTCCATCAAGAGTTCCAGAATGGTGGTTACTTCAGCATTAGAATGGGAAGCTGACCAACTTGCCTGACTAGTGAGCTTGTGTTTCTGGCTGTTTCATTTAAGATGACAAGAGGGTATTTCCCTGTTTGAGGGGCAGTGTGCCTTCTACACACAATACTTATCAGTGAATCTTTTCTTTCCTTTACAACCACATGGTGGTTGTAAAAAGCAGCAGAGATAACTCAGAAGGAGGGCACAGATACAAATTAGGGGGACTTAGTTTAATTCACAGGGTCCTACAAAACCATCTTTTGGGTTGCCTCTTACACTTTATGATTTTAAAACCATTTTCACTTACCTTAGGTTCTTAGAATCTATGACTGACCATTAAGCCAAATCTCTGCATTCAGTTTATCTTTGTTGTTGTTGGTCATGGGACTTGAACTGTGGGCCTGGGCGCTGTTTCTGAGCTCTTCAGCTCAAGGTGAGTGCTCTACCACTTGAGCCACAACGCCACTTCCGGTTTTCTGGTGGTTAATTAGAGATAAGAGTCTCATGGACTTTCCTGCCCAGGCTGGCTTTGAACTGCGATCCTCAGATCTCAGCCTTCTGAGTAGCTAGGATCACAAGCATGATTCACTTGTGCTTAGCTAAAGATTTAAATTTAAACAAATGATAACAACCTCCAATAAAATTTCAACATCATGAATTATTATGAACTAATTCTTCTCAGAGCTCAAAGTAATTTACCTCAAAAGGAGCTGGAGGAAAAATTGGCAGGTTTGTAATTTTGGCAGATCTCTCCTTTTCCACAAACAATGCTTCCTTCCGAGCATTTATATGCCTTAAAAAACAAGAGGTCATCACTTAATCTCTCAGGTTCTATCAGAGTTAGAAACATCAAAGGCATAGACTCTAGCCTGAGCCTACCGGCTTAGCACACTATATAACAAAAGCCCATCCATAGTGGACATGTACAAGAACATTTGCCAACTGGAAGAGGCCAATCTACAGAAAACTCTACAATAGATTCACAAACACCTATTACTCTTTAGAACAGTTACAAGCTACATGTCAAGTAAGATGGGCCATTGTACAAACTGACCATCAGACACCAGTAACAGACTCCTTTTTTTTTTTTTTTTTTTTTTTTTGTCAGTCATGGGGCTTGAACTCTGGGCCTAGGCGTTGTCCCTGAGCTCTTCAGCTCAAGGCAAGTGCTCTACCACTTGAGCCACAGCACCACTTCTGGTTTTCTGGTGGCTTATTAGAGATAAGAGTCTCATGGACTTTCCTGCCCAGGCTGGCTTTGAACTGCAGTCCTCAGATCTCAGCCTCCTGAGTAGCTAGGATTACAGACGTGAGCCACCTGTGCATGGCTGTAATTTTTTAAAAATATAATTCTATTGTTATTATTAAGGTGTTGTACACAAAGGAGTTACCATTTCATAAGTCAGGTAATGAGTACATTTCTTTTTTTGGACAATGGTACCCTTCGTTTGCTTTCCCTATTTTCACATCCTGTCCCTGACCACAAGTTGAATAGTTCATTTTCCACTTTGTATATACTTATTACATTTGTTCCCCTTTCCTTCCTCCCTTCCTGCATCCCATTTTTTGCTTGCCCTAAAAAGAAAAAAAAAACAATGCAAAAACAAGCACCATTGCCACTAGTATCCATGCATTCATTTCCTGGACTTCATTTCAATAAATGGTATTTTAAATGTTCAGAGGAGTTATACCTTTGGATTTGTTTTTAATTTTTGAGAATTTATTTGTACAAGATGAGTGACAGAGCTGGGAGGCAAACCAATCTTTTGATCACAAACTTATTGTTTTCACAAAACATGTGTCTTTCCATTTGTGGACTGATATTGGAAGATTTAAAAAAATACTAATACCTGAGTTTTACAACAGAACAATTAAATAGCACCTCCTGGATACAGTCATTATATATTTGCATTTCAGATAAAATTATTTTAAACAGAATAATTCAAATAAGAGAAATCACTAACTACTCTGTAAGAAGGTTTGGGAAGTGCCAGAGGGGAGAGAAGTTTCCCTCAAATAGAAAATAATTCATGTAGAATTAGATGTGTGGAAGCTGGCTTATTTATTATAGTGTGTGATTTTTGGCACTTAGCCCAAATGCCTCACATACCAGAGAAAAGTAGCCAAATTTACTGAGCCAGACACCTGCTGTTGTTCATTTATACAGCAGTAAGATTGGTATTGATATCTAAATTTACGAAAAAGAGTACTTATGTTGATGTTAAGGAATTCATTTAGCATTGTGTCATTTGTAAGTCTTAGAGGGGAATTTGACCTTATATCTGCCCACGCCAAAGCCCAATGTGTAGCACCATGCCAGTGGCTCAGCCCTGTCTTGAGAGCTAGACTGGATCAAGGCCCAGTGGCTGGCATGGTTTCAAACTTCTCAGATGGCCCTAATGTGTGGTCAAGGTTGAGAGTCACTGCCTCACACTTGCTACCTTTGCAATGCACTTACAGTTCTCTTCTTGTCATGCAGGACACTAGATACACACATGCACACATGTGCCCAGCAAGTGACATACTGACTGCTCCCTGCACATCTGTCCTAACTTAGAATCAACCTTCCTTCCCTCCCTCCCTCCCTGCCTCCCTCCCTCCCACCCTCTTTCCTTCCTTCCTTCCTTCCTTTCCTTCGTTCCTTCCTTCTTTCTCTTTCTTCCTTCTTTCCCTTCCTTCCTTCTTTCTCTTCCTTCCTTCCTTTCTCTTTCTTCCTTCTTTCCCTTCCTTCCTTCCTTCCTTCCTTCCTTCCTTCCTTCTTCTTTCCTTCCTTCTTTCTTTTTTTTTTTTGCTAGTCCTGGGGCTTGAACTCAGAGCCTGGATGCTGTTCCTGAGCCTCTTTGTGCTCAGGGCTAGAGCTCTACCACTTGAGCCATAATGCCACTTCTGGCTTTTTCTGAATAGTTTATTGGAGATAAGAGTCTCACAGACTTTCCTGTAGGATTGGCTTTGAATCCTGAACCTCAGACCTCAGCCTCCTGAGTAGCTAGGATTACAGGCTTGAGTCACCAGCACTTGGCTTTTCTCTTTTTAGAGACAAAGATTCATTATTTCTTCTTCTTCCTCCTCCTCTTCCTCTTCTTCCTCCTCCTCCTCTTTCTCCACCTCTTCTCTTCTTTTTCTCTATTTCTTCTTCTTCTTTTCTTCTCTATTTCTTCATCTTCCTCATTTTTCTATTCCTCCTCCTCCTCCTCTTTCATCTTCTTCTCCTTCCCCTTCCCCTTCCTCTTCCTCTTTTTGTGTTGGTATCAGAACTTGAACTCTGGGTCTCATGCTCTCACTTGGCTTTTTCATTCAAAGCTGGTGTTCTCCCACTGAGCTACATCTCCACTTCTGTTTTGTTTTGCCTTGCTTTGCTTTGCTAGGGTGATAGGCATGAGCCCCTGGTGTCCAGCGCAGACTCTTACCCTGTAGTGGCCCTCAGCTCATACATTGAAACCTCATTGAAGTGGATACTGTGCTTCCAAGGCAGGGACTCAAGCTTGTTCAGCAGAGTCTCTGCCCACACGACATACTTGCTGTGCAGGAGTCTACATCCAAGTTCTCTACTTTGTCCTTGAAGCTCCCATGTGATGTAGAAATGCATAGAAATGACCTCTATAAGAGCTAGACTGATTATATTTCACTCTTGACCCTGACACGAGTCACAACGGCACACAGAGCTGAGGTATATGTTAGAAACCTTGCTCATGTGTCCCAATGTGACATCCTACTGCAGCAGTATTTATTGAGAATGGCTGTAGACATGGTCTTGGGCTTTTCAGCAGAAGTTCTTGTGTAAAGTATCTGTTTCCATCAACTTGGTTGGGTAAGTGTGCACCTCCCAAACAGTTCTCCTCATCTCACAGCTAAGAGCTGTTGTCTGCTGTTTCAAGGGTGCCAGTGGCTCTGCCTGTAATCCTAGCTATTCAGGAGGCTGAGATCTGAGGATCAGGGTTTAAAGCCAGCCAGGGCCAGAAAGTCTGAGTCTCTTATCTCCAAAAAGCCAGAAGTGGAACTGTGGCTCACATGGTAGAGTGAAAAAGCTAATGGACAGTGCTAGGCTCTGAGTTCAAGCTCTGGTACTGGTATGCTTTTCTCAAGCTTCCAGTCTTACATTTACTCTAGTGCTGTGGCAGTTAAAGTCATGTCATTGGCTGTTCTGTGTAGGTTTTATGAAAAGAGAAAGAAAAAACTAAGAGTAGAAAAAGGAGCTGCATAGGTATGCAGCAAGGAAAGAAAAAGAGAAAATAGATGAGGGGAAATAAGAAGCATGTCTTCTTGACAATTTGAGTTTGGCCTTATCCAGAAACCTATGTAAGTTCTTCAGTTTTCCTTTCAGGCCAGTTAGTCCCTGTCAGACCTTGAAATATCTTTCATGTCTAGGACACAATCTTTAGGAGCTCAGGATACAGAGACAGCCATCTAGATTGTGTGTGTGTGTTTGTGTGTGTGTGTGTGTGTGTGTGTGTGTGTGTGTGTGTTCCTTAATAAGGTTCTGACAACCACTTTTGAGTGTGAAAACCAAACAGGAGCACACAGGCTTTGAATGTAATTTTTTTTTGTCATTGTAGAATGGCTGATTGGACTGGCTGAGAGGAAGACAGTAATTGAGTTATTTCTTTTAAGGATATTGATTAGCCAGCAGGTAGGAAGAGAGGGTGAATCACTTTCTTGTTGCCATAACTGCTTTGAAAAAGTTGAAAGAAAAAAATTTCCACTGTGGACTCTTTGTGTTCCCCACGTAGTCAAGGCTGTAGATCGAAACTTTCACTTGTAACACAGGAGTAATGGGATGTGGGTGGCTGGGAGGTGACTGAGGACAGATGCTGGAACATCACCTTCTGTGATGGCATCAACAACCTCTCCATCCCCTGCTTCCTGCCATGCGAGCATACTGATGAGATCTCGTGGACTAGGGAGCAGCCTGGCCACATGCTGGACCAACCCCAAGCTGTGAGAACTCAAGGCTTGATAAGCAACCCAGATTATGGTATTTATTATAGGCTCAGCTATAATTGGATCTAGGATGTCTCCAAATGGCCCATATGTTAAAACTTACCTAGGGGGTGAAAGGTGGGGAGATGATCAACTTTGTTTCTTGACTGCTTTAGGAAAGTTGAAAAAGAAGAGAGAAAGAGCCCAGCCAGTTATGAGCTTAATGCCCATGCCCCCTTCCCTGCTCCCCAAGCTGATAGTAGTGAGATGTGGGTGTTCCAGGGAAGTGTGGAGCCTCTAAGAATGGGGCACCATGAGAAGTCTTAGATCATGGGTTGGCGGGGGGAGGGGGGGTAGGTGTGCACTGAAATAGGACTGTGGGATATCCTTCATCTTTCTCTTCTTGGTTCCTACTGCTATAGTTTCCTCTGCCATCGATTCCCTAACAAGTATTTCTCTGCCACGGCACCCACAGCAGCAGGTTCAATCCATCACCTTCACATTGAGACCCCCCCCCCCAATAAACCTTTTCTCTTTTTCTTTAAAAGTTGAGAGCTGTGGATATGGCTCAAGTGGTAGAGTGCTTGCCTGGCAAGCATAAGGTCCCAAGTTCAAACGCTAGTGCCCAAAAGAAAGTAAGGTGTTTTCTGGGCATGGGTGGCTCACATCTGAAAACCTGGCTACTTGATCATTGGAAGGATGGAGATTCAAGGTCAGCTTAGTCAAAAAGTTCCAGAAAAGCTAGGTACTGGTGGCTCATGACTGTAATCCTAGCTACTCAGGAGGCTGAGATCTGAGGATCATGGTTCAAAAGCAGCCTGGACAGGAAAGTCCATGAAACTTATCTCCAATAAAACCACTAGAAAACAGGAAGTAGTGCTGTGGTTCAAGTGGTAGAGTGCTCACTTTGAGCTGAAGAGCTCAAGGACAGCACCCAGGCCCAGAGTTCAAGCCGCACGACCGACAAAAAAAAAAAAAAAAAAAAAAAAAAAAAAAAAAAGTCCCAGAGACTCCCTCTCAACAGAGCATTGTAGAACATGGATGTTATCCCAGCTACAACATAAATAGGATCATAGTCTAGGATGGCTTAGGCGAAAAGAGAAACTCTATATTAAAAATAAACAGCAAGAAAGAGTTGGAGGCATGGCTCAAGAAGTAGAGCACCTGCTTTGCAAGTGCAAAGCCTGAATTAAGTCTAGTACTGCCAAAAAATATTGATTTATCTTAGATGTTTATTTCAGTAATGGAAGGCTTAATAGCACACACTCTGGACTGACATGCCCCTTTCCTTCTTTGGTCCTCCTGAGCTTTCCTATTCCTGATCTCCATCCTCTTCCCTGTCTCAGCCTGTTGTTTCCTAATCATCAATTCCTGGTTCACTCTGCATTTATCCATCTCAACCTGTATAGAAAAATCTCTATGTGAGAGAGCAAAACATCTACCAGATAGGTTTTTCCATTCTTTCTGGCAAGACTTTTAAGGATGTTCCTTAAAAATGATGAACTAAGAAGACATGAGGGACTGGAGGAAGATGGCAGAGGAGAAGCTGGAGGCTAAACAAGCTCTAGCATAGAAACCACTTTTAGTGTTCCAGTGAACAGTCTTAGGCTAGAGAATCACACCAAGTGTGCCATCACAGTACAGAGTTTGGCCAGAAAGGAAAAATCCAGGCAGCTTGGTTAAGGAAACAGATCTGAGCACTTGCTGGTAGCCACAGCTGTGGCAGTGGCGGCCACAGCTACCATACCAACAGAGAAAGTCTGGGACAAAGGCTCCAGATGCAGCATGCAAGCAGATTCTACTCACTACCTGCAAGAACTGACAAGGGGCAGAAATCTTCATCCTGCTAATTGCAGACCAGGGACGCCCTGGAACCAAGAGTCTGGAGTGAGTAGAACCCTGACATCCTCACTCCTCACGGAGCAGCAGTGGAAAGGTAGCCCCTCCCCCACCAACAGAGAAGATCTCCATCTTTGATACTGACAAAGGCCTGGTCCAAGAAGCTAGCTCCAACTCAGGCCTTGGAAAAAACAATTGGAGCCATTAGAAGGCCACAGGAACCTGACCTGGCAGGCTCAGTTCCACTCAGGGGAAAGTCAACCCACCCATGCAGAGGCAACTCCATCCAAGGAGGAGTGACTTTCTTCAGTAGGTAAACAGAGCCAGAGAGTGCCCTTCCCCACTGCAACCTAGACAAACAACTGAAACTCAGTAAACATAAACCTTGAGAATGGCTCCCGGCTGGGCTCTCTGAGTGTCTCAGGAGCTAGTCCCTCAGAGAAAAGCTACTGACTGCTGATAGACCTCAACCCTACCGAGAACCTAGCCTCATCACAGCAACTCCAAAATAGAGGAAACAGTCATCTCCCTCTTTTGCAATATTCAAAGCATATCTCCCTCCCACTGAACTAGCCCGGGAGGAGTATCACAAAGTCCTGGGTAAGGCAGAGCTGTCTGCCTGCTCAAACTGACTTAAGAAACCCATCAACAAAGAAACATAGGTCCCATGGTTTACCTTATCTGTAATAACTAGTATATGTCTGAGACAAGCAGAAAAGGTCAGATAAGTTGATGTTAGGTGAAATGAACCCCAAGATAAGTATTCAAATGTGTTTTTGCTTTCATGCAATTGTTTCTAACATATAAGAAGATTTCTTTGTTGCTTTGTATGTCCCTCCCCCATGGCATACCCTGCTTTCACTGTATTTGATGTTGGTATAATTTGTGGAGGGGAAGGGCAAAAACAAATCATTTAAATAGAGATACAGGTGGACCCATTACAACAATGAGATGTACAAATCATTAAGTCACGATTTACAACTTTGGCGGGCGTCGGGGAGAAGATGGGAAGGGATGGGAAGAGGAAACAAAGGAGGAGGCAACAATGCTTGATAAGAAATGCACTCATTATCTTGCCCTTGTAATTGTAACCCCTCTGTAAGGTATTTTCACAATAAAGAAAAAAAAAAGAAACCAATCAAGCCACAGGAAAGCCAAACACCACAAGCAGACCAGAGATTCCACCAAGAGACCAGTTACAGACACACGGGAGATACAAGATCTCTTTACCCCCCCTCCCATTCCCCTCCCCCCCCCCCCCCCGCCTGCTGCGCCAAAAAAAAAATCAAAACTCTTTTTTTTTTTTACCAATTATTTTTTTTGCCATTTATTTATTTATTTATTTTAGCTTGGCAAATCTTTTCAGTTTACTATCTAAAATTAATTAAGAATAACCATTTTTGGAGGTGTGGAGGGAATGGGCAGTAGGGGGTAACAATGCTTGATAGGAGATGTACTGATTACCTTACTCATGTTACTATAAGCCCTCTGTACAGTATCTTTACAATAAAAAAAATTAAAAAGGACTTTTACCAATTATTTTAAAAATTGTCTTCTAGTTTTTTCTTCTTTCATAATTTTTATTTTATGAGTATGTGTGTGTGTGTATGTGTTTAAAAAAATCTCTTTTCACCTTTTGGTCCTTTTTTTTTCTTTTTCTTTTTTTTGGGGGGGGGTTCAGTCATAGGTCCTGAACTCTGGGCCTGGGCACTGTCCCTCAGCTCTTTAGCTCAAGGCTAGCGCTCTACCACTTGAGCCACAGCGCCACTTCTGGCTTTTTTCTTTTTGCTTATTGGTGCTGAGGAATGGAACTCAGGACCTCATGAATGCAAGGCAAGTGCTCTACCACTGAGCCACCTCCCCACCTCCTCATTTTTCTTTTTCTTTTCTCTTTTTTTTTTTTGCTTTACTTAATTGCTGTTCTGCTCATCCCAGATATATACCCATTATTGATTATTAGTCCTCATCCCTCATTGTGTACATACTTAATCCAGAACTTATTACTCAATTCACAACTGCTTAGGCTTAACTTCTTTAGTAGTAGTATTATTTCTTTATACCTATATAACTTTTAAATATTCCAACTTTAAGAATTTTTATTTTTTATTTTTTCATTTTTTTATCTTTCCCCTCCTCTCATCCTATCCTTTTCTTCTCTCAATATCATTTCTTTATATTTACATAATTTTTAAGTGTTTCATTTTTTAAATTTAAATTTTTGTTTTCCATTTTTTCTTTTTCTTTTATCTCTCTCCTATCATTCTGTCCTATCCATTTCCCTCTCTGAGACTAGGACTTGGTTAAATTCACTCTCCTTTTACCTCTCCATATCCCTCTAATCTTATTTTCCCCCACAATTATCCCTAAATGTAATAATTTCTGGTTTGCTGAATCTCTCTTTGATGTTCTTAGCCCATTAATCCATAGTTGTTTGATGTTGAATAGATTGTATCTGTTGAACTAGACTGTATCTGCAGCCATTTTGACTGTGCAACTACAGGACTCTGGTTGATGCTTGCTTTAATATAGTGTTCTAGCACAAAATTGGTGTTACTTTCATACCAAATGGGCAGAACAAGCCATAGAAACACAAGAAAAATGGCAAGTCCGGGTATCTCAACTCCTACTCATGATAATCAAGTGACAGAACAGTTAATGAATAATCCAGAGGAGAGTTCCAAAAAAGCTCTACAAACACTACTGGTAAATATGGTGAATGAAAAGATTGAAAACCTGCAAAGGACTCAGTATGACTATAATGGGGAGCAAGGCAAGGCTAACCAAAGACTTATAGAGGAAATTCACGACATGTTGAGGCTAACCAAAAATTACTACAGGAATCTCGTGAGCATGAGGAAGCTACTTAGACTAATACAGGACTTGCATGAGCAGACTGAGAACAGTCAAAGAGAAAGATGAATTGCATGAGCATGAGGAAGCTAATCAAAGAGTAATACAGGAATTGTGTGAGCAGGATGAGAATAGACAAAGATCAATAGAGGCATTCATGGAATCCATAAACAGACAGCTGAAGGAATCCAGGGAGACCACAAAGGGAATGCTGAATGGAGGCCATTGGAAGGAAAGGGAGTCCAAGGAAGCCATAGCCAATCAACTAGGTGATTTGAGAATAAACACTGAACACCAAATTAAGGAAGTGAAGAAGATTATACAAGATCTAAAACAAAGCTCCAACAAAGAATTTGAAGCCATCAAAGCCGACCAATTAGAAGGAAAGGAAATAAAAGACAAAGTAGAAAGTCTTGACACTAGGTTAGACCATGCACAAGATCGAGTCTCTGGGATTGAAGACAGCCTAGATATTATAGAGAAAGAACATACAACTATCCAAAACAAATACAAGAAATATGATAGATCTATTCAACATTTGGAAAACACCACCAGAAGGCCTAATCTGAGGATAATGGGTGTTAAGGAGCACCTAGAGACAGAAGTTAATGGTCTAGGAAATTTAACAGGAAAGTAGCAGAGAACTTCCCAAACATGCAACAAAATAGGCTTATTCAGATACAAGAAGCTTTTAGAACCCCAAATAGACCAGACCAGAACAGGACATCCCACCGTCACATTATAATCCACACAGGATCAATTCAGGAAAGGATCCTTAAAGCTGTCAAGGAGAAAAGATAAATCACCTATAAAGGGAAAACAATTAGAATAACCTCAGATTCCTCAGCAGAGATAATTAAAACAAGAAGAGCCTGGAATGATATATGCCATGCAATAAAGACAACTATCAACCAAGAATACTGTACCCACTAAACTCTCCTTCATAACAGAAGGTCACAAAAAACATTTTATAGCAAAGGAAAACTGAAACAATATATCTCCACCAAACCAGCTCTACAAAAGATACTTAAAGATGTCCTACATTTAGAAAACCAACAAGACCTCAATAAAGGCTAAGAAACTGCACCCAAACTGAGAATCCAAGAACCATAGGAAGAACCCAGCTGTTGCAGCCCCCAAGAAGGTGGATAACATGGCAGGAACTTCCAAACACTTCTCAGTCCTAACTCTTAACATTAATGGACTTAATTCTCCAATTAAGCAACATAGACTGTGTAGTTGTATTAAAAAGCAAGATCCTTCTATCTTCTGCCTTCAAGAGTCACACCTTCCCATAAAAACACACATTCTGAAAGTGAAAGGCTGGACTAAAATCTATGAAGCAAACAGCCCCCATAAACAGGCGGGAGTTGCAATCCTAATATCTGATAAAATAGACTTGAAATTAAAATTAGTGAGAAGAGAGAAGGTCACTACATACTAATTAAGGGATCTCTACTACAGGAGGATATTACAATTCTAAATATCTATTTACCAAACAATGGAACACCCAAATTCATCCAAGAAACACTACTTTCCCTCAAATCTCACATAGATCCAAAGACATTAATTGTTGGGGACTTTAACACACCACTATCCCCACTACATAGATTAACCCAGCAAAAACTCAATAGAGAAACTGCAGATCTAAACAACTGCATAGATCAACTAGATTTAACAGACATCTTCTGAATATTTTACCCAGCAGCATCAGAATACACATTCTTCTCAGCAGCACATGGAACATTTTCCAAAATAGACCACATTTTAGGTCACAAAGCAAACGTCCAAATTCAGAAACATTGAAGTTATGCCCTACATTTTGTCAGACCACAAGGGAATAAAATTAGAACTCAACACCAAAAGCCACCAAAGAAAGTTCTGTACCACATGGCTGAACAACACACTGTTGAATCACCAATGGGTCATGGAAGAGATTAGAAAGGATATTCAAATGTTCATGATATTCAACAAAAATGAACACACAAATTACCAGCTCCTCTGGGACACACAGCAAAATCAGCACTCAGAGGCAAGTTTATAGCTCTGAGTTCCTACATCAACAATTTGGAGAGATCTGAAACCAACAATTTAATGAAACACCTGAACCTCCTTGAAAAAGAACAGCAAGCTAAACCCCAATCCAGTAGATGGAAAATGAAATCAGAATTGAACAAATTAGACTCCAAAAAACCATAGAAAGAATCAACAAAACAAAGAGTTGGTTCTTCAAAAAAAATTAACAAAATTAATAGACCCTTAGCAAATCTTATCAGAAAAAGAAGAGAATATGTCCAAATAAAGAAACTCAGAGATGAGAATGGAAACATTACCACAGAAACCACCAAAACATTAGAACATTAGAAGGGAATACTTCTCAAACCTTTATGCTAATAAGTTTGAGAAACTGGAATGGATGATTTCCTAGCAAATATTGACATGCCAAAACTAAATCAAGATGAGTTAAACCAACATAACAGGCCCATATCAAGCATCAAAATAGAAACAGCAATGAGACCTCCCATCTAAGAAAAGTCCAGGACAAGATGAATTTACAGCGGAATTCTACAAGGCCTTTAAAGCAGAACTCACACCAATATTCCTCCAACTCTTCAATGAAATTGAAAGAGAAAGTTCACTACCGAACTCATTCTATGAAGCCATTATAACCCTCATCCCAAAACCAGGCAGGGACTCATCAAAGAAAGAGAACTATAGACCCATTTCTTTGATGAACATCGATGCAAAACTTCTCAACAAAATTTTGGCCAATTGACTTCAACAATTCATCGAAAAAACCATACACCACAATCAAACAGGATTCATTTCAGGAAGCAAACCTGGTTCAATATACTCAAATCAATTAATATAATTGATCACATCAACAAGAACAAGGATAAGAACCACATGGTTATCTCAATGCAGAAAAAGCATTTGACAAGATCCAACACCCCTTTATGATGAAGGCTCTGGAACAATTAGGAATCCATGGAACATTCCTCAATACAATAAAGGCTGTATATGATAAACCTACAGCCAGCATTATACTCAATGGTGAAAAACTAAAGCCATTTTCTCTAAACTGAGGAACAAGACAAGGATGTCCACGCTCTCCACTTCTTTTCAATTTAGTATTAGAATGCCTAGCTACAGCAATAAGACAAGATGCAAACATAAAAGGGATCCAATAGGGAAAGATCAAGTAAAACTCTCCCTCTTTGCAGATGACATGATATTGTATTTAAAGAATTCCATGGACTCCACTTCCAAATTACTCAAGCTGATTCAAAACTTTGGCAAAGTAGCAGGGTATAAAATTAATTCTCAGAAATCAATGGCTTTTCTGTATGCCAACAATGAGAAAAGCGTGGCTGAAATCAGGAAAGCAACTCCATTTGTAATAGTCCCACAAAAAATGAAATACCTAGGAATTAACCAAAGAAGTGAAGGACCTCTATGATGAAAACTTTAAAAACCTGAAAAAGGAAATCAAAACAAAACTTAGAAAGTGGAAAAACCTCTCATGCTCCTGGATTGGAAGGATCAACATGGTGAAAATGGCAATACTTCCCAAGGCTATCTACATATTCAATTCAATACCTAACCTCATTCTTCAAGGAAATAGAAGAAGCAATCCAAAAATTTATATGGAACAATAGAAGACCCCAAATAGCAAAAACAATCCTTAACAGAAAGAACAGTGCTGGAGGAATATCAATGCCTAATTTCAAACTCCACTACAAAGCCATAGTAATAAAAACAGCTTGGTATTGGCACAAGAAGAGACCTCAGGACCAATGGAATAGAACTGAAAACCGAGAAATGAACCTACAAAACTATAGCCACCTAATCTTTGATAAGGGAGCTAAAAAAATAGAATGGAAGAAATACAGCCTCTTCAGTAAATGGTGCTGGCAAAATTGGTTAATCATTTGTAGAAAACTAAAGCTAAAGCTAGATCCTTATATATCACCCTGCACCAGAATCAACTCTAAATGGATCAAAGACCTCAGAGTCAAAGCAGACACCCTGAAAGCATTACAGGATGGAATAGGAGAAACCCTAGGTCTTCTTGGCACAGGTCGAAATTTTCTTAATAGAGACCCAGAAACACAACAAATCAAAGAAAGGTTGGAATAATGGGATTGCATGAAATTGAAGAGCTTCTGCATGGCAAAGGACATAGCTAGCAAGATCAATAGAAAGCCCATGGATTGGGAGAATATGTTCACTAGCCATACAACAGACGAGAGTCTCATATCTAAAATATACCTGGAACTCAAAAAATCTCCCAACAACAAATTCTCAAAGAAAGAACTGCCCAATAAATAGGGGGCTAAAGACTTACAGAGAAACTTCTCTGAAGAGGAGGAAGAAGGATGGCCAATAGACACATGAAGAATTGCTCAACCTCTCTAGCCATAAAAGAAATGCAAATCAAAACAACACTGAAATACCACCTCACTCCAGTTAGAATGGCTAAAATCAAGAACTCTAATAACAACAGATGCTGGAGGGGATGTGGACAGAAGGGAACTCTACTGCATTGTTGGTGGGAGTATAAACTTGTTTAACCACTTTAAAAGTAGTATGGAGGTTCCTCAAAAGACTCCACATAGAGCTCCCCTATGACCCAGAAATCCCACTTTGGGGCATTTACCTGAATGATCATAAACAAAGCTACCAGCACAACTATATTTATTGCAGCATTATTTATCATAGCTAAGAACCAACCCAGATTCCCCTCAGTAGATGAATGGATCAAGAAAATGTGGTATATGCATACAATGGAATCTCTTACTCCATCAGAAAAAATGATATTGCCCCATTTGTTAGGAAATGAAAAGACTTGGAAAAAATTATATTAAGTGAAGTAAGCCAGGCCCAAGGAAACATAGGTCCCATGGTTTCCCTTATTTACAATAACTAGAATCTGTCTGAGATAAGCAGAAAAGCTCAGATAAGATGATAAGAATAATGAACCCCAAGGTAAGGACACAAGTTGTTTTTTCTTTCTTGCTATTGTTTCTAATGTATTTATAAGGTGATATTTTTGTTGCTTTGTATGTCCCTCCCCAATGGTATAACCCCTGTTTTCACTGCATTTGATGTTGGTATAATTTGGGGAGGGGCAGGGAAAAAACAAATTGTTTAAATAGGGATACAGGTAGACCCATTGCAGCAATGAGATGTACAAGATGCTATGTCAAAAAACGAACTTTTCAATTTAGGGGGTGGGGAGTGTAGTTGTGGAGGTGTGAGGGAAGGGATGTTAGGGGAAAAACAAAGGAGGAGGCAACAATTCTTGTTAAGAAACATACTCATTACCTTGCTCATGTAACTGTAACCCCTCTGTACAGTATTTTAACAATAAAAAACTTATTTAAAAAATGATGAGGGCTGGGAAGGTGGCTCAGTGGTAGAGTGCTTGCCTTGCATGCCTGAGGCCCTGGGTTCCATTCCTCAGCACCACATAAGCAAAAAGAAAAAAGCGGGAAGTGGCGCTGTGGCTCAAGTGGTAGAGTGCTAGCCTTGAGCTGAAGAGCTGAGGGACAGCACCCAGACCCAGAGTTCAGGCCCCACGACCGGACTCCCCCCCCAAAAAAAAAAGTGATGAATGAAAAAGCCAAAACTCAAGATTATAGTAAACAAAAGTAGCACAGCTCACAGTAGTAGTGTCTATAGTTGTCAGAGGTTGTGTGTGTGTGTGTGTGTGTGTGTGTGTGTGTGTGTGTGTGTGTGTGTGTGTGTGTGTGTGTGTATGTGCATAAGCTTCTTCCACTTGGCATGAATGCCCTTCCATGTTGCCTTTCCCAGCTTGATGAAAGTACGGTAAGGAGAGTACAGAAATAGCATGTGAAATGGAAAACTCTTCAGTGAATGGAGGAATTGCCTGTGGGAATAGCAATGACTAGTAGGAAGGAAGAAAATAGTGTTGTATTGGGATTTGTAGTATAGTTTTGGACACCCTCAGATTTGGAGGCTAGTTTTCAAGCCATCACTTAAATACTCTTAGTTTCAGTAAATGGAAAAACATTACATTATGTAGTTATAAGATGCTGAAATTTGAATGTGTCCTCTGAAATACTTAGCTTGGAAACTTAGTCTTCAACCAATGGTGTTGAGAGGTGAGACATTTAGGAACTGTCAGGAGTGCTCATGAATGGATTAATGCTGTTACTGCACCCACAGGGTAGTTACCCTTGGAGTAGGTTCCTGATAAAGGGGTATATGTAGTCCATTTCTCCTATTTCTGACACCTGTATGAGCAGGTGTGGATGATGTGGCAAGAGTACTCAGCAGAAGTGAGCCCCTAGGCCTTGAGCTTCCAAGATTACAGAACTGTAATAAGTATCTTTCTTTATAAATGTATCCAGACGTTGCAATTCTATTTAGCAGCACATGACAGACTAACATGAAGCAGTTAGCAATGTTGTGGAGCTAGCAAGCCTCCATCAATGTTCACTGTTTCTAGGCATGGGGTATCTAGAGGGAAAGAACACAGAAGAAGGAATTTTTGTGTCAGGTGCTTGAGCCATGAGTTGAAAGAAACATAAAGAATATGAACCCCATTTGCTCCCCCACTCCATTGCCACTTCTGTATGCAAAGATAGGAAGAGCTGCCTCTCAAAATGTCACCTCCACTTGAGAGTACTTTTTAGATGTCTTGTGAAGAGACAGATGCATAGTGGCCAGGTTTCCATTTCTGAAAAGTCAGGCCTTCCATTTCCCCTTCATCTGGATGATTCAAGGTCCACTAAAACCAACCTTAAAAAATATACATGATAAGCTGAATGCCAATGGCTCATCCCTGTAATCCATGTCAACTCACATGGCTGAGCTCTGAGGATCAATGTTTGAAGCCAACCTGGGCAAAAAAGTCTGTGAGACTATCAATAAACTAAATCTCCAGTTGTTTTAAGGTAAATCATCCTAGAAGCCACATTTAAAAATATAGAGGGGCTGGGAAGGTGGCTCAGTGGTAGAGTGCTTGCCTTGCATGCATGAGGCCCTGGGTTTGATTCCTCAGCACCACATAAGCAGAAAAAAAAAAGCCAGAAGTAGTGCCGTGACTCAAGTGGTAGAGTACTAGCCTTGAGCTGAAGAGCTGAGGGACAGCGCCCAGGCCCAGAGTTCAGGCCCACTACCGGACCCCCCCCCCCAAAATATAGAATATTGAAGTCTATATTATCCAGTTAACTGGTTGCAGGCTGCTAGTTGTTACAAAGGCCTGTAGCATGCAAATGCACATAACACAGCCAGGAAACATGCTAAAGAGGGAAGAAATAACAAAAACAATACCAACAAGCCAACTCAGCTCCCATGGAGAGCTGCATTGGGACACCATGATGACTGGACACGAGCCAGGAGAAAGGACACAGGACATGATCACAGAGACACATGTGGCATGGAGTCCCAGGCTAGACTGGTCTGGGCCTAAATGGGTCTGCGCAGGGGGCAGATCCTTAGGAAATTCCCAGTCCCAGGCACTGGACTGACAGATTCAGTAACCTATCAGCCAAGTGCCTGCCCCTGCCTCCAGGGGTCCGGGCACGCCCATTACCTGGGAGGCAGGTGATGGGGGCAGGGGTTCCGTCCCCCATCATGGAGACAAGATGCCAGCCCCTACCATCCACTATGTGGCCAATATGGCATCTGCCAGACCTGGTCTCCTTACTTCACAAGGAATCTCCAATTAACTAGCAAAAAACCAGAAGTGGAGGTGTGGCTCAAGTAGTAGAGTGCCAGCCTTGACATAAAGCTAAATACAGAATCTAAAACATGTAAAAACGTTTAAGTATGATAGAATGTATGTCATGGGTCCACCTCCTCTCAGACTCGTAGCTCCTCTTCAGAAGTCAGTTACTAACTAGTCTCTTCCACATTCAAGTTCATTTTCAACATTTTAGCTCATGGAACTGTATTTCAGATTATCCCATTTTCCTTTAAGCTACATTAAGGATTTACCATTAAGGTGAGTATGGTGGTGAATGCCTCTAATCTCAGAATTTGAGAGGCTGAAGTGGGAGGATTATGAGTTTGAGGACAGCCAAGGCTATACAGTAAAGACTGTACCTCAACAAAACCAAATCAAACCCAAACTAGCAAGTTACCTTTACATGTGTTCTCTTATACCATTCAACAACTTCCACAGCTGCCATAGCTAGTCTAATTGTGTCTCCTACTAGCTGCTTTCCAATAAAACCCATAGTGCTCTGGGGAACATCTCACACAAGCATGTGGGGTCCATGGGAGCATATAGGGTATGCAAGTGAGGCCTTGGCAGTCACTGTGGGTGACTTGCTCACAGGGCAGAATGACCTCACCCTCCTGCTCCCCCACTGCCATGCTTTGCTTTCTGCTCTTTATTCCTGACCAGAGGGATACAAGGTCATGATAAAACAGACAAGTGTGCTGTGGTTAGGAGAAGTGGGAAATAATTGCCTACATGCAAAGTGGTTAGTGGTCAGAGAAGTGGAAGAGAGGTTTCCTTCTGTTCAAAGACCCTGGAGAAAGTTCTGGGTTTAGAGAAAGAAGATCTCCAGTTCTCTGCCCACGGACTGAGTGCCACCCACCCTGGTGTCTGCAAAACTGAAATCACAAATGCTCTCTCCTCTTCTCTTGCCCACAGACTACCAAATTTTACTTTTTACCCTTTTTGCTGTTTATCAGGATGCTTCTTCCAAACAACCAGAGTGTTGATTGTTGAGTGGGTACTGAGAAGCCCTCCTAGGATACTGGCTCTAACTTCTGCAGCATGCATTCATTTTAGTCATTTCAGAAGCCCAGTTTATTAAAGCCAAGGGGCCTAGAGTGATAGTTTGCTAAGCCAGCTGATTAAAATGTTGATAATCATCGATAGTTGCACTGTGATTTATAATAACTTTTAACAAGCAATTCTGCTGTGATCTTTGAATGACTTCCTTTACTAGATGACTTGCTTGTTGGATCTGACTTTGATTCAATGCAGCTATGCTATCCCATCATATGTGTGTCTGAGTAAAGAAGCCTCTTGGTTGAGTTTCACACTGACTTTGAGCATTAGACTGATGGGATATTTCTGCAGTAGCTGTTCCTTTATGTACCAGGGGTGAAGGTTGGTAGTTTTCATTGCAAAGTGAAAACCTACTTGTAAGGTCTGCCTGGGCCATGCAGGCCCTGTGCAGACCTAACACTACTTAGGTGAATGATGAATTTGATCCCCCCAAAATCTAGTTCTGAGCCAGAACAGAAATAATATGGGCTCCAATACTGGAAAAATAACACTCCGGGATGGAGACAGCAGGATAAGTAGGGGAGATGGAGACATTGGGAGCCAATTTGGTAGACAAGTTTTTGTTGTTGTTTTGTACCAGTACTAGGATTTGAACTCAGGACCTGTATTCTCACTTGGCATTTTCAATCATGAATGTTACTGTACCACTTAAGCCAAGCATCTAGTTCTGGCTTTTTTTGTTGGTTAATTGGAGATAAGAAACTCTTGGATGTGCCTACCTGCTCTGGCTTCAAATCATGACTCACAGATCTCAGTCTCTTGAGTGGCTAGAATGCAGGTATGAGCTTGGGTACATGGCGGTGGAGCTTTTGAGGTAGAAGTAAGTAATAATCTGTAATATGGGGACAGCAATATTTAAGGAATAAAATGTACACTTTACAAAGTGTAAAGCCCTACTGGAAATAGTAAGGAAAACCTGCCATTATCAGAACTACCTCAGCTTGGTAAGGAAAAGCCTGATGTTAGCCAGTTACCAGTGGCTTACGCCTGTAATCCTAGCTACTCAAGAGGCTGAGATTTGAGGAATCAGAGCCTAGACCCAGAGTTCAAGCCCCAGGACTGGAGGGAGAGAGAGAGAGAGAGAGAGAGAGAGAGAGAGAGAGAGAGAGAGAGAGAGAGAGAGAGAGAGAGAGAGAGAGAGAGAGAGAGAGAGAGAGAGAGAGAGAGAGCAGTCATTGGTGACTCACACCTATAATCCTAGTTACTCAGGAGGCTAAGATCTGAGGATCAGTGTTCTAAGCCAGCCTAGGCAGAAAAGTCCAAGAGACTCTTATCTCCAGTTAATCCCAGAAAAAAATCATAAGTGGTGCTATGGCTCAAGTGGTAGAGCACTAGCCTTAAGCAAAAGGGGCCCAGGGACAGCTCTCAGGCTCAGAGTTCAAGCCCCAGGACCAGAGAAAGAAAGGGGGGAGGGGGAGGGAGGGGGCATCTGGCCTGCAGGTCACTTAGAAAGTCACAATAATTTAATTGTCTGCTTTCCTTTCCTGGTTTTCTTATGTCTGCTTTATCATAAATTACTTAGCAAAACTCAAGTCAATACTGGTTTTCAGTTTGTCCTTCCTCCATTTGACCCCTGTGTAAACAAGAAGTCACACTGTATTTTCTTTCTCTTAGCTATGTCATAGCCCCCAGGAGCCAGGAGTTCTGTTTGATGACCATGACTCTGGAGTTAACAGAGCAGCAAACAGCTCTGGCACGGAATCCCAGAGTTGCCGGATTGGTGTGGGGGGGGAGGGGGGGACAGGGGGACAGGGGGAAGAGGTTGGCCATACTCCTGCACCCAGACGGCCTCTGTCCTTGGTGCCTGATACATGCAAAGTAGCCAAGAGGAAGGAAACCACGGGAGAACCATTCCCAGTCTTGTCAGAAAGGAATTTTTTTTCCAGCCTCTGAGAAGGTCTGTGTTCTGTGAAAGTAAATTAGGTAGAAAATTACTTTTTGACAAACTTGAATGAAGCTGTGAAAGTCATTCTGCCTAAGTTTGAAAAGTGATTGGAACTGATAGATTGCTTTCTTTAAAAAAAATTTTAATGATTCTCTTTTGCTCAACTTTTCTTTTTAGAAGGTAGATTGGCCTAGGGAAAGAATAGGAATTCAGGTATAACGTGAGCACTTTCTGATTTGATTTTGATGAAGAACCATTTATATGTCAATATTCAGACCCGCCTTGCATTTTTTTGGGTTCTAAATTTGAGTGTAGAATATGCTATTGAGAGCAGGCCCTAGCCTGGGCAAAGGCCCCTTCCATAGAGGTTCTACATCATTCCTTATGGCCCTGTGAAGTCCTGAACACTGACCCCTAGACTTGCATCACTATGGCCTTGCATTTGTACCTGACATCATGTCATGACTAGAATAAGCATCCACTCAGAAGGGCTAAAAAAAAAAAGAGCTCATCTGCATGACGTTTGGAGCCTCTGATTGGTAAACACATGTGCAAGGCAATATAATAAAACCCCTCTGAATAAGTAGCAAACATTTTGTTTCTTTTATAATTTTTTTCAATTCAACATGCCATTTATGTGTACATCTCAACCAATGATGCCTCTTCCATCATTCTCCCTGTCTACCCCAATCTCACATTTCTGTTCACGTCGCCTAGCTCCCTTTTACACACACACACACACACACACACACACACACACACACACACACACACACACACACACACACACACACACACACACACACACACACCACTCTCCCCTCCTTATCTGCTTCTCTCCTCCTAATGCCTACATCCCATCCCAAACAGGAAATGTTTCAACTCCTCAGATTCTTTTTTGCTAAAATGCTTGTTAAAGACAGTTTAACAAAATTAATACCAAGAAACTGAAATATGTTTTCCCTAAGGATTGTGGGACCTGAGGGAGAGCGGGCTAATGAATGGAGAGGCAATTAGCAGGTGAATGCAGTCATCATACTCAGTGCACATATGTGTGTGTGTGTGTGTGTGTGTGTGTGTGTGTGTGTGTGTAAATGCAAGAAGGCTCTTGGTTTGAGAAAGGGAAGGGGAAGGAAGGAGAGTGGTAGAGTGGTGATTATGATCAAAAAGCACTGAGGCTTGGAATGTGGCTTAGTGGTAGAGTGCTTGTCTAGCATGCATGAAGCCCTGGGTTCCATTCCTCAGTACCACATAAACAGAAAAAGCCAGAAGTGACACTGTGGATTAAGTGGAAGAGTATTAGCCTTGAGAAAAAGAAGCTCAAGGACAGTGCCGAGGCCCTGAGTTCCAGCCCCAGCACTGGCAAAAGAAAAGAAAAGAAAAGAAAAGAAAAATATTGTACCCATAAATGGGCTGGTGAAAATTAAACCCTACTGGTACACTTTGAACTTATTACAGGAAACTGAGAATTACTGGCATAGGAATTAATCTAGCCAAACATGATAATTGATCATGATAAAGGGCATAACTACTGTTCATTAAAGGCCTTGCTAGTATGTACCAGGCACAGTGACAGATGCAGCAGCTCTGTCTTTTAGGCCAGAAAAGTCAAGAGAAGTTTGGAGAAGATGGAAGGGAACCTTTTATAAACATATTAACACTTACTAAAAACGACATTAATTTAAGTTGTAATATTAATGCCAAGAAAACAAATAGAACAGAATTTCTTCTAAGTTCATGAGTAGCCTCAACTATATAGAAGACTGGTACCACCACTGATTATGAGTCAGTGCAAAAAGAATGGAATTTTCAAAGAATGGATTTATACAGCCAGCCATTCATAGGGAAAAGCCCTAAATTAGACCTCTACTTCATACCAATCACACAAAATAAATTCCAGGTGGATTAATGTAAATAGGTGAGGAAAAGATGAGATGATTTCTAAGATCACAGGGAAGGATTTCTTAAATCAGCTAGCAAAACTTAAACCATATTGAAATGGTTATCTGAAATGATAATTATTAATTATTCAAACATTTGTGATATTCAAGGTGCCTGTATCCTCCAACACAGCAGTTGTCTGGGTATGGCCTATGGGTTAGTCTACCAAAACTCTCCTACATAGACATGAGGAGGAATGCAAAAGTTATACTTTTCCATTCCTCTCAGAGATAGGTCTATGCATACTGATGTGGCTTAAGAGAAGCCAACCAGAACTCTTCCTTGGAGTTTTGTAACTATGTCTAGGTGAGAGAAGTTCCCTACCTGGTAGAATCACTAAGATAGAAGCCTATAAGCCTAAGTGTATGTCATGTGGAAAAATTTGACTTTCAATGAAGCCAAAATGTAAAAAGATTAAGAGATAGATTGGGCGAAGTCCCCTGCTTTAATTTAAATATGAAATGTGCTTCACAGTCTTGGTCTTCATCTGTTGGTGTTTTGGAAACTTTAGGAGTTGGGGCCTAGCTAAAGGAAGCAGCTAAGGAGATGGGGACATGTGTTTTTGATGTAATATCTGGTCCTTAGACTGGTCTTTGCTGTGTCTGCTTCCTGTCCACGATGAAATAAATAGCTTCCTTCTCCACATCTTCCCCCTACCATAATACTCTTCCCAGTTACACGGGACTGACCCCTCTGCAATTGTGAGCTAAATAAATAATTTTTCCTTTAAGTTGTTTTGTCAGGAATTTGGTCACACTGATGAAAAAATGAACACATCTTTAGAGCATTTGAGTCCCTCCCTGCATGTAGGAATCGCTAAGATCAGTACCATGCCCTCCATCTCCTAGTTTAGAGTGGAAGAGTGTGATGTCTGTCACTTGCAATCAAAGAATCTAGGTAAGTTCCCAATAGATGGTATATGTAGAAACACTTTCAGAAAACTTTCTGCCTTTTTTTTTTGTGGTACTAGAGTTTTGAACTGAGGGCTTTATGCTTTGTTAGGCAGGCACTCTACCATTTGAATCATGCCTCTCAACCTTTTTTCTCTGGTTATATTGTCGTCGTCGTCATCATCATCATCCTCATCCTCATCCTCATCATCATCATCATCACCAGTTCCAGTGCTTGAACTCAGTGCCTCAAGTTCTTGCTTGGCTTGCTTGCTCATGGCTGGTATTATGCCATTTGAGCCAGGCTTTTAGCCTGTTTTTTTTTTTTTCTAGTCCATTGAAAGTGGAATCTCCAAGAAATTTCTGCCAAACTAGCTTCAGCCTCCTAAGTAGGTAGGACCATAGGTATGAATCACTAGTGCCTGTGTATTGTTCTGGTTATTTTTGAGATAGACTCTTGCTTTCTCAATCACAATCCTGTTTATGCTTTGTACCATAGCTGAATGACAGAAGCACTATAGAAGTATTTAGCTATTGGTTGATGTGAGGTCTTATGAACTACTCTCCCTAACCCCATCCACACACTGGCCTCAAACTGTAATCCTTGTGATTTCTGCCTTCTAAATAGATGGAATCATAGGAGTGAGCTATTGGCACCCAGCTTTCCAATCAACGGGATAACTAAAATCAAATACCAAAAACTTTGATTTCCTTCCTCTCTCCCTCTCTCTCTTTCTTTCTTCCTTCCTTTCCTTCCTTCCCTCCTTCCTCCCTCCCTTCCTTCTCTCCCTCCCTCTGTCCCTTCCTCCCTTTCTTCCCTCCCTCCCTCCCTTTCCTCCCTCTCTTCCTTCCTTCCTTCCTTCCTCCTTCCTTCCTTCCCTCCATCCCTCCTTTCCTTCCTTCTTTTTCTTCCTTCCTCCTCCCCTATCTCCCTCCCTCCCTCCCTCCCCCCTCTCTATCTTTCTCTGTCTCTTTCTTTCTTTCTTTCTGTTTTCTTTCTTTCTTTCTTTCTTCCTTCCTTTCTTCCTTCCTTTCTTTCTTTCTTTCTTTCTTTCTTTCTTTCTTTCTTTCTTTCTTTCTTTCTTCTTTTCTTCCTTTCTTCCTTTCTTTCTTTCTCTTTGTATTGGGACTGAACCCAGGGCCTTGCACTTGCTAGGCTAGATTGTTCCTCAACATGCTTTAAAATTTTTATTATTAAATAGTTGTTATAATTCCACAAGTCAGGTACTTTTATTTTGTTTGAGACTGGACTGGAACTTGCTAACTAATTATTTTGTTCATTACCACCTGAGTGATAACTTCAACCTCACTAGCCATAGTGGCACATAGCACTCAGGAAACTGAGACAGGAAGATTATGAGTTCTAAGTCAGCCTGGACTATACAGTGAGATCCTGTTCCAAAATCCAACCAACCACCACTATCACAAAAATCCCAACCCAAACAAACAAAAAAAGAGCTATTTGGGGTTGGTTTTTTATTCAACAGGTCCCAATTTTTATTTGTCTATTTATTATTTTTTAAAATTTCTTTTCTGGCTGCACTGGGTTTGAACTCAGGGTCTTGTGCTTGGTGGGTTGCGACAGTACTACTGAGACTCACCTCAAGCTTTGTGTGCTCTGTGTTTAGAAAGAATGCCTATAAAGGTAAGTAGCCAAAACTATTCTCAAAGATGATCTGAAAGGAAGACATGAAACTGCTCACTATGAAGATATTTCAGGGAACAGAAAATGGGATAGTATATTTAATTTATACAGAAAGATTATTTAAGTGCAGTTTAAATATTTCTCTTTAAAGTAGTTTTATAGTTTTGAACCTTTACTTTCCCTATACATATATATATATATATATATATATATATATGATGAGTTTCTTTTCTTTTCTTTTCTTTTTTTGTGTTGGTCATGGGCCTGAACTCTGGGCCTGGGCGCTGTCCCTCAGCTCTTCAGCTGAAGGCTAACACTCTACTACTTGAGCCACAGCGCCACTTCTAGCTTTTTTCTGCTCATGTGGTGCTAAGGAATCGAACCTAGGGCCTCATGCATGCTAGGCAAACACTCTATGACTGAGCCCCTTCCCAGTCCCTATGAGGAATTTCTTGATGGAGTTCTAGCAGTGTCAAACTCATGGCTTTCCTTTTTGCTTTTAACCCTATGATATTTAGAACAGTGAGAAAAACTGAGTTTTGCTTATTGGATATGATAGCTAAATTATGTTTTAGGTGGAGTATCCCCTCTAATTGAACACACTAATAACTCTGCTCCCAACTCTATTTTTATATTATGATAACATAAACAAATCTCATTCTGGTGAGGCAGTGACATTGCTAATAGCAGAGAGCAGCACTCAACAAGTCTATTTTCTCACAGTGAGGCTGTGTTTGCCCTTTTAAGTTAATGAATTGTATGATCTAATAATAATGAATTGTGCATTCCTTCTGTCATAAAGCTCTTGAAAGCATTTCACAACCAATTAGCAGTGAAGGGACATCATTATTACTGGACATTTGAAAATATGAATGTATTCAGAGCTAATGGAGAGCAGGCTTTATTGGTAAGTGGCTCAGAACAGATGAAGTGGAGCAGGAGACAAGTTGGGAAAGAAAGCTTTCAACTGGCAATGCTTCTTGTTCCCTTGTTTTATTTTTCATGTCTTCCCTTATCGCTGATGCTTGTTCACCACGTGCAATGCTAGAGCTGAGACCTCACATTTCTACATTTCCAGATTGCATCCTCTGTATTGCTGCTGTTGAAAAGTTATATATGTGTACCCAACTGATGCAAAATTCAATACTGCATAATTACCTGGTATATTTGGTTAGCACAGGCTAGCAAGCCAGGTGATTTAGGTCCTAATGATATTAAGATAAGCTTATGCTAGAACTATTCAGAATGTATGAGTCATACCTAAACATTCAAGTCCCACCACCCTCAGCTGCAGCCCCTTGAAAGAGAGTTGCAGCCTTGTACAATTGACTATTTGTTCAGAGCAATGAGTGACTGAAAAGCCAGTAAAATGATGTGGTAGATTTTTAAAGATACCTTTAGATGTACATACTCTGTGACTTTTTTTTGGCTCATGCAAAATGCTCCTTGGAAGCAAACAAGCTTTTTTTGAGAGGTACTGAGGTTTGAACTCAGGGCCTTGTGCTTGCTAGGCATAAACTGTAAAACAAGCTAAATGTAAGCAGCTCTTAGTGAATATTCCAAAAGGAAGTTTTAAGGTAGTTTGACACCTTTTTATGTTTTACTCAATTATTTGGAGGCTCTCAGCCTGATAGGGAACAGAGTGAATAAATTCTGCCTTATTTGGTGGTTTACATTATGGAAGGCCACAGGAGGCTGAGGTGTTCTAGGAGGCCAAGCTGGGATATACTACCCAGCTCTATTCTATCAGCCAGTCCCTATTTTCATATGCCAGAAGAGGCATATCTTAGTAATTAACAATAACATGGTATGTGGGGAGCCTGTAGACCCTGGGAACTATGCCTGGGTGCAGGAAGCATAATGGGATGGGATGTGTGGAAAAAGTCTGATGCCAATGGAAAACTGCTGGTTTGTGTGTTTGCCCTGTTCTGTATATAGGATTCTCAGTGCTTGACATTACACAGTGATCCTGACCAAAATCAGGATGATCTAATGTCCTTAGCTTTACTGTTTCCTGATATCCTGTTTCCTGCCCCCTTGGAATATACCCTTTAATCTGTAATAGAAACCATTCCAAACTAACATGTACTCTCTGACCCATTAAACTTAGAAGATGGAGTATGCGCAGGAGTTCAATTGGGTCTGTCCATTAAATGTGTGCTCATTCTCAAGGAAATAGGAATATATGTCTTGGCATAATGAATAGTGCGCATGAGTAATCCTTTTACTGGCTATCACTATGTGCACTGAACAGAGAACTAGCAATGGTTGGTAGGCTGAATAATGGCCCTCTAATGATAATGCTGGAGTCTGTGGTGTCACCTTACATGGCACAAAAAGCATTTTTCATATGATACTAACCTAAGGGTCTTGGGATATGAGGAATATCTCTACAGCTTCTCCACAAAATCACCAAGTGTAATTCACCTGTATACTTACCAGAGGTTCAGAGGCTGATGTGATGCAGAAGAAAGAGTAAGCAAGGTGACCAGGAGCTAAAAATTAGAATGATGCAGCCACAAGTCTAGAATGACACATTTCTCCCAGTAGGAGGCAAGGAGTCAATTCTTCCACAGAGTCTTAAGTGGACACGGCCCTCCTGATGGCTTGAGGTTGAGCTTCTGGCCTCCAGAACTAAGAAAGAATAAATTTATCTTATGCTAAACTGTCAACTTATGGTAATTTGGTTTAGCAGCTATAGGAAAATCATATAAACCACAAAGTGAAATGATATAAGGTAATAATTAGAATATATCTAGGATAGTCCTGGGAGAGAATCATAATAGCTCAATATGGTACATATTACCACACAAAATTATGTTAATTGAAATGAACTCTAAGACATAGAGTTGTTGATCTTGTTACCAATGTACTGTATCTAGTTCTTTCTTCTTATTTTATTTCATTTTTCTTTTTTTCAATTGCTTTAGCCCTGGCAATCACTGTCTGATTATGGTACCCTGAATCTTATGTACATTTATCTGATTTGAGGAAGGGAAGAGGAAGAACAAAATGCTGAAACAAGGACAAAGGATGGCCCATTGCAATGATACTCACAAGACAATATGTCAAAATGAACTTTACGACTTGGGCCTGGGGAAGGAGAGGGGGTAAATACCCAGAGAAAAACTAAGGAGTGGGTAACAAAGAAATTTCTTTGACAAAGAAATGTACTCATTACCTTACTCATGTAACTATAACTCCTCTGTACAGCATCTTTACAATAAAATAATTAAAAAAAAAAAAAAGAAAATAGTGGCTATAAGGTCCTCGCGTGGAGGGTGAGCAGACTCCACCCTCCTTGCAGCAAAGTCTCCACCCAGTACCTGCATTACCTAGGCAACTGGCCCACCTGGAAGAGGTCACATCTGAATTTGATGTGGCCACTCCTTTTTCCACCCATACCCTAGATAAGGCCTAGCCCAGGCCCAGACGCTCTCTCTGCTCTTTTCTAGCTCTTTCTCAGCTCTTTCCTTCTCTTCTCTTTCCCAGCTCCCTTCTCTTTCCCAGCTCTCTCTTTCCCACCTTTCCCAGATGCTTTCTTTTCTAACTCTTTTCTCTCTTTTCTAGCTCTTTTCTCTCTCTTTCCCAGCTCTCTCTCTCTTTCCCAGACCTTTCCTCACTGCGTGGAGCATCAAGATGGCTTGGTGCCAGCCAGAATGATGAATAAACCTACCCCTTACCTGAATACCATGTGCGTGCTGCTGTTCTTGCGTGCTGCTGTTCTTACTCAGCTATCTCTTTGTAAAAGCCTAACAGTGGCCAGGCCTGGTTCCAACATGGCTGAGAGGAATGATGCAGCAAGAAATACCTATCAGCCCCATGGACTCTGAGTTCCAGATGTATGAACCCTTCATGGCCAAGACCATGTAGGTGTTCTCCTAGCTTCCATCCAGTCAAGTGTCCCTTCCCTACTAATTGAAGAGATGGTAGATCCCATCATAGAGAAACCACTCAAGTTCAAATGCATGTCCACTCTCTGGCCAGCAGAGCCAGGACATTCCCTTAGAGGGAAGAGAACAGAAGACCCTTTATCTAGAGGGCACTGAGAGACTATACCTGGTTCTGGGATCCTCCTTGTTAGGAAACAGAGTCACAAAGATATTATAATAAAGAAAGAGCAGAAAAAGACCTCAACAGACCAGATCAACTTTAATGGAGAGTTGAAGAGGAATGTCATGGTGAGCTGAGGAGAGTCAGGAGACACAAGGTGTCCCAGGGGCAGGGGTCAAGGGACTTATGGAGTGTCCTGGGTGAAGGTGGAGGGAGGGCACAAAAAGTGGTTCTTTGCAAGTTTGTAGTTTTGGCCTGAAATAATTTATGCAGGCTGCTTCCAAGAGCCTGTTGTGCAAACTCACTGAGCCAGTCCTGTTTTAGCCAGGGGTGGCCTGCTTCAGGGAACTCTGGGGGGCTGAGTAGACTTTCACATTTTGGGGCGTGCAGATTCACTGCTTGCACGAGAAGTCTATTTCCTTGTTTCTTTCTTTTCACATAAACTTGTTCTGTATGCTTTAAATACTCTCCTGCCCTTTCATTCATTAATCAATAGAGGAAACAAGCCTGAACCCTTGACAATATTCCTGGAAGATCTGTTGTCTGGGAAGTCTCCTTGGTTGGAGTGGCTCTCTTTCAATCTGGGATCAAGCGAGCCTGGGGCCTGGTCTGGAAGAAGTCCCTGGCTATCCCAGGGCGATGTACGGATTGTCTATCAAGTAATGGGTCTGTTGCTCAGGGCTCTAACTGCCGACAAGAAGCCTCTGGGTGAGCATGCAGTGTGCTGCTACTGATTAGGAGCTAGAGGAAATTCAGAAGAAGAGAACAAAGTAAAGCAGGACTGAGGACAAAATGGCTCAATCAAGAGAAAAGTAGTTTCAGGCCTGACATCAGCTTTGCTTTCACAACGGGGTTCTTCTTATTATCTGCTTTTGAACCTCAGTAGGAGAACTTGCCTACCTTTGATACTGTAAGCAGAAGGCTTCGTGTTATAAGATGAAAGTAGCTTTCTGGCTTGTTAGAGAGAAATCACATGGGAATGGTTTTCCCAGTCAGAAGCTGGAGCCTCTCAAAAAGATGTCACTCTACAGCAAGATTATTTCCCTCTTCCATGAATATCAAAATAGGCCCTGAATAATTCTTTCCATTAGGAGCCCAGTCTCCCACAGCTCTCAGGTTTAGGATTGAAACAATATAGTATGATTACTATTGTCCTGTATAATTTAGATCGTAAGTGCAAAATGGGAAATGTAAGATATTTTTTTTTTATATCTTGTCACTCCAGATGAGAATATACTTTGAAAGTGGAATTTAAAACAATGCAACAGCAATTAAAGACCAATGTCCTCCCTGGGATTAACAAGACAGTCCCCCCTACCCCCAACCCAGTGCCAAGATTTTGATTGGCAGTATGTAATTAAAAGGTACTTTAAATGACTAGTTAAACAACCAACCACAAAAAGGTGACAGAGACGAACAATTTTAATATAGGAAAATTTGAAAGGTTATACACATTTTGGATATGTGTAAAACACCTGATTAAACATTTAAAACTTAAAGTGTTTTACTCTACAGTTTTTGCTTTTTTTGTAATAATGTAATGCACACTGTATTTGTCAAAAAATTTAGTAGCCAATGTATTTAAATTATTAGGGAATGGTAGAAGTTTTATGACCACAGAATAAAAGTATTTTAGGCAATACATTCCATCAGGCCTTGGTTTTCCCCTTCTAGTGCATTTGTTTACTATAAATAAAATAATGATAGCTGTTCATTTTACTACCTACAAAGTATACTTCAATCATAACTTTTAATAGTTGGCTAATTTGAATTCAGAGTGGGAGTATTTAGTGTGGAACTTGAGTTACAACCATCCCTGTGCCTGGCCAGGTGCTGTGGCTGTTGATTTCACAGACATTCTGAAGCCTACCCAGGAGTTGGGGGGGAGGGGTTGTGGGGGGACACTATCCATCCTGCTCCAAGGCCTATAAGGCATCCTTTGAATTGTAGTTACCTGGCTCAATGGGTAGGGACAGGAAGGCCCTGCCTTGGGGAAATGTAGATACATCATGTTGTTTAGCCCTGGGGGAGCTCTGCTCATTATGCTGTGTTTATGTATAATACTTTGCTGAGGTTTGGTCTCCAATCAACATGTGACCTTTGTCTTTAAAAGCTCAGTACATGCTCTGTTCAGGGCTGCATATCTTTGTAATTGGCTTTCAGCAGTCTGCTAGCGCTAAAATAAAGACTCCAAAATTTACCCTCTCAATGTGGCTTCTCTATTTTCTGGTGGCTGGTTTTATATCTGACTTAAGGTATACATTTTACCACACAACAGCAGGTGCCAGAGGATCAGCATTTTAGAAAGTACCTCTTTCACACCAGCTCTGAGAAGCGTGAGATATATATATAACCAGATAGACCTGTATTTGCCATTTTGTATTAGACCGGTATTTACCATTTTGTACTTTCTTTAACTTGCCTTTCAGCTTCTGTACACATGCTTGCTAAACCTTGAAGAGTGCAGCTGCTATTCTACCTGTCCTTGAGCCCCTGACACTCCTGGATCTGGAGCTGAAATTAACGACCCTCTGGCAGGGAGTACCTGACAAAGTACCTGACACATTCCAGACCACTTTCTCTGGGCCTAGGAGATAGTTGCTGCCCGGCAACCACTTCCCCCGGATCAGGGTCAGAGATAGTGGCCATCTGACAACCACTTCTCCTAAATTACCCTGGAAGTACTGTCTAATTAGTTTAGAGCACAATAGCTCACTAAGGCTGACCAATTATTAGCCCCAGCCCTTTTCCCGCTTTGTACTGTGCCAATCATCCGCTAGAATTATGATTTAAATTTCCCGCGTGGTGTATTGATTCGTTGCCAATACATACTGAGGCCTTATCCCTACCAAAGAACATATAAAAGGCGCTGTAACCCTGTGCTGGGGGCCGCTCTCTGCACTCAGACATCAGTGCACAGAGGGGTCCGTGCTCGAGCTTGTCAATAAACAACTCATTGCCGCTTGCATTGATCTTTGGTCTCTGGTGGTCTTTTTAGGCGCTTCAAGTCTCTGGGCATTACAGCTCTAGGAAGTCACCAAAGTGCAGAGAGAAACTTGTTGCAATGATTGAAAAAATTAAGTTGACTTAATGTATAAATTGGGGTGTAATAGCATGTACCTGTAATCCCAACTACTCAGAAGGAGGAGGCGAAAGGATCACTTGATCCCAAGGGTTTAAAGCCAGCCTGGGCAATGTAGTAAGACTTTGCCTCCTAAAATAAGCATTTAAAATATGTATTTAAAAGTCTCCAGCTCTCCCGACTCTTCTTAAGTGCTTGTTGATTCTCTCACAATTGCACAGGGCATATCAGACTATGTTGATTGTTCTTTAGCCAGCCCTGTACTTTCTTCTTGGCTTCTTTTAGAACTTAAGGAAGATAAGGATTTAGCTGACAACAAGCAAGTACACAGGCTTTGAAACTCCTGGTAGGCATTATCAATCTTCCCTAAAGAGAAACACAGCAGGGGCCCTTTAAATGTCTAGATGAGTACAACGGACAAAATCTGAACAATCCAAGTGACAAATGTTGCTAAATGAGTTTGAAGGCACCTCTTCACTTGCCTGCCAGCCTGTATAGA
Organism: Dipodomys merriami; assembly: GCF_024711535.1. Lineage (NCBI taxonomy): Eukaryota > Metazoa > Chordata > Mammalia > Rodentia > Heteromyidae > Dipodomys > Dipodomys merriami. The sequence continues at coordinate 9,105,196 of NW_027205381.1, forward strand.
TTGCTTTGTGATATTGGGAGGCCTAGAGGAGACCTTTACTCTCATTGGGTAAATGAGGTCTCTTATCAGCACTTGGCTCCATTCTAATTAACAGAACAGCTACTGTAAGAATTCAGATTACTGGCCACAAGGGACTCACTATTATTTTTAAGCATTTGCCCAAAACTCTGTTTTCTCATTCAGCAACTCAGTCACCATGGAAGGAGCTACATTTCAGGTTTATGCTTTGGGGAACAAAGAAAATGACTCTGCTTGGGGACATTAAACTTATTACCCAGAGCTTACTTAACATAACAAGGAAGGAAGGAAGGAAGGAAGGAAGGAAGGAAGGAAGGAAGGAAGGAAGGAAGGAAGGAAGGAAGGAAGGAAGGAAGGGGAGGAAGACAGAGGAAGAGGCAGGAAGGGGCAGGAAGGGAGAGAAAATTCCTAACCAAACCCTTTTTTCAGCTTGTTATCTCTGTTCATTATTATTATTATTATTATTATTATTATTATTATTATTATTATTATTATTATTTTGGTCCAGTCATGGGCCTGAACTCTGGGCCTGGGCACTGTCCCTCAGCAATTCAGCTCAAGGCTAGCACCCTACCACTTGAGCTACAGCGCCACTTCTGGCTTTTTTTTTCTGCTTATGTGGTGCTGAGGAATGGAACCCAGGGCCTCAGGCATGCAAGGCAAGCACTCTACCACTGAGCCACCTTCTCAGCCCTGTTCATTATTTTTTAATTTGAAAATTAGTTTAAAAATTAAGAACTTAATTAAAATATTTAATTTTAAAAGGCCTAGTATTTAATTTTTAATGAACAAAGCAAATGAAGCATTTACACTTGAAGAAATTATATTTAATGCCAATAATGGAGGTAATCTGGAACTATCAAGATTTTAATCTATATTAGGTCAATAAAAACCAAGGAAAGGATACATTCCTCAGAAACTCTACCTTTAATCATGTTCGCATGTTATTTTAGGCATAATTACAGAGAGTGACATCCTTTTCATGCTGGATAAGCTTGAGTTTCTGAGGAGAGAGATGAAAGAGGAAGGCTTTCTCATTTCCCCAGGAAATCAAGAAAAGAGTACCCCAGCCCAGCAGAGATTGCATTCTGCTACAAGGTAGAGACATCAATACCTTCTAAGTTCACCATGTCTCCCTTTGGTATTGGTTTAATGTTGTTGAATGTGAACAAGGATGAGCTCCCAGCTAACAAGGAAGAGAGAATCAATCTTATTTTAAAAGTACATGATTAATGAAAGATTGAGTCCTGCCTTATTCCTCAGGGTCTAGCAAAGCTTGTGCTCATGTGCTTGTCTACAGGCAGGTCATTCCGACCTTGGCTCCAGGAGACAATAGCCCCCACATCCAGCTTCCACTGTGGACCTGGCCAAGGACATCACCTTTGATCCCAAGGAGACCATAGCCCATTTTTTATTCCCTGCTTACTTGTTAAGATCTATATAAGCCCACCCCCAAATCCAATCCCTTGCACAACCTCCAAGCCTGCGGGAAGTTCTGCGCCCTCACTGTTCCTCAATAAACAGCCATTGCCTGTTGAGGATCAAGTTTGGCCTCTTCCTTTTCCATTCTCCATTTTCCCAACAATTAAAAAAATTAAATACATGATTAAAATATAATTCTTTAATATTTTTGAAATAATTTCAAATTCATAGGAAAATGGCCCAAATAATAAAACAGAATTGCATATCCTTCACTGTACCTCCTAATTCTCAATTCTCTAAGATAGTGTTAACATTTGACCACATTCGCCTTTCTCTATCTTTCTAGAGATATGTATGTACATCTAGTTTCTTTGAACCATTAGGAATAAGTTGCAAATATGACATCCTATTAGTCTTTAATATTCCAATATAAAAGGCACCTAACTACAATGAATCATCAAAACTAGGAAGGTAATACTGTTGGCAATACTATCATCTAGTTCTTTGAGATTATCCAAATTTCTTTGGTGGTCCCAATAATGTCCTTCTCAGTTCCAGATCCTGTTGGATTTAGTCATGTCTTCTTGGTGTCCTCAGTTGAGAACCATTCCAATGGGATGCCAGTCAGCTTTGTTGGGAAGAGATGAACACAGGTGCTTTCCCGTAGCTGCAGTACCAGTCACTATCCCTATCTTTGCTTGTACTTCATGACTATCAGGCTTTGAGTAGAGGAAGCTACTTCATTGGGACACAGCATACCTAAAGGGAAAGAATGTTAAACCAATTTCCTCTTCTGTTCTCACTCTCCTAGTCATGCCCAAGAATTTTATCTCTGCCCTCCTACCTCTCTTTATGGGGATAATTTGTGTTAAAACTTCTCCCTAGGGGAAAAAACACCCTCCAGGTCAGTTCTAACCAGAGGTCCCCTATGCAGTAGAACCCCTTGAGTCCTTACCTAACCTTTATGAAGTAAACTCCTACTTCTTTTTTGTTGTTGTTGTTGGTCGTGGGGCTTGAACTCTGGGCCTGTGAGGTTTCCCTGCACTCTTCAGCTCGAGCGAGCGCTCTGTTGCTTGAGCCACAGCACCACTTCCAGTTTTCTAGTGGTTTTTATTGGAGATAAGAGTCTCACGAGTTTTCCCGCCAGGCTGGCTTTGAACCGTGATCCTCAGATCTCAGCCTCCTGAGCAGCTACGATTACAGGAGTGAGCCACTGGCGCCAGGCTGTAAACTCCTACTTCAGACTCATGCATATGTACTGCCTTGCATACATATACTCACTATGGTTTGGCAGCCTTGTTTGTGCAAAGGTTCCTCCCCCAAATCTCCAAGCTCATGATCCCTCATTTCCCTAAGATCATCCACATCATTATCATTAACTCTTCCCACTTCAAATCCTACAAAACTGAAACTTTCTCTCCTTTTTTCTTTTTTTTAATGTGCTGGTACTGGGGTTTGAACTCAGGGCCTAGGTGTTGTCCCTTAGCTTTGCCTGTCCAAGGTTGGCACCCTACCGCTTGTGCTACACCACCGCTTTCAACTATTGGTGAATTAATTGGAGATGAGAGTCTCATGAACTTTCCTTCTGAGGCTGGCTTTGAACTGAGATCCTCAGGTCTCAGCTCCTAGGATTACAGGCATGAGCCACTGTTACCTCTCTGAAAACTGAAATTCTTAACTATGAGTTTGATCTTGAGCTACCTAGTCCTGCTGTTGTTTTCCTTAAGACTTTCTCAATCTCTCTCTTTCTCCTCTCTCCCTCCTTCCCCCTCTCTCTTTCTCTCTCTCTCCCTCTCTTGCTCTGCTTTGCTACTTCTCTGTTACATCTTCATTCAAAATTTTTTAGAGACATCAAAAACCTGATACCTTCACCTCTGATGCTACCCATTGGTAGCAGTAGCATATCCTTCAGTTTGTGTTGTCTGCTATTTCCTCATGCTTAAAATCAGTGTGTGCCTGTTGTATCTGGAATACAAAGGGATCACTGTGTCCTCTGTATGACACTAAGATGCACATGAATACGGAAAGCCCCTTACTAGAGTTCATAACTTCTATTATGTAATAAACTTCTATTATGTAATAAGCCTAGTTAGGTGTCTCTACCATAAAGATAAAAAAGTGTTTTATACCTATTGAATAAGAAATAAGCACATTTATGGGGAGATATTTTAAGACTATTTAAATATGCAGTTCCTCCTTAAGATTTTACCTATAAGTTCTTGCATCTACTAATGATTCTTGTCCAAATATATTATTCCCTTAATTGTTACCTAATGGTGATTTAAAAAAAATTCACCAAGTCTTCTACAATCAGTAGTTGTCATTCTATCCTTTCTCCTCAGTTTTTAGGGCATATCAGCACAGACTCATGACTCTTATTTTATGTGATGGGTCAAAATTCAATGCTATAATTATTTTTATGTCTTAATATTACTTATTAGGCTAGATTGAAAAAACAACAAATGTACCTCTTCAAGCTGTTTCCTAGCTCCATTTGATAGATCTTCAGTATTCTTGGATTCATTCCTTACTTTCTGGCACAAGATATTCCAGGTGTAGCTTCTAGAATTGTTTTCTTACTGTCTTGGCTCCTTTTTGTAGAGAATGGAATTTAGTGTTAAAAAATTGGGACATTACATTTTCTCATTCTACTGACATTTTATTGGTTCAAGTCTTTCTCAAAACTGGGAAATACATGCACACATCACCTCCCCCCGCCCCTACATATGCAGTGTACATGCCAGCTAGGCACCAATGGGTCATACCTGTAACCCTAGCTATTAAGAAAACTGAGATCTGAGGATTGAAGTTCAAGCAATCAGCAAAATGCTAGAAGTCCGGGTATAACTCAAGTGGTAGAACAGTAGCATTGCATGAAAAAGTCAAGTGAAAACACAGGCCCTGAGTTCAAACCTTAGTACCGTCACATATACCTAAAAAGTATCTGCCATTTGGCTCTTTTTACACAGCTTTTATTTTTTAAAGCTATACTGAAACAATGAGATCTTTCAACTCATTGGAAAAGGGTTTGGTATTTTATTCCTATGCTAAATTTAAGGACATGGGACTTGCAGAACTGGCTTTTTTTATTTGAGGATTTGTGGAGTTAGCATACTTTGGATGTCATGACAATTTGGGTCACAAGGTTTGCGTCTGTCTTTCAGTCCAGGTGACATGATCCCAGTGAGCTATTTTACAGTCAAGCATATTTCTTTTTTTTTAATTCTTTTTTAACAACAAGCAGCTTAATTGATAATAGCAGGACAGCGGGGCAAATATTGAAATTTTGAATTGAAACATTGAATATTGAAACATTGAAATTCAAGCGATACAATCCATTTTTTTGAAATGCACATGTAAAGATTTTCTGCTCTCCCCTTCCTAAATTACTGTCTGACTTAGGAATCTGGAAACACCTGGTGATAATGCTTTAAAATGCAGCTTCCTTAAAGCATACCCATTATGCTGATTGAATTACATAAGGAATTCTTAAAATACAGCCTGCCTTCTCTTTCTAAAAATAATATATATGGAAGATACCATGCTTATGAGATATAAGGGGAAAAATAATGTCTGCTGGTGTCTTTGTAAGCTAGGAGTACAGGCTGTCAAAATATGTTAATAAAAGAATCCTCTATGTACCTTTCATCATATAAAATGATATTTATCGAAATGAACCCCAGGAAATGGAAATGTGAGGACTTTTCTTTGTTGTTTTTGTTTCCTTTTCTTTTTGTCTTCTTTGTTCATTTGTCTGCCTTTGAGAGGGTAAAGTTGGGTGGGGGGCACAGAAATAGAGGGACAAAGGGTGAACAAATGCAGCAGTGTTACTCACTAGACATTATGTTGAAAATGATGTGATGGGAGGGGAAAAAACTGGGAGAGAGAGGGGGAAGGGGTGACAGTATCCAAAAAGAAATGTACTCATTACCTGACTTACATAACTGTAACCCCTCTGCACATCACCTTTATAATAACAATAAAAAATTAAGAAAAAATATAAGAATGTAACAAAAATCCTTCTCCTTCTATAAGATGAAAGGGAAACATAAAGTACATCCTTGGCATTGTTCTGGTTTCAATTTGATATGATCTGGAGCTAAGTTATTTTATTTTTAAGTCAGTCATGGGGCTTGAACTCTGGGCCTGGGTGCTGTCCCTGACCTCTTCAGCTCAAGGCAAGTACTTCACCACTTTGATCCACAGCATCACTTCTGGTTTTCTGGTGACTAATTAGAGATAAGAGTCTTATGGACTTTCCTGCCACAGCTGGCTTTGAACCACAATCCTCAGATCTCAGCCTTCTTAGTAGCTAGGATTATAGGTATGAGCCACTGGTGCTGGGCTGGAGCTAAGTTTTTCCTTTTTGTTGTTGTTGTTATAATTAGTTTTAAATTTAATCAAAGGGAGTGCAAACCAATCAAGGGAAATAACGAAGTGAAAGAGAAGCAAAATGACATTTGCAGTAGGCTGGTCCTCAAGGACCAGATAATAGCGAAAATGTAAATATGGGGTAAAATGCTCTATCGATTTTATACCCCAAAAGTTTGTCTAAGATTCTCCTTTAACAAAGATCATGTTATTGAATGAGGAATTTTCAGCTACGGATTAGTAATTTTGCTACTGAGAAAGTTTAGCCAACCATCCTTTTCATGAACACTAAGCAATGGATAGTAATTTAACAAACGGAAGATTCTTACAGTCTGAGGTAGCTTCTTTGCTACTCTTCTCTTGTCCTGCCAGCCTTGCTGTAATGCACAGCCAGAATTAGAACTAAGCTAGAAACAATAAGCACTGAGCTCAGTGATGGATACCCTGCTTAGTTTTGACTCTGACTCAAAAAGTTCATAGGATGAAACAAGGAGTAAAAGTCTTTGATGCATAGGTATGTGAATATGAGGTCTTCATGGTGAAAGCAAGGACAGACTATCCGAAAAAGATGAAGAGATACCATGCATTAACATTCAAGACTGAGATGATCTGAAAAGTACCAGGGAAAGTGAGATTTTCATCAGAAAAGAAAGAGCCTTTGAAAGAACGGTATCAAAATGTTAAGCAAGAGTTAAAAGAATCCCTCTGTACAGCATCTTAACAATAAAATAAAATTAAAAAAAAAAAGAGTTAAAAGAAGCCATGGCAAAGGAGTTAGCACCATTGAGCCAAGAGCTCTGCCTCCATCTTTGAGTCTGCAGTGGTCTAACCATGTCGTCCCCTTCATGGGGCTACGTTTTTCAATGATTAAGGAACTAGAAGGCTAGAAGATCATTGAGGCATAGAGAGCAAACCAACAGCAAGGCAAAGCAGACTCTTCAAGGGGAGGAGAGCCCAGAGTGAGGTATCCTGAGCCTTTTGTCATGGTCTGCCAAGTATTCAGTCCCATTCTTTCTCTTATGGTAATGAATCTTTGGTTTGATTGGCTGGGTCATGTTCATGTGCCACTAGAGACCCTCTTACTGGCTTCTCCAACTCTGAGCACAAGCTCAGAACTCTCCTTTTGATTGGATCCTCTGTATCTGAGCAGGAGTGGACGTGGGGATAGCTCTCTCTTCCCCTTCCCTTTGTAAGGCCCAGGTATCCATGTTTTGGAGCCCACATGGTCTGATAGGAATAAGAGACTTTTTGACATGTGTCATTATCTCTTGCCATGTTGGGCTTTGCCTCAGTCACCATTTTTTACACTTAACTACCTAAACAGAGCACTTAACTATCCTTTAAGTTCCTTTCTTTGCCCTGCTACTGCCAAATCTTGATTTTTTTTTAAAATCAACTAGGGAGGAAAAAAAATCTTAATTATAGAATTGATACCATATAGAGGCAGGTTTGTTTTCTCTGCCAATTAAGGAGCAAAGAAAACCTGAATATAAACGACCTCTATGAAGTAGGAAGACCCCTACTCAGGCAGGCAAGCCCACCTAGTCATCTGGAGTGACAGAGCCCACCGCAACAAAGTTGTTAACAAAGAAGCAACTTTATTGAGAAGGTTCCTACACTGACCGGCCAGGGCTGCAGCACAGGCTCAGGAGCTGATACTGCGACCCCCAGCGGCCCCCATTCTTTGGTTTCTAAAGGCAAAATCCATGAGGTCGAGCCTGGTCATGCGCAGGTGACCAATGGGATCGTACCACACAAAAGGATTGTATGGTCCTACCAGACCACACACAGGTGGCCAATAAGAGGAGTTTACCATAAACACGTGCAAATGGCAGGGTTTACCATAAGCATGTGGTTTCACCAGTTGGAGCCAGATTACAACCTATCTGTTTTATGGGTCAGTCTTTAACTCAACAATCAAGGTGAGTTAGGTTGTTCAGGGCAGGGGGACCTAGAGGCATTCTTTCCATACTAGGAACTAGGCTGGTTGGAGCTAAGGTCTAGTTAACCTTGTTTAAAGGTTTTTTTTTAAAATCCCTAAAACAAAGGCAAAGCCTGGAAAGAAGCTGTGCCAGCTCAAGTCTCCTCTCAGGGCCTACTTCCCTCTAACCATTTACCATTGCGGTGGCAAAAACCATCTAACTTTCTGAGAATGGTATAGTCCAGAGTTCCATCTTTGGGCGTGACTTGCAGTCAGTCTGGTGAGTGAAGGAGAGATGACCAGGCAGAAGCAACAGAGAATCCTTAGAGTTTCACTCACCAGAGTAGAGAAGGGGTGTGGACGTGGACGTGGAGGCCAGCAGTGGTATTGGTGAAACGTCTCTTGTGGTATCTCAAGGCAGTTCAGTTCATGGAAAAGGGGTGATCAGGAAATTCTAATATTCCCAACTCAAAAACCCCATCTGAGTCACAGCACCACATATGGACCACCTAGGTTTCAGTCTCCTGCAACTAATTCCCAGCTGAACCAATCAGCAAAACCCCCAATTTCCTCCAACAGCCTCGTCCCTCCCCTCTGTTCTTCCTCTTGAGGTCAGAAAAGGTCAGTAAACTCTGCTCCAGTGAAATCCTGATTCATTTCCTTTATTTCTGCAGCTTTAACTCATAAATAGTCCTCTCTGTCATATAAGTTTGTCCTAAAATGCTCTCCCAAATCCTAAGTGACACAACACTCTCTTGAGAAGCCTAAACTTACCTTATGAGTGTGAACTTTTATTCTGCAATAAAATGTCCTCCCAATTCCTTTCATTGTCTACTCTGCAGTTTGTCTCTGACAGTGACAGCACCTGGAAACACTACAGAGACTGCTTAATTTGTCCCTCTATCTCTGAGATTGGGGCAGGACAGATAGATGAGGGATAGGGATCTCACATGTGCGGGCGGGCGCGCGCGCGCACACACACACACACACACACACACACACCACAAATAGGGCTAGACTCAGAAGTTGAAATCAGGAAATAATCTAAAGAAAGGCAGGTAATCCCCTCCTACAATTCTAATCTAGTTCTCACAAGAGAGACATCAACATTTGCCTTCTCTTTTTCCTTCTCCTTTGATCAAAAGCTGTTTAGAGACAGAGAGATGAGAAACACACCTTGGAAAAAAAAGCCCTACATTGTACCTTCTATCCCCAAGTTTTGAGCAGGCTCAGACACATCTTCATATTTCAGAATAATAAGCAGCACCTACGGACCCATAACCACTGTCTGAAGATTAGGAGTTGCTAGAGCATAAGACAAGGTATATCCTTCCAGCTAAGAAACCATAAAGGCTGCAGATGAGAACCGCTATTTTGAGTCTTTAACATCCAGTTCCTATGTAGGGAGCAGGAAATGTTTCTCTTTTCTCTCCCCCCCCTTTTTTTTTTATAACTTTATATACTAAAATAAATCCTTTCTAAAACATTTATTGTATGGCACTTCTTTTTAGTGAGACATGCTGACATGTTTTTCTGAGTGGATCTCAAGGACCTATGATTTTGCACAGAAACTGGGAAGCTGAAGGAAGCCGTCATCTATCATCTGGCTAAAAGCCTCCAACCACTAGCAACATTTGAAATATATAATTATTGTCAATCACTGCTATCCTCTTTGCCACACTCTTTCCAGGATCTAGTATCTGTTGTTCTGCCATACTAATTTTTCATATACACATAGACATGTGTGTGTATATAAAATACAATCAATTGCATAGGTAGGTAATACCATCTAAGGGTCTTGAGTCCTTTCCACCAAATATGAATTATGAGGCAGAAGTGGAAGCAGAGGCAAGTGTTACATGAAAGGAAAAGTAAGGCATCAGAAGAAACTGAGGAAAAGCCTCCTAGCTACTAGCAGGTCAGTATAAGGCCCAAATCCAGACTCCTCACTGGGAAGCATCTTCTTCCCAGGTAAGGAGGAGGAAGAGGAGAAGGAGGAGGAAGAAAAGAAGGAGGAGGAGCAGGAGGAGGAGGAGCAGCAGGAGGAGAATATAGCTGTTTTTAGTGAAAGTATAAAGGAGACCTGAAACTTGGCAGCTCACCTGAAATGCTTGTGGGATCCCCCTTTTGTGTCCTTTTGTTGCAAGTCTCAGCTGCTGTGGCATCTTATTGGGTCACTGTCAACTTCACCACAAAGGGAGCGGCACGTGTCTGCTTCAAGGGTCTGCTCCAGAGTTGTCAGAGGCTTTCCTTTTGTCAGCTGTCGTCTAGGCTTTCCAGAGTCTTTTTTTAAAAATAATAATAATAATAATAATAATAATAATAAAGAAAACCAAACCACACAATTGGCCAAAGTAGAGAAAGAGGCAGGGAATGATAAAATAGATATTCCAAATAAACAGAAAAGAGGAGGAAGGGGGAAAAAATGGAAGAAAAGGTCATTAAAAATGATCATTGTACTGCTCAATAGTGTGAAAGAGAAAAGAGCGGTGTATTCAGATTTGGCAGTTTGGGGGCGTCCGTTTGGCTGAGGCTGGTCTCTGAGGGGAACGGGGGCCAGGATGGGAGAGAGGAGGGCTGGGGCTTTGGGGGGGCGAGGAGAGTGAAGGTGATGGTGTGTGTTTGGGGGTGGCAGGCAATGCAAAATTACCACCTATCCCCCACAGGGGAGCTATCTGATCTGGGGGGACCTGGATGGGCTTTAGCTAAGAGCAAGCAGAAATGGCTGGGGGGGGGGGGCGGGGAAATAATGCTCCATGCTTGGCTGAGCCTATGTGATTGCATTCTTTCAGCTAAGAGACTTCGCTAGTTTATAATGCAAGAGAAAGATGGCATTGTTTGTCCTTCTTCAGTTTTCTATGTATATATATATATGAAATATATATATTGTTGAACCCCAAGCCACGCTCATTCCATGGAGAGGCAGCAGGTCTCTGGAAAAATCACCTTGCAAGCAACTCTATGAGGGCATTTCTTGCCTAAGCCGAGAGGGGGCGCTATTACTCGTAATAAACTGTACAAATCCTTATAATGAATCCGCCCGCTGAAAGGAGAAGAGACCCAGTTAGAGGAGCTCTGGGGGGCCCTGCCATGACACCAACTCCCCACAGAGCACAGCCAGGCAGCCAGGAAGAGGCAGGGGTCGCCTCCTGGGGTGAAGAATGGAGTGACAGAGACTCAGGACAGGGACCAGGGGCATCCCGCCCCACGAGCACCCGGAGATCCCCCCACACCAGGGAAACGGTGGTGCTGAGGGTTCCGGACTGGGGAGGGGGCTCTCTCTCCAGGCCCCTCCCTCACCATCTACCCGGGCTACAGGGGGCGAGGGGGGACACAAGGGGGAACCGGGGTTGAAGGGCCAGCACCTCCCCGCTGTGACCAGGCGGCGGGGTCGTACTCGGCCCACACCCGCACGTACTCGTCCAGGTGGTGCGGCCCCAGGATGGAGGAGTCACGGGTGAGGTACTCGAAATTGTCCATGATGACAGCCACAAAGAGATTCAGCATCAGAAAGGAACAGAGGAAGATGAAGGAAACAAAATAAAAATAAGCAAATTCATTGCCGCAATCAGCCGTGAGGATGCCGGAGTTCCTGTCGCATGGTTTCCCACTGAGACAGGACAGCATGATATTGTGCCAGGCCTCGCCGGTGGCGCTCTTCCGGCCTCGGACTTCAACCACTCGAAGCGACGTCCCGCGAGCGTCCCCAGCCGGCGCGGCGCGTGTCCTTTGCTCTGCATTCCCTCTCCATCTTAGAGTTTAGCCTTCCCAGGCCTGCGGTCATTACATCATGGCCCCACGCAGCCTCGGCCGCCTCCCGGGTCACCGTCAGGTGGGGCCGCCGAGGGCCCACGCCAACCGCGGCCTTGTGTCCCAGCCCCACCGGAAGTGAGGGATGACACCTGGGTACTGGAGGAGGTGTGGTGCAAACCCGCCGCAGACAACGATGAGGCCAAGCCCCAATCATAAAAGAACGACCAGGACCACAACCCGGTGAGAAGGATGAGGACACAGCTCCAACTGAGAGGCGAGCGACCTAGGCTTTCCAGAGTCTTTAGGGAAGAAAGACCAGTGTCTCCCTTGGTCTCCTTTGCTTTCCCGAGGTCTTCAGGAAGAGGAGAGAGACTAGGCTCTGTCAGGTGTTCCTCATTCCCAGTCCCCAGAAGAGGAGGGCGTGTCACCCTATCTGCCTCATCATTCCTCATCTGCTTCTCCTTTATAGGAACCCAACAGCAAACAAGGTAAATATACTTACCGCTTAACAGTATAGTGTGTAAGTCAATACGGTCCTTTACTAAGCTGTGTTAGTAGCATTTGCTCTTAGTATTTCTGTGAGATGATATACATAAAAACATTAAAATAACAACAAATAACATTTACAAGCACTTCTGAAATGTTGGGCAATAAATTTCTGATATTTATTTAACACATTTAATTTATTTAAATCACTAAAAGTAACTCCACCACTCCCCCATCACACACACAATGCATGTTCACATGGAATCTGGCACTAAAATGTTCTCAGATGACTTGCTTCTGGGCTAACTTAGTACACTCACTGCCATCGAAAGTCAGCTCTCTCTACTAAGGCTTGTAAAAATAAATAAATAAATAATAAAAAAATGAAAAGATCTTAACCAAAACCAAACAACAACAACAACAACAAAAACCCCATAAGCTAGGCACCAGTGGCTCATGCCTGTAATCTAGCTCAGGTGGCTAAAAATCTGAAGATTGTGTTTGAAGCCAGCCTGGGCAGAAAAGTCTTGGGACTCTTATCTCCAATTCACCAGCAAAAAGCCAGAAGTGGAGATGTGGCTCAAGTGGTTGTGTTTTAGCCATGAGCAGAAAAAGCCAACAGACTGCGATATCCTGACTTGAAGACCTAGTACCAACACAAAAACCAGCCAACCAAACACCAAAAACCAACCCAAAACCAACCAACTAACCAAACAAAAATTTCTACAGAGTGCATCCTGCTATTACTGCTATTATCTAGTTCTTTTCCTAAGGAAGACAAGGCAGGGAGAAAGATACAAGACAGTAACTAGCTGGAAAACTTTATGATTATTTGCATTCCAGAGATGGGTTTGGGAAGCAATCTGTCAGCCTTAGAGCTCAAGTTTGGAACACAAGCTTATTAGCAGCCAGCACACTGCTGATTGCCCTGTTTCTTTTGCGTGTTCCCCAGTGCTTGCTGCCTGGCTGCTGCCCTGCTTACAGTCAGCTGCTCTCTCTCTTGGCCCCCACTGGACACCAACATCATAGTGCTGCCCAGAGTCCCTTGCTCAGGCTGAATGCCCACTTTAATTAAAGTTTGTGGTGCTGCAGAATGAAACTGGCAGGATCTGTCTTCTCAGGGATTCCTTCTTTGTCCTCTGGTGCCACAGCGGCCTGCTCATGGGTCTGCGTGCTGGCAGAACGGTCCCTGAGCATCTGGAAGGCAAATTCTGAAGGAAGTACACAGTAGCTTGGCATTTAGACCTTACTCTTCCAGTTCTGATTCAACCCAAAGATTAGTTATTTGCAGCCAAACTGGTGAGATGAGGATTTCTGGATTCCAGCTTTATTTCTGTTGAGAGCTTTTCTCAGGGATTTGGAGGCCTGTGGAGCAGAAGAGGAAGAAGCTTTTCCCACAAAACTCATTGAAAAGCTGGAGTAGGCAAACTTTCTTCCTTTTTCCCTTCACCTTCCTTCCTTCCATGAGAGAGAGCAATCTGTTCTGTCAAACTCCATCTTGTGATTAGCCACCATTTTGTACTTGTATTTCCTGGAATTGTTTGCTTCTTTGCAGTTAGAAACTTTCCACTGACTACTAACTTCCTCCAATTGTAACCATTGTTATATGGGAATTCAATTGAGAAGCCACATTTTGAGAGGTTGAACTGGGAGGTTTTATGACAAAGCCATGACTATGAATAGATGTATGTCCCCCCAAAAAACCTGCAGCCTTAAATGCAGTTGATACTGTTAGGAAACTGGGTCATGAGGGTAGTAAAGAAGGAGCAGAAAACAATCTCAGCAAACCAGATCAACTCTAATGGAGTTGAAGAGGGACACCATGGTGATATGAGGAGAATCAGGAGACATAAGGCTTGGTACAATGGTGGCAGGCGCAGTGGGGCCTAAATAGGGTCATGGTCAGGGGGCAGGGTCACAAGGCACTTGAGAGTTCAGAATCTCATGAGTCCATGGTACAGGTCTGACAGGTTCAGTAACCTATTGTCCAAGTTCCTGTTCCTGCCTCTAGGAATTCAGGTACCAATCACCTGGGGGTAGAGGTGGGAAAGTGGATTTCATCTCCTAGAGTTTTCAGAACGTCCTCTTCATCCACCAAGATGCCAAGATGGCACCAGTTAAATCCAGCATCCATATTTCACCATCAGCTGTCCTATTCCCAGCCTCCCAGCCAGCCATGTCAAGAATGTGAGTCTTTACCTCCACCAATGAGGTTAAAGGTTAGCGTATCCTCTCTCCCCACCTGTAGGGGCCCTTCACTGACCTAGCTTTTTTGTATCACCCCATCACCCTGGTGACCAATTGCAAATAGAACTTGAGCCTAACTCCTAATAAGGAAAAAGGACAAGATAACCCTTGCCTTAGGATAAAAACTGAGTGGACTGCCCAGCCCTGTGTGCCTGTATAGCTTTTGCTTGAGCTGCTGTGCATCCATCCTTCTATGCAGAAATAAATTGCCTTGGCTAGATCTCCTTTATCCCTAAGGTCCCTCCCTCCCTCCCTCCCTCCCTCCCTCCTTCCCTCCCTGCCTTCCTCTCTCCCTCCCTCCCTCCCTTCCTCCCTCCCTCCCTCCCTCCCTCCCTCCCTCCCTCCCTCCCTCCCTCCCTCCCTTCCTTCCTTCCTTCCTTCCTTCCTTCCTTCCTTCCTTCCTTCCTTCCTTCCTTCCTTCCTTCCTTCCTTCCTTCCTTCCTTCCTTCCTTCCTGTTTCATGCACATTCTGGAGCTTGAACTTAGGGCCTGGGTGCTCTCCCACTTTTGTTCTAAACACTGACACTCTCCCACTTAAACCACAGCTCTATTTCTGGCTTTTTGATGGTTAATTGGAGATAAGAATTTCACAGACTTTCCTGCCTGGACTGGCTTTGAACTGCAATCCCCAGATCTCAGCCTCTTGAGTAGTTAGGTTTATAGACATAAGCTCCTAGCTTCTGGCTGAGTGTCTCATTTTAATACTGGCGGGTCAAGTACTTCCAGTACTTGCTTGCTTGCTTCCCCCTCCTACCCTCTCTCCCTCTTTTCTTCTTTCTCTCCTCCCTTCCCCTTCCCTCCCCTCTATTTTTTCTCTTTCTTCTTTTTAAACACTTTTATCATTTCTTTCCCCCAATATATTTTATTGTTATTGTAGAGGTAATATACAGAAGGGTTATAATTACATGAGCCTTTTTTTTTCATGTGTGGATTAGACAACTCTCAGAAGGGCAAGTTCTTTGTCCTTGGAACTATTGAGGCCCAAGGAGGACTTATTTATTTATTTATTTATTTTTTGGGTCCGTTCGTGGGGCCTGAACTCTGGGCTTGGGCGCTGTCCGTCAGCTCTTCAGCTCAAGGCTAGCGCTCTACCACTTGAGCCACAGTGCCACTTCCAGCTTTTTTCTTTTTGCTTATGTGGTGCTGAGGAATCGAACCTAGGGCCTCAGGCATGCAAGGCAAGTGCTCTACCACTGAGCCACCTTCCCAGCCCAGGGAGGACTTATTTTTAAGGACACTATAAAGTCATAGCTAAGAGTAAGAGCAACATGTTTGAATGCCAGCATTACTACTTATGAATGGTGTGTGTTGGACATGTCACTTCACCTTGCAGGGTTTCCTCACAGATGGATTAGAGAAAGGGCTGGTAGATGAGGGGTATAAGGTTTGCCAAAAGGAGACTGCCACATGGTTCAGGCAGAAAAGAGTTTATTGGGGGGAGAGCAAACTGCTGGCCCTACAAGAGATGGAGATGCAGAGAGGGAACTGATCATGGAGATTGATTATGCAGGGAGACGGTGGGGGGAGGAGGTGTGGCCACAGCAGATTTGGACCTGACCTCACAGCCTGGGAACCTCTCACTGTCTGAAGGAGGCATGACTCAGAGGAAGAGGGAGTGATATCAGAACCTGACCCCCAGGTACACCAGTTACCTGGGCTATGGATGCTGGGTGGGAACTTCCAGGGAAGGGGCTATGTGTACACAGAGGAAGAATATAGGGAAGGGGACAGTTTTCCAGGCATACCTAATAAGGGGGTTAAATGATACTACATCTCCATAGTCCCTTGATCAAGAGCCCACTCTTGGCAGGTACCTAACAAATGAGGTTTGTTTGTTTGTTTGTTTATTTATTTGTGTCACTCATGGGGCTTGAACTCAGGGCCTGGGCACTGTCCCTGAGCTTTTCCTCTCGAGGCTAGTGCTCTACCACTTTGAGCAACAGTGCCACTTCCAGTTTTATGGTGGTTAACTTGAGATAAGCATCTCACAGTCTTTCCTGCTCAGGCTGGCTTCAAACCACAATTCTCAAATATCAGTCTCCTGAGTAGCTAGGATTACAGGTGTGAGCCACTGGTGCTTGGTAAGGTCTGTGTGTTTAACTGATGTTCCATCAGTTTACTGCTTCAATATCTCAGTTTTTCAGCTATTAAATGGGGCTAGTGACATCTGTTCCAAACATGGTGTGAAGAAAGTGTATCAATGCTTGGAAAATACACCAAACCCTTTTCTTCTTAGGGCAGTCATATGAGTAGCCTACTGAATGTAGGTGGAACACTGGCTATCGTGTTTTTTTTTGTTTGTTTTTGTTTTTGGGTCAGGTCGTGGGGCCTGAACTCTGGGCCTGGGTGCTGGCCCTCAGCTCTTCAGCTCAAGGCTAGCGCTCTACCACTTGAGCCACAGCGCCACTTCCGGCTTTTTTCTTTTTGCTTATGTGGTGCTGAGGAATAGAACCCAGGGCCTCATGCATGCAAGGCAAGTGCTCTACCACTGAGCCACCTTCCCAGCCCACAGGCTGGCTGTAATGGTTTCTAGGGCTCCTTCTACAATTCAGTGCCCAAGCTCCCATGATTAGCAATGCTCCTAATACATGCAGCTGTGTGTTTGGACTGAATTGATCCCTGATGGGCTGATCCTAAGGGCCAAACATGCACTCCTGAAATCCCACATAGTCCAGGGCT
Organism: Dipodomys merriami; assembly: GCF_024711535.1. Classification (NCBI taxonomy): domain Eukaryota; kingdom Metazoa; phylum Chordata; class Mammalia; order Rodentia; family Heteromyidae; genus Dipodomys; species Dipodomys merriami. The sequence goes on from NW_027205381.1 coordinate 9,122,093, forward strand.
CATGAAAAAGCCAATACATCAAGTATTTTACCCTCACACATGTGAAATTCTGCCAACTATGAACTGGCTGAGTGGAAAATGGTGTTTCTTCTCCTTTTGCTAATTAATTGCTACCAAGTATTAAACACTTAAGTAGCCATGTATGAACATTTAAGTTGATCTATACATTTATGTGTATATGTACCTATATATGCATACCCACATATTTGAGCAAGAGGGTGACATGACCCAGTATATTTGAGTAAGTTATTAATCTAAGTCTGGCCTGTTATCATTTAGACCTTTGCTTATTTACATAGTAACTTTAATGTGCCTGGAATCTATTCATGACCTGAAAATCCCTTGTTCTCTACCTGTGAGACCCTGGTAGAGTTTAGCAACTAGCAAAAAGGGTGTTTTTTTCTATGACAACAACATTTCATTTATCTCAAAAAGAAAAGTAATGCTTTATAGTGAAAGGCAGTGAAAACAGATTGAGGTGAAAAGGTCATCATAAGACAGAAAATGAATGCAATATCTAAAGAACCTGATCTCTCTAAAGATAGAGAGATCAGGTCAGTAGAAGCTGTTAATTATATGCTAAAATGAACATAGTGGATCTTCATTTTTCATAAACTTTTGGCTGATTTCCTGTGAGTAAATCTATGAATTCTTTTTTTTTCTCATAGATTAAACAACAACAACAGAAACTCATGGGTGTGAAGAAAGGAAGGAAAAAAAAAGGAACCATTTCTTCAACTCTTCATATAGCTACACAGTAAACAGGCATTCCATTTTATAATGGCTAACTGGGGGTCCCATAAGATGAGAAGCTTTTGAAAAACTGAAAACAACCTGATTGATAAAATGGGTTTGGAAATAGACTTTTCCAAAAGGTTAAAGAAAGTTGAATATTTGCATAAATTAAAAGTTGAAAATGGATCCGTTAATACCTTTATTAATAATGTATTAATACCCTTAATAATAATAATTTAATAATAATATTTTATTAATACCTATAATAATAATACCTTATTATAAAAAGATAAGTTATTGTCCTGAGCCAGGCAGAGAAAACAATAAAAAACAGGCTTTACCTACAGCCAGAATGGTTTAGAAGTACAACTTAATTCTGAAGTTAGATTTTTAGACCCCAGGCCCAAACTCCAGGAGTCCTACATGTCAGGTCTGGACACTGCCACCTACCTATGTATCAAATAAAGAGTCATGGTGAAGGGCAGAGAAAGAAGATTTATTACATAGCAACCTTGGGAAAATGGCAATTCAGTCCATCTTGTAGCTGTTTTAAGTGATACAGATATTGGACTTAAGTTTCAAATAGACAGGAAACTGGGGACAAATATGTGTGTAAAAATATGTGTATAATTAAAACAGTCCCAAATCATAGATGTGGCCTTCTTGACCATTAATTACCTCAGGCTTTGTCTCCAGAGATGCTCTCCAGAGAGGTTCTGAGAAATTGGTATCACTTCCTCACTTGAGGGGAACAGGAACACTGGGCCTGGTGGATGATCTGTACTGAGGTTTTGGCTGGTCTCTTCTTTTGGGGTATTTCATCTTTCATCACAACATAGTAAGATGTAATATAAAAAAGAGAAAGAAAAAAGATATTAAGATAGCATTGCCTGTCTGAGGAACAGTTTGCCTTTTGTTACCAGATGCTTCTTGGTGAGATCAGTCCTTCCTGGAGGCTCAAGGGGATTGTAAAATGACTGCAGGAGAGAATGGCTCAGATCGAAGGACACAGATGAAATATAGGGAGTCTGAGAGGACTCAGCTATTTGTTAAATCAGCAATAGCAATTTTTAAGTTGCCTCTTACAATCTAGAATTATTACCAGTCCAAGTGCCTGGATTGTATCAGCAGGGAACAGGTCATGAGTTCCTGCTCAGCTTTCTGGTTTTCTTCAGTACCCACTACACCAACACACCCTCAAATCTCAATGGCTAGAGCCACTGAGGACAATGCCCAGATCCAACTTTCTCTGAGTCTCTGCTCTAAATTGAGACCTCACTCAAAGCAGTAACTTCCCAGGCTCCTGCTTGGCAGAGGACAGAACAGCAATGTCTGGATGAGGAGGCCTGGCTTTCAGGTCCTGCTCTACACTTTGTTTTCCTTCTTTGAAACTTAGTCTCCATATATATATATATATATATATATATATATATATATATATATATATATATATATATCCATATATATATATATTTCGTGTTCTTTTTTATTGTAAAGGTGATATACAGAGGGGTCACAGTTATATGTCAGGTAATGAGTACATTTTTTAAACAGTGTCATGCATGTTATTCTTAATTCTAGTAGTTTTGAAACTTTAATATGGATGAGAATAGTTTCTTGTGTGTGTGTGTGTGTGTGTGTGTGTGTGTGTGTGTGTGTGTGTGTGTGTGTGTGTGTGTGTATACTTAGTTAAGATCAAACTTCTGTCTCCTCCACATCAATTTTCATTTAGTAACTCTAGATGAGATACAGGACCCAAGATTCTTTATATCAAAAAGTATCTTATGCACTAACTATAGGCTAGTGTTCAGTTTGCTGGGGCTGCTGTAATAATACCATAACTGGCTGGATAATCTCAACAACACTATTTTCTTACAGTTTGGGAGGCTACAATTCTGATATGAAGGTATCAGTAGGTTTAGTTTCTCCTGAGATTTGGCGTGTAGGAAGCCACCTCTTTTCTCTGCCCACATATGGTCATTTCCATACAGAGGCACTCCTAATCTTTGTCTGTTTGTCCTTATTTAAGATACCACTTTATTGGTTTAGGGCCTTTCCTAAAAGCCTTCTCTTAATTTACTTACCTCTTTTCAGATGCCCCAGAAGCAACTTCTGTGTGTGTGTGTGTGTGTGTGTGTGTGTGTGTGTGTAAGACCTGGGGCTCCAACTCTGTGCCTTGTCTCTCTCTCTTTTTTTTTTTTTTTTTTTTTTGCCAGTCCTGGGCTTGAACTCTAGGTCTGGGCGCTGTCCCTCAGCTCTTCAGCTCAAGGCAAGCACTCTACCACTTGAGCCACAGCACCACTTCTGGCTTTTTCTGCTTATGTGGTGCTGAGGAATTGAACCCAGGGCCTCATGCATGCAAGGCAAGCACTCTACCACTGAGCCACCTTCCCAGCCCCTGCCTTGTCTCTTGAAAAGGAAAATCTGCCACTATCAGAACATGTACAACTTGATATTGCTAGAACCAGCTTGCAAGTAATTTTCAAGAAACGGTAGCATTGGGGCAAACGAAAAATCAAAACACCTATGTTCTATCCTTCAAAACAATTGTCCTTCTGTCATTTGGCCTGGCCCTCTAATGTAACAAATATAAATCCCCCAACTCTCTGAGTGCTGCATAGTGCTTTCCCATAATTTTTCTACAACATTTTGGTGCATTGGCTGGGAAGTGACAGCTCTTCTGGCCTTCCTGAGCCAGCTGTGCAGGCTTCACTCTCCTCAGAGCAAGCACCATTCTTAAGTTTAAAGATGGCAATGCCAACTGATTGCTATTTGGACCCCCCTTCTTCTGGGGGCCCGCAGCTCTGAGACAGTGACAGTCTCCCAGACTCAGTGGAGAGATGGTCCAACTCTGAACATCTGCTTCTGAATCAGGTAAAGGCCCAGGTCCCTCTGACCCAAGCAATCCTGTCCAGTAGGACCGAAGGGGAGCCTGATCACCTTCTGTAGTCCTTTCTAAGGAGAGCCACCAGTTCAGGCCCCTTCTCTTAGAAGGAACCACCATTTCAGGGCTTCTCTTTACAAAGGGCCCACAAGTCAGGACTTCTCTTCCCAGAGAGCCACCAGACAGGGCCCTCCCAAAGGGAGGAAGGGTTGTATTAACCTCTTGTATGAATGTGTGAGTGAATGTGAAACTATTTGTGGCTCCATGACTAAATGCTACACAGTCCCAGCAAGTCCTAACCTGTTGTTTCATGGCGAGTTTGTATGGCACAGTGGTGATTCACATCCCTTAACACTTTCAGCCAAGAAGCAACTAATCTCCTGTGAGGTATGTGGCCAGGCAGAGGACACAAGTGATCTTCTATCGTCTGTCTGACACCCTAAGCAGGGAGGAACATGGGTGTGAGTCATTCAAAACCAACAGTCTTAGATTGTAATTGAAAGTGGACGTGGTGCCATCCCTGTAACCCCATCGCCCACTAGGCAGAGGGTACAGGGCTCAGGCTTAGGGTTCACCTGGCTGACTTAGCTCACTCTTAATCACTTTAAAGAGGCTAGTCTGGGAATTACAGAGTGAAGGTCTCTTGGGCATCTTTAGCCCCTCTGTTCTGTTGAGTGGTTGACCCTCCATATCTTCACTATTAGGAAAGTTCTGTCTGGCAAGAGAGGAGCCTGGTCACCCAGCCTAGTTCCCTCATGTAGACTCCTGGTTACAGATTTCCATGCTTTGCTGTCTTGACTAGGCCTCTGCAACAGGGTCAGTGTAGGGTTGTGTCAGCAAAACCAACTGGGCCTTAAAGAAAAGAAGCCCCATTTATCGGGGGGGGGCCCTGAAGAAGAGGCACCTGTGCCTCTACCATATATCCCAAATGCCCCTCTGCAGCTGGAGAGGCAACCTGGCTATTGCCTGAAAGCCTACCACCGTAAGTCTTGCCTCAGTCAGTGGAGATAAAACCCAATCCTGTCGACTGGTTCCTCAGGCCTGTGCAGTAGGCTCAGGTGCCAAAAATTGGCTTTGATGGCACCATCCATGAGGGGAGTGCTTAAAGGTGATAGGAAAGTTTGTTAAAGCAATATAGCAAAGAAAGAGAGCACATAGCATCGATGATACTACAGGAAGTGAGCACTTAAGACAACTCAGTTATCTTTTCTGTCTTCCCAGTTAGAGGTTACAGAGCTTGGCCTTGGATTAAATAGGGGGAATTAACAGTCTTTGAAGATGGCTTTCTGATAGGTAGGTCTCCTTTCTGTAAAAATATTCCCTGACAGGTTCAGAGATGGTCAGAATTGGCACCAGATGATCTGATAGTTAATTGTCTCAAGATTGCTCAGGTGGAGCCCTGTAAAGCTACGATTATACTCCAGAAATCCGAGGTCAATCAAGATGAGGTGACTTCAAATCCATCTAGTCTATTCAGCACCAGAAGGGCATACATCAGGCCCCAGAGGGATGCTGGATGCTCCCCAATTAATGACTCTTGATTAATCCAGTATCATGAGATAGGGCAGGAAAAGACTAGAGTTTTGATAGTATGGTATTGCCAGAGTCCCAAATCTGTGTGCTCACACCAGTCAAAGATGTAGTTAAACAAGCTCTGGCATAGAAAGCAGTTTTAGTGTTCCAGGGAACAGTCCTAGACTAGAGAATCACATCAAGTGTGCCATCACAGTACAGAGAGTTTGGCCAGAGAGGGAAAATTCAGGAAGCTTGGTTAAGGAGATAGATATGAGCACTTGACCATGTCTGTGGCAGTGGCGGCAGCTGCAGCTGTGGCTACCATATCAACAGAGAGAGACTGGAACAAAGGTGCCAGATGCGGTTTGTGAGCAGCTTATACTAACTGCCAGCAAGAACTGACAAGGAGCAGAAATCTTCATCCTGCTGATCACAGACCATGGATGGCCCAGAAACCAAGAGATTGGCATGAGTAACCCCAAGACATCCTCACTCCTTCTCACGGAGCAGCCGTGGGAAGGTAGCCTCTCCCCCACCACTAGAGAAGAACTCCATCTTTGATATGGACAAAGGCCTGGTTCACGAAGCTAGTTCCAACTGAGGCCTTGGAAGAAAACAATAGGGGCCATTTAACAGGTCACAGGAACCTTCCCTGCCCTGCTCACTTATACCAGGAGAAAGTTGCCCTTCCCAGGCAGAAGTAGCTCTACCCCCAGAGGAGTGACTTTCTTCACTGGGTAAATAGAGCCAGAGGCAGCCCCTCCCAACTGCAGCCTAGGCTGCAGGCTCAGCAGCAGGAGGGGTAAAAGAAAAACAATTGAAACTCAGTAAACATAAACCCTGAGAATGGCTCCAGACTGGGCACTCTGAGTGTCTCAAGAGCTAGCCTCTCAGGGAAAAGCTATTGATTGCTGATAGGCTTCAACCCTACCCACAACCTAGCCTCATCACAGCAACTCCAAACTAGAGGAAACAGCCATCTCCCTCTTTTGTGACACTCAAAACAGATCTCCCTCCCACTAAAATAGCCTGGGAGGACAATCACAAAGTCCTGGGTAAGGCAGAGCTGTCTTCCTGCTCAAACTGGCTTAAGAAACCAATCAAGCCACGTGAAAATCAAACACCACAAGCAAACCAGAGACTCCACCAATAGACTGGTTACAGACACAGGGGAGATACAAGATCCTCCCTCCCACCTCCTCCCCCCCCAAAAAAAAAATCAAAGAACTCTTTTCTACCTAATTGTTTTTAATTTTTTTTAATTTCTATTTTTTCTTTCACAATTTTTACTTTAGGTGTGTGGGTTTTTTGTTGTTTTTGATTTTTTTTTTTTGGGTCCGGTCATGGGGCCTTAACTCTGGGCCTGGGCGCTGTCCCTCAGCTCTTCAGCTCAAGGCTAGCGCTCTACCACTTGAGCCACAGCGCGACTTCCGGCTTTTTTCTTTTTTTGCTTATACGGTTCTGAGGAATCGAACCCAGGGCCTCAGGCATGCAAGGCAAGTGCTCTACCACTGAGCCACCTTCCCAGCCCCTTGTTTTTGATTTTTAAAAAAAAATCTGTTTTAACCTTTTGGTCTTTTTTTGTGTGTGACTTAATTGCCATTCTGCTCATCTCTAGATATATACCCATCATCAATTATTAGACCTTATCCTTCATTGTGTGCATTATCCTTCATTGTGTGCATACTTAATTCAGAAATTGATTACTCAATTCACAACTTCTTAGGCTTAACTCATTTAATATTATACTTATATTTATTATTATACTTATATAATTTTTAAGTATTCCATTTTACACTTTTTATTCTTTTTTCTTTATTTTTTTATTTTCCCTTTTTTATCTCCTCTCATTGTATCCTTTTCTTCTATCAGTATTATTTCTTTATACTTACATAATTTTTAAGTGTTTCATTTTTTAAATTTAAATTTTGTTTTTTCCCCCCATTTTTTCCTGTTTATTTCTCTTCTCCTTTCATTCTGTTATATCCATTTCTTCTCTGAAAATAGGGCTTTGTTAAATTCACTCTTTTACCTCTCCACATTCCTCTAATCCTATTTTCCCGGACAATTCTCCCTACATTTATTAATTTCTGGTCTGCAGAATCCCTCCTTGACGTTCTTAGCCCATTAGTCCATAGTTGTTTGATGTTGAATTAGATTGTATCTGTTGAAATAGATTGTACCTGTAGCCATTTTGACTGCGTCAATGAATCTGTACAACTACAGCACTATGGTTGATGCGTGCCTTAAAATACTATTCTAGCCCAAAATCGGTGTTACTTTCATACCAAATGGTCAGAACAAGCTGGAGAAAAACAAGACAAATGGCAATTCCAGGTATCTCAACTCATACTCATGATAATCAGGTGACAGGACAGTTCATGAATAATTCAGAGGAGAACTCCCAAAAAGCTCTACAAATACTACTGATAAACATGGTGAATGAAAAGATTGAAAGTCTGCAAAGGACTCAGTGTGACTGTGATAGGGAGCAAGAGGAGGCTAATCAAAATTAATACAGAAACTTCACCAGCATAATGAGGCTAACCAAAAATTACTACAGGAATCTCGTGAGCATGAGGAAGCCAATCAAAGATTAATACAGGAATTGTGTGAGCAGGCTGAGAATAGTCAAAGAGTAATACAAGAATTGTGCAAACGGGATGAGAATAGACAAAGATCAATAGAGGCATTCATGGAATCCATAAACAGACAGCTGAAGGAATCTGGGAAGGCCACAAAGGAAATGCTGAATGGAGCGCAACAGAAGGAAAGGGAGTCGATTGAAACCATAATCAATGAACTATGGGATATGAGAAGAAACACAAAACTAAATAAAGGAAGTTAAGAAGTCCATTCAAGATCTAAAACAAAGCTCCAACAAAGAATTTGAAGCCATCAAAGTCAACCAAGTAGAAGGAAAGGAATTAAAAAACAAAGTAGAAAGTCTTGACACTAGGTTAGACCATATACAAGATCGAGTCTCTGGGATTGAAGACAGCCTAGACATTATAAGAGAAAGAACATAAAACTACCCAAGACAAATCCAAGAAATATGATAGATCTATCCAACACTTGGAAGACACCATCAGAAGGCCTAATCTGAGGATAATGGGTGTTGAGGAGCACCTAGAGACAGAAGTTAATGGTCTAGGAAATGTAACAGGATCCTAGCAGAGAACTTCCCAAACATGCAACAAAATAGGCCTATTCAGATACAAGAAGCTTTTAGAACCCCAAATAGACCAGACCAGAACAGGATAGCCCACCATCACATTATAATCCACACAGGATCAATTCAGACCAAGGAAAGGATCCTTAAAGCTGTCAAGGAGAAAAGATAAATCACCTATAAAGGGAAAACAATTAGAATAACCTCAGATTTCTCAGCAGAGATAATTAAAGCAAGAAGAGCCTGGAATGACATATGCCATGCAATAAAGACAAACAAGTATCAACCAAGAATAATGTACCCAGCTATATTCCCCTTCATAACAGAAGGTCAAAAAAAACCCTTCCATAGCAAAGGAAAACTGAAACAATATACCTTCCACCAAACCAGCTCTACAAAAGCTACTTAAAGATGTCCTACATTTAGAAAATCAACAATACCACAATAAAGGCTAAGAAACTGCACCCAAACTGAGAATCCAAGAACCATAGGAAGAACCCAGCTGTTGCAGCACCCAAGAAGGTGGATAACATGGCAGGATCTTCCAAACACCTGTCAGTCCTAACTCTCAATGTTAGTGGACTTAACTCTCTAATTAAGCGACACAGACTGTCGAGTTAGATTAAAAAGCAAGATCCCTCTATCTGCTGCCTTCAAGAGTCACACCTTGCCCATAAAATCAAACATATTTTGAAAGTGAAAGGCTGGTACAAAATCTACCAAGCAAATGGCCCCCATAAACAGGCAGGAGTTGCAATCCTAATATCTGATAAAACAGACTTTAAATTAAAATAGACTTCAAATTAAAATTAGTGAGAAGAGATAAAGAAGGTGGCTACATGCTAATTAAGGGATCTCTACTACAGGAGAATATTACAATTCTAAATATCTATTCACCAAACAACAGAGCACCCAAGTTCATCCAAGAAACACTACTTTCCCTCAAATTTAACATAGATCCAAAGACATTAATTGTTGGGGACTTTAACACACCACTATCCCCACTAGATAGATTAACCTGGCCAAAACTCAACAGAGAAACTGCAGATCCAAACAACTGCATAGATCAACGAGATTTAACAGATATCTACCGAATTTTCACACAGCAACATCAGAATACATGTTCATCTCAGAGGCACACAGAACATTTTCCAAAATAGACCACATTTTAGGTCACGAAGAAAAATTGTGCAAATTCAGAAACATTGCAAATATTCCCTGCATTCTCTCAGATCACAAGGGAATAGAATTAGAACTCAACACCAAAAGCCACCAAAGAAAGTCCTGTACCACATGGAAGCTGACCAACACACTGTTGAATCACCAGTGGGTCATGGAAGAGATCAGAAAGGAAATTCAAATGTTCATGATATTCAACAAAAATGAACACACAAATTATCAGCTCCTCTGGGACACAGCAAAAGCAGTACTCAGAGGCAAGTTTATAGCTCTGAGTTCCTTTTCTTTTTTTAATTTTAATTTTAATTTTTTTGTGAACATACTGTACAGAGGGGTTACAATTAAATGGGCAAGATAATGAGTACATTTCTTTTTTTTTTAATTTAATTTAATTTTATTTGAGAACATACTGTACAGAGGGGCTACAATTACATGGGCAGGATAATGCATACATTTCTTACCAAGCATTGCAGCCTCCTCCTTTGTTTACCCTTCACCTCCCTTCCCAGCCTCCCCCCCCCGCCCCCCCAATCCCCCCTCCCCAAAGTTGTAAAGTTCGTTTTTGACATGACAACTTGTACTTCTCATTGTTGCAACAGGCCCACCTGTTCCTACATCAACAAATTGGAGAGATCTGAAACCAACAATTTAATGAGACATCTGAACCTCCTTGAAAAAGAGCAGCAAGCTAAACCCCAATCCAGTAGATGAAAAGAAATAATTAAAATTAAATCAGAATTAAACGAATTAGAATCCAAAAAATCCATAGAAAGAATCAACAAAACAAAGAGTTGGTTCTTCAAAAAAATTAACAAAATTGATAGACCCTTAGCAAATCTTACCAAAAAAAGAAGAGAACATGCCCAAATAAAGAAACTCAGAGATGAGAATGGAAACATCACCACAGAAACAACCAAGATTTAGAACATTAGAAGGGAATACTTCTCAAACCTTTATGCTAATAAGTTTGACTGGAAGAAATGGATGATTTCCTAGCAAATATTGACATGCCAAAACTAAATCAAGATGAGTTAAGCCAACTTAACAGGCCCATATCAAGCATCAAAATAGAAACAGCAATAAGAGACCACCCATCTAAGAAAAGTCCAGGATGAGATGGCTTTACAGCAGAATTCTACAAGGCCTTCAAAGCAGAACTCACACCAATACTCCTCCAACTCTTCAATGAAATTGAAAGAGAAAGTTCACTACCGAACTCATTCTATGAAGCCATCAAAACCCTCATCCCAAAACCAGGCAAGGACTCATCAAAGAAAGAATTACAGACCCATTTCTTTGATGAACATCGATGCAAAACTTCTCAACAAAATTTTGGCCAGTCGACTTCAACAAGTCATCAAAAAACCCATACACCACGATCAAACAGGATTCATTTCAGGGATACAAAGCTCATTCAATATACACAAATCAATTAATATAATTTATCACATCAACAAGAGCAAGGATAAGAACCACATGGTTATTTCAATAGATGCAGAAAAAACATTTGACAAGATCCAACACCCCTTTATGATGAAGGCTCTGGAAAAATTAGGAATCCATGGAACATTCCTCAATACAATAAAGGCTGTATATAACAAACCTACAGCCAACATTATACTTAATGGAGAAAAATTAAAGCCGTTTCTTCTAAACTCAGGAACAAGACAAAGATGTCCATTCTCTCCACTTCAATTTAGTATTAGAATGCCTAGCAAGAGCAATAAGACAAGATCCAAACATAAAGGGAATCCAAATAGGGAAAGATAAAGTAAAACTCTCCCTATTTGCAGATCATATGATCTTGTATTTAAAGAATCCCACAGATTCCACTCCCAAATTACTTGAGCTGATTTGAATTTTTGGCAAAGTAGCAGGGTATAAAATTATCCCTCAAACGTACAAGTCGTATGTCAAAACGAACTTTACAACTTTGGTAGGGGGGGAAGGGTTGGGTGGGAGGGGTGGTGGGAGGATGGGATGTGAAGGGTAAACAAAGGAGGAGGCTACAATGCTTGATAAGAAATGGACTCATTATCTTGCCCATGTAATTGTAACCCCTCTGTAGAGTATTTTCACAATAAAAAAATTATCCCTCAAAAATCAATGGCTTTTCTGTATACCAACAATGAGAAGAGCGTGGCTGAAATCAGGAAAGCAACTCCATTCGTAATAGCCCCACAAAAAATAAAATACCTAGGAATTAACTTAACCAAAGAAGTGAAGGACCTCTATGATGAAATCATTAAAACCTGAAAAAGGAAATCAAAGCAGAATTTAGGAAGTGGAAAAATCTCCCATGCTCCTGGATTGGAAGGATCAACATGGTGAAAATAACAATACTTCCCAAGGCTATCTACGAATTCAATGGGATGCCTATCAATATTCCAAACTCATTCTTCAAGGAAATAGAAGAGGAAATCCAAAACTTCATATGGAACAATAAAAGACCCCGAATAGCAAAAACGATCCTTAACAGAAAGAACAGTGCTGGAGGAATATCAATACCAAATTTCAAACTCTACCACAAAGCCATAGTAATCAAAACAGCTTGGTACTGGCACAAGAACAGACCTCAGGACCAATGGAATAGAATTGAAAACCCAGAAATGAACCTACAAACCTATAGCCATCTAATCTTCAATAAGGGAGCTAAAAAAATAGAATGGAAGAAAGACAGCCTCTTCAGTAAATTGGTTAACTACTTGTAGAAAACTAAAGCTAGATCTTTATATATCATCCTGCACCAGAATCAACTCCAAATGGATCAAAGACCTTGGAGTTAAAACAGACAATCTGAAAACATTACAGGATGGAATAGGAGAAACTCTAGGTCTCCTTGGCACTGGCTGAAATGTTCTTAATAGAGACCCAGAAACACAACAAATCAAAGAAAGGTTGGACAAATGGGATTGCATGAAATTGCAGAGCTTCTGCATGGCAAAGGATATAGCTAGCAAGGTCAGTAGAAAGCCCATGGATTGGGAGAAGATCTTCACTAGTCATACAACAGACAAGGGTCTCATATCTAAAATATACCTGGAACTCAAAAAATTAAATTTCCCAAAAACAAATCCTCAAAGAAACAACCCAATAAATAAGTGGGCTAAAGACTTAAAGAGAAACTTCTCTGAAGAGGAAAGAAGGATGGCCAATAGACACAGAAGAAATGCTCAAGCTCTCTAGCCATAAAAGAAATGCAAATCAAAACAACATTGAGATACCATTTCACTCCAGTTAGAATGGCTATAATCAAGAATTCTAATAACAACAGATGCTGAAGTGGATGTGGCCAGAAGGGAACCCTACTGCATTGTTGGTGGGAGTGTAAACTTGTTCAACCACTTTGGAAATTAGGATGGAGGTTCCTCAAAGGACTCCACATAGAGCTCCCTATGACCCAGCTTTTGGGCATTTACTCAAATGATTGATCACAAACAAGGCCATACTAAAGCTACCAGCACAACTTGGTTTATGGCAACATTATTTACCAGAGCTAAGATATGGAACCAACCCTCAGTAGATTAATGGATGAAGAAAATGTGATATATATATGAATTCTATGCCTCCATCAGAAAGAATGACATTACCCCATTTATTAGGAACTGGAAAGACTTAGAAAAATTATATTAAGTGAAGTAAGCCAGGCCCAAAGAAACATAGGTCCCATGGTTTCCCTTATTTGCAATAACTAGTACATGTGTAGGACAAGAAGAAAAAGCCAAAAACTATGTACATATGACTGTATAAGATGATGTTAAGCGAAATGAACACTAAGATAGAGACACAAATACCTTTTTTCTTTCTTGCTATTGTTTCTAATGCATTTATAATGTACCATGTGATTTTTTTTGTTTCTTTGTATGTCCCCTATTTTCACTGTATTTGATGTTGGTGCCCTGCATCTTGTATATACACTTCTCTAATTCAGGGAGGGGAAGGGAAAAAACAAAATGCTTAAATAAGATACTGTTTGACCCATTGTAACAATGAGATGTACAAAAACTATGCTGAAAATGAACTTACCAACTTCGCGGGGATGAGGAGTGGGGAGGGGTGGGGGGGGAAGGGGGAAGTTGTAGAGGTGGGAGGGAAGAGATGGTAGGGGGAAAACAAAGGAGGAGGCAACAATGCTTGATAGGAAATGTACTCATTACTTTCCTCATGTAACTGTACAGCATTTTTACAATAAAAACCGTAGGAAAAAAAACAGTGATACATACTAGACACTATGTTGGAAATGAACTTTACAAGTTGGGGGACAGGGAGTTTGGGCAGGGGAGGAATGGAAGATAGTGAGGGAGGGGGTATCACTATTCAAAAAGAAAGGCCCTCATTACTTACTATGTAACTGTAGTCCCTCTGTACATCACCTTTACAATAGATTTAAAACTAAAACAAAAATTACATGGGACACTCTTTCTCAATTCTGGTGAAATCTCAAAATAAATAAATAAATCAAATACCAAAAAGCAGGTATTCCAAAGGGGTGAGGTGGGAACAAGGTGAAAAGTGGTAGTGAAATGGCGAGAAGAGCTGGGGAAATATGGTCAAGTATCCAATGAGTGTTCTACAGAGAGAAGAGGGGAAAAATGTGATCAAGATTCCAATGCATATCCTATGAAATAAAGAGTGAGGGAAGGCGTGAGTAGGGGTAGGATGGGTGAGAACGTTGAAAGGGGTGACATTGATCAAGATATATTGTATTCATAAACTACTTAGTTAGATGGCAACTACTTAGTTAGATGTACAACTACTTAAAGATAATAAAAATATTCTTTAAAAATAAATAAAATCACATTTATTGAAAAAATTAGCACAAGGGGAAATGTTTTAGATATCTTTCATGCATATCTGCATTGAAGTACTTCATCCCAGATTGCTTTTTCTTTGTATTTATTAAATTTTGGGAGCAAATGTTTATTAGACTTTGGGTGCAAATGTATATTTGTATGTTGGATTTGTTTTCTTTTTGAACCAGTCCTGGAGCTTGACCTTCAAGTTGGGGCACTGCCCCTGAGCTTATTTGCTTGAGGCTAGTGCTCTGCCATCAGAGCCACAGCTCCACTTCTGACTTTTTAGTGGGTAATTGGCAATGAGACTTTCACAGACCTTTCTGGGCTGGCTTTTTGCTGTTATCCTCAGATATCAGCTTTCTCAGTAGCTAAATAATAATATCAATAGATCAGTTGTACATTGATTTTTTCTCCTGTGCCAGTGATTCCTAAGAGTGATGAGCATGCCTTATTTATTTCTGGATCTTCTATACCTAATGTGTGGGCCTGCAAATTATTTGCTGAACCAACAATTAACAAGGAGAGACAAACATTACCTACAAATACTGCCAAAGCATTTATCTTTTTTTTTTTTTTTTTTTTGGCCCAGTCGTGGAGCATGAACTCTGAGCGCTGTCCCTCAGCTCTTCAGCTCAAGGCTAGCACTCTACCACTTGAGCCACAGCGCGACTTCTGGCTTTTTTCTTTTTTGCTTATGTAATACTGAGGAATCAAACCCAGGGCCTCATGCATGCAAGGCAAGCACTCTACCACTGAGCCACCTTCTCAGCCCTCTTTTTGTTTTTTAATACTAGTCCTGAGGTTGAACTCAGGGCTTAGGTCTAGCTTAATCTTTTGTGCTTAAGGCTAGCACTTGAGCCACAGTTCCATTTCTAGCTTTTTTGGGTGGCTAATTGGAGATAGGAATCACACAGACTTTCCTTTCCTCACTGGCTTCAAACCATGATCCTCAGATCTCAGCCTCCTGAGTTGCCAGGATTATTGGCATGAGCCTCTACTGCCTGGCTTTTATTGTCATTAAGTAGCTCTATAAAAAAGTTTCAATTCAACATGTAATTTTATGAGTGTAATGTGTGTGTGTGTGTGTGTGTGTGTGTGTATGTGGTGTCAGCTAGTCCTGATGCTTGAGCTCAGGGCCTTAGGGCCTAGGAACTCTCCCTCAGCTTTTTTGCTCAAGGCTAGTAAAATACCACTTAAGTTCCAGCTCCACCTCTGGCTTTTTGATGGAGCTAAAAGTCTGATAGACTTTCCTGCCTAGACTGGCTTTCAATCATAATCCTCAGATCTCACCCTCCTGAGTAGCAGAGATTATAGGCATAAGCCATAGGTGCCCAACTAGTACAATGCATCTTCATCAGTGTCACCCCTTCCCACATTCTCCCTCATCTCTTCCAATTCACTACTACTCTCAAGTAACCTGATTCCCTTTTCACATATGTTAATTAAACATTATGACTATTTTTCCCAGGTTTCTTTCCACTTGTCTACCATTCTCGCCTTGGTCCCCTTCCTGATAACACGTGTACCAGCTTCCTGGTATTAATTTTGTTAAACTGTTAAGTTGCTCCAGCGAGTTACACTGTTGTAAACATTGTAACATATACCATAATTTAGTCAATTTGTGTTTATCTGCATATGACTCTAAATTTAAAATATTTAGATCTAAGTTTAGATCTGAGAGAAAATATGTACTCTGTCTCTTTGAGCCTGATTTCACTTGCATATTTTTTCATCCATCCATTTCCTTGAGAATGACATGTTATTTTTCCTGATGAATAGTAAAATTCTATTTTCTTCATACACTCATTCATGAATGGATCTGGGCTGTTTTCATAACTTGACTGGTGAATAGCAAGAAACATGGTTGTTCAAGTGTCTTCACTGTACCTGACTTGTCGTATTTTGGGTAAATGCCCATCAATGGTATTGCTGGATCATAAGGTACTGCTTTTTGAGGAATCTCCAAATTGCTCTCCATAGTGGTTGCACAAGTTTACATTCCTATCTATGGTGCAATAGTGTTCCTTTCCCCCTGATGATAGCCAATCTTATGGGGTAGGATAGAATCTCAGTGTTTTGATTCACATTTTCCCTGTGGCTGAAGATGTTGAGAATTTTCTTCATGTGTTTATTGGCCATTTTTACTCCTTAGAAATCTCTAGTTTCTTTGTCCATTTGTTAATTGGGTTAATGATTCTTTGTGAGGGTTGATTTCTTGAGCTCCTTGTATATTCTGAATATTAAGCCCTTGTCAGATGTGTAGCTGGTAGAGATCCACTCCCATTCTGAAGGCTACTTTTTATCTTTGATGTGCAGAGGCCTTTTAGCTTGATGCAATCCCATCTGTCAATTCTCTTTTTTATTTGTTGAGCCTGGAATTCTACTCAGAAAGTTCCTCCCTATGGCGATAAGTTCTAATGTTTCTCTTCCCTAATGTAATAGTTTTAAAGTTTCAAGTCTTACATTGAGGTCTTTGACCCATTTTTAATTGATGTCAAAGTGTTTTAATGCAGATTAGATAGAAGCTCCTTAATTACTCCCATGGTCATTTTAATGTATCCTGCTCCTAATAGTTTCCGTTACAGAGTTAAAAAAAAACATTTTTTTAGTCTAAAGTAAAAATTTATAAATGAGGAGAGCAGAGCATGTTTGAAGCAAAAAGGGTGCAAGAGGTAGATGCTGATATTAGTTATCTCTGAGAAGGCAAACTCACTTCCAAATCATTCCTAGGTCAGACATAATAGAAAAGGTAAATACACACTAAAGGAGCCAAATGCCTGAGAACAATGGAAAGCATTTAAAAATTCATTTCACACTCAAGATTGCGAACATTGTTGCTCCACTCAATAGTGGTAAATTGACTCTAGTCATTAACGCCAATAACACCATTCACCGAGAAATCAGTTTATAATAAAGAATTATTTCACTCTTGGGCTCCTGGGCCCTAGCCAAGCACCTGCTAGAAACAGAGTCACGAAAGACTATTAATTAACTGTCCAGTCATTTCTGTCTCCCTTAGGTACAGCAAAAATATGCACTCTGCATTTAATGAAAAGAGGAGGTGGCTAGCTATGTCCACCCCATGGCTCAGGTCCTTCCAATAGAGAGGTAGTCTCAGACCTTTTAACTTATCCTTAAGCCTTTAGAGCCACATAGAAATACGTGCTAGGAGGAAAGAAATAAGAAATTATAACACAAGTGTTTTCCTTATCCTGTGGTCTCTTCTTTTTCCTCCTCCAAACATGCCTATTTCTGCCTATTCTCAGCTCTGCCACCTCTTGAGCTAGTTTTCACATTGTGCTTTCAGGCAAACTCTCCTCTCCTCTGTCCTCTCCCCTCTTCTCCCCTCCTCTCTCCTCCCGTTCTTCTTTCTTCCCTGCCTCTCCCCTCCTCCCCCTCCCCTTCTCTCCCCACTCCTCTACTCTTTTCTCCTCTCTCCTTTTATGTCCTGTCTTATCCTGTCCTCTCCACTCCTCTCTTGCTTCCTGCCATATTTTATTTTATAATATTTATTTTGTGGTAATACTGGAGCTTGAACATGGGACTCTTCACTCAGTCAACTTCTTCACTCATTCCTGGCACTTTACCACTTGATGACCCAAGCCTCCACTTCTGGCTCTTTGCTGGTCAACTGAAGATAAAAGTCTTATTGATATTTTTGCTCAGGCTAACTTTGAATCTTAATCTTCAAATCTCAGCCTCTGAAGTAGCTGTGATTATAGACTAAGCCATCTACGCCAAACCTTATTTACATATTTTGTTATCATGTATGAATATATTCTTGATTCATTTTTAATGTAAACATTTTTCCAATAATATAATTCTACACATGTTCAGCAATTTAGTTTTCATTTTGACTCTGTATTATATTACTAGATGATGATTATTATTAGATTTATTTATCAGTGCCTGACCACAACCAGGTTTTGTGGAGATGGAAATGATTTAATTATGAGGGCTGTCTTAAAGATGTAAAATTATGAATAAAGAGCCTTAGATAAAACCTATACATGGCAGAGAATAATGTTGTAGCAAATCTACTTCAGTGTGTGTGTGTGTGTGTGTGTGTGTGTGTGTGTAAACTCAATCTTCTACCAAGCTATGTGGTAGAATTCCTAAAGACACATCAAAGCCCTTTTCTCTTTTAATGTTATATACTCCCTTAGCCTTGAGGACTTCATTCTCATCTTAATTATTCATGACAAATCAATGACTCCTGGTTTTTTTTTTTTTTTTTTTTTTTTTTTTTTTTTTTTGTCGGTCGTGGGGCTTGAACTCTGGGCCTGAGCGCTGTCCCTCAGCTCTTCAGCTCAAGGCGAGCGCTCTACCACTTGAGCTACAGCGCCACTTCCGGTTTTCTGGTGGTTTATTGGAGATAGGAGTCTCACGGTCTCTCCTGCCCGGGCTGGCTTTGAACCGCGATCCTCAGATCTCAGCCTCCTGAGTAGCTAGGATTACAGGCGTGAGCCACCAGCGCCCGGCTCGACTCCTGGGTTTTTATTTCCACCTCTGGTCCCTCTGGGTCCCATGCATGGAGGTCAACTTGATTTGGGTGTCTCAAAAGCACTGCACACTTTGAATAGTTGAGTGTGAATCATGGTTTTCCCCTTTACCATCTAGTCTTTCAGAGCATTGTCTTATTAAATGGCCCCAGTATCTACCCTGTTCCCAAAGCTAGATACCAGGTACCATCTTACATGCCTCCTTTCCCACTCTTACTCCAGTCCTTCTTCAGTCTTATCTCATTTATCTTCAATATTTCTTCTCATCATCTTCATTGCCACTGTCTTGTCTTGACCACTACAATCATCTATTGTTTTGTTTTGTTTTGAGTAGTGCTTGGGTTTGAACTCAGAACTTTGTGCTTGCTAGGCAGGTGTTCTACTTGGCACCATGCCCATGGCTTGGGCAGCAATCTTTTTTTTTAATTTTTAAAGATATGCTCTGCTTTGCTTTGCTTTGCTTCCTTCCCTTCTTCCCTCCCTCCCTCCCTCCCTCCCTTCTGTGTCAGTAGGATTACAGACATGAGTCACTGGCACCCAGCTCAGAGTAGTACATTCGTTAGAACTGATGAATCTACTTATTGACTTACCATAGCACCCAGAGTCCATACTTACATTAAGATTCCCTCATAGTGTACATTCTACAGTTTAGATAATATTACCAAATGTAAGATAATGTGAAATAATGTTACTGGTTTCAAAATATCTCTTTCTCTGCCTATTCATCTCTCTCCCACCCCAATACTGGAAGTCATTCTTCTTTTTGCTGTTGCCATAGTTCTGCCTTTTCTAGGATGTCATAGAGTTAAAATCACCCAGTTAGAATTTCAGGATGGCTTCTTTCACTTACTAATATTCATTTTAGTTTCCTGTGTGAATTTTAATGCGCCATACTGCATTCCTGTTTAGCATTGAGTAATGTTCCCTTGTGAAGACAAACCACAGTTCACTATCCACATCACCTGCTGACAGATATCTTGGCTACTTCCAAGTTTAGGCAACTATGAATACAGCTTCTGGGAACATCCATGTACAAGTAATTGTGTGGAAATAAACTTTCAACTTTTTTGGTAAATACCAAGGATTGTTGGATTTTATGATAAGAGTGTTTAATTTTGTAAGAAACTGTCAACCTATTTTTTAGAGTTGTAGCACCACTTAGATTCTTATCAGTCACAAGGAGCGTTCTTTTATTTTTTTCCAGTCCTGGGGCTTGTCCAGTCTGGACATTGTCCCTGACCTTCTTTTGCTCAAGGCTAGCACTCTACCACTTGAGCCACAGCTCAAAAGCCACTTTTGGCTTTTTCTGTTTATGTGGTACTGAGGAATCAAACCCAGGACTTCATACATGCTAGGCAAGCACTCTACCACTAAGCCACATTCCCAGCCCATACTGTTGTTTGCTCCATACTGGTATATGCTGCAGTCAGTCTCATAGTCTACTAATTGATCTTCTTGTGGATTCTCTGGCAGGCTCTCTTTTCCCTCTGATTTTTATACTGCCATAAGGCTATCTTGCCAAAGGTCACAGCTGATCACATCATCTCCCACTTAGAACACTCCAGAGGCTACTATCATTTAGATATGGAGCAAATTCTTTTGTTTGTTTTTGTACTGGTACTGGGGTTTGAACTGGGATCTAGGCACTGTTTCTTAGTTTTTTCACTCAAGACTAGCACTCTACCACTTGAGCCACAGCTCCACTTCCAGCTTTTTGATAGTTAATTGGAGTTAAGAGTCTCATAGGCTTTCCTGCCTGGGCTGGCTTTGAACCACAGTTCTTAGATCTCCCCTCCTGAATAGCTAGGATTAGCCAATAGCACCTGGCTTTGTGTATTAAATTCTTAACTAGGCCCTCCTGTCTTACTTGATGTAGCCTTGTCTACTCCCACCTCCCCTTTCTTCATTGTCACCTTCTCTTCCCTCTTTTTGCAGGTTTGCTTTGTCCTAGAAATCCCTTCAGTGACACTTCAATGTAGGATAAGTGTATTTGCTCTTCCAGAACCTTAGCCCTCTTGAGTCTATTTATCCCACATTCACTAGCATGACTAATGTGATTTGTTCATGTCTAACTTCCAACTTGACTGGGTTTCTTGCATGTTTGGATCATACATGTCTATAATTTTCAATGTATGCAAGTCTTTCATAAATATTTGTTAAAAAGTAAATAGGAAATAGGTTAAGGGAAGAAATAGGCTTATAGGTTAATGCAAACTTTGTTTCTCAGACTTGAGTCAGAAATCATTTGCACTGAATGAACAAGATTCAAAGACACCATAAATTGTAGATGTCTGTGTCCCCTGAAGCCAGAAAACAAATCTCTTCCTGAAGGTTAGGACTTGGCAATTTCCAGTGCTTGATGTGGGGAGCCAGCTGGCTGCCCATGTTTTGGAAAACACAGTGACACATTAACCCTCAGAGGCAAAGTACAAGGACAACTCTATGCCAATGCTGGCTGCCTGATCGTAGCTTTAATAATCTCTTCTCCACTAAGCTGTGCATTGACATCACTCCCATGCCTGGAGTGTCTGACTCAGCTCCACAGTATAATTTGGAGAGAAGGATTTGGCTTGAAGGTGTTCCACCTGCTACCTGTTCTTAAAACTTTTTTTTCTTGCCTTTTATCTGCCATTACATTAGTATTTTCCTCTATTTTGTCATCTATAAGCTACTAAATAAAAATATAAATGTGAGCTAGCCACTGGTGGCTTACACCTATAATCCTAGCTAGTAAGGAGGCTGAGATCTGAGGATCAGGGTTCAAAGCCATCCCATGCAGGAAAGTCTGTGAGGCTCTTATTTTCCATCTGCAAGTGGAGCTATGGTTCAAATGGTAGAGCCTTGGGTGAAAAAGCTAAGGGACAGTGTCCAGGCCCAGGGTTCAAGCCTCAGTATCAGAACAACAAGTGTGTGTGTGTGTGTGTGTGTGTGTGTGTGTGTGTGTGTGTGTGTGTGTGTGTGTGTTTCAATGTGGAGCTGAGGCTACAAGATGAGGTTCTTTTTAGTCTTTTGCAAATAAATAAGGATATAAGAAAAAATATTTTGTTGTTTTAAGATATACTAGAAACTGTATTTAAGGTATCTCAATTTAAAGTATTTAAGGTTATTTAAAATATTTTCTTTCTTGTTGTTAGTTTTTTCAACTTTACAAATAAAGTGTGTTAACCTACATATTCTAAAAAATTATCACTGACGTGAACTAATCAGAACATCCTATTATATTAGAAGATATATCTACTGTTTTCCAACCATGTGCTCAGAAGAAACAATCGTATGAGGAAATGGAGTTGAGGCTCAAGTTGTAGCATGCCAGCATTGAGTGGAAAAGTTAAGAGATGCTCAGGTGCTGAGTTCAAGCCCCTGTACTTAATCCACACCACCCAAAAGAAAAGAAATGATATTATAAAACATCCACACAAAATAAGAGAAATAATTTTATAAAACATGAGGTTATTTAAGAATGATCTAGCAGAATATTGCAGTGTTATTAGGAATGTGTGCAAAGACCTCATAATTAACTTCCTTTTTCCTTCAACCCTCTTAGAGGACCTTGGACACCCCTCAGCACAGCACCTGTGAATGTATCATGATAAATTGCTTGAGTGTCTCAAAGATTGTGAGTCCCAGAAGGCCAGAGCACACTGCTCAGCCATCTGTGATAGGCTTACCTCAAGTAGGAACATAATAGATTCCAATAGAACAGGAGCTGGATTCTGACAACTCTGTAGTCTAACTCTGCCCTTGTATTTTCAGACTATAGGTAGGACTGTGTAAATACTCAACTTCTCCAACTCAATTCTGAAAAATAGGGAATCATAACCCCTCAGGTCATCTGACGAAATCAATGAGTGGTGTGTGCTATATGTGGTAGGCTCTCAATAACATTATTATAAAGAATTTAGGAACTAGGGCCTGTCATCTCACCAAAGCTCCGATATTTGCTAGCTGTACAACCTTGGAAAAACTACTAACTTCTCTGAACCTTGGCTTCTCATTCCAAAAAGGAAAATAATAACATCTACCACAATTTCAGAATTATGATGAGAAACAGATTTTAGACTTTATGAGAAAAAAATTAAAGTTGAGTGGATATTATAGGGTTAACTTTTTTAATTTCCTAAATGAGAATGTTCAAATTATAGTTACTTCCTTAATTTTAATTTTCTAAGAAAGAATAGTCAAATAATGACACTGTCTTCTATAACCACAAAAAGTGTTTTGTTTTGTTTTTTATTTCACAGGGACTAAGACTTGAACTCAGGGCTTAGGCACTGTCCCTTAGCCTTTTTGCTCAAGGTTTGTGTTCTATCACTTGAGCCACACCTCTACTTCTAGCTTTTTGCTAGTTAAGTGGAGGTTATTAGAGTCTCACAGACTTTTCTGCTTGCGCTGGCTTTGAACTATGTTCCTCAGATCTCAGCTTCCTAAGAAGCTAAGATTATAGGCATGAGCCACTGGTGCCTAGCTAAGTAAATGTATTTAATAGCAAAAAGCAGAAAAATAAATTCCTTTCAATAGAAGTATCTTCACAAGAAAAATGCTGAAATCCCCCCAAAACAAATCCTCAAAGAAACAACTTTCCCATTAATAAGTGGGCTAAAGTCTTAAAGAGAAACTTCTCTGAAAAGAAAATAAGAATGGCCAATAAACACATGAATAAATGCTCAACATCTCTGGCCATAAAAGAAATGCAAATCAAAATAACATTGGGATTCCACCTCACCCCAGTTAGAATGATATATAATGTTATATATAATTTATATATTTATATACAATATATAAATATTGCATGTAAATTATATAATATATATAATATATAATATTTATATATATAATATATAATCAAGAAATCTAATACCAACAGATGCTGGAGGGAATGTGGCCAAAAGGGAACACTACTACATTGTTGGTGGGAGTGTAAACTTGTTCAACCACTCTGGAAAAGCAGTAAGGAGGTTCCTCAAAAGACTAAACATAGTGCTTTCCTATTACTCAGCAATCCCACTTCTGGGCATTTACCCAAATGATCACAAACAAAACCATACTAAAGCAACCCACACAACTATGTTTATCACAGCATTATTTACCATAGCTAAGATATGGAACCAGCCCAGATGCCCCTCAGTAGATGAATGGTTCAAGAGAAAATATGTATATATATTCCACATTATATATATATAAACCACATTATATTTATATATATATATAATATGATATATATGTATATATATATATATATATATATATATATATATAATGGAATTCTATGCTTTCATCAGAAAGAATGACACCACCCCATTTGTAAGGAAATGGAAGACTTAGAAAAAAATCATATCAAGTGAAGTAAGCCAGACCTAAAGGAACATAGGTCCCATGGTTTCCCTTATTTGTAATAAATAGTATACTAGGATAATCTTAGCAGATGAGGAGAATAGTTCAATAGCTATATACATATGACCATATGAGATGATGGTAAGCGAAGTGAACGCCAAGACATGGACACAAGAGGTTTTACTTTGTTGTTGTTGTTTTTAATGTCTATGTGATTTCTTATTCCTTTTGTGTTTTTCTTGCCTATGGTTTATCCCCTGTTGTCACTGTATTTGATTTTGGTACCCTGGGTATTGTCTATATGTTTATCTGAGTTAGGGAAGGGAAGGGGAACAAAAAATGGTGAGACAAAGGACAAGAGGGAACCCATGCAACAGTGATTCTCACAAGACAATATGTTGGAAATGACCTGTACAACCTGTGGTGGGGTTGTAGAGGGAGGGAAAGTGAAAGAAAAATGAGGGAGGGGGCAACAAGTTTGACAAGAAATGTACTCACTACATTACTTATGTAACTGTAACTCCCTATGTACAACATCTTGACAATAAAATTAAAATTAAAACTAAAAAGAAAGCTGGGTGCCAGTGGTTCATGCCTGTAATCCTAGCTACTCAGGAGGCTGAGATCTGAGGATCGTGGTTCAAAGCCAGCAGGGGTAGGTAAGTTAAGTCCTGAGACTATCTCCAATAAATCACCAGAAAACCAGAAGTGGTGCTGTGGCTCAAATGGTACAGTGCCAGCCTTCAACTGAAGAGCTGAGGTATAGTGACTAGATCCAGAGTTCAAACCCCATGACTGACAAAAAGAAAAAAGAAAACAACAAAAAAAGAAAGAAAGAAAAGAAAAATGCTTGCCAATATCCTCACTAAAGATGGGTTAAAAACTTAAATCTAGTTTATATCCAGCCTTTGGAATCCATTAATTATATGTGAAATGAAATAAGAAAATGTTTACAAATAGCAGAGCATAGAGTCCAGCACACAGAAAGCACTAAATAAATATTAATTACTACTAATTGTGGGGTTTTTTTTTCTTTGAGGTGAGTATGTTGCTCCAATTTTCTAGGCTCAAGTGACTCTCCTGTTGAAGCTTGCCAAGTACTTAGGATTATAGTTGCCTGCCATCATATCCAGCTTAATACTACCTTTATCATCATTGTGACTGCTACTTTATATATCCACTTGACTGAGCTTATGGATACCCAGATAGCTTGAAAAACATGACAACTGAGTGAGTGTGATTCTGGAAGAGATTTGTGTGTGAGTCAGGAGAGGAAAGGAAGAAAGAAGTAAAAAAGAAAAGTAGTAATGAAGACTTCTCTCACCTACAGAGGTTGGTATTACCCAATCTGTTGAGGGTCTGGATGTTAATTTTGTTGTGGGAAAAAAAATACCTGAGGTAATCAACTTGAAAGCAGGTTTGGTTTGTTTTGGCTTGTGATTTCTAGTTCCATGGGCCTGGCTCCAATGCTTTGGGTCTGTGGTACAGCGGCACAACATGGTAGTGGAGGGTGGTGGTGGAGTTGGTTATCTCATGGCAGCTGGGAAACAGAAGTAGGGATGGTAGGAGGAAGGAGTGAAGATCCTAATATCTCCTCCTACTTGACCTGACCCTTCAAGATTCCACACATTCCCAATAGCTCACCATGCAGCCCTTTGGGAAACTTAAGACCCAAATCATAATAGTCAGAACATATCCAAAAGGTGAAGCAGAGGAAATTTACTCTCTCTGCTTACTCTGACATAGCCACCTACTCCTCCCCTGGATGTTAGCACCTTATTACTTGTGACTTTAACCAGAAAATACATTGATAGCTCCTGATTCTTAGGCTTTTAGATTCTAATTAAATCACACCACTGGTTTTTTTTTTCTCTAAATTTCTAGTTTTGTTTTGTTCTGCTTAGTTTTGAAAATCAATCACTAGGCCTCTAGCATGTCTATGGCAGATCATGGGACTTCCCAGTCTCTCTAATCAAATGCATCAATTCTTATGATTAATCCCCCCTTGCATCTATATCCCTATTGGCTCTGTTTCTCTGGAGAATTTCAATTAATATAGTCATCTTAAATTAAGATACTTAAATTGACAAAGGATGAACAAACGCAGCAGTGGCACTATACAACTTGTGGCAAGGCGGGGGATAGGGACAGAGGGAAGACGTGGGAGATAGAGAAGAAGTGGGAGAGAGTGAGGGAAGGGGTGACATTGTCCAAAAAGAACGTACTCATTACCTGACTTATATAAATGTGACCCCTCTGTACATCATATTTATAATAACAAAAAATAAAAATAAAGATACTTGAGTTGATAAAAGAATGCTCTAAATGTCTATTTGTATTTGTAACTCAGTAGAGCTAAGCAATAAACTGTCATAATGATACTAGTAACTGATTAGAGGCTTTGGGTATAAGCATTCCTGGAAGATGACCAGGAAGGATATCCATGTCTCAGTTGCACCTATAAATATTCTAAATGTATGATCTTCTTAGTACTTCATAAAAAGCTCCAATTATCCATGTTTTACATGGAGGGAAACTGAGACATAGATTACGGAGGTGACTTGCTTCAGTGACTCGTTAGGAAGTGTGGAAGCTGTGTTCTAAGCAGGCAGAGACTCCATCATCTGGCCTCCCTCTCCATGGTATTTTAGTTCCTATTCTAAAGGAAAAAATTGGTGATAAATTCTTACATGAATGAAGGCTATATAAGTAGAAAGCAGTAGTAGCTATTTGGAAGAAAAAGCAATGGATTACATCATAAACTAGAATTTAGGCAGCATTGGCTATTAGCAGATAGCCTATAGTCATGTAGGTTTATAAAATGTGCTCTACAAACATGTCAAATGACATTTGAAAGCAGGTAAAGAATTTGATGTGACAGGGACTGGGCATCATTCACCTTATTTTCTGCTGGGCTTCTCTGGCTTGCTTTTTGTATTGTGACACACCATTGATAGTTTGAAAGGAATGGAAGATGGGAATGATGATTTGGCTTTTGTTACCAGCTTTAGATGCCCACGACATTTCCTAAACAGTAAAGGGAAGAGCTAGGAGGATGCCATGCACAACTGGAATAGAGGTGAAAGGCGGGGAAGACAGAGGTAACCTATTGCCACCGCAACCCAGGTAAATACATCATTGTCTTCAAGAAGCAGCCACAGTTTCAACGCTCTAGACTGTCTGTGGCAGAGGCCAAAAAACATGCTGTAGAGATAAGCCTGCACAGAATACTCAACACGAGGTCACATTTGCCCAAAGCCTGGCTGCCAACATGTGGCTGGTTCCCAGTTGGCAGTGGGAGCCACTCTCTCCTTCTCTAGCCCAAAGCAGAGTAATTAGTTTCTTGGAGATGTTTCAGCCACAGCCATGCCTCAGGATCATTCTGAAGCTGACACTTCACAGCAGGGTCCCATTGAGGACCTGGCCCAAGGTTCTGGTGTTGGTCTCAGGGGCTGCCAATGTGAGTTGTTCTTTTGAAGACCTGAGACTTCTCTGCTGAAGGTTAAGTATCTAAGGCTCACAAGATGCCAAATCACACAGGCTTTCCATCACTTCATTATTAATCTTGTTATTAACCCAGACAAACATTTTGGTCTTGATACCAATACTACTCAGAGCAGAAGTTGTATCTTCTTTGGTAGGTACTGGTCTAAGCACTTAGGTGAATTATCTACTTCTTCAACTGCCCTTTGCAGAAAAGGGAAGGAAAGCATAAAGAAATGAAATAACTCTTGAAAGACACACAGCAAATGTTGGTACAGCCCAGGCCATCCCAAAAGTCTAAAAGCTTTGGCCATTTGTCTTACCTCTCTCATGATGGTTTGCAAAATGAACTCACATGTAGATGTTCATATCTCTATTTTATTTCCAAATGCATTACAAGCTCTTTAAAAGTGAGGATCTTTCTTACTACAGTTTTTCTGGTATTTGTTCTTGCGTTTATTACGTGCCAGGGATGATGCCAACCAAGCCTTTGGCAATACAAAGGCAACGGTCACCAGCATTGGATTGCTGCATGGAATCATAGTTCTGTGAGGCTACATGCTTCTCAGGGAAGTCAATGAATCATCTCACAAAATCGAGGCTTTCCTAGCATGGCAGATGGCATCCTAGTAGGTCATAGCAACTATTTATAGATTATTAACATGTTTTATTTATCTGTACACTTGATTCTAAATACAACTAAGAAGTATAGCCTTCTCTGGAAAAGAAGTATTTTAATTAGTACAATTCTGATTATGGAAATATATATATATATATGTATAGATGTATACACACAATTCTGATTATGGAAAATGTGTGTACACACACACACACACACACACACACACACACACACACACACACACACACACACACACACAGAGTCTTTGTTCCTAGTTCCTGACACTGAGCTCCTAAATACAAGAATTCCCAAGTGATAGGAGCAATAGGAACTTTTTTTTTTGTTCTAATGAGGCAACTCTGGTAGGCCCCTAGATAGCTTTAGAATAGGGGGTATTCATCAGAAAAAACAAGCTTTGACTAGAAGCCTGAAATTTCATCCCTTTTGGACAATCGGAGAAAGAAAGATGATTGTGTCTGTGTAAAGACACCACTCTAGAAATTTCTGGTCAATGGAAGTTTGGAGAGATTTTAGGTTGGTAAGGGGTACCTAGAAGGTACCTACTCCTTCATTGCCACCTGTATCTCTCCTGTGTACTCCTGAGTTTCATTCTCTGGAATACCTGGGTAATGGTAAGTAAGTTATCTTCCTTAGTTCTGGTCGTTATTCTAGCAAACTACCAAATACAAAAAGGGGATTGCAGAACTCTTGACTTATAGCTAGTCAGGGCCCTGTGACTTGGATCTATAGTGGGCAGTTTTGTGGGACTGCACGCTTAGCTTCTTTGATACTAACTCCACATGGTGTCAGAATTTAATGGAATTGTAGGACACATACCTTGTGCCCAGAGAATCAGAGAAATGGTCACTAGTGTTGAAAAATACCTTTGTGAGATTCTTTATTTTATTGAAAAGTTGTTGAGCAGGGGGTTACAATTACATAAGTAAGGCAATAAGAACATTTGTTTTCGATCATTGTTACCCCATCCTTCAATACCTCCCCCTCCCCAGTTGTAATGTTCATATCCAACATAGTGTCAAGTGAATATCAATGTTGCCATGGTTCATCCGTAGTCCTGTCCTTTCTGTAATTTCCTTTCCCTTCCACATATTGCATTATCTAATATGCAAAACTAAGAGAAATGAAGAAAAAAACAATAGAGAGAAAGAACAAACTACTTATAGGGTCTATCCATTCATCTATTGAGGGGCATTTGGGTTGGTTCCATATCTTGGCTGTGGTGAATAATGCTGCAATGAACATCATCATGCTGGTAGTTTTAATATGGCCTTGTTTGTGGTCATTTGGCTAAATCCCAGAAGTGGAATCTCTGGGTCATAGGGGAGCTCTATGTTTAGTCTTTTGAGGATCTCCCTTTGTGAGATTCTTAAGGGAGAAATATAATGCATTTGGATAATAGTCACAGATTCCATCATTTTCCCCATCTCTTCCAACTCTATCCACCAATTACTTTTAGATTAAATCCTGATTTTTCTGACAATAAGCTTTCACAATCTATTTCACATCTCTCAACACTAGGATGGCAATTGTAATGGTGATGGTGGTAACAGTGGTGTTGATAATATTTATTGAGCTTCCACTAAGCACTTGAGTTGCATTTTCTCATGTAGTCTTTATGGCAGCCCATTTCACCTCCTCTCTTAATTTACATATCAGTCACACCTCCCCTTCTATATCAAATTTTCAGAGACCTTTCTCCACTTGGGGCCTTTACACTTGCCCTGGTCAGGAATGTGGTGGCTCTGGCTCCTCTTATAGTTGGTATCTCTTAGGTGTCAGCTCTAAAGTCACCTCTTTGGAAAGATTGTCCTTGACAACCAAATCTAAGACGTTCACTATAATTATGACATGCCCTCCTGCAGAAGAGTTCTTGCACATAGAACTATTTCCTATTCAAGTTTACTTTTTCTGATATTTGTCTACTTCACCACCCAGAGCATGTCATAAACGTTGTGATAATGGCACCTTCAGCACTGTCTTGTTAGCTACTTTGGAAGCTGTTACCAGCCTCCAAAACAAGTTCTCAATATGAATTTAGTGATGTGTGTGTGTGTGTGTGTGTGTGTGTGTGTGTGTGTGTGTGTATGTGTTAGGAATATGTTGTAATAATGCTAAATACCACACACATTTCTTATAAGTAATGACCTTCTCCCTGTATCAGCATTTGAAATTTAATAGACCTGATTTTCATGTGGACATTTGGTGTGTGCGCATTTGTGATCATAAGCAAAGCAGGTTCAAGTGAACTTCAGAAAGATATACCTGTGTTTTAGGTGGCTGGATGGTAAGGTGAGAACCAATTGACAGGGCAGAAGCTGCAAAAGCAAAGTGTAACATGCTATCTGGGACTGTAAGGCTGACAATCCAGGCACTGGGATAGTTCTCTCAGATGGGAGTGGTTTGGTGAGTTTTTTTGTTCTTAGGACAGATAGAGTGGTAGGAAATGAGGTTGAAGATTAAGCCTACCCTGTAAATGGTACTGAAAGCTGGTGAGATCATGCACACAAGGACAGATTTTGTGCTGGACACAATCATGAATGTGGAGCAGGGCTGGCAGTAATGACTGAATTAGTACCACCTAGGAAAGGAGACCTGGACCGTGAGACATAGACATTAGAGCAAAAAAGAGTTATATACTGAGCTAATACTCTCTGTTTGTTCAGTAATATCAAATATCTGAAATATGCACATTGAGAATTGTCCCTGTGGGTCAAGCCTGTAACCCTAGCTATTTGGAAAGTGGAGCCTGGGAGGATGGAGGTTCAAGGCCAGCCAAGACAAAACGTTTGCAAGATTCTATCTCACCAGTGAAATGCTGGGAGTGATAATGCATGCCTTTCTTAAGTCACAAAGGAAGTAAAAATAGGAGGATCACAGTCTGTGCTGGCCTTGGCATTCATACAAGAGCCTATCTGAAAAATAGTGAAAGCAAAACAAATAAAAGCCAGGGGTGTGGTTCAAGTGCTACAATGCCTCTAGCAAGGGCAAAGTGCTAAGCGACAGAAAAAAGTGCACATTGAAATGCATCACACATTATATGAATTTTCTAAAGAACAGTCTTTTTTTAGACTGTGTTATTGAGGGGAGAATTCAAATGGTGTAATTCCTTAGAAAGACTAAGTCATAGTCGAACAAAATGAATACCAGGAGAATGGTACTTGAAAGATGAGGGGGATGTGGTCAAGGGGAAGTGGGATAAATAAATGAAGGGTAGGGGTATAAATAATAAATGAAGAGGTAGGGGTGAAATGCAGTCATAAAATTCAATGTGTATTTTACAAATCTTGAAGGGAGAGAGAAAATGATGAAAGTAAGACATCAATTAAGATACATTATATTCATAAGCTGCATTGTTGAATGGTAACTTCTCTGTACAATTGCTTAAAGGTCATTAAAAGATAATTAAAAAATACAAGTTTCCAGTTAGTCATAGGATTAAGAACTAAAAGGAGCTTTAGGACAGACATTAAGTGAAGTAAGCCAGACCCAAAGAAACATAGACTCCGTGGTTTCCCTCATTTGTAGTAATTAGTATATGTCTAGTCCTAGAATAGCTCAATAGCTATGTACATATGATCATATAAAATGATGCTAATTGAAATGAACTCCAAGACATGGACACAAGAGGTTTTTCTTTGTTGTTGTGATTTCTTTTTTCTTTTGTCTCCCTTCCTCCTCTCCCCACATAAGGTTTATCTCCTGTTGTCACTATATTTGATTTTGGTACCCTGGGTATTGTATAGAAGTTTACCTGAATTAGGGAAGGGAAGGGCAACAACAAAATGGTGAAACAAAGAACAAAGGGGAACCCATGCAACAGCGATACTCATAAGACAACATGTTGGAAATGAAGTTTATAACTTGTGGGGGGGAGTGGGAAAAAATGAGGGAGGGGTAAAAATGTTTGACAAGAAATGTACATATGTACATTGTAATTGTAACCCTTCTGTACATTACCTTGACAATAAAGTAAAAATTAAAAAAAAAAGAACAGTCCTGTGCCTGTATATCTCTTTCCCCAGCATGGCCTTGCATTTTGGACCAGAGTATCTTTAAGCCACTTGACTCTGCTGCATTTCCAGATGTTTGCTTCTGTTGGCTCATCATCTCTGTTTTTTCCATCCCTGTTGCTTGAAATCCTATTTATTGTTCTTGGCTGAGATACATAGTCACATTTAATGCCACCTATAATGCCGAACTTCTTTTATATAAAATTAATTGCTCTGCTCTATTCCATACTCTAGATGCTTTCTGCATCTAGATGTATTATGTAAATTATATCAAAACACAATCTTTTGGTAATTAATGGTATAGATTCTTTAAAGTCAGGTTGCCTAGGATAGTGACTCTGAGAAGTCTCAAAGTGCTCTGTGCTTTAGAGACCTCACCAGTGAATTCAGAAGATCATCATCACCATCATCATCACTATCATATCTATAAATAGTATGGTCTTAGTTTGATCCAGTGGCTGTAACAAAATACCATAAACAGGGTGGCTTTTAAACAATAGAAATTTAATTGTCATGTCTTTTGAAGCTGGGAAGTTCTTGATCAAGGTGCCAGTAGATGTAATGTGTGATGAAGAACTGCTTCTTCATAGACAGCCATGTTCTCCCTGTAATGCCATAGGGCAGAATGGGCAAGGGGGTTATTATTATTATTATTATTATTATTATTATTATTATTATTATTTTACTGGTCCTGGGGCTTGAACTTTGGGTCTGGGTGTTGTTCCTGAGCTTTTGTGCTCAAGGCTAGTGCTTTACTACTTGAGCCACAGCTGTACTTCAGGTCTTTTGTAGTTAATTAGAGATAAGAGTCTCATAACTTTCTTTCCTGGACTGGCTTTGATTGGCACTCCTCAGATCTCAGTAGCTAACATTACAGGTGTGAGTCACTGGCACCAGGCAAGGATCCTACTCTCTTTGCACTTGTCCTAGGGCTTAAACTCAAAGGCAGGGGCTGTTCCTGAGGTTTTTCTCTCAACACTAGTGCTCTACCACAGTCATACACACACACACACACACACACACACACACACACACACACACACACACACACACACACACACACACACACACACACACTTCTGGCTTTTTCTGAGTAGTTTACTGGAGATAAACATCTCATGGACTTTCCTGCCTGGGGTTGGCTTGGGACTGAGATCCTTAGATCTCAGCCTCTTGAGTAGCTAGGATTGCAGGTGTGAGCCACCAGCACCCACCAACGGTCTCTTTAAAAGATACAAATTTATTTATGAGTCCTTATAATTAATCATCCCTAACGGCCCCACCTCCTACCGTTACTTATGGATTAGCATTACATTATGAATTTAGAGGAGATATAAACATCCAGATTATAGCAAATACTGCTAACACAGAGTCGCCAGCAGGATCTAGTATGGAGTTTACAAACAATCCCTGGTACATAGCCAGTATCAAGGGTCTTGTTATTTTCTGGTTAGTCTGTTTTTCTGAGTGTAGGAGGTGCAGGTCTTATCGTCTTTAGATCTTCAACACCTGGCTTAGTACCTGGCCCACCATTATCCCCAGGCAGCTGTTGAATAATTGGATTATGCTGATGAGAAAGCTGAGGCTCAGAGCAGTTCACAGACATGTCCCTGAAGCACGCTCGAAGGATCTGTCCCATCCAAGTTAGGATTTCTGAAAAAAAAAAAAAAAAAAAGGGCTGGGAAGGTGGCTCAGTGGTAGAGCGCTTGCCTTGCATGCCTGAGGCCCTGGGTTCGATTCCTCAGCACCACATAAGCAAAAAGAAAAAAGCCGGAAGTGGCGCTGTGGCTCAAGTGGAAGAGTGCTAGCCTTGAGCTGAAGAGCTGAGGGACAGCACCCAGGCCCAGAGTTCAGGCCCCATGACCGGACCTCCCCCCCAAAAAAAATCCAAGTTAGGATTTCTGGCCTAGCCTGGATTTTTACCACTGAAAGTAGAAAAAGTGATTTTGCCCATGTACTTTTAGGCAGGAAAACTTGGTGCATTTAAACTCATTTTTCATGTTGCCTTTTATGACACCTTGGAGAGACACATTTACAGTTACAGAACATTAAAAAAAATGTAAGTGTAAGCTTTTGAAATTGCTGTGATTTAGGGAATGATGTGTTATTTTTTCACAAGTTTTATATAATGTGAGTACATGCTATGGAGTAATCTGAACAAAAGTTGTAAATAAATTTTAAAAATCACTTATCTTGAAGCTAAAACATGATAGTAGTGTATGCCTATATTTCAAAATACCAAAATATGTGGTATTTATAACCATTTAAATGTGAGCCAAACCCTTAAGGTATTTATGGGCTTGAGGCCTTGTGAAGCAGAGTTTGGCTGTGTTTGGGGACTCTCATTTGGAATCCCTAGCTCCATAGCATGTGCACTAGGGAAGGGCAGGGGGATAAGGTGGGGGTCCATACTCTCCCTCTTTTCTGTTTCCTGCTGGTGTTCACCCTGCCCTACCTGAGGGAGAGTTTAAGGAGTCACCCTGGTTCTAGGGTTTGAATTCTGGGCCTTATTCTTGCTAGGCAAGAATTCTACCACTCGAGCCATTTTTTTTATCCCCTAAAAGCCCTGATCTGTTGCAGGTTATGCTACTGGGCTCAGGATGATCAGGAGCCCAATTCTAGTAAAGGAAACCAACTTGCTGACTGTCTCCTGTATTTATTTATTTATTTAGGCAGTACTCAAGTTTGAACTCAGAACCTCATGCTTGTCAGTCAGGTGATCTTCTACCTGAGCCATGCTTTAGCACTTTTTGCTTTCT
This sequence comes from Dipodomys merriami, assembly GCF_024711535.1. Classification (NCBI taxonomy): domain Eukaryota; kingdom Metazoa; phylum Chordata; class Mammalia; order Rodentia; family Heteromyidae; genus Dipodomys; species Dipodomys merriami. Next base: position 9,157,102 of record NW_027205381.1, read on the forward strand.
TTATTTTTCAAATAGGGTCTTGTGGGCTTGTGTTTGTGTGGAACACAATCCTCCTATTTTTACGTTCTACTTAGCTGGGATGACAGGTATGTGGCCACCATGCCTAGCATTTTCTGTTGAGATTGGATCTCACAGAGTTTGATGTTTAGGCTAGCCTAGAGCATGATCCTCTAATCTCTACCTACTGAGTAACTAGGATTATAGCTGTGAACCTATAATACACCTGGCCTGATTGCCTTTTGTATATCCTCCATGTATTACATACTTTCTCTCCTTTAATTTTCACAATAATTTCACATGATGAAATAATTCCTGAAGAGAGTTGGTGATCTGATCAGGACACCTGTATTGTAAGTGGTAGAACCAGATTAAATGCCTGGTGTATCATGGCAGCAATCTTTGTCCACCAGTAAAGAAACGATATGTACTGTATCCATTACCCATGCAACGGGAGAAATAAAGTTCTGATACATGCTGAGTGCCTGAGTGTTAGGCTTCTCAGGAATAACAAGAGAAAGTGACAGAGAGAGATAGGAGAGATAGTTATATATTACATGATTTATATCTTAGATTGTCATATTATTTTATATGTAATATACTATAAATATTTTATATGTAATATAATACACTTGCTATACATATGTTGTATGTAATGTGCAGAATATATATTACAAATTATATATGTTGTATTATATATGATACAATATACATTGTATAACATTATATATAATATATAGTATTTATTTAATTTATATATGATATATTTATTATCTTATATTTTATTGTATTATACTACATTTTTATCATATATTTTATATAGATAATAGGCATATCCATAGGAACAGTCCATAGCGTAGTGGTTGTCAGGGACTGATAGAGAGTGAGGAATGGACAATGACTACTTAATAGGTATGGAGTTTCCATTTGGGATAATGAAAATGTTCTGAATGTAGATGATTGTGATGGTTGTACAACTTTATGAATATATTGAATGCTACTAAATTGTACACTTGAAGTTGGATAACATGGCAAGTTTTATATGTATCTCACTCCCATTCAAAACAAACAGATGAGAACCTGGCATGTCTTTGAGTTTTTCTCTTGTAACAGATGTGTTTCTTCCTTCTTCCTGATCCTAATTACTCCTCATAAATGACGTGTTTGTAAAGAAACTGCACAGTGCCTGTAGCTGGTAGCTACTCAGTCTGAGGATTGTGGTTCAAAGCTAGCTTGGGCAGAAAAGTCAGTGAGGCTCTTATCTCCAATTAACTAACAAAAAGTTGGAAGTGGAGGGATGACTCAAGTAGTAGAGTGCTAGACTTGAGTGAAAACAAGTTCTCTTACTTGGCTTTTTCACTCACGTCAATACAAGGTCCTGAGTTCAAGCCCCACTACCAGAACAACCACAAAAAAGCCTACCCAGTCTGTCCATCACTCTCCTTACTTCTCAGACCACTTGTTGACTTCCCTTCATATGAAGGACGATTTGGAACTCTGTCTGCCTGTGGGGTCTGGGTGCTTGTGAAGCATCCTTACTTACACTGTGCCTGCTTGTGCCTCTTCGTTACTGCTGTTACTGCCTCTGGTTTCTCATGATACCAGCTGCTTATTTGAACTCATCTCTTCCAGCTGTCCATTGGGAGACCTACATTTTTTTGGCCTGGGTGGATCAGGCTGGCCTGTGTCAAATGCTCTGCCACTTCCTACTCATCTTCATCCTTCCCTCTCTAGATATCTGTAGATGCTTTCTTAGTCTCATACCCTACTATGAACTTAACTATTTTATCTCTTCAATCTCGTCTGTTAAATAGCTCCAATTAATCTTCCATAGGAACTGTATGTAGCTATCCATTCTGCTTTCCTATGACTTTTCCATGAAGCGTACAAGTATTACTCTGTCTTCCCAATATTGTGGAAATTTTATTTTTTATTGAAAAGATTTACAGCAACTGTTGTGGCATTCCATGTGCTTTATGGCTGCTCAGCCTCTTCTGAAAGCTTTCCTGCACTTAGGGAAATCTCCACATCAGGAGTCATTCCTTCTCAATGCCAAAAATCCACTTTCCCAGCCTCCTTTGCAGTGAGAATGCTGACACATGGCCTTTACTCCTGGGAAGACATAGAGTCAAAGGAAAGCTAAACAGAATGGGGCCATTTTCTGGAGATGGACGCAGAGCACTTGGTATGTGGAGAAGAACTGAATCAAGAGGAATTTGGGACATGAAAGGAGCCATTAAAAATGATGGTGCAAGTCTTCAGCATCCCTGAAATAATGTGACACAGGCGGCCATATCTTCTACGCATGTTCTCCATTCCTTCTCCTGGTGGTTTGATGTCAAGGAGCTCTTTCCTGCCAACATAACTCACATGCCACCCCTCAGCAGCCACTGGAGAGCTGAAGACAGGGTACAAGTACTTGCTTTCTGAACAAGTAACCATGTTTTATGTTCCAGGACTTTTCCCCAAGAAAAGGATGCTAGAAAAGGAATGTCAGACAAGGATGATGTCATTAGATATGGAAAAAGAAAAACAGCCTTTTCATATGCTAGCTGCAAAGGAACCTGGCTGCATCTAAGAGAGAGAATGTGGCCAGGAAGCAGCGCTAGACTACGGCAGGCCCATCTGTTGAAAGCAGGCTGGATAGAATGGCTAGGAGCTCCATCAGACATGACTAGAGAGTAGAGAGAAGAGTACAGCAGCTGGAGGTAGGTGGGGAGATATCAGGACCTAGAAGAGAGTGGAGAGAGATGCAGAAGCTGGGAAAAGAATGGATGTTTTGGCCTAAAATGAAAATCAATCTCTTGTTGATTCAGAAAATCAAGCAGTTTCCATCTTTTCATCCTACTGGGGAATGTAGGGACTAGACGAGGAGTAAGACTCAGTTCCTACCCATAGAGAGCTGACTGTTTAATGGAGAAGGCCAGATACCTGCCCCATGCCAGGGGATGCCTGCTTGTGCTCAGGGAGTCTTGGTATAATAAATAAGAACTCAGAGGAAGCAGAGAGAGAAATGGGATCTGAGACAGCTTTTTAAAAAAGGAAAACTGGAGCCAGATCTCAAGGAATGAGTAGAATTTAGAACAAGCAGAGTTCAGGCATTTTGGGTGGAGGCATGTGGACACTACGTTTGACACAGTCAGGAGACGGTAAGCAGAGATGTCTGCCCAGCTCAATAGAGTCTAGAGGTGGTGGATGGAAATGAGGTGAAGATGCACCTAGTGTGGGATTTAGATAATGCCATCTAGTATTGTCATCTACTAAGTGACCAGAAAAGACACCGTAGTGGTTGGTGTTCATAAAGTTAAATGGGATACTGGATTAGTGAACTTTGTATTATTCGGGCCCTTCCTAATAGCCACTCTTCCTTGGAATGAGGTGGTTGGACACTATCCAATGGATAATGTGTGCCTGCCCGTGTTTCTGAGCAAGAAAAGGAAATTCAAGACTGGCAAAGAGGGACTGATGGAACAGATTCAGGGGGACCATTGTCCCTGGTGGGCTATGCTGAGAGCCTGGGTGGGGCAAATCTCAGAATGAGAAGCAACTTTCCCTAGATCTTCCCAGAGCTATCAGGCAGGTGGGTATGCTACCACTGCCCTCCACATGCTGGACAGAGTGTGTGGGATAAGGAGCTCAGACTGTGCCCCCTTCCCCATCAGTTGTCATTGCCAGCCATTCTTCAGTCCAGGTGGAATTTAGCAGGTGTATTAAAAATACATTCAGGCATAATAAAACCTAGTTTAAAATACAGCGTGTCCAATGAGTATTTAGTGGTGTTGTTTAATATGCATAAGTGCAAACCAAAATGTACTGTGTAGACCTAAGTACACATTAGCAATTTTATAAGTGATCTGAAATTGCAGAGTACATGAGAAACTTGAGGGGAGGGTGGGAAACTAAATACCATTAAACCTTGGATTGTGCATTCTATATTCTCCCAAATGAGACCTTAAAACGTTTCTAAGAGAATTTGTTATGGAGGTTTTAAGTGACTGATGTATTTTTGTTTTATTCTTTTCTTGTGTGTGTGTGTGTGTGTGTGTGTGTGTGTGTGTGTGTGTGTGTGTGTGTGTGTGTGTGTATGTGTGTGTAGTTGGGCTTGAACTCAGAGCTTTGGGCTCTTGCTTGGCTTTTTTCCTCAAGGCTTGAGCTATACCATCTGAGCCATACTCCACGTCCAACTTTTTGCGATTTATTGAATATGAGTCTCATAGACTTTTCTTCCCAAGCTGGTTTTGAACCACAATTCTCAGATCTCCGCCTCTTGAATAGCTAGGATTATAGGTGTGAGTCCCTAGTGCCTAAAAGGAAGGCTGAACCCATGAAAGGGTTAGCATTCATTCAGCAGATATTCTCCCACTTCTTCTCCCCCCAGATCTCACAATCAAACACCTGTACTCCATCCATGTGGATTTACCACTTCTGTCTACCCTCCTATCTTGTTTTTATCTGTGCCTCACATAAGCTTGTTTCTCTGGACATCAGGTAGTGGCTGCTGCTTTGGAAGAATTTGGAGATAGCAATGTTCAGAGTGAGGATGATTGATGGTTGAAAGGAAGGAACTACCAGATAGAATTGAGCTTTATGGACTAGATAGAAAGGGATAGGAGACCCAGCCCACCAAGACTTTCCCAAGGGGCCTTTTACCTTATTGTCTTGTGGGCTCTTCATTTGTCTGATGAAAATTTTAGTCTTGCCTCTAAATAATGTTTCGTATACAATGAAGCACATAGATGACAAGAAAGCCAATTATGTTGACATGCATAAAATTAAAGCATTTGATGATTAAGAAATACATATGCTTCTTTATCAACATACTGAATATCAAGATCTAGCTATGAGTCTAATAATGCTATGCTTTAAAGTAGAGGATATGTTGAATTGAAATTTCCTTTGTACAATTACTTAAAAGTTAATTTAAAAATTAAAAAATAATAAAGTAGTGAGAGGTGCAAAGGGTATTGCTGACAGTCCTGTGGTTTTGCCTACTCTTATAATTAAGGGAATATGAATGAAATTATGAACAAACTAATTTTTTCCAATCCACATTCATCTACAGACCTTGGTTAAGAAACTGCTTTGAGCCAGGCGCCGGTGGCTCATGCCTGTAATCTTAGTTACCTAGGAGGCTGAGATCTGAGGATCGCAGTTCAAAGCCATCCCAGGCAGGAAAGTCTGTGAGACTCTTATCTACAATAAACCACTCAGAAAACCAGCAGTGGTGCTGTGGCTCAAGTGGTAGAGCGCTAGCCTTGAGCTGAAGAGCTGAGGGACAGTACTTTGGCCCAGAGTTCAAGCCCCATGATCTACAAAAAAAAAGGAACTGCTTTGAGTTGGGTGTGGTGATTTATGCCTGTAATCTCAGCATCTGAGAAGTTATAGTTTGGGGGGACCACTAATTTAAGGCCAGCTAGAGAAAAAGTTAGCAAGACTCCATCTCAAAAACAAAAACAAATGAGTTGATGGTGTAGCTTAAGTTGTAGAGCAAATATAACTCTCCAGTTTCAGTTCCTAACAACTCAAAAAATAAAATCAAATTTTGCTCTGGTTTTTCAGCCAGAACCCCTTTCAGTATCTGAGATAATCTCACTAGAGGAAAAGGTACTTTTTTACACATATACACTATATCATGTCTCTCAATACCTTGGTTGGTTGTGAGGCTTGAACTCAGGCCCTGAGTGCTGTCACTGAACTATTTTGCACAAGACTAGAGCTCTATCACTTTTAGCCACAGCTCCACTTATGGTTTTCTGGTGGCTCATTGAAGAAAAGAGTCTCATGGACTTTCTTGCCCAGGCTAGCTTGAACCACTATTCTCAGATCTCAGCCTCCAGAGTAGCTAGGATTATAGGTGTGAACCACCAGCACCTGGCTTTTATTTTATTTATTTTATTTTATTTTGGTCCAGTTGTGGGGCCTGAACTCTGGGCCTGGGCACTGTCCCTCAGCTCTTCTGCTCAAGGCTAGCGCTCTACCACTTGAGCCACAGCGCCACATCCAGCTTTTTTTTCTTTTTGCTTATGTGGTGCTGAGGAATCGAACCCAGGGCCTCAGGCATGCAAGGCAAGCGCTCTACCACTGAGCCATCTTCCCAGCCCTGGCTTTTATTTTTTTAAGAATAATTTTGTTTTAATTTTAATTTCATTTTATTTTTGCTGGTCCTGGAGCTTAAACTCAGGGCTTGGGTGCTACCCCTGAGTTTTTTTTGCTCAAGGCTTACTTTCTTTTTTTTTTTTAATTTAATTTTATTTTATTTGTGAACATACTGTACAGAGGAGTTACAATTACATGGGCAGGATAAGGCTTACTTTCTACCACTTGAGCCATAGCACCACTTACAGAAGATTCCTGTGTTCCTTGCTCTAATTCTTTTTGTACCTCACCCATGGGCTTTTCCTACTTAGAGTTCTTTGGCTGTAACTAGCAGAGAGCGACGGGGGCCCCACACAGTTATAGAGGGCCCTGTGGCAGACTCTCACTGGCATGCCTGCCTTCCCTCTCTGCAATGAGTGAGCCACTTGTAGCCCGGCTTTGTACACTTTAATCATTGTCATCATGCCTGAGTGACCTAGCGTGGGTCGAGTGCCTGTCACTTCACCTGCTAGAAGCTGGGAACCTTGATGACAGGCCCATACAAGAACAACTAACTTTTACAAGTATAATTTCATGATTTATTGTCTTCTCACCCCCACAATGAAAAAGGTATGAACATGGAGCAGACTGAAGAGAAAAATAAAGCTCACTTTAAGTACCTTGCAAAGTGGTGATTAATATTGAGCTTCCTTGGTGTTGGACACCCTTTAACATTTCTGAAAGCAGAGTATGGTACTCTATAGAGATAGTCTCAACATGATGGTTCAAGCTTACATGATTTGTTGATCTTATGATAGTACAAAAACAGTCCACAGGGCTGGAAAGGTGGCTCAGTGGTAGAGTGCTTGCCTTGCATACATGAAGCCCTGGGTTCGATTCTTCAGCACCACATAAGCAGAAAAACCCGGAAGTAGCACTGAGGCTCAAGTAGAGTGCTCACCTTGAGCTGAAAAGCTGAGGGATAGCGCCCAGGCCCAGAGTTCAGGCCCCACAACCAACCAAAAAAAAAAAAAAACAAAAAACAAAAAAACAGTCCACAGTCAATAAAAACTGTACGTGTATTTTAGTCCAGCCACATACAGGATGACTCTCACTGGCAATGCTGGGCAGGGCGGTAGCTACAGCTCCAAGTTAGCCACACAATCGAATTGCTGATACCTACTGTGCCCAAGTTGCTAAACTATCGTGTTTGTCAGGTTTGATGTATTAAATATATTTTGACTTGTGATATTTTGAGCGTATGATGGACTTGTCAGAATGTAAGGCATCCTAGATTAAGCAACACTGAAAACAGTCTTTCCCCTCTCTCCAAAGGAGGGAGTGCAGGGTGCCTGAGGCTTACACCTGTAATCCTAGCTGCTTAGAAAGCTGAGATCTGAGGACCGTATTTTGAATCCAGCCCAAGCAGGAACATCAGTGAGAACTTATCTCCTATTAAGGGTCAAAAAGCCAAGCCAGAGCATTAGGCCCTGACTTCTAGCCTCAGTACTGGCACAGGGAAAAAAAGTAAACTGCTATTATGTTAATCAGTGTTGATCAATGTTGCACCTTACAGTTGATGAGTCTCTGAACTGAGTAACTGTGTGGCTTTACCAATTCCATCCAGCGGCACAAGCTGGATTCTTTAAAGCTTCAGGACACAGAGCTTGTCAGGCCATTTCGCTTCTGTCTCTGCAGTGCTAAAGCACACATACTTTGTCTAACTTGGTCCTTATTAGATATTAGATCAGATTTCTGACACACTACTACATGCTGAGATAAAGTCCAATTCCATTCAACAGTGGCCATGAGTTGAGCTGACTTCAAGGACCTGTGAACATTCGTGAGCAGTAGATAAAGAGCCAAGACAGCCACCCGCTCTCCTGGAGCTGACTGTTTGGGTGTGAGTCTGGCATGCACACCAGAGCCAGTGCAGTGCTCCTGGCATCACTGCTTTAGGTCTCCCACGTGGTGTGTCCATCTGAATGCTGTAGCTGAGGGGATCTAGAGTTCTGAGAGCCGAGTGTGGGCTGGCTGGGTAAGCAAGCCCCTGGTGAGGAACCTGGGATTCCCTGACAAGTTGTACTTTTTACTGTGGTTATTGTTCAAGAGACATTGAAGCCTGGCAGAAAAAAAATCCCATGCCAAGCAGGAACAATACCTGCTTGTCTCTTTGGCCTCATCTTCAGATCACTTCCTGAAAACTCTGCCATGATCTCTCAGTCTAAAATTAGTCTCCTTGATTAAACTTTCTCATAGGACCTTTTTCCAGAGTCTACATTAAGTAATTATCATTTGTAATTATAGGCTTAGTTTTCCTCTACACTGGTCTGTGAGCTTTGCTAGAACTTTGTGTTTTATGCATATCTCTGTGTTTATAAAACCCAATACCTTGCCTAAATATTTTAGGTGCTCAGTAAACATGTGTGGCCTGATTGAAGAGTTAAGGGCAGACTAGAAATCTTTGATTACTTTTTGCTGCTACTGCTGCTCAGGTATGAACAAGGATAGAAGTGACAGAAAACACCTTTAGTTGGATGGGGCAGAGGCAGTACTGTTGTTTGAACTCAGGACATTGCGCTAATAAGTACTCCTATTACTTGAACTATGTCCCAAGTCTCATTTTGCTTTTTAGTTATTTTTGAATAAGGTATTCTTTCTTTTATCTCCTTTTTCTTTTCTTGAAGCTAGCCTCAGACTTAAATGATATCATGTTTTCCCATAGCTGAAATTACACATGTATAGCACCTTACTTGCTTGTTGGTTCTGGCTCACATATTCCTTGGGCTAATCTTTGAACTGTGTGATCTTTGCCTCACAAATAACTAGGATTATAGGCATGAGCCCTTGAGTCCATCCAAGAAATACCTGGGTTTTGAAATCAGGGTCTTATATTTCCCAAGTACTCTTAACACTGGGCTACAACTCTAGCCCTGATTTTTGCAGGTTATTTTCAGATAGTGTCTCACTTCCCACTGGAAGCTGAGCACATTATGTCTATGTTAGGTTTCTCAGTAGCCAAGATCACAGTTGAGAAGAGACTATGTCAAACTTTTCACTGCTAAGGCTGACCTTGAACCATGGTCCCAACAGTCTCAGCCTTCCAAGAAGCTAGGATTATATTCCTAAATCATGAATATGTGACAAGAAGCACTTATTAGTGTGTGTGTATGTGTGTGTGCGTGCATGCACACGCACGTGCCAGTATTGGAGCTTGAACTCAGGGCCTAGGCTCTACTCTTTAGTTTTTTTGTTCAAGGCTGGTGCTTTGCCACTTCAGCCACTGATCCACTTCTGGCTTTTTGGTAGCTAATTGGAATAAAAGTTTCAGACTTTCCTACCCACCCTGGCTACGAACTGTATTCCTCAGATCTCAACCTCCTGAGTAGCTAGGTTACAAGTGTGCACCTCCAGTTCCTGGCTTTTTGAGAAATACTTTTTGATGTTAAAACTGTGCCAGAGCAAAAGGCACAGCTGGTAGATGAATCACTGGTGATTTTGAGGATTGTGGGTCTGAAAGTTAAAGTAATTCAGTAATGTTCTTTTTCAGTTTGGAAGTTAAAAACCTTAGTCGACTATTTACAACCTATGGAATAAAGATGAAGCTGTCCTGCTCCGTTCTAAGCATGCTGACAGTTCCGATTTTAATGGGGCCCTGGGGAGCTGCGGTTTTATTTTAGTGTGGTCTGACTTTCTCAAGCAAACCCCCTGAAAGCCTGCAAAGAGTCAGATGAGTATGAAGACAGGCAAGGTAATGATGCTCTAATTTCCACTGAAAAAGAAACTTAACATTTCCAGAAGGAAGGAAGCTGTGAAAAAAATGAAAGTTAAAGAATCTGCTGGTATTTTTGGCTGGAGAACGTGCTCTGGCTGCTGGAGCAAGGCTTGGGTAGGATCTCCTTCTGTCCTTCAACTGAAGTCTTAAATTTCAAGAAGCCAGGGGGAGCAGGTGTGAAGATCTTGGTTGAACTTTTCATGAGTGCTCCTTTGGATTTGTAAAAACAAAAGTGGACATCTTTAAACTTCTTTTTTTTTTAATTTTTTTTTAAATTTTATTTTATTTTATTTGAGAACATACTGTATAGAGGGGCTACAATTACATGGGCAGGATAATGCATACATTTCTTACCAAGCATTGCAGCCTCCTCCTTTGTTTACCCTTCACCTCCCTTCCCAGCCTCCCCCCTCCCCCCCACCCAATTATACCCCCCCCACACCGACATTGTAAAGTTGGTTTTGACATGACATTTTGTACTTCTCATTGTTGCAACAGGTCCACCTGAATCCTTAAACGACTTGTTTGTCCCCATCTCCTCCACATGTTATACTGACATCAAATATAGTGAAAGCGGGGGTTACGCTGTGGGGGAGGGACATACAAAGCAACAAAGAAATAATCTTATAAATGCGTTAGAAACACATGCATGAAAGAAACGAAAACATTAAAATACATATTTAAGGGTTCATTTTCCTAACATCACATTATCTGACCTTTTCCGCTTGACTCATACCTATACTAGATATTGCAAATAAGGGAAACCATGGGACCTATGCTTCTTTGGGCCTGGCTTACTTCACTTAATATAATTTTTTCCAAACCTTTCCATTTCCTAACAAATGGGGAAATGTCATTCTTTCTGATGGAGGCATAGAATTCCATTGTGTATATATACCACATTTTCTTGATCCATTCATCTACTGAGGGGCATCTGGGTTGGTTCCATATCAAACGAATCAGCTTATTTTTGTTGTGGAATGAAGTCGATAGTAATTTTGTTCAAAACCTTTATTTAAAAATCTGAGGATTGAATCTGTGAGATTCTGTGTGTGTGTGTGTGTGTGCGCGCGCGCGCGCGCCAGTCCCAGGGCTTGATGTCCTGGGGTTTGAACTCAGGGCCTGTGTGCTGTCTCTGAGTATTTTTGCTCAAGGCTAGCACTCTACCTCTTGAATCACAGCTTCACTTCTGGATTTTTTTGGTGCTTAATTGGAGACAAAAATCTCATGGACTTTCCCAGCAAGCCTGGCTTTGAATTGTGATCCGCAGATCTCAGCCTCCTGAGTAGCTAGGATTACAAGCAGGAGCCACTGGCATCTGACTGGTTTGTGAGATTCTTACCCCTAATTAACCAGGTAGAAGCTGGAAGTGGAGGTGTGGCTCAAGTGCTGGAGTACCAGTCTTCAGTGAAAAAGCCTTATGAGAAAACAACGTCCCGAGTACCAGCCTTAGGACCAGCACAAATACATAAATGGATGGATAAATAAATAAATAATGAAATGAAATAATATTAAAAATACATGATGCCACTAGTAGTGAGGAAAGACACTTTATCTCATTGATATTTACACAGTAGTTTTCTTTGTGAAACACGGTGTACAGCTATGTGGGGAAGTGAACAGGCTAGTTGCTGATCCAAATGTAAATGCACATGGCTTGAAGCATACTGCTTTCCAAATGGAAGCAGCTGAGTGGAGTCTACTCTCAGCATAGAGAAGGTACATTTCCATAAGGGTCTTTTCATCTTTTGGGAACACACATTCGATTTTAACTTCCAGCTGACAGCAGTTAAGCACTTGTGACATTACTGCAAGAGGCCAACTTAGTGAATTAGTTTAATTTTCTTTTGACCAATATTGGGCTTTGAACCTAGAGGCCTCTTGCTTGCTTTACTTACTTTGCTGGTACTCTACCACTTGAGCCAGGCCCCAAGATCAGCTTTTTGTTGGTTATTTTGGAGAAGGAGCCTTGAGAACTTTTCTGCCTCGGCTGCCTTTTAACAGCAATCCTCCAGATCTCAGCCTTTGAGCCCCACCAGTAATTAGCTTCAGTGTTCTGAGTCCTATTAGTAAAGCTATTAAAAAATAGTCTTTTTTATGTAGCTCCCCTGTGTCAGGCCATCTAAGGCCTCTTCACACTATAGATGTACCCAAATGCATACAGGTGTATCTTTTTTTCCCAATAGTAAAGAGCCAAGGTACAACACTTCTGTGACTCATAGCCAGAGATATACTCTTAGAGCGAAGTCTCAGCCTTCTTTTTTTTTTTTTTTTTGCCAGTCCTGGGCTTGAACTCAGGGCCTGGGCACTATCACTGATGATCTCTGTGCTCAAGGCTAGTGCTCTATCACTTGAGCCACAGTGCCACTTCCAGCTTTTCTAAGTAGTTTATTGGAGATAAAAGTCTCACAAGCTGGGTGCCAATAGCTCATGGCTGTAATCCTATCTACTCAGGAGGCTGAGCTCTGAGGATTGTAGTTTGAAGCCAGCCTGGGCAGGAAACTGCATGAGATTCTTATTTTCTATAAATACTCAAAAAGCTGGAAGTTGCACTGTGGCTCAAGTGGTAGAGCATTTGCTTTGAGCAAAAGAAGCTTAAGGATAGTAGCCAGGCCCAGAGTTCAAGCCCCAGGACCAGCAAAAAGAAACCCAAAAAATTCTCACGGACTTTCTTAGCCCAGGCTGACTTCAGGTTTCAATCCTCAGATCTCAGCCTGCTGAGTTGCCAGGATTATAGGCATGAGCCACTAGCATCAAGCTCATCCTTACTTTCTAACCAGTGGAGTAAATATGACTGCTAAGAAGGCATGATATGCAAATAAGAAGGCTGGGTTTCCATGACTGAAACAACAGCAACAGTGGCTGCTGAGCTGGTGGCCCCTGTGTCAACCGTTCATTCACTGTAGGGACTGCCAGACTCTGAGGTTGTAGACACTTTTGAGGTGTCCAGATTCATGGGCCAAGAACATTACAAAAACATCAGAGTGTAGGGGAGAACCAAGGGTGTTAACTTTTTTATTTTGCCAGATAGCAATCAAAACAGGCTGAGCTGGGGCTGGGAAGGTGGCTCAGTTGTAGAGTGCTTGCCTTGCATGCATGAGGCCCTGGGTTCAATTCCTCAGCACCACATAAGCAGAAAAAGCAGAAGTGGCGCTGTGGCTCAAGTGGTAGAGCGCTAGCCTTGAGCTGAAGAGCTGAGGGATAGCACCTGGGCCCAGAGTTCAGGCCCATGACTGACAAAAAACAAAACGAAACAAAAAAAACAGGCTGAGCATAGTGATTCACATCTGTAATCCCAGCTATTCAGGAGGTGGAGGAAGGAGGGGCATGCTTTCCTGCCAATCTAAGCAAGGTAAGTGACCCTGTCTCAAACACAAAAGGGTTGGGCGCATGACTTGTGTGGTAGAAAAGGTATGTGTCCACAAATGTCTTTTCATCATGCAGGCTTCTGCGAACTCTTTCGATTTTAACTTTCAGCTGAACAGCAGCTGAGCAATTGTGACATTACTGCAAGAAGCCAATTTAGTATTTAAACCTTGTATTCAGCAAAGCTTGAGGTGAATTACTTTAATTTTCTTTTGACCAGTATGGGCTTTGAACCCAGAGGCCTCTCGCTTGCTTTGCTTACTTTGCTAGCACTCTACCACTTGAGCCTAGCAAGTATTAGGTCCTGGGTTGTTCAACTTGTGTATATCACAGACAAGGGAAAAAAAAAACCCAAACCCTCAAAACCCCCAAAAGACCAAAATATAACTAATAAAGAGCAAATACCCAAATGGCTCCTACATGACACAGTATGGTATGTGCTGTTCCCCATTTGTCCTGGGTATGAGTCCTCTCTCATCAGCCCTAGGCACAAATCTTTACAAACTATGTTCCCCATATTTTCTCCATCTTTTCTCATTCAGTTCGGCAAAGTCAGAAGAACCACAGGCCCAGGTGCAGATACTGGAGCTTGAACTCAGGGCTTTGTGCTTTTGCTTAAGTGTTTGCTCAAGGCTGGCACTCTACCACTCTGAACCACAGCTCCACTTCCAGACTTTTGGTGGTCAATTGGAGATAAGCATTTCTCAGGATTTTCTACCCAGGCTGGCTTTGAACCACATCCCCAGATCTCAGCTACCTGAGTAGCTAAGATTACAGGCATAAGCTATCTTTGCTAGCTTGTCTGTTCTTTGAATATTTAGAATCTACTTAAGAATATAGAGAGGGCAGACGGCATAACTTCTTTTTTATGGAGGAAAAAATGAAAGAAGCAAATAAGCATATAAATATGCAACTACAAAACATGATGAGAACAGTTAAAAAAAAAAAAACCCAAACCAAAAAAACTTTAGGAGCACATGACAGTATAACAGATGGAGTGGTTAAGAAAAGCTCCCCAGAGAAAGTGACATTTAAGCTAAGGCCTGAGAGACTACATAAAGGACAGTCTTTGCTGTCTGGTGACAACACCCTATTGAGTGTCTTCAGGGTTTTCACTCAAGGCATCCTATTTTCCTCCAGGTAAGAGAGTGGTTGTCACCAAGAGAGGCCAAACTGGAGTTTCTTCTCAGGATGGGAATCTGGAGTGGAAGGATGGACAGAAGAAACTAAGTGAGTGGTGTCAGTAGCAGTGTCTGTTTGTCTCCCCTTAGATTCCTGAACCATCCTTTTCGCTCAAGGCTAGCATTCTACCAGTTGAGCCATAGCTCCACTTTTGGCTTTTTGGTTAATCAGAGATAGGAATCTTATAGACTTTTCTGCCGGGGCTGGCTTCAAACTGTGATCAGATTGCAGCCTCCTGAGTAGCTAGGATTATAGGCACGAGAAACCTATCTTGATTCTTAACCTGTCTGAAATTTAGCTGGAGAGATTGTGAACTGCCTATCTGCCTAACAACTTTTTTGTTTCCTGTCATCCCCCCAAATCACTTTCCATTGCTTGAAACCACAGAAGTCTCATGGGTCCAGATCAATAGAATTTAGTAAAGCATAGAGATTCACAGAAGAGGACTTCCATAAATCCACAGTGTGTGCAAAAGGCTTGAAGTATAGAGCTGGCTGGTTTGGAAATTATAAAGAAATTCATCAGGGCAGAGCAGAATGAATCCCTCTGCTGGGGAATGTTGCACAGAACTTGCAGGGGCCAAAAGCCATATTAAGAGTTTGGATTTTATCCTAAATGCAAAGGAAAGTTGAAAGTATTCTTTGAGCATAGGAAGATTTTTTTTTTTACATTATGCTTGACTGTTTTATTTTCTCTGTTGTAAAACTCTACAGAATTCAAAAACAAAAAAAAAAAGAAGGCATTCATTAAAACAGCACATAAAATATTTGTCATACAAAACAAAAACTACCATAATGGCATTTTGACAGTTTATTCTGAAGGCTATTTCAAAACAATGTTATAGATGATCTAAGAAAATTATACAAAACACACTCATTAAATAAATATGGTGATTAAATCAAAATAACAGAAATAGGTTCTCTTTTGCCAATCTGGAAATAAGTTCTGGAAGATTTTAAATAGCAAGAAATGTCAAAGAGAAAAAACCCCAACAGAACAGCTCAAGAGTGGTACTGTTGAAAGATCATCCCAGCTTCTGCTCTGGGACAGTTCCAGGACCCTGGAGCTTTGTAGGGCTTTTATCATCTCTTGTTGCTCAAGTTTCCTCCTCTATAAAATGAGATGGTCTCTAACTGCCCTTCATTCTCTGATGCTCTATGGTCTGTGATAAAATGTCATCAATAATATTGTGTGTGTGTGTGTGTGTGTGTGTGTGTACGTGTGTGTGCATGTGCATGTCAGTCCTGGAGCTAATGCTCTGTCATGTGAGCCATACCTCTACTTTGGCTTTTTCGCTAATTAATTGGAGATTGGAGTGTCTTGGACTATCCTGCCCCAACTGGCTTTGAACCAAGATCTTCAGATATCAGCTTCCTGAATATCAAGGATTATAGGCATGAGCCACTGGTGCCAGCTAAATCTTCTCATTTTATACACTTTTTATGGGTTCATATCAGTTATGCAGGGGGTAGGATTTCATTATTACATTTCCACATGTTTATACTGAATTCCAACTTAACTTCTTCTAGCACACTCCCTGTACCCTTCCCTATAAGAAGTAGCATCCCCAACAGGTTTTCTCATTCCATTTTCACAGTTGCAAATAGTCTATTTTATATATGTATGTATGTATGTATGTATGTATGTATGTATGTATGTATGTATGCATGTATATATGTCGGTCATGGGGCTTGAACTCATGGCCTGGGCACTGTCCCTGAGCTCTTTTGCTCAAGGGTAGCATTCTACCACTTTGAGTCACAGAGCTACTTCTGGTTTTCTGGTGGTTAATTGGAGATAAGAGTTTCATAGATTTTCCTGCTTGGGCTGGCTCTAAACCATGATCCTCAGATCTCAGCCTCCTAACTCATTAGGAATACAGGTGTGAGCCACCAGTGCCCTGCCCTAAGAGTCTATTTTAATGGTTAATAATCATATTGGTTGACAAGGGCTAGTGGCTCATATCTCTAATTCTGGCTACTCAGAAGGCTGAGATCTGAGGAACAAGGTTTGAAGCCAGCTCAGGCAGACAAAAGAGTCCAAGAGATTCTATCTCCAATGTACAAGCAAAAAAAAAACAACAACAAAAAAACAAAAAAAACCCCATATAGAGGTTCGGCTCAAGTGGGGGAACACTGGATGTGAGCAAAAATGCTAAGCAAGAGCACATGGCTCTGAAGTCCCAGTACACACACACACACACACACACACACACACACACACACACACACACACACACACACACACACACACACACACACACACACACACACACACACACACACACACACACCCTGATAATCTTGTCATTAAACTTAAGTGGCAGATATAACATATTCAACCCCTATGATACTTATGTTGGCAAACCAATCAGCCTTAAAACTCTTGGTGGTTTATTAGCTGTTTTTGGCATAGTGTCATATTGGCTGCAAAGTATTTGAAACAATATAAGGCTCAGTACCCAACTCAATGCAGAACACTGCAAGAGGGAATTGATATAAAATCTGATGTTCTGCTAAACTCAGACTGGTGATGGAATGCCTCCTGACGGAAAATGCGGGCAAGACTACTGACTCATGGGTGAATTTCATCAAGACCTTGTTTATGTGTTGTGTGTACAGCAGTTATCTAGTGCGTGGCAAACCATCCCAATTCTTAGTGATGCAAAACAACAATCATTTTATTTCTAGAAAACTAGAGTCGTTTTTGGCTGGCGGGCCTTGCCTGGGGCTCCATTGTGATGCTGAATTTAGCTAATGGTTACTAGCTGGAAGGGCATGCCTTTCTCTCCCTGGGGTCTTTCATCTTTAAGGAGGTTGGGCCAGATTTCTTCACTGTGGTCTCAAAGCAGTGCTTCAAGACAGCAGCTTGGTATGCATGCTCTATTAGAAGCTACTAGAGAAACCGTATGTGAACTTTCCCTCTCAGATTGCAATACAAGATATATAACTCTAATTTGGAAATTATAGCACTTTCACAAAGATACAATAGATAAGTCATTAACCAGAATAAGGGAGCATTTGACACTACATTGAGACTGAATGTTCCCGGGTGTGGGTGGCTCATGCCTATAAACCTAGCTACGCAGGAACCTGAGATATGAGGATTAAGATTCAAAGCCAGCTGGGTCAGACAAATCTTAGAGACATTTTTTGTTTTTGTCAGTCATGGGGTTTGAACTCTGAGCTTGGGTACAGTCCCTGAGCTCTTCAGCTCAAGGCTAGCTCTCTACTAGTGCTCACAGCACCACTTCAAGATTTTTCTGTTTATGTGTTGAGGAATCGAACTCAGGTCTCATGCATACCAGGCAAGCACTCAACCACTGGGCCACCTTCCCAGCCCCAAATTTGAGAGACTCTTATCTCTAATTCACCAGCAAAAAGCCAGAAGTGGAGGTGTGGCTCAAGTATAGAGTGCCTTTCTTGAGTAAAGAAGCTAAGCAAGAGTGTGAGAGGCCTTGAGTTAAAGACCTAGTACTGACACAAGCAAAGGAACACAAATCCAACATAATGGCTCTGTTTGCCTTACAAAATTAGTCATTAATTTTAAACAGTGGCTTAAAATTTTTAGTTTCAACAAATTAAAGCAACCCACCCAGCAATACCACTACCCCAATTCAGTCTTTAAGGCTCACTAATTTCATATTTAGGTGCATATCATTTTCTCCCTTCCTCTGCTCTCACAAAGCATTCATCTAGGTGTCTGCCTGTCAGCCATTACAGCTCGAACTCCTGTAAGGACAAAAGCTTTTCCTCGTGCATGATTGTTTCTCTCAACCTTGTAGCACCTAGACACTAAATAGATGTTCCTGAAATGCATGCCAAATAAATTAACCAGTAGTAGTTTTCATTAATGTGTTTTAGGGATATCCTTTAAAGACTGGGTTCCTGATAACTCTTCCATTGTAGCAAGGTGTTACACTCAATGGTACATGGTTAAAGGGCTGAGGTACTACAGGTGTGAGGAGTCAGGCTGGGACTTTATGCCCCTCTGATGGTCTGGTGGTTATGGGTGGGTAGTTGTGGAGGTTAAGATTCCAGATTCTTGGTGTCTCCAACACATGAAGGGGATACACACATGTGTGCATGTACACCCAGAAAAGAAAAATGGCAAAGCAAAAAGGTGAGTGGAGTATGAAAGGGGGGGAGAAAAAAAGAGAGAGAACCTGTTAAGAGAAATGAAGGCCAGAATTATGTGGATCAACAGCAAATACATGGCTAAGTATTTCAGTTTTCTAGGGTTTGGGGAGTATCTCTAACTTGGCAGGGATCAACGCATGTACATGGTTACTATCCTATGGTTGTTAGTACGTAATAAGATGTAAGGTGTGTGTTTTAAGTAGGCATTTGTTACACAGTCAGGCTAAAGATGACAGGGCTCCATTGCACAGGTGTCTCAGACCAGGCTGAGTTTCTCCACCCCCCAGAGAGAAGTCCTAACCTCAAATGGACTGCCAATTGCCCTCAAGGATATTCCTTGGGAGGTACAGGGGAGGAGGGAGGGGGAGGGGGAGTGTCTCCTAGGGTGTGGCTAGGAGAGCAATAAGTCTTTCTGTATTGCTAAACCTGTCCCAACTGTACAGCTGCTTTAAGTGTGGATAAGGAAGAATCTTCTAGGAGTGTTTAAGAAGGACCGGGAGAAGTCAGGAAGAAGCAGTACACAAGAGGCCCCCAAACAGATTATGACTGCTTCTGAAATCAGGAAACTAAGCACTTGTTCATTAAGAGGTTGGCCACAGAAACTTGGGTGTAAAACCTACAGAAAAGTTGTTCTACAGCTCTTAAACAAAAACAAAAACAAACCCCAAGATGTGGCCAGGTGCCAGTGGCTTACGCCTGCAATCCTAGCTACTCAGGAGGTGGAGATCTGAGGCTTGAGGCAGGAAGTCCATGAGACTCTTACCTCCAACTACCAAAATAAGCTGGAAGTAAAACTGTGGCTCAGGTGGTAGAGTGCTAGCCTTGAACAAATAAACTCAGGGACAGCATGCAGGCCTCAAGTTCAAGCCCTAGAATCATCACAAAAATACAAACAACCTCCCTCCCTCCCAAACCAATCAACCAAGCAACCAAAAACCCCAAGATGTGTTCCTGGGGTGGCTAGTGAAGAAGGGATAGGAGCAGCCTTGTCCCCTAGGGCTGACTCACTTTGAGGGACAGGTGACAGTCCCACTGTACAAGGGTTTAAGATTGTTCTCAGGTGGAAAGGTAGTGGTATATACACATAGATTGCTATCACCTGTTAGATCAGTAAAAATACAAATGACCATCATAATACGTTACACAGAGAAGGGTGGGCAAACTCTTGACGGCGGTGCATGGCCTCAATCCTCACAACGACCCTAAGAGGTAGGTTTTATTCTTAATTTATAGGTGAGTTGATTGTGGCCCAAGGAGATGAGCTAGCTTTTAACTGGTCGATTAAGACAACAACAAACCGTGCCGTTGGTCCGCAATCCCCGAGTGGCATTCAGCTGCGTGGGCCCTGTGCGGCTCTGGCGTTGCTCCCAGGTGGAGGTGCGGGGTACCCCACAAACAGGCGACGTACAGAAAACCGAACGCAGGTTCTCGGGCCCCTCCACTCATCCAAGCCCCACCTGAGCTGAGGCTCTGAACCCCGAGCGCTGTGGAGCGCGGGGGGGGGGCGCTGCCGCCGGGGAGGGTGCGTGTCCGGAGGTGCGGGTCCCCGGCGGCCCAGTGGCGCCCAGTGGGGCCGGTCTGGGCCGGGCCAGGCTGGGCGGGATTGGAGGGGCGGTGGGGGGGTTAGGGTTAGGGCGGGATTCGGCTTCCCGGCGGCAGAGGGCGCCTGGCGCTGCGGTCCGGCGCGCGGAGCCGCCCGCGCGGGCGCCGGGAAGAGGCGAGGCGAGCGGCGGGCGCGGCGGGCGGGCGGGCGAGCGAGCGAGCGGCGGCGGCCCCTGCCACGTATTCCCGGCGACGTCGGCGGAGGCGGCGGCAGGTGGGCGGCGGGGCCAGGGGGCCGCCGGGCGGCCGGGCGCGGGGCCCCGGGGGTGCGGCGCCGCCACCGCGCGCTTCCCGCCACGCGGGCTCCGCCTCCCGCTCCACGGCGGGCTGCGGGCCGAGGCCGGGGCGCCCGGGGTCCCGCGCGCAACTCGCGTCGGCGAGGGGTTCGGAGGTTCGGCCGCTCGTCGTCTCCGGTCGCCGCGGCCCCTCGGCTCCGCGCCCCAGGGCCCGGGCCGAGGCCGGTAAAAGTTGGGGCGGAGCGCGAGCCCCGCGCGGGCCGGGCGGGAAGTGCGGGCGCGGGCGGCGCGGGGACCCAGCCGGGGAAGGCGGGCGGCGGGCAGGGCGCGCTCGGCTCCGCGCGGCGTGGGCTGGGGCTCGGCGGGGCCCTGTGGGCAGCCCCGCGCCGCTCCCGGTGTCCGGGGCGGGGACCCGGTGGCGCCGGTGGTGGAGCGGGCGGTCCCGCGAGCGCGGCGCGGAACCTTGCGCGCCGCCGCCTCCTGCGCCGGGCCCGCCTCGCCCTCTGCCTGTCGCCTCCGACCCAGGGCTCTAGTCCTGGGAAAGTTGTGGGGGTCAGCCCAGCGGGTGACGGGCATTTAGGGGTGTTATAAAGCAGGTGGGGTTGGGCTGCACGAAATCCCAAGTGTCCGAAGTAATCGCCCCTCTGCACCCTACCCACCGCGCCGGGAAGCCGGCGCCTGGCTGCGGTTAGCCCCGGGTGGGCCGCCCTCGGCTGCCGCGGGAGGCGCGGGGCCGGCCTTCCTGCGGGCTGGGTCTGAGAGTTGTTCTGGGTCTGGAGAGGCCGGTCGTCGATGGAAACGTTTGCACGGCGCCCTGTAAATACAGATGGCATGCTGGTTTCTTTTTCTTCTTCTTTTCCATCCCAAGTGAACTTTGTATTCTAGATACCAGTATGCCAGGTCGTTTTCAGTGAACATCGCTGGAGGCCCAGACCGTGGGCCTCATAGTGAGCCCTGGCCCCAGCCTAGATGTGTTACCAAAGAAGCATGGCCTTTGATCAGTCATTTACCCTTTCAAGACATCAGTTTTCTTATCTGTAAAGTGGTATGTAAAAAGTGAGCTAGAAACAAAAGAGCTAGATAAAACTGTGCATGGGTGACTCATGCATGCATGCAACCCCAGCTGTAATCTCAGG
Source organism: Dipodomys merriami (assembly GCF_024711535.1). Classification (NCBI taxonomy): domain Eukaryota; kingdom Metazoa; phylum Chordata; class Mammalia; order Rodentia; family Heteromyidae; genus Dipodomys; species Dipodomys merriami. The sequence continues at coordinate 9,178,610 of NW_027205381.1, forward strand.
AGATGGAGATCTGAGGATCATGGTTTGAAGCCAGCCCAGTCAGAAAAAATTCCCAAGACTCTTTAACTCCAATTAGTCAGTAAAAAAGTGGAAGTGGAAGTGCAGCCCAAGTAGTAGAACTCCAGACTTGGGAGGTGGCAAGGAGCCAAGCCATGCAAGAGCTCAAGGCCCTGGTTAAAAACAAACGAGTCAACAGCGTTAACTCCACAAAAAATGAGCTGGATAGTTTGATGGAGGTTTGGGGGGTTGGAAGACTTTCCTGATGAGATTAGAGCACCCACACAAAATAGACCTCATCTGGTTTTATAAAGAAATTAGCATCTATTTAAAAGAAAACAGATGAGAAACAAGAAAGATTCAAAAAGCAAAACATACTAATTGGTATTAGATTTATAATGTGAATGTTGTTCTCAGGCAGTTAATTGGTATCCTTGGCTGTCTGTTTTTGCTATAGAGTTGCTAGCTGTGCTTAGAAAATATGTCTATCACTTGACCTTTCATTAATTGTTTACCATTGAGCCTGGCATGGATGCCAGGCTGGCTTTGTGCTTGTTGGGTCTTACCTGAAGAGCAACCCCAGGGTCTCTCATTTTGTTAACAGGCTGCTTCTGTCTGACTTATCCTGGAGTCCTTGTACAGTTACATTTCTGCCATCTTTTCCATTCTGGTTTAAGAAGTAACGAACTGATTCTACTGCTAGTGGCATTTCTGAACTAATCTTGGTTCTTTTCAAGAAATGAAGTAAAGTAGCACCTTAAAAACAGTACTAATCAGCATGTGCCCTCTCCCGCCCTGCATCTACAGACTGCACAGCCTCTTGCTGAAACTTCTGCAAATGTTTGGATGCTGAGAGGGCCAACACAGAATGGAAATGACTGGGGCCAAATAGCAATTCATGAGTAAGCCATGGTATTTTATTATAGGCCAACACTCTTCTTCTGTTAACTTTCAGAATCCATGTTGAGTTTGATTACACTATTTTCAGTTGTCTTTTTGGGGGGTGAGTTTCTTGGAAGCTATAGTAGTTAGTATCTCCGGGTTTGAAGTAAAATGATACCTTCTCAAACAAATAAAGGCTTGACTAGTTAGATTGGGTCCTCAAAATGTCTCTAGTGGCTTGTGTATAAAAAATACTCTAACTGAAGATAAAGACCCTCTTCTTAATAATAGTCATCATTGGAATTCTTTCCAGTGTCAGGTACTGGGAGGCAGGGAAGATCATCAGTTCATTGATGAGAAAGCAAAGTGAGAGGACACAACTGTATCACTGCAGGTTACCATGAGTTATTGGTGATCTTTGAATCCAATGGCCTTTTGTAGTGGTAGAATCCTTAGCTCTCTTATATGGTTGTGGTAATGACATGAGAGTATGTATATGAGAAGTCACATGTAAACTGTGAAGGGCTCTTTAACATAACTATCCATGGACACTGGAAACAGCATATAAGTCAGAGCAGAGTAAGTTCAGGAGTCTTGAGAGTCTGATGTGAATCCTGAGCACATTGCTTGTCTCCTCAAACTGATTTCTGCGTGGGGGAAGTCAGGCAATGCTGTGCTTTATTTTCCATGGGCTGTCTGCACCTGTGAATTGCGATAGTGCTCAGTAAAGGCTGGCCACCTCTTTCCCTCCCTGCAAGCACTCCAGATAATGGCATTGATTAAGGCTTCCAGCAGGGGAAAAAAAGCTTTTAAAGTACATTTTTGTTCTTATGAATAATTCTAGCTCCCCCTCCCCCAGCATACACAATGAATATTCTGGGGTCTGGAATAATCTAGTCCAAAAGGAAGGAGCGGACCTAATCCAGAAGCTACATAGGACGAGTTTTCTTTTTCTGGTAAGAAGTTGAAGGTGGATATATCTTCTATTCTTTTGCCCATTTTGTGGACTTCTCTCATGCATTTGTTGGACAAGAAAAAGATACTGAATTTGGGGGGGTTTATAGCTGCAAAGAGGGACTGGTAGGAGGGGCCTAGGTAGGGCAGGAAGGAGATGGAGAAGTTCAGGCTGGAAAGTTTGGAGCAGGCAGATTCTCTGTTAGATGTAGGAGACTAAATATGGGTCTAATTTCCAGCTAGTCCTGGGAGGTTCTGTTGTGGGACTTTGAAGTTTTTGTGCTTCAGGCAGATTTTGACTGGTGTGGTGGCATCATAAATGAGTTTCCATAGAAAGTTGTGTGCTGAAAAGGAAATTAAATTCCAAGAGGGTGTTTGTTGTGACGGGTGCCAGAATTTCTCTGAGAATTTTATTAAGATTCAGTCAGTCTATAAAAGCACTTCGTGTTTCCCTGAAGATATTAATTAAGAAATCGTTTTTTTTTTTTTTAGAAGTGTCTCATTTGTGAGTCTTTGGGATGTCATCTTTCTACATCCTTGAAACAAATGAAGTTCAAAACGCCATAGAGATGTGTATTCCTAAAGCATTTCCTCCCAGGAGAAAATGTTTTCTTTTTCTTTTCGTCCTTCCCTCTTTTCACATGTTTTGGCAATGAGTTATTTTGGTTTCTTTCACATTTTGACAGCCTAATTTTGATACTTTTTAGAGCTTACATACCATCTTTTCTCTCTGGCTTATTATTGTCCGATTATTGTGAGGAGCTGGTACGGGAGATGGCACACCAGCTTGAGCCAGTTTGGAGATGGTAGACTTGATCACTTGGACTTAGTTGTTAGATAGCAGATCTGAGAAGTCAATCATGTAGAGATGGTGCAGAAACATGGTTGGCCTTAGAGTTGGCAGTCATCTGTAGGGCACAGAAGCCTGGGCTTACATTATGCTGGCAGGGCAGGTAGGCTTTGCCTACTCTGCTGTGTAGGAGGCCTCTGTCCTGTACGTAGGTTGGGGGCTTCATAGGGAAAGGTCCAGTCTGTATCCAAATCTAGAAAGATTGCCTAGTGGGCTCTGAGGAGTACGAAGTGTAGCAAATGGAAATTAGGTGTGAAGAAAGGAGTCTATTGTATAGTCACCTTGGGAGAGAACAAGGGCTTGAGTGTAAACCTTTAAGACAGTGGCAGAATGAACAGAGGACATGCTGGAATCAGAAGGGCCTAGTCCTGGATTTTAGAGTTGAGAAAAGGTGGAATGAATCTGAGCACTTCTTCCCCTCCTTTCCACAGCAGCTCTCAGGGTAGCAGATATTAACTCCATTGAGACTGAGAGCAGTCTCTGTAGAAGCCAATATTGTCTCCTTTGGGATCTTCCCTGATAGCTAGAGACAGGAGTCTGAATCAACCTGACCAAGTCTTCTCTCTCTACCTACCCGTGGCCTTATCATTCTTATCTTTTCAGAATCATCTCAGGACAAGGCAGGCTCTTCAGACCCCATTTAGAGAGATGTTGGTTTGAGCATTAGAAACTTGAAGTGAACAAAAAGTGCCAAGGGTACGGTATGTGCTCTGATATTCCTGGTTTCCTAGGATTCTCACCACAGAGTTAGTCTTAGTGCTGTCTGTGGCCCTAGATCTTCTCTGCCCTCGGTGGGGTTGACTGGGGAAAGAGTGATTGTGGGTGCAATTACTCTGGTGTCGGTGGGACCAGGCCAAGTCAGGTGGAGCAAAGTCAGGGCATGAGGAGATGATTGGCTGTTTCTCATGGTAGGGACATGCTGTTGCCATGTCAGGAATGTTCTGGTCCTGTGTTATCTTCTGTAGTTTGTGCCAGATACTGGACTTCCGCTTTCTGGCTTGCATAATATCCCTACCCTTCAGCTGGTTGGTGCGTGGCTTGGCTGGGTTCTGACCTTGTCTGTGTTGTACTCTTCCTGAGGAGGCAGCTGTGTTACCTATGTGGGATGAATTGCTTCCTAATGTCACCAGGCACAGAGTATCTGCTGATGATTTAGTATCTGCGTAGATTTAGTTCACCTGCTTTCCACTTAAAATTTTTTTTCTGTCCCCCTGAGAGGTGGCCTCCATCCTCTAAGGGCTCTTCTCCCTCGCCCCTTTAACTGACACTTTAAGCATCATGTGTGGCAGGGACACTTGCCAAACAGGGCACATGTGTTCCTGGGTAAAGAGTGTTCTTGCCTGCAGATATTAGCTGTCATGCCTGCCTCTTGAACATCATGTCCTAAGCAAAGCCTCTGTGGTTTTTCTTCCATGCTTAATTGTGTGTGTGCATGTGTGTATGTGTGTATGTGTATGTATTTGGCAGTTTAATTATAATTGGGAAGGAAAAGTATGTATTTATAAAACGTTTAAGTCTATAGCAGTGTTACTGCTATGGCAAGCAGAAAGCATATATATTTAGCCAGGAAACCATTGATTTCTCTTTTCCCTATGTTGTTGCTGTTTGGTTGGCAGAAGCATCTGATTTGTGTTCGAGTGCGGTTTAGATTTCAACAGTAAGTGTGAAAAGATTCCAGGGCTGTTTGCTGAGGTGGAGGGACTCTGAGTAGGCTTTGGGTGGCCACTCCTGGCTGTGTGACCAGGAGCCAGAACATGCTGGAAGGCAGAGTTTGGCTTGGTTTTTTCTTGGCTTGCCTGGGAGAAGCTGTATTGGTCACAGTGGGACCTCCCTCTGCTAGGAAAAGAGAATTCTCTTCTTTCTCCCTTCTTCCTTTTATGCTGCTGGGGACCCAGCATTTGTGAGGCGAGTGCTCTGTTACTCAGTTAGTTATATGTGTAGCCCAGAAATCCTCACTGAATCCTAGTTTAGGCTTTCTCTCATCCTGTGGGGTAAGAGGGAGGAAGGCGTTGGCCCTGGCGAGCTTCTCCAGAGCTCGTACCTGTTTCCTTTCCTCCCTATCCTTGGAGGCTTAGAAATTGGGCTTGAACCTTATCCTTGAGCCTCAGTTTGGCCTTAGAACAAGGAATGGAAACCTGTGTGTTGATGCAGCAGTTTGTTTTGGTTGTGGTTTTTCAATTGCGTCAGTTGCTTTTCTCACAAATGATACAGACAATATGTGATTCTCCTCTTGAGCCCCACCCTTCCACTCTAGCAGTACAGAAGAGCCTAGCACTTGTGGAGCTCTTCCTACAGACTGTTGCCCAGCCTTTACCTCCCTGCTGTGTGTTCAGGGGTCACTAGTTTTAACTTGGATGTATTTCCTGAAACTGTAGATAGGTATATTAGTCAGGTTGTGTAGAAAGCTGTGTAAAAGAGAGATTTTCTTTCTCTTTCTCTTTTCACTGGTCCTAGGGTTTGAATTAGCCTGTGGGTGCTGTCCCTGAGCCTCTTTTGTGCTCAAAGCGAGCACTTTACTGCTTGAGCCACAGCGTCACTTCCAGCTTGTTTTTGGAGTAGTTTATTATAGATAGGAGTCTGACAGACTTTTCTGTCCAGTCAGGCTTTGAACCACAATCCTCAGATCTCAGCCTCCTGAGTAGGATTACAGATGTGAGCCACCAGCATTTGGCTTCTTTCTCTCCTTTATACATGAACATATTTTGCTCATGAAATACATTTTCAAAATCTTTTCATGCATGTGGCTTTTTTTTGGTGGCTCCTTTTTCTGTTTGTCTTATTTGTCTACAAAATATATTGTAAGTATATCATAACTTACGAATTGGTTTCCTGTTGAATATACTAACTCATGAAGTTTTGGCTTGATACCTTCATGCAGGCATATCTGTGCCTGGGTTTCCTTAGGAATAGAACTAGCAGTCAAATGTTGAATTCCTTTAAAATGTTGCAGCAATGGCTATACTAGGCTCTTAAGAGAGCTGTTTTCACTACCAGTAGTGTGTGAGCCTGCCCTTTTTCCTCCCTGCCATTCTACTTGTGACGGTGTTTATCAGGCATTTTCTTGATTACTCATGAAGCTATGACACATTCAGCCTCTAGATCTTCATGATGAAATCTTAGGGTCGCAGAGTGCTTAGGGACAGTGGAGCTGAGCCCGCAGGACCCCCTGGCTCTGCACAGTGTCCAGGGGTGTCAGTGTGGCATCTGGAAGGAAGTCAGTGTTCCTTGGTGCACATGCTCCACTTCTCCCATGGGCTAGGTCAGTGCTGGTATACCATGTCCGAGATGACATTGAGCCTTGCCCCTGTGGAACCAGGCCTGTGTAAGTAGCAGTCGGTCAGTTGGGACTGCCCTGCCCAAGGCAGGGTGGTCAGGAGAGTCAGGAGTCACCCAGTGCTGGAGAGCCAGATGTGTTGCTTCTGGGAAGCCTGTGGGAAGGGGGCAGGGTTTGGCTCTGTGTGAGGCAAAGTCTTTCTCACCCCCTCTCCTGGCTTGCTGACTTGACAGTTTGCCAGCTACTAGGGTGCTTTGGGGAGAAGCTGTAGCTCCTCAGCAGGTTGTCAAGGGACTGCACAGCAGGCACATGGGGGCTTGCATGGATGGTTAGACTCCTTTTGGTGCTGACCCCATAGCCTGAGTTGCCTGTGGCAGACAGTGGGCTTTGGGGAAGCCTTGGCTTACTGGATGACAGTGTCCTTTGCTTGCTGCTGAGAGAGGACAGAGAAGAGTGTGACTGGCAACCTAGGGTAGCCATGAGATGCCAGAGCCAGCTCTTCCTGGATCCCAGTTCCCATCCAACCTCTACGGCCATCTGGCTGAGGCTCTAGACCCCAGTGTTCTCACCTGGAATCTAAGAATATGAGTATCTACCTCACAGGGTGATGGAAAGGATTAAAAGAGTGATGTTTGTAAAGTTCTCACCATATTGCCCAGTAAGTACTCATTTTCAGTAGTTTCTGTTTGTGTTCCCTTTTCCTTAATACACAGTTTTTAAAAATGAATGAATGTGCATTTGTTCAGTATAAAAATAGAGTCTGAAGGAAAGAAAAAAATCCGAGTCTGGTAACATTACAGGCTGAGGTCAGGAGATCAGCGGTTGCCTAGAGACAGATAAGTGCTGGAGTTCTGGGAGTAAGAGAAGAGCGAGGAGCTGGGTGCCGGTGCTCACACCTGTAATCCTAATTCCTCAGGAGGCTGGGATATGAGGATCATGGTTCAAAGCCAGCCTAAGCAGGAAAGTATGAGAATTTTATCTCCAGTTAACCAGCAAAAATCTGAAAGTAGAGCTGTGGTTTAAGTGATAGAGGGCCAGCCTGGAGTGAAAAAGCTGAGACAGTGCCCAAACCCTGAGTTTTAGCTCCAGTACTGGCATACACCTCTGACCCCCACCACATGAAAGAGGGGCTGGAGGGGGGGCGGAGAAGGAGAAGGGTGGAGGTGGTAGGCAGTCTGGTAAGACAGTAAGTTTGCATATCCTCTTCTACACCACCTCTGGATACACAACAAAGCCCTAGATCCAAAGGTCTTTTCCCCTGTTTCTGGTTAGACTGAGTGCTGAGGACCTAGTACCACCTCCTCCCTCTTCTCTTTGGAGGTGGCTGAGTGAGGCCCTAAAAAGTGCTGTGCCCGCCCCAAACCACACAGCTGGCAGGACAGGAAGGAAGTGGGCTCAGATCTCAGCCTCTGGGGAATTTGAGATTCTTTCCTTCTTCTCCACATTGCAGTGCAAAGAGAACTTCAGAGTTTGAATTGTGTATTTGTGATGTGAGGTCACTGAAGTACAGAGGGGTAGAGCATATGTCTTTATAGGACCCGATACTGCTGGGACTCAGACTTGGTCTTCCTGCCTCCACAGTTCAGGTTGGAGTTGATGTCCATGCTGGGTTCCGTCTCCTGGTCCCTTGTACCTAACCTCCCTGTGCTATGCATGTGTGTTTGTGTATGGTAGCAAGTTCATTGGGAGCCCTCAGTTTATTTATAATGGTTCACCCAAACCAGATGTCTGAGGCCTGCAGGTTGAATTGGGGAGAAAGCTGTAGCTAAGACCTGCAGGGTCTTAGCTATACCAGGGTGCTGGAGTGCAAATGAGAAAAAGAAACTTTGTTATTGGGAGCTGAGCTTGGTTGGCAGGAGTAGGAGGCACAGGGTACCCAGTAAGGATGCTGTGGGATCTGGAAGATTTTGTGGGCTTGTGATATAAACCTTAACTATTCACAGGGGATGACATGCCCTGTGATATGGGAGAGATTCCAGAGTACTATGGGATCAGTACTGAAGGGATTGTCTTAACTGGCCATCAGCAGAGACTTTGCCCTGCTTTTGGAGGTCTGAGAAACTTACCAGAAACAGCATAAATTAAAGCAAGCCTTCTTTACTCCTGAGAGAGAAGGTTGACTTAGCTTTTAATCTACCTTGGCCTGCACAGACACTGATACCGAGTACCCAGGGGTGGGGCACCTTGCTTAGTCACAGTCTTCACTGAGGGGAGGGCTGAGTGGATCTTGCCTTTCTGTCGTACCACATAGCCCATGTGGTTAGTTTTTCCTGCTGTAGCAGCTCTCCTGGGAACTAGCTGGCACACTCACTACTTAAGAACTGAATGTTGTTTATATAATATTTACATATTCTGTATCAGATAAAAGAAGAAGATCCCAGTTCAGTTCCCCACCTAGCTCTTCTGTCTCTGAGAGACCACAGAATATGTTCCTCTCAGTTTGGCCCATTGGAAGACCCCTGCCTCCCTTCTAAACTGATCTCTATTCACATATAATTCACTGAACAAATATGTACCAAGTACCCACCTGGTGCTGGTCACTGTTCTTGGTGTTGGAGATTTTGCAATGAGCAGAAGAAGCTCGAATCCTGCAATTGTGGGGGCTTATTTTCTAGGATGATTATGGTGCACAATATTATGTTAGTGTAACAACATGCTGGACAGTGGGTGTCTTGAACAAGTTTATTCTACCCAAGTTCTGGATGCTCTGAGGGAATCTGTTCTGCAACTCTCTCCTAGCTGCTCTGGTTGCTGGCAGGCCATAGTGTTCTTGGCTTGTGGCCGCATAGCTCTAGTTTCTGTCTGTGTATTAGTCAGGGTTCTCCAGAGGCACAGAACTAATAGGAGATTAGTGCAGCAATGTGAGCTCACAGTATTAGGCTTTCCTGAGAAGCACAGCCAGCAAGGGTGTGTGTTTGAAGAGATTTGTTACTGGCGTTGTGGCTATGGGCCGAGTCCTAGGATCTGCAGTCAGCAAGATGCTAGTGATGGTCGTTGCAATCCAGATCTGTAGGCCTGAGAATCAGGAGAGCTTTGGGTTTCATTTCCACTCCAAAAGCTTCAAGGCACGAAAGCCTGAAAGAGCTGACTTTTCAGTTTAGATAAAAGGCAGGGAAAGACCAGTGTATCAGCCTATACAGTCAGCTCGACTATTCTGTCTAGGTCTTTATTTGATTAATTATCCTCCAGTATTAGCCTGCACAATCTCCTTTACTCTGTCTACCAATTCAAATTTTCATATGGTCTAGAAATACCCTCCACAGAATGACGATTTGCCAAATGTCTAGGCATCCTTGGGCTAGTCAGGTTGACATATAAAGTCGTTTCTTTGACTAATCTTGCATTTAACCAATTATGTCTGTACATACTTCATTTCCATATAAGGCCACATCCTGAAATTCCAGGTAGATTGAGCATTGCTTAAGTGATGAGCAACATAGCAAGAGGCCCTGAGTTCAGTCTTCAGTAACACACACACACACACACACACACACACACACACTATGTTAGTGTTCTCTTGAACATTGATTCATCACTCTTCTTGTATCTCTGTTTTGTTCTCTCTCCTAGATGGCTTTGTTAACAAGACCAGGTGGTGGCAGAACTGCTAGGAAATGGCATGTGTGGCCTCATGCTACTGAAGTGGTGGACCCTTTCCCTCCAGTCTTTCTCTGCCTTGGGCCTGTGTGGTGGACACCGTGCTTGAATTCAGATGATCTAACCTCTGGCAGATATAAAAATGCTGAGGTCAAGAGTGCAAGCTCAGTTTGCTTAGTTTCCAGGATCCTTCTGTGTGTAGTCAGTCACTCATTAGCTGTGAAGAGTCAAGTCAGCTATCTTGATAAAAACACAGGGCAGGGAAGAAAATCCAAAAGGACCCATTGACAGAGACAGTGAGTAGCTGTGCAAGCCTGGTATTCCAGCCCCGAGCCCTCTCTGCTACCAGTTTGTAACAGTTTTTTTAAAAATTATTATTTTTTATTTTATTATTTTTTTATTGTGAAAATACTGTACAGAGGGGTTACAATTACATGGGCAAGATAATGAGTACATTTCTTATCAAGCATTGTAGCCTCCTCCTTTGTTTCCCCTTCCCATCCCATCCCCCCCGCCCCCTCAATTCACACCCCCCCCCCCCCCCCCCCCCGCACCAAAGTTGGTTCTGCTACCAGTTTGTAACTGGGTAGTTTCAAGCTTATTGTCATTGGAGCACTTCATCTTGCAAGCTGAACATGAGTTGTTGAAAAGGGACTACAGGTGGAGGCTTGCCCGCAGGATGCCTGGCCCCGGGGCTGGGGGCAGGGTGGCGGGGTGTCTAAGGTTGTGTGGGTCAGTTTGCATGGCTATTAAGGAAATCCTAACTTCAGATTCCTTGGCTTCAGAGCTGAAGGGAAACTACCTTATCTGGCTGATGTGGAATTTCCCCTTAGAGCCTCCAAAGGAAAGGACCTGGCTCTGAGTCACGAGGGCGCCTAGGAAGTGGCCACGGACAGGCCTACTGCCCCCACCCGAGGAAGTACCAAAAGCAACTCCTTGGGAAAGCTGTGTGGGCATCTCTGCTCCTACAGCCCCTCAGAAGAACATAGCTTTGTGTGTAAGCAAAGATGGGAATAGAATTCCCCTGTGCCAGGAGCAGCTGCTCCTCAAGTATTTTGGGAGTTGCCTTCGAGGGGCTATTCACTCATTCTTTCTCTTCCCAAGCAAAACACACTCATACAAAATTAAAGTTTTAGAGACTATTCCCAGTGAGCTTTGAAGCTGTGCTCTGAGAGCAGGATTTCTCCTGGAGTTGGGTTTGGGGGTCTTTCTCCTAGCCTATAAGGAGAGCTTCTTTAGAGGAACTTCTTTTTAAATTGCAAGGTCTTTCTCTGCCAGGGCCGCCCAGAAGTTTGACTCAGTAGGCAGCCTCAGGACCTGTGGGTCTGGCTTTGTTTCTGAGTTAGAATTACAGTATAGAGGCTTGCCTTGGAGTGAGTGGAGTGGAGGCAAGGCTCCTAGTGTTCCTTGGGAACACTTGTGCCTGAGGGGTTGCTTTTGTTCTGTAGATGTATCCCACACATTTTGGATGTAGGCCCTGACATTGTTTCTGGTCTGCCTGCTGTGATTTAGCCTGGAACTTTGAGAGCGCAGCCTTCCGGTCTGCAGATTGAGTCTGTCATGTCCAGTTCTGGCCTCATCCATCCCTGCTGCCTTAGACGTCACTTGTCTCCCTGGGGCTCAGTTGTCTGACCTTTAACCTGAGATGGATGAAACAATGGGTCTGAATGTTTCCCTCTGCTCTACTTCTTTGGTCACTTGGGAACCATGCAAAAGCAGGGCTCTCTAGAAGGAGAAAATATGTATTCTTTGTCTCTCTGTGTCCCTCTTCTTGGCTGGTGAGCTCTCCAGGGTTCCTGTTTCCTGGGTAAAGGGTGTGGGAGAAGAACAGGTGTGGAGGATTTGGCCGAATCTGCCCTGACTCTACAGGCAGGCCTTGCCAGCTGGCGTCTCCCCGTTCTCACATTTCATACAACTCTATCCCTGGTGGTGAACAAAGGCCCTGTTTCTAGATATAGTTGAGAGAATGATTTCTGTGTTACGAGTAGGCAGAAAATGGATCATGACTACCAGATTGCATATATAGTACATTGTAAATTTAAGAAATATCTGCCTAGGAAAATTATGAAATATTTACAGTGGTTATCTGTGGTATTTAGTGTTATAGGAGATTCATTCCTTATATTTTTGGCATTTTCTACAGTATGCATGTATTTATTTTTATAATAAAAACTACTATAGTAGAACCTAGCAGGTACAAAGCAAATACCACTAGTATCCAGAGAAGAAACACTTTTCTTTTTTGTGCTGGTCTTAGGGCATGAACTCAGGGTCTAGGACTATCCCTGAGCTATTTTGCTTGAGCCACGGTTCCACATCTGGCTTTTTGGTGGTTAATTGGAAATAAAAGTTTCCTAGATTTTCCTGCCAAGGCTAGCTTCAAATTGTGATCCTCACATCTCGGCTTCCCAAGTAGCTAGGATTATAGGCTTGAGCCACAGGGACCTGGCTAAGAAATACTATTAATAGCAATTAAAATCAACTAGTAAATCAATGTAAAGAGCTACTTGTTAGGATTTACTGTATGCTAAACAATATGCCTTTTCAATTTCTTACTTAATCTTCAGTATGAAGATTATTTTTGCTGGACATTGGTGGTTCATACCTGTAATGCTGGCTACTCAGGAGGCTGAGATCCAAGAATCTTGGTTTGAAGCCAGCCTGGGTAGAAAAGTTCACAAAAGTCTTATTTCATGGACTTTTAACCTGCAAAAAGTCAGAAGTGGATCTGTGACTCAAGTGGTAGAGCATCAGCCTGGCATAGAGTATGAGGCCTTGAGTTCATTCTGCAATATTGGCACACATGTGGGCATAAACACACACATATACATGCACACATAAACACATATACATAAACAAAAATATCACTTTTTTCTTTTTAAAAATTTTTGATGCTTGTCCTGGGGCTGGGACTCAGAGCCTTAGGCACTGCGTCTGAGCTTTTCTACTTCTGGATTAAAAAAAAAAATCATTGGAGACAAGAATCTCATGGCCTTTCTTGCCCAGGCTGACTTTGAACTTGGATCCTCAGCTCTCACCCTCCTGAGTAGCTAAGATTACATGTTTGAGCCTCTGGAGCCCAGCCTGAAGATCATTTTTTAAAAATATACATCACATAAAATTACCTTTTTAACCATTTTAAAGTATGCAGTACTATGATGATAAGTATCTTAGCTATGTGATTCTTTCACTCCTATAAGTGAGGAGGCTGAAACTTAGGAAAACAAAGTACTTACCTGAGGTCTTAGAGCTGGTAAGTTTTAGAACTAGTATCTGAATGGTACACAGAAGGGCCTCAGTTTTCTGGACTCATTGGTTTGTGGCTGTTGGGGTCCATAATTACTTACCCTGCCCACCACTGACTGTAGAAAGCCATTCATTTTTGGTGTCTCTCCCTTGCAACTTCTAGGGATTAGAGACAGGGAGATTGGCTGAGTGTGGCTGGTGATTTGTGTGCTTCTGTTGTCTTTGAAGAAAACTGAAGCATGAGGGATACCATGCAGGGAAAGGTACACTAGAATTCTGTCTGTTGGATGTGCCAAGCAGCAGGGTATGGTAGAATGAATGGAGGGCTAGCACGCTTACATTTCATCAGGTTGAGTACTGCACCAGGGAATTGTGAAGAATGAACATTGAATATGAAGGTAGAGTAGAAGGTCTGTGCTTCATTCATTTTACCACATGGTAGGTGTGTTTTGGCCTCAATTTTAGGTAATAATAAAAGTGCCTATTCTGCCTGCTTCTAGGATGGGGGCCAAAGGGGTAAGTCTCATTGATGGAGATTTTGAGCCTATGGTACTGAGAGCTGACCCCAGAGACTTGCAGATGGGCTTGAATGTGAAGAGCATGCCCTTTGCTTTGCTTTGTTCCAGCCATGAGCATTCTCCCCCACCATTGCTTAGCCAACGAGGTGGCATTTCCTTTGTATACCTAGTATTAGATGATCTAATAGTGGATACCGTGGGGTTTTACTGAAATTTGTTTTGATTAAGTTCTTTGAATTCACTCTTCACAAAGCTCACATTTCCCTGCTGAAGTGAACTATACTTCAGATGCTTTTGTAGCCCTGCAATATGTGAATGTAGGCAGCAGCGTTCCCTGGTCTCACCTGTCTGCCTTTGTCTGTTCAACTTCGTGCTTCTCAACTCTGTAACCACAGAAAGCTCTAAGTGCCTGTGTGTCTGGGTCCTGGGCTCTGTTCTTGGGGAAGGGCAGAGTCACCTGCTCCTTGGACCCATTCTATGGACAACATTGCATGGAGCATCAAAATGCAGGCAGGGACATAGTTCCCAGAGACCCCCTTGTTTCACAAGGAAGACCCACAGTCAGAGCTAGGGATAGTTGCCATGAGATGAGAGCTGTCGCCTGTGGTCCACATGGATGGAAATGCCTTGCTGGGGAGAGTCAGAGGGGACAAGTTGTTGGCATGACCTCTGTGCCTGTTGGCTTTTCCACAGCCGTTTGAATCTGCTGTTGGAAGCAAGGGTTCCTGTCTTCCTATCCTGAGATAATCTTTTGAGTCATCACTATTGCAGGCATGCTTCATCCAGCAGGACAGCCAGGTTTGTGTGGGGCTCTGTGGAGGTCAGCGGCCCTGTCTCACTGTCGGCTTGTTTTTGGCTTTGAGACTGGTACTTGAAGACTAAGTAGGTCACGGATATCTATTTTAAAATGAGTATGCCTGGCTGCATGGGCACTTAATTTCCGACTCAGATCCCATTGGCCTTGTTTGCCCAGGAGGTTGGTAGCTGGCTCTCTGGTTGGTCATGGGGTGTACTTGTGAAGTGTGAAGAGTCTGGAGGTGGAGACACTCCAGGTCTGCAGGCCTTAGGAGTGCAGTAGTAGAGAGGCCTCAGAATCCTTCAGGAAGCTGGAACAGAGGTTTTTCACCCTGTTTTTTTGTTGTTGTTATTTGTTTGTTTTTTTGCATTTTCTGAAAACTGTTAATCTACTAATTTGAAACACACACTGTTGTTGTTATTTGTTTTTTTGCATTTTCTGAAAACTGTTAATCTACTAATTTGAAACACACACACACACACACACACACACACACACACACACACACACACACACACACACACACACACACACACACACACACACACACACACACACACACACACACACACACACACACACACACACACACACACACACACACACACACACACACACACACACACACACACTCACACACTCTGTTGGGTTTTTTTGGGGAGGGGGGGTCCGGTCGTGGGGCCTGAACTCTGGGCCTGAACTCTGGGCTCAGTGGTAGAGCGCTTGCCTTCAATGCCTGGGCACTGTCCCTCAGCTCTTCAGCTCAAGGCTAGCGCTCTATCACTTGAGCCACAGCGCCACTTCCGGCTTTTTTCCTTTTTGCTTATGTGGTGCTGAGGAATCGAACCCAGGGCCTCAGGCATTGAAGGCAAGCGCTCTACCACTGAGCCACCTTCCCAGCCCCACAAACTGTGGTTTTTATCCAACGTAAGTTTGCTTCTGCTTTAAGTCAGTAATTGTTCCTAGTTGTTGGTTTATTGTGTGCCAAACCTTTTATGTAAATTATCCCTTTTAATATACACAACAGTGTTGGAAACTGATTTTCTATTTTATTTTCTTGTCTGTCATTGGGCCTGAACTCTGGGCCTAGGCGCTGTCCCTCAGCTCTTTAGCTCAAGGCTAATGCTCTACCACTTGAGCCACAGTGCCACTTCTGGCTTTTTCTGCTTATGTGGTGCTGAGGAATCGCGGCTTTTTCTGCTTATGTGGTGCTGAGGAATCGAATCCAGGGCCTCATGCATGCAAGGCAAGCACTCTACCACTGAGCTACCTTCCCAGCCCCAGAAACTGATTATTATTTTCTCCACTTAATAGAGAAAAATAACAAGAGTCTAAGTGGAACAGTAACTTGCTCACAGACCCATATGTGAGTAGCAGAGGCAGAGACTTGAACCCAGGTCCTTCGGACCAGAGACTGGTTTTTGGCCCCATAACCCTGGGCATAGAAGAAGTTCAGGATGGGAAGGGGGGCTCAGCAGGGGCTCTGGCCTCTTGTCCTCACAGGAGAAGCTGGCTGAGGACAGAGAAGGCTGTTTTGAACTAGGAGTACTATTTAGGCTGTCTGTGGTGACTGGACCACAGAATTGTACGTGTTAACTCTTGTCGGGTTTTCTCCTATTTCACTCTTTGTTTTTTAGGTTTCCTTGTCTAAGTCCATGAGTGAGGGGGTGAGAGCCTGGGCTCTGTAGGGAAGAAGTGTCCATTAACCACTTGCCCATGCCCCGGGCTGTTGATTCAAACCTTTCTCTTGTCAGTCTCCAATATTTTTCCTGCAGGTTGGAGCAACAAATGCAAGTTTTTCCTTCTCTACAACTCTCCTTATGGAGTGAGGCCTGGAAGGACTCTTGCTATCCAGCATCAGTTATAGTTGTTGGTATGTCAGAGCCATCCAGCCATAGAGAGCCACCATGGACCCCTTGTCATAGACAGGGGTTTTAAAAGGGAAGTCACAGATCTGATACTTTTGGGTAGGCAATTTTCCTCTATGTTCTGGTCTCTTCTGAACATGTCCTAAAGATCCCCAAGGGGGTGTTTGTTTGGAGTCAGCTTGTATCCTGTATGCGCAAGAAGCCTCCCTAGATGTGGTGCGGGGCTTTCTGGCTCCCAGCGGGCTGCTCCCTCAGGAGCTCCATCCTGGAGTTCCTCCCAGGTGCTTCCTGGCTTTGTGAGTCAAGTCTACAAATTGCTGATGATAATATCTAAAAGATAGTAAGTTATAAGTGAGACAGTATATATAAGTCATAGTACTCAGTGAATGGATTAGTATTTGTCTTTGGTTTCAACCAGCATGATTTGAAACAATTGTGCATCTTCGCTGTGGCATATGAGGACTGGGGAATGTTCTCCCTAAGGGCAGTAGTAATGAGTCACTGCAGATCCTGTACTAAGACAGGAGGGGTGGATGAGCTTAAAAGAGCTCTTACTGTGCAGTCTGTCACGATTTTCACGTCTTTTTGGTTCTGAATAATTGCTTTAGTTGCAGGGAACCAGAGCCCTAGGGAAGTCCATCTTAACCCCAGGGCCCCTCAGAAATGCCCAGGCCAGTGTTTCCAAAATTAAGAAATGGCAAGGCAGATTTTAGTAACACATTAAAAAATTTTTTTTGTATATGTTAGTTGTACAGGGGGGAATTCACGGTGACATTTCCACATGTTTACAGTGTATTTCAATCAATCTCCACAAGAGAAACAGGCATTTTAAACATGAATATTGGACACCTTTGCTTTTAGCACACATACTTTGACTTATGTAACTGTCCTGAGATGACTTTGAAAGGCCTCTGGCCTCCTCTGAAAAGACCCACTCAAGCATTTGGGCCATTCCACCTTAAATTTTATACCACTAGGGAGAGACCTTTTCCCCTCCTGCCACTTTTTTCCTACTTAATTTTTGCAAATCTGAGTCTGGAAATTTTTAGGGCAAATTTCAGAGGAGGCAGGAAAGTGACTTGTGGGTCTTTGATCTTTGGGGATTCCAATTTTGTGTATATTGAGTGTGTGATCTTAAGCAGTTCTCTTTACTTTGGGCTTCAAGAAACTTACAGCTTAGGAGATATAGGCCTAGAGATATGACTATCACTGATATCACTGTGGGTATAGAGAGGATTCTTCAGAGGCTGAATCTTGATGTGGTACTTGTGGTATAGTGGTGGTGGCTTTAAACAAATAGGTAAATTGTGTTTTTTTAATACTAATAGAATTGCAAATATGATTAAGGACTGGGCTTCTTAGCATGAGATTCTCTCCGACTCCTAGGCTTCTGTTATCCAGCCTGGGTTAGTCAGTCAGTTACCTAGCTTGTCAGCCAGTCCTGCCAACACTTGTGCTCTGTATTAGTTTACACATGTATGATTCATACTTTGATGTACGACAACTGATCTCTATGTAACAGATGTGAAGGACTGGGAGAAAGAAGGCTGAAAGGCAGATCACATTTTCATACACATGGCCATTTATTGTGCAGAATTGACCCTTAATCACCAGGGGCACCGTGAACCATGTGGGGCCAAAGCTTCTAAAAGCTCCATCTCCCAGACTGGCGCCACAAGACAGACTGTCTCATCCTTAGGCCATGGACACAGCCCAGGAACCAGTCGTGCCTTGGATGGGCCAAACGCGGAGACTGATATTATCTCCTGCTTATGAGTCAAGATTTTTCAGTAAACGTCTGTCAATTTTTGTTGTTGTTGTTGTTTGTTTGTTTTATGGTGCTGGATATGGAACCCAGGGCTCCCATCCTGCTAGTCAGAGTCAGCATTTGAATTCAGAGCCACATTCTCTCAACTCTTGAGAAGCTATCCAGTGATAAAAATTTAATCCAGCAGCCCAACCAACTTAAATGATACTTAGGGACATTCTAGAGTAGGACAAAAATTTAATCCAGCAGCCCAAGCAACTTAAGTGATACTTAGGGACATTCTAGAGTAGGACATGTCCCAGTCCCAAGTCGCCATAGTCACAGTTTCACTTTAATGGACTGAACCTTCGTGTGTGTGTGTGTGTGTGTGTGTGCGTGCGTGCGTGCGTGCGTGTGTGTGTGCGTGCGTGCGTGTGTGTGTGCGTGCGTGCGCGCGCGCATATGTGCCAGTACTGAGGCTTAAACTCAGGGCTTGAGCACTGTTCCTGAGTTTTCTTTTTCTTTTTTCTTTTTCTTCTCAAGGCTAGCATTACCGCTTGAGCCATAACTGGCTTTTTTTGGTGCTTGATTGGAGATTGATTAAAGTTTCATGGACTTTTTGCTTGGACTGGCTTTGAACCATGATTGGTAGATCTCAGCCTCTGAGTAGTTAGGATTATAGGCATAAGCCACCAGTGCCTGGCTTTGACCCCCCCCCCCCTTTTTTTTGGTTGTGGGGCTTGAACTCTGGGCCTAAGCGCTGTCCCTCAGCTCTTCACCTCAAGGCTAGCTCTCTACACTTGAGCCACAGCGCCATTTCCAGTTTTTTTGTTTATGTGGTGCTGAGGACTCAAACCCAGGGCCTCATGCAAGGATGTAGAGTTCATCTCCACTTGTCATTGATGTTTCAGACTGACTTCTAGCTCTCCTGGACAAGCATGCACAAAGAATTAATTGAGTTTTCCACCTGCTTCTTGCCTGATTGAACACCTGCCTAGAGAATGCTGCCAAACTCACCTGCCTATTACCTGGCTAGCCAGCCATCCCTGTCATGTCAGTGTCTTGCTTTATCAGAAGTGTCAGTCTTGTCATTTGTAGTTAGTTGATGGTGAGCTTTGGAGAATTAGTTTCTTCTTCACTTAATTTAAAGGCACTGATGCATCCTCTTGTACTGTCTCTCTGCACTTGCAGCTTCCACTGCCCTAGTTAGAACCATCACTGGTGACATTAAGCTGCATGAACACTGATAAAAGATCAAATGCTGAGTGAACACATGCATGCCCCAGCTTGGCTCTCCTCTTCTCCTCATTTCTCCTTCCCTGGGTCTCAGTCTACGTTTCTCACCAGTCATTCTGTCACCAGATGATGGACAATTTTCATTCTTTTTTCTTTACCCTAGAATAGAGGTTTACCAGATTTTTACCCTTTCAAAGGAGAAGAAATATTTAAGTAGTCCTGGTATTTCCTAATCTTTTAACTTAAAAAAAGAGGTATGGAGTGTGTGTGTGTGTGTGTGTGTGTGTGTGTGTGTGTGTGTGTGTGTGTGTGTGTGTGTGTGTGTGTGTGTGTGTGTGTGTGTGTGTGTGTGTGTGTGTGTGTGTGTGTGTGTGTGTGTGTGTGTGTGTGTGTGTGTGTGTGTGTGTGTGATACCCTTTTTTCAGTTTAATTCCTGGCTTTAATGTCTGGTATTTGTTAAACATAATGTAATTTTACTGTCTCTTCATCTATCTATCTGGCCTCAGTTCAAGTACTGATGATAGACTGGTCAGAAATACTCTTGAGGGATGGAACATAAAAGAGATGTTAAGATTGCAATGCTTGACATGAGAGACTTAAACTTTTCCAGCCAGAAAGATGGTTTTTCTAAAAATGACAAGGAGGGCAGGGTGTCTCGTTTTCTGTGGCCACAGAAAGCTGTGCTCACGTTCTGTATTTGTCCTCCCTAATGTTTTCTTTGGTTGAGAAGTCTCAAAGCCAGACCTGTGGTTCCTAGTAGAGCCCTGGGTAGGTGTGGTTCTGTTGTTAAAAATATCCTGGGCCTACCCAACCCTTGTTAATCATGTAGTGGGATTTTCTGTTGTGCATTGTTTTGGGAGTGGTCTTTTTTTTTTTTTTTTTTTTTTTTTTTTAAGAAGCTACTGTTTGCATTGTTTGTGCCCAGATCAAACATGTTGGAAAATGATGACAGAAAAGGATTTTTAAAAACTATTTTAATTACATTGTATTTTTGCATCTTTTTTTCAATTTCCTTTGTACTTTTTTTTTTTTTTTTGGTGGCGCTACTTGAACTCAAGACCTTGTACTTCTGGTTTGGCTTTTTCACTCAAGGCTGGCATCTACCACTTGGCATCTCCACTTCTAGTATTTGCTAGATAATAGGAGATAATCTCATAGTATACCAAGGCTGGCTTTGAACTGCAGTTCTCAGAATCAGGCTCCCAAGTAGCTAGACTAGGTGTGAGCCACCAGTGCCCAGCTCCTTTGGACTTTTCTTGGTAGAATTTGAATATTTTAAGAGGACATGGTTTCTCAAAAGGCTAGACAGAATTATTATATAATCCAGTAGTATCATTCTAGATCTGTACTCAAAAGAACTAGAAACAATGTAAATTCTTATAAAAGAATATTTATAGCACTGTTAATGAAAGCCAAAAGGTAGAAGCAACACAAAGCAATGAATAGGTAAAACTTGGTATATCCATGCAATAGGATATTACTCAGCCATAAAAAGGAACATAGCACAAACACATACTATACTGTCAATAAACTCTAAACACATTATGCTATAGACAATGAAAAACAAACACTAAAGGCCACATATTGTATAATCTCACTTCTGTGAAATGTCCAGAATAGCTAAGTACATAGCAAGAGAAAGGAAATGGGTGATTGAGAGATGCTAGGGGAATAGTGAGTAGGAATCGACTACTTAGTGATTTGTGGGGTGATGGAAGTATTTTAGGATTAAATAAGTAGAGGTGGTGGCTGCACAACATTGTGGATATCTAAATGTTACTGAATGTTATATGCATTTCACCTCAATAAAGAAAAATGTGATGGGCAGCCATCTGTGTTCTTGCTTTTTAAGGAATTTCTCTTTGATCAGGATCTTTAATGTGGTCCCAGAAAGGGAGTATGGTGGCCAGTGGTGGGCTACACCCTGGCTTGGGCATATGAGCCTGATGAGATACTGCTTCACTTTCAGCTTGGTTCCTCTTCTATAAAGAAGCTTTAAAGCCAGGGGCCAGTGACTCATGCCTTTAATCCTAGCTGTTCAGGAAGGAGGCTGAGATCTGAGCATCACGGTTCAAAGCCAGCCCAGGCAGGAAAGCCTGTGAGACTCTTATCTTCAGTTAACTACCAGAAAACTGGAAGTGGTACTGTGGCTCAAGTGGTAGAGCGCTTGCCTTGAGCTGAAGCACTCAGGGACAGCGCCCAGTCCCACAGTTCAAGGCCCACAACTGACCAAAAAAAAAAAAAAGAAGCAGCTTTAAAATAGGGCCGTTTCAGGTTGCCATGAGATCAGGTGAGATGATGGACATAATGCTGAGTAAATATTTACCTGTACCTCAGGTCTGTGGGAGGAGAAAAGGAAGCGGAGTTGGAGAGAAGCAAAATGCTGGGACGAGAGAAATAAATAGGCATTGATGTCCTATATTTAGGTGTCCTTTAGACCTTTGAGAAGCCTCAGTTCCTTACAGGTCACTGTGATGGTTCATGGCCTGTGAGAATAGACTTCTGCCATCAAATCCAATAGGTATTATAAAGCCTCTGAAATGGTCCCTTGGAGAGTACCAGTGTTCTCTAAGTGATCAAGTTTAAAGAGAAAGCAGCCAGTCACTGCTAAGGCAGCAAGGGTGAAGCCTCTCACCGCATGCTGCCTGCTTCCTTGGTGGTGCTTTTGTCCTTTTTTGTAGCTGGCTCTGTGAACCAGCACTGGGCACATGCAAACAGACACCAGTGTCTTTCTTGTAGGAATCGAGCTGCTGGCTTTACTTCTGTGTTTCTGATTCCTGCTTTCTTCCTTGGAAGAAAGGACTCCATCATCACCTGGCACACTGTAGACCCTACAGCTTAGTGGTGGCCTACTGAAGCGGAGCCCTGTGGAAGAGGAGTAAGAGGAGCAAGGTGGCAAGGCAGGGAAGGGGCAGGGAAAGGTGATAGTTTTTCTTTCTTTCTAGTCAGCACACAGTTGAGTAGGGTTCTAATTTTAGGATACTACTTAGATGTAAATGATTATGTTGATCTTTCTTCTAATTGTTTGCACTAAGCATCTACCGTACAATTAGCACCTTGTATGTGCTGGTGAGCTTTTATTGTTGGTGCTTCACAATTTAGTGTTCAAATTGCATCGCTAGTGGCATAGAAAGAAAGATCAATGGACCCAGGGTCTTTCAGGGCTTAGCGGTTATGTGTATAGTTTCACACCACTGATCTGTCTCAGGTCCTTCGTCCTGGCAAGACTGTGAAATAATGCACATGAAAGCCAGGGGACTGTAATGGGATGAGGAGCTGCTAGAATTTCCGTGATTATGGCACTAACCACCCAACACTGATTTGATTGTCCTAGATATCATTGGCTTTCTGACTACAAATTAAACATTCTTTTAGAAACAAATGATGCTGTTAGCTTGTTCATTTTTTAAATCATAGAGTTGCTTGATCTGACATATATTTGTAGGAAATGACTAAGTGGCCCTTGATAAATTATGGCCTTTCCAAGCTGAAAAAAATGTGTTTTTTTTCCCTCCCCTGTGCTGTCTTAATTATGTCCTGGGAAGCAGAGAGTGCTGCTCCAAGTTAGATGGGCTGTTCTTCATGTGCCTGTAACAAGGATAATGGTGCTAAAATTTTAAAGTAATTGCACATTTATGTGGTTTTGAGTCAAAGGGGCTTGGGTGTGGGTGCTGGTGTTGCCACTTTCTGAGCTATGTCATCTTTTGGAGTTCCATCTTGTCACCTGTAAAGGATATGAGATTGCAAGGGGTGATAGAAAGTCCTTGGCCATGTTTGTGCTTTGGAGTAGGTGTCATTTAAATGTAACCATTCATGAGAAAAAAATTGTTTCAGAAACAATGAGAGCTGAAAGTTCTAATGAGCCTGGTGAGAGACACTTATTCACTCTTCCAGGCTCAAAAGGTAATTCAGAGACTAGAAGTGCAGCAAAAGCAAGACTTTAATGGCAGAGTTGCAAGATCAGGTGTCTAATATTAGCATATTAGAGGTATCTCCCTCAGTTCCTCATTGGTTTGAGTACTCTTGGGTTTATATTTTTTCCTGGAGTTGGCATAAGTTACCGCTTCCATCTTCTCCATCTCTCCCGATCCTATCCAACCCTACAAGTTATGTGGCTCTGTCTTCACAGATGCATGTTCCAGTTGAACATTTTTCTCTGTGGACTCATTTGTGAATTACTGAATATTGTTGACTCTTGGCCCTTTTGACAATCAGAATTTCCTGATAGATCCATACTACCCCACTTGTTTATTTTACTTTTCTTCCCTAGAAATGACCCTCCTGGGAGTTTTGTCCTGTTGAGTCGTAGCCATTGATTCAGCACATGCTCATTGAACATCTACATCAGGCAGTATGCTTGGGAGGCCTGGGGAGGGTAGAAAAGGGGAGTCCCTGCCCAGAAGCAGCTGAGTTAGCAGAGGAAACAGATGGGCAAATGGACTCTCTAATTAAATGTGATTAGTGCATTATGTAGGAAGACATTTGGCGGGAGCCCCAATCCCTGAGTCCTTCGCCAGATACTTGCTGCTCTATTCAGTCCCAGTCACTGTGCACCTACCAAGCTCAGCCCAGACAAATCCATCCCTTCCTTACCAGTACCCATGTGATGTGAATCTCTTGATGTTCTTGAGAAAGGGTAGAAATGGAATTTTCCTCTAATTACCTGTGCTCAAATCCTCCTCCAGGCAGAAAGTCACGATTGAAAGAAAGTCTGGTTTTCCTTTCCCTCCACAGATTAAAATCTCTATGAGTCCCAAGTCAGAAAAATATATACTTCTTGGCCAAGTATGTTATAAGACAATCCCGTGCTTGCATCTGACAAGAGAAAAATTCAGGCAAAATGTGAGCATAACTATAGGTGGTAGAAACCTTTATTAAAAAAGAATGTAGTAGCAAAAGAGTGCATGGCATAGACATGCTCCAGGGAAGACAACACTTCAGTCCATCTTGGTCATGTTGAGCTGACTTCCTTGTAATAGAGCTTGGCCTTAGGTTAAATTGTGAGAATTGGATGGTTTTCAGATTGGTGAGTCTCTTGTCTGTGTCCTGTAAGGTTGTGACACCAAGGATTTACTGTCTTACTCTAATTTCCTCATTCTTTTGCCTTCTCACTTTCTCATTCTGTGGTAGCCTCCTGGCCTATTCCCTTGTTAGGCCAGTTTTGGTTTATCAGATTATCCTATCATGGACCATAGTTCCACCCCCCTCCCCTCTTTCACTCTTACTCTGGCTCTCTTTTTCTCTTCTCTCTCTCTTCCCTCTCCCTCTTCTCTCTCCCTCTTTTCTCACCTCTCTTTTCTCTCTCCTCTCTTCTCCCCCGCCCTTCTCTTTCCCTTTCTTGTAATTGGTAGGTATCACTACACCAAGAATCCTTGTCTCAAAAATAGGACTGCTACCAATCTAGGGGCTTGAGAGTTATATTTTTTGACATCCCTCCCCTCATTCCTATCAAAGTGCTCACCAAGTTCCATTAGCTGTGTTGCCCTCATTTTTTCTCCTTTGTTGCCACCTGAGATTAAACACTCATCTCTGACTGTGGATCATGGCCCTTCTCACTGGATGCTGAGACGACAGTAAGAGGAACTTGTCTAGCACTTCAAAATAAGGGAAAGAAGCCAGGTGCCAGTGGTTCATGCTTATAATCCCCTCCTACCTGGGGAAGAGGCTGAGATCAGGAAGATCATAGTTACAGGCCAGCCTGAAAATGTTGAGAGCCCTATTTCAACTAGTGTTTGGGCATGGTGGTATGACAATTTATCCCATTGCTGTGGGAAGTGTTAATAGGAGGATCTCTGTCTAGGTTGGTCCAGGCACAAAATGATACTCGAATAATCAGAGGGAAAAAGGGCTGGAGGCATGGCTTATGTGGCTCTTACCACTTGAAGAGTGAAGTCCTGAGTTGAAATACCAGTGTCACCCAAAATAACGGAAAGATAAGGAAGTAGAATGGAAAACAGCACATACTTTGTATAGTAAGGTAGAATTCTATTTTGTGAGACTTGTATTTGCTTATAACAATAGTTTTACAAAAGAAAAAGCTAACATTGCTTCAGTCTTTACATATACTATCTTATGTATCTGCTGTAACTAGTTACATTATCATTGTTGTTTTACCGGTATTACTGGTCTAGGGTTCTAAGGATTCCAGTCCAGGCTATTGGCCTTCCTCTCTTATCTGTGCACATGTGTGTATGTGCATGTGTGTGTGTATTCATTCTGGGACTGGATTGTAAAGTGTCTTATAGGCCATGGTTGAAAATTTGGGAATTTGCTTGACAGACCTCTGCATATACACTTCATGTCCTCCAAGCCTCCACACTGAAGCCACAGTGCTCTTTAAAAAACAGAAATCAAATAATGCCTTCCTTTCCTTTTGTGGCATCTTGGAAGACAGTGTAGGCTTGGGAGTATGGGACATCTGTGTGGTTACAGGCTGTGTGCAGCCTGACTCCTCCCTGCCTCTTAGCCCTACCTGCTGACTGCTGTCTTTTTCCCCACTAGCCTTTAAGCTCCTAGATATGCTAGGCTTTTGGAGTAGGGGAGTGGGGGTAGAGGAGGAGCTCATGGCCCTGCTAGGCTCCTGTGACCTTCAAGATTCTTCATGACCTGCCTCCACTCAAAACAGTCACAAAGAAAGGTTCCTGTTCACTCAGTGTCTGACTGGGGGCAGGGCCACATTGGTTGGCTTGCTTCCCCAGCCCTCAGGGGAGCACCTGGCATTATTAGTAAGGTAGTAGAAAAGGAAAAGCCTTCACTTTGTCCTAATTGATTATACTTGTTGAAATGTCTTTTACACTTCTGTCTGTTTGACCATCCTTGGAAGCAGTACTTTATGTGGCCATGTTTATTTCTGTGAGTGGGTTGAAATCATTTTAGTGAGGTTTATTTTTTCTCTTCTTTTTCTCCTTTGTTTCTAATCATTTAATCTAGTGGATTCTCAGTGTGCTGCTGTAACTGGAGAAACAGCTCCGAGCTGACATCTGTTAGGGAGTTGTGGACCTCAGAGATCAAGAGAACAATTGAGCCATGGGACAGCTTCCTGGTCCTCAACCCTGGGGCAGAAACAGCTCCCTAGCTAGGTCACGCTGCAGGGAAGTAAATTGTGTGTGAAAGGTACCTGGCACATAGGTGTGGCCTGTTGAGGAAGGTAGTTGATTTTTAATGTTTTCTCTCTTGGATCCTTCACAGTGTGCTTTTGTGATACTTGCTGCTTGGCGTGGGGGTGGGGGTCTGGGCCAGGGCCACATACACTAAGGCCTTAGTCACCTTAGTCAAAGGCTGTTCTCATCATTGAGCGTGAGAATGTTAAAAGAAGTGATTGGATGCATTGGATTTGTAAACTGCTTTGTTGAAAGGCAAGTCCTTTGTACAGCTACCTAAAGGTAATAAAATAAACATGAATAAATAAGTTTTTAACAGATACTTATACATATATACACACAAATTGGCATGTGTATGTGCATTATTACATGTACACGTTCACAGGGGAAGAGGTGGTATTGAAGGTGTTCTAGGCTGTGAGAACATAAAGCAAACACATAGGAAATAAAAGAATTCAGTATGAATGGGTATAATGGCACATACCTATAGTCCCAGAAGTCAGAAAAAAGAATCAGGAAGACTGCATTTCAAGTCAGCCTGGGTTACATAATGAGAGTTCATCTCAATAAATACTAGACAGAGTCCAGTGTGTACAGATGAAGGATGGACAGTGGTGTCTTACCCAGTGACTTTCTCAGTGTTGCCACAACCTTCTGGGACTCTCAGCCGTGTCAACTCATATGCTAACAGTGCAAAAGCAATTGTGGCAGAACCGGGGCACCCCAGCACAAATCATAAAGCTGCATCTCACGGTGGGGCTCATTGCATTCTCTCTGCATTTGTGCTCAAGGCTACCACTCTACCACTTGAGCTACAGCACTACTTCCGGCTTTTTTTCTGAGTAGTTTATAGGAGATAAGAGTCTTTTGGACTCTTCTGCCTGGGCTGGCTTTGAACTGTGATCCTCAGATCTCAGCTTCCTGAGTAGCAATATTACAGATATGAGCCATTGGTGCCCAGCTAAGATTTCCCTCATTTTGGAGAATTTTATTTGGATGCAAGTCTATTTTGCAAGATACTGCTTTGTTTCTTTCTTCTGTCATTTAATTTTAATAATTTTCTGTTTCTACTCTTTTATGGAAAAGTTTATTTTTTGGGTTGTGAGCACAGACCTTCAAGTGTTCTACAGTGATGCCTCATCATGCTTGTTTTTTACAGTCATACGTTCATAAAACAAAGGAAGCTTTTATAGTGTCCTTGATCTTTGTTAAAACAATGGGCTGGGAATGTGGCTTAGGGGTAGAGTGCTTGCCTAGCATTCATGAAGCCCTGGGTTTGATTCCTCAGTACCACATAAACAGAAAAAGCCAGAAGTGGTGCTGTGGCTCAGATGGTTGAGTGCTAGCCCTGAATAAAAGAAGCTCAGGGACAGTGCTCAGGCCCTGAGTTCAAGCCCCAGGACTGGTAAAAACAAAAACAAAAATCTGTCCATAGTATTTTGGTAGTCAGCAGTCTTTTGTGGCTCTTGTAAGGTCAGTTGAGCAACATTTGAGGTCCTTTTCTCTCCTGCCAGCCTACTTCATCTGCTGGCACTCACTGTTGGCACAACACTACACTAGTGGCTCAAAATCTGGTTCTAGCACGCTTTTGCCTAAGTCTCAACCATTAGTGCGATTTTCCCCAAGAAGCTTTCATGTGTGTGGAGTATGTCTAGTAACATTTATTGAATTAGACATTGAAAGATTTAAAAGTATTAAATTAGCTTAAATATAACAAACCTATCCCATGATAACATAAATAGCATTTCTAATGAAACTATTCGAGTGATCATTGCTTTCCTTTTTTCAGATTCTTTAATGTCTGTCCCAATAGAAGACAGCTGGGTTTTCCCAAATGCCTTTGAATTCATTCTGCTGCTACATGTTGTGTTGTTGAACTGTCTGCAGAAAATCCAGCCTTACTAAGATAGGTGGTTGAAGAAGGAAGGATAATCTTGGAAACAGCATTGGGACTTGGTAGTGGTAGTTTCTCTGAGATCTGTTGTAGTGTGAAGTCCGAAAGCATACTTGGGATCTTTTCATTCTCTTTTGTACATCCTTTTTCATGGCATGTGCCAGTCATTTGGAAAATTAATAAATACCTCATTTAATATCACCATTTACAAACAGCTGGTAAGAGCACATGTTTTGTTTCCATTCTTACCTAAATGTCTTGAATATCGGGATGGTCTACATTTTGCTTGAAAGTTCACTATTTTAGCAACAGGTATCAGCATATTTCATTTACTTTGGAGGAGCACTTTTGTTTGAAACCCACATCTCAATAGCCACACCTTTCCTGTGATTACTCTTCTAGCCAAGAAAGCTATTCAGGTACAGAGGGGAGGGGCCCAGTTCTTCCTTTTCTCTCAGTCTTTCAGTTACTGCTTCATTCTGACCTTAGGGGAAACAGCATCCGTTGGTGTGGCAGAGAGAATTCAGTGAGAAACAACTTTGTGATTTGTGCTAGGGTGTCCCGGGTTCTGCTGGCATTGCTTTGCACTGCTAGCACACAAGTCAGTGCAGTTAGGAGTCCTAAGAAGGGTTGTGGCAACACTGAGAAAGTCACTGGGTAAAACACCACTGTCCATCCTTCATCAGTACACACTGGACTCTGTCTATGTATTTAGAGATGAACTCTCATTATGTAACCTAGGCTGACTTGAAATGCACAATCTTCCTGATTCTTTCTTCTGATTTCTAGAACTACAGGTATGTGCCATTACACCCATTCATACTGAGTTCTTTTACTTCCTGTGTGTTTGTTTTATGTTCTTATAGCCTAGAACATACACCTTCAACACTACCTCTTCCCCTGTGAATGTGTACATGTAATAATGCATGTATACATGCCAATTTGTGTGTATGTATATGTATCTGTTAAAAGCAGATATTTATGTATATTTTATTATCTTTAGATAGCTATACAAAGGAGTTGCCATTCAACAAAGCAGTTTATGAATCCAATGCATCCAGTCACTTTTAACATTCTCACCCACTCCTCTCAGTCGACCCCTACCCTCTGTTTTCGTAATTTTGTAGGATCTACCTAGACTTTTTTTTATTGCACTCACCCCCCCCCCCCACTCCCATTGGTCAGTACTGGTTATAATCATGTGTGTAGCAGTCTCTTTAATAATCAGAGACCCAGATTTTATATTTATATGGTTGCTAGCAGGATTACATATGGCACAGGTAGTCACTTGTTCAGTGTTAACTATCATTGTCATCATCATCACCCAACAAAAGCTTAATAAGTGTTTGATTTTTTTTTTAACAGATGTAGGGCTTGGTTAGTATTCTATGCTTTCCTTAGAACATTGGTTTTACTATTATATCTATAAATGTTAAACATGAAAGGATCTGAGAATGCTCAAGCAGGGTGTGTTGAATGTGTGCACTGGTACTTTACCACTTGAGCCACACTTCCACTTCCTGCTTTTTCCTGGTGAATTGGAGATAAGAGTCTCACAGACTGGCATTGAACCTCACCTCAGCCTCCTGAGCAGCTAGAATTACATGCATGAAATATCATTATCTGGCTTTCATTCTTTAAAGGATCTCCTGTTTTTGTTTTCTATAATTTACATTGTAAATTGTTAATGGGGACAATTTGTGAACCCTTTCATAACAAGATCTCTAGAATTTCCCTTGGGAAATAATCTTGTGGCTTGGCTTTTAGATTTAACAGATGAGGAAATTGACTACCTGTGTTTGTTGCCTTCAGTTTATAGTTCACATATTTGTCTTGCTTAGGGGAAATGCTAATACAGTCTATGAAGTGGATGGTTAAGTGGGACATACAAGCTTCCATTACCTAGTTGCTGATAATACACATATTATGAGACTGGATCGTAGAAAGGTTTATAGTGCAGAATTACTTGTTTCTTGGTTGACCCATTTTAAAGTTCTATCAGGCCCATTTAAGTTTTCCTCTCAACACCACTGCTGGCTCTCTTATGATCCAGATGGCCGATGATGATCAGCAAGAATGTTACCTACCACCCAAAGATCAGCAAGAATGTTACCTACCACCCAACCATATCATCCGCACACATAACATATTGAGGGTATCTTTAAAATAGGAGCCAACCTACCTCACACATGGTAGTTATATATGTTGACTGTCCACACAATCAGTACACAGATGTGCCTAGGACAAACTGGGAGTGTGGGGTACCCCATGTCTCTACCTCCCTGTGCTGTCCTGGGTGGGCTAAAGCTATGTAACATGCATTTCATGCTCCTTGTTTTGACATGGCTCAATGTGGGAAGAATTCTTACCTTTCCCTCTATCTCATAGAGGGAAATGCAAATCAGGAAAACATCTTGCTGTATATTTTGGTCCAGTACTACCCACACCTCAGGAAAATGTTAATATAGTATTAGTATAGGATAGATTTACTCGGAGGATAGATGTGGGAACAGTAGAGTCAGCTTTTGGTATTGTGACTTGTGGATGATAGGTGACTGGAGAGTTTTGTGATGGAATAGCACTGGAGTCACACTCTTGTAAGAAGTAGGGTAGTGTTTAATTTGGTGCTTTATTCTGTGAAGTTACCTACAGAAAAATCAGATGTTTACATGTTTGTTAATGATGGGTTTTGTTTTTGCCAATTGGCCACAGACTGTGGGCTGGGTGAGGCTGGGGAATATATAAAAATCTCCCATCTTCCTTTCTATGTCAATGGGTAAAAGGCAGAAAAACATTTGCTATCTCAATTTCCGGCTTTGAAGAAAGGCAGAAACTTTTTCAGCTACATCATGCTCCTGTTGGAGTTGGAAAATGAGTAGGTTTTTGAGGGACCAGGGATTGAGTGGAATCATATACAGAGTAGCATGTATCTAGGTTGCTGGTTTTCTCAGGTCTTGCTCTGAGATTGAGTTAAGACAATTATCAGGGAGTTTTGAACCTCTTGCTTTCTAATCTTTATGATTGAATTAAAGTTTCAGAAATATCACAAATTGCTAATTTTTTTAAAAAGCTTTACTTTGTAAAAATAACTCACACTAATTATAGAAACAGAAAAACATCAAAAGGCATAATGCTGAAAATTGCCTCTAATTCTATTAAAAGATGATCACTATGGATGCTTTGTTATATTTGCATATATTTTATATGTATAATTTGACTTGTGTTTTCTATTTAATAATATATGACTATTTCTCCTGCTTGAGACCAGCTCAGCATCAGGATTTCTGTGAATTTCTTATCTCTGCTAAAACAAATTTCTGTGACCACCACAGTCATGGTTCTAGAGGTGAGGCATCCAAAACCAGGTACAAGCGGGACTCTGTTTCTTTAGAGGCTCTTGGGGGAGAGGCAGTCTGTTCCTCCCCTCCCAGGTAATGGTTGTTGGCATTCTATGGCATGTGGCCCATCACCCCAGTCTCTGCCTCTGTGTTCATATCACTCTGTGTGTGAGTGAGTGTGTGTGTGTGTGTGTGTGTGTGTGTGTGTGTGTTTGTGCTCGTGCATGCGCACATGCACATATGTGTATGTTCACATGCATTAGGTGGGGGTAGGGAGTCCTGATGTCTGGAACCTGTAAATGTCACCTTAACAGGAATTTTTTTTTTTTTAATAGATGTGATCAGGGAAGGATTTTGAAAAAATTAGATCATTGGATTAGTCAATAGACCTTAAGTGCTACTGCTTACATTCTTAGAGAGGTGGAAAGAGTATGGCCCACAGAAATAATGAGACAGTATCATAAAGATGAGATGAGATGAGCTAGAGATGGTATAATACAGGCACAGGTCAAGGAAAGCCAACAGCCATCCGAAGCCGGAAGGGGCAAGGAGGACTCCTCAGAGTCTCCAGAGGAAGTATGGCATTGTCAGTTTCCAAGTTCAGACTACTGACCTTTGGAACTGGAAAAATACATTTCTGTGGTTTAAACCGCTTACTTTCATTTGATAGCTACATGAAACTCATCCCAATTGTATTACTATAACAACTTCTGAGCACTTACTCTGTTTTCTTTGTGCCAGTCCTGGGGTTTGAACTCGGGGCCTGGGTTCTGTCCCTTAACTTTTGTGCTCAAGGTTGGTATTCTACCACTTGAGCCACTTCCAGCTTTGTTTGGTGGTTAATTGGAGATAAGAGTCTCATGGACTTTCCTGCCTGGGCTGGCTTTGAACTGTGATCCTCAGATCTCAGCCTCCTACTCAGGAGCTAAGATTACAGGCATGAGCCACCAGTACTCTACTCTGAGCACATATTCGTAATTTCTGTACTACTGTTCTTATCATGAACGGGCAGCAAATATTTGGCACAGAAGTTAGGTAGTTTTCCCCCTGAATATCCCTAGCAGTTAGCTTGAATTTTCTCAATGCAAGGTTAGCAAGGCTCACTACAAACACATGACTCTTAAGACCGTCAGATGCAATTTTGGTTCAAGTCCTGGTGATAAGTCTTTGTTCAGTATCTCTTATATTGAACCTAGCTGATGCTTTTATATCTTGGTAGTCTTTCTTGGGAAATGGATCAACCGTCTTCTTGAGCCTCCTTTTGCCACCTTTTCAAGGCACGTGTTCTTCCCAAATGCCACGGTGCGCCCCAGAAAGCATCATGATTCTTCAATTAAGAGTCCCCTGACTCTTCAGTTAAGGTTCAAACTCTTGACTAGCTAGCATTCATAGCCCTCAGAAAAATTTGGGTCTTCTTTGTTTTAGCCCCACTCCCTTCACACACCTTAATCTCTGAGCCTCACCAGAGTCAAGGTGTTCTAGTAGGGTGGCTAACGGAGGTTAGCTTATGCCATCTAGGGGTATAGATTTGTTTGACTGGGCAGATTTTGTCCTGCCATTAAAGAATTAAAGGTGTTTAAGACAGAACAAGTGAAAGTTAAAGGAAAGTTCAGAAAGAAAAGTAATGACTTGTTTTGAGAGGGACACCTCCCATACCTGCTCTTTGGGCTTTTACACTGATTGCTTCATAGCTTGTGTATGAGCCACCTCCATTTTTAAAAAAAAATTTTATTGGCTGAGTGGGGACTTAGGCATCATGGAAAGAAGTATTTGAACAGATGCCTAAGGCACCATGGGAACATGATGTGCCATGATGGGTTGCATTTTGTTTGCCATGTATTTCATCTGCCATTTCTCATTCCTGTCTGCCTTTCTTTCCCTTATTGGTTCTGGAAGCTGCACAATAAATGAGTTAATGATTGACCATCATTAAGTTCCAGTGGAAAAATATGGCAGGGTGATAGAGACCAGCCATAAATCTTGGAAGGTTCTAAGGGGCAAAATGTTTACCTTCATTAAAAATAGAACAGAAAGGCAGCATAAGCAGCAGACTGCTCCACCACACGTGGATGGAATCATCTTAGATCATCCAACACAATTTAGTCACCAGAAAGTGAGCCTCAAGTCACCCACCTAAACAGCATGTGACGGGCAACTAAAAGGCTTGATATCTGAATCCGTCCCTTCTAGAACCTTCACTTCTGTCTTAATATTTAACGCTGCTTGGCTTTTATGAATTAATTGGTTGGATCCACACTCCGAGTCTCACAAACCTTGTTCCTTTTCCCCTCAGGCATTATGGGGTTGTAGTTCAGAGGTCCATAGTATTTTCCTATCATCTTTTATTTTCCCCAGGTTTTGATTTCAGAAGCCTGTATTTTTTATTTCTTTTTACTAGACTCAATCCTACGCTCTCGCTTTTAAATCAGTGGTTGTTGGTTATAGTTTAAATTTGCAGACATGCTGTAGAATCTCAGGAATTCAGGAAGCAGAGTTCCACCAGCTTGCTGGGAATGGAGTGGGAAGATCCCTCTAACTGGGGCTGCAGTGTCCTCCTCCTGTCTGGGTGTCTTGTGGGCAGGGCAGCTGGTGGGTGTGACAGGTGTTCAATAGTCAGCTAGTGGAGGGGAGCCATGAGGGGGAAGGGGGCTGTGGGCTGTAGAATGGTAGCCTGCCCTTCCCAAGCCATCTATTATATGTCTTCTTATTTCTCAACAGGAATAACTCAAGTCAGCTTTATTGGAAATCAGTGTGAATCAGCTGAATTTATTGAAGCAGCAGTTCTTAAAGAAGAAAAGGTAAAAATTCTGTTCTAGGGGAAATTGATCTGTGGAAGAGGTTGACATAACTGTCACTGTCATTCTTCAGACATCCCGTTGTGTGTCTAGTATTTTACCCCTCTTCCGACTATGACCCTTATCAAATGTCTCTTCAGATTACCTCCGCCTCCCTGTGAATGGTGTTACATGAGGCAGGTTTTGATTTTGCTGTGGTGGTTACAGCCTCTCCTGGCTGCAGTATGGCAGACTCCATATGAGCCTCCAGGCTGCTTCTTCATTTAAATGAACTAGTCAGTAGGTTTCTTTACTCAGACTTTTTACGAACCTGCTAAGTATCCCAAAGAAGTTTCTTACTCATTATGTCAGGTTTCTGGATTGGCATCCTTTGTCTCAGCCCTTCCTAGCCAATAGCCACCCTGTTGTTCCTTAATAGCTGTGGAATGCTTTCTTCCCCTTTGCAAGGTGTCTCCACATACATGACCAGATTTTCTTCTCTCTACCAGGCAGGAGTAGATGGTGACTTTTCCTTTTTCAGAGTCTGAAACGGGTTCAGAAGTTTAAAGGCTTGCCTAAGTTCATAAGCCAATGTGAATAGAATTGGGCTTTTCCTTCTTTTGTGCTATCTTAATTGTCTTTCTCTTTGGAAACCAATATAAATTGTTTGTGCCACAGAATCTGTCGCTCACCTACCCACAGGGTTTCTTTCAAGAGAGGGAAGACTTGAAAATGTAGACTGACCCTGGTATTTCCCACCTCCAGTCAGACAACTTCCTTACAAAGCATCTTCTTCCTAGATGGTCAGGTTAATTTTGAAAATGGCTTTTGTGTGTTTGTTTTCCCTGTTAGGGCTTACTTAAATTTGGGAAGTTACATAAATGACTAATTGTCTTACTCCAAGTAAGTTTGAAGACACTAAACAGGTATTTAGTGTCAGCATTTGATCAGCTTAATATAACTGTGTCTAATGATGTTCTGTTCTTTCCTTCTCTCCTTTAAATAATTGCAAATGATTCTATCAATCAAGATGTACCGACACAGTGAAATTGCCTTGTGGAATCGTTCAAATATAATTGTTTTAAACTGCTCAACATTTAATTAGAAAGTAGATTATCAGCAGTTATTTTGATTTGTTCTTTGATGGGGGAAATTGAAAAATAGAATCATCACAGTCAGGACCCAGGTTCTAGTCCAGAAAGAGGCAGATTCATTATGAGCAGGATATGATTTCAGTGCACTATTGCTTCCTAAATAGGCGGTTCTCCTTTCTGTTCTTACGTTGCTCACACCTTCCACTTCAACATTTTTTTTTTTAATGGAAGACCCTGATTTTAAATGCCCCAAACAGGATGGTACTCTTTGGAGTGTGTCAGAGCCTCAAACCAAACACCTTGAAATCAGTATCAAAAATTGGCAAATCTCTTTATGATGCTAATCATTGATGAAAGCATCAGGCTATGTACTTTCAGTTATGACATGATACACATACCATTTTACTGTTCAGGATATTGAGTGTTTTTTAGCCCCAAAGCTGGTATCTGTGTTGTGGAAGGTCATAATAGAAGTATCTTGCTTCTTGGTTCTCATAAGCATCATCTGTGATTCCATCCCACCTTGAGCTGTCACAATGGCAGGGCATTTGATCACTACAAGAGGATAACAGGAAGGGGTCACCTTTGAGTTGGCTCCAAGTATTGTATAACCCCTCTTATACTGTCTATAGCAGTTAGTAAACTCAAGTCTCTCATGGCACATCAAACTTAATATGGCCATATTTTAACTCTGTCTCCTTCTGCCATAGACCCTTCCCACCTCTCGCTGTCTCATCAAGGTATCTAGTTTTATGAACTCACTTTTCAAGCCAGGATCTGAGTAGCTGTGTTATTCACCTTTCTCTTCCTCACCAAGTCTTAATGCTGTGTCTCCCAAAGTGGATCCTGAATTCATTCACTGCCTTCACACATCCTAGTCAGCTTCATTATTTGCCTAGATTACTGCCAAGGCTTTTTAACTGGTTGCCTTGCATCTCTGTTACCTTTACAGTGATCATCCCTTTGGACCCAGAGAGATCATTAAAATAAGTTTGTTGTATGGCTTTGGACCTTACTCGGAGTGGCTTCCTCCTGTATTTGGATGAAGCAGCTGAGGGTGTGGGAGTTACAGAGAGAATTTTATGACATGCTAGATTAGCCTGAGGACTCCACAGCTTTGCTGATGTTATGTTAGCATATTTTGTTGTGAGACACTTTTCTCCTTTGCTCTTGACTTCCTTGGAAGATTGCAAGGTCTTTGATTTTCCACATGCAAGAAAACAAGCTATCAAGTTATCCAAGGCCTACTTAGGATAGCTATTGTGCACTGAGAAATGGAGCAGGGTGTGATTTGTTCCTCCAAACTCTAGAACATCAGCTCCTGGAATTCAGAAGTGAACCACTATTTATTTATTTTTTCTTTCTTTCTTCTTATTTTTTATTTTTTTGCCTGTCCTGGAGCTTGAACTCAGGGCCTGGGTACTGTTCTGAGCATCTTTGTATTCAAGGCTAGCACTCTACCACTTGAGCCACAGTGCCACTTCTAAGTAGTTTATTGCAGATAAGAGTTTCATAGCCTTTTCTGGCTGGGCTGGCTTTAAACTGTGATCCTCAAATCTCAGTCTCCTGAGTAGCTAAGATTATAGGTGTGAGCCACCAGCACCTGGCATGAACCACTATTTCATTTGGTACTTAAATAAGTTAATAACAAATGTATCACTAAATGGAATGATTATACCTCCTGCTATTCCCTAAGTAGCACCCCCTGCACAAATGTTTTGACCCAGAAATGTTTAAAAACATCTTAGCTCAGGAATTTAGGAATAAAACTTGGTTCTAAGCTTGTGTTAGAAAAGGCTGATATTCTACCAAGGAAAAGGAAAAAGAAACACATTTCTTCTCCTGTCTTGAGACCTATTCTAGCCTTGAGCTTTCTTCTTGTGTGTGTATTTGTAGAGGTGGACAAACTCCATTTTGGTCCGTTACATTCCTCATCCTCTGTAGATCACCTTTTCGAGGTAATTTATGGAATATTGACATTCCAACTGGATATAGGGGACATGGTGCCTCAAGACTGTTTTTCTATGACCTTGAATTTGAATTGTTTAGGTGCCAGCAAAGATGGTAATGAGACTATCCGCCAAAGAGAATGTATGAATGTGATGTGATTGAGATTATGACCAGCCACAGGATTGCAGACGTAGGCCCCTCATTCACCTTGGGAAGTACAAAGTCATGTGACCCTTGAAATGAGGGTCTTCATGAGTTTTCTGAGCACAAATTGGGGTTGGGAGAGACAAGGTGGGGACACAGTAAGTCCAGATCTAGGGAGGTGAGTGGAAGCATGGCATGTCTAAAGACCTGCAAGGAGGTGGCTCTGAGGCCCAGTGGGAGGCTAGTGGGGCATGGTTGGGCTTGAACGTTGAAAAAGTAGGTAGGATTCAGATCTCATCGGACTTTCTGAGATTTAGACTTTGATCTGCAGGCAGTGATCACTGTAGAGTTTCGCTTATGTTAGAGTTAATGGGTCAGTTTTTAGACTAGGAATTCTGTAGACATGGATTATAATTACACTAAGACCTCCTAAAGGACAGTGAACCATTCCTTATCTTTCTGATAGTCTTTTATCCATTCTTTTGCATGTGAGACTCAAAACTGTATACTTCAAAGTGTAAGGCATGCCCCCAGGCTAGCTACCACATTGACAAATTTGTGAAGCTACTGAAATGTAATTGATTGCTAAATGCCTTGCTGGAATTCCTGGATGGCTCTGCTTTACATTCCACTGGGTGCCAGGGCCTCACTGCTCAGAAGTGATGTATTCCATCCTTCTGAGCCTGGGCACTTCAACTTTGAGTTCCTGTAGATCTTAGAAACACATTCTTAACAGTACAGTGTTAACAAGGTCTGAGGTCTGTGACACTTTTCTAGCTGCTGGGTATCTGGATGTTTAGTGATCCATTTCTGGTAATGTGGCTTTCTCATGATTAACTGATACAATTTGGTTGGTTGTTAGCTCTTTAGTATGAGGAGGAGTGTTTACGTCCCCATATCTGCATCGGTGGTGAGTTTTCAGTTTCTAGCAGATTGTTGTTGCTCTAAGAGAAGATGTGGGGGATGAGCAAGTTATGGCACCTTTTGCCCTGCCTGCACGGGTAGTGGTTGCAGCAGAATTTATATGTGTGTGTGCCACTTAAGGCTTGAGAAAGTGGTGTGTTTAGGAAGGAACCACAGGGTATTGCAGAAATCCTCATGAAAGAAGGTAAGGCCTGAGCTAGTGTCTGTGGAGATGGAGGGGGCGGAGGATATGTTTGAGACATGTTTAACATGGGGAATTTAGGACTGAAACAGTCTGACAGAGGGAATGACTGAAGGGGAGGGTCCAGACTTCTTACCTGGGTAATATCAGTGAGAAAAACAGGCTCCTCTGTCAGTCAGCAAGTATAAGTAGTTGAGAAGACTTGGACATGGGCAACTGTGTGGCTTGTTCTCCCTCTACAGGCAGACAGAGGTATGGCTGGCCAGGAGGTGTGGTCAGGGCCTAGGCTGGGTTGGCTCAGTATGCACAGTCTTGAAGGCCAGACAGTGTTGGCACTGTGTCACATTGGCAGTGGGGAGTCGTGAAGACATTTTAATTAGAGCACAAAGATCAGCCTGTGGTTTGGGTGAAATCTGTCTCTCTGGAGATTGAGGGATTGGAAGGCAGGAATCAGGAAGGCAGCATGTAATAGCCAAGAGTCCGAAGTATCAGGGACAGTGCAAACAGGTATGTGTGGTCTGTGCAGCCCTCATTGCTTGGGGGTGTGGTGGTGGAATACAGATTGGAGCATTGGTACAGAGGGGAATGACCACCCCAGTGAGCTACTCAGCAGGAGTGAGTTAGCGGGGTGCTGGCAGGGAGTGGGCTGGAAGATGATGTGGAGAGATCACCCTTACTCAGGTGACTGGCTTTGCCCTAGTCAGGAGTGGACACATGGAGGTCATGGCTGACCAAAGTCTGGATGAACTCACAGCAATATCTAGAAACTTTACCTTCAGGGCTTGAGAGACTTCTTATTCTGTGCCCTTTGCCCAACTCTCCACACTGACTATTCAATTTGGTAAGTAAACTTAAAGTTCAACAAACCAATGACATTTAAAGATCTAGTATTTATCAGTTTGTTAGTGACAAACCTACTTTTACTCAAGGTTATTGTCCATTGGGGTCATCCTCCTGTTTCCCTCCCTCAAATCTATTATTAGGAGACTCTAGAGAACGTTGATGCATAACTGTGTAAATATTTGATAGGTTACTTAGATTACTGTCTTGTCTGTCTGCTGAAAAATATTTGAATTTTGTCAGGAACCAAAGGTGAGTAGTGGAGAACAAATCATAGGCTTTGAGGCAATGGGCAGTGGTTTGCAGAGTCCCTTTGGACTGACTGCCTGAGCCTTCTGCTGTCCTCTAGCTTATTCCATATCAGTCCTGCTGCTCTAGCTGCTCCTGGGCCTCCTTGCTATTGCTAGAAATTATTCAAGCTGCTCCTGCTTTACGGACTTCATCCTCCCAGTTCCTTCCTTAGCACCCTCTTTCCCCTTGGCCCTCTTGTTCTAGATCTCTGTTCTCTAACCAGAGGCCTCTCTACAGTGCCGTCCACCATCATGTGTTCCACTCTCTCACCTTTCAGTCTGTCTTCATAGCACTTGCCCCTTGACATACTCTCTAACCTCCAGTTAGCTTGGGAGTTCCAGGAGAATAAGAACTTGGCCCATTATTCTGTTTCTGCTTCCAGGCCTGAGATGCCTCAGGTTTGGTGAATAGGAAATGATCTACCAGGCCAGTCAATGAGTCCATATGTATATTCCTAACAGTTAATCAGTGTGTGGCATGTGCTGAGTGCACCAGAAGAGTACAGGTGATTGAGCTGTGAGTCAATCTGTGCAGATCTAAGCCTCAGCACTTGGGAACACAGGAGGCATTTTTGAATAAGAGTATGGGTTGAATACTTCTCTGTTTCTCAAGATCAATACCCCTAGGTAAGCCCCAGTGTCTTTACAGGAAGGCCTACACATTCAGTCTTTGGTGTATATGGTTGTTTTCCTTTAATAAATGTAGTCGGCCCCTTACTCCTTCCTTGGTTTGTCTGATCAGCCAGGCTCTATAATTAACTTATGATAAAGTAGCTTCGAGATGAATTCTTCATTTTAAAAATGGAACAAACAACAGGCACTTGTAATATCTTGGTTGTTAATGAAGTTTTTATCTGCAAACATTCAGGCTGTGATTGTATCTAGAAAGGAAGGGGCTGCTCACCTCGGCCTAGCCTCAGAAATGGAGCCAGGCTGACAAATTCTGGCAAGGTTGTGTTTCTCTAGTTCTGAAGGGGCCATATCTTACCAGCCAGAGTCAGCACAGAGCTGCAAACTGAGTGTGGTGCATCTTCCTTAAAGGTCACATTTTACCCAAAGATTTATGGGAAATGACATTTAAAGACTATTAAAACAAACAGGCATATTTATAGAGAAAAATTCAACACAGCAGGCTGTGGAGCAGACTGCCTCCGTTGACTTTGGCCTGTCACCTGCTTCCTTATACAACCTCAAGACTCCTTGCTGCTGGCACAGGGACCTGAGGGCACAGAAGAGTCAGCAGTGTGAGGATGTGGTCAGGGATCAGAGAGAGCCATGAAGGCTTCGTCAGTGTGCGCACACTCTGCGTAAACAAGGCTAATAATGTTTGATTACTTGACATTGTACAATAAGAGAGGAGACAAATGAAATTTTATTCTTAGGCTAACTGTGCCCCAGACTTGGCCTCTAGTAATGGGTGGTCACTTCCTTTTGCATAGTGCAGATAGAAAAGTTAGGGAAGCTCTGCCTTTAATGTAAACAATACATACAATGGACAGTATGCACACTTGTATTAGTTCTCCTCCAAACCTTGCCTTAGTCTCAAGCTGTCATAGAGCTGAGCTCTTAATAATGAGAGGATAAATTGGAGTGCTTGCTATCTTAAAGTACCTAATTGAATGGCAGGTAGAGTTGAGGGCACCTACAGTTCTGGATAAAGTTTTGCCATTCTAAAGAATGACAGTCCTCTAGAGTTAAAAAATATATCTACCTGGGTATATGGGAAAGCCAATTATATTTTAGAAATATGAAGTTAATATACGTATTCTTTTAACAAACTTGTGTTGGAGACATCTTGTACTACATCTCTGCAGCGTGGCCCATCATTTATTACTGAAACTATTAGCCTGGGTTTCTTTGTTTATGTGGGGAGAGAGGGAAAGACAGAGAGGTAAAAGAGTTAATATAATTA
Organism: Dipodomys merriami; assembly: GCF_024711535.1. NCBI lineage: Eukaryota > Metazoa > Chordata > Mammalia > Rodentia > Heteromyidae > Dipodomys > Dipodomys merriami. The sequence goes on from NW_027205381.1 coordinate 9,220,016, forward strand.
AAAATTGTGGGCCAAATATGATTGCTAACAATTAGCTCTAAAAAAGATAACGTGATCTATAAGAGGTATCTTCATTGTAGAGTCTTTCAGGCTGGCCAGAAGATAAGCTCAAACAAGTAATTTTTTTTTTTAAAGAAATAGGTTATTCCCAAGATCAGAGAGACAAATGGTGCATGTTCTCTCTGATATGTGGAAGTTAGATCTAAAATTCATTGAGATATGACAAAATTACACAGAATTTTAGATACTCATATACAGTGAGACCAAAAGAGAGAATCACAAAGGTACAATGCCTAAGCACCTCTTCATATTTATATAAAATAATACACATACTGAAATGAACTCCAAAAATATGGAAGCAAAATATTTTTTTAAATTTGTTTTTTCTTTTTCTGATGATTGTATTCTTTACCTGTACAGTCTTCACCTGTGGGAGGGTGGGGGAAGAGCACAGAATGAGGAAAAGGAGCACACTGGACATGGATTAAAGACAACTATGCAACTGTGGGTGGAGATGGGAGGGAATGGGACATATGTAAATGTCACCCCTCAGTGTATCACCTCTATAATAACAATAAAGTAAATTTTTAAAAAAGAATGGCAGTCCTTAGAAAAACTTGTAACTTTTTTGAGTACTTTCATATATATTGCTTCTTATAACTGCCTATTCATCTAATTAGAGAAGGTGGAGAAGACTGTCAGAGTGGAAAGAGACTTTAGCAGCTTTGGGGAGTGTATCTGTTTCATTTGTTAGCTGAGTTTTTCTGCAGCATGCTGTTCCTCTTGCAGACCACCTGGTTTGCCCTTAAAGTCAACTGCTCCCTCAAAGGCAGTCCAGCCTGCCTGGCTGAAACTGCTGCCTATTGGCCAGCACTTCTTCACCACTCAGTGCATCCCCATCCCCTCTTGGTATATGGATGTTTAGACCCAGTGTTTCCACAGCTCCCCCAGGCCCAGGGTTTAATCATTAAATCAGTAACATGCAGCCCTCACGGAGAGCAGATTTTCCTAGATCAGTTGTTTTAAATTGTGGGTCATCATTCACTAACTGATTATTAAATTGCCTTTAGGGGATAACCCACATTAAAAAAAAATGGGATAGGGCATAAGGGAACACATTATATAAATCTGTGTGTGTGTGTGCACGCCAATACTGGGGCTTGAACTCAGGGCCTAGGCACTGTTCTTTAGCATTTTTTTCTCAAGACTGGCCCACTACCTTTTGAGCTACAGCTCCACTTATAGCAGATAATTGAGATGAGAATCTCACAAACTTTCCTGCCCAGGCTGGCTTCAAAGCTCACTCCTCAGATCTCAGCCTCCTGAGTAGCTAGGATTACAGGTCTGATCCACCAGCACCCAGTATTATAAATCTTTTTGTTCAATTTACGTTGTATGTCTGGTTCTTCTCTGACTGGTAGTGGCTTAGGGGTAGTATGCTAGCATGTCTGAGGTCTTGGGTTTGATGCCTAGCATTGCAAAAATAACATGTTAATGAAAGCAAAAAAGCCAATATCTTGGACCCTTTTACAGAGTTTCAAATTCTTTTTTGTTTAGTTGTCTTCTTTGGGTTTCCCCTGTTTGAATTGCTTCAGGGCAACTAGTTAAAATCAAAGTCACCTTAGAGGTTGCCAGTTACTACTAATTTAACTCTAGCTCCCCTGCAAAAAATGGCTGTGCTACTCAGGGTTAAAGAGCCAGGTCCATTTGGAAACCCTTTTCCTTTTCTGCACTCTCCCCGCAAGAGGCACAGTTGGTGATCACTCTTCTGGAGAGCTTGCTGTCTTAGGCACAGCCTTAGAAGTCAGGGCTGGAAGATCCTCCTTTGCCACTGGTGTGAGAAGAAGCATATGGGACCAGGCAGTGTTCACATGGGCTGCGTTTGTCTGTCTTCAGAACCTAGAATGTTCTTACAAACAGAAAAGGCATCTGATTATAAGTTGGCATGAGAATTGTGATAGTAATGGAGGGAAAATGTGGCAGAAAGTGGAGGGATATGGCTTGGTGGAAGCAGCTGAACTAGAAATGGAGCATTTTCTGAACTGTGGGTGTTGGGATGGGGATACTGTCTTCCTCTTCCTCTATGAGGACAAAACCCCAGCCCTGGCTAACCCTCCCCTCTGTCTCCCCTGTACCTGAAGCTGTGTGGAGCTGCTGCCAGCCAGAGACCCCCTTGCTGTGAGCTGCAGCCCCTAGCTACAGGTGGACTCTGTGCTGTGGGCCAGGTGCCAGTGCCCTCTAGTTCATTTGTACCCCTCTCTAGGTAGCTATTTTATAGTTTCTCTCTTTTCACACCTTTCTCTTCCTGCCTCAGCTGATGATCTTATTCATTTTTCATACACCATTATTTTATAATTGAAAAGACACCATTATTCCTTGTAATGATGATAATAGCTAATGCTTACATTTACATTACATTGTATTTAATATATTCTAGGTGCTGCTTTTATGTAGCAGTTCACTAAGTATAATTATTAGCCCATTTTTCAGGTGAGAAATCTGAAATACAGAAAGATTATGTGCTTGAAGTCACAGGGCTGATGAATGGCAGAACTGGACTTAGGCCAGGCCACTCTGCTTACAAGTCTTCACTGGGCACTCACTTGTTACAAGTCTTGAGAAGTGCCACATTCTCTGCCTCCAGCCTCTCTGCTTCCTCTGTCCTGCACCACTGCCATCCTCACCTGCCCTGAGGAACTACCTGGGGCCTCACCAGATGGTCAGAACACTTTCATGTGGCTTCCAGGCCTACTCTTCCTCCCAGGATCTAAGCCTTGGATTTCACCTTGGACCCCTTCTTTGTACTTACTCACCAACAACTCAGCTTTTTGTGCTGACAGTCCCTATAGTCCTGACCCCAGCCCAACTCTCCCTAAAATACAGACTCACATATCTTCTACTCAGTGTCTCTCTTAAGGAAGCTGATGGGATCTCAAAAGTAGCATGCCCAAGCTTCTGTGTTTCCTACACCCTAGCTGCCTCACCCCTTGGCATCTTCCCACTTCATTCTGCCACTGATCGGGGCAGAGTGTCTTTTAGTCCATTTCCTCTTTCATGTTCTATTCCCAACCTATCAGTTCCTCCAACAGGCGCTCAGTACAACCCACATTTACATTTATTTGCTACTTTGACCCAGTCACCACATCTTACCTGAGTACTTCCTTAGTGTCTTCCCTGGTCTTTGCCTCAGTCCTTGCCCTTTGCAGTGAGTGAGCCACATGGTTCTTGTAGATGTAAGTACAGGCTCCATGGCCTCCATCGTGCATCCTGCCTGCTCTCACTCTGATCTCTCTCTTGCACTCTCCCCCTTCTCCCACCTCAGTCATGTCTGTGTTGCATCTCTCACACCTGGGAAGCCCATTGCCTGCCTAGGTCTAATCAGGAGATTTCACAGGCAGCGTCCTCAATGCCTTCCAGGCTCTGGGCCAGCATTCTTCTGAAGCCCTCCTACATCAGTGAACACGAAGTTTGCTGTGTTGTGATCTGACGGTTCATCTGTATAGATGTCTGTCAGTCATCTCTCTCCTACCCTTTGAAGGAAGACAGCTTCATCAACCCAAGCAACTCTGATGTTTGTTTTGTTCACATGATTTCCTCATTGTCCCTGATAAGCAATAGATACCTTCCATCCCCACCCCAACAGCAATGTTTAAAGGATAGGTATTTTATCTCTGATTTGCAGTGGAGTAATTGAAGATCAAAGAAGCTAACTTACATGGCCAGGGTCACAGGCCCTGCCAAATACAATTGAAACCTTGGCATGTGCTTAATTGCTTTATGTACTGCCTTTTCTTAAGTAAGGACATTAATGAGCAACATGCAGGGTTAGTGTGAGGATGCATAGGAAAGCATTTTGCAAACCCCAGTGTGCCAAAGAAATGCTACTTACCTAATTTACTGAGAATGCTTTCTCTGTATGTCCGCACTATTCAGTAACGCATCCAGAGGTTTCTTTTGTGGTTTTGGATTTTTATTTAGGAGTATGGCAAATGATGTGTTTTCTTTGTGCTTTTGCCCTGCATGTGAGATTGTATGTGCATGTGCATCTGTGTCTACAGCCCTGAGCTCCACATCCAGCACTCAGTATTTCCCAGAGCGCTGGAGCCTGCCAGCAGCAGGGGGCAATGGAGCTGGTACCTGTGTGGCTGTCAGTTTTCTGTGCATGTTCCCAGGGAAGGCACTTAAGGTACCAGCAGGTGCTTAGCAGATGTCAGGAGTCCCAACTTGTACTGTTCTCCTGGCAACCTGCCTGGCCCCTGCCCCCACGCTCTACAGCAGACGGGAGTGAAGTGATCACTGGCCCATTATGGCTAAATACCAGGAACATAAAGTGAAGCAAGCACACTTGATGAACCACAGAGCTTTTGCTCTCAAGAGCAGATTTATGTCCCCCTGATCCCAGGGCAGCTTTTCTGGATTCATTGCGTAAAGCGTGGAGTGCTTGAGCTTCTCAAATGTTTCATGTTCAGTTAATGACACAGCTACAAGAAGAGATGCAGTTCCCCCTGCATGCAGCCCTTCTTGTGTGTTGTTTACTTATTTGCCTTCCTAATTTTGAAGTAGCAGAAAAATGCAGCTATTTAAACTGCACCTTAAACTGTTCTGAAGACAGGAGAGTGATGGGGCTTTAGCAGAGAAGACAGCATTGAGATTAGGCCAGCATGCTGCCCCACAGGCTTCCTGTACTCATTGATTGTGGCGAGATGTAATAGACACAGTCTTAGCATACAGCTGTGGACACCAGACCAGGCTGAGCTGTTGGTGGTGGGCTCTGCTTCAACAGCCTGCCATGTCCTTGACCACATGGGAGGGGAGTAGGAGAAGGTCGCTTTGCCTGAGGTTTTTAGGGCAGATTTGCTTACTTAAGCGGAGCAGTGCTCTGTGTGTTCATGCAGTGGTACCTTTCAGGAACTGGAGCAGACTGCCTGCTCCACCTGAGCAGCCTGTGATCCCTCTCCACCTACCTCTTCTTGTCCTCAGCATCTGGAGCCTGTGGGCAGGACTGGTGTAAACCCAGGCCCCATCCCTCAGTCCTCATGTTTCATAAGGGTGGTCCTTGCCACTTGGAAGCAGCTGTGTGTGTTGGTAGGAACACAGCATCTGCATCTGAACCAGACACAGTTGGGGGTGGAAGCCACCTGCAGTGAGCTCACTGAGGGTCTGCTACCGAGGCCTCAGTTTCTTTGTGCAGTGGGGTAAGGATCTCTATGAGGTATGCAGGTTTGTCAAGAGCTTTTGTTGATAGCCTGACAGGTAACAAACAGTCAAGAAGCAGCAACTGCTATCCTTATTATGAGGCAAATTAGAGGTTCTGTGAGTTTTACAGAGAGAATAGTTGGGCTTTAGAAACAGGCCAGAGTTCAAACCTTCATTGTTGTTCTTATTAAATAGTTAATGCATGATTATTATTGGTTTTTACTGGAGTTTGAGATTCTGCTGGTTCTTTCATAATTTTTGAACTTGGGCAAATGAGCATACTTTTCTGAATGTGTGTGTGCGTGCGTGCGTGTGTGTGTGTGACTTGATGTAATAAAAAAATTCATAAATTTAAAAATTTCCATGCTAAAGGATATGTGTCCCCAACCTCCAGCCCTGGCAACCTGTTAGAATGTTCTAGGGCCAACAGGTTGCTGTGGGCTTGGCTGGTGGGGGTGGGGCAGAGCAGGTGACCTTTCATTAGAACTCAGTGGAACTCAGGCATTTGTGAGGCTTCTGTTTCCTTAGCTGGGGAGCTGGAAGCAGTGACCACTATAAAGCCGGAACTGAGCAGGTTTAGCAGCTTCTGTCCTGCCTGGGCTGCTGGCTGGGGAAAAGCCAGACTCAGCTGTGTGAGCTTGCTTTTCTCTCATCTTGAGCGGTGGTGAGCAGTGAAGTGGCCCCAAAGAGAGCCATAGGGAGGATGATGTGGGGAATAGTGTCTCTTCAGTTTTCGAGAGCTGACACATGTGGGTGTGACCTTTGGTTCTGTCCTCCTTTGTTTGGTAACAGAGTCAGGGCGCTGGATTCCTCATGGTAAAAGCTGGTGTGATCATTGGGGTCAGGACTCTGTTCAGTGTGAGATACTGAGCCAGCTCAGATGGGAAGAGGTGTTTATCATCCACAGAAACGTGTCCTAGTAACCTCAGGACAGGAGCCTGGTGAGAGGTGGGCCTTGTAGGAACTGGACTGGAAAGGTAAGAGTGGCGTCCATCTCTCTTCTCCCTCCTGGTTTCCCTGCTGTCTTTCCCCTGTGCATAATTGTCCAGTGTGAGTGTCTCTACGTCCTCTAGATTTTAAAGTAGAAGCTCGTTGACTCCATTTCTTTTTGAAATCATTCATTTCCAACGTCCTGGCAGAATTTGTAGAAGCCAACTCTGGTCTAAGAGGCCACCTGGGTTTGTGGATGTGTTTACCCTGTCTCCTACAGAGCCTTACCTGCGTCTTCCATTTTCCTAGAGCCTCAAAACAGACTCTGGTTTCTGTAAAAAAAATTTTTTTTAAGTCAGAAGAACTTCTTTGGGCCACACAATCTCTTCCAGCAGAACTTCAAGCCAGCTTTCTGCCCTGTGCTGTTCAAAACGCTGGCTTTCTAACCATTTATCAAAAGGTGCCAGATTATGTAGAGGCTCATGCCAAAATAGGAATTGGCTGTGTGTTGAGCAAATTTGGCTGACATTTTTTTCCATGGTAAAACTCAATGAAGGAAGCAGCATGTTCACTTACATTCTGGCACCAAGCTCCTCTTTCCAAAGTTTGCAGCCGCGCTCTGGTGCGCATCTGCGTGCTCATCCAAGTCCCAACTCCTCCTGCCAGGGCTGCTGCTTTGTCTTCAGCTCAGTCCTCACTGCAGCAGTGATCTTCCTGGTGCCCTTGGTCCCTGTGATCTCACAGTCTCTCTGTGTCTCTTCTTCACCCCTGGTCTTTCAGATCTCCTGGTCTCACTGTGAGGGCGCCACAGGCAGGGCCAAGCCCTGAACCCTGCTCTAGGTCTCCCTTGCTGTGGCCATCTCACCTGGTCCAACAGTCCACAACTCCAACCACTAATCTGCAGCCCAGACCTAGCTCCTAACTCACTTCCAGCTGCCCTCTGGATGTCTCCATGGCAATGTCCACATGGATAGGTAGGAGCAGAGTGTTTCCTGTGCTTCCTAGAATCTGTTCTTCTCCCTTGCTCCTCCCTGTGTCCATTCTCATCTCATGGGATTCCTGAGTGCTGGGACCTGACTGGTTCTGCTCTGTCTACGGTTCCCCTCCTCCCATGTGTCCAGTTGACCACTCTGGGCTCTAGGATGATCAGCTCTTGCAAGACATGTTTGCAAGATGTATTGGTTCAGTAGAGGATTCCTTCAGATGGACCACAGCCCATCTAGGGACCTGCCTGTGACCCCAGATCTGACTCATTCTCAGTGCCCCCTTTTTTCACTCTGCATGTTTGAGCCATTGGTGAGGCCTGACAGACCTCCAGGGAAGAACTTCATCTTCCTCTCTACCATACCGACCTGCCCAAGCCACAACTGCCCACTCCCAAAGATGTTTCTCCCCCAGGATCCATGCCCCACTGACTAGACAGAGGGAACCTTCCTGTGTCAGACCCTCAAATATTTTGTGCTGCTCTTGAAAATAAACCCATCTCCCTTCTGTGGCCCAAGGAACCCTACCAGACCTGGCTGTGCCACCCCAGATCACCTTTGCCCCTCTCTCCTCATTCTGCAGTGAGCCAGCCCCTTCCTGTCTCAGGTCCTCTTCCTCTTCCAGGTGTGTTTCCCAGCTATGTCTTTGCTGCCCCTTTCTCCCAGGGTTTCCCCTCTGTCATGATCCTCTCAGAGACGCTGTCCCTCACTGTGCCCTGCTTCTCAGGTGAGTAAGAGTGGGGATGCTGCCCATCACAGACCAAAGAATGAAAAGTTCTCTGTGTATGTTTTTAAAATCCTGAACAGACCTACACCATCCCCAGCAAGGCAAAGCCTCCTCCCCTCCCACCCCTAAATCCTCCAGGAACTGCTGAATGCATACAGGTGTTGAGAGCTGAGGGTTACTGTGGTTGTTGCCTTTGCATATCAGCGGTGTACGTGGGAGGAAGTAGGCAGCAGCTAAAGGAGGGCGATGAAGCCAGGCCCAGTGCTGTTAGCCAGAGCAGCTGAAGTGCTTGTTAACTCTGGTTTCACACCCAGCCTGGTCCTAGGTGCTGCCTACTACCCTGGGGGAGACCATTCACTCCACAGAGAGACTGCTATGAGCCACAGTGCTGCCAGTGGCTTTTTTAATGAAGTCACGGCAGGAAAAGAGTAGATCACATGATCCTGTGCCTTGCTCTGTTAGAAGCACTGGGTTTACCGTTTACAGACTGGGTGACAGGTTTGGTGCTTGGTTCCCCCACTGCAATGGTACTACTAAAGCCTGTCAGGATGGCTGGGGTCAGGTCCAGTGGTGTCTTCTCTCTAGCCTCCCTTCCTTGAGTTATACAGCCATGGCTTTCCTCTCACTAGGTTCTTGTGATCTCAGGTACCACCTTTGTGACCCTCTGACACCTTCAACAATTGGCTTTACTGTAAAGAGAAGAGGCTTATTTGAACTAACAGTGTTGGAAGTTTCAGTCTACCGTGTGTGGGGGGAGCAGGTCCCCCCACCCTCGCCCTCAGGCCTCTCCAGTGAGAGGTACCTCATCATAGGTTAGAGGTGGTACATCGTGGTAGGAACATGTGGGGATAGCAGTGCTGGTCACTCAGCAATAGGCAGAGGAATCGTAGGGCTGGGGTCTCAGGATCCTCTGTGAGAGCGGGCATACCCATCAGTGACCTGAGTACCTCCTGCTCAGGCTCCCTCCCATAAATCCCCTACCTCCTGTAGCACTGTGAACTGGGCATGGAGCCTAGCTTGTTGATGGAAATTATACATTTGCTTACATGAGGTTGCCTTGAACTTTAACATTTGCTTTTGGCTGGCATTGCATAATCTTAGCCCAGTTCTACCAGTCCTCTCACAGTGTAATGAGCTCTGCCAATGGCACGTGATTATAGACTGTCAGGATTCATGTAGGACCAGAGGAGTGCTAAGAAAGCAGGAGGATACCAAGATCTTTCCTGACTTGGAACCCCTATTTTGCCACCTAATCTGGCCACTCTTAAGTGTACATGTCACCTTCCTCATGCCCATGGACGTCCTGAACACAGATAAAGATGTATTTGGCATAATGATGTCTTTGTTAGAGGGGTGTTGGTATACAGTGCTCTTTGCTTTTTAACTCCATGTTCTCTCATGGGATGTTACAATGGGCACCAGTCTGTCCTATCTCTGCCCATCCTACCCTCCCTCCTCTGCATTTGAAGAATGCCCTACTTGCTATAGGAGTAGAAGGTAGCTGTGGGCATATTGAGCCCAGGCATGGATAGCACATGGGAGCTGGTGATGCCAAAGAGGCAGGGGGTACAGCTGTGTGTCTCCTGGGGCAGGTGCGGTGGCTGGCCTTGCCAGTGGAGGTGATGCAGGCTGTGACTCCCATGCCCCAGAGGCTGAGCTTGACTGCACAACATCTTTTATCCTGTCCATTTCTGGATTTTCTGGTAGCATCTGTAAGATACTAAAGGCTTTAAGTGAACTTCTCAATTTAAGTCAGCCAGTCTGTTTTTGTAGCTTTAAACAAAGATGCAAACTTTTATGAAGAGATTACTCTCTAGTTATTATTGAAAGGTTATATTCATCCCCTAGACCTGTGAGCACCTCTATAAGCCACAGAATTGATCAGAGAGAATCATATTAAATGGGTGGTGGTGAGACCCAGATTTTAGGCCTCAGGCCCCAAATCTTGGATTTCTATATGTCCTGCTGGCCGCAGCCTGCACACACCAAATAGAGACCAGGAGTGGTGATGAGCAGAGAAAGGAGTCTGATTACACAGCACGAGCCACTATAGGAATATGCAAGACAGCATTTCAAGCCCTTTTTGGGCCATCTTTGGGGTACAGATATTAGAGTTAGGTTTAAATAGACAACTAGACTAAGTGGTGAGAGGATCACATAAACAGTCACAGATATGTTCAGGAGATCATTATCTCTATTAAGTCCTTGTTTGGAGAGGAGTTCTAGAGAATTCATTCCTGCTGTCCAAATATGCCAGCCATAGCTCCCTGTGGTTTGCTATTTCCTTTTGGGGAGGGGTGGTTTCCTTTCTCCCCTGTCATTGCACACGTTATCCAAAAGATCTGTCCTTTCTGTTTTCGAGGGTGATTGCAAAGTGTAGAGAGAACAGCTCAGAAGAATGGACACAGATACAGAATGGAAGCAGAGATGCCCAACTTTTCTCCCCTTCTTCATTAATTTGTGGGCCCAAATAGGAAGTCAGTGCCTTTCAGTGACAGCAACTTCTTAAGTACCTATTACAGTGGTACTCTGGGCCCAGACAGTCTCTTGCCCTGTCTGTCTCCCTGCAGCCCATCACGAGGACAGAAGCAGTCCTTCAGCACTAGCCTCGGGTCTCTGAGTGACAACCAACACATAGGAGATGTGCAGGGTGAGGGTATTGGAGGAAGGGTGAGATATTGCCTTTAGGCCTCATGTGATCTTTCCTGTTCTTAGCCCTGTTTTATAAGTTGCATGTAGTTTTCCTGCTACATTTGCCTTTCATTTTGTGACTTCTTCATTTTTCAGTCCATTTTTTTCATAATCATGGCGATTCTCCTTCCAGGAGTTTCCCCTGCATTGACAGAGAGCTGTGGCCTTTCGTCCAAACAAGCCCGGTCCCCGAGGAAAGATGCGGCAGCTCAAAGGGAAGCCCAAGAAGGAAACGTCCAAAGACAAGAAGGAGCGGAAGCAGGCCATGCAGGAGGCCCGGCAGCAGATCACCACAGTGGTGCTGCCCACACTGGCTGTGGTCGTGCTGCTCATCGTGGTATTTGTCTATGTGGCCACCCGTCCTGCCATTACCGAGTGAGCGCCCTGCCACTGTGGACTCCATGGGCAGCGGGGGGCGGGGGGAGGGGCGGGAAGCAAAGGAAAATGGCTTTCATACGCAGAGATGTTCAGGATGCTGAGCTCCAGGCAGGGGCGCTCTGTCTTCTCCGGTTTTTGACTTGATTAAAGTGTCTCCACTTTTCTTGGGAGGGAAGAGGGAACATTTTATTGGTGAATGTGCCATGCACCTATGGTCCACTTCATGTGCCTTTCAGACTTCAGAGTAGTGTGTGTGTGTGTGTGTGTGTCTGTGCCCGTGTCTGTGTCTCCTAAAATCAATATGTAGCTCCACCTGGTGAGAAGAGGCCTCTGGGTCATGAAGCGGCTGGAATCAGTACTTACCCATCCCCATTGTTTGGACCATTACACGTTTTGACATGTGTTCACAACTTCCAAAGGGACTAATTCCACTCTGTGCTTAATGTGATTTGAAATATGTTGACTCAAAGTGAAATATTTATTTTTTGAATAAAGGAGATAATAGCCTTATTATCTGGTGGTTGATCTGTTCTTTCCAGAAAGGCTGGCTGTATGTGGGTCCCTTTCCAGGGCATCGCCCCTCTTTTCCACATACTTTTCTGGCTCTCCCCAGGCCCGGCACTTGGAAGAGTATGATACACTTTGACTGGATCATTTTAAGATTGAGGGGAGAAGCTAGAGAAGGTTAGAAGAGGAGCCTTCACTGACTAGCTTTAGCAAAGTGAGATTTATGATTAGAGTAGGACCACAAATTGTATACCAGTTAGTCTTTCCTATACTCCACAGGATTTGTGAATTGAAACACACAGGAGTTCCGACAGTAAAGGTCAGGCTTGCTTTTGTCCTTCGTTGAAAATATGTGAACTGTTGGCATTCCAGATGAGATTTCAACACAAATTGCCTTGCTAAATGAGGCTGCCTCATTTTATTCTAGCCGTATGGTTCCCAGGGCCTGGTCTCTGATGGAGCAGCCTCTTTAGAAGTTGCGTTGGTGGTGACTGTAGTGAAAATGGCTCTTTACTTTGTCACTGCTCATCTGCACAGAAACTTGTGAGAATACTGTGACTGCAACTAGCTCATCGATGGCACAGACTGTTAATAAAGATGTGGACACTAGGAGTAAATCTCAGGAGAACAAAGGAAGATCTCCAGAGTATGTTGAGAGACCTCAGATTGAGCAGTCCTCAGTGACAGTGACCCTGTAAAGAAACTAAACTATGTATCAATTCAGGTGCCCTTAGCATAAAGTTGCTCTTAGGGGTTCTATCTCTTCCCCTGCACGTGTGTGTGTGTGTGTGTGTGCGCGCGCGCGCACGCGCGCGCACGCACATCAGTTCTGGGGCTTGAGTTCTGGGTCTGAGTGCTGTCTCTTAGCTTGCTCACTCTAGTTGGAGCTCTTCCACTTGAGTCACACAGCTCCACTTTCAACTTTTTGCTGATTAATTGAAGATAAGAATCTTATAGACTTTCCACCTGGACTGGCTTCAAACCAGAATTCTCAGATCTTGGCCTCCTGAGTAGCTTAGAGGCATGAGCCACTGGTACTGGGTTCTCCCTTCCCTTTACTTGGTTCTATCTTGAACTTCTGTGTTTGGTATTCTTGGAAAAGCTAAGAGCCACTGCTCTAAGAACCTGCATGTTGGAAGGAAGCTTCTGTAGCCACCCCTGTCCCAATCTGCAGCTGTGGGATACTGGATGTGCCCTCCAACAAGGGTGGAATGATGATAGAACAGGGAGAAAGGGCCCACCATCATAAGCATCTTTTGTAATTGCTTGTTCTGTGTTTAGGTCCTGGCCTATCACTCTGAATTGTGATTACCTAACCAACCCCGCCAAACATCAGTTTCTCTCCAAGTAGACACTGAAGTTTTCTAGCAAACCTGAGTTTGTGTGCAGATTTTGCTGCCAGAATGCAGAGCCCACTTTCTCTTGAGCTTGCTCATCACATGGCTGGGAGGCCTGTATTAAAATAGTGCATTTGTAATGCCCAATCTAGTGTCTGGGTTGATGGCTCCAAAAATGACCATGGTAGCTTGGCGTTTTGCACTTATTTCTCCCACACCTCTCCGAGGCAGGTGCTGTTGCACTCAGTTTTACAAAGAGGGAGCTAGTGCACGCTGGGAAATGTACCCATGTTACACAGCAAACCTAGGTTGGCTTGTTTCTTCAGCTTTGGTTGTGGGAGATTTCAAACATATACAAAAACAGTGTGCCTCATGTACTCATTGGCTAGTGTTAGCAAACACTCATGGCCACACTTCCTCCCCCGTCCCTCCCAGACACCCCATGTGTAAACACAAAGGATGATTTTGAGGTAACACAGGAGAAACCCACACAGACTTAGCTCTAAAATGTTCATTGTTAAATTCACTTGCTTTTCAATGAACGTGTCTAGTGCGTGTGAACAGGCTCTCTCTGGTAACAGTCATAGTAAACAACCTTACATGTCATCTTTAGAAAAATCTACCTTCCCTACTGGATATCTACTACAGAACACAATCTGGGCATTGCTTGGTAAAAGAGGAGTCCCTTGCCCAGGGCTCGTGGCCTCCTGCCTGGGATCCTAGCTACTTTAGGAAGTTGAGAATTATGATTCAAAGCCAGCTGAGGCAGAAAGTCCATGAGACTCTTTTATCTCCAATTAGCCACCAAAAAGCCAGAAGGGAACTCTTCTTCTTTGCACATGATATGATCCTATATTTAAAGAATCCCATAGACTCCACTCCCAAGTTACTCGACCTGATCTAAAACTTTGGCAAAATAGCAGGGTATAAAGTTAACCTCAAAAATCAATGGCTTTTCTGTATGCCAACAACGAGAAGAGCGAAGCTAGGGCTGGGAAGATGGCTCAGTGGTAGAGCACTTGCCTTGCATGCTCGAGGCCCTGGGTTCGATTCCTCAGCACCACATAAGAAAAAAGCCAGAAGTGGCGCTGTGGCTCAAGTGGTAGAGCGCTAGCCTTGAGCTGAAGAGCTGAGGGACAGCGCCCAGGCCCAGAATTCAGGCCCATGACCAGACCCCCCCCCCAAAAAAAAAGAGCGAAGCTGAAAGAGGCAACTCCTTTTGTAATAGCCCCTCCCCCCAAAAAATATGTAGGAATTAACCAAAGAAGTGAAGGACCTCTATGAGCAAACTTTAAAAACCTGAAAAAGGAAATAAAAGCAGAACTAAGTGGAAAAACCTCCCATGCGCCTGGATTGGGAGGGTTAACCTGAAAATGGCAATACTCCCAAAGGCTATCTACAAATTCAATGCAAAACCCATCAATAGCCTAACTTCATTCTTTAATGAAATGTGGGAGCAATCCAAAAATTCACATGGAACAAAAAAGACCCTGAATAGCAAAAACAATCCTTAGCAGAAAGAACAGGAGGAATATCAATACTAAACTTCAAACTCTACTACAAAGCTGTAGTAATAAAAACTGGCACAAGAACAGGTCTGAGGACCAATGGAATAGAACTGAAGACCCAGAAATGAACCCACAGACCTATGGCCACCTAATCTTCGATAAGGGAGCCAAAAAAGAAAGCTTCTTCATAAATGATGCTGGCAAAATTGGTTAAAACTAAAATTGTAGAAAACTAAAGTTAAATCCTTATATTTCACCCTGTACTAGAATCAATTCCTAATGGATCAAAAACCTTGAGGTAAATGCAGATACCCTGAAAATATTACAGGAAGGAGTAGGAGAAACTAGGGTACCTTGGCACAGGCCAAAATTTTCTTAATAAAGATCCAGAAACACACCAAATCTAAGAAAGGTTGGACAAATGGGATTGCATTAAACTGCAGAACTTCTGCATGGCAAAGGACATAGCTAGTAAGATCAATAGAAAGCCCACAGATTGGAGAAGATCTTCACTAGTTATACAACAGAAAAGGGCCTCATATCTAAAATATACTTAGAACTCAAAAAATTAAATCTCCCAACAACAAATCCGCAAAGAAACAACTGCCCCATTAATAAATGGGCTAAATACTTAAAGAGAAACTTCTCTGAAGAGGCAATAGACATGAAGAAATGCTCAACCTCCCTGGCCATAAAAGAAATGCAAATGAAAACAACATTGAGATACCACCTCACCCCAGTTAGAATGGCTATAATCAAGAACTCTAATAACAGATGCTGGAGGGGATGTGGCCAAAAAGGAACACTAGTACACTGTTGGTGGGAGTGTAAACTTGTTCAACCATTCTGGAAAGCAATATGAAAGTTCCTCAAAAGACTCACATAGAGCCCCCCTATGACCCAGCAATCTCACTCCTTGGCATTTACCCAAATGACCACAAATAAGACCATACTAAAGCTATCAGCCTAACTTTTTTTTTTTTTTTTTTTTGTCGTGGGGCTTGAATTCTGGGCCTGAGCCCTGTCCTTCAGCTCTTCAGCTCACGGGCGAGCACTCTACCACTTGAGCCACAGTGCCACATTTGGTTTTTTAGTGGTTTATTGGAGATAGGAGTTTCACAGACTTTCCTGCCCGGACTGGCTTTGAACCGTGATCCTCAGATCTCAGCCTCCTGAATGCTAGTATTACAGGTGTGAGCCACTGGTGCCCGGCCAGCACAACCATGTTTATTGCAGCATTATTTACCATAGTTAGGATTTGGAACCAACTCAAATGCCCCTCAGTAGATGAATGGATCAAGAAAATGTGGTACATATATATAATGGAATTCCATGCTTCCATCAGAAAGAATGACACAGACCCATTTGTAAGGAAATGGAAAGACTTGGGAAAAAATCATATTAAGTGAAGTAAGCCAGACCCAAAGAAACATAGGTCCCATTGTTTCCTTATTTGTAATAATTAGTATACATTAGGATAATCTTAGCAGCTGAGCAGAATAGCTCAATAACTATGTATATATGATCATATAAGATGATGGTAAGCAAAGTGAACTCCAAGACACAAGAGGTTTTTCTTTGTTATTGTTATTCTTAATGTACTATATACTATGTGATTCTTTTTGCATTTGTGTTTCCTCCCGCCCCGGACCCATGATTTATCAATTTTCACTGTATTAGATTTTGGTAGCCTGGGTATATGTTTATCTGAACTAGGGAAGTGAGGGGAACAACAAGATGGTGAGACAGGGGGAACCTATGAAACAGCAATATTCACAAGACAATACGTTGGAAATGATCTGTACAACTGGTGGGAAGAAGAAAAGGGGGAGAAAAATGAGAGGGTGTAACAAGTTGACATATGTAACTGTAACCCCTCTGTACCTCACCTTGACAATGAATTTTTTTAAAGAAGCCAGAAGTGGGAGAATGGCTCAAGTGATCAAGTGCCAGCCTTGAGCAAAAAAGCAAACAAAAGCAAGAGGTCTTGAGTTCAAGCTTTAGTATTAGCATGGATGCACGCACGTGCGCTCACACTCACGCTCACACACACACACACACACACACACACACACACACACACACACACACACACACACACACACACACACAGGGGAGCCTTTCAAAATATTTTGTGTTTCTTCAGAGGTTTTGAGTGTAATGTAAGAGGAACATGAGATTTTGGAAGTGAAGACATTTATGACTCCAACCAGTGCTCTTGGCTCCTAACCTGAGCTCACAAGTGTCCTACATAGATCAAGTGGCTGATTTTTATTTTTTGTCTACACTTGAGCATCTAGAGGGCTTGACAAGCATAAATTGAGATATAAAGAAGACATTTCATCCTGCCTCGTACATTATAGATGCCCAATAAATGGCCGTCCCCCCTTGTCAAGATGTTCAAAGCTTTACAGTTCATAAACAGAAGCCTCTTTCCAAGGCTTCTCATAGCAGCTTACAACAGTAAAACCATGTAGTAATCTATCTCTTAGGTGCCTCTGAGTGTTATTTTCATTACTATATTCCTCTTTCTTGTTCTTTGGAGGCCTAGTGGATTTGAACTTGATTTTCACAAAGCAATTACTAGACAGGCTGGCTGAAAATAGGCTATCAAAGTTAATACAACTTTGATGTGAGCTACCTCCTGGTGGGAGCAAGATGCTCATTTACACAGACTTACTGGGTGGAATTGTAACTATTCTCAGGGTAAATAGCACTGTCATGTGGGAGTGTTTGGTAGTGATTTGAGACACCAGCTTCCAAATTATTCCCAGTTATTCAATAACTTCTATGTAAAGCGGGATGTTACTAGGATTATTTTTTTTAATAGAAAGTCATATGTGGTTTCTGCAGTGGGACCTAGGACTCATTTTCAGGGACTTCATTACTGAGCTTCACATTTCTTGAAGAGCATATTCATGTTAGAATTGTTGGCACTGGCTTAAAGATGTCATTTGACTTTTTCTTTCTTTCTTTTTCTTTCTGTCTTCTTTCTCTTCCTTCTTTCCTTCCTTCCTTCCTTCCTTCCTTCCTTCCTTCCTTCCTTCCTTCCCTCCCTCCCTCCCTCCCTCCCTCCCTCCCTCCCTCCCTCCCTTCTTTCTTTCTTTTCTTTCTTTCTTTCTTTCTTTCTTTCTTTCTTTCTTTCTTTCTTTCTTTCTTTCTTTCTTTCTTTCTTTCTTTCTTTCTTTCTTTCTTTCTTTCTTTCTTTCTTTCTTTCTTTCTTTCTTTCTTTCTTTCTTTCTTTCTTTCTTTCTTTCTTTCTTTCTTTCTTCATTCTCTTTTCCTTCCATCCTTCTTTCCTTCCTTTCTGTGCCAGTACCGGGGGTTGAACTAGGAACTTGTCTTGATGTCTTTTGCTCTACCACTTGAGTCACACTTCTACTTCTGGTGTTTTGCTAGTTAATGGAGAGAAGAGTCTCATGAACCTTTCTGCCCAGGATGGCTTTGAACTATGATCCTTAGATCTCAGCCTTATTAGTAGCTAGCATCACAGGCATGTGGCCATTGGCAATTGGTTAATGTAGCTTTTCATTTCTAAATGATGTGTGTACATTTGCCTATTTTCTAGCCAAGCAAAACTTTGGTGATCCATAAGTGTAGTGATTGGGAGTATGAAACAGTGTGAAGAATTCAGATTTACTAAGCCTCTCTGTGTGAGATTAGCCAGGCTCTGCTAATGTATATTGGACATCAATTCTTATAAGAGCTCTGGCATCCCAGTGCATTTGTGAACACAGGTAACCATGAATGAATGCCTGGTTAGAACCCAGAGGATAGAAGGAACTGCATATCTGTGTGATCTGCCCCATGATCTGCAAGACAACTTGCTGTGGGTCCCACTGCGGGTCTGAACCTGAGAAGGCAAAGTTCAGCTTGAGTAGAGCCTCTGCCTAATCCCTTCCTGATAAGTCCAAAACCAGAGAGGCATGCAACCATCGTTCCTTCATGCATCCTTCATGGAAGGAACAGGAAGGAAACCTGCCCTGCCGCCAGGCTGGCCTGTGACTTGCAGGTGTTAATACTTGCTTTGGGCTGTTGAGACAAATGATTTGTTTTTTTTCTCTCTTCTCTTAAAGGATTCCATACATTTTCTACTTGCTGGAAGGGGAAATAAGGAAGTCCTTTGAAATTACAGCTTTTAGATTTCTTTGGAGAGGTCTTGTGTGCATGCATGCTTGTAGCAGTGCCCTGAAAATGTTTTATGTTTTCATGTCCTATGTATCCTATGTTTGCCTTCCTGTATCTTTCCAGGAACCATGTTTAATTCTGTGTTCTCAGCAATATTTGCCACAAACTATTGTTTAAACATTAGAATAAGGTATAAAACCTTCAGATCAAGGAATTTTATGAACAACTTCTAAATCCTTCTGAATATCTCCACTAGAGTTGGGGGAAGGACTGGTAAGTCTTTCCTGTTGGAGCACTTGTGAGTACTTGGTTGGCCTCAGACCCTCTGTCAGGCCCTTTTATTTTTTACGGGTCTTTGTGTACAAAGACCACAGCAAATGTCTCTGGTTTTGCTGAAATTTTTTTTTGTGTGTGTGTGGGGTGGGGTAGGCCGGGATCTATGAGCTATCTGTATTTACATGTCCATGACTTTCTTGAGATCAGGGAAATTTTCTCCTGTCATTTGAATTCATGTTCTATGCCTCTAACTTTTGTTTCTTCCCTTTTCAGATATACTGATGAGATGGATGTTTGATCTTTTAATGGTGTTCCAAAGGTCTTGTATTTTTTTAAATTCCTTTTAACAAACTTCTGAGTTTGTTTTTTTAATTTAATTTAATTGTACATGTGATGTTAGAGGGGTTACAGTTACATAAGTAAGGTAATGAGTACATTTCTTGTTTTCTCCCATTTTCTCTCACCCCCCGGACTCCCTTCACCCCCAAGCTGTATAGTTCATTTCCAACATAGTGTCTTGTGAGTATCACTGTGGCATTGGTTCACCCTTTGTCCTTTGTCTCACCATTTTGTTATTCCCCTTCCTTTCCCCCAATGAGATAAATGTACATACAAAACACAGGGTACCAAAATTAAAAACAATGACAACAGGAAAAAAGAGAGAAAAAGAAATAACTTCACATAGTACACTAACTAAAAAGCAAAAACAAAACAAGGAAACAAAAAAAAGAAACCCTCTTGTTTCCATATCTTAGAGTTCATTTTTGGAATGTAAACTGGTTCAACCTCTCTGGAAAGCAATCTGGAGGCTCCTCAAAAGACTAAACATAGAACCCTGCTATGGTCCTGTAATCCTACTCCTGGGCATTTACCCAAACAACCACAAACAAGGCCATACCAGCACAATTATATTCATTGAAGCATTATTTACTATAGCTAAAATATGAAAACAACCCAGATACCCCTTAGTAGGTGAATAGATCAAGAAAATGTGGTATATATACACAACAAAATTCTATGCTTCCATCAGAAAAAATGACATCACC
This sequence comes from Dipodomys merriami, assembly GCF_024711535.1. Taxonomy (NCBI): domain Eukaryota; kingdom Metazoa; phylum Chordata; class Mammalia; order Rodentia; family Heteromyidae; genus Dipodomys; species Dipodomys merriami. The sequence continues at coordinate 9,239,723 of NW_027205381.1, forward strand.
CTATTTGTAAGGAAATGGAAAGACTTGGAAAAAATCATATTAAGTGAAGTAAGCCAGGCCCAAGGAAACATAGGCTCCATGTTTTCCTTCATTTGTAATAATTAGTATATGTCTAAGACTGTCCTAGGAGAGGATAGCAATAGCTCAATAATTATATACATATGACCATATAAAATGATGCTAATGGAAATGGCTTTGCTGAATTTCAGTTGGGTTGCCTGTATTATCTCCCTGCATGCCTGCCAGTTCTCTGGAAAGGAGCCAGTCTTTTGAAAAAGCTTTTAATCCCTTGAGCTGTTAAGTAACAAGGACTATAAGGCTGAGGGAATGTTTGAATACTCAGTAATGTTAAGGCTAAGCCTCTCCTTTCCTGAACATTTACTTCCCACTGCTTTCATAAAAGTTGTCTGTCTTTCTTTGAACTCTCCCAGGAAAGAAACTTTTCTCCAGTGTTTGCATATTCCTTTTCCAATGCAAACGAAGTATGAGCTCAGAGCTTTCAGGAAGTATATGAAGTCTCAAGGTACCAAGTACTTTAGAATGGAATAAGTGAACTCCTTTTGCAAACTTCTTTACCTTGAACTATCTCTGCTAAATTGCTAAATAGCTAAATTGCTAGTCTTGTAAGTCCCACTCATCTAATCCCATTTTCCTGGACTCTACAGGCTTCACACAGTCCTGTCAGATGATATGACATATTTAAGGTAAAAGTACACAAATAATCACAGATAAAATAGAAGACATGACAAATAAGAGGAAAATCATGGCAATAGTTTCAGCATTAGCAAAACAAACTGTGTCTGAAAGGCAAAGGATGGCATATGTTCATAATGTAATTTTAAGGAGATTCATGTTGGGTGCTGGTGGCTCACACTTGTAACCCCAGCTTGTCAGGAGGCTGAAATCTTAGGATCATGGCTCGAAGCCAGCCTGGGCAGGAAAGTCGATGAAACTCTTATCTCAAATTAACCACCAAAAAGCTATAAGTAGAGCTGTAACTCAAATGGTAGAGCACTAGCCTTGTACCAGTACAAAAGAAAAAAAGACTATATATCTAGGATATATAGATGGTTATACTGCTTCATGCTATATAAATCAAGTGACTATTGATAGAATTGTGGGAAGAAACATGTTAAATTCTTTGGAGTATTTAAGATGTGTCCTTCATAGGTTGGTACCTCAAGTAGCTGAAAGGAGCCTCAGTGCAGATTTAAAGAATAAAATTAGTAACTTTGATCTGGTGGGTAAATATATATTTATTCATTCAACAGAGAATGTGCATTTTCTAAGAGCACACCTGGAACATTATTTTAAATGTCTGTTTTCTAATTTGGAAGATAGAAATCCACAGATTCAAGATGTCCCACAAACTCTGGGCAGGTAAAATAATATTTAATTTAACCACACTCAAGTCAAATTGCTAAAAATCTAAAAGAAATTATAGTGAGTGCAAAATCACTCATCATACAAGAGTAAGATCTGTCATGTTCTCAGAAGGAAGGAGTCCAGCCCAAGAGTTCTTGTGTATTTTTCCTTGGCATATTGTTTATTTCATAATTGTTTATAGTGCAATAGCTGTGCCAGAGGGATACAACAATAAGCAAATTGACAAAACAGCCCTGTTTTGTGTATTGTACATTCCAGCAAGGGAAATGAATATATATGAGCATAATACATAAACATTCTTGAACATAAATCAGTCAGGGACTCTATTTCTTAAGAGTATTTTATGAAGGAACCATAAGGATATAAATTTCCAAATAAGAAATAAATGTAGAAAACGCAGCAGAAGAATTGTCTACAGGCTTTAGAATTAACTATTTTATAGTCACATTTCTGAAATTACGTTTTAGAAATGCAGTTAAAAGTTGGATGTGAAAGAAGGGGAGCGATAGCATAATGTGTTCTGATTTCTTTCTGTTTATTTATTTGCCTTTTGCAGTACTGGCATTTGAACAGCATCATGCTGGTTAACTATCATTTGAGCTATGTCTTCAACCAAGCTTTTTGCTGCTTATTTTGGAGATGGAGTCTAACAAACTTGTACCTGGGTCAGCTTTGTCACGATCCTCCAGAACTCAGCCTTCTGAGTTGTTTTGCTAGGATTTGAGTTTATGTAAAGTTTATATGTAAGTAAAGGGTAACTGCTGAAAAATAAATAAAATATAATATAACCACCTAATTTGTTGGGGGAGAGGTCTGAAGAAATGAAAGCATATGATTAGCTATTATTTATATATGGTAGTAATAAAAGCTACAAAAATGAGAAATTACTAAAGTATTTGAGGAAAACAAAAACACTGCAGGATTAACCCAGGCAATGATTTAAAAAGTATAAACCTAAAAAAAGCAAAAAATATAAACCTAAAAGCAAAGTTTGAAAGGTAAGGAAGGCTACCAATGTCGTTTTATGAAACCGGTATTATCCTAACACTAAAACTAGATAAGGACACTATACAAAAGAGGAAACTGTAGATTACTTTTATTAGTGATCATAGATGCAAGAATTCTCACTAAAGTCCTTGCAAACCAAATTCAATAACACATTAAAAAGATCATACACTGCTGGGCACAGTAGGTCACATTTGTAATTACTGCTCAGAAGGCTGAGATTTCAGGATCTCAGTTTGAAGCCAGACTGAAATCTATGAGATTTCTGTGAAATCTGTGCAGACAAATCTGTGAGATTCTTCTTTCCAGTTAACTAGAAAAAGGACAAAAGTGGACACTTGGCTCAGGTGGTAGAGTATCAGCCATGAGTAAAAATGTTGAGTGGGAGTATTACTCAAAATAATGACATGCATAGTACTGACATGTACACACACACATACTGAGATCAACTTGGTTTCATTCTAGGGATGCAAGGATCATTAAAAACAATAGATATAATGTAGTACATAAACAGAATAAGGGAGGAGAATCACATGTGAACAGACACAGAAAAAGCCTTCGACAAAGTTCAATATCTCTTCACTATAAAAGCCTGAAGAAACTAGGAATAGAAAGAACATACGTTATTGTAAGAAACGCTATATGCACATCTATAGCTACTATTACACTAAATGGGGGAAAACTTAAAGCATTTCCTCGGAATGCAGGAACAAGACAAAAACTGTCTGCTCTGTTCACTTTTATTCCATATAGTGCTTCAAATCTCAGCCAGAGCAATAAGGTGAGAAAAAAAAGAAGAATACAAGTAGGAAAGGAAGACATCCAATTATCCTTATTGCAGATATGATTCCATACCTAAAAATTCCTAAAGACTCAAAAAAAGCCCCTTACAACTAATACTTTCAACAAAGTAGCAAGATACAAAATCAATATTAAAAAATTTCCCATATGTCCAATAATGACCAGGCTGAGAAAAAAACAAGAAAACAATTCCATTCACAATAGTCCTTTAAAAAAAGTAAAAATAAACAACTAAAGAGGTAAAAAATCTATACAATGAAAACCATAATGCTATAAAGAAAGAAAATTAAGAAGACACTAGAATATGTAAAGAATTTTCAGTTCATGGATTGAAAGAAATACTCTGAAATATTAAGAATTATGAAAATGGCTACACTACAAAAAGTAACCTATAAATTCAATGTAATACCCATCAAAATTCCAATGCCACTGTTAAGACAAATAAAAAAATCCATCCATTCCACTCATGTGGAAACACAAAAGATGAATAGCCAGATCAAAAAAAATTTTTTGTTTGCCTGTCCTGGGGCTTGAACTCAGGGCCTGATGCTGTCTCTGAGCTTGCCCTTGCTCAATGTTAGTGCACTGCCACTTGGGCCACAGTTCTACTTCTGGCTTTTTTTTTGTTGGGGGAGGGGTGGTCAGTTGTGGGGCCTAAACTCTGGGCCTGGGCACTGTCCCTCAGCTCCTCAGCTCAAGGCTAGTGCTCTATCACTTGAGCCACAGCTCCACTTCCAGCTTTTTCTGCTTATGTGGTATGGAGGAATCAAACCCGGGGCCTCATGCATGCAAGGCAAGCACTATACCAGTGAGCCACCTTCCCAGCCCTGGCTTTTTTTGTAGTTTATTGGAGATAAGAGTCTTAAGGACTTTCCTCACTAGTCTGCCTTCCAAGTTCAATCCTCAGAGTTCAGTCTCCTGAGTAGCTAGGACTCTAGACATGAACCACTGGTGCCTAAACCAATTTTGAGTCAAATACTGTACTTTATAATACTGTACAATAATAACAAAACATCATGATACTAGCATACAATAGATGTGAAAAGCAATAAATAAGCCCACAAAGCTATATCCATCTGATTTTTGACAAAGATACCAAAAACATATGTTAGAAAAAAGACAACCCCTTTAAGATAAAATATTAGGAAAACAGAATATTCCCATGTTGAAATCTGAAACTATATCCTGTCTCTCATCTAGTACAATAATCTATTCAGAATGATAAAAGACTTTAATACAAGACCTGAAACTTTGCAACTGCTGCAGTGAGACTGCTGGGAAATGTAGGCACAGGCAATGGCTTTCTGAATAGGATTCCAATGACGCAGTAAGAAAGAAAATGAACTGCTAAATGGAATTGCATCAAATGAAAATGCTTCTTCATATTGAAGGAAAAAATTACCAGAATGAACAGACAGCCTACAGAAAGGGATAGAATTGGCCATCTATTAATATCCAGAATATATAAAAAGCATCTAAAGAATGAATACTAAATGGGTAAATAAACTGAACAAACATTTCTTGAAGGAAGAAAGACAGATGACAAATATATATATAAAGAAATGTTGAGGGGCTGGGAAGGTGGCTCAGTGGTAGAGCATTTGCCTTGCATGCATGAGGCCCTGGGTTCGATTCCTCAGCATCACATAAGCCGGAAATGATGCTATGGCTCAAGTGGTAGCGCACTAGCCTTGAGCTGAAGAGCTGAGGGACAGCACCCAGGCCCAGAGTTCAGGCCCCATGACCGCCCCCCCCCCCAACACACACAAAAGAAATGTTGAATTACAGGATGGAAGAGGAAAAACCCTAGGTCTCCTTGGCATAGGCCGAATTTTTCTTAATAGAGACCTGGAAACACAACAAATCAAAGACAGGTTGAACAAATGGGATTGCATGAAGCTGCAGAGCTTCTGCATGGCAAAGGACATAGCTAGCAAGATCAATAGAAAGCCTATGGATTGTGAGAAGATCTTCACTAGCCATACAACGGACAAGGGTCTCATATCTAAACTATACCTGGAACTCAAAAAAGTAAACCCCCCAACAACAAATCTTCAAAGAAACAACTGCCCAATAAATAAATGGGCTAAAGACTTAATGAGAAACTTCTCTGAAGAGGAAAGAAGATGGCCAACAGACATATGCAGAAATGCTCAACCTCCCTAGCCATAAAAGAAATGCAAATCAAAACAACTTTGAGATACCACCTCACCCCAGTCAGAATGGCTATAATCAAGAACTCTAATAACAACAGATGTTGGAGGGGATGTGGACAGAAGGGAACCTTACTACATCGTTGGTGGGAGTGTAAACTTGTTCAACCACTTTGGAAAGCAGTATGGAGGTTCTCAAAAGACTCCACATAGAGCTCCCCTATGATCCAGCAATCCCACGTTTGGGCATTTACCCAAATGATCACAAACAAGACCATTCTAAAGCTACCAGCACGACTATGTTTAATGCAGCATTATTTACCATAGCTAAAATATGGAACCAACCCAGATGCCCCTCAGTAGATGAATAGATCAAGAAAATATGGTATATATACACAATGAAATTCTATGCTTCTATCAGAAAGAATGACATTGCCCCATTTGTTAGAAATGGAAAGACGTGGAAAAAATTATATTAAGTGAAGTATGCCAGGCCCAAAGAAACACAGGTCCCATGGTTTCCCTTATTTGTAATAACCAGTATATGTCTTGAGACAAGCAGAAAAGGTCAGATAAGTTGACATTAAGCAAAATGAACCCCAAGATAAGGACTCAAAATTTTTTTTCTTTCTCGCTATTGTTTCTAACATATTTATAAGATATTTCTTTGTTGCTTTGTATGTCCCTCCCCCACGGTATAACCCCTGCTTTCACTGTATTTGATGTTGGTGTAATTGGAGGGGAAGGGAAAAAACCAATTGTTTAAATAGGGATACAGGTGGACCCATTGCAACAATGAGATGTACAAGATATTACGTCGAAAATGAACTTTACAACTTTGGCACCAGGGAGGGGGGGAGGCGGAGGCCAGGATTTGGGGGGGATGGTAAGAGATGGTAAGGGAAAACAAAGGAGGAGGCAAAAATGCTTGATAAGAAATACACTCATTACCTTGCCCGTGTAATTGTAACCCCTCTGTATGGTATTTTCACAATAAAAAATAATAATAAGAAGAAGAAAAGCAGGTGAGAGTACCCCTCAGACAGTAAGTGAATATAATACTGAGAGCCTGAGGCAAAGTATGGTCTTACTTACTCCTGAAAGTCAAGTAAAGGAAAGCTTGGAAATGAGGAAAATTTTAAAAACATTTCTTTTTTAGTTAGCATACCTTAGTAATATGAAGGACTTTCATTGTGACAATTTTACAGTGTATTTTGAATAAATAAATAAATAAACAAATAATACATTAAAAAAAGAAATGTTGAGCGCAACTATGTTTATCGCAGCATTATGTATCTTAGCTAAGATTTGGGCCCAGCCCAGATGTACATGCCCCTCAGTAGATGAATGGATCAAGAAAGTGTGGTATATATACATATATGTATATATGTATATATATACATATATGTATATATATGTATACATACACAATGGAATTCTACATCCATCAGGAAGAATAACATTGCCACATTCATAAGGAAATGGAAAGACGGAAAAAATCATATTAAATGAAGTAAACCAGACCCAAAGAAACATAGGTCCTATGGTTTCCCTCATTCGTAATAATTAGTATATATCTATGAGAATCCTAGCAGGTGAGCAGAATAGCTCAATACATATTTTCATATGACCATATAAGATGATGCTAATGAAATGAACTCCAAGACATGGACACAAGAGGTTTTCCTTTGTTGTTTTTAATGTATGTGATTTCTTTTTTCTTTTGTGTTTTCCCTGCCTATGGCTTATCCCTTGTTGTCACTGTATTAGATTTTGGTACTCTGGGTATTGTATATATGTTTATCTGAATTAGGGAAGGGTAGAGGAACAACAAGATGGTGAGACAAAGGACAAAGAGGGAACCAATGCAACAGTGATACTTACAAGACAATGTATTGGCAATGATCTGTACAGCTTGGCGGGGGTGGGAGGGGTGAAGAGGGAGAAAAATGAGGGAGGGGTTAACAAGTTCAACAAGAAATATAGAAATATATTCATTATCTTACATATATAAGCCCTCTGTACATCACCTTGACAATAAAATTAAAAATAAATAAAAAGAGAAACATTGAATATCTTTAAGCCAAAAAGGAAATGAAAATCAAAAGGACAGTGAGGCTCTATCTTATCCTAGTTAGAATGGCAATCATGCTGTCAAGGATGTGGAGAGAAAAATCACCTTTATACACTAAAAAGTTTGTGAGAATGTAAATTAGTGCAACCACTATGGAAAGAGGATGGAAGTTTCTAAAAATCACTCAAAGTAGAATTGCCATATGATACAGCTACACCATTCCTGGGTATTCATTGAAGGAATGTAAGTTCGAGATAACTACTGTTCACAATAGCCAAATTACAAAATATGTATGGGGGGCTAGGAAGGTGGCTCAGTGGTAGAGCGCTTGCCTTGCTTGCATGAGACCCTGGGCTCAATTCCTCAGCACCACATAAGCAAAAAGAAAAAAACGGCAAGTGGCGCTGTGGCTCAAGTGGTAGAGCGCTAGTCTTGAGCTGAAGAGCTGAGGGCCAGCACCCAGGCCCAGAGTTCAGGCCCCACAACCGAACCATCCCCCCCAAAGAAAACCAAAAAACAAAATATGTATGGAACATAACTTATGAGTAAGAAAACTAATAAACTGATCAGAAAGTAGACAAGTGGACTCAACAGTTTTCCAAAGAAACATATACATGGCCAACAAGTTATATTTTAAAATGTTCAAATAAAATGTGAAATATTATTCAATCACAAAGAATAAAATTGGTTTTTTGTAGTAAAATGGGTAGAACTAAAAAGTATCATGTTAAGTAAAATAGGCCATTGAAAAAGAAAAAAATATTACATGTTAGCTCTCATATGTGGAATTTAGACCATAAAAAGTGGAAGGCAGGCTAGGTACAGTGTCTCACTAAATAGCTAAGGCTTTAGCTATTTAGGAGTCTGATATCTGAGGATCATTGTTTGAAGCCAGCCTGGGTAGGAAAGTCAATAAGACTTATCTCTAACCAGCAAAAAGCAAAAAAGCCAGAAGTGGAACTGTGTCTCAAACCTTCAGTGAAAGATCCTGGGTTCAAGTCTCAGAACCAAAAAAATAAAATAAAATAAAAATAAGAATGAGTGAAAATGGGACTCTTTTAAGAGGTGAAATTAATGGGAGGAGTAAGTACAAAATGAGGGAAAGGTGAACATTATTGAAGTACTTTATGTATAAAGATAGGATAATGAGCTGTACTGAGTGTCTTAAGGGAAGGGGAACAAAGAAGAGCCATGGGCTGAATTAGATCAAAGTACATTGTATGTATGTATGGTAATCATCCCAAACTGCTTTACAATTAATATGCACTACTGTTTTTTTTTTTGATTGTGGGGCCCTGAGCTGTTTCACTCAAGCCTAGCATTCTACCATTTTGAACCACAGCTCCACTTCTGGTTTTCTTGTGGTTAATTGGAGATAAGAGTTTCATGGACTTTCTTGTCCAGGCTTGGCTTTGAACAGCAATCCTCAGATCTCAGCCTCTTGAGTAGCTAGGATTATGTGTGAGTCACCAGTGCATGGATTGCACTAACATTTTTTAAAAAAGAAGCTGGTATGCATGTTCTGTGGAATATTATTCTGCCATAAAACGTTGGAATCATGTTTGATTTGCAGAAAATGCATCATGTTAAGAAAAATAAACCAGATTCAGAAAGACAAGTATAAGATTTTTCCCCTCATATGTGAATCTATATTTAAAGAAAAATAATGGAAAGGTAATTGGGAAACTATGTGGCACAGAAGCAGTAGAAGGTAGCAGGGAGGAAAGTGGAGGGGGAAGAATATATGGTCAAAGTACGTTGCCTGCATGAAAAAGTCATAATAACCCTGCCCAAATTCAAATCAGTCAAATAAGATTACATCAAACTGAAAAGCTTCTGAATAGCCAAGAAAGTAATCAACATAGTAAAGAGGAAACCAACAAAATAGGAGAAAATATTTTCAAATTATATATTTGACTAGAGGTTGATATCTATAATATGTTATGGAACACAACTCACTAGCAAGAAAACTAGTAACTTGATCAGAGAGTAGACAAGTGGCATCGACAGACAGTTCTCCAAAGAAGCATACACATGGCCAGTAAATATTATTTTGAAGTGATCAAATATCAAGCCAGGTGCTGTGGCTCATACCTGTAATCTTAGATACTCTAGAGGCTGAGATCTGAAGGTTGTGGCTTGAAGCTAGCCCAGAAAGGAAAATCTGTGAGACTCATCTACAATTAACCAGCAAGAAGCCAGAAGTAGAGGTATGGCTCAAATGGTAGACTACCAACATTGAGCAAAATAGCTAATGGTCAATGTCCAGGCCCTGAGTTCAGTATCATCATAGGTATACACCTGTGATCTCACAGATGATAAGAAGCCTAAAAGTAAGCAGGCTGTGTAATGGGCTCTTGAACAGGCAGGAAGCAAGACCCTATCAAAATAATAACCAGTGAAAAACAAGGGTAGAAGTGTGGTTTAGTGGTATTGTACAGTCCAGCAAACATGATGCTCTACTTTCAAAACTCTAGTATCACCAAACAAAACAAGACAAAACAAAACAAACATCAACCACAGGGATACTCTGGAAAATTTGACACCAGAAATTATTTTTGGAAGAGGACTTTGGTTGCCCAGAAAACAAGAGCAAGAATTGATACACAGGAGTGTACCAAATTAAAAAGCTTCTGCACAGCAAAAGAAATAATTACCAGAACAAAGAGATAAACTTTGACAGCCATTGAATGGATTAAAGATGAATATCCACAATATGCAAAGAGTTCAAAAACACTAAGAAAACAAATAATCCAATTAATAAATGAGCAAACGAATTGGGCAGTTCTCAGAAGAAAGAAATGCAAGAAATGTTTCGATTTCCTACTATTCAATTTTGATGTTAAGTGTTCGAAGGGTTTCCATCATGGTGGTCACATGAGCATATACTATATTTCAACCATGTATACTCTTCTATGATACACACACACACACACACACACACACACACACACACACACACATATGTTTTAAGTCTAAGACCCACACATGAAGAGAGCATATGTTTTTTTGCCCTTCTGAACCTTCCTTACTTCACTTACTATGATAGTTTCCAGTCCATCCAGTTCCCTGCAAATGGCAACTATGCAAACTTATCTATATATGAAGATAGCATAAGGGAAATCCCTGAAAGCCATTGAACCATGGAGATCGGAGAGCCAGGAAAGGGAGAAGAATAGATGAGGATAACCTGACTCACTTTCATATTTTGCACATGTGAATTATCATAGTGAAACAGCTTTGCACAACTGAAATACACTCAGAAAAAACCCGAGTCATAGGGAAATAAAATAGGCTTGGCTGGGGACTGATATGTGGGAGGTGAGAAGACCAATGGAGAGGGTGAACATGGTAAAAGTGCTTTATATGCATATGAACACAGAAAAATAATACCTGCTGAAATTGTTTTAAGAAGAGAAGGAGGAAGAATGAGGGAGAAAGATGGTAGGGGTACATTTGATGGGTTTGTTTGTGTGTAGAAAGAAATGACTAAACAATTTTCTTGTACAACTAATATATGCTAATAAAAGATCTTTAAAAATATGCAACACTTTGGTATAAAATAGTCTTTTGTGTATATGCTGGCACTGGGGCTTGAACTCAGGGCCTGGGCACTGTCCTTTAGCTTTTTTGGCTCAAGGCTAGCTTTCTACTACTTGAGCCACATCTCCACTGTTGGCTTTTTTTGCTAATTAATTGGAGATAAGAGTCTCATAACTTTTCTACCTGGGCTATCTTTGAACTGTGATCCTTAGATCTCAAGCCTCTTCAAGTAGCTGGAATTACAGGTATAAGCCACTGGTACCCAGCTTTTAAATAGGGTTTTGTCAGGCAATTTTGCTTAACTGTAGGCTAATTTCAGTGTTAGGAGAACATTTTCGACGAGGTCAATCTATGATGCAGTACATGCATTCTAACCTAGGATATTTCCAATTTACAATGAATTAGGAAGTACATTGTAAATTGAAGAGTATCTATATATTAATACTTACAGAATCCTCACATTTCTCCGTCTTTCTCAAAGTAGCTCTTAACTGTTCTGTTTCCTTGTCTGTACAATATTTACACAAGTCTTGTCTGCATTCACTAAAAAGTCATGCTGATAATTCTGATAGGAATTACATTAAGCTTCTATCTCAACTTTGAGCAATTGAGATTTTTTACTATGCTAAATCTTACAATCCATTGTATGTCTGGCTGTTACTTCTTTCCAGTGTTTAATAGTTTTCATACACAACATTCACAAGTTCATTAGATTTGCTCCTGGGTATTTGAGAGCCTTTAAATCCATTGTACTTTGACTTCGTACCATAACTTCATCGCTGTTGAATAAGAATATATTGATTTTGATATGATTATCCTGTATCCTGTGGGAGGGCTGAGCTTACCTTCTAGTTCTAGGATTCTTCTTTAGAGATTTCTTGGACTTTCTATTGAAAACTCATGATCTGAAAATAGAAAAATTTTTTATTTCTTCCTTTCTGATGTAGGCATCATTTATTTCTTTTTCTTCCCACTGACTGCTATGTTGAATCAAGAGTGGCAAGATTGTACATCCTTGCCTTTTTTTTTAATTTTAGTGGAAACCTGTCCTATCTTTCAGTTGTAAGTAAAATCTCACCTATACATTCTTTATAAATACTCTTAAGTCAAGGAAGTTCCTATCTGTTTCTGCTTTTCTCCAACATTTTCACTTCTTTTTTTCTTTTTTTTATGATTTATTTATTGTGAAAATACTGTACAGAGGAGTTACAATTACATGGGCATGATAATAAGTACATTTCTTATCAAGCATTGTTACCTCCTCCTTTGTTTCCCCTACCTATCCCTTCCCATTTTTCCCCCCACCCTGCCTTCCACGTGCCCCCTTCCCCTAACTCCCCCCGTCCCCCGCCAAAGTTGTAAAGTTCGTTTTTCAACATAACAACTTGTACATCTCCTTGTTGCAATGGGTCCACCTGTATCCCTAGTTAAATGATTTGTTTTTTCCCTTCCCCTCCACAAATTATACCAACATCAAATACAGTAAAAGCAGGGGTTATATCGTGGGGAAGGGACATACAAAGCAGCAAAGAAATCATCTTATAAATATGTTAGAAACAATTGCATGAAAGAAAAAACATTTGAATACTTATCTTGGGGTTCATTTCGCCTAACATCAACTTAACTGACCTATTTGGCTTGTCTCAGACATATATTACTTATTACAAATAAGGGAAACCATGGGACCTGTGTTTCTTTGGGCCTGGCTTACTTCCTTAATATAATTTTTTTCCAAGTCTTTCCATTTCCTAACAAATGGGGCAATGTCATTCTTTCTGACAGAGGCATAGAATTCCATTGTGTATATATACCATATTTTCTTGATCCATTCATCTACTGAGGGGCATCTGGGTTGGTTCCATATTTTAGCTATGGTAAATAATGCTGCATTAAACATAGTCGTGCTGGTAGCTTTAGAATGGTCTTGTTTGTGATCATTTGGGTAAATGCCCAAAAGTGGGATTGCTAGATCATAGGGGAGCTCTATGTGGAGTCTTTTGAGAACCTCCATACTGCTTTCCAAAGTGGCTGAACAAGTTTACACTCCCACCAACAATGTAGTAAGGTTCCCTTCTGTCCACATCCCCTCCAGCATCTGTTGTTATTAGTGTTCTTGATTATAGCCATTCTAACTGGAGTGAGGTGGTATCTCAATGTTGTTTTGATTTGCATTTCTTTTATGGCTAGGGAGGTTGAGCATTTCTTCATGTGTCTATTGGCCATCCTTCTTTCCTCTTCAGAGAAGTTTCTCTTTAAGTCTTTAGCTCACTTATTTATTGGGCAGTTGTTTCTTTGAAGATTTGTTGTTGTGGGGTTTAATTTTTTGAGTTCCAGGTATAGTTTAGATATGAGACCCTTGTCCATTGTATGGCTAGTGAAGATCTTCTCCCAATCCGTGGGCTTTCTATTAATCTTACTAGCTATGTCCTTTGTCATGCAGAAGCTCTGCAGCTTCATGCAATCCCATTTATCCAACCTTTCTTTGATATGTTGTGTTTCTAGGTCTCTATTAAGAAAATTTTGGCCTGTGCCAAGGAGACCTAGAGTTTCTCCTATTCCATCCTATAATGTTTTCAGAGTTTCTGTTTTAACTCCAAAGTTTTTGATCCATTTGGAGTTGATTCTGGTGCAGGGTGATATATAAGGATCTAGCTTTAGTTTTCTACAAGTAGTTAGCCAATTTTGCCAACACCATTTACTGAAGAGGCTGTCTTTCTTCCATTCTATTTTTTTTAGCTCCCTTATCAAAGATTAGATGGCTATAGGGTTTTCAATTCTATTCCATTGGTCCTGAGGTCTGTTCTTGTGCCAGTACCAAGCTGTTTTGATTACTATGGCTTTGTAGTAGCGTTTGAAATTAGGTATTGATATTCCTCCAGCACGGTTCTTTCTGTTAAGGATCATTTTTGCTATTCGGGGTCTTTTATTGTTACATATGAATTTTTGGATTGCCTCTTCTATTTCCTTGAAGAATGAGGTTGGAATATTGATAGGTATCACATTGAATTTGTAGATAGCCTTGGGAAGTATTGCCATTTTCACGATGTTGACCCTTCCAATGCAGGAACATGGGAGGTTTTGCCACTTTCTAAGTTCTGTTTTGATTTCCTTTTTCAAGTTTTTAAAGTTTTCATCATAGAGGTCCTTCACTTCTTTGGTTAAGTTAATTCCTAGGTACTTTATTTTTTGTGGGGCTATTACAAATGAAGTTGTTTTCCTAATTTCAGCCATGCTTTTCTCATTGTTGCCATACAGAAAAGCCATTGATTTTTGAGGGTTAATTTTATACCTGCTACTTTGCCAAAGATTTGAATCAGCTTGAGTAATTTGGGAATGGAGTCCGTGGAATTCTTTAAATACAAGATCTTGTCATCTGCAAGGAGGGAGAGTTTTACTTCTTCTTTCCCTATTTGGATACCCTTTATGTTTGCATCTTGTCTTATTGCTGTAGCTAGGCATTCTAACACTAGATTGAAGAGAAGTGGAGAGAATGGACATCCTTGTCTCGTTTCTGAGTTAAGAGGAAATGGCTTTAGTTTTTCACCATTAAGTATAATGCTGGCTGTAGGTTTGTCATATACAGCCTTTATTGTATTGAGGAATGTTCCATAGATTCCTAATTTTTCCAGAACCTTCATCATAAAGGGGTGTTGGATCTTGTCAAATGCTTTTTCTGCATCTATTGAAATAACCATGTGGTTCTTATCCTTGCTCTTGTTGATGTGATGAATTATATTAATTGATTTGCGTATATTGAACCAACTTTGCATCCCTGAAATGAATCCTGTTTGATCGTGGTGTATGATTTTTTGGATGAATTGTTGAAGCTGATTGGCCAAAATTTTGTTGAGAAGTTTTGCATTGATGTTCATCAAAGAAATGGGTCTATAGTGTTCAAGCCCCATGACCGACAAAAAAAAAAAAAAAAAAAAAAGAAAGAAAGAAAGAAAAGAAATGGGTCTATAGTTCTCTTTCTTTGATGAGTCCTTGCCTGGCTTTGGGATGAGGGTTTCGATGGCTTCATAGAAAGAGTTCGGTAGTGAACTTTCTCTTTCAATTTCATTGAAGAGTTGGAGGAGTATTGGTGTGAGCTCTGCTTTGAAGGCCTTGTAGAATTCCCCTGTAAAACCACCTGGTCCTGGGCTTTTCTTAGATGGGAGGTCTCTTATTGCTGTTTTTATTTCAATGCTTGATATGGGCCTGTTAAGATGGTTTAATTCATCTTGGTTTAGTTTCGGTCCATTTTTGACAAGTTCTCAAACATTAGCATAAAGATTTGAGAAGTATTCCCTTATAATGTTCTGAATCTTGGTTGTTTCTGTGGTGACATTTCCATTCTCATCTCTGAGTTTATTTATTTGCGTGTGTTCTCTTCTTTTTCTGATAAGATTTGATAAGGGTCTGTCAATTTTTCCAACATTTTCTTTTACCATTAATAGTATAATTACCAAATGCCTTTTGTGTACTAATTGACATGATCATGTGATCCTGTATATTCTGTTCAGATCTTTTGGGTTACTTTGATTTTTGAATATTAGACTAGCTTTGCTTCCCTGGAATGAAGCCCACTCACTTGATGCATAATTGTTTTCATAGATTATTGAATTTTAGTTACTAATATTTATGTTAAGCACTTTCACTGCAATACTCATGAGGAGTTTTGGTCTATAGTTTTTCTCTTGTATTACATTTTTATAGTTTTGTTATCATGGTAACAACTTTTTTGTTCATGAAATATGGAAATATTATTTATTGCAGAGCTGAGGACTGAACTCAGTGCCTTGCATTGCATGCAAGCACTCTTCCACTGAGCTAAATCTCCAACTCCTTATTTTTTAATATCTGGGAGAGAAATAAAATTTGTATTAATTGTTAAATTTTTGTTAGAATTTTCTTATGAAACTATTGACACCTGGAGATTTATTTTCTAGTGTGTGTGTGTGTGTGTGTGTGTGTGTGTGTGTGTGTGTGTGTGTGTGTGTGTGTGTGTGTGTGTGTGTGTGTGTGTGTATGTGTGTGTGCTGGTACTGGGGCTTGTGTTCTACCTTGGCTTTTCCACTTAAGGCTATACCACTTGAGCCACAGCTCCATTTCACAGCTGTTGTGCTGGTCAATTTGAGGTAAAGAGTCTGTTAGGTTTTCCTACCATGGCTGATTTTGAAACGTGATCCTCAGGTCTCAGTCTCTTATGTAGCAGGGAATACAGACAGGAGCAACAAGTGCCCAACTCTTTGGTAATTTAAGAATTACATATTCACTTTTTAATAGTTTCAGTAAATTGTATTTTTATTATTGTATTTAGCAATTGGGTAAGTTTTAGTAATTTGTGTTTTTCAAGTACTTGTTCTGTTCCAACTAAGTTGTCTGGTAAGTATGGTATTCATAGCACTCCTTTCTTATCCTTTTGCTTTTGCAGGTTCACAGTGAAAGTCCCTGTTTCATTCGTGGGATTGATAATTTGTGACTTTTCCCTTGTCAGTCTCCTAGATTTGTTATTTATTGATTGGCTTTTTAGAAACTGTTCTACAAAATCTTGGATTGATTTTTTTCTAGTTTTTCTGCTTTTGATTTCATTGATTTCTACTCTTCATTATTTCCTTCCTTCTTGCTTCTGGTTTGTTTTACTCACCTCCCCACTTCCCCTCCCCCTCCATCGATTCTTGAGGTGGGAGCTAAGATGTATGCTTGGAGGCTGCCTGTTTTCTAATGTCTACATTTTAGAGCTTAAATTTCCTCCTAGTAGAACTGCTTAAGGTGAGGTGCAGAGGGAGGGGGCTCCTTACCACTAAACCAAGTTGGATAAACCACTCTCCATTGTAGCTCTATGGGCCTTCCACCCACTGATAAGATGGGGAGGCCCCTACTACTGCGTGAGGGGCTCCCTGAGCCCTGCAATGCTGTGGAGGGTCTTCTCTTCACCTGCTAGAAGCAATGAAAAGCCTGTCACCTTGCTAGACCTTCTCACACACACTGTGGTGGGGACTAGGGAGACAGTGGAAGTCTGGAGAGTACTGTCTCTGACTTTGAAAGTGGGAATATAGATGTGAGTGGCTTTCTGGTGGTGTTGGGGGGGGGGCTGGATGAGAGGGATTCTTGTTTAATGTATTCTGTTTCTTCTTGTCTTGCCCAGCGAACAGGATTTTGCTTTGTGGTTTTGTTTGTTTACACCTGTTATCAACCTTTTCAGCTTTGATTCTGGGAAAAAGGAGTGAATCTGTTTCCTAGGATGGCCATGACCATACTACACATGGGTGGCTGCAAGAGCTGATGGCTGATGTCAAGGGCAAGCTGCTTCCTGTTGATGACTCTGAGGAAGAGTCTTCAGGCCTGCTGTGGCCACTGCTGGGTTGTTAGCCATCTGGGAAACTGCTGGTATATAGAGGCACTGCTTTGACCTCTTGCCTTACATGGTGTTCTCCTAGTATACTTCTGCGCCTCAGTTCTTTCCCTTTTAAAAGGACTTCAGTCATACTGGATTAGGGGTCTACTATATTATAGTTTGTAGTTTATTATAAAATAGTTAGGATCAGGTCATTCAAATATGGCCTCACTGGGATGATCTGAAATCATTGCATTTTCATATATGGTTAAATTCGGTGGTACTGGGGATTAAGACCTCAACCTATCAACTCAATGTATGAATTATAATTCATAACTATGAGAAATTCAAATCTAGCTAACTCCTGAGGACTCTAGCCAGCATGTCTATTCTCTCTCCAATTCAGTCCCCTTGGATTTTTTTGAGCTACAAATCCAAAGTTTTTAATTAAATTTAGCAGGAAGAAAAAGTGTGGGAAACAAGAACAAGTTGAGAAAATGTTGCTCAAGGTGAAACATAAAGACATCATATTATGAGTCCCAAATTGATAGTTTCATGCCACAGCCTGTACATGTAGCTTCATTCACTTCTCATCCTCATGCCATCTTCGTGAGCAGGCATAGAATCCAGTAGCCCTGAGCAAAGAAGTCCAGGGACACACCCAAGTTCTAAGACTAGCACATGCAGACGAAAATGACTGGGAACGTTAAAATGGTAGCAGCAGAGCCTTAAATATTGAATGTTGCTCCCCTGGCCTTCTGGACTCCCGACCTCCTGGCCTTCTGGCTTGTCCTTCTACTTGCTGCCAATTCTGCATCATCCCTCTGAGACATCGCTTCTGAAAATATTTTTTAGGACAATCCCTAGTTTTCATTCTCTCCCCAAGTTGAATTAAATGTCTTCTTTTGGGTCTGGGAAGGTGGCTCAGTGGTAGAGTGCTTGCCTCCCATGCATGAAGCCCTGGGTTCGATTTCTCAGCACCACATAAACAGAAAAAAACCACAAGTGGGCTGAGGCTCAAGTGGTAGAATGCTAGCCTTGAGCTGAAGAGCTGAGGGCTGAGGGACAGCACCCAGGCCCAGAGTTCAGGCCCCATGACCGACAAAAAACAAAAAAAAAGTTTTTTGAGTTTCTGTAATACCATTCACATTTTCTAATATTTCATGCTTTTTAATGAACTATTTATGTATCTGACATTCATTTGGGAACTTTTTTTTAGCACTTCCTATTTAATCTAGGTTATCAATACAGCAAATTATTAAAGTAATAGCCATATATTGTTAGCTTTTGTAAGTTATTTCCTTTTTATTATTTTTAAGTAGTTATGCAAAGGGGATTCAATTCAACATGTCTGTGAGTACAAGGTATCTTGATTAATATCACCCCTTTTATCATTCTCCACCACTTCTTGCAACCCCACACATCCCTTCAATTTACTTGGGAACCTTTTGAAAACAGGAATAGATTCTTATTCAACTTATCACAGCTAGGCGTAAGAGACAATCAGTAAATGCTTATGACTTGATTGTTGAGCTACATGTCAGAAGTAGTGAATAACTCTGCTCCCTCATTCCATCCAGTGTAAAAGTGTTTGTATAAGCTGCACAGAATCCTAGCAAGTCAAGACATTCCTTAAAATGTATTTAACACATATTAATGCCTAATAGAAAACAATTATATTCACTAGTACATTAACCAGTGAACATGAATTTTAAAAAATGCTGCTCACCTTTATTTGGAATTATAGACTATCACTTATCATCTGACCAATGCCTGATGTTGGTAGAATGAATGATGAGTCAAGTAGAAACTAACACTTTTATCTATTTACTTTTCTTCTTTTTCATTCATCTCTTTTCCAGCTCATGCTCTGTGGTCTAGTTGGTATTTTGGCTTAGAAATTGATCTCACTTGAATCCAAGAATATATGTGTGTGTTCATACTGGGGCTCGAACTCAAGGCCTGGGCACTGACCCTTAGCTTTTTTTCTGATGAAAGCTAGCACACTACCACTTGAGCCCCACCTCGACTTTTGGCTCTTTTCTGGTTAATGGGAGACTGAGAATCTTATGGACTTTCCAGTCCAGGCTGACATCAAACCTGGATCCTCAGATCTCAGCCTCCTGAATAAGCAGGATTACAGGTGTCACCCATAATCTCCCAGCTTGCATCAGAATTTTGAAGTGCATTTGCTCTTTTTTCCCCCTCTAATTTACTTTATTGTTGTTTGAGAGGTGATACACGGTGGGGTTACATTTATATACATCAGGTAATAAGTACATTCTTTTGCATAGTATCATATGTTCCCTCATTCTCTCCCATTCCCTCCCTCCCATCTCTACCCACAAGTTGCATAGTTCATTTTCATCATTACCCAGTGTGTTCCACTGCTGTACTTTTTCAACCCTTTTTTTCTGATTCTGTGCCCTCCTTCCTCCCTCCCACAGATGTACACATGAATACACTGTATATAAGCTAAAGAATACAGCCATCAGAAAAAGAAAAAAATAAGAAAAAAATTCTTTGTTTTCTTATCTTTGGAGTTTGTATTTTATATACATATGAAGAGGCTTTTGGGTATTGCACTTTTGTGATTCTCTCCTATGGCCATCTTCTTTTGGTCTCACTCTTTATGAACATCTAGAATTCTGTGTAATTTATCATATCCCAGTGCATTTTAGATCTAACTTCCACATATCAGGGAGAACACTCACCATTTGTCTCTTGATTGGGGCTTACCTCATTCACCATGATTTGTTCTAATTCAATCCATTTCCCTGCAGATGACATTATTTTATTCTTTTTAATGGCTGTGTAAAATTCCACTTTGTACAGGTACCACATTTTTTGGAACCATATATCTATGGTGGGGCAATTGGGTAGTTTCAGTATCTTGGCAATTGTGAATAATGCAGCAATGAACATGGATGTGCAGGTATCCTTGTCATATCCTGGTTCCTTTTGCTCAGGGTAGATGCCTAGGAGTGGTATGGCTGGGTCATAGGGAAGGTCTATGTTTACTTTTTTGAGGAACCTCCAGACTGCTTTCAGAGTGGTTGTACTAGTTTACATTCCCACCAGCAGTGCAGAAGGGTTCCTGTTCCTCCACATCACCACCAACATTTGTTGTTGTTAGATTTCAAAATGTTGCCCAATCTCCCTGGGGGAAGATGGTATCTCAGGGTTGTTTTGATTTGCATTTCCATGGCCAGGGATGTGTTTTTTTTGTTTTTGTTTTTGTTTTTTTGCCATTCTTACCTCTTCTTCTGGGAAGTCTCTTTTTGCTCCCTTGACAATTCAGTAATTGGTATGTTAATGTTGGGAAGAGTTAGTTTCTTGAGCTCCTTGTATATAATAGATATTAGGTCTTTGATGAATTGTTGGTAAAGATCTTTCCCAAATTGGTTGGCTGTCTTCTAGTTTAGTAACTATGTCCTTATTTGTGCAGAAACTTTTTATTTTAATGTAGCCCCATTTGTCAAGTCTCTCTCTTACCTGTTGTGACCCTGGGACTCTGTTAAGGAAGTTCCTGCCTGTACCTATAAGTTCTAATGTCTCTCCTACTCTTTCTTGCAGTAGTTTCAGAGTTTCGAGTCTGATGTTGAAGTCTTTGATCCACATTAAATTGATGTGCATGGTGACAAGCAGGGATCCACTTTTAGTTTTCTGGATATGGTGGCCCAGTTTTCCCAACACCAATCATTGAAGAGGCTATGTTTTTTCCATTCTATGTGTTTGTCTCCTCTATCAACTATCAGATAACTGTAAGTATGTGGTTTTATTTCTGGGTCTTCTAATGTGTTCTATTGATCTTCTGTTCTATTTTTGTACCAATGTCAAGCTGTTTTTGTTATTATGGCTCTATAGTAGAGTTTTGAAATCTGGTATTGTGATAAACAGCCACATTGCTTTTTTTTTTTGGCCTAGAATTGTATTGGCTATTCTAGGTTTTTTGTTGTTCCATATTAGTTTTTGGTTTGTTTTCTCTGTCTCAGTAAAGAAGATTATTGGGATTTTGATGGGGATTGCATTGAATTTGTATATCATTTTTTGGCATTATGGCCATTTTCACAATATTGATTCTACCTATCCATGAACATGGAATGTATTTCCATTTCCTGGTGTCCTCTTTGATTTCTTTAGATGTTTTTACTTTTTACTATAAAGATCTTTTACATCTTTGGTTAGGTTATTTCCTAGGTATTTTATTATTTTTGATGCTATTGCAAATGGGGTTGTTTTCATAATTTTCCTTTCTGTTTGTACATGGTTGGCATTCAGAAAGACTTTTGTGGTTTAATTTTGTATCATGCTACTTTGCTGAAGTGGTTGATTAACTCTAGGAATTAGGGGGTAGAGTTTTTTGTGTCTGTTATGTATAAGATCATGTCATCTTTAAATAGGGATAGTTTAATTTTTTCTTTCCTTATGTGAATCCTTTTAATGTCCTTTTCTTGCCTTACTGCTCTGACTAAGAATTCTAGAATTATATTGAAGAGGAGTGGAGAGAGTGGGCATCCTTGTCTTGTTCCTGATTTTAGGGAAAATGGTTTTAGTTGTTCCTCATTTAATGTGATGTTGGTTGTTGGTCTGACATATATAGTTTTTATTATTTTAAGGAATGTTCCTTTTATTTCTAGTTTCTCCGAAGCTTTTGTTGTTGGTGGTGGTGGTCCTGGGGCCTGAACTCTGGGTGTGGGCACTGTCCCTGAGCTCTTCAGCTCAAGGGAAGAGCTCTATCACTTAAGCAGTAGTGCCACTTCTGGTTTTCTGGTAGTTTATTGGAGATAAGAGTCTCACAGGCTTTCCTTACCTGGGCTGGCTTTGAAACACAATCCTCAGATCTCAGCCTCTTGAGTAGCTAGCTCTTGAGTAGCCACCAACTCCCGCTCTCCAAAGCTTTTTAACATAAATGGGTGTTGTATTTTGTCAAGGGCATTTTCTATATGTAATGGGATGATCATATGGTTCTTGTCCTTGGCTCACAAGTCTTACAATTCAATGAAAATGAAAACTCATCACAATGGAGTCTCTGGCATACAGCAAAAGCAGAGCTGAAGGGAAAGTTTATGCCTAAGTGCACACATAAAGAAAACAGAAACAGCTCAAATAAATAACCTCACGATGCAATTAAAATGGCCAGGCATCAAGAAAAAAAATTGAATCTAAAACTACTAGATGGAGAGAGATAGCAAAGCTTAGGGCAGAAATCAATGGAGTAGAAACTAAAAAAAAAAACTATGCATAAAATCAATGAAACAAAAAACTGTTCTTTTGAAAAAAGTCAATAAAATTGACAGACCACTTGTGAGATTAACAAAAAAAAAAAGAAGAGAGGAAGTTAAAATCAGTAAGATCAGAGATGCTGCAGGAAACATTACAACAAACATCCAAGAAATCCAAATGATTATAAAGGACTCATTTTCATTGAAGAAGGAAAACCCAACAGGAACAGACAAATTTATAGAAACATACAAAGTGCCTAAACGGAACCAAAATATAAATCAACTAAACAACCCAATAACATACACTGTGATAGGGGCAATAATCAGAAGTCTTCCAACAAGGAAAAGCCCAGTCCCAGATAGATTTACCACTGAATTCTATAAGATTTTAAAAAATAAACTAATGCCAATACTCCTCAAGCTTTTCTGTGAATAGAAACAGAGGGAGCAATTCCAAATTCATTTTCAAGTTTCTTTTTTTTTTTTTTGGTCGGTTGTGGAGCTTGAACTCTGGGCTTGGGCACTGTTCCTGTGCTCTTCAGCTCAAGGCGAGCGCTCTACCACTTGAGCCACAGCACCACTTCTAGTGGTTTATTGGAGATAAGAGTCTCATGGACTTTCCTGCCTGGGCTGACTTTGAACCACGATCCTCAGATCTCAGCCTCCTGAGAAGCTAGGATTACAGGTGTGAGCCGCCGGTGCCCGGCTCCAAATTCATTTTATGAAGCCAATATCACACTCATCCTCAAACCAGGTAAGGATCCAACATAAAAAGAGAATTACAGACCAATTTTTTCTGATGAACAAAGATGTAAGGCTGGTTTAATATATGCAAATCAATAAATTAATTCACTGTTGTCTTGATGTGTTACCTTGATTTTGATGGTTCTGTTCAGATTGTATTCCTCCCTGTAGTTTTCTTTGTAATGTAAAAATCCATAAATTCTTTTAAATTTTGTATGTCATAGAAGTTTTTAGTTTCACCATCAAATGTAAATGATAGCTTCACTGGGTACACCAATTTGGGTTGGCAGCTTTTGATCCTCAAGGTTTAGATTATAGCATTCCAGTCTCTCCTTGTGTTGCAAGTTTGTGTGGATAGATCTGAAGTGATTCTGATTTTTCTTTCCATTGTAATATAGCTCCTCCTTCCAATTTTCAGCGTTTGAAATCAATTCCTTGCTTTTCAAGTTTAATGTTTTTACTATGATGTGTCTAGAAGTGTTTCTCCGTGAATTCTGTCTGCCAGGAGTTCTATATGCTTCATTTAGGTGGGTGATCTTGTTCTCTCAAGATTGGGGAGGTTCTCTGTTATTATTTTACTGAATAGGGTTTTTTTTAAGTCCTTTAGTATTGAATTCTTTCCCCTCGCTGATCCCAATTATGTGTAAGTTTGATTTCTTCGCTAAGTCTACCAATTCTTGGATTACCCTTTGGTGGGTTCTGAGTGTTTTCTCCTTCTAGCTCCTGTTTTATCATTGCCTCCTGATACTCTATTTTCAATTTTACTTATTCTGTTACCCATAGACTCCCTTGTGGTTTGCACTGTGGAAATTGAACCTTTTATGCTTCTGAGATCAGTTCTCACAGTGTTAATTTCATCTTTTAATGAGGTATCTATAGTTCCTATTTTTATCTCCATATCTTTTTGGGAGTCCTGGATTTTCTTTGTCATTTCTTCTTTGTGCTCTTGAAGTTGTTTTTGCATCTCCCCTTTTATTTCATTGCCCATTTCTGTCATCATTTCTTTAATGGTTCTTTTGTTTTCTATCTCTTCTTCACTCTCACTGGGGTCCTTCCCTTGATTGTTGTTGGGTTTTGGATTTGGTTTGTTGTCTTTGTTGTTCATAAGTCTTGTAATCTTCCATTATGATTTATGTATTTGTGTTCAGGGATTGTTAGGGCCATTGTCTGAGCTTTGCCTGTTTATGCCTGACAGGTGGTGGCCCACGCTTGGCCCAGACTGGTTCACACTAGGTGAACTAACTCATACTGGCTCCCTGGGCCAGCAAGCACTTGTGCGTGTGGTTGATCCGGGGCTAGCTGCAAGGAGCTCAGTCCAGTCTGCAGCGGGAATTGGGAAAGTTTCTCTGGGATGGGCATGTTCTTTGGAAGGGGTGGACTCCCACAGGTGCCCAGAGAGTTCATTTGTGGTTTGGCCCTGCGCTGGGTCTCCCCCCGCAGGTGGCCGGTGCTTGGCTGAGGCTTGTGTTCATGTTTTGCAGCTCTGGACTGGAGCGTGATCTGCTGGGAGAGCTTGGAACTGTCTGATGCAGGGGTCTGGGGAGACCCACCTCAGGCCTTCAGGATGAGCGTGAGGCTTCAGAAGGGGCAGGCTCCTGTGGGTCCATGGGATTTGCCTGTGGTGTTTTCCCTGCTGATAACCAGGACCAGGGAGGATGTAAGGGTGTGAGTCCCAGTGACCTCCCTGGAAGCCAGCAGGTGGGGTGGGGGAGTGAGGAAGGGCTCTGGCCTCTTTGTCCTCTTCAAGTGTGGTGGACGTCTTGGGCAGGAAGGGTGGATCCCAGCTAAGCTCTGAGTCACCACCAGTGCTGGTCTTCTGTGGGAGGAGGGGACGGGAGGTGGGTCTCCAACAGGGTACTCACTTATCCTGGAGTTGGCTTTGGGCTGACTGTGACCGATTGGGTCACAGCTATGGGCCTCTCAGTTGTGGGCTGATGGATGGGCAGTGCTATGGAAGTTCTCTGGGTCTGCGTGTCATGGTGCCAGGTCCAACGTTGTGGGAGTTTTCTGTCTCTGGATGCTGTGGTCCACTGGTCAGTCCTCAAGTTCTGGGAAGCCTCAGGGCTGTTCTCTGGGCTTAGCAGTCCTGCAGGTGTGGGATGGGGGATGAAGAAGGTTCTTTGTAATTTTCCATCCTTATGTATACAAGTTACAAGATTTTTTCTGTTCCTATGATTCTGTATTTGTTTATATATTTGTTGTTGTTGATCTCTTGGGGAGAAGTGTGTGTTAGGACCCTAACTCTCTGTTTGATTAGAGAAAGCTAGAGTGATTTCCTATTGTTTCACCACCTTCTTCTTCTGTTCCTTCAATTTGCACTTATTGTAGTTTTTAATCCTTTCTACTTGGTAGTTTTCTAATTCATTTACATCTTTTGCTTACTCTTGGACTCTGCTTTGCAATATATTTCATAATTTTTTTTTAAATGTTGGTCCTGGAGCTTGAACTCAGGTTTTGGGTACTGTCTCTGAATTATTTTTGTTCAAGGCTAGTATTGTACCACTGAGCCAACCTTTCCTTTTGGATTTTTGGTGGATTAGAGGTAAAATATCTCACAGACTTTCCTGCCTGGGTTAGCTTCAAATCAAAATCCACAGATCTCAGATTCCTGAGATTACAGGCATGAACCATTCTCACCCTGCTTATTTTTCATAAATCTTTTTTTTTTTTTGGGTCCAGTTGTGGGGCCTGAACTCTGGGCCTGGGCACTGTCCCTCAGCTCTTCAGCTCAAGGCTAGCGCTCTACCACTTGAGCCACAGTGCCACTTCCGGCTTTTTTCTTTTTGCTTATGTGGTGCTGAGGAATCGAACCCAGGGCCTCATGCATGCAAGGCAAGCTCTCTACCACTGAGCCACCTTCCCAGCCCTTTCATAAATCTTTACATTTTATTTCTTTTATCATTTGAGATATTATATATGTGTGTGTATATATACACATATATATGTATCAGTGTCATCAAAGAAATATGTGAAATTTCTTCAGCATGCTAATAAATGTTGCCTATTAAATTTGCCAATTAAATAATAAACAGATAAATAAATAAATAAAATTACCTATTAAACATTGCTGCTAATAAAACTTTCCTATTAAATATTTTATTAAGTACTTGTATTTTCAACATTAAAAGGGCTTCCCAAGCCCTAAGACTGTTTCTGACTCTTGTTTTATTGGTAATTACTTCATTTGTGTGTGTATATGTGTTTGAGTGGGTGTATTTATACACATGTAGTGTATATTTATTCTTCCCAAAGTTTTAGTGTCTCTCATTACTATAAAAACTTTGGTTATAAACTAAACTTTGCATGTAACAAACATTTGAAGCCAAAGAACATTTTTAGTTTGATTACTCACAATTTTATCCATGAAAATCATGAGAATGATTCACTAAATAATTTATTTAAGCCAAGAAATATGTTTGGGATTAGAAAAAGGTTTAAGCTCAATCATTACTGAAACTTGGAAGATTTTCTTCAAGCTGATAAAAAGAGGAATTTAAAAGCTATAATGTTCTGGTTTTCATAAACAAATCCAAATGTGAAGAATAATTGCTCAATATTTTTCTGTTTTGCCATTTTAGTTACGTAAAATTTTGAACAGAGTGATTTATTGTGCACACTGTAAGTACAACATGAAGTCCACTTAGCACAGTTACTTTGATACTATCTTACAGGTTAGGGTTTTTTTTTTTTGTGGTGCACATGTGTGCAAGTGCATGTGCCATTACTAGGGCTTGAACTCAGGGCTTCTTGGTTTTGCTTGGCTTTTTCACCAAGACTGGCACTCTACCACTTGAGCCACAACTATACTTCCAGCTATTTGCTAGTTAAGTGGAGATAAAAGTTTCACAGACATTCCACCCAGGCTGGCTTTGAACCTTAGTCTTCAGATCTCATCCTCCTGAGTAGGTAGGATTACAGGTGCAAACCACCATCATCCAGAAGAGATCAGTTTTTGAAACTGGTCAGAATGTTGGTGTTACCCATCCCACACCTTCCTGTTGAAATCAAATCCCCATTCTAATAGTTGAAGACATAGGGTAATCATGTCAGTAGAAGGTTAGCACCCTTATAAAAGAGACTGAAGGAAGCTTGTTCATTATCTTCTGCCTGCTATATGAGAACACATATAAAAATGACCCCCACCCAGACACTTCATCTATTGTTGCATCAATTGTGAATTTTCAGCCCCTGAAATTTGGAGCGACATATTTACCTATTATATAATCTAGGGGATTTTTTTTCAATATTAGTGCTTGAACTCAGGTACTTGAGCTCTTATTTGGCTTTCTTGCTCACTGGCTTGCGCTTTACCACTTAATTCACACCTCCAGCCTGACATTTTGCTGGTATGTTATAGATGGGAATCTCCTAGACTTTTATGATCAGTCTGGTATTCAGCTGAAATCCTCCAGGCCTCAGCCTCCTGAGTAACTAGGATTAAAGGGATGAGCCATTGGTGCCTAGAAGGATCTTGTTATATATAGTAGACTGAGCAGGTCACCATACCTGACCAGGTAAGTGAAAAGCTGTTTTGTGTGAAGCACCCAGAGCCATGTAGGCTGTATTGCTGGTGAGTTCTTCCTGCAAGGACAACACTGAGTGAACCACAAACTGCCTGGCATTCACCCATCTAAGCTCTTCTTCTCCAGTAGAGTGACTATTATTTGTTAATGATCACTATCAAAACAAGTGGTTTTTCAGTCATGTGGTCATTTTTCTCCTGATGGGAGCAGGTAGGAGAAAGAAATTGTGTGGCATGCAGCCTCCATCGCTAGAGGCTTCCCTGGGCGTCACCTGTGAGAGGCATGCTGCTCCCTTCCTCCAAGCCAGTCATTCTCAATGGGCTTTTCAGTGTGGCCTGTGGGTAGCAGCAGCTGCTTCACAAAGAAAAGTTCAGGCAAGATTGCTTCACTGGTGAATTTATCAGGATCTAAAGAAGTAATAAAGGCTGGAAACATGATTCAAGTGGTAGAGTGCCAATTGAATAAGCACAAGGCTCTACATTCAAAGCGAAACAAAAAACAGAACTAAACCTAACAACAAAAAGAAATAACGATAATGTTTGGCAATGAAAATGAAATGAAATGGGAGTGATGGGTGTGATGGCAAATGGGCCCTACAGGTCTTGGGAGGAGGGGATGGACAGTTCTTTTTTGGGGGGAAATAATCATTTTAAAAAATTGTTATTTTAAAGGCAATGTGTCGGGGAGTTACCATTTCACAAGTCAGGGAATGAGTGATTTCTTCTTGGACAATGTCACTTCTTCCTTTGTTCTCTCCCAGTTTCTCCCTCTGGTCTCTGCCCACAGTCATGTAGTTCATTTTCAACACAGTATCTACCAAGTTATCACTGCTGCATTTTTTCACCCTTTGTCTCTCCGTTTCTGTTTCCCTTCTTAACCACCTTTCCCAAGACAGATAAACGAACAAACAAGACAAAAAGAAAAAAACCCTCTTGTTTCCATTTCCTGGGATTAATTTTGATAAATATTTTATTTGATCCAAGGCACAGAGGCATTGTTCCTTTCTCCCTTAAGAGTCCAGAAAGTTCTTGAGGTGGATTTTGACAAGGGTTACCCAATTCTGCACACTTAGTAAAAAAAGAAATCATCAAATTTTACCCTTAAAATGGGTGGATTTATGACAAGTAACTTATTTAATTAAGCTGTTAGTAATTAAATTTGTTTTTAAGTATGCACTGTAGCTGGCAAACAATGCCAGTGTTTTGTGGATCCGTTTCATCTCCTGTACCCAGATGTTGTGTCTCAGAGGACAAGGACGGCAGACACTTAGCACCAGTGTGCTCAATGCTCACCATGGTGAAGGCTCTGTACTGACCCCTCCATGCTTTCGATTTTCATAGTGTGTGTGTGTGTGTGTGTGTGTGTGTGTGTGTGTGTGTGTGTGTGTGTGTGTGTGTGTGTGTGTGTGTGTGTGTGTATGTGTGTTGGATTTCAGCATGTCATTCATTTTGAATACCAAAACCCTGGAATTGTCTGCTGAGCTCGTGACTTGAAGCATTTGCCACAGACTTCTTGACATCATTCATGAGGCATGGATAGTACTGGAAACAATCCATACTCAGGCTCTTTTGACTGCTGAGTTCTAACAACACTGAAGCCTGCATCTGCTTTGGCACATAACTATCATCTCTGTGTTTACCTTGGAGAGACTGAAATGGCATTTAATATTTAGAAGACTATTATCTATCTCCACATATACATGTATATATTTACAAAGGGTTTTTAAAAATTTTTACAAAGGGCTTTTTTTCTTTTTGTTTGTTGGGTGGGGGTGGTTCTGAGGCTTGCAAGTAGTCTTGTTCAGCTTTTTTGCTTCTACTTCACCCACCCCTCCAGCCCAACTCTTTTGCCAGTTAATTGGAGATGGAGTCTTATGGACTTTTCTGTCTGGGCTGGCTTTGAACTGTCATCCTCTGTATCTCAGCTTTCTAAGTAGGTAGGGTTGCAGCCACCAGCATCTGATAGAATAGGGAGATTTTACAATTTGCTTAATTGTATTATTTTTAATTTGCCTTTTAATGCTATTACACAGCTATTTATTTATGTATTTTTATTGTGAAAATACCATACAGAGGGGTTACAATTACGTGGGCAAGATAATGAGTACATTTCTTATCAATCATTGTTGCCTCCTCCTTTGTTTCCCCTTCCTATCCCTTCCCATACCCATCCTGTTCCCTCCTACCTGATCCTGCCCCCCCACCAAAGTTGTAAAGTTCGTTTTTCGACATAATGACTTGTACATCTCATTATTGCAATGGGTCCACCTGTATCCCTATTTAAACAATTTGTTTTTCCCCCTTCCCCTCCACAAATTATACCAACATCAAATACAGTGAAAGCAGGGGTTATACTGTGGGGGAGGGACATACAAAGCAACAGAAAATCATTTTATAAATATGTTAGAAACAATTGCATGAAAGAAAAAAAACATTTGAATACTTATCTTGGGGTTCATTTCCCTAACATCAACTTATCTAACCTTTTCTGCTTGACTCAGATATGTACTGGTTATTGCAAATAAGGGAAACCATGGGACCTAAGTTTCTTTGGACCTGGCTTACTTCATGTAATATAATTTTTTCCAAGCCTTTCCATTTCCTAACAAATGGGGCAATGTCATTCTTTCTGATGGGAAGCATAGAATTCCATTGTGTATATATACCACATTTTTTTCTTTTCTTTTTTCTTTGGGGGGGGGTTGGTCCAGTCATGGGGCCTGAACTCTGGGCCTGGGCGCTGTCCCTCAGCTCTTCAGTTGAAGGCTAGTGCTCTACCACTTGAGCCACAGCACCACTTCTGGCTTTTTTCTTTTTGCTTATGTGGTGCTGAGGAATCAAACCCAGGGCCTCATGCACACAAGGCAAGCGCTCTACTACTGAGCCACCTTCCCAGCCCTGCTACCTTCCCAGCCCCTATACCACATTTTCTTGATTCATTCATCTACTAAGGGACATCTGGGTTGGTTCCATATCTTAGCTATGGTAAATAATGCTGCAATAAATATAGGTGTGCTGGTAGCTTTAGTGTGGTCTTGTTTGTGATCATTTGGGTAAATGCCCAAAAGTGGGATTGCTGGATCATAGGGGAGCTCTATGTGGAGTCTTTTGAGGAACCTCCATACTGCTTTCCAAAGTGGTTGAACAAGTTTATACTCCCACCAACAATGCAGTAGGGTTCCCTTCTGTCCACATCCCCTCCAGCATCTGTTGTTATTAGAGTTCTTGATTATAGCCATTCTAACTGGGGTGAGGGGGTATCTCAATGTTGTTTTGATTTTCATTTCTTTTATGTTTTTGAAGTGTCACTCTCCTCCCTCATTCTTTCCCAGTTTTTCCCCTCCTTATTTCCCTCCCTCAAAAGTTGTATAGCTCATTTCCAACATAGTGTCTAGTGGGTTTTACTGCTGAATTGTTTCACCCGTTGTCCCACTATTTTTGTGCTTACCTTCTCCTCTCCAAATCAGATAAATTTATATACAAGACAATGGGTACAAAAATCAAACAGTGACATCAGGGAATAAATCAGAGGGAAAAAATAGTGAAAGAAAAAAGAAATAACTGCAAAGAGTACACTTAAGAAAATACTCATTTCCATTTCTTGGAGTTCATTTTGATAAGCATGATTTTCTCTAATCATACGCACATAGCTATGTACATTTCTTTTTGCATAGTGTAAGTGGTTCCCTCTTTCTCTCTCATTCCTTCCCTCCCATTGTTGTTCTTGTGTTGCTTAGTTCACTTTCTTCAATGCCCAGTGCAGCTGATGGGCCCCTCTGCTGTATTTTTTCACCTGCTGCCCTCTGATTCTGTGCCTTCCTCCTAGTTTCCCTCAGATGTGCACATGAATATACCATATGTGGGGTCAAGAATATAGAGTCATCTAGAAACAATACAACAAATTAAGGAGAGATCCTTTGTTTCTTGAGTCCTCTTTACCTTGTAATATCTTATTGAATTTTGAGTTTAACCACTGCATAATAGGGAGATCATGTGCTATTTGTTTCTCTGATCTTGGCTTATTTCACGCAACATGATTTGTTCTAGTTCCATCCATTTCCCTGTGAATGCTATTATTTTGTTCTTTGTAATGGCTGCATAATAGTCCATTATATATAGGTACTACAATTTATGGATCCATTCATCTATAATGGTGCATCTGGGTTGTTTCCATATCTTGGCTTTTGTGAACAGTCTAGCAATGAACATGGAGATGCATGTGTCTTTGTATCCTGGTTCCTCTTGCTCAGGGTAGATGCCTAGGGGTGGTATGGCTGGGTCATATGGAAGGTCTATGTTTAGTTTTCTGAGGAACCTCCAGACTGCTTTCCAGAGTGGTTGTATTAGTGTACATTCCCACCAGCAATGCAATAGGGTTCCTCTTTCTCTGCATCCCCACCAGCATTTGTCGTTGGCTGAATTTAGGATGTGGTATCTCAGGGTTGTTTTTATTTGCATTTCCTTTATGGCCAGGGATGATGAACATTTCCTCACGTGTTTCTTTGCCATTTTTATCTCTTCTGAGAAGTCTTTTAGCTCCCTTGCCCATGTAATGATTGGTTGTTAGATTTAGGAGGGATTAATTTCTAGAATTCCCTGTATATACTGGCTATTAGGCCTTTGTCTGATATATTGCTGGTGAACATCTTTTCCCAGTTAGTTTCCCAAGTGGTTGTTTTTCTAGTTTGGTAGCTATGTCTTTAGCTGTGCAGAAACTTTTTATTTTAAGGTAGTCCTGTTTGTCAAATCTCTCTCCAATTTGTTCTGACCCTGGGACTCTGTTCAGGAAGTGTGTCTTTAAATTCTAGTGCCTCTCCTATTCTGTCATGCAGTAGTTTCAGAATTTTGGGCTTGATATTAAGGTCTTTAATCCATTTTAAGTTGATGTTCATGCATGGTGACAGTCTAGGGTCCACCTTTAGTTTTCTGCATGTGACTGCCCAGTTTTCCCAGCACCAATAGTTGAAGAGGCTGTGTTTCTCCCACTGTATGTCTTTGCTTCTTTGTCAAATATCATCTGATGGTGAGTATGTGATTTTATTTCTGTATCTTTTTATCTATTCCATTGGTCTTCAGGCCTTTTTTTGTGCCAATACCAAGCTGTTTTTGTTATTATGGATCTATAGTAGAGCTTGTAGTCTGGTATTGTGATAAACACCCGCATTGCTTTTTTATTTTTATTTTTGTTTAGAATAGCTTTGGCTATTTAGTTTTCTGAGAAATCTCCAGATTGCTTTCCAGAGTGGTTGTATTGGTTTCATTCCCACTAGCAGTGCAATAGGGTTCCTCTTCTCTGAATCCCCGCCAGCATTTGTCATTCTTTGAATAGTAGGATATAGACCATTCTGACTGGGGTAATAGTCAAAGCTATTCTTATTTTTCCATATGAATTTTTGGATTGTTTTCTCTGTTTCAGCAAACAACATCATTGGGATTTTGATGGAAATTGAATTTGTATATAATTTTTGGCAGAATGGCAATTTACACAATATTGATTCTGTCTATCCAAGAACATGGAATTTCTTTCCATTTTCTTGTATCCTCTTTGATTTCTTTCTTTAGGCTTTTATAGTTTTCACAAAATAGGTCCTTTACATCTTTGATTAGGTTAATTCCTAGATTTTTTTTAGGTTATTTCGAATGGGGTTGTTTTCCTGATTCCCTTTCTCTTGTACATTGTTGGTGTACAGAAAGGCAACTAACTTTTGTAGGTTAATTTTGTATTCTGCTACTTTGCTAAAGTGGTTTATTAGTTCTAGAGGTTTGGAAGTGGAGCTTTTGGGGTCATTTAGGTATAAGATCATGTCATATGCAAATAAGGATAGTTTAATTTCTTCCTTCCCTATGTGGATCCTTTTAATTTCCTTTTCTTGCGTTACTGCTCTGGTTAAGGATTCCAGAACTATACTGAAGAGGAGTGGAGAGAATGGGCACCCTTGCCTTTTCCTGATTTTAGGGGAAATGGTTTTAGTTTTTCCCCATTTAGTATAATATTGGCTGTTGGTCTGTCATATGTGACTCTTATTGTTTTAAAGAAAGCTATTTTCTCCAGAGCCTTCAACATGAATGGGTGTTGTATTTTGTCAAAAGCCTTTTCTGCATCAATAGAGGTAATCATGTGGTTTTTGACTTTGGCTCTGTTGATGTGATGAATTACATTTATTGCTTTACATATGTTAAACCAGCCTTGCATCTGTGGGATGAAACCTACGTGATCATAATGTATGTTTTTTTTGATATGTTTCTGGATTCTGTTGACTAAAATTTGATTGAGGAGCTTTGCATCTGTGTCCATCAAAGAGATTTGTCTATAGTTCTTTTTGTGTTGGACCTTTACCTGGTTTGGGGATGAGTGTGGTATTGGTCTCATAGAATAAGTTTGGGATTGCTCCTTCTGTTTCTATTTCACGGAAGAGCTCGAGGAGTATAACTTATTAGTTCCTCTTTAAAAGTCTTATAGAATTTTGTGGTGAATCTGTCTGCTCCTGGGCTTTTCCTTATTGGAAGACTTCTGGTTGCTTCCTCTATCTCATTGTAAGTTATTGGCTTATTTAGTTGGTTTATATCTTCTTGGTTCAGCTTGAAAAATTTATATTTATATATTCACCCTTTCTGCTAGGTTTTCCTTCTTAAGTAAGAATAGATTCTAGAAATAGTTCTTTATGATCATTTGGATGTCTTGGATGTTTGTTATATTTCCTGTGGCATCCCAGATCTTATTGATTTGTGTCTCCTCTTTTTTAAAGTTAATCTTGCAAAGGGTCTGTCAATTTTATTGATTAAAAAAACCCAGCTTTTGGTTTCATTAATTTTATTTGTATTTTTAAATCTCTATCTTATTAATTTCTGCCCTTATCTTGCTTATCTCACTCCATCTAGTAACTTTAGGTTAATTTTTTCTGGCTTTTCTAACAGTTTTAATTGCATCATGAGATTATTTACTTGAGCTCCTTCTATTTTCTTGATGTTATGCACTCAGAGCAATGAACTTGCCTGTTAGGACTGCTTTTGCTGTGTCCCAGAGCTTCTGTTGTGATGTATTTTCATTTTCATTGAATTGTAGGAATTACTAATTTCTAATTTGTTCTGTGACCCAGATGTTATTCAGTAGTATGCTGTTCAGCCTCCATGTATTTGAGTAATTTTTGCAGTACGTTTTGTTGTTGAGAACTAGTTTGATTCCACTATGGTCATATAGAATACAAGAGATTATGTTAATCTTCTTGGATTTGTGTAAATATGATCTATTTTGGAGAAAGTTCCATGGCTGGGTTAAAAACTCTGTAGATGTCTGTTAAATCCATTTGGAATATGGTGTCATTTAGTTCAGAGTCTTCTTTGCTTATCCTCTGGTTGACCTGTCCTTTGGTGAGAGTGGGGTATTAAAGTCCCCCACTACTATTGTATTTGGGTCTACCTTGTTCTGAGAGTATTTATTTAATGTATTTAGGTACTCCATTGTTTGGTGAATATAAATTGATGATTGTGATATTCTCTTCTTAGATTGTTCCCTGTATTAATATGTACTGACCTTATTGTCTTTTTTGTACTTTTTTTTTTGGGGGGGGTCCGGTTGTGGGGCCTGAACTCTGGGCCTGGGCAGCGCTCTACCACTTGAGCCACAGCACCACTTCCGGCTTTTTTCTTTTTGCTTATGTGGTGCTGACAAATCGAACCCAGGGCTTCAGGCATACAAGGCAAGTGCTCTACCACTGAGCCACCTTCCCAGCCCCTTGTACTGGTTTTAATGAGAAGTTTATTCTATCATATATCAAATGACAACCCCTGCTTTCTTGCTGGGTACATTTGCGTGGAAGATCTTCTTCCATCCCTTCAGAGTTTGTTTCTAATCTTTTTCTGTGAGATGCATCTCTTGGAGACAATGAATGGATGGATCTTGTTTTATGATCCACTCTGTAGTTCTTTTTCTTTTGATTGGTAAATTGAGTTCATTAATGTTTATGATTAGTAAAGAGACATGCATTGCTTTTCCTGCCATTTTCTTGCTTTCCTGCATTTTGCTTCTTCCCTTTTCCTGTGATTACTAAATTGACCTCCTAATAATCTATTTGATGTGCTTCCCTGGTCGTGATTGCTTTATTTGAGTTGTTTTCCTCCTTCCAGTATTTTTTTTGAATTCATTTAATTTTTCATGAATTCAATGAATTCATGAATTCATTTAATTGTTGTTTGTTATTAAAAGCTTTAGTTTTTCTGTCAAATGTGATTGCTAGCTTTGTGGATATACCAGTCTGGGTTGGCCATTGTTGATTTTAAGGGTATGGTTGGTACTTTTCCAGGCTCTCCTTGAATTGAGGGTTTGTGTGGAGAAATCCACAGTGATTCTGATTTTCTTTCCATTTAATATAGATCCTTCTTTGATTTTGCAGCATTGAAAATTAGTTCTTTGCAGTTCAGGTCTAGTATCTTTACTATGATATGTCTAGAAGTATTTCTTCTAGGATCTGTTCTACTAGGTGTTCTGAATGCTTCTGTTATGTGGGTGAGGTTTTCTCTTTTGAGATTGGGGATATTTTCTGTAATCATCTTATTGAATAAGTGTTGCATCTCTTTATTGTGGTATTCCTCTCCTTCATCGTTCACAATTATACAAAGATTAGATTTCTTGGCATTGTCTGCCGGTTCTTGGACTTCCCTTTGGTAATTTCTGAGTGTTTTTTTTCCATATCTAATACTTTCTTCTCCAGCTCCTCCTGATATTCTATTTTCCATTTCATTTATTACATTGTGGTTTGCATTATGGAAATTGATCTATGTATGATTTTTATATCGGTTCTCAGAGTGCATCTATTTTTGACTGCATCTCTTTTTTAAGTCTTGGAATTTCTTTGATATTTCTTCTTTGTGCTCTTGAAGTTGCTGTTGTATCTCCTTTTATTTCTTTGGCCAATTCTGCCATCATCTCTTTAATTGGTCTTTTGTCCTCCAAATCTTCTTCACTCTTACTGGAGTTCTTCCCTGGGTTGCTGTTGGCTTTTGGGTTTGGTTTGTTGTCTTGATTGTTCATGAATCTTTTAATCTTTCATTGTGATTTATGCATTTCAATTCAGATTTGTGAGGTCTGTGGCCCAAGTTTTGCCTGTTGATGTCCAACAGGTAGGAGCCTTTGCTTGGCCCAGGCTGGTTCCCAGTGGGTTGTCTAACTTTGGGGCCACCCTAGTACTCCATTGGCAGCTCCCAGTGTTGGTGGGTGCTCCTACAGCAGCCAGAACATGAGTGTGCTTCACGGTACTGGTCAGGATCCAGTGGTCTAGGCAGCTTGGGCTCTCAGTTAAGGTGTACTTGCTTATCAGTTCCTCCATTTGCTGGAGCTTAGGCAGGATTCCCAGCTCTGCTCAAAGGCCAGTGACCTGGCAGGGTTTCCACTTAGGGCACACTAGCTTGGCAATTCCGCATGGGTGGTGGACATTCCTCCAGCTTCTGGGGCTTGCATGTGATTCCCTGCTTCAGATGGGCTAGTGGCCCAGGCAGCTCGTGTTCCACCTAGGGCATATTCTTGGTAGATCCTGGTGGGTGGGGCATGCTCCACTGGTTGTTTGGCCCAAACCTGATTTCCAGCTTCAGCCAGGGACCAGTGGCTCAGTTCCCACTTAGGGTGTACTCCCGGCAGGCCCCCATGGGCAGGGTCTACTCCACCAGATGTGGGGCACACACACAATTCCTGGCTTCAGTCGGGCCCACTGTAATTCCTCCCTAAGTTGCCCTCTTGTCAGACTCCTGTGGGCAAGTGATACTCCACCTGCTGCTGGGGTGTACATGCAAATCCTGAGTTGAGTCAGGGGTTGGTGGCCCAGGCTCTGGAGCTCCCACCCTGGGTGCATGGCTGTGCGCACACAATTCCTCATTTCAGTTTGGAACTTGTGGCCCAGGCGGCTGGAGCTTCTATCTAGGGAACACTCTTGATAGATTCTGGCAGGCAGACACACTCTACCTGCTGCTGGGACATGTGTGCAGTTCCCAGCCTCAGTCAGGGATGCGTGGCTTAGGCTGCAAGAGCGCCTGTCCGGGGCACACAAGTGGGGCTCGAAATTTCCACTGCCTTCTGAAACCTGCATGCTGTTCCCGACTTGAGTCAGTGACCAGCAGCCTAGGCTGTTGGATCTCCCTCCCAGGCTTGCTCTTGGCAAAACCTGGTGGGCTGGGTGTACTCCATTGGCTGTTGGAGCATGTGCACGATTCCCAGCTTCAGTGGGACCAGTAGCCCAGGTGAGAGGGCGGGGTCCGGGTCAAGCACTGGTCTCCCCTGTGTGAGGGACACCCCTCCTTGGGGTACTCACTGATCCTGGAACTGGTTAAGGGCTGTCCAGAGGTGGCAGATCCCTGTATCTGTGTGCTGTAGATCACTAGTTGTCGGTCTCTACCTCGTTCCATTGTGATTATTGTGGGCTGAGCAGCATAGAGGTAGGAGATCCTGGTCTGAGTTTCATGGTACCTTGCCTCTGGTCTCAGTCTCTGCTCCACTGGTCAAATTTGGTGCGGGGAGTTCTCTGCCTTTGGGTTCTAAAGTCCACTTGTGGCTCTGAGACCCAGGTAGCCACGGGCAGGCCGCTTTTGTGGCTTGAGGGGTGGAGGGTTCTCCGTGCTTTTCAGTCTTTGTGCAGTTGTTTTCCTTTTGTTTCAGTTCCTGTATTTTTCTGGTTCTTTGCATTTTTGTTGTCTATCTCTTGGGGGACTTGAGTGTTGGAACTCAAACTCACTATTTGGTTGGAAGGAGCTGTGATGTTTCCCTACTGTTTTGTCACCATCTTGGATCCTCTCTCTCAATGCGGTTTTGATTTGCATTTCTTTTACAAACAGAGGTATTGAACATCTCTTCATGTATCGATTGGCCATTCTTATTTCTTTTTTGGATAAGTCTCTCGTTAAGTCTTTAGCCCATTTATTAATAGAAGACCCTGCATAGCAAAAATAGCCCTTACAGAAGCACAAACAACAGTGCTGGAGGGATATCAAAACCAACCTTCAAACTCTATAATAAAAACAGCTAAGTACTAGCACAAGAATAGCCCTGAGGGGCTGGGAAGGTGTCTCAGTGGCAGAGTGCTTGCCTTGCATGCATGAGGCTCTGGGTTTGAGTCCTCAGCACCACATAAGCAGAAAAAGCTGAAAGTGGCTCTTTGGCTTAAGTGGTAGAGCACTAGCCTTGAGCTGAAGAGCTGAGGGACAGTGCCCAGGCCCAGAGTTCAGGCCCCACAACCACCTCCCCCACACAAAAAAATATAGGCTTGAGAACCCAATGGATTAGAAGACCCCGAAATGAACCCACAAACCTATAGACAACTAATTTTTGATGAGAGCCAGAAACACAGATGAAAGACAGTTTCTTCAATGAATTCTGCTGGCAGAATTGTTTATACATGTACAGAAACTAAAGTTAGCTCCTTGTATATCACGCTTCACCAGAATCAACTCCAAATGGATCAAAGACCTTAATGTAAGGACAGATATCCTGAAAATATTACAGGAAGAGATAGGAGAAACACTCGGGTTCCTTGGCACAGGTTGAAACTTCCTAAGATCTAAAATCACAACAAATCGAAGAAAGGCTGGATAAATGGTATTGCATTAAACTGAAGAGTTTCTGCATGGCAAAGGACATAGCTAGCAAGATAAATAGCCCACATGATGGGAGAAGATCTTTACTAGCTATGCATCAGGAAAGGGCCTCATATCTGAAATATACCTAGAGCTCAAAAAATTAAAAGAAACAAAAAACCATTTAATAAATGGGCTGTTTTTTTTCCTGAATATTTTCTTTTTCTTTTTTTGGGGGGGGGTCCAGTCGTGGGCCTGAACTCTGGGCCTGGGCGCTGTCCCTCAGCTCTTCAGCTCAAGGCTAGCACTCTACCACTTGAGTCACAGCACCACTTCCGGCTTTTTTCTTTTTGCTTATGTGGTGCTGAGGAATCGAACCCAGGGCCTTAAGCATGCAAGGCAAGCACTCTACCACTGAGCCACCTTCCCAGCCCTTTCCTGAATATTTTCTAAAGATAACTCTGAAAAGTGTTTTAGTTCAGTTTTGTGCAGGCTAAAAAATTTAAATAATTTAAAAAAGTTCTGTAAGTCCTATTATTCTTCTAATGTCAGGCTTTTGCAGGTACATGGAAGGCTTGTACTCCTCTAAAGTTTCATCAAGGATCTTAATGTGTTGGCATCAGAGTAGATCCTCTTGGAGATCCTCATGAGGGCAGAATCCCATACAGGGAATTGAGTAGCATCCTTGTAAAACATGGTACTTCTATTATGTGACAATACAGCAAGAAAGTGGTTGTGTCCAAGCCAGGGCTGGACAGATGAGCTGCCAGACACCAGACTCATGCTACCTTGATTTTTGGACTTCTGAGCTTCAGAACCATGAGAAATGTTTAAGCTATGCAGTTCATGGTGGGTGTTGGTTTTTTTGTTGGGTAAAAATATTTCAAATATATTTGGATGCATTTTAGAATTTGTATACTTCTATAATCAGAAAATACAATGTAATATACAGTATATAATTTTTAAAAAATTTGTTAAAGCTATATTGTATTTAAAATTTGTTATTATAAAGGTGATGTACAGAAGGGTTACAGTTACATAAGTCAGGTAAAGAGTACTTTTATCAGTTGTGGGACTTGAACTCAGGGCCTGGGCACTGTCCCTGAGCTCTTTTACTCAAGGCTAGCACTCTACCACTTTGAGCCACAACTCTATTATTGGCTTTTGAGAAGTTAACTGGAGAGAAGGTTCTCATGGGGACTTTTCTGCCCCAGATGGCTTTGAACCGTGATTCTTAGATCTCAGCCTCTGGAGGAGATAGGATTACAGGTGTGAGCTACCAGTACCTGCTGGCTACATTTCTTTTTTGACAATGTCACCCCTTCCCTTGCTCACTCCGTTTTTTCCCCTCCATGGGGTTTTTATTATAGCACCCACAACTAATATTTTTGTATACATCCATATAAATACACCCACCCCAACCAAAACATGTAGCCACTTCTTGGTATTAATATTGATAAACAGTTCAAAGGAGTTACACCTTTGGACCCTTCCCCTAAGTGTATCATCATTTAGTCAGTTTGTTTCTGTGTATATGCACAGAGCCCTGTATGCCCTGTATGTTATCATGCATGTTTTGTATTTAGTTTCCACATGAGAGAAACATGTACCATTTGTCTTGCTGAGCCTGACTTGCATCACTTAACACAATTTTTATAGGTCTATCTATTTTTCTGCAAATATAAACTCCATTGTATACATGTACCATGTTTTCTATATAGGGATATTATAACTTCTGTTACAGTATATGGAGACTGTTTCTTTAAAAAGAAAGAAAAGTATAAACTAAGACTTACCTTGAGATTTTTAAAAATAAGGGCTGCATAGTTGATACACACACACAGATAGTGATATATACATATGACTGTGAAAAATTCATCCCTAAATAGTTGT
This sequence comes from Dipodomys merriami, assembly GCF_024711535.1. Lineage (NCBI taxonomy): Eukaryota > Metazoa > Chordata > Mammalia > Rodentia > Heteromyidae > Dipodomys > Dipodomys merriami. The sequence continues at coordinate 9,280,944 of NW_027205381.1, forward strand.
ACAAAGGGGTTTCAATCCAACATGTTTGTGAGTACAATGCACCTTGATCAATGTCGCCCCTTTCATAAATTACCCCCATCTCTTCCAATCCCACCCATCTCTAACATTTTTAAAAAATATTATTGTCAAGGTAAGCGCTAACTTTTTTTTAACAAGATGATAAAATAAAAGATTATTAGAAAAGAAACATGGCAGAGATAGAGGGACATGCCACAGGAAAATAGCACTTTAGCTTTTGTTGGCTATTTTAGCCATCTTGCTATTTTACTGTTGTTATTAAGGTGTTTTACAGAGAGGTTAAAGGTCAGGCAATGAATAGAATGAGTGCAATTCTTTTCTTTTGGACATCATCCCTTTCTTTACTTTCCTCTGGTTTCCCCCTCCGTTCCTGCCACAAGTTACACTGATCATTTTCCACATAGTGTATAATGAATAACATGATTGCATTTATTCTTCCTCCCTCCCTTTCTGCGCCTCTCTCTGTACCCCCAAAAGGAAAAAAAAAAGCAAGAATGAACATCACCACCACCATCAACAACAATAACAAAAAACATCCATGTTTCCATTTCCTGCTATATCTTATCTTTAAAGAAAGAATATTGGATTGTCAGTCTTGTATATTTTTATCTTGAATTTTACAAACTCGACATTCATATTTTAAGTCCACTAAATTTTGTATTTCTTTATTGTATTAAAAACTGTGGTGATTACAAGGGAGAATTAACAACAGTAATGCTTTATACTTTTTTTTTGTTAGTTGTGAGGCTTGAACTCTGGGCCTGGGCGCTGTCCCTGAGCTCTTCAGCTCAAGGCTAGTGCTTACCACTTGAGCCACAGCGCCACTTCTGGCTTTTTCTGTTCATGTAGTGCTGAGGAATTGAACCCAGGGCCTCATGAATGCAAGGCAAGCACTCTACCATTGAGCCACCTTCCCAGCCTATACACATCTTATCTTGTTCATGACCATAAAGTTATTCGCATGTCCAGGAAAGCCTCAAGTCTCACACATACATTTTAAGTGTTCTTTCGTATACCACACCTTGATGATGGTAAAGCAAACATTACAAAAGTCAAAAGCAAATAGTAGAGCTCTATCTTTTTTAGTCTAAAAGTAATCTTAGGACGGTTATATAGTTCAAAATATTTAAAGGTTTTTATTTCTAAAAATCCTTTGGTTTTCACATTTTGTCCAAGTGGGCTGCAGGCCGCTCCCTCCGTGCAGGGCACAGCCATCCTTATTCCTCAATTGAATAGGAAATGGGATTTAGTATACATGATTCAAGTAGAAAAATAGCACTTTAAAACTCAAGCTATTTCTTAGACTGAAGAATAAAACTCTTTTGGAGTAGTCATGTTTATTTTATAGGAACTTTGCAGCAGAAATATTTAGTATTTTTATTCAGAACTACAGACAGCTTTATCAAACAAAATGCTTACTACTTTCTAGCTGCCTTACAGAAATTATTTACTCCAGAAAACAGAACAAAACTTCTTAGTTTTATGAATAAGCTTTGCATATATTTCTTTGGAGGGGGAAGCAAATAAAAAGTGTAAAAGCTCATATGTGTCTATTTTGTTTCAGTCTGGTGTATTTATTGAGAGTAAATTCGCTGTGTCTTTGCAGCTCATCAATATGAGTATTTAGAAGTCTTTCAAGTTCTTTTGCTCGTTTCTCTTCTTCCAGAAGGAAATGTTGTGCGGCCAAAGAAGCTGGGAAGGATATATCTGGGGGAGACTAAAGAAAGAAGGATAGAAAGGTGAGATGAGGAATGCAGTGCCTCTTCATATCTACATATTTTGGGGTACGCATCACCCTGAGTATGGTCAAATATTTCAGCTATTAATGCCTCAAGATGATCCACCAGTGTAATGTAGTCACAGCTGCTGAACTCAAGGAATGATGTCCGGCATGACATACCATTGCATTAAAAGGTTCTACAAATGAGCATTTTATCATTATTTTTTGTGGAGGTACTAGAACTTGAACTCTTGCTTCTTTTGCTCAAAGTTGGCACTCTGCCACTTTGAGCCACACCCCCAGTTCTGGCTTTCTGCTGGTTAATTGGAGATAAGTCTCCCGGATTTGACTACTAGGGGCTGGCTTTGAATCTCAATCTTCAGATCTTGGCCTCCTGTGTGGCTAGGAGGAAATGCTTCTGATAGTGGCTAACTGTAAATACAAAAGTGTTATCTGCTTCTGACACACCCTATTCATCTAAACAGCCAATAAGCTTATTGAAAATAAGCAAATCCCAAAGGCTTCAGGGTAGATTACAGCAGAAGTGAGCAAAGAAGGCTCATATCGACAAAAGCAGCACTGGCTTAAGAAAAGTGACATAAAAGACACTTAAGACACAGAAGCAGGTCGGTGGTGGAAAGCAGCTCTATGGGACAGGGGGTTGAGATGCTGGGGTGAACTATACAATACACCCTACTTTATCTGAGAAAGCACAGTAGTGAGAGTTCCAATTCTACCCTGGTGCTGGTGTAGAAATGCTGCTTAACTGTCACTTACTTGGTGTTTGCATAAAAAAAAAAAAACCCTGTAACTATGAAGGATAGTTTTAAAGAAGTTGAGAAAATTTGTACTGTACTTTTCCAGTTCTGTGATCTCTTTACTCTTTGTTCATTTTGCTAGGAAGAATGTGTTATGACTTGACTGAAGTGTCACGTCAAAAGCTACCTGAGTTCACCATCTGGTGACCTTGTGCTGATGATGGTGTCACCAAGAATGCTGGAGGAGTCTGGATCATCTGCATGTCAAATGAGTAACACCAATATCATGTTAATAATGCCAATAAGCAGGAAGTGGCCAGTATGTCCAAGGCATAGAAAGACACAAGTACCCTAGAGGGTAGAAGATAAATCCCTCATAAGATCCAGGAGTGTGGCATGCTATTTCTATGTGTCCACTAGTGTGAACCATGCCAGGAAGGCACCTGGAATATTGAGTAGAATAATCTGATCCACGTATTGGGTAATACTGAAGGATGGTTTTTGTCTTTCTTTTGAACAATCCTAGAACAAGAAAGCTCCACACTGTAAATCCCATACTAGAATGTCTAGTATAAAAATATGTCTTGTTTCAGTAGACAGGCTGTGCTGCAGATGCTTCATGGTTAGAGCAAAGTCCTGCCACCTGTAACAGAAGGCTGTAGACTATTTGCAAAATACTTCCTTTGAGTCCTGGATGAGACAGGGCATCAGGCAGGTGGACAGGATGATTTATCCATCTTCTGCCCTTAGCCACGCAGTGGACAGTTTCCCATATTGGAACCAACAGTAGGGTTTCTGCTTCACTAAGAATGACCTGACTTGTGCTGTTACTCCAATGGTGACCTGCTTACAACAGAAAACAGCTGAGCTCCTGGGAGGCCCTGCCCCTCCAGGTGGTAGACTGTATTTTGAGAAAGGGTCTCTCTAAGATTTTTTTGTGGGGGATGGCTCCAAATTGTGATTGTCCTATCTATCTCTGCTTCCAAATTATCTGTGAATACAGGCATCAGCCACCACCATATCTACATAAAAATTCTAAACAAAATAGTAACCTAACCAAGTTAGGTTTATTCTAAATATGCAAAATTGAATTAATCTAAAAATCAAGATAAAAATTTATATTAACAGAGCAAAGAAGAAAAATATGTGGAGGGAGAAAAGGTATTTGATAAAATTCTATATCATATCAAAATGTTGTATATATTTATCTAGAAACAAAGAATGCTCTTAATTTTCAAAAAAGGCTCAACAAACACACCAAGGAAATATCATACACCAAGTAAGCTAGAGAAGACTTTTCTTTTGTGACTGAGCTCAGAGAAGGTATTGGTACACTGTTTCTCAACACTGTCTTGAATCAGTAATGTAAGAGAAGGAAAGGAAAAGTATATAAAGATTAGAAAGTAGGAAATCACGCTGGAATTATTTTTGGTGTGAATATAGAAAACACCAAATAATATAGGGCTGGAATAAATTGCTCAGGGTATTGAACATTTCAATGCCAAGAAGAGATTTGGAATTAACTTTGCATCATATAAAAATTCTAGTTGAATTATGTATCAAATATGAAAATTAAAGAAACAGCCTCTACAACAAAGCATAGAATATTTTTACAATCTAATAATTTCAATGGAAATCTTCAGAAAGTTTTTAAAAAAATACCAAAAAGTACGAACTATAAAGGGAAGTATTCAAATTAGAATTTTATCAAAAGATATAATTAGTTGGATGCCAATGGCATATGCCTGCAATTGTAGCTACTCAGGAGTCTGAGACCTGGAGGTCTGTGGTTCAAAACTAGTTCAGATAGAAATGTCTGTGAGACTGTATTTCCAATTGCAAAATGCTAGCAAAATGCTAGATTGGAAACACAGTTCATACAGTCAAGTGCTTAGCCATGAGTAAGAAAGCTGGAAAGTATGTGTTCAAGTCCAAATCCCGACACACAAAAAATCACCCAATGAATAGTAAATGCATAGAGAAGAGACAAGTAAGAGTACAAGTGTATGTTTATATATATACATATATATGTGTGTATATATATATATATATATATATATATATATCCAGAATATAGAAAAAAATTCCTCCAAAGCAATGTGAATAAAATAATGTAATTACAAAGTAGGCAAGAACTTGGACAGGTTACAAAGATATCAAAATGGCTAGTAAACATATAAAAAGGTGCTCAGCCTTAGTCAGTGGAGAAAAACAAATTAAAACCACAATTACATGCTACTACTATGTACTGACCATAATGGCTAAAATAAAGAAGAGAAATAATTAGGACAAGTTTTGGAAAAATCACAGAGCAGGGAAAATGCTCACATACTATGTGCTGGAGTCTTCATTGGTTCAGATAGAAAGTATGGTAAAGGTGATGATTCCCACGCCCTCTGAGCCATCCCAAGGACCTCTTGCACATGGGCATCAAATGATACGCACAGGAAAAATTTTAGCAGCATTTCTTGTGATAGACGTCAAACTTGAAGTAATTTAATATCCAGAGGGAAGAAGAATTATAACATGTTTGTGTTTTATGTACAATGGAATACTACAGAGAAACAAAATCTAATTAACAAGCAGCTATATAAAATGATGATAAATCCCCAAATCAAGGTTGAGTAGCAGAAGTCAGACACAAAAGGATATCTAAAGGATACAATTTATATATAATTTTCCAATGGACAAATTCATGGATGGCATTGAAAGGCAGAAGCACAAGGAAGCAAGAACTTTAGTCAGAAATGAGTGGGGCTGACATGTATAAGACATTATGTTGAAAAACAAACTTTACAACTCTGGCGAGCAGGGGTGGGGTGGGGGGATGGGTGGGTGGGGAGATGGGAAGGGATGGGGGTGGGGGGAGATGGGAAGAGATGGGGGTGGGGGGGAAAGGAAGTGGAAAAAAAGGAGGAGGCAACAATGCTTGATAAGAAATGTACTCATGACCTTGCTCATGTAATTGTAACCCCTCTGTATGGTTATTTTCACAATAAAAAAAATGAGTGGGGTGAGTGTGGAAAAATATTCTGTGTATTACATGGTTTTTTTTGTGTATCTGTATGCATATCTGTACTGGAGTTTGAACTCAGAACCTTGGCTCTACTTAAGTTTTTGGCTCAAGGCTGGTGTTCTACCATGGCTGATACTCTACCACATCTGGGCCACATCTCCATTTCTGGCTTTTTGCTGGTTAACTGGAGACAAGAGTCTCTCAGATTTGTCCATGATTATCAGATCTCAGGTTTCTGATTATCTAAAATTATAGGCATGAGCCACCAGCACTTGGCAACACATGCTTTTTAAAATGCCACCAACAGGGGCTGGGAAGATGGCTCAGTGGTAGAGTGCTTGCCTCACATGCATGAGGCCCTGGGTTCGATTCCCCAGCACCACATAAGCAGAAAAAGTCAGAAGTAGCACTGTGGCTTAAGTGGTAGAGCACTAGCTTGAGCTGAAGAGCTGAGGGGCAGTGCCTAGGCCCAGAGTTCAGGTCCCATGACTGACAACAAAAAGCCATTAACAACCAATTGTAGCTCTTAAAAATACAGGGCTTAGTTTTAAAGGCTGAATATTAAAAAATCATCACCAGAAATTCTATCCTGCACTAGAAGTTCAAAACTATTGACTGAAATCCTTCATGCATTTTGTAGACAGATATGGCTGTCTATAATGATGCCCACCCCCATGGCAGAGCCCTATTCAGGAAGTGACACTTAAGTTACACTGGGGAACTTTATCAAGATTCAGCTAACCAGCCCTCAGGAAGAGAATGGCAGCAAGCAGCAACTCACCAGAAGTAACACTTCGTCATCACTTACGAAAGGACTGGTCATCTCTCTGGTCTGGAATGGTATAGGTGACAGTGGAGACATAGCACTTGTATTTGGCTCACAATCTTGGCTAAGTCTAAAGAGAAGGAATGGTTGTCATTGCCCATATTAAGGACGCTTTCTCACATAGGCAAGGATTTTAATTTCTCTGAGTTCCAAAGAGAAGGAAACACAAGTTGTCTGAGCTTGTTAACTGGATATCTTCTTTGAAGATTATTTTCATAAATTATCTCTACTTTGTTTCAAAGACTGAGCACAGACCCTAGTACTTCTTAAAGGTGTTCAGTTATCCTTCCTGCCCAGATTGCTCTCCTTCCTGGGCCATCTGAATGGCCTTCTTGGCCATTCAAATAACTGAAGGCAGTTTCAGAGAAATCTCAAAAACAGTTATCACAACTGCACTGACAGTTCTAAACAGACATTATTTTCCCCCTCCTCCCTTATTTTCTCCCACTTCCCCTACCCCCACCCCCTCAAGCTGTAAAGTGCACTTTCAACATATTGTTTAGTGAGTATCACTGTTGAATTGGTTCACCCTTTGCCCCACCATTTCTGTGATTCCTCTTCCCCTCCCCAAATCAGATAAACTTATATATACGACAAAGGGTACAGCGACACAGGGAATAAACCAAAGAGAAAAAAAAAAGAAAGAAAAAAGAAATAACTGCAAACAGTACAATAATACCCCCACTTGTTTCCATTTCTTGGGAGTTCATTTTGATAAGAATGATTTATATGGTCATGTGCACATAGCTATTGAGCCACTGTGATCCTAAGAATATCATCCTTTGTTTTGTGGGAATGGTTAGAGTGCTGTTTAATTAATCATGTCCAAGTATAATTATTTGTCTTTCACTATCCATTGGATTAACTTGTAGATTTATAGACATCTTCTAGTTATTACAAATAAGGGAAACCATGCAACCTATGTTTATTTGGTTCTGGCTTACTTTCCTTAATATAATTTTTTCCAAGTCTTTCCATTTCCTTATGAATGGGGCAATGCCATTCAGATTTCCATTGTATATATATAGCACATTTTCTTGGTCCATTCATCCACTGAAAGGCATCTGGGTTGATTCCATATCTTGGCTATGGTCAATAACGCTGCAATGACCATTGTTGTGATGGTGGCATTAGTGTGAACTGGTTTGTGGTCATTTGCGTAAATGCCCATGAGTGGGACTGCTGGGTCTTAGGGGAGCTCTATGCTTAGTCTTTTCAGAAAGCTCCATACTGCTTTCCTAAGTGGTTGAAAAAGTTTACATTCCCACCAACAGTGTAGTAACACACCCTTTTGGCCACATCCCCACCAGCATCTGTTATTAGGAAATGGCAATACTGCACAAAACTATCTACAAATTCAATGCAATAGTCATCAAAATTCCAACAAAATTCTTCAATGATATAGAAGAAGCAATCCACAAATTTATATTTTTATTAATAGAAGACCTAGCAAAAACAATCCTTAGCAGGAAGAACAGTGCTGAAGGAATATCAACACCAAACTTCAAACTCCATTACAAAGCCGTTACAGCTTGGTATTGACACATGAACAGGCCTGAGAACCAATGGAATAGAACTGAAGACAGAAATGAACCTGCAGACATATGGGCAATAAATACATGAAGAAATGTTCAACGTCTCTGGTCATAAAAGAAATGCAAATCAAAGTAACATTGAGATTCCAGCTCACCCCAGTTAGAAAGGCCATTATCCAGACATTCTTTTTAAATGATCAAACATATTTCACAGGCTTTCTTGATGCTGAAAGAGGTCTTTGTGTAATCATAGGTTCTCATAATTTACAACATATTTCAATTTACATCATTTTACTAGTTGCACAATCTTGATCAGTTGATGTTAGCTTTCTGTGATGTTAATAATCTCATTATGAGGGTGGTTGATGTGAGTTGACTAACACATGCAAACACTTAGAAATAATACCTGGCAATACTCAACACTCAAAGTCAATTAGGTGTTTTTTTAAACTCAGTTGATCTTATAACCCTAACAAGGTGGGCATTATCCACAGATGAGGAAACAAAGACTGAAAAGTTAACTTATTTACAGCTGGGTACAATAGCACACACCTGTAATCCCAATTACTTGTGAGATGGAGATCAGGAGGCTCAAGACTTGAGACCAGCTCAGGCAAAAAGTTAGTGAGATCGCATCTCAGTGAATAAGTAGGACATGCATCTGTCATCTAAGCCACACAAAAGGCTGTGGGCAGGACTGTCATCTAACGCTAGCCTCAGCAAAACTCAGGAAGCTACCTGAAAAAGATGAAAGCAGAAAGCAAGGAGGAAGGAAAGTCTGAGAGTGTGACCTAGGTGGTGATTGCTTGCCTTAACAAGTTCTTGTGTTCAAGCCCCAATAGCACCAAAAAGAGAATAATAAAACGTTTTAAGTTATTTACCCCATCATTTACTACTTAAATAAGAAGAAATTACTAGTAAGTGATAATTTTAGGTTTTAGATCTATTTTCCTGGCTTCAAACAGCACAATTAGGATGAAAGGCACAGAATGGAATTTGTTTCAGCTAAAATACAAAAAAGATAAAACTTTATTTTTATGTTTTCGTTTATTTTGTGCCAGTATTAGAGCTGAACCTCAGGGTCTGGTGCTCTCCCTTGTCCTTTTTGCGCAAGCTTGCTGCTCTATCACTTGAGCCACACTGCTACCTTTGGCATTTTCTTGGTTAATGAGATAAGAGTCTCATGGACTTTGCTGCCTTGGCTGGTTTTCAATCATCCTCAGATGTCAGTCTCCTCAGTAGCTAGAATGAAAGATGTGAGCTGCTGGTTCTGAGCTAGCACACATGACTTTTAAAAAATAAGTGAAATTTTACCTGATCAGTAAAAGAAACAAGTCAACTTTCTCTACAATTTTACAAAGAGGGCCTAACAATACAGAGTGTTTGGGATTAAATCAGTAACTTTTATGAAAATAGGATTACATTTAATTATTTCATTCAAGACCATGAGAAATATAAAAATCTCCTTAGTTTAAAATTACTGATAATTCAGATTTCCCACAGGTAACAATCACTTTCAAAGCCTTTGCATTTTGAGTGTTAAATATCCACACTATAGTTTTCTATTCTTACACTAAGGCCAATCTACACAATTTTAATTTAAAAAAATGTTTTTTGGTATGTATCTCATGTATGTGGCAGTATCTGGCCTTGAACTCAGGGCCTTGAGTTCTCCCTTGGGTTTTTTTTTTTTTTTCCCAAAGGCTGATGCTGTAGCACTTGACACACCACCACTTTCCATACTTGTTTCTTCCCTTTTGCTGATCTTAGGGCTTGAACTCAGTTCCTGGGTACTGCCCCTGAGCTGCTTTTTCTCAAAACTAGCTCTCTACCACTGGAGCCACAGCTCCACGTTCAGCCTTTTTGGTAGTTTATTGGAGATAAGAGCCTCATGCACTTTCCTGTGCAGGCTGGCTTTGAACCTCAATCCCCACATCTTAGCCTCCTGAGTAGCTAGGATTACAGATGTGAGGCACTGGTACCAGGATTCTAGCACTTGTTTCTTATTATGTAAATGTTCTGAAATTTATTCTCAGGAAGAACAATAGCAGTTAAGTTATGCATCTGTGCATTAGAACATAAAAGCTCATACAACACACTTCCTATTTTTCCTTATCTCTCCCATCAGCACATATCTTAATTACCAGAGAAACACAAAAGCAAATTAAATAGAAATAACATGGTTTATCATTTGCACAATAAAATGAGCCATATCACAACTCAAACAGTATGGTAACAACTGCTTTCACCTCTGCATATAGACTCTAACAGAACCTTTTACTTTGAGCAATAGCTTACCTATATTTCAGAGCACAGTTGAAAAGCAAGCTAACTAGAAAAATATTTCAAGAAATACACATTTCTCTTATATATATTATACAGAGATTTCAGGCCACATTTTTTTTTTGTCAGTCACGGGGCTTGAACTCAGGGCCTGGGTGCTGTCCTTGAGAAATTTTTCTCAAGACTTGTGAGCTCTGAGCCACAGCTCCATTTCCAGTTTTTGAGTGGTTATTTGGAGATAACAGTCTTATGATGACTTTTCTGCTGTGCTGGCTTTGAACAGCAATCCTCAGATCTTAGCCTCTGAGTGGCTAGGATTACAGGTGTGAGCCACCAGCGCCCAGCCACACATTGCATTAAATTATCTAAATAATTACCTGAATTATCCCTTTTGCTACAGATATAATTATGGTGCAAATTACTAAAATTGATATAGGAACATTCTTTTTATGACAATATCAATAAAATATCAAGATTGAAAGACTATGTTATAAAGGACTTTTGTTTTAAATCATCTCCCAGAAAATTTGTCTCCCAGAATACAGATATTCAAATGCTTCATAAAATCACCTTGTATAAAAAGTTACATATGTCCATTTGAAAGTTGTCTTAAAAATTATTCCAGGAAGTTTTTCAATATCTCCCCTCCCCTATCATGTTGATCTGTTCAGCCAGCTTGTCCACAGCTTATCCTGCAAGTTCCTGCCTTGACCTGGCAGGTCACAGTCACGTTGGTTGGAAACACAACCATGCCCACTTGCTCTTGAACCAGCTGTGTGGAGTTCACAGTCCTCTGATGTGTACATCTAATCTTGTCTCCCAAGTTCTTCTCCCTGGCTTCATGGGTCAATGTTATTTGTACAGAACAAGATCTTGTCTTTAGCTCAGAGCCCTACAGCCTGATGGTTTTGCCTCTTACTGGGCAACAGTAGGGCACAAAAGTTTCACAGCTTGCTTTTGACTTCCTGGATGTTTATTTATTCTTGGATAAGGGACAAATATGTTGATTTTTTGGCTTTTTAGTATTAAAAACTTTCAATTTTCTGGGTGCAGGTTGCTCACATCTGTAATCCTACTTAGGGGGCTGAGATATGAGGATCATGTTTTGAAGCCAGCTTGAACAGAAGTCTGTGAGACTCATCTTCAATTAACTACCAAATGCTGGAAATGTAGCTGTGGCTCAAGTGGTAAACCTCCAGCCTTGAGTGAAAAAGCTAAGGGACAGCACACCCAGGGCTCTGAGTTCAAACCTCAGTTTGGGCACACAAAAAAATCACTCCCCCAGACCCCATGCCAAAAAACCCCCCAAACCTTTGAAAACTATTTAAAGCCTTATTAATATTTGTGAATACTAAGATCTTTCCAATACATGATATAATTTTAAAAATTATAAATCTACTTTTAGTATGTTTCTCTATATGTTTGTTTTTTATGGTTTCTGGCTCAACCAATAGAAAGAGCTGGGGCTGTACAAACACAGCCATCAACCAATCAGCATGAAGTCTAGGGGAGGACCTATGGTAGGAGTCCTTCCCAGGGGACTCCACTGGACTGCCAGCTCTGCTCCTCTCTATGGAGAGAGTCTATAGTCTATTTCAGCTTTCAATAGACTTGCAGTTCTACTATAAGAAAGAGAGAAAGAGGAAGAAAGGAAAAGAAAGAAGGAAAGAGAAAGAGAAAGAAGGCAAGCAATATGTTTGTGCCTGACAAACATATGTGATTTTACTCCACTGAGCTGTGCCGTGATGGAGGAGGATGCATTTTCTCATTGGTAAAGCTAACAGTCTAGTTCTTCCCTGCTCAGTTCAGTGTCCTCACAGCTCAACAACTCTTCTCCACAGTGGGTTTACAGGGTAATCAGTTATTCAGAATATTCAGATGCTGTTTCTTTTAAAAACCAGGTCACTGGAGAACACTGAAATCGGGGGAAGCATTACAACACATTTAATAAAACTTTCAGTAAATGGAAGTTGCAGGAATAGTGTCCCAGACTGCTTATTAAGATAATCTCCTGCTGAGCCTTTGACCTCCAGGTTGTGTTCTGTCCCGTATGGACTTGCTTTCGTGAGGCACATCTAACGCAGTCTGCACTGCCTGACACAGAGAAAACAAAAGAGGCAAGAGATGCTTTTTGCAAATAATAAAAATCACAGTCTCTTTTTCGTGTTGGAATAACGACACCTGGTAAGGTGTTTGGAGTGCTTCAAAACAGTGTGGGGACTGTGTTCTGCACCAGTGGGCCTCAGGCACACAGAAGACACTCTGAGCTGCTGTAGGGGCTGGCTTTTCTTTTACACCCCCTCAGCTTGGACCCGTGGAGAAAGGCAGGCAGACAAGCAGTTGAAAAGTGTTTATTAGAAAATACATTATTAGAAAATTAGAAAATACATCTTTACACCCACCCCATCTGCCATCAGACTCCTTTGGAAAGATTTTCTTAGATTTCCCCATCAGTGAGAGAATTGCCATGTGGCTATGGTCTCTTCCTCTTGCATTTAGTGCTTCCTTGGACAGCTGCGATTCCCAGAGCCACCTCCACCACCCCACCCCAGTGCCACCTCTACCACCCCACCTCACCCCACCCCTATCATCCCACCCCAGCCCTACCTCCACCACCCACCCCACCCCTACCATCCCACCCCAGCACCACCTCTACCACCCCACCTCACCCCACCCCTACCATCCCACCCCACCCCTACCTCCACCACCCCACCCCAGTGCTACCTCTATTATCCTACCCATACTACCCCATTGCAGCACAAACTACCACTCCAGCCCACCCTACCTCCATCACCCCACCCACCTCCACCACTACTCCCTTCCCCCCCACCCCAGAGCCACCTATACCACCCCAGCCCTACCTCCACCACCCCAGCCCTACCTCCATCACCCCACCCACCTCTACAAAACCACCCCCCCACCACCGCAGCACCACCTCTACCACCCCACCCCACCCCACCCCACCCCTGCTACTCCACTCCAGTGTATGGCCTTCTTTCATCCTTCTTGAGCTAATGAACAGTGATTGTTCTCTTAGAACTTTGAGTAGGTGTTGGGTTAAAATCTATCCTCTACTACACATAGGACTCAGGTGAAGAAAGAACAGAGCTGTTCTACAGCTACAGCAGTGTTGGACTGGATTTTGTTTGTTTTGTATTTAGACTATGTAGAACAGGATTGTGTTAGTATGTTAGTTACCAAGGTGAGTCTGATTCTGACAGATCTATCTATCTATCTATCTATCTATCTATCTATCTATCTATCTATCTATCTATCTATCTATCATTTATATATCATCTACTTCCTCTCTCCCTCCCTCTCATTTATTTACCCATCTGTCTATGTATGTATGTATGTATGTATGTATGCATGTATGCATGTATGCATGCATGCATGTATATATGCATGCATGTATCTAGCATAGGTGATTAAATTAAGTTTCATGAATGTTAGACATGTACTGTACCACTGAACCACATCCCCAGCAGACATAATTAATGAATTTATTTATTACAGTTTTAGTAGAACTATCCTTGAGGAAATGGCAGATCCAACCATTTGTCTGTTCACCAGCATTATTACTGCTATCAAAAATAGTCTCAATCTCCTGAGTCTTTTATTACTTTAGGATAGTAATAACAGTAATAGTGGGGAACACTTATACCATTAAAAGTTTTATGTGATAATCTTCACTGAAATCCTATGATTTTTTTAAACCCTTATTTGACAGACAGGAAACCAAGGCTGACAAAGGTTAAGAAAATTTTCTGAGGTTGTAGATATCTATTCAGTCAGGCATTACAAAAACAATCTAGAGGGTTCTCTTGCTTAGCATTATGAGCTGCTACTAAATTGGTGGAGTGTGGATTATTCCTTTACTGTTGGGTGGTGCATGCAAGGCTAGAAACTCTGTTACTGAGCAAATCTGGTGAGTGCCCCATACCAGAGGCCTTCATAAAACACTCAATGTATATAGCTGATTAATGACCCAGAGAACCCCAACGAAGGAAAACTGGCTGTTTCATTAAGCATTTTCTAAGTGTAGTTTAATAGTGAATGCCCCTTAGAGATAGTTTCGATCTTATCAAATTTTTTTGATTAAAATTGGATTAATTAAACTACTTCATGGTGGATATATTTACTTAGAAGGTGAACTAAGACATTTTAAAGAGCATGGGAGTAAAATGGATAACAGATATTGATTTCTTATAGACTTCAGTAAAAGAAAACCTCTCACATTCCCATAGACCCCATCCCTATGAAAGACCATAGTGTGTTGCCATGGCTACCATATGTCCATATTAACTGCAAGATAAGTCAGTCGTAATGTATTCCCACATGCTCTATATGTGTGAGCAATATGCTCAACACATTACATTCTAGTTTGTTCTCATGTTCCTAGCACATGACATGTAAGATTATATATTTATGTGCTTGTGTACAATATACCATCTGACAATGGTCTGAGGTGCCAAGCTCCCTCCAACCCTGTAGCACTCTACCCAACTCACTGTTAGATCATGAAACACAAGTTTCTTCTGAAAGACACTGTACCTATACCACGATATTATCTATCAATGTAAAATGAATTTTGAGCAACTTTGCTTTGAATTGCTTAAAAACAAATTTCAATGTGATGTTTTAACTTTCGGGCCTGTATAAAGGAGCTAGCTTACCTATCTTCAGTTTTCTCCATTTTTATTTGGCTTTGATAGGCATATCTCCCTGGTTCTTCATAGGTGTTTTGGGTGGACCATGCTGGTTTTCCAGTGACATGCAGTTTTGCAAGATCATTTCGGAGCTTTTCATTCTCATATTCTAATTTGTTGATAGATGAATGTCTTGAATGTTCCCTGTGAGTGAAGTCCATACTCTAGAGGAGAAAATGAGCTATCACTGAATATATCAACCCTTATCAACCATGTGTATTTTCTGCATTTGGACACGAGAAGGAAACGCCTTTTCATTTAGGCCCAGTGATGTGGTAACAAAAGCAATGAAGGTAACACTGCCTGTGGCCATTGTAGGGAAGGGTAACACAGTGCATTACTGCTCTCTAGAATAAGATGGCTAGGTTTAAAGTTTGTGTCTATTGGGCACACCTTAAATTAATAATTGAAATCATAGGTGGGGACCGGAGGGGAAAACTGGGAGGAAGCAAGGGAAGGGGTGATATTGTTCAAAAAGAAATGTACTCATTACCTGACTTAGGTAATTGTAACTCCTGTGTACATCACCTCTACAATAACAATTTTTTTAAAAGGCATCTCAACTTCATATGTTGAAGCCATAATTCTCAAATTTTATTGTATTTGGAGATAGAGCCTATTAAAAGGAGGTGATTAAGGTAGAAAAATAGAAATTACATGGTTCAATTTTAAAACAACATTCCTTGACTAAAATGATTGACATCATTGTAGAAAACATGGAATAACATTTGAGAACAAAATAAATATTTTATACTATCCCCATCCAGGAATAACTGATACTAGTAATTTATATCCTTTTTGTCTTTTCTTATTAATAAAAAAGATGAACAAAAATGTCAACATGATTACATGGTTACTTACAAAATTATAATCAATGTATCAATATGAAATAGAACACTGTAAATATAAAATATAATATGGATACTTACAAAATTATAATCAGTCTAGGTGCAGTGGCTCCTGCCTATAATCTCAGCTACCTGGGAGGCAGAGATCAGGAGGATGGAGATTTAAGGCCAGCCTGGGAAAATGTTAGCGAGACCTATCTCAACAAATAAGTTGGGTGTGGTACTATGTACTTATGATCCCAGCTATGTGAGAGACTGCAGTTCAGCCCAGCCTAGGAACAGTATAGAAGACCCTAACTGAAGAAAAAAAAAGAAACTAAAAACTAAATCCCAAAGAGCTGAACAAAAATATGAAAGGACCTATTTTATCATACTCCTAACAACTTAATATCACTATCATGTTAACTTTGTCACCTTGATAAACAGTAATATTTGTATATTTCCAAAGGTGAGTATATTTTTATCTTTTTTCCAGCATTTGACCCTATCTTTTGTCAACTGGCTCTATTTTTCCCCTTTGGGTTCTGTGTTTTATTAATTTGCAAGGAAATTAACATCAGGGAAAGAAATTTATTGTTTCTTCTATTGATCAATGTTTTCTGTGTGAATTTTAAGTTTCTCTGGTTTTGTTTTGTTCCATTTAGTGAAATCTGTGAGTCTTTTCCCTTTGTGACGATTTCCTCACTTTTATTTTTCACTCTTCATTTCATTGTAAAACTATTTTTCCTTTTTCATTGTAAAACCATTAGAGATCAAGTACTTTCTTCTATTTCATTATTTTACACATAATTTTTTTGGAATTAATTTTGGATAAAATGAGAGAAGACATGAAAATACTAAGTTTTCCAAATATTCAAATTACATATTGATTAAAACATCCATTTGCCATGCTGGATGCTGCAAAAAAAAATGATGTTATATCCATACCAGCAGGGATTGACTCTGAACTCTTCTGTTCTATTGACAGTCCAGTTGAGATTATGCCAGCCCCAGCCAACAGAGCTTTGAGCTTCAAATTTTACTATTTACTAAGCAGTACTCAATTTCTAAGGCTTCTTCAGAAAAATGAAACATGTTTAAATCACAAAAAAGAGGTTTTGAATAAGACTAGAGATCTCAGAAGCTGTTTGCTAAAGGCTGTAAGAAGTTTGCTAGGGAGTGTCTTAATAATAAAATCTTTCTTTTCAGGAAGATTTTAAGGAAGGAAGAAAATAATTCACATGCACATTAGGCACACAGGATCAGGACAAGCAGGTGGTTATAATTTGGGGGTTATGTAAAGAAGTGAGGGGATGAAAGAAAGAAAACTTTACATCTTGAGGTATAGCAAATTGGAAAGGAGAGTATGTGAGGAGTATAATTGGTGATGGTGACATCTTAGTGCTGCTGAAGGCCACAAAATTTCTGATGATTGAGAGCCTAAGAGCCTAAGACTTCTTTCATGTAGATAGGTGTTTGGAGGTAGGGTATGGACACAGAGCTTTGTGTTCTGTTCCTCAGTTCAAAATAATCCTTATTACAAAGTGACAGATTGGAGGAACATATTCTGATCTACTACGCAGTCAGGTATTTTCAGAAAAGTTGCAAGTATACTTGGCAAAATTTTATTTTTCCTGCAAAAGTATTCGAGTGACTTGTTGACCAGATGCCCTTTCACATCTCAAATTTTAGTGGATTTTCTGTACTAAGGACATAACCTACTAAAACCACAGCACAGCTATAAAAACCAACAGCCACAAAACCAACTAAGATGAACATTGATAATGATCCTCATTCAAAACTTAGATCCCACATTTTGATAGCTGTCTGAATACTGTCTTTGCCTCCTTGAGTCTAGAATTGTTGCTCAGCACCTCTGACTTAGATATTAACCCTAGAAAAATCACAGGCCAGTTATATTCCAATGAATAAGTATTTAGTGAGGGTTACTTTGAAACTTCAACTAATGTATTCCACACTGACCTTTTTTTTTTTTTTTTTTTTTTGAGACAAGGTATACTCCAGGCTGGACTGGAATTCTTGTTTCTCCTGCCATAGCCTCCACCCCAGGGCTGGAATTGAGTAAAGAACCTTCATATCTAGCATCATCGAACTTTCAGCTCACATATTTTGAATATCAACTTATACTTAGTGGTAGTCCCCCTTCAAGCTACCTTCCATATCTTTTGACATGTTGCCGTTGCCAGCATTCCTTCAGGGCTTTCTTGCTTTTTGAAACAGTATGTTTTCCAGGGCCTTGTTGAACTTTCCCTGTCCCAGTCCAGTCATTTCTCCGTGGAGTCCTTGTGTACTGCTGAGTTCAGGAGCCAGCACCTGAGTACTGTGTGGGTGTCCTCATTACCACTGACCGCTCACCTCTACAGACTGCATTCACCTGAGGCTTCAACACGTAGAAACAAAACTTTGCTATCTTCCGACTTTTATAGTGAAAATTTCCAATATTATTTCTACAATCACGTTTTCATGTTAAAAATGTTCAATTCTCTTATCTCTCTGATGGTAATAACTCTAGTTACTTGTGTTCTCTTTTGCTTTATCACTTCTGTTTTTGGATTCCTCCAGACTGTTTATTGCATCTTCTGTCTCTCCTGTTTGAAGCTTCTCTCCACATCTGACAGGTTTTAGCCTTCTGTTCCCATGTATAATAAGGCAATGGCTTCTGCAGCAGGTGCTGAGTCTGTAGTGGTAAATGATGGAAGCCAGGACAGACTCTACAATAGTCCAAACTCCCATGCTGTTCTGGTTCAGGAGAGGGGAAACCTAACTGCCTCAAATCTGGCTTTTGTAATAAGGTGTCTTAGTTTACTTGTGCTGCTATAGCAAAATTCCACAGACTGGATAGTGTAAAACAATAGAAATTCATTCCTCACAGTTTTAGAGACTCAAGGTACCAGTAACAGTGTCTGACTCAAGGTACCAGTAACGGTGTCTGTGAAGTCTCCTCTGTTGTATTCTTACATGACAGAATTGGCAAATGATCATCAAGCAGAATTTTTTTTAAAAATAGGCTACACTCTCAGGGCATCATAGCTCATGCCTATAATCCAAGGCGCCTGGGAGATAGAGGTCAGGAGGATCACAGAAAAGTTCACAAGATTCCCTTCTCAACCAACAGCTGGGTACAGGGGTGTGTACTTGCCATTCCAAGGTATGCACCAAGTGGAGATGAGGAGGGTTGTGGTCTAAAGCCAACCTAAGCAAAAAGTTAGCAAGACTCCATCTCAAAAGAACAGTGTGAGCCTGCCCCAGGCAAACAAAACCCTATTGGAAGAATGCTGAGAGAAAGATGAAGTGTGTGTGTGTGTGTGTGTGTGTGTGTGTGTGTGTGTGTGTGTGTGTGTGTGTGTGTGTATGTGTGTGTGTGTAGAAAGGTCAAATTTTTGCATAACTTTTCCTTCCCAAAGATGAAGTGTGTGTGTGTGTGTGTGTGTGTGTGTGTGTGTGTGTGTGTGTGTGTGTGTGTGTGTGTGTGTGTGTGTGTGTGTAGAAAGGTCAAATTTTTGCATGACAACTTTTCCTTCCCACAAGCCAGTCAGGGAGTGTTCCATGGAACCTCCACTAGTGCTGGCCAAGTACCATTTGCAAAAGGAGGGCCTTAAAAGTATTTGTTTGTTAGACCATTGCCTTTAAGATTTCATAGTATTTACTCTTTTTTTCAAGTTTTAATAAAATTATTTTTATTAAAATGCTTAATAAAAATGATAAGAATTTCCAAATTTAGGATTTTATGTGTAATAAAATGATAGTATTTACTCTTTTGAAACACCAATGCAAATAAAAAAGCAATCACTAGTTCTTCACTTTACAAGAAAAGGGGCTGTTTATTGTAAAGCTGGAGTAGGTTTGTAATAAATATAAAAGAGGCAGTCATAACACTTTGTCTTCCAAAATGAAAAAAAATTGATATGCTCAGATCTGGCTAAAAAAGGTCAACTAGAATCTTTGGGTAAAACTTAAAATTTGATTCTAAATAAGACATTTATGAGTAAATATCATATGATTTTAAAGGTCTGATGCTCAGTTAAATTGGATACAATATTCTTCTACAAAATTAGATCTTATCTATGACTATGTTTGGGCCAGTATTGGTTTGAAGGAATTAAAAATGAAAATAATGATTTTTATTTATTTATTTTTTTGGGGTCCGGTCATGGGGCCTGAACTCTGGGCCTGGGCGCTGTCCCTCAGTTCTTCAGCTCAAGGCTGGTGCTCTACCACTTGAGCCACAGCACCACTTCTGGCTTTTTTCTTTTTGCTTATGTGGTGCTGAGGAATCGAACCCAGGGCCTCAGGCATGCAAGGCAAGCGCTCTACCACTGAGCCACCTTCCCAGTCCCGAAAATAATGATTTTTAAAAACCTCACAATTTTCTAATAATACCATAATAAATATTAGGAGAATTAACTAAAATTTATTTACCTTTATATAGGTACTTTATTTACATTTCTATTTAAGAGCATATTGCATTTTTCTTAATAACAATATTTTAGAGCTCTTTTGTTTCATTCCTTTAAATGTGTTTCTAGTGACCTCAGAAATATATCCCCCACTAGGTGGTAATATGTGAAAAATGCACAATACTTCAGCCAATCTCTCCCTCTTTCCCCTCCTTCTTTTCTTCCTTTCCTTCTTTCTTTTTATCAGCCCTGGAGATTAAGCCCAGGGCCTTTCTCATGCTAGGCTACAATCATCACTGGGCTACAGCCATAGCCTTATTTCTGTATTTCTGATGGGTTCTTTTGTCCAGGTCTGCTACTGTTTAATTTAGCTGACTTATGGATAGCAAAAAAAAAAAAAAATCAGTCTTCTTAAAAATTACCAAAAGTTCTGAATTCTGATTAAATCTGATTTTATTACAACTTTCTTAAGTTAAAGAAAAATAAATTAATACAATTGTAGGACTAAATGAATATGGAATCAAAGAAAACATAATAAATGATAACGGAAAAGAGGACTGCCATTTTTTTCTATATGGTCAAGTTTCAATACAATGGTCAAGGGAAACTGAAGCTTCTCACTAGTCTAAGTATGTCACAGAGACTGGGTGGTTGTCCCACAAAGCTTGCCCTTGAGTTACAAAGGATCTGCTCTGCATTGTGCACACACACCCAGACCCACACACCCATTACCCCCCCCTACACACACGGGCACACATATATGTCCTACTGAGTGCAGAGCCTATGTCCCACTATTTGGCTACACTTCCCCCTCAGTTGAAATAAGCAGGGAGTAAATTCTCAAAGAATTTTGGCCAATTTTAAGTTCAGCAATTTCCTTGTTTAGAAAAAATAACCACTCTTCCATTATTATCCAAATACCAGATATGTTAGAGGACTTAAAAATGATGTGCTCTATATGTGGAAGCTATATCTAAACACACTGGGACATGATAAATTACACAGGTCTTCAGGCCTTCCCACACAATGAGACCAAGGGAGGATACTCAGAGAGGAACACAAAGGTGCAATGCCTATGTGTATCTGATCATATAAAATTATATTTACAGAAATGAACTCCAGGAAATGGGAAAGAGGTTCTTTTCTTTGTTGCTGTTTTATTTTCTTTTTGACTTGTCTGCTAGTTTATCTGTCTTTGGGAGGGTAAGGAAAGCACAGAAATGGAGGGATAAAGGGTGAACAAATGCAGCAGTGCTACTCATTAGACACCAGGCAGAAAATGAACTATACAACTTGTGGGTGAGAACATGAGAGAAAAACTGGTTGAGAATGAGGGAAGGGGTGACGCTGTCCAACGAGAAATGTGTTCTTTACCTGGCTTATGTAACTGTAATCCTTCTGTATATCACCTTTATAATAATATTTTTTCCAATCCTAGGGCTTGAACTCAGGGCCTGGGTACCATCCCTGAGCTTCTTTTGGTCAAGGCTAACACTCTACCACTTTGAGCCACAGCACTACTTCTGGCCTTTTTTGTTTATGTGGTACTGAGGAATCGAACCCAGGGCTTCATGCATGCTAGGCAAGCACTCTACCACTAAGCCACATTTGCAGCCCAACAATAATTTTTTTAAATGGTATATTTTCTTACAGCTTGAGATAAAGTTTTAGAACCAATTTTTAATTCTGTATTTATCCATACAAATTATTTCAGAAATAAATGTCCAATTATCAGATTTTTTTCAACTATGGGATTATCTTCATTTTAAGGAATTAGCCAACAAAAAAAAACCCAAAACACTGAAAGGCAAAATTGATTAAAAGATTTAAAAATAAAGAAATAGATTAAAAAATAAACCCTAAAGCCAGCATTTTGACATGAGAATAAAACAAACCTTTGCAAGCCAGGCTTATACCTGTAACCCTAGCTACTCAGGAGGCTGAGGACTGAGGTTCATAGTTTGAAGCCAGCCTGAGACGGAAAGTTCATGAGACTCTAAGCTCCAATAAACTACCAAAAAAGCCAGAAATGGAGCTGTGGCTCAAGTGGTAGAGCAAAAGAAGCTCAGGGATAGTGCACAGGTCCTGAGTTCAAGCCCCAGGACCAGTACAAAAAAAAAAGGAAAGAATGTGTTCAACAATGTAAGATTATCAATAAGAAAGGAAATATAACAACACACTGTAGTCTGGGTGTGGAACATCTGTATGTAATCCCAGCATTCAGAAACTGAGGCAGAAGATCACAAGGTTCAAATGCAGCATGGGCTACATGCTGTCCCAACAAACAGCCCAACAACAGGACAGAATATAGAAGAGATGAACCATAGTATACTATAACTTTGGTAATGAGGGAACAAATTAAGAGGGATAGATTTCCTAGAAGTATACAAATAACCAAAATGATCTAAGAAAAAATAGTGAATATACCAACCACCCCCAAACAAAAGGATTTATAAACTCTGGATGGTTTTACAGCTAAATCTTTCTAGTCTTTAAAGAACTGCAAATTTCAATATTAAAATATTCTAGACCACCCATAAAGCTAGAAAGCTGCAGGTGCATGTTATAAAGACAGTATAACTTTAAAACAAGTAGAAAAAGAGTGAATTATATACAAACCTCACTAAAGACACAGAATTTATTTCTAAGTCACCATCAGTGATACACCAAAACTGCTAGAGTATGGGTATTATGGGTTGAACTGTATCCTCCCAAAAGTGCTGTATTGAAGTCCTACTTCTACTTCCTCATAAAGTGGAAACAGATCTTTATTTGGAAACAAACCTTCACAGAAGGACCATAATCCAGTAGGAGTAATATCTTATAGAAAGGAAAAATACGCATAGAGAGAAGACACCAGGAGAAACAGAAGATGCTCTTATGAGGGTGGATAAAAGATGAGCACCAACCATGAATGAATAATCCTCTCCTATAGATTGCAGAGGGAGCCCAGCACTACTGACAATTTGATGTCTTAATTTTGAACTTGCAGCCCCAGAACTATGAACCAATGTTTCTAGAGTTCTGAGCCACCCAGTGTGTGGTACTTTGTTATAGAAATTCTTTGCCACTAACAGAATGATTAGGGTGATTTTTTTCCAGAAATGCAAATCTGGTTCAGTAGCCAGAAGTCTATTAGCAGAGTCTATTACACATCAACTCAGATGAGGTCCTCCAGGCTGAAAAGCATCTGATAAAAACTAGCAGTAATTCTCAGCAAAACTCCTAATTTAAATAGGAATATTAATGTACAAAAGACTATAGAAAGCACAGATGTTACACTAAACAAAACCATGATGTTTAAAGTCAGAAAATAGAAAATTTGCCAGCAAATACTATTATTGTTTAATATTTTCCTGTTGATTTTTCCAAATGAAATACAACAAAAAACTTATGTTAACAATGGAGAAAAGGAGATGAAGTTGCTTATTTTTTGTTTTTGTTTTTTAAATTGTTTTGCTGATACTGCTGTGAACAAGAGTGCCTCTTACTATCATTTGCCTAGCTTTTGTGCTCAAGCCTGGTGCTCTGCTACTTAAGCCACATCTCCACTTTGGGCATTTTGCTGGTTAATTGGAGATGGAGTCTCAGTATATCTACTTTGTGTAGTTTTGAGTCTCAATTCTCAGATCTCATGAATGGCTAGGATTATGAACAACATGAGCTACCAGTGCTCAGCTGATAAAATTTCTTTGTTGACATAATTATATGGCTCAAACCTACATAACTTTAGTAAAATTCTTGTGAGAATTAATACAATAATTTAGTTTAAAATATTAGAGATAAATTCTTAGGTATGAAAAAGGGAAATATTCTGCCTATAACTGATAAGAATTGTAAAATACCTGGGGATAAAAGGGGAAAAATTTATCATGAGATTGTACTGAAAAGCCCAAGATATGAAGACAGAAAGCCATAATGCAATCCTGGAAGAAAAAATATACTATATTAAAAATGCCAAATCCTTTAAAATATTTTTTTATTAAAATGCCAAGTATTTTAACATTAATATAAACAATTCAATGCTAAATTGACACCAACAAGTTATGAGAAATTGAGAAGCTGAGCTTAATGTCCATGTAAGAGTTGAAATTGAAGTCTTTAACTCCCATTTTCTACATTGGGAACAGGAAATGTTCTATTTCTCCCTACTTTAACACTGTTATACTAAAATCCAGTTTTTAAAACATTTTTAAAAATTGGGCTCCTCATTGATATCACATTCATTCAAAATTATAATTCACATGGACTAATGATGGACCAAAAAAAAATCTCTCATAAACATCGAAGAGGGATAAAGGGTAGAAAATGCAGCAAGTGGTCCTCACTGGACTCTATGTTGAAAATAAACTATATAACATACGGGTGGGGATGGGAGGGAAAAACTGGGAGAGAGTGAGGGAAGAGGTGACACTGTCCAAGAAGAAATGTACTCATTACCTTACTTACATAACTCATCCTTCTGTACATCACATTTATAATAGCAATAAAAAACAAAAAAATCCAAGATACTGCATACACACAGAAGTATGGACAATCTTTTAATTTAAAGAATGCAACTATAAAGCTCTTGTTGCCTGTTATGACAAATAAAAGTTTATGGGAAGAGGTATAAAAAAGCTACGAATGGGCTGGGAAGGTGGCTCAGTGGTAGAGCGCTTGCCTTGCATGCATGAGGCCCTGGGTTCGATTCCTCAGCACCACATAAGCAAAAAGAAAAAAAGCCGGAAGTGGTGCTGTGGCTCAAGTGGTAGAGCACTAGCTTTGAGCTGAAGAGCTGAGGGACAGCGCCCAGGCCCAGAGTTCAGGCCCATGACCAGACCCCCCAAAAAAAAGCTACAAAGAAGATTTAGAAAAGTGCTATTATAAATGGAAAAGAAAAAGACAACCCAATAGAAAATGAAGGATATTTAATTCATATTAGCAAACATTGCCAATAAATGTATAAAGACATGCTCAATTGTATTCAGAAAAATGGAAATTACTTCATAGCCATCATAGTTGTGAAATTAGAATGAGCAAAGAAGCAATAATATCTCATGGTGGTAAGGATGAGAGAGAAAGTAGAAATGTGACTTGATAACAGGTATTAAAATGAAAACTCTCACAATCTTTGAATTGACAATCTCATTTCTAGAAGATTATTCTGAGATACATGGATAAGGGTGTTCTACAATATCATTGCTCATTCAGGCAAAATATGTAAACAGAGTTGAATATTTTAGGGCTAAATTAATTATGAAAAATAGTCTACTAAGTGTGTTTTATCCATGCCAATTATAAGGATAAATTGTCTCAAACCAGTCGTTTGGAAGGATTCTAAGAGGTATTGTTCAGTGACACACAGACATAAGCAATCTTATTTTTTAAAAAGTGATAAAATCTCCAAATAGGTATATGACTGCATATACATATACATGGAAAAGTATACAATGATACACACTGTGAAGTTAACCAATCTAGAATCTGCTGGATGGAAGTGTGAGTAGAGGGCTGGAGGAAAGAAAGATGACACTGAAAATTACCGGAGTATTAGCTATGAACCAAATCATAAATGTTATGTATTTTTTATATGAGTATGAATTTCTTAAGAAATGAGAAAAATAAAAAGATGCGTAGTGACTTATACAGATGTCCCTTAACTCTGTCAGAGGCAGTTCTGGCTAATGAATGTCTTATATATATATATATATATATATATATATATATATATATATATATATATATATATATATACACTATTTCTGTAAGAGCACACAAGTAAAGGGAAAGCAAGAACACTGCATACTATTCTCTTAGCATGGAATAACTCTGGGGTATAGAGATGGGAAGAATTAGTTTCTTGTTATATATCTTTGTTTGTATTTTAAAAGTCAAAAGCCAGTAGGGCTGAGTGCCAGTGACTGATACCATAACCCTAGCTACTCAGGAGGCTGAGAACTGAGGATTGTGGTTCAAAGCCAAGTTCTTGAGACTCTTATCTCCAATTAGCTACCAAAAGCTGGAAGTGGAGCTATGACTGGAGTGGATGAGCATTAGCCTTGAGTAAAAAGCTAAGCAACAACAACCCGGCCTGAGTTCAATCCCCCATACTCTCTCTTTTCACACACACAGACACACATAGACACATAGACACACACAGACACATAGACACACACACACACAGAGACACACACACAGAGACACACACACACACACACACATACACACACACTTCTCTTTCACCTCCCCCCTAAATCCCATTAGGAGCAGAAAGAAGCAGGCCCAGTGACACTGTAATAACCAACTATATATAAGCACAAATGCTTAGACTGAGTTTAGAAACACAAATCCTATTTTGTGATAGGAAAATCACTCAGAGTTGGGATCTGATTTAACTTTTTGTGTGTCCAGTATTTCTAAATAAATAGGGTTAGATGGCAATTTAAATGTACATATATACATATGTATGCACACATACATATGCATACACAGCAGACGGGCAACTTTATGTAGTAGGAGATAGAAAGCTTCCCTAGCATTCTCTTTTACCCACATGTCCTCTACTTCCCCAACCCATCCCTATGCTCAAGGTGGAGGTAGAGTGCTTGTCTTCTCTTGCTACTTCAGAGAAGTATATAAAACACAGAAATAAAGTACCATGCTACAGAAGGGGTGGCCTGCTCTAACACACGCTAGACAGCTGATGCAACCATGATGCTTATATGTTGTCTACTCATTGAAGAGCAGAGCACTGCCATGGACGCAGGCGGCATGCACGGGGCCTTTCCTCACACCCGTGCTTTGAGGTGCTGCGCACACCAGGCAATGCAGAAGTGCCAAACTACGAAACAAGTCAGACTAAGGCACAGACCAAGTGCCAGGGACAAGCCATTCTGATGGGTTCTGGAGGTGGTTTCATGAGGTGAAGGTGGCTGTTGAATTTCAAAGCAACAGCAAGATCAAAAGCAATCAGTCAGCACATTTGGCATGTCTGAGAAATGATCAGATTTTGAGCCAAAATCCAAGAAAAGAACAAAAGAAAAATCAAGAAAGACTAATGTTCCAACCTGAGGATAAAAATGAAATGCAGGACCGTTTGTAATCCCTGCATGCTATTATGAGACAAGGGCCCAGTAAACAATGTCTGGAAAATCCTGACCAACTAAGTCATCTTGTGTTCAATTTATTGAATGAATTCAACGTATTACCATATACCGTCCAGGGTCTAAATCTCCCATCATTCCTTTTAGATGTGGGTTTTCTGTTCTGATGGCCTTATATCTCATATCTGAGACCTGAAAGTTCAGAAGACAAAGGGGAAATGTAAAATTCACAATGAGAACTCCAGAGTTTTAAAAATTAATTTTTATCTTGTGAATGCAAATACTTTCTAAGTGCAGTAAAGGGAAATGATTCCTGGCTTTAGCAGTCAATTCTGTTATTCAGCTCTTCTATCTGTGGCACATGTCATGGTACCTTCCACTTAGGATCAAAACTAACTTAAAAACAGATACTTAAAATGATTCATTTGCTTTCTGTTACCAGAAAAAAAAATCACAATTTTGAAAACATGCTTAAAATAATCTGGTCAACTAAATTTCTTGAATACCTGATTAATTTTTACAGTATGTGATATGTGACTTCCATATTTAATGTTGTTCTTTCTGTTACTCCTGTCAAGTTTCCTTGTTTGTGACTTTATTTTTTCCCCTGTTTTTCCCCCTCTGATTCTTGTATTTGATCATTCTTGGATATAGTATCTTTTCTTTTGCCTTTGTTTATTTAGTTGTTTAATTTTTATTGAGACAAGGGTCTTCCTATGATTCTCCTGCCTCAGCCTCCTAGGTGCTGAGATTAAAGGTCTGTACCACTATGCCCAACTTGACCTTTTATTTATCTAGGTCTCACATCTCTATAACACTTGCCTTAAGATTTGCCTTTTTAAATTATAAAATATACACTTACTATGTGAAAAATGAACTATATAATTTGTGGGCAAGGACAAGAGGGGGGATGGGTAGAAAACAAAAGAAGGAGTGACATTGCCCCCCCCAAAATGTACTCATTACCTGACTTATGAAATGGTAAGCCCTCTGCACACCTTAATAATAACAAAAAACTATAGTAAAATATATATTCACTGGTAGTCTAAAAAAAATAAGAATGTTATAGAGAGGGTGAGATAGATTGGTGTAAACATGTCGAGTTGCCACAATGAAATCCCTGCCCCTGTATTACTACTGTAAGCTAATTTTTAAAAAGAATATGAAAGTGATAGTAAGAATCATTCATAATCTATCTGCCTGGATCCCTGCTGCTGTCCTCTGCACAGTACAGAGGGGAACTTTGTTCAGGGAAGCCTTGCTATCATGTGGTGTCCATGGTTTCCTATGTATTATAAACATAAATCACAGTTTGAGGCTCACAACTGGATGAAGATAGAGCCTATTCTGTTTCCATAATATACAAATGTTATTTATAAAGTGATCCTCACCTGCCTAGAAAGTTATTGAGGTTTTCTCAGTAAGTGCTCACATTCTGAAAACATCTAGTATTGGAGTGAAAAGGCTGAGAATCTCTGTGGCCTCTATTGAGGGTGGACAACTAACTGATCTGATTATGAGTAAGATTATGAGAATGTAAAAAACAAGGAAGGAAGAAAATGGAGGAAGGAAGAAAGGGAAGAAGGAAGAAAGGAGGGAGAGAGGAGGAGAAGAGAAAGTAGGCAACCAGTCACACATGCATGTAGTTCACTTGCAGTAATTACCATTGCCGCTTTTCTCCAGGAACCATCCTACATGTGGAGTAAATATTTAGTAAGTATGAACTGAGTTTCATGCTTAAAACAATTTTTAATCTTTTGTGTGTGTGTGTGCTGGTCCTGGGGCTTCACTCAGAGCCAAGGCCCTGTCCCAAGCTTTCTTTTTGCTCAAGGCTAGTGCTCTACCACTTGAGTCACAGTTCTACTTCCGATTTTCTGGGGTAGCTTATTCGAGTTGAGTCTCATGGACTTCTGCCTGGGCTGGCTTTGAACTGTGATCCTTAGAGCTCAGCCTCCTTAGTACCATTTTCCATTTTCAATACCCTAAAAGAAACATATGCTGAGTAAGAAATGTTTAAGAAAAATTGGAATCTTTTTTCTTTTTAATATAAGTCAAAAATGTGCTGGACACCAGCGCTCTGTGTTCAGTGTACACATCACAGGAGAAGGTTTAATATCATCAGGCATCATCCTAATGTTTCTACATGTTTTTTTGTGTGGGGGCCAGTCCTGGGGCTTGAACTCAGGGCCTGTTCCTTACTTTTTCACTCAATGCTGCTGACATTCTAACACTTGAGCCACAGTTCCACTTTCACCTTTTGGTGGTTAATGGGAGCTATGAGTTTTCTGCAGGGGGCTGGCTTCGAATTGTGATCCTCAGATCTCAGCCTCCTGAGTAGCTAGTTCTCTGTTGCTTTTTGGTGAAAATTTTCTGTGTTGCATGGGTGTTAATGGGTGTTACGTGGCTTCATAACACTATTTCCATGGCACCACAAGCCTTTCTGTGATTTTTGACAAGAACAAGGAGTGGTGCGCTGCTTGAGTCAGTGAACAATGAACACTGTGCTGATCCCCTGGCAGGACTGGGCCATGGAAAGGGGCCTCCTTCTTGCTTGCATACCTGTTGTTTGGCTAACATTTTTTCTTTTATTTCTAATTCCATCTTCAACTGTTTTTCAAGAAGGGAAGCTTTTTTCATGACAGTTGCTATGGTGATCTCCTTCTGATGGAGCTCCTGCGTCAAGTCAGAGATTTCATTCTTCATTCTTTCCTGCTCAGAGCGGTGGTACTCTTCCGCCTCATATCTTATCTGCAAATAAGAGAGCAGCTTTAAGCTTCTGCTAGTTAGATCCAGTTCTCCTATCCTAAAAGCACTGGCAGGCTCCTCTGTACCTTCCTTTTATAATCAAAGCAAAACTTAAAACAGATACTTAATGGGTCATTTACATTTCCTTCCAGTTACAAGATTTTATTTCTCATTTCTGTTTTCTGTTGTGTGGTCTGCTAAGGACATTGTATATTGAACTGCATATAGCTCAGGCTGTATGCAATCTCTTGCCTCAAGCTCCTGAGTGGCTAAGATTCAGGCGTGCCTCATCATGCCCAGCATGTCAAGCTCCTGAGTGGCTGAGATTCATCCATGCACCACCATGCCCACCCTATCAAGCACTTTTCATGGGATAAAAATGGCCTAACGGGGTGAAGCAATTGGCTCAAAGCTGACTGGCAGAGCTGGTATGGAACCTAGCACTGCTAGCTCTAAATTCAGTATTCTAAAATCCTAAGTTATATTGTGCTGTTTGCTGACAAAATATAATGTTTTTCAGAATCACCTGGCATTTAAAACTTATGACCACTGAAAGGTGTCATCTGCCCACCTGCAGAGCACATGTCATCTCAAGTGGGTGAAGCTTTTTGTGTGGTAACTGCGGTGTTTTCTTCTCCACCATCATCCTTCCAAATGCAGCCACACAGCCAGCTCTGTCTACACTTTACCCTCTGCCATAGCTCACCTGTGGGCCATCCCCATTACTACCTACAGCTGTCCTGCACCCCTGTTCTTTTCATTGCTTACAGCCCACCTCTGTCCCTTCTTCCTATCAATGTGGTCTTGGTCCTGCTACTAGCATCTTTATAGAAACCACTGTCAGTTTCCAAGTCTTAGATTCAGAGATAAAACACAAGTCAGTGCTCTCAGAAAAATCATCATTCATTAGTGTGAAACAGAAAAAGACAATTACAGTAGAGTGTAGAAATCAATGTTCCCAGTATGTAGGAGGGAGGGGTGCTTAACTTATCCTGGGGACAGGTGTCAGGCTGGATGCCCAGAGGGGAGGTTAACAGGCCAAATATTACAGGATGAGTGGAAGGCAGCCAGAGGATGAGATGAAGCCAGGCTCCTAGGCAGAAAATATAGTAAAGACTCGAGTGAGAGAGCAATAGACACTTAGAGAAGTGGAGTGGATGGATAACTGGGTTATGAGAAACCAGGCTGGAGAGGTCAAGTTGAGGCCAGCCACAGAGATGTATATGAATTGATCCAAGGATGAAAAATGAACATTTCCATTTCAGCTTTCAATATGCAGTGTGTAAGTCTAAAAGAATAATTTCTTTCTCTAAATCGCATTCTCCATTTCTTTCTCTCTCCCTCCCTCTCACTCTTCCTCCCTCTCAATTCATTCCTGTCTCCTAACAGGCAGAATATGGTTAGGATGTCTTAAGAATAATCACTTCTTTCATATCATCAAATGTCCTAGCAGAATTCAAGTTGAAAATTGTCTCAAAAATGTAGTGAATGTTCCTTAAGTTGTTTAATTGCCTTAATACCTAAGTTTGGTCCACACACTAAGATTGCATGTATATCTTTTCATTCTTTTATTTTTATGCCAGTAGTAGGGCTTGAACTCAGAGTCTGGTGCTCTTGCTTAGTTATTTCTGCTCACGGCTGGCATCCTACCACTTGAGCCTCACACCTTCACTTCTGGTTATTGCTGGTTAATTGGAGATAAGAGTCCCACAGGCTTTCCTGCCTGGACTAGCTTCAAACCTCCATCCTCTGATCTTGGCTTCCTGAGTAGCTTGGATTACAGGCATGAGCCATTGGCACCAGCTTATGTACCTGTTAAAGTCTCTGTGTGTCTGCATCTTTCTTTGTCCCTCTGTCCCTCTGTCTCTCTTATATAGTTTACATGAATCAACTCATTCATGCCTCACAATCTCTCTGATTAAAACAAAGTGTGTAATTTTCCCATCCCATTCCTGGTGAAAGGCAGCAGTTGGGTTTATTTTTAATTTTGGGGGGGGTCCAGTCATGGGGCCTGAACTCTGGGCCTGGGCGCTGTCCCTCAGCTCTTCAGCTCAAGGCTAGCACTCTACCACTTGAGCCACAGCGCCACTTCCGGCTTTTTTCTTTTTGCTTATGTGGTGCTGAGGAATTGAACCCAGGACCTCAGGCATGCAAGGCAAGTGCTCTACCACTGAGCCACCTTCCCAGCCCATGCAGTTGGGTTTTGGAACCTGTGAGCTTACCCCTGTGCTCCACAGTGTCCTAATGGAAGATGACTGACATGTTGGAATAAGCTGTGTTTCATGGAAAACACAAGAGCAGGATGACTTCTTACCAAGAGGCAAGTCAGGTCTTGTGCCATCTACCCCTCATCTGTTTCTACTCTTCTTATGAACAGTTTTAGAATTTCCAAGTTGGACAAAACCCTAGAAATGATGTGGTCTTAACTTTACCATTTACTGCATGGGGGGAAAGACTGAATAGAAAGAAATGGCGGGGTAGAGGGAAAGGAACTTGGTTACGCGGCATCTCAAAGCAGAGTTTAGGAGCCTGGAAGGCAAACACCCCAAGCTAAGGGGATTTTCAAGGAGGCCAACTGAATTTCTCCTTTCTTGAGTTTCTCCTGTTTCCAATTTTTCTCCTTACAATTTATTTTTTTTAAATAACAGCATTGTCCTGTAGTATGTCCTGGTCTGGATTTTGCAAATTGCAAAATAGAAAAAAAAATGTGATTTAACAGAACTCACAAAATGTAAATGGAAAGAATGCACTAAAATGAAAAAAAAATCTACTTTCATTATTTATAAAATGCTTAGATATTAAAACAGTTTGCTACATGACAAAGCTTGTTTCTAAATAAGAT
This sequence comes from Dipodomys merriami, assembly GCF_024711535.1. Lineage (NCBI taxonomy): Eukaryota > Metazoa > Chordata > Mammalia > Rodentia > Heteromyidae > Dipodomys > Dipodomys merriami. Next base: position 9,313,726 of record NW_027205381.1, read on the forward strand.
TAATTTACCTAGCTTCGAATGACTTTCAGCTTTATTAAAAAATGGGAGTTTTATTACTAAATAGATGACTAAAAATAGCTCTGTCCTGGGAAAAGAGAAAACACTGGCAGAATTCATAACACATGGCTCTTGTTGGTTTTTATAACAATGGGATGAAAATGTTCTTCACAAACACTTCCTGGAAATTCTAGCTATTTATATTCCATTTTTCTGTAACCTTTCCTGCACAGTATTGCCTGGCTGCTAGTCTCCAAGAGCCTCACACACATGCCTTCCATCTCAATGGGCATGAAATTAGTGAATTCTTTATAATATTCAAGGCTTTATTACTCTATCAAAATCGATGAGCACATAGCATAGCAGTATGGGGTTTTAATCATTATTTAAAAATCATAACACATTCACTAGGACAAAGCAATTTTTTAAGGTAAAAATATCAGTAAAGGAAGGGAGCTATGGCTCAAAGTGGCAGAGCCCTAGCTTTGAGCAAAAAGCTTGGCAGTGCCTAGGCCCTGAGTTCAAGCCCTATCATAGACATATATATATATATATATATATATGTATGTATATATATATATGTCATATATGTAATATATATGCATATATCAACCCATTTTATGGGACTATGTGGTATTTATTTTATTATCTTCAAGTAGTTTACCAAGGAGTTTCAATTCAATATGTCCATTGGGAGCGCAGTGCATCCTGAACAACGTTACCCCTTCATCATTCTGTCCCATCTCTCCCACCTCAGCTTCCCCCGATTTTCACATTCATACATTCAATATTATGACTGGATTTGAAGTCTTGAAGTGTCCAAAATAAAAGGGAAATGATGATGAATAATTTGTAATACATTTTGATAGTTCTGACAGTAAGCTTTTTGTCAGGCAGATCTTTCACATCCCTGCATTTCCTATAGAATTCTTCAGGCTGGTTTTCCCTAAGACATGCTCCACAAATGCTGGATGATTCATACAATCAAAACAACTTAAGACCATCTTCAATTATGGGAGAACTTAGCCTTGGTATTAGTTAATTTGTCCGCTAAATATTTACATTCATTTCCTGTATGTTAAGCATGGTACACAGTAAATGATAATTCCAAGCCACGTTCAGCTTTGTAACAGCTACTTAGAATTTACAGCACTGAATGTTCTGTTTGATTTTCAAATCTAAAGACTTGACAAAGACTTCCCAGAAGAAGTAAAAATGGCAATAGACATATGAAGCAATGTTCAAGACCTTCAGCCATAAAGGAAATGCAAATCAAAACAACATTGAGATTCCACCTCACCTCAGTTAGAATGGCTGTTATCAAGAAAACTAACAATAGCAAATGCTGGTGAGGATTTGGCATTATATTTTTAGTGGGAACATAAGCTTGTTCAACCACTATGGAAAGCACTCTGGAGGTTCCTCAAAAAACTTAACATAGAACTACCCTATGACTCAGCAATTCTGCCCCCAGGTATTTATCAAATAGAGCACAAACAAGGCTACATTAAAGCCATGAATACAACCATGTTCACTGCAGCACTATTCACCATAGCCAAGATATGGAATCAGTCTGGATGCCCCTCAATGGGTGAATGTATCAAGAAAATGTGATATATATATATATATATATATATATATATATATATATATATATACATATGTAATTGAATTCTCCTCATCCATCAGAAAGAATGATATGATATGGTACCATTTGTAAGGAAATAGAAAGACTTGGAAAATTTTATATTAAGTGAAGTAAGCCAGATTCAGAGAAACAAAGGTTGCATGTTTTCCCTCATTTGTGGTAGCTAGAATGTGCCTATAAGTCTATAAGTAAAGACATTAGGTGGTATGCAAGCAGTTATAAACGAATTTAACTGATGCATAACTGACTATATGCAGAATTTATTAGAAAAACTAAGTCAAAACCGAACAAAATAAGTACCAGGAAATGGGGTGAGGCCAAGGGGAGAGGGGTAGACTTATAAGGCAGGGAAGGGAATCGAATGCACTTGAATTCATTGTATATACCACAAAATTAATAAAAATGAAGGGGTATGAAGATGTTGAAGGGATGGCACATATCAAGATGCATTATATATAGAAACTGCTTTGTTAAATGGCAAAAATGCAATATATAACCTAAAAAATTAAGGAAAGTGAGGGAACAGGTGGGTTGGAAGGGGTGGGTGAGAATGTTGAAAGGGGTGACATTGATCAAGACGATTATTCATACACTGCTTTTTTTTGTTGTTGTTGGTCATGGGGCTTGAACTCTAGGCCTGAGCGCTGTCCCTCAGCTCTTCAGCTCAAGGCTAGCATTCTACCATTTGAGCTACAGCGCCACTTCCAGTTTTCTGGTGGTTTATCGGAGATAAGAGTTTCACGGACTTTCCTGCCCGGGCTGGCTTTGAACCACAATCCTCAGATCTCAGCTTCCTGAATAGCTAGGATTACAGCCATGAGCCACTGGTGCCCGGCTCATATACTGCTTTGTTGAGTGGCAACTCCTTTGTACAATTACTTAAAGATAATAAAAATATAAAAAATAAAGACTTGATAAGTATCTAGAATCCATGACAAACTAACAGAATGGAAAACACTACTGAATTTTACTATAAGGAGAAATAAATATATTCTGTGCTAGTGCAGGACTTGGCACTCTTGTTTGGCTTTCTCTCTCAAGGATGATGCTTGACTAGAGTCATGCTTCCACTCTGATTTTGGCTTTCTATCTGTTACCTGGAGAAAAGAGTCTCTTGGATTTGTTTGTATGCCTCTCTAGCTTCCATTCATGATCCTCAGATCACAGTCTCCTGAGAAGCTAGGATTACAGGTGTGAGTCCTGGTACATGGTAAGAACAATGCACTGAGAAGCTATTATTGATTTATTTCTTCTTCATCACAGTCTACTAATGAGGCTCCCGAGGCAGGTGCACACATGCATGAGTGCTAAGGTCAGTGCTGTCCACCTTGCTTTCGGCCACCTTTCCCACAGCCACCCCCTACCCCCATGACTCCACCTGTGTGCACCCTCTCAAGGCACACATAACCCAAGGCTTGTATTTTCAGAGAGCAATGTTATAATTATCATCTTGGAATATTATTATCTTAGGAAAAATTATAATAGCAAAAGGAGAGAGAGAACATTTCTTTAACTTCTTATATGCAAAGACTTTAGGTTGACTTGGAAGAATGGAGCTCGTTATTTCCATACCTTGTTTAATTCTTTTTCATGATCTGATTGATCTGAGACCATTAAAAACAGATCTTTCTTCTTCCTTTCTGGTTCTTTCAGAGAAGTTGCATAAGATGATTCAAGTCTACAAATTAAAAAAATAAGCAACAAATGAGGCTTAAGTTGATAAATTGTTATGATTATATAGTTAATTTAGGGTGCTGTCTAAATTATCATAATTGCAGAGAGCAATTATTACTTCATTGGGAACATTTCTAGTTACAGAAATTGCAAATCTTAATATATCCAGATCAAATAACTATTTATGTCTTTAACTGAGTGAAAGGGATTTTGATAGAAAAAAGTTTGCAATGACTCTGGAGCTTCAATACATTAAAAATCAGCTTGCTACTGGGACTGTGTATGTCTACAAGATATTTGGATGAGAAGAAAAGATTGCTTTCTAGAATAAAAGAGCTTGGGAGCCCATTCTAAGAAAAACACCCAACTTTTAGATGCTTTGTGGAAAGTATTCTGCCATGAGACATCCAAGGGGAGCAACTACTATGTAAAAGTGCTCAGAAATGATCACATCTGCCAGGCGCCAGTAATTCACAGCTGTAATCCTAGCTACTCAGGAGGCTGAGATCTGAGGATCGAGGTTCAAAGCCAGCCCAGGCAGGAAAGGCCATGAGATTCTTGTCTCCAGTTAACCACCAGAAAACCAGAAGTAGCTCAAGTGGTAGAGCTTGATCTGATGAGCACCCAGGCCCAGAGTTCAAGCCCCACGACTGACAAAAAAAAAAAAAAAAGAAATGATCACAGCTGACAAGTGCCCCAGAGAGAGCTCAAATTCAACTATTCTTGGCTATGCATATTAAAAATGGAACTGTAACCCCATATTAGTACTGCAGAGAGGAAGCAGGAACTTGTATAAAGAAGTTTGGGAAGGTACAGCAGGCAATGTTCACTTCCATATGAGGTAAATCTATAAAATTAAAATCATTAGAAGATAAAGCTCACCAGGTTGGAGAAAAGTAACTTTCATTTTTTATTGTTTTTAAGTAGTTGTACAAAGAAGTTTCCATTCTACAAAACAGTATATGAATACAAAATGTCTGACAACATTGTCACCCATCGCTCCTAACTTACCCCTTTTCTCACTTTTCTTTTTATTAATTGAGATTAGGTGATTGCATAAATTTCACATATTTCACAGTATTGTGGAATAGTGATACTTAAAGTCACAAACACATTTTAACCTTCACAAGGCAAATTGTCATTATCATGGTCTATACAGTTGTGAATTCTATGAGCTTTGACAATACAATTATTTCTTCCACATCAGATGATATTTACATTTCTTTCCTTTTACTTTCCTCCCTTCCCATCCCTGTCTTTGTGTTGCTTCATTCATTTTCATCTATGTCCAGTGCAGCTGATGGGCCCCTCTGTTGTATATTTTCCCATTTCTCACTGATTCTGTATCCTCCTCCTAGCTTTTCTCTGTTGCATGCATACACACACACACACACACACACACACACACACACACACACACACACACACCCATATATGTGGTCAAGAACATGGAGTCACTTAGCAATGATCTGACAAAATGAGTGGTTGTCCTTTGTTTCTCAAGTCCTATTTACTTTGTCATATCTCCTTGCATTTTGGCTTTAGCATCCACCTATTTGGGAGACCATATGCTGTTTGTCTCTTTGCTCTTGACTTACCTGGCTCAAAATGATTCTCTCTAGTTCCATCCATTTCCCTGCAAATGCCATTATTTTGTCCTTTCTAATGGCTGCATAATACTCCATTGTATATAGGTATCACAATTTTTGGATCCACTCATCAGTAGTGGGCATCTGGGTTGTTTCCATATCTTGGCTATTGTGAACAGTGCTGCAATGAACATGGAGCTGCATGTGTCCTTGTATCTTGGTTCCTGTTGCTCAGGGTAGATGCCTAGGAGTGCTTTGGCTGGATCATAAGGGAGGTCTATATTTAGTATTCTGAGGTACCTCCAGATTGCTTTCCAAAGTGGTTGTATTAGTGTACATTCCCATCAGCAACGCAGTAGAGCTCCTCTTTCTCTGCGTCCCCTTGAGCATTTGTTGTTGGCTGAATTTAGGATGTGGGCCATTTTTTTAAATACATTTTTTATTGTAAAAATACTGTACGGACTGGTTATAGTTACATGAGTAAGGTAATGAGTACATTTCCTATCGAGCATTGTTGCCTCCTCCTCCTTTGTTTTTCCCTTACCATCCCTTCCTTCCCACCTCTCCAACTACTCCCCTGACTCACCCCCCCCTGAAATTGTAAAGTTCATTTTCAACATAGTGTCCTGTACCTCTCATTGTTACAATGGGTTAACCTCCATCCCTATTTAAGCATTTCGTTTTTTCCCTTCCTCTCCCCAAATTAGAAAAGTACATATACAAGATGCAGGGCACCAGAATCAAATACAATGAAAACAGGGGTTATACCATGGGACCATGGGGGAAGAACATACAAAAGAAACAAAAATATCACATAGTACATTATAAGTATGTTAAAAACAATAGCAAGAAAGAAAAAACGACTTGTGTCCCTATCTTGGGGTTCATTTCACTTAACATCATCTTATCTGGTCTAATGTACATAGCTTTTGACGTTTTCTACTTGTCCCAGATATATATTAGTTACTGCAAATAAGGGAAATCATGGAACCTATGTTTCTTTGGGCCTGGCTTACTTCACTTAATATAATTTTTTCCAAGTCTTTCCATTTCCTAACAAATGGGACGAAGTCATTCTTTCTGATGGAGGCAAAGAATTCCATACACACACACACACACACACACACACACACACACACACACACACACACACACACACACACACACACACACACACAATCACATTTTCTTGATCCATTCTTCTACTGAGGGGCATCTGGGTTGGTTCCATATCTTAGCTATGGTAAATAATGCTGCAATAAACATAGTTGTGCTGATAGCTTTAGTATACCCTTGTTTGTGATTGTTTGGGTAAATGCCCAAAAGTGGGATTGCTGGGTCATAGGGGAACTCTATGTGGAGTCTTTTGAACCTCCATGCTGCTTTCCAAAGTGGTTGAACAAGTTCACACTCCCACCAACAATGCAATAGGGTTCCCTTTTGGCCACATCCCCTCCAGCATCTGTTGTTATTAGAGTTCTTGATTATAGCCATTCTAACTGGGGTGAGGTGGTATCTCAATGTTGTTTTGATTTGCATTTCTTTTATGGCTAGAGAAGTTGAGCATTTCTTCATGTGTCTATTGGCCATTCTTCTTTCCTCTTCAGAGAAGTTTCTCTGTAAGTCTTTAGCCCACTTATTTACTGGCAGTTGTTTCTTTGAGAATTTATTGTTGTGGAATTTAATTTTTTGAGTTCCAGGTATATTTTAGATATGAGACCTTTGTTGTATGGCTAGTGAAGATCTTCTCTCAACATATGGGCTTTCCTGTTGATCTTGCTAGCTATCTCCTTTGCCATGCAGAAGCTCTGCAGTTTCATGCAATCCCATTTGTCCAACCTTTCTTTGATTTGTTGTGCTTCTGGGTCTCTATTAAGAAAATTTCAGCCTGTGCCAAGGAGCCCTAGGGTTTCTCCTATTCCTTCATGTAATATTTTCAGGGTGTCTTCTTTGACTTTGAGGTCTTTGATCTATTTGGAGTTGATTCTGGTGCAGGGTGATATATCAGGATCTAGCTTTAGTTTTCTACAAGTAGTTAACCAATTTTGCCAGCACCATTTACTGAAGAGGCTGTCTTTTTTCCATTCTATATTTTTAGCTCCCTTATCGGAGATTAGGTGGTTATAGGTCTGGGATTCATTTGTGGGTTTTCAGTTCTATTCCATTGTTCCGCAGGTCTGTTTTTGTGCCAGTACCAAGCTGTTTTGATTACTATGGCTTTGTAGTAGAGTTTGAAATTTGGTATTGATGTTCCTCCAGCACTGTTCTTTCTGTTAAGGATCATTTTTGCTATTTGGGGTCTTTTATTGTTCCATATGATTTTTTGAATTACTTCTATTTCCTTGAAGAATGAGGTTGGAATATTGATAGGTATCACATTGAATTTGTAGATAGCTTTTGGAAGTATTGTCATTTTCACAATGTTGATCCTTGGATATGGGCCATTCTGACTAGGGTAAGGTGGTACCTCAGTGTTGTTTTTATTTGCATTTCTAAAAGCAGATTTCTATCAGAAGCTGGTTTAAAATGCAGCTGTGGGTCTGGGACAATCAGTGTATACCCCACTGCAAGTGGAATGTTGTTAGGTTTCCAAAATATTTTTTGGTAAGGTTCACTCAAAACAAATCTGAGTAATGATGGAAAGATAACAAATTTTAAGAATTGAAAATAAAGGATTTTCCTAAGATATAAATTCACAATGATACCTCTGCTGAGTTACAGGTACCTAGAGGCCAGATTTAGACACATAAATACATCACAGTGTATTTTTCACTGCTCTACTGTTAACCGTGAAAACTCAGAATTTTATGTCTACTATCTTATCCCTATGTTTGCATGTATATAAATACATATACTCTCTGTACAATAATGTACATTTCCCTTACAGTGAGACACTGTCAGTCTTCTTTGATATCATTTGAATATTTTCCATTTTATCTAGAATTGCCTAAAACATCATTTTGAGATTATTCTTAGATTTTTAATCATGTGCTATGATTTTGGAGAAGTGAAAAATGGAACTCCTTGTTTTCTCCACTCAGTCAGTTCCAAGGAACAAAGGGCTGAACTAAGTGCTAACATCCTCTCGACAACTCATAAAGCTCCATGGGGAAGTGGAAAAATGTCCAACTCCAATATAGACAGATGCTAAGAGAAGAATAAGCATGCTAATATAAATGGATAAAGGAATTATAATTTGTCATATAGGAAAAGCACATTGCTGTTATTCTGAATTATGTAAAACATATCAGATCAAGGTGCTTCTACAACTAACAAAATTTAACATTTGATGAGAAAGGTTCCAAAGTGAATAGAATACTTTTTTTCACACTAGTAGACTGGACTTAGTCACCTTAACACAACCATAAAGAAGAAACACAGAGCCGGGCGCTGGTGGCTCACGCCTGTAATCCTAGCTACTCAGGAGGCTGAGATCTGAGGATCGCGGTTCCAAGCCAGCCCGGGCAGGAGAGACCATGAAACTCCTATCTCCAATAAACCACCAGAAAACCGGAAGTGGCGCTGTAGCTCAAGTGGTAGAGCGCTCCCTTTGAGCTGAAGAGCTGAGGGACAGCGCTCAGGCCCAGAGTTCAAGCCACGACCGACAAAAAAAAAAAAAAAAGAAGAAACACAGTCCAAATACAAGAAGCCAGAAGAGCAAAGCAGCTTAAAGGCAACCATGAGAACAAAGAGGATTTGCAATCTGTAGTAGGGAAGGCGAGGGCTGAGCATACAGAGCACAGTGCCAGCTGTAAGCATGGGGAGCACAGAGCCAGCTGTGGAGGATTTGTAGACAACATTTCACCAGGTCCTGGAATGCTAGAATTCAGTGATCCCTTCCAGATAACAAAGATGTAATTTGGACACTCAAATGAAAAAGCATATTAAACAGAGAGCACAGACTGGCAGAATAAAGTCTGCATTGGCCAAATACATGAAGCAGTACAAGACTCTGGAAAAAAGCTGACAATGTTTGAGGTTCAAAAGTGGCCTCTTTCAAGTACCACAGTACAACCAGAGACACATTCAGTATGTGTATCTCCTATGTCTTCAGGCATAGAAATCTCTGCTTTGTGCATGCAGCGACATCACTCACCAACTCACTACACTGGAACAGCACCTTGCACATAGACAATGTCCAGGAGATGACTGTCAGTGATGATGATGCATTGCATGGTACAAAGTGCCCAGCAGTGCCAGCAGGCTAACAGGTGTTCTGCCTCCTTCCTGAGCCACACCACAGGCCATCCTCAGGAACTTTCATGTGCTACTTGTTGTTCCTTAACAACAAGTAAACAAACCATAAAGAAATGCCATCATGTCCTTCAACTTGGAAGAAAGAAACACTGCCTTTAAAACAATGATTATTATCCAATAAAGTCTCCTTCAGCATTTGGATATTCAACTGTTCAATCTCCTCACTGGTGTGGTATTAGCTTTCAGAGACTGAGGAAGTTCTCCATGTGAGAACCACACCACTGTCTCCTCACTAGTGTGACATTTAAAGCCCTCATCTGTCCCTGCTTTCTGTGTGATTACAGGCTACACAGGATCTGTCTGATTTTTAAAGAAGAAAATTTGTCTTCCCGAGAACCCTTCAAGGAAATGACAGAATGAGGAGGGTGGAAGCAAAGACTATATCACCTACAAGTGAAAAAGCACAGCCAGACAGACACTCAGAAGAAAGCTTTTGAAATATATGGAATAAATATTATTTTGCTGCAGAAATATCTGTAAATAATATATATCTGGACGTATATTGTCTGCTGCAATGAAAGAGTTTCACTGGCCAAATGCATGAAGAAACACAAGAATTCAGATCAAAGCACAGATTGAAGGAAAGCTGGCAATGTTTGGGATTTATCTTATAGCCTTTACTCTATATTACTGATATCCTAAAGAATCAATGTTTTAAGACAACCTTTGACTCAGTGTGACAGATGTAGCCATAAATCAGAACATTCCAAAACTTTCTATGTAAGAACATTAATTTTGAAGATAAAATAATCATTCATTTGAATATTAAAACTTTATCAGTTAGCAGCATAGTAATAAAAAACTAACTTTAGTTGCAAGTACAATTTTTTTGCAGTATTTGGGTTTGAGCTTAAGACCTTATATTGCTGGGCAGGTACTTCTCTGCTCAACCATACCATACCACACCATATCTCTACCCCCGCTTTTTTTTTTCTATTTAGTCTTCCTGTTGTTGGGAGGGTAGTGCATACAATGCCACTGTATCTAATCTCCCTCTGTTGAATGGCTCATACTTGTCTGCCTGGGCTGGGCTGGCTTAGAGATTTGATCCTCTGTGTCAGTTTTCCATATATCTTAGGATGAGAGGAATGCATTACCTTGCCCAGCTCTAGGTTGAGAAGGAGTCTTGTGGTCCTTTCTATCTGAGCTGGCCTCAAACCTCAATCCTTCCTTTCGTCATCTCCCAAGTAGCTACAATTACAGACCTGAGCCACTGGCACCTGACTCAAACACAAAATCCTTAAAACACATTAACATCATGTTTTGAATGGTTTTTCTCAGACTGTCAGATATGAGGACTATACCTTTTTTTATTTTCTTGAATGTTTTGGCACTCCCCTACTTTCAGTAATTCTCTGTGTAACTGCAGTCGTTCCATTTCTATAATTCTTAAGAGATCATCACGTGACTGCAGCTCATTTTTCACCTCTGACAGTCCCGCCTCCATGGCCTGAATAAAAATATGAAAAATATTTCATGCCCATTTTTTTCATTATTACATATGATACATTTAAAATACCCACCATTGATAAACCAGATTTCTTTCAAAAGAACTAAAATTTAGTCTTTATTTGCTCTGTCTTACAGCATTCCACCCATTCCATCATTCATTTACTCAACAAATATTTACTGAGCTCTACTCACTCTGAGAACCCAAATAATGTAACTGTCCTCACTAAGCCTGTCATCCAGCATAAAGAACAATCAAGCACAACTGATCATCACATAAATATGGCGATATATTTACATATATATATACTTAAAAGAATGAAACATAAAAGCTCAAAAAAATGTGTAAAATTTGAATTGATGAAAATACTTTCCATTTGAGAAAGCCACCCATTGACAAAAGCCATCAGAATAATGGTGAAATTGGAAAGCAATGCATTGTAAACCAGTGGCAGCTGTGCTGAGTTTGTGGGGGCCATGTTTTGATCACCAGAGGCACTTGACAAACTCAGATGCTACTTGGTAGGATGGATAAGGAGAGAACTTCCTAAAAGCAGGACCCTGGAGATGAACCTTTGACCAATTTCTACATCTGGATGTGAAGAGATGAACAAACTAGCTATCTGTTAGCCCTTTTTTTTCTGAATAAAAGATAGCATCAACAGTTGGATCGCTGGTGGCTCACACCTATAATTCTAGCTACTCAAGCAGGCTGAAGATCTGAGGATCTCAGGTCAAAGCCATCCCAGTCAAAAAAAGTTTTATATCTAATTAACAAGCAAAAAGGTGGAAGTGGAGGAGTGGCTGAAATGGGAGAGTGCCAGCTTTGAGCGAAAAAGCCAAGTAAGAATATAAAGCCCTGAGTTCAAACCCCCATACCAAAACACACACACACACACACACACACACACACACACACACACACACACACACACACACACACACACACACACACACACACACACACACACACACACACACACACACACACACACACACACACACACACACACACACACCCCTCACTCCAAAACTCCAAAAACAAACAAAATATTTACATCATTTGTTTATTGTGGGAGTAAGGTAAGGGGCAGGAAAAGGAATAAATTTTGAAAGTGAAGGTTTGAAAGCTTACAAAGGGAACAGGACAGTTAGCCAATTGGAGAAATGCAGTTAGGCAATGTCGAATATCCTTTTCAGGTTCATACCTACTAATTTAAAAAATAATTATTTTTATGATTAATATGTTTTCTTTTTATTACCTTTAGCTGTACAAAGGAGTTGCCATTGAACAAAGCAGTTTATGAATACAGTGCACCTTGATCAATGCCACCCTTCTCAACATTCTCACTCACCCCCTCCCAACCTACCTCTTTACTTGCTTTTCTTAATTTTGTAGGATATAGGTTGATTTTTTAAAATAAGTTTTTTTATTGTGAAAATACTGTACAGAGGGATTATAGTTACATGAGAAAGGTAATGAGTACATTTCTTATCAAGCATTGTTGCCTCCTCCTTTGTTTTTCTCCTACCATCCCTTCCCTCCCCACCTCCACAACTACACTCCCCCCTACTTCCCGCCTAAATTGTAAAGTTCGTTTTTCAACATAGTGTCTTGTACATCTCATTGTTATTTGACTGCATGCTCTCTTCCCCCCTTCTTTTAATTTATCTACCTTTCTCCTGACCCTACCCCATCCAAGTTCCCATTTTCTGGTTTTTATTTTTTTTGAATTTTGCCTTTGCCTTTCTATTCTGAGTTCTCCCTTGAATCTACCTTATTTCAGTTAATACATTTGTATACACTTGTATACCACCTAATACACATACTTACAAGTTTATAAACTACCTCTAGCTTCTCCATATGAGCAATCTTGGTTTCTGGGCCTGATTGCTGATTGTTTTCTCTGGGAATTGAACCTAGGGCCTCAGTGCCTGTTAGGAAAGCACTCTACCACTAAGCTAATTCCTCAGCCCCTGTTGAACTATTTGCTACTGTAGCATCTGGCTGCTCTCTGCTATTGAGATAGATAGATAAGATAGTAGGGAAAGAATTTAACTTTATGTGGCATCCACTACTTTACTCAATTAAAGAAAGCACAACCAACACCAATAGTCATGGCCATGGAACATGAAGCTATGTGTAGAAATGTGGGCTTGCCTTTCCTGGGGCCCTTACTAATCCCAGGGCAATGGAAAGTAAGCTAGAGCTGGTTGAAATTCTGCAATGTGATAATAAAAGCATGTGTCTGTTTACTCTTCCTAGACAATAATATCCACCAGTGACACTTAGATATACTAAGGGGAAATAAAGTTACTTACCATGGCTACAAAGGCATGAGAATATATATTAATATTAAAACTTTTCTTTATACAGATAATAATTTGACAGATGAATATGCAAAAGCATTAAACTATAATTGATATCATTATATAAATTGGTTACAAAAATGTATGAAAAATTTGAAGGACTTTTATATTGATAAATTTAGATTTTTTTGACTTTGAGTTTGAATAAGGAGACTTGAGTTGACATAGGAACTAATGGATTTGAGGCTTTTCTTGAATAGTGCTGCTCTAGTGCCTTAATGAGACATTAACAAGCCAACAGAAAAGGTTAATTTCTGGGTGCCAGTGGTTCACATTTTTAATCCTAGCCACTCAAGAGACTGAGATCTGAGGATCATGGTTCAAAGCCAGCCCAGACAGGAAAGTCTGTGAAACCTCTAATTTTCAATTAGCTGTCAAAGAAAAGCTGAAATAGAGGTGTGGCTCAGTTGGTAGAGCACTTGCCTTGAGCAAAAACAGCTTAGGGACACAGCAGCAAGGGACTGAGTTCAAGCCCCAGGACAAAAATAGATGAGCAATTCTGGTATATTTGAAAAATGCCAATGGTTTATTTTTTTTCATGAGATCCTCATGGAAAATCCTGCACATTCAGAAGGTGAGTGTGGTACAGCATGGTAAATAGTGTGTGCAATGGAATTAAAATATATACACATACATTTCAAGGTTGGAGAATGACAAATGAGAAGATGTGATCCATGGGAAAATTCAGATGCAGCTGCCGTTAAAACATGTTGAAAGCTAACGGAACTGTTACATATAATGAATGGCAGTAATTCAAAGTGCATTACTTTTTTCTGCATTCATGTGCAAGATGTGGAACACAGTCAAATGGCAATTTTGGAAAAATAGAAGATGAATTTCTCATATAATATTATAGTTGCCTTATTATTTACTGCTAATTATTCCCATTTGGCCAAATACAACTTTTGTAAAACAAGTTTAAGGCCCATCTGTTTAGTCAGAAATCTGCCTAATGATTTGAGAGCAGCAGTGATTTTAAACATTTAAGTTAACAAACACATATAAATAATTTGATTTTTTTCACTTTGTTTTTACCTAAAACAAAAGGATGAGATATGAATAAAATGTGGAAATAAAATAAAATGTGGAAAAGGCATTATTTTCAAAAATTTTCCAAATGAATTTTTAAAAACTTAGTATTTTCCTGAGAGTAGAAATCTTAATTTTTTTAAGCAAGTTACTTTTAAAAAACAATTTTCATTAGAATCACAGATCTTTTCTTTTTCCAAACATGGGTCAGATTAATCTTGGTTCACTTCCTAATATATAGTGGATTGTTTTGAAAACTACAAGATGGAAAATCATTGTTTACATAATGTTCCTAGATCCCAAAATTATTTTTTTTATTTAATTTTATTTTATTTGTGAACATACTGTACAGAGGAGTTACAATTACATGGGCAGGATAATGCGTACATTTCTTACCAAGCACTGCAGCCTCCTCCTTTGTTTACCCTTCACATCCCTTCTCAGCCTCCCCCCTCCCCCCCAATCCCAATCCTTCTCCATCCCCCTCCTTCCCCCCCAAAAATTATTTTTAAATTTAAAAAAGTTCATAAAATATAGTTTTGGTAAAATATAACTTCCTCTGGAAACTTACACAAATATTAGCCCAAAGACCTCTATGTCAGAGGCCTGGTATTAGGAGGTGGTTGAACCTTAGGAAGGGGGCTTAGTGGGAAGCCTTCAATAACATAGCTTTGCAGGGTACTGTAGAGCTCCTCACCTCTTCCTCATTCCCTGTTTGGCTTCCTGGCCACAAATATTCGTTCTGCCTTATCACAGGCCCAAGGCAACAGTGACAAAAAGTATGGACTGTAATCTCAAATAAACCTTTTGTCTTTATAGGCTACATATGTCAGGCATTTTGTGATAGTGATGGAAAAAATGACTAACCCATCAATCAGCCAGAGAAGAATCACAAGGAATGATTCTAGATTGTCTAACCTTTGATAATTTCTAACCATGAAATCTCTACCACAGGCTTCTGGGAATGAAGAAGCAGAGGACCAGAGAAAACAGTGGGGACAGAGGATTGGATTTTAGGCATAGGTGTCTATAAGGAACTGTGTTCTAATGCACTGGTAATCCATTATTATCATGCTGTTGCAGAACCAAAGTGCACTCCAGAGGGGGAAAGAACTTGCAGCATTCCTGAAAAAGTGAGAATGCTTATGAAGATGAAAATGAACTGAATTGCCACATGTAGTAGAAAGCCAGCTTTCTCATCCCTGTGACTCTGTAGAAAAGATTTACACAACTCATGGGCAATGAAAGTTGGGAAATAAGTAAAAACCTTCACCTGGCACTGTCTTTGGTACATTTTCAGTTCTTGTAAAAGCTTCTGGTTTTCATCTTGTAACTTATTTCTGCTCAGTGCTATTTCGCTCACAGCTGATTTTAATTTTTCAATAATGAATTCATCTCTTTCACTGGTTTCAGCACCAGGGTCCGATTCACATGCCAGACGAGGAATTTCAGAGCTGCTGTCTTCCATGTACTGTTTTTTACCATTTAGTTGGGATTGGTAATTTTGTGCCTGTTTCTGAGAAAAGTGAAAACTGAATCAATTAAATGAATAAAGAATGTTATATTGAAGCTTCCATAAAGCCTAAGAATGAAAGAAAAGAATTAGCAAAAATAATCCTTAACTTTGTGTGTGTGTGTGTGTGTGTGTGTGTGTGTGTGTGTGTGTGTGTGTGTGTGTGTGTGTGTGTGTGTGTGTGTGTGTGTGTGTATACACATGAGCGTGAGGCCTGGGACTTGAACTCAGGACTTGAGTGCTGTCCCTTAAGCTTTTAGTTCCACAACAACATGATAATAATGTACTACCAGTACATTAGAACACAGTTCCTTATAGACACCTATGCCTAAAATCCAATCCTCTGTCCCCACATTTTCTCTGGTCCTCTGCCTTGTCATTTGGAGAAGACCTGTAGTAGAGATTTCATGGTTAAGAAATCATGAAAGGGTAGACAATCTAGAATCATTCCTTGTGATTCTTCCCTGGTTGATCCATGGGTTAGTCATTTTTCCATCACTATCACAAAATGCCTGACAAATGTAGCTTATAAAGAGAAGTTGTCTACCACTTAAGCTATCCTTCCACTTCTGGCTTTTTCTGGTGGTTAATTGGAAATAAGAGTCTCACATGCTTTTCCTGCCTGGGCTGGCTTTTAACCACAATCCTCAGATCTCAGTTTGCCATGTAGCTCTGTTTTACAGGTGTGAGCCACCAGCACCCAGCAAGTATATGTTTTGGTAACAGAGCTTGGCTTGTATAATGTAGTGTCAGATGGTATGTAACCCACTGCAAAGATGCAGAGCAGAGAAGGTGGCTTGAAAGGGAGGTCCTATTAAGCAAGAAAGAAAAGAGGAAGCTGGAAGCTATCACAAGAGGGTAATTCTGAATTCAGTTATACAATAGTTGAAAAACACCTCACACCTCTGTGGACAAAAATGAAACAGAAACAGCTGGATTGTAAGGGGAAAAGCTGACTAGTACATATTACAAGGATGAATAATTTTATGTGTATTGGTAATGGGGCTTGAACTCAGGGCCTGGGCACTATCCCTTAGCTTTTTGAATCAAGGCTGGCACTGTACCATTTGATCCACACTTCTTCTTCTGACTTTGAATTGGAGATAAGAGTCTCACAAACTTTCCTACCTTGGCTGGCTTCAAACAGTGATCCTTTGATCTCAGCCTCCTATTACAGGAATGAAACACTGGTAGCCAACTAACAATTTTTAATGTGTAAAACTTCCACACATCAGTAAGAATTCAACACAAAAGAATGGGCCATGAATGAATAGGCAGTTCTAGAAGATGACATTTTTGAGACAGTTTTGTTATGTGGTTCAGACTATCTTCTAATTTGTGATTCTCCTGCCTCTGCCTCCTAGGGGCTGGGATTAGAGTGGTGCAGCTCCATGTCCAACTGAAGATACAACTCACTTAATGACATAACAACAATGGAGTTTTAACGGCCATCAGGTTTTCAGGTGCGTAAAGTAATTCACCTTTACAGCTATTTCAAGTATTAATGACTGCACCCACCATTAGACCTAGTCTGGTTATTTTACCTCAGTTTGCATTTCTATCACAGACTGAATGTTGTATATTTAGCCTCTAGGTTTCTAAAAACATTAGATAATAGTATAAGACAATTTACCTGGAATTGATTGCATTTTTCAGACAGTAACTTTTGTTGTGCATCTAAAGAAACCAGGTGAGTCTGATACAGTATCTCTTGCTTGTCCCATTCTCGTGACTTTGCTCTGAATTCCTTTGAAAAAGTGGGGGCAAATATTATTCATTTAAAGCCTAGTAGTAAGGCTTCTTTCATTTATGCATCTTGATTCTGAAAAATTCATTCTTTTCATTCATTCTTTTCCTCTTAGAAAAACAACCAGAAAAATAAAGTACCAAATCATTCACCGGATTTACTAGTAAAGGCTGAGTATCTCTTACCTGAAGCACCTGGTAACAAGGGTGCCCACATTTCAGATTTTGGAATATTTGTTTGAACACGATGTTACCCAAATGAAACCACACAATTCTTTCTTTAATAGACTTTTTACCTGTTACCTGCAGGTAGTTTTATGTGATACTTTTTAGTGAACTGTGTTCTAGTGGCAACTCACCACTGTAAAAGTTAAGGTGTGGACTCTCCACTGTGGGCATTATGTCAATGCTCAAAAAGTTTGAGATTTTGGAGCATTCATGATTTCAATTAAGGATGTTGAAATTGTATCTTTCAATTCTTGCCAGGAACATTAGAGTCTGTAGCTTGATTGTTGTATAAATATTAAATGCTGTAACAAGCAGAAGCTGCATTTTTTCCCTACAGTCCTGAGGATAGAACTGAGCACCTTCCTATCTGCAGCAAGCACTCTACCACTATGCTATGCTGCCACCAGCCCATGCTTCATTTGTTGAAGCATGTTGTGGCTCACACAATCCTTGCTCCTCAGGAGGCTGAGATCAGAGAATCTCAGCTCCAAGCTAGCCAGTTGGAACAGCCAAATCCATGAAATTCATATCCTAGATAACTAGTAAAGAGTCAGAGTGGAGGTGTGGCTCAAGTCCTAGAGGTCTGAGGTGAAGCCTGAGGTCCTTAATTCAAAGCCCCAGTACTAGCAACAAAATAAAAACCAAAAATCATGAATCTCTTTAAGAGATAGAAACAGGAGGATCATGGTTGAACCAATCCCTGGCAAAGTTAGCACCAGACCCTCTCTGAAAAACTAAAGCATGAGTACTGGGGCTGTGGCTCAAGTGGCAGAAGTTACTGCCTAATTGTGATGACCATGAGTTCAGTCCACACTGTCACAAAAACAAACAACAAAGGCCATAGATCTCTCTGATAACAGATGGTGCTTAATAATAACAGAGTTCTAAATAACATTTGGTATCAAAACTAGTTTCTTTTTAGTTCTCAACAGAAGTTTTTCCATTCTTCCATTCCCTACAGTGAGGGAATATGCTCCCCTGTTATTTAAGGAAGTGAGCTGAATGTTCTCTCCTCCTCCAAATGACTGGTGGGATGGAATCTGAGGTTGGGGCTTTAGGCGGTAATTGTGTTATGATGTTATGAATGGGATTAGCATCCTTCTTATAAAAGATAAAATGAGCTGCTTCTCCTGTTCCTTCTCCAGATACAAGAGGAGATGACCGGCCTTGGTTTCCTAACCAAGAAAAGGGCCACACCAGAACCTGACCATTCCAGGACTTTGCATTTGGGTTTCCAACTTTCAGAGCTGTTGTTTATAGCCAGTCCATGCTATTATATAAAAGCAGCCTGAACAAAGACTTTATCCACTGTGGCTTTCAAAACTGTCCAAGGTAAAGCCAACATCAACTAATTCTTGGAAACAGAAAAACCCACTGCAGCTTCAATTAGACAGTGCCAGCTGAGCCACCTAGGGAAATAATGATGGAATTAATTCTTCAAGTGTTTGTTTAAGTAGTGTGGTCATAAAATATGATAATTACTTAACAACTTAATAACATGAACAAAGGTTATAGCTTTGGAGGCACCAAGGAAAATTTCACTACTTCTCAATTTTGCGTAGGGCTTTTCTTTCTGTCCAGGTTTCAGGCAATTTAATGCTAAGGATTTTCCATTTTATTACTTTTCTATTACTACAGTGCCTGACAAAGTATCAGCCATCATTTATTTGCCCTCAACATACAAACAAAAGCATGGTGTTCACATACCCTAGAACTCAAACTTTTCTTATCAAAGAAGATAATATGATTAGGAACAAATTTGTAGATATTAAGTCCATGGCCATATATTACTATATAAAACCACTGTATTGATCCATTCATTTACTGAAGGGCATCTGGGTTGGTTCCATATCTTAGCTATGGTAAATAATGCTGCAGTACACATATTCATGCTCGTAGCTTTAGTGTGGTCTTGTTTTGGATCATTTGGGTAAATGCCCAATTGCTGGGTCATAGGGGAGCTCTATGGGGAGTCTTCTGAAGAACCTCCATACTGCTTTCCAAAGTGGTTGAACAAGTTTACATTCCCACTAACAATGCAGTAAGGTTCCCTTCTGTCCACATTCCCTCCAGAAACTGTTGTTATTAGAGTTCTTGATTATAGCCATTCTAACTGGGGTGAGGTGGTATCTCAGTGTTGTTTTGATTTGCATTTCTTTTATGGCTAGAGAGGTTAAGCATTGGTATATATATATATATATATATATATATATATATATACACACACACACACACATATATATATATATATATATATATATATATATATATATATATATTCAATGGAATGCTATGCCCCCATCAGAAAGAATGACAGTGCCCCATTTGTTAGGAAATGGAAAGACTTGGAAAAAATTATAAGTGAAGTAAGCCAGGCCCAAAGAAAAATAGGTCCCATGGTTTCCCTTATTTGCAATAACTAGTATATGTCTGAGTCAAGAAGAAAAGGTCAGATAAGTTGATGTTAGGGGAATGAACCCCAAGATAAGTATTCAAAATTTTTTTTTGTTTTTTTTTCCTTTCATGCAATTGTTTCTAACATATTTATAAGATGATTTCTATGTTGCTTTGTATGTCCCTCCCCCACGGTATAACCCATGCTTTCACTGTATTTGATGTTGGTATAATTTGTGGAGGGGAAGGGAAAAAACAAATCGTTTAACTAGGGATACAGGTGGACCCATTGCAACAATGAGATGTACAAGTCGTTATGTCGAAAAATGAACTTTACAACTTTGGTGGGGGGAGGATCGGGTGGGGAAGGGGAGAGTATGGGAAGGGATGGGAAGGGGAAACAAAGAGAAGGCAACAATGCTTGATAAGAAATGTACTCATTATCTTACCCATGTAATTGTAACTCCTCTGTATGGTATTCTCACAATAAAAAAAATGAAAGAAAAAAAACCCACTGCATTGATGTTTCCAATCCTGAGTTCAGTAATATCTATTAAACACCTTGTAACCACCAGGGACTGTGGATAGGAGAGAATTTGGGACAATTACCTGTTTTTAAAAATTCTTTGAAAGAAAAAAAAACTGTTGGTGAGAATGTAAAGTTGTTCAACCTCTCTGGAAAACAGTATGAAGATTCATCAAAAGACTAAACAGAGCTCCCCTATGACCCAGCAATTCCACTCCTGGGCACTTACACAAATGAGAACAAACAAAGCCACACTAAAGCTACTAGCACAACCGTGCAGCATTATTTACTATAGCTAAGATATGGAATCAACCCAGATGCCTTTCAGTAGATGAATGCATCAGGAAAATGTGGTATATATACACAATGGAATTCTATGCTTCCATCAGAAAGAATACCATTGCTCCATTCGTAAGGAAATGGACTTTGAAAAAATAACATTCAGTGAAGTAAGCCAGACCCAAAGAAAAGTAGGCTCCATAGTTGCCCTCATTTGTAATAATTAGTATACACCTAGAGGTATGCACTAGAGGATCACAATAGCTCAACAGCTATGTACATATGACCATATAAAATGATGATAATTGAAATGAACTTCACTATATGGAAACAAGAGGGTTTTTTTGTTGCTTTTTCTGTTTCTTTTTTTAATGTACTGTTTGCAATATTTCTTTTGTCTTTCTTTTTTTCTCCTCTGGTTTATTCCCTGTGGTCACTGTTTCTGATTTCAGTATGCTTTATCTTGCATATAAGTTTATCTGATTTGGGGAAGGGAAGGGGAATCACAGAGTAGGATTCACAAAAGGTGAACCAATGCAACAGTGATATTCACTAGACATTATATTGGAAATGAACTACAACTTGGTGTTGGGGGGAGGAAAGGAGCTAGAGGGAGGGAAAGTGGGAGAAAATAAGGGAGGAGTAACAGTGTTTGAAAAGAAATGTACTCATTACATTACCTATGTAACTGTAACCCCTTGGAACATCACCTTTACAATAAAATTAAAAGAAAAAATAGTCAAGTAATTAGAGACATGTATATATAAACAAGTAATTTTACAGTATAGTAAGTAAAACAATACTGTCACATAAAAGCCATGCAGATATTTCCCTTATTATGTTAAATTGGAATATGGTTCATTTGGCTAGATGGTTTATATTGTATTGAAAGCTGAAATGACTGAGCTGGCCAGGCTGAAAAATAAATTTTCTAACTTAGAGAACAAAAGCTATACCTTGCTTAAAATAAGATCATACAGAAATTATTTATTTTTATTGAAAATGTGATGAGTGGGGGGGGAGGGTTACAGTTACATAAGTAAGGTAATGAGTACATTTGTTTTTAGTCATTGTTACCCTTCCCCTTATTATCTCCCACTTACCCTTCCCCCACAAGTTGTACGTAAGTATCAATGTTGTGAGTATTGGTGTTGCTTTGGTTCATCCTTTGTCCTGTGATCCCCTTTCCCTTCCACATATCAAATAATAATATATAAGACACAAGATACAGGGGCTGGGAAGGTGGCTCAGTGGTAGAGCGCTTGCCTTGCATGCCTGAGGCCCTGGGTTCGATTCCTCAGCACCATATAAGCAAAAAGAAAAGACACAAGATACAGGAAACTAAGAGAAATGAAAATAAAAACCCACAAACTACATACAGGGTATAAGAACCACCTCTTGTTTCCACATATAGGAGTTCATGTTGATAAGCTTCATTATATATAGTCCTATGCACTAAGCAGTTGGGTTATTGAGATCCCATGTTAAGAATATCATAGCCATAGTCTAGTTCTTATAAATGAAGGAAATAATGCAACCTACTTTTCTTTGGGTCTGGCTTACTTCACTTAATATGATTTTTTCCCCAAGTCTTTCCATTTCCTTCCGAATGGAGCAATTACATTCTTTCTGAAGGAAGCAAAAACTCCATTGTGTATATATACCACATCTTCTTGATCTATTCATCTACTGAGGGGCATCGGGGTTGGTTCCATATCTTAGCTATGGTAAATAATGCTGCAATAAACCTGGTTGTGGTGGTAGCTTTAGTATGGCGTTGTTTGTGATCATTTTAGTAAATTCCCAGGAGTGGGATTTCTGGGTCATGGGGGAACTCTATGTTTAGTCTTTTGAGGAACCTCCATATTGCTTTCCAGAGTGGTTGGATAAGTTTATATTCCCACCAACAGTGTAGTAGCGTTCCCTTTTGACCACATGTCCACAAGCATCTGTTATAGTTTTCTTGATAATGGCCATTCTAACTGGTGTAAGGTGGAATCTCAAAAGTTGTTTTGATTTGCATTTCTTTTGTAGCCAGAGATGTTGAGAAATTCCTCATGTGTCTCTTGGCCATTCATATTTACTCTTCAGAGAAGTGTTTACCTCACTTTTTAATAGATGGTTGTTTCTTTGGGAGTTTGTTTTTGGAGAATTTAATTTCCTGAGCTGCAGGTATATTTTAGATATGAGGCCCTTGTCTGTTGTATGGCTAGTGAAGATCTTCTCTTAGTACAGGATGTTTCGATATATCTTGCTAGCTAAGTCCTTTGCCAGGCAGAAGCTCGGCAGTTTAATGCAATTCCATTTATCCAGCCTTTCTTTGATTTGTTGTCTCTAGGTCTTTATTAAGAAAGTTTCAACCTGTGCCAAAGAGTCCTAGTGTTTTTCCTACTCCTTCCTGTAGTGTTTTCACGGTATCTGCTTTTACCTCAAGGTCTTTGATCCATTTGGAACGGATTCTGGTGCAGTGTGATATTTAAGGATCTAACTTTAGTTTTCTACACTTGTTTAGCCAATTCTGCCAGCACCATTTGTCGAAGAGGCTGTCTTTCTTTCATCTTACTTTTGGCTCTCTTGTCAAAGATTAGGTGGCCACAGGTCTGTGGATTCATTTCTGGGTCTTCAGTTCTATTCCATTGGTCCTCATGCCTGGTCTTGTGCCAGTACCAAGCTGTTTTTATTACTATAGTTTTGCAATAGAGTTTGAAGTTTGGTATGAAACTTTTAATTTTATAAATTTACAAGTCCCCAAACAAACAAAGAAGAAATTGGTAAGTTAGGAATATCTAATAATAATTAAGGTGATTTGAACTGAATCATGGTAAAAGGTTAGAGAAACATTCCTAGGCATATTTCTAAATATTCAAGAAATATTTTATGATAAACTGACTATATTTACAGTCCATTTAAAGTTTTGACTGGTTCTGATACTCAGCAATATAAAAATCAGGTAAAGAAAAACAAGAGGCTGGGAAGGTGGCTCAGCGGTAGAGCGCTTGCCTTGCATGCCTGAGGCCCTGGGTTCGATTCCTCAGCACCACATAAACAAAAAAGAAAAAAAGCCGGAAGTGGCTCTGTGGCTCAAGTGGTAGAGTGCTAGCCTTGAGCTGAAGAGCTGAGAGACAGCGCCCAGGCCCAGAGTTCAGGCCCCACGACCGCCCCCCCCCCAAAAAAAAAAAAAAGAAAGAAAAACAAGAGTCAGTTGGATGTTGGTGGCTTACACTTGTAATTCTAGTTATTTAGTAGGCTGACATATAAGGATGGTGACTCAAGCCACCCCAGGCAGAAAAGTTTGCTATATTCCATCTCCAATAACTATCAAAAACCTGTTAGAGGAATGGCTCAGGTGATACAGCAGGCTCTCAGGAGGGAGCCAGGGAGAGAGGGCTGGACAGATGGATGGATGGATTGATAGACAGAGGAATCTTCAATAATAACAACAAATTTACAAAATTAGTGTCAATAGAAAATGGGTCTAGATGTGCCTAGTGGAAGATGGATGACATTAAAAAAGTAATGCAATCCAGATTTTTAAAGTTTATTTGAATTTAATTTAAAAAGGTGTCTTTGGGCTAAGTAATCAAAATTTAGTCAAGGCTAACAAACATTAAATACCTTGTGTTTACTGATATTTTTGCAACAGGGCCTCAGCCCAGGATGGCTTTGAACTCACTATCTTCCTGCCTCAGCCTCCCAGGCAACAGAAAACATATGGGTGTTACCATCCACTGCTAAGTAAGGATCTTTCTGATAGATAATACACATACTTAGCATGGTCTAAACGAAAACCTCAAATAATCTCACAAAATAGCTATAGGAATGGGTATGAGCATATCAGCAGGTCCCCGGACAGTGCTGGCTTCTGTGGTGATGCAACTGTGCTGGTTTCAAGTCTGGTGAGCTGGAGAGTCTGGCTAGGGGTGTGGGTCCATGTGGAGACCCACAGAACTTCCTCAGAACTTCGGTGGAGACTGGAGGTGCCAGCTGGGCCTCAGACCATCTAGAGTTTCCTAGGCCTCCAGAGAAAGTTCTCCAAGACTACAAAATCTTTCCCGATCTTTATGGTGGAGATTATGTCATGGTCATTAAAATTAGAACTTTTTGTATTTTAAACTGTGTAGTAAACATTAGGAGATGGTCTTTAGTGATCACTATGTGTCAGGGATTCTCCAAACTTCCACTTGTAAGATGGCTTTGATTTTTTCTTAGGAAATTTTCCATACTTTCATGAAAGCAGTAAGTAAATGAAACCACTTAGTGTATACTCTTCACTCAGTTTAGTTCCATTAACTCAGTCTGTTTCCTTAGTCTCTCCAATCTTTTTGGTAGAGTATTTTAAGGTAAATTCTTGACCTTATGTATTTTAACACCTAAATGTTTTAATGTTCATCCATCCATTGATCCATCCATCCATCTGTACACACAATATAAATATTTCCTTAACTACAATGTCATCTATATAAGGTATTTTAAAGCTCCATTTACTGATTTAAAATAATCTGTCCCTGCTTCTGTCACTACAAAAGAGTAAGATATGCATGCTTTTTTGAGACGGAAAACTTGCTGACAAGTAGATTCAAAGTAAAACTGTCCAGCTCTGACACATGCAGATGCTATAAGCAAAAACAAAACAAAAAAAACCCTAATTACCTGAGATAACTTGTATCTATAGTGTGCTTAAAGTTTTTGTGTAAGTATAAATATACTAAAAATTTTGCTATTAATTTTCTCTATGTTTTCAAGAGACACATTTTATAAAAATACTTAATTCCCACTATTGCACTGTTGGTGGGAATGTAAACTATTACCACCACTCTGGACAGCAATTTTGTGTTTTCTAAACATAGATCTTCCCTAAGACTCGGCCATACCACTCCTGGCCGATCTACCCCAGAACACCACAAACCAGAATACCATAAACATACTTGCACATCCATGTTCACTGCTGCACTATTCACAATAGCCAAGTTATGGAAACAGTCTAGATGTCCTACAATGGATGAGTGGATCCAAAAAATGTGGTACTTATACACAACAGAATTTTAAACAGCCATTAAAAAGAATGAATTTGTTATTTGTTATCATATTAAGTGAGGTGAGCCAAGCTCAGAGAGACAAATGGCACATGTATTCTTCACATGAAGTTAGACCTAAAATATACTGAGCCATGATAATTTAGGGATCTAAGTCATTCCCATACAATGAGACCAAAGAAGCATATTCTTAGGAGAGGAACACAAAGGCACAATGTCTATGTGTATCTGATCATATAACATAATATTTATCAAAATGAACTCCAAGAAAGGGAAACAAGAGGCTTTTTTTCTTCGCTGCTGTTTTTGTTTTCTTTTTTTGTTGTTCTGTTTGTTTATATATCTTTGAGAGGGTAAGGAGAGGCACAGAAATGGAGGGCCAAAGGGTGAACAAATGCATCAATGGTATTCACTGGATACTATGTTGAAAATGAAGTACACACTTATGGGTGGGGTGTGGAAGGGGAAAACTGGGAGAAAGTGAGGGAAGGGGTGACATTGTCCAAAAAGAAATGTACTCTTTACCTGACTTATGTAACCGTAATGCATCTGTACATCACCTTTATTATAACAATATTTTTCTTTAAAAAAAGAACTGGGCATTATCTAGTAAAATATAAAATTTGCAAGACTCTTATAGGTAAATTCCAGGGCTCCCTACAAAAGTTATACAACAGAATGGTTTTAGGGCTGTGATCTCAGATCTTCTTTTCCCTTGCTATAATAGGTATTGTGGAACTGAAGAGTAAGGTAATGATTATAAGACAGGACAATGATAGGAGGAAAAGCCTAGGGCAGGTCTGGGATGCACTGTTAAAATGAAGAGAAAGGCCAGACCCAAGGTTCATAAACATAACTAACCTTAAGTCGGATGTCTGTCATGCTTGTAATCCTACCTACTCGGTAGGCTGAGATCTGAGGATAGAAGCTCAAAGCCAGCCCAGATGGAAAAAGAATCCATGAGATTCTTATCTCCAATTAACCAGCACAAATTTGGAAGTAGAGGTGTAGCTCATCCATTTTCTCAAGTGGTAGAACACCTGCCTTGAGCAAAAAAGCTAAGGAAGACTGGGAGGACCTGCATTTAATTTCCACTACTGGAATCAAACTAAATCAACCAAAATGGCTATCTAACCTAAGCAGAGACACAGGGCTATTCCCAACCAATGAGTAGAAGAGAGTGAGATCCCTGGTGGGGATGGGGGCTGAGGTTGAGGGCTTGAGAAGAACAAAGATGTAAGGGTCATCATGGGGACAATTAAGAAATAACTGATCCCCAGCACTGCAAGGAAACAAATTAAATTTGGAACTTCAATGCTTGATAAATTCACAAAATATCAACATGTATCACCTTGTTTGCATAGCTAGTTAGCTCCTTATCTGAATTTAAATTGAATCTTCTGAATTTATATTTGTATTTCTCTGTGATGGATATATAGACAGTTTTTTGGGTTTTGGCTCTTTTTTTCTAGACAAATCATATAGTCCTGAGCTACATTCCCAGCTCTTCAAAAGAACCCTGCTTATGCGTTAACCAGACCAAAATAAATTGGTAATGCTAATAACACACACACACACACATACACACACACATACACACTGAGCAGCAGTGGGAACCAGCGGAAGTCAGACAGCAGGGATTTATAGCAGAGTCTGTCTTCTGTTTTATGACTTATAGCATGAACATCTAGGAGTACAGGGAAATAAATGGCTATTGTGTTTTCTCTAAGGCTGAAAAGTTACAATGATGTGAATAAGTGCCTTTATGACATAGTGGATCTCTTAAGAGACTGAGATTTTCCAAGTTCTCAGTGATATAGAACAAATGAATTGGAGTGGTACTATGCCTTTAAGAAAAAACTCTGTGACTTCAAGCTCTGCTTTGAAAATGTTTTGAGGCTTCACTGGAATTGAAGTACCTAATAGTTAAATGGCCACTAAAAGATTTATTAGATATTCGCTTTAACTGACCCCAGGGGTGTCCTTCAATTTCACTCAGCATCTGCAGTTTCTTTGAAGTTTTTGCTTCTTGTGTGTGTGTGTGTGCTATTCCCAAAATGCTGATACATATAAAAGATGTATAAATCAAAGTGATGTTTTAATTCATTAAGTGCTCGAATGGAAGGTGCCCTGAGAAACTCCATTCCTTGAGAGGCTGCTGTGTAATGTCCCCTCTACATCAATGGAAACTCATCTTTGGTGCACTTGAAGAATCAAAGAAAATGAATCTCACCTCTAATTTTTGGTTCAAATTGCTCAGTTCAAAGGGCATTTCTTCTTTGTGAGGGATTTCTTTTCGGCCAATTTTGTTTTGCTTCATCTGGTGTAATCTCAGCTTTTCAAAGTTATTGGTTAGTTGAGAAAACTGTTAAGCAATAGAAACACACACACGTTACCATTAGCAATTATTTCCAGGTTGATTTCATTTTTTCTAGTCCTGATTAGAAAGTGTAGTAAAACTCAAATGTTCCCATTAGTGAAGACAGAAGCAGTTATTAAAAATAAATTATTGAAGCTGAATACAACTTCGTGCTTATGTAAATGTGGGACTTGGTTTCACTTTTTAACCGTATGTAGCACAGCTCACTATTTTTAGATGACAGGGTTTTTTTGTTTTTGTTTTTATTTTTTGTCGGTCTTGGGGCTTGAACTCTGAGCCTGAGCGCTGTCCCTTGACTCTTCAGCTCAAAGCGAGCACTCTACCACTTGAGCTACAGCGCCACTTCTGCTCACAATTTTTAAAAACCAATTTTTTCATGCTTTTATTCAGAGCTATCTTGTGTTAACACTTGTGTTAACAATTTTAATTCCAGTAACTCAATCTATAAAATAGACAGCTTAAGACAGTATAGAAAAAAGCCAGCAGAGGCCAATCAGGGGAGGCTCACTGGGCCTGCTGCAGAGGGGAGGAGGGGGGAATGGTGGAGGAGGCAAGGGGTTCAGGAACACATTCTCAGGGTTGCTGTGTGGACAGATGGTAGGTGTGTGGCCATTAGCTTCCAGCAATGGACTTGTAACAGTGACTGACTGAAAAATGAATGCAATCAGGTTTATACTGCAACCAAGAAAATTGGCTATTTAACTAAAAAGACAGTAATGTGTGTGTGTGTGTGTGTGTGTGTGTGTGTGTGTGCGTGTGCGTGTGTGTGTGTTCCAGTACTGGGGTTTGAATTCAGGGCCTCAACACTGTTCCCTAACTTTTTTTGCTTAAAGCTTGCACTCTACTTCTGGCTTCTTGCTGGTTATCTGAAGATTAAGTATCTCACAGGTTTGGTTGGCTTCAGATGGCAATTCTCAGATCTCAGTCTCCTGAGTAGCTAGGATTACAGGTATGAGCCACCAGTGCCTGGCTTGTGTTTATTAAATTAACATTGAAATAACTCTAGGTTCACAAGAAGTTTCAAAGTTCTTATTTATAGACAGGTTCTAGGCTCATTTCACTCAGTTTCTTTAAATCTATACCTCTTCCTGAATATTAAATAGAGGAATTTGTAAGAAAATTGGTGAGAAAGTTACATGTACAATTCTATGTCATTTTCTCACACATAGGATCCAAGTGACTGCAATCAAATAAAGATACAGAGCTAGGGGTGAGGAGTGCAGCTTGGGGATACAGCACATGTTTAGCTTGGAGGAAGCCCTGGCTAATCTATGACCACAAAGATGGATTTCAAGCTACCCACTGAGAGTCACACTCATCCATTCACTCTCCTACTCTTTTTGTGATGAACAGGGGGGTTAGAGTAACATAAGTAAGGTAAGGAGTACATTTCTTTTTGAACACTGTTATCCCCTTCCTCATATTCTCCTCCTTTCCCCTTTCCACTTCCTCCCCACAAATTGTAAATTTCATTTCCAACATAGTGTCTAGTTGTTGCATTAGTTCATCCTTTGTCCTGCTGTTTCTATGACTGCCTTTCCCTTCCATGGATCAGATAAACTTATATACAGGGGAAAAGGGTATAGAAAACTAAAACAAAACAAAAAAATAGAAATAACTGCATACGGGGCACACTAAGAACCTCTTATTTAAAATTCTTGGAGTTTATGTTGATATGCTTTACTGTATATGGTCCTATGCTATTGAGATCCCCTGCTAAGAATATCATACACATATTCTGGTTAGTACAAATGAAGGAAACATGCAACCTACATTTCTTTGGACCTGGCTTGCTTCATTTAATTTTTTCCAAGTCTTTCCATTTCCTTATGAATAGGGCAATGCCATTCTTTCTGATGGAAGCATAGAACTCCACTGTGTATATATACCACATCATCTTGATCTATTCATCTACTGAGGGGCATTTGGTTTGGATCCACATCTTAGCTCTGGTAAATAGTGCTGCAATGAACGTAGTTGTGTTGGTAGCTTTAGTGTGGCCTTGTTTGAGTAAATGCCCAGGAGTGGGATTGCTGGGTCATAGGGGAGCTCTATGTTTAGTCTTTTGAGGAACCTCCATACTGCTTTCCAGTCATTCTCCTACTCTTAACCCTGGAAACCATGAATTTGTTTTCCACTTTCACAATTTTGTCATTTTGAGAGTTTTATGAAACAGAATGATATAGTGTATGACCTTTTAAGATTGGATTTTTCATTTAATGTCCTTGAAATCTATGTGTATGTCATTATTGAGACATTTTAAGTGGTGTGAACTTTTCTGTGTGTTTTTTTTTTCTGTGTAAGTTTTTGTATGGTTAGATGCTTTCCTTTGTCTTTGATATATATTTACAACTAGAATGGTTGCATCATGTAGTAACTCAGTTTAACCTCCTGAGAATCAGCAGACTGTTTTGCAAAGTGGCTGCTTTCTCCAGGTTTCCCTTCTCCTCATCCACATATGCAAATTATTTTGCACAGCCATCCCAGTGGTTATGACTTCGTAATGATGAGTGGTTGTGAGCAGTTGTGCACGTGCTTATTGCCCATATGTGCATCTTATTGGAGAAACATCAACTGACATCTTTATCTATTTAAAAATTTGGCCATCTGTCTTTGTATTATTGATCAGTGTGCCATGGTTTGGGTTTGGTCTGAGCATGACCCACAAGGGTTCGTGGGCTAGAAATTGGTCCTCAGTGTGGTGATGCTGAGAGTTGGGCCTAATAGAGAATGATTTAGTCATTAGAGCTTCTGTCCTTTGAAGGGGCCAGTGTGGTTTGCATGGGACCTGGTTAATTCCCAAGTGAGTCTTGTTAGCTTCATTGTGTCCTCACTCTCACACTCACTCTCACCTGTCATGCCAGCAGTCAAGCATACTCTGACACCAGCAGTGTAGTACTCACCACAGGAACTTTATACACATTGAAAAATGGATTAGAGATTGTCACAACTTTGTGCTGGTCCTGGGCTTGAACTCAGGGCCTGGGCACTATTCTTGAGCTGTTTTGCTCAAGGCTAGCACTCTACCACTCAAGTCACAGCTTTACTTTCATGTTTTTGGTGGTTAACTGGAGATAAGAGTTGCAGGGATTTTACTTCTTGGGCTGGCTTTGAACTTGGATCCTCATATCTCAGTTTCCTGATCAGCTAGGATTCTAGGCATAAGCCACTCTGTGTCCAGTATTGTTAATTTTTAATCCAATAATTTAGGAAGTTCAAGAGAAAGAAAGCTTACTGCCATTTAACCTTGTTTTTATTTTGCTCCCCCACCCCATCTTGATGTATCAAGATTCTTTATTATTTTTGTTCTGTAAAACAACTTTCTTTAGTTGTTGTCTTAGGGACAAATGTTGTGAGTCTTCCTTCTTTTTGACAGTAACTAGATTTCTCCTTCATTCCTAAAAGATGTTTTTGCTGAACTGAGAGTTCTGGCTTGCTGGGCCTGTTTTGTCAATTTTTAGGTGCTATACCATTCCTCTTCCTGCCATGGCTCCTGGTGAGAAGTCCACAGTAGTCCTCTTTGGCTTTCTTACAGTCAAGGTGTCATTGCTCTCTTGATGCTCCTAGGGTTTATCATTTGGTTTTGTCTTTTAGTGTATTTGAAACTTTATGATGTATCCTGCCCTATAGTTCTTTGGGTTTATCCTGAAGAATTTGTTAGAGGTTCACTCAGCTTCTTGAATTTGTAGGGTTTTTTTTTTTTTGCCAAATTTTGGAACTTCACAGATATTATTTCTTTCCATACCCTTTTACCTTCACCATCTTTGTCCTCTCCTGGAATTCTGATGACACAAATTTTAAATCTTTTACTACATATTCGTCAGTTGATTTTGTTTTGGTCTTTCTGTTGTTCAGATTGTGTAAATTCTACTGTATCATCTATAAAATAACTGATCCTTTTTCTTGCCTTTTGTTTTTCAGTCATGATCTTAAACTCAGGACCTGAGCAGCCTTTTTGTTCCCTCTCTCAATACTAGCACTTTACTGCTCTGAGCCAAAGATCCACTTTCTTCCTTTTCTTGTCTTTTTTATTCTAAAAGTTTAATTTCCTTGACAGGACTATTTTTTCACTCACATCAAGTATAATTTATAATTGCTCACTGAAACATTTTTGTAACACCTGTTTTAAAAATCCTTGAGGCAGGTGCTGGTGATTCATGCCTGTAGTCCTACCTACTTGAGAGGCTGAGAAAGCAAGAATCACAATTACATTCCGGTCTAGGCAGAAAAAGTCCAAATGACTCTATGGAGGGAAGCTGGATATGGTGGCATGCCCTTATCATTTCAGCTATGACAGGAAACCTCAAATGGGCAGATCATGGTCCAGGTATTCCACCTAGACAAGTGGCCTGGAATTCATTGTTACACCTTCCACTGCATGGAGATCTAGGTTTCTGGTGCAGTGTGTATGGAGGCAGGTGTGGGGGGTGGGGGGTGCAGTGAAGTTTTGCCTGAGGTATCTGGCTTTTTCACAGGGTTATCTGTGGAAGGGAGAGTGCAGCAGGGAGCTATGAACATGAATGAGAAGGAGCTAAGCCTCTCCCAAGACACAGGCAGAAGCATTATTTATGAAACAGCTCCATCAGGTATAAGGTAGTAAAGATGGGTTTCCTTCTTTCAGTTATCTCATTCATAATAGCAAATGAACATATTTTAAATTGCCCTAGATGAAAAGGTTGCCTCTGTTAAGTAGCAATAATCACAAAAGCCAATTTTTCTTTTTACAGTTACACAAAGCTAATGCCCATGTTCTGTGTTAGTAGCTGAAGGGTAAAGAATAGATACCAAGCTGCCAATGTGGTAAAAGAGAGATAATCAGTGCACAGGACATAATGAAAGACAGAGAATACATGTAACTAAAATATAAGAGCATCTGCTTGCATTAAAGACAAAGTGTTCAGATAAAATCAACACTATTTTATAGGTCAAAAATATATAGCAAAATGTATAATATTATATTTTATCAAGCTTTCTTACTTGAGCTCTTAAGGTTTGTAGTTGTCCTTCATAATTCTGAGTCATTGCTAAATTACATTTTTCTAGACTGTCCAACTTCTGTCGAAGTAATCCCACCTGCATCAACAATCAAATTTAATTTTGATTTGTTTTACTAAATTTTACTTGACAAAATTAGAAAACGTACAAAAAAGAAACACCACATAAAACAAAGCACTTACCCAAGAATGAATATGTATACTACAGTTTACAAAATAGCTATGAATAATTAAATTCCTTAAACTCAATATTTCTAGCACTTCTCTCATTAGGTATACATGCAGTATGAATGTTTAGCAAAAGATCCTTATCACTATCACACTGTAATATAAGATGTAGAGTTTACTTTGCATTAGCTTTGTAAGAGGCTATGTCTTCATTACTCAAGCAAAACTTCTACTAACATAATTCAACCTCTTTTTTTTTTTTTTTTAAATTTTCTGTTTTGGCACTCATGCCTGCAAAAGGAACTCTGCTTCAGTGAATACTATGAATAATTGTTACATATTTTGTAAGAATTAACATATTAAAAAGTACAAATGGCTGGGTGCTGGTGGCTCAGCCTGTAATCCTAGTTACTAAGGAGGCTGAGATCTGAGTATCATGGTTCAAAGCCAGCCAGGGCAGGAAAGTCTGTGAGACTCTTATCTCCAATAAACCACAAGAAAACTGGAAGTGGCACTGTGGTTCAACTGGTATAGTGCTAGCCTTGAGCTGAAAAGCTGAGGAACAACTCAGGGACAGGCTCAGAGTTCAAGCCCCATGACCGACAAAAAATAAAATAAAATAAAAAAGTATAAATGGCTAGTTGTTGAGGATTGGGCTTATGAGATTCATCTTCTTAAAATGTAGGTAAGGCACCTGTTTACATATCTGTGTCATTATAGCTATGTAAGAAAGAACTAGTCCTTGCATATGTCAAGACTGACGACCTGTCTCTATGGTGAAAGAAACCAGATACCAATAACTAAGGACCACCATCCTTGGCCATGGCATAGTTAACTGCATTCAAACCTAAGTTCCACTGAAATGCCATGAGGTGAAAAACTGGCTGACAAAGTTAGTAGATGATGTTTCTCTTACACCTCACTTAAAAGAAAAATCCAGAGATAAGACATTGCACATTGGTCTCCCAGAACTCTGCCAGCCTGAGTACTCTCACACATTCTTTTCCTTCTTAAAATTTCTTTTATTTTTTATGTGGTACTGGGGAAATGAACCCAGGACCTCATGCATGCTAGCAAGCACTCACTCTACCACTAAGTCACATGCCCAGTCCCTCAAACATTCTGTGAGTACCAATACGTAGGTAAGAATGCTTCCTAAGGTGCTCAGGTGCTTCAGGAGCACCTGTGCCCCGTCGCCAAGTCATTCTCCTTGGTTCTACAATCAGTTTCTTTAAAAAAAATATTCTTTCTCTGTCTATTTATTTAGATGGTAGTGTGATTTGGACTCAGGTTCTCCTTCTTGATAGGCAGGCACTGGATAGCCAGGTCTGCAGCTCCTACCGTCAGTTCGTGTGTGTGTGTGTGTGTGTGTGTGTGTGTGTGTGTGTGTGCATGCGTGCGTGCGCGTGCGTGTGTGTGTGTGTGTGTGTGTGTGTGTGTATACCAGTACTGGAGCTTGAACTCAGGGCTCATGTTTATGCTTGGCTCCTTTGCTCAAGGCTGGCATAACTCCACTTCCTACAATCAATTTTGGACACCTTGTTTTCAGGAAATAGTCTTCTAGCGGATTACAAGAGGTGAATACTTCTGAACTCTGCCTTGAACAGAGACAAGTTTTTTTCTTCTTTTTTAATATATATTTTTAATTGTAAAGATACTGTACAGAGGGGTTACAGTTACACGAGCAAGGTAATGAGTCCGTTTCCTATCGAGCATTGTTACACCCACCTTTATTTTTCCCCTACCATCCCCTTCCTCCTCACCTCCCCAACTCCTCCCTCCCATCTCCCACCCTTCCCCACTCTGCGCCCCCTCTGCGTGGCTGCAAAGTTGTAAAGTTCATTTTCAACATAGTGTCTTGTACATCTCGTTGTTACAATGGGTCAACCTGTATCCTTATTTCAGCATTTTGTTATTTCCCTTCCCCTCCCCAAATTAGAAAATCGTATATACAAGATGCAGGGCACTGGAATAAAATACAGTGATGACAGGGATTGTACCTTGGAGGAAGAACATACAAAGAAAGAAAAAAAATCACATAGTACATTATAAGTACATTAAAAAGAACAGCAACAAAGATAAAACCTCTTGTGTCTCTATCTTGGGGTTCATTTCGCTTAGCATCAGGTTATACGGTCATATGTACATAGTTTTTTACCTTTTCTGCTTGTCCTAGACATATTCTAGTTATTGCAGATAAGGGAAACTATGGGACCTATGTTTCTTTGGGCCTGGCTTACTTCACTTAATATAATTTTTTCCAAGGCTTTCCATTTCCTAACAAATCGGATGTCATTCTTTCTGATACAGGCACAGAATTCCATTGTGTGTGTGTATATATATATATATGTATATATATATATTATATATACATATATATATATCACATTTTCTTGATCCATTCATCTACTGCAGAGCATCTGGGTTGGTTCCATATCTTAGCTATGGTGAATAATGCTGCGATAAACATAGTTTTGCTGGTAGATTTAGTATGACCTTGTTTGTGATTGTTTGGGTAAATGCCTAAGTGGGATTTCTGGGTCATAGGGGAGCTCTTTGTGTAGTCTTTTGAGGAAACTCCATACTGCTTTCGAAAGTGGTTGAACAAGTTTACATTCCCACCAACAGTGCAGTAGGGTTCCCTTTTGGCCACATCCCCTCCAGCATCTGTTGTTATTAGATTTCTTGATTACAAAGACAAGGTTTTGATAACCACTTATTTGTTTCTATAGTAACAAAAGAGTTTTGATTACAAACAATACTTAACATACATATTTGATGTTTATTTACTTTTATAGATGGCATAGTTACTGTAAGTCTATCTTCATCTGCAAGTAGCTATGAATTTTTGACTGTACTTATTTGATAACATAGTTTAATATATTATTTGCTAACAGTTTTCAGCTCATGCCTGAGCAAAACATCTACAGTAAAAAATATATCTCATAGAACATATCCTATAGAATAAGTACTATAGAAGACTAATAAGACTTGGGAATGAACAGTATATTAATGCATGCATTCCATACCTCTTGACCTTTCTGATCCAAACAAGTTTGTGCATTAGCTAATTCTTGATCCCGAAGATCTAATCGTGTCTCCAAAGCCCGCATCTTTCTTTCCCAGTCCAATTTTTTGTTGCTTACCATGATGTCAATTTGTTCCATTAATTCCTGAAGCTCAGCCTCACAAGGAGAAGTTCTGGCAATTGTAGAAAAGCAGAAGACATTAAATGTAAAGTGAGGGCATGAAAAATGACCACTGAATAGCTCAATCAGTTCCTCAAGATGTACAATTATTAAAGAAATCCAAATGCTGGGTATGAATTTTTAATTGAAAAGGTATTTTCAGAGCTAGCAATATATATGCCTATATATGTATATTATACATATACTTAAGTTTTAAAGTAATATTTTTGGCGTGGCCTAATGGTAAGGAATATATTTATTCTGGAAAATGGTGAAGACTAGATTAATATTCCTACAAATAAATACACATGTACCTTCCTCACTCATATCTTGAGGAGGCTTGGCAGAAGTAAATAGGGATGCTACTCACACCTGCCACGGAGAGAAAAGAAAGCTTGCTGCAGGCAGGACCAGATTCAGGAGCATTGACTCTGCTGCAGTGCTACTCCATGGAGAGAGAAACTTGACATAATGTCTATCTAGAAGGAACTGATCACAGAAGTGGACAGCAGAGGTTAAATCTTTAGTAACTCTGGCTACATGGTAAGAATCTAGGAATCTGGTCTACTAAGTTTGAAACAAGAACCCTGGTAAGGGCTGGTATTACTGGAGTAAAATCTGATGGGAACACAGGTTGCTAATGTCTTCAAAGGAGCCAAAGATTCCCCCAGGGAGCTGCCACATGCCCAGCCACTCAGACTGGCTAGGCAGGTGGTTAATGAAGCCTCAGATGTCAGCCTGAGGCACACACAAGGGCCACATTCTGTGAGCTATTTCAGTACTCATTTCAATATGGTGATCTGGCTTAGAGACCAGGGAGGAGGGCGGAAGAGAGAGAGGGAGAGGTGCAAAAAGACATTTGCTTCCTTTCTTTAGATTTGTTAAATTGGCATCTCGGGGCTAATTAAGGATCATTTAGCATTTTAAACAACTGAGGCTCAGAGAGGTTCAGGGCCACACAGCTAATGAGTATAATAACTTCCTATTTGCCACATGGCTAAAGACGGGAGGTTTTCATGAGGAACATCTTCAAAAATACTGCATAGATTTGCTCCATGGCAGTAAGGTTAGGAACAGCTATCATTGCAGGGGAGAAGTCCAACAGCTGAACTCCTATGGACAACACAGTTTAGCAAAATGAACACCAGAAAGCTAAACCATGCTTTGTCAGGGGTAGAGGGGCAGATGAATGAAGAGAGGAATGGTGAGCAAATATAGTAATAATATTCAATGTACATATGTGAAAGTAAAACCAGGTAACTTTAGGGGATGGGGGGAGCTGGGAGAGATGGGGAGGACAATGGAAGGTGTAACACTGGTCAGGAGGTACTGAGCATATAAACTGACTGGATGAATTGAAACCCTTTGTACAGCTACTTGAAGATATTTTTCAAAATTTAAAAATGATAAGAAAAAATGGCAAGAATTCATTTTTTCCCTTCCCTTTCCTTTCCACTCTCCTCTTTTCTGAAGCTTGAAGTTAGGACATAGGGCTCTGTCTTTTTTTTTTCCACTTAAAGCTAGCTCTCTACCACTTGTGCCACAGCTTTGGCTGTGGTGGTGTTTTTTGTGGGGTTTTTTTTTTTTTGGTGACATTTTGGTAGTTAATTGGAGACAAAAGTCACACTGGTTAATTGGAGATAAGACTCTCACAAACTTTCTTGCCTCTATTGACTTGAAACTGTGATCCTAGATCTCAGCCTCCTGAGTAGCTAGGATTACAGATGTGAGCCACCAGCACCACGTGAAGCTGCCTCTTTCTACTACAAAACTTCTCTACTTTCCTGCCAGAAAAATACTAGATACTTAAAGCAAATTTGTTAAGTGAATGAGTATAAGATTTCCAGACACTTCCCAATCCTCCTGTTTCCCCTCTGAATATATTTTGTTTACCAGTTTACTCTTTGAAGTGTATCACTTAGTTCTACAACATAATAAATAGCCCAGGTGTGGCAAAATGAGCTGAGCTGTGAGAGGGACTCCCATCCTGTCATTCAGCTAGATGAAGATCATTTTAGCTATCCTGCCCACGTAATTGTAACTCCTCTGTACAGTATGTTCACAAATAAAATAAAATTACATTAAAAAAAAAAAGATCATTTTAGCTTGGGATCTGGGCGTGGCCCGGACAAAGCCGTGGTTTCACACAGTTCCAAGGAGTTTGCATTTATCTAAAACCCCTATTTCTTTTCATACAGTTAGGAGTAAGCTAACTAGTCACTACCTGGTTTCTTGGGGGATCTAAGTGGAATACTTGATAGTTATCCTTACTGAATTTCAGCTTTCTAGTTCCAGCTTTTCTGTGTGGCTCAGTATGAAGGACTGGGAAAACAAGACACAGCGCTGACTACCTGGGCATGAAGATAGATTTGCAAGGCCAGCAGGGAAAATACAAGATTAACACATACATGCAGGTCCCTCAAAAAAGTGACTGAGTAAGACTTAAAGACTTGAACCTTTCCTCACCTAACAGCTGTCATGTTTCTTTTAGACAGTATATTCACTGTAGCTCCAAGTTGTGTGACTACTGCATATCTGACAAGTACTCACTGTTTATACAAGTGCAAATATATTATTCATAAATATAAATGGTTCCAGTTATTATATATCATATGACATATACTACAATGTTTATTATATTTTGAAATATCACATATTATATAACAGATTATATACAATATGTATCATACATATGATATATAATACATTATCTGTCAGATTATAGGGTTGCTTGGTATAATAAGGCCATCCAGGAAACAGCTGGCCAGGCTGGATCCTGGTGAGCATTGCTGGCTCAAAAATCTCAGCTCAGCCAGGCACTAGTGGCTCACACTTGATTCTAGTTAGTCAGAAGGCTGAGATCTGAGGATTACAGTTCAAAGCCAGCCCCAGCAAGAAAGTTCATTGTATTCTTATCTCCATTTAACCATCAATCCCCAATTCCCCCTACAAAAGCCTTAAGTAGAGCTGTGGCTCAAATGTTAAAGTGCCAACCTTGATCAAAAAGTTTAACGAAGTACCCAGACATACACACATACCGCTCAGCTAACAATTGGCCTACTTCTGTTTTACATCAAACTCAGCTTTTGTCAGATTTAATATTTCCTTTTGAGATTAACTTGTTTTATTGTTTTGTTGTATCTTCCACTCTTGTTTTTCAGTCATAATTACTAGCAGTTCAGCTGTCTCATTATCATCAGTATTTGCCCCTAAACCTAAATAATTTCAGAATTGAAAAGGCTTGACTTAGTCACCTTCACATCACTAGGCATTAACAGTCTTCACTACTTCCTGTAGTCAAATAACAGTTAAGTATTTCTCTTTATTTTCCCTTATGGATCCTCCCAACATTCCTGTGTTAATTCTTTCAACTTTAAAAAGTTAAATTAAGAGATAACTAAACAAGATTTCTTGTCTTCTAGCTCTGCAGACTTGGTGGACTGTGTCTGTTTAAGATATGAAAACTCACTTTGGGGTTTATGCTTGGGAGAAATTTAGCAGAAAAGAATCAAGGCCAAATCCTTCCGAATAAATAAATCCCTTAATGTAAAAAGACTGCAGAGTGACAGGAGAATCCAGGAAGCCTAGAATCAAAATACTAGGAGATGTTGGTGTGGGGTGGAGGGGGGACACAAAACATCAACCCAATGATATAAACAGAGGTATGAGTGGTATGTCAGGAGGATGCAGGAAATGGAGGAGATCACATTCAGAACAAAAGGACCAAAGCTGGGGGCTGGTGGCTCACACCTGTAATCCTAGCTACCCAGGAGGCTGAGATCTGAAGACTGTGATTCAAAGCCAGCTCATGCAGGAAAAGTCTGTGACACTCTTATCTCCAATTAATGACCAGAAAAAGCCAGAAGTGGAGCTATGACTCAAGTGGTAGAGCACTAGCTTTAAGTGAAAAATCTCAAGGACAGCACCCAGGCTCTGAGTTCAAGCTCAAGAACACACACACACACACACACACACACACACACACACACACACACACACACACACACACACACACACACACACACACACACACACACACACACACACACACACACACACACACACACACAGAGTTCCAGGTCTTACATTTAAGTCTAATACATTTTAAATTGATATTTTTATTTAGTGAGAGGTAGGAGTCCAATTTCATTCTTCTGTTTGTAGATCTCCACTATTCTGAGCATTCTTAGTGGAAAAGAACTCCTTTTCCCACTGTTTGTCCTTAACAACTGTGTCAAAAATCAATTGACTGAGCCAGATGCCAGTGGTTTATGCCTGTAATCCTAGCTACTCAAGAGGCTTAGATATGAGGGTCAAAGTTCAAAGCCAGCTGGGCAGTAAAGTCCATAAGACCAGTTAAACACACATACACACACACACACACACACACATACACACACACACACAGCTGTGGCTTAGTAGTAGAGTACTAGCATTGAGCAAAACACCCAGGGACAGCATCTAGGCCCTGAGTTCAACCCCCAATACTGGCACACATTCAGAAAAATCAGTTGTCTATAAATGCATGAATTATTTCTGCATTTTCTATTCTAGTGGTTTGTGGATCTTATGCTAATGCTATTTTGATTACTATACTTTAATATATTTTGGATACTATATCTCTGTTGTATATTTTGAAATCAAATAGTATGCCTCTTGCCTTTTTTTGCCCCTCAGGATTGCTTTGGTTACTTAGTGTCTCATCTCAGTGAGAATGGCTATTATCAAAAAGGCAAAAAATAGTAAGTGCTAGAAAGGATGTGGATAAAGAGAAATCCTTGTACACTATTGGTGAGAATGTAGGTTATGTAAGTTAGTAGTAAAGCCATGTTGGATAACAGTATGGACACATCTCAAAAAAATGAAACTGGAATGGTTTCTGGTCCTACTCCTGGATATGTATTCAAAGGAAATGGAATGAACATGTTGCAAAGATACCCATATTCCAATGATGATTTATATTGACAACAACCAGCATATGGGATCAACTTTAATTTCTACAAGCAGACTAAGCAATAAAGGGGCTGGGAAGATGGCTCAGTGGTAGAGCGCTTGCCTTGCATGCCTGAGGCCCTGGGTTCGATTCCTCAGCACCACATAAGCAAAAAGAAAAAAAAAAGCCGGAGGTGGTGCTGTGGCTCAAGTGGTAGAGAACTAGCCTTGAGCTGAAGAGCTGAGGGACAGCACCCAAGCCCAGAGTTCAGGCCCCACGACCGGACCCCCCCCCCCCAAAAAAAAAGAAAAAAAAGAAAATGTGGTCCATATACACGCGGGAATATTATGCAGGCATAAAAACATCATGGAGTCCCGTCACTAGCAACCATGTAGATATACCTAGAGGACATTATGGTAAGTGAAATTAGACAAGCTCAGAATGAAGACCACCACATGATGTCACTCATATGTGTACTCTCTAATAGAAATCAGAAGTAAAAGATGCCAGCTCCTGTGGCTCATGCTTGTAATCCTAGTTACTCAGAAGGCTGAAATCCGAGGATGACACTTGGAAGCCAGCCCAGCAGGAAAGTCCCCATGAGACTCTTATCTCCAATTAACCACCCCAAAATCAAAAGTAGCATTGTGGCTCAAGTGGTAGAAGCACTAGCCTTGAGCACCAAGAAGCTCAGGGACAGTGCCCAGGCCCTGAGTTTAAACCCTACAACTCACACACACACACACACACACACACACACACACACACACACACACACACACACAACAACAACAACAACAACAACAAAAAGGGTAAAAAAAGAAGTAGAATGATACTAGTGCACACAATATTTGTATTAAAAAACAAATTAAGTTCTAGTATTGTATAACACAATAGGGTGAGTACTATTATTATTTTTTGTCAGTCCTGGCTTCAAAGTGTGATCCTCAGATCTCAGTATCCTGAGTAGCTAGGATTGTGGGTGTGGCACCTAGCAAGGATGAGTGTTACTAATAAACATTCTACATATCAAATAATGAGAACAGAGCAATGTGAATGGATTCATCTTGATGATAGAAATTTAAAGTGACACACTTATCCATACAATGGACAAGGGACTCATATCTAAAATATAATTAGAACTCAAAAATTTAAATCCCCCAACAACAAATCCTCAAAGAAACAACTGCCCAATAAATAAGTGGGCTAAAGACTTAAAGAGAAACTTCTCTGAAGAGGAAAGAAGAATGGCCAATGAAGCAATGCTCAACTTCTCTAGCCATAAAAGAAATGCAAATCAAAACAACATTGAGATACCACCTCACCCCAGTTAGAATGGCTATAATCAAGAAAT
Source organism: Dipodomys merriami (assembly GCF_024711535.1). Lineage (NCBI taxonomy): Eukaryota > Metazoa > Chordata > Mammalia > Rodentia > Heteromyidae > Dipodomys > Dipodomys merriami. The sequence goes on from NW_027205381.1 coordinate 9,356,475, forward strand.
CTAATAACAACAGATGCTGGAGGGGATGTGGCCAAAAGGGAACCCTACTGCACTATTGGTGGGAGTGTAAACTTGTTTAGCCACTCTGGGAAGCAGTATGAAGGTTCCTCAAAAGACTCCATATAGAGCTCCCCTATGACCCAGCAATCCCACTTTTGGGCATTTACCCAAATGGTCACAAACAAGGTCATACTAAAGCTACCAGCACAACTATGTTTATTGCAGCATTATTTACCATAGCTAAGATATGGAACCAACCCAGATGCCCTCAGTAGAAGAATGGATCAAAGAAAATGTGATATACATATATATGTGATATATATATATATATATATATATATATATATATATGAATTCTATGCCTCCATCAGAAAGAATACACTGTCCCATTTGTTAGGAAATGGAAAGACTTGGAAAAAAACTATATTAAGTGAAGTAAGCCAGGCCCAAAGAAACATAGGTCTCATGGTTTCCCTTATTTGCAATAACTAGTATATGTCTAGGACAAGCAGAAAAGCTCAAAAGCTATTTACATATAAGATGATATTAAGTAAAATGAACCCCAAGATAGGGACACGTGGTTTTTTCTTTCTTGCTGTTGTTTTTTAACATATTTATAATGTAGTATGTGATTTTTTTATGTTGCTTTGGATGTCCCTCCCCCATGGTATAACCCCTATTGTCACTGTATTTGAATCCAGTGCCCTGCATCTTGTATATAAATTTTTCTAATTTGGGGAGGGGAGGGAAATAACAAAATGTTTAAATAAGGATACAGGTTGACCTATTGTAACAATAGATGTACAAGACACTATGTTGAAAACTAACTTTACAACTTCGGGTGGGGGGGGGAGGGAGGAGTTGGGAAGGTGGGGAGGGAAAAGATGGTAGGGGAAAAACAAAGGAGTCAAATGAGTCAAATACATGAGTCAAAAGATGGAGTTATACCTCATAAATCTATACAAAAAAGCAGAAAATAGGTCAGGCTCTGGTAGCTCACACTTATCATCCTCGCTACTCAAATGGCTGAGATATAAGAATGTCAGCCCAGACAGACAAATCCACAAGACTCTTATTTCCAAGTAGCCAGAAAAAAAGACAGAAGTGGAAGCATGGCTCAAATGGCAGAGTACCAGTCATGAGTGGACAAAGCCAAGTGAGTGCTTCAGGCCTGGAGTTCAAGGCACTAAATAAATAAAAAATTAAAGAGCCAGATTCCAATGCATCATTCAAGACATATTTGGAGATGACCCTGAGTAATTCTGCAGATGGGAGGTTTTCATCTTATACTCAAAAGTGCAGGCTTATATTCTGGTTTTTAAAAGGGTGGCCCTTCATCAGACAGAATGCTGTGACGGCATGTGATTTGTTTTACAAAACTTGAAGGTAAAGTGAACTCATAGCAAGAATGCTGGGCAGGTGACGATACTGAGCATTCTGGGGCAACTAGGATGGAATGCCAGCCGCCACCATCAATCAAGAGAATGGAGGTGGAGAGACAAGGCTGCACAAAGAGAGTTCAGACAAATGCAGAAATCAAGCCCAATACTGGCACACAAAAATTAACAACTTAAGAAGCAACAGCAACTTAACAATTGCTTGTGGCAGAAAATGGGAGTAATTGTCAAATTTTTATATTAGCTTCAGGACATAACCTAACTGTAATAATATCAAAAGGTGAAAATAGGACATGTTCCTCAGAGATCCCCATGAAGGTCAGCTTTAGTCTGCCTTGTCTGGTGGTGAAGCTATACCAACATAACCATGCCATCGCATTCACCTACAAAATATCTACAAAAGCTGTGCTGGATTCTCTTGTTTTAAATACCCTTCTTTAATAGGATCCCACTTGTACTGATTTCTGAATGCCTGGCCCCACTCTTTGGGTGTGGAATTCACATTTGATCTCCTTATGGTTTGGCACTATTCTCTTTAGTACTGCATCGTCCCTTCCATTCATGCATCGAATACAGTGACTCATACCCACCCTGTGTCCTGTGCTCTGCTGGTCCTATAGCGCAACAGGGAGGAGACAAACATTGCTGAACAGGATGCCTACAGGGGCCTACAGTGCATCGCTACCAGCACATGGGCGATACTGCTCTTTGTTTCCCATTCTTGTCTCAATTTCTCATTCCTTTCTTCATCTCAGGCTCAATTCAAGCTTTTATATGAACCACTTAAGTTTCAAACGGTGCACCTTTCTTCTGGAGAGAAGCTCTCTCTCCCTGCCATCCTTGTGTGTGTTTGGTATTCTCACAAATGTTCCAGTTGATTCTATGGTACCAGAAACCTGAATCCCTCAAAATACTAGGTCAGGGTAGGGGTGTCTGACCCCCATGGCACATGACTAAGTCTACACTGATCAAACCTTTGGTTATTTAAATGTAATTACTAATTGATTTCACTAACCATTTATAAACATTGTCTTGTAAAAAGTACATTCACATGTATCCTTCACAGTGGTATGTTTTAGTATTTTTTAAAAAACTTTTAGTAGTAACTTAATTTTCTCAAAGAAATTTTCTTTTATTTCCTTTCTTTCTCCCTTTCTTCCTCTTGGATTTCCATTTGTCAAAATTAGTAATTTTCTATATTCTATACTGTGTTAATATTTCAAAATTAAGCTAAAACAGGATTATTTGTGTGTGTGTGTATGTGTGTTGGTCATGAGGTTTGATATCAGAGCCTGTGTACTGTCCCTAAGCATTTTTGCTCAAGCCTAATGCTCTACTACTTGAGCCACAGCTCTATTTCTGGATTTTTGCTTGTTAGCTGGGGATAAGAATCTCACATATTTTTCTGCCCAATATGGCTTTGAATCATGATCATCAGATCTCAGTCTCCTGAGTAGCTAGGGCCACAAAAATGAGCCACCAACACCTCACAACAGGATTGTTACCCTCTGGAATATTGCCCTTTTTGCTTCATCTAAGAAACAAGAAATAAAAGAATCTTTAAATTTTTATTACTTGGAGGGGTATGCTTGTGCAAGGGGGTAGAGGGCAAATTCAATGGACAGAGAACAGGGAGGTATGGTATAAAGCTATCCAGAAGTCAAGAGAATCTAGTAATTAAAAAGAATTTGAATGTGCAAAAGAATACATCATTAAATCTTATGAAAATCTCAGTACATAGGCTTATATTAGGAAAAGCTGAATATTTTTACATAATGTAGTTAAGACTATTGGCTCATTAAAAATCTGTTTTTGTTTTTTTGGGGGGGTCTGGTCTCGGCCTGGGTGCTGTCCCTCAGCTCTTCAGCTCAAGACTAGTGCTCTACCACTTGAGCCACAGAGCCACTTCTGGCTTTTTTCTCTTTGCTTATGTGGTGCTGAGGAATCAAACCTAGGGCCTCAGGCATGCAAGGCAAGTGCTCTACCACTGAGCCACCTTCCCAGCCCCATGGCTCATTAAAAATCTGGTAACTAAAGCTGTGTTTCTGAATACATGAGTCTGGAGGAAAAGGATACTTTTGTTTTTGTCGGTCATGGGGCTTGAACTCTGGGCTTGGGTGCTGTCCTTGTGCTCTTCAGCTCAAGGCGAACGCTCTACCGCTTGAGCCACAGCACCACTTCCAGTTTTCTAGCGGTTTATTGAAGATAAGAGTCTCACAAACTTTCCTGCCCGGGCTGGCTTTGAACTGCGATCCTCAGATCTCAGCCTCCTGACTAGCTAGAATTACAGGCGTGAGCCACCACTGGAAAAGGATACTTTTAAGGGTTATGAAGGATTTACTTAGAAGCAGTTTTAAAGGATGTTCGAAATTCAGATGCAATAAGGTATGCTTTCATATTCACTGGCTTTGGTTCTTTGAAAATACAGTAACTCCCATGGAATGTTAGAAGATTTAGGCGGATCTTGTATCGGTAGCTAGATTTTTTGGAAGAATTTAAGAAGATTCTATGGAAGAGATCAAAGGCTAAAACATAAGTAAAAGGATATAGATAAAGAAAACTTGGCATCAATGGAGTATGCTGGTAATCTTAGCTAATCAGGAGCTAAGAGGTCAAGATAATCATGGTTGGAAGTCAGTCTGGGCAGAAAAGTCACTGATATTCTACCTCCAGTTAACTAGCAAAAAGCTGGGCTGGGGACATGGCTCAAATGGTGGAGCAGCAGCTATGAGCAAGCAAGCTGGGTGAGTACTAGGCCCCTGTACCTACTAGCGCCAGTACCTACGAAGAATAAAGTGAAAGATTCAATTGAAAAAATGAGACTTGGTTAAAGATGGGTGAACATCCATTTTTTGCTCCTTCCTCAAATCCTACTAATAAAAAGGCAATTGGACTAGGAGTGGTTCTCACCTGGAGGCTGAGCTAGTAGGATTCCAAGTTTGCAGCCAGACTGGGCTATTGTGAAACATTGTCTCAACAAAACAATACAGAGCAAATGGATATTTTTTAACTCACAAAGTTAAGCTTAAAAGGGCAAACATGAGAGTTGGCAGTGGTGAAACTCAGGTACTTGTGGCAGTATGAGGAAAGCAGGAGCCTGAAGTCAGGAGGAATGGATGTCAAGGGTGTGACTCCCAGGTGTTCGCTCTCACTCATGTTTCACTGGACACACATTCTCTGGGGGCCAGTAAAAGAAGAAAGGCTTCATGTGGTTAGGATCACCAGGTACAGTGAAGGCTGAGAAGCACCTGGAAACTGGTATGTCAAGAGTAAGTCTAAATCTCTACAGCCCCTTTCCTCTTTGGCTCCCAGACTGCTAATCACCAACTTCTACCCCATAGGAAGGAGATTAAAAGAGGGATCTCACTTGTCTGAAACTAGCATTGGGTCTTTTGAGGAAAGCCCATATGACCACACAGAGAAGCCTTCCCTCATTTTTTTTTTTAACTCATCACTCAACCAGGACTGAGTGGTCAAGGAACGTAGTTCATACAACAGAGAAGGTCAGACAAATGCAAATGGAAAGGCATGCAAAAAAGAAGAAAATTATGAAGAGGAAAACTTCAGAAATCTGTAATATGATACCACAGTGATTTATGGCAGGAAGTACACATTGTGCAGGGAAGGGAAAAATAGTATGTGACTTGCAGATGGCTAGGATTTATAAAGCCAGACAGAGACAAACAGAATACTGATCTTCCCAAATATACAATGTATTGGGAACACAGAATAACAAAAACTGTGACTGAGTGTGTATACACATGTATCTCTATGTATACACAGTCACAGTTTTTGTATCTGTGTGTGTGTGTATGTGTGTGTGTGCATGAATGTGTATGTTTGGTAGGGCATGTAGTAGTAGACATAAAAATGTCCAGTGTAAGAGCCAGTAGATATTGCCTAAAACTGAAAAATCCTGAGTAGCAATAAAGCATGTTATTTAGCCACATGGTTGTAAACATCAAAGGAAGAGGGTCCACTGAAAAAATTCTAAGTGCCTTTGGGAGTAGAAAACTGGGCAGGGAAGCACAGGGATTGCTGTATTTTGGTAACACTAAGAACTAAATGCATCTGATGTACATACATTTTTCTTCATATCAACAAATGACATAGATTCACACATTTATGTAGCACTCTGAACAGTTCATTGAAGATACAAAAAAAAAAAAACTTCTCCAGAAAATTAAGGCAAATGTGGTGGCTCATGGTTATAACCTCAGGTATCTGGAAGCAGAGACAGTGAGTTTCTGTTTGAAGTCAGTCCAGGCAAAAAGACCCCTTTTCTTGATGAACAAGCCAGGCAGTGGTAATACTTGTAATCCCAGCTATGGGGAAGCATAGTTAGGTTAATGGTCCAGGATGGTCTAAGTTGATCCCCCTGTGGGTCTTTAAGATTAGACCCACAGAGTCACATTAATCGATTATTAGTAAATCATTTGAAATGTTGCCCCAGTCTTCCCACCAAAAATAACTGATATATTCTATAGAAATACATTTCAAAATTCATGATTTCAAAATTCTGTTTATCAGGGAGCTTTAGCATAATTAAGTTATTAAATAGAAACAATGCAGTACTTACCCTATTGTATTGTGGGCTTGGTTCTCCATGCTAAACTGCTACATCTGGCTTATGTGTCTTGATTTTTAGCCTGTTAGGAGAAACAAAACCTTGATTCCTAAAATGCTCCCATTTATGAACCTGTGAAACATGGAAACTTTGCTATTGGCAAGCCAGTGAGTCTGGATTTTCCTTGATCATGCAGATCACAGAAAGTTGAGCTTTTTTTATTTTTTTCGTCCCCACGCACGTACGATCTGGGTTTAGGAAGAGCTGAACCACGTGGCTGGGACCGAAATGAAAGCCTGTCACTATGTGCTGAGTACTAGGCACATCGCTCCCTGTAGGAGGCCGCCGGGAGACTCCCTTGACCCTCGAGACACAGGATCCTCTCGGCGGTGCTGGCCCTTTCTTTCGATCAGTTCTGTGTCTTTCGTTAACATGACTATAACTCGAGATTTAGAGCAGAGTCCGGAACTGCCTTAAGATGGACAACACCGGCTTCGGGCCCTGGCTTCTTTCTGGACAAAAGTAGGTGGGAATACACGCGCGGAGGACTGAGTTTCCGTGAGGAGGTCACCCTTGGGATGGACGGGCGAAGGACCGCAAGGAAGGTCCGCTGCTCCAGCGTGTGCGTGGGGACCCACGGCGGGGGGCTGCGGGGCGGGCGGGCGGTCAGGGAGGTGGGGGAGCTGCGGGGGGCTGCGGGGGGTTGCGGGGCGGGCGGGCGGGGGAGTGGCCGCGCGCAGCGCCCGGCAGCGGTGCAGACGCGGGCGGTGGGGAGGGGAGAAAGGCCCGCTCACACCTTCCGTGAGGAGCCCACTTGGCGGGTTCGGGGCTGGGCTGGGGACTGGCCAGGCTCCGCGTCCCTCGCCCCAGCCCCGGCCCCGGGGGTCGCTCTTAGGGTCCGCCCGCCCCGCGCACAGCCAGGGCCCCGGAGCGGCTACCTGCGCGGCGCGGCGCGTCTCCCGCCGGCAGAACGGGACTGAGGCCCGGAGGGCTGGGCTGGGGGCTGGGCCGCCGCGTGGGGCCCTGCCGCCCTGCCGCCCGCCGCCCACCGGCCACCGGCCCGACTCCCGCCGAGGCCCGCCGCGCCGCGGGTTTCCGCGCGGCCGGTCGTTGCTTCGCGCCACCCGCCGGCGGTTGCCTTGGAGACGCGTCCCTCCCGCCCCCCGGCGCCTGCGCAGACATCCGGGAGCCCTGCGCCCGGGGCGCAGGCCAGGGCTGGGGCCCGTTCCCCACGGAGATTCCCGCACTCAGCCGGGGCCGCACCGCAGGGGAACGACTGTTGAGTGAAGGAACGCACTAGATCGCGAAGGAGCGGACGCGGAATCCCGGCTCCGCCGCACCCGCCCGCCGCCTTCGCCCCGCTCCCGCATCTGAAATGCGGAGCCTGAAACCGGGGAAAGGAAGCCGTCCTTTCCCGCGCCGCGGTCTCCCGCCCGCAGCGGCTGCCGGCCCGGCCCTCCAGCGCCGCGGCAGCCGCGCACCTGTCCTCGCCGCGCAGCGCCGCGGTCCCGGGAACTCTGACCTCGCCCGAGCAGAGCGCATTCGCTCCCTCCGGGGAAGGCCGCCTTCCCGGGCAACGGGACGCGACTCCACATTCGACACTCCACCGCCCAGTTCCAAGAAGAATCCACGACAGAATCCCCGTTACACCCCCTCGATTTCACAAAGGAATTGAAAAAAAAAAGGGAAAAAAGGATTGAGAGATATATAAATATATACTTACATGAGTTTATACTTAGTTTGTATTATGTATATTTACGTATTTATCCTTACTATGTATACCATAATGTATGGTATATAAATGATTAAACACATAACATATATAGAATATATACCGTACATTAAGTATATTACAGTACTACATATATATTATGTTATATTAAACACATAACACATATAGAATATATACCATACATTAAGTATATTACAGTACTACATATATATCATGTTATATTAAACACATAACATATAGAATATATCATACATTAAGTATATTACAGTGCTACATATATATCATATATATTTTCCCACTGATAAGTTGAGTACGTTTTGTAAGCACTTGAATATTCTATTTAGGAAACATTGTTACATTTATTTCGGGAACAAAATTGTTTTCCAATAGTCCAATTTCTAACTTGTAAAGTCTTTTATCTTGGCCTTTGTAACTTTAATACCAAGTTGCTACTTTAATAAGGCTATCGATTTAAAACCAACCCACATATCTCTATGAAGATTCTGTCTGCTTATAAAAACCATTTTCTATGTCTTGATAAGTTCCGTGTCATGGGTGAGTCGTGTAACATTTAGCTTAGATTACTAGTTTTAATTAGTGCTTACATCTCCTATGTTATGATTGAAGAGTGACAATTTCATCTTAAAACTTTCCATAGTCATACTCTTTTCTGGCCTGAATTAAATGAGTTACCATATTGTCCCTAGCCTAATGATAGGAAAATGAACTAAGGTGGAAATTTCCTAAAATTTCAGGATACCCAAAATATTTTTTCTCTGTGTAGATTTTTACCACTGGTGGGTACTTTCAAGTTCATTATTCATCTCTTAGGTTCAGAAATACCCTGAGAGACAAATGTTATAGACTATATTCATAATTCCCTTCAGCACATTCAGAAATCCAGGCTTAGAGATGACCCAACTAGTTCAAGACATAACTAAGACATAAAACATCTTATTCATCCAACTCCAAATCTGGTGCTCTTCACTCTGTCCAAAATTTCATTCTTTAGCAGTCTGAGTCTTGTACAAGTGACTGTAGATTCCACATTTTCAGAAGGAAGAATGGATGAGGGGAAGACAAAATCTGTGAGAAGACATATTTTTAAATGGATCTTAGGAAAATTTAAAAATAGACTAGACCCCATCCACCCAAGTTGATAGCAATAAACATGTTTATTTCAGAGTGATTGTCAAGATTTAGAATGTAATAGATGGTCTCCTCAGTTCCTCTCCTTACTCAGTAAGAAGTATTGGCAAAGGCTTGAATTCTCACTTTTGTTTCATCTTTTCAGATGAAATTGTTTTGAAAGGGATGAGGCAATTAGGAAGGTCCCAAAATCCGGGCAAGGAAGTGTGGATCCAGGGTGGAAAGACTTTTGAATAGGGCTAGTGCAAGAGAGCTTACTCCTGAAAGAACAGCAAAGAAGTCAGGATAACAGAAGGAATATATAACCAGATATGTTCAAAGGGGAAAAGAGGAGGCACTGGAGATAGCCCAAGGAAGGAAAGCTAATAAAAAATAACTATACTAATAGACTAAATATTTAAAAATTGAAAAAAACCTGCATAGCCAAATTGTTTTACAGCAAAATAGAAAATGGACATGCAATTTTTACATATGTGAGATGATGTAAAACAATCTACTTAATGTGAGTCATTGTATTAAATAAAATGCAGATCATATTTTTAAAGCAAGTGCAAACATATATTTAAATAACTATATCTTATGCATGGAAAATATTTCAGAAAAATACTTGACAATAATTACAGAAGTGAATTATACAGAGAATACATTCTAACTTCTTTATATTACATGAAGAAACTCAGACCCAAAGAAGTATAATTATTGGACTAGTGTTATTGCTAATAAGGGCAAGAACAGATGCTATATTCAGGTTTTTAATCATACCATGCTACTGTAAATGGAAGCAACTTTAAGGAGTTTCCTAAAAATGATTCAATACATGTTCATTTTATCCACTCTAATATTAATGTATCTATTTTTTTATACTCTTGATGTTGGTACTGGGCTTGAAATCAGAGCCTCACACTTGGCTTTCTTTCTTTGTGTTCATTTTGTGTTCTGGGGCTTGAACTCAGGGCATGGCTGCTGTCCCTGAGCTTTTATGCTTAAGGCTCTACCACTCGAGCCACAGCTCCCCTTCTGGCTTTTTCTTGGCAGTTTTATTGGAGATAAGAATCTCACAGACTTTCTTTCCTAAGCTGGCCTAGAACCTTGATCCTCAGATCTTAGCCTCCTGAGTTGCTAAGATTACAGGTGTAAGCCACTAGCTCCAGGTTCATTTAGCTTTCTTACTCAAAGTTGGTACTCCATCTCTTGCACCACACCTCCACTTTCAGCTTTTTTTTGGTAGTTGATTGATTATAGAGAATTGAGTATCCTGGAATTTTTTGCCCTGGATGGCTTTAAATTGCAATACTTAGATCTCAACCTTCTAAGTAAGTAGGATTATAGGCATGAGTCACCAGCACCTGGCTATCTTACAGAATTTTAATGGTTTAATTATTATATTTTCACATATGTGTATGATATCTTGGTCATATTTACTCCCTCTTAATCCTGTCTTTTCATCCTTCTCCCTTTAGGGAGTCCCTTCAATCCTTCCAACGTTTACATCCATGTCACATTTCATGCATTAGAAGTTTCCCTCTTTATGTACTGGGAGCTGCCACTAACCTCAAACATTCTGGCAGCATGTGTAACAGGTGGAGTCCCACTTTCTCCATAGGCTGCTCAGTTTGTTTCCTCAAGGGTAGTGAGAATCAGGGGAGAAAATGGAGTTATTAGTCTTGGACACAAAGGAGAAAAACTGAAGAGCCCAGGCATTCTTCCTGCCAGTCTCAGATCTTTCAGACCCTGCCTAGCAGTATTCTGGTTCTGCATGATTCTCAAGGAGATCTCATGTCACCAGGGGGGAAGTCTCCTGCCACCATGCCCATCAGTTACTAGGATCTCTGCTGCTTAAACTTCTTACCAAGACCACATCAGAACCCAGTAATCACACATGACCAGTGCCTAACACATTGGGAAGCAAGTCCCAAGAATTGAGGGTGTCTATATAATGCACTTTGACCTTTTGCTAAGCAGAAGGGCTATGCAGTGAGAGACTATCTTGATTGACTTGGGAGTGCCTTGAAAGTTTCTCACTTCAAAATCATCACTGAGGAGCTCAGGGTTGGGAGAGAGGTTGCATCATTTGTGACCTTTAGGTATGCAAATATTTCATTTACTCATACAAGACGTCTCTCAGTTGTCTCTAGTCAGCTCTGCTTCTCCAAAGACAATTTAGAGCCTAAGGGAAGAAGACTGTTTCTTAGTCTTTGCTGGCCAGGTGCTAGAAAGCCAAGGTAGCACATCCTCTTGATATAAATTAGAAACACCAGGTCTTGTTTCAGGTTTAGAAAACAAAACCAAATTCTAAGGGAAAATACCTATCCTGAGTTTGGTCACTGAAGTTTTGAAAATGCCACTCTGCTTTGGATTTTTGCTTAAGTTTTGTTCACAGAATACTCATTTTCTGGAGCCAGAAAGAACTTCAGTGAAGTGAGAGGTCCCTCGTAAAGAAAAAAATTTTAAGAAGCAAGAAAAATTGTGCTATTATGGGAAGTAGAGGTGTGGCTCAAATAGTAGAGCATCAGCCTTGAGTGAAAAAACTAAGGGAGAACACTCAGGCCCCAAATCAAGCCCCAGTCTGGCACAAATTATTAAATATAAAATAAAATAAGAAAATACTCAAAAAATTATGCCCTCCTATTTAGTGGCACTTTTTTTTTAATCTGGGTAATTTCTTCCAACAGTTCATCTCTGTCAAAACTTTTCAGGTCCATAGCCAGATACCGGTGGTTCATGCCTGTAATCCTAGCTACTTGGGAGGCTGAGATCTGAGGATCACAGTTTGAAGCTAGCCTGGGCAGCTTCAACTGTGAGGTTCTTATTGCCAATTAGCCACCAATAAAGACAGAAGTGGAGTTATAACTCAAGTGGTAAAGCGTTAGCTTTGAGCACAAAAACCCAAGAACAGTGCCTAGGCACTGACTTCAGGCCCCCTGGCACAAAAACAAACAAAAAACAAACACAAAAAACCCCTTCTGTTCTTTAACTAAGATATCATGAATTTATTGATTCAAAATCTAGCGGGGGGGGGGAGGGGGAACCCCAAAGAAGTGTTTCTTATACTTGATGCTGTTTTTGCTTTCAAGACATTTTGTGATCTTGGAGAAATTACAGCAGAACTGATCACCCATCTTGATAGTTTTGGGATACAAAGGGGTGCCAAAGACAAAGTGCAGGTTCACCCAAAGTAGAGTCAAAAAGTAAGAGTCTATTTAATCTGCAACCCTCAAGTCATTTTTCTCAGGAAAATGATTAAGTAGAAATGAAATGTTCAACCAATGTGCAGAACAACTTTGAATCACCTTGGTAGTAATTTGGGACAATCTCCGCCTCTGACTTGGATTAAGCTGGAACCAGATGAGTAAATGAAGACTCAGGATTAGAAGCAAGTAAATTTTTTTCTCTAGTGAAGATAGCATCTCATTTTGGCTTCAAATTATTGCACAAATAATTTTTCAAATATAGTGACCAGAATTCACCAGTAATCAAGGAGTAAGAAACTAGACAGTTTTGCCTAACACTGTAAGGCAAGGCTGAAAAAAGTTTCAGAGAATACTGCATGTTCAGGGAGTACTTATGGAGGCTGAGGCAGGAGGATCATGCATTCAAGCCACCCAGCTACATAACAAGAGCATCTCTACATCAAGTCACTTAGCAAGTCTGAAGAGAGAACGAATAAAAATGTTGAAATTGAAAAGTATTAATAATAACCATTTGTATCTCAAGCAAAACATGAGTTGACACAGAAATCTCTAATTGTATGATGCACATAGTTATTCTAGTCTATAAGCTTCAGTAGTGAGAAATTGGCTCCCACCTTTTGTCATTTATTCAGTTATTATGTTAAATTATATATTTTATATAATATATAACATAATACAATATATCATATGATATATTTTAATAATTTATATTTTATAATTATAATAATTTTATTTTATATATCAGATATATTATATGATTCAAAGTACAACTACTGTACATAGGTGTAAGAATTATTAACCTGTACACCATGGGAAAGAGTTGCACGGCTATATTTCAATGCTAAACATATAGTTTAAACAACCTCTACTTCCACAGTTTTCACTCATGTCCACAGATGCTTACAACAGTGAAGCTGTTTCATATATTTGTAATACAGTTAGATTGTTCCTCCAATTATGTGTTCATATATGTGTAATACAGTTATATTGTTCCTCCAGTTATGTGTTCTATCATAGGATCTTCTGTTTCCTAAATATTCTTTAAAATTTGCACATGGGAAGGCTCACTATTTGTGCATCACGTATTTCTCTTATAGAGGTAGCTGTGTGGACTCCAAATTTCCTACAGAAGTCTTCAGCTGGAATACCTGTGCTGTCCTGGGTTTTGTGTTCTATTGTCTTTACACCTAAAAGGCATGGCAGAAAGGGAAGCACTCAGGACAAATTCGCTTTTAGAAATTAATGACATGTTGGCTTGCTAAGATTTCTGCTTTCATTTAAGTTTTGACATCTTGGGATTCCTTTTGTTGTTGGTGGTGGTTGTAGGGCTTAAACTCTGGGTCTGGGTGCTGTCCCTCAGCATTTTAGCTCAAGGCGAGCGCCTCTACCACTTGAGCCACAGTACCATTTCTGGCTTTTTTTTTTTTTTGCTTATGTGGTGCTGAGGAATCGAACCCAGGGTCTCATGTATGCAAGGCAAGCACTCTACCACTGAGCCACCTTCCCAGTAGATCTTATATTTTTCATTTCAACTAAGCAATGTATATTTTCTGTAATATTTGTTTTAATTAAAATTGTTCATGATATGTAATTAAATGTGCTATCAGAATTAGAAGTAGTTTTGCTGTTGTTATTGTAGTGTGGTATTTTTGGCTTGAGTCAAGTTAGCCTCAGGTTATTTCCCAGCTTGCTTGTTCATGGCTGGTGCTCTGCCAAGTAAGCCATACCTCCAGGCTGGCTTTTACTAGTCATGTCAGACACTGAGTCTCATGGACTCAGTGTAGAAAACAACCCAGGCTGATTTAAAATCATGATTATATAAGTCTTAGACTCCTGAGTAACTAGGATGATAGGATCACAGGCAGGAACTACCAGCACTCTGCAATTTATGCTTTTTTACTTTTTTGGCAGTCCTGGGGTTTGAACCCAAAGCCTCGTGTTTGGTAGGCTAGCACTCTACCACTCAGCCACGCCTCTAGCCCTTTTCTTCATCACTTAAATGTTTTTTCTTATCTTTTTTTCTTGTTGTACATAGAAACATCTTTTAAATTCCCTCAACTCTTTATTTTTGGACATAAGCAGGGAAAATCTATGAGTGGATTAACTAAGTATTGATTCAAAGTCAGACCCCCATTTGTTATAAATAGTAACATTATAAAAATTATGCAATATAATAGAGCCAGGATAAAATAAGAGAACATGTCTTTAAAATATATTTAGAATCTATAATTTTACATTAGGAAATTCAGTTGTTATTTTTATACAATATATAATACATGTTTTATATATTAATAATTTATATTTTTGATTTATTTTATAATCACCACCATAATTTTATAATATTTTTATATATTAGATATTAGGTATATTATAATATATATTATTCAGAGTATTATAATATATATTATTCAGAGTACATAGGTGTGAGAATCATGAACCTGTAGAGCATGGCTACAATGCAGTGCTACACATACAGTTAAAACTGCCTTTACTTTCACAGATTTCACTCGTGTCCACAGATGCTTAGAGCAGTGAAGCTATTTAGTATATTTGTAATATTTAATTTAATTTTTTCTCTGTTGTGGGCTTGAACTCTGGGCCTGGGTGCTGTCCCTCAGCTCTTCAGCTAAAGGCTAATGCTCTACCACTTGAGCCACAGCGCCACTTCTGGTTCTCTGATAGTTTATTGTCTCACAGACTTTCCTGCCTGGGATGGCTTTGGACTACAATCCTCAGATCTCAGTTTCCTGAGTAGCTAGGCTTACAGATGTGAGCCACCGCGTCCGGCCTCTATTAAATTTTATTGAGATGATTTTCGTGACTTGAGAATTTCTGTGTATCTCTGCGTTAGATGTTTTTGTTTTCCTATAGGCAATGATTAACATGCAACTGGCTGAATAAAGCTGAGCTGCAGGTATGTGAACAAGTGCTTCAAATACTTCTGAATGTTATTCTGTCATTACCATGAGAGGCTGAGCACTTGCTTACAAGAGATATGGGTGTTTTAGTGTCACTCTTCAATTATCACATGCAACAAGACACAGGCTGAAGAAACATTTCCTCCAGCATTTTTGTTTCTTAGGTATGCTTTACAATATTACTCATGGTGTTTTCACTGGTGTGCCCCTGTTGTTCCTGGCTTCACAATTACGCCTTATTTTGCTCCTCTTTTTGTTCCAAGCTCCAGCAGTGTGGCTGGTGCTGCTTCAGAATGTGAGCTGTTGTTATGCCTGCAACAAAACATTATTCCAGGACACATCTGAGTTCCACATGGAAGAAACACAAGTTTGCCACATTCAATAGGAAAGAAGAAAAACAACAATTTTCTTTTGTTCTTTTCCTGGGCTAAATTTATGAGAACTTTGATGCATCTCAGACAGGGAAGCAGAGAACTGCTGATGCATTGAATGCAATTTGTAGTGCCCTCATGCACACTGCCCTCTCCTTCCCACACACTGCATTCACTGTGCTGTGATTCTGTTAGAAAACAACTTTTGACAATTAGGGTAGTTATCATTTTCCAAAAAAATAATGTTTTACCATTCTGAGGGAACATTTTAGAATGTCACTTGCAATGTACTCTCGTCTTCCATCTGTGGTGACCTGAACATCCAGAAACCCAAATGATCTCTAGAAGTTTGCAAAAAAATTGCTTTCTAAAGAAGGCATCCATTTCATTTTCATGGCACTGTATTAAAATTCATTATTCACTCATTTCTGAGCTGAGTGGGAGAATTTTCACAGTTTGACATAAGTCCTTCGATGGGAAAGGCTAATCACTGTGAGAAGAAACTACATTTTCTTTGCTCTCCTTTCAAAGTTAAATGTTTCAATTGCATCTTATCGTTTTTAACTAGATATAAATCACTATGATCTGGGAGTGATTTATTACCCAAAGGCTCATGGGCTGGGAGATTGTCTCAGTGAAGCAGTATTGAGAGGCATTGGAATCTTTAAGAGGAAGAAACATTGGAAAATAACTACCATTGGCCCATCATCAACAGAAAGGATTAACATGATCTCCTGGTAGTGAGTGAGGTCCTGCAGGACTGGATTAATGGCTGTGAGAGAAGGCAGTTATAAAGTTTGGCTTTTTCTGTCATGGTGCTGGGCAGCTCACACAGGTTTCTATCATCCAATAACATCTGCCATGTTAGAACGCAGCATGTGACCGTCATTAGGTGTGGTTGCCTGAGCTGAGATCATCAACCACAATAAAGCTCTGTTCCTCATAAAGTATTAGCCTCACAGGTTTCATTATAGCAACACAAAAAGCACTTGTGAAATCATCTGTGATACCTGAATTAAATTTAAAAATCATGAAGAAAATGTCCATTCTTTTTTCTTAATATTCATGTTTCCCCTTTCTATTCGTTATTGGAAAAGAATGCACAGCAGTAACCAGCTGCCCTCCCAGGAAGGAAAAGTGAAGTATTTCAATGTCCATCATTTAAAATTGTGCAGTGGTTTTCTCGAACTCCCCATTTTCATTGAATCAAGAACATGGTAAAACAATGACATAAGTGACTTATTTTTTTCTTGTCAAGGTGATGTACAGAGGGGTTACAGTTACATAAGTAAGGTAATAAGTACTTTTCTTGTGCTGAGCATTGTAGGACTATGGACTGAATTCCGACAGACAAGAGCTTAGAATCACCTCCATCCCCCAAACCTTGCCATTTACTAGCAGGATTACTGTAGGTAACTGGGGAAGAACAACACCTAGAAGGTGTTATATAATGCATTTTTCATGTACTCAGTGCAGCAGAAAACTTATAATTGTTTTGTTTCTTTAAGAAACAGAAGAAATATATAGCTAGTTTTTGATGCAGATTAGCCTGAACAAGCTGTAAAGATAAAGAGCTCAGAAACCTTTGATATCTAATTGAATAGTGACTGAGGGAATGGGAAAATATAATTAAATTAATTGAATTTTTCCCTCTCCAGAGAGGGAAGATGATAAATTAGCACAATCCCCTTTCTCCACAAGAGATAGTTGGGTTTGGAATGGCAGGAGAGTGTTAGCATAAACAGAGACCAGGTGAAATCACAGCTGCTTGGTGGGCAGACATAATGGTTAGAGAAGGATAAAGGGAAAACAGTTACTGAAATCCTTTCTCAAAAAAGAAGCCAGAGTCAAGCACAGGGCTGCCATCCTAGCTGCATGGTCAGTTGAGAATGGGAGGATCACAGCTCAAGGATGGCCCTGGAAGAAAAGACTGTGAGACTCCATCTAAATGGAAGAAAAGGAGCCTGGTGACATTTGCCTATCATTTCAGCTATGTTCAAGGAACCTAAAATAGGCAGTTGCAGAACAGTCATCTGCTTGAGGAGGAATCAAGACCTTAATCTCAAAAAATAACAGCATGAAAGATAGCTACAAGCTTGCTAAGCAAGAAAACACTGCTTAGTTAAAATGCCATGACCACTCAAAAACAAACTAGGTGTGGTGGTGCATGTGGTGGTCACCTAAGCTTCTTGGGAGATGGAGGTAAGAGGATCTGAGGCCAGCCCAGTCAAAATCACAGGACCCTCTCTAAGAAACAAACTAGAGCAACAAAGATTGGAGGTGTGGCTCAAGTGATAGTTTGCCTAACAAGCACAAAAACCTGAGTATACATTCCCAGTACTGAAAAACAAAAAACTTTGCAAATCTTTGTGGAGGGAGAGCTACAGACTAAATGATGTTACAAAAAAAATCCCTCAGATCTAGACAGAGATAGAAGGCTATGGGCATGGAAGGTCAAGAGGCATTTAGAACTCCAATTGTACATGTCAGAAAGGAACCTCTCCATATCATCTTATAGTTAAAATGCCAAGCTTCAAGAAAATGTTGAAAGCTTCAAGAGAGAAATTCCAAGTTACTTACAAAAGTAAACTCACCAGAATCACATCCATCACAAGTTTTTATCTATCAATGCCTACAATAAAAAAATCAGAGAGCTCCCTGATACCTTATCTAATGACTCCTGGTAAGGGCTTAGAAAACCGAGAACAGACCAAACCCAAAGTTAGTAGAAAGAAACAATGAAGACTAGAGCTAAAATTAAATAAAAATAAAAATAATATAAAAGACGATGAAACAATTGTTTCTAAGAAAAGATAAGCAAGATTGACAAGCCCTTAGCCAAAGTAGCCAAAAGAAAAAGTAGAAGACAGAAATTAATCAAATTAGAGGCAAAAAGGTGATATTATCTCAGATATAACAAATCCAAAGGAAACTTATAAACTGGAAAATATAAAGGAATTGAACATTTATATATATATTGAGTATCACAATTTAAGAGGGCACTAAAAACTTAAGCAGTTTTTAGACACATATTTGAAAAACAAAACAAAACAAAAAAGCAGTATCCTAACTCAAAATATCCAGTTCAAAATAGGGCTGGAGACATGCTTCAATGGTAGAGTGCCTGACTAGAAAGCATAAGAACCTGAATTCAAATCCCAGTATTACCAAAACTCACCACCACCACCTGCCTCCCCCCACCCCAATTAAAAAAAAAACTAAAGTAGTTGTTTTAAGCAAGTGGTGCTGGGAAAGCTGGATACCTACATGTAGAAGATTAAAACTAGATCCCTAACTCATCCTGTATAAGAATAAACTTAAAATGGATCAAAGTCGTTAATGTAAAATCTGAAGCTACTGCAGGAAAACATAGAGCAAGATATAAGCAATACTTTTTTGACTAAGATTCCAATAGCTCAGGAAACAATAGAAAGAATTGATGGAAGGGATTACATCAATTCAAAAAGCTTCTGCACAGCAAGGAAAGAACAGTATGAAGAGCAGCATACAGAATGGGAGAGAATTATTGTCAGGTTTTATCTGACAGTCATTGATATCCAGAACGTGTAAAGAATTAAAGAAAATATTAAATGAGCAAATACTGCAATCAGTAAATGAGCAAATGAATCAGACACTCTTCAAATAAGTAAGTACAAATGGCACATACATAAAAATCCAACATCTTTAGCTGTCAGGGACATGCAAATTAAAAGTATACTGAGATTTCATGTCACTCCAGTTTAGAATGTCTATCAGTGAGAAAACAAAAAATGGCCAGGCACAGTGACTCATGCTTTTAATACCAGTTACACAAGAAGCAGAGATTGGGAAGATCTTTGAGGCAAATTGATCAAGGTGTTAGTGACTAAAGCAGAAGGCTCAAGTGGTGGAATACTTGCCTAGCAGATGTAAGACCTTGAGTTCAAACTCAGTCCTAATAAGAAAGAAAACAAAACATCAACAAGTGAGCTGTGCACTGTTGGCTCATGCCTGTAATCATAACTACTTCAGAGGCTGAGATCTAAGGATAGTAGTTCAAAGCCAGCCCTGGCAGAAAAAGTCTATGAGACTCTTATCTCCAATTAACCACCAAAAAACTGGAGGAGCTGTGGCTTAAGCAGTAGAACATTATACTTTGAGCAAAAAGGCAGCACCCAGGCCTTGAGATCAAGCCCCAGGACCAGCACCAAAGCAGGCAAACAACCAACAACAACAAACAACCAAAAAGGAATCCCACAAATGCTGGCAAGGATTCAGGAAAAAAAATGTTTGCACAGTATTTGTAGGAATGAAAATTAGAGTATAGTGATTTTATGGAAATCTTTGTGAAGTTTCCTCATAAAGTTAAAAATAGCACTTTCATCCACTCCTGAGTAAATACCCAGAAAAAACTGGAGTCAGCATACAATTGAATTCAAGGTGTGCTTACCTCAGAGCACTTCACCGCAGCTAAGTTATGGGACCAGTTTTGGTGTCTACAAATAAGTGACCCGATAAAGAAAATGCCACACACACACACACACACACACACACACACACACACACACACACACACACACACACACACACACACACACACACACACACACACACACACACACACACACACACACACACACACACACACACACACACACACACTGGAATACTAGTTAGTCCCAAAGAAAAATGAAAGTATGTCATCTGCAGAAAAATAGATGGCACTACATTTCATTTTATTAGATGAAGTAAGCTAGTCTCAGGAAGAGAAGTGTCACATGTCTTGTCTCATATGTGGACTCTGAGAAAGAAAAAGAAATGTTAAAGTAAAAGCAGAACAATTAAGGGTATGGAAGAGAAACAGAGGGGAAGGGTGGAAGAAAAGGGAGGGTGGGAAAATGGATTTGATTCTATTATATCCATGTATGAAATCATCATAATGGAATCTATCACCAGTTGATTTATATTAAAAAGTTTCAAAGGGTTAAATGAAGATGTTCCTCCCTTCTGAATTTTATTTATTTAATCATTCATCTATTGAAAAATTGAACATTTCTGTAACATGAACTGTATCCTAAGCATGCAGAAGAAGAAAGATCATGAAATAGCAGTAAAAAGGCTTTCACTGAGATAAGCAAAGAATGTTCTCAACCTGTAAATATACAAAGAAATGTGCAGTCACCAATAAAGAAGACAAATAAATGATTATGAAACATTTCCATTGGATCAAGAAAAATATATAACAACATTTAAACACTGTGCAAATATATGATTTGTTACAATTATTTCGGCCCTATTTGGATACTTTAATATTTTTCTGCATTTAAAATGTGCATATATAGCAATTACAGGATATCATGAAAACATGTAAATATCCTTATAAGGAAATTTGTTATAGCCTTGGCCATAATTGTATAAAAAGAAAAGATAGAAAACGGAAATGTGCACACTCTTATTTATATATTTATATATTACTGTGTGACAAGGTTCTGAAGGTCATGCGTTTGGTATGCTTGAGCTGTTGATTCAGGCTCTGTGCTGAAGATACTGATGTGTGTGTAACTACAGGAAGACTTATCTGGTGCGGGACCAGTTCCTACACAGGCCTTTGAACTTGCACTTAGCATCTGTGAATCCCAAGAGGGATTCTGGAGCATACTCCTGACATAGTAGCTAGCTTCCACAACTTAAACTGATCCAAGAAAGCTGGGCGCCGAGGGATCACACCTGTAATCCTACTTACTAAGGAGGCTGAGATCTGAGGATCGTGGATCAAGGCTAGCCTGAGTAGGAAAGTCTGTGAGATTCTTATCTCCAATTAACCACCAAAATTAAAGCCAGAGGTGGAGATGTGGCTCCAGTGGTAGAGTGCTAGCCTTGAGCACAGAAGTTCAGGGACAGTGCCCAAGCTCTGAGTTCAAGCCCCAGGTCTGGCGCATGTATGCACGCATGCACGCACACACATATTACCCAAAAAAGAGCAAGATGAAAGAGCTGCCTAATGAATGTTAATTAGCTTAAATGTAGTCATATTTTAAACACATATTTTAAAACATCATGTCTTCTACAGGTGTTAAACCAATTCTGCCAGCACTGTTTATTGAAAAGGTTGTCTTACATTGGCTGCCTTATTGAAGATTAGGTAGCCATAGATCTGCAGGTTCGTTCCTGGGACCTCACTTCTATTCCATTTGATCCTCATGCCTGTTCTTGTGCCAGTACCAAGCTGGTTTTATTACTACAGCTTTGTAGAAGAGTTTGAAGTTTGGTATTGACATTCTTCCAGCACTGTTCTTCCTGCTAAGCATTGCTTTTAATATTTGGGGTCTTTTATTGTTCCATATGAATTTTTTGGATTGCTTCCTCTATTTCGTTAAAGAATGAGGTTGGGATATTGATGTGTTTTGCACTGAATTTGTAAATAGCCTTTGTCAGTATTGCCTTTTCACAATGTTAATTCTCCCAATCCAGGAGCATGGGAGGTTCTTCCACTTTCTTAGATCTGCTTTAATTTCCTTTTTCAGGTTTGAAATGAACTCCAGGATATGGAAACAAGAGTTTTTTCTTAACAGTACATGTTTTCTTGGAGGCATATTGAGTTTCCAGGATTAATGTGACAGTAAAGTTCCTGTCACTTACTCTTGGATGGGTAAAAGTTGAAATAGCTTACTGTGAGCCATGTTGTCATTTTT
Source organism: Dipodomys merriami (assembly GCF_024711535.1). Taxonomy (NCBI): domain Eukaryota; kingdom Metazoa; phylum Chordata; class Mammalia; order Rodentia; family Heteromyidae; genus Dipodomys; species Dipodomys merriami. The sequence continues at coordinate 9,378,471 of NW_027205381.1, forward strand.
GTGATATTTTTTTCTAACTTTAAAGGTTTTATACTGTGTGCCAGTAGCTCAGGCCTGTAATCCTAGTAACTCAGAAAACTGAGAATTCAGGCTCACAGTTCAAAGCCAGCTGGGGCTGGAAAGTCCATTAGCCTCTTATGCCCAATTAATGTGTCAAGAGCCAGAAGTGGAGCTGTGGCTCAAATTGAGCAGAAAAGCTATGGAACAGTGCTCTGTCCATTAGTGAAAGCTCTAGTAGCATTGAAAAGATAGGCAAATTTTCACCAAGCAGAAGATAAAGAAACTGTAATATGATGATTAGCAATTGTTTTATTAACCCAGAACTATATATAAATATGTATGTTACTTTGGGTGTAACATTCTTTCTGAGGTTTTATTTAAATATACTACATATATAGATGCGAAAAAGAGAGTTTTTTTGTTGTTTTTACTGTACTATGTGAAGTTATTTCTTTTTTGTGCCCCCCCATAGTTTATCCCCTGTTGTTACTCTATTCGATTTTGGTACTCTGTGTATTGTATATATGTTTATCTGAATTAGAGAAGGGAAGTGGAACAACAAAATGGTAAGACAAAGGACAAAAGGAGAGCCAATGCAACAGCAATACTCACTAGAAAATGTTAGAAATGAACTTTAAAACTTGGGGAGGGTGTTGGGGGAGAGAGGGAAGGTGGGAGAAAAATAAGGAAGTGGTAACAATATTCAACAAGAAATGTACTCATTGCCTTACATATATAACTGTAACCCCTCTGGACATCACCTTGACAATGTATTAAATTTTTAAAAAACATCATGCTATGTGTGATAAATATATATGACTTATAAAATAATTCATTGAAAATGGATGTTATAATATCTCTGATGACCTAGTTTCAGAGTCACACAATGTCATTTCTACAATATTCTCTTCATTAGTAATGAATCACCAAGATCAGTTCATGCCCAAGAGGTAATGAATTAGGCTGAGTGCTGGTGGCTCATACTTGTAATCCTAGATATTTAAGAGGCTGAGATCTGAGGATTGCAATTCAAAGCCAGATCAGGCAGAAAAAGTCCACGAGACTTATGTTTGATTAGCCATGAAAAAGCTGGAAGGGTTGATATGGCTCAAGTGATCGAGTGCCGGTTTTGAATGGAACATGCCAAGTCAGAGCATCTTCAAAATGAGAGGGATTTGTGGATGCTCCTTACTTCCCGGGGGAAGCCCTTCTTTGCTCCCAAATCCCTCAATATTTTGTGATCTTTATACCTTCTAGAATCCTTATAGCTGAGCCTTTATCTATAGAAAGTGAGAGTGAAGTGTCCTGCCTTTTCTTAGGGAAACCTCAGTGCATGGCTAAGGTGGACTCAATGCACGCAAGAATCCAGAAGCTGATACAGTTCTTGTCTGGCCAGAGAAAGGCATGAAAATTCTGTGATGAGACTGTGTGAGGAATAAAACTTCAAGAAAAATGATTCTATATAATCCCTAAAAGTACAGATTGACTCATGGATTTTACGTGCTTATTTATGGACAGTGTTTAGAAAGATAAAGACTTCACTTGCTTGGGTAAAACCGAGGATGACATTCAGATGACAGTCTTATTTCTGGCTCACAAATTTGTGCAACTTTTTATTTGTATTTATTTTTATTTTGTTGTCAGTTAAAACCTGAGAATGTCAGCTCAGATGACAGTCTTAGCTCGGCTCACAAACATGTGTCAGTTACATGTGTTTATTTTTATCTCATTGTCAGCTCACAGGAAAACTGAGAAATCTCTCAACTCTATTCAGATCTAGGAAAAGAGCATATGGATGGTTGAACTTTGCTATTTTTTACCTGCCTAGTATTTTTTTCATCTTCTTCTGAAGCCCCTTTCTGCAAGGATAATCTTTCATCCCGTAACATGGCTGGAGTCCACCCTGGGCCCATACAACTTACTATCCCTTCCTTGAATGTATAAGCAGCCAGTCAGTTCGATTCAACTGAGACTGAGGCAAAGATGGGGATCGAGAGGGATACTTAAAACTAGAGAAAGGGTTAGAATTAGAGATGAGGGTGTGGGGAGAGCAGAAGGAGGAGTTGTATCTTCAGAGCATTGTTCAAACCCAAGACCCAGTGAAAGCATTTCCCTTGAGTCTATGAGTCAATCCTTATTGTCCAACTTAGTCCTGATATAGTATTTATAGCAAAATTTAAGTCACAGAAAGCACTTAGAACAATGTATGGCCATGTCAAGGTGCTAACTGCACACCAGCCATTATAAGAACAAAATAGAAGTATAATATGTAGGTATTTCTACTTCCATGCTATTTGATTTCTGTGCTGGTCCTAGGGCATGAATTCATCACCTGGGTGCTGTCCTTTAGCTTTTCAACTCAGGGTTGGTGCTGTACCACTTGAGCTTTACTTGCCAGCATTTTGGTGGTTAATTAGAGATAAGAGTTTCTTAGACTCTCCTGCTTGGCTGGCTTCAAACCGTCGCCCTCAGATCTCACCTTCCTGAGTAGTAAGGTTTACAAGCAGGAAGTACTTGATCCCAGCTCATGCCATTTTTTTTTGTTCCAAAATTCAAGATAACAAAGATACAACACTTTTTCAAACACCACGTATAATGTAGGATTCCAATATTTCAAAAAATCCATCAAATCTTTTGCCACTTATGCACCTAAGCAAGGAAGGTCTTCTTGAAGGAACTTTTATTGATCAAATGGAGTTTAGTACAGTGTCAGACATACTAAAGATCTCACTGCACTTCATCGATTCCTGTCATGAGAGCTCACATCTAGTGCAGAGGCCGCTAAGAGGAAAGACACATGCATCTCTTCTGGTTGGCTAATCACAGAGAATTTCAGACAAGATGGTATGATACCTAAGACTTGGTTTCAGGTAGTGTACAGGAGGCCCATCCTAGACCTAGGGAACAAACACAAATCTGAGACAAGAGGAAGACGAACAAGACTGTGGAAATATGAAGTATACATATTATGAGAAACATCAGACATGAACATGGACAGGGACATTGCCTGATTTATCTGCAGGCTTCATGTGATCAGCTGAAGACATTACACATTAGGAAAGAGATCCCTGGGGTACCAGGAATAATGTGGATGGCAGGGCTTAGAGCAGGGACAGGAGCATCAAGTGGAAGTGACAAACATATGGTCACTTTTAGGAGCCACTTTACTGGCACACATAACAGCAGGAATAAACAGTGCCTTGGAAAAGATTAAGATTTATTCTTTCTATCTCTTCTCTTTTGCTCTCTTTCTCTTTCCCTCTTGCTTTCTCTTTGTTTCTCTTTCTCAGTTGGAGTTTGAACTACTACTAGCCTTGTGCTAGCTAGGCAAGTCCACCAGACATTTTGTGCTTTAGTTATTTGGGGGGCTTTGCCCAGGCCAACTTGGATCACACTCCCTCCTCCTTAGGCTTCCCGAATAGCTGGGATGAAGGATGAGTTCCATCGTGCTAAACATTTTGCCTCACCAGGAGCTCTGGAATTATGGTCCTCTTGATCTCAGCTTCTGGAGTAGCTAGTATTACAAGTGTGAGTGACAGTGTGGCTTATTCTCTATGTAATATAATCTGGAGACAGGCAGCTCAAGAGTTATGAAGCAGTTATTAGAGAATAAGAGTCCTTCTAGGTCACTGTCTAGACATTCTCTGATACCTGCACAAGATGGCTGCTGCAATCCAAACAATCCAGCTGGCATTCAAGGTAACAAAGGATAATGCTTGTACCCCTATGTAAGTCTGTTTGTATCTTTATGTCTAAAATGAGTCCCTTTGGCTGTATTCGGCTACACACAAGATAGGAAAATGAGAATGTAGCATATGGATGAACATCAATATATTTAGATTAAACCCAGTGTTTCTTCATTCCCCCCATCCCCGCTGCCCCCCTGTGGAACTGGGCTTTGTGTCCACTGCTTGAGTCTTGCCTCGAGCCATTTTGCACTGGGCATCTTTGAAATAGGGTTCCATTTTTTGCCTAGGCCAGCCTGGACCGTGATCCTCCTGTTTATGCTTCCCAGCATGTATATTACAAACTGCTCAGGTTGCCCTTGAATCTTAATCCTTCTGAACTCTAACTCCTGAGTGGTTAAGAATGCAGATACAAGTCACCAATATCCTCCTGAAATCGAGTGCTTTGTTGTCATGGAGAGGATAAAAGAGAAACAAGAAAGTAACTGTTCTTGCAATAGTACTATAGGGACAAAGTAGCATGGCTGAGACTGGGAGCAAAGCTGTCTGTCAAAAGGAGGAAAGAAAAGCACGTGGACTCACGAAGGCAACAAGTCACAGGAAAAGACCATGCCCAGTGTGTGCTTTATTTCACAAACCTGTGCACACAGGCACACAAGTACACTCACACACATGAACACACTGTAATTTGGGTCAAATTAGCATGCTCAAAACAGTTCCCAGCGATGAATAAAAGGCATGAAGGGAATCTGTATGGATTCCAAGATTCAAGTGATTCACTTTTCTCATTAACAATAAAACCAGAAGCATGAATAATGCTAATCATAAACACTTGCACATTTCTCCCTGAAAAGGTTTTCATCTCAGGAAGCTCTGGAACATTCTGTGATGTCAAGGTCAGATGAGTGAGGTAAATTTTTGAGGTAATAGTCACACAAGGTTTAGTCATTAAATTACTATTTGTACACTGTCAGTGAGATTCCCCAAAGACACATCATTAAAATAGATATTCCAGTAGGTTTAGCCTCAGCAAAAAGAAAAAAAACAGAACCTATGAAATCTATGACACAGTTATGTTTCCATCTGTTTCAGAAGCCAGTGACAATACAGGTGGGATATGTAAGCACTATTTCAAAATGATGCGGAAGGCAGGGCCATTAATCCTCTCCAGACTTGCTATAGGGAGGACACGGTGCCAGGTGCATTACAGCAGATGCTGGCCCCAATTTACCAGAATCACGTCACTATTCATTCACATTATGGCTGTCTGCTGTTCAAAATCTGCTCAAAGCTAGAAAAACATATGCTGCAGGGCTGCAAGGTAAGCATGTTTCCTTCCCAGGGTGAGGTATTATGCCTGGTGGGCTGCTGGATTAATTGATTTATTCCTGATCTGCAAAAATCACTTGGAATCGTCTCTGGACACGCACGTCAAAACCTTAAAGTTCTACATAATGGACTACAGCACAAATCTCCTGGGCTTGCCAGCATCGTGACAAAGAGTATTTCACATTTGATGGTAATATATTGTAAAGTATGTGCTAATGAATTACAAGTGGCGTCATCCAGCCTTTACACATTGTCATATTAATTTGAAATTTCCAAATTTCAAAATGCATTTTCAATATGATTCATGTATAAATATTAAGGAGGCATTAACCTTTATCCAAATGATTTTTTCCCTTGTGTTAAAAAAGATTAAAATTTCACCTAACAGGACACAACTTGACTTTGCAGTAGTGTGTGTGGCTGAGGTGAAGAACAATATCTGCCCCAAAATTATTCATAGAAAACTGTAAAACCTTCCATTTCACTTCTCAGGGAATGGCAGGGATGGGGCTGGGAGTTGGGGGAAAATTGCAAGGAGGGAGAGAAGAGTAAATTGAAAGATGTCAGCTCTTTAATTAACTTGCTATGTCTCATCCTTTAGCATCCAGAATAGCAAAACCCTGCAGACACTAAAGATAAAGCACCTTTGAGAGTTTTATCATCCCAGACAACCTACTGAGTGTGTGTCAATTTGGAGTCACTGATGCAGACATTTTGTTCAAATACATTATTTGTTTTCCACTCTCTTGGTATCAACAACAATGTTTTCAAGGTCAGATGAATATTTTTGATAAATCACTATGTGAGATTGCCTGAATTGGTCTCCCTAAGGCTGATCACGGACCTTAATAAAGCAAATTGGAGTTTAAACTTATCCTCAACCTATGATTTACTTGCACAGCTACCAGTTATATTCTCTGTTTATATTCTCTCTCTCCCTCTCCCTCTCTCTCCCCCCCCCCCCGTATTAAAAGAAACAAAGCACGCCAGCAGATTTATAACAAATTTTCAGGGTCAAGGAAACATGGATGACAAAAATGAAACAACGAAATGACTGGTTCTTGTCTCATTTTGTCAGACTCTTTAGATCTAAGTGGACTGCTTTGGACAGTGCTATGTGTGTACACCACATCAACTTCCTGCATCATTCAGGCAGCCATCACATCAGACCTGCTTCCTGCGTGGGCTAGCTTTGAACCATGATTTTCAGATCTCAACCTCTTGAGTAGCTAGGATTACAGGCATGAGCCACCAGCAGCACCCAGCTGAACTTGGCAATTTCTAACATGCTAATATAACCATTTAGTCTTTTGCACTCATGAACAATAAATAATTGGGAGTATTTAGCAACTCTGGGCTACAAAAAATGAGTCCAAAGTATAGGCATGTAATATAATAATGCCAAAAACTTACATAAACTATATATAAACTTATATAAAGCCAAGAACAATACAAACTATGGAACACTTTTAGTTGTGTTTATATAAACAATTTTAATAGCATGCTACCTTGTAACAGAATAACACATTTCAATAATAGCATAATATATTTCCCCTAGTTACTTTCATCTCTTTCCATTTTCCAGGAAAACATCATGGCATAGCATCACTAGTGTGATCATGACATTGAGACCTCTGCTTTCCATCCCATTGATTAAGATTTCAGTGTGGACACCTTGGGTTGAGCTCTTGATTAGGCTGACACAGTGGTTTACCACTGGTCCCATGAGTTTGTTTAGGGAGGCAGGAAAGAGAAAGGGAGTGGAGGGAGAGAGAGAGCTGACTTGATCTCTGACTAGAAACACAGTAGGAATCCAAGCTGACTTTAGATATCACTTATTTGAGCTAGCACTTTCCTCCCCTCATTCTCAAGTGCTGCCAGCCCCAAACTCACGTTGTCTAAATCTTTTTGTAATTTAAAATTCTGAAGGACAAGCATTGCCATCTTCTGAAGTGTCTAATAAATTGGGTTTTGTTCTTAATTCTATTTGTAAAAGATTGCCATAGAAGTGACTGGCAGCTATCTCTTAATATGTGACATAAATGAGCCTAAGAAGGTCTCTGTGTATTTACTTCCAGGTTGTTTATCCCTTCCATATTTGGTGGTTTCAAGGGGTTGCATAGGCATCTGAAGATTTTGGCAAGCTCCTTAGGTGATTTCATTCATATTCTTTTTTCCCCTTTTGGACAGATGATATTCATTGTGTGGCTGAAACACACATAGTACAAGAGGAGTGTCACCAGTGAGAATAAAAGAGCATGAGTTATGGGGACTGCCAAATGTTTCTCACATTGTAAATTGTTCATTGACTGGAGTTTTTCTTCTTGATGATAGGCTCAGAAGCTTCCTGGTTGCCTGCAGGAGGGAGGCAAAGCTGATGGAGACAAGGGAGACCAGTTCCTTTTTCTGCACTTCAAGGCATAGAACCCAGGACTTCATGCATGCTAGAAAAAAGCCCTCTACCATTGAGCTCTGTCCCCAGCAATTTGAGACTAATTTGTTGAGACTGGTTTGTTGAGACAGAATAAGTCACATAAAATTTTGATCCTCTGTTTTCCTCCTTCTGACTGCAGAGATTATAGATATATAGCACCATGTCCACCTTGAAGCCAGTGTATTCATAAATAGGCTGTGGAGTTGAGTCTGGGGCAGAGCTGATGAGGGGCTTTGCCATCGTGGAGGCTACTAGGGAAATATGGGAGGACCCGAGTGGCAGTAGGGGCCCAGCCTTTTTCACAGGTTGTACCATGGTGAGAAGTGAATAAAAGACTCAAGAGGCAACAGCGGTCTAAAAATACCTCATATATCTCTGACCATTCCCTGCCCAAGTAAATCACCCTTGAGGAGGGCTGCAGCTACCCACGCTTCTCCAATCTCAGCCCCGCACACTGGTGGACAATGCAAGAAGATCCTGCTTCCGTGGACACCGTGGACTGTGAGGACAATGCTGTCTGGAAGGAGGCTAACCCTCAGAGAGGCTAAAGGGAAGTTGGAAGTCAAGGTGCAGGTCCCAAGTCCCAAGCCCCTTTCTGTACAGAGTTAGACTCATGGTCTTAAGATCTACTGATCTACTCATCAGTCTGTTATCTCAGGTACTTTTCTGTGACTGAGCATTCATGGCAAGCTGCTCCCTGCCCATCCATACTGCCCATTCAATGTCATATATGCATGTATGTATATATATCCATATATATATATATGGATATATATACACACACATCTATTATGTTCACATATAATACATAGGTATACATAACAATTACAATCCTGATTTCTGCAGCTGGCCATGTGGTTGTAGTTGGTGTTTGTAATTACCATCTACTTCTACGAAGTCCACATTCCCTTACCCCTCCGCAAGCACCTCAGCTGGTGGTGGTTCTTTACTAGTGGAGTGAACCTAACCTTCCTTCTGAATTCCTTGGCCATTAGACGTCCTTTACAATTGGGATTCTGTTATTTACCACTGGCTTCAGTCACTGAGAAAGGTAATTCTTGTATTGCATGCAGGTTCTTCCTTACTCCCTTTGTGTAATAACTATCCAATTTCCCCTTGGAGCAATCACTGTGGTCACTTCAGTAGCTCCTTGATTGGCTTGCTGATTCAAAGGCACAGGATCCCAATGTGGCCAGCCGACACCTTGAACTATCTATGTATTGTGATTGCTGCTGTATTTCCTCAAATGGAACTAAGAGTAAGGGAATAGTGACCCATAGAACAGAAAGTGTCAGGAAAAACCTGTCAATAGAACATAATAGCTGTGCATATATACACTATATATATATATATATATATATATATATATATATATATATATATATATATAGTTGTGCTGGTAGCTTTAGTGTGGTCTTGTTTGTAAACATTTGGGTAAATGCCCAAAAGTGGGATTGCTGGGTCATAGGGGAGCTCTATGTGGAGACTTTTGAGGAACCTCCATACTACTTTCCAAAGTGGTTGAACAAGTTTACACTCCCACCAACAATGAAGTAAGGTTCCCTTCTGTCCACATTCCCTCCAGCATCTGTTGTTATTAGAGTTCTTGATTTTTGCCATTCTAACTGGGGTGAGGTGGTATCTCAATGTTGTTTTGATTTGCATTTCTTTTATGGCTAGGGAGGTTGAGCATTTCTTCATGTGTCTATTGGTCATCCTTCTTTCTTCTTCAGAGAAGTTTCTCTTTAAGTCTTTAGCCCACTTATTTATTGAGCAGTTGTTTCTTTGAGGATTTGTTGTTGGGGGATTTAATTTTTTGAGTTCCAAGTATATTTTAGATATGATACCCTTGTCCATTGTATAGCTGGTGAAGATCTTCTCCCAATCTGTAGGCTTTCTAGTGATCTTGCTAGCTATGTCCTTTGCCATGCAGAAGCTCTGCAACTTCATGCAATCCCATTTGTCCAACCTTTCTTTGATTTGTTGTGTTTCCAGGTCTCTATTAAGAAAAATTCGGCCTATGCCAAGGGTTTCTCCTATTCCATCCTGTAATGTTTTGGAACCAACCCAGATGCCCCTCAGTAGATGAATGGATCAAGAAAATGTGGTATATATACACAATGGAATTCTATCCCTCTACCAGAAAGAATGACATTGCCCCATTTGTTAGGAAATGGAAAGACTTGGAAAAAATTATATTAAATGAAGTAAGCCAAGCCCAAAGAAACATAGGTCCCATGGTTTCCCTTATTTGCAATATCTAGTATATGTCTGAGACAAGCAGAATAGGTCAGATAAGGTGAAGTTAGGAAAATGAACACTAAGATATGTATTTAAATGTTTTTTTTCTTTCACACATTTGTTTCTAACACATTTATAAGATTATTTCTTTGTATGTCCCTCCCCCACAGTATAACCCCTGTTTTTACTCTATTTGATGTCGGTATAATTTGTGGAGGGGCAGGGGAAAAACCAGTCGTTTAAATAAGGATACAAGTGGACCTGTTGCAACAATGAGAAGTACAAGTTGTCACGTCAAAAACGAACTTTACAACTTTGGTGGGGGTGGGGTGGGGAAGGATTGGGTGGGAGGGCTGGGGGAGGCTGGGAAGGGATGGGAAGGGGAAACAAAGGAGGAGGCTACAATGCTTGATAAGAAATGTACTCACTATCTTGCCCATGTAATTGTAACCCCTCTGTACAGTATTTTCACAATAAAAAATAAATTAATTGGTAATCAATTAAAAAATAAAACATAATAGTTGAGATAACTAGCATACAAAGAGAAAAGGTTTATCTTGGCTCACAATTTCAGAGGTCTCAGTCCATGTTTGAGTAGACACATTGTTTTAGGCCTCTGATGATGGTGGCAGATAGCAATGGCAGGAAGCACATGATGGACCAAAGTGTTTATTAAATGGCCAGGAAGAAAAAAAAAGAGGCAGAGCTCAGGGACCTAGAATCCCCTCTCAGTGACTCAAGGGCTTCCCACTAGGTTCTACCTCTTAAAGGTTCCACCCCGTTGGGGATCAAGCCTTCAATACATTCCCCTTTGGGAAACTAGCGTAAACTAGCAAACACCAGGCAAGGAGTTTCCTAGTGTTAAACAAACTTGTATTAGACTCTTTAATTCCTCATTTTGCCTAGGTTCACTTGGTTCACTAGGTTCATTTGGTTTACTTAGTGTAGCTTTAACAAGAATCCTGCCAAATCATCAGTTTACTGAAAACCCTCTTGGTATTCCATTAACTTCTTCATGTTACTCTCCCAATATCTGCTTTCTACAAGAATCCTGTTGACTTGCTCTAGCCTGAATCCTTCTAGCTTCTGATCTCTACTCTGCTTCTTGGCTACACATTTCTACTTGTCCTTGCATTTGGAGTTACAGCTGCTCTCTCCACAATAGCAAAACTTCCACTGTAGTAGTGCCTCTTAAAGTCTTCCTTGTCATCTTTAACAAGTGATATGAACAATGTTTGTTTAGTGACCAACCACTCAGGGTGATGGTAAGTTTGACCAGTCTTTGAGGTGATTCTTATAAGTAGTTTTAGAAGCTTCCTATTAAATGATGTGACCCTAGGTACCTATCCCATGCCTACCAGTAGTGAATGATGGATAAATGTGTGTGGAATGAAGGATTTACTTTGAGATGTGCTTTGAGGGACAAAAGCAGCAGGCATAGACTGGATGGAGGGGGTTAGCAGGACTGGAGGTTAGGCTTCTGAGAAAAAGATTGCAGCCAAGGCTTGGGGGAGTGGAGCCAGGAGTGGTTTTCAGGGAATAGCAAGAAGTCTAGTTGATTGAATCACAGAACATAAGAGTGGAAAAACATGTTGAAAGTATGTTTGGGTCACATGACCAGACACTCACATAACAGGGCCTCAAAGGCTGTTGATTTGGGCTAGGAGTGGAGGGTCACTGGAAGCACTTAGTGAGACAGAGATGCAGTGGGAGCTGTGCATCTCTCAAAATTTGTCTGGTAGCAGCATGAAGCCTGCCCTGAAGAAAGACAGGGGATTAAAAAATGATAGCACTTTAGTGGCTCTGCAGTAATCCAGCAAGATGATGAAAATTTGAACTGCAGTGTGGAAGGGGAAGATGCAAGTCTGTACAGGCCTACTGATCATGTCTCCAGCCATAACACAGATGATGCCACCCTGAGCACCTCATTTCTCTCTATTTCATCACTGACACTAGAGGTAGCTAGATGCAGAGTGACATTACTTACAGCATGATCATATTTCTTTCTACCAAGCATATCAAATGTACAATGATATTCTGAGCTTCCTAGAAACACACAATGCATGAGCAATTTATCAAACTGATAGAATTAAATACTCTAATGGTTCACTAAAGAGGCTTGTTGGCTTGAAACAGTCACTTCCCATAAAGACATTGATTTAATTAAAAATGAAGTTCCGAAAGTCAGGTGTTGATTGTTTCTCTTCCTAGAAAATATATTTAAGAGCTTTATAGAAAAGTACATTCTAGCTCCATGAATTAATAAGATTGATGTTTAAAATACTTGGGTAGAAATCATCAAGCATAGTGGGCCGCTGTAGGGCATATTGAGGAATTACTTCAGATAACATTAATTGTGAAGGTGTGCTGATCAGAACATACTAGAAACTTATAACTGTTGCTCAACTCCTTCCCACAAAAATGGTTTCAGTTGGTGTGTGTGTGTGTGTGTGTGTGTGTGTGTGTGTGTGTGTACTGGTATGGGAGATTGAACTCAGGACCTGAGCCACTGTCCATTAACTTTTTGGATTAAGACTGGTGCTCTACTACTTGAGCCACAGCTCCATTTTGTGTGTGTGTGTGTGTGTGTGTGTGTGTGTGTGTGTGTTTAAATGGAGATTCTCACTGGCTTTCCTGCCTAGGCTGGCTTTACATTATTCTCAGATCCCAGCCTCCTGAGTAGCTAAAATTATATACATAAACCACTGGTGCCTGGCTTCAGAAGTTATTTTTGAAGGCTTATGCCCATTGTCACAGTGAGGAATTAAACTTTGTAGAACTCCTTTACTACTTCCCTTCCCCCCAAATATGAGTAAATCTTTCAGTTTCTTGAAATTCACTTCTGAATTGAGTTCCAAGAAAGGAACAAGTGAGCTATGGAGTGACCATGCATGCTTCATTACCACACATTCCATTCAGAGCTTAAGACCTCACCCAGGGAATCTATATATCAGTGGCTTTTGGTTGCTTATGAGAGAAACTCAGATTCAAGTTGGCTTAGTAAGGACTTATATTTTCTCTACCATGAAGAAATCTAAAGAAAAACCAATTCCAAGTACATGGTAGTAAGCCTACAGGTCTTAACTTAGCCAGCTCAATAGCTTGGTGTCAGCCTCAAGGTATTTTTCCTCATGACAACAAGAAGGCTGTTAACAGCTACTAGCTCAACATACTTCCTTTGTCATACCACACAACTGAAATATGAGAAAGTCTCAGGTTCTTTGTTGAACAGGGATACTTTGGGACAAATGCCAGTGCCAGACCAGGGGAATATCTTTGTTATTAGCTTACATTGTGATTTTTTAAAATGTGTTATTATTTATAACAGGGACAAGCAATAAGACTAGGCTATCCTAGAGATGGAAAAACAAGCCTCTCAGTAAGGCAACATATAGATAGATAGATAGATAGATAGATAGATAGATAGATAGATAGATAGATATAGATATAGATATAGATATAGATATAGATATAGATATAGATATAGATATAGAGAGAAATGCTAGAGCAAAACGAGGTTAAGGTTCACCTATCAATTGAGACAAAATATTATCCTTGCACTGTAAAGACAGCTTAGATTCTACAGAAAACTTTTAAAAGGCCAGTATGGCAGAGAATTGATTAGATAAATTGATCATATCAAGGACATAAAATGATAGAAAGAATAGCAATTAAGAGGTGATTCTTTTGTGAGTGAATTTTAAAGAAAGATGCTAATGTGCTGTGATTTTTTTTTTTTTGAGTCCGGTTGTGGGGCCTGAACTCTGGGCCTGGGCACTGTCCCTCAGCTCTTCAGCTCAAGGCTAGCGTTCTACCACTTGAGCCACAGTGTCACTTCTGGCTTTTTTCTTTTTGCTTATGTGGTACTGAGGAATCAAACCCAGGGCCTCATGCATGCAAGGCAAGCGCTCTACCACTGAGCCACCTTCCCAGCCCAGTGTGCTATGATATTTTAAACCATCACCCTAAGGAGAGATGTCAAACATTAGCATCAGCTGAGTAAGAGGAACTGTAACAGAATCACTTGGAGATTTTGCTGTTCCTCCTGCAATTAAAGAGTTGATATGCTTAGTCTTTTGAGGAACCTCCATACTGCTTTCCAAAGTGGTTGAACGTTTACCTTCCCACCAACAGTGTAGTAGTGTTCCCTTTGGACACATCCCCTCCAGCATCTGTTGTTATTAGTTTTTTTGATAATGGCCATTCTAACTGGGGTGAGGTAGAATCTGTGTTGTTCTTTTTCTTTTTTTTTGTGCCAGTCATGGAGCTTGAACTAAGGGCGTGGGCACTGTTGCTGAATTGCTTTTTGCTCAAGGCTAACATTTTATCACTTGAGTCACAGCGCCACTTTTGGCCTTTTCTGTTTATGTGGTACTGTGGAATCGAATTAGGGCTTCATGCATGCTAGGCAAGCACTCTACCATTAAGCCACATTCCCAGCCCCCAGAATCTGTGTTGTTTTGATTTGCATTTCTTTTACGGCCAGAGATGTTGAATATTTCTTCATGTGTCTATTGGCCATTATTACAGCTTTTCCTGAGAAGTTCTCTTTAAGTCTTTAGCCCATTTATTAATTATGTTATTATTTTGGGGGGTTTAATTTTTAGTTCTAAGCATATTTTAGATATGAGGCCTTTGTCTGATGATATCTAGTAAAAATCTTCTCCCATTCTATAGCTATTCTTGCTAGCTATGTCTTTCCATCCAGAAACTCTTCAATCTGAAGCAATCCCATTTATCCAGTCTTTCTTTGATTTGCTGTGATTCTGGATCTTTTCTTAGGAAGTTTCAACCCATGTCTAGGACCTCTGGTGTTTCCCTTACCCATGATCCAGCAATTCCATTCCTGGGCATTTATCCACTAGAACACAAACAAGGCCACACAAAAGCTACCAGCACAACCATATTCGCTGCAACATTGTTTAGGTCTCTGCTGCTTGATGTTTGGCTCTGAGAGGTAATAGATATTTGGTAATGTCCATCACGAATGCTAGGTCATGCAGACAATTGCTGTCATTGATTTCCCTGTCAGGTTTTCCCTTCATCTCCATGAACTGGTTGGCTTCATCCTGCTGTTCATAAAATCTCATGAGTATGTTCTTGAGCCTAAGCACAAGATTTGACAGTGATAAACAAAGTCATGATTTTCAGTATCACCTTAAACTGGAGCTGTTAAGCCTTTGCTTTTAACAAAACTTATGTGTGACATAACATAACTGTTTTATTAAAAAGTTTACTTTTTTAACAAAACTTATGTGTGACACAACAATGTGCATCACATTGTTGAGCTTAATGGCTATGCCAGGACTTTATTGATATGTCATGTAATGACATATAATTAAGTCACATGGATTAAGGCTGAGACAATTCAGCTATTTCTCTCTTTTTTGTAAGCATTTTTATTGTTATAAAAGGGTTATTATAGAGGGGTTACAGTTAGATAAATCAGATAAAGAAGACATTTTTTGGACAATGCCACTCCTTCCCTAGCTCTCTCCCAGTATTATCCTGCTGTCCCAAACCCAAGTTGTATAGTTCATTTTCAACATGAAATCTAGTGAGTACCTCTACTGCATTTGTGTGTCCTTTGTCCCTCCATTTCTGTGCCTCCTGAAGAGAGATAAACAAAGAAGACAAAAAGAAAAGTGAACAATACAACAACAAAGATAAAACCTCCTCTTTGCATTTCCTAGAGTTCATTTTGATAAATATTATTCTATGATCAGAGGCACATAGGCATTGCTCCTTTGTGTTCCTGCCCTAAGAATAATTTCAGTTCGTGCCTGAGGCTCCAGTATAGTGAGACCACTTTTCAAATTCCAAAGACTAAATTTCAAATTTTCAAATGTTAGTTCAGAGTTGTTCATAAATAAAAATAAATTTCTCAAACAAGTCAGCATCTCTTGTAGTACCATGCATGGCTTCTAGTGACAGCAGTTCCTCATTTGTGTCAAACTCTGTAGTTATACCATGAATGAAAATGTTCAGTTGTGCAATGTGTGTTATGTCTGTTGTCACATCACAAGCCCAAGGGAAAATTGGAAATCTCCTGTGGAATTCTTCCTTGTTTCAATACCTTGTGCTAGGTCAGTAATTCAATGTAGGATGATTCTTTGAGGTCACCTAAAGCTCTGAAACAATTTTACTTTGTTCCTATTAAGGACTCAGCAGCCACCACGCACACTCTTGCATGAGTTCTCCTCTGCAGGAGGCCCCAGCTTTTTTGTTAGCTCTCTTATTACATAACTCATCTTAATAATGTCTCTGTCACAAGGCCTAAACAAAGCAAATGTCACTGAGAGATTGATTTTATTAGGATACATCTGGCCTGCCAATTCATTGATGTTAGCCTGTTTTGAGCTGTAATGATACTCCAGATTTGCTTCTTTCATTACTGCTCATGTATCTATACAAACACAGGTCTGCCTTTGACTTCAAGCAAAAACTAACCATTTGTCCATTTATTTTGGCTAGATCAACCCTGCATCAACTTTTCTTTGTAGTAATTACCCGTAGAGTGTCATACGCTTAATGTTTAGTAATAATGCAGTATGTATGTGTGACCAGTGATGCCATTTCTTTGCTTTGATCACTATTATAATATACATTTTAGAGTTGGAACATATCAACCATTCATATAGACTCCTGAGGCCTTCTCTGCATACTATAATTTCCTCATTCTGCATCTATGAGGATTGCTGATAGTTTCTAAAGGTTGGATTGGCGTTATCATCCCTGTCCACAAATAAGTTAACAGTACCATCGTCATTCATCAAAGGCAAGGTCATCAACCTTGGAAGGAATCATCTCAGTGCATCTCATCTCAGTACCACCAGATCGCCAGAGTGTGAAATGTGCCACAGGTTGCACACTACCAGTCTGCTCAGTGCTGACTGTCCTCTGTGTCACTATGACAGGCAGACAGGCCTCAGACAGCTGATGAGAAGCACAGAGGTCTGTCCCATCATGTACACATATGTGTCCTCCCTCAAAGTTTACATTATCATTATGATTTACTTAGCATAAATTTAGGTTACCATGAATTTATTGAGTTTAGATTTGCACCTGTAGTTGCCTTGGCAGGGCTACAAAGGGCAAAGGTTTGTATGAGCCTTCTATGGCTTGTGGGCTGAACGTTCCTGCCTTAGAGCATGTGGAAGGAATAGCCTACACTTGCTCTGTCAGAGACATTGCAAGTGAAAGACTCCTGTGACATGCAAGTTTCTGAGAAATCACCAAGGATGAGTCGACTTTAAATGTACACCAGATCTGCTAAATGTGAACCATTTTGCAACAGTACTAGAAAACAAGGACAAACCTAATTCTTTCCTGTTCAGTCTCCTTCGACTCCA
The DNA here is from genome assembly GCF_024711535.1 of Dipodomys merriami. Lineage (NCBI taxonomy): Eukaryota > Metazoa > Chordata > Mammalia > Rodentia > Heteromyidae > Dipodomys > Dipodomys merriami. The sequence goes on from NW_027205381.1 coordinate 9,395,513, forward strand.
GTCCCACAGGGGTCAAAACTGGAAAAGAAATGGAAGAAGAAAGAATATAAAAAGGAAGACCAACCCCTGTAAATACTGGGTCAACCTATAACTTGTTCTCTAGAGGAGAAGGGAGGGCTTTGGGTTTGATAAGTCTTGGAATTTTTAGAATTATTTTATGAGGCTGAACATTTAAATTATTTAAAATTATTGTTTTATTTGCATCCTAAATTGACTGTCAACTCTTTTACTAACCAAGAGGGACTCCAAAATGATCAGCTTTATAGGCCTTTCTCTCTTGGGAGCCCTTTACCTTGATCATAATCTGCAGGAGCAAAAGAACCACAGTTTGCTCCTCTGTCCTTCAATAACCAAGAAGCTAATGATTATACATAAGATCTCTCCCTTGGCTGCCTTAGGGAAACAAGTATGTTCCCCACTGTGAACACCACTGTGCTTTACAGCTAGAATCTAGAACTCAAGCTGCAAGGAGTCTGTTCAGGGCTCAAGAATACAGCAAGCATGCCGGGAGCTGGTGGCTCACGCCTGTAATCCTAGCTACTCAGGAGGCTGAGATCTGAGGATCACGGTTCAAAGCCAGCCTGGGCAGGAGAGACCGTGAGACTCCTATCTCCAATAAAACCACCAGAAAACCGGAAGTGGCACTGTAGCTCAAGTGGTAGAGTGCTCGCCTTGAGCTGAAGAGCTGAGGGACAGCGCCCAAGCCCAGAGTTCAAGCCCCATGACCGACCAAAAAAAAAAAGAATACAACAAGCACATCCTGTGAAGACTGATATGAAATAACTCCTCCCCAGTGTCATGCACCTCTTACCCATCCTTTCAGGTTTATCTTTCTGTAGCCTTTCCAGTCTTCCCTGAGTTCCTCTTGTTTATGATTTCACAGCATTTCTTGACTTTGTCTGTCCACTAAGACCATTTACTCATTCTTTACCAACCACTGAAGGAATCATGCAAGTTGCTTTTCTGGGAGTCAGTGGTGAATAAGGCAGGCACTGTCCCTGTCTCCCTGGAGATTACAGATTTATGTGAAGGTGACAGACATTGAACAAGTAAGAAACTAAGTAAATATACAATTCAGATCGCAAAGGGAATTGCGAAGGAAAACTGCCAGATGTGTTGAGAGAGTAAATCAGGGGTCTATCATGAGTTAGGGCACAAGAAAGCTGGCTGGAGGAGGTGACACTTAAACAGGAAATAAAAGGAGAGTTTAGAAAAATGGTCAATAGGAAGAAAACATCCCAGGCAGAAGAATGGAGCACAGAAACCTGAGTCCAGAAAGGAACCAAAGCACTTCAGGAATGAGAAATTCTTCAATTTCAGTACGATTAGACACTGTGGCAGAGGCTGGCCAATAAAAGGAGATAAGTCACAGATACAGTCAGATCATATGGAACTTTAAGAACTTGAAATTCAAAGCTGAGGATCCTAGGGCATTTTTGAAGGGTTTATAGGAGAGCAATAATAAATATCACCCAGGGGTAGGGAAGGTGGCTCAGTGGTAGAGCGCTTGCCTTGCATGCATGAGGACCTGGGTTCGATTCCTCAGCACCACATAAGCAAAAAGAAAAAAGCCGGAAGTGGTGCTGTGGCTCAAGTGGTAGAGCGCTAGCCTTGAGCTGAAGAGCTGAGGGACAGCGCCCAGGCCCAGAGTTCAGGCCCCATGATTGAACCCAAAAATAAATAAATAAATAAATATCACCCAATTAATGATTTCAAAGAAGGCTCTAGTTCCTCCAAGGATAATGGATTACAAAACAGCAGGAGCAGAGGAAAAGAAATGAACTTGGGAGTAATTACAGAAATTCAGACAAAAGGTCACCAACAATGCCCATGAAGGCAGTTGCAGGGGAGGTGGAAAGAATGGTTTATAATCATCATCTATCCATGTAAGATATAAGCTGTGTGTCTTTTATGTGTGCTGAGCTTCTTGCTTGGAAAAAACCCTTTAGCTATATTCAGGAAATAAATACAAAAATAATGAATCAATATATGAATTAATTAATTGCATGCTGTTTTAATCTCTTAAAAGGAGATGATCTATATTGTTAACTAGATTAAATGCTTTACAATAGCTGAGAAAGCATTTATGTAGATGTATAGTTAATCTATCCTTTCTGCTAAGAAGTCAAGCTTGTCACAAGGGTCAGTTCCATTACTCTGGGAATATTAACAACTAAATAATACAGAATGCACACCCACCCAGAATTATGTTTTTTACTTATTCTTCTCTAGAGGAAGATCAATTGTCTTTAGTTCAATTCAGTTATTCATTAGATAGAGCTTTAAATATATAATTTAGCTGGTTGCTCATGGCTCACACCTGTAATACTAGTTACTCAGGAGGGTGAGATCTGAGGATTGAGGTTCAAAGCCAGTCTGCACAGAAAAGTCTGTGAGACTTTTATCTCTAATAAACCAGTTAAAAGCCAGGAGTGAAGGTAAGGCTCAAGTGGTAGAGTATCAGCATTGAGTGAAAAAGCCAGTTAAGAGAGCAAGTGGCCTTGAGTTCAAGCCTCAGTACTGGCATGTAAAGAAAGAAAAGAGAGAGGAAGAAAGATGGAAAGAAAAAGAAAGGAAGCAAGGAAGGGAGAGAGAAAAGTAGGGAGAGATAAGGAGAAAAGGAAGAAAGAAAGAGAATAAAGAGAGAGAGAAAGAAAGAAGGAAAGAAAGACAGACAGACAGACAGACGGAAAGAAAGAAAGAAAGAAAGAAAGAAAGAAAGAAAGAAAGAAAGAAAGAAAGAAAGAAAGAAAGAAAGAAAGAAAGAAAAGAAAGAAAGAAAGAAAGAAAGAAAGAAAGAAAGAAAGAAAGAAAGTTTGTGATGAGAGTTTGTGTAGTTCAGAAAAGGCAAAAAAAAAAAAAACCCCAAACAAACAAAAAAACAACCAGGAGGCTTAGAACCAGTTCCCTGAGATGATGTTCCAAACCTTTAATGTGTCCCTCCTTGCCAAGAAGCAGTAGGTGCCATACATTCCACTGTTAACACTGCCAACTGAACCCACCTGGAAATAGACATGGTGGCTGCCACCATTTATCCCCAGGATGAATCCTGAGCCATTTGCATCACATTAAGGAACTGGATGTTGCTCACCTGCATGCATCACCTGTTGTTCAAAGCACAGTAAGTATATGCATAGAAGATCACAATGCAACTTTCTCACATTGTAAATGCATGTTAACTTTTAAAAAAAGAAACTACACTCCCTCTCTTACCAGTTGCTAAAATCAACTTGAAATTATTAAAGACTATTAAATATCAGACCCTAAACTATGTAACCCAATTTAGGAAAAGACATTTGAATGGAAAAAGGCTTTGGAGAAAAGCTCCACAAGCAGAACTTGACATAATGAGGTTATAGTGAAAGACCCCAGACTCACTGAGATACTTTCTTCAACGGGAGGGCACCCCAAGAACCAAGACTCCAAGCCAGCAGCTGCAATAAGCAAGAGGAGTTTATTTGGCGTTTGCGCAAACGGGCTCCCTGTCCAGGGCAGACTGGAAGCCCAGTCCAGCGGTTACAGGCACTTTTAAAGACAAAGACCACAGGATTAGCATATAACACCAGGTGTCCCTGGGATTGGTCCGTTTAAAAGGTTACTATGTACTTTAGCAATTATTTTTTTACTACCCAGGGAAGTTTATAACACTCTTTGCAATAAGACAATTAGTGCAGACAGAGGTAGTCACTCTGGGAGATAAAGGTTAGGAGATTTACAGTGTTACAGGTTTGTGATTGATTAACAATTTGGCCTAGTCTGCAGAGCCCACCAGATGGCCCTTATCTTGAGCCCCCTAAACCGGGAATTTCTGCACAGGAATGTGGAGGAACATACTCTTTGTTCCTTATCTTGGGTCCCATTTGGCCACCTGGGGAATTTACTTGTTAGTTCTTTATTTACGACTACAGAGCTTGTCCCAGGGCCGACATCTAGGCTCCCAAACTTTTTTATTTATTTCCAGGGAGGGGAAGGGTCAGTGCTAGCACAAGCAAGTTTACAGAAGCAAAACTAGCAGTTAACAATTGTAAAATGTAACTCTAATTTTTAATCTTTCAATAGGTGAATGCAAGGAAGCAAGTGACAGATGAGCTAGTCTACAGAATGTGAGAAAAAATAGCAATCTATTCATCAAAAAAAAAAGATGAGATTCAACAGCAACAAATAAATCCAAGTAAAGGATGGGCAATAAACCTACTGGGGCATTTCTCAAAACAATCCACACAACCAGCAGGAATTTAATAAATCACTGATCATCTGAGAAATGTAAATGAGGCTTCAATGAGATAACATCTATCTGCTAGAATGGTTGTTATCAAAGACAACCATAAGGGCTGATGAGGATGTGGGGAAGAAAACCTTATACACTTTTATTGGGAGTATAAATGGGTACTGATATCATGGAAAATACTAAAGAGCTCACTCAAAATATTAACAATAGAACTAGCACATAATACAGCCATCTCTGTCCCGACTGCCTCAACCCGCAAGGATGACGCCACAACAAGTTCTTCTTTCAGGCGGTTTATTCAGGACCTTGTTTACAACTTCTTCTCTCCTGCTTCTCTCCTGCCCGCTTCTTCCTGCTTCTTCCTGCTTCTTCCTGCTTCTTCCTGCTTCTTCCTGCTTCTTCCTGCTTCTCCTTCCCCTCCGCCCCCATGCTCTGGTTATAAGCCTCCTGGATGGCCAATCCCGAAGCGAAACGTGGCATATACCGATAGGGCTGCAAACACGGAAGCAAACTAGGAGCCAAGTCATAGCCATATAAGGAGTTGTTTTTTACAGAGAGCACTTGTCACCGGGAAGACGGAAGGTGGGAGCTCATCCCGTGCCATCTTAGGTCGCACCCCCATGAATTGCAGCAGTAGTCACAGGGGGCAAGAAGCGGAAACAGCTGGTGTCCAGGAACTGATGAATAGGTAAAGAAAAGGTGGTATGTTTACACAGTGGACAAAAAGGAATCTGTAGAAATGGGACTGATGGCCCAAGAGGCCTATATTTCGCCCTTGCATCTAAGTACATTACCCTTCTAGGTGGGTATCCTCCATCTCTGAAGCAAATGGAAATGAATTATTCCAGGACTAGTTGAAACCCACCTGTACATTAGGCGAGCAAGAGCCACAGAGGTAGGCACACCTGTGTTTCGGGGTATCCACTGAAGAAGATGAGTGTGGAAGGGAGATGGCTTTGCTTCCGTGGCTCTCCCCTCCCACTATACAACCCCAGGTGTTGTCTGCCACACTGCTCTCACCGGTGCCTAAAGCAGCAGTAGAGGCATTATTCTCATTCGCTTATTTTCTTTTCATGCCCAGAGGAACAAAGGTCTACTTTTATAGGTACCCAGGTTTTATCTATTTAGCCAGACATGATTAATGAAGCATGCCATTCCCCTGGCCAACTTGTGTTACCTGCTTCTTAATAGGATTTTAAGCTCAAACACCCATATCTACATTCTAAGCATGATAGAATGCATTTTATTTCTCTTTCCAGGAGCAATGTACAAACTAAAGTTAAGACAACTCTGAGGTAGATTTTGGTATAATTAATTCTTTTCATTTTACTTTTGATTTCAGCATTACATCAAGTATGTATGTTTCCCATACATTCAATTATATGTATCAACAGATACATGACATGGAAACAGGTTGAGACAAGATGACTTGCTACGTTGGATATTTCTTTAAGGTTTCCTATGTGATAGATGTTGGAGAATGAGACAAGGTGCCAGCTTTGTTTTCTGCTAACCAATTACCATGGGCCTTCCTTGCCTTCAGAGCCTATATGTGGGATAATCCCTCACCATCCAGGCTGTGGAGGTTGATAGGCAACATTTTAAGGAAGATGCCAGTATGAGTTTATGTGACTGCTTTATTGAGGTGCCTTGATGGCTGTAGGTATAGGCATCATCAGCATAGTCCATACATTCTTCATGTTCTTTCACTCCCCGTAGCCCCAGGCCACTGGCTTGTAGCTTTAGACCTTCTTCTCACATGAGACCATGTTGAAACTCCTGGAACCCCCATGTGCAGGTGGCTTAGAGCCTGAGACAGTTTTAAGTCTCCACAGTTTAATTCTGGACTTTGACATCTTCTGTTGAAAGGCTAACATCAGAGCATGATGTACGATACACTGAGGAGTGTTCTTATCTAAATTTCCCACAGAATAAAAGAAAACAACAGAAAAAAATTAAATTCTCAAATAAACAACAGCCAATAAATGGGCTAAGGAGTTAAAGAGACAATTCTTAGAAGGAGTAAAAATGGCCAATAAACACATGAAGAAATGTTTAACATCTCTGGCCATAAAGGGAATGCAAATCAAAACAACACTGAGATTCTATCTCATTCCAGTTAGAATGGCCACCATCAAGAAAACTAATAATAACAAATGCTGGCAGGGATTTGGCCAAAAGGGAACTCTATTACACTGTTGGTGGGAATGTAAGCTTGTTCAACCACTCTGGAAAGCAGTGTGGAGGATCCTCAAAAAACTAAGCATAGAGCTCCCCTATGACAGCACTTCCACTCCTGGGAATCTAGGCAATGGAACACAAACAAGGTTACAGTAAAACTACCAGTACAACCATGTTCATTGCAGCACTATTCACCATAGCCAAGATGTAGAATCAGCCCAGATGCCCTTCAAGGGACAAATGGATTAAGAATTCATAAGCAATGGAATTTTACTAATCCATTATAAAGAATGATATTGTATTAGAAAGACTTGAAAATAATTACACTAAATAATTCAGGCCCAGAGAAACAAAGGTTGTACACTTTCTCTCCTTAGTGGTAGGCAGAATGTGCCTATAAATCTATAAGGAAACACACTTGGTGATACACAAGTAGTTCTAAATGAATTAACTGAATTATAATAGACCCCATGGAGAACTCAAATGGTGCAATTTTTTAAAGAAAGTCTAAGTCAAAGCCCAAGAAATGGGTACTTGCAGGTGAGAGGGGAGCGGGGTAGACAATGAAGGGTAGAAGGGTGGCGAATTCAGTCAAGCATTCGTTCATCCATGAAAGTAAGATATGTAAGTGAAGGGGTGGGCTGAAGGAGGTGAGATACATTGTATCCATGTACTGCTTCATTAACTGACACTTCCCTATACAGCTACTTATAGACAATTTTTTTCAAGAAAAAAACCCCAAGGTTAGAAACACATAAGCAAATATGTTAGACCCAAAGAACAATGAGGTTTTGTCGCGGACCGGGTTTTGTCGGGACGACGGAGGACACCTAAGGGAGGAACCTGGAATAGGTGGGGAGATGGCAAACAGACAACTCACACACAAGAGGAGTGAATGTTTTTTTTTTTTTTTTTTCATTTTTAAAACTTTTATTTCATTTAAAGATGCTGTACAGAGGGGTTATAGTTACATGAGTAAGGCAATGGATGGATTTCTTGTCAAACATTGTTACCTACATCTTTGTTTTTCTCCCACTGTCCCTTCCCTCTCCTACTCTTCCCACCCCATCCCACCCCTGAAGTTGTAAAAGTCATTTCCCAAATAGTGTCGAGTGAGTATAAGTATCATTGTTGCATTGAGTCATTCTTCATCCTTGTTTCAGCGTTTTGTTTGCCCCTTCCTTTCCCCAAATCAGGCAAATGTATATACAAAACGCAGGATACCAGAATCAAAGACAGTGATTGCCAGGGACAAAACAATGATAAAAGCAGAATAAAATAAAATAAAAAGAAAGTTACATAGATAGAAACACAAACAGACATCAAAAGAGAAAGCTATAAATACACTTGCACATACATTATCTACCACTTTTCCAAATACTTAGTGAAATAATTCTCTAAAGACTTCGTCAGAATATACACCTGACAAACAATGCAGTAGGGTTTCCTTCTGTCCACATCCCCTCCAACATCTGCTGTTATTAAAGTTGTTGATTATAGCCATTCTCACCAGGGTGAGGTGGTATCTCAATGCTGTTTTAATTGGTATTTCTTTTTTTTTTTTTTTTTTTAAATTGTATTTTATTTTATTTGAGAACATACTGTACAGAGGGGCTACAATTACATGGGCAGAATAATGCATACATTTCTTACCAAGCATTGCAGCCTCCTCCTTTGTTTACCCTTCACTTCCCTTCCCTGCCTCCCCCCACCCAATTTTACCCCCCTCCCCCCACCCAATTATACCCCCCTCCCCCCCCCACACCGAAATTGTAAAGCTGGTTTTGACATGACATTTTGTACTTCTCATTGTTGCAACAGGTCCACCTGAATCCTTAAACGATTTGTTTGTCCCCATCTCCTCCACATGATATACTGATATCAAATATAGTGAAAGCGGGGGTTACACTGTGGGGGAGGGACATACAAAGCAATAAAGGAATAATCTTATAAATGCATTAGAAATACATGCATGAAAGAAACAAAAACATTAAAATACATATTTAAGGGTTCATTTTCCTAACATCACATTATCTGGCCTTTTCCGCTTGACTCATACCTATACTAGATATTGCAAATAAGGGAAACCATGGGACCTATGCTTCTTTGGGCCTGGCTTACTTTATGCTTCTTTGGGCCTGGCTTACTTGTTGTTGAGTGCTGAGTGTGATTTAATGTAGAGGATAGCAAACTTTTATAACAGAAGTCTCATGAGAAAGGGCAAAAGGTTATACAATCTTGTTGCATGGCTTTTTTTTTGGGTGGTCACCAGCTGGTTGTCTGATAGGCATTTGTTTCCGGCTTATCTCTAAGAAATACAATGTGTTTGGGTTTCGATGTTTGTCACCAATTAACCATTACCTATTTTTATAGAGGCCTTAACTTTCCCATAAGATCTTTCCTGTCTCTTCTTTAATAGTAAACTTTAAGGAGACCTAGCAATTCTCTTAGTAAATAGCAGGAAATTCTCTCTCCTAAATAATTATCTCAGCAATTGCCATACATTCTTTCTGTATTTGTTGAGCCTACAGCTTCTTACAAATAATTCCCTCTGCTGAAGTGACTTTCCCCAATACTTTTACATTTACTTATAACTTGTTTCCTAGCCTCCATAAGAGGGGTTTCAGGTTAGCACTTAACTCTGGTGAGTTAGTCATATTTTTAAGACACTCATCAGATATTGGAGTCGTCAACATTCTTAAGAAGGAGTTTTGAATAAGGGAATGTTGACAATGAGCAAGTACATAAAGCAGTAGAAGCAGTAAAAGATTAACAGGCACTCTTATACAGTGAAGAAAGGCAGAGACACCTTTTCCCAGGGGTTTTTTCAGCCTTTTCCCAGGAGTAGGCCTCTTAGAAGCCCTATTCTCCGAGGTAGACTTCGGTGAAGTCCCAAAACTTGGAGATAGGTTTTTGTAAAGCCCCATTCTCTGAGGTAGACTTCGGTGAAGTCCCAAAACTCAGAGATAGGTCTCGAAGCCCCTATCATGGTCTGATAGATGGTTTTTTATGTTAAGCAGACTCTACTGGGGTCGGCGTGGCATTTGCCCCTTTTTTTTTTTTTTTCACCAGTCCTGACTCCGTGTATCAGTTAACTCAATTTTATGCCAGCTGTACTTGTAAGCTCCAATTTTAAGACATACTCATACCATTTGTGACATACTTAAACTTTTTGAGGTTTGTCTTAAAGACAATCCTTACTTTTCAAATTTTCCCAATTCTCTTTCCAAGGCTTTCTTTACTTTTTTTTTTTTTTTTACAATTCCTTTCTCAAGGCTTTCTTTACCACCCTCTTTTTTTACAATCCCTTGAGCATCTTTGTGGCTGGAGTTTAAAACTGCCCAATTTTCCTTTGGCTTGTGGAACCTTTATCTTAGAACAGCCTTAAGGCACCACTGTGATGTAGAAGCTTGTTAGATTTTAAGGCTAAGAGTATTACCTCCATTGATAACACACTCAGGTTATTATCATACCAGAGTCAAACTAGGCTGTGACCCTAGAGTGGATTTTCAGTCACTATGCACTGAAGTGCCTAAGACAAGCAAGCCAGTGATATCCATGTCCCCAATATCCACTGTGGGAAGAGAGAGGATTTCTGGATATCTTCCAAAAGAATGTCCCACAAGATTTTAGATTTAGCAGCTTTCAACCAGGAAGCAGATTCAGGTGATGGAATCAGGCAGGAGTTTTTCCAGGTGGCTGTCAGGCCGTCGTTGAACTTTACCCATTAGGGTATGTAGCAACAGCAGCAGCAGCAGCAACTGCAACAGCCGGGTCTCTCAGTGGCTCCAAGGGACTGTCACACCTCATGCTGGGCTGTAAATTCCTACACAGACTGGTTAAGGATACACTGTATAGGCTTGGCAGGCTTTGATCCTGTTGGTTTTTAAGATCTTTAAACAATAGCTCAGGACAATTTACTAAAACCACAACTTTTTTTTACTAACCAGATATTTTTGTAAAATAGACACAGAAGGCTCAGAAGTCTTAGTCTTGTAACCATCTCTGACAGATGTAGTTTTTACACCTGTACACCGACAACTGTTAACACTATTTTTTATGCCTTTTTTTTTTTTATTTTGCCTCATTTTTCCAAAACTGACTCTGGACCCTTGATCTTAAAATGGGGGTAGAAGGGCGAAGGTCAATCTTCTGTAACTTTTTTAAGCTGACTTTAGGGGCGTTGATCTTACCTAGCCAGGAACCTATAACTTTAGCCTATTTTACAAAGAGGCCATCAGGGTTAGATGTCATTAAGAACAATATTTATCTTTTGACAACTGTATAGACCTTTTTTCCGGCTACAGCAGTGTAGCTTGTTTAACACTCTGGTTTGTAAAAGCATCTTTCTAGATGGCTTAGGAATGTGATCTCTAATGATCCCAAATAATGTCTAAGTTACCTTTGTAGGCCTTTAGACAGATATCAGTAGAAACACTCTCTCAGGTTTACAAATTTTTTCCTGAGCAGATGAACTTTATGTAACTAGTGTCAGCTCAATTAGAGCTGCCAATTAGAGCTTTTTGGCACATAAAGGGGTTAAGATTTAAACTATCCCCCACATTTTATAACATTAGCTTTTTACTATCACAGAGGTCTGGCAAGTTCCTGTCCCTTACAAGGTAAATAGTCATGAACATTAGGCATGTTTCCAAACTATCTTCCTATGACCTCCCGGCTCTGACTAGTTTTGAAGGGCCACGCACAAATGACTCTAGGATCTGACATTTTTGTCATCCAAGCAGTGGCTTTACTGCCTCTGGATGCTCTTCCATTGCTTTTGTCCCAGGAGTGTCTTCTCTACACTGGATAAATGTCTCATTGGCATTTCCCTTTAGCTGGTTGCTGGACTTGAACTCGGGGTCTGAGCACTGTCCCTCAGCTCTACAGCTTAAGGCTAGCACTCTGTCACTTTGAGTCCCAGACTCAGGGCTTGAATACTGTCCCCTAACTCTTCAGTCCAGGGCTAGTACTCTGCCACTGTGAGTCTCGAGCTTGGGGCTTGAGTACTGTCCCCCGACTCTTTAGTCCAGGGCTAGTACTCTGCTGGCTGAATAGAGGTGACAGTCTCACAGGGACTTTTCTGTGTCCGGGCTGGCTTTGAACCAGTTTGTAGATCAGTGAGTCTTACAAAAGGCCATTTTACTCCAATTGAAAGCAACAAGGTGGTTAACATAGAAGTAGCTTTTAAGCATGCTCTTACCTGAAACTTATTAAGAGTCAAAGTTATATCTAACAACTTGTAAGAATCCTCTGTGCTTTGCTCTGGTCTTGCTGGAAACTTAAAAAAAACAACCTATAAGAGCAAACTAGAATAGCAATTATTTTGGTAATCCTAATTTTTTCCTTGTGCACATTGAGGCCAATGTCAAGAACAATTTTACATTTAAACTTTATATCCAAAAATCCATTCCTAATTTTTTTAAAACCTCTTATTAATCACCTTTAATATTTTATACTTTAGTTTTCATTTGCATTCTGAAAAGATCCCTTGAAATCTTGAGGCCAAGTGTCACTCATTGCCTCTTGGTTGCTTGTTTTAAAACAGATACACATTAAGATTTTTTAACTCAAATGACAATTTTTCCTTAATGCAAAAATAACAATCATCATAACTGAACCAAAAAGCTAGACTTAGCGTCTTTATGACTTTTAAAAACATCCTAATTGTAAAACATTAAAAACAAGTCACATTATACAAATAAGTTTTTACCCTCTTTTTAAGGCCTTTTTAATTTTAATATTAACACATCCAAGGGGAAGTTTTAGCAATACTAATCAGATCATCACATCACTCATTTTAACCATCATGATTTCAGTGTCTATCTGCAGAGAACAAAGATGGGCCACTCAGCCCCTTCTATGGAATGGCCACACACCCAATCTGACTCTTTAGGGTTAGATGAACTGCGTTTGTGCCAGCTTGCCTCACCATGCGTGGACTCCTCCCAGGGCCTGTCCCACCACATGACCAGCTGAACTGCACTTCTGCTTGTTCACCCCTCACCCCTAAAGGTTTTCTGTTGGTTTCTAAGTTTTTCTCCATCTCTTCTCTTGGTTTTCGAATGAAGTACACAGTTTTAGACAAACAGAACAGGTAACATCTTTGACAGTGTTAAACTAACCTTTACATTTAAATTTCTAATATTTATCCCCAAATTTTAGCCAAGGGAATTAGATCCCAAACTGCCAATGCATTTTTGTTAAGCCAGATAACTTGATTACAGTATAAACAGTCTTATGCATTTTAAAACATTAGTCTTTAAAATACCAGATTTTCTAATTTGTAAGTTAAAGAATCTTTAAAAAGCCATTTAAAACAATGTGAAGATTTTTTTTTAATTTTTTGGTATTGTCCAAACCTCATAACCTTTTGAATTTTTAAATTAAAATTCACCCAATTGTTACAGCATGCTGACAATTTTTATCTTTGAACATGTTCACAGACACACACAAAACACTCACACAGATTTAAAGCGCGCAAAAATCAAAATCAGTTGTACGTACACCTTTTAAAGTTTTTAAACAAAAATTTAAGACAGTATTCCTTTTAAACTAGGTACCTTTGTTGGGCTTCATTTTCCCAGAGCTTGCTTGTTAGCAAGGCAATTCACTAATTAGTCTTTTGGATCTCTGTGCTGTTCTCATTCAGCAAGCTGAATCCAGAGTCTGCTGAGTGAGCCTGTCACACTCACCCAAATCTTCCCTACCTCAGAAGACATAAAACGAACACACACACTAAACAAGACAAACAAGTGGCCACAAAGACAAAATCAGGTCTCAGTGAATGGGATGACATCTCACCACTTACCAGGGGACTAGAACCCCCTCTACCCGATCTCGAGGACAGCCCCACCCAGGAGTCCAGGGGATGTCTCCCACTGGCCCCCGCTGGCAGTCTTATAGCGCGTCTGCCAAGACTCTCCACCAGCCCCAAGACCACACCTGCAGGCTTTCACCATTCCTGAAATATGAAAGTTGTATCAAATGATCTAATTGTTTCTTATTCTCTTGGGGAGGGGCTGGTTGCTCCTCTGTCCATTTTTTGTTTCCTCTCGAAGAGGAGTTCCCTCTTTATGGAACTTAGATTTACATTCACTTTTTCAATGGTTCCCTTTTTCCATTTTTTTGTTTCCTCTCGAAGGAGGAGTTCTGTCTTTATGGAACTTAGATTTACATTCACTTTTTCAATGGTTCCCTTTTTTCTGCGGGAACCAAGGATTAGTTTGTTCTCCCACTCCTGCTGTGGAGGCTTTAGTGCCTCGTGCTTTTAGCATATGTTTTAAAATAGAGACAAACTATCCTTATTTTTAGAAGATGAACTCCCCATGATTTACTCGTTATCTTTCTCAGTCACAACTGAGGGGCCTGCAGCACCCCAACGAGCTTCTGACTACTATTCCAGGTGAAAGGAAAAAAAAGAGAGAGAGAGAGATGCTTACCTCCCAAGGTTCCTTGACTGAAGAAACTGCTTCGTGCCCCGCTTCGAGCCCCGCTTCGAGCCCCACGTTGGGCGCCACCTGCTGCGGACCGGGTTCTGTCGGGACGACGGAGGACACCTAAGGGAGGAACCTGGAATAGGTGGGGAGATGGCAAACAGACAACTCACACACAAGAGGAGTGAATGCTGAGTGCTGAGTGCTGAGTGCGATTTAATGCAGAGGATAGCAAACTTTTATAACAGAAGTCTCATGAGAAAGGGCAAAAGGTTACACAATCTTGCTGCATGGCTTTTTTCTTGGGTGGTCACCAGCTGGTTGCCTGATAGGCATTTGTTTCCGGCTTATCTCTAAGAAATACAATGTGTTTGGGTTTCGATGTTTGTCACCAATTAACCATTACCTATTTTTATAGAGGCCTTAACTTTCCCATAAGATCTTTCCTGTCTCTTCTTTAATAGTAAACTTTAAGGAGACCTAGCAATTCTCTTAGTAAATAGCAGGAAATTCTCTCTCCTAAATAATTATCTCAGCAATTGCCATACATTCTTTCTGTATTTGTTGAGCCTACAGCTTCTTACAAATAATTCCCTCTGCTGAAGTGACTTTCCCCAATACTTTTATATTTACTTATAACTTGTTTCCTAGCCTCCATAAGAGGGGTTTCAGGTTAGCACTTAACTCTGGTGAGTTAGTCATATTTTTAAGACACTCATCAGATATTGGAGTCGTCAACATTCTTAAGAAGGAGTTTTGAATAAGGGAATGTTGACAATGAGCAAGTACATAAAGCAGTAGAAGCAGTAAAAGATTAACAGGCACTCTTATACAGTGAAGAAAGGCAGAGACACATCTTTTCCCAGGGGTTTTTTCAGCCTTTTCCCAGGAGTAGGCCTCTTAGAAGCCCTATTCTCCGAGGTAGACTTCGGTGAAGTCCCAAAACTTGGAGATAGGTTTCTGTAAAGCCCCATTCTCTGAGGTAGACTTCGGTGAAGTCCCAAAACTCAGAGATAGGTCTCGAAGCCCCTATCATGGTCTGATAGATGGTTTCCCATGCTAAGCAGACTCTACTGGGGTCGGCGTGGCAAGGTTTATCCTTAATCCTGTGATATAGTTATAATCTCAATCAAATGTTATCTTCCTCTCTGCACTACAATAGAATTTTATTTTGATTCTCCATACTCATGGTGCAGAGAAGACAAGGAACCTTCACCACATCTCACAGCCAGGAAGTGGAGCAACTTGTGGAGATTTGGTTCTTGGTGGTCTGTCTCCAAAGAATGAGCTCAGAAAATATACTCTGCCTCTGATAGGCTTTAACCCATTAATACTACTCCTGGAGATTTATTCCAACAAAGAACTCAAACCTGAGAAAGCCAGAGGTATAAAAAATGTTTACACTAGTATATTAGGAGCAAATAAAAGAAACTAGTCTAAACCAGATGACTTGACATGTCAATCATTGCCAGCACTGCTGAGTCCATGTCCTTACAGCACTATTTGTCACATATCTCATTTTATTTCCTCCTCACAGAACAGTGACTGTGCACAGCCACTGGTGAAGAAATGGAGGCTTAGGATGGCCAACCCACTTGCTAACGTTCAGAGTGAGTAAGTGGTAGCAAGAGTTGAAACTTAGGCTGGTTAATTCTAAATCCTCTACTTTGAACCTCCACTCATGACTCTGAGCATACTGAAGTGTGCTCACAACTTTCCATTCAGATCTGGGCCTACACTAACTAAACACATTAAGCAGCAAGTTCAGACAGGTTTGGCTTTGGGCAAAGCTGAGCCAGACTTAAGCCATGTAGATCTTTTCTTTCCCTGGAGGTAGAGGCATAGACTTCCCTGATACCCCAATATGGCTCCTACAATGGTTAAACTTAACTTGACTGGATTGAGAAGCATCTAGATCAGAAAACAATACAGCTTCAGTGTGTCTATGAGGACATTTCCAGAGAGGATTACATAAGGGAAGAAGACTTACCTTGGATGTAGAAAGCACCGTAACTAGTCTGAGGGCCCAGATGATACTCTCACAGCCAGAGCACTCACTCCCACTGCCATGATGTTCTGCCTCACTGGGGATCCAGAATCCATAGAACCAAAGACAGAGAACAGTTGCTTCTGCAAACAGGAGCCATAACAGTTCTTTTCTCCCATAAATAGTTTTTATCATCACAATGGTGAAATGTCTAAGACAAAAATTGATACCAGAGAAGTGGTATGGTGGTTGTGGTTTTACCCTGTGTGTGGTCCTGACACCTTTGGAGCTGATTTACAGGAGAAATTTGAGAATGTTTGAAGAAACGAGTGATGGAAACCATAGAATGGTGTGAACTTAATGGGTAACTGTGTTGGTTGCTCAGAGCAGGATTCAGGAAGAAATGTGGACAGTACATGTGTCAGATGGGAATGACTTTACTGTGGCAAAGAATGCATCTCAAGACTCTGCTATAGTCTTAGTTTATAGGCACTGGAACTCATGAATATGGCTGAGAAGCAAGAGGCTTAGGAAGGGACTTGAATTTGAGCAATGCCTGTGGCATGCTTGAGGTGATTGTTAAAAATACAAGCATATAGGTTCAAACTAGACAACAGAAAGTTAGATTAGAGTCTCCAGGGAGGAAATCTGTATTTTACAAACTCCTATGTCTACAGAAGTCTGAAACTCATACCTTTGGGATTTTCTTTTTTTTTAATTTATTTTAATGTGAAGATGCTGTACAGAGGGCTTACAGTTACATGAGTAAGGCAATGAGTACATTTTCTGTCAGGCACTGTTTCCCCCTCCCTTGTTGTTCTCCCACTATCCCTTCCCTTCCTCACCTCCCTCACTCCTCCCTGCCCCCCTGAAGTTGTAAAGTTCATTTCCAATATACTGTCTTATGGTGTCATTGTTGCTATAGGTCTTCCTGTGTCCTTGTTTCAGCATTTTGTTATTCCCCTTCCCCTCCCCAAATTAGACAAATGTATATACAAGATGCAGGGTACCAAAATCAAGTACAGTGACAACAGGGGATATACCATAGGGGGAAGAACATACAAAGGAAACAAAAAAATCACATAGTACATTAAAAACAACAACAACAAAGAAAGACCTCTTGTGTCCATATCTTGGGGTTCATTTCACTTAGCATCATGTTATATGGTCATATGTATATAGCTTTTGAGCTTTTCTGCTCACCTGATAAAATTATTCTAGACATATACTAATATACTAATGAGGGAAAACATGGGACCTATATTTCTTTAGGATTTTTGAAGTACATAGTGTCCCTTTTAATTGTTGCTTCAAATATTCTTTCAGCCTTACTGTTATTAGCCTCATTTTACATATTAGGAAATAGAGATTGTATTAATTTCCTAATTGCCAGACACTTAGAAGCTCTAAACAGTAAAATTTATTTTCTCACCATTCTCTGTTGGTAGATGTGTAAAATAGGGCTAAAATGAAGGCTAGGAAGGGCAGCTCCTAGAGACTGGCGTGTTTTATGGCTCCTCCTCTCCACTCTCTGTGCAGGCTTCACATTGCCTCCTTCACACTGCCTCCTTCACTTTGGGGGTTATTTATTCAGCCTACATTGGCACTAATTGATTCCATGAAATCAATAGCTGTTATAGAGCAGGGCAAGAATGCAGAGTAAGGTCTTTAATTTTCAAACAGAAATGAACACATTAAGCCATAGTTTTTATTCATGCATTCTTGAGCTTGATTAGTTCTTCAGATCAGCTTATACCAGCCAATTTGGTGGGCAGTTGAATGAAATGGCTACATGACAGGATTACTAAGAGCATAGAGAAAAGTTTTGCTCAGGAAGAACACTTCAGTGACAACCTTCCAAGATAACCTTACAGGGCACATCTGAAAAGGTGATAGATGGAGAGCCATGAAAAACTTCATTTTATAGATGCAACTTCACCTTCACAGCAGAGGCAAAACTGGCTGCCTGTGGAATTGTGTGTTTGCTAGAGATGAAAATTCTTCAGACTCCTGTATACATCCCCAAGGGATATTTGTCCTGGGGCTTGAACTTAATGCTTGGGAACTTTCCCTGAGATTCTTTTACTCAAGGCTAGTGCTCTGCCACTTGTACCATAGCTCCACTTCCAGCCTTTAACTTTTGCCTCCTGAGTAGCTAGGATTATAGGCGTGAGACATTGGTGCCCAGCCTGTTTCCTTTCTTACATCCTTGTTGCCCAAGCTATGAGCTTAGGACTTCAGTACTTGATTAGAATGTGAAACATGAGGTCCCATCTCATGCCAAATGCATCAGAATCACTATTGTAACAGTTCCCAGGCAACTCGTGTGCAGATTACATTTTGAGATGTATTAGACTTACTTCAGTCTACCACCTCCATGTCCATGGAGTAGTTGCTATTCACCCTTCTCAAGCCAGGGTATTGCTGATTTAAAATTGGGCATTTTTCTTGTGTGTATATGAAAGTACTGGGGCTTGATCTCAGGGCCTCACTCTGTCAATTGGCTTTTTCATTCTAGACTGGCAATCTAACCATTAAAACCATACCTCCACTTCCAGCTTTTTGCTAGTTATTGGAGATAAGTGTCTCATGGACTTTTCTGCCCAGGCTGCCTTTGTATCATGATCCTAACTATCAGCCTTCAAGTAGCTAGGATTATGGGTGTGAGCCCATGGCTGAAATGTGTCATTCTTAAGGAAATGCTGTGAGCTCTGAAGAGGCCTGACCTAAAACACAGAGGAGGAAAGCTCTGGGACAAAATGACTTTGAAGTTATCTGCTTTCGATTTTGAGTTAGATACTGAGTTCATTAAGAGAAACAATTCCAAGCTGAAAAGGAGAGTCAAGGACATCCCTTGAACATAACTTCTGCTTCATTTAAGAAATCTGGAAAACATCCAAGTATGATCTTAGAACTGCAGTCAGGCAAAGCTGGAAACCACTGCTGGCTCAGAAGAAACTGAAAGGAAACGTAAATGTCACCTGAATGCCATATAAGAATGGGTGTCATGAAGAGGTTAGCATATTAATAGAGGAGACAATGTAAAATTTGAAAAATCATCGTGAAAAACTTATTCCATTATTTTTAGAAAAAAATCAGCTTTGAAAGCCAAGTCAGAAATGTAGCACATGAATTGCTTTCCAATTTATTTAAGCCACACCTACATACATTGATTCACTCAATGTAGCAAATATGTGTTAAATCCTCAGTGTGCAGTTCATTGTGGAGGAAATCACATAACAGGTACTTTTGGAGCTGCAGGATGGGATGATGATCATGAGGCAGAAGGCACAAAGGATCAGAGGTCAGCTGAATATTTAGAAAATATTTAGAAAAATGCCAGTGAGTAGTGGCTCACACCTGTAACTTCAGTTACTTGGGATACATTGATCAGGAGGATCACAGTTCTAGGTCAGCCCAGACAAAAAGTTAGCAAAATGTCTTTTCAAACACTGAGGTTTGCATAATGGTAGTACATACTTGTCATGCCAGCCATGTTGGAGAATTGGATAGGAGGATAATGGTCTGAGGTCAGCTCCAGGCAAAATCTTTAGAGATTCTATCTGAAAAAAGTAATGAAGCAAAAATGGGCTAATGTGTGGCTCCTATGTCAAATAGAGAACTTCCAAAGTCGCCAAAGCAGCCTGGCCGTGGCTGCCAGGTACCCTAGAGCCACAGCGATCTGTAGAAGCCAGTACAGTAAACACCAATGGCGCCAGACCCGGACAGTATAAACAGATTGTGAAACCCAGACCTGGAGCCCCCACCACCACCTGGCCCAGCCCACAGTCATCTCAATGGAACACATAACATGTTGGCAACCAGTGACCCACAGCTCACCGAAACAGTGATCTGCCACAGCACCGCTGGACAGCCTCCAACCACTTCCAGGATAAATGAGTAACCCACGGAGGATACCACCGCCCCACCACAGGAGACCAGCACTGACAGTAGCCCCCCGAGCTTGACGTGGACCCTTCCCCCCTGCCACCTGGACTACTGGTCCCACGGAAGCTGGGAACAGTGCAAGTGCCTCAGCAACCAGTGGAGCACACCTAGCTCATCAGGCTTGACCAAGAGCACCCCTGGGACCAGTTGAACATGGCCAGTGCCTGGCTGAAGTTGGAAACTGTGCCCACAGGCCCAAGCCACCAGTACAGAAGAAATCTGACCTGTGTGTCCTGGGTTGGAGACCCAGCAGCCTAGGTCCCACCAGAGCCCAACCTATGTATGTAGGGCCAGAGATCAGGCAGCTCAAGCCACCAGTACCAGGCTACAGACAGGAACTGTGAAAGGGCTCCAGCCACTGGTGGAATACATCCCGTCCACCAGGTTGTGTCAAGAGCACCCCTGGGAGGGAAGGTGAACAGCCTAGGTGGCCAGTGCTCCTGAAGTCAGAAACTGCATATGGGCTCCAGCAGATGGCTAAATGAGCCCTACCTGTGTGTTCCAGGTGGAAGCCCAAGCTGTCTAAACTACCTGTTCCTGACTTAAGTCAGGAATTAAGCTCACACCTCAGCAGAGGGTAGTGTGTCTGCCTACCAGAATCTAACAAGAGTGAGCCTGGAGGTCGCCCCTCCCTGAACAGAACTGAGACCAAAATCTCTCTTAGCCAGCCCAGGGCTGAAAGCCGGCTTTAACAATTGACCCAGGAACCAACCCAGAACCAAGCAAAGGCAGGCACCCATTGACCAATTGGTCTCCAATAATCACTGAATCCTCATGCATAAATCACAACAAATTTTTTTTTACAAGATTCATCAACAGCCAAGACAGCAAACATCCCCAAAGGCCAGCAGCCACTGAGGGAAGAACACCAGTGAAAGCAAAAAAGAAATGGAAGACAAATGCTTCATCCAAGAGTTGATAGAGGCAATGACTCAGGAAGTAAAGTGAGAGATGGATCAGAAATTTAAAGAACAAAGAAACAAATTATCAAAAGAGACCCGGGAATTCAAACGAGAGATGCAGAACACATGTCTTTAAAAGACGAAATTAACATGTTGAGAACTGACATAGAAATCATAAATGGTTCAGTTTCCTCCATGCAAACCACAGTGGAAGCCATAGTTTATAACAGAGTGAATGAAATGGAAAATAGACTATCAGGTACAGAAGACAAAATGCAGCAACTGGAAAAAAAGTCACAGATATGGAAATAACACTCAAAATATGCCAAAAGGAAGTCCAAGAACAAGCAGACCGTACCAAGAAATTCAACCTCTGTATAATTGGGGTTGACAAAGGTGAGGAATACCAGAAGAGAGGAAAACAAAACTATTCAATAAGATTATCGCTGAAAAATTGCCCAATCTTAAAAGAGAAAAATCTTACGTATGTAACAGAAGCATACAGAACACCTAGCAAACAGGATCCCAGGAGGAACACTTCTAGGCATATCATAGTAAAAATGCTGTATTTAAGCAGTAAAAAACAATATTACATTCAGCAAAAGCAATGGGAAAGAAATCAGAATCACTGCAGGTCTCTCCATACAGACATTGATTGCAAGGAAAGCCTGGGAAAGTACCATACAAGCATTGAGAACCAATAACTGCCAACCCAGACAGTGAAGCTAGCATTCACATTCGATGGAGAAACTAAAATTTTTAATAGTTCAGAAAAACTAAATGAATTCATAAACAATAAGCCAGCACTATAAAGAATATTAAGAAGGGGATTACAATCTGAAGAAAACAATCAAGATCAGTGATCCACATCAGACAGATATCACTAATAAAGGCCAACTTAGTAAGCATAGGAGGAAAGGGAAGAAGAAAAACTTAGGAAAACAGGAAAATGACAGGAAACACAATGCACCTCTCTATAGTAACCATAAATATTAATGGACTCAATTCACCAATCAAAAGAAAAAGAACTACAGATTGAATCAGAAAAAACATCCATCCATTTGTTGCCTTCAAGAGACCCATCTCACAGTCAAAGATAAAAACAAACTCTGAGTGAAGGGATGGAAGAAGATCTACCATGCAAATGCTCCCAGCAAGAAAGCAGGGGTTGCCATCCTGATATCTGACAAAATAAACTTTTCATTGAAATCAATACAGAAAGACAAAGAAAGACACTACATATTAATACAGGGAACAATCCAAAAGAGGATATCACCATTATCAATTCATATTCTCCAAACATTGGTGCACCCAAATATGTTAAGCAAGTACTCTCAGATGTACAGGAAAAAAATAGATCCAAATAAAATAATACTAGGAGACTTCAATACTCCACTCTCACCAAAGGACAGGTCGACAAACCAGAGGATTGGCAAAGAAGCCTCTGAATTAAATGATGTCATATCTCAAAGAGACTTACTTGACATCCACAGAGTTTTCTGCCCACCAACAACCCAGTACACATTCTTTTCAGCAACCCATGGAACTTTCTCCAAAATAGATCATATCATAGTTAATACAACAAATTTAAGCAAATACAAGAGGATTGATCTTAGTGGAATCAAGCTAGTTCTCAATAACAAAACAGACCATAGAAATTACTCAAATACATGGAAATTGAACAGCACACTTATGAGCAATACCTGGGTCACAGAAAAAACTAAGGAAGAAATTACAAAGTTCCTACCATTCAATGAAAATGAATAACCATCACAAAGAAACCTGTGGGACACCCAAAACAGTCCTGAGGGGCAAATTTATCGCTCTTAGTGTACACATCAAGAAAATAGGGACAGACCAAGTAAATAATTTCATGATGCAAGTAAGACTGCTAGAAAGCAAGAAAAAATTGAACCCAAAGTTACTAGGCAGACCAAGATAACCAAAATAATGCTGACATTAACAAGATAGCGACTAAGAAAACTATAAATAAAATTAACAAAACAAAAACTTGGTTTTTTTAATCAATAAAATTGATGGACCTCTGGTAAAATTAACTAAAAAAAGAAGAGAGGAAACCCAAATCAATAAGATCAGGGATGCCACAGGAAAAATTACAAGAAACATTCAAGACATCCAAACAATTATAAAGAACTATTTCCAGAATCTATAATCACTAAAGAAGAAAAACCTAGCAGAAATGGATGAATTTTTAGAGAAATACAAATTGCCCATAATGAACCAAGAAGAAGTAATTCAATAAAAATAAGCCAATAACTTACAATGATATGGAGGAAGAAATCAGAAGCCTTCCAACAAGGAAAAGCCCAGGACCAGATGGATTCACTATGGAATTCTATTAGACCTTTAAAGAGGAACTAATACCCATCCTCCTCAAGCTCTTCCGTGAAACAGAAAAAGAGGGAGCAATCCCAAATTCATTCTATGAAGCCAATATCACACTCATCCCCAAACCAGGCAAAGGTCCAACAAAAAAACTACAGAGCAATCTCTTTGATGAACATAGATGCGAAGCTCCTCAATAAAATTTTAGACAGCAGAATCCAGAAACCTATTAAAAAGCATATATTATTATCAAGTAGGCTTCATACCAGAGATACAGGGATGGTTTAACATAAGTAAATTAGTAAATGTAATCCATCATATCAACAGATCCAAAGTCAAGAACCACATGATTATCTCCTTTGACTCAGAAAAGGCTTTTGATAAAATACATCACTCATTCATGTTAAAAAGCTCTGGAGAAAATAGGAATAGAAGGAACATTTCTAAAAAGAATAAAAGCCATATACAACAGATTGAGAGCCAATATTATACTAAATGGGGAAAAACCACAACCAATTCTAAAATCAGGAACAAGGCAAGGATGCTCACTCTCTCCACTCCTCTTCAATATAGTTCTGGAATCCTTAGCCAGAGCAATCAGGCAGGAAAAAGACATTAAAGGGATCCACATAGGGGAGAAAGAAGTTAAACTACCTCTTTTTGCAGATAACATGATCTTATACATTAATGATCCCAAAGGCTCCATCCCCAAACTCTTTGAGCTAATAAACCACTTTGGCAAAGTGGCAGGATGCAAAATTAACCCACAAAAATCAGTTGCCTTTCTGTACACCAACAATGTACAAGCAGAAAGGGAAATCAAGGAAACAGTCCCATTTACAATAACCTCAAAAAAAAATATCTAGGAATTAACCTAACTAAAGATGCAAAGGAAAAATTTAGTGAAAACTATACAAGCCTAAAGAAAGAAATCATAGAGGTCACCAGGAAATCCTATATTCTTGGATAGGCAGAATTCATATAGTGAAAATGGCCATACTGCCAAAAACTGTATACAAATTCAATGCAATTCCCATCAAAATCCCAATGACGTTGCTTACTGAAATGGAGAAAACAATCCAAAATTTCATATGGAACAACAAAAGACCTAGAATAGCCTAAGCAATTCTAGGCAAAATAACATCATGGAGGGATCACGATACCAGATTTCAAGCTCTACTATAGATCTATAATAACAAAGATAGCTTGCTTTGACACAAAAATAGACCCGAAGACCAATGGAACAAATTAGAAGATCTAGAAATAAAATCACATACCTATAGTTAGCTGATATTTGACAAAGAAGCCAAAGACATACAATGGAAGAAGTATAGCCTCTTCAACTATTGGTGCTGGGAAAACTGGGTGGCCACATGCAGAAAACTAAAAGTGGACCTCAGCCTGTCACCACGCACCAACATCAACTCAAATTGATTAAAAACCTGAAACATAAACCTGAATCTCTGAAACTACTGCAGGACAGAGTAGCAGAGACACTTGAACTTATAGGCACAGGCAGCAACTTCCTGAACAGAGTCCCAGGGTCACAACAAATTGGAGAGAGACTCGACAAATGGGAAAACCTTAAAATAAAAAGTTTTTGCACAGCCAAAGACATAGCTACCAAACTAGAAAGACAGCCAACTAAAAGGGAAAAGTTATTTACCAGCAATATATCAGACAAGAACCTAATATCCATTATATACTGGGAACTCAAGAAACTAATCCCTCCCAAATCTGACAAACCAATCATGAAATTGGCAAGGGAACTAAAGAGAGACTTCTCAGAAAAAGAGATGAAAATGGCAAAGAAACACATGAGGAAAGGAAATGCAAATAAAAACAACCCTGAAATACCACCTTACCCCAGTCAGAATGGTCCACATCCTAAAGTCAGCCAACAACAAGTGCTGGAGGGGATGTGGAGAAAAAGGAACCCTATTGCATGGCTGGTGGGAATGTACACTTATACAACCACTTTGGAAAGCAGTCTGGAGGTACCTCAGAAAGCTAAATACAGACCTCCCCTATGACCCAGCCATACCACTAGGCATCTACCCTGAGCAACAGGAACCAGGATGCAAGGACAAATGCACCTCCATGTTCACTTGCAGCACTGTTCACAATAGCCAAAATATGAAACAACCCAGATGCCCCACTACAGATGAATGGATCCAAAAACTTTGGTACCTATATTCAATGGAATAGTATGCAGCCATTAGAAAGGACAAAATAATGGCATTCGCAGGGAAATGAATGGAACTAGAAAAACCAGTTTGAGTGAGGTAAGCCAAGAGCAGACAGACAAAAGGCACATGGTCTCCCTAATGTGTGGATGTTAAATCCAAAATGCAAGGAAATATGACAACGTAAACAGGACTCGAGAAACAAAGGACTTGCACTCAATTTGTCGTATCATTTCTAAATGACTCCATGTTCTTGATCACATATGGTATACATATGTGTACTTCTGAGGGAAGCTAGGAGGAGGGCACCATATCAGAGGGAAACATGGGAAAATATACGAGAGGGGTCCATCAGCTGCACTGGACACTAACGTAAACAAACTAAGCAACCCAAGGGCAGTGATGGGAGGGAGGGAATGAAAGGGAAAGAGGGAACAGCTAACACTAAGCAAAAGGAAAGAAACGTACATCTCACCCAATGTGGAAGAAATAGTTGTATTGTCAAAGCTCATAGAATTCACAAACATTATAGACCATGATAATGACAATTTGCCATATGAAGGTTAAAATGTGTTTGACTTTAATTATCACTGTGAAATTTCTGAAATCTATGTAATCACTTAATCTCAATAAAACCTTGTTTAAAAAATAGAGAACTTCATAGTAGTCTGAGCACTCTAGTTCAAAGCCCAATACTGCTAAGATAAAAATGAAAATTATGGGGAGGAAAATAAAATATTAGAAGCTTTTGCAGTTAAAATCTTGTCATATACTGATATTGCATTCTTTCTGATTTACATGATGAATGCTGTAGAATTTCTCATTTTGTAGATTAATAATGACTGACAGTTTTAGATGGTTCAACTTAATATTTAAAAAGAATCAGTGGATAATTTATAATAGTAAAATATATGAGGGGAAATTTTAAAATGAGTATAAAACTACTTGAATACAGATATATAAATGGTACTGAGGATTGAGGACATCAATCACTGTTTGTGAGCTTTTACTTTATGGCTTTGAGTGTCTTGGAACCTAAGACAAAGCAGAAAATCTATCCAAGTAGTAAAGTCTTCATTTTTTCCAGTACTGGATTTGAACTTAGCTCCTTTAAACCTTCTCCAGCTTGCTTGCTCAGCCATAGCAAGTTCTACCACATAGGTTCTACCATTTAAGCCATGCCTTCAGTCTAGCCTTTTGCTGATTAGATTGGACCTAGAATTGCAGAGACTTTTTAGTTCAGGTTGGCTTTGAACCTCAATACTCTGGATCTCAGCCTCTTGAGTAGCCAAGATTACCAGTGTGAGCCACTGGTATGCAGAGCAAAATCTTTCTTCTCTTTTGTCCAGTACTGGGGCTTGAAATCTGGGCCGAGGTATTGTCCCTTAGCTTTTTCTCTCAAGGCTGGTGCTCTACCACTTGATCCACACCTCCAATTCTGGATTTTTTGCTGGTTAATTGGAGATAAGAGTCTCTGATTTGTCTGCTTCAGTGGGCTTCAAACCATGATTCTGAGATCTTAGCCTCTTCAATAGATTACAGGTATGAGCTACTGGTGCGGGTTGCAAAATCCAATTTATAACTAAAAGGAAGCACATATTGTTTACCTGAAGGAATGAACATTTCTTCACACTGAAACAAAATGAATTTATATTTTAAGTGATGTTCTTTAAATGATTCTTCATTAGAGCAAAAACCATAACTAAATCTTTACTCAATGAAAATTTAATTCTAGGAGAGACATTCAAGAAGCTAAAGATCTGGAAAAGAGTCTCAGATTTACTCTCAACAACTACTTAAAGTAAGCTTTTAGCAGGTGCCTATCCACATTGGAATTATCCTGAAGTGTTGGGAATCTTTATCATTAATCAGAGAACTCCAAGGGTTGCTCGGCCTAGGATGTTATCAGAGTTGACTTTCTGTTGACTTGCTGATCATTCCTGTGTTGTCCAGAAAGCAAAGACCAGCAGGGAGCTCAGCTGACTTCTCCTAGGAAGAGTCACATGGCTCAGGTTAATGTGCACTGAGAGTTGAATATGTTTCAGAGACATTTGGAGTGGGCCAGAACAGATGTGATCTTGCCTAATGTGTGATGACATGGTCCTCATCTCATTCTTCCTGGATCCTGCCATCAATTATTCTTTTAAAAAATGTTTTTAATTGTGAAAATACTGTACAGAGGGGTTACAGTTACATGAGCAAGGTAATGAGTACATTTCTTATCAAGCATTGTTGCCTCCTCCTTTGTTTTCCCCTACCATCCTGTTCCTCCTCCCACCTCCTCAACTACACCCCCTCCAACCGCCCCCCCATCAATTATTCTTTAAGGTTGTGTGTGTGTGTGTGTGTGTGTGTGTGTGTGTGTGTGTGTGTGTGTGTGTTGGTTCTAGGGCTTGAATTCAGGGCGCGAGCACTGTCCTTAGCTCTTTTGCTCAAGGATGGTGTCTACTCTTGAGCTGGGTTTTGTTGTTAATTGGACATAAGTCTAGGACTTTCCTGTTCTGGCTGGCTTCAAACCATGATCCTCAGATCTCAGCCTCCTAAGTTTGGTGAACCACTGGCACCTGTCATTTCTAAGTTTTTTCTCTTTACTTTTGAATTGCCTCTTCTCACTCTATAGGTGAGATGCCGCCCTTGGGAAGAGAATTTCATTGTCAGCATCTAATAGGAAGCAGAATAAAAACATCCACAAGGGCACCAAATAGAAGATTCCAGGTTCAAAACTCCATGACTCTACTTACTGGTATGTGACATAGGACCAGTGCTGGGCTTCCAGAATGGTAGTGTCTGCTTGTGAGGCACACGAGTTTCAAGTTGGGTGGTTATTGGTCAACTTTTAAATCCCAACAGGATATTCCTGTGATTGTAGGTAATTTATTAAAATATATTTATTTATATTCTAACCAGCTTCATAGAACTATTTCATAGGTTAATTAAAACCATCAAGTATTTGACTCACAGCATGTCCTCATTAAATAGTTGGATGGTCAGCTGTTGATAATTGCCTATGTCCCAGTTTCTAACTCAATCCATTTCAGCCAGGTAACAGGCTCACATGGCACAAACCTTGGTACTTTAAGAAGGAACCAGATTTTCTCTCAAGGGAATGATGATTTTTACATTGTTTGGGAAGATCTCTTTTCTGTATAATAGGGAGCTCTAGACAGGTGTTCAAACAGCAACAAGTCAACAAAGGGAGAATTGCTGAGATACCAGAGCAAGCTGGAAGTGCATGTGAGGGTTCATTCCCAATGTGGTAGTATTGGAAGGTGAGGATTTTAAGAAGTCACATGGTCCTTAAAAGTGGTTTTCACCAAGGAGCACTTAGTCTGTGCGACTAGACAAGTTACATCAACATCAGGTTGCTATGAGCAAGACCACCCCTCAGGAACAGATTATTATAAAGAAAGGTTGCCCCTTAAATTTTGATCCTATGATTCTATTCTTGCAGTTTGGCATAGTCTGGCTTGGTTTCCCACTTCGTATCATGAGTATCTAGAACTAGAACTTTTTTCTTTATATGTTACTCAGCCTCAGGGACACTGTTGTAACAAAAGAATGAAGACTAAGCACAGGCATTCGACAAGGGATGTGACAATTGGTGTTACAAAACCTGTAGGATGTGCTTTAAGCTCAAAATCTGTAAAGACATCACTAATTGTCCTCCTTGATAATGAAAGGGAAGAACCAGTAAATACTAGAATCTAGTGGAACCATCAGGATGTATTTACTATGATTTTATTATCATTTCTTACACTTGAATCTTGATAGCATAGCTACATTGAGAGCTGAAAATAAATCTATTTTTATCCATTTTACAAATTGTTAAGAAAAAGTTAGATGCTCAAACAGAACTTTTGACCTATCTTATTGAATGTCATTAAATCTTTGCTTGATGGTAAATACCTGTATTTTGTTGTTGTAGTAGTTGTTGTTTTTGCTTTGCTTTGTGGGGTAATTTTCAAGGTGTGAATGGGACATAAATTCTTTGAGAACTCTTGGAGAAGCTGTCCTCATAGTCATTCGGCCCTCCTTTGCCACTTCCCAATAGTGGCCTAGTATATCTGTGTTTGTGAAAAGAACAAAAAATAGGAGGATCATGTGTATGTTTTGTAGCTTATGCATTAAGTGATATTTTTAGTCAATAGATGGAAAACACAAGCTGACACAATGAATTTTGATATTTATAAATAATTAAAGATTTACATAAATATTGATTAAGGAAATATAACAAAAAATTATAATAATTTGCATGCTTTCTACCATTTAGATTTTGCTCAAAATATAAAAAGGAAAATAAAAATATAATAACTATATTAACTTCAAGTGAACTACAAGTGGCATGAACTGGTGGTAAGCAGTATGATCATAGACAACAACTTTGAGTCTTGTCAGGATATCTCTGTAACTACATGGATTTTTACTATTTGTAAATGATGTTTGGAGGCCCAGGCCAAAATGTCCCTCTTCTACACCTCTCCATCACGCAAAGTCTATCAAATTTATTAGGTGCTTGTGAGGAATGTTTACTTATAGATGTTCAGATTCTCAGCTTCCTTCCAAGTTGCCTTGTCCAACATCATTCTGCTGTACAACTTCCTTTTCTTTCACCTTTTCTTCTATAATATCTGCTTTAGTTTCTTCTTTTTTATGGTACTGAGTTTTAAACTCAGGGTCTTGTGCTTGATAGGCAAGAAGTTTACCACAGGAGCCATACCTCCAGTCCTTTTTGCTTTTAGGTTCTTTTTCATGGAGGGTCTTACTTTTGTCCAACTTCAGACATAGATCCTCCTGCCTCGGGCCAACCCTGTGGCTCAGTTTATAGACACTTGCCATTACCATCTGGCTTACTGATGCTAATGAAGAACTCACCAACTTTTGCCCACACTCTCCTTAAACCATAAGTAGCTGGAATTATCTGGCTAAAAAAAGAAAATCAACATGTTTAAAAATTAGAAAACTGATCTTGCTAAACTTTTCCTGAAATTTACTAACGAAATATACAATCTATCATTCTGCAGCATTCTAAATGCTGGTGAATACCAGGAGGTATAGCTTGTCATTCATGTTCCTATCATTAATCTTAATCCAGTTAATCTCCTATGCCAGAACCCCTAGTTCTTTTTTTTCTAATCCTTCTCCCAACTCTTCCCCTATTATAAATTAAGCATTTAACCTATCTCTTCTTTCTTTAAAGTATTGAATTTTGCTTTTTGCATTCTAGTTAATAGCTCCAAATATAGAATAAAAATAATTGGGTGGTAGGCATTTAAAATCACTGTTGCTGTCTTTCTGTTAACTTTGGAAGGTTAAATAAAAGTCTTAAAACTAATGATAGAGCTGGGCTCCAGTGATTCACACCTGTAATAATAAGTACTCAAGAGCATGAGGGGATCTTGGTTTGAAGCCAGGCTAAGCAGGAAAGTCTGTGAGACTCTTATCTTCAATTAAACACAAAAAAGCTGGAAGTAGAGGTGTGGTTCCAGTGGTCTAACACCAGTTGAGAGAAAAAGCTAAGGGACATCATCCAGGTGCTCAATTCAAGCCCCAGTACTAGCACAAAAACAAGAAAACAAACAAAAACTAGTAGCAGATAGTGTTTGAGCTTAGAGTGTCTAGCTCCAGGGTTAATGATTGCGTTAGTTAGGGTCTCCATAGAAACAGAATCAACAGAAAATAGGACACAGACATACAGAAAGATATTTGTTGTAAGGAATTGTCTATGGAAGATGAAAAATTCATAATCTGTGAGCTGAGAGCTAGAAAAAGCCAGTGTTGTAGTTCTAGTCTGATTCTGAAGGCCTGGGAAGAGGGAAAGCTAATAACCCTAGCCTAGCCTCAAAGCCTGAGAGCTGATGGGCAGATGGTGTAAGTCCTGGTCTAACTCAGAAGGGTAAAGAAGCAGTAATATCCATATCCAAGGACAGGAGAAAATGGATATCCCAGGTCAAACAGAGTGGATTTTTTATACTCTGACTTTTTGTCCCATTCAGATCCTTAACTGATGCCTATCTACATTGGTAAAGTAGACCTTATTCAAATGTGAATCTAGTTAGAAAACATCTTCATGGGCACACCCAGAAATATCTTATACTACCTGAGCATTACACTACCTAAGCATCCTTAGCACAGTGAAATTAAAATATAAAATAAATCAGCAAAAGACTCTTGAAACATTATGCTGTATTGCCCTACAAAAAGGGTGGTAAGAGCCATAAAACTTGCTGCCTATAGAAAAATACAATGTTGGTGCTAATGCTCATGCCTACTTGAAAGGATGAGATTGGGAGAATCATGGTTCAAGACTTGCCCAGGCAGAAAGTCCACGAGACTTAATCTCATTGGCAGAAGCTGGGCATGGTGACATGTACCTGGTCATCTCAGACACAATGGGAAGCCTAAAATGGGCAGATTGCAATCCAAGTGCATGTTGCAAAGAAAGTCAGATACTATCTCTAGAATAACTAGTGTCAAAGAGGGCTGGAGGCATGGCTCAACTTTAGAGCACCTGACTAACAAGCAGGAAGCCTGGAATTCAAACCCCAGTACTCCCAAAAAACAAACAAAAACCTCCAAACAGAAAAATTATGCATAAAAATTAAATTTAAGATTTAAAAAATCCTGAAATGTATCCTTTCATTCACTAAAGAGATTCACTGACAAGGCTCATGCCTGTAATCCTAGCTACTCAGGAAACTGAGGATCATGGTTCAAAGCCAGCCCAGGCAGGAAAGTCTGTGAGAGTCTTATATTCAATAAACCACTAGAAAACTGGAAGTGGAGCTGTGGCTCAAGTGGTAGAGCACTCACCTTGAACTGAAGAGCGCAGGTATTGTGCCCAAGCCCAGAGTTCAAGCCCCATGACCGACAAAAAAAAAGTGATTAAGAACTTTTACTTTAACAAATGTTGGTGGGTATAAAGGGAAAGTGAACTTGATTAGACTGTTGGTAAGCATGTAAACTATTACAAGTCAGTTTGGATTTTTTAAAAAAAAGAATAACTAAACAGAACTACCCTAGGATCCATCAATACCACTCTTGGGCATTTATCCAAAATACTAGAAATCAGGATATAGTAAAGACACTTGTACATACGTGTTTATTGCTGCACTATTCACCATAATCAGGATATAGAAACAGCTTAAATGCCATACAATAGACAGAAGAGATAAAAAATGTGATAGATATATATATCTATAGATCTATATCTATATTTCTCACATTTTATTAATTTATACTACACACATGTAATGGAACTTTGCTATGCATTGCAAAGAATAATATGTCATTTGCAGGGAAATGGATAGACCTGGGGGAATTATGTTAAGTGAACCAAGTGAGACTGAGAGAGACAAAGGGCACATGTCTCACATGTAGAAGTTAGATCTAAATGACAAACATGTATAAAAACATACAAACATATTGACCAAAGCATGGTATGTGCAGAGAAGGATTGCAACAGTATAACTCCTTCAAACAACTCATTTAACAGTATGTGTTTTCAGAGGTGGGGAAGGCCAGGGGCGTGCAGGTGTGGATGAATAGAGGGAGGAGAGCATAGTGTTGAATGTACACAAATGAAAATGGAAGCAGGTAACTTGGGAGGGGTGTGAAGAGATGGGGAGAACAATGGAAGGGATGATATTGATCAAGATTCTCATAAACTGACATATTGAAATGAAAGATTATAAAAGTGACATTAAAAGTAATTTTTTGATTTTTGATTTTATTTTTAAGATGTTGTAAGGAGGGGTTACAGTTACATGAATAAAGAAGTGAGTACATTGCTTGTCCATCATTGTTACCCCTTCCTTTCCTTGCTGTTGTCCCACTATCCTTTCCCTCCTCCAGCTCCCACACTCCTATGCCCCCTCCCCTCTTCACTGCCCGAAGTAGTAAAATTCATTTCCAATATACTGTCCAGTAGGTATCTTCCTTGCAGTGAGTCATCCTGCATCTTTGTTTCAACATTTTGTTATTCCCCTTCCTCTCCCCAGATTATACATGTATATAGGAGATGCAGGGTATCAAAATTAAGTACAGTGACAACAGGGGATATACCATAGGAGAAAGAACATATGAAGGAAACAACAACAACAAATAAAATCACATTGTACATTTAAAACAGTAACAATAAAGATAGACCTTTTGTGTCCATATCTTGGGGCTCATTTCACTTAGCATCAAATTATATGGTCATTTGTACATGGTTTTTGAGCTTTTTCAGCTCATCTGATAATATTATCCTATATGGATGCTAATTGTTGCAAATAAGGAAAACCATGGGACCTAGATTTCTGTGGGACTGGGTAACTTCACTTAATATGATTTTTTTCCCAAGTCTTTCCATTTCCTAACAAATTGGATGGTGTTATATTCTCTCTCTCTCTCTCTCTCTCTCTCTCTCTCTCTCTCTCTCTCTCTCTCTCTCTCTCTCTCTCTCTCTCTCTCTCTCATTCTCTCTCTCTCTCTCTGGGTTGGTTCCATATCTTAGCTGTGGTAAATAATGCTGCAATAAACATAGTTGTTCTGGTAGCTTTACTATGGCCTTGTTTGTGATCCTTTGGGTAAATTCCCAGAAGTGGGATTAGTGGGTCATAGGGGATCTTTATGTAGAGTATTTTGAGGAACCTCCATACTACTTTCCAAAGTGGTTGAACAAGTTTACACTCCCACCAACAATGCAGTAAGGTTCCCTTTTGGCTATACCCCCTCCAGCATCTGTTGTCATTAGAGTTCTTGATTATAGCCATTCTAACTGGGGTGAGGTGGAATCTAAATGTTGTTTTGATTTGCATTTCTTTTATGGCCAGGAAAGTTGAGAATTTTTTCATGTGTCTACTGGCCATTCTTATTTCCTCTTCAGAGAAGTCTCTCTTTAAGTCTTTATCCCACTTATTAATGGGGCAGTTGTTTCTTTGAGAATTTGTTCTTGGGTGACTTAATTTTTTGAGTTATAAGTATATTTTAGATATGAGACCCTTGTCTGTTGTATAGCTAGTGAAGATCTTCTCCCAACCTGTGGGCTTTCCTATTGATCTTGCTAGCGATGTCCTTTGCCATGAAGAAGCTCTGCAGTTTTTTGCAATCCCATTTTCCAACCTTTCTTTGATTTGTTGAGTTTCTGGGTCTTTATTAAGAAAATTTTGGCCTGTGCCAAGGAGCCACAATTTCTCCTATTCAAAACAGCTTGGTACTGGAACAAGAATAGACCTGGAGACCAATGGAATAGAACTGAAGACCCAGAAATGAACTAACACACCTATAGCCACCTAATCTTTGATAAGAGGGCACTAGTCTTGAACAAAAAAGGTAAAGCCCTGAAGGTAAAAAAGGTAAAGCCTAAAGCCCTGAGTTCAAGCCCCAGTACCCAAGAACACACACACACACACACACACACACACACACACACACACACACACACACACACACACACACACACACACACACACACACTACTGAAGTAAGTTTTAAAAAGACCTTTTAAAGTATTGGGTGTATGTGTATGTGTGTGAGCCACAACTCCACTTGCAGATTTTTGGTTGTTAATTGGAAATAAAAATCTCACAGACTTTCTTGCCTGGGCTGGCTTTGAACCATGACCTTCTGATCTCAGCCTCTTGAGTTGGTAGAATTACAGGCATGAGCCACCAGCACCTGGCCTAAGGAGTTTCTTAATTTTAGCTTTTTCCCCCTGAATTCCCACTGCCACACCCTAAATGTCTCTCTTTAGCACATTTTGAATCTTTCTACTGCCAGCTTAATCACTCTAAATCCTGCATCCACCAATCCTGCTTCGGTTGCAAGTATCAGCAGCAATTATGTGGTTAAGGCTTTGTGCATTTTCCGAAAAATTCCTAGTTTTTATTTGTCCCTTGGTCTATTATTCTGTAAAATCCCTG
The DNA here is from genome assembly GCF_024711535.1 of Dipodomys merriami. Classification (NCBI taxonomy): domain Eukaryota; kingdom Metazoa; phylum Chordata; class Mammalia; order Rodentia; family Heteromyidae; genus Dipodomys; species Dipodomys merriami. The sequence continues at coordinate 9,430,629 of NW_027205381.1, forward strand.
GGAGGCAGGGATTAATGTCTATTTTGTTTATCACAATCCCTAAAACCACAATACGTTGTTGTTGCTTGACTGGACTTTGGGATGTACTTCTGCATGAATAGCAGAAATATACAATGTAGGAAAATTTGCTAGTGTATTTATATGCATAGAAAAACCACTGGAGAATACAAGTATGTTGGCAGTAATTATCTCAAAGAACTAGGATTATGGAGGCCTTTTATCTTCTGAATCATTACAAGGAAAGTTTCAATGTTTTCTCTTAGATGGCAGCATTTTTTCTCTCTCTTTCTTCTCTCCATCCCTCCTTCCCTCTTTTCTTCCCTATTTCCTTTTTTTTTTTTGTCGGTCTTGGGGCTTGAACTCTGGCCTTGGGGGCTGTCCCTACACTCTTCAGCTCAAGGCAAGTGCTCTACCACTTGAGCCACAGTTCCACTTCTGGTTTTCTAGTGGTTTATTGGAGATAAGAGTCTCACAGACTTTCCTGCCCAGGATGGCTTTGAACCATGATCCTCAGAGCCTAGCCTCCTGAGTAGCTAGAATTACAGGCGTGAGCCACTGGCACCCAGCTCCTATTTTCTTCTTATCCTCCCTCTCTCCCTTTTTCCTTCCCTTCCATTTGGTTTGTCTTTTAAAGGGTATTTCGTGTTTTGGACCCATTTCAGTAGATAGATATCAGAGTGTGAGGACCTCTCTTCCCATAGTGGTAGTACCTGAATAGCTGACATTTGAGGCAAAATTTCATTTATTATTCACTTCTATTTCCCCATCTGGTTTGAATCATTATTAAGAGCAAAGACTGTCTTATGATTTTTTCTCTACTATCTGCCTCAATACCTGACAGGGAACTCTGGTACATAGTAGGTGGTTAAACCAAGTCACTGAATGATAGACAGGTGACCTTCTTCTGTCATATTTTCAGATGCAGAATTTTCTGAAGCCACACCAAAATATGACTAGTCTTTTTTTTCTTTTTCTTTTTTATTGTGAAAATACCATATAGAGGGGTTACAATTACATGGGAAAGGTAATGAGTACATTTTTTATCAAGCATTGTTGCCTCCTCCTTTGTTTCCCCTTACCATCCCTTCCTTCACACCCCCACCCCCTCTACTCCCCACCAAAGTTGTAAAGTTCATTTTTTGACATAATGAGATGTAAATCTCATTGTTACAATGGGTCCACCTGTATCCCTATTTAAACAATTGGTTTTTTCCATTTCCCTCCACAAATTATACCAACATCAAATACAGTAAAAACAGGGGTTATACAGTGGGGGAGGGACATACAAAGCAACAAAGAAATAATCTTATAAATATGTTAGAAACAATCGCAAGAAAGATAAAACATTTGAATCCTTATCTTGGGGTTCATTTTGACTAACATCATCTTATCTGAGCATGTCTGCTTGACTCAGACATACTAGTTATTGCAAATAAGGGAAACCATGGGGCCTATGTTTCTTTGGGCCTGGCTTACTTCACTTAATATAATTTTTTCTGTCTTTCCATTTCCTAACAAATGGGGCAATGTCATTCTTTCTGATGGAGACATAGAATTCCATTGTATATATATATATATATATATATATATATATATATATAATTTTTATATATATATATATATATATCACATTTTCTTGATCCATTCATCTACTGAGGGGCATCTAGGTTGGTTCCATATCTTAGTTATGGTAAATAATGCTGCCATAAACATAGTTGTGCTGGTAGATTTAGTATAGCCTTGTTTGTGATCATTTGGGTAAATGCCCAAAAGTGGGATTGCTGGGTCATAGGGGAGCTCTATGTGGAGTCTTTTGAGAAACCTCCATACTACTTTCCAAAGTGGTTGAACAAGTTTACACTCCCACCAACAATGCAGTAAGGTTCCCTTCTGTCCACATCCCCTCCAGCATCTGTTGTTATTAGAGTTCTTGATCATGGCCATTCTAACTGGGGTGAGGTGGTATCTCAATGTTGTTTTAATTTGCATTTCTTTTATGGCTAGGGAGGTTGAGCATTTCTTCATGTACCTATTTGCCATCCTTCTGTCTTCTTCAGAGAAGTTTCTCTTTAAGTCTTTAGCCCACTTATTTATTGGGCCGTTGTTTCTTTGAGGATTTGTTATTGGGGATTAAGGATAAATGGGTGGAATATTTTGATATACCACTGGCATAAGGACAATTTTGCAAGCACCCTGAACCTTTTGTGCATCCTCTCTCAAAATCAAAGGGCAGACCCACCACTGGGGCAGACCCAGAGTTTCTGTAAATCATGCTTTCTGAGCCCCATCAGACCTTTCAACACCTGCTGAAGAGCTTGCAGTGTTTCCCAACCTCTGGAGATCACCAAAATCTGAAGTAATCTCTCATGCCTCATTAATTTCCAATGTTTGAAGTAATCATTAATATATAATAAATTTCCAGTCTCTGAGGGTTTCAGACATCCAGATGTGTTGTTTCAGATGAATAAGGACAGATAGGAGTCTACCATTTAGCAATTCAACCCACACCTAGATGGGGAACACCTCCATGTTGAGAGTACCAAATGATGGCCATGTTGGTAACCCACTTGCCTGTCCTAAAGGCTCTAGGTGGTAGTGACAAGTGGACCATTCATAAAATCAAGTTCCATAAGGGAAACCTGGAGAAATACTTTAGGGTTCAAGCAAGTCAGGGTAACTTTCCTTATTGGCTGAAGGTAAAGACCTGGCTATCCATCATCTATCCATCCATCCATCCATCCATCCATCCATCCATCCATCTATCCATTCATCCATCCATCCATCCATCCATCTATTCAATGCATATGTATAGAGAGAACCTACATGAAACTATAGATATAATAACAAAAGAGATACAGTTTCTTTCTCTATGTAGCATGTCTTACATATAGAAGATGGAGTCATTTGTACTTTACTTTTTAAATTCCCCGCTGAATATTGATCTGAGAACAGATGTTTTGAGGGCAAAGCTAAGTGATATGAATTATTTGTGTTCATTAAAGTGCATCCTTTACTTTGATAACAATGATTAAGTCTTTAAAACACAGGGTTTGGAGCTAACATATTTAGGCTCATTTCTGCTTTGTATGAGGCATATGATATGAGAAAATAACTTACTTTTTTGTGTGCTGGTACTGGGGCTTGAACTTGGGGCCTTGCACTCTCACTTAGTTTTTATTGCTGCCACTCTACCACTTGAGCTACACCTCCACTTGCACCTTTTTGCTGGTGAATTAGAGACAAAAATCCCTCAGCTTTGTCTATCTGGGATGCCTTTGGACTGAAATCCCAGGTTTTAGCTTCCCCAGTAGCTAGAATACAGGCATGTGCTGTTGTGCCCATGTCACAGGACCCCACCAAGAAGACCACCGAGAGTCAGACTTTACAGCTGTTTTAAGGTTTTATTTAGACAGGCTGCAGCTCTGGCCTTGTCCTACACTTCAACACAGCAATGCTTAGGAGGAGAGCCCCAAGCTAAAGATTTGCAGGGCTTATAAAGGCATACAACCAACCAGGTGTTTGGATTACCACCACAAGTTGCTCTGCTAGACAGAATTTGCTGATCTTAGGTTTAGTTTAAACAAGCAACAAGTGGTCACTGCCTCAAAACTTTAACCCTTCCTGCGCCATCTGTTTAATTTACTTCTTTGCTTTTTAGTTTCCTTACCCATAAAATTGGAAGCGTGGGAAATGACAGCTTGCTGGGGTTTTGCAGGGAACAGAAGACATGTTTCTGTAGCTTTGCACATGATTCTTGCTCCCTAACTTGTATTCTCATTTCTCTATCTTCTCTGCCTTCTAGATTTTTTACTTTTAAAACTCCACATTAAATAAACACCTCTTCACCTAAGAATATATATCTTGTGGTCCCCAGTGGCATGGAAGCACCTCTGCTGTAGGTCATACTTGTGCCTATTCAGGGTTGTATTGTAGTTGTCAAGGGATATTGTTATGCTGAAGAGCAGAAGCTGTGGTTTTCTCTCTCATGCACTATGTTCTGTACCTAGCACAGGGCCTAGTCTATAAGCAGTGCTTAGAATTTGCTGAATAAATGAATAAAAATATGTTGGGAAAATATGGGCTTGGGCTTTTCTTTGGTGGGACATTTTATTATTGATTTTGGTCTGTGCAGGTTTTCTATTTTTTTGTGTTCAATCTTGGTAAAGCAAAGGAATTTGTCCATTTTATCTTCTTCATGGGCAGTTCACTGACCTTCAGTGCATGGCTGTTCATTTTGGGCTCTAGTGGTCTTTTGTATTTCTGTAGTATCAGTTATATTGTCTCCTCATCTTTTGGTTTTATTTATTTTAGCCCCTTTTTTTCTTAGTGTAGCCTAAGGATTTATCAATTGGGCTTGCTTTACAAAAGATTAACTCTGCTCCTTTATGACTCTATTATTTTCTCGAACTCAGTATCTGACGCTTTCACTCATTGGCTGGTTCTCTACCACCTGAACCACACTTTTAACCATTTATGGATCTATTTTACTTATGCTTTAACAATGCTAATGTTCTTTATTCTAAATAATTTAGGGTTTGACTTGTTGCTTCTCTTTTACCTTTTAAAGAGCAAGGAAAGATTTACACATAGCAGAGGCCAGCCTGTCTTCAGCCCTCTCCTACCCAAAAGCTGACTGAGAACTGTGTGAGTTGCTCTTTCTGTAGTTCTTTGAAGTGCAATGGTTCTTTACTTGAGATCATCCTGTTTCTTCATAGGGTCGATTGCTGTAATCACCCTCTGAGTGTATCTTTATGTGCCTTTTTATAGGTAGTAGACTTAGAATTCATCAAAGTGTCTGTGGCCCTCAAAAGTCTAAGAAACCCCACCCTTTATCCAAGTTGATCTGTCCAAGTCTAGGACGGAAAGTTAAATTCCCCCATATAACTTCAAAATCAACATTAAAAATAATCTCAAAGAGGGCTGGGAAGGTGGCTCAGTGGTAGAGCACTTGCCTTGCATGCATGAGGCCCTGGGTTCGATTCCCCAGCACCACGTAAGCAAAAAGATAAAAAAAAGCCGGAAGTGGCGCTGTGGCTCAAGTGGTAGAGCGCTAGCCTTGAGCTGAAGAGCTGAGGGACAGCACCCAGGCCCAGAGTTCAGGCCCCACAACTGGACCATAAAATAATCTCAAAGACTAAAATTATTATGATTTCAGGATTATATGCTAATAAACAAGTAATTATTTTTTTTAATTTTATTTTATTTTATTTGAGAACATACTGTACAGAGGGGTTACAATTACATGGGCAGGATAATGCATACATTTCTTACCAAGCATTGCAGCCTCCTCCTTTGTTTACCCTTCACATCCCTTCCCAGCCTCCCCCCTCCCCCCCACCCAATCAAACCCCCCTACCCCCCCCCCCACACCGACATTGTAAAGCTGGTTTTGACATGACATTTTGTACTTCTCATTGTTGCAAAACAAGTAATTATTTTTATATCTACTAATATTCTAACCCATGAGTCCTGTCAACTATCTATCCATGGCTTATTTAACTCTTGGCCTTGGAGTAGAATGCACAAAGAGCCTGGATTTCTTCAGGGCCAAGCCACTTCAAAACGAACTGACTCTGAAATAAACTGGTGGCATTAATTCCATATTTTCTATGAGTTTTCCCTGGTCCTTTATGATATCCTCTGATGAATTATTCATGGGATCTGAATAGGTCTCCTCAGTGATGCTCTGAGATCATAAGTCCCATTTGGGGAAGCTATCCATGTCCTTAGGGTGAGCCAGTTTGTGATGAGGGTTAAAATTATCACCTATGCTTTATAAAAATTCTTCATGTCCAATTCTCAGAGTTCACTTATCATTCAGGAACTGTGTTCCTCTGTGTTTATGGTCCATAGCACTTTCAGAGCTTATTAAAATGTCTTAATTTTAATTTGTTTAAAAAATAATAGTAATAACAAACATGTAATAATGAATCCAGTCTAGGATTCTAGTTGCTTTGTATTATTGAAGTTAAAAATAAATAATTTAGCTGGGCACTGGTGCCTGTAATTTTAGCTGCTTAGGAGGCTGAGATCTGAGGATTGAAGCCAGCCTGGGTAGAAAAGGCCCGGAGACTCTTATAGCCAGTTAGGAAGAAGCCAGAAGTGGAGAGGTGAATCAAGTGGTAGAGTACCAGTCTTGAGAGGAAAAAGTCAAGAGAGAGCCTGAGGCCCTAAGTTCAAACCCTAGTTAGTACCAGCACAATAGATGTATGCACATGTTTATAATGTTTTCTAGAGGAAGAAGGGAGCTATTAATCCAAAAAGTTGTTGCACTGCATGAAAGTTATAGGGAGATCTTGTTAGTAACTGACCATTCAATGTAATTTGTAGTCAGTGTTTGTGTCTCATTTGTGTTGTTTCATACTTTTTTTTTCAGTTGTGGGACCTGAACTCTGGGCCTGGGCGCTGTCCCTCAGCTCTTCAGCTCAAGGCTAGCACTCTACCACTTGAGCCACAGCAACACATCCGGTTTTTTCTGCTTATGTGGTGCTGATTAATTGAACCCAGGGCCTCATGCATGAAAGGTAAGCACTCTACCACTGAGCCACCTTCCCAGCCATTTTGTACCTTTATGCACTGTTTATATTATACTCTTTTAGCAGAATGGAAACTTAGGTTGGGAATTTCTTCCTGTGTGCCTTTTTTCCTGTTGTCTTACTATGGCTCTTTTTTTACCATAAATTTATGTTATGGCTCCAATTCTCTAGTCTTAACATCAGGTCAGTCATTGATATTTAGTCTGTAAGTCTGAGTGCAAATTCTCTCAAAAGTATTTTCTGTAATATCCTTTTCTTGGGTGTTCACATCTATCATTTCTCCTTTAGTGAATCTCCTCTAACATTCTCACTGCATAGTATGAAGGACTGACCCTTATGCAAAACATATTAGTGCAACTAAAGCTGTGTCTTCTACTACACAATCATTTGTTTGTTTGTGGAATAAATTCTTTCTATGTAGCCCAGGATAGTCTTGCACTCTCCATCCTTCTGTCTATACAAATATTGGAATGTGTGAAATGTGTCACTATGTCTGGTTATGCTTTCATATGAATCTGAAACACTGAGTGTAAGAGATGAACACAGGAAGAATGAGCCTTGCTGTAAGTAGTGGCCTCACTGTCATAATGTGATTATGATTTCTCATGACTTTGATTGTCATTTTGGCTGCATGTCCAACATGTGAGAACAGAAAGCTCAGCCTCAGGAATTGCCTTTTGGAGTCTACCTGCTGTGGAGGTATCTTGTAGTTATGAGAGCCACAGTACACTATCAGGCAAGAACCCTGGCTAGAAACTAAGCCATAGTGTGAAGATGAACAGACACCCTGCTGGGTCCTATCAGCAGGATGAGTAAATGTCCACATCAAATAAATTCCCTATCACTTCAGGATCGTAAGATGCTTTCTTCACCAATAATTGTATAAGACACATCTAAACAGATAATCACTGTGATAACGAATTGAGCTTTAGTTAACACACTGCTACACACCTTTCTACATTTGTAGAATTTTAATATTGTTTGGTGGCTCATGCCTGTAATCCTAGCTACTCAGACAGCTGATATCAAAGTCAGTTGCTAGCCTAGTCAAGAAAATCCAAGAGACTCTTATCTCCTATTAACCAGACAAAAAATCAGAAGTGGAGCTGTGGTTCAAGTGGTAGAGCACTATTCTTGAGAGACAGCACCCCGGGCCCTAAGTTCAAGCCCCATTACTATCAGGGGGCAGGATGGGGAAGCATGATGGTGTACAACAATTTGGTGTTTCTACGACGAGTATTATAGATTAAGATAATTTTGAGATACAAGAACTTTTCCTTTGCCATAATTTTGATTTTTATATGTCCACTCTTGTTTTCCTATTTAAGTTGAAGCACAAGAAATCTTCAGGCTTTTTTTTTTAAATCACAATAAAGTTTTTGAGTGAAAAAAAGCTAAAATAAAAAAAAACTAATCAATGACCCTGCTTTCCTTTTATATTTATCTTTCTAATATAGATGTCAGCTAGGGTTCAGTTGTGAAGGGCAGAACAAGGCAGGGACCAATGCAACAGTTATATACACAAGAAACTACATTGGAAATGATCTGTACAATTTAGGTGGTGAGAGGATGGGGGAGGGAAAGTAGGAGAAAAATGAGTGAAGGGGTAATAAGTTTGACAAGAAATGTACTTATTAGGGGCTGGGAAGGTGGCTCAGTGGTAGAGCGCTTGCCTTGCATGCATGAGGCCCCGGGTTCGATTCCTCAGTACCACCTAAGCAGAAAAAAGCTGGAAGTGGCGCTGAAGAGCCTTTGGCTGAAGAGCTGAGGGACAGCGCCCAGGCCCAGAGTTCAGGCCCCAAGACTGGACCCAAAAAAAGAAAAAGAAAAAGAAATGTACTTATTACCTTATTTATGTAACTATAACCCTGCTATACATCATGTTGACAATAAAAAAGAAAGAAAGAAGAAAAGAGAACTATTGAAGGGTGTTTTATGGCTTGATATAGCACTGTGAAGCAGAATTGTCTTCTATGCTGAACTTCTCCATACTATTCCCAAATCCAAACTCGGTCAAGGTAGTGATTGCATCTGAGCTAGAGAGGAGGCTACAGATTTGGGAAGCAAATGATCTAGCTGTTTGCTTCCTAGCCCACTGCATTTCTGCCAAGACCTTTGCCCTTACCAGCAAATGGTGCAGTATCCTGTCTCTCTTCCAGTGTGGCTAAGTTCTAAGTCAAGCTTTCATCTGATTATACTTTTCTGGGAAAACATCTGTCTGCAAGGAAGCTTGAGAATTACAGTTTATTGCTTTTTGGCTCTACATGCTAAAAGGTATCTAGAATTGGGGTTGAATAAAGTAATTTGTATATATATCATATATAGACATACATATATAGATATATCATCAATATCTACAGTAGTTATATATTATAGATATATAAAATTGAGTGATAATAAAAACCATTAACATTAATATACAAAATATGCACACAAAATCACATAGTATGCATTGGTTTTTATTTTTGTTACTGTTTGTGTTTGGTTTGGTTCCAAGGCAGTTTCACTGTATAGCTCTAACTAGCCTTGAACTTGACATCCTCCTTTCTCAGTCTCCTGAATTGTTGGATTATAGAAAATAATATCTTCCTCGATCACAGGACACTTCCTCTTTAAACTCCTTTCCTATACACACAACTTCCTGTGGACTTCCTTTGCCCTTGAGCCATTCAAAAGCTATTCGGCTGCACTGACAATTGTTGTGTAAGAGCATTCTTCCCACTTTCTGATGATGAGTGTAACTTGCCCCTGTCACCATGATGGTTTCATTCCTTGCTTTCTGGCCTTGGAACAGGAGTCTTAACTATGCACAAAGCTTAACGTTCAGTAGGATACTGGCTTGTCCCATGGTAGAGACATTGTACTTCTGGGAATTGGAGCTTTTAGACTCACATTGTCTATCTTGTGGGAATGGAAGTGTAAATTATACAGGCAGGTCACTGGAAGTGATGACACAAAGGAGTATCTTCTATTTAATTTTAGTTTCTCGACCTGTGTCTAGAAACCTGCAGATTTGGGAGACACAGTGCCACACAATGGTCCATGGCTTATGATATATAATTGGCCTTAAACAACGCAACCTCAGACTTAGCATCATCCTTCATCTGGTGCTCTCACTGTGCCTCCCAAGATTTGTCCCACTATTTCTCTGTGTGATGCAATATGAAATAGCACCAATGGCCTCACAATGTGGGGATCGTTAGTTAGAAAGTAAGTTGGTGGATCATCTGCAGGGGTGAGGGGATCTTATGCCGATAGATCAATTACTCCATGCCTTCAGACAGTGGTGCTGGCTGAAACCAAAGAGCAGAAGAGGAAAGCTCAGAACATACATCAGTCCTAGTAAAAAATAAATACCAGGATCAAAGTGGTCCTGTGTGATCATTTGGGCAGAAATGGCTTATTGGTGTACTCCAGAAATAATGCCTCCAGCTCTCTTTGCCTCCCTGCTGGCAGGTTACCACTCCACAGCAATGATAGCAACAACACCCTTATTGTTAACAGTGGTTACTAGAACAAGGTGGAATCAGCCTTGGAGGGTAGGAGTTCATGCTGTGGGCTCTACTCCAGAACACACAGCTTTTCTTGCCATGTACCTTGAGACAGTAGTGGGTTGACTGGGCCATTCAGTCTACTTAGTAACTACAGGCCTAATATATGGCTAATGTTCGCTAGTGTGGAAAAGTCGCTCCTTAAGGCCTGGATCAGTTCCTCTCTTATAGACTCATTCTCTCTCTCTCTCTCTCTCTCTCTCTCTCTCTCTCTCTCTCTCTCTCTCTCTCTCTCTCTCTCTCTCTCTCTCTCTCTTTCTATGTAAGTATGTATGATGTGTGTATATATTTTTCTTTCTAAATTCTCCAGACACTTCTCTTTCCAGATAAAAACTGTGAGTAGCTACACTTTTATGACCTCTGTCTCATTTTAAATTCTTAAGGCTTGGAGGATTGGCCTAAGTGGTAGGGTGCTTGCCTAGCAAGTATAAAGCTCTGAGTTAAATTCTAAGCATCACCAAATTAAAAAAAAAAAGAAATACAGAGGAAGGTGAGTTGTCATAATATATAAAAAGAATAAAAAGTCATCAAATTAAGACTGGAGAAAATACAGAAAGCATCCAAACCTGATCATTATGTTTGTGGTGGCTGGAGGCTTGGTTCTAGTGGTAGAATGCCTTCCCAGCAAGTGCAAAGCTCTGAGTTTAATCCCTACTACTGCAAAAATAAATAATAAAATAAGATAAAGAAAATAACATTTGTTTTTAAATTATCTTGAAGTACTTATACAATTTAATTCAGCATGTCAATTTGTGAAAAAATAAAATTCTCGATTAAAGCTCCAGTGTTCTAACAGTCCATTTTCAGCTGGCTTGTGAATAAACTGAGTTCATCCTGTTTCTTATTTTATCAGCAGGTTTTAGTCACTGTTTTCCCTACCCCCAACACCACACTTACTGTGAGCTAGGGGAGAGGCACAATGCTACAGTGTTGGCTGATACCAGAGTCTGGATAACCAGATCATTCAGCGCACTTGTGCTCAGGGACTCTGACATGCTTGTCCCAGATACACTACTTTCTATTTGAGAATTACTTCTGTGCTGCTGCCTTGGGGAGAATCCAACTCCTAGTAGACAGTTCTGATCATCCTTTTCCATGTTCCGGCTCTGCCATGGCTTTTTTTCACTTACTGTAGTTGGCATGCCTTGCTACCAAAATGCTAGTACTTGGTTGTTTGATGTTCATACTGGAACTTGTCATAAAGTTCATACTTAGCTTCCTATGCACCAAGGTCAGTCATGCATAATTAAAGTTGTAGGGCTCCCTGTCCTATAACCAGAACTGATACAAAATCTTTCTCTACTCTGGCTTCCATTCGGAGCTGATGGCTTCCTCTGTTGGTGGGTAAATGTGCTAGAATAATATTATGAAGTGTGGAAGGAAGCTCGTATATTTCAAATCTGAGGCCTTTTGAGTTAGGTTGCTTTCTTAGTGATGAAAGATACAAATTGTATAGTATGTCCTTTACTTTGGCAGAAATGGCCCAGCAAACTGGACTCCTGGCTTCCTAGAAGTATTTGCTGAAGTGAGTCCTTTGGAAGAATCTCTCTCCTACTCCATGGTAAACATGTGGCTCTCAAGACTTCCAAGATGTTAATATATTGCTACTTTCTCATCTGGCCCAAATAACAAGACATCAGAGATATGGTCAAGTAATAGAAGTATTGTGGAATGTCAAAATGCTCTTGGTGCATTTCACACTGTGTTACGACAAAAGCACAGCCTAGGGCACAACTGTAAACCTACTCTTATCTATTCCACTGAATTTCAAGAAACTCTTTCATAATAGATATGAAAAAGAAAACATTTACCTGTAATCCCTAGCACTTAAAAAAGAACAAGAAAGGAGAAAGCATTCACCAAATCAATACGTGTATGTCATGTACTCCAAATTCTGTTAGTTTGCTCTAGCAAAGACACCACAACTGAGACAGAAGCTAAGAATGAAGGCTACCATTTGGTTGATTTATAATAGCCCACTTTCTTCCCCTGGGATCTGACTTCTTAACCTAGGGTTCAGACTAATGGATTAAATCAGTGTGGAGATGATATGGGCCTCCATGCCTACATCCTATATTTTGAGCCCTGCTGTCTTTCATATAAAGGGCACTTTTGATTATGTCACCTAGCTAGGGAGAAGGAAGTCTCAGAGGCTTCATTCTGGCTTGCTCTGCAGTAACAGCTATTGCCTACAGATGTGGAAGTGCAGCGGTTCCTGAGGACAAGGGGACTGATGACAGAGTGGGCTCATGCAGCCGGTGAATGCACAGTGAACAGCCTGTATTGTTGATAGAGGTTTCAGTTGATTATATAAACTATCCATGATAACTTTGCCCATGTATCCAGAAACTCCTGAAAAAATTCCTGTGCATTATCCATTTAGAACATAGTAGGTTGATTTGGTGTCTGCAAGTCTCTTTGAGAAAAGACAAGGGAATGATTACCCTACCCCGCACTTGCCAGTTTCTTACTTATAGCCTCTTTTCTATAGCCTCTCCTTCATCCTGTCGGGTCCTTGACTGTAAATTGGCTCTGAACTGTGATGGTTCTTCAGTGAGATTGAATTAGACAAGGGGCTGGCCTTTGAGGCCTCACATTGACTTGTCACGGGTGTGAGTTGTTTGTGCAGAGAGGTCAGAAATTCAGGCTAGGTGAGTTCCTTTAGCAAACTAACTTCTGCAGAAAGCCTGTGAACTGTTCACAGGGCAACTCTCCTTAGAGCTAGGGGGGATTCCTTCATCCAATGGGAGCCATCTAGGTATTGTCTCAGGGGCTTGACTACAAAGTGAAAAATCCCTTTCTGGAGCTTCGTAAGTACTAACTGTGTGCTCTCTTCCTGTTAACCCAGTCTGGCACCTCACCTGCAAGAACGGGTGCTCCCCAAATGGCATTATGGTCAAACAGAATTGGTAAATAGAACCTGACTTAGCCTGTTATTGCAAAAAAAACCCCTCAAACATATTAATATAGCAATATCTCTGAAGAGCTCTCTAGTGGCTCATGCCTGTAACCCTAGCTACTCAAGAGGCTGAGATCTGAGGACTGTGGTCAGAAGTCAGACTAAGAAGGAAAGTTCATGAGACTGTTACCTCCAATTAACTACCAAAATGCCAGACATGGAAGAGTGACCCAAGTGGTAGAGAGCCAGCCTTGAGCATAAAACTAAAGGACAGCACTCACACCCTGAATTCAAGACTCAGTACTGACACAAATAAAAAATAATAAAGAAAGTGAAAATATCTCTGAAAAACTTACAGTTCAGCTAACTGCATCCCAGGGTTTGTATATACTTTTAACAGTCCACAAAACTAGGATTATAGAATACAAACGTCAGCTGAAGAAATCCCGCTTACCTCACAGCTTTTACCAGTCTTCCATCAGGTAATGAACACACACCTTTATTTTCATTTCTGCTGCTCTAAGCCTGGCCTATGTCTCTATGGCCCTTCCAGCCTAGACTACAAAATTGTTTCCTACCAGTGCCCCTCTCTCTCTCACTTTCAATCTTCACAAAGATGTGGGAAAAATCAGTGTTCTGGACTGTGCTGTCCACTGGGCAGCCATGAGACACATAAGATATAAAATATACTCATGAGCTAGGGCAGTTGGTGCATGCCTATCATTATAGCGACTCAGAAGACTGAGACTTGGAGGCTCAGAGTTGGAAGCCAGCCCAGGCAGAAAAGTTCTAGAGACTCCTATCTCAAAATCAACAAGCAAAAAGCTAGTCTGGAGGTGTGGCTCAAGTGGTAGAGCAAGCAAGCCAAGTGAATGAGAAGCTCTGAGTTCAAACCCTCACATGGGGGTTGAGGACACTAGGTAGAGGTGAAGCAACTTGAATGAATAAGAGCCTAATAGATGAGCTACATTGTGTGCTCAAATAGACTGTAACAGTGTGACTCAAATTGAAGGTATGGCTGGAGGAGAAGAGCTCTGTTTTCTCTGGGGTACACTGTGCAGTTCAAAGCCAGGGGTGAGAGAGTTGTTCCATGACTGTGTTGCCTTGCCCAACAACATGTCCAAGTGGAGGCTTAAGAAATATTTTCTCCACTCAAAACAGTAGCATTTACCAAGCTGAAACCCACTCTTCATATTCACTAGTGGTCAAGGAATGAACAGGGCATCACAGTCCCATTTCTTTCAACAGAATTACCCGAAGTGTACAATGGTCTAAATAAAACACATCTAAGTTAAAAACATGACTGTGTCCATTTCTTTATTTCAGGAGAATGCCTGTTGGATCCATGTAGCTCTCATACCCTGAGCACAGGCATAGTTTAAATTGTGGAAGAATTGTGAAAAGACAGTGTGGCTGGCTCTACAAGGTCCAGGACTCAAAGGAAGCAACAATGATCAGCTTCCCCAAAACCAAAGTCTTCATGGCACTGAAATCTGATCAAAAGAACTTGGAACTTTTATTTGCAAGGAGGGAGAATCAAGGGGCAATTGGCCAGACAGGACAAGAAGCCTTAGGATGAAGCTGTCATAGAGCTGGCTATACTCCTACTTATGGGTTTACCAAATAAACATTCAGACCAGGATATATAAAGCAACACCAAGATGGAGGCTGGTTGGTCAAATCAGCAAGGAGGAAATGGCGTGGAGAGCCACTCCTAACCTTGTGTCTACATGCGAGGAAGACAGGAGAGCTGCCAGCCCTCAGCCAGGAGGAGGAGGCAGACCTTCAGAGAGCACACAGGTCTCTCTGCCAATGCTGTCAAATGGGAATTCAGATCTTTTGTTACTGAGGTTTCTGATTTGACGATAAATTTATCTGAAGTTCTATTAGAAATAGCCCATTCAAAATACCTTGGGAACTTGAGAGACTGGAGGTGATGGGAAGAGGACCCCAAAAGTCTTTGGTTCATAGCTCACGCTTTGGATTCACACACACTTTTAAATCACACACATCAAATAGAGTCTTGCTGCACTGTTAGGAAGGAAGCAGGAACCCAGTGACTATTTCTCTCTTTCTTTCTCTTTCTCTCTCTCCCTCTCCCTTTCCCTTCCCCATTCTGGAAGATCCTCACACAGCAGCTGTGAAAACGCTCTCACTCACAACACACCTGGTATTCCAGATTTGGGGGGGAGGAGCCCAAACCTCTAACTGTGGCTACTTTTGTTGCTAACTGCAGGACCATGGTCAGGCTTAATCATGTAGCACAGTAGGATGTGTTCGGTAGTAGCACAGAGAAAAACAAGAATTGCCCTAGACAAGAGAAGACTGTCAAACATAATTAGAAACAGAATCAGTCATTCAGAATCACTTAGAGGCAGGGAAATTCTGACTTCCTTCTGGTCCCCATGAAGTGAGAGGGACAAAAATACAAGTCCTAAACTTACATAAAAATTAGACAGAAATAAAGTTGGGATGCCATCATGTATGTAGTTATGTCTCCATAACAGGGGAACCAGAGCAAAAGCAGCATCCTCTGCCCATTCCTTAAGAGACTATAGGTATCACCCCGATGCCTAACAAAAAGTAAGCATGTGAAGGGAACAGGAGAAATTGGTCCTGGGGTAACTGACCTTCACAAAGCTTTACAGTCTAAACGAATTTCCACAAGAATGAATTTGGTTTTATTAAGTCGTAAATCTTAGGCATCAGAAAAGAGGCACTTTCCTGTCTTTATTCTAGCTGCTCTCAAATAATCCCTATGGATAATTTCTCAAGATGAATGACAAACAGAGCCAAATTCTAATAAAGCATCTAAAGAACTGGGATGCAATGTCAGACCTAGCTGCAGGAACATAAGCAAGGCGTTGAGATCTTGTAATGATCAAATTGAGATACTGAAACAATTATGGAGAAACATTTTAAAAGAGGTAAAAAGAAACAAGTTTGAAGTATCTTAGGAAACAGAAACTATAAAAAGTGACAATATATTGAAAAAGAACAAAAAGGGAGAGGTCATAGATGTATGGAGAGAGGAAGGATGAGCAAATACAGTAATGATATTCAATGTACACAGCTGAAAATAGAACCAAGTAACTGAGAGTATGCAGAGAAGTGGAAGATATGGGGGAGGAGATTGATCCATTGTACTCCTAAACTGATATGCAAAATATGGAATTGTAAATGTCACACTTAGGAGACCACTAAAATATGGAAGGAACAAGTACATATTCTAAGCTAGTAGAAGAAAATAATAGAAATATGAAAACAATCCAAGAAGGTGAGTAGAAACAGAACAATAAATAGAATAGGTAACAGAGGTGTAAAATAAGGAGATACATTTAAACCCCAAAATATAAGGAATTCTGAGAGTAAATTTGTTTCAACTTCCGTTAGCTGAAAACCACATAGATGCCCATCTGCAATAGACTGAGTACATTGTAGTGCAGATACACAAGGGAATACTATATGAAAATAAAATAAAAGAATACAAGCAACCAACTGCATCAATACACAACACTGATTAATCAAATACTACTGAGCAACAAAACAATACATAATGCATCAAATATACTCCACTTAAGCAGACTTATTTTAGGGGTGCATGTATACTTCATTAGTTTAGAGATAAATGTGCATGGCTAAAACTGCTTACAAAGTAATTGGCAGCACGACAAAGAAAGGTTTGCAAGATGATACTTGCTGGGTATCAGTGGCTCATACTTGTAATCCTGGCTGCTTGGGAGACTACAATCTGAGAGTTGCCGTTTGGTGCCAGCTCTGGAAGGAGTGCTTGTAAGACTCTTATCTCCAATTAACCACAAAAAAAGATTCATGTGGAGGTGTAGCTCAAGTGGTAGAGTACCAGCCTGGAGCAAATAAGGGAGTGAATGGCCCTGAGTTTAAACTTTAGTACCAGCATAGAAAAATAAAAATAAAAATAAAAAAAGAAGAGAACACTTATGAAGGAGGAGCTAGAATAATCACAGTTCTATTTCTTTTCTTTTATTGTGAAAATACCTTACAGAGGAGTTTCAATTACATGGGCAAGATAACGAGTACATTTCTTATCAAGCATTGTTGCCTCCTCCTTTGTTTCCCTTTCCCATCCCTTCCCATCTCCCCCCCCCCGCAACCCCCCCTCCAAATCCCTTCCCCCCTCCCCGTTTTTCCACATAATGACTTGTACATCTCATTGTTGCAATGGGTCCACCTGTATCCCTATTTAAACAATTGGTTTTTTCTCTTCCCCTCCACAAATTATACCAATATCAAATACAGTGAAAGCAGGGGTTATACTGTGGGGGAGGGACATACAAAGCAACAAAGAAATCATCTTATAAATATGTTAGAAACAATTGCATGAAAGAAAAAAAACATTTGAATACTTATCTTGGGGTTCATTTCATCTAACATTGGACCTTTTCTGCTTGACTCACACATATATTAGTTATTGCAAATAAGGGAAACCATGGGACCTATGTTTCTTTGGGCCTGGCTTACTTCACTTAATATAATTTTTTCCAAGCCTTTCCATTTCCTAACAAATGGGGCAATGTCGTTCTTTCTGATGGAGACATAGAATTCCATTGAGTATATATACCACATTTTCTTGATCCATTCATCTACTGAGAGGCATCTAGGTTGGTTCCATATCTTAGCTATGGTAAATAATGCTGCCATAAACATAGTTGTGCTGGTAGCTTTAGTACAGCCTTGTTTGTGATCATTTGGGTAAATGTCCAAAAGTGGGATTGCTGGGTCATGGGGGAGCTCTATGTGGAGTCTTTTGAGGAACCTCCATACTACTTTCCAAAGTGGTTGAACAGGTTTACACTCCCACCAACAATGTAGTAGGGTTCCATTCTGTCCACATCCCCTCCAGCATCTGTTGTTATTAGAGTTCTTGATTATAGCCATTCTAACTGGGTGAGGTGGTATCTCAATGTTGTTTTAATTTGCATTTCTTTTATGGCTAGGGAGGTTGAGCATTTCTTCATGTGTCTATTGGCCATCCTTCTTTCCTCTTCAGAGATGTTTCTCTTTAAGTCTTTAGCCCACTTATTTATTGGGCAGTTGTTTCTTTGAGGATTTGATGTTGGGAGATTTAATTTTTTTTCACAGTTCTATTATTATCCTGCAAATGCAGACAAGATATTCACTTTATAAATATCTGCTGTAAGGACAGATGTGCATGTATAGGAGCATAGGAGTGTAAGCTACCTGTGACAACACAAAGATGATTTAAATCACAAGTAAAAGGGTGAGGGAGGTGAATGAGTTCATGTCAGTCATGTATTTTATGCAGTTTGTAATTTTGCATAATTGTGAGGCACTATATCAGTGCAAGCCAGAAAAATACAATATGTAACTAGTCCCTAATCTTTTCAAGTCAGATAGTTGCATTTTTATTAAGAAGTCAAATCCAAGGAATTAGACATTTTAGTGATGGTAGATTAAAGATTTATCATTAGTAAGATCAAACAGTTTTTGTTAAATCCAAACAAGACTTTCAGTGGATTTTATTATTTTATCAATCACAGTGCATTGATTGTAAAAGAGTAAAATGCATTTGAGCCAAATATTCATTTGCAAATATACTGGTCTTGCTTTAAGTAGTCATTCATTCATTCTTTCATTCATTCACAAAGCTTCATTGAGACCTCCTTCCAGCCGTCATGTTGCCATTTAGCTCTTAGTTCCAAGACAGTATTCTCAATCCCATTTTGCATGAGGCAGTGGTATCCAGGTGGAGGACCAGTGATTTATAACCACCTGGTTATAGTACTATCTATGTTAGCACATCACACAAACACATTAAGGACACAGAATTCACCATGGTAAACAAAAGGCTCTGAGTCCCAGAGATGTCTGTACACACAGATCCCTGGAAGGGACCATATTTGGTACCTTTCATATTTATTTTTATAGCATCCATCCTTTGCCTCCGTCTTTTCAAGCATTGACCATTCATTGTGCAAGGTTTTAAATCTATTTTATTTTTGTTTGTTAATTTAAATCCTATGTAAGTTTTCAAATTCATTGCGTGGGTGGAATCTTCTTCATTTCAAAAGCAACACATCACTCTGTATTAGCAATCATGTTTGAAATGGAAGCTCCAACTGACTTTCTCATGATTCTAGAAAGTCAAAGGTGGATTGTGCTTCAGGCATGGCTGAATCCAGGAATAACTTCACCCAGATGTTGCTTGCTACTTCCTGTGTCCTTGCTGCTCACCCCCATATCTTTGCTTTCTTTTTATGTTGGTCTCATTTTTAGTGAGAATATAATCACCTGGTATCAGCAGTAGCTTTGACCTGCTCAGATTTATATTCTATTGATGTAATAGTCCTAGATGAAATAGAGTGGACTTTTATGAAGCATTTTTGTTATTTGGACATATAACACCTTAGACTACTAAGATAATTTTTAAAAAATACAATCTGACAGAGATAATTTTGCTAAAAGGATATTAAGAAAACATATAGGATGTAAAATTATAATATTTTTAGTGTTTTCCATGTGATTTAAGTAGTGTATGTATATGTGAAATACCACAGTGAAACGCACATACAATGAATGGGAGGAACGTAAATTACATCTTGTTTTGACAGGGTTACTAGTAACAGGGTAAGGGAAAACTGAGTGAATGAGGGTGAATATGATCAAAATAATTTATGTTCATGTGTGAAAAGGAGCAATGAAACGTGTTAAGATTACCGTGGGAAGTGGAGAGGGGGGTTAGGGAGAGTGATGGAGGAAGAGAGTCTGATCAAGATACATTGTGTGTATAGAGAAGCTTGTCAAAATGAAACAATTAATTGATGCTAAGCATGTAAAAGAAAAGAATATTAGAATTAAACTATTTTCAAAAAGAACATCTTGAAGACTATTTTACTATCCAGAGTTTTGGGTTTTTCTTTAAAGGTCCAGGATTCTGCTACTATACATTGGATTTGCAGAAGAAAGCCCCTGTTTTTCACTTATGTGTGAGAGCTCTTCTTGTTAGGGAATGTTGTAGAGAATACTGCAATTTAGGAGCAATTACTTGATTAAAAACCACAAAAGGAAAACACAAAAAGTCAGCTGTTCATTTTCCTTTAAAATATTACAGGTGCCAGTGGCTCATGCATATAATCTTAGCTCCTTAGAAGGCTGATATCTGAAGATCATTGTTCAAAGCCTAACAGGGTGGTAAAGTCCACGAGACTCTAATTAACCACCAAAAACTCCATCAATGAAATGATGGCTCAAGTGGTCGTGAACCAGCATTGAATTAAAAGAGACTGTTCCCAGCTCCTAAGTTCAAGCCCCAGGATGGGCCCAGGAGAAAAAAATGTACACAGAGTCTGAGAAAAGGAAGGAGATTCAAAAGTTTTGTTTATTGAGTTGGAAACTTACTTATTATAATTCATAATATATAACTATAATGGTCAATAATTGGGATAAGTATTCCTTTTATCCCTCAAGATGAATTATAGAGCATGTAGTAGTATTGGAGCATATTCACTGCAAATAATTAGCAATAGTGGTGATACAATTAGCCAGATCACGCTTCATATTTCACCTGATAAGCCCTAAGGTCATGCCATCCACTGCGCCCTTCCTAAATGCTGGGCTCTGGTGCTGACTAGAGAAACCATGTCCTGAGCATGCCGAAGCCTGGAAGGAACCTTATTTCATCTTCCATGCCAGGACATCCCATTCTTACCTTAGGTTTTTATCTTCTGTGTTCCACCATGAACTTGGCCCCATAGTAGTCCATGCCAGCTTGTTCTGGACAAATCGATTCCACAGTGTTTTTCAGAGGTCTGAAACTTCATGCCTGAATAGCTGATCTATCCTATTTCCAATCTTCCATTCCTCTTCCTTTTCACCATGGAAGAAACCCAAAATCATGGTAGATTGAGTGTCCCTCAAGCATCAATGTATTCTGAATGGAACGCTCTTTGAAAAAAAGGGATCTGAAGCGGGCTTCCCCAGATTAAGCAGGTCATGTGGGGGAAATCCTTCAAAACTGATGACCTGAGACCGGCCATGGGTGGCTCAAGCTTCTAATCTTGGTTATTCAAGCTGAGCTCTGAGGTTGTTTGAAGCCAGCAGGGACAGGAAAGTCTGTGAGACTCTTATCTTCAATTAACCTCAAGAGGCTAGATGTGGAGCTATGACTCCAGTGGTAGAGCATGAGCCTTCAGTGAAAAAGCTAAGGGTCAGCACCCAAGCCCTGAGTTCAAGCCTCAGTACCAGCATATATGTGTGCGCAGACACACTCACACATGTGTGTACACACAACACACACATATACAGGCACATGTACTCACACAGAATTATGGCCTGATGATAAATACTTTCCCTGTGGATCTCACAATCAAATACATCCTACTCAACCATCTCTTCTTAAATCCCTGCCTTCTGGGTTAGTAGTTCTTCTTCATGTATACTCCGTGATAGACCTAACACAATTATGCCCATGTTCACTGAAAGACATGGATGGTAATAACATCACATAATATGAATTTATAAACAGTATGACTATATATGAATATAATGCATATGCATTCTTCCTAATAACCTCAAACTGGAAACACTCATGTCCATCATGCAGAAATGGATTGATGCATTACACCATATACAGTATTTACGCAATGGAATGCAATACACCATGACCGTAGACAAACAGCGGCCATACCAGATCACATAGATACATTTTACCAAAAAAAAAATGCCTAAATCATGCCTCTACTCAGTAAGAAGAGTTTTTCCTCAATAAATTTCCCTTTACTGCCCTGACGGGGTCTTATTTAGGTCATCCTTCCACAAGGAGGCTGCTCCTCATCACGAAATTCCTGGGGCTCAAACTGGGCCCGGGAGGGATTTCCCTGGGTGATTGGAGACCGTGTTTGTGTAGGCATGATTGTGTATGAAGCTGTACTCCAAACAGGACAAGGGGGACTGGAGGAAGGAAGGCAGTTCTATCATCGCATGATGCACTAGCAGCTTTTTCACGGTGGGCAGGTTACGGAAGCTCTCTGTGACCCTACATGCTCCTCTATTCAATATATGTGAGAAATCCAAGTTGCAGGCATTTTGAGCACACCCTGCTGTGCCTTCCCTGTGGTCAGGGATCAATGTGTATTAGTGTTATATTCTATCAAGGTTTGGCTGCCCACAGTTCCCAAGTTCTACAGGGAGGTAAGAGAGGCCGTCTCTTCTTTGTTATTTTCTAGAAAATTATGTCATTGTACAAGAGAGTTTTTATTCAACATGTTAGTTTATAAGTACATTATCTTGATCAATGTCACCCTCTTCATCATTCTCCCTGGTCTCTCCCAACCTGATCCATCCCTGCAATTTTCCTATCACATCTGAACGTCAAACATGACGACTGTGTTCTCCCACCCTTTCTCCATTTATCTCCCCTTCCATGTGACCTCCCCAACCCCCCATACACCTGAACTCCCAGCTTCCTGATACTCATTTTATTAAGTTGTAGGTTAGTTGTGCAAAAGAGTCACACTATTGGAATCCTCCTCTGCAAAGACTATACTGTAGTCAATATGTTTGCATATATATGCATATGACTATATCTTTGCATATATATTTATAAATTAGATCTAACCTCCACATAGCAAAGAAAGTATGTCTTTCTTTTCTCTGATTCTGACTTCACTTATTTCCCCCTCCATCAATTTCTTTGAATGATGCAATGTAATTCTTCCTGAGTGCATAAAATTCCATTGTGTGTGTAAACCATTTTCGTGATACATTCTTCCACAGAAGGGCAACTGGGCTGTTTTCATACCTTGGCTCTAGCAAATAGGGCAGTAATGAACATGGTTGTGCAAATGACTTTACTGTATACTGACTTGTAATCTTTTGGATAAATGCCCAAGAGTATTATCAAGAGTGGTCAGTAGATGAATGGATCAAGAAAATGTGGTATATATACACAATGGAATTCTATGCCTCCAACAGAAAGAATGACATTGCCCCATTTGTTAGGAAATGGAAAAGCTTGGAAAAAATTATATTAAGTGAAGTAAGCCAAGCCCAAAGAAACATAGGTCCCATGGTTTCCCTTATTTGCAATATCTAGTATATGTCTGAGTCAAGCAGAAAAGGTCAGATAATGTGATGTTAGGAAAATGAACCCTTAGATATGTATTTAAATGTTTTTTTTCTTTCATGCATTTGTTTCTAACGCATTTATAAGATTATTTCTTTGTTGCTTTGTATGTCCCTCCCCCACAGTATAACCCCTGCTTTCACTATATTTGGTGTTGTTACAATTTGTGGAGGAGAAGGGGAAAAACAAGTCGTTTAAGGATAACTGTGGACCCGTTACAACAATGAGAAGTACAAGTTGTCATGTCGAAAACGAACTTTACAACTTTGGTGGGGAGGAAGGATTGGGTGGGGGGGGCGGGGGGAGGCTGGGAAGGGATGTGAAGGGTAAACAAAGGAGGAGGCTGCAATGCTTGATAAGAAATGTACTCATTATCTTGCCCATGTAATTGTAACCCCTATGTACAGTATGTTCACAATAAAAAATTAAAAAAAAAAACCACACCAAAAAAAAAAAAGAGTGGTATAGCTCTGTTTAGGTGTTTTTTGTTTTTGTTTTAAAGAATATCCAAATTACTTCCCACAGTGCCAACCTTCATTCCAAAGGTGCTGTTACACTACTGTTTGGCCATGCAAGCTATGAGAGAGAGCAGGGGTAGGGGCCCACTATCAAAAAATAGCCTACATTCTTTTGTTGTTGTTGTTGCCAGTCCTGGGGCTTGAACTCAGGGCCTGGGCACTGTCCTTGAGCTTCTTTTGGTCAAGGCTACCATTGGAGCCACAGCGCCACTTCTGGCTTTTTCTGTTTATGTGATACTGAAGAATCGAACCCTGGGCTTCATGCATGCTAGGCAAGAACACTATCACTAAGCCACATTCATGGAATTCTGTGCTTCCATCACCTCATTCATAAGGAAATGGAAAGACTTGGAAAAAAATCATATTAAGTGAAGTAAGCCAGATCCAAAAAAACATAGGCTTCATGGTTTCCGTCATTTGTAATGATTAGTATATACTTAGCAGAGATTCACAATAGCCCAATAGCTAGGTACATATGAGCACATAAGATGATGCAAATCGAAATTCCATAATATGGAAATAGAAAGGTTTTTTGTGGTTGTTTTTTCTTTTTCTTTTCTTTTTTAATGTATTGTTTGAGGTTATTTCTTTTGTGTTTCATTTTTTTCTCCTCTGGTTTATTTCTCATGGTAACTTTTTAATTTCAGTACCCCCCTTTTGTCTTATATATAAGCTTATATGATTTGGGGATGGGAAGAGGAATCACAGAAAGGGTGGAATAAAGGACAAAGTGTGAACCAATGCAACAGTGATACTCACTAGACACTATGTTGGAAATGAACTTTACAACTTGGGGTGGGGTCAGTTGGGGAGGCAGGAAATCAGGAGAAAATGAGGGAGGGGGATAACACTGTACAAAAAGAAATGTACTCATTACCTTACTTATGTAACTGTAATCCCTCTGTACATCACCTTGACAAAAAAATAAAAATTTTCAAAAATGGCCACATGCACCAAACTATGTAAACTATGGGAGTCACATGTTCAAGGAAAAAAGTAGCATGTTTCTTTTAAGAAAAAAGAGAAGAAAGGGGTGAGTGCTGGTGGCTCATGCTAGCTACTCAGGAGGCTGAGATCTGAAGATGGAGGTTCAGAGCCAACCCAGGCAAGAAAGTCCCATGAGACTCTCATCTCCAATTAACTGCCAAAAAATCAGGAGTGGAGCTGCAGCTGAAGTGATAGAGTGCTAGACTTGAGAAAAAAAGCTCAGGGACAGCACCAGGCCCTGAGGTCAAGCCCGATGATAGGTAATAGAGGGGGGGGAAGGAAGGAAGGAAGGAACGAAGGAAGGAAGGAAGGAAGGAAGGAAGAAAGGAAGGAAAGAAAGAAAGAAAGAAAGAAAGAAAGAAAGAAAGAAAGAAAGAAAGAAGGAAAGGAAGGAAGGAAAGAAAGAAGTAAGGAAAGAAAGAAAGAAAGAAAGACAGACAGACAGACAGACAGAAAGAAAGAAAGAAAGAAAGAAAGAAAGAAAGAAAGAAAGAAAGAAAGAAAGAAAGAAAGAAAAGAGAAGGAAGGCATAACTTGGGCAGTATCTGACAGGGAGCATAGTATAAATAGCACACAGGTGGCCACCTTTGTTCCAAAGGGAATTGTCCCTTTCTATCCACAATGTAAGTGTCAAATATTCAGCCTGAATGTTTGTCTCACATTTAACTGTGCACTTAGGCAGTTCAAAACTGGTATTTCTTCTGCTGCAGGAAAAAACAAGTCATATTGCATTTTATGCAACCAACACACTTACCTTTGTATCTCACTGGATTTTTATTCTTATGCTTTTATGTCAGTGCTGTTTCTCACAATTTGGTCTGGGAATTTCTGAATGTTCTCAGCTTAAAAACAACAGGAACACAGTATGTGGTGTGACATTGAGGTAGACTTCCATTGGAGTTAAGCCTCTAAGGACATCAAGAGAATGGAAGGGAAGTAAGAAGCTGGTGAACAAGCCGAGAAAGGAAAATTTGCAGTGGTAGGGATGGGACAGTAGGCTAAATGTTGGTATGCCACATTTCAAGAATTAGAATGTTAAATGAGTCAAAGAGGCCATTGGAAGACATGCATAGGATGGTGCTTTACCCAGAATAAATATTATCCAAAGTGATGAATGGAAGAGGAGTAATCGGAGCTTTGCTGTGAGCAGCATGTAGAAGCTTTGATCCATCATGGTACTGTGGGTTTAATGGTACTGGGATGTCCCTTTGTTCCCTTTACAGAGGTCTCAGCTTGAATACCTTAGAGTCCTCAGGTCTGAATTTGAGGCCAGTATAAACAAGAAGAGCAAACAAGAAGAGCCCAATGGAGAGCAAAAGAATTTTTTTTTTCATCAAAAAAGTGATCACAAGAGGATTGGAAATGACTCCAAAAAAGATCATTTATAATGTCACCTCTTTTCTGGCTTTAAAATACAGAAATCTGTTCTTGATCATAGCTCTGTATTTGTGCAGTCTTTCTAGGTCCTGAGGTACTTTCAAAGACAATGTCTCCATAATGTCTTACAAGGCTGAGAATCCTGTCATGTGTTGCTCTGTTTTGGGAGTCAATTCTGAGACACCCGTTGTTTGGCATTTCCAGCATCATGGAAACATTACTGTCTTACACCAGCCCGAATACTGTAACCATTAGACACCTGGATTTTGTGGTCTAGCCTACTGCTCATAAGCAGTAAGTCTGTGTCGTTCTTTGCTATACCGAGTGTGATAAGCAATTTCTAGACAGTGGTGCTCGTATATCTAAACATATTCAAATAATAGGGAATAAGAACCTTCAGCTCTATTATAGTCTTACAAAATCACTATCATATGGTCTGTCACTGACCTAAAAGACATTATGTGGCCCATTACCTTTGAGACTCAAAAGAAGCCACTTTTTAGAGATAATAGGTGCTTGTTGACTTACTGAAGTTCATCACCTTAAGATGGGAACATGCAATGTTCTTAAAGAAGTCCTTTTGCATAAAAATCACTCAGTAAATAAGGAACTTG
Organism: Dipodomys merriami; assembly: GCF_024711535.1. Taxonomy (NCBI): domain Eukaryota; kingdom Metazoa; phylum Chordata; class Mammalia; order Rodentia; family Heteromyidae; genus Dipodomys; species Dipodomys merriami. Next base: position 9,457,234 of record NW_027205381.1, read on the forward strand.
CTGAGAATTAGTGTTGCTGTGTTTCTGAAGTTGTTAATTCAATGGTGTGAACTTGGAAGGTGTCTCCCCCTCCCCAAGGTTACAGCAAGGAGAGGCTCAGAGACTCTCGGTTGTTGTTAGGAAGCAGAGGAGGGGCTAAATTGGAGGGCAAATGGCAAACGGCACTGGGAGTGATCGATCACCAAGGAGCAGGACAGGGTGAGGTGTCCGTGCGTCCTTCCTGGCCTCTCTTCGCATTTGGGCACCACTTGCAGGCAGTGTAAGCAGCAGAGCGCATTCCCGGGGAAGTCCAGCCGGACAGTCCAGCCGCAGCCAGCGACCGCAGCCAGCGTCCGCGCGCGCGGGGTGCTGGGAAGAACCAGGGCCGTTCTCTTCCTTTTCCCCGAGTTGCGGCTTCCCTGAGAGTGCCCTGGAGGCGTGGGGGCGGGCGCGAGCTCCCGCTGAGACCCCGCTCGTCCCGGTAGACCAGGGTCTCATTGATGCACAAGAACAGGCGGATGGCAGTCCCTGTCCCCGACGGGCCGTGCGGCCCACCCCAGCACAACTGAGCGGCTGCGCGAGCTACACTGAGGGCGCGCGGGGGGCGGGGGGGGCGGCCAGGAACCAGTGAGGCAAACGTGGGTCCCGTCCCCAAGAGTTTGTCACAACCGCCAGTAAAGGGCCGGCTGGACACAGCGGGCGGAGCCGGAAACAGCCGAGAGGCAGCGGCAAGGACTCAGCTTCGTCCCGGGCCGGGGCCGGGAGCGGGGGGCGGGGCCGGGAGCGGGGGCGGGGCCTGGAGCGGGGGGGCGGGGCCGGAGCCTGGAGCGGGGGGGGGGGGGGGGGGTCCGGGGTCGAGGCCGGGGCGGGGCCTGGAGCGGGGGGCGGGGCCGGAGCGGGGGCCGGGGGCGGGCCGGGGGCGGGCCGGGGGCGGGCCGGGGGCGGGCCGGGGGCGGGCCGGGGGCGGGCCGGGGGCGGGCCGGGGGCGGGCCGGGGGCGGGCCGGGGGCGGGCCGGGGGCGGGGCCGGGAGTGTTCTCCCGCGTGGCCTCGCGCATCTGCTGCCTGAGCTCTTGTCTTGACCACAGGATGATAGCTATCTTCAAATCACTCTCTCCTTCACCCTGGGCGCCCAGGATGGAATGAATGAATGATGGAGCCGGGGAGCCAGCAAGCGAGTTGCCCCGAGCCTCGAAGTCCGCACCACCGCTCTGCCGCGGGCTTGCCTGCGTCGGGGCCACACTGCCACCGCGTGGACGGCTCCGGGAGTGCCCGGATCAGGACCTGGTGCTCGCTGCCCATCCTTGGGCTGCCCTCCCCCGCCCCATCGCGACCCACACTCCGAGGAGCGCGTCTTCCCCGATGGCCTGAGTTCCCCGCACGCTGCTCTCCTAACGAGTGCGGTGCGGCCCATGCGCGGCCAGAACACCCACGTCCGTCCCCAGCCGCTTGGAGGCGTTGGTCGTCCCCGCCGGCCCATCCCTGAACGGTGAGGGCCTGCGCCGCCTCCGTGAGCACCGCGCGCCCCCGGAGCGGAGACGGCGGCAGGCAGACGCGGGATCGTCGCTGACCCCCGCCCACAGCCGGGCCATGGTCGGCGCCCTCGGCCAGGCATGCTATCAACCTCCCGGTCACCCAGCACCGCTCCCCAGCGCTCGTCATGGGCCAGGAGCTGTTCCTAGGGTGGGGGGGGGGGTGCCCCGGGGACGGCAGTGCGCGTGCGCGGAGAGACAAAACCCCACGGAAGAAGACCGGAGACGTTTAGCATTGTCCCCCGACCTGGCCCTGCGCACCCTCGGCGTCGGCGGTCAGCGGTCAGTTAATGTCCGGCGTGGCCGAACTCCGTCCCTCCACGATCTTAAAGGACCATCCACAGGGCACCTTCCAGAATTGACATCCACGGGACCCACCCTCGTGCCTGATTCGTGGGGAGCCGTGGGGCGGGGCCTATGGGGATAGGAGCGGGGTGGGCCAAGGCCTCCTGCCACGTGGGATCCCCGCCTCCCGGCGGGCAGCCAGGCCATTGGGGGTGGCGAATGGGGGGGGGGAGAAGATGTGAATCCCAGGAGGCCACCTGGAGGTGATGCGCGCACAGAGCGGAAGGGAACAGGTCTGTCCGTCCACGCGTGGACAGGCCCCGGGAGTAGTGCCCGCCATCCCATGCCCGACCAGTCGTGTGACCCGGTCACACCTGCACCTGCTCCTGGTGAGTCTAAAATATAGCGTAAGTGCTAACACTAGAAAGTCTCGGTGTGCCAGAAAACGAGGAAGACGCTAAAAACCAGATCAAGCGCGTTACAGAAGACAGGAAAGAAACAGACTCCTACTGCCCCAGTCACAGACTCTGTGATTTTTAAGAAAATAAAGAATAACAAATAATAGCGATAACACTGGATTGTAATAAGAGGATTATAAGATGAGGTAGAACCCACAAGACCTTGTGAATCTTTAATGATATTTTAAAAGTTACAACAAATGATTGGAAATTTCTTGATAACAGAGCATGAACTGACAAATGTAGAAAGAAGAGCAATGTTAAAAAGCAGTTTCATGACCATAACAGGAACATTTGATTTTAGAGTAGAATCTTCCAAAAATCGTAAAGCCACTGGGTAGAAGTTTGTTGGAAATGAAACTATGTAGTTTAAAGGTTTCTCATAAGTTATTTATTAACTACAAGAGGACAAACTTACTTCCGTGTTGGAGAGCTGTAGATAAGTGATGATCAACAATGAAACAAACATATCTTCCATTTCTTCATAAGATGCACAGAGGAGAAATTGTCACACATATGTTACTGCTGAAGGTATAGAACCCAAACAGTTTTGAAAATACCAATCAAAACCAAATTGAAAGACAAAATAGGTTGTCCGTGGTTTTCAAAAATATTAGTGCTGAGCTTAGCACTTGTGACTCATACCTGAAATAGCTACTCAGGAGGCTGAATTCTGAGGATCTCAGTTCAAAACCAGTGCATGCAGGGAAGTCAATAGGACTCTTACCTTCAATTAACCACCAGAAAATCAGAAGTGGTGCCATGGCTCAAGGTAGTAGAGCACTAGCCTTGGGTAAAGAGGCTAAGGAAGAGTTCCAGGCCTCAAGTTCAAGCCACAATACCAACACACACACACACACACACACACACACACACACACACACACACACACACACACACAGAAAAGAAAGAAATAGTGTCAGAAGAGAGACAAATAAGGTCTGGGGAATCATACTAAAGAACATTAAAGAATAATGGTAACCAGCATGGTGGCTCATGCCTGTAGTCCCAGCTATCCAGGAGGTAGCAATGACAGGATCATTGCTAGGGGAAAAAAAATAGTGAAACCCTCTTCTAAAACAAGATGAGTGTAGTGGTTTACACCTCTAAACCCAGTTATGTACAATGCAGATATAGGAGAATTTTAACCCAAGGACAGCCTTTAAAAAAAGTATGACCCTATCTGAAAATAAAGAATAAAGGGCTAGTGCTGTGGCTCAAATAGTGAAGCACTTGCCTAGCAAAGTGCTTGAATTAAAATTAAAAAAAAAAGAAAACTATGACAATCAAATACAATACCCAAAACATGATTCTCTATGATATGATTCACGATGAGGCCATAGCTAAGCCGTGAAGTGCAGGTGACTGCCATGGCTTCTGGATTTGCTAAGCACGTGGTTTTGACATGCAGAGGATTATGCAGTTGGTGTGGCAGCTAAAGAATAATTGTGATATGCATGAGTCAAGCGGAAAAGGTCAGATAATGTGATGTCAGGAAAATGAACCCTTAGATATGTATTTTAATGTTTTTTTTCTTTCATGCATGTGTTTCTAATGCATTTATAAGATTATCTCTTTGTTGCTTTGTATGTCCCTCCCCCACAGTATAACCCCTGCTTTCACTATATTTGATGTCAGTATAACTTGTGGAGGAGATGGGAAAAACCAGTTGTTTAAGGATACAGGTGGACCTGTTGCAACAAGTTGTCATGTCCAAAACGAGCTTTACAAGGGGGGAGGGGAAATGGGGGAAAAAAAGAATAATTGTGGGGAGGGGGTGGGAAAGGCAGTAAGAGGACACTCTTCTGACACTTTGAAAATCAGACAAAGTAGTGTGACAATCTGTATTGATAGGTGAATGGTGGTAGAATTTTTATTTGATCTTCAGAGCTCAATGGGAGGAGAAGAGGAGGGTAGAGAGCTAGAAAAGGGGATGTACTTGGGTTCATAAGCAGAGGGCAGGACACATCTTCCTACCAGCGGTGTGTGAGCCCCACCACTGTCCCTTCCTTCTTTCCCTTGTTCTCTCTCTCTAAACAACACTAACTTCATTTCTTCCTAAGATCTCCGCCATGGGCCAGCGCCAGGGGAAAGTCGGTTGTGTCCACTCAGGAGACAGTTTTGATTCCCTCATCCCCCAACCCCCAGCACTGCCAGCCTTTCTGAGCAGCACTTTGTTCATGTGTAAGGAGAAAAAAGAAAATGCTCTATCTCATAGGTTCTTCTGAGAATAAAGTAAAAAAAAAATCATTTTAGAAAAGGAAATGTGATAAGGTCGCTTATGTTTATTGTTTTTTTTTCAGTGTCTATATCAATATTGTATCCTGTTTGTAATTATGGTGAGAGAATCACGGATCTCTGCCCTCAGGGTATAGCAATGAGTGTTCCAGTGTGCAGGAATGTTCTCAAATGTTCCAGTGAGCAGGAGTGTTCTCAGCATTCACCAGTCTGGGACCAGGAAGCTCACACCAGATTTGTAGTTTTTTTTTTATTTTTTATGTGTATCCATGTAAATACAGGTGCTGTCACTACAGGCTCTATACCACATCAGAGCAAGCCAAATGGATACAATCTGACTAGAGACTAGTCAGGTTCAGAGGTTTGCTAACAGTTTGTAATAATCTGATTTTCCACTAGGTGACAGAAGAGCCCATAGTTTTAGCTTAACAACTGCTCCCTTCTAAGCGTTATAAAAGCAATGGAATCCTGTTATCTCGGGTTAGGTAATGTGTATGGTCTTAGCAATCACTAGTTTAGTTAACATAATCCTAGTTGTCACTGAGATGATTTTATAGTCTCCGATGACTGAGATGTCAGTGCTCTCCGGAGAAAACTCAACTCCAAATGAGTGTAATGGACTTAACATTCTCAGTCACTTGAATTTTAGAAACACTCACCCTAATTGACTATATACCAAAGCAATATGATAATCTATATTGATAGGTGGATGATGGTAGAATTTTGATTTTGATCTTCAGAGTTCAATGGGAGGGAGAAGAGGAGGTTAGAGAGCTAGAAAAGGGGGTGTGCTTCGTTTCACAAGCACAGCACAGGATCTACCTTCCTACCAGAGGTGTGTGAGCTCCACCGCTGTCCTTTCCTTCTTTCCCTTGTTCTCTACCTAAACAATACAAACAATTTCCTCCTAAGATCTCCCCCATGGAAGACAGGGCATTTAATAAACTGTTCTAGGCAGGATTCAAAATGTGAGGTGCTCCTGAGACTACTTCATTTCTTTTTTGGGGGGTGGGTCCGGTCGTGGGGCCGGAACTCTGGGCCTGGGCGCTGTCCCTCAGCTCTTCAGCTCAAGGCTAGCACTCTACCACTTGAGCCACAGCACCACTTCCAGCTTTTTTCTTTTTGCTTATGTGGTGCTGAGGAATCGAACCCAGGGCCTCGAGCATGCAAGGCAAGTGCTCTACCACTGAGCCACCTTCCCAGCCCCTACTTCATTTCTTAGAAGAGTCACAGGGATTGCAAGTCTTCTTGCTCCATAAAGAACAAAGCCTTTCGGGGCTTGTCCTGAACCACGACCTGGCATCTGCCTGCAGTCTCACCCTGCCCTGAGCAGGGAATTGGCTAATTTGAGACTTGAATATTACCAGAAATGTTACTTCTCCATATGAAAAGGATCAAGGAAAAGGCACAACTATATGTGGCGGCAACTGGCACAGGCCACCTCTGCTCCCAGCTCCCACCACCAGCCTGGTGTGTGTTGACAAGAGCAAGCACATGTATGGGCTTACCTCAGAGTCAGTTCATACGTTTGTACATTTAAGGGCTCCTGTTCAGTCTCAAAAGATGTCCTAAGTTTGTCAATAAATGATGTGATCAATCTAAATCCAGTTCTGCATGGGAATCTACTTTGTTCTTATAATTCCATGCTGTTCCCACAGTCCACTGACTTTCACATTCTACCCCTGCTGCCCTGTCCCCCCCCCCCCGGGTTCTCAGGAAAACCTCATCCCTGGCCTTGGAAATGCAGGATGAGCCTATGCCTCCACCATGACAACTTCCTGTTCTTGAGGCCATTGAACACAAAACCTCCAATTCCACCTCCAACTCACACTCCAGAACTCCCTGCCTCCCTTTTAGGATTCCCATATTCCTCCTAACTGTAATTTACCATGAAAAAGACTATGTTCTCAAGATATTCTATGGTTCATCTAGTCCCTAGCAAGTTATCTCAATACAAGAAGAAAAAAAAAAAAGGACAGAAGAAAATTCCCCATTATGCCCAGCTAGAAATTTCTAGAGGCTACCATTTGGAAGCATATTCTTTTGAATATTTACATGGACTGTTTCATTAGTTCTTTCATCTCTTTCATTAATAGTTTTACTGGGTAGCAATCATGATTTGTAGCTAGTAACTAGACTGACAGCATTATAGTATTTATTTAGTTTTTTGAAACAGCTTAAAGACTTAGTTGATATGGTTACTATAATAAAATACCAGTTGCTGGGTAATGTATAAAAAAAGGTTCATTGATGAATGATTCTAATAGCACAGAGAAACACAACGGTAGCTGGATACAGGCAGCACACAGCCTGTATCCCTGTAACAGCCCCGACTGAGGAGAACCTACTTAGTCCTATGAGAACGGAGCCACTCCCAGGAGAAATGTGACCTCTTGTTTTCAGCAGCAGCAGCAGCAGGCTGACCAACTGACCCAGTGTGAGGATTGAGGGGCTTCATGGGATGAGGGAGTTCAGAGCTAAAGCTGGGCTGTCCTGGACTGATTGGAATGAGGGAGCATTATCCTCAGCTGCTGCTCCCATTTGATGAAGCAGCTCCACCAGGGGTCAGAAACAGCCTTTGAGGAACCTCAGGCAGGCTGTGCTGTCAGAGAACACACAGTCTTAGTGATTACAAACCACAAGGAGACAGAAGTCAAGGACCTCTTTTTAGAGAATTTCCTAACAAACCAAGAGAAGCCTGAAATGAATGTAGCAGACTCACACTGCAGGTAGTGTGGGAGCCCCTGAGGTGTGTGTCTGGTGTGGCCATCGAGGGAACTGTGTGCTGTGACAAAATGCAGAGGCAACAGGAGAGGTGCATAGGGCAAAGCACTAGTAATTAAACCATTATTAAATAATTACCAATTAATAATCACTACTGGACTTGTTAATAATTACTATTAATAGCTCACTTCAAATGTATTCATGTCATTTAAGCTTGACCTTAGAGAGAAAGCAAAAACAGAAAGGAAAAAGAAAGGCCATGTCAGGTGGCAAGAGGAGTTGAATGAAAGGCATGGGCCAGAGGCACTCAGGAAACAGTAACTCTTGTGATCACTTGAGGCTAGACATGGGAATGTGTAAAGACTGAGAATAGGCCTGAAGTCCAGGCTGGTGCCTTCAGTATCACAGTGGTAACCTTGAGCTGTGTCCAGTGGGTGGCATGGAGGCTCCATGGCCCCAATCAACACCGTGACTCTTGACCATAGGTCTACGTCAGAGTCCTGTGGGGGCCTTCCCCAAAGCCCAGCTAGATCCTAGTACCTTACAGTTGGAAGCTGACTTAGAATGTCCTAATTGCAGCCCTAAAATCGATGCTTACACACACATATACACACAGACACCACACAACACCACTCCTGAGCAATTTAACTGGCGGTTGAAATAGAGAAGCAGAAAGTTCTCTGGGAACCATCATAGTTAGAGCTGAGTTCCAGGAAGTCCTGACAGCAGCCTGGAGGAGGATACATTAGGCAAAGTCAGGCTGCAGGGTGACGCTTACAGGAGTTGAAGTATATGCAAGGGGGGTGGGAGGAGCCTCTGGCTCTCCGGAGGTGAGTGTGGGCGTGGCAAAGCAGCGCGTGTGGGCGTGGTCCGAGCAGTGAATGCAGAATGCAGAAGGGATTTTCACTGGCCAGTCGGGAACAGAAATTAAGATGAGTCATGATTAAGTGCCAGTACAGTTCATAATATAGGAAAAACAGAACACAAATCTAATTTTATTTTTTACTTATATAATTTTACAATCATCTTTAAGTAGCTGTACAAAGGGGTTTTAGTTCAACAAGTCAGTTTATGAGTACAACCCGTCTTGATTAATGTTACCCCTGCCATCCTCCCTCCTCTCTCTCAACTCCAGCCATTCCCTGAAGTATTGTCTGGCTTTAAATATACTGAATTTGGATCTAAGTGAAGTGAGTCAGGCAGAGAGACAAAGACTGCATGTTTTCCCTCATATGTACAAGCTAGAATTAGCTTATTAACATATACATAAATACGCAGGTGTTGTGCAAGTGTATACAAATGTATTAAGTGACTATGGTAGATTGATGGGAGAGCTCAAATAGAGTAACTTCCCAGAAAGGCAAAGGCAAAGTTCAACAAAATAAACAGGGGACTGGGATGTAGCGCAGAGGCAAAGTGCTTGCCTAGCAAGTGCAACATGCTGGATTTGATGCCCAGTACCAAAAAAAAAAAAAAAAGACAAAAATATACAGTTACACACAGACAGACAGACACACGCACACACACTCACACACACATACACAAATGGCTGCTAGGGGTGGGATAGAAGAGGAGAGGGATACACAATGAAGAGGAGAAAGTGAGAGAATGCAGTCAAGAATTCAATGCATAGCCTACAAAATTATGAAAAGCAAGTGAAGAGGTGGGTTGGGAGAGATGGGTGAGAATGTTGAAAGATGTGACATTGAGCAAGCACATTGGATATCTAAACTGCTTTGCTAAATGGCAACTCTTTTGTACAACTATTGAAAGATAATTTTTTAAAAAGGAATGTCTTTTGAGGAACCTCCATACTTCTTTCCAAAGTGGTTGAACAAGTTTACATTCCCACCAACAATGAAGTAAGGTTCCTTTCTGTCCACATCCCCTCCAGCATCTGTTGTTGTTAGAGTTCTTGATTTTTGCTGTTCTAACTGGAGTGAGGTGATATCTCAATGTTGTTTTGATTTGCATTTCTTTTATGGCTAGGGATGTTGAACATTTCTTCATGTGTCTATTGGCCATCCTTCTTTCTTCTTCAGAGAAGCTTCTCTTTAAGTCTTTAGCCCACTTATTTATTGGGCTGTTGTTTCTTTGAGGATTTGTTGTTGGGTGGTTTAATTTTTTGAGTTCCAAGTATATTTTAGATATGAGACCCTTGTCCGTTGTATGGCTAGTAAAGATCTTCTCCCAATCGGTGGGCTTTCTATTGATCTTGCTAGCTATGTCATTTGCCCTGCAGAAGCTCTGCAACCTTATGCAATCCCATTTGTCCAACCTTTCTTTGATTTGTTGTGCTTCCGGGTCTCTATTCAGAAAATTTCGGCCTGAGCCAAGGAGACCTAGGGTTTCTCCTATTCCATCCTGTAATGTTTTCAGAGTGTCTGCTTTGAGTTCAAGGTCTTTGATCCATTTGGAGTTGATTCTGGTGCAGGGTGATATATAAGGATCTAGCTTTAGTTTTCTACATGTAGTTAACCAATTTTGCCAGCACCATTTACTGAAGAGGCTGTCTTTCTTCCATTCTATTGTTTTAGCTTCCTTATCGAAGATTAGATGGCTATAGGTCTGTAGGTTCATTTCTGGGTTTTCAATTCTATTCCATTGGTCCTATCTCCCCTATGATCCAGCAATCCCACTTTTGGGCATTTACCCAAATGTTTACAAACAAGACCACACTAAAGCTACCAGCACAACTATGTTTATTGCAGCATTATTTACCATAGCTAAGATATGGAACCAACCCAGATGCCCCTCAGTAGATGAATGGATCAAGAAAATGTGGTATATATACACAATGGAATTCTATGCCTCCATCAGAAAGAATGACATTTCCCCATTTGTTAGGAAATGGAAAGGTTTGGAAAAAATTATATTAAGTGAAGTAAGCCAGGCCCAAAGAAGCATAGGTCCCATGGTTTCCCTTATTTGCAATATCTAGTATAGGCATGAGTCAAGCGGAAAAGGTCAGATAATGTGATGTTAGGAAAATGAACCCTTTAATATGTATTTTCATGTTTTCGTTTCTTTCATGCATGTGTTTCTAATGCATTTATAAGATTATTTCTTTGTTGTTTTGTATGTCCCTCCCCCACAGTGTAACCCCCGCTTTCACTATATTTGATGTCAGTATAACATGTGGAGGAGATGGGGACAAACAAGTCGTTTAAGGATTCAGGTGGACCTGTTGCAACAATGAGAAGTACAAAATGTCATGTCAAAACCAGCTTTACAATGTCGGTGAGGGGGGGGAGGGGGGTATAATTGGGTGGGGGGAGGGGGGATGCTGGGAAGGGAGGTGAAGGGTAAACAAAGGAGGAGGCTGCAATGCTTGGTAAGAAATGTATGCATTATCCTGCCCATGTAATTGTAGCCCCTCTATACAGTATGTTCTCAAATAAAATAAAATAATATTAATAAAAAAAAAAAAAGGAATGTCCCAAACTCAATCAGTTGTCTTGGTGCTGGACTGTGTCTCTGTGGAGTCTTCTGAATTGAGGTAATGTGGTGTTTGACTCATTGAAATGTTATCTTGTTGAATTGAATAGTTGACAATGTAAAAAAAAAAAGGTGGACATAAATGAAATGTTGAGAGCATCTCATTCAAAGGCTGGGGAAAGAAGAGGCTCAGTGGGGCCTGGGATGCCTGGGGGCAAGCGGCTGCCAAGAGCAGAGAGGAGCCCAACAAGAAGAGGGGCCTTCAGCATCCACATCTCTAAACCATTGAAGACAGAGTATAAACTGGCTAAGCTTTTTAATCGCTAAAGACAGGGGCCAGTTCTGGCTGGATTACACAAGCAAGGATTCTGAGACAGCTCCCAGGTGACAATTAAAGGTAGAGATGGTTGGAAACCAAGGCAACTCTGTGGACCTTTGAGAATCCATGGACATTCTCTCCAGCTGGTATGGCCATCTGTACAATTCTATTCCAGCAAACTATGACTCTGCAGGCCAGGCTCCAAATTGATGAAGAAAGCTGTATGGCCCAGTCTGAGTCTATCTCTCTCTCCTGGGGACCACAAATGTCAGGAGTAATGGCAGCGAGCCAGGCTGCAGGGGAGACATCATCACTGGTCATCACTGGAGGTCAGCTCTATTCCACAAGCCATGGTGAGGGGTTGGTATTAGAGGAGGACAATGACATACCCAAAGGAAGCTTCTAATCTTGTGATGTGTAAGGTGCAAGAGGAATGGGGCTTGAGGGCAGCTTTAGAAAGGGGAGACTTAGCTGCCTTTTTTTTTCTTTTTGTTGGTCATGGGCTTGAACTTGGGGCCTGGGTGCTGTCTCTGAGCTCTTTTTGCTGAAGGCTAGTGCTCTACCCTTGAACCACAGTGCTGCTTCTGATTTCCTGGTGGTTCATTGGAGATAGGACTCTCAAGGACTTTCCTGCCCCAGCTGGCTTCAAACCATGATCCTCAGCTCTCAGCCTCCTGAGTAGCTAAGATTTCAGCCACCTTCATTCTGCTTACCACCTTTTTAGATAATTAATGGCATTCAACATGTTGAATAGAAGAAATCTTGAGCCTTTTGATATTAACTCCATACTCTATACAAAATTAGGTAAATGTCAGGAAAGTGGGGGAGGTGTTAAGAGGTAACAATGATGTGGTCACAAAGCACTTGTGCTTTCATCAGAGAGAAGTGATAAAATCCCATTGTATGAATTGAAATGGATACACTGTGTGTGTGTGTGTGTGTGTGTGTGTGTGTGTGTGTGTGTGTGTGTGTGTGTGTGTGTGTGTGTGTGTGTGTGTGTGTGTGTGTGTGTGTGTGTCTTTAAAGAGGAACACTGGCCCAGGGATTCCAAAACTTACTTGGAATGAAAATCAAAGGATTAAGTTTGGCAAATCAAATACATAGGAAAGAGAATGATTCAGGGATCTAGGAAAGAGGAAATATAGAAAAGAGTAAGAAATACAGAGGTGAATGTTAGCTATACCCACTGCCATAGTGTCTAGTGGAGGCTGTGTGCCAGCCAGTCCTGTCCTGTCCTCTCCTGCCCTGCCCTGTCCAGCCCTGCCCTGTCCTGTGGAGGAGGAGCTTCTCCTAATGCCAGGGAGCAGCCTTGCTTCCTCTGGGTGCTCTGCTCAGCCTTCAGAGCAGGGCTGTGTTCTTGAATGAAGTCTGGGTGCTTGTCTTCCAGGTGTTTTCTCTGAGCATTCCAGAGGAGAAATACTGGGCAGGATAGCATTTGTTCCTGGTGTGTTAGCAGTCCTTTGAAACACATACTGCTCTACTGAGAGCCAAAATGTCTGGGGAATGTGCTGTTCTCAGTCAGGTGTCTAAGTAAATGGTGTTAAGAGGATAAGTTTCAACTAGTGTTTAGAAGAGTGCCCCACAAATGCTAGTTAGTGCTGCTGTAATGATCACAAATAATCCTTCCTACCCCACAAGTGCTGGAACTCCCCTCCTCTTTCCTCTCTTCATTTCCATTGCACTTTCTTTCTACTCCTTTTAAGGCACAGGTTGGATTCTGCTTTGCTTTATAGTACTTTCTGCTCCTTCCTTATCTCTTCTGGCAAACGGAAGTTTCATTGGGGAACTCTATCTTGGTGAAAGACTACACTCAGTGAATGCTGGATAGAGTTCCAGTCCTTTAAGTTGACTTGTCAATGGTCTGTGAGGAATGCCACCCCAGCCACAAGCAGGTGTTGAATATTTACTATCTGCTGGGACACTCCCTTGCAACAGCTGCGTGGCATAGGTCACTTCTGATCTGCATTGCATTGCTTGCTCCTGTTGTTTGCTTAGTGTCACCTTATGTCTGATAATTGCTCAGTGCCCCTCTCCGGTTGCCTCTGAGCTTCATCAAGAACAAATAGTTCCCTGGATGGTTGCAGCAGCCACTCAAGTGTTCCTCTGAGTATTCAGGAACAGAGGAACAGGTAGGATTTGTGACAACTGTGTTAGTAATCCTTTGATACATATGCTACAATATCAAGAGGCACAATGCGTGGGCAATTTGCTGTTAACAGTCAAGGGGATATTTAAATAGGTTTTGAAAGAGAATGGGTTATAAAGAGTTGGGGCCTTCCTTGTATCTCTCTTGGAGGAGTGAGGGGGTTTGCCAATGGCAATTATGTCCCTGTGAGTAGTAGTAGACAGTAGTGCTGCTTCAATGGAAAAATGCACAAAATGACTTCTGAGCATGTTAGCTGTAGTTAATTCTATGAGAATGACAGTCATATAACTGTGAGAAACACACCCACCTGCCAAAATGCAAAGAATGGACAGACACAGAGACACAAAGCATAGCAAAAAGGAGACTTGAATGGTTAATGTCAGTCTTGCAAGATCAAGTGTCTGACATGCAGAGTTGTCCCCAAGAGCTGCAACCGGAAACTTATTCCCTAATGTAAAACTCTCCTATTCCATTATTTTCTATTTAGTGATTTAAATATATGTATCTTTTGGGGCTGGTTGAATTTCACAGGACTGTCTTATCTTCACTTTGTTCTCTTGTGGCAGGAAGGCTTCCTGGTATGTGCATTGTGGCACATACAGTTTTTACTTTCTCATTTTACTGGGATCCATCAGTCTCCCTTCTAGTTGACACCCCTCCCCTCCCCCACATTTCTGATGTCCTGTTTGCCTACTCTATTTATCTAGAGAAATCTCAAGTGCAGTGACTTTAAGATTATCTCTTCAGGTTGAACAAATGCAGCAGTGCTACTCGCTAGACACCATATTGAAAACTATACAACTTGTGGGTGGAGATGGGAGGGAAAAACTGGGGGAGAGCAACCGAAGTGATGACATTGTCCAAAAAGAAATGTACCCACCTGACTTACATAGTTGTAACCCTGCTGTATATCATCTTTATAGTAACAATAAAAAGCGGAGACAAAATGTTATCACTTCAGTAAGCTTTTGTTTCTGGTCAGCTTTTAAGTCCTTGTATAAGCAGCTTTTTCTTCCACTGGGGGCGGGGGGAGGGGATCCCTTGCAAATGGACCACCATTGATTTTATTTTTCACATCACTTCTTGTTCTAGCTGGGGTACTCGGGATGACAGAGAACATTTAGACTACCCCAGGCAAAATAGGACCCTGAACTACCAGCACACATCATTCCCATTGGGAATGTAGTTGTTTTTTTTTAAATTTTTATTTATTTTTTATTGTGAAAATACTGTACAGAGGGGTTACAATTACATGGGCAAGATAATGCATACATTTCTTATCAAGCATTGTAGCCTCCTCCTTTGTTTCCCTTCCCATCCCTTCCCATCTTCCCTCCTTCCCCCTCCCATCCAATCCTCCCCCCCCCACCAAAATTGTAAAGTTCATTTTCAACTTAACAACTTGTACTTCATTGTTGCAACAGGTCCACCTGTATCCTTATTTAAACGACTTGTTTTTCCCCTTCCCCTCCACAAATTATACCGACATCAAATACAGTGAAAGCAGGGGTTATACTGTGGGGGAGGGGAATGGAGTTGTTGACAACCCTTTCTTTCAGCCCCAGATAAAGTGTCAACAGAGTACTGTGAAACCTGAGAGCCAACATGAAGAGATTGTGGATTCATCCATTCACTCTAAAGTGATGCAAAAGGTCAAGAGATTTGTTTGAAAAGTCTACGTAGTGCAATCTAATACAAGAATGAGCTTCTAGATGAAAAGCATAAACCTTGTCCTAGGTCTGTTGGGGCACTTTAGGTCTCCATGGCAAATACAGAATTCATCAGTGAACAGCCAGGTGTTTCTATGACTAACAATAAAATTGACAGGAATAGAACCATGCAAACAGGTGATTAGTTACCAGCCTTGCAGTAAAGAAAACAGTCATGACATTTTCTTTTCAAGTGCAACCTGTTTCTTCATAACTTCCTACAGCATAAACTGGAATGTGACCTATTTTCTGAAATTTTGGGAATGGAAACTTTTAACTCCTAAGTCATATCTTACCAAAAGGCAGATCATGTGTGGGTGTTTGTTCTCTTTGATCAATACATAAGAGATGTCCATCTCTCAAGACAATTTCCCTGAGAGATGTTTCCACTGCCTGTGAAAGTGGCTGGTCAGCTCAACAGTGTGACTCAGAAGTGGAGGTGTGGCTCAAATGGTACAGCACCAGCCTCCAGTGAAAAAGCTAAGCAATAGTACAGGGTCTTGAGATCATGCATCAGTACTGGTGCATGCATGCACCATACACACACACACACACACAATCATCAGTCCTGGTGCATGTGTATGCATGTATACGCACACACACATATATACAATCAGTTTGCTAGGCACTAGGGGTTCACACCTGTAATCCTAGCTACTCAAGAGATCTGAGGATTTAATTTGAAGCCAGCTTGAGCATGAAAGTCTGAGAGGCTCTTACCTCCAATAAACCAGCAAAAATCTGAAAGAGGAAGTATGGTTCAAGTGGTAGAGTGCCAGCTTGAGTGAAAAAGCCAAGTGAGAACTAGAGACCGAGTTCAAGCCCTAGAGCAACTG
The DNA here is from genome assembly GCF_024711535.1 of Dipodomys merriami. Lineage (NCBI taxonomy): Eukaryota > Metazoa > Chordata > Mammalia > Rodentia > Heteromyidae > Dipodomys > Dipodomys merriami. The sequence continues at coordinate 9,472,896 of NW_027205381.1, forward strand.
CATGAATCACCATAGAGTTACAGGCAGCATGAATTCCAAGATCCGGTATGAGAAACACAGCTCCCCAGTGACCTACTTAACTTAAGTCTTTCTTTGAACTGTGCTGAAAAGTAGCCTACACAAAAGCAGACAGGCACAGCCTACCAAATTAAATACCACACCAGACTTTGATGTTCAAATCCTGAAACAGAGGCCACTTATCAAGTTCAATTTCTATGCAGATATCATAAATTCTTAGTGCTCAGAGAAAACCCAGAACAACAATAATTATATTTAAGACAACACAGTCAAATGATTTTCTTGTGAGTTACTATTTAACCAATATATCGTGCTTACAATAAAAACAGGCATTTTCTCTTTGGAATCTTTGAAATCATTTATGTTAAATGCCAAAAGAATAAGTCACGTGTGAAATTAAGTCTGTGCTTTCTAGCACTTGCTGTAAGTAGCTTTTTATGTTGCTCTTCAAAGAGCAATATTCAGAGAACATTTTTTTTAAAATATACTAGTGTGTACATTGAAGTCAGAGTTAAATCCCAATGGTGCTGCTCAGTGATCTGATTTCACAGTAATCTCCCTAATCTTCCACCTGTCTATAAGGATGAGTAGATAGAAATAATGTAATGACAAGATCACACACCAAGCAGCCTCTAATAGCATGGATGTCACTCTCCCAATGGCTCCAGCTCAGGACCTTAGGTGACCATGAGTTGATCTTCCTAGAGTTACAGCTGGACTTGGTCTCCAGCTGTGAACTTCTGGGCAAGATGCTTACTCCAAACCTCTTTCCTCCCCCTGCTGCCTGAAGCTATTCACAGTGTGAATTTGATCTTTTGATAAGTGTAAATGTTGTGAAATTTCTCAATGATAAATCATCACATGAACACACACAACACCTTGTATAAGTATCCATTCATTGTCTGATGTGCACACGTGTTAGCTACTCTCAGCAAATTTCTAATGTACAATAATGTACTATGACCTCTACTTACCACACCGGACAAATATTCTTGTATAACTGTGTACCCTTTGTTCAACATCATCTTGTTTCTTCTACCCCAAAGCCTCTGGTAACCATCACCTCATATCTAATTCAACTTTAAGATTCCACATAAAAGTAAGATCATGCAGTATTTGTCTTTCTGGGTCTGGTTTATTCCACTAAGCACAACTACATTTAGTTTTCTGTGTTCTCTTGTAGCACTCAGAGAATCTTTAAGATGATTAGTCCAGCTTAATTGTCAGCTCTGGGTTTCTGTTTTTTGGGGGTTGGTTGCTCGTGATTTATTTTTATTCCTTATGGAATGCTGTTTCTCTGGTTAATTATGATTCTTACGGCCTTGTGCTGGTGTCTGCACACTTTCAAAAGTAGGACCTTTTTAGTCTTTAAAAAAGTATTTATTCATTTTTAAATTATCCTCAAGTAGTTACACCAAAGGGTTTCAATTGAATGTAACAATTTATGAGGACAATGTGTCTTGATCAATGCCAGTCCTTTCATCATTCTCCCCATCTTCTCCCAACTCCAACCACCCCACAATCTACCTAGTTACTTTTCACATGTGTACATTGAATAGTATGACTGTATTCACACACTCTTCCTCTCTCAATTATCTATCTCCTCCCCTCGACTTTACCCCAATACATGTTCCAGCTTCCTGGTACTCATTTTGTTAGACAGGAAATGGAACAGTAAGTTCAAAAGAGTTACACTATTGTAACTCTGCAGATAAAATACTTAATATGTTTTGCATATGAACCTGAATATGTTTACATATATATTTATAATTTATGTCTCATTTCTACATATGAAAGAAAACATGTGCCCCTGGTCTCTCTCTGAGCCTCTAAGTGAATTAAATGATTTAAGTGAATTACTTCATTTAACTTTAAACATTTAATTATTTCACTTGTTTTTCCAGGTCTATCCATAAGATCATTCTTCCCGATGGATGAGTAAAGTTCTGTAATGTAAGTGGTGCTGTGGCTCATGTGGTAGTGTGCTAGCCTTCAGTAAAAGAAGCTCAGGAACAGTGCCCAGACCTTGAGTTCAAGCCCCAGGACAGGCAAAAAAAAAATCTATAATATATATTCCTTGATGGATGAGTAAAATTCCATAGTGTGTGTGTCTGTGTACATACATATAAATGCATAAGCAGGATATATGTGGTATATATATACGTGACATATATAAGACAGCCATCTACAATATCTCTGATCATGTATCTCTGATACATAATATAGATAAACAGGTATGATATCCTGTATTATCACACTTTCTTGGTCCCTTTGGCAACTGAAAGGCATCTGGGCTGTTTCTATAATGTGGCTATGGTGAATAGCACAGTGCCTTTTTAGTCTTTACCTACTAACTTGGGAAGAAGAACCCTTGATTCTGGCTGCAGAGGATTTGCAGGCAGGCTGGAGGCTGGAATCCTCATGTGGGCTAGTCTGGTGCCTGGGTCAGTAAGGAGGTGGCCCTGAAGCCTGGGTGCATGGAGATGAGGAGCTTAGAAGAGCTTGTATCTGCAGGAAGTGGCTGGAGCCTGGCTTCATAAAGGCCATCATGGTGCTGAGTGGACCTTGAACCTGAGTTTGCAGGTCACTGGGGCAGGCCTGGGATGGGGCAGCTAGTGTTGGTGTCAGAGGCATCCTTGCTATACCCATAGGCTTAGGAGAGGGCAGAGGTGCTGTGGGCAATGTGAAACTATCCCTCTTCCTACCCTCTTCAATGTCCTTGTTATGAAATTTGTAACTATTATTGCTTTTTACAAAACGACTTAGACCACTGCAGTGTGACTTGCTTTAGATAAGACTGACAGAAGAAGAGGTGGACAGCAACAAATCTCACATTTCTCTTATAATTTTGTCCAGTTTTAAAAATTTCATTCTTGGGGCTGGGAAGGTGGCTCAGTGGTAGAGCGCTTGCCTTGCATGCTGAGTCCCTGGGTTCGATTCCTCAGCACCACATAAGCAAAAAGAAAAAAGCCGGAAGTGGCACTATGGCTCAAGTGATAGAGTGCTAGCCATGAGCTGAAGAGCTGAGGGACAGCGCCCAGGCCCAGAGGTCAGGCCCCATGACCGGACCCAAAAAAACAACAAAAAACAACAAAACAAAAAAACAAATTTTATTCTTGCCCCTTTGCCAAACAGAGAACACTGAAGTTTCCATGATAATTTTCAATCAGATGGCCCACCCCTATATCCTGGCCTGGCCAGAAGGAAGAGAAGAGAGTATAGAGAAAGACGAGAGACAAGAGAAAAGAGAGAGGAGAAGAGAGTAGAGGAGAGAAGAGGAGTATGGAGGAGAGAGGAGAAGACAGATGAATTTCAGAAGATACTGTTTCCATTTTAACAGCCCAGAGAATGGAAAAAGCTGAAGATGACAGCTGGAAAGGCAAAGCACAAGGCACATAGAAGGCCACCACTTGGAGTCACACTATCTAGAATGCTTTATTTGGGGTGGGAGAAGGGGCCAGGTTCCAAGGCTTACACAAGATAATGGCACCTGTAGTAGTGGTCCTCCTGTCTGTAGAAATGAGTACCCTTCCCTGAGGTGTTAGGGAAGCCCATAGGACTAGAAATTCTGAGAACTTTCTGGGTTGGGCTGTCACAGTTGTGTTTCTGGAGTGTAGCAGAGAGGAAATCATTCGGCTCTGGGTTGGAATCTTGATTCTGCTGTTTGATTTGAGCACCCTGTTCAACTACTCTAAATCTCATTTTCTTCATTTGTAGCAACACTACTTGAAGTTTTCTCTTTTAGAGAAATCAATAAGATTACTTTCATGCATATAGATTTCATATATATAGATTTTACTGAAAAACAGATGGCATATACAAACACATAAAAATTGCTAATTAAAGTGTGATAAGGGAATTATTTACAATGGCATGCTCAAGTGCACTGAGTGTTTGACAAACATGTCAGCTTATGCCAGTTTTCACCTGTATTTGGCACTGTATTTGGCACCTTTTCAATCTGGAAATAAATGTCCATCAATTCTGAGAAATTCTGTTGTGTGATTACTTTGATGTTTTTTCTTTTTAAAGATCATCTCTCTAAATTAAATTAAGGCAAAGGATCTTCTAAATGGATCCTTTCTCATCTTCCTATTTTGTGTCTTGTTTTACTTTTTGTTCCCTGGTTATTCCATTTTATGTGGTATTCTATTCTTGTTTTATAGATACAATATTTTCTTAAGATGTAAATTAAAAAAGTAGAATGTTAAACCTAGGCTACCTATACCATTTCTCTTTCATTTAGAGTCTTTAGGATTTTTTAAATCAATCTGATAATACTCACTATTAAACAAAAACATAGTCATCAGTAGTAAATGTAAGGTTATCAGAAATCATCTCTATAAAGAATTGATTAAGAGGACCTAAGTTCATAAATAGAAGTCATTAAGGTGGATGTTAATAAGAGGTTAGTGAAAAGTGTACCTCTACCTCATTGAAATAGTGTGAAAATACAAGTTTAAGTAATACTTCACACAGAGGAGATGACACAGATTGGAGGCCAGGTGTGGTAAGTTGGGTCTCCTCTTGAAGGTATTCCCTTTCCATCCTTATAAGCATGGTTCCATGAGAACATGCTCACTGCCCAGCCTGATTCAAGATTGTATATTTATTGATTTTTATATTTTTATTACCTTTAGTTATACAAAGAGCTTCTATTCAACAAAGCAGTTATGCTTACAATGTGTCTTGATCAATGTCACCCTTTTCAACATTCTCACCCACTCTTCCCAATCCATCCCTTCCTTTACTTTTCTTAATTTTGTAGAACATGTATTGACATTTTTGGCCATTTAACAAAGCAATTTACTTACTTATTATCTTTATTGAAAAGATAATGAGCAGGGGGTTACAGTTGTATAAATAAGGTAATGAGTACATTTGTTTTTAAACACTGTTACCCTATCTCTCATTTTCTCCTGCTTATCCCTCATTATCCTCCCCTCCCCAGTTGTAAAGTCCATTTCTAAGTGTCAAGTGAGTTTCAATTTGCATTAGGTCATCCTTTGTCCTGCTGTTTCTATGATTCCATTTCCCTTCCATATATCGAATAAACTTATATACAAGACAAAGGGTTCAGAAAACTAAAACAGAAAAAATATTAACTACATACAGGACATAATAAAAACCTCATTTCCAATTCTTGGAGTTCATGTTGATATGCTTCATTATATACAGTCCTATGCATTTATCAATTGGGTTACTGAGATCCCCTGCTCAGAATATCATCGACATATTCTAGTTCTTATAGATTAGGGAAACAGTGCAACCAACTTTTCTTTGGGTCTGGCTTTGCTTAATATTTTTGTGGATCTTTCCATTTCTTTACAAGTGGGGCAGCATCATTCTTCCTGATGGAAGCATAGAAATCCATTGTGTATATATACCACATCTTTTTGATCCATTCATCTACCGAGGGGCACCTGGGTTGGTTCCATATCTTAGCTATGGTAAATAATGCTGCAGTGAACGTGGTTGTGCTGGTAGGTATAGTGTGGCCTTGTTTGTGGTCATTTGGGAGGGTAAATGCCCAGAAGTGGGATTGCTGGGTCATAGGGAAGCTCTATGTTTAGTCTTTTGAGGAACCTCCATACTGTTTTCCAGAGTGATTGAACCAGTTTACACTCCAATAGTGCAGTAGCCTTCCCTTTTGTCCACATCCCCTCCAGCATCTGCTGTTATTAGATTTCTTTATAGCCATTCTAACTGGGGTGAGGTGGAATCTCAATGTTTTTTTGATTTGCATTTCTTTTATGGCCAGAGATGTTGAGCATTTCTTCAAGTATCTATCATCCATTCTTATTTCCTCTTCAGAGAAGCCTCTCTTTTAGTCTTTATCCAACTTGTTAACGGGGTGTTTCTTTGGAGATTTGTTTTTTTGAGATTTAAGTTTTTGAGTTCGAAGTATATTTTAGATATGAGACCTTTGTCTGTTGTATGGCTAGTGAAGATCTTCTCCCAATCTTTGGGCTTTCTATTTATCTTGCTAAATATGACCTTTGCCATACAGAATCTCTGCAGTTTAATGCAGTCCCATTCATCCAGTCTGTCTTTGATTTGTTGTGTTTTTAAGGAAATTTCGACCTGTGCTAAGGAGACCTAGTGTTTCTTCTATTCCTTCCTGTAGTGTTTGCAGGGTATCTGCTTTTACCTTGAGGTCTTTGATCCATTTGGAGTTGATTCTGATGCAGGGTGACATATAAGGATCTAACTTCAGTTTTCTACATGCGTTTAGCCAATTCTGCCAGCATCATTTAACAAAGCATTTCATAAATACAATTCATCTTGATCTGTGTCACCCTCAAGATTCTTTATCATAATTCTTCCTTGGGAAATTTTAAAGTTGGAACTAGGAAAAAGGGATCAGTACTTTCTAGACAATGAAGCTATGTAGATTTGGAGTTTTTAGGATGTATTTCTTGACAGGTGCACAGAGGAGAGAGAGGGGTTATGGGTGAGACCTGTACTAGTACACAGGCAGATGTAGGCCCAACTCCAAGGCTCCTCAGGTCAGAGTTGGCCACTCACCGCTCCAATCTGCCAAATAAAGTAGTGGTGAAGGGCAGAGAAAATTTATCATGTCTCACAGATATGCTGCCACAGACAGAGCTCATTTTCAATGTATAAACATGACCTTTAGATTTAAAGAGAGGAAGAGCTGAGGTAGGGAAGAAAGGTTTACATAATTAAGCAGTATTGAGAAATGTGGTCATTATCTCAGTTCTGGTTCTTCTGAGTTCTGGAGTTCTTATTGCTGACATCACCTGAGACAAGCAATCCAGTCTTGTGACAGACTCATCACTGAAGGTGGTCTATCTAACAGGTGAGGCTATCTTTCTCCTTGTCCTCCATCCCTTGTCTTAAAAACAGTAGCAATCCATTCAGACCTTCCTAGAACAACCCAGAGGGATTTCAGGAGAGAGAAATAAAGGAGGGGGAAGGGAGAGAGAAAGGGGGAGAGCTTCTCTTCTGCTTTCAGTTAAGTTGTAGGTCCAAGTGAAAAGTTAGTGTTTCAGCTAGGTACTGGTGGCGGTAATTCTAGCTACTCAGGAAGCTAAGATCCAAGGATCAAGGTTCAAAGCCACCTGGGCAGAAAAATGTGCCAGACTCTTATCCCCAAATAACCAGCAAAAAGCCAGAAGTACAGCTGTGGTTACTTTCTGCCTTGAGTGAAAAAAGCTAGGCTCTCTCTGAGTTCAAGCCCTAGTACGTACACGTACACACACACACACACACACACACACACACACACACTCCCTCCCTCCCTCTCTCTCTCTCCATGCTTCATAGCAAAAGTAGTTGTTACAGATTCCAGTTTCACAGTATCAGGATGAGAAATGAGCTGACCCTCATTTCTCATCTCTTTTTTGTATTTTGTTTTTGATATTTTTTGTTTTGGGCTTAAGCCACTTTGAGTTGGCCTCTCAGTTGTAATAATAATAATAATAATAATAATAAAAATACCTTAACCAACCAGTCCAGTTGATTTGATTCTTTATGCAAATCACGATATGTGATAGTGACGATATACTTGACCTTACTAGATGATGACTACAACCTGTAAGGCTGGCAATGTAATCTTAAACATGAGAAAACGTTAGAGATTCAAACACCATGAATAGACAAGTTGCTCAAGGTGTTCCACAGGTTCTCAAATCAATACATCTAAAACAGAACTACTTCTCCATTTTGTAAAATGCTGTCATGAGGCAACCAGAGATTAGGGCTTCTCTAGAAGAACTGCATTCTGAGAGTGAAAGGTTAAAATTTAAATTAAAAAAAGCTTAAATATTAAGACAGACTTCAGAAGGAAAAATTCAACTCCTGGAAGAGAACTTTTACTTATCCATATTTCCTGCCTTCCGCTTCATCTTAGTGATATTGCTATGAACAAGCCAGAGAGAGGCTGAGAATTTCTATTTCCAGAGTTTGGTCTAAAACTATAAATAAGTTAATTTCCCTTTTTTCTATCTATAATGTCATTTTCTATGAATATAGGTGAGTGTTGAGACCCAGGGTTGGGTCTCAGGACAGGGCTCCACAAGTATTCACACAGCCTGAGTTTCTCTGCACCACATGCATTTAGAGTGTGACCACTCTTTCTCACCTTGAGGTCTCACAGATGACTTGTGCCTACTCAGTATAAATATGTTCTCTGAGAACACCTTGTTATTTTCCTCTTCAACAATTATGATCATTTATGTAGTATTTTCCTCTATGTGTGTGTTTGTGTGCCAGCACTGTGGCTTGAACTCAAAACCTGAGTTGCTGTCTCTTAGCTTTTTTGCTCAAGGCTGCCACACCTTCACTTCTGGATTAAGGGTAGTTAATTGGAGATAAGAATCTTATGAACTCCATGGTCCTCAGATCTCAGCCTCCTGCAGGTAGCATTGAAGACATGAGCCACTAATGCCTGGCTTGCTTAATTTTTTGCATACTACTGAACTGTAGTGTTAGCTAGTCATTATAATCCCTTCCCAAGGAAGCACTCCCTTCTTTTCTTTATTTGAATAAATGAAAGACTACAGGTATTTCTTTTCCTATATCTATGAGGCTATGTGCCATGCTTCCCATCATCCATTTATTGAGTAACTAATACATGCAGGGCACATATTGAGAGAAAGACAAATAAGTACACTTATCTCCAGCCTGACAGGAAAGCATAAGGCCCAAGCAGGGAAAGTGTAAGAAAAGGAGAAGTCTTCAGACAAAGACAGGAACAAACTGTTGTGGTTGCAAAGAAGGAACTAATTAGGATATGATCCAGGAAGTTAAAGTCAGGAACAAGAGAGAAAGGAATATTCAGTCTTCATCATCAGTCCTTATAACATCTATTTTCTGAAAAACTTTCCCTAACAAGGTTTTGTAGTTGTACAAAAGTGCTCCAATTCAACATGTTTATCAGCACAGTGCATCTTGACCAATGACTTCCTTATGGAGAGCAGCTGGTGGAACTAAGATGCCCTAGAATCATTAGAAGCACTTTTTCTCATTCCATCAACTGTACCTAATTGCTTAATGAAGCCAAGAACAGCAGCCACAGGTAAGTTACAGTGCTGGTTTCCACATCTTTATGACAAGGAAACCCTTGATTCTGTGGGTTAAGGAAATACTAAGCCTTTACTTGCTTTATAGATTAAAGTGGTGACTATGATATTCTACGATAGCAGCTCTTCTATAGTTTGAACTGTAACAATAGTAATTTGTAGGATGTAATCAGACATAGTTTCCACTTAACCTTGGCCAGCTGTGGTCTGAAAATATTGTCTGGAAATTTCCAGAAAAAAATCCTATTTTAAAATTCCTGTCATATTCTGAGTATTGTGATGACATATCTTGCTCCATCAGCCCCCTACCTCATGCCTGAACACAAATAGCTCAACTGTTCAGAGTGTCCTTGCAGTATACACTACCTTCCCAGTAGTTTTTCAGTGGCTGTCTTGGTTATCAGATGCACGACATGGTACTATACGGCATGTGTTAAGTGACCATTAGGTAATAGATAGTACCTCGCCAGACCTAAGCCATCAGGTTGCCCTATCTTAGTCCCTGGCATTGTACCATCATCTCACATTATCTCAGGAAATGTGAATACAGTACCAGAAAATATTTTGAGACAGCAAGGATTTGTGGATTTTTTTTTTATTATAGCATAAGGTTGTATTTTATTTTACTACTAGCTACTGTTGTTAAACTCTTTCTGTGCCTAATATATAAACACTGCCTTAAGTTTGTATGTAGGAAAAAACTGTATATAGGGTTCAGTAGTACCTGCAATGTCATGTATCCGCTGTGGTCTTGGAACATACACTCCTCAGATTAGGCTTACTACTGCATGCCTTTCTAATTCCTATGACCTGGAACCCAAGTGACAGCAAATGTGTGCTCTAGTAATGATATATGAAAAGCACAGTTCTCTTGAACCTTATTCCTTTCACTTGGCTTATTGTCTTATCACTCTAGATAAACTGAAGTTAGTTGTCTGCCCCAACCACAGGTTTCCAAAGAGGTTTAGGCCTTCATGTACCATATGGAGAGGCTTTTCCCTTCCATATTGTCAAATCTGCTTTCCAAGGCCTGAGACTAGAGACCTTGGGTTTTGATCCCTTTCAACATTCAGAAGATAAAGTTCTGCTTTGTCCTAAGGGTGTCATTATAATTACCTGTGATCTATCACTTCAGGTTGACTGTCTTCTTTCCTCTCAATATTTAATCAGGTGACGTTTCCAACATGGGTTGGGGATCATTGTCCTATTGACGGTTCAGCAGATTTTTTTCCTCTGTCAAATCCGCATCTTCATTATTTGTTAGGATGACTCAAATCAAACTCCTTTTGGGAATTGCCGGTGCAAATGTGTGAGATTTTGGAGACTGATTTCACACTCGTGGAGAGTGTTTCCAAACACAACCTAGTACTATTTATCGATCTAGTGAAAGCTTAGAATGTAATACATGTAATACAGTTGTATGGATGGTCCTAGAAGTCAAGAGCCCCCAAGAGTTGTCCTGGGTCCTGAGCAGTACCGCGTTTCGAATTAAGATCGTATTTTCTTTTCAAATCAAAAGTGTGCTGCATGGATCGACTCGGCGGTGCTGACCTGGGTGTTTGGGAGGTGGCTGGCTCTGCGGGAAGGCCCTCTGCGCTCATCGCAGCGGAGAAGCAGGTTGCTGCCAGGATGAGAGGCTTTCTGTGGCTCAGACATCCCCTCGGGTGAAGAGGGAAGAACCGCTAAGCGGGTAGGAATTACACATGGTGGATAATTCTCGTCCCTGTGGTCCCCCGGGCTTCCCACGACGGCCCTCAGCCTGCAGCTGGGGGAGGACCGCGGGAGGAGCCCCACACTGGGCCTCCCGGGCCTCCACCAACTCCCCCCGGGCCCCCGCCCCGTCCCTCTCAAACGCACTTACTGTCCGGCTCGCGCCGACGGTACGTGCGTGAGTTCACCGACGGCCAGAGGCTCGCGCCGACGGCGTGCGTGCGAGGACCGGCGGCGTCGGGCGCGGGGAGGCGCTGCGGCCGTGGTTTTCTCCCGGCGCCGTGGTGGGCGTTCAGGGTGGATGACGTGCGCCACAAGAGCACTCTCGGGAGTCTGCAGAGCCGCCCGTCCCCTCGGACGTCCAAGTGTCAGGGCCCCAGCGCGGGCCGCGCACCTCCGCAGTACTCACGGTGACCACGGGCTCTGAGGCCTGGCGACCCCCCGCCGGCTCCGGGAGCCCAGGCCCAGCCGGCCCCGCGCACCGGGGCCTCCCAGCTTCCGCGGCGGCTGCCACGCCGGGCCTGAGGTTTGGGCTGAGCCCTAGCGCGGGTCCCCGCCCCTCCCCGGCGGCGCGGGCAGCCCCTGGGAGCACGCCCGCTCCCCCTCCCCCTCTATCCTCTCCCCCCCCCCCCCCCCGCGCCGGGCCCCACTGCGCAGGCGCGGAGCGCTTGGGCGGGGCGCCGGGCCGGGAGGCGGTGCCGGGTGCGGGTCTGGTGGGGCTGCCAAGGCCTCGGCCTGACGTGCGTGCCACGCAGCGGAGGAAGGGCCAGCCCCGGCACGGCGGCGTCCTGGAGACCCCGGAGAGATGGAAGCGGCGGCGCCGGCGGCCGGGGCGGCGGCCTGTGAGGAGCTCGGTGGGTGTCGCGAGCTGGGCGAGCGTCGCGTGCGGCCGGGGCTGCGGGCGCGGGGCCGCGCGTCAGCGGGGCGCGCCGTGTCATCCCCGCCGGCTGGCCCGGGGCCAGGGCCCCGGCCGGATCCGCGGTGCCGGAGGCTCCCCGTGCGCGTCCGGGCTCCTCAGTAGCGGGCCCGGCCGTGCCTGGACTGAAACCTCGGTCCCGCAGCCCCCGCGGGGCACGGGCGAGGCCGGGCCGGGCACCCCGCCGGCGTTCACGCACCCCCGCGGGGCACGGGCGAGGCCGGGCCGGGCACCCCGCCGGCGTTCACGCAGCCCCCGCGGGGCACGGGCGAGGCCGGGCCGGGCACCCCGCCGGCGTTCACGCAGCTCGCGCGGGTCCTGGAGGTGCGCACGGAGCGCGGCGCCTGCGCACCCCGGGCCTGCGCGGCCTCCCCGGGTCCCAGGGATGCGCGGAGGAAGTTGCCGCTGTATTCTGTGTTTTTCCAGGGCGGCGCTCGCTGCCGGCTCCCGGCGGGTCCTTCGTGGGCTCCTCGCTGGAGAGCGGCCGGGCACCGGGGACCTGAAGCGAGCAGCGCACAGCGCAGCCGCCTCCCGCCCTTCCGTTCTCTTCGCACCGCGGGGAAAGTTTGCGTCTGCACCAAGAAACGGGAGGAGGAGGGGGGTGGAGGGGCGCGGCCGCTCGGGCGCCGCTGGCAGCACTGTCTGCAGCCCCACGCCCCGTAATCAAATGGAACCGAGACCCAGCTGGAAGCTCTGCGCTTGTGGTTTTCGCTGGCAATTCCTAGGTACTTAGGAGACTGAGATCTGGAGGGTCACAGTTCGAAGCCAGCCCAGCCATAAAAGTCCTCAGACCCTGGCTCCAAAAGACCAGCAAAAAGCAGGGCTGGAAGTGCAGAGCAGGTGGCAGAGCACTAGCTGAGCAAATGCCAAGCCCTGCGTTAAGACTGAAGTATCACAAAAAGAGGGCGAATTTAAAATACGGTATCATAAGTTATAGGCTGTATCTGTAATACTACGTAGGACACTCTGCTCAAGTTGTAGTTATTGTAGAAACAATCAACTGAACATTTTATTGAGCTTTGCTCTGTGTAAGCAGAGGGCTGAGTCCTTTATGCATTATCTCTAAGCTTCACAGTTTTGTAGATAGGATAATTTAAGTTCATTAATAGTATACCCACTCCGGGGCCGGGAAGGTGGCTCAGTGGAAGAGTGCTTGCCTTGCATGCATGAGGCCCTAGGTTCTATTCCTTAGCACCACATAACAGAAAAATCAGAAGTGGCACTGTGGCTCAAGTGCTAGAGTACGAGCCTTGAGCTGAAGAGCTGAGGGACAGCGCCCAGGCCCAGAGTTCAAGCCCCACGACCAACAAAATAAAATAGTATACCCACTATATGAGCCCATGTTTAGCTGAGTGTTTTAAATGAATCAATAACCTGTTTGTGGATGAGACCAGATAAGACAGTTTCATGTATTGTTGGTAGAAACACAGGAGTATTTCTATCCTTTAAATCATATATATCCTTTCACCCAGAACATTTATAGCCAGTCCCTGTGGTTCACACCTATAATCCTAGCTACTTACAAGGATGAGAAGAATGAGATCTGGACGATTGCAGTTTGATTCCATCTCCAATCAGCCAGAAAAAAACAAAAAACACAAAACAATCCAGTGTGCAGTCAGTCATTGCTCAAGTGGCAGAGTTCCAGCTCTGAGCAAGAAAGCTGAGTGAGCTTGAGGTCTCAGTTCAAGCCCGGGTATCACCTAAATAATAAAGAAGTAAGTTAGGAGATTTTCAGTGCAGTATCTGTACTGGGGAAAGGCTATGAACTATGTTAATATCCAATAATTGAGAATTAGTTGAGTAAATTGGGATTTAACCATATAGCCATCTGCCTAGCCATTAAAAGTGGTACTGGAAAATGTTCACTACATGTATGCTTATTAACTTAAAAAAGTTCTGTTTTTTATTGTTCTTTAAGTTCTATGTGTTTATTTTTCAACACACTAATTGTGCTTCTCTTGAATAGAACACATCGGGACACCTGCTCTCCCAGTTTTTATTTAGTAAGAAGCAGACAGCAGAAAGCAAAGCAGGGTCAGATATTGCACAGTATGCTAAGTAAAGAATGCCTTGAGAAGACGAGCAGAATCAGGAGGTCTTGAGGAATTGAGGAGGGGGTCTAGGCAGTTTGGAGTCACATGATATGGCTGAAGTTTTAAGAGGATGGTGCTGCTTGCTGAGGGGGCTGTCCGGGCAAAGCAGACGCAGGAGAGTGTGCTCCTCTTTCAGCAGTGATCTACATGTCCTGCAGAGCCTTAGGGCAAGCAGCAGTGGTTTTACCTTTGGGTATTCAAAAGTAGAACAAGCATGATTTCCCAATGTGTTGGTTGAAGTTGAGGATGAAGGAGAAGACTAGAATGACTGAAGGGCCCGAGTATCTAAAATAGAACTTCAATCTGCTGAGATGATAGGGTGGTTTTGTAACAGGTCCACAGTCTTGGATGTTTCTACTCTTAAACAGAACTTAAGCCCCCTTGCTTTGAGTATGGTTTGGACTTAGTCACGTGCTTCTAGGGAACAGATTATAGTAGATGTGATGATGTATAGGCTTTGGCACTAGGTTATAGTAAGCATTGTATCTTTTTTATCTGTCGTTTTAGGGTCACTCATGGGAAGCAGTTGCCATATCATGAGGTGGGATCCTCATGTTCCATGGACCTGAGGCCAGTCACGAATTAGATATAAAGCAGTCATTAGTACAGGGTGTCTGAGGAGGCCCTGGCTTGGTAATGAAGATGAGTTCAGTTTGGGAGATTGGAAGGTTGAGATGTGTGTTGAGGCATAAACTTTGAGTGGGCAATTAAATGGCACTCAAAGCAAGCGGGCTTAAGTTCTTTCTGTTTAAAAGTAGAAACATCCAAGATTGTGGACCTGTTACAAAACCACCCTATCCCAGGCATTCTGGGAGGTTTGGTCTCAGGATATAAATGTGGAAATCATCAGTATATAGTTTGTATATTCAAGTGCTGGGACTGAATGGGATAGAATACCCACGTGTGTGTGTGTGTGTGTGTGTGTGTGTGTGTGTGTGTGTGTGTGTGTGTGTGTGTGTGTGTGTGTGTGTGTGTGTGTGTGTGTGTGTGTGTGTGTGTATGAGAACTCTAAATTGTAACAGCAATTTCTGGAAGGGGGTAAGTTTTAATTTTTTTCTGTGTATGATTTTTCTACAATATTACAATAATAAAATACTATTGAAAACAGATTTTTTTTAGAATGGGTATTTATGTGAACGCAGTGGTGGAGCTGTTAAGGTAAAGGTTCCCTGCTCTGGACTTCACTGGAGAGGAGGAGGAGGGGCTCTAAAGATTTCTGTGCTATTTCCTCCACCTCAGAAATGGACAAGGCTCACTCTTCCCATTTCATATCTGGATGAGGTTTAGAGATTTAGATGACAACTTTGTGTTATTTTTTATGAAAGAAATGATTTGTCCTTTGTTAGTTTATCCTTTGTCAACATTTTAATAATTCCTTTGTTTTGCTCTTATAAAATGATAGAAGCTTCATAATTTCTTATTTTTCATGTATTCTAGAGAAAAAGGATATTCATGAGCCATTGTTTCACTATATCCTTGTTAAATGATTCCTGTTTTGGTATATTTCCTTTCTTCATTTCCATTTAACTTTTGTAGATTTTTTTCAGTCATTCTGTAGGTACAGGGTTTTCCCCATTTAGCATATGATATAATTCTTCTTGTTTAACTCAGAACTTCCTAATTATAGTCTAATGTCAGTGTAATACTATATAAGTGGGTATACTTTATACATTTCCTTTTTCTTTTTTGGTGGTCCTGGGATTTGAATTCGGGGCTCTGCTATTGCTAGACAAGCACTCTACTGCCTGAAACACACTTCCAAACTTCAATTGAACAAATTTTTGATTGTTGCATATTTATATTGTTTCTAGATTTTCAGAATTCATGGTTCAACTAACATTTTTGTATAAAATTTTTTGTCTTTATGGATAGCTTTCCAGAAGCAGAATTACTAGGTGAGAGTAATAAACTATTAAGAACTTCATAATGTTTGAGCACTATGATTTTTTTCTTTTTATTCTGTCTACACTGGGGTTCTAGGTTGATTTTAGGCTAGGAGACTGAGGTTGAAACAGTAGGGAGAGAGAGCATATAGGTAAGCACTGCCTGTCAGAGCTGCTGAGTTAAAGAAGGTTCCAGTGATATGTGGGATGTAGTACACTACTCATTCAGTCTGTGCTGTGTAATACTGAATCAGCCTGAAGTTTTTTTTACTCATTTATACATTCTCCACGTAGAAATAATTATGTCCAGGTAGTTTGATACACATCACATTGTTTAATAGTCTTTTATTTTATGGAGCATTTTTAATGCTTACCATCAGTAATCACAGTTTTTTTTTTTTTTTTTTTTTAGTTTCCAGTTCATTCCTTAGCCAAGTTATAACAAAACATTGGAAATAACAGGCATCCTATGTAAGATAAATAACAATTTTTGTTTCAAAGATGAGCACTTTAATACAAAGCATCATTGGTGTCTAGCAGTCATTGGCTTCTTACATGGCAAGGGTAGATGACCAGTGTTGATTTTACAACGACTCACTGTGCCGTAGGATTGCTTTACACATGCCATGTGCCGTGGACAAGCTTGGTGCTATATGTATGTTATCACCCTCTGCCATCAGCAAACTTCTACAGGGTAGAAGTTATGAGTCTCCTTGTCCATGTGCAAAAGTGGCCCAGAGGAAACGGGGCAAGGTATCAGTGTGACACTCTTGCCTTGAAGCTAACTAGTGCTGTGCTATCCAGCATGTGGTCACTGAGTGCTTGAAATGTGCATGTCCAAATTGATAGGTGTCATAGCATGAAACACTATGGCTTGCCTATAAGATGTAAGACATCCTAATTTTTAAATGTTTATTATGTGTTGAAATGATAACAGGTGAAATAAAATATATTATTAAATTGTATCTCACCTGTTTCTTTTTCCTTTTTCAAATATGTGATTGAGAGAAAATGTAACATTAGATTGAGGCCTATGTTGTGTTTCTCTTGGGCAGCACTGCTCTGCTAGCTAGTAGTGTACCACATCCCATATATCACTGGAGCCTTCTTTAACTCAGCAGCTCTGACAGGCAGTGCTTACTTATATGCTCTCTCTCCCTATTGTTTCAACCTCGGTCTCCTAGCCTAAAATCAACCTAGATCCCCAGTGTAGACAGAATAAAAAGAAAAAAATTATAGTGCTCAAACATTATGAAGTTCTTAATAGTTTATTATTACTCTCACCTAGTAATTCTGCTTCTGGAAAGCTATCCATAAAGAGAAAAAATTTTATACAATTGTGAAGCTGTGAATTATAGTTCCAAGGCTTCTGTTTCACCTCTGCCCTCCTCCCTGCCATCTTCTCATCCTTAGCATTTCTCCCTGCTTTCAATTCATGTTTCTTTTTTTCTTTTTTTTGGATCCGGTCGTGGGGCCTGAACTCGGTCTGGGCGCTGTCCCTCAGCTCTTCAGCTCAAGGCTAACAATCTACCACTTGAGCCACAGCGCCACTTCCAGCTTTTTTCTGCTTATGTGGTGCTGAGGGTTCGCAGGGCCTCATGCATGTAAGGCAAGCGCTTTACCACTGAGCCACCTTCCTAGTCCCTAATAAGTACATTTCTTGTCAAACTTATTACCCCTTCACTCATTTTTCTCCTACTTTCCCTCCCCCATCCTCTCACCACCCAAATTGTACATTTTTATTAGCTTAAATTAGGTGAATAAGGGGAGCTTCATTGTGCTAGTTGCATAATGCAAATTCATCAAATTCATTCCCTCTTTTTATCTTCTTAGTAACTAATATTACTTCAATAATTAGACTACAACTGGGGAAAAGAGTTTTCTTAACTGCTTTTTAAATATATTTAACATGGAGATAGAACTTAGATAATACCATGTCCCATTGAAAAATTCTCCTTCAACAGTAAGATCAATACAATATGGAATCAGTACTTTTTCAATTCCTAGTACTGTTAAGAGGTTCTTTCTCTCAAATGGTTTGAATGCTTAAAAATTAACTCATAAATCTCATTGTGAGAAAGTTAGTTAGAGGAACTTCCTGGAATAATTATATTTTATTATGATTTTTAGATATGAGGGATGAAAAATGGTTTTATGTATATGAAAACATATACATATATTTTGTGTATACACATATATGAAAAGTGATTTTTTTATGGTTAGTCATGTTTAATGTTTCTTAGGCCACATAACATTGAAAAGAAATGCATTTAAAAACTAGAGAAAAGTATACCTATAGGAGGTTAGGTTAGACTTTGAGCAAAATTAACTAAGACAGTTGTTAAATGACCTAAGTTTAAAGTGGACAGAGTCTACCTAACTTGCTCACCAGAATCTGTGTGTTCATTGAAGTGCTATTTTTAAAAGCCACTTATATGAATTATAGACCTAGTATTTAGAGACTATTATAATAATTCAGATTTTCAAGTTTTGCCTAAGGAGATAGTAAATATAAATTCCCAAATGATGCTATTAAAATTAAACATTATTTAAAGTAGATAATATTTTAAGTTTATGAGAAAACTTACCTTTTTCCTTCATGGCAGCTGTGATCTCTTAGGCAGTGTGCTTCAAATACTAGGTCATTCTGTCTTTATTGGGAACAGACAGTGAGGTTAGTACAAGCACAGAACATGCAGAACATTAACAGAATATTGCCCTGGGCAGAAAGAAATGAGAAAGTTTACCTAAGTTTAGGGAGACTGAATTATCAAAGTAAATCAAGTACATTTAGAAGTGAAAACAATATCTTTCTACACAAAACTGAAGCCAACGGAAGTTAATAATAATTGTTATGAGAATTTTGCTCAGAAATTGTATGGAAGTCTTACTACACCCATAATTTTAGGAGGAGGTCTCACTTGGAAATAGGGTTATTGTGGATGTTATTAGCAAAGCTGGAGTGAGTTGGAGCCACTGTCTCTATAGAAGGGATTTAGGACAAAGCCACAGGTGTGGGTGTCAGAAAGCATGCATGTGGCCTTGTGCAAGCCAAAGAGAGGCCTGGGATGAGTTCATCACTCAACACTTGTATTTCAGGCTTCAAGCCCCTGAACTATGAGAGGTTACATTTCTGCTTGCTATTTTTGTATTGCTTTGTTATAGCAGTCCAAGGAATAGAATATATGAATAGAATATATGTATCGAATAGAACATAAGAGAATACAGCAGCTACTTAAAAAGAGGATCATGATGTTTTTATATTCATTTCCAGGGTAACTGTGAGGTCATATCACACTCAAGCTATTTGGGGAAGTCCTTTCATTGTGTGCAGGTCCAAGTTGTGTTGTCTTTGGTACCAGAGAACAAGAAACAACAAAATCCTATTAGATGATGTGTTGAGAATGTTTGAAGATTGGACAGTTATAAAACTACTAAAGACAGAAGTTGGAGAATTACAGAAAACTTTCCTTAATGTTGATGTCAGTTATTTGGAACTTTGGATTCTTTAGTGAATTTTACTCTCTCCAAATTAGTTTTATTATCAGAGAAGAAGTGAAGGGAGAAGAGACTATTTTGAGGCAGGCATGGAGACTCACACCTGGAATTCTAACTACCTGGGTGGCAGAAAATGGGAGGATCAAGATTCTACATCAGCCTAGGCAAAAACTTAGTGAGACTGCATTCTAATTACTAAGCCAAGGAGGGATAGTGAATGTGATCAAAGTACATAATATGGCTATATGGAAATATACCAATGAATCCCTTTGACAATACATGCTAATTTTTTTAAAAAACCCAAAACTGAAAGCAAGGCAAAAGAGGAGCAGCATTTTTAGAAACTCCAGAATGTATGAGCCATTTAGATGTGCTACAGCTATGGTTCTCCCAGCACAATTCTAGAGCAGCAGCAGCAGCATCACCCAAAGCCAGATAGAAATGGAAGCCCTTGGCCTGCCACAGCCCCTGAGTTAGGCTCTTCACAGTGTGGCATGGCAGCTTGTGTTGTAGTCATGTGACATACATTCCAAGAGAGAATGCAAAGGTGACTGGATACCTTCAGAGGACTGGCAATGAATACTGATACTTAAGTCAAAGGCACACACAGAGATTAGGAGAATGGTGTGCACATTTCTAAATTATAAAGAATAAAACTAGAATGTGAGAGAATAAGGGAAAGACAAGGGATAAAATAGTAAAATCATTATTTTTAATAATAAGTGGAAGCCACATGATAACACTTAAAAGTGTAAACAAAGTGGTACAAAATTAAGTTAAAAAGGGAGGATTAAAGACCTACTAAAAGATAAAATGGCAGCCAGGCATGGTGATGCACACTTGTAATCTTAGGACTTGGGAACCTTTTAAAAAATTACTATTGTTCTGTTATCTTCAAGTAGTTGTACAAAGGGGTTTCAATTCAACATGTCAGTTTGTGAGTTACAATATATCTTGATCTTGAGATCTTGACATCCCTTCCATAATTCTCCTCCATCTCTCCAAATCCCACTGTTGATCTCCTCAATTTTCCTAGTTCCATTTCACATACATATATTGATGTTATGGCTGCGTTCTTCCACACTTCCTATGACCTCACCCCCCTAACACTTCCAGTATCATCCTCCTGGTATTCATTCATTTTATTAGACTGGTTGTTTAAGTTACACCTCTGGAATTTTCCCCTGCATTTACCATACGATAGTTAATTGTGGACATGTAAATGTTTACATATATATATTTATAAATTAGGTCTAGCTCACACATATGAGAGATAATATGACTTGGAAGTCTGGAGTTCAAAGCCACTCTGGGCTACATAGCAAGTTCTAGACTATCCTAGGCAAACTGGTAAGACCCTGTCTGAAAACAAAACAAGCAAGCAAAAAAACCTCAGAACTAATGAGCAAAGGTAATCAGAACAAATACATGCAATGGCCCTGGACCTGAGAAAAATGAAAACAGAAACACTGCTGGAAAGACTATTAGTATAGAAATAGAAATGTACTATGGAATATGCATTTAATCAAGTATTGCATTAATATTAAGTTGAATCTGACAATGTAATATGAATTGTCAAGTTTTTTTAATTATGAAAATACCATATAGAGGGGTTACAATTACTTGGGCAAGGTAATAAAGTTTTTTAGGAGATACATGCTCCTAATAAAGTGAAGTGTGGGGTTATAGCATGTTCTGTAGTGGCTCAAAAAGTAGTATTTGAGAGAAGAAAATAGGGCAAATTGTTAGCAATTTAGTATATAAAGAATATGCAAGATTTTTGTACTATTGAAAATTTAAAAGAAGTTTGAAAGTACTCCACTTAAATAAAGAGATTAAAAACTTTGCTTAGGAAGTGGTGCTGTGAGCTGAAGAGCTCAGGAACAGTGCCCAGGCCCAGAGTTCAAGCCCCACAACCCCACAAAACAAAACAAAACTAAAAAACTTTAATCAGTCATTTCTAGCTAAATCATTTATTTTATTTCCTACTATATAGGATTATTACCTTTTGTGAGAGGTGGAGATTGGAAGAATTACTGTTTGAAGCCAGCCTCCTGGGCAAAGCATTTATGTGACTCCATCTCAGACAACTGGGTACAGTTGTGCACACTTGTCATTGGTTGCCTAGGAGGTTGAGATCAGGAGGATCACAGATCCAGACCAGTCTAGACAAAAAAGTTCTCAAGGCCCCATCTCAGCAAAAATAAATTGGATGTGGTGACACATGCCTGTCATTCCAGCTGGGGTGAGAAGTGCTGCCATGAGCAAAAAGTCAAGATAACCAAGTAAAATGGCTTTCAAGTGGTAGACCATCTGCCTAGCAAGTGTAAAGCCCTGAGTTTAAACTCTCGTACTACCACTACCTCCAAAAATTAAAAGGGCAAATTTTATACTGAAATTTAAGTATTGAAGTGACGTGTATTTCAAAATATTATTACTAATGTATGTATGCAATGTGATTTGAAGCTAACACAGATGAAAATATGTTTGAATGTTTCTTCTTTCTCATCCTGTATTTTGTGATTACTCACTCTTCTCTCTAACTCATGCTCTTTGTGGTGAGCCTCTGGAGAGCAGGTTCCCAGGTCCAGCTACCTCATCACACCAGAGTACACATCTCCTAAACACAGACTCCACAAGCACCAATCAGGAAGAACTCTGAATTCAGTGCTTTTGAAGTACTTTTCACTCTGCAGTACATAGCTCAAACAGAATAGCCAGGAAATAAGAATAATTCTTCCTATATGAAATATGCCAGAACTTAGGGAGTTAAAATGAACTAACTCAGGATGGAAATAGTAGGTATAAATATAATATATAGTAAGAATAAACATAATACGTATTTCTTAAATGCTAAAAAAATAATTCAAGCCATGCACTGGTGGCTCATGCCTGCAGTTGTAGCTACTGAGGAGCCTGAGGTCTAAGCATGGTTTGAAGCCAGTATGGGCAGAAAAGTACTTAAGGCTTTTTTTCCTTGTAAATTTACTTTATTGACTGAGAACATAGTGGTACTCAATAAATTGGTGTTGACTGTTGTATAAAATGGTGTTATTTTCCTATGCATTTTATTTACTTTTTTTATATCTGTATTGTAAAGGTGATGAGCAGGGGGATTACAGTTAACATAAGTAAGGTAATGAGTACATTTCTTTTTAAACTCTGTTATCCCCTCCATCATTTTCTCCAGCTTGCCCCTCCCAGTTTCCCTCCCACCCCTCCCCAAGTTGTGTAGTTCATTTCCAAGGTAGTGTCAAGTGAGTGTCATTGTCACATTAGTTCATCCTTCGTCCTACTGTTTCTGTTATTCCCTTTCCCTTCCATTAATCAGATTAACTTATATACAAGACAGAGGGTATAGAAAACTAAAACAGGAAAAAACAAACTGCATGCAGCACATAGTAAGAACCTCTTGTTTCCAGTTCTTGGAGTTCATGTTGTTATGCTTCATTATATATGGTCCTATGCACTTATCAGTTGAGCTATTGAAATCACCTGCTAAGAATATCATAGACATATCTTAGTTCTTACAAATGAAGGAAACCATGCAACCTACTTTTCTCTGGGTCTGACTTATTTTGCTTAATATAATTTTTTTTCAGGGCTTTCCATTTCCTTATGAATAGGACAGTGCCATTCTTTCTGATGGAAGCATAAAAGCCAGAAGTGGAGCTATGGCTCAAGTGGTAGAGCACTGGCCTTGAGCAAAAAAGCTCACGGACAGTGCCTAGGCCCTGAATTCAAGTCCACAAAAAATAATTTTTATACCCACTTTATGACAATTTTTTTCTGTTTTGGTTGGCCGTGGGTCTTGAACTTTGGGCCTGGGTGCTGTCCCTCAGCTCTTCAGCTCAAGGCAAGTGCTCTACCATTTGAGCCATAGCGCCACTTCTGTTTTTTTGGTGGTTTATTGGAGATAAGAATTTCGCGGACTTTCCTGCACAAACTGGCTTTGAACTGCTATCCTCAGATCTCAGCCTCCTGAGTAGCTAGGATTACATGAACTGCCAGCAACTGCCCTTTATGACAATTTTTTTTTTTTTTTTTTGTCGGTCGTGGGGCTTGAACTCTGGGCCTGGGCGCTGTCCCTCAGCTCTTCAGCTCAAGGCGAGCGCTCTACCACTTGAGCTACAGCGCCACTTCCGGTTTTCTGGTGGTTTATTGGAGATAGGAGTCTCACGGTCTCTCCTGCCCGGGCTGGCTTTGAACCGCGATCCTCAGATCTCAGCCTCCTGAGTAGCTAGGATTACAGGCGTGAGCCACCAGCGCCCGGCTATGACAATTTTTTAAAACAATAGTGAAGTGAGCTTTTTTTTCTCTCTTAAAGATATGGATGTGATGAGGCCCTTAATAAATGATCAGAGCTTTGATGGCACCTCAGATGAAGAGCATGAACAGGAGCTGCTGCCTGTCCAGAAGCACTACCAGCTCCATAACCATGGTGGTATTTCGTAAGTCCTGTCCTTATCTGACTCTCTTCTTTTTCTTCAGTTTGTTTGTGATGATTAAGAGGTGTTAGTCTTTGCCTTTCAAGTTTACAGTGATACATTGAAATTACAGAGTGAAGTAACTCTAGTAGTCACTCTAGTGAAGTAACAGCAGATGCCCTGCCTCTGACAGAGAAGTGGCTTTTGATATGCTTAGGAATTACACAAGGCAGTGTAAATGCTTTTTGCAGAGTGAGAAGGAAAATACCTGAATCTTGTGAAGAAGGATAAATGCAGAAAATACTTGAAAATCTCTGTTGGATATTTTATCATCACTAAATTTAATCTAAAAGTAATTTAGTGGTTAGGCAAAGGATGATAGAATCTGATCAGAAGATTATGAACTTCAAAACTCTTCTAGGCAAAAGTTTTTGTTTGATGGGTTTGAATTGTGTGTTCTTAGTTTTATTTATTTATTTTTACCTGGCACTCTACCACTTGAGCCACAACCCACTTCTGACTCTTTGCTCTTTTTTTGGTATATATTTTTTATTGTAAAGATACTGTACAGAGGGTACAGTTACATGAATAAGGTAATGAGTATATTTCATACTGAGCATTGTTACCTCCTTATTTTTTCCCTCTTTGGTCTTTTAATTGGAGATAAGTATCTCTTGGATTTGTCTGCCTAGGCTGGCTCTGAACCTCACTTCTCAGATCTCAGCCTCTTATGTAGCTATGATTACAGGTGTGAGTCACCAGTACCCAGATTCTTCTTAGTTGTGGTTTATTTCTACTTGATCAGGAGATTGTCATCAGTTGCCTTCAAAGCCAAATCCCTGAGAGAATTCATGAGGTTCAAAAATTAATTGCTATCTTACCTGATTTTATATATAGATGTATATATATATACATCTTTATACCCTTTAGAGTATAAAGGGTATATACTTTATACCCTTTAGAGACTTATATATATATATATATATATATATATATATATATATATATATGTAGAAAGAGAAAGGAGAAGAAATACATACATATGTAAAACTTGCATATTGTTCCTTTTAATAACCTTCCTCTTAGTTTGATAATTACAGGACTACTGTTTAGTACCCTGGTAATATAAACAGTGACAGTGCATTGTTGTTTTGCAAACATAATCTTCAACATTGTTCTGAAAATCATAGCAGCAAAGTATCATGGAAGAAAATCATCATTTCTTTATTTATTGTTTTATTACATCTGAAACAACTCTCACTAAATATCTCAATTTTCCCAGTGTTTTTCTGTATTTCTCTTATAAATATCAAAGCTAGGACTTGAACCAAGTGTGACTTCTGGCTTACTGATGGAGCAGAAATGTTACATAGCGTCATTTTAGCTTCTTTTCTAATAGGAAAAATTATTATCATGGCATTTTACTGGTTTTTCTTCTAAAATGTTTAAATATTATAATTTTTTATTTTTCAGATTTATTCAAACTCTTATGCATCTTCTTAAAGGAAATATTGGCACCGGCCTTTTAGGACTCCCACTGGCAATAAAAAATGCAGGTGTAGTGGTAAGATTTATCTTTGTAATCTCTACACAACATAGAGTTAACTGTCAGCCACGATTACCACAGTGAATGTAGAGTCCCAGTGAGAGATAACTTGATCAGGTGACATTTACTTGAGGGCTTGGCAATTGTACTGAGAAAAATAAATGACTATGCTAGTTATACCTAAAAACAAGAATTATGATTTTCATTTCTACTAAATAAAAACAAAACTTAAAATAACATGTAATGTTTCCAGGGTTGGTTATGGTTTATTATCCCTTTTGACTTTCAGGGATTTGAGTTGTGTACTTAAAGCAGCAAATGTACTTTGAAGATTATTTGTGTATAATTCTTTAGTTTTTTAGACTTTGAATAAACCATGAAGATTTCAGACATAGGAAAGAGGTGGTAGAGTAGATTGTGAAAAAAAATACAGTATCTGAGCGCCAGTGGCCATGCCTGTAATCCTAGCAACTAAGGAGGCTGAGATGTGAGGATTGCAGTTCAAAGCCAGCCTGGGCAGAAAAGTCCCATCTCCAATAAACCACTCAGAAAGCCAGAAGTGGTGCAGTGGCTCAAGGGGTAGAGCGCTTGCCTTGAGCTGAAGAGCTGAGGGTCAGCGTTCAGGCCCAGAGTTCAAGCCTCATGTGCAACCCCCCCCCTACAAAAACCAAAAACAAAAATATCATATTAGTGGTTTTGTTACGTTGAAAGCACTCATTTATTCATAGGAAATAAAAATCTAATTTCTAAATTTTAATGTAGTTTTTAAAAAAAGTTGGGCACCAGTGGCTCACACCTATAATCTTAGTTCCTCAGGAAGCTGAGATCTGAGGATCCCTGGTTTGACCCCAGGCAGTTTGAAACCTGACTGGGCAGAAAATCCAAGAGACTCTTATTAAGCAGTACAAAGCTAGAAGTGGAGGTATGCTTCCAGTGATGGAGTGAGTGCCAAGCTTGAGCAAAAAAAGATAAGCAATAGTGTGAGGCCCTGAGTTCAAACTCTAGTTCTTGCAACCCACCAAAAAAGTTAAGAAACTTTTTTGTAGAAAACTTTTAATATAAAAAATTCATATATGAAATTATATTTAATCCCTTCTAAATGTTCTAGTTTCTAAAAAATAGTTGTTAGCTATCACTTTTGCTGAGTTTGTCCACCCTAATTTTAAGGTAATTGAAACTTTTCTGACTGTAAAAGTAAGATTTGGCAATAGTTTGGTTGTACCTCATAGGAATCTAGCTTTCATTCTGTTTTGGGATGTTGGAGATTGAGCCCCGAGCCTTGCACTTGCTAGACAAGTTTTTGAAATAATTATTTTCTGAGTAGAGTTCCTGGCATTCTATTGAAGTTTGTTGAAGAAATCTGTCAAAGAAGCATGTCATTCCAGCTACAGTTCAATATTGTGCTTTTTAAATCATTTAGAATATGAGTCATCGTTGCATAATAATTATAGCAGTGCCACACTGATAGTTGTAGGCTGGCCATCTGCTATTAAATGTGATGTTATATTCCATCCTGCTATGTTACATATCTGTAGTCTAAATTCATTCATAGATCAAATCATACATGGTGGTCTTAAACTTTGTTTGGTATCCTTTCTGTATAAGGTTGATTAATTTTTCTTTATGCAAATGACTGTTATTTTTGTTCAGTGAGTGAGTAGACCATTGACTCATGCTTGTAAAGTTATTCAGTTCTTTTGAACTTGTTATTTAAACCTTATAATTTTCTTCTTCACAGCTTGGACCAATCAGCCTTGTGTTTATAGGAATTATTTCTGTTCACTGTATGCACATATTGGTACGTTGCAGTCACTTTCTATGTCAGAGGTAAATGTGGATTTGTTAAGTCTATTTATTTTATAACTGTGTATTTGTTTAGGGCATTGTATCTTTCTGTTTCTACTTTCTGCAACTATAAGTTGTATTTTCTTTGATAGTGAATATGGGATAGGGACTCAGTAGGACTCGAATGCAGTCAATATGATTAGTCCTTCTTTGGAAGTCTTGAGCTGTTGCTTCCAGGACCTACACAGATACAACAATCATCAAGTGCTCAAGTCCTTCACATAAAGAAGTGTAGTGTTTGCGTGCAACCCCTGAGGAGCCTTCTCTCTAATTATCCCTGATTATTCAGAATACCTAATGTAGAATAGGTACTACATGCATGCCTGTTGTGCTGTATTGTTTAAGGCATAATGACATAAAAAATCAGTTGGAATATATTCAATACAGACAGGACAGCTTTTCATGTATGTTTACATATGTGTTCAATTGAATCTACAAATGAGGGATCTGTGGCCATGGAGGATAAACTGTACTTAGAAATGCACCTAATTAGTAAATGGCCCTGGGTTCTTTTATTTAGTCTTAAGTGGAAAAAAATCAGAAGAAAAGATTAGTAGAGTAAATGGAGTCAATGGTACACTTTTAGTTATAGCCCAGTGTCTTCAATGTATTAGCAGTTTAGTTTTAGGTATAGCATCTTTGGTTCTGTTTACTGATATGTAGGTATGCAGGTAGTCATAAAATGTTTCCTTTGGATAATAAGCCAAATTTTTAAGACAAATACCTCCTAGTAAACCAGAATTCTACGACAGACTCTTGTTTCATTGCTAAAACTGGATACATCATTTGTGTGTGTGTGTGTGTGTTTGTGTGTGTGTGTGTGTGTGTGTGTACATACTTGTAAAAAGAAGAGTGGGAGAGACTAAGACTGGAGATACCGTATCTACCTCAGGAAGGTAGTTTGAAAATGAAATGAGATAGTGTATATGGAAATACATTCTAGAGCCCTGTAAATATATAGTATTATATACTGTTACCAGAAAAATGTATGCATGGGGATGGGAAGGAAAAACGGAAAGAGCAGGGAAGGAGTGACATTGTCCAAAAAGACATGTACTCATCATCTGACTTAGGTAACTGTAATCACTCTGTACATCACCTTATAATAAGAATAAAAAAGAAAAATGTAGTAATTTTGACAAGAACAATATAGTTGATGTTTTTATGTATTTGAGATATTTAAATCATGGCAGCACAGATATTAACTGCTCGTATTTTACACATAGATAAAATGTATCCGTAGGCAAGATAAAAATTTAAATTTTATTAGAGTCTATAGATTTTCACATTTTGAAGTCTTCATGTGTCAGTGTATAGACCTGTGTTCATTCCTGTATATCTGATACTTTTTCCAATAAATGGTTTTACAGACTGACTTACTGTTTTTTTTCTTTCTTATATGTGTTGTCATTAATTGCAGGTTTAAGAAGTCTACTTTAGGCTACAGTGACACGGTGAGTCTCGCCATGGAAGCAAGTCCTTGGAGTTACCTCCAGAAACAAGCTGCTTGGGGACGGCAAGTACTTGCTCTGCTTTTAATATCGATTTGTTGAGACTTTGTTAATTTTTAAGTATTTTAATCTGATAAGACAAATAAAAGGATGATAAATTGAGAGAATGTAACTAATAACTTGGAACTGGTGTCTTACTCATATAGCTGCTCAGGAGGCTGAGATGCAGAGGATCACAGTTCCAAGCCAATCCTGGCAAAAAAGCCCATGAAATACCGTCTCCAAATATAACCAGCAAAAAGCCTGACTGGAGATAAAGCTCAAGTAGTAGAGCCTAAGCTGAGCATGCAAGCCGAGCAAATGAGAAGCCCTGAGTTCAAAGCCTGTACTTGCAAAAATAAACAAACAAAACAAATTGAATACCCTTAAAATTAGATTGACTTAGGTTCAAATCTCAATTCTACTAATTGTCTGTTTTATGACCTGGTCAAAATGTTCCTTATTTTGGTTTGCATATCTCATAATGAAATGCACTTGTACTTCATTGAATGATTATAGTAGATTAAAGAAAATAATACTTTAAAAAGTATATACAAATATATACCTATAATATAATTTATAAAATATTTATTAAATAACAGAATTATATTCACTTATTTTTTAAAAAAGAAAAAAATGTATTTTCATAAGACAACTGAAGTCTGGATGTTATTTAACATAAACTTCATTGTCTTTCTCATCATTGAACAAGGTGAATGTAAACTGGATGAACATAGGGATGGAAAAATAAAGAAGTATAAACAAACGATGATAAAATTTAAAGAAGAAAAAACACAACGTTAGAGTATTTTATGCTTAAATCTATGTTTTTTATTTTCAGAAAGCTATATTTGTTCATAAGTCTATGAGGTTTTCATCATTCCTGATATATTTGAATAGAAGGAAGGAAACAGAGCCTACTGCCCTAGGGACTTGCCTCCAGAACCCAAAGTCAATCCCAACCCCATATTTCTTCTGACCCAGACTATAGACAGCTTTCCTGCTGTGAAGAAAAAAGGCTTTCAGAAAAAGTCAACTATAATTATTATTAATGAGACCCTCACCTGAAATGTGGATAAAAAAGATTAAGGGAATACTTAAATGTAAGAATCACAGATGAGAAACTGGAATTCAATTCAGGGTACCAAGATTATTTACCAGTAATACCCCTGAAGAACTGTGGAGGATGGAAGAGTTATGGCAAGAATGAAGATAGTAGGACCTTTTGCTGCCACATGGGAGGAGTGTCTGTAAAATGTTAGACATCATTGTTGTCACTGATGGTCAGACAAGAGACTACAGTGCACATTACACAGTGGTAGTCATTTCTTGTTCAAAGATCAGAACAAGAAATGAATAAAGTGGGCAAATTTCTAATTTGACAACTGCCCTATCTAACTACTGGCCTTTTAATCAAGTGTGTTTTTCGTTTATAATTCTAGTGACATACTAAACATAATATAATATTAGTAGGAAATAAATATTTTAACTGTTCTTTTTTCAAGGAAGAAAACAATATGCTGTTATAAAATAGCATATTAATAGGACTTAAATTACAGTTAAAATGAGAAAAAATATTTTGACACATTGCTACCTTTATTGATACTTACTTGTGGATATCTCTGTTTAGGAGTGTGGTTGACTTTTTTCTGGTGATAACGCAGCTGGGATTCTGCAGTGTTTATATTGTCTTCTTAGCTGAAAATGTGAAACAAGTGAGTATCCTTTTATAGTTTGCAAAATCATCTTCCAGGGCCTTACATTCAGTCTCATATTTCTTCTTATAAGTAACTTTAGGCAGATTTTCATTTAGTTTTCTCTTTCTCTTTTGCAACTTGGATTTCTGATATAATTATTTGTGATACTCATATTTGAAGTCAAGGCCTTGTACTTGCTAGGCAGGCACTCAACCACTGAGATACACCTCTGGACCATTTTTCTTTGGTTCTTTTTGAGATATAGTCTCCCTTTCTAGTGTATGCATGGACTAAGACCCACCTCTTTTATACTTCCATTAGCTGCAATGAGAGGATTGTATCCCCATACCCAGTTTCTTTCTTTGAGATTCTTGGACTTTGCTGTCTCGGCTCATCCTGGAACCAGCCCTTCTGATATTAGACTACCACATCACTTAGGATAAGGTGCATGCCATTGAACCAAGCTATGGATTGCCTGGCTTCAAATTATAATCTTCTTTTTTTGCCTTTTTTTTTAAAATTTAATTTAATTTTATTTGTGAACATACTGTACAGAGGAGTTACAATTACATGGGCAGGATAATGCGTACATTTCTTACCAAGCATTGCAGCCTCCTCCTTTGTTTACCCTTCACATCCCTTCCCAGCCTCCCCCCTCCCCCCCACAAATTATAATCTTTTCTTTTTCAGCCTCCCAAGTAGTTAGGATTACAGGTGCAAGTCCCCCCCTGCCCAGCCCCCAGGCCTGACTATGGTTGGTTTTACTATTTGTGTTATAGTATTCATGATGTATGTCCATTCTTTCAGAAGTTTAGATCTTAAGATTTGGGTATGGGGGTACATGCTTATAATTCTAGCATTCAAGAGGCTGAGACAGGAAGATTGTGTGTACAAATCTTATGCTACAGAGCAAGACTGTCTCCAAAATTAAAACACAAAAACAAAACAAAAACTTAGATATCAAAAGCATATCCATATATACTTTGGGATCATAGTCTTTAGTTTGCTAATATATAGAGACTACAGAAGTAAGAGCAAGCAGCCTAGAGAGAAGGTTAAAAATATGAGCATTCATTACAGAACTGCAGTAATTACCGCCATTGTTTTAAAAGTAATGTATCTAAAAATTTGTATTTTTCCCATGTTAGGGAAGTTTGGTTTGTGAAGTGATTTCCAGATATGTTGTAGAGATAGTCTATTTGGACAAACATACAAAGCACCAAAATAAAATACCTGAACAGTGCCAAACACATTTCTTGTGATTGGTATTATTATTATTTACCTCCTGATTTTCTTTCATCATCATTCCAGTTAGTAACATTAATTATCCAAATATATCTGCTGAAATAAGCATTATACATTGTAATCTGTAGAATTGTAGATATTTAATGCAAAATGATTACACAAATATCCTTTCTGAAGAACTTTTTAAGTATACACTGTTAGGTTTTTAAAGAGAGGTAGCTGAGCAAGACCCACACCACACACGTGGTATTCAGGTAAGGGATAGGTTTATTCATTGTTTTGGCTGGCACCAGGCCATGTTAGCACTCCGTGTGGCTGGGAAAGACCTGGGAAAGAGGGTGTCTGGCCCTGGGCTTTATCTAGGATAGGGGCAGGGAAAGATGTGGCCACATGGAATCCAGATGTGACCTTTTCCAGGTATGTCAGTTGCCTAAGTAACGCAGGTACTGGGCGGAGACTTTGCTGCGAGGAGGGTGGAGTCTGTGCACCTTCCAGGAGCAGACCTTACATACACCAATATTTATTTGTCTCTTTTCTAAATACAAAGTTTGCTTCATATTCTATTAAAATGAAGAATTGGCAAATTTTCTGTAAGGAGTTATGCTATTAGTATTTTCTCTTTGCACGCTCTATGGTCAGCCATAGACAGTGAAATGTAAACAAGTAAATATAATGCATTCCAGTGAACATTTTTGGTTGGTTGTGTTTGAACTCGGCCTGGGCGCTGTCCCTCAGCTCTTCAGCTCAAGGCTAGTGCTATACTACTTTAGCTACAGCGCCACTTCCGGTTTTTTGGGTTAATTGGAGATAAGAGTCTCATGGACTTTGCTTCCCTAGACTGGCTTCAAACCATGATCCTTGGATTTCAGCCTCTTGAGTAGCTAGTATTACAGTCATAAGCCACCAGTACCTGGCTCCAGTGAACTTTCATCAGCAAAAACACGTAGTATCCAGATGTGATCTGACATGTTAGTTTGCTAACCCTGGATTTTGACTATCCCTATATATTTGAGCCAAGCTTATATATTTAATATTGGAAGCTCATGGAGCTTACAGCAGTTAGAGGGTTTTCCTCGACAGCTGTAGCTAGTAATTATAGTAATTATAGCTTTGATATCCATAGTGGTGTTTCTCCAGTGTATAGTATCACAACATTTGTAAGTTTTATTTGTGTCTGGAAATGTTGCAAATGTGTGCTGTGAAACCTTCCTCAGTTGCTTTTCCATGCCATCCTTTCCTTTATGACTTCCTAGTATGTATTTCTTTTTATTTTCTGGCTTTAAAAAAATAACTGCGATCACACTGTATTAAAGTTACATTATAAGTTAATTTTCAGACTGAAGTCCTCTGAGGAAAAGGACAATTTACGAAACAAACTTTCTGGAAGAAAAAAATCTAATCTCAACTAGTCTGTTTCTTTTCATTTAAGCGTTGTTGGAAATATTGTAACTGCAGAAGTGTCAAGGACTGGTGAGAGCAAATAGAGAGCTGTAGAAACAGCAGCAGTTAGCAGTCACAGTTCTACCATCAGTTTCAGTGCTCTCCTTAGCATCACTTTTTTACAAATGGTGTGCTTTGGATTTTACAAGTATTTAATTCCACAAGTTGCATAATCCTAGAAATGCTAATCCATTCTGTGACAGTTGATGGTCTACAAATGATAAGATATACTACTTTTGATTTGAATTTATGTTTTTTGCTGGTACCAGGGCCTCACACTCACACTCAGCTTTCTTGCTGGGCTGATGCTTCTTGAGATACCTCTCCAGTTCAACATTTTTCTGGTTATTTGGAGATGGAATCCTCTGAGATTTTCTGCCTAGGCTGACCTAGAACCTTGATCTTCCAGATCCCAGGAGTGAGCCAGTGGTGTTCAGCAAGACATACCATATTGGTAGTTATTTGTACAGTAGAAATAATAAATTCTAGGATTGTGCAAGATGGTAGAAGCCTACTTTTTCTAATATCTTCTAATACAGTTATGACTGGCTGTCTTTGAATCTACAAATAATACTAATAATGCCCTATAATTTTATGCTTACGAGCTGTGATGAATAGCATTTAATATTTGTAATCTATAGTGTGAGTACACCGCTCATTTTGTGAGCACCTTATAAAGCATGAGCCATGTGTCCCAGAGGCATGTGGAACTAGGCTGAAGTCTGGGTCTCTAACATAGTTGCTGCCTGTTACGCATTTATTTACTTACTTAATTTTTAAATAGTGACTTGCTTTGGCCTCCAAATCATGGTCTTTCTCCTGCTTGGTTTATAGTTGTGCTCCACTACAAGTGGCTTTCCACCCACCATTTTAATTATCATTGAAAGGGATATATCTGATTTCAGGGTGTGTGTGTGTGTGTGTGTGTGTGTGTGTGTGTGTGTGTGTGTGTGTGTGTGTGTGTGTGTGTGTGTGTGTGTGTGTGTGTGTGTGTGTGTGTGTGTGTGTGTGTGTGTGTGTGTGTGTGTGTGTGTGTGTGTGTGTGTGTGTGTGTGTGTGTGTGTGTGTGTGTGTGTGTGTGTGTAAAAACTGGAGAAAAGTTTTGAATGACCTTATATAAAATATCATTTACTTCCAAAGTCGAATGGAAAAGTTTAACTCATTCGTACACATACCAGAAGATGAGTAAGAAAAGTTGTAGTAGCCTGTCTCAGGTGTAATAGCCTGTCCCGGTAATCCACGCTACAGGAAAAATAGAGATGGGAGTGAAGCAGGAGAATAAGTGTGGTGGGTTCTCGTTCTGCAGTAGTATCGAAATAACACCAGGAGTGATGAGCACAGTTTAAAGGATTCATTCAGTAAAGAGCAAGCAGAGGCACCCTCAGAGGGATGAGCAGCTGGATCCCGATACCTGCTGTCCCACTGCATAGTCCTGTTGCCTCTGTCCCCTCCTTTTTCTCTCCTCCTCTCAGGCACTCTATCAGATTATGACTAGTATGTTTGAAGCAAGCCAAACCTCCAGGGCAATAGCCATAGGATGGCTAGCTGGCCTGGGCTCATGAGTGGTTTGTTTGAAACAGGCCAGACCCTCTTCTGGAGGGTATCCCAAGAAAGGTGGGTTTGGCCTGAGACACATCAGGCCCCAGGCCCTCCCCTGCATGGTGGTTTGTAGGAGGGCTGGCCTGGGTTAGATGAGACCTAAGACCCTCCCCTGGGTGTTAGCCATGGAGGGGGGTTCAAGCCCTGGGTGGTGGCTACTGGTGGGGGAGCGGGAGAGCTGTCCAAACTGGTTTGCTGATGTCGTTGAGGAGGATTGAAGTTTGAGGCCAGCTCAGGCAAAAACAATGAGACTGTCTTTAAGGAACAAGCTTGGTATGGTGGTGGATGTCACAAGTATGCAGGAGACAGATGGAGGAGGAGTATGATTTGAGTGGAATCTGGCAAAAAGAGACCCTCTACAAAAACTAAAATGAAAAGGGCTGGTGTAGAGTGCTTAAAAAATTTAACTGTTATTATTAAGGTGATGTACAGAGGGGTTACTGTCTCATAAGTCAGTGTCACCCCTTCCTTTGGTGTCTTGCAGTTTCTTCCCCCATCTCACCCACAAGGTGTATAGACAAATTGTATAGTTCATTTTCAATATAGTGTCTACTGAGTACCAGTGTTACATTTGTTCGCCTTTTGTCCCTCCATTTCTGTGCCCTTCCTTCCCTCCTTACACCCCTAAAAGACATAAATGTGGACACAGACAAAAACCAAGAAACAAAAAAAAAACCCAAACAAAAACAATTCCATCTTCACCAACAGCACAAGTGATGTAAGTGGTAGAGCACTTTTCTAGCAAGTGTAGGGATCTGAGTTCAAACTAGTACTGCAGAAGAAAAAAAAAAGTAAAACTGGCTCTGGAAAGTGAGGAGGTTGCCTGTTTTTTGGAAGCCTCAAAGCATCATGGAAAAAGGCATGCAGTGAGACTTTAGAAAAACAAAAACAAAAACATTGAACTTGAAGTTAGCACGTGATCCAGGCAGTGCAGTCATGGTCAGGGCAGCAGCTGGGGCTGGAGTCTTTGGCTGTCGCTGTCGGTGGCAGCCAGGGCCCAGAGACCTTGGCTTTCAGCAGAGGTGTCTTTTCACAGCAGCACACAGCAACATCCACTGCTTAAGTAAACTTTACCAATTACTACTGCTAGAATTAAAATTATAGGATTGTTTGTGCCTTAATCTACATGAAGTTGAAGGTGCAGTATTTCATTAATTTAGTGAATTGCGGGTTTAGTTGTTGTCAGGAGTGCTTGGTAGCTGCGACATGCTCCTGATGATTCCAGTCCATCCTGGTCCTAGAGTAGCTCCTGTGTCTTATTTTAAGATACCCTGGATAGGCACTGGTGGCTCATGCCTAATTAGCTACTCAATAGACTGAGATCTCGAGGACTGAGTTTTAAAGCCAGCCCTCACAGAAACAGTCATGAAATTCTGTGTCCAGAATATTTGATCAGAAAAAAAGCTGGTGGTGAGGCCTAGTTCAAGTGGTTCAAGAGAATTGTGCAAGCTTGAAACCTTGAATTCAGACTTTGGTACTGGCAAAATAAAAGAAAAAAAGATTAAAAGATGCTCTGGGAATTTTCACATATGTAAGATAGTGTATCTGAGCCAGGAGGTTGGGAAAGGGATGTTATAGTAAGAGTAAGAAGGAAAATTCCTGCTCTCAGATTTGACTCACACCCTTGGTTAAGGCCCTTTTTTGGGTCCAGCAGTCTCATTGTTGGTAAAACAGAAATGATAACAGAATCTCCCTCTGTTTCTCATAACCTTGTTGTGAGACTCAGCAGATAAAAGTTTTGTGAAAAAGCCTTTGTAAAATACAGCACAGTATTCAAATGTAAGGGAGCACAACTTTTATTTAGCTTTACCGAATAACATAATCTGCTTTTAGAATTTTAACCATTAAATTACTAAGACATTGAAAAGTCGATATGTAGTGCATTTTTACTAAATTTGAAGTCTAAATGGAAACAACTGAATTTAGTAATTTTATTTTATAATATTTATTCCAGTGTTTTACATTTTGGTAAACATGTGAGACCATAGGAAGTCCTATTAGAGAGCCATCTCTGTCTCTAGAGGGCACCAAAGGACTCAAATGTTTACCTGATTCTTGCTCTAGGTATGTATCTATGTTTTTGTTTTATTGTATTTTTTAATCAAGAATTTTTATTACTACTAGCCTACCAGAGAATGCTAAAGCATTAGCTGTCTGTGAAAGAATTAGTTTAAAATTCCTAAGTATGTGTTAGCTCAAATATCTCTGTAAAATTGTTTATCTAACTACCTTCTTTTGCCAAAACTTGTTAGAACTTCACTTTCACCAGAGGTACTACTTTGATAAGTAATACTTGGCTCTTAAGTAACTTAGTTACTAGAGAAAATTGAGTCCACAATAGTATGTTTTGTTAAAATCCAAGTAATATGAATTGACAATTTTGTTTCCATTTCCACTGTAGAAAATAAAACATAATTCAGGTGGCCACTGATTGATGCCTGTAATACTAGCTACTCAGGAGGATGAGTTCAGAGGATCACGATTTTAATCCATTCTGGGCAGAAAAAGTCGAGATTCCATTTGCAGTTAACTAGCATTAACTCCAGTTTACTGGAGGTGTGGCTCAAGTGGTCAAATGCTAGCCATGAGCAAGTTGTATGAGGGCCTAAGTTCAACCTCTGGTACTGGCACACACACAAAAGAAGAAAGTACAACATTTTTATGGCCAATTGCAAGACAGTGCTGAGCTGCATTTTCTAAATGAGACCTGTTGTAACTTCTTGGTCTGCTAGAGTTTCAAATTGAC
Organism: Dipodomys merriami; assembly: GCF_024711535.1. Taxonomy (NCBI): domain Eukaryota; kingdom Metazoa; phylum Chordata; class Mammalia; order Rodentia; family Heteromyidae; genus Dipodomys; species Dipodomys merriami. The sequence continues at coordinate 9,510,099 of NW_027205381.1, forward strand.
TCCATAGCTGAATAATGTGGTAGATACTGTCCCTATATCTGAGTTACATCCCTACCATCCCAGTGTACATTCATAGTCACCTTAACCACTGCTTAAAATGGATGATTAAATGTAACACCTCAGTCTTGTTGAACTTTTACTTTGTTGGCCTCTTAATGAGAAAGTGTCACAGTGGAGGCCAGATGAGTGCTTGGTCAGAGCACCTCTCTGGGGTGCAGTGTTGGTTATCATGTAGCTGTTCTGAACCTAGAACCACCACTCACTGATATTATGGGCATTTTACATCTCTAAGCCTCAGCTTTCTGAAGTTTAAATTGAAATTAATACTAAATCTATTTCTCAGAGCCATTTGGAGGATTAAATGAGATATATAAAGCATATAGTTGAGTACCTGATACATAGAAAATACTAAAAATTATCAGCTCTTACTATTCGCATTTATTTTGACAGGAATGTATGTAGATACATGATAATGTTCAAAGGAGGGTACAGTGTTTGGGGAAAATTGGCATTTTAAATTGTAGTATGCTTTCCCTCCCTGGCCTTTGTTTTAAGATTTTTCTCTAAAGTCTCCTATAATCTAAATTCTATTTTAGTAAGTGGTATCATATGATTAAATTATGTAATTATATTAGTATTTATTTTGAAATCTGAAAATTGGGTTAAAGAAGTGGGTAAGAAGTTAATTATCTTATAGCTTTTGCTCTAGCAGAAGTTAATTACTGTGGAACATATGCACTTCCACGTGTTTGACAGTAGTAACTAGTGATGATGATTTATAGACAGTTTTTTACAAATTTTGAAGTTGGCTATGATTTTGCATTTTACTTTGGCTGCTGTACACTTCTGAGAGGAAGTTAGCACCTGGGTCCTACACTGAAGAAGGCAAGCTAGATCAATGGGGAGCTCCCAGCTTTGGTGTAGGTCTTTTGTATCTTTGCTGGAATTAGGAGCATAATAGCTAGAAAGCTTCAAAATAAATTAATGAATTAATCCTCATAATTTCCTAGTGAACCGTATAAGACAGTTATTTACCTTGGTTATCCTATATACTTGATATATTTCTAGGAAACCTGAGTATTTTGAAAAAATCTAATTATGTTCTTGTAAAACATGTCATAGGAACTTATCATACAGTATGTAGATTATGATTCTCTGTCTCTTTTGTGTGGTACATAGATTTCCTCCATTCATATCTCCTTCTAATCTTGTATAGGTTCATGAAGGATTCCTGGAGAGTAAAGCATTTGTTTTGAATAGTACCAATTCATCCAGCGCCTGTGAGAGAAAAACTGTCGACCTAAGGATATATATGCTTTGCTTTCTTCCATTTATAATTCTTTTGGTCTTCATTCGAGAGCTAAAGAATCTATTTGTGCTCTCATTCCTTGCCAACATTTCTATGGCTGTCAGTCTTGTGATAATCTATCAATATGTTGTTAGGGTAAGTATATTTTTAACTAAATGTCATGTATGAGTAAAGCTAGTTTACTTTGAAGGTAACAGTGCTGATGTGCAAAAACTGGTGCATTGATGGACCACAGTGACTAAGCAGTGACTTGATTTTCTTTTGAGGATTATTATTAACTAGAAATGTGTATGAGTAAGCACAGGCTTTGTAGTCAGGTCTGGTTTTATACTCCACCAGATATAAGGATCAGTCACAAGGTGTATTGAGAGAGAGAGAGAGAGAGAGAGAGAGAGAGAGAGAGAGAGAGAGAGAGAGAGAGAGTGTGTGCGTGTGTGATTTTCTGTTACTTGTAAACTTTGATTTGCTCCCCCAGCTTTAGTCCGCTGCCTCTCTGCAGGCAAGTAACTGCGTTATCTCAGTGTGTGCAGCACCCTAACTGATTTTATTGTCCACAGTCTGGAGTTTCTTTATCTAACTTCCTTAAAATAATCTCTGGGGAATTCCGAAGATTTCAACGTTTTTTTAAAAGCATATTTGTAAGATTGTTTTTGTATGTGTTTGTGCATTTTTTCTGTGTGACTTTCATTTTCCAAAGGGGCCAGTGAGCCTAAAAACATTGAGAACCTTTGTTTGATTCCTTATCCAGTGCTACTTAACTTAAGATACTGCTTTCAGGGTAATGTTGGTCAAGTCTCCATTAACAATTCATTGCAAACTCTTGGTGGGCCAGATTTTATTTTTCCCTTTGAATTCCCTCATTCTCTCTCACAGTACCTAAGAGGAAAGAGAGACTCACTTAGTCTGGGGTTCATGACCCATTAGCTGAATATGTAGGACTTAGTGGATCAGGAAAGGCCACTCCCTGGATGAGAGAGCAGAGGAGCCCAGAAATAGCATCCTGCTTGTCTTTAGTCTTAGTTTAGTAATGCCCAGTGTTCTATACCTTTAGGGACCTTTCATCATCAGCCTAGGGTGGTTTAGTCATATTTTACCTTCACAATGCATAACACACAAGGTACTCCAGGCCTTTCCATTCCCCATATTGCCTTAGTGCTTTTATACTTGAGCTGCTTTGTACATAAGCTTTCCTTAGCCTTGAATTCACCTAGTTAGGCTGAGAATACAGGAACATGGGGCACTAGGGACCAGACCTGGATGTCTGAAAGAAGCAGCCTTGGGGAGCCAGAGTCTTGAAGATGTGCTGTTTGTGAGTATGTGCAGATTGTGCGAGCTGGAACTAAGGCTGTGGGCCAGGGATAAGTAATCAATCAGAGTCCATTTACATGTAGATAAATGTGGTTGAAAACTAAGCACTGAATCCAGAAGATCCCTTGGATCTTCTGAGCAGCAGAGCCAAGGGAGAAAGCCCTTTAGGAAAGAGGTATCTTTGAGAACTGGAAGAGCAGTGACAGGAGGATGCAGACAACTATGGTGGGCAGTAACTGACATTGTGGCTCTTGGCTCAGACCCAAGCGTGCCTGTACCTTTCCTGTTGTAACAGGAGCCATACCTGGGGCATGCAGCCTGGGGCTGGCAGCTGGGAACAGATACTCAGCATTTTCTCTGAGGGAGTGTTGGGGCTAGAGGGCAGCAGCTGCTATGGCCTTGAAACCCTTGCAGCCCAGTCATGTCGAGCACAGGGTGCTTGACATGTTTATCCAAAGACACACTCACTTGCATAATCCTCAGGATAGTATGGTTTTGCTCTTTCATTTTAAGTGGTTTAAAATAAGTAATAGTGTAAATTTTCTTCCTTTCTGCAGAACATGCCAGATCCCCACAATCTTCCAATAGTGGCTGGTTGGAAAAAATACCCACTGTTTTTTGGTACTGCTGTATTTGCTTTTGAAGGCATAGGAGTGGTAAGAATTGGCATTTCTTATTAAACTCCTAGGTCAACATTAGGACTGTATAGACAAGTGGCATAAAGTACATGCTTTCCATTTTGTTTTAGTTGGCTTTATTTCTAAACATGATTTCCCTATGGACTTGGTAGTTCTTCCTCAAACTAGTTAGCTTACTCAGATATCTCCTCTAATTGTTTTTCTTCATGTGTAAATAAGAATGTTAGACTAGGTGATTTCAATCATTTTGTTATGGCAATTTTCAAACCTATTCATAATTTTGAATACTGTAATGAACTCCTATGTAAGTATTATACAGTTTTGAAAAATCAACTCAGCCAATTCTGTACTGTCTATATCACACATATTCAACTACATTTCAAATGCAGTATATTGTAGTCTGGATTATTTGTAGAGAATTTAAATAGTTACTGTTATATAAAAGTCAAATACAGATTTTCCCTTAGATAAATGCATATCATGTTTGTTTTGAAGAACACAAGTTAACAAAAGGCTAACGCCAAGAGAGACAAGCCTCCTGAGTTTCCTGGGATCTTAAATATTTACATTCAAGGTGTGCACAGTTTATTTAGAGCTTAGAATTAGTAGAAGAATATTGATGTCTAATCTATTCCAGAGTTGGATGATTTGACACTGTCAGCATCTGTCCATATGAACTGCAGACAGATCAAAGAAATTTTTTTATATTATTTTACTTGGAGATTTCTTCTCTGAGTTCTTTAGAGAATTTTCAGCTCCAGTTATTACTATTATAGACAAAACTGCTGACTTTAGTTTCTGTCTTTAGTAAGTTCTAGTATCTCATCAATTATTTGGTATTTCCAGCTAAGTGTTGTTTCCCTGACATCTCAAATTCAGCAACTCCAAAGTTCAGCGCATACGTTCTCATCCAAGCCATTTTCATTTTCTCATTTCCCCTGTTCTTTCACCTTTACTTTTCATTGCTTAAGCGTGAAACATTGGAGTAGATTCTTTTTAGTCTGTTTTTGGTTCCCTATGTCAGCCAGTTATTTATGTTTCTTGGAGTCTATTCCGCGTAGAAGATTACATATATACAACACCTACAGTGCTGCAGCACAGCAAGAGGCTGTGCTCACTTCTCTTTTGCTGGCTGTATTGGCACCATTCTGGAATACCACCTGAATTTCAAATCTCCAGATTGACATCCTATACTCTGCTGTTCTTCACTAGAAACTAGTGATTCTGTGTGGAACCTGGTTGCTCTTGAGCAAGGGGCTTAAGTGGGCTGTGCGTGAGGGTATCCCTATGCTTTAGAATAATACCATATTTCAAAACATTATTAAATAAATGATATTTATATTACACAGTGTCTTTTATTATATAAGATTATATGTCCAAACCCACTGAGGATTAATTTTTTTAAAAAATTTGATTGTTTTCAATTAGTCTTTGCTTACTACTTTAAAAGTTTTATTTTTTACACAAAGTTATTTATTGGTCTTATTCATATTGACAGATAGTAGTTACTGCAAGGTAGATATGGGAACAGTTGGAGATGCGTGTGTGGGTTAATAGACACAAATGCATTTCCTAGCTCTCCCTGAAACTACCATAGCTGAGTGAACTTGCCAATGGTAAACAATGAAGATCGCATGTTGGATAAGAAGGGCATCCCTGTGAGGTATTCCCTTCCCCCAAACCTACCATCCCAGTCTCTTCACAGGAGAGCATTTGATAGACCAAAGTTAGAAGGACAATATGTAAAACAGCTTACTAATAATATTGCTCAAACAAATGTTAGGATAATGAGCAACAAGGGAAGATTGAGAAAGAACCACCAAATAGAGGAATCAAGTGCAGTGTGGTATTCTGGATGGGACACTGAACAGATAAAGGAACATTAGTGGAACAACTAATGCAATCCAAATCAAGGTTTTTTTGTACTTTTTTTTTATTGTAAATATACTGTACAGAGCTGTTACTGTTACTTGAGCAAGGTAATGAGTACATTTCCTATCAAGCATTGTTGCTTCCTCCTTTGTTTTTCCCCTACCATCCCTTCCCCAAATGAAGTTTTAAGTTTGGTTAGTCATGTACCAATGTTGGTTCATAGTTGTAACAAATGTAACATGATAACAAATATTAAAAGCAGGCAAAGTTGTGTCAGGGTATATGAGAGCTCTCTGTTACCTTTCCAACTGTTATGTAAATAGAAAATTATTCTAAAATAAAAAAGTTATTTAAAAAACAGGGTGTAACAATGAAAAAAAATTTAAATCTGAAAAACACCTGACAAGTTTGCCTGCTAGGAGCAGATTTTCAGATCTTAAGAATTTAACAATGTGTACTATTGAAAAATAGCACATAGACAATATTTTAATTAATACATGTGTTGTTTTAAAAGAAGGATTTTACATCTAGACTAAGAAAAGACCGATTTGTCTATATAAGAGACACTGAATCATTCTTATTCTGAACTACTTGCATCCTGTTCCTGTTTTATTTTAGGTCCTTCCTCTGGAAAACCAGATGAAAGAATCTAAACGTTTTCCCCAGGCATTGAATATTGGCATGGCTATTGTCACAGCTTTGTATGTTACACTGGCTACTTTGGGATATATGTGTTTTCGTGATGAAATCAAGGGCAGCATAACTTTAAATCTTCCCCAGGATGTATGGTACGTGGAGATGAGCTTCTAAATTCTAGTTCATATATTTTGTGAATGTAATTTACCAATATTTGAATTTCATACTTGAATTTTTTTTATTTAAACTTGTGGAATCTCACTGTGATTTATTGGAGTAACTAGATTTTTTAATAATTCTCAAGGAAAAACCATCTATGAATTTATGAATCTTTGTGATATGTTTTAAGAAAGGATCTTACAAATAAGTTGTACCAGATTTCAATCAACCCTAAAAGCAAAATACGCATTATTTTAGTACTAACACACATTAATCTTTTTCAAAAAAAACGAATACCTGTATTTGCTATCAAAAAGGCAAGCATGCTGGGTTTCTGATGAGACATCCCATCATTTTATGGCTCTCTTTGTTTTCTGGTCAACTTTAGACTGTGTACCTCTAATCCTTTCGTAGTCTAGTTGGGACTCATAGATAATGTAGTGTTGTGTCTTAGTACTTTGTTTAATATGGAAGCCATGTTAACCTAAATGAAACAATATGTAAGGTTCTTTCTTCAGGCGTCAGTCTTTGGAAATTTCAAAAAGGTATTGCTAGTGAATACTCACCTTTAAAATGGAATGTAGTAGCTTAGTTTTGATAAATGCAAAGATTAAGTGCTAAATTGCTGATTTAATTAATGCCATTCTACTTCAGCTATGTGGATAGATTCTGTGAATGTCTCACAGGGCAGTGAGAACCAGCAACAGTAGGAATGACACTTTCTGACTGACTTCCTGATGGGAATCAGAAATCATCTCTCCTAAGCGATTTTCACTAGAAGTGAAAGCCTGCAAAATGTATCCCAAGAAACAACAAGAATCTGAGAAAAATAAGAAAACAAGTTAAGAGAAATAGTTCCTTTTAAGAAATTTGTATTGGTTTCCACTGTGGAGATAGGATTTGTGTGGCTGATAATCTTATTATTATTATTTTTTTTGGCCTCTGTAGCTGTAGGACTGTTAAATTCATATGGTCATAACTAAGCACCTAAAACAATAGTGATGACTATATGGGAATAGAGTTGATAGTCTCTGTAAAGTGACTTTTAGAATAGAGTAATCCTGGGATTGTATATATATTGTTCTTCTGAATAGGCTTCTGGTGTTTTAACTCAGGAGGCTTTGGAAAGTGAAGGGTGTGTTACTTTTCAGCTGAGCTTGAAAGACAACAATTGTCACAAAGGCATCCTGGGCAAGTAGTTGTGTCTACCAGCTCTGAAGCTGTAAGACCTTTTGATGCCAAGTTGATTTATACTTTTGGCATTTATAAGGGTTATTGCTTCAAGAAAAGTATAGATTAGAGAAGCATCATTTTTTGTGTGTGTTGGTCCTGGGGCTTGACCTCAGGGCTTGGGCATGGTCCCTGAGCTGCTTTTGCTCAAGGCTGGTGCTCTGCCACTTGAGCCACAGTTCCACTTCTGACTTTTTGCTGGCTGATTGGAGATGTGAGTTTCATGGACTTTCCTGCCCAGGCTGGCTTTGATTTGTGATCCTTAGATCTTAGCCTTCTGAGTTGCTAAGGATTACAGCAGCTGACTTCTGAGGCATCTTTTTAAATAACTATTTATGAGTAATAGTGCTCAATGAATTTTGCTTTTAAAATAAGAGTATAATTTGAAGGTGATAATGAAGTAAATGTGAAATTCTGAGCTTAGAGCATTAGCAGTTCAAGTGCAGAGGGTCTGCCCCCTCTCCATAACCTGGACAATGCTTAATGCCTGGGAGGCTTAATGCAGTTCTCACATGACCACTTCTGGTCCTAGTCAAGTAATGCTATAACAGTAGTGTTTTCCCAAAAAAAGTAATGGTTAGCTTTCTGTTACTGTAACAAGTGTCTGAGTCAATAAACTTATAAAGTAAAAAAAGTTGATTGTGGCTTGGATCACTTAGGTTTCAGACCATGAATAGTTGTCTGTTGCCTTGAACTTGTGGTTAGGGCAGCTCATCATGGCAGAAGCACATGACAGAGAAAAGCTTGACCCTCACTTCCATGGGGAAGTGGAAAACCTGATCAGAAGGGGATTGAGTTCCCCTGCACTGTAGGACTGTTAAATTACTAGTCACTAAGCACTTAAGCACACTGTGTGTCCCCTAAAAGTAGAACTTCCACACACCCTTCATTCCTCTCTGTAACCTCAAGATCTCCCCTAAGCTTCCCTCTTAAAGGTTACACAAATTCCCCAAACCCCAAGCTGGGCAGTAGGCTCTTACACTGACCACTGGGAGATGGTCACACAAACCATAGCAATAACTCAATTATAGAGGGAAGAGAACAATCCCTTGGGGGCAGAACCCCAGATGACCTGCTTTCAGCATAGCATCAGTTTGTGTTCTGTTTTTACAAATTCATCTTCTGCATTCTACTTCATAATAGCTGCATTGTTTTTATAAACATATTTTCCACCCCAAATAAAGAACTTTGAATAATTTGGACTTCACAAAGATCTACCACACTTAGACTACAGTTTTTAGAACCCCTAGCACACTACCATACACTGGAGGGGTGTGTATATAATATATATATATATATATATATATATATATATATGTATATATATATATATATATATATTATATACACACACACACACACTCAGAGAAAACACAGGCTGAGTACAAGGAGAATAAGCATGAGGAGGAAACAGCCTGCTTCAATACTGGCTCTCAGATACCTGCACAAATAAATTTGTGATGGGCCCAGTAACACAGGCTGAAACATATGTTCCTTTTCATAAGGGTTGATTTGAAGAATTGTTCCATTGAGTTGTACGTAGATAGTGTGTTTTCACACAACATCAAGTTCTGACATATTACTGAGTATTACTTTAACTTTTAGATTTCTTAGCAGCATGGAGGTTCTAGGTGGGAAAAGTGTATGGGATTGATTTGAAAGAGGGCTGGGAAGTGGTAGAGTGCTCGCCTTGCATGCTTGAGGCCCTGGTCGATTCCTCAGCACCACATAAGCAGAAAAAAAAAAGCCGGAAGTGGCGCTGTGGCTCAAGTGATAGAGTTGCTAGCCTTGAGCTGAAGAGCTGAGGGACAGCACCCAGGCCCAGAGTTCAGGCCCCACGACTGGATCCCCCCCAAAAAAAATAATAATAAAAAAAGAGACATAGAGAGGATGGGGAAGGGCATGTGCAGTTGTGGAAGCTGGCAGCAGAGCTGTTAAGTATTGCCTTGAATTTGTGCTTGGGGGGAGTGAATACCACATCATAGAATGTTTTCGTTTTGCTTCAACTCTTCTAATGGTAACTTATAGAATTCAGAAGAGAAGATGAAGGTACCTTTTAGTTTCAAAGGAAGATTAAAGGTGTGGAAGATCAGGACAACTATTGAGTAGTGATGGTCTAACAAATTCTGAAGAGGACAGGAAATAGCTAATGGTATTTGTATCTGTATTTAAGGGCCCCTGGTATTGGCATATCCCTTGGTAGGAACAAAGACCTTCCTTTTTAGTTTCATTTGTTTTGAAACACTGAGCTACAAAGTGCTAAGTTTCCTTCGATGAGATAGTAACCCAACCCTTCTATTTCCAACTGGTATAGGGTAGTATATGTAAGTTAGAGAACTTTGTAAGATGAAGCCTTATCAGATGGCATGATACTTCTGCAGCTTAAGGACACGCCCGACAAGGTTTTCAAGCAAGGAGAAATAAAATTCAGAATCAATATGTTTTTTTTTTTCTACACACAGATCACTGAGATTTTGATTCAGGATTTCAAAGACATACAGATATGCTACATCCTTAAAAAGAAAGTTGAAGCAACATTAGTTCTTTGTGGAGCAGTCATCATCTTACAACACTGGCTTAGCCTTAATTAAAACCTTTCCAACGATATGTTACAAACATTTGTGTGCCAGGCTTGTGAGCTGTCTATATATCATCTACAGATTTCATTAGTGGAGGGTCAGTTAGTGTTTTCATTTATGTTTTTTAACCCAGTATATTCTTTTTTTTTTTTTCCTTATGTGGTGCTGTGGAATCGAACCCAGGGCCTCATGCATTGCAAGGCAAGCGCTCTACCACTGAGCCCCCCCCCAGTATAGTCTATCCTAAGTTTATGTTATCGATTTCTTATTTATAAAAATAAACAAAAGGAAATGTAGACTACGAAATGTAGACTAAGAAAGACTAATTTCTGATTTTTTCCAACAGGTTGTATCAGTCAGTGAAAATTCTATATTCCTTTGGCATTTTTGTGACGTATTCAATTCAGTTCTATGTTCCAGCAGAGATTATTATCCCTGGAGTCACATCCACATTTCACACTAAGTGGAAGAAAATCTGTGAATTTGGGATAAGATCCTTCTTGGTTAGTATTACTTGTAAGTATCACTATATATTTATATCATACTAAATTTCCTATTGCATTTCTTAACATGAAATTTCATTCTTTGAACATTTTAAAAACTCTTTTATGCACCCAGATCTCTGTAGATGACATGATATCCTTTTTATAATAATGGTGTAGTGAATATTTATAGTGATTAAACTTTTCTTAAACTGCCAGCTTTGACTTCCTTTTTTTGTACATGTGAGCTATTTATATTCTGGATCAGCCTAAAATATATATACTCTTCTTTTTCTACTAGTAACACTGTCAAGTCAAACTCCTCAGGCCATTTGGGGAATAGCAGTATCCTTTGCTTCTATTTTTAAAGATGGCCCTATTTCACTGAAATTAAACTAATACATGGTATAAAAGTATTTGGTAGAGCTTGGTACTGGTGGCTAGTGCCTATAATCAGGAAGCTGAGATTTAAGGTTCATGTTTTGAAGCCAGCCTGGGCAAGAAAATTCCTGAGACACTTACCTTCAGTGAATCACCAAAAAGCTGGAAGTGGGGCTGGGTTCAAGTGGTAGAGCACCAGGCTTGAGTAGCAAAGCTAAAGTATAGTGCTCAGGCCCTGATTTCTAGCCTTAGTATTGGCACACATAAATATATGCACAAAAGTGTTAGATATATAAAAATGTAGTACAGAAGTACCAATTTTACATTGTATTCATCTTACATGGATTCAACAATAGTAGTTTCCTTGATTCATTAGTGATAGCTCAGATTATTAAAAAATATCAATGAGGAAAACTGGATATTGCAAAAGGAAAATGGTTTTGGTTGGCAAAGTTCTGGGTATGCTTATCTGGCCTCATAAAATGACTGTGTTTGATGAAATGTGAAAGGTCATAATTGTGTTTGAGAGTTAGGCTTTAAATTCCCTAGAGAAAAATGTTAAAATGTTGTAACAAGCATATTTTAAACGGACAACTACTTTATAAACATTTCTCCTTTTGAATATCAGTTTCTTCAGAATCAGTTATTTTTAAAGGGTTATTTGGCTTCAGTCCTAGGTACAAAGTTAGATTTATAATTTCAAAACAGTTCGTTATAGCTTTAGCTTTCATGACAGTTTGAATACAAAATAATAACTTCAGCTCCTGTGAGAAATTCAGTGGAACTTAGGGGGAACTTAGTCACACAGGGGAAGGAAAACTGAAAAGTAACAAGAAACCAGTAGACCAAAAACTAAGGCTGAATTACATGTTGGCGAGGCTACACAGTTTGTATTGGAGCACATTGGCTGCTTTTTGTCTTTTTTTTGCTATATATGAATATTTTTACACTATATACACACAACTCTGAGTCCATGATTCCTCACAGGCCTCCACTGCATAACACTGCCTCTCCTTTATTCGTCTGCTATAAACTGTCCATTTCTCTCTAGTCCAGGTTTGCACTCTACATTTGTACAGCCATTTCCTTTTGCTTTGTTCCATTTCTAGCCTTTGTCTTTCACTAGGCTTTCTGTGAGGTATCTGTGTATACATGTAAGTTTAATTTGTTCTTTTTGTAATTCAAACTTTTCATTAGTTAAATTTATCAGAAGTGTTTGTAGTGTATCTTGTAAAGTGTCTCCTTAGGTCCCTGTATGTCTGCTTTGTTGTCTGGTTGTTTTCTGTGAAACCTTTATTTCATTGGATTTGGATATTCCTAGTATTTCTGTGATGTGTTCTACCATTTTGAAGACCTTTTTGGTTTTATCTTTTGGGAATCTGTGATCTTCCTAAAAAAGGGTTCGCTCTGTTCTTGGTTGACTAGGCAGCTCATGTTCTGATCCTTTGTTGAGATTTAGTTATCTGGGCCCACGGCTTCTTGTAGGGATAGACTGTTGAGTGAAGATATAGAATTCAGTTGTGGTTGGAGCTCTACTGTTAAAATTTGCCTATCAGTTGGAAGTATTGAGGTTGTAAAGGTAAGGTGGAGGTGTAAAGGGGTCATTTTCCAGACTTGTGTATGAGTGAGAGAGGTATAAGTTTATGGAAGAATTAAAAGAGAAAAGAAGGAAGAGAGGACAGGGAGTGAGTAGTGCAAGGGAGAAAAACCTTGCATTCTACACCGAAGAAGGAAGTAGAGAGAAATTGGGTCAGACACCCTGTGCCCTAATGTTGTCTACTCTAAAAAGCCTAAGTCTATTGCTGACACTCTCCTAATTATACCTCTACTTTTGAACAGAGAAAGGCAATATGGAGAATAGGATATTGTGTGTGTATATAACAAACAACACACACATACATATCTATATCGATCTATCAGTCTATATCTCAAACCATCAGATAAACTGTCTATCAGTCTATATCTCAAACCATCAGATAAATAATCTCAGAACATTCAACTGAGTTGTAAAAAATGAAGGAGAGAAGAAAGAAAAACAAAAAGGTGCTTTTTACTCAGTATGTCAGAGATATGAGCGGCCCCTTGATGCAGTTTCTATAGGATTGGGGTTGTTATGTTTCTCTCAGTGATCAGCAGCCTCCTTTCTAAGCCCCAGTGAAGTCCTCACTAGAGCAAGTGGACTCTGACTGCTGTTGCAACTGTGCAGATTTTCCCTGTGACACAGGCAGAGTTGGGGGACTAACCATTTTTAGGAGTCTTTCCTGGTATGGGGGCGGGTCCAGCACCTGGTGTTGCTTTCCCAGGTATCTTCCTAGGTAAGTGCAGCTGCTAGGGGCGCTGCTGTCCACAGGCTGGAGTTTTTGGGTTTTAGGATTTCTGGGATTTACCATTCCCTGGAGACAGGGAACGTGGCTTTTTCCCAGGTAGCTGGAGAAGGTGTGGAGGGGAAGAGCTTACTTCTTTGCCCTCTCCAAACAGGGCCCTCTTTGGGCAGGGGAACTAGTCCAGTTACTCTGAGTCACCACAGAAGCTAGTCCCTCCAGGGAGGGGTTCCCTATGGAGTTCTTAGGGTTCCCTGAGTTTGTGTTGAGGTGGCCATCAGCATCCTTGTAAGATGTCCCTACATCTGCATTTGGCGATCTTGTGAGCCTTTTCTTGCTTTTTTGTCCCAGCTGTAGCTCTCCAGGAGCATTGCTATCTGTGCTGGACCGGACTCAGCACACTGCACAGCTGTGTAGGTGGGGTTACCTTGCTGCAGCATGTCTTTGCTGACTTCAGTCGTTGCATGCCTGTGGTATAAATCCTTTGCTAGAGTGTGTATCTTGTTTGTTTCTAGTCTGATGGGTGTGGCCCTCTGGAGGTGAAGTGTGTGCTCAGACCCTACATCTATATTTAGTCAGAGACAACTGGGGTGTTTTCCCTGTAGCTGCTTCACCATCTTCTGCCTATCATTTCCTGGCTGTTGTTTTTAGTGGCAGCTCCAACCCATGAATAACAAGCCATTCCATCAGTAATTTAAAGGACAAATTGGAGAAGACTATGAGTCTTGTTTTTATACTTCTGTGAACAGACTTTTGGTAGTATCAAGATAAGGGCATGAAAGCAACAGACCAAAACATAATGCTTTGCAGGAAATCTTGCTCACAATAATGGCATAGGGGCATATACATTAAAGGTATTGTATAGAGGGGTTACTGATTATTCTGGTTGTATAATCATGACCAGTTACAAAAGCAGAAGTTGACATATTACGGTGCCCCTAAGTAATCTCTAGATCATATGCTAACTTTTCAGTTTTATCATTGCTATTCCTTTCTGATCTAGGAAGGAATCTAGGTTGCACTTGAATTTAGTTCTCATGCCTTCTAATCTTGATGCTCCTTTTCTTTCTTGGCCTTGATACTTTTGAAATGCCAGTAGTTTTGGTAGAATTTCCTTCAGTTTGAATTTGTCTGAGATTTTCTCATCATTAAAGCTATTTTTTTTCAAAGATAGAATCTCACTATTCCAAGTGGTGTGTGTGCACAGCATGTCTGGTTTAATTAAAGTTAGGAATTTTTAACAAGAATTCCACAGGACTGATAATATACACCACCATGTCTTGTTGATGCAACCCAATCCTCCCCCCCCCCCCACCAAAGTTGTAAAGTTCGTTTTCGAAGTAAGGACTTGTACATCTCATTGTTGCAATGGGTCTGTGGGTGGGTGATTTTTATCTTTCATAGTTAAAAGTATCTTTTGGGGAAATGTGTATAGACTGAAGATGTAATCTTACCTCTTGTGGATGCTGGGGTGGAGCCAGGCCTTGAACATGCTGGGCAGGTACACTTTCACTGAATGTCACACCCAGCTTTTGTTTTTTTGTTTGTTTTTTTTTTTGTTTTTTTTTTTTTAGTCATGGGGCTTTAACTCTGGGTCTGGGAGCTGTCCCTGAGGTCTTCAGCTCAAGGCTAGCACTCTTATCACTTGAGCCACAACACCACTTCTGGTTTTCTAGTGGTTTATTGGAGATAAAGAATCTCACAGACTTTCTTGTCCGGGCTGGCTTTGAACTGTGACCTTAGCTCTTAGCCTCCTGAGTAGCTAGGATTATCGGTATGAGCCACTGGCACCTGGCTTGTTTTTTGTTTTTTTGAGACAGGGTCTCAGGTTGTTTCTGATGTTGCAGTTCTCCTACTTTAGTCTCCCTGGTACTGGGATACCTATAGTCATGAGCTACTATGCCCAGCTAAACTAATTTTTTACCACTCATTTTTGCATTCCTCAATGACTTTTTCTGCCCATTAATTACAGTGGATTTTTGCTTAATAATGATTTTCAGTTTCTGTGTGCATGTGTGTGTGCGTGCGTGCGTGCGTGCGTGCGTGCGTGCGTGTGTGCGTGTGCGTGTGTGTGTGTGTGTGTGTGTGTGTGTGTGTGTGTGCCAGAACTAGAGCTTGAACTAAAGGCCTTAGCTCTCCCTTAGCTTTGATTTTCAGTTTCCGTGTGTGTGTGTGCCAGTGTGTGCCAGAACTGGAGCTTGAACTAAAGGCCTTAGCTCTCCCTTAGCTTTTTCCATTCTACTACTTGAGCCACAGTTTTACTTTTGGCTTTGTGATGGTTAATTGGAGATGAGTCTCACTGACTCATCAGTGAGACTCAACAGCCTGCATGGGCTGGTTTCTAACCATGAACCCCAGATCTCAGCTTCTTAAGTAGTTAGGAGGCCTGATGTACCAGTGCCCTTTTTAATATGGATTGATTGGGATTCTACTGTGAATATTCATGCCTTCTGTCCTAGTATTGATATTGAACAGCCTTGTTTGTGTCTTGTGAGATGATCTATATAGCAGGCAGAGTAATGCAAATGCTTTGGAAATAAATCATTCAAACTTAGTGTAAATAAAGGACAGGCAATTCACTTGAGAAACTTCGTTCACAGGTGAAATTCCTGTTTAAGTTTCTTTGTTGTCTTTGTTTAGCTCAGAGCAAAACCTGTCAGATTTTCCTAGGAGCAAGGGTTATTATCTGCTTCCATTAATTACTTCTTGAAAAGATTACATTTAATTTTCATGTGAGTGCCAGACATTTAAACTCAGTATGCCTGCCTCTTTGTTTTCTAGGTGCAGGGGCCATTCTCATTCCTCGCTTGGACATTGTGATCTCCTTTGTGGGGGCTGTGAGCAGCAGCACGCTGGCCCTCATCCTGCCGCCTCTCGTTGAAATCCTCACATTTTCAAAGGAGCATTACAATATATGGATGGTCCTAAAAAATTTGTCCATAGCGTTCACTGGAGTGGTAGGCTTCTTATTAGGTACATATGTAACTGTTGAGGAAATTATTTATCCTACTCCCACAATTATAGCTGGAAATTCACAAAGTCCCTCTCTTAATTTGAGTTCAATTTGCTTTACACCAGGTTTTAAGTAGTATAGTCAAAGAAACGAGTCTTCTACTCTTACCTCCACTCTGAAAATGGAAGAACCAGTAAAATGCATTGCCGTGCATTTCTAAATAGTACCAAACACCTATTTCATAAAAGTAGCAAATGGTGACAGAGTTGTGGTTTATACAATAGCTATGCATTCTTAAAATTAGCTTTGCAACTAAAAAAATTATAAAGTCTACAAATTCAAAGAATAAAAATATTCTTAATTCCACAAGAAACACTGAAAGATTTGGCTTTCTTCCCCATAATTTTCTTTTACGACCCAGTTGAAAAGCTGCAGGAGTTTAACAATAGGGGATTAAATACGGGCTTAGGTGTATATACATATGCGTGTGTATGTATAGCACATGTTTGTCCAGACCATCCAGTGAACAGCAGAGTGAACTTGTTGTGTGAGGTAATGGGTTATGCATCTCTATGATGACAGTGCGTGGGACTGGGCCTGCAGCAACAAACCATGTTATCCCTATCAGAAAGCCCACAACCAGAATTATTTTTCTGCTATACTGAAGCAGTATGCAGTTTGGATTCTAATCATGAAGCACTGAGCAAGATCCTAGCTTGGTGTTTCAGTAATGCTTGAGAGGACTTTTAAAGTTTCTCCAATACACATCCCTTATTTATCACTGGAGGAAATGGAGTCCCAGAAAGGTCAAGCAGCTGGATTAGGACCGTTCACCCCAATATCAAGGAACCCTATTTTCAAACTCTGGAGCTACAATTTTTTCATTTTCCATATTGTATCCAATAATAAGAACAAATTATGCTTAGCTTAATTTTAATATGGAATCTATTTAATTACACATTACAACCTCACAATGTAAAGAAAGGAGAGTAGTGGTGGACCCCATATTTTCCACGGGACAGCTGCTGGCATTCAGCCCAGCCACCACACCACCTCAGCTGCCCTATGCTCTTTCCCTTTTTGGGGGTTGTAGGGACCATCTTCCATAATGGCAGAAAGTAGATGCTGTGACAAAACTGAGGATTTGTGCACTCCTTCCTGCCTTGGGACTTTCCTTATCAGAGTCTCATTGATTTGCATGTGCAGGGTACGAGCACTGTGAAATGAATGCTGAAGAAAAATAGAAACAGCAAAACGTTCTCTAATCAAAACTGAGACACTCCAGCATCTTACATCCATCCTACATTCATCCTTGGCTTTCAAGTGCATTTATTAACCAGCACAGAAATCTCATTGGATGGAGAAAATGAAAATTACTAAGTATGAAACATTAGAATAGGATTGTCTACAGATTTTTTAATTGACAGTTTAGAATTTGAACTTTTTATTCATCCTGGTAATACTCTAATGTGTAATACCATGAAAATACCATTAAGTTCACTGTATATATCCTCTATTTTTGTATGTAAATGTTAACTTATTCAACTTTTTTTTTGCTTACATTATTAACTCATCATCAGGTATGAGCCTGAAGATATATCAGAAGCTTTATTTTGGTACAGATTCATAAGAATCAAAACATTTTTTAAAACATCAACATTAGGTATTAACTGCCATATTTTATATCAAATCTGTTACATTGCAGCTGTAGTTACACTAAAAGATGTGGAAAAGCTAATCTTTAAACTTAACAGTATAGTCTAGATCTAAGAATAAACTAAAAGTTTTAAAATTTTATAATATGAAATTAATTAAAAATTATTTAATAGAGTGAATTTTTTGTCAGCTGCTTTCACATGTCTGTGTGTTAAAATTATCTTTGTACTTTGACCCGTTATTTCCTTATGGAATTAAGCAAGTGCAGTGGTATCTTCAATAGTTGTTCTAAGCAATAAGTACAATCTGAATTTAGCACACACAAGTTTTAAGTGTTGTCATCAGCCAGGCTTTTGTAGGCAGTAAAGTACTGCATCAGCATCTAGCTTTAGCTCACTAAGTGATCCCTGGTGCTGTGTCAGAATTTAGTTTTAGACTCACTGTGTGATTCCATGCTGCAGTACAAGAAAAGGTAGATATGCAGAAAGGAAGAAAATACTTTTAATTATTCACAAGAAACAGTATTTAGATGCAAAGTCTAACTATACTCTTACTTTAGGACAAATGACATTTATCAGCTATTTTCCTCTGATGTTTAGTTTTAATGAATCATACCATTTTCTAAAATGTTTGCAGAAGGTATTTTTACTCGTGCAGGTGTTGCTTTTTCTTTTGGGTCTGGAGAATGAGTGATTGTGTCCACCAGGTTTTCTGTCTTCTCTGTTTTGATCCAGAAAGTTGTGACTGCAGTAACCTTTGCTGCCATGGTGGTGATCTTGTCTCAGTGCTGAGAACCACGTGCTTGGCTGCTTAGAGTGAGGAGGGCTGTGCTCACACAGGTGGTTGGAGTGAGGAGGGCTGTGCTCACCAAGGTGCCTGTGCCCAGTGTGAAGCCCAGTGTCACTGTCCACTTGTCAAACACCAGATCTTTTCCCCATGTGGCCAGGTTTCTTCACAAAGAAATGAGGGATTTTTCTCCATCAGAGAGCAGTTTACTGGGTCTTATAAAAGAAAACAAATGCCATGCTAGCAAATGCCACATTGTGTTTTAGTTCTTTGCAATGAGTTTGTTAAAACCAGTTCTTATGCTGTCTTGGACAGAGCACTGTTGTAAGCAGTTTGTGATAGCATTTGTGTTGTAAATTTTCTGACAGGTGTGTGCTTGCTTAGAATTTTCATAATATTTGCTTTTCAAAGTACTGTCAACTATGAAATTTCTGTATCAGTGCTGTTCCTAGCTATGGGGAAGCATAGACCTTGCTTTCCTTAGCTGTTGTTTCTCTGCTATCAGTGTCAGTACAGCACCTGAGGAGTATGCATGGAAGCAAACACCCTGACACCTGGGTCTTGGCCTTCTCTCTCCTCACTTAAAAGGGAACAGAATAGAGTTAGGAAAGTAATCAAATTATTTCATACCAATGTTAGGGAATAAAATAATTTGGTTAAAATAACAGCATTGATAATTCAGAATGATGGCTTTTTAAACAAAATTTTGTGCTGGTCCTGGGATTTGAACTTATGGCCTAAGCTCTGTCTGTGAGCTTTTATGCACAAGGCTAGTACTTTACCACTTGAACCAAAACTCTGCTTCCAGCTTTCTGGTGGTTTATTGAATATGAGTCTCATGGGCTCTCTTCTTTGGCTGGTTTTAAACTACAATCCTCAGATCTCAGCCTCCTGAGTAGCTAGAATTACAGGTGTGAGCCACTAGCTCCTGGCTTTTTAAAAAGTCATTTTTAAATTACCTTCAAATAGTTATAGAAAAGGGTTTCAATTCAATAGTTACATGTACAGCATACCATTTCCACAGAATGTTGCATTTTTATTACATGCTTTAAGCATTTTTAATTAATTTTTTAAAAGTTCTTTTATTTTTGAATGGTGCTAGGGATCAAACCTAGGTCCTTGAATGTGTTAGGTCAGTGCCCTACATCTCGAGCCTCATGCCCTTCTCCTCACGGGACTGGCTTCAGACCAAGATTTCATCTACCTATACCTCTGACAGCTGGGATTACAGATGTGTGTACCACTATGCCTTTTGTTGAGGTGGGTCTCATGTTATTGACTGGTCCAGTCTCAAACCATGATCCTTTTAAGTAGCTGGAATTTTATTTGGGAGCCACTGCACTTGGCCTGTTTTTTGTTTTTGACATAGAGTCTCTCTAATTTGTGCCTGGGCTGGACTCAAAGTCATGATCCTCCTTGTCTCATACTCCCTACTAGCTGGAATTACAGGTATGTGCCACTAAACCTGGATGAAAAAATTGAGTTATTTTGATGATTTTGGCTCAACTAGCTTTCATAAGAAAACTTGAGAAAGTAGTAGCCCAGTTATAGAAAAGTACTTGGTAACACTAAATGGTTGACTGTGATGGTTAGTATTTATGTGGTATTTGCACTCATTAGGTCACGTGTCATGTTGAGTCTGATTGGTTTTGACCTACAAGATAAGAAAATATCCCTAATTATGGGACGGAATGGTATTTATTGCCCCACGATAAGTGAAATAAATCACTGTGATCCTTGTAGTTTCCTATTATAATTTGCCAGTTATTTGCACATATGTACATTCTCACACACAGTATAAACATTGATTTATCATTTATATTGGATGTAGAAAGATGTCTTGAAAAAATAACAAAGAAATTGCATTGGAATTTTCTTGGTAATAGGAAAAAACATGTTGATGTCCTAAATGAACAAGCTATTGGTTTAAGAGTTTCAAAAATGATTTTGTTATAAAATGTCATTGAACTTGAGTCAGGTCCCTTTTTTTGTAAAGGAATATGAAAAAAAGTTGTCTTAAAGTACTGTAACTTCGGAGATTTCAATAAAATGTGATTATTTTGCTTGCAATTGCCTTTTGAATATATGTTTTAAAAGGTTAAATGACTGACAGATGTCTAGATTGAAAATGCAACTAGTATAAAATTCTCACAATAACATTGTGATTAGTGTTTATGATTGTAATGTTTGAAATTGGTACTGATAAGATTTAAGAGGAGACTAGTAATGAAAGCATGAATCAAAAACAACCATCTGCAAATTCCCTGTTTGTGATTTAACTTACTAGGGAAAAGTCTAAGGATTCCTCAGCACCCAGAGTTCCACAAAAAATCACAGAAACTAGCGATCCATTCATAAAAAAGAATCATAAGGAAGCTCATGACAAGACTCATAAGGGGAAGATTTTAGCAAAGATTTATTTTAGTATAAATGAGTAACGAGAAATATACCTGCTCCTCACACAAAATTTGGAAATACAGACTTAAAGTGGTGGCTCTTATATGTTTTTGAGGGGGAGCTTGGCTAGTGTTTTGTCACTTAGGTCATGCCTTCAAACCAGGTTTTTGCTGATACTTTGGGTATTTGGGTATAAAGTCTCATGGACTTCTCTGCCCAGGGTAACTTTGAATTGTCCTCTGGATCTCAGCTTCCCAAGTAGCAAGATTATAGATCTGGAACATCAGCACCTGGCAAAAGATTTCTATTTTTGGTGGTAGTAGGGGTGAACTCTGAGCCTCATGCTTGGTTGAGGCTGATGCTGTACTGATTGAGGCATGTCTCCAGCCTCCAGGAATTTTATTGAGTAATTGGTAATAGAGGTGTGTGGATTTTCTGTCCTACCTAACTTTACCAGGTCTCAGCCTCCTAAGTAGCTAGAATTCTGAGTTTGACCCTTTCAATATTATTTTTAATTTCTCTGTAGCCTTGTCTATCCTGCCCAAAAGGATATTCATTG
The DNA here is from genome assembly GCF_024711535.1 of Dipodomys merriami. Taxonomy (NCBI): domain Eukaryota; kingdom Metazoa; phylum Chordata; class Mammalia; order Rodentia; family Heteromyidae; genus Dipodomys; species Dipodomys merriami. Next base: position 9,531,365 of record NW_027205381.1, read on the forward strand.
TTGTTACTACAGGGAGATGATAATTGTTTAAGCTAATAGATATACCAGATCCCTGATTTAACATTAAGCAATACATACAAATACTGAAATATCAATTGGGGCTTCATAGGTATGTATAATCTCTGTGCTATTTAAAAAAGAATAGACAAGTAAAAGTATCTTGGATAGTAGAGTAAGTATGCTCTTGGGAATCAGGTATTTCATCCAAAGATAGACTCGTACTTGAAGCTTAGAATGGGAGAATGGAAGTTCAAAGCCATCCAGAACAAAAAAGTTTATGAGACTTTGCAACCTACAGCTAGGCGCAGTAGCCTGTGCCTGTCATTTTAAATTACATGGGAGGCTGAGACTGGGGGGAACTTTGTTCCCTGCACACTTCTGTCAACAGAGGGAAGCTGAACTCTAGCATGTGTGGTCATCTCAGCAGTGACAGGACCCTCAGATAGTCTTGACTGTAGTCCAGATGTACATAGGCAGGAACTGAGACCCTGAATCAAAAGTAATCCGCAAAAAACAAGGCTGGAAGTGTCTCAGTGGTAGAGCACTTACTGAGTTCTAGTATGAGAGGTAGAAAGACAGACAGACAGAAACAGACTGCCTGAGGTACATTTGTCACATGTAATTTTAATAGTGAAAACGAAGTGACCTAATTGTCACTGATAGCAGAGATCATCGATTACACAGTCTCATTCTAGAAGACAGTGCAATGTACTAAATATGCTGAAGTTATACTGAAAACTAATAATTTAGAAAACATGTATGAAATTAAATTTTAATTACAGCTCTGTGAAAACTTTTTTTGATTAAACATATGTAGAAAACATTAGGATAATATACCGTATAATGTATCCTAATAGCATTAGGATAAAGAAACTGGCTTTACTAATTTTAATGACTGGTCACAGGAGGACTGGGAGAATTGAGAGAAATAGTTTGAGAATGGATTTAAAAATTGTGTTAGGGCTATGGAGGAAAGAAAGGCTATCCTGAATACATACGGAGGCACATGCAGAACTTCATGTTCCTGACTCACAGCAGCACCAAGTCACATAAGTGAATGAATATACACATCTGTGTGTGTATATGTATATACACTACCTTATATACCTATTTCTCCAAGCTCTGTAACAGGCCAACAACATACACCTTATTTAGCTTGTAGGCAGGAACATGACTAGGTATTATCGTAGAGATGAAACTGTAATGAAGAAACCATATGTAAAATTTGCTGAAGGAAACAAATGCTCATTTTTTTAAATGTAAAGGTTTTAGAGTAATTGGACTTAACAGATATGCTTGCAATGTTTTGCATATAGAGAGATGGGCTCATGTTTCAATGAGAAGGTTTCTTGGGTTTGATTACACAGTAGTTCTTGAGAAGCAGAGTTGATTCTGTTTCCTTGTAAATATAGAATTGTTGCATGACCTGCAATGGGCTGAAGAGACTCAGGGTTTTTTTGTTCCTCACAGGGCTTTGCTACTATGAAACAGAACTTGCTGGTACCTAACAGTGGATGGTTGAACGGGTCCAAAGTAGAAAAGATAAGTGAAGGAATTAGACTCATACATAGCAGTATAGCACTTCCCATGGGATTCTATGGTCTTTGTGGTTCCAATATATAAAAGTATTTCACAGGAACAGAACTTGGAAATCATGTCTTGTCACTTTTCTTTCTAGTTTCCTCTGTTCTTCCCCAATATTGGCTCTACAAAGACCAGCCTTGTTGGTGTGTATACTGACAAGCCTCTGGCCTCCCTTCTCTTGCTGCTTCTACTAACACCAAGTACTCACAGCACCACAGACATGCCACACATGTGCTGTACCATCTGTGTGTCTGTCACCTCATGCTGAAATGACTTCCCTCTGTTTCCTTCCCCATTTTTCCCCTAGCTGTATTTATTAGAATTAGAATTATTAGAATTATTAGAATTAAGTTTAGGGAGACAGTTAAGATAGGGAATTAGAGACACTTAGCACTTTCCAAGGTTTCCATGAATCTGAAGCAAAATCATAAGATTCATGGTTCAGAGACAGAAGGACAGTGAGGAGAAGGAAGCAAAGGACTGCAGAAGGGGGCAGTGGACAGACTCAGAGGAAGTCCAGAAATGCCATGCTTTAGATTTATAGAAGAAACAAATTCTATCAGAGTGCTGAGCAAAACCAGAGGGAAGGGGAAGAATCCCCATCAGTGGAGCCACAACAAAGAGTGCAGATAGCCTTTGGAAGCCCACAGGTACCATCAGCTGGCACTACCAAAATAGAAGGCACATAGTGAGGGAGATCAATATGTTGCACTTCACATAGACACAGAAAAGGTATCTGGCATATGTATCTGCAAACCCTGAAGACTTGCCTTCACTGCTTTAGCTGGTTGCTTTAGATTCCCCAATGGTACCTATGTGGATGGATGGTGTCTGCAGGAACCCAATTGCGGAACAGCAGAGCTGTGAATGCTGGCTCCTGTGGTGGCAGCAAAGCAGAGCTACAGCACAAACTCTGAGCTCAAGTCAAGAATAGAAACGCCTGTACACATTCCAGCAAATGCATTTGCAATTATTATGTGGCCAGTGCTTTGTGATATAAATGTACTTTTTCAATGTATACTTTCACTTTTAAAATGCCTGTTATGAAACCTCCTGAAGAAAAAAAAAATAGAAACTCAAGCTGTCTATGCTGACACAGACTGTATAGGCCAAGGCAATGGGATCAAGTGGAGTTGTGCACCTTGCCCAGCCAGAGCAAAGTGTATTGTCTTAACCACTTGGAACACTTCCAGAGAGTCAGACACACCGGCAGAAGGCATCTTCTGTGCAGGAATTGATTTCTCATGAAAAAGCACCTTTGGCAGAGACTTGAGCCCTCACAGACATCCAACCAGGGGTGGAGGGAGTCCTCTGCTCATCAGCCTGGAACAGTTTGAAGACTGCCATATGCTCCAAATCCACAGGCCTACTTATAGAGAAACACTGTCTTAAGTTGAACATGTAACAGATGAAAACGTAAGAATTTGGATGGAATCAATAAATCAGTAAACCCCAAGTTGAATAAGGATGAAATAAAAACAAAGTAATAATATAGTAGAATCAAACAAAAAATATAAGAATCAGAAAATATCTCTCAATAATAACTCTATAAATGACCTTAATTCTCCAATTAAAAGATTCAGATGGACCAAATGGATTAGAAACAATGTTCAACTGTTTGCTGTAAATAAGAGGCACGGCTCACTGCTAAAGACACACAGGTCCAGAGTGATAGGACGGAAAACAATGTACCAAGTAAGCAAAGGGGGAAGAAAGCAGGAGAAGCCATGTTCATATTGGACAAAATATGCATCAGGCTAAATTTGTCAATAGCATAAAGAGGGAGGGTATTAGTAAATAATCCATCAATGAAGAGAAGAAGGAAAGAATATAGTCAAGAATTCAATGTATATCCTACAAAATTAAAAAATATATATTAAAAAGAGAAAGCTATTATTTTGTACAATAACAAAAATGATTCCGAGAAGTCTCATTTTAATTCTTTTTTTCTTTTTTTTGGTCAGTTGTGGGGCTTGAACTCTGGGCTTGGGTGTTGTCCCTCAGCTCTTCAGCTCAAGGCTAGCTTTCTACAGTTTGAGCCACAGCAACACTTCCGGTTTTCTGATGGTTAATTGGAGATATGAGTCTCACGGACCTTCCTTTGTGGGCTGGCTTTGAATCATGATCCTCAGATCTCAGCCTCCTGAGTAGTTAGTATTACAGGCGTGAGCCACCAGTGCTTGGCTCATTTTAATTCTTTAGCCGAATTATTAATGGGGTGGTTGTTTCTTTAAGGATTTGTTTTGGAGAGGAGGTTAATTGTTTGAATTCTGAGTATAGTTTAGATACAAGGCCCTTGTCTGTTGCATAGCTAGTGGAGATCTCCTAATCTGTGGGCTTTCTATTTATCTTGCTAGCTATGTCCTTTGCTAGGCAGAAAGTCTGCAGTTTAATGCAGTCCCATTTATCCAGCCTTTCTTTGGTTTATTGTGTTTCTGGATCTTTATTTAGTAAGTTTTGACCTGTGCCAAGGAGCCCTAGTGTATTCCTGTCCCCTACTGTAATATTTTCAGGGTATCTGATCTTACATTGATCCATTTGGAGTTAATTCTGGTGAATGGAGATATATAAGGATCTAACTTCAGTTTTCTACACGTGTATAGCCAATTCTGCCAGCACCATATGTTGAAGAGGCTGTCTTTCTTCCATCCTGTGTTTTTGGCTCCCTTATGAAAGATTAGATGGCTATAGGTCTGTGGGTTCATTTCTAGGGCACTGATTCTATTCCATTGGTCCTCAGCCTTGTACTGTTTGCAGTTATTTCTTTTGTCTTTTATTTCTTTCCCCTCTTGTTTATTTCCTGTGGTCAAGATTTCTGATTTTGATACTCTTTGTCTTGTATATATGTTTGTCTGATTTGAGGAAGAGAAGGGGAAATCCCAGAAACAGTGGGACAAAGAGTGAACCAATACAATGGTGATACTCACTAATTACTGTGTTGGAAATGAACTTTACAACTTGAGGGGGGAAAGGAGTTGGGGAGGGAGGGAAAATAGGAGAAAATGAGGAACTGGGTAGAACTGTTCAAAAGAAATGTATTCATTGCCTTATTTTTGTAACTGTAACCCCTCTGTACATCACTGTTATAATAAAAATAAAAATAGGGCTGGGAAGGTGGCTCTGTGCTAGAGCACTTGCCTTGCATGCATGAGGCCCTGGGTTCGATTCCTCAGCACCACACAAGCAAAAAGGAAAAAAGCTGGAAGTGGCACTGTGGCTCAAGTGGTAGAGCGCTAGCCTTGAGCTGAAGAGCTGAGGGACAGTGCCCAGGCCCAGAGTTCAGGCCCCATGACTGGACCCCCCCAAAAAAAAATAAAAAAAAATAGAAATATAAAAAAGATTCAACTTAAATATCTTTCCAACCAGGAAACCTCTACTGTCACCACTACTCAGAAAAATTTTGTTCTTTCTTTCCATTTCTTTCTTTCCATTCCTCCCTCCCTCCCTCCCCTCTCTCTTTCTTTCTTTCTTTTCTCTTACTTTCTTTCTTTCTTTCTTTCTTTCTTTCTTTCTTTCTTTCTTCCTTTCTTCCTTTCTTCCTTTCTTCCTTTCTTCCTTTCTTTCTTTCTTTCTTTCTTTCTTTCTTTCTTTCTTTCTTTCTTTCTTTCTTTCTTTCTTTCTTTCTTTTTCTTTCTTCTCCTTCCTTCCTTCCTCTTCTCCCCCCCGCCATTTAGTCTTTTTTTTTTAACCTTCTCAATATAGTTGAAGCTTCAAGAAAGTGTCAAAGCTCCAAGAAGGTGGCAGTTTTTGTTAATATTTGTTAGGATCTGGAAGGGCTTTAGGAAGGGGCTCATAAAGACTAGTTGAATGCATGAATAAATTGTCAAGAAGAGCGCTAGGAAGGTGGCTCAGTGGTAGAGTGCTTGCCTTGCGTTCATGAGGCCCTGGGTTTGATTCTTCAGCACCACATAAGCAGAAAAAGCCAGAAGTGGTGCTGTGGCTCAAGTGGTAGAGTGCTAGCCTTGAGCAAAAGCAACTCAGGGACAGCATCCAGGCCTTGAGTTCAAGCCCCAGGACTGGCAAAAAAAATTGTCAAGAAGAAAGATAAAAAAGGAACAAAAGAAGGGAGGAAGGGAAAAAGGAAGGAAGGAAGAGAGAAAGATAAAGAAGAAAGATTGGAAGGAAGGGAGGCAGGAAGATGGGAAGGGAGGCAGGAAGATGGGAAGGAAGGAAGGAAAGGAGGAAGATGGGAAAGAAGGAAGAAAGGGAAAGAAGTACTCATAGTAGAGATCTACTACTTAGTAAGGTCTTCAGGAAGAGTTGTTTATTTGTACTCTCTTATGTCTAGTTGAATGAACATTGATGACTTTCTCTTCCTCCTTGTAGTCAGGCTTAAAAAAGCTGCAGACTTGGGCTGGGAAGGTGGCTCAGTGGTAGAGTGCTTGCCTCGCATGCATGAGGCCCTGGATTCAATTCCTCAGCACCACACAAGCAGAAAAAGCTGAAAGTGGCACTATGACTCTAGTGGTAGAGCACTAGCCTTGAGCTGAAGAGCTGAGGGACAGCGCCCAGGCCCAGAGTTCAGGCCCCATAACTGACAAAAAAAAAAAGCTACAGTCTTGTAATATAAAGACACCTTCAGAAGCAGGCATAGGAGAAGCACAGTTTGAAGGCATCCCAGACAAAAATGAACAAGACCCAATCTCAAAAACAGGACATGCATAGTGCTACACCTGTAATCCCAATTACTATGGAGGTGGGGTAGGAGGATTATGGTGAGAGATTGGCTCAGGCAATCGACCCCCACAAGACCCTCTCTAAAAAGTTTAAAGCAGAAGAACTTGACCATGGCTGTAGTGGTAAGTCACTTGCCCACTCATAAGGCTTTCAGTTCAATCTCCAGTACCATTAAATGAATGAATAAATGCATATGTGATAAATGAAAAAAATAAATAGTTTGCATCAACAAATCTTAAAAATATATTCAGAAGATTTTGATAACAGTGCTTAAAGTATTAGGATAATCTTGTCAGATGAGCAGAAAAGCTCAACAGCTATGCACATATGACCATATAAGATGATGCTAAGCAAAATGAACCCCAAGATATGGACCCAAGAGGTTTTCCTTTGTTGTTGTTATTTTTAGTGTACTATGTGATTTTTTTTCTTTGTTTCTTTTGTATGTTCTTCCTCCTATGGTATATCCCTGTTGTCACTGTATTTGATGTTGGTACCTTGCATCTTGTATATACATTTATCTAGTTTGGGGAGGAGACGGGGAAATAACAAAATGCTAAAACAAGGACACAGGATGACCCATTACAACAATGATAGTCACAAGACACTATGTTGGAAATGAACCATATAACTTAGGCGGGGGGAGGAGTGGAGGAGGTAGAGAGGGAAAGGATAGTAGGAGAAAAACAAAGGAGGGGGTAACAATGTCAGATAAGAAATGCGCTCATTACCTTACTGATGTAACTGTAACCTCTCTATACAGCATCTTTACAAGAAAATAATTTTTTAAACAAAAAAATTAAAGACTCTTCTTTCTAAGCATGTCTTCATTTTCACATAAGCAGACTAAATTTTTTTTGTAAATATGACAATTTTTAATACCTAAAACAGTTCTTTATATTAAAATATTTTGTAAATATGACAATTTTCAATACCTAAAACAGTTCTTTATATATATATTTTTTAATTGTATTTTATTTTATTTGAGAACATACTGTACAGAGGGGCTACAATTACATGGGCAGGATAATGCATACATTTCTTACCAAGCATTGCAGCCTCCTCCTTTGTTTACCCTTCACTTCCCTTCCCCGCCTCCCCCCTCCCCCCACCCAATTTTACCCCCCTCCCCCCACCCAATTATACCCCCCTCCCCCCCCACACCGACATTGTAAAGCTGGTTTTGACATGACATTTTGTACTTCTCATTGTTGCAACAGGTCCACCTGAATCCTTAAAAGACTTGTTTGTCCCCATCTCCTCCACATGTTATACTGACATCAAATATAGTGAAAGCGGGGGTTACACTGTGGGGGAGGGACATACAAAGCAACAAAGAAATAATCTTATAAATGCGTTAGAAACACATGCATGAAAGAAACGAAAACATTAAAATACATATTTAAGGGTTCATTTTCCTAACATCACATTATCTGACCTTTTCCGCTTGACTCATACCTATACTAGATATTGCAAATAAGGGAAACCATGGGACCTATGCTTCTTTGGGCCTGGCTTACTTCACTTAATATAATTTTTTCCAAACCTTTCCATTTCCTAACAAATGGGGAAATGTCATTCTTTCTGATGGAGGCATAGAATTCCATTGTGTATATATACCACATTTTCTTGATCCATTCATCTACTGAGGGGCATCTGGGTTGGTTCCATGTCTTAGCTATGGTAAATAATGCTGCAATAAACATAGTTGTGCTGGTAGCTTTAGTGTGGTCTTGTTTGTAAACATTTGGGTAAATGCCCAAAAGTGGGATTGCTGGATCAGAGGGGAGATCTATGTGAAGTCTTTTGAGGAACCTCCATACTGCTTTCCAAAGTGGTTGAACAAGTTTACATTCCCACCAACAATGAAGTAAGGTTCCTTTCTGTCCACATCCCCTCCAGCATCTGTTGTTGTTAGAGTTCTTGATTTTTGCTGTTCTAACTGGAGTGAGGTGATATCTCAATGTTGTTTTGATTTGCATTTCTTTTATGGCTAGGGATGTTGAACATTTTTTCATGTGTCTATTGGCCATCCTTCTTTCTTCTTCAGAGAAGCTTAAGCAGACTAAATTTTGTGGAAAAGGTTATACTTTCTATCAACTGTTTAAAAAAATGATATAGGGCTGGGTAGTTGGTTCATTGGTAGCGTGCTTGCCTTACATACATGAGGCCCTGGGTTCGATTCCTCAGCACCACATAGGCAGAAAAAAAGCCAGAGTGGCGCTGTGGCTCAAGTGGTAGGGTACTAGCTTTGAGTTGAAGAGCTAAGAGATAGTGCCCAGGCCCAGAGTTCAGCCCCCCTGACTGACAAAATAAATAAAATAATTGATTTAGAAGGAAAATGTTCCACTTCTATCTCACAAAAAAGGCATAACATCTATTTTAGGTGTTATAAGGTGTTACAGCATCTATCTAGGTGTTATGAGATCATTTGTTTTTTGTTATAAGAACATTTCTTAGAGTTCAGATGTTTGTCAAAGATATATGTTCTGATGTGGTTGTCCTGACATCTCTGACTTTGTATTTGGAGGATTTCTCTGGCTGATCTGAAAATGTACTTGTTTTCTGAATAAGATGTGACAAACCCCATAAACAGAAGCATTCATCATCCAGTAGGAGAGTTTGCAAGAGCTGGAAAAAGTGACTTAACCCACAGTTGTGTTCACTATGTAGAAACAGTAGAAAAGCAAGATGGAAACAGGAGCAACAATGACTGTCTGAGATGGAACTTGTTTTATTGTACATCTTTTTGCTCCAGTCCTTTACTTTTCTTGAGATTTTTGCCTAGGTATATTTGTGTGTTTAGCAGAATTTGTCGAGTAGGAAATAGCCTGTGTCCCTGAAAGAAGTCAAGAGGCCTCAAGCTTTTATTTTGCAAAACCAGACTAGGGACACATTTTTTTATAGCTAATGCTGAGAAAACCAGCTTGCAAAATTATTTTGACTGGCAAAAATCTACATTTAAAGAAATTTCTAGACGTTTAGGGTAGGCTCACGTGGTCAAGGCATGTACAAAGCCCTAAATTCAAACCTCAGTATTGCCCCTCAAAAAGCCCCCCCCCAAACAAAAATAAAACAAAGAACACACTCAGCAATGGTTTGTAGCTGAATGCTGCTCAACAAGTGGGTGCCAGGGAGCATGTCCATCTTCAGCTGATGCTGCATAGTGTAAGAAAATGCTTGCTCTGTGTGTGTGTGTGTGTGTGTGTGTGTGTGTGTGTGTGTGAGAGAGAGAGAGAGAGAGAGAGAGAGAGAGAGAGAGGCAGAGAGACAGAGAGACAGAGAGAGAGACAGAGACAGAGAGAGAGACAGACAGACAGACAGACAGACAGACAGACAGACAGAGACAGAGACAGAAACAGAGAGATTCAGACACAGAGAGACAGAGAGGCAGAGAGATAATGAATGAGTTCTGGGACTTGAACTCAGGGCTTGGGTGCTGTCCCTGAGCTTTTTTGCTCAAGGCTAGCCCTCTACCACTTGAATCACAGCTCTACTTCTGGCTGTGTGGATAGTTAACTGGAGATAAGCCAGCCTGGGCTGGCTTTGAACCTCGATCCTAAGAGCTCAGCCTCCTGAGTAGCTAGGATTAAAGGTATGAGCTACTAGTTCCCAACTGATTTTTGACTATGATAATACAGAAAATCTACACTTTAGGAACAGAGTTGTTGTTTAAGTTATTTGGGAATTATTACATAGACTGGAGAGACTGTGCTAATCACAGTCTGCCATAGTACCCTCTGTAATTTTATGTTTAAGGAAACAGTGAGAATGACAACTATGATCATGTGCAACCATTGAGTGTACCTTCCCAGCACATTGGAGAGAGTACAGCATATGCTGCCTGGGAGACAGAGGAGCAATTTTAGGAGCTAAGGAAGAAGGGATGGGGAATTTCTCCGTGATGCTGGTAAGAGCAACACAGATGGTGTCTATCTCTTCAAAGATGTGACAAGTTTCAGCAATCTCCTCAATGATCTTGACAACTGGGGCAAATCGTGTAAGGGACAAACTCCTGCCAGTTTTCAGTGGTAAGAATATCATGTCAATCCTGGCTACTCAGGAGGCTGAGAAAGGGATGATTGAGGTTCAAGGCCAGCCTAGTCAGAAAGATTCAAGAGACCTCTCTTCAACCTGTAGCTGGGCACAGTGATGCACACCTGGCTGAGATAGAGAGAATCACAATTCTAGACCAGCCTGGACAGGAAAGTCCATGCAATTCCATCTCACCCAAAGAAGTTGGGCATCATGATGTAAACAATTATGGAAAATCTAAATTAGGTGGTCCAGGTGTATGCTTGGGAAGGAAGTGAGATCCTATCTCAAAAATAAGCAGCAGAAAAGGAAATATGGCTCAGCAGTAGACTGCTTGTCTAGAAAGCTCTGAGTGAACCCCAGTACTACAAAAGTAAATAAACAAAAAATAAACAGTGTTAGCCTTAAGCCAAAACAAAGTGAAAGATAAGCTGTGATAAAAATACCTTTGGAACTATGCTGTAAAGTTATTTCCAATATTTAATGATTTTCTTTCCATCAGAGAAAATAATGAGTGAAATCTTAGATACATACTAAAACCATGGGAAGATGCTACAAATAAGGTGTGAGTATAGTGGCCCATGCCTGGAAATCTAACTACTCTTGAGGCAGACTGGAAAGAGCATGGCTCTAGACTGGCCTGGACAAAAGTTAGCATGATGTTCTCAACAACCAGTCTATGTGTGCTCACTCATGACTGCAGTCCAGATTACATGGGAGGCATATGTAGGAAGATGGATGGCACTCAGAAGCCAGTGCCTGGCAACTATTTGAAAAGCTATCTGAAAAATAGCAAAACCCAAAAGAGCTAGAGGTGTAGCTTGAGTGGTAGATCACCAGCCTAGCAAGCACAAGGCCCTGAGTTCAAACTCCAGTATTGCCACACAAAACAAAACCAAAAACTCAAATAAATGCTATAAAACAGATGCTGCATCAGAATGCAAAGACTTAAAGAAGTGTTCTGCAAAATAGAAGGTAAGCAAATAATGGACAAGAAATTTGCCATTGCCGAAAGTGGAACCAACCAAACTTCTCTGCTCCTATTAGATTTGGAGTTTTGCCACTCACCAATAAATCTATTAATTCAAGGACAAAGTTTGAACTAAATTTTGAGGATGAATAGATGAAATCTTTATTTTCTACTATTCCCAATGACCTATCATTGTGAATTTGAATTCTCTGCTTTAGAAGGAATAAAGAAAGCTGTGTTCCGTATATAGAACCAAGAGCTTCAATTATAGAGACCAAGATGCAGTGGGAAGTTAGCAATGAGGTCAGCCCTCTTCTAGTAAAGCAATTGCCTTTACTATTAATATTCTACTTACTAATATTTCATTGCTTAAAGATTCTTCTTTTCTTATTCAAACTTTGTGTCCCAAGAATAATCTTAGAAGTGGATTGAGGATAGGAAAGTTTTGCAGCTCTGGTGATAGATGGCTGGTGGAATGATGGGAATGATGGGAATGATGGAGTTCCAAGTGTGGAGAGAGCTGGCTTTCCTCCATGGTCATAGAGGACTGTGAACATATGGAGAAGAGAAACAAGGGTGGGGTATGCCACTTCTAGGTTTTGCATTTGATAAGAGCAATAAATAGAGGGATGACAAATCTTCTGAGATGTTTAATACATAAGTCAGAAAGTACCTTAGCAGTGAAAATAAGCTAAGTCAGCAGCCTGAAATTTTCAATGAAAATCAAGACCCTCACAGAATGGCAGCGGGACTGGAACCCTTTAAATCTGTCAGAGTGCAAATCATATTTTTTCCATATGAGATTATCCTAAAATTCACCTGCCCAGATTCCAATCTGAACTAGCCCCTACATGCTGCTTTTACCTTGGAATTATAGACATCTTAACAATCACTCAGACACAACATTGGGAAAAACAGGAAAGAGGACAGGATACCAAGGAAAGAAATTGCTGAACACAAAACCTAATAATACTCTTGGAATTCTTCGGTCCAGGTTTATGTCCAAAATGAACTGAAACTCCATCTTGATGAAGAAGAAAGTATTCTAATAGTACCTCAGTCAGAACAAGTATTATGGCTACTGCAATGAATGATTCCTAGAAATACTAGTGATTTAATGTAATAAAAATATGTCTTTCTTATTTCACAATGTGTCATGCATTGGACTCTGCTACACATGGAGAGGGATATCAGGATCCTGTTTAGTGCCTCTGGGTTACAACTCTCTCTCTCTCTCTCTCTCTCTCTCTCTCTCTCTCTCTCTCTCTCTCTCTCTCTCTCTCTCTCTCTGTCTCTCTCTGTCTCTCTCTGTCTCTCTGTCTCTCTGTCTCTCTGTCTCTCTCTGTCTCTCTGTCTCTCTCTGTCTCTCTCTGTCTCTCTGTCTCTCTCTCTCTCTGTCTCTCTCTGTCTCTGTCTCTGTCTCTGTCTCTGTCTCTCTGTCTCTCTGTCTCTCTGTCTCTCTGTCTCTCTGTCTCTCTGTCTCTCTCTCTCTCTCTCTCTCTCTCTCTCTCTCTCTCTCTCTCTCTCTCTCTCTCTCATCCTCACTATTGAAGAGGAATTACAGGCATGGAGTGCTGAAACCAGACCTAGAAGAGTCTTCAGTTCACTTCAACACAGAAATGTAAAAGGAAGCAATGGCTGGGGTCCCATTTCTCTGATAAAAAGGTAGACAGAATCTAGTCTATTCATCTTTTGATATTCAAAACGGAGAAAGAAGCACTTCCAGACCTAGAAGAGTCTTCAGTTCACTTCAACACAGAAATGTAAAAGGAAGCAATGGCTGGGGTCCCATTTCTCTGATAAAAAGGTAGACAGAATCTAGTCTATTCATCTTTTGATATTCAAAACGGAGAAAGAAGCACTGCCTATGGAAAGGATATAGGCTAGTATCATATTGTTTTCCTTTTGAAATTTGCCCGTACCTTTTCTTCTTCAAATCTTCATCATCAGATTAAGCAAGCACCATAATAGAAATATAGACACAACAATGAACTTAAGCTTTCCTCTGAAACAGCAAGACATCAGTCAGCAATTGATGAATTCGGGAATAGAATAGATATGAAGAATAGTAGCATAGGAATGACAGTTCCTGGGCTTCGTGTTTTGTGAAACAGACTTAGGAAGGCTAAACGCATTATTGAGGAGGGATCCCTCAATCTGACCAGCACTAAAACCCATATCGGTATCCAGTGCACCACTTACATTTCATTGCTTCTCTATGCAGGGAGATAAAGCTGAACAGTTAAAGATCAAATTAATTATCATTCTATGGCAATATTCAACTTTAACGATAATAGCTCTTGGCATTTTTCAAAAGTCAGACAATGGAGTAATAACTTCTTGGGGGTGATTATGTGAATACTTCCAGGACATTCTCGTTTCCTTAAAAAATGTCAGGGGACAAAAGAAAGGAGATAAACTCAAATTAGTGCAGGTCAGATGTAAAAAAAAAATTTCCCAAGAGTGCAGTAAGAATGGAAAGGTCCTACTGAAAGATGGAATACATTCATATGTCTGCTAAAGGTTTAAAGTTCAGCTTAGAGCAGGAACATTGATTAAACCATCTGTGACTGTTCTTAAGGGTTTTCATTGTTAAGACAATTCTGAACTAAAACAAAGATCCTTGAAAACATATATCCCAAATCTCTTAAGTTTATAATAAGGAAAAGCCAAACAAATCTCTCTGAATATGAAAATTTACATGTTGACATTTTATTACTACTTAAAATTTAAAAATTTGTATTAAAATGAGAACGTCTGTCCGTTCAATCCTGTTACAATTTTGGATATGTGTCAATATAGTTGTTTATATACATACACATGTAGAGATAATATATAGGTGGTATATGTATAAGTATACATATATAATTGAAATCTAAAGTATATGCATTAGTAAAATGAACATTTACAAAATGCATTCAGATTCTTTGAGTTGCATGAAAAGCAAATCAAATGATATTCCAATTTTGTAAATTTGAAAAACTTAAATCAGTACTATATGCAACCCAACATATTGTCTAAAGTCCCAATACAATGAATTGAGTTCAATTGAACTTCACAAATGCTAAGACAGCATCTGTCAAGCACTCATCACAAGTTTTATTACTGGGCTTTTGTCTCGTGATGGTAGGCTGAATACACACTTGCCTCTCCTCTTTCATGAGATCTATAATCTAAAGGTAGAATGTAATATATAATAGAATACTAAGAAATATTAAAAATGAAATAAATGTGGTACATACTATAATACAAGTAAGCCTTGAAGAAACTGTGCTAGATTAAATAGCTCACATACAAAGGGACACCTGTTGTATGACTATATTTATACATAGGAGGCAAAATAATAAAATGCATATAGAGATGATAGGAAAGTGGTTACAAGGAGCTATAGGGTGGTAGGAAATGGGAACAGAGCTTCTGTTGGGGATGATGGAAAGTTCTAGAGCTGTGTATATATACAATGTAAAGGTACTAATGCCATTGGACCACACACTTAAATTAGCTTAGCTGGTAAAACTTGCTACATATATTTTACCACTTTCTTTAAGCAAGGAATTCCATTTATAATAAAATCATAAAAATATAATACTTAGGAATAAACTTTATACTTTTCAAACTACAAAGTATAGTTGAAGGAAATTAGATGTAAATAAACTGAAAACTATTTCATGTTCATGAATCAGAAGACTAAATGTTGTTAAGATTGGAATACTCATTTCTGTATAGTGATATATGCCTATAGTCCTAGCGTTAGAGAAACTGAATCAGGAAGATAAGAAGATTGTGAGTTCAAGGCCAGCCTTGGCTCCATAGTGAGGCTAAGTGTCATGAAGGAAAGAAAATGGCATTGTTCCCTTAACTGAGCTATAGATTTCAATACAACACAGTCTCTCCCCAGATTCCAGCTGTGCAAAAATTAATTGACAAGCAAATCCAAAAATCTATACAGAAATTCAAGGAATACCAATAGGGATGTTGTGCTATTATCTAACAAGGACTTGAGATGATCTTAAAACAAAAGTTAAAACAAAAAGTCTCAGCAACAAATGAGACAAAGAGAACAAAATAGACTTTTTTAGAGCTGAAAAACATACTGTGATAGATATATAAAAAACTCACTAGGAGAACTCAACAAATAAAATGAATTCACCAGAGGAAACAAGGAGTGAATTAGTAGATAGGACAACAGAAATATCCTGCTCTGAGCCACGGAAAAAAAAACCTAAAAACCAAGTGAAGTCTTGGAGACCTGTGGACTGATATCATTGTGCAAATAAGTATAGTCAGAAGGAGAGAACCAGAATGGGACTCGGCATATTTGCAGAAATATTGTAAGTCCAAGGTTGTTGAGCAAGACATTCTTTATAAAATATCAAACTTTTCAGAGATCTTACCACCATCATTGCCATACTTTAAATCTGCTTCCACGGGAAAAATATGAGCACCAAGAGCGATACTAAATCTAGTGGTCCTTTGGTGTACATTTCTTTGTGCTGGCACAGTTATCTTGGGAACTCACCGTCATGGGTAGTTGTATGAAGCATTTCTTCCTTTCCTCCCATCTTGCAGACTACACTGAATGGTGTGTAAACTCCAGACCACAACTCTCAATTCTGACAATGGCCATCAGGCAGTTCATTGGCTCATTCATTCAACTCATATTTACTGTTCCCTTTCTTTGGTGCATATACTGGGTATTATTTTACAGAGAGATTTTTGGATTGAGGGCTGCTGGCTTAGTGACCTTCTATATGTCCTCTTCTTCATATCTCCAGCCTGTGTAAGCATCTCAGGGTCCACTTTGGGTCAATCTGGTGAGATTTTGTTCTATGTAGGGTTGGGAATCTTTATGGCAAAGGCAATTGATTGTGACCCCATTGAATATTACATAGCCAAGCTGACTGAGGTAATTTTTTTGTTTTTATTTTTTTATGGAGCTTATATTTATTGAACTTTTCACTAAACTTCCAGTCTCATTCCAAATGTATCTTCGTTTTTCCTGGAGCTTGAACTCAGAGCTTGGGCACCGTCTCTGAGCTTCTTTTGCTCAAGGCTAGTGCTCTACCACTTGAGCTACAGAGCCACTTTGGCTTTTCCTGAGTAGTTTATTGGAGATAAAGTATCTCATGGACTTTCCTGCTTAGATTGGAGGAGGTTCCTTCCCCCAGCATGAAGACAAGATGCCAGCCCCTACCAGCCATCATGTGGCCAATATGGCACCGGCCAGACCTGACCTTCTTACTTTATTATTATAATCTTTATCATGACTCTTAAAATTAAGGATTAAAAATTCTTATCCTGACAATTAAAATGTATGTTTGCCTTATTCTGTTTATGTATTAAAATCCATTAAGCAAAGTCATAAAAGATGGAATTTCTTTTTGAAAATTCTACTTTCTATACGTGTTTTTGAGACACAATTATAGCTTTAGTTAGTATAAAGAAAAATTTAGGCTGGGCACCAGTGGCTCATACCTGTTATCCTAGCTACTGAAGAGGCTGAGATCTGAGGATCACAGTTTGAAGCCACCTCAGGTAGGAAAGTCCTTGAGATGGTTAGTTCCAATTAACCACCAGAAACCTGGACGTGATGCTGTGGCTCCAAGTGGTAGAGCATTAGCCTGAGCCAAAAAGCTCAGGGACAGCACCCAGGCCTTGAGTTCAAGCCCCACCACCAACAAAGAGAAAAGAAAAATTTAAGTCTTTGAAAGGCAAATGAGATTTCTGATTACACTTTCAGTAAAAGGCTAAAGGCTCCAGAAATTGCTTCACTCTATACAGAGATGATGTTAATAGGCTATTTTAAATCTATATGTGTAGATATTAACTTGTAGTAAACTGACACCAAGGAAAACATCTTTTTTCTATGAGAATATGAACTAGCTGGGCACCAGTGGCTCACACCTGTAATCCTAGCTACTTAAGAGGAGATCTGAGGACTGCAGTTCAATGCCATCATGGGCAGAAAAGACTGTGAAACTCTTACCTCCAATTAATCAGCAAAAGCCAGAAATGGAGATGTTCCTCAAATGGTAGAGGACCATCCTTAAGTGAAAAGCCAGGCAAAGGTGTGAAGCCCAGAGTTCAAGCCCCAGTGAACATGTGCATACACACACACACAGACACAGACACAGACACACACACACACACACACACACACACACACACACACACTCACACACAGAGGAATATAAACTAGATATTTCCAGTTGTAAGACAATTGACTATTACCCAGTAGATAGGAGAGCTTTTGAAATTCATTTTAACATTTTTTCCTGCACTATAATTCAAACATGTACAGTAAATAAAACATTAAAAATCACCCTTTGACATCATATTAAACTACAGAAATGAATGTTCAGTTAATTAGTAAATGCACTAATTACTGATCTAGTTGTTGATAATCACTAAGATGTGGAAGGACATGTGGCCCCTGTGCTGGGCCCAGACCAGCCTAGCAGCCGGGGCTATGCCACGTGGGTATCCGGGCTCGTCTCCAGTCATCATGGAGTCTCAATTCAGCTCTGCACTGGAGCTGAATTGGCTTGTTGGTATTGTTCTTGTTATTTCTTTCCTCTTTAGCATGTTTCCTAGCTGTGTTATGTGCATTTGTGTGCTGCAGGCCCTTGTAACAACTGGCAGCTTGCAGCCTGTTAACTGTATAATAAAGACTCCTGTTGTAAGGTAAATCATCCCAGAAGCCACACTTTAAAATATAGAATATTGGACTCTTTATTATACAGTTAACAGGCTGCAGGCTGCCAGTTGTTACAAGGGCCTGCAGCACACAAATGCACATAACACAGCTAGGAAACATGCTAAAGAGGAAAGAAATAACAAGAACAAGGCCAACAAGCCAATTCAGCTCCAGTGCAGAGCTGAATTGGGACTCCATGATGACTGGAGATGAGCCCAGAGACAGGACACAGGACATGATCACAGAGACAAATGTGGCATGGAGTCCTGGTAGCTAGGCTGGCCCAGGCCTAAATAGGTCAGTGCAGGGGGCAGATTCTCAGGAAATTCCCAGTCCCAGGCACTGGACTGACAGATTCAGTAACCTATCAACCAAGTGCCTGCCCCTGCCTCCAGGAGTCCAGGCATGCCCATTACCTGGGAGGCAGGTGATGGGGGGGTGGGGGTGGGAAGGAGGTTCCTTCCCCCAGCATGAAGACAAGATGCCAGCCCCTACCATCCATCATGTGGCCAATATGGCGCCAGCCAGAGCTGGCCTCCTTACTTCACTCCAATATTCTACATTTTAAAATGTGGCTTCTGGGATGATTCACCTTATAACAATATTATCTCCTCTTGGATATCCAGGATAATAAATAGAAATGAAATAACTCTCAATAAAATGTAAAATGAACATGTGCCCTGCTTAAGATGGAAGATGTACAAAGATTGTGTACTTTGTCAAATGCTAATGGACATTTTTTAAGATGTGAAATTATCCTAATCAATTCACTTTCCCTTTAACAACAACAAACACCCCAAAAAACAAAACAAAGCAACAACAACCAGAAAATACAGCCATAGCAGTGATTCAAACCACAGAAGTCTAGCGAGATAGATTGGAAGACAAGTTGCTCTGGTTTAATGTAAATAGCCTAACTATGATACTCAAAGAGTTCGAGAAGTAATTTCCTTAGATTGCTGATATTAAGTTGACTTATTTTCTCCAGGATTAATTTTTTTCCCTTGTCTGCAATGCATGCTGAATATATTTTAACTCATAAACAGTGGTTTGTTCAACAAGCATTTAGTACACGTCCTTACTCTGTGGCTGAGCCACTGCATTCTTACTATCTAGTACTCAATACTGAAAAAATGCTACTATTATACCCATTATAATAAAGGCCTTCCTCTGACTTCACTCATGAATTACACAGCAGCAAGAGCTAAGGTCAGGCACATTTTGTGTTTGTCTGCTAAGGTCAATTGGTAGGAAAGAAGCAGTTGAGTTAGAGTTGGTAAGTGCTACTCTTTAGACTTAGAGGGTCCACATGGCATCAAAATGTTGAGTAGCCACAGCTCTCCGGTTTCCCTGTCCCCAAGTTCATAAGCCACACAATATTTTTGCGTAATTCAAATAAATATGTATTTGTTCATTTTTTATAACTGTACCAAAGCAGGACTCCAAAAGTTGTCAGTTTAATATCTTCTGTCTTTAATTACATGGCTACCTTTTCTCAAACTCTCCCTGCTAGACTGAGGTCTTTTTTTTTTTTTTTTAAGAAATTTCATTTTAATGTCTCTTCTCCCTCCTCCTCCTCCTCCTCCTCCTCCTCCTCGTCCTTCTTCTTTTTCTTCATCTTCTTCCTATATTTTGTCTTGTGCCTATTCCTTCCTCTGTCACCTAGAGTGCCTAAAATACAATAAATGTTCAAATGGTTAGAGAAGAAATGGCACATTAAAATAAACAATGCCTATGGAGATTTTTCTGGGTCATCAAACTTTTCAGAATGGATTAGCAGAGTATGAGTGATTGATGCCTAGTAGATCTATCTCCAATAAATCCACATAAAATGAAGATCATTGAGTTTTGTTGGAAGACCCTGGATAGGGATGAAGATGTCCCAGCTTTGGGGCAGAAAAGGGAAGATGCTGCTAGAAGCAGAGGGAGGGGCATGGAGTGATCTTTCTTTCATAGCACTGCAATTTACCTGCTCACCACATAACTGAGCCCAGAGATAGGAATCAGAAGTGACACTGTCATTCTACAATCTATCCTCTAACCTTAGATTCCAGGGAGCCAGTAGAAGATCAGATGGCTTAAACAACAGGGATTACTTTCTCTTGGTTCTGGAGTCTGGGAAGTCTAAGATCAAGGTGTTGTGTCTGGATTCAGCTCCATATGCAGTGAAGAGAGAATGAGCTCCCATGTTTCTTATAAAGGCACTAACCTCATTCATGAGGGCCTTACCCTCATGACCTAATTACTTCCCAGAGTCCTCGTCTCTAAATACACTGGGGCTGAGGCTGGAGCATGTGAATTTGGGGGAAAATACATATTAACAGATTTGTCATAGCATCTCCAACTATGGAGGGCAAGGAAGAACCTGTGTTATGTTGAGTCTGGTTTGAGAATAAGTCTTCAACTTCATGGGCTTGATTACCTCAAAGAGATTCTCTGAGCTGGGTGTCAGTGGCTTAGGCCTGTAATCCTAGATACTCAGGAGGCTGAGATTTGATCTGAAGATCAAGGTTTGAAGTCAGCCAGGGCGTGACGGTACGTGACACATTTATCTCCAATTTACTATCTAAAAGCTGGAAATAGAGCTATGGCTCAAGTGGTAGAGCGCTAGTCCTGAGTAAAAAAGTTCAGGAACAGTGTTCAGGCCTTGAGCTCAAGCCCCAGGATCAGCACTAGAAAAATAAGTAAATAAATAAAAATCCTCAGAAATATTTAGGGTAGATGAACCAAGTAAAGCCAGTGTTTCAAAAAGAGTCTTGAATTGAAAAAAAAAATTAGGGCTATGTATTATGGAAAATATATGGATTACTTAAGTAACCAAATATTCATTGGAAGTATTTTCCTGAATATTCTCAAAATTACTAATATGGTTATTTTCAACTTTATCTTACTGAGCAAGAATGTTCTGAATGCCTGAATTCCTAGAGGCAGGGGCAGGGACTTGGATTACTGGACCTGTCAGTCCTGTGCCTTGACTTTGTAACTGGATTTGAGGGTCAACAAGGGCAGACTCCTTGACTCCAGGCCTTATGTGCTGGGTCCTGTTTCCTGTCCCTGCTCTGGTCAACATGGCATCCTACTTCAACCCTCCATTAAGGTTGACTTGGGTTTTTGGTATTGTTTTTCTGCTCTTTTTTTCTTATCCTGCTTTCATGACTCAGTTTTCTAACAGTGGTAAGTGTATTCAAAGGGCTGCAGGTCTTTGTGACAATGTTCTGCTTGCAGATTTAGAGTTAGCCTTTTAATTCGACCTCTCAAAATGTGACTTCTCTGTATCTCACATGAGAATTGCTTTCATGACTCAGTTTTCTAACAGTGGTAAGTGTATTCAAAGGGCTGCAGGTCTTTGTGACAATGTTCTGCTTGCAGATTTAGAGTTAGCCTTTTAATTCGACCTCTCAAAATGTGACTTCTCTGTATCTCACTGACTAGATTTACCATACAACACTATGATATGGGTATGAGAATAGTGCCTTTCTTAAAATGAAAAGACTATTCTTTGCATCTGTCAGGACAGATGGAAAGATGTGACATCATATATAAAATGCAGATAATACCTATTTCACCTTATGACAACATGAGTTAATGGAGGAAATCACTTAGCAGTATTCTCTCACAAACTGCATCCTCTCCCTTCCCCCAGAGATGAATTTTGTGTTAGTTCCTTGCTTTTTACTTTAAAAGTATATTTCTAAGTAATAAATTGGTTTGTATTGCTTGTTTGGGACTCATCAGATCTTCTCTGACTTGTTCTCATTTTCAACTTGTGTTTTGAGTTCATCCATGCTATTGCATCTTAAAGCTTAAATGAAATTTCAGTATGTCATTCTCCTCCTCCAAAGTCGTTAATATGACTACCTACCATGCAGTAGTGGAACTCACTGGACATTGATAAAAGTGAATTATAAAGCTCCTGGGTGGAGACTGGATAGAGGGAATCAGAGAGAATGAGGGAACAGAAAACACTGTCTGAAAGGAAATGTACTCATTACCTGACTCATATAACTGTAATCCCTCTGTATAGCACCTCTATAATAACAATAAAGTAAATTGATTAAAAATAAGTATTATTTATTTATTTATCTATTAGAACCATTTTCTTCACACACACACACATACACACACACACACATGGAATTTGTTAATATTTTTGTTTGATAAGTGATTGAATGAATCATTTGGGTGGCAGATTCTCCTTCAAACTACCGAAATAATTATCTAACTGTAACTATTATGTTTCATCTGTAAATCATGGGTAAAGTCTCAAGAGAATGGCTAGGGGAGCCACTCAGGCTCCCCAAGGTCAAGGGTATGGTTGGAAACTCTGTGCTGTGTGGATAGGAGCCATGGAGCTGGGTAGATGCCAGACATGTTCAGAAAGCCACCCTGTGGGTGTTGTATGAGAGCTTTAATGGGAATCTGCTTTGTATAGGAATCTGCTTTGTTCTCATAACTCCATCTTACTCCCTTCTCAGCCCAATTCTTTTTACGTATCCAAAGATCCTATATGAAGGACTTGCCTTTCCCCTCTTGGCCCACTCATTTTATGTATCCAAATATGGAATATGAAGGATTGACCCCACTCTATTGTCCCAGGCCCATACAGATGCTAGGCAAAATCCCAAGTATGTGTGAATTTGTTTGATTGCAGGCAGGACAATCCACCTGACCCCAGCTGTGAACATTCCATTGTGAGCCCAATTAAAAAGCCCCAACTCAGGCTGGGAAGTTGGCTCAGTGGGTAGAGTGCTTGCCTTGCATGCATGAGGCCCTGGGTTAGATTCTTCAGCACCACATAAGCATAAAAAGCCAGAAGTGGTGCTGTGGCTCTAGTGGTAAAGCACTAGCCTTGAGCTGAAGAGCTGAGGGACAGAGACCCACAACTGGAAAAAAGAAGAAGAAAGAAAGAAAGGAAAGAAAGAAAGAAAGAAAGAAAGAAGGAAAGAAAGAAAGAAAGAAAGAAAGAAAGAAAGAAAGAAAGGAAGAATGGAAGAAAGAAAGAAAGAAAGGAAGAAAGGAAGGAAGGGAGGAAGGAAGGGAGGAAGGAAGGGAGGAAGAAAGGGAGGAAGAAAGAAAGAAAGAAAGAAAGAAAGAAAGAAAGAAAGAAAGAAAGGAAGGAAGGAAGGAAGAAAGAAAGAAAGAAAGAAAGAAAGGACAGAAGGAAAGAAGAAAGGAAAGAAAGAAAGAAAAAGAAAAGCCCCAACTCCTTAGACCTAATGGCCTTTTCATTCACCTCTGCCTTCTTGCTCAGATCCCATATGAGCCTGTTCCCAAATTCACTCCCTTGCACAACCTCCAAACCTGTGGGAAGGTCTGTGCCACTCATTGTTCCTCAATAAACAATCCTCACCGGTTGATGATTGAATCTGGCCTATTCTTTTTCCATTCTCCTCCATTTTCCCATACATGAATTACATAATAGCTTCTTGGAGGCTACCTATATTTGCATTCTAGAGTATTTCCTGACCTGTGTGTTTCCTTAGTCCTTTCCATTGTCTGTCTGAAGAATCCGGCCTGCAGGTCTGAGTCACTAGGATAGATAGCTTTTAGCAGAGTAACAGGAAGGGAGCTGGTAGAGCAGGCTGTCCATTGCACTGTTCCCACTGACCTCTCTACAGTGACAGGAAATGAGGTCCTCCCCAGACTTGGCCAGAAAGTTCAATCATGTCACAGCCATGCAGTCTCAGTGGTGCCTGGAGGGTTCCTGCTAGCTTGTGTAAGATGAATGAGAAACATGCTCTAGTTGAAGGGAATCTTCTGATACCCAGAGTAGCATGTAGAGCCATGCAACAGTATCCTAGACACTGGCCAGGCAGCTGCTTTCCCTACAGTGGCTTCTCTTTGCATTCCAGTCTCATCTCTGCAAACAACTCTCTTCACCATTCCATAAAGTTGGCATGCATGGGAGTTGAAAAATGAGTAGGTGTTTTTTGTCTTTTAGTTCAAGACTCAAATATCAGATTTGCTATTTATGTCATGTTTGCAAGTTATGTTATCTTCTGAATGTTAGTGCTTAAATGGGAATATTAAATAGGAATAATTAATATGATAATTAAATATATACAGCTTTGCTCCAAATTAAAATGTGGAACAGAATGAAAATTTAAGCTAATAAGAGTGAGCCACAGATTTGCTTCTCCCCAGGGCCAAACTGAAGATTTTATCAGACAAAGGTAAGAAAGGCTCCCAACAAACAGAAGAGACTTAGTCAGAGAGCTTTGCCTTCTCCTTGCTTTCCTCCATGCTTGTACAATGAAAAATCCTAGGTCTGCCCTACTTTATTTTCTGGGGAGAAACAATAATTACATAGGGCAGCTAGTAATGATGCCAATCACATTTTCAAAAAACATGGATAAGAATTACAAAGCACATAGAAGACCTGTTCATGGATTGTGAAGTGTTTCTTTTAAATCTCATTTGTGCTTAGTACAATTTTTATGTGTAATAACTGCAAATTTCTGGGACATTGCAAAGGATCTGTAGTTTTTAACTGAAAGTCTCCTTGAGGCTCTGGTTACTTAGTGACCTACTTGAGGAAAGATTTACAGCAGGTTCGTTCAGTCAATAGCAGCTGTTTTGATGGATTAAAATGAAGAAAACTGGACATAGTGCCATTATTTATAAAGAAAGACAAGCCTAGCAGCCCTAAGTCCTAGACCTGAAACGAGGGATGTGAGTAGGTCACTCTCAAGACAGCTGATCAAATCTGAGCAAACATGGCTGCAAGATGAGAGAGCTGGCATTTCATTCTGCCTTGGCTGGGGATTTGGAGTAAGTAGAGCCACTGCAGAATCTACTCCTTCCTCTTCAGTTCATGGTGAGAATAGATAAGCTAGCACAGAGCACAGAGCCAGCTCAGCCAGGAATCATCTGCCATCATCGCTATCTTCTCTGTTTCTGACTTTATAACCTCTTTCTGATGAGGATTATTTTCCACATAGCAGGAAGTATAGCCACAGATAGCTTTTATGTTTTATGTATTCTAATTCTCCTTACTGCTAGAATTTAATAGTTTGTTTCAATTTCTAAATCCAGTAAAAAAAAATTGCACAGGTGTGAAGATGAAGCAGAAGTTACCCACCCAAAGCTTGTGGAGATTGCAGAGCAGATCTGAATCAAGTGGGTGACTGGGGAGCCTGGTCTATGGCTGTTCCTAAGGTGGTGATGAAAACTAGTACCACTGGGTGCTTGGTATAGCAGACCAAACAGTCCTCTCTGGGGGGTGATAAAATCATCATAGGCTTAGAAATACTACTCCAAAGAATTAGTTTCCTCCCTCCCTCCTTCCCTCCCTCCCTGCCTCCCTTTCTTCTTCCCTCCCCCTCCCTCCCTCCTTCAGTCCCTTCCTTCTTTCCTTCCTTCCTTCCTTCCTTCTTTCCTTCCTTCCTTCCTTCCTTCCTTCCTTCCTTCCTTCCTTCCTTCCTTCCTTCCTTCCTTCCTTCCCTCCTTCTTCCCTTCTTTCTTTCTTCCTATTACTTGATTCACTGATCCCATTTAAAACAAATATCAAGAAGTAAATGGAAATGTAGAGCACAAGCAGAAAGCAAGCATTGACTTCCTATATTCTGCTACATCACCTCTTCCCCTCACCAAAGGCCACAAGGGTGGAAGCAGGAAATCATGGACCAAAAGCTCTGAAACCCTGAGCCAAAGTACAACTTTTTTCCTTTAAATTGATTTTCTCAGGCTTTTTAAAAATCATGGTAACAGAAGGTTGACTCACACACATGCTTAGGTGAAGAAAGTATAAAGAGCAATGAAATGAATACTTTGTAGTGTTTGGATAATGGATTCTCCTCTGGAAAGATGACTAAGTTAGGTATAGAGAGGGGTGACTCTCAAAAGCTGTCAGTGTCAGTTACAGACATAATTCAGATGACAATTACACACATCTTTATTTTACAATAATATATTAAACTGGCTTCCTATGGTGCTGAGGATAATGGGACCTTGAACATACTAAGCAAGTACCCTACCACCGAGCTATAACCACAGAGTCCATTTATGTGGGGAATATTCTCAAAAGAATATTTCTCAATCCTGTATCTGGCCCGTAATCAAAGATAAACCGTGACTATCACTATAAATGAGTCTAGGAAACTAACACCTGCAGAAACAGAAAAGACTCCGATGGAGCTCCAGATACTAGAATTATTTGGCACAAACTTCAAAAAAATAAACTATGCCTATTACAGTCACACAGATCAATGAAAATCTGGATTTTTTTTTTGGGGGGTCCGGTCGTGGGGCCGGAACTCTGGGCCTGGGCGCTGTCCCTCAGCTCTTCAGCTCAAGGCTAGCACTCTACCACTTGAGCCACAGCGCCACTTCCGGCTTTTTTCTGTTTGCTTATGTGGTGCTGAGGAATCGAACCCAGGGCCTCAGGCATGCAAGGCAAGCGCTCTACCACTGAGCCACCTTCTCAGCCCGAAAATCTGGATTTTTAAAAAGGGTTTCCAAGAGATGGAAGGTACATTACATGACAGAAATATTTTGAAAAGCCTTCTATCTCTGTGCAGAAGGGAGCATCAAGCTGCAGGCAAGCCCTCCCACCTCGAACAATTAGCAAACATACACTTGCTTCGCCAGCACCTCTCCAAGGCAGTGAAGAGTGGGAGCAGTGTGCCTAAGGAGCCACAGAGGGAAGGAGGGGCGAGAAGTGAAATGACCTCATTACCTTTATCCTAGAGACAAGCATCATCAGTTCTGGGTGGAAAGAGGAGGTTTGAGCACTCCTGGAAGTGCACAAAGAATCAGCACTATTTCTAGCCAAGGTGGAGGCCTCAAACACACAGCTTGAGGCCTGCATGAGCTAGATGCCTACAAACCCTTTATGAGGAAAGTTGAAAAGCCGAGGATAAGTGTTTCAGTGACCTTAACAGACAAGGTTAGAGTTTGGGGGCCATGGAAAAAGATGCCCTGAAAAGAAGTACCCCAGGCTTAGCTGAAAAGCCTGGAGCCACAGCAGATATTCCTAATTGGTTAAAGCAATAACACACTATGTGCCCAGGGAGAGAAGCAGCTTAAGGCATCTACACAATCTTGCACACACTTGCTAGTTACTGAATTGTGTATGTGTATGTTGTGTGCACACGCACCCCCGCAATGCTACTGGGCCTGGGTACTGTCCCTGAGTTCTTTTGCCCCAAAGTCATGTTTCACCCTTTGAACCACAGGTCCACTCTTGGCTATTTGGTGATTAACTGGAGATAAGAGTTTCATTGACTTTCCTGCCCAGGCTGGCTTCAAACCTTCAACATCAGATCTGAGCCTCATGAATGACTAGGATTACAGAAGTAAACCACTGGTGCCCATCCTACTGTGCTCTTTGAAGGCATCATGTTGCCTTGCTTCTCCTACTTCTTATGCTTCGATGATGAGATTTACAGCTGGCAGTTCAATCATTTATTCCACTCTCATGGGAGAATCTTTGTATTATATGGCTGTCTTCTGAGTTGAGTCACCGACTGATGGCCATCACCAATGCCTTGCTCATACAGCATTGTTTTTGTATGTTTACCACTATACCATTAACTTAGACTTCAGTAACAAAATACACTTAGAAATTCTTTTATGTTCTGGAACTATGTATTATATATCCTAATTTGATCTTTAAGAAGATAGCAAATGGCAAATAGGAAATATTTTGAACTACATAATAAAAACAGTCCACAGGTGAACATTGGGATATGGTTCAGATAATGCTTAAAGAATAATGTTTGTTCTTAAAATGTATTTATCTGGAAAGAAGAAGAAAAGATAAAAATTGATGTGCTCAGATTTTATATTTAAAAGTTGAGAAAAATAGTAAATTAAATCTAAAGAAAGCAGAGAAAAGGAAATTGTGACAAGAACAAAGATTAATGGAATAGGAAAAATCATAATAGATCCAGAAAGCTACAAGGAGAAGAATTAAGCCTTGATGCTTGCCTGTAGATTTTGTGGTGTGTCTGTGTGTATGAATCTGTGAGTTTTTTTGTGATATTGTGTGTGTGTGCGAGCGCGTGCATGCATGTGTGTGCATGCACGTGCATCCCTGTACTGGTATTTGAACTTTGAGCTTCCTGATTGTTTGGCTTGCTTGTTTGCCTAACACTCACCACATCTGCAGCCTAGCTTCTTGCTGGTTATTTGGAGATACAGACTTTTGTTTTGGAGCTGGGTCTGAAATGAGATCTTCTAGAATTATAGGCCATTAGTACTTGAACTATGTGTTATTTAGAATCTGCCAGGACCTTTAAAATATTCTTTAATTCTTTTTAAAAGTCTTTGTATTCAGGTATTATAAAGTTCACCAAGCTAAAGCATATGAATCAGTTATTTTAGCTTATTCTTAGGCTAATACAACCATGCCATAATCTAATTTTAGAGCATTGCCAACCTCATATTCTCCATTCCCATCCATTCTTTGTCCATCTCTCAGTCTCTCTGTGTGCTCTCTTATATGTTATGAAATAGAATCTTACAGTACATGGTGTCTGCCTTTCTTTCACCTAACATGATGCTTTCATCTGTCTCGTAACATGTATCAGCATTCCATGCTGACGTACATTCCATGCTGTTGTACTGATCTTTATTGTCAGCATTCCATGCTGAAGTACATTCCATGCTGTTGTACTGATCTTCATTAATTTACCTAGTGATGCACATTTGGCTTTATAATTAATCTTGCTGTGAATATTCTCTCTTTTTTTCATTCAAATTTGAGCATACTGTATTTTATCTTGCTGGTCTATTCTTGGTCTTCATTTGGTGCTCTGTGTGTGTGTGTGTGTGTGTGTGTGTGTGTGTGTGTGTGTGTGTGTGTGTGTGTGTGTGTGTGTGTGTGTGTGTGTGTGTGTTTTAAGTTCTCACTCGGTTGTCCAGGTTGGCCTCAAAAACAAATTCCTTCTACCCCAGACCCCCAGTACCTGGATTACAGATATATGCTACTATTTCTGTATTGAGCTGAACATTTTATATAATTTTTCATAGATATGTATCTTTATTTCTGAAGTTGTAAGAGTTCTTTTTATAGTTTGGATTGAGTCCTGTGTTAGACTTATGATTTATAAATTGTTTTTCATATTCTCTGGATTGTCTTTACTTTCTTGATATTGTTATTAGTAACAGCACAAAGGTTTTGTGGGATTTTTTTTTTTGGGTCCGGTTGTGGGGCCTGAACTCTGGGCCTGGGCGCTGTCCCTCAGCTCTTCAGCTCAAGGCTAGCGCTCTACCACTTGAGCCACAGCGCCACTTCTGGCTTGTTTCTTTTTGCTTATGTGGTGCTGAGGAATCGAACCAAGGGCCTCACTCATGCAAGTCAAGTGCTCTACCACTGAGCCACCTTTCCAGCCCCCAAAAGTTTTAATTTTGATATGATGCCCCTAATGTACCATACCTCTCATAATTCTCCCTCATCTCTCCCTGCCCTGCTCATCCCCTCAGTTTTCCAAGTTCCATTTTCACTGTATTTGCCCGCCCTTCCTTTCTCCTTTTGTCTACCCCCATATGTGATTTTAAATCTAAAATATGTCTATATTTTATGATTGGATAGGGAAAAGTCGGTATTTTTTTTCCTCAAGTAATTGCTATTACATTGGGTGTTTAGATTGGAAACAAATCAAATAGTTTGTCAGATGTCTTTGGAGGCTGGAGTTCATTAAAAAGACATGTAATTTAAGATGGAAATACATATCAGAAGATCAACTAGAGTCTCTAACGCATGGTAAATGAGTCCCATAAACCACCACCCATTACACTTTATCTCTTAATCAAATGGTACATAAACTATTAAAATATGCCTTTTCTACCCCAAAGCTGACAACCTCACTAACATCAAAGGATAGTAAATAGACATCTAAGATCAGCTGTTTCTAGGATCAAGGAGCTGATATCTCCCATGGGTGGGGGAAACTCTAATGGAGCATAAATGAAAAATAACCACCAGCAGAAAGTAAGCAGGGGAGGGAGGGAGATGGAATGGTCACTGACTCGTGAAGGTGAATGGTCTAAACAACATTTGTTTATGAAACTGTCAGTCTGAAGTAATAGCTGAATGAGCTAGCCATTGGGGAGTACTTTTCACTGAAAAACCTCAGTGTCCATTAGCTTGGCTGCTATAATGAGTTCCTGTAGCCTGGGTGGTTTAAATAACAAATGTCTAATTTCTCAGTTCTGGAAGCTGAGCTTTGGGAGGCAGCACATTATTGTCTTTGGCTTGTGTGTGAATGTCTTTCCTTCATGTCTGCACACGCACAAGGGTGGAGGAGAAGAAGTGGTGGCTCACTTAACACATGGCTTCTTTGATACAGAAAATCTCCCTTTAAGTCTTTCCCCTCTGATTTGGACATGACCTAGACACTAACAGCAGTTTAGATGATGGTCCAAACGGACTTGAACTCAGCCCTCTTACAGATCTCTCAAGAGGTGAATTCAGGTACCTGATTTGGCTTCATTAGGATCAAGAGTTGGCAACCATGGAAGTATGGGCTGATATTGCTAATGCATTGAGAAGAATGTTGAGTTCTGCTGTGGGTTTGACAATACATAAAATAGCCTAAAACAAGGGTGTAACACCCGTGGCTCAGGAAAAATTTACTGACCATCATGAAAAACCCCAGAGCAGTGGCTATAAAGAGAGGTTTTTGAGTTATGGATGATTTTGTAACAAGTACCTTAGTTGTCTTAAAAGATCTTTCTCACAATTCCTAGCATGTAAAATAAATAAACTCAGTTTACTTTTAGTGGAAAAAGGCTCACAGCTCCAAGCAGACTTTCTCTCTCCCTCCGTATAAAACATATATTGCATAACTTGTTGTAAAAACTCCAATTGGTCCAGAGCCTTAAAAATGTTTGATGGAATTACTAAATGGTATCTTTTTATTTGTTTTTAAGACCTGGTTTGGCAGAAGCAAAACCAAACCTCTCACCTTGCAAATGAATTTAATGATCATGTATTAATTCTCAGATTAAAATAAAAAACAGGAATCAAACTTTAGGGAACTGAGTTGTATTTACTTCAAACAATGTTGACTTCTGATCTTCAGTACTTAAAATGTGACATTATTTGGAAATAAGACCTTCACAAGGAAGAAAAGTGGTTAGGGTGCATCCTAATCTAGTATGACTGTGCTCTTATGAAAAGGAGAAATTTGGAGTCACAGAGGGATGCATGTAGAGAAAAGACTATACCAAGGCAAAGAGAGATGACCTATATAAGCAAAGAAGTTTCTGGGATTGTCAAAAGACCAAAGAGAAGCAAAGAGCAGTGTCTCTTTGTGGCACCCTGTGAAACTGACAGAGAAGAAATGGTATTGGTGCCTGAAACCCTCAAGTTTGGGAACCTCTGAATAAACAGCTAAAAGAAAAATAAGGTGCTGTCTTTTCCTGAAAAAAGAGTCCTCCCAGATTCCAGGCACGGGAATTCACCCCTTACTTGCCTAATTCTCATGACTTGGAGCCTTTGCTCTTAAATCTATTCCTATGCATGACACAGGAAACTGAGGTAGAGAGAGAAAGAGAGAGACAGAGAGAGTCAGAGAGAGAGGAGAGGGAGGGGGGAGAGAGGGGGGGAGGGAGAGAGAGAGAGGGATGGAAGGGAGAGAGAGAGGGAGAGAGGGAGGTGGAGAGAGAGAGGGAGGAAGGGGAGAAGAGAGAGAAAGGGAGAGGGAGGGAGAGAGAGAGAGAGAGAGAGAGAGAGAGAGAGAGAGAGAGAGAGAGAGAGAGAGAGAGAGAGAGAGAGAGAGAGAAGAGCTTGTCCAAAGAAGTCATACTACCAAATGAGGAGCTGTTTGTTACAACAATCCAGGAGCTGTGGTAAAGGCTGGTCTTCACAACAATCATCTGAGTCTATCCATAAGCACGGGCTATTTCTCCTGCTAGTCTTTCTTAATGTATTAAAAACTAGCATTATTGCCAAGGAATTTTCTCCAAAGATAATCTTGTGATTCTTTCTTAATTCCTCAAGACTATAGTTTTGCTGCTGTTGAATCATTTTCCAGGTGGTTTTTGTTAGTAGAAATGAATATTGTTATTTGTAAGTTATGTAACATTGTGGTTAGAGTACATACTCTAGGTACATTATTTGTAAGAGCTTCAGCCTCTTGCCTTGTCATGTAGAAGGTATTCAATCCTAGCTTTGTGCCTCCATTTCCCCATGTATGTAATGAGGATAAGCTTAGCCCCTATCTCCAGTTGTTGTAAGAATTAAATGGACTGATACTTAAATAACTAAAATAGGTCTGGCTTATAATAAATGTTAGCATTCAGCATTATTGTTTATTGCTATTGTCTAATTTTACAGGTGAGAAAGTCTTTAATAATATTGTTTCTTTTCATTTCTTTAATCCAGGAACTTGGGTTTTCAAGTAAGGGAGAACGAGATATAAATCACACTTCTGCTATGTACTCCCAGAGTGATTTGTGCAGTTTTCCTCTAGGTGTTGGTTTCCTTGCCTGGGAGGTTTAAATTCTATTTAAGGATAAACAGAGTTGGGCTTGGTGTGCCTGGCAGCCTCCTTGGCTGTATGGGTCTCCTTTACACAGGGTTTTCCAGTAGATGACCATGTCTCTGGTGTCAGACTATCTGCAGTCTAGGCTCCAGATATTCATGTAGTACTTTTGGAAGCCCCAGGGCACAGTGTCCAAGATTCACGCTGGCCAGATTATCATGTCCATCTGCACAAAGCTGCAGATAACGAATATGTGATTTAGGCTCTAGAGGCTCAAGGCCAAGTTCAAGTTCCCTGGCTACAGGAAGATCCACATGTTGAAAAAGTGAGGTTTTGCTAAGTTTAATTGAAATAAATTTGAAGACATGGTAGCTGAGAAGCATCTCATTCTTAGTGACTGAGGAGGTGTGAGCCCTGCATTGATGAGATCTTATACTCTGCTGTGCATTCCTTCCTTTTGGGACACCTTACTCATCCTTATCAATAAATTTGGCATCATGTCCATGTAAAGATAAAGAAAAAGAATAAACAAAGTGTAGTGTTATTTCAGATTTTAAAGCTTGCCCTAGCGTGTATGTGTATAGATAAAACATATATATATATGTGCATATATAAATAAATATATATATATATATATATACATAGAGAGAGAGAGAGAGAGAGAGAGAGAGAGAGAGAGAGAGAGAGAGAGAGAGAGAGAGAGAGAGAGAGAGAGAACTAGTACTGAGAGATGACAAAATGATGTTAACTAAAGTATCAGAATACTTTGAGTTTAACTTTAAGGAAGAAATCAAGAGGAGAGACAAACCTTTTTTTTTTTTTGCCTTTTCTCTCTTTTTTTAATATTGAGGATTCAATTCAGAGTCCATGCTTGTTAGGCACATGCCCCATCATACACATACACTCCTTTTTGTGTCAGTTAATTTTCTGATAAGGGTCTCCTGTTTTGCCCACACTGGCTAGAAAATGATCATCCTATTTATATTTCCTGTGTAGTTGGAAAGGCAGGCATGTATCACCACACAAAGCCTTGTCTGTTGAAATGGGTTTTCATGTCATGATCAAACCATGATCCTAGAAATCACCTCAAAAGTAAATGGAATTATGGATGCAAGGTGTTGCTCCTGGCTCCAATAAATTCATTTTTAAGGTTAACTGAACTTAAAATCTGAACTTATGTGTTTGTCTAATATATAATATATTTTAATAACATTCTATAGTTATTAAAACATGAAATCTAGGGACAGATGGTTGTAGAGATTTGATTTTTACTTTGTATTATCTTTAAATAGCTTAACAATTTAACCTGTCAATTTATTTGTACAATGTATCTTGATTGTTGTTTTCATCATTCTCCCTACCTCATTGATCCTAACCCCACCATCTCCTCATATTTCTTAGTCCCATTTTCATGTTTGTAAATTGACTATTACAGCTGTATTCTCCTATAATTCTTCTCTACATTTGTCTGCCTGACCCTTCCTAGAGTTTCTCTAGGAATGCATATAGTTCTAATAGATTTTCCAGTTTACTTGAATAAAGGCGTGTGAAAAACTCACTGGTAACTTTCTGAATTTCACTTGTCTTTGTTATATCCCTCTTTTCAGTCCTTTTGGTCTCTTTTTTGTGTATGTGTGCGTGTGTGTGCGTACACACGCACACACACACACATCATATCTTCTTTATCCATTCACCTATTGTTGGGCACCTCATCTGATTCCACCTGTTTGGCTATCATGATCCGTGCTGCAATAAACATTGATATGCAGGTATCTTTCTTGTATATTTACTTACTGTCCTTTGGCTATGTACTTCTGTCTTGTTTTATAAAGTCATTTAGCTTGCCAAATTTGGGGTATTTTTCAAAGCTTAATTTTTTATTGTCTTATTCTCAAAGACTATAACAATGAATAATAACAATACAGAGAAACATAGAAGAGGATCAAAAGACATTTGAAACAATATTGGACCATTTGCTTATCAAAAACAACAATACAATTGATTCATCCCAGAATGAAGAAAGTAAATGCTATTTTTTGACATTGGTATAGACTGTTTTTTTCTACAAAAATCACAAGAGCCCCGGAGCTCAGCTCTGTAGGGAATCATTGAAGCACCACACTTCCCTCATTTCTGGGGAAATTTACAATGCTTCCCCTGAATTATTAACATGACAGAACAGATGGCATCCTAAAGAAGTTTCACAGACAATAATTTTATTTAGAGTCAGCCCTTTGAAAAGGACTGCAGCCATCCCAATTTACACAGTCTTAACCAACCTATTTATGTATGTGTAAAAATAAATGTTTAAATTTCATCTATGTCTTAAGAGAATTATAAAATAGCTCATCATGTAGTAGTTTCAAAAGAATAATAGAATTAGAAGAGAAAAATGGTGACATAGAAAAAGACCATTAGCAATTCTCAGAAATAGCCTGGTTAATGTAATTAGCATAAAATCATTCCAAATTTCCTGGAAGGCCACACAAAAGGAATTTTGCCATCAGAAACACATAAACATGTACAAATCGGAGAAAGTAGAAATATCAAGCCACTGTTGATTGCATGGTGTTCTCTGGGGGCATAGTCCCTCTACTGATAAACCTAGGAGGACATGCAAATGCCCTGTGGTGCAAACTTCCAACCATCCCACTCTATGGGGTT
Organism: Dipodomys merriami; assembly: GCF_024711535.1. NCBI lineage: Eukaryota > Metazoa > Chordata > Mammalia > Rodentia > Heteromyidae > Dipodomys > Dipodomys merriami. The sequence goes on from NW_027205381.1 coordinate 9,566,424, forward strand.
AGAGCCCAGGACACCCAAAAACTGAAATAAAAAGGCATAATAAAAAAGCTATTCAGTGCAATACCAAAAGGAGAGCCTTATTTAGGTGGTTTACTTGGCTGATTTCTTTTTGTTTTCACTAATGCAAAGTGATCAGTGATTCTATATGATCACCACCAGCCTCTATCATTGGTTGATATGGCTGTAAGTAACAGTAATAATGTAACCAGTAAAGTAACCAATAAAGTAACAGTAATAATGTAACCTTATTCCATTGACTCACTTCCCTTCCTCCTTCATAATAGGGGTTTATTACTTTTAGTATTTTGTACATGAATGGAAAGCTGGATCTAGAGATGAGGTTGCAGGTTCATAATGGCATCAGTAGTCAGACTTGTGCTAGCTCTTGGCCCCACTATCTTTAGTGGGTAACTTGTCTCCTCCTCTGAATGATGGATATGCATCTCTATGCATGTTGCTAATCCATTGAGGGGTCTTTTGCTCTACTCAGATAGAAGTCACCAACAGACAAGGCATATCTCCCTTGTGTTAGCAGGTCCTGGATTTGAATGCCATCAGCTGCTAAATTCTTAACATCAAGTTTGGAGATGTGGGTCCAATACTCTCGGCAGTTAATCCCACAGCTCTGAGAATTGAGTTACAGGGGCCTTCAGTTCTTAACTGCTCTAAGTGGCCCCTGGGCAGCCAGAGATGGAAACTCTCGATGACCTTCTGGAATACTTCCAGAGCTAGAGCATAGTCTTTTTGCAATCTGATCTCTCTGCAGTCTTCCCTTCCCGCAGTCTGGACTATTTCTCAGGCTTCAGTCTGAGCTCCCTCAATTCTTGAAGACTTCTCAGCTGTCAATTTTCTAGGTGAATTTGGGGTTGGCAACCCCTAGTGCTATTTTCTCTTTGTGTGTCCAGCTCAGTCCACTGTACCCATGATCAAGAGACCACAAGCAGGCAATAAAACCCCTGGGGGGAGGCTTCACTGGGGGCTAGGGTGCACCATGGGGCATGCCCAGGTAGGAGCTCAGAACTGACACCTTGACAGTGAGAGAAGGGCTGCTGACTTCAGCCATTTCTTTGCTGAAGTCCTGCAGTCTGTGTTGGCATTGGGCCTTCAGGCCTGAGTCTAGGATGTTGTGGGTGGGGAGATACTTTTTCCATGTCTTACTGAGGATCTGCAAGTCAGGTGGGGACATCCAGAAATATCATGGATGGGGTCATCTTGGGGTCAATTTGGTCCTTTGGAAGTTCACAACAGTGTCTCTAGAGCCATGGGGGTATCCAAATGGTTGTGGCTAAAGTTGAGGCTCTTGGAGTAGCAACTATGGAAAGGAAGGTTCTGGAACAGAAGCTAGTGCTTTAGTGCATTGGTTGTATGGTCTCTGTGGCCCAAATGGGGCCTCTCTAAGCAACTATGAGGCATTTAAAGGAACCACGGATATCTTGGTAGAACAGAAAGCCCCTAGTAGATTAATGACTCCACAATTTCCATGATGATGGCAGGCTAAAATTGTGATTGCCACCTCCCCTGAGAGAACATCAGTATGGTAGTGATGTCCTTTTGACGGCCCACTGGCCTCAAGGCCACATAGATGACAGCGGTGGTTCCAACTGGCTCCATCCCTGCCTGACTTAGGGGTTGTATCATGCTTGCATTCCCTCAGCAGTTGTAGCTGTGGCTGGGGGTAAGGAAAGAGTTCCACAGCTGTCAATCAAGCAGCTGACTGGGCAATGCTGATCATTAAGCTGGTCATTAAGCACATTAATATACATTTAAATACATTAGCATTCTGACTCAGTAAAGTTCATCTAGTGCTGAAGGTAAAAGATGGTGGACTTTTTAACAAGCTTTCCAAAGTCCTCAGTTGTGTGTATCTCACTGGCTAAACCTCAAACTTGTGGATTCCTTATGGCATGCATGGGAATCTGAAGGAGAAAGTGTTTTTAACTGAGTACCTTCAAATCCCAAACAAAATTGTGATTGCACGAGAAAGAAGAAATCATGGCTTTAAATACATAAACCTATCCCTGAATTTCAGAAAAGGAAGAGTTTCTCTATACCCCTTGTACCAGTTTCTGCCAATGTTTTATATCATGGCACTTATGGTGAAATATGATACCTTATTAATGAAAGTACATAGGTGGTTCATACTTATTTACTGTACCTGGTGTTTTTTCCCATTCCAGTATCTCATTCAAGGCACATCACGTGGACACCATGTCTCCTTAGACTTGTCAGGAGAGTGACAGTGTCTCAGTATTCCTTGTTTTTGATGACCTTGGCAGTATTGAATTTTTTGGAATTTGTATGATGTCTTTCTCATAGTATGACTGAGGTTGCTCATTTGGGGAAAGAAGATGTCAGAGGTATAATGTTATTTTTATCAAATCCTACAGAGAGGCAGAATAGCAACATAATGTATCAAGGTTGAAATTGGCTGTGACTGCCTGACAGAGGTCAAGTGAGTTCCTCTCTGCCTTTCTATATATACTCTTTGGGAAGAATATATGCAGCTCATATTTCAGGAGTTTGGACTTTCATTCTTGCTCCTTGAGGCAGAAGTATATATTATTTGTAATTCTTAAGCATGAAAGATTTACTCTTCTCTCTCACTTACTTATTCATTATTTTTTTGGTTGTGGGGCTTGAACTCAAAGTCTGGGTGCTGTCCCTCAGCTCTTTGGCTCAAGACTAGTATTCTACCACTTTGAGTCACAGCTCTATTTCCAGTTTTTGAGTAGTTATATGGAGGTCAGAGTCTCACAAACTTGCCTGCCTGGGCTGGCTTTAAACTTTAATTCTCAGATTTCAGCCTCTTTAGTAGTAAGGATTACAGGCATGCACCAATAGTACTCAGCTCTATAATCTTTATTTTACAGTTTGGTCTATAATCCTATATTTCTTTATGTTGCTGCTTAGATTGTTCCAGTTTGGGCCACTAGGAATTCTTTGGATGCCTCCTCTGGCATTTGATGTATCCCCACCAGTGTAGGGATTTTGTTTGTTGAACACTTTCTCGTATGATTTCTAAAGTAAGAGCAGATGCTCTTGGCTTATCCTCATATTTCTTACCCAGTTCTAAAATCCCCCATTTTCCCCAAGATGACAGGAATTTTAAGGTATTACTTTCCTACTGTTCTGAGTGAGATCATTGATACAGATTAAGAATTTCAGTGAAGTTTCCAGTTCTTCCTGGCAATAAAATCAACATAAGAAACCCAGTTTCTTTCTACTAGGCCATCATTTTTATCTACTTGTTTGACAGATTTTTACAAGGGTTAATGCAGAAATTTCGGTACTCATGGTCTTCTGGAAGTTTTTATTATAGAACCCAAAATATATCCTAGAGAATAGTGAAGTTGTAAATGTCAAAACCTAGTAGTGTCACATTTTTCAGGATAATAACTGGCATGGAATTATTGAGAAGACTTAGTGAGAAACCTTGGCTAATTCACATTCCTCATAGTCAGGATGTTTGTGACAGTTTGGGCAGTTCTGGAAGTTGGAAGGGACTCCTGACATGAACACAGTCTCTGCCATGACTTCACAGAGCTTGGCAGAGCTTCTGTCGCTCAGGTTGGAGGAACTGGGGTCTTGCCTCAGGAAGCTGGCTGTCTTTGTAAGCATCTAGGTCTCTTTTATATGATTCTTAGTCTTACAAGGAAAACTTTAAAAATAACTGAAAGAATGTAGAATGCTTTGGGTATAAGGTTAGACTTTTGAATCAACTTGGGGATTATTATAATGAGAAATGTGTGATTGAAAGTCCTTGGACATTTGGAGACAGAATGTACTGAACAGAATAGTACTGGAAAAGATATTAGAACTGCATGCTGGGGATATAAGCTTTAAGTGTATTTTTTCCTGTGGTTAAAAGTCATTACTGTTCACATCCTGTGACTTGGAAGGAGAAAACATTGCCTAATCAAAGAGGACCAGTGGGATATATCATCCTGTTCCCCATGGATTTCTTTTTCTTAAGAACTTCCCTGAGGTGCTGATCCAAAGTTCACCCAAGAAACTCCTGCTTTTGTATTTCAATTTAATTTCTTCCCAACAGTTTATTGCTATATTAAATGAACCTTCTTCTAAAGTTCACTATATACAGATTCTGCTTCCCTCTCTGGCATATTACATCTGCTTGGTGCTGGCATGCTCAGAAGCCTCAAGTGAAAAGTAGAATCAAAATTGATAAAAAGTCATCTCTATCATCACTGGCCATAGCTACTCTTTTATTTTCTTCCATGGTTTCATCATAAGCAAAGATCAGATCCAATAACATTCTCAATAAACAACACAATTTCTAGGAGGCATATAAAGCTCCACATGTATATGATAATATGTAACACGTATTCAGTTCTATCTTTTGCTTATGAGCCCTCAAAAGTCCAAAAGAGTATATGTACAGGTCAGAATTCAACCCAAGAGACAGAAAGCATACCAAATGTTTTAGAAGAGATTACAAAACAAGAGATTGCCAATTAAGCATACATGAGTTCATTCATTAATGCAAAAGTAAGAGAAAACAAGTTCTCACAGAAATGAAAAATGTAGAAAGCAGGTACCACCTTGTATTGAAACAAAAAGAAGAGGTTAAAATCATTAAAGCTTGGGAGCTTTAAGAAAAGCCCCTATGTAATAAGTGAGCTATGTAGGAAACAGACTGATAAGCTTGTGTCTTTGCTCAACATCAGAATTTATTGAATAATAAATTCACAAGCTATACGAATTTCATTGGCCTTAATTTGTCAAGTACTACTAAAGTTACTTGCTAGTCTAGGCCCTTAACAGCACAGAGTCTTCTATTCTAATCTTATTTCTCTCATAGGTAATAATACAGAGGCAAAGAAGGGTTAAAGCAGCCACAGGGTTCAAAGAGGCCTTCCTAAGGCAGAAGCAGTGAGCAAATACAGATGCAATGAGCCATTGCAGGTGGTAGGATAAGATCGCAGTAGGAAGGTTGTCAGAACTATTGTGGCCTAGTGTCAAAAAAGCTGAGTCCCTTCAAGGCACAAGGCTGGTTCCTTGCAAATTTCATGAAGTTGAGTCTCAGTGAGGAGTTAGAGTTCCTGGACTAGACAGAAGGAAATTCAAGTAAGCAGTGTGAACAAGGAATGGAACCCCAGGGACAGAGACAGGCACTCCTGGTGGCTGTGAATATTTGAACAAATTGGCCTGATGAGTGATGGGTCAATATGTGTCCCAATGGTAGGAGTCTTTCCTTTAATACAAGAACTTTGTGTCAGTACTGGTTTAGTATGTTTGGTAAGCTCATGGGCCTGGTATTTCTGATATAATTTGATACATTTGCTGATGGAATTGTTTGTTGGCACAAATAGGGTATTATCAGTTTGTGCCTGTTGGTGCGCTGACAGATGGTAGTTGTTTACTTGCAGAAATGAAATGTAAAGTTGTTCTTGTTTGGGCACTTTACACGCAACAGTGGAATGCTGTAGGTTAAAACTACTGTGTGATTGAGCTCTGCAGGAATGCTGCTCAGCGGGTGCTGGCATTTCTGTACTTACAGATGTCCCGAGACCCAATCCTCTGAGGAGGGGACATGCAGCCATGTTCAGCATCTATGTATGCTGGAAAAGCTGCTGGTCCTTCAGGAGGCACTGTACTGGGAAGGAAGGAAAGGGAAGAGAAGTTGTCCCAGGAATCCGACTGTGCACAGTGGTGGTGTTATGGGTCCTGGCTGAAATGGATATCATCTAGGGATCTTAGATTCTTTCTCTCTACCAAATAAAAAAGTATGAGGTAGGAGAAGTGGGTGCAGAGGCAAGGGTTATTTGAACATAGGAGTAAGATGCCAGGAGAAACTGAGGAAAAGCCTCTTAGCTATTGGCAGATTGGTTCTATCCCCCACCACAGACTCCTAACTGTGAAGACCACCTTATACCATATGAAGTCTTATCCACCTGCTTTCCAGGCAATGAGGAGGAGGGGAAAGAGGAAGAGACAAGCACAGATTTCTTGGTGTACAAAAGTCAGAAGAAGGTCCAGAAGTTGATAGTCCAATGTAGGTATGTGGGGTCCCTCTTTTATAGATCTTTGGGGGTGAGTCTCAGTTGTTCTGGCATCTGGTTGGGTCACTGTCTACTTAACCCCAAGGGGAGGAGCACTTGACCCATGTATGGGTGCTCAAGGGCTTTCTTTCCATCAAAGCTATTTTCCTGATTTCCTGGTCTTCAGGAACAGGAGGGGTTGTTATCCTCACAGACTGAATTCCCCAGGGTTCTCTGGAAGAAGCAGGGGTATCACTGCCACCAGGTTTGGTGGCTGTCTTTTGCTATCTGCCTGATCTTTCCCCTCTTGTCTTTCCTTCAGAGCCAGAAGGACTGTTTCACATCCCAACTCTGTAACCCTGGACACCGATCCACTCCTACCCTATTTTACCATGCACAAAGTAGGATTAGTATTCATCTGTTATTCCCCATCTGAAGATGAAAAGAAGCAGTTTATGTGAACTGCTTGCAGAGTAACTAGCTCCCCATGCAACTGTTATTAATAAATGCATTAGGTTTGAACTAATTTTACAACTCACAGTGATTTTTGCCAGTGCTAGGGCTTGAACTCAGGGGTTGGGCACTGTTCCTGAGTTGCTTTTTGCTCAAGGCTAGCACTTTACCACTTGAGCCACAGCACTGCTTCTAGCTTTTTTCTGTTTATGTAGTATTGAGGAATTGAACCCAAGGCTTCATGCATGCTAGGCAAGCACTTAACCACTAAGCCACTAAGCCTTAACTTAGAGTAATTTTGCTCCCCAGAGGCCTTTTGGCAAGGTTTGGAGATCCTTCTGGTGCTGACACCATGCGTTTAATGCTATTAAACTTCCAGGCCAGGGCTGCTGCTGAACACCTACCTACAATGTGGAGGGTACTAAACAATTGTCTGGCCCCAAGCATCTACAGCGCAAGAATGAAGAACCTTATTGCTTAAGTGTGTTGCCAGGCCCTGATGACTCACACCTGTAATCCTGGTTACACAGGAGGCTTAGATTTGAGGACCATAGTTCAAATCCAGCTGAGGCAGGAAAGTCTATCCCTGACACTCTTATCTCCAATTAACCAGCACAAAGCTGGAAATGGAGACATGGCTCAAGTGGTAGAGCACCAGTTTTGAGAGAGTGAGTTAAAGTACTAGTACTGGCGCACAAATAAAACCAAATCAAAAGGTATGTCATAAGGACTGTAAGGCAACAGTAATTCAGAGGGAGGAGAGTTCCAGACAGCCTGGAATAGCACATGGGCACTGTGGAAGAGGGCCAGAAAGTATCACTGGACTTGGCCACAGTGCAGGCAGAAGCATTCAAGGCATATATGAAAGCAGTAAAAGCTTGCCTTCTTGGTCTTCATCATTAGGTTGCACATCCCAAACTGCACAATAATTTTGCTTCAAAGGGTAATCTTACACAACTGCCTCTCATTCTATGAGAGAAGATGTGTCTAGAGGTGTGTCCCAGCTTTGTCTGTCCTGTCCATCAACATTGTCACACAGCCAAACCTGCGGAGTCAGAATGACCTAATCCTAATGATGAAGATGACTACATCTTTTCAGAATCCTTCCTCCTAACATTGCATTCTTCTCCAGGAACCTCGTGACTTTCCAGAGCAGAGACTATCCTAGGTCACCAATCATCCCGAGTAAACTGCAAACAGACAGCTTTGCATCACCTGAGCTTTAGAACCCAATTTGACCTCACCAAACAAATGTACTCAATTACTATAAAAGATATTGATTTAAGTCCAGGCTGTAATACACAAATTGGCTGCTGTCATATATTACAAGAACAGAGATCTGATTTTTCTTCAAAATCCTTTTCCTTAGATATTCTCAATGGAAGATAAAGTCCTTGGTGTGGGGAGGGAGAAGGGAATGCATGCTTAGGTTAATTAAATGTCTACATTTGTAATATGTTTTATTGCTTCTTTTATTGCAGAATCTAAAATTTCCAGCTCTTCTGTGCTAATGTTAGGAAGCATTATGAAGTTTGTTTTTATCTGTTTTTTTTAAACTTGCTTTTCCCTTCTTTTACACAAGGTCAGTGAATTTACTCATGATCATCTCCTTAACACATAGTTTCTTTTTTCTTTTGTGTTGGTCATGGGTCTTGAACTCTGGGCCTGGGTGCTGTCCCTGTGCTTTTCAGCTCAACACTAGTGTCCTACCACTTGAGCCACAGCACCACTTCCCGTTTTCTGGTGGCTTATTGGAGATAACAGTCACATGGACTTTCCTGCCCAGGCTGGCTTTGAACCACAATCCTCAGCTCTCAGCCTCCGAGTAGTGAGGATTACAAGAATGAGCCACCAGTGCCTGACCTTAAGTTTCTGTAGGGATTCAATTAATATATGTGTGGAATGTTAAATTGTTTAATACTCTGTTCAATTATTTCAAGTATCTCCCCGAAGGAGAGGAGAGATGAAAAGGAGGAGGAAGAAGAGGAAGTGGAAGAGAAGGAAGAAGGAGGAGGAGGAGGAGGAGGAAGTGGAACAGAAGGAAGAAGAAAAAGAGAAGGAAGAGGAGGAGGAAGAGGAAGTGGAGGAGGAGGAGAAGGAGGATGACAATGATGACGATGACGAGGAGGACGAGGAGGAGAAAGATCACAGAGATGTTTCTTGATCTAGTCTTGTGGTTTTGAGTAGGAGTTTGCTTGGGGAAAAGTGAAGGAGAAGGTTTTCTAAACAGTATTAGGATAAGCAAAGTCTGGGAGAGCTTGCAAGAATATGTTCTTTACGAAATCACAGGTTGTTTTACTGTTGGACATGGGGTGCCAGGCCAGACATTACAAAATGGTCCAAAAGAAGAGTTAGGATTCATCTAAAAAGCCTTGTGGGCCTGCTAGAATGGGAAGTAGCCCAAGGGATGAGACAATACTTTGAAATGTTTCAAAGCATTTCCTGGCAGTGATGGGGAAAATCATTGGGGCTGACCAAGAGGCAGGGAAAGGAAGACAAGGCACAAAATCTACTTGTGGCCAGGAGGAAGGCTGAGTCTCTAATCCGTTAGGTCTGGAAGGGTCAGGGTTGAAACAAACCCTTAAGGTTTTTCTACTTACCAAAAAATTACATGCCTAAAGAACTTCACACAGATAATTGTTCTGCCATAGATAATCAATTCTGCTAAACCCAAATGAGATATTAGTATTTCCATCACTAAGAAGATACTATTTATAATATGTTGATTGATTTTGAGTTAGTCTTAGAACCTAGTTAGAAAATATTCGCTATAGTTTCTTAGAAATTTTAGTAAGACATCCTTATCATTAGCATCTTCAAGTTGTCCTGTAGGCTTTTATGTGAATAGAAGTATGAATATTTGTTTTGAATTATTCTTGGTATTATTTTCTTTTTTGGACTTCTCACTTTAGGAAAAATATTTGTAACATAGTCATTTTCTACCAAGCAAGGTTAATATTTCCAAGTGGCTTCAAGGGAAAAAAAAGAATAAAGTTTGGCATTAGTTCATTATTTTGAGATGGAACATGCCTTTCTAAACAGAGGGACTCAATGTTGTTGTTGTGATGATGATGATGATGATGATGATGATGATGATGATGATGATGATGCAGTACTGGGGCTTGAACTCAAGGCCTGGGCTCTGACCTTGAGCTTTTTTGCTCAAGGTTAGTGCTCTGCTACTTGAGACAAAGATTCACTTCTGTCTTTTTGGTGGTTAGTGGAAAAAGAGTCTCATGATATTTCCTGCCTGGGCTGTCTTCAAACTGAGAGCCTCAAATCTATTTCTTGAGTAGCTAGGATTACAGGCATGAGCCACTGGAGCCTGGACCCATGTTATTTTTGAAACGTGGTTTTGCCAGGTGCTAGTGGCTCATGCCTTTATTCCTAGCTACTCAGTAGGCTGAAATGTGAGGATTTCAGTTAGAGGTCACCCTGGGCAGAAAAATTGGTGTTTCTCTTGTTCCTAGTTAAAGAGCAAAAGGTCCAAAGTGAAAGTGTGGTTCAAGTTGTTGGGCACCGGCCTTGAGTGTAAAAAGCCAAATAAAAAGGTGAAGCCTTGAGTTCAAGCCCTAGAGCCCCCTCCCCCAGCTCTCTGTCTTTTCCTTTTCCTTTGCTAAATGTTCTCATGCTTTGTTAAGAGCTTCTTGCTCTCCCTTCAGCAATTATGCTGTCCTCTTTTCATGAATACCAGTCTTCATATCAAGGAGGAGAGATTGGCCTCCGCTTCCCATGCAGGTGTCACTCACATTGTTGAATTTACTGTGACCTTTTGTGAAAGGAGTAGCAGTGAGTCCCTCTTCTCCCAAGACTTTATGCCCCTGTTCATAATTGTTATTACAATAAAAAAATGACACAGTACCTTTGTATTTAGAGAACACATGCTCTTCCCTAATTACAAACGAATTACAAAGAACACCATTGAAGAGATAACAAAGAGTATGATATCATTAGTGGTGAGCTACCTCATTACTCTGTTTTAATTAGCCCTCTAATTACTTTCATCTGCTACTAATGAGCTTCATATGGGGCACAAAAAACACATTCTTAAGTAAATATACTGAAAACTTCTTTTCAGGTCAATGGAGAAGTTGTATCCACAGGTTTATTAGGAATCAAAGCTCTAAGGACTCCCCACAAAAAAGAAAAAAAACTGGTCATCTTCAGTGCATATTTTGGCTTTACTTTTTTCTAATAGTTTTCTCTATTTGGAACTGAGGGACTGTCAATCTATAGCCTAAAGACAAGCTTGGATTTATTTCATGTAGCACTCAAAAATCTGCAGAAATGAGTTGTAGCTGAAGAATATCTTTCTCTGTGGAGAAATCTTAGCTCATACATTCTGAATGACTGTGGGCACTTTAAGATTTGGTAAAGAGCGTGAAGGAGCACAAGAGCTCCTGTTCTACCTCAAGTACTTCCCGGGCATTCAGGAGGGCACTCACTGAGTGCCATGTGTCCATCACATCACAGGCTACTCAAAAGTATCCAGTAGTGTTTTGTTGCTTGTAAAAAAATAAAACTCCAAGTTTTTATCCTGAAATGTGTATCCTAGACCCTGGTAGATGGAGTAGATGGAATCTCCCCTCCCTAGTTCTACCAACATGCGCACGCACGCGCATGCGCACGTACACACACATATACACACACACACATACACACACACACACACACACACACACACACACACACACACACACTCAGGCATGAATGCTACTTTCTCCACTGGGCTTTTCTTATTCTTATTTTCTTATTACTGCTACCAGTCCCTAAGCACATGAATCCAAACCATCCCTCAGGGGCACCTTTTCCATGAAATCTGTAGTGTTTTGGTAAATCTCCCACAACCAGTTCTCCATAAGACAAACAAACACATGCTAATTCATCTAATGATTGAACTGGGGACTCAGATCTATTTTTAACAACTGGCGCTTTAATCACTTGGGCCATACGTCCAGTCAGGCCTTTCACTAATTGGAGATATAGTCTCATGAACTTTTCTGCCTTGGCTTGTTTGTACCTTGATCCTCTGATTCCTACTTCCTGAAATCAGCAATACAAATAGCAACTAGAAACAGTAAGAAAGAATAAGACAATCTAATATATAATTGGCAAAAACTTGAACAAACGCTTCACAAAAAGGGTGGACAAACAAACAAGGTGCCTATGAAGATAATGTTCACAGCAATGCAGGTGCCACTCGGGAATGTAAATGGTATAGCCACTTTGGAAATTTTCTTTTCTTTCTTTCTTTTTTTTGGGGGGGGGTCCCGGTCATGGGGCCTGAACTCTGGGCCTGGGCACTGTCCCTCAGCTCTTCAGCTCAAGGCTAGCGCTCTACCACTTGAGCCACAGTGCCACTTCCAGCTTTTTTCTTTTTGCTTATGTGGTGCTGAGGAATCGAACCCAGGGCCTCATGCATGCAAGGCAAGCACTCTACCACTGAGCCACCTTCCCAGCCCCTGGAAATTTTATTTTCTTCTAAACACAAACATATGCCCTCATCATAATTAAGCCTTTCTTCTCCTAGGTGTACATTAAAGAGGAATGAGTATATTTATCTTCTAATAAAGGATTATGAGAATGTTCAGAGCACCTTTAAAAGCATACAGGTTGTGAATAACTCAAACGCTCATTGGTTGAATGCATCAGAAATTTGTGGTAATACAAACCATGGTAATATGACTTATAAGAATGAGCTATTGTTATTTTTCATATAGATAAGTCTCAGAACTTGTTGAGCAAATGCAATTGTGCTCAGAATATATACAGTAGACTCTTGGTATCAATGGGTATATGACTCCCAGGAGACTGTCTTTGAGCAAAATCCATGAAAGCAATAACTAGTATATGTCTGAGACAAGCAAAAACGGTCAGACAAGTTGATGTTAGACAAAATGAACCCCAAGATAAGGACTCTAATGTTTTTCCTTTCTTGCGATTGTTTCTAACATATTTATGATTTCTTTGTTGCTTTGTATGTCCCTCTCCCATGGCATAACCCCTGCTTTCATTGTATTTAATGTTGGTATAATTTGTGGAGGGGAAGGGCAAAAACAAACCATTTAAATAGGGATACAGGTGGGCCCATTGCAACAATGAGATGTACAAGTTGTTATGTTGAAAAACGAACTTTACAACTTTGGGGGGGGGGGAAGATGGGAAGATGGGAAGGGGGAACAAAGGAGGAGGCAACAATGCTTGATAAGAAATGTACTCACTATCTTGCCCATGTAATTGTAACCCCTCTGTATGATATTTTCACACTAAATTTTTTTTAAAAATCCATGAAAGCTTAGAATGCCGAGTTCAGTCCTATGTTGCTCGTAGATTTCTGGCTTATTTTTTCCACTTAACCTCAGCTGACCTCATGAGTTCCCAAAGTGGTAGGGTAGACTTTCAACTCTACTTGGGCACACATCAGATCATGGCAGCCACCAAGGTAGCACCCCAGCAGTCCCACTCTGGGGAGATCCTCCAGGAGACAGAGAGTTCTGAAATATCTCAGAGCTATGAAGACTTCATGTTCATATGCAATCAACACATGCCTCCATCCCTTGCTGATCCCAACTGCGGTCTCAAGCCATGAAAAGTGACTGTCTGAATGTATATGAGAGCGCTCACAAAACTGATCTCAGCCCTTGAGTAACACATAATCTCTTACTTATGAATTTTCCACTTTATGGTGAGGTGAAAGTATACACATATAGCCATTCTGCTTTTCCCTTTCTGTGCACTATTTAATGAATTGCCTGTCATTTTAGATCACTTTTTATAAGATAGATTTTTGTGTCTAAGAGGAAATTGTAAGCTAATATAAGTGTTCTAAGCACCTTTGGTAGACAATGTATATTAAAATGCATTTTAAATTTATGGCATTTTCTGCTTACATGCTTTTATTGAGAAGTAATCCCATTGTAAGTTGAAGAACATTTGTAATTGGAATATTTACAATTGGAGATGGAGAGATAGATCAAGTATGAAAAGTATAATTTTGCTGGATGCTTCATAGTTCATTTAGAGCGCCCAGCCCTATACACACAATCACCAGCTACAAGAGGCATATCTGTTTTGAAATATTAAGTCCTGCCTCCAAACTTGTCATGATAAGGGGATATGAAGGGCTATGCAGGGTTCTAGAGGAAGGATGAGAGGGGATGCTTTTTAAAAGTTCATTATCTTTTCCAAGTTCAGGCCCCTACAAAGAGATAACTATTATTCTGACTTCTATAATCATTGTACTAGTACTAGTACTGGGGCTTAAACTCAGGGCTTCATGCCCTCACTTTGCTTTTTGTTCAAGACTGGTACTCTACACTTGAGTTGTAACTCCATTTCCAGCTTTTTGCTGGTTAATTGGAGATAAGAGTTTCATGAGCCTTTCTGCCCAGGCATGATTCATATCATGATCCTCAGATCTCAGATTCCCGAATAGCTAGGACTATGGCTATGAGCTACCACACCTGCACATGGCCTAACTTCTACAATCATTAATTTATTTGGTCTGTTCTTGAACTTCACATAAATAAATCCTTTGGTCATATTATGTATACTCTATGTCTCTTAACACAAAGCTTGTAAGACCCAGTCAAGTCCTTGGGTGCAGTAGTTCTTTCTCTTTCATCACTGTATCTATTTTTGTACTAAATATTCACAGTTCCCTTTCTGATGTTTGGACTGCTCCATTTGGAGGAAGTTATGAATAAAACTACTATCAACATTCTTGTTTTTATATTTTGACAAATGTATTATTTGCTCATTTCTTTTGTATAATAGATACTAAAAAATATTGACAAAGTGTTTTCCAAATGTTTTGGTTTACCTATTTATACTTACTCTAGCCACATCTGAGTGCTCTGATTGCTCTTATTCTGACCCTTTAAATTGTCTTTTGTTTCAGTGGATGTGTAATTGTACCTTGCTGTGTTTTAGTCATACTTTTCTGAAATGTCAGGAGGTTTAATGTCTTTTCACATGTTTATTGGACATTTGAATGTTCTCTTTTTTTTTCTTTTCTTTTTTGTTGTTGGTGGGGCTTGAACTCTGGGCCTGGGCATTATCCCTCAGCTCTTCAGCTCAAGGCAAGTGTTCTACCACTTGAGCCACAGTTCCACTTCTGGTTTTCTGAGTAATTTATTGGAGATAAGAGTTTCACGGAGTTTCCTGCCTGGGCTGGCTTTGAACTGTGATCCTAGATTTCATCCTCCTGAGTAGCTAAGATTACAAGCATGCCATCAACGCCCGACTGAGTGTTGTCTTTTGTAAGGAACTTATTTAAGTTTTTGCCCATTGTATAAATTTTGTGCTATTTTCCTTATTGATTTGTAAAATACTTGATATATTTTGAATGAGTCTTCTGTTGGATATAATCGTTGAAAATGTATTCTCCCAGGAAATGGTTGGTAATTCATTTTCTTAATGGTATTTTTAAAATTCCACTAAGGAATAGAGTCCGTAAATTTAATGAAGTTTTACTGATGAATCTTTTCTTGGATGGTTGCAATTTTTGTTTTCTGGGAATGGATTATATTGAGGTGATAATGGTGTTTTCTTCCACAATTCATATTGTTTAATCGCTTGCATTTAGGACCCCAGCTCAAAAAAATTAGTTTTGTGTAGAGTATCTAAAACAGGTCAAAGCTTTTCCCCCCAAATACATTGATATGGCATTGCTCTAGCAAAATTTATTCAAAATATCATCCTTTCCCCAAATTGCAATAGATATTTTTGAAAGAAAAAAATAAAGTGATCATGAAAGTACAGATATGTTTCTGAAAACCTCATTCCAGTCAATTTGTCTATTCTTGCACCCACACAAACATTTTTTGTAATTGCTCTATTTATTAATACATATATCACAAGTGTTCACAATATCAATGCATTCTTGTTGACATACTAGACAGAGGCATTGATTTATTTATTTATTTTTTTTGTGTCCGGTCGTGGGGCCTGAACTCTGGGCCTGGGTGCTGTCCCTCAGCTCTTCAGCTCAAGGCTAGTGCTCTACCACTTGAGCCACAGCACCACTTCCGGCTTTTTTCTTTTTGCTTATGTGGTGCTGAGGAATGGAACCCAGGGCCTCAGGCATGCAAGGCAAGCGCTCTACCACTGAACCACCTTCCCAGCCCGGCATTTTTTTTTAAGATCTTTAAAAAAATATTTTGACTTCTGTTCTGCCCGTCATACTCCTTTTTAAACTGATCTCATGAGGTCCTCAAAGTCTATAATGTCAATGCAAGAAAACAATAAAGAAAGAAGTAAAATAACAGAACAGCAATTAATTGGGGAAAAAAATCAAAAGTAATACCATTGCCTTCACTGGAAACAACAGGACAGCTTTGTAATAGGACTATATATAAGTTTTAACTCAGGAAAGGAGGTGAACTAATTGTCTCTACATATCCAGGCATGGAACAATAATGAGCAAGGAGGCCACCTACTGCTCAACAATTTCCATCATACATGACACATGCTTTTTTCCTCCTCATAAACAACTACTGAAGTTCCTCCTTAATGTCCTAGGCAGCCTAAAGAAAGTAGGAAAGAGTCTTAGTAAAGGGAAAACCAAACCAAATGAGATTAAGCCAAAAGAATAGTTAAGTATCATCTCTATGTAAAGGTGCATGGCATTTACAGACCACGGTGAGGGACTAACAGGAGCCTCCCATACTACATGCAGGGCCCCAAGGGGCCAATGATGATAACCAGTCACCTACGATGAACTGCAGTTGGACCAGGTACACGTGGAAGAGCTGGCACGCACAGGGTGGGGTTCACTAAGACTAGCTACAAGCTGTGGCACAACAAAGCTTCACAAGGTAGACACTACACATGATGCGGGCTGAAAGGTGGAGGAGAGACTAGGTAGGAGAGTCAGTTGCACGCAGGGTTGAGGGTAGGGAGTTGTGGGAGCAGGTTAAGTGTATCATGTACTGTGCTCTAACATTCTTTGGAAGTCTTTCAGAGATTGTTGCAGTTCCTTTTCAGAACAGATCTCTTACTCCATCGGTCTTGAGAGACTTCTCTTTACACCATCTCATACTGATTGGCCGTGATGAAACAGGACAGACAGCAGGCCAGCAGCATGCCAATCAACTGGGAGCATGCGAACCCAAACGCCACTCCAGCGATGATCCACATGTTTGTCTCCATGAAACTGGTCACCAGATCATAGCAGCTCTTCTGGTTAACTTTGGTGGCAGCCACAGTCAGATTATGTAGATCCTGGGGATTGCAATCGGTTTCATTCATGCAGCAACTTGGGGGGATGCCATGCTCCAGGAAATAGGGGCTGGTGCTCCAGTTGGTGTGGTTCTGCACGCCACAGCAGCTTAGGCTGCGCTGCACATGGTCCACTGTACGGCTCCTCTCATTATTGCCATTGTAGTTCTGCGTGGCATCCGTGTAAGTCCTTAGGAAGGTGTCCTTGATCTCATGACGAAACACAAACCCTGAAATGCTAGCTACAAGCTCAGCCAGAAACATCAGGCACAGGAACATGGCATACAGTTTCAGCATCCATGGGCTACCATGGCATGTAGCAAAGCAACCAAATAGGCCCAAAACAACGATAGTGGTGCCAGTTCCAATGAGCATGTAAAGAGCGTTGGTGGAGTTCTCAGCAATTAGGGAGATATAGGTGCCCGCGTTAAGTTTTCCCCAGATTGCAACGGCCAACAGGATCTCCCCAGTAATCCAGAAGACGGAGGAGTAGATGATGAGGAGGGTTTTGAGACAGGTTATCACAGGTTTGGTCTTCATTCTCCTGGATGCCATACTTCCACACAAAAATTTTAACTTTATAGTTAGGCCACTTTTTTAATTTCTTCAAAATACTCTTAGTGATTCTAAATAGTTGCACAAATATTTTAGGATCATATTTTAACCTCTAACTAAAAGTTATGTTGAGGCTTGCTGAATCTATAGATTAATTTGAAAAAATTGACACTAACAACATTGTCAATACATGAATATAACAAATTTTTCTACTGATGTAGAAATTGATTGTTTTGTGTATTATACAATAGTTTTCAACATAGAGGCATTGAGCATCTTTTTCTAGACTTAGTCCTCTTTATTTTTTAGCTCTTATTCTATATGCCATTTTAATTTCATTTTCCAATGGTTTATTGCAAGTACAGAGAATAAAAATTTATATATATTACCCTGTTTTCAATGGCTAAAAATCAAACTTTATAATTGTCACTGCAAATGTGATCTGGTACTTGATGAAGGTGGGAATATTTAAGAGAAAAAATGGCTTTCTAAGAAGCTAGGGCAAGATCAGAAAGGACTCATGTTTTGGATTAACAGAATTTCAGGGAATTTGAGTGGTAATTGTTCAAGGATGAGAAAAAAGTTTCAAAGCTTAGTCTGAAAATCTGTGGCTCTTGAAAACAATGTTGGTGATTTTAGGACCCATAAAAATTATAAAATATGACTATGGAAGTCATACTGAGAAATGCTAAGACTATTGAATAAAGAAATTGGTCAGTTGATGAATATGGGACTGGAGAGAGTAGCTTAGTGGTGGAATGAATACACAGCATGCACAAGGTCTGAGTTCAATCCAAAAGAGGTGTGTCAGTAGATGAAGAATGGAACTTAATATAGAATTTAAGAAAAACCATGAAGAACTTCATAAAAATCAAATCATTCAGTATTGCAAGATGCCCACAGAGTTAGAGAAAAGATAGACCTTCTCATTTGCAACCATATATACAATTGGATATTTTTTAAATACTTTTATTTTTTGGGGGGTCCGGTAGTGGAGCCTGAACTCTGGGCCTGGGCGCTGTCCCTCAGCTCTTCAGCTCAAGGTTAGTGCTCTACCACTTGAGCCACAACACCACTTCCGGTTTTTTTCTTTTTGCTTATGTGGTGCTGAGGAACCGAACCCAGGGCCTCATTTATGCAAGGCAAGCGCTCTACCACTGAGCCACCTTCCCAGCCCTTAATACGTTTTTTATTATAAAAATACTGCATAGAGGGGTTACAGTTACATGAGCAAGGTAATTTGTACATTTCCTATCAAGCATTGTTGCCTCCTCCTTTGTTTTCCCCTACCATCCCTTCCTTCCCACCTCCACAACTATACTGCTCTCCGCTATCCCTCCCACCCTCCCATCCTTCCCCAGCCCCGGCCTAAATTGTAAATTAAGTTTTCAACATAGTATCTTGTGCATCTGATTGTTACAATGGGTCAACCTGTATCCCTATTTAAGCATTTTGTTTTTTTTTTTCCCTTCCCTTCCACAAATTAGAAAAGTATATATACAAGATTCAGGGCATTGACATCAAATACAGTGAAAACAGGGGTTATACTATGGGGGAGGAACAATCAAAGAGACAATAAAATCACATGGTACATTATAAATACATTAGAAACAATAGCAAGAAAGAAAAAAAACACTTGTGTTCCTATCTTGGGGTTCCTTTCACTTAACATCATCTTATCTGGTCATATGTACATAGCTTTTGACCGTTTCTGCTTGTCTCAGACATATACTAGTTATTGCAAATAAGGGAAACCATGGGACCTGTGTTTCTTTGGGCCTGGCTTACTTCACTTAATATAATTTATCTGACTGGAAATATGTGCATTTTGCAACAAAACAAAAACCCAAGCTGCTTGTGGAGGGCCACTTCATTACACACACACACACACACACACACACACACACACACACACACACACACACACACACACACACACACGAAGACTTCTATTTTATAAAGACAGAGACAGAGACAGAGAGAGGAATACTTTTATTTTTAAGTTTTTTATTGTCTTTAGTTGTAAAAAAAGGTTTCAGTTCAACTTGTCTGTTTTTGGGTACAATGCATCTTGATCAATGTCACCCCTTTTATCATGCTCCATCATCTCTCCCAAACTAGCCATTCCTTCAACTTACCTAATTCCAGTTTCACATATGCACATTGAACATTATGACTGCATTCACCAAATGAGACTTTTTAATACCTTGCAGTTCAGAGAACAAATTGAGCCAGAGAAAGACCTTTGAATTAATATATGTATCTGTCTATTGAAGAAAGCATTTATAGGAAGGTATCAGATCCTCCCATCTTGAGTTATATGTAACTAGTAATAATGGCTATCTGTAATGAGCATTCTGTCTTCTTACCTTGTAGAATTAGTAGAAGGGATGCTGTAGGCCTAGTCCATAGATAACTCCATCTCTTCATTAAGTATGTTCCTGACCTGTCAGCCACAGCAGCAGAAACTTTACTGAGTTGTCACTTAATTATAGCAACTAATATGGGTTGGAGAACTGCTAGGGAGAGTGACAGATGCCAATTTCTCCTACTTTTAATTTGCAGAGACTCTCCGGCTATTGAAATTTGATACAACTCATACAATTGTCATATCCTTTTAATATTATGCATTATTTCGCTCAACATATTCAAAATATTATCATACCAATATCTAATCAATATGTCATGCCTTACATGCTTTTTTCTCATATTAAGTCTTCAAAATCCAACATTTTAGTATTCGTAGTATATCTTAATTCAGACCAATCTCATTTCATTTGCTCAACAGCCTCAGTAGACAGTGGCAAGGAACCAGCCTCAGAATATGCTACTTCAAAATAATAATAAACTGATCATTTGAAGCAGAAGGAAATAAAGAAAATTGAAGATGTAAGAATTTATCATGGACATTCTCTCACCTATCTGATCTTCTGAAAATAAACCATAACAGTTCATTCTAGAAGGGAAGAATTACCCTGAACAAATGGGTCTTGTGAGTACCCTTTCTTTCAGTTTATACCATTGGATCATTTTCTTATGTTCAGTTAAGCTGCTTCTCTATAACCATCACTTCATTAGATTTAACAAAAACACATAAAGATTTTCATTTGGTGGGGGGGGGGTGCCCAACATTTCCTTATAAAGACTGCATTATAAAAACTGGCTAATTAGTGTGCTTTTCTCCAGTCCACCTAAATCTATCAGTTTTATTTTCAGTTAGAACAAGGTAATGTAAAAGGGTTGAGGAGTATCTTCCTTCCCTATACTGACAAATCACATCATGTAGTTTCTAGGCCTAACTGTATTTAGGATGAAAGTTTTCAGCAAGAACACTTAATAGACACAGTTATCCCCTCCACAGGAGGTTCAGGTGTCTAACAATAAGTAACCTAAATTTTATTTCTTGATTAAGGGAGTGCTCATTAGATTCCTTTATTATCATTAAATTGCTATATTTTTACTTTTATATTACTGAAAAATCTGTGGGCTGATAATTTTGGCATCATATCATTCTCTTCCTAATGAATTTTCACCTACTGATTTTAATACATATTGATTATACTTGTTATTGTAATTGAGACTTTAAAATAATAACTCTACTTCTATTATTGCATTACATTACTACTTGATAACCTATTAAAAAGCTTTATCTTATTCCCCTTTTTTTGAAGATCACTGTGATGAGTGTATTTTTATTACTTGGTATGTTAGGATCAATTTCTCCTTCCTCTTCCCTTTCCCTTCCCTTCCTCCTCCTCCTTACAGTTCTTTTTTGTCTTTAGATACTTAATTAAAAAAATAAGATTTCATTTTAAAATACCTATGACATTTCAAAATAAAGCTATTCCTTATTTCCTAATTTGGCTATAAGCAGGTGGTTTTTAATAGTCTATTTCTCATATCAGCATTGACACAGGATCTTATTAGACAGAAGACAAAAATGAAGCCTACCTTCTAAATGCAATAGAATGCAACAATAGAATGTTCCTGCCTGTGTCCTGCTCTCTGAGAGCTCTCTCCTACCAGGAGTTCTATCAAAGTTGTAATAAAGAAGATTATAATGTGTCAGTC
This sequence comes from Dipodomys merriami, assembly GCF_024711535.1. Classification (NCBI taxonomy): domain Eukaryota; kingdom Metazoa; phylum Chordata; class Mammalia; order Rodentia; family Heteromyidae; genus Dipodomys; species Dipodomys merriami. The sequence goes on from NW_027205381.1 coordinate 9,587,723, forward strand.
ATAAACTGACTCACACTATTTTGTTTCTTTTATGTTTCCCTACGGGTAGATTTTCACCTTTCTTCAAACTCCTCCCTTTTTCCCTCCACCCCCACACTAGCAAACAAATGAATTGTTTCAGTTTATTTTAAAAGAAGAAAAACAGAATGAGTTCAAGTTTGATTTCCTTTTTTGTGTGTATGTGTCTGTACTGGGGCTTGAACTATGGACCTTCTGTTCTTGCTTAGCTTTATAATTAATTTACTTTATTGTTGTTTTAGAGATGATACACATGAGCTTACATAAACATGTGTCAGATAATAAGTACATTTCCTTTTATACCATGTCCTCTGTTCCCTCCTTCTCTCCCATTCCCTTCCTCCTATCTCCACCCACAAGTTGCATAATTCACTTTCATCAATGTCCAGTGCACTCTACTTCTGCATTTTCCACTCTTTTTCCTTTGATTCTGTGTCCTCTTCCAACCCTACACAGATGTGCACATGAATACACTGTATATAAGGAAAAGAATACAGAATCATAAGCAAAAGAAAAAAATGAAGAAAAATCCATCCTTTGTTTCCATACCTTTGGAGTTTGCTTCAGAATGCCTATTATTTTATATACATATGAAAGGGCTTTTGGGTATAGCACCTTTGTGATTCTCCCCTAAGACTATTCTCATTTGGTTTCACTGTGTGAGAGTATCTATCCTGTGTAGTTTGTCATATCCCAGTGCATTTTAGATCTAACTTCCACATATCAGAGAGTACATAAGCCATTTGTCTCTCTAATCTTGCCTTACCTTGGTTAACATGATTTGTCCTAGTTCCATTTATTTTCCACAAATGACATTATTTTATTTTTTCTGATGGCTGTGTAAAATTCCACCACACTTTTTGGATCCACAGATCTATTGTGGGGCATCTAGGTGGTTTCCATGTCTTGGGTATTGTGAACAGTGTAGCAATGAACATGGATGTGCAGGTGTCTTTGTCATATCCTGGTTCCTTTTGCTTGGTATGGCTGGGTCAAAAGGTAGGTCTATGTTTACTTTTTAAAGGAACCTTTAGACTGCTTTCAGAGTGGTTGTACTAGTTTACATTCCCACCAGCAGTGCAGTAATGTTCCTTTCCCCCCACATCCCCTCCAGCATTTCTGTTAAAATTCACAATGTTGGCCAATCTAACTAGGGTAAGATGGTATCTCAGGGTTGTTTTGATTTGTATTTCCTTTATGGCCAGGGATGATGAACAATTCTTCATGTGTTTCTTTGCAATTCTTACCTCTTCTGAGAAGTCTCTTTTTAGCTCCCTTGCCAATTGAGTAATTGGTGTATTAAGTCTGGGAGGGGTTAGTTTCTTGAGCTCCTTATACCTAATGGGTATTAGGCCTTTGTCTGATGTATTCCTTGTAAAGCTCTTTTCCCAGTTGGTTGGCTGTTTCTAGTTTGGTAACTGTGCCCTTAGTTGTGCAGAAAATTTTTATTTTGATGTAATCCCACTTGTCGAGTCTCTCTCCTATCTGTTGTGTCCCTGATACTCTATTCAGGAAGGTCCTGCCTATATCTATAAGTTCCTGCAAATGACATTATTTTATTCTTTCTGATAGCTGTGTAAAATTCCATCTCATAGAGGTACCACACTTTTTGGATCCACATATCTATTGTGGGGCATCTGGGTGGTGTCTCCTATGCTCTCTTGTAATTTTGTGTCTGATGTTGAGGTCTTTGATCCGCTTTGAATTGATGTTAGTGCATGGTGACAAGCATGGATCCACTTTCAATTTTCTGCATATGGCTTCCCAGTTTTCCCAACACTAATTGTTGAAGAGGCTACTTTTTTTTACCACTGTATGTCTTTGGCTCCTTTGTCGAGTATCAGATGACTGTAAGTATATGGCTCTATTTTTGGGTCTTCTAATGTGTTCCATTGATCTTCAGGTCTATTTTTGTGCCAATACCAAGCTGGTTTTGTTATTATGGCTCTATAATAGAGTTTGAAATCTGGTAGTGTGATAAACACCCATATTGTTTTTTTCTGCCTAGAATTGCTTTGGCTATTCTAGGGTTTTTGTTGTTCCGTATGAATTTTTGGATTTTTTTCCCTCTATTTCAGTAAAGAACATCAATTTGGGATTTTGATGGGGATTGCACTGAATTTGTATATCATGTTTTGGCAGCAAGGCTATTTTTACAAGGTTGCTTCTACCTATCCATGAACACGAAAGCTCTTTCTGTTTCTTGCTGTCCTCTTTGATTTATTTCTTCAGAATTTTATAGTTTCACTATAAAGATCTTTTACATCTTTGGTTAGGTTAATTCCTAGGAATTTTTTAAGGCTATTGAAAATGGGGGTGTTTTTCATGATTTCCCTTTCTGCTCGTACATTGTTGGCAAACAGATAGGTTAATTTTGTATACTGATACTTTGCGGAAGTGATTGATCAGCTCTGGGAGTTTGGGGGGGTAGAATTTTTTTTTGTGTGTCATTTAGGTATAAGATCATGTCATCTGCAAAAAGGGATAGTTTAATTTCCTCTTTCCCCATATGAGTCCCTTCAATGTCCTTTCCTTGCTTTGTTTCTTTGGCTAACAATTCTAGAACTATATTGAAGAGGAGTGAAGAAAGTGGGCATCCTTGCCTTCTTCCTGATTTTAGGGGAAATGATTTTAGTTGTTCACCATTTAGTAGCTGTTGGCTGTTGGTCTGTCATATATAGCTTTTATTGTTTTAAGGAATTTTCCTTCTGTTCCTAGTTTCTCCAAAGCTTTTAAAATGAATGGGTGTTGTATTTTGGCATCTATTGTATTTTGTCATCTATTGAGATGATCATGTGGCTCTTGTCTGTTGATGATATGGTGAATTAGATTTACTGATTTGCTGTGTTAAACCAGCCTTGCATCTGTGGGATGAAGCCTATATGGTCATAATGTACAATTTATTTTGTTTCTAGATTCTGTTGGTTAATATTTTATTGATGAACTTTGCATCTGTGATCATCAGAGAAATTGGTCTGTAGTTTTCTTTTTTGTTAGATCCTTACCTGATTTGGGGATGAATATGATATTGGCTTCATAAAATTAGTTCGGAATTGATCCCTGTTTCTATTTCACAGTTCCTCTTTAAAAGCCTTGCTGAAAGACTCAGATTACTTCTTCTATCTCATTGTGTGTTATTGGCTTGTTTATTGGTTTATATCTTCTTGGTTCAGTTTAGGTAGCTTGTACGTTTGTAAAAATTCATCCATTTCTGCTTGGTTTTCCTTCTACAGTGAGTATAGGTTTTGAAAACAGTCCTTTATAATCATTTGGATTTCTTGGATGATTGTTGTGATGTTTCCCATAGCATCTCTGATCTTATTGATTTGAATTTCCTCTCTTCTTTTTTTCATTGATCTTGCAAGTGGTCTGTCAATTTTATTTTTTTTAAAAACCAGCCTTTTATTTCATTGATTTTATGTATAGTTTTTTCAGTTTCTATTTCATTGATTTCTACCCTGATCTTTGCTATCTGTCTAGTAGTTTCATATTTATTTTCTTGTTTTTTCTTCTAGTAGTTTTAATTGCATCATGAGGTTATTTACTTGAGCTATTTGTTTCTTTATGTGTGTGCTTAGAGCTATAATTGTTTTTCCTCAGCACTGCTTTTGCTATATCCTAGATGTTCTGTTGTGATGTATTTTCATTTTCATTGAATTGTAAGAACTTTCTAACTTCTTCCTTAATTTCTTCTGTGACCCAAGTGCTATTCAGTTGTGTGTTATTAAGCCTCCATGTGTTTGAGTGATTTCAACAGTATGTTTTGTTGTTGGGAACTAGTCTGATTCCACTGTCATCAGATAGGATGTAAGTCATTATGCTAATCATCTTTGTATTTGCTTAGGTTCTTTGTGTGTACTATGATATGATCTATTTTGGAGAATGTTCCATGGGGTGCTGAAAAGAATATGTATTGGGTCATTATTGGGTGGTATACTCTGTAGATGTCTGTTAAGTCTATTTGGGTTATTGTGTCATTTAGTCCAGAGGCTTCTTGGCTTATCTTTTGTTTGGTTGACCAGTCTTTTGGTGAGAGTGGGGTCTTCATCTCTCACTATTATTGTGTTTGGGTCTATCCTGTTCTGTAAGTCCAAAAGTATTTGTTTACATATTAAAGAGCTCTATTATTAGGAGCATAGGTATTGACCACTATGACATCCTCTTCATGGATCATTGCTGTTGTTACCAACAACCAGGGGCAGCATAAGGATGGGATAGTGTGCCAAGGAACAGAGAAAGGAGAGACAGGGTAGACAAGGGGCTCTAGGGGGTACAGCTCTCATCAGCTTCTGAACCCTGAGTTGCTGTGAACAAGCTTATTTATTTAGTTCAGTAGGGAGGAGATTATTACAGGTACATGCAGAAACTACAATCATTAACATGAGGTATAGTTTGTGTACCTAGTTATCATTAGGAAGCAGAGGGGAGTAATAAACATTTAACTGTAACGCAGCCATTCATTTTATCTCCAAGGTCTTAAGCTCATAATGTCCAAACAACTCTAATTTAAACACACTTAGGGGAGTAACTTATATCTGTCTTGCCTTGACTATTTGATCTTTCCAGGAACCAACTCTCAGCCTTCTGAATGCTGTTGAGATGGCTTTCCAACCTCACAGCTTATATCCAAAGTTCTCTATCCACTCGCTTTATAACTATGCAATGACTTTCCTTGTATCTTCTTGTGGATTTTAAGGAGAAGTTTATTTTATTAGATATCAATATGGCTACTCCCACTTTCTTGCAGGGTGCACTTACATGAAAGATCTTTTCCCATACCTTCACTCAGAGTTTGTTTAAATATTTGACTGTGAAATGGGTCTTTTGGAGACAACATATGAATGGATCTTGTTTATTGATCCATTCTGTTATTCTTTTTCTTTTGATTGGGGAATTGAGTCCTTTAATGTTTAGAGTTATTATAGAGATGTGCTATGTTTCCTGGTATTTTCTTGATTTCCTGTATTTTGCTTCTTTTCCTCTTCCTGTGTTTACTAAATTGGTCTTCTAGTGATTTTTGTCGGATGTGTTCCCTTGATTTTGACTGTTTTCTTTACACAGTATACTCCCCTTTGGTATTCTTTGTAATGCTCGTTTAGTGTTGATGAATCGCTTTAATTTTTGTTCATCATGGAAGGTTTTAGTTTCACCATCAAATGTAAATCATAGCTTTGCTAGGTACACCAGTTTTGGTTGGCAGCTGTTGATCTTCAGGGCTTGGATTACACCATTCCAGGCTTTCTTTGCATTGAGAGTTTGTGTGGAGAAATCGGCAACAATTCTGATTTCCTTTCCATTGCAATATAGCACCTTCTTTGATTTTGCAGCATTTAAAATCCCTTCCTTGCTTTCCAAGTCTAATGTTTTTACTATGATGTGTCTAGAAGTGTTTCTTCTTGGGTCCTGTCTACTCAGGGTTCTGAATGCTTCTGTCAGGTGGGTGAGATGTTCTTTCTTAAGATTGGGCAGTTCTCCCTCATTATTTTACTGAATAGGTTTTTTATGCCTTTAGTGTTGAATTCTTCCCCCTAATGGATCCCAAAGCTGCATCTGCCAGTTCTTGGATTTCCCTCGAGAAGATTCTAGAGTTTTCTTCTAGCTCTTCTGTTTTGTTCTAGCTCTTCTGTTTATCCTTGACTCCTGATCCTCTGTGTTTCGTTTCACTTATTCTGTTACCTAGGCATTCCCTTGTGGTTCGCAATATGGACATTGACTTTATGCTTCTGAGCTCAGTTCTCAAAGTATTAAATTTGTCTTTTAATGAGGTGTATAGTATTTCTATTTTTAATCTCCATATGGTTTTGGGAGTCCTGGATTTTCTTTGATATTTCTTATTTGTACCCTTCATATTGCATCTCGTATTTTATTTCATTGGTCAATTCTGTCATCTTCTTTAATGGTTCTTTTGTCCTCCATCTCTTCTTCACTCTCACTAGGGTCCTTCCCTGGATTGTTGTTGGCTTTTGAATTTCATTTGTTGCCTTTATTGTTCATGAATCTTGTAATCTTTTGTTTAAATTGTGAAAATACTGTACAGAGGGGTTATAATTACATGGGCAAGATAATGAGTACATTTCTTATCAAGCAGTGTAGCCTCCTCCTTTGTTTCCCCTTCCCATGCCTTCCCTTCCTCCCCCCCCCATCCTCCTCCACGCCCCTACCTATTTTGTAAAGTTCGTTTTTGACATAAGGACTTGTACATCTCATTGTTGCAATGGGTCCACCTGTATCCCTATTTAAACGATTTGTTTTTTCCCTTCCCCTCCACAAATTAACCTTGTAATCTTTTATGATTTATGCATTTGGGTTCAGTGATTGTCAGGGCCATGGCCTGAGTTTGGCCTATTCAAGCTCTACAGATGGCAGCCCGTATTTTGCTCAGCACAGCTCACACTGGGTGGACTATCCCACGCTGGGTCCCTGGGCCAGCAAATGCTTGTGCACACTTGGTGCCAGGCTAGCTGAAAGGAACTCAGTTTTGTCTGGTAGTAGCCGTGAAGGCTAACTCCAAGCCTCCGGGATGGGTGTGTCCTTTGGAAGTGTGTCCGGGCTTCAGCCCTGGCTTGGTTCTCACTGCAGGAGGCCGGTGCTCAGCCATTGCATGTGTGCGCATGCTTGGAGAGCATGCTTGGAGGTGCTTGTTTTGGTCTGTGGCGGCGGTAGCTGTGAAGGCTGACCTCAAGTCTCCGGGATGGGCATGAGGCTTCAGAAGGGGCAGGCTCCTGGAATTTTTCTGTGTTGTTTTCAAACAGGCCCTGCAGGTTCCCTTCCTAGTACTTACCCAGTGTGAATCCTGGTGGCCTCCGACTGGCAGCAGGCAGGTAGGGTGGGGGAGTGAGGAAGGGCGCTAGTCTCTTTGTCCTCTTCAGTTATGGCACCCCTTCTTGAGCAGGAGCGAGGATCCGGCGGGCTCTGTGGGTCACTGCCAGCACTGGCCTCTGTGTTGGGTCCCCAGCAGGGTGCTCACTGATCTTGTAATTTGCTGTGAGCTGACACGGAGCAGTGGTAAACCTCTGTGTCCGGATGCTGCAGTCTTGCTGGTTGGGTTCCTTTAGCTACGTCGGCTGTGGGCTCACTGGTGGTGCTGTGGAAGTTCTCCAGGTCTGGATACCCTGATCTCACACCATTGGTCTCTTTCTCGGCCTGTGCTGTCCTGGTCCGGCACTGTGGAAGTCTGCTGAGTGGGGATGCTGAGATCTTGCCGGCTCTGTCCCGGGGTCCCAGGCAGCCTCGAGGCCTGCTCTCGAGGCTTAGTGGTGCTGCCGGCTTGGATGGGGCATTGAAGGAGGGCTCTTCCTGGTTTTCCATCCTTGGGTGTACAAGTTGTGAGTTGTTTTTCCCGTTCCTGTGCTTCTCTATTTGTTTACATATTTGTTGTTGTCTATTTTGGGGGAGCAGTGCATGCATGTTAGGACCTTAAATCTCAATTTGGTTGGAGAGAGGTAGAGTGAATCCCTATTGTTTTGCCACCATCTTCCCAGTGGTCTCTTACTTAGCTCTTTTTTTGCTCAAGGATAACCCTCAACAACTTGAACATACGCACAGTTCTAGCTTTCTATTCATTATTTGGAGATGAGAGTATTTCAGATTTGTCTGCCCAGGCTAGGTTTTAAATAAGATCCTCAGACCTCAGCCTCTAGAATAGCTAAAATGACAAGCAGAAGCCACCAGTGCCTGGCTAATTATTTTTCCTTTTATAAAACAAGCCATTTTCTACCCTTGTTCACTGCTGAAGTCATTCAACATCAGGATCATCTTTTCCTTCTCTAGCTTCACATATGAGGCTGTGCGCAGAGCGTCATTACATCCTTCAAGTATGTTTTCCCTGCTCAGGAAAGCCATACTCTGCTCTGAGCAATGGTAAGTCATGATAGGCATATATTTCCTCTGGGCAGGGTTTGCTTGCGCCAGGTGGCCAAAGCATTCAGTCTTTAATGACTCTTATCATCTTCCTTGGTCTTTTGTGGCTGCATCTTACTTGGTAAGAGCTCTGGGCTCTATAGGGTAACATCAGTTTGTATCAGTCAAGATGTCTGCAGAGGTAGACAAATTGGTGCTTCCTGATGCAGAACGGACAGGTGGTATACAGTGGTTAAGAAAGGTGATACAGGTACCTCATTAGTTTGCATTCCTGGTCATGCTATGCACAGCTGCAGGCTCTCTTTTCCAATCTGGTGGAAACAGAGCAGGATGAAATGTCTCCATAACTGCTGACCAGGAAAATTCAGCATAAGTTACAAGTGCAAGCCATGAATGTAACTGAACATTTTCAAATAGTTGTATTTTAAAAAGAAAAGGAAACGGGAAATTAAGTGTAAGAATATAATGCCAAATATTTTTCTAATGTGTAATTAATATTACAAGCTTATTGATGGTCTGGAGGAATGGCTGAAGTGGTAGGGCAGCTGCCCTGTAAGAGCAAGGCTATGAGTTAAGTCCCCATACTGCAAACCAAACCAAACTATTAATTGGATATGCACATACACACACACACACACACACACAGATATATATATATATATATATATATATATATATATATATATATATATATATATATATATATACCTGCACTTCTGGCTTTTTCTTGTTTAATTGGAGATAAGAATCACTCGGTGGTGTCTGGGCTAGCTTCACAACAGGATACTCTGATCTCAGCCTCCTGAGGATGTAGGATTACAGGTGTGAGCCACCAGTGTCTGACTCCAGGTATAATTTTCTATTACCTCACTAACAACTCAGAACTCGAGGGAGAGAAGAATTTACTGATAGGACGCCTTCTGTTTCATTATACTTCTGCTTAGCATTCTGTCTTTTGCAAAATTACAATATAATTTACAAATCTTCTACAAACCTTTGCTTGAATTGTTATGCTGAAGGCACTCCCGAGATTACAGGATTATTGGTAGTTTTGCAGGGTTCTTTTTGGAGGGGAGGATGCTCACATAAGGATATCCTTACACCCATTAGCTCCCATTGAGCCTGAGTGGTGCAGCTATGTGTGGCCACAGGTTGCTGGGAGATGCCCTTTCTCTCAGCTTCCAGGAGGCACATCTCTTGAATCACTCAGTTGTACAAGATATTTGCTTTCTGTGGGAGTTTGCCAAGGAAGCAGACTGTCAAGGAGTCTTTGGAACATTTAATTTACCTGGCTGGAAGTCACTGTTGGGTCAACCAAGTGGCACCATGGAAGGTTTCCAGAAAGGAATTTGCATGGCTGAGCATGTTTATTTGACCTAGGAAGTCACCTGTAACTTGTTTTTTCTAGGTGGTTAAAAAAAGTATATTTTGTAATTATATGGATAGTATTATATTTCGACTGAGGTCAGTAAAGATGGCACTTTGTACCTCCAGAGGGACTTTGATTTATACTGTTATCTATATCAACATTCTCACAGAGCCATTGCCCTAAGGCATTAAGCATTGCAGGATGGCTTCCATGGACTATAGGCCTGGGAATCAGTGTTGCACAAGCTACAAGGACCAGACAGGTTTCTAAGGAACTTCTGATAACATCCTAACTCCAATTTCCACTAACTTTGAAACTCTCTCTCTCTCTCTCTCTCTCTCTCTCTCTCTCTCTCTCTCTCTCTCTCTCTCTCTCTCTCTCTCTCTCTCTCTCTCTCTCTCTCACACACACACACACACACACACACACACACCTTTCCCCATCTTTCACTGCCTCTCAGTGTTCAGTAGCCAGAATGGCATGCTTTCATGGCATGAGAGTCACACAGGTCCTGTCCCTCTGCCGTTTCTTCTTCATCTTTTCCTTGATCAAAAACAATGACTTGCTGTAGCACCACAAAGTATAAAGGGTCACTTGCCCCTTTTGTTTAGAGATAGTTAAATTTGAGGACCTTTAATTCATCAAAATGGAATCTGCTGCTCTTCCTTGTATTCATAGGAATACTATTATCATGAACCTCATCATGTCTCAGAGAAATAATAGTTTGGACTTGCAGAAATGAGCTCTCAGTGTGATTTTGAGGGTGCAATTCTTTGAAATGGTCACCTTAATAAGTACATAGAGATGGATGCCAGTCCTCCTCTCTGTGCTGAAAATCTTTGGGCTGGGACTGTGTTCTAAGGCAGGTTCCAAGGATGCTTGCAATAGTTCATGTGGGGCCTTTGGTGTCCTTCCAACTGCAGCCACATTTACTCTGAATCTTCAAGAGGACTTGTGCTAAGATGAAAGTGATGAGTACAAAGCTTTTTGTTAGACACTATAGTTCATTCCACTCAAAGCCATGTTATTAATGTACTGGAAGTTCAAAACAACCCTCTGAAGCAAAACCTCCCAATATATTGTTTGCTTTCTGATAATCTCACCTTGTTGGGCAATAGAGATCCCTTTTTATGATGGAGTTGTTGAAAATATCCCTAAAAGGATGTGTGGGATTATCTTTTAAATGCCAAATTCACCAAGTCTCAGAAACTCTGAAACTCTATCAGCCTCTTGCACCATTGCATTGATTCCTATAGCATATCAAGACCCCACATGGCTTAAGAAGCCTACAGGAGATAATTGACAGATTACAGCCAAGGTGCTATAGAGTTTAAAGATTAGTTTTGTACAAATCATTAGGAGCAGGGTAGAAAAATGTCCATTAGTATTTATAAGAGAAAAAAATTATTGGGGCTGGGAGGATGGCTCAGTGGTAGAGCGCTTGCCTTGCATGCCTCTGAGGCCCTGGGTTTGATTCCTCAGCACCACATAAGCAAAAAGAAAAAAGCCAGAAGTAGCGCTGTGGCTCAAGTGATAGAGCGCTAGCCTCGAGCTGAAGAGCTGAGGGACAGCGCCCAGGCCCAGAGTTCAGGCCTCACGACTGGACCCAAAAAAAAAATTATGTTTTGGGCTGTGTGCAAAATTACCTTGTGAGTAGACTTTACATTCTTCTTAAAAGTAACAACTTTCTGTGGGTTGCCGGTGGCTCGTGCCTGTAATTCAAGCAACTGAGAAGGCTGAAATTTGAGGATCACAGTTTGAAGTCAGCCTGAGCTAAAACTCTGTGAGACTCTTATCTCCAATTAAAACCAAAAAAGCAGGAAGTGGTACTGTGTCTCAAGTGGTAGAGCACTAGCCTTGAGCAACAAAAGCTCAAGAACAATGCCCAGTCCTGAGTTCAAGCCCAGGATTATTTCACACACACATACATACACACAAACACACACACACACACACACACACACACACACACACACACACACACACACGTAACAATGTGTCAACTGTGTTGTCCCCTATTGGGAACCATCTCCATAGCCTTGGAGCTGCGCCCCTGTAATTATTCAGTTGAACCTTTCACAGAATCACACTGTAAGCTCATTTCTTCAAATACAAACTGTTATTTCTAAGACATGGTGAGGCTCAAGATAGTATTACTATGAGAGGAAAGACTAAATCATACAGCTCTGAAAAACCAGTACTGAAGGAAGGTCTAGTCTTCAGAGAACTGAACTGACCTTAAATGTAGCTTTAATTACCTCTCAGATGGTTCCAATCTAACCCAACAGTAGCACTGTGGCTTGCCTCTTGGAAGCAGGTAAAGATGCCATGGAGAAATAATCATTAAATTCATGGCCACTCAAACTCCACAGGTCATAGCTCGCATCACAGCAGTTAGAGGATGTGGAAATGCCCTCCTGGCACTTCTGGATGGAAGCCTTGGGCCTTGGACAATAAGATAGGATGATTCCATGCAGAGGTGTTCCTTAAAGTATTAAAACCATCATGCATGTAGTAACAGGTATAGCTCAGCCTTACTCATGGCAGCTAGGTAGAAAACAGAGTGCTTCCCAAGGGGGTATCCTCATTGCATATACTTGAAAGGATATGTACAGACATGTGTCCTTACAGCCCTAATCTGAATCCATAGCTGTTTAGCATCATGGTGTTTTCAGACCACTCTTATCAGTTAGCATTGTCTGCCTGAGCTGTAACATTTCAGGTTTGTCACAAGACTTAAACGTTCCTGGCTCAGAAATACATTTAAAGAATGTACTTCCCAGATCAACATCGTGAAAATGGCAATACTTCTCAAGGCTATCTACAAATTCAATGTCATACCTTTCAATATCCCAACCTCATTCTTCAAGGAAATAGAAGTCGCGATCCAAAACTTCATATGTAACAATAAAAGACCCCGAATAGCAAAAAAACAATCCTTAACAGAAAGAACAGTGCTGGAGGAATATCAATACCAAATTTCAAACTCTACTACAAAGCCATAGTAATTAAAACAGCTTGGTACTGGCACAAGAACAGACCTCAAGACCAATGGAATAGAATTGAAAACCCAGAAATGAACCCACAGACCTATAGCCATCTAATCTTTGATAAGGGAGCAAAAAAAAAAATAGAATGGAAGAAAGATAGCCTCTTTAGTAAATGGTATTGGCAAAATTGGTTAATCACTTGTAGAAAACTAAAGCTAGATCCTTCTATATCACCCTGCACCAGAATCAACTCCAAATGGATCAAAGACCTCGGAGTCAAAGCAGACACTCTGAAAACATTACAGGATGGAATAGGAAAAACCCTAGGTCTTCTTGGAACAGGCCAAAATTTTCTTAATAGAGACCCAGAAACACAACAAATCAAAGAAAGGTTGGACAAATGGGATTGCATGCAATTGCAGAGCTTCTGCATGGCAAAGGACATAGCTAGCAAGATCAATAGAAAGCCCATGGATTGGGCTTTCTATGAGACAAGGGTCTCATATCTAAAATATACCTGGAACTCAAAAAATTATATCCCCCAACAACAAATCTTCAAAGAAACAACTGCCCAGTAAATAAGTGGGCTAAAGACTTAAAGACAAACTTCTCTGAAGAGGAAAGAAGGATGGCCAATAGACACATGAAATACTCAACCTCTCTAGCCATAAAAGAAATGCAAATCAAAACAACATTGAGATACCACCTCACCACAGTTAGAATGGCTATAATCAAGAATTCTAATAACAACAGATGCTGGAGGGAATGTGGACAGAAGAGAACCTTACTGCATTGTTGGTGGGAGTGTGAACTTGTTCAACCACTTTGGAAAGTAGTATGGAGGTTCCTCAAAAGACTCCACATAGAGCTCCCCTATGACCCAGCAATCCCACTTTTGGGCATTTACCCAAATGTTTACAAACAAGAACACACTAAAGCTACCAGCACGACTATGCTTATTGCAGCATTATTTACTATAGGTAAGATATGGAACCAACCCAGATGCCCCTCAGTAGATGAATGGATCAAGAAAATGTGGTATATATACTCACTGGAATTCTATGCCTCCATCAGAAAGAATGACATTGTCCCACTTGTTAGGAAATGGAAAGACTTGGAAAAAATTATATTAAGTGAAGTAAGCCAGGCCCAAAGATACTTAGGTCCCATGCTTCCCTTATTTGCAATAACTAGTATATGTCTGAGACAAACAGAAACTGTCAGACAAGTTGATGTGAGGTGAAATGAACCCCAAGATAAGGATTCAAATGGTTTTTTTTCTTTCTTGTGATTGTTTCCAACATAAGATGATTTCTTTGTTGCTTTGTATGTACCTCCCCCATGGTATAAGCCCTGCTTTCACTGTATTTGATGTTGGTATAATTTGTGGAAGGGAAGGGAAAAAAAACAAATTGTTTAAATAGGGTTGCAGGTGGACCCATTGTAACAATGAGATGTACAAGTCGTTATGTCAAAAAACATACTTTACAACTTTGGGGGGGAGGTGGTAGTGGTGGTGGTAATGGGGGGTGGAGAGGGGAAGGGATGGGAAGGGGAAACAAAGGAGGAGGCAACAATGCTTGATAGGAAATGTACTCACTATCTTGCCCATGTATGGTATATTCACAATTAAAAAAAAAAAAGAATGTACTTCCCATAGTCCTAGGAAAACTGAAATTTGTTCAGGTGAGAGAGCCATCAACAGCCCTGTGAAGCATAAGTGGTAAGTGCATTTGAATATTAGTAAATTGGCTCCTAATCCTTCCTTTAACTTCATTTGAAAATATAAGAAGGCATGAAGCTTGGTGTATTGTGTATACTGAAGGCCCTTGGGATATCCAAAGCCAGAAATACTTAGCTTACAAAAAAGCTCTCTTTTGATGTCATTAGTATTTTTTCAAATTCTTGGTTTATCTTCTAAGCAGTTGTATTGTTCACAGCTCTATATGTTGACTTCTCTCAAAGATCTTTGATGTTGTCTGCAGACATTGAATCTTCAGATTAAAAAAACACAAACATCACAGACAAAAGAATGTGCTGAGATTCTAGTATTGACCTCTGGTCTACGGAAAAACAAAACAAAATACTGGTGAAAAATAGTATCTCTAAACAGTTAATCACACAGAAGGGGGACTTGCTAAAAATAAAAATGTTGGCACGGGGGGCTGGGAATGTGGCTCAGTGGTAGAGTGCTTGCCTAGCATGCATGAAGCTCTGGGTTCGATTTCTCAGTACCAAATACACAGAAAAGGCCAGAAGTGGGCTGTGGCTCAAGTGGTAGAGTGCTAACCTTGAACCAAGAAGCTCAGAGTCAGTGCCCCAGAACTGGCAAAAAAAATGCTGGCATGGTTTAGGCATATGCAGTGCGAACCACCTGAAACCATCTAGCTAAGACCCAGTCATCCTGAATTTCCTGATACACTACACATAATCATAAGTGAAACAGAAAACACAAGCTTTCTATCTCTGTAAGCGTGAGTCAATGAAATTAAACCAATCAGCTATAGGCAAATTTGCCAGGCCAGCTCTGCTTGCCCTTAAGAGAAGGCAAATGCTGAATAGTCAGGCACAATGATCAAGATCTTACTCCATTATGTTACAGAGACCGTGATTTCCCCCTGTTTGTGGGGCTTCTTATCGTTTCTGGTTCAAAGTCCCACAGTTCCTTAGCTGTTCTTTGCATGCCAAATAAGCTTTCATTATTTTAAAGTTTTATCTAATGTTATTGTTGATAAACTACAATGACAAAAAGGTGGGTTTGGGGGGGTGGGGAGAGGATAGGAAGGGATGGGAAGGGGAAACAAAGGAGGAGGCTACAGTGCTTGATAAGAAATGTACTCATTATCTTGCCCATGTAATTGTAACCCCTCTGTACAGTATTTTCACAATAAAAAAAATTAAATTAAAAAAGGTGGGCTGGAGGTATGGTTCAAGTGTTACAGCACCAGCCATTAGTGAAAAAGCAAAAAGCTTGCTTGAGGCCTTGAGTTTAAAGGGAAAGTGGGGCTGGGAAGGTGGGTCAGTGCTAGAACCCTTGCCTTGCATGCCTGAAGCCCTGGGTTCAATTCCTCAGCACCACATAAGTAAAAAGAAAAAAGCCGGAAGTGGTGCTGTGGCTCAAGTGGTAGAGTGTTAGCCTTGAGCTGAAGAGCTGAGAGACAGTGCCCAGGCCCAGAATTCAGCCCCCACGACCGGACCCCCCCCCCAAAAAAAGAAAAGAAAAGGTAAAGGAAGGAGAGGGAGGGAGTGGGAAAGAGAAATATTGCTTATCTCACCAAAACTTAGTGCTTCCATTTCAATAGTCACATTAATAATTCCTCCTCTCTGCATCTCTTTTTTTCTGAAAGGAAGACACATGGGCCTTGTGAGGTACTCAATCCTACATCACAATATCCTGTCTTTGTTTGAAAATTATGTAAAAGTAGCCACACAAAAACGTATGTGTGCTTATATAGGATGACAGTTCACATGATCAACATTGGTATAATGAATCTGTGTCCACCAGATTCTCACATTGTATTCATTCATTTTCTCCATTCCTTTTTTTCTTAACAACCTTTATGTTTTTTTTTTTACTCCATCTTATGCTGCAACAAGAGATTCCACCTGGACTTGTAAAGGACAATAGGCCCTTAACACTCTCTCTGAACAATTAGAGTGGGATTAAGACCTTTAAGTTTGCTCTGCCCAAGTCTCTTCAAACTCTGGATGACTCTTCCAACACTCCAGTGTTTTATAAAGATGATGTCTGGTTTGGATTGTCTAAATAAAACATGTGGTTGTGTTTGGTATTATGAAAAATCCCCCCAAAAAAAGAAAAAAGAAAAATCCATTTAGTATTTCTCAGCTTCTTAAAAACAAAACAAAATAAAGCAACCAATCCAACACAAACATTTCACACTCCTTCGGCATTACACGTAGATGTTTCAGCTTGTTTCCAACAGTTCCCAAATATATCTAAGTCATGTTTCAGATGCCTTAACTGGGAATGGGGTACACAAATCCTCTCTTCATCATTCCCCAGGGAAGTTGCCAATCCTCCTTCTGGAGAATAACGTTTGGGATTCAGAGATACTCTTACTGAGTGTCTGGCTGAAACAACTAGCCAATATCTCTGCCTCAGTCAAAGCCCTAGGGCTGTTGGACACATCCTCCCCAAACACCCTGCCTTTAGTCTCATCTTCTATTGTCTTATAACCTGTGACCCTAACTTTAATTTCATTGCTGTAAGCACTTAAGCATTCTCTTTGAGACATATGACAACCTTGCTATGTCAGACTACAAATGGCTTTTAAATAGTTTGCTAGTATGAGAACAGAAGTGTATATTTTTCTGCTATCAAAATTATCAAAGAATGTTTACAAACAAGACCACACTAAAGCTACCAGCACAACTATGTTTATTGCAGCATTATTTACCATAGCTAAGATCTGGAACCAACCCAGATGCCCCTCAGTAGACGAATGGATCAAGAAAATGTGGGATATATATACACAATGGAATTCTATGCCTCCATCAGAAAGAATGACATTGCCCCATTTGTTAGGAAATGGAAAGACTTGGAAAAAATTATATTAAGTGATGTAAGCCAGGCCCAAAGAAACATAGGTCCCATGATTTCCTTTATTTGCAATATCTAGTATATGTATGAGTCAAGCAGAAAAGGTCAGATAAGGTGATGTTAGGAAAATGAACCCTAAGATATGTATTTTAAATGTCTTTTTTATTTCATGCATTTGTTTCTAATGCAATTATAAGATTATTTCTTTGTTGCTTTGTATGTCCCTCCCCCACAGTATAAGCCCTGCTTTCACTGTATTTGATGTCGGTATAATTTGAGGAGGGGAAGAGGAAAAACAAGTCGTTTAAATAAGGATACAGGTGGACCTGTTGCAACAATGAGAAGTACAAGTTGTCATGTCGAAAACGAACTTTACAACTTGGGGGGGGGGGATTGGGTAGGGGGGAATGGAGGATGGGAAGGGATGGGAAGGGTAAACAAAGGAGGAGGCTACAATGCTTGACAAGAAATGTACTCACTATCTTGCTCGTGTAATTGTAACCCCTCTGTATAGTATTTTCACAATAAAAAAATAAAAATTAAAAAAAATTATCAAAGATCAGAGGGCAGGAGCCTTATGTTTGAGTTTATAAGGATTCAGAACTTTAAAAAACATATTATCTGCATGGCAATTTATTTTAACATCCTATAGTATACAGAGATTGTATAAATCCTTGGGTAGGTTAAGAGATGTGAGTTGTCATTGGAGCAAGTAAATCAAGGTCTACACGGCGGTATGGATGGCAGACTCTTCCATTATTGTCAGACTGTACACCAGGAGTAAGACAAGTTAGAATATGTTTTATTAATAAATGAGTAGGAAGGAAGATTTTACATGAGAGAGGTGTAAGAATTAAATAAGGCCTTCAGAGAGATTATTTTTAGTCTTATTTTCTCAAGATCATGTCTTCTCTGACTATAAAATGATACCAGTTTAAGACTCAGGTTTTCAGAAAGGGACATGTTTAGTTGTCTAGGGATAGCGAGCAGACCCTACCATAATTTTTTTTTTGGTTGTGGGGCTTGAACTCAGGGTCTGGGTGCTATCTTTGAGCTCTTCAGCTCAAGGTGAGCACTCTACCACTTGAGCCACAGCACCATTTCTGGTTCTCTGGTGGTTTATTGGAGACAAGAGTCTCATGGACTTCCCTGCCTACGCTGGCTTTGAACTGTGAACCTCAGATCTCAGCCTCCTGAGTAGCTAGATTTACAAGCGTGAACCACTGGCACCTGGCCCTACCAAAATTTTTTAAAAGGAGGTAGAGGACCATTCCATATCTACAGGTTAATAAATCTTCTACCTATGACAAATTTGGTCAGAAACTTGTTTTCATCAAAATGTATCACTTGAGTGCAAAAAGGGAGGTAAAGGAGCCTGGCATCCTCCTGAGAGTCTAATTATCAATGGCTGGTAATAATTCCAAAGGAACTTAACAGCCTTTATGATCTGCTCTAAGGGCATATTATCATATAAAACAAAATTTTATGAAATGAACTCCAAGAAAAGGAAACAAGAGGCCTTTTAAAGTTGCTGTAGTTGCTGTTTTTCTTTTCTTTTTTTAATTATTCTTTTTGTAAGATTTTCATTTTCTTGTAAAGATGCTGGTTACAGTTGCATCAGTAAGGTGATGGGTACATTCCTTGTCAGGCATTGTTACATCCTCTTTTGTTTTTCTTCTGCTATCCCTTCCCTCTCCCACCTCTCCCACTCCCCCCCACCAAAGATGTGAGCTTCATTTCCAACATAGTGTCTTCTATCATTGTTGCAATGGGTCATCCTGTGTCCTTATTTGAGGATTTTGTTTTCCTCTTCCCCTCCCCAAATTAGATAAATATATAAACAAAATGCAAGGTATGCAAATCAAATACAGTGACAACAGGAACAGGGATATACTATAGAAGGAAGAACATACAAAAGAAACAAAGAAAAAAGTCACATAGTACATTAAAAACAACCACCACAAAGAAAAACCTCTTGTGTCCATATCTTGTGTCCATATTTCACTTAGCATCATCTTTTTTTTGCGGGGGGGTCCAGTCGTGGGGCCTGAACTCTGGGCTTGGGTGCTGTCCCTCAGCTCTTCAGCTCAAGGCTAGCCACAGCGCCACTTCCGGCTTTTTTTTTGCTTATGTGGTACTGAGGAATCGAACCCAGGGCCTCAGGCATGGAAGGCAAGCGCTCTACCACTGAGTCACCTTCCCAGCCCCTCACTTAGCATCATCTTTTTTTTTTTTATTTTTTGTGAACATACTGTACAGAGGGGTTACAATTACATGGGCAAGATAATGAGTACATTTCTTATCAAGCATTGCAGCCTCCTCCTCTGTTTACCCTTCACATCCCTTCTCAGCTACCCCCCGCCCCAGCATCATCTTATATAGTCATATGCACATAGTTTTGTTTTCTTTTCCTTTTGTTAGTTTGTCTTTGAGAGGGTAAGGAGGACACAGCATAGGTGGAACAAAGAGTGAACAAATACAACAATGGTACTCACTAGACAGTATGTGGAAAATGAATTGTGTGTCTTGTGGGTGGGGACCAAAGGGAAAGACTGGGAGAAAGCATGGGAGGGGGAAACATGGTTCAAAAAGAATTGAACTCATTACCTGACTCATGTAACTGTAAATCCTTTGTATATCACTTCTATAATAACAATAAATATTTAAAAAGGAAAAAGGGAATTTAACAGCCATCAAATAACAACCCAAGCTTAGGTGCATCTGATACACATGCATTTTGTGGTTCATTTGCATTAACAACTTCGAAGCCCTTCACAGTGATATGGTATATTGTATTTAAATAGGATGCAGTATACATAGAGGGTATAAATGCATGTATAGGCTAAGAATGGTGAGTTGTCACTTGGAGTCTGTAGGCAAAATTAAAACAGAGAAACGTATGTAATAGTGATTTCAATATCACTTAATCTTCTCTCCAAACTCATGTTTGGAGAGAAAAAATATAGTTCAACATTTATTAATCAGAAAACTATGTTGAGCCAGACACTGGTGCTTATATCTACAATCCTAGCTGCTCAGGAGGCTAAGATGTGTGTATTACAATTTAAAGCTAGCCCAGGAACAAAAGTCCTTGAAATTCTTATCTCCAATCCACCAGGTGCAAGTGGAGCTGTAGTTCAAATAGTAGAGTACCAGCCCTGAGCAAAAATGTTAAGGAACAACACCTAGACCCTGAGCTCAATCTCTATCTAGTAATGACACACACAAAAGAGAACATTATTTAACCGATGATCTTTTTTTAATTTTTAATTTTATTGTATAGCTGCTGTACAGAGGGGTTACCTTATATGAGTAAGGTAATGAGTACATTTTTTGTCAAACATTGTTACCCATTCCTTTGTTTTTCTCCCACTATCCCTTCTGTCCCCCACTCCTCCCCTGTCCCAAGTTGTAAAGTTCATTTCCAACATAGTGTCTTGTGAATATCATTGTCGAAATAGATTGTCCTTTGTCCTTGTTTTAGCATTTTATTCCCCTTCCCTTCCCCAAATCAGATAAATGTATATACAAGACGCAGGGAACCAGAATCAAAGACAGTGATTGCCAGAGATAAACTAACGGAAAAAAGGAAATAAAACAAGAAGAAAGAACTGGATACAGTTCTTTGGTGACAATAAGATCAACAACGCCCCTCCCTGTCCCAAAGACCTGCCATTTCCATGTATTGGAGTTCATTTCAATTAGCATCATTTTGCATGGTCATATATACATAGTTATTGAGCTATTATGATTCTCTGCCAGGACTATCTTAGGCATATACTAATTATTACAAATGAAGGAAACCATAGAGCCTATGTTTCTTTGAGTCTAAATATCGAACTCTCCTATGATCCAGCCATCCCACTTCTGGGCACTTATCTAAATGATCACAAGCAAGGTCACACTAAAACTACCAGCACAACTATGTTCATTGTAGCACTATTTACTATAGCTATAATATGGAACCAGCCCACATACCCCTCAATAGATAAATGTATCAAGAAAAGGTGGTATATATACACAATGTAATTTTATGCTTCTATCGGAAAGGACATCGCCCTTTTCATAAGAAAATGGAAAGACTAGGAAAAAATCATTCATTTTAACAACAGAATTCTCCAAAAGAGAAGGGTATTTTCAGAAGTTTGGCTACGTTTTTTCCTAAAAAAAACTTTTAGAGTTTAAAGTAGTTACATAAGGTGGTTACATTTAAGATGCCCATTTATGTGTCCAGTGCTTCTGGTTCAGAGGCACCCTTTCCATCATTCCCTTTGTAACCTGGACCTTGATTGGCCCTGCAACATACCTAGTGGCGGCATGTGCTCGTAACTTCAGTTGTTTGTAAGTGAAAGATTTCATTCGCATTCATTTCCTGGGAACAAAATTAGAGGCCACTCTTCATCTCTTTGCTTTAGAGCTTGATATTGAAAGGAAGAAATCACTCTGCATTTCCAAAGGAACACAGCAAAGCACTCTTCCCAAGTAGAATGCATGTCTATTACAATTACAGATCTGAGACACCAGATTGGGGCTCTGAATATCAGCTTTGTGCTGAGATACAAAAGAGATGTTTGATAACTTTCTAGGTCATTCTGTTCATGAAGGGTCTTAATTACCTTTAGAATAATGGCAGATTAGATTGATCCTCTTTAGCTCGGAATTCTCATCTAGGCACCAGATAGGTCCAAACTGTTGCCTGGACCCCCTGTCACCAATGTGCCTTATTCTTGCCCCAAATTGAGTTGTGTGCTGCAGTTTCACCTCTGCATCTAGACATCCTTGTATCATCTTCATATCAGCTTCCATCTTCAGACATTTTTTGAGGGGAACTTGGACCTCCCTTGATAGGTAGTCTGAAATAGATGATGATGGCAAGGACCAGCTCCAACATGGCTGAGAGGAATGATGAGGCAAAATGCACGCACCCTTTGCAGCCATGGTCAAGTGTGTTTTCTGAATCTCCATCCAATCAGGAACCCCTTTGTTAGCCCAGAAGCCTCCCCTCTCATAGCTTAGCATGCTCTTTCCCTAGAGAACACCAGGCCAATGTAGTAAAGGCAGTAAGTAAATGATTAGCCCCTACCCTCTTTCCCTGTGACAGCACTCCTTTGGGGCAGCTATGACCATATAAGGCAGCAAGATTTTTCAAATCTCGGAGGTTAAAAAGGTCACCTGAGATCATGGCTGGCACTTCTCACTTCCTCTCCCTTGTGAGAAGGGGTCTTGGCAGTCCCTTTACTGGCAATAAACGGTATCTTTGTTCTTTGTGCCTAGATGTCTGTGTAGTTTTCTTGCAAAGTCTAATATACTCTAACAGCCTTCTTTACTTGGTGCATAGAGATGGGATCCAGTTATGGAGAAACGTCCATGCTATGCTTGGACAGGGGAGAGGCATCAATCATAAGATTCCCTGCAGCACACATCTACCTCTGGACCAATCAGACCAGCCTTCCAAGAAGGCTGTCAAGTGACTGTAGGAGAGACTGGCTCAGCACAAAGACATAGAAACTAAATGGGGACAAGGAGTATCTATCCTTCATCCTGCTGGACCCTGTACCTAGGAGCCCAGGGAGACTGAGGTCTTCCTGGCCTTGAGCCCTTCTTTAGAATCTGTTTTACTGTAGTACTTGCACTTTCAAATAAACCTGCTCTGGTGGCTTTAAGCATTTTCCTGCCCTGAACCTGAACTCCAAATAGTATCATTCAT
Source organism: Dipodomys merriami (assembly GCF_024711535.1). Taxonomy (NCBI): domain Eukaryota; kingdom Metazoa; phylum Chordata; class Mammalia; order Rodentia; family Heteromyidae; genus Dipodomys; species Dipodomys merriami. The sequence continues at coordinate 9,610,228 of NW_027205381.1, forward strand.
TTTATGTGTGTGTTTAAATTATTGAAATGTGGCTTAATTCAATAGGATTTTGTTTTTTGCTCATGGTAGAGAAGTCTCTTTTTGTCATTCAAAGACTGGACTGGGAGATGCTATTTTATGGGATTTCTAGGCTTACTCTGAGCAGAATATCCAGAAAGCTGTATAATATCAGCTCCATAAGATCAAGGACTTGCCTGTCTTGTTCATCATACACTTCTTGTTTGAATGCTTTACTCCTAGGTTCAAAAGCTCATGGCCATCACAGGAAGAGAGAATCTTCATGCTGTGTCTGAACTAGAGTCTCCTAGAAGTGCTGTTTATTTTAAGCAGACCTTGAGAGGACAAATATTTACTAGAATATGTTTTGTTGCTAATGAAAAGAGTATATATATACATATATATCAAATAGTGTTCTTATTAGTATTCAGCTCATGGGCTAGAGAGAGGTATGGTCTAATTAACTCAAGACTTGGCTAGTGCATTTTAAGTCTTGTGAAAAGTCAATTTCCTTTAACAAATAAAATTAACAGGCTAAATGTGCCAAGAAAGTTTCCCCAAGCAAATGTCAAATAAGTTTTGTGGTTATAACAAGTGTTTGGTTAAAGTTTGTAGTCCTGTTGGAATAAATGAAATTGGTAGTTGAATAGCCAAATACCTTAAGGAATCATCAATTTGCTTTCTGATACCCTGGGATTATTGGTGAGAAAAAGAAAGACATGCAACCAATTGGTATTTGCCCATTTGATCATGTATATATGTAGTGGAGAACTGAACAGGCAATCCAACAAAATAAATACCAGGAAGCCAAAATGTGTTCACCGAGGAGCTTGGGGACTAAAAGTAGGAGGGCAGATGAATGAAAAGAGGAATAGTGAACAAATCTAGCCATATACTCAATTACTTATGTGAAAACTGAGCTAGAAAACTTAATAAGACCGATCAGGATAGGTTAAATGGGGAGTGGTGGTTGAAGGGTTGACTCTGGTCCACATTCATTTCACACATCATGGATTGACATGCTGAATTAAAACCTTTTTGTAGGGGCTGGGAAGGTGGCTCAGAAGTAAAGTGCTTGCCTTGCATGCCAGAGGCCCTGGGTTTGATTCCTCAGCACCACATAAGCAAAAAGCAAAAAAAAAAAAAAAAAACTTTTTGTACAACTAGTTGAAGAAAAATAAAAAAGGAAGCTTTGCTAAGATGCAATATGTTTCAATAAGTAATAAAAGAAGGAATATAATTGTGATGGAAAGGAATAAGTGTATCAGCTTTCCTCCAAAAGATAAAAATACTGTAAATATTATGCTGAAAAATTCCTAGGTAGATTCATAAAGCAAACAAGCAAAAAGGTGATAACAATAATAGATATAGAAAAGGATATTGCCATTGATCCTGTAGATAGAAATAAGAAGATACAAATTATTTAGTTCACTAAATTGAAAAAAGTTCTAAAAATTTCCATTTATGAAAACTGAACATGTAAAAATACTTGAACAGAGTGAAAAACATTTCACAAATTTAATGCTAGCAAAAATATTCCTACACAAAAATTCAAGCCCCAGGTAATTTCAAATACAAATTTTATTTAATATTTAAAGAGAAAGGAAAAGAGAGTCGGAAGAAGAGAAAAATGAGGAGAAAGACGAATGTGAGAAGTAAAATTATCAGAAAGGAAAAAAACCTTCAGAATTATCATTATTTGGAGATAATGAGTACCTTTACTAAAATATTAGAAAGCAATTGATAAATGAATTTGGAATCAGAGTTTTTAGGCCCCAGGACCAAATTCTAGAGGTCTCACATGTCAGGTTTGGCCACAAAGAAAGAAACATGATAAAGTGCAGAGAAAGGAGGATTTTTCAGTATCAGCTACTGGAAGACAGCAAATCAGACCATTTTTATTTGCTTTGGTGGAGGGGTGAGTTTTATATTAAACAGAGAGACTTGGTGGCATGGGCTGAAAAATGATGCATCTTTAAAATATGGTCGAGTCACTGGTGTGTTCAGAGGTGGTCTGGGGTGGCCAAAGGTGACCTAACAACAGTCCATTGTCTTAGTATTGGCCAGATGGGGCTTTCTTAAGGGGCATCATGGATATCTGGCATGTGGTCCACTCCTTCTTGGTTTCCAAGAAGGTTGTCAATTGACTATAAGAGAGAATAGCTCAACACAAAAGAAATAGAAACTAAATGGGGACAAGGGTATCTACCCTTCATCCTGCTTCTAGTTAATTCATTGTCCGGTGTAAAGAGTCAGTGTTTCTCAGCAAAAAACAGCAATTAAGTATCTCTTACAATGGCAAACAAGTGGTTAAATTAAAAATCAATATATACACATAAATTATAGTTCTATACATTCAGTGCAGTTTCATGTTAAATTAGAAGCAGGGTTTTGTGCAGAGGAAACTTTTGAGTGATGGAATGTATGCTTGGCTCTCAGTGCTGGTATCAGGCGCAGGATGCTCACCAGTGGCTGGGTGATGAAGAATTAGATAACAAATATTCAAAAGTTACTGAAGCAGAATATCATAATCTGAAAAAGACATAGGCTTGGAGGGAAAAAATTGCATGGGCAGCATACAGAAACAGACATTTCTCAGGAGGAAATATGACCAATAGGCATATGAAAAGATGTTCAATATCAATCATCAAGGACCTACAACTCAAAATGACAGTGATATATCATCTTACCTTCACTCAGTATGGCTATTATCAAAAAACTATAACAAGTGCAGGTGAGGATGTAGAGAAAATGAAACCTTGTATGTTGTTGCAAAAAGTATAGCCATTATGGAAAATAGTATGATGATTCCTCAGAAAATTAAAAATAGAAGTACTGTAGGACTTGGAAGTCTCTCCAATGGCTATATACCTATTTTAGTGAATTCTTCAAAGGAATAGAATTAATAGAATGCACATACAATTATTTATTTATTGTGTCTATCCTAGAGCCTAAACTCAGGGCATGGGTGCTGTCTCTGAACTTTTGTGCTCGAGGCTAGAACTCTATCACTTATGACACATCTCCATTTTCAGTTTTTTGGTGGTTAATTGGGGAGTCTCAAAGACTTTTCTGCCTGGGCTGGCTTTGAACCACAATCTTCAGATTTCAGCCTCCTGAGGAGCTATGACTACAGTTGTGAGAGACTGGTAGCTGGGCTAACATGAATCTTATTAGTGTGGCTAATAAGATAACAAGCTGGATATTCCCACAATGGCCATCTTCAGACTGTAGAGCTGGAGAAGCCTGCAGCTGCTCAGTCTAAGAAGCTGGAAGCCTTAGAACACAAGGACCAAAGATGCAGCGCCAGTCATGGTTGAAGACATGGAAACACCCTCGGAAAGGCACTGGTGCAAGTCCACATTCAAAGGCTGAAGGGTCTGGAGTCTGATGTCCACAGGTAACTTCAACAACAAGTACATGGCTACAAGACTACAGCTTGTGCAAGCATGTGAGCCTTTCTTTCTCTTCTGTTGTTTTTCCCATCTGGCTTCCAGCCTGTTAGACTCTGCTATCCAGTCTGCTATCACGGTGTGTCTTCTTCCTCAGTTTACCGACCGACATGCCAATTGTCTTTGGAAATACCTTCACAGATGCATCCAGAAGGGTTCAGTACTAATTTTCTAAGCTTTGCTCAATCCAGTCAAGATGACAACCAAGATTAGCCATCATAATAATCAAAGGCAGTGAAATCAACGTGTTGAAGAGACTTCTGCACTCCCATATTCCTTGCACTATTATTCCAATAGCAAGATGTAAGATCAACCTATGTAACCATCAACTAATAAATGGACAAAAATTCCCAAACAAACCATGTTGTGTAGCTACACAGTGAGATATTATTCAGTCATAAAAATGGATGATATCCAGTCATGTATGACACCATGGATGGAACTGGAAAACTGTGTGATATGATATAGACCAGGGTCAGAGGACAAGCATTGCATAGTATCATTCCAATTTTGATTTTAAAATGATCTTTCAGAAACTGATCTTTTTAGAAGTTGAGAGTAGGAGGTGTCTTATAAGAGCTGAGAAAAGTAGGGGTCACAAGATAAGGACTCAAACGGTTTTTCTTTCTTGCAATTGTTTCTAACATATTTATAAGATGATTTCTTTGTTGCTTTGTATGTCCCTCCTCCACGGTATAACCCTGCTTTCACTGTATTTGATGTTGGTATAATTTGTGGAGGGGAAGGGAAAAAACAAATCATTTAAGTAGGACACCGGTGGACCCATTGCAACAATGAGATGTACAAGTTGTTATGTCAAAAAACGAACTTTACAACTTTGGTGAGGGGTGGGGTGTGGGGGTGGTGAGGGTGTGTGTGGGGAGATGGGAAGGGATGGGAAGGGGAAACAAAGGAGGAGGCAACAATACTTGATAAGAAATGTACTCATTATCTTGCTCATGTAATTGTAACCCCTCTGTATGGTATTTTCACAATTTTTTTTTAAGTAGGGGTCACAGAGGGCTGTAGAAACATTGATCAACTGGTACTAAATGACAGTCAGACCGGGCGCTGGTGGCTCATGCCTGTAATCCTAGCTACTCAGGAGGCTGAGATCTGAGGATCTCGGTTCAAAGCCAGCCTGGGCAGGAAATCCGTGAGACTCTGATCTCCAATAAACCACTAGAAAACCGGAAGTGGCACTGTGGCTCAAGCCGTAGAGTGCTCTCCTTGAGCTGAAGGGCACAGACACAGTGCCCAAGCCCAGAGTTCAAGCCCCACGACAATAAATAAATAAATAAACAAATAAATGACAGTCAGGAAGAATAAATTCTGATGTTCAGGCCACAGCCAGTGGCTATGGATAAGAATAATGCACGGTGTATTTCAAACAAGCTGGAAAAAGGACAATGAAATAATGCATGCTTGAGGAGACAGAAACGTTTGCAGTGATTTTAGCATTTCACACATGCACATGTATGGAAACAACATGGTACACTGACATGTATAATTTTTGCATGCTGATTTTAAAATGCTGCTTTAAATTTCTACCTCTACCTATATATTGATTTTTTGACTCTGGCCAGCAACTGATGAGCTTTAGTTTCTGAACCTTTATAGTGGAGAGGATAATATTTACCTTTAGATTTCTTACAAAAATTAAAGACAATGTTTATTACCTGGAGTGGAGTAGATATTTTAAAAATCTTTAATATATATTTGATTGTATGATTAGGATCTGAAAAGATTAGATAGGTTGGAAAGAGGAATCAAATCGAATATATGAAATGTGATGTCGTTTTTTATGTTTTAAAATTGGATTTTGCATTTTAATATTTTTGATATAGTATGTTTTTAAAATATAATACATAATTCATAATATTTTATATATAATTTTAATTTTTTAATTTCAAAATTTTAATTTAGTAAAAATCAATGTAAAATTAAGAAACTAAAATAAATTTCAAGTGTATGGAAAGGAGAAGCTAAGGGATTAAGCAAGCTCTCTGGAATCTATCTGCACAAGACTCTGACAAGCCCAACTTGTTCAGGCAATTGAGTCAAAAAAGATGCTCTGAAGAAAACGAGCTGCAGTTAAAAGCAAACTCCCTCCAAGAGCAGTCTTGAGACCTTGAGCTTCCTCAGCAGTGGGAGCTGGTATGTTCCTCTCCTAGCAGATGTTATGTGGCTATACTCCTGTGGTCCTACCTCAGTGCTTCCCAGTCTCCATATAGCAACTGGGAGCCTGGCTAAAGTTTAACTCTCTTTTCCTGTTTTCTCTGAATGCATCTCTTCATTCCACTGAGCACAGCTCAGGGAAGTTCTGCCTTCTTTAGAATTCAGATTGTACTTCCTGATGAGGACCAGAGATATTGTACATTAATATTTTCTCTCAAGTATAAATAATAACAATGTACACTGGAGAATTGCTAAGAGCAGGGTTGTTTTTTGGTTTTGGTTTTGTTCTTGTTTTGTTGGTCATGCAGCCTGAACTCTGGGCCTGGGTGCTGTCCCTCAGTTCTTCAGCTCAAGGCTAGCGCTCTACCACTTGAGCTACATGCCACTTCTGGTTTTTCCTGCTTATGTAGTGCTGAGGAATCAAACCCAAGGCCTCATGCATGCAAGGCATGCACTCTACCAGTGAGCCACCTACCCAGCCCTCTAATAGCAGATTTTAAGTATTCTCATCACTAAAATAAGTATGCATAGCAAAACATATGTTCATTAGCTGATTTCACCATATTGTACTGTATACATATGACCAAAACATCACACTTTGTATCTATAAATATATATAATTTTTGTTCTTTAACAAAGTTTAAATCTGACACCAGGGAAGGTGGGTAGAAAGATCATGCGTTTGAAGCCAGTCTGAGACAAATAGAAAGTTTGAGACCAGACTGCGTTATACAGTGAGACTGACATTTAAACTCTAAAAAGTCATTTTATCTCAGAATATTAACAACAGCTCCCAATTTCATAGAAAAAAGAATAAAACACATTCTTAGGTTTCTATATGCCCAAAGTAGTTAGGGAAAATAAAGTTTTTTCTGTAGTACTCTTTTCACAGGATTTGGGATAAAAAGGAAATTGATTTTTTTGATATGGTTTTGTATTTTTTGTTTGGTGCCAGCCTTGAACTGCAATACTTCTACCTGTGGTTTTCTACATAACTAGGGTTACAAGTATACTACACCACACCTGGGTTGTTTGTTGAGATTAGAATCCAGGTTTTTGTTTGTTTGTTTCAATTTTTTTAAAATCCAGGTTTTTAAAATCTCCCTATGTCTGTCTGTTCCCAAAGCACACCATTGTTTTTTCAACTGTCTTTCTCAGAAATGCATCAAATTCACAGGCAAAGCCTGGGCTGATTTTTCCACAAAAATAGAAATAATATCTCACAGTAATTTTGTACTACTAATCCAATCTGTGTGTAATTATTTTACACTACTAATCCAATCTGTGTGTGTGTGAGTGTGTGTGTGTGTGTGTGTGTGTGTGTGTGTGTGTTTCCTTGTTGGTATTACTAGACCTTGTGAATTGCAAAATGCAAATTCAACAAAGAGGTGAAAGGCATACCACTGAATAAAACCTTTAAGGATAGAAACTTTCATTTTTCTTTGCATTCTGATGGTCCGATACAATGTTAGAGAAACAATAGGCAATTTATTGATGTGTGCTGAATGAATGAAAGGATAATCCAAAAAGAAACTAGAAAAATTTAGAGGTTTCTAAATTATAAAATTATAGAAGCAAAATATTATCTTTCAGAAAAACAAATGATCACAGGACCTTGTCCAAGTCTGTTCCCCTATGAGGGTGATTTTAGCGATGTACATCCCCGCGCATGCAGGCCCTGTGGGTCTAAATGTCCAGTCTCAATGCTTCAGTAGAAAGCACACTGCCGTCTCCAGCCTTACCACCTTGAACACACGATTTGTCTGATCTCAGAAGCTAAGCAGGAATAGGCCTAGTTAGTACCTGGATGTTGGGGCATTACCTGCCTTCTAAGCCAATGTTTCCCTTTCTCTGCTGTAATTAGAAAACTGTCATGACATCTTGAGCCTCTGTCAGTCACTCCAGGGGAAGGAAGTACAGAGTAATGCTATTTTCTTAATGGCAAAGAATGATATCTAGAATTGCCTGAGCTGATCTGAGTGTACTTCTGGGTGCAGAATTATCCTCTCATACCAATTTCATTCTTGGTCTTTTCCTTTGTGCCACATAGATTCATGAATTCTCTTTTGAGCTGCATGAAGCTATGGTAGCGAGTCCCCTGGTGAGCAAAGTAATTAGAACAATGGGCCTCGCGATTATTGTTGGCCCTGTCCTGTTGTACTGTTTTGTATTTGGGAGAGAGGGTCTCATTATGTAGCTCAGTCTGACCTTGGAATCTCAAGTTCCCTAGAAACCTCCCAAATTCAAGGATTAGAAGTCTGTATCACCACATCTGGCTAGGACTCAACGTTTTCATGATAAGAAAAGAAGACACAGAGCAGCACTGTGCACTGTGCAAGGCCTCTCTTTTCCAGTTACCTCAATGAACTTCCTGTTTTCCAGCTTATCCAGGCTGGGGAGAATGACATGTGCAGATGTGTCTTTTTTTTCTGGTTGGTAATGGATGTATAAGAAGTGAACAGCCCAAGGAATGGCAGAGAGAAGGGGAAAGGAACTGGGAAGGAAGAGTCAACTGGTCCAGGCATGATACCACACAGCTTCTCTGGGAGCTCTATGAAGGCTGAAGTGTATCACTAGTTTGCCTCTCCATTGACTGCCTCTTGAGCATAAACCATTTGTTTAAGTTTCTGCATCTTTTTTGTAGCGGGGCAGGGGGCGGGGGGTTCATGAGGCTTAAAATCTGAGGCTGGGTGCTTTCCTTGAGCTCTTCAGCTCAAAACAAGTGCTCTACCACTTAAGCCACAACACCACTTCTGGTTTATTGAAGATAAGAGTCTCATGGACTTTCTTGCCTGGCTTTGAACTGCGATCCTCAGATCTCAGACTTCTGAGTAGCTAGGATTACAGGTGTGAGCCACCAGTGCCCGGCTTAAGTTTCTGCGTATTTTCAGAGATATTTTATACATATATTAGACAAGATTCTCCACAGAAACTGAACCAATATGATACCTCTGAGGAGTTAGTGTATGTGAGGAGATTTACTGTGGGAATTAGATTACACACTTTCAGAGATCAGAAATGCCATTCCAAAGACAGAGAACCAGAAAAGCAAGTGGAGTATGAATTAGAGGGAATTGGAGGGCCGAAGAACTAGGAAAGCCTCCAAGAAATAGGGGGCACTATACACCAGTTCTGATGTTCATAAACATCCTTTTTTTATTGCTGACCTGTGTATGTGTGTGTATGTGTGTGTGTGTGTGCACGCATGTGCATGTGTGTGCAGATCCTGGGACCTGACATCAAAGCCTAGGTGTTGTCCTTGAGATGTTTTTGTTCAAGGCTCTGTGCTACTTAAACCACAGCTCCACTTCAGGCTTTTTGGTGGTTAACTGGAGATAGAAGTCTCATGATCTTTTCTGTCCAGGATGTCTTCAAATCTTGATTCTCAGATCTTGGCCTTGTGATTAGCTAGGCTTAGAGGTATGAGTCACCAGTGTCCAGATAATTGCTGATCTTTTATATCTTCTAAAACCCTCAAGCAGGGGCAGCAGTGGCTGATACCTGTAAGTCCAGCATTCCACTCAGGACACAGAAGCAAGAGGATTCCAAATTCAAGGTCAACCTGGATTATGAAGAAATTTCTGGGCCAGCATGGGTTCCACATCAACAAAACCAACCTAACAAAAAGAGAGGAATCTTTATTACTCAACTGAAGTTCTCAGTCCCTAGTACCAAGCCTAGCAGACACATATTATTCATTTACTGAGCTTTCAAAAGTACTTTGGCTGCATTTAAGTTGGTAGCAAAATTCTTCCATCAAAACTCAGTGCTATGTCATCTCTGACACATTCAGACAGTGCCTGAGAAATTGGAACTGCTGAGGTCTAGCCCTCTCTCTGCTTCACTACTCAGTCTCTATTTCTTGCAGAGAACAGGGACACAGTGACTAGGAAAGATCATCAGAGCTGGCTGCACATCCAGGAGTGACCCGGCTTTGACTTCCTTAATGCATGTGAACACTGTCCAAGAATGGCCAGATTCAATCTCCCGTTTATGTTCCATGCTCTGAAAGCACCCCTGACTCAGGCTAGCAGACACACCTTGGAGCTTTGATATTTCCATCACTGAACATTTCTCCCAATATTCCTAGCAAATTCACATTGCCAAGGTAAGGGTTATGTTATGAACAAACAAAACAAACCACATAGTTTTTAAATGAAAGTTTGGAGCTAGTTTGAGAATGAATATGAGAGCAAATCTTGATGGCTTGAAAAGGAAATGAATGTGATTTTATCACCTACTCTGCTCATTTTCCCTACATACGTAGAAGTTTCCTCCTAGCCCACCTCTCCATTGTATTAAATGAGAAAATGATGATGTATCATACCTACTTACCATGATTTCATTGTCCTTATCATAAGCAATTTATATGAGTACTGACACTAATTAACTCCAGCCCCATCTATCATGTAGTTCAACATTTAATCTCATCTCCATGCATCAGATAAAAATGCAGTATTCTGAATTTTAAGTCCTTACCTTGAGTGATAAAGGAGGTCATAAATCTAAGACAGTGCTTCATTCAGCCTGACACTATATCACCTATAAGTAGACACTGGCTGCAGGAGAATTCACAGGGGAGAATCAAGAAGATTGATGAATGCATACTTAACATAGAAGTGCGTATAACCATGACCAGTTGCTCAATTCTTAATGACCATCAAAATAAGTCTTTTCCAAGGAATATATATCAGACATTTTAGAAGCCTTCACTGGAAGTCAGTACTTCTGCTTATATTTCTTTAGATCATGGAATAGATTCCTTTTGAACCACAAGCCAGACCAACTCTATTCTGAGCTGCAAAAGAGGCCAAGGCTTGTAGTTCTTTCTTAGTTACCAAGAGACGGTGTCAATTCTTCCTATTTTCTCTCTGGATGGTCATTCCTACCCATAGCTGAGAGTTCTCTTAATTTTCTTTTTGAAAAAAAAATTTTTGTACATTGCTTATGAAAGTTAGTTGCCAGAGTCTTGTCTTAGGGTCTCGGTACTGGAGCTTGAACTCTGGACCTCTACCGCTTGAGCCACACACCTCTACTTTGAAGTTTTTGCTGGTTATGTGGAGATAAGGGTTTTAAGGATTTGACTGCCTGTGCTGGCTTCAAACCCTGATCTCAGATCTCACAAGACTGGGAATTCGTGATCCTCAAATGTAGACTGAACCCTGTCCTGCACAATGGCCAGGGGTCCTGTAATGTGTGAATGGCTAGCTTGCCGCAGAGCTCACTGGAGTTTTCTGTATCCTTGCCCAACAGTAGTAGGCATTTCAGAGCAATGACTCTGAGGGTGGCAGGGGTCTAAGTGGATAGGGGAGCTCCTGTTATCGAAAGGACCTCTACCCAAAGGAGGTTGGGGTGTGACATACGTTTCAGTAGCACAGGTCTGGGGATGGATGTGCTTACAAAGGACTCTTCCCCAAAGAGTCCCAGAAATACAATCTACTGTCCTGTATTACTTTCTGGAAACAAAAGAACATAGACATTTACTTTCATTTTAGAAATTTTCACTTGTGACTTTATTTGTGTTGATGTTCAAAGAGTGACAGAAAAAAAAAAAGCTCCTGATCTTAATAACATAGAAAGCCCTGATCCAGCTGACAATTTTTAGCAGTTCATAGACTGCTGTCATGCAGCTCAAGGTACTGAATATCAGAAATTCTGGAAGCCTTTACTCAAAGTCAGTGCTTTTGCTAGTATTTCTTTAGGTCCTAGAAGAGATTCCTTTTGAAGCACAGGGTGGGTACCAAAAGCCCAGGGGAAGAGCAGATCTGTCATGCTCAGACAGAGCAGATCTGTCACTGTTCAGACAGAGATCTGAGGCTAAACCAAGAGGGAGACTCATTGGGAAGGTTGCTTTCATTTTTTCTGATCATGGATGGAGTTTTTAGGGTGTCAGAGTAAAGGAGGAGGGCTATAGGGAGGATGATCTATATTAGAAGAGTGAAAAGTAAAAGCATAAGGTTTGCACTATGTTTGTCAAAGCTTAACCTGGCTTAAGGCTTCGGGTATCAATGACTGCTATTGTAGCAAGTTCAAGAAGATCTCAGTGTCTCACCATGTCCTTAGGCATTACTGCTGTCTCATTCATTTGGCTTCTATTTGATGATCTACCTCTCAAGGTTCTGTCATTTCCTAATGTCCTATGGTTTCTGTCACTCCCCAATTTTTGGCTTTATATATGACTTTGACTATATATAACTTTATAAGCAACAACAAGGTGCCTGGGCAAAATAAGCAATGAGTCTGCAGATAGTGAGTGTATCTGCCTGTGCTTCCCCTCAGAAGTGCATGCAAATGTGATCTCCACCCAGAACCCAGTTCAGTACCTGGGACACAGCAACTGTAAGCAAATCTTTGCTCCCTTCTCTCCTTTCCTCACTCTTTTCTGAATGTCTTGAATGGAGAATTCCTTTCGCAACACACAAGTAATTTGCAAAGTTTAATTAGTTAACAAGGTAAGCTCTGAAGCAGATGATCAAGATGCATGTTTTTCACAAGTAATATTTGACCTTAAAAACCTCCCAGGTGGTCTGGGAAGGTGGCTCAGTGGTAGAGTGCTTGCCTTGCATGCATGAGGCCCTGGGCTTGATTCCTCAGCACTACATAAGCAGAAAAAGCCAGGAGTGACACTGTGGCTCAAGTGGTAGAGTGCTAGCCTTGAGCTGAAGAGCTGAGGGACAGTGTACAGGCCCAGAGTTCAGCCTGCACGACCAGACAAAGAACAAAAAACAAAAAACAAAGACAAACAAACAAAAACAAAATTAAAGACTTCCCAGGTACAAGGACATCAAAGGTCTAGAAAGTAAAGAGGAGAATCATTTTAGAAGAATCACGTTAGAGAAAGCACTGCTTCAAGGCCCAGAGGCCTTCCTTCACCTGCAATCAAAAGGTGCAAGTATAGGGTGCCACTTCTACAAGAAGAGAGAGGTTAACATATGATCTATGCAGATGATCTCTAGATCTCTAGAAGTCAAAAGGAAAGAACTGGAGGAATCTGGCAGAGAGAAGGAGAGTGCTACCACCTTAGCTGAGGGATGAATGTGTGTAATCCAGCAGTCACAGGAGAACTGCAGTAGCAATACTACATGTTGCCCAAGATGAAGGTCTCTTAGAGAGTGAGAAGTGAGTGAGACAAAGTAAAATCGATTCTCTAATCATACCTCATGACCCCGGATGCATACCAACAATGATATTATTTGGTTTGCCCATTCAGTAGTATTTCTTGAAGACTTTCCAGGCCTATTGGAAATGACAAAGGTTAACAAGATTTTTTTCCTGTTGGAATTTTTTTTATAATCTTAAAAATTATCTTTAAGTATTTGTACTTAAACATTCCAGTTTATGAGTGCATAAAATAAATGGAGGTATGAGATCCAGGAATAAATAGTGGAGAAATGTATGTAATACAAATACAGACATCAATGCTTAACCACAGGTCAGGTAGGACTTTCTAAACTAAGCAACCATAGATAGACAGAAGCATGAGAGAAAAATAGTACAAAATTGGAGGATGATGAGAAATGAAAACATGAGCATGAACTACATTAAAAAAGTGGTGAGAATATGTTTTTGGATATGTTGTACTTCCATAAAAAATAAAACATAGAATTACCATGTTGGCATTTGTATTTTTGTGTATAAGCCTGAGAATTAAAAATCAGGTACTCAGACATGCATCATAGCAATACTATTCACAGTAGTTGAAAGACAGACACAATGAAAATGGAGACTGATGAATGAATAGATAAACAATACATATATGTATTGGAATACTATATAGCCTTAAAAAGAAATAGAGTAGCGATAAATACTGTCTAGGTAGATCTGAAAACCATTATGCTCAGTGATAAGGCCAGAGGCAAAGTCACTTAGTGTGCAACTCTGTTTACATCAAGTATCTGAAATAGATAAACTTGTGGAGACAAGACACCAATGACTGAGTGCCAGAAACTTGGGGTGAGAGAAAAGAGACATGATGCTTAATAGACATAGATTTCATTCTAGAAGGATGTTAAAATTTTGGAAATAGAAATGGTGGTTGTGTAATAATGTATTAGCTGCAAATAAAATGTTTAATTTCAAATGGTTATCATGTTGTGTGCATTTCACCTCCATAGTATTTTTAGAAAAGAAACCCTCAAACATGATGAAGTCATTTGGTGTTTTTTATTTTTTATTTTTTTATATTTTATTTTATTTTATTTTATTTGAGAACATACTGTACAGAGGGGTTACAATTACATGGGCAGGATAATGCATACATTTCTTACCAAGCATTGCAGCCTCCTCCTTTGTTTACCCTTCACCTCCCTTCCCAGCCTCCCCCCTCCCCCCCACCCAATCATACCCCCCTCCTCCCCCCCCCACACCGACATTGTAAAGCTGGTTTTGACATGACATTTTGTACTTCTCATTGTTGCAACAGGTCCACCTGATTCATTTGGTGTTTTTTAGAAAGGAAATACTTTGTCAATTGAGGATGAGTCTAGGTTGACAAGAGTAGGAGCAGATAAACCAGTGGAGTGATCACTGAATAAACAGCCTGATGCGACATAGAAACCTTACTAAGAGATTGGTATGGCAGGGAAGATGGGAAGAAGGAAGACAAAGTCAGGAGGCAGAACTTACAGGACTCTGTAACTACACCCATGTGGAGCAAAGGAGTGGAGGTGGAGGAGGAATTTAGAGTACAGAATCAAGTTGCTAATATGAGTGAAAGGAAGCTTGATTAAAAACCCAGGGGAAGAAAGGAGGCAGGAAACAAAGATGTTGGCGTCTATTTAGTTTAGGGCACAGGGTTTGGAGGTATCAATGCCACTATCAAGTGAAAAACCATTAGCTTTGAAAGGAAATCCTAAAAAACATAGTTTCAAACAATTTTGACATTGAATGAGTCTATATAACAGTGATGTATTTTGTTTCTTCTTGGAGTTTAACAAATTGTAAAATGGTCCTCTGTGGCTGAAACATTTCAAGCTATACTTACCACTCTTGGGCATATATCTGAAGCACAGTAAATTAAATAAATGTATAAGAAATACACCTGCATGCCCATGTTTATTGCAGCATGCTGTAATAAAATCCTTGATTACAAATGTATGGCAATGCAAACATTTTTAACATTTTATTTTTTAAAAGAGAAGCAGCTGACAGTTGAAGGAAGTCAGTTTGAAATGGGATTTTGGGGATGAGGCAGCATGCCTCAGGCAACACATCCTTTGTGCTGAGGGTGTGCATCAAGGGTTCAGTGAGCCAGCTGCAGACCAGAATTAGCATTAAGAGCCAGGTGGCTGAAAGTTCTAGTCTGCAGCTCAGACTTCCCATTTTTAGCATTAAAACTCCTGAATCCCTGGAAACCCTCAGTTTTAGTCAGACTGGATTATCAATCACCCTGGTAACAACAAAATTGAAACCACATTGATTTAAGCAGGGGGTTGCTTTCATCAGGTAATGCAAGGTCCCAATGTAGACAGTCCCCAGCAGGGCAGCCTTGCAAGAATGTCCCTCTACCAGGTGCTGGTGATTCCTAGCTAACATCTGAGTTTTGAAGCCAGCAAAGGCAAAAAAAAAAGTCCATGAGATCCCCAATTAACCAGCAAAAAGGCAGGAGTTGAGGCTCAAGTGGTAGAGTGCCAGCTTTGAGTGAAAAAGCCAAGCAAGAACTCAGGCCCTGAATTCAAGCCCCAGTAATAGCACACAAACATAAAACATTATCCTTTTGTTCTTTTTCTGTACTCTTCTCAGTTTTTGTCACTCATGGCTGTATGGTGGCTTTACCACCCTCAATTTCACAGTCAACAACAACAAACAAATGAAACTATGTGGCTACTCTTAAAAAAATGTAAGCTGAGCCCCATTGGCTCAGGCCTGTAATCCTAGCTACTCATGAGTCTGAGATCTGAGGATCACAGTTCAAAGCCAGCCCAGGCAGGAAAGTTCGTGACACCAGAAAACTGGAAGTAGCACTGTGGCTCAAGTGGTAGAGTGCTCCCCTTGAGCTGAAGAGCCTCAGGGACAGTGCCCAGGCCCAGAGTTCAAGCCCCATGACTGACCAAAAAAACAAAAACAAAACATTCTGTAGCAGGCGCCAGTGGCTCTCACCTGTAATTCTAGCTACTAATGAGAGTGAGATCTGAGGACCATGGTTCTAAGCCAGTCCAAGCAGTAAAGTCTTTTGAGACGCTTTACTCCAATAAACTACTCAAAAAACAAAAAACAGACAAAAATGGAATAAGTGATGGGGCTCAATTGGTAAAGCACTATAGCCTTGAGTACAAAGAAGATCAGGGACAGCGCACATACTCTGAGTTCAAGCCCCTGGACCAGCAAAAAGAAAAGAAAAAAAAAAAAAAAGGCAAGCTTTTCTGACGCCAGGCACTGGTGGCTCGGGCCTGTAATCCTAGCTAGTACCAGTACCTAGTAATCAGGAGGCCAAAATCTGAGCATCATGGTTCAAAGTCCATGGAACACTTATCTCCAATTAACCACCAGAAAACAGAACTGGAGCTGTGGCTCAAAGTCATAGCATGAGTGCTAGCCTTGAACAAAAAGGAGATCAGGGACAGAGTTTAAACCACTGAGTTTAAGCTCCATAACCACCAAACAAAACCAAACAAAACAAGAAAAGCAAGAAACCAACCAAATTTTAAAAAAAAACCCTACTTTCAGGAAATCCTGTCTGACATGATGTCAGCAAGGTCAGATCAACTTCCTGTCAATTCTCAGTGACAAAGGAGAGCCTGAAAGGTTAGCAATCGAATTTTTTTTCCATTTTGAAATGTGACCCCCTCCCCCACAAAAAAATCAGAATTCCAGTGCTAAGAAAGATAGCTTCCTTTCTAAAAGGAGAATTCACTGTAACTGCCAACACAACAATAGTAAAAGTGACCATGAAAGTAGTTATCACAAACTGTAGCCTTCTGATATTTTCAAATCAGCTGGCTGTTTTCCAAGATAGAAATTGTGGATAGACAAAGGAAGCAACTCTAGTGATTCCTTGCCCTTCATGGGTATTTGCAGGCAAGGACTAGCTGGTGGGTGGACAGTGTGGTCAGTGTTGGGACCTTTGAGAGTGAATACAATGCATAGAATTCAAAGGCCAGGGTTTTTGAGGGGTCCTAATTCCCACAGCTCCTTGTGTGCAGGGTCTTGTGATGCTTGGGATCTCTGTCACGGTTACAAGAACAGTTTGCAAAGCCTTCTTGTTGTCCTGCTGTTAAAGCAGCTTCCTTCTTGCCACTGCTGCTCCTTACTTAACTTGGCGCTCTTTCTTCTGCTTTTTTCCCCCCTGTCTGTTACCATCTCAGCATAGGTAGGCAAGAACAGTGGAAAGAAGGCCAAGACAGACTAGGTGACTTCCAGCAGCTCACAGAGTGAATTTACAAGCCTGGTTATTTATATAGCCAGAGAGGGGGGTGGGAGGAGGGGAAGAGCGATGACAAGAGTTCTTTTTTTTTTAATTGTGAAAATACCATACAGAGGGGTTACAATTACATGGGCAAGATAGTGAGTACATTTCTTATCAAGCATTGTTGCGTCCTCCTTTGTTTCCCCATACCATCCCTTCCCCTCTCCACCCCAACACCCCCACACCCCACCACCACCTCCATCACCACCACCCCCATCCCCCACCCTGCCAAAGTTGTAAAGT
This sequence comes from Dipodomys merriami, assembly GCF_024711535.1. NCBI lineage: Eukaryota > Metazoa > Chordata > Mammalia > Rodentia > Heteromyidae > Dipodomys > Dipodomys merriami. Next base: position 9,627,502 of record NW_027205381.1, read on the forward strand.
TTAGTTTTCAACAAACGTCTTGTACATCTCATTGCCACCTGTAGCCCTATTTAAACAGTTTGTTTTTTTCCCTTCCTCTCCACAAATTATATCAGCATCAAATATAGTGAAAGGAGGGCTTATACCCTGGGGGAGGTACATACAAAGCAACAAAGAAATCATCTTATAAATCTGTTGGAAACAATCACAAGAGAGAAAAAAAACATTTGAATCCTTATCTTGGGGTTCATTTCACCTAACATCAACTTGTCTGACTGTTTCTGTTTGTCTCAAACATATACTAGTTATTGCAAATAAGGGAAACCATGGGACCTATATTTCTTTGGGCCTGGCTTCTCATCTAAGAAAAGCCCAGGACCAGATGGATTTACAGTGGAATTCTACAAGGCCTTCAAAGCAGAGCTCACACCAATACTCCTCCAACTCTTCAATGAAATTGAAAGTTCACTACCAAACTCATTCTATGAAGCCATCATAACCCTCATCCCCAAACCAGGAAGGGACTCATCAAAGAAAGAGAACTATATACCCATTTCTTTGATGAACATTGATGTAAAACTTCTCAACAAAATTTTGGCCAATTGGGGGCTGGGAAGGTGGCTCAGTGGTAGAGCGCTTGCCTTGCATGCTTGAGGCCCTGGGTTCAATTCCTCAGCACCACATAAGCAAAAAGAAAAAAGCCAGAAGTGGCGCTGTGGCTCAAGTGGTAGAGTGCTAGCCTTGAGCTGAAGAGCTGAGGGACAGCGCCCAGGCCCAGAGTTCAGGCCCCACGACCGGACCTCGCCCCCCCCCAAAAATTGGGCCAATCGACTTCAACAATTCATCCAAAAAAATCATACACCATGATCTAACAGGATTGATTTCAGGGATGCAAAGCTGGTTCAATATATGCAAATCAATTAATATAATTCATCACATCAACAAGAGCAAGGATAAGAACCACATGGTTATCTCAATAGATGCAGAAAAAGCATTTGACAAGATCCTATATCCCTTTTTGATGAAGGTTCTGGAAAAATTAGGAATCCAGGGAACATTCCTCAATACAATAAAGTCTGTATATGACAAACCTACAGCCAATATTATACTTTTAATGGTGAAAAACTAAAGCCATTTCCTCTTAACTCAGGACTGAGACAAGGATGTCCACTCTCCCCACTTCTCTTCAATCTAGTATTAGAATGCCTAGCTACAGCAATAAGACAAGATGCAAACATAAAAGGGATCCAAATAGGGAAAGATGAAGTAAAACTCATCCTCTTTGCAGATGACATGATCTTGTATTTAAAGAATCCCACAGACTCCACTCCCAAATTACTCAAGCTGATTCAAAACTTTGGCAAAGTAGCAGGGTATAAAATTAACCCTCAAAAATCAATGGCTTTTCTGTAGCCAACAATGAGAAAAATGTGGCTGAAATCAGGAAAGCAACTCCATTTGTAAGAGCCCGACAAGGGTTCTTTACTAACCACAAAAGTGTCTTTATGCAAATTAAGGCAGGGAGGGTGATATAGATTCTAGCAGCTGCCAATTTAGCAGTTAAGTCTCCCAGCCTACATCATCTCCAAGAACATTTAAAGGAAAATGAAACTTTCAGAAGGTTGTTTATAACAAAGGATTATCAGTAATAGTGCGTTAACAGCATGTAACAGTTCCCTAACAGTATTTACCTTTTCTCCTAGTTTCCAGGGAAAGATGAGTCCCTTCCATCTGTCATTGAGGTTCAAATTTTCTTTGAGATATCATGGTATCTGTGATTTTTTTCCCCTTAGGGTGGAGGGGGAATGATATACTTTGATTACCTAGAGAGATAGTCCCTCCAAGTTAACATTTGTTCTACTCATCAAGAGAATGTCTGAGTACTCTGTTACAGCTAGCTTGCTCTTACCAAGTCTGTATACAAAGGGAGACTTTTTCTGAGTCATAGCACATTGAAAGCAGTAATGGAAAAGAGTGGATTTTGAATCACAACCATACACTTAATTGTGAATCTAAAAGGAAAGGGAGACAGAAACCTATATTATATAATTCTTTTCTCATCTAGAAAAATTTTATCCTATATTAATTATGACTGCCAATTATCGGGAATGTAAACTTTGATTTACATTTTTTGATTCCCATAATACTGCTAAGCTGGCTTTCATAGGATTCTTAAAAAGGGAAAAGACCCAATAAATATCTCAAAATACCAAACCAAAGGCACAAAAGAGAAAAAAGCAGAGGTCTAGTGACAGAAATGACAACCTCAGGATGTCTGAACTGGTGTGCTTTGATGTGTGGAATTCCCATGCATGCATGTAAAGAATTCAAAAATGACAAAAAAAAGTCACCAATGACTTTGAAAGAAACTGGAAAGAAGCATAATATAAAAGGCTAACTACAATTTAAATTGTAACAGATGGTATTTTTAGAAATTTTCCCTGAAGAAAAATAATGTCACATTTCCTTGAGCTTGTTCTTTGTGAATTTGGGGGGATCTTTAAAAGCTACATTAAAAAATTATTTTATTCTAAAGATGCTAGCTACTTTATTTTAGTTTTAAAAATTTACTGTAAAAGTGATTAACAGGGTGGTTACAGTTACAAAAGTAAGGTAATGAGTATATTTGTTTTTAAACACTGTTATCCCCTCCCTCATTTTCTCCTGCTTTCCACTCCCCTTCTCTCCCCCACCAAGTTGCAAAGTTCATTTCCAACTAGTGCCTAGTGAGTATCATTGTTGCATCAATTTATCCTTTGTCCTGCTGTTTCTGTGATTCCCTTTCCCTGCCTCAGGTCAGATAAACTTATATATAGGACAAAAGGTACAGAAAACTAAAACAGAAAGAAAAATAAATAAATAACTGCATACAGTACATAAAAAGAAACTCTTCATTATATATGAACCTATGCACTTAATGACTGAGCTATTGTGATCCCAGCTAATAATATCATATACATATTCTAGTTATTACAAATGAGGAAAATCATGAAAATACATTTCTTTGGGCCTGACTGGCTTTGCTTAATATAATTTTTTTCCAAGTCTTTCCATTTCTTTACAAATGGGGCAATGCCATTCTTTCTGATGGAAACATAGAATTCCATTTTACATACATACATACACACACACACACACACACACACACACAACACAACACATATACACACACACATATATCACATCTTTGATCAATTCATCTACTGAGAGGCATCTGGGTTGGTTCCACATCATAGCTCTGGTGAATAATACTGCAATGAACATGGCTGTGCTGGTGGCTTTAGTGTGGTCATTTGGGTAAATGCCCAGGAATGTTAGGTCATAGGGGAGCTCTATGTTTAGTCTTTTGAGGATACTCCATACTGTAAAAGCTGCTTTAAAATGAGCTTGTTGAGCATGGTGATAGGCAAGGCAGTATTAGGCGCTTCATGTGAGGTATGTGTAGCCATTACACAACTAAATGGAGCTATGCAATGTGAGGAGAAGGAAAGTAAGTCACCCAAGAGTTCAGTGAAGAGGAAGGCCTCACAGAGCGAGAGAAATTCTTCCCAGTGGAAAGATGTCTATTGTGTAATCAGGGTCTCTGGAAATGATGGGGCTCATGCAGGCAGAGTCAGGAGAAATCATTTGTCTATGGACCTGGGTTGTCAGATTGGATTCATGTTTATCAATCCTACCAGGATCACCATGGAGTCTCTTCTTAAACATTTATTAGATTGCCAATATGTCTCCATTGGACAAGCATATACCTAGCAAGCATACGCCCTGAGTTCAAACCCCATAAATAGTCTATATTAATGAATGTCATTCCTCTCTTCCATTCCTCCAAGCCCCTTTTCCTTCCTCTGTAGACCCTCTACTACTTTCAAGTCAATTTTTTAAAAAATCTAGCTTCCATATCCAAGGTGAAACGTAATCCTGTGTTCTTCCATCTGACTTAATTTATTTAACATGATGACCTTTAGTTCCATCTACAAATTACATGAAATTTTATTCTTTATAGTTGAATAATACTCCATCAAATATGATACATATAGTATTTTCTTTAAACTCATTTTTGTAAGTGAGAGATTGGAGACTAATTTCAGTATTCTACATATAGATTCCATAATTTCACAGCACCATTTGTTGAAGAGGGTATCTTTTGCCAATGAATTGTATCTACCATATACAACAAGCCCCTAGCTAACTTCAAACTGAATAGAGAAAAATGGAATACTTCTTTCAAAAATTAAGAAGACAAAAGTGTCTGGTTATTCAATAAGGTATGTACTTGAAATTTTAGCCAGAGAAATCAGGCCAGAGAAATAAATGAGACAAATAGTACAGGAATTAGTTAAATGATCCCTATTTTTAGTGTATATGATTCTATGCTTAGAAAACACTGAAGACTTCACCAAATTATTCTTAGGACTCATAAATTCATCAAGGTAGTAGGATACAAAACCATGAAACAAAGTTAGGAGTTTCTCTATGCACCAATAATAAATTTGCTATGAAAGAAAATGTGCAAGAAAACAAAACTCCATTTACAACTTCCACCCCTTCTAACCAAAACAACCACAGGAATATATCTAATCTAGAAGGTAAAAGACCCCCTACAATAAAAACTACAAAACACTAAAGAAATAAATGGAAGGAGTTATTAGAAGAAGGAAATCTTTCAATTTTTGTGAGTTAGGTTAAAATAGCCATAATACACAAAGCAACATACAGACTTGTTGCAAACCCCATCAAAACACCAATGACATTCTTCACAGAAATAAAGAAAAAAAGTCCTAAAATCTATCTGAAGCACAAAATACTCATATAAGCCAGGTGCCAGTAGCTCATGCCTATAATCCTAACTACTCAGGAGGCTGAGATCTGAGAATCATGGTTCAAAGCCAGCTTGGGTAGGAAAGGCCATGAAATTCTTATCTCCAATAAACCAGAAAACCAGAATTGGTGCTATGGCTCAAGTGGTAGAGCACTAGTCTAGAGCTGAAGAGCTGAGGGACAGTGCCCAGGCCCAGAGTTCAAGCCCCATGACCGACAACAACAACCACCACAACAACAACATCTCATATAACAACAACAAAAAGTCCTGCAAAAAAAAAACAGTGCTGAAGGTTTCATAATTTAAAAGTAGATAAAAAAGATGCAGTAACAAAACAGTGGCTCATATCTCTAATCCTAACTACTCAGGAAGCTGAAATCTGGAGGATCAAGTTTTGAAGCCAGCCTGAGTAGAAAAGTCTGTAAGATTTCATCTTCAGAATAACCAACAAAAAAGTTTGGCTTGAGGTGTGGTACAAGTGGTAGCCTGCCAGCCATAAAAAATCAAGCTGAGCAACCATGAGACCCTGAGTTAAAACCCCAGTATCAGCAGGTAAAGCAAAAACAAACAAAAACCAGATATGTAGATGAATGAAATAAAGGACCCAGAAGTGAGTCTACATATCTCTAGCCAACTAATTCTCAGCACAAATGCCAAAACCAGAAAGCATCTGACCAATCAAGCAAATCAAAATAAAACAAATGGATCATGAACCAGTAGTTCCCATAACCAGAGAAGGTTCTGAGAGCTCCACCCACCAACCTGATCAGATAGCATTTACAGAAAAGCAGGTGAGACAGGAGGTGATTTAATTGGCATCATACCCTGAGCTAGTTGCAGCTTATTGACCATTAGTTAATTGTCTGCAGAACCTCCCTCAAACAAGCAAAACTCAGTTAACTGGAATGAAATTCTGCCTTGATTTGTTCCTTTGGGCACAGTGCATAGATTCCTACAAATCCTATTTGCAAATCACTGTATCATATTTAAGGTTTAGTGTAGAGAACTTTTTGTTTTGTTTTGTGCCAGTATTGGAGCTTGAACTCAGGTCTAGGGTACTCTTCCTTAGTTTTTTGCTCAAGGATAGCACTCTACAGCTTGAGTTATACTTCCATTTCTGGTTTTTGTTGGTTAATTGGAGATAAGAATCTCACAGACTTTTTATTTTGGCCAGGGTTGGCTTTGAAGTGAGATCCTCGGATCTCAGCTTTCTGAGTACTTAGGATTACAGGCTTGAGAAAGTTAGTTAGTGTAGTTTTTGTTGTTGTTGTTGTTTTCTCAGTCTTAGGGCTTGAACTCTGGTTCTAGGCCTGTCCCTGAGCTCTTCAGCTCAAGGTGAGCGCTCTACCACTTGAACCACAACACTACTTCTGGTTTTCTGGTGGTTTACTGGAGATGAGTCTCATAGGCTTTCCTGCTTGGGCTGGCTTTGAACCATGGCCCTCAGATTTCAGCCTCCTGAGTAGCTGAGATTACAGGCATAAGCCACTGGTACTGGGCAATTTTTTTGTTTTTTAATAGCATTGTAAGCTGTGTACTCACTGTAGTTCAAACAATGCTTTGATAGCAAAAGTGAATGTGGAGAACATTTTCTCACTTTTGCCTACCTGTTTTCTCTCATTGTATATGAAATTCTAAAGACAGGACAACTACTTTGCTGGACACTTGATTATACACAGTCATTTGCAACCATGGTGGCTTCTTTATTCTTCACATTTCATAGACAAGGCAAATGAGATCAGGGAGTTTAGAAATTGAGGTTAATATCTGACTGCTAGTTGAAGACAGGTCACTATTTCATTTCAGTTCTGCTGGTTACCTTCCTCATGCTGCCTTTTGAGGGCTCAGTTTGTGAATACAAACTGCGGTGTTCCCTGACTCCCCCACTGCAGTTCCCAAACTTCTGTTCCTCCCTCAAGGGATGGGGATTATATTTATATTTTCAGGGTGTTGCAGAAGTCTTCAGTAGAAATGTAAGAGTAATGTGAGGCATGTGGAAAAGTACCTCAGCCTAAACCATGAAGTGATTGAAGTAGGCCATGTTTTTACTTACAATCATTTGACTTCTTATAGACAAAAGCCAATATAACTCAATCTTGTTCTGCCAATCTGTCATCTCAAAGTTCATCTGCAGTGTTGCCTTGTACCTTAGCCAGTGTGGGTGGCTACACAAATCACCAAAGGCTGGCTGGCTTAAACAATGGAAACTCATTTCTCACAGTTCTGCAAGCTGGGTAGTTCAAGCTCCAAGTGATGGGAGGCCTGGTGTCTGGTGGCACTCTTGCTCACTGGTCTCCAGATAGTCCTCTTCTTGCTATGCCCTCAAATGGCTGAATGAGAGAACTCAGTCCCCTCCCCACCCTTGAGCATTTTAGGACACTAATCCCACTTATGAGGGCTCTGTCCCATGCTTCACCTTCAAATATCATAGTACAGAGACAATGACTTTGCTCTATGAGCCCAGGGGAGGCATACAAATAGGTCTACTGCATTTCTATCAGCGAGTTTTCCCTACATGTTAGGATGCCATGTTTCTATTCACTTAGATCAGTCTTAGAGGTGCCTATTGTTCTTACATGATTAGCAATGACTCCTTCATTCCCCAAAGTACTTACTCACTTTACCAGATTTGCCTGCTGTTTCAACTAAAGAGAAACACCATGTCTTGAAAGGTATGGGGCTCACTGTGGCCCTTAACCCTGAGCAGTTATCACAAAGTCTTGCCTGGGAGGCATGTTTGCACCAGTCCCGTCTGCCTTACCATTTTTCTTCTGGTGGGGTGGAGGGAAACTGCTCATGTGAGTGGTGCTGGGCACTGGTAATACAGTGGTTACCGCTATACCTAATGGGTTGTACCAGCCCAGGAATAAAATATAACTTCTCTTTGTAAGGTAAAGATAATAATGTGACTTGTGACCCATATTAAGGAATATGAACAGCCAAGGAAGTATGACAGTGGGGGGATTTTCTTTCCTTTTTCCCTCCCTCCCTCATCTCCCTCCCTCCTCTCCCTCCATCCCTCCCTCCCTCCCTCCCTCCCTCCTTCCTTCCTTCCTTCCTTCCTTCTTTCCTTCCTTCCTTCCTTCCTTCCTTCCTTCACCTTGACTTGTTTTGCTTTGCTTTTCCTCTCCTTTTTTTCAATACTGGGATTTGAATTCAAAGCATTGAGGTTGTTCATCTTGCTTGAAATGCTGGTGTTTTACCACTTGAGTCACACCTCCAGCCATGCTTTTTGTTGGTTGTTTTGGAGATGGAGTCTCATGGACTTATCTGCCTGGGAAGGTTTTGAACTATGAGCCTCCAGATCTCAGTCTTCTGAATAGCTAGGCTCACAAGCCTGTTTTTTCTTTTAACTTTCATATGTAACCAGAAAACACTGTACTACTATGGACACTATATAGCAATTAGTTCCAAGATATGAGGTATTCAGGAAAAAAAAAATCAAAACCTCTCCTCTAATACACTGTCATAATGAAGCAACGTTAAAGATACCTTGAAGGGAAACACCCATGCTAGCTCAGAGACCAGCTAAACTGATCAAAGTGATCTGCCTGACAAACAGGTACATTATGGGACTGTGCGCATGTGCGCGCACGGTGCATGTGTGTGTGGTGTGTGTGTGTGTGTGTGTGTGTGTGTGTGTGTGCTGGTACTGGGTTTTGAACTCAGGGACTAGGTACTCTCTTTAGCTTATATACTCAAGGCTGGCCCTCTACCACTTAAGCCACAGATTCTCTTCTGGCTTTGTGCTGGTTAATTGGAGATAAAAGTCATACAGACTTTCTTGCCTTGTCTGGCTTCAAACTGCAATCCTCAGATCTCAGCTTCTCATGTAGCTATGGCCATGGCCCACCTGCAATGGACTCTTTATGAGACTTTTGATGATCCAGCACTGTTTTCAGCAGTCCCATGCTTCCTTGTGGTAGATACGTGTCGCATAGTCTAGTCTAGTCTAGTCTTGTCTCAACTCTGCAGTGCTGAGCAGACTGCTGTTTGTTAGATAGGTAAATTCTTTCGCATGTATAAAGGACTACTCACCATATATATATATATATATATATATATATATATATATATATATATATATGTAACTTACATATAGATACGTATTTATATATACATATATATGTAAGTTACTTAATATAGGTTTCCAGCTCATCATTCCTAAAAGAGTGAACAACCCACGGATGAGCCCTGTGCTTTCATTGCTGGTTTTTATATCCAGTCTCCAAGGGAACGCTGTTAGTTAGACTCCTCTCAGGTCTCCTTACTGAATGGAGAATCTTGCTACTTTCCTTTCCCTTTCAAATAAACTTACTTTATTTAAAACAACAACAACAATAAGAAAACCTAAAAACTGATTGAAAAATAGAGATGATGGGTTAAAAGCACTTGAATAGGGTGTGACCCTAGCAAGTACTCAACCAGTGATCCATGACCATCATTGTGGTTCTCTTCATCCTCTACCTCACCACCCTCATCATTTCTGCCTCCCTCAATGACATAGGGGCCAGAGAACAAAACAGTCAGGTGACTAGTTAGAAAGTAATGAAAAATAGAAAAATTTCCCTGTTTTTGAAGTCCTTTCCCATAGGTCTTGGAGCTTCCTAGACAGCGAGGTTCATGAGTCACTCATGCCTCCATCCCCCTTCTCCCTGGCAAGCACCTGCCCACTTTGCTTAATGCCTGGGGATGGGTGGAACAATGCACAGAAGAACTTCAGAGTAAGGCAGCTGGCAAATTAGCCCCACAGCCCCGCAGCTGGTGGTGCAAACCATTTTCTTAGACCTGACCGGCTCTTTCCCAGGCTGTCCTGACCCCCTGAAGTAGAGCACTGGAAGACTGCTTTGCTCTGCTCACCAGTGTCTTTGCTGCCTACATTCAGAAAGGAGCAGCATTATGCATATTTGGGCCTAGTTGAAGAGCATTTCAAGCAGCTCATGAATGTCAAACTTGTAACTTAACTACCATGGAAGAAATTACATGATACATTCAGCTACCATGCTTTGTCAGAGTGGGACCTCCCAAAGAAAACAGAGAACCATGTTGCTATTATTCTGTATCATTATATGTATCCCAGATTGACCTGGACCATGTGATCTACCTACCTCTACCTTCTAAGTGTTCAGGTTATAAGGATCTGCTACCTCGCCTAGCAAGATCATTTGTTGCTGTTTGCTTTCAGTACTAGAAATCAAGTCAAGGGCCTTGTTCATGGCAAGCAAGTGCTACACCAGTGAGGTGTAGCCAAGAATTCTTAGTCAAGAATTTTTCCCTTAATAACTATATCTTACATATTGCACTTGCTTAGCAGGTACTCTACCACTTGAACCATGACTTTATCATCTTTTTGCATTGACTATTTTTAAAGTTGTATTTCACTTTATGCCCAGGTGGCCTTAAGCTACATGTTGCTAGGGAAGAAAGTTATATACCACTCCAATTGTGCTCTCCTGTAGCTAACAGTTACACACCATCCTTTGAAAGAGACAGATCCCATGAGCTTTTATGTCCAGTGTGGTATCCAACCTTGGGTCCTGATCTCATCTCCCAAATAGCTAGGCTCACAGACTTGAGAAACTGCTCCTGGTTCTTACAAATTCTTTATAATTCTTTCATATCTACCTTTTAATCTTTCATTTTCATTACCAAATAACCTGTATTATACATATGTTGTATGTTTGCCACAAACTGAAAAAAAGGATTTTTTAGCATTAATTAGGTATAGAAAAGGGTTTCATTTTGAGACGGCCATATATGCTCACGATGTACCTTGATCAAACTCACCCCCTGTCATTCTCCTCATTCCCCCATTTCTCCTTTCCCAACCAATCTCAGCAAGCTTCATTGTTCCATCTTCTTCCTATTATTTTATTTTAATTTTTTTCTTGCTGGTATAGGGGTTTGAACTCAGGCCCTTTCTCTTGTTAGACTGGCATTCTACTACTTGAGCCCCACCTCTAGCTCAGCTCATTCTGGAGATGGGGTCTCTTAGGCTTTTCTTCCCAGATTGTCTTTGAGTGGAGATCCTACAGATCCCAGCCTTCTGTATGGCTATGCCTGAGCCACTGACACCCAGGCTCCTATGTGTCATACTTTAAAAAATTCACACCCCCCAAAAAGTGATACACTTTAAAAAATCAACTCCCAACATTTTCTAAACTGTGACTTTATGTATGTGTTTGCATATATGTATGTATATGTATAGGTATGTGTATATATATATGTATGTATGTGTTTGCTTGTTTACTTTACTTTATTTATTTAATGTATGTATTTGAAGCACAGTCTTGCTATATAGCCTAGGCTGGCCTTGAACTCAAGATCTTCTTACCTCTGCCTTCTGGGTGCTGGGGTTATAAGTATGGACCATCACACCTGAAAAATACCCTGGGATTTTTTTAACCATAAGATACATGTAACATTTAGAAAAGAATAAAGTATAAAGATGCTTTTTTCTGGTTTGTGAACATTTAAGTCATTAAGTTTTTGATGATTATGAAAAATCTGCTACAAAAATTGCATGTGAATATTTATATGGACATGTTATCATTCCTTCTGTATAAATACCTAGGTGATATAGTTCAACAGCTTATCAGATTGTAGGTGTACAAGAAATTCTCAAGCCATTCTCTAAACTGACAATGCAAGTTTACATTGTGAGAAGTATTGTTACAATTATAGTGTTATTCTTCCTTTTCTTTTTTTTTATTTAAACGTTTTAATATATATATTTTATTTTAAAGATACTGTACAAAGGGGTTACAGTTAAATGAATAAAGTCTTTTTAACCCCCTCCTTTTTTTCCCCTACTATCCCTTCCCTCCCCAACTCACCAACTACTCCCCACACCCCAAAGATGTAAAGTCTATTTTCAACATAGTGTTTTGTACATCCATTGTTACAATGGGTCAACCTGTATCCTTGTTTCAGCATTATGTTATTTCCCTTCCCCTCCCCAAATTAGAAAAATGTATATACAAGATACAGGGCACCAGAATCAAATACAATGAAAACAGGGGTTATACTATGGGGGAAGAATATACAAAAGAAACAAAAAATCACATATTATTATAAGTACACTAAAAACAACAGCAAGAAAGTTAAAATCTCTTATGTCCCTATCTTGGGGTTCATTTTGCTTAGCATCATATTGTATGGTCATATGTATATAGCTTTTGACCTTTTCTGCTTGTCCTAGACATATACTAGTTATTGCAAATAGGGGAAACCATAGGACCTATGTTTCTTTGGGCCTGGCTTAGTTCACTTAATATGACTTTTTTCCCAAGTCTTTTCATTTCCTAACAAATGGGACGATGTCATTCTTTCTGATGGAGGCATAGAATTCCATTGTGTATATATACCACATTTTCTTGATCCATTCATCTACTGAGGGGCATCTGGGTTGGTTCCATATCTTAACTATGGTAAATAATGCTGCAATAAATGTATTTTTGCTGGTAGCTTTAGTATGGCCTTGTTTGTGATCATTTGGGTAAACGTTCAAAAAATGGATTGCTGGGTCACAGGGGAACTCTATGTTTAGTCTTTTGAGGAACCTCCATACTACTTTCCAAAGTGGTTGAACATGTTTACAATCCTACCAACAATGCACCTCTGTACAGTATGTTCTCAAATAAAATAAAATAAAATAAAAATAAAAAAAACAATGCAGTAGGGTTCCCTTCTGGCCACATCCCCTCCAGCATCTGATATTAGAGTTCTTGATTGTAGCTACTCTAACTGGGGTGAGGTGGAAACTCAATGTTGTTTTGATTTGCATTTCTTTTTTTTTAATTGTGAAAATACTGTACAGAGGGGTTACAATTACATGGGCAAGATAATGAGTACATTTCTTATCAAGCATTGTTGCATTTCTTTTATGGCTAGAGAAGTTGAGCATTTTCTCATGTGTCTACTGACCATTCTTATTTCCTCTTCAGAGAAGTCTCTCTTTAGTCTTTAGCCCACTTATTAATTGGGCAGTTGTTTCTTTGAGGTTTTGTTGTTAGGAAATTTAATTTTTTTAGTTCTAAGTATATTTTAGATATGAGACCCTTGTCCGTTGTATGGCTAGTGATCTTTTCCCAATCCATGGGCTTTCTATTGTTCTTGGTAGCTATGTCCTTTGCCATCAGAAGCTCTGCAATCCCATTTGTCCAACCTTTCTTTGATTTGTTGTGTTTCTGGGTCTCTATTAAGAAAATTTCTGCATGTGTAATATATAGTATATGTCTGAGTCAAGCAGAAAAGGTCAGATAAGTTGATGTTAGGGAAATGAACCCTAAGATATGTATTCAATTTTTTTCTTTCATGCGATTGTTTCTAACACATTTATAAGATTATTTCTTTGTTGCTTTGTATGTCCCTCCCCCACAGTATAACCCCTGCTTTCACTGTATTTCATTGCAGTATAATTTGTGGAGGGGAAGGGGAAAAACAAATCGTTTAAATAGGGATACAGGTGGACCCATTGCAACAATGAGATGTACAAGTCATTAACTGTCGAAAACGAACTTTACAACTTTAGTTAGTGGGGGGGGGGGCAGGGAGGATTGGGGGGGCGGGGGGGATGGGAAAGGATGAGAAGGGGAAACAAAGGAGGCTACAATGCTTGATAAGAAATGTACTCATTATCTTGCCCATGTAATTGTAACCCTCTGTACAGTATTTTCACAATAAAAAAAAAATTTCTGCATGTGCCAAGGAGCCCTAGAGTTTCTCCTATTCCTTCCTGTAATGTAATGTTTTCAGGGTGTCTGCTTTGACTTCAAGGAGCTGATTCTGGTGCAGGGTGATATATAAGGATCTAACTTTAGTTTTCTAAAGTGTTTAACCAGTTTTGCCAGCACCATTTACTGAAGAGCCTGTCTTTCCTCCATCCTATTTTTTTTGGCTCCCTTATCAAAGATGAGGTGGCTATAGGTCTGTGGGCTCATTTCTGGTTCTTCAGTTCCATTCCAATGGTACTCAGGTGTGTTCTTGTGCCAGTACCAAGCTGTTTTGATTACTATGGCTTTGTAGTAAAGTTTGAAGTTTGGTATTGATATTCCTCCAGCACTGGTTTTTCTTTTAAGGATCGTTTTTGCTATTCAGGGTTTTTATTGTTCCTTATGAATTTTTGGATTGTCACTTCTTTCCTTGAAGAATGAGGTTGGGATATTGATAGGTATCACATTGAATTTGTAGATAGCCTTTGACAGTATTGCCATTTTCACGATGTTAATCCTCCCAATCCAGGAGCATGGGAGTTTTTTCCATTTCCTTAGTTCTGCTTTAATTTCCTTTTTCAAGTTTTTAAAGTTTTCATCATAGAGGCTCTTTACTTCTTTGGTTAATTCCTAGGTATTTTATTATTGGAATAGCTATAAAAAGGAAGTTGCATTCCTGATTTCAGCTGCACTCTTCTCATTATTGGCATACAGAAAAGCCATTATTGTTTTTTTTTTACATGGGCAAGATAATGAGTACATTTCTTATCAAGCATTGTAGCCCCCTCCTTTGTTTCCCCTTCCCATCCCATCCTCTCCCCACCCCCCCAACCCAACCCTCCTCCCTCCCCTACCAAAGTTGTAAAGTTCATTTTCGACATAACGACTTGTACGTCTCATTGTTGCAATGGGTCCACCTATATCCCTATTTGAACGATTTGCTTCTTCACTCCTCCTCCACAAATTATAACAACATCAAATACAGTGAAAGCAGGGGTTATACTGGTGGGGGGGGAGGGACATACAAAGCAACAAAGAAATAATCTTATAAATGTGTTAGAAACAATCGCATGAAAGAAAAAAAAACATTTGAATACATATCTTAAGGTTCATTTCCCTAACATCAACTTATCTGACCTTTTCTGCTTGACTCAGACATATACTAGTTATTGCAAATAAGGGAAGCATGGGACCTATGTTGCTTTGGGCCTGGCTTACTTCACTTAATATAATTTTTTCCAAGTCTTTCCTTTTCCTAACAAATGGAGCAATGCCATTCTTTCTGATGGAGACATAGAATTCCAGTGTGTATATATACCACATTTTCTTGATCAATTCATCTCCTGAGAGGCATCTGGGTTGGTTCCATATCTTAGCTATGGTGAATAATGCTGCCATAAACATAGTTGTGCTGGTAGCTTTAGTGTGGTATTGTTTGTGAACATTTGGGTAAATGCCCAAAAGTGGGATTGCTGGGTCATAGGGGAGCTCTATGTGGAGTCTTTTGAGGAACCTCCATACTACTTTCCAAAGTGGTTGAACAAGTTTACACTCCCACCAACAATGTAGTAGGGTTCCATTCTGTCCACATCCCCTCCAGCATCTGTTGTTATTAGAGTTCTTGATTATAGCCATTCTAACTGGGGTGAGGTAGTATCTCAATGTTGTTTTGATTTGCATTTCCTTTATGGTTGAGCATTTTTTCATGTGTCTACCATCCTTCTTTCCTCTTCAGAGAAGTTTGTCTTTAAGTCTTTAGCCCACTTATTTACTGAGCAGTTGTTTCTTTGAAGATTTGTTGTTGGGGGATTTAATTTTTTGAGTTACATGTGTATTTTAGATATGAGACCCTTGTCCATTGTATGGCTAGTGAAGATCTTCTCACAGGCCGTGGGCTTTCTATTGATCTTGCTAGTTATGTCCTTTGCCATGCAGAAGCTCTGCAATTTCATGCAATCCTATTTGTCCAACTTCTCTTTGATTTCTTGTGTTTCTGGGTCTCTATTAAGAAAATTTCGGCCTGTGCCAAGGAGACCTAGGGTTTCTCTTATTCCATCCTGTAATGTTTTCAGAGTGTCTGCTTTGACTCCGAGGTCTTTGATCCATTTGGAGTTGATTCAGGTGCAGGGTGATACATAAGGATCTAGCTTTAGTTTTCTACAAGTGATTAACCAATTTTGCCAGCACCATTTACTGAAGAGAAAGCCATTATTTTTTGAGGGTTGATATTATATCCTGCTACTTTGCGAAAGTTTTGCATCAGCTTAAGTAACTTGGGAGTGGAGTTCATGGGGTTCTTTAAATACAAGATTATGTCATCTGCAAAGAGGGAGAGTTTTTCATCATCTTTCCCTATTTGGATCCCCTTTTTGTTTGCATCTTGTCTGATTGTTCTAGCTAGGCATTCTAATACTCAACTGAAAAGGAGTGGAGAGAGTGGTCATCCTTGTCTCATTCCTGAATTTAGAGGAAATGGCTTTAGCTTTTCAACGTTATATAATGGTAGCTGTAGTTTTGTCCTACACAGCTTTTATTATTGAGGAATGTTCCATGGATTCCTAGATTCTCCAGAGCTTTCATCATAAAGGGGTGTTGGATGTTGTTAAATGCTTTTCTGCATCCATTGAGATGATCATGTGGTTCTTATCCTTGCTCTTATGATGTAATGAATTACATTAATTGACTTGTATATGTTGAACCAGTTTTGCATCCCTGAAATGAACTGTGTATGACTTTTTTTAATGAATTGTTGAAGTTGATTGGACACAATTTTGTTGAGAAGTTTTGGATCAATGTTCATCAAAGGGTTTATAGTTCCAGTTCTTTGCTGAGGCCCTGTCTGGTTTGGGGACAAGGGTTATGATGGCTTCATAGAAAGAGTTTGGCAGTGAAATTTCACTGAAGACTTGGAGGAGTATTGGTGTGAGCTCTGTTTTGAAGGCTGTGTAGAATTCAGCTGTGAACTCATCTGGCCCGGGGCTTTTCTTGGATAGGAGGTCTCTTATGGCTGTTTTTACTTTGATGCTTGATATTGGTCTCTTAAGTTGGTTTAAATCATCTTGGTTTAGTTTGGGCCTGTCAATATTTGCCAGAAATTCGTCCATTTCTTCCAGATTCTCAAACTTATTATCATAAAGGTTTGAAAAGCATTCCCTTGTAATATTCTGAATCTTGGTTGTCCTTCCTTCCTTCCTTCCTTCCTTTCTTCCTTTCTTTCTTTCTCTTTCTTTCTTCTTTCTTTCTTTCTTTCTTTCTTTCTTTCTTTCTTTCTTTCTTTCTTTCTTTCTTTCTTTCTTTCTTTCTTTCTTTCTTTCTTTCCTTCCTTCCTTCTTTCCTTCTTTCTTTTGCTTCAGAAATATTTACTGAAAATCTTGGTTGTTTCTGTGGCGATGTTTTCATTCTCATGTCTGATTCTATTTGGGTGTGTTCTTTTCTTTTTTGGGTAAGATTTGCTAAGGTCTGTCAATTTTGTTAATTTTTCAAAAAAAACCAACTCTTTGTTTTCTTGATTCTTAGTATGGTTTTTGGACTCTAATTCATTTACTTCTGATTTAATTTTAATGATTTGTTTCCATCTCTGGATTGGGGTTTAGCTTGTTGCTCTTTTTCGAGGAGCCTCGGGTACATCATTGAATTGTTAGTTTGAGATCTCTCCAATTTGTTGATGTAGGAACTCAGATATATATTTTTTTCTCTGAGTACTGCCTTAGCTGTATTCCAGAGGAGCTGGTAATTTGTGTGCTCATTTTTGTTAAATATCATGCGCATTTTTATTTCCTTTCTAATCTCTTCCAGGACCCACTGGTGGTTCAACAATGTGTTGTTCAGCCTCCATGTGTTATAGGAATTTCTTCCTGGGCTTTTGGTGTTGAGTTCTAATTTTATTCCCTTGGATCTGAGAGAATGCAGGGATTAAATTCAACATTTCTGAATTTGGACAGATATGCTTTTTTACCTAAAATGTGACTATTTTGGAGACTGTTCCATGTGCTGCTGGGAAGAACTTGTATTATGATGCTGCTGGGTGAAATATTCTGTAGATATCTGTTAAGTCTACTTGGTATGTAGTTGTTTCTATCTAAGTTTTCTCTGTTGAGTTTTTGCCCTGTTGATCTATCCAGTGAGGATAGTGGTGTGTTAAAGTCTGTAACAATCAATGCCTTTGGAACTGTGTGTGATTTCAGGGAAAGTGGTGTTCCTTGGATAAATTTGGGTGCTCTGACATTTGCTGAATAGATATTTAGAATTGTTATATCTTCCTGTAGATCCCTTTACTAGTATGTAATGTCCTTTATATCTTCTCAATAATTTGAATTGGAAGTCTTTTCTATCTGATATTAGGGTTACAACTCACACCTATTTATGGGCATCCTTTGCTTGGTAGATTTTGTTCCAGCCTTTCACTTTCAGAATATGTTTTTTTTTGGGGGGGGGAAGTTGTGTCTCTTGAAGGCAGCAGATAGAAGGATCTTGTTTTATGATCCAACTAGACAATCTATGCCATTTAATTGGAGAGATAAATCCATTCGTTTTGAAAGTTAGGATTAAGAGGTGTTTGTTAGTTCCTGCCACATTATCTACCTTCTTAGGGGCTGTGCCTACTGAGTTGTTACTATAATTATCTAATTTTCTGGGGATTGTTTCTCTGCCTTTATCATACTCTTGTTGTTTTTCTATGTGTAGGACATCTTTAAGTATTTTTGGTAATTCTGGTTTGTTGACACTATATGTTTCAATGTTTACTTTTCCCTCAGTTACATAGGAGAGTTTAGCTGGGTACACTAATCTTGGATGATAGTTGTTTGTCTTTAGGGGATGGCATACATCATTCCAGGCTCTTCTTGCTTTTATGGTCTTGGTGAGAAATTTGTAGTAATTCTGATTGGTTTTCCTTAATAGGTGATTGATCTTTTCTCCCAGACAGCTTTAAGGATCCTTTCCTTGGTCTTTATTGATCTTGTGCAGATTACAATGTGACAGTGGGACATCCTGTTCTGGTCTGACTGTTTGGGGTTCTAAAGGATTCTTGTACTTGAATGGGCCTATTTTTTTGTATGTTTGGAAAGTTCTGTGGTAGGATTTTGTTAAATAAGTTTCCTAAACCTTTAGCTTCTGACTCTAGGACTTCCTCTACACCTTTTCGCCTTAAATTAGGACTTCTGATTGTGTCTTCTAACTGTTGCATGTATCTATCATATTCCTTGGATTTGTTTTGAATACTTGTCTGTTCTTTCACCTTGTCTATACTATCTTCAATCCCAGAGATTTGATCCTTTGCATGGTCTTATCTACTGTCAAGATTTTCTATTTTTTTTTTTTAATTTCCTTTCCTTCTATTTGGTCAGATTTGATGGTTTCAATTTCTTTGTTGAAGCTTTGTTTTAGATCTTGTATAGAGTTCTTTACCTCCTTGATTTGGTTTTCAGTGTTCATCCAAATCCCTTAATTGACTGGCTATAGTTTCATTTGGACTCCCTTTCTTTCTGTTAGCATTCATTCAGCTTTCTATTTATGGATTTCATGAATTTCTCCAGTTTTCTGTTTGTGAATTCCATGAATTCCTCTATTAATCTTTGTTTAGCCTCAATCACACTTTCACATTGCACTATCATGCTCAAGCATTGCCCTGTCACACTCACACATAGCCCTTTGCAGGCTTCCAATCTTTTCATTCATTATGTTTACCAGTAATGTTTGTTGAGCATTTGAGATCTCTGATCTGGATTATTCATTAATTGCTCTGTTGCCCATTTATCATGTGTGGGTGTTGAGTTTCCTTGACTTGCCATTGTTCTTTTTTTTTTTTTTTTTTTTTAGGTCTAGTCGTGGGGCCTGAACTCTGGGCCTGGGTGCTATCCCTCCGCTCTTCAGCTCAGGGCTAGCCCTCTACCACTTGAGCCACAGCGCCACTTCTGGCTTTTTTCTTTTTGCTTATGTGGTGCCGAGGAATCAAACCCAGGGCCTCAGGCATGCAAGGTAAGCGCTCTACCACTGAGCCACCTTCCCAGCCTTGCCATTGTTCTTGTGTTTCTGCCCATTTGGGTAGGAAAGCAATACCAATTCCTTACTAGGACACTATTTTATGTCAAGTACCAACCCAGAGCCCTGTAGTTGCACAGTTGTTTTTTTTTTTTTTTGACACAGTCAAAATGAGTACAGATACATTCTAGCTCAAACACCAACAACTAGGGATCAATGGACTAAGAAAATTAAAAAAGGATCCAAGAGACCAGAGATTAAGAGGTATAGGGAGAATTGTGGGAAGATATTAAGATTAGAGGAATGTAGGGAGGGAAAGGAGCATAACTAAGACCTAAATTCAGAGAGAGAAGGAAAGGAGAAGAGAGATAAAAAGGAAAAAGAAAAATAAATAAAAAGTACAAAGAAAGTATAAAAAAGTATAAAGAAATAATATTACAATTAAAGGAGTTAAGGTTGAGAGTGTGAATTGAGTAATCAATATCTGAAATTAAGTGTGCATACAATGAAGTATAAGGTCTAATAATCAAAGACAGGTATGTATCTTGGATGAACAGAACAGCAATTAAGTAAAGTAAAAAAAAAAAAAAGACCAAAAGGGAAAAGAGTAAAGAATTAAAAAAAAAAAAAACTAAAATAAAAATGATGAAAGAATAGAAAACTTTTTTAAAAAATTTAAAAAATTAGGTAGAAAAAAGGTTTCTTCAATTTTTTTTGGTGGGGGGCGGGGGGAAGGGGGAATCTTGTGTCTCCTTTGTGTCCATAACCAGGCTCTTGGTGGCATTTGGTTTGCTTGTGCTGTTTGGTTTTCCCGTGGCTTGGTTGGTTTCTTAAATCAGTTTGAGCAGGCAGAATGAAGCTGCCTTACCAGAGACTTTAAGACCCTCCTCCCAGGCTAGTTCAATGGGAAGGTGATCTGCTTTGAATGTCACAAAAGAAAGAGATGGCTGTTTCCTCTAGCTTAGAGTTGCTGTGAGGCAGCTTAAATATGAATGGGGTTGTGGCCTGTCTGTAAGCAGTAGTGTTTCCCTGAGAGGCTAGCTCCAGAGACATGTTGCCCAACCTGGAGCCATTCTCAGGATTTATGTGTATTAAGTTTTAAATTTTTTTAACTTCTGAAGCTGGGAGAGCTGCCCTGAGTCAGCAGTGCAGGGCTTCCTCTGCTCTTTTTTCCCCAGTGAAGTAGCCCTACCCTGGCAGAGCTTCTTCCACCTGGGAAGTTCAACTTTCCCCTGGGTGGAGCTGAGTCCCAGTGGTCAGATTCCTTTGCTTCTTTGTCAGTGTCTGCTTCTAAGGCCTAAGCTATCTGAGAGCCACTCTGGCCGGGTCTCTGCCACGATCATAGATGGTATTCTTCTCAGGTGGTAGGGGAGGGCCTTATTTCCAAACGCTCTTCTGTGAGAAGGAGGGGGAATGTCTTATGGTGGTACTCACACCTTTCCCTTGGTTTTTGAGCTGTCTGCAATTTGCATCCATCTGTGGTCAGCAGGATGAAGATTTCTACTTCTTGTCAGTTCATCCTGGCAGGGAGTAGAAGCTGTTTTTGTCCCAGGCTCTGTGCTGGGACATGACTATGGTGGCAGCAGCAGCTGCAGCCACTGTTGCCACTGAGATCACCAAAGTGTGCTCCGATCTGTCTCCTTAAACAGGCTGCCTGAGTTTTTCCTCTCTGGCCAAACACTCTGTACTATAATGGCTTACTTGGTGTGACTCTCTAGCCTTGGCTTTTTTGTTGGAACACTGAAACTGGTTTATTCACAAGAGCTCAGCTAGCCCCCATCTTCCTCCTGATCTCATAATAACATCTTATAAAGCAAAATCACTTGGAAGTCAACATTGACATAGCCCACTTATTCTAATTTTCTCAGTTCTATGAACACTAATGTCTGTGTGTGTGTGAGGAGAGAGAGAGAGAGAGAGAGAGAGAGAGAGAGAGAGAGAGAGAGAGAGAGTGTAATTTGCTCTTCAGGACTTTATTACATATATAGGTTCCTGTGTCCACCATCATAGTCAAGATACTGCCTCTCTTTCTGAGCTGAACTATTATATTTGCAACTGGTAACCTATTCTCCTAGCATAAAATTGCTATTTAAAATTCTATGTGTGGAAATGGAACCTGCTGAAATTATTTTAAGGAGGGGGGAGATTATAAGGAGAGAAAGTGAAAGAGGAGTGAGACTGATGGGCATTTTATAAGTATATAAAATTTAAATACATGCATAAATATGTATACATGTAAATTTTACAATAAAATGCTCCTTGTGCAACTAATGCATACTGAAAATAAAAACCTTAGTTAAAACTGCTATGTAAGCTAGGTGCTGGTAGCTCTTGCCAGTAATCTTAGATACTCAAGATCCAGAGGTTTGTAGATCAAAGTCTGGCAGAAAAGCCCCAAAGACTCCATATCCAATTAAACTTGAAAAAATCTGGGCTGGAGGCATGGCTGAGGTGGTAGAGTGTAAACTATGAGTGAGAAAGCAAAGTGACAATATAAGGTCCTGAGTTCAAGCCCCAGTACTGCCAAGGGGAAATAGTGAACTCTAATAAAAATTTCATCAGGGCATGAGTTGATACAGAAAACATGGCATAGACATACTATACACAATTTGGCATTACAATGGAAGGCAATTCTGACAGCTGTTACAAAATAGGGAAACTTTAAAGACATATGGAGAACCAACTTTGTGATCTCATTTCTGTGGGGGTATAAAAGAACCTACTGTGATTCAATTTCTTTGCTGTATGAAAGAGTTCATTATGTGATTCCACTTCTGTGGAGTATGTAGACTAGCCTGACTCCTAGAACAGAATGAAGATTGGTGCTCCAAGACTTAACGCAGGAAAACATGGAGATGTATGATGAATAGAAAACATCAGATTTACATTTTGGGACTATGTGTACAACAAAATGAATGTAATTAACAGCATTCTGAAATGGTTATGATTTTGAATTTTATGCAACACATTTGTTAATGAAGCAATGCTTCTGCCATGATTTCTCATAAAACAATTATCTAAAGAAAATTTACACAGTTTATTCTGATCAGTACACATATTTTTAATCAATTTTTATTGTAAAGGTGATTTACAGAGGGGTTGCAGTTATAAAATTCAAGTAATAAGTATATTTCTTTTTGAACAGAGTCATCTCTTCCCTAATTTTCTCTTAGTTTTTCCCTCCTGGCCCTCCTCATCCTCTACTTGTATAGTTCATTTCAACACAGTGTCTAGTTAGTATCACTGCTGCATTTGTTCACCCTTTGTCTCACCATTTCATGCTCCCTCTTACACTCCTCCAAACCGATAAACTTACATCCAAGACTAAAGGTAAAGAAATTTAAAAATACATATTTTTTAAGTTGAATAATAAAACAATGACTCATTCAGTACTTTCTAAAATACCTTCATTGTTTGAGAATACAGATCATGACGATATTAAAAAAACACTGGAGTTAGTTAACTTCATAATAAAAAACAACCACTTAGCTATACATTTTTACCACAAGTGTTAAATAGATGAAATGCTCCACTAGGAGCCTTTCCCCTCAGTATAAAAAGAAATCCATCAGAGTTACTGCACATGTGGATAGTTCATTGCTTTTTTAATTGCTGGGCATCCAGCAATTAAATATCTTACTCATTCAAGGATGGGCCTTTGTTTTCATGTTTTACTCTTATAAATTAAGCTATTATGGTCATTTGTATATAGGTTTTGTGTGAAAATTGGCTTTTCCTGAAATAAAACTTCCAGAATTGCAATTGCTGGGTCATTTGGTAATTTTATGCTTAGAATCTGTCCAACTGCTTCCAGAGTTGCCATACCATTGTCCACTTCTACCTACAGTATGTGGCCTATAGAGTTTCTCTTCACACTCCCCAACATTTGACGTTATAACTGCTTTTTAGGTTTAGCCATTCTTTAGGTATTGGTGATAGCTCATTACAATTTAAATTTGCATTGCCCTAATGAAGTTGCGATGGTTTGAATAGGAAGTATCCATCAAATAGGCTCACATGTGAATGATGGGTTCCCAGCTGATGGGTCTAATTTTTTTATTTTTTATTTATTTATTTTTTTTTTTGGTGGTTGTGGGGCTTGAACTCTGGGCCTGGGCGCTTGTCCCTCAGCTCTTCAGCTCAAGGCGAGCGCTCTACCACTTGAGCTACAGCGCCACTTCCGGTTTTCTAGTGGTTTATTGGAGATAGGAGTCTCACGGTCTCTCCTGCCCGGGCTGGCTTTGAACCGCGATCCTCAGATCTCAGCCTCCTGAGTAGCTAGGATTACAGGCGTGAGCCACCGGCGCCCGGCTTGATGGGTCTAATTATTGATAAGTAATTGAATCATGCAATCCTGGTCTAATCAATGGACTCTACCTTGGTGGATTCAAAATTTGATGGCATTAATGGGAGGTGATGGAAACTTTCAGAAGTGGGGCCTGGTGGGGAGAAGTAGGTCACTGGGGACATGTCCAGGACTGTATCTTGTCCAGGTGTTTCTTTCTTTCTGTCTCTGTCTCTCTAGCCATCATCTCTCTCTCTCTCTCTTTCCCTGTTTCTATGTGTATGTGTCTCTGTTTTTCTGACTCACTCTCTGCTTCTTGACCATGTCAGGTGAGCAGCTTCACTCTTTCATATCCTTCCGCTTCGATACTTGCCTCATGGGGGCCCAAAGACATTGTAGCCCACTGCCATAGACAAAACCTCTGGGACTTCAAAGACAACAGAAATCTTTCCTTTATTTCAGCTATTTTGTCAAGAATTTTCTCACAACAAAAAAAATGCTCTCTAATACAAAGCTGACATTTGCTATATGTCTATTCTCTTCAGTAAAGTTTCTGCTTCTTTTTCAAATATTTTGATTGAGGATTAAATTTTGTACTCTTCTGATGGGATATAGTGATTCACTTTTTGCTGTGTGATTTGAAAGTTTTTTTTTCTTTTTTTTATGCTTTTTATTGTAAAAATACTGTACAGAGGGGTTACAGTTACATGAGTAAGGTAATGAGTACATTTCCTATAGAGCATTGTTACCTCCTCCTTTGTTTTTCCCCTACCATTGTAACAATGAGGTGTACATGACACTATGTTGAAAATGAACTTTACAATTAGGGGGGTGGGGGGAGGAATTGGGGATGAGGGGAAGGAAGGAATGGTAGGAGCAAGTTGGTTTTTTTTTCTTCCCTGAGGTTTCAATCCATGTGCCATGCATTCAGCCCTTTTTATTTTTCTTTATTTTTTGGTGGTGCTGAAGTTTAAACTTAGAGTTACCTAGTTTTGCTGGGTTGGGCTTACATTCCTGATTCTCTTGTCTCTGCCTCCCAAGTATCTGGGCTTATAAGCATGCTACTAAGCTTATTCCTTTTTTTGTTTTTTTGTTTTTTTGTCAGTTGTGGGGCTTGAACTCTGGGCCTGGGTGCTGTCCCTGAGCTCTTCAGCTCAAAGTGAGTGCTTTACCTCTTGGGTCACAGCACCACTTCCTGAGCTTGGTTTTCATTTTTAAACTTTTTGGTGCTTTAGTAAAGGATACATAATATAAAATATAACATCATAAGCATTTCTAAAGACAGTTTAGTAGTGTTGAGTATAGCTACTCACTACTACTGCTCAGTTTCCAAATAGTTTATCCTGTAAAACCAACACATTGTATTCATTTAAAAAAACAAAGTCTCTCTCTCTCTCTCTCTCTCTCTCTCTCTCTCTCTCTCTCTCTCTCTCCCTCTCTCCCTCTCTCTCTCCCTCTCTCTCTCCCTCTCTCCCTCTCTCTCTCCCTCTCTCCCTCTCTCTCTCCCTCTCTCTCTCTCTCTCCCTCTCTTTCTCTCCCTCTCTCTCTCTCTCTCTCTCTCTCTCTCTCTCTCTCTCTCTCTCTCTCTCTCTCTCTCTCTCCCTCTCTCCCTCTCTCCCTCTCATTTTTTTTGTCAGTTGTGGGACTTGAACTCTGAGCCTGGATGCTGTCCCTCAGCTCTTCAGCTCAAGGCAAATGCTCTACCACTTGAGCCACAGTGCCACTTCTGGTTTTCTGGACATTTATTGGAAATAAGAGTCTCATGGAGTTTCCTGCTGGGCTGGCTTTGAACCTTGATCCTCAAATCTCAGCCTCCTGAGTAGCTAGGATTACAGGCATGAGCCACTGGCACCTGGCTCTCTCTCATTCTTAGTATTTCTAGAAGTGAAAATAGATAATCAATTTTACATTCTTTTTTATTTTATGTTGTAGGTATGCCATGACTTTCAGTTTAAGTATTATATTAACTATATCCCACAAAGTTTGTTTGATACGTTGGTTTTACATTATCTTTCAATTCAAAATGTTTTATTTCCCTTTTGACTTTTCTTCTTTGCAAGAATTATGTACTAAATTCACAACTGGGCTTGAAAGAAAAAGAGGGAACATAGCAGGTTTAGACTACCATTCTTCGGAAGGCCTGTTTCCAGTTAGTTTACCTTGGCTGTTGAAGGAGACATGGGTCTCAGCATTCTGAAACTCATAAAACTAGCTTGTTAACCTCAAATTATTTATAAAAGAATGTGGCTTATGACAAATACCTGCTTTCATATGGATATCTGGAAGTTTGGTGCAGATCACAAAGAATGTTCCTGTATTACTGGACAACTAGGTTCAGGCTGGCTTTCTTGTGATGTCACTTCCTGTGAATTGTCATAGTTCATCACTAGCATAACTGTTTCCTGGGTCAATCTGTCAAGAGAGGACTCCTGGAAGTTTGTATTTGATTTTCTCCAGAGTTTGCTTTACAAATGCTTTCCCTTTGCCAATTTTGCATTGGACCTTTTCCTTGACTACATGCAATTTTCTATCTAGTTCTTTCATATTGTTTATTTTTTCATTCTCATCTTTAAATACAGTTCCCATTTCTATGTTGTAATTCTCATCACAAGTATTTCATGTTTCCTATTTTCCTACTATTTCTTCTTATTTTCTATTGTTATTATACAGTGGTAATAGAAGAGTTACAGTTATATAAGTCAGGAAATAAGCACATTTCTTTTTGGACAGTGCCACCCCTGCCTTCCCACTACCTCTTTTGTGTGTGTGTGTGTGTGTGTGTGTGTGTGTGTGTGTGTGTGTGTGTGTGTGTGTGTGTGTGTGTGTGTGTGTGTGTGGCTTGAACTCAGGGCTTTGGCTCTGCTTTTGACCTTCTTTTTGATCAAGGCTGGTGCATACTAGAGCCACAACTCCACTTCCAGCCATTTTTGTAGTTCAGTGGAGATGAGTTTCACAGACTTTCCTGCACAGACTAAACTAGCTTTGAACCATAATCCTCAGATCTCAGCCTGCCAAGGAGCTAGGATTACAGGCATGAGACACTGGCATTTTCCCCCCATATTTACTTCTAAGCACTTACCTTATAATTCTAGTACCAGCACCATGTCTGTTTCTCTTTGTTGTTAAGATTTCCTTTTTATCCATGACACACATTTTCTTTCTTCTTTGTACATTGTATGCCAACCACTTTGTAAGAATAGTCAAAACTGAATAAAAACATTTATCCCAGAAAAGGCTGTACATTCTAGTGTGGTGTCTGAGTCAGTCTGTCTAGTTACCTGTGATTAGGCTTTGTTGCAGCCTTAATTAGAGTTTGTGTTACAGTGATTTTAAACCTTGTGTAGGTGGAAACAAGATGTTCTGCTCAAGAAACACTGAGTCAATTGCTTTATAGGTTAGTCACGGACTTCCTTAATTGTGAGGTATCTCTACCTGCTTCTTAGTATCATGTAGCTGATGAATTTTCTTTTTATACCCTTTCCATTCTGGCTCTCTGTGCTTCATTAATCTCTCCCATTCTTGCTTCCTTGACCAATCTTTTGACACACAGCTGCCTAACCCTCCATGGACAAATATCATGAAGGTATTGATGCCAGGGATCTATTACCTTCCCATGGCCTGCAGCAGATCATAGCCTTACACTACTTGCAAGCTCTAGGGCTCCAATCTCAGCCTCCACCAGGTACTCTCAGGCTCTGAATTACTACTCCCTCCAGTTAGCAAGAGCCCATGGAAAGAGTTGAGGTAAGCATGGATATGGGGTATTTTTTCTTTCTATCTATCTATCTATCTATCTATCTATCTATCTATCTATCTATCTATCTATCTATCTATCTATCTATCTATCTATCTATCTATATGTGTATATGTATATGCATATGTATATGTATTTGTGTGTGTGTGTGTGTGTGTGTGTGTGTGTGTGTGTGTGTGTGTTTGACTC
The DNA here is from genome assembly GCF_024711535.1 of Dipodomys merriami. NCBI lineage: Eukaryota > Metazoa > Chordata > Mammalia > Rodentia > Heteromyidae > Dipodomys > Dipodomys merriami. The sequence continues at coordinate 9,655,221 of NW_027205381.1, forward strand.
AGTTTGTTGCTGAGACTTGGGTAGAGTCTGCTCTGCCTTGCTCACTACAGTCAGCAAACCTTTGGTTTCCATTCCTTTTTGTTGTTTGTTTTTGTTCTGATATTGAGGCTTGAACTCAGGTCATAATGCTATCATTTGAGTCATACCTCAATCTCTGGGTTTTTACTGGGTAATTGGATAATTGCAGTCTGATCTGTTTTTGAACCATGATTCTCAGACCTCAGCCTCCTGAGTAGCTAGGATTACAGGTATGAGCCACACTGCCCAGCTCTATAGGGTATTCTTGACACTCTTGTAGAAGATCAGTTGAACATTTACACATGGGTTTATTTTGGGGCTCTCTATGCTTTTGTATAAAAGAAACTTCTGGGAGCAGAAATGGAAGAGAAAGAGAAGATGTGGGTCAATAATAGTGAAGTGGCTGTGAAACTGGAGAAACGAGTGTTGGAGTTCTATTGTAGTGGGTTGGCTTTAATAATCATTATATATTGTACATTTCAAAATGGCTAGAAGAGAAGATTGTGAATTTTCTCACCACAAAGAAACAGAGACTAAGGATATGCTAATTATTCCAATTACATTATCATATAACACATATGTATATTACAGCATTACACTGTACTCCTTAAGTATGTACAATTATTATTTGTCAACTAAGAATAAAATTTCTTAGGGCTAGGAATGTGTCTTAGTAGTAGAGTGCTTTCTTAGCATGCATGAGGCCCTGAGTTTGATCCCTTGGTACCACATAAACAAAATAAAATTATTTAAAAAATAATAAAAAATTTAAAAATTTGTGCATGGGGTCTCATGCCACTAGCTACTTGTGGGACAGAGATCTGGAGGATTGAGGCTCAAGGCCGAAGAAGGCAAAAATTCATGAAACCCAGTTTCAATCAACAAAAATTAAGCATGGTGACATACATATCTCATCCCATCTATAGAAGAAGGGTAAACAGGAGTATCACAATCCAGGTCATCCAAAATATAAAGAGACCCTACCCTAAAATTAACGAAGCCATTAATGGCTTTGGCTTAGGTAGTTGAGTGCCTACCTATAAAGTACAAGGCCCCGTGTTCAAACCACACTACTGCCAAAATATAAATAAAATAAAATTTACAAGTTTTAAAGGAAACTCTTATACTGTAACTCAATAGGGAAAAAATTAAGGCTCTGTCTTACATAGGCTTCTATAACAAAATAGCATAGTCTCTAAGGGAGAAATTTGCTTCTAATAGTTTTAGAGGTTGTAAGTTCATGTGAAAACTCACAGATTCAGTGTCTGGTGAGAGCAGAAGAGACAGAGATCTGTGTTTCCCAGTCTGGAGACCTCTGTTTTCTCTATGTGCTTTTTCATAGTAGAGGGTTCTGAGTCACTTATGAAGAAATCTCATTCAATGAGTCCAAAACTGTCGAAAAGTATTGAAATAAAGACTTCAAAGAAACAGTTCCATGTTCATTTCCATGTTCGCCTCATTTACAATAGCCAAGATGAGGAAACAACAATCTAGATGTCCAAATAAGTGCATAAGAAAAGGAAATGTGTATTCATACAGTAAATATTATTCAACCTTAAACAAAGTAGTAAATCCCATCCTATGTGACTGTAAATATGAACCCAAAGGATATTATGCCAAATGATATGAGATCAACTTATCAGGTAGCTAAAGAAATCAAGTACAGCTGGGGTGCTGGTGTTTCCTAGCTACCCAGGAAGCTAAAATGTGAGAACGGAGGTTCCAAGCAAGCACAGGTAGACAAAACTTGGAGAATCTTATATCCAATTAACCAGCAAACAGCTGGAAGTGGAACTGTAGCTTAAGTGATAGAGAAGCAACATTTTGAGAGGTTGAAATCAGGAGTCTTTATTAGAACGTCAGTGCCTACATGCTGGACTATTGTCTCAAAGACCAGTAGCTCCGTGAATATACTCAACACTGTCAGAAAACTGTTCCACGAGAGCCAGAGAGGAAAGAGAAGAAAAACCATACTAACAAACCAGATCAGCTCCAACAGAGGGCTGAAGTGAGAGGCCAGGTTGACCAGAAGGAGAGCCAAGAGATAGAATACAAGAAGACAGGTGACACATGGCATGGCATACCTGCACCTGAGCTGGTCCAGGCCTAAATAGGGTAAGATCAGGGGAAAAGTTCACAAGGACCTTGAGAGTTCACTACCCAAGACTGGCAGGTCCAGTAACCTATTGTTGTCCAAGTCCCCATCCCTGCCTGTAGGAATTCAGGGAAGACCATCACCTCAGAGGTGGGACTTCTCTGCCTCTACCAGGAAGACAAGATGGTGCCAGTTAAACCCAATACCCTATCATCCACCACATGGCCAAGATGACATCGGTTAGATTCAGCATTTCTGCTTCTCTAATGAGTGTCTTTTAGATAATTACCTAAGGAAAACTGTCCATTGGCTTCTTTTAACCCCACCCAGAAGGACTTCTTTTTCTCTCCAATCTGCTTAGGAAAGGTTGTGTTCTAGATGCTAGATAAATCCTGCCAAGCTTTCTTTTTAATCTGTGATTGAATCTGTTATTTGTTTTGTGACTTTCTATATCTCCCATGTGTCTGGTGCTTATAATTTTTGTGGTTCAAGGAACTTAACTCAGGGCTTCTGAATACCAAATAAGTTCTCTACCACTGAGCTACACCCTCAGCTCTGACATAGTTTTGTTGTATGGGAATTCAGTCATGAGAAAAGAGAGAAGCCATATTTAAGAGGACAAATTGGGAGTCTTTATTAGAAAGTTGGCATCTACAAGTGGACTATTGTCATAAAGACCTGCAGCCCCTCGAATACACTCAACACTGTTAGAAAACTGAGCCAGGAAAGCAGAAGAGGAAAGAAAGAGCAGAAAAATAATGCCAGCAAACCAGATCAAATCCAATAGAGAGAGCTGAAGTGGGATTCCATGGTAACTGAAGGAGAGCCAGGAGACATGAGGCATGCTGTCATGACTCCTGAGGTGGTCTGAGCTTACATAGGGGCAGGGGCAGGGGGCAGGGTCACAAGGAGCTTGAGAGTCTAGTGAGTTCAAGGCACAGGACTTACAGGTCTAGTAACCTATTGTCCACATCCCAGCCCTTGCCTCTAGGAATTCAGGCACTCCCATTACCTGGAAGGTGGGACTTCACCTTCCTCCATCAAGAAGACAAGATGGCACCAGTTAAACCCAATTCCCTATCATCCACCAAATGGCACTGGTTAGACCTAGTATCCTTATTTCAGTTTCTGAAGAGGATTCAGAAGGAAAAATCATCCATACTGATTAAATAAAATGGATGAGGGAAATAGTTAAAATTCCTTACTAGGAAAATGGCTAAGATAGTGTTATCTCACACAGGAAACCTAGAGATGTAGTATTTTTTTTCTTTTACTGTTAGGTTAGGGGTGGAAAGGTGAGTTAATGGAAAGTTGTACAGTTGGAGGTGAAGACAGGCTTTATAGTCATATTCCTGGATTCAGAGTTTGTCTTCATCACCAACTTGTGACCTTCAGCAAATTATATAACCATCTGTGTCTCATCTTTCTTACCTGTAAAATGAAGAAAACACAAGGGCTCCCTCTTAGGATTGATAACCAATTCAGAAAAGTTCTTAGAAAAGTACCTCCCATGGGGGCTGGGAAAGTGGCTCTGTGGTAGAGTGCTTGCCTTGCATGCATGAGGCCCTGGGTTCGATTCCTCAGCACCACATAAGCAGAAAAAGCTGGAAGTGGCGCTGTGGCTCAAGTGGTAGAGCACTATCCTTGAGCTGAAGAGCTGAGGGACAGCACCCAGGCCCAGAGTTCAGGCCCCACGACTGGCAAAAAAAAAAAAAAAAAAAGAAAAGTACCTCCCATGGAAAGCATGCTCAGAAAGGGGTAAGTAAAGTTCTGGACCTGTGAGCAGATGGGAGTCTTAACATGGGGTGGGACAGAATAGGCAAGAAAGGCCCACTCCTGGCACAGGGCCTTCAGCCAGGGCTGAAAATGAGAGGCACCTGAGCACCCTTTAAGCCTCATAGACATTCTCAATCATGGTATGCACAGGCTGGCATGCTACCATTTCATGTGCTGGCTCTGTGGCTTAGCTTTTTTCTCAAGGCTGGGTTTCTACTACTTGAGCACTGACTGGTTTTTGTTAGTTAAATTGGGATGAGAATCCCATGGAGTTTCCTGATGGAGCTGGGTTTGAATCACCATCCTTAGATCTCAGCCTTCTGAGCGGCTGGGGTTACAGACATGAGCCACTAGTACCAAGCTTGGGAGTTTATACTTTTAAATCATTTTCCAAATTATTCTGAATTACAGGGGAAACCCCAGCAGAGGCTACAACACTCTAGCATTTCAGAAATTGACATGATAGTGAGAAGGAACAAATATCATCAAAGAGTAGCAGAAGTGGGGTACCTGTGTGAGTGAGTATGTATGTGTGTGTACGTGTTCATGTGTGCACACACACAAGTATCCATTGTAGCTGAGGTGTGAGACCAAGGGTTGAGCCATTGCAGGCAGGGATCAACAGTCAGGAATCTGGATGTGGACTTTGAGGGTTTTATAGAGAGCTCAAACTTGAAGGATCCAGAAGGTCCCAGATGGGTATGGTGGAAAATAGTTAGAAAGCACCTATGAACAGGCCAGGGTCAATGAGGGGGAAGATGAGTAGAGACTCTTCAACATTTTAGCAAAACCAACTTTACTTAAGCCAGGTCTGCAGCAGGAGGCCCGTGCATGGAGTATTAACCCATTGTCTCGGATCTTGGTTTGTCATGAAAAAAACCTATGGACGCAAGAAAAAGTCCCAGTTAATGGACTGTCAGTGCCAAGCCGTAGTAAACTAGCTAATAGCATGGGCCCAGGAAACTGAAGAAAGATTTTGTTCCCTCATGAATTTATCAAGCATATGCCACACCCTCAGCTCTAGACTAAGGTAAGGACACCCTGCTAATAGGAAGTGAGGCCTCCTCCAACTAATATGAGGTTAAAGGGAAATGTCTATAATTGGTGCCTGGGAGAATAATATACTGACAAAGGCTAACATCCACCTCACTAGATCAGGTCAAAGTGGTTGTAGCTCCAGGTGCAACCCTAGGACTCTTGCACATCTGTCAGACTGAGGTGTGAACTGGAAGGCCACCATGAGTGGTTCTCTCCACCTGTGGACTATGGATCCTAACCCTACACTAACAATGGCACCCAGTGGCATTAGTGATCAATCATGGGTCTCTAATATAACAATCAGATTCCCAGTCCCTCCCTCAGATTCCCATAGCTAAAACTTTCTTGGTAGGGCCGCTGGGATTTGTGTTTTAGATCCTCACATCCACAGGATAAGCGTGCCATCCAGTAGCATGCTGAGAAGGCAGCACACCCCCTGTTATCCCACATGGAGTCTTGGTTCTGGGATGCCTCTTTTCCTGCTGGGGGTATTGAGCCCATTGGGTGTGTCCCTTCCATACATTCCAAGAGGAGAGAACGGGCTACAAAAATGGAATGCTGCTGGGAGCCGGTGGCTCACGCCTGTAATCCTAGCTATTCAGGAGTCTGAGATCTGAAGATCAGGGTTCAAAGCCAGCCCAGTCAGGAAAAAAGTCCATGAGACTCGTATCTCCAAGAAACCATTCAGAAAATGGGAAATGGTGCTGTGCCTCAAGTGGTAGAGCACTAGCCTTGAGCTGAAGAGCCAGGGACAGCGCACAGGCCCAGAGTTCAAGACCCACCACCGGGAAAAAAAAAAAAAGTGGAGTGCGGCCAGCAGCAGACTTGTGCTCCACGCCTTGCTCTGAACTTAACAGCTCTGTGAAGACTATTTGCCTTCTTTGAGCTTCAGTATCTTACCATGAGCATAGACTGCCATTTTATTTCCAAAGGTTTCAAGAGGGATTAATGTGATAATGCACAACAGGCATTTGCCACAGAGACAAAGATTTTTCCTGATACTAATATATCAATGGACTCTGATTTCCCGGAGGGCAGGCAATTACTTTTTTATTTCTCCTGCTAGCCCAAGCTTCCAAAGGGTACTCAATTAATAATTTAATTTTTAAAAAAGCTTAATAAGCCAGGCACTGGTGGCTTATGCTTGTAATCCTAGCTACTCAGGGGGCTGAGAGCTAAGGACCATGGTTCAGAGCCAGCCTGGGCAGGAAAGTCTGTGAGACTCTTATCTCCAATTAACCACCACAAAAAAAACCAGAAGTGGTGCTGTGGTTCAAGTGGCAGAGCGCTAGCCTTGAGCTGAAGAGCTGAGGGACAGCGCCCAGACTCAGAGTTCAAGTATCATGACTGAAAAAAAAAAGAAAGAAAAGAAAAGAAAACAAAAGTGTGGGGGGAAGCTTAATAAAGTGCCAAATGAAGACATCAGATTTTGATAACTATAAAGTCCATAGACAATCATAAAAACAGAGTTGGGATATACCACCCTACCCCCACCTGAATCGTCTCTCTTTTCATTGTCTTTGTATGTGATTTATCTCCTTTAAAATCATTTATTTTTAAATTGTAAGTATTGGGGTTACTGGGTTTGAACTCAGCTTGGAGCCTGTTACCTGCTTGACTTTGCTTGCTGCCCTGTGCCCTACCTTTTGAGCTACATCTCGAACCTGGATGTTTGCTGATTATTTTGGAGATAGTGTTGAGCAGATTATTCTCTGGCTTCCAACTGTAATCTTAGATCTTAGCTTCCCGAGAAGCTAGGATTCGAGGCATGAGCCACCAGTGTTTTGGGTTGGAGTATCTTTCACTTTATATGGTTACAATTTTAAAAGCTAATCTGCTTAGTGAGTGCTCGACTTGTGTCAGCACTGTTCTTCCCAGGTGTATTAGCCCATGAATGTTCTCAGTGACCCCGGGTGGGGGGGTAGAGACTATTGTGATCCCCACTGTAAGATGAACGAATCGATGAATGAAAAGATAGGTGACTTGCCCCAAGTCGCGGGAACTCGAATATGGTGGAATTGTCAATAGACAGACTTTGTGCTCCAGTTGCCTGACATAGGCGAGGAACAGAGGAAGTGGGAGGGGCAGGGAGAGAAAGGGCTGTGTGCGGAGTCTAGTGCGGTGCGTGTGCAAGTACCTTGCCCTCTGCCACCGTCTCACCCACCTTCCCACTCCGCAGAGCCAGCGCCTCGGCGCGGCTGCGCTGCGGGAAGAGGCCCGCGCTGCCGCGCGGCACAGGGTGGACCATCCAGCAGGCCAAGTCAGGAAGAATTAAGGGCTTCGTTGTGGGAAAGAACGGACCTTGTGTTCCAGCACTTTCTCACTCTCCTTTGGTCCTGTAGGTACCGGAGGTCCCACGGAAAGGGCTGGCCTTAGGGCGTCTCCTGACCGGCCATAACCCAGGGCCCTGGAGGGCGGCTCCACACCGCACACCGGGGGTTTCCAGAGATGCGGGTAGGGATGCAAACAGGACAGCATCGCAGTTCCTTTCCGCCTTTTCATGAGTTTATCACCGGCGTTCTTCAGATGCAGGCTGGAGCAGCTGGCTGGGCCGGGGGCTGCGCAGGCTCGGAGGCTGGGGCTGGGCTCCGTGCGCCCTGGGCGAGACCGAGGCAGGAGGCGCTGCGGGCACCGCGGCGCGGGCACCGGAGCGCGGAGAGGATCCGCCTGTACTCCCGGCGGAAGTTCTGGTTCAGGAGCCCGTACACGATGGCATTAAGGCAGCTGTTGAAATACGCCAGGAAGTAGCTAGTGACAAAGATCTCTTCGGGGACTTGGGCAGCCAGCTCTTCTGGGTCGATGGCCACAGCCAGGCCGATGCAGTTAAGAGGGGCCCAGCAGATGGCAAAGATCACGAACACGGCAAACATGGTGAGAAAGCTCCGCACGTCGGTGGGCCTCAGGCGCGGCCTCCTCTCCGACGTGGCCCTCCTGCGAGCCTGCAGCACGAGCGCCCAGATGCGCAGGTAGCAGAAGGCCACCACCGCGACGGGCAGCAGGAAGTGCACGACCACCACCGCCGCCGTGTACTGGGCGCTGGCCGTTTGGATGAAGGTACAGGAATAAATGCGCGGGTCGTATTCCAGGGACCCCACGAAGAAGTTGGGGACTAATGCCACCAGGGTGAGCAGCCAGATGAGGCCGACATAGAGGGGGACGTGCCCATACCCGCAGAGCCGGTGGTAGGCCCCGCTGTGGCAGATGTAGCAATAGCGGTTGATGGCAATGGCAGTGATGTTAAAGACGGAGCCGATGACGCTCAGGCCCATCACAAAGGCACTGGCCTTGCAGTGCAGCTCGCCCAGGGCCCAGCCGCCATAGAAGATGGCCAGGAGGATCACTGGGTAGGGATACAAGGCTACCACCAGGTCAGCCATTGCCAGACTCACCAAGAATAAGTTACCTAAGCAGGGAAACAGAGAGAAGGAGTCAGCAGAAAATTCACGATTTCTACTCCATAGGAAATTCAGCCTTCACTGAGCTCCTTTCCACACTGGCCGGAGGAAGCAGATATGTTTCTAGTACTGTGGACTCACATTACCTCTCTGCTACCCTTTATAGGTGAGTCATTAAGCTCAAAGGCTCACCTTTGTCATTTGCAAAAGGGAGGATAATGATAGCCACCTTGCAGAATAGCTTTGAGAATGAGCTAATGATGCCCAGTGCTCAGGGAAAGAGTGGGTGCTCTCAAACAACAATTGTTTCCACAATGGGCTCACATGCACAGGGACTTGGCACCCATTAAGCTCCAGCATGGATTCTGGAGGAGGAAAAGAGTCTGAGAGGGTGCTTTCCTGAACATCTCTGGTAAGTCTCCTTTGGCATCTTCTCCTCTGTGGTTCACAGCCTACTTGCCAAGTGTTTCAAAGTCACTTCGTTAGATTCCAATTGCATTTTGCCTCTGGAATGAAAGTATGGTTTTCAGAGCAGGAGGTATGTGTATGTTCTGGAATACATGAAATTTTTGGTATGCCTCGTCCTGGGCCCACACATCTGCCGGTGTGGCATGTTGACAAGTGCCTGGAGTGGCAGAATCCAGATGGGCTGGAGAGGGGTTGAAGAAGCTCCCTGCCCCACAGTCTGGAGGGAGACCTCCTACCATGTTGCACATTCATGGTCTTCCTGAACTGCCTCAGTCCTGGGTAGGCTCCAGCCCTCTGCAGCATCATCAAGCTTAGCCAACCCCCCCAGAGCCTCAGGAAACCATATGGCTATTAGTTGGTGTACGTTAGGCATGTCTGGGATTGAGTAGAGTTGAGTGCTTTCCCTATAAGCTTTGCTGTCTAAAACTAACCCTGACTTGTGAATAAAGCACTGAGGACCTGAGAGGAAGCTCATGGTATGAACAGTTTCTCTTTATGTGTGTGTGTGTGTGTGTGTGTGTGTGTGTGTGTGTGTGTGTGTGTGTGTGTGTGTGTGTGTGTGTTTGCATCCTAGGGTTTAAACTTTTGCTTGGCTTTTTTTTTCTCAAAGAACACCTCCATATCTTGCTTTTTGCTCGTTAGTTGGAGTTAAGAGTCTCCTCACTTCTCTTTCTGGGCTAGCTTCAAACTTCAATCTCAGATCTCAGCCTCTTAAGTAGCTAGGATTACAGGTGTGAGCTACCAATGTCCAGGAAGCAGCTCCTTCTTAATGTATTTGTTTCATTCACAGGGCCTTTACTTTTGGAGCATACACTGTATACTCAAACAATAGCAGACTGTGCCCTAGCAGGGGTTGTCACAACACCCTCGGCACCAGGCATATGTGCAAGCTGCAAGCCTTAGGGCAAGCGACTACAGAGGCAAGTGGAATGAATTTACAGGAGAAACTTTCAGGCTGGCAAAAATACAGAGGTTCTACTGCCATCATGATCTGTCCTTATTCCAGGGAGGCTGCTGTGACCCTCAGGGAGATGGAAACAGTCTCAACCTGAGAGCTCAGGCTGTGGGCTGATGCCTAAAATTAATGAGAAAGGGAGGTTTGATTCATCTTGCTAAGAATTTGGACTTTCTCTGAAGCAGACTCCAGGCTTGCACATGTTAACCCACGGGGTGAGAAAAGCTGCCTCCGGCCTCCCACACCCCTTGTCTCAATACACCTTCTCATCATGTCTCAGAAAAGATCATGGAGAGCCTGTAGGACTGGGAACCTAGGAGACTAACAAGCAGGGGTCTAGAAGTGGTAGACTGAGAAGCCATTGGGCAATTCCACTCAAAACCAGTAGAAACAAATCTTTCACACACACACACACACACACACACACACACACATACACACACCTACCTAATTCTGAGGAGTTACCCCTGTGTCCAGGGTCAGAGGAGGTACTGGGGAAATGGGGTGCAACTGAATAGAATGGAGATTATGAGGGGAAGATAGGGAAAACAGTAGGTAGATAGGGACAAAAAAAATGGTAGGTAACACATGGCAGATAACATGTGCTGCATCATAGCTCTTCTTGTTCCCATAGTGCCTTCAGCTTCTACCCCAATCCTTCTTTGCGTAAGTTGTGAGTTCCTGCTCAAACTCTTACCAGTAGTGCCCTAGGTGCCTGCTGAATTAATAAAAGGAGCTTGACTGCCTTGAAAGAAGACTCCCCTGGACTCTTTTTGGGGCCCTCTCTTTTAATGGAAAGTCTCATGTCTTTGCTTTCATGATTTTCCTTTTCCTTTCAAATAAATTTACTGTTTGCTTTAAACACTTGCCTGCCTTTTAATTCTTCAATGATCAGAGAAAAAAAATCCATCTCCTAGTCACCATTAGTTATGTGGACAGTTGGAATACTTGTGAGGGACACAGATGTCCTTGTCCTTGGAGACACGTAGTAGGGAGGTGGCCACTGGGGAAGAATTCTACCAATTCCTCCCAACACTCTATCATTTAAAGGGCTAGTGAATAATGTGTTAAAAGAACAAACAAACCAACAAACCAAAAACATTTGTTTTCCTTCTCGTTAACGTTAAGGTAAGAAATGCATGTATCTATGACATTTCTGTCTGACTGGTAGCCTAGTTGGCTCTCTCTGACCATAGGCTGAGGCTCACTTGCTTAGGCTGGTCCCTGGTTTCCTTGGTTCCCAAGGAAAGAAAGATCTTTGTCTTAAACTTGCTGGCTTGAGATGAGTCAAGAGCCAAACTACTTCTTGCCATGGAATTTTAAATATCTGGAGGACATGTTCAAAGTTCAAGCAACCCAGGACAACCTTAGTTCTGCTCATGTTTGGCCATGGGAATGTGGAAAACTTATTGAACTTCTTTCTCTGTGACTGGCTGTTCTGTCATCAGAGCAGGTTCCTCCTCTTCTTTGGCCCCCTCTGTGTCTCCACCCCTACCTCTACTCCATATGGTTGTTTCTATGAAGACAACATTTCTTTCCAACATAGGAAACACAAAACTTACTGACTCCTGAATGTGCAGCCAGCAAGCTCTTGGCACTGGCAAGCCCATGCTGAGGAAGTCAGGAGTGGCTAGGAGCTGGTGCCAGCTCACCCAGCTGTTTTCCTGGGAAAGCCCAGTCAAGCTCTGCTGTGTTCCTGTGGCTCATCCCCTAATAATGCCCTGGAGGCTGGCAAACAGCTTGTAAATAGTGAGATGAACACATTCGGCTCCATGTGGAAAGTGATTCAATTACTCTCCCTGATTATTCTGGCTGTTCCTGAAAGGCTGAAATCAACCATTCCTGCTGTACAATCATCTGCTCCAGCATCCCTGGGCTTTCTTGGCATGAATCCAAATTAAGTGAATACAATTCATGTTTTGTCTCCCATCTGTAAAAAGTCAGTTCCTGTCTGGACAAGAGTCATCACTAGACCCAATTCTGCATCCATTCCTTCCTTGGCCAGGTGAGAAATCAATCAGCAAACACACAACTCTGCTTGGCCCATCACCTAGGGCACAGGCTTTTCATGAATATTTATGTCACACATTGTGGCATGCCTCATTTCCATAAGCCTCCATCAGACAGGATTGTTAGTGGGAAGAGGCTTCCACAACAGCATTTTGTTCAATAATATGGAATCCCTTCTGGTATTCATATGCAAAGCACATACTTAAACACCCACAACTGCCACCCCTTCCTCTCTCTTCCTTTGTGGAATTTCGATTACTTATTTGCAGAGAGAATTTACTCTGCACTAGTCACAGTAGGGCATTATCTTGGGAATTCCATTTCCTAAGGACAATCTGGTACTTTAGGAAAGAACTAGTCAATGCTGAGCTGTCTATTCTTTATCAAATAGGTGAATTATGAAATATAAAACTGTGCAACACTTGCCTCTCTTCCCTACACCCACCTTCTGTATGCAAGAGAATGTAGTTGGATTTAAATCATTTCTGGTCATTGAACTAAATAACAAAATAGAAACATACCATTGAGTCATTTACTCAACAAACATTGCAGAATATCTACTAGGCAGTATTTCTGACTGTGCCAGAGTCTTGGGCCCTGGTAGAAATAAAGTCAGTGATGATACCATTACCAGTAAATTGTTTGCATTAGTGACTTGTGGATGTGACAATGTTCATGCACTGGGAAGCCTGTAGATAAACAGGATTAAAAGGGGACCAGGAAGATTAGGAAGAAGAATGGACTGCAAAAAAAAAAAAAAAGAGAGAGAGAGACAGTAGGTTGAAAGTACATATGTGCTAGAAAGCACACAAGCATTCCTGCCACAGGAGAATAAAGACAAATGAAGACAACTGAAAGCCCACTTCTTAAATTCAGCCAACCTCAACTGTTACATGTAGTAGAATTACCCAATAGAAAGTAACTTAGGTGATGTCTGGGAGAGAATGTGAAACTCATATTTCTTGTACCAATGAGAAACTGAGGGGGAAGATCTCCATGAGCTAGGTAAAAAACTGTGTTGTAATTTCAGAGAGTGTGCCTTCGATCAGGCTCCAAACCCTGCAAAGCTGACGTTAAAGTCTCACTTTTACTGTTCTTCTTGTTGCTGCCTCCACCTTTTGAGCTACTACTGGGCTCATAAAGGAGACAAATAAAAGCAAGATTCAATAAGGGCTATAACAAGAAAGCCAACAAGCGATCGTTCACTGTTAGCAAAATAAAGTTCTAGTGAATTGACTTATTTCATCCTTCCAGTTATCTAAATATGTAACACATTAATTGAGTGCTGACCACACTTATGCAGGGAAGACTGATAGATGGGATATGGCTCCCTCTATGGAGACACACACACACACACACACACACACACACACACACACACACACACACACACACACACACGAAGAGGGGCCATCTATTGGAGTGAAAGCAAAGCCAGAATGTGGGGGATTCCTACACCAGAATGGAGTTGTGGACAGTGGAAGAAACGGGCTGAGCTGGCAGGACAATTATCCAGGCACTGGGTAAAATCACCAAGCTCTTTGCAACAGGACTGCCTCCATCCAATAATGTTTTTCCCCTTTAAATAGGTCAGAAGCAATAATCATAATCTCCAAATGAATAATATGAGGTATTCTAATTATATTCTGAGGATAAGAAAATTTGAAAAAAATTGAGCAGATTATTTAAATATTTGATTTCCTTACCTATACTAAAGCAATGTATTTAAAGTAAGCTTCTAATTAGATTTGCAAATTCCTTGAGGGAAGAAGTTATTTTCTTCCCAAAGTCGCATTATTTTTGAATACCCTAGGCTGCCAGGATGATTCATCCAAAGATTGACTTAAAGATCTGTCCTTTAGGGCTGGGAAGGTGGCTCAGTGGTAGAGTACTTGCCTTATATGCATGAGGCCCTGGGTTCGATTCATCAGTACCACATAAGCAAAAAGAAAAAAAATCTGTGCTTTAATTTACAAAACTGTTTCTAGTAAACCAACAGTGTACACAAAATGTGATATTTCAACCTTTAAAAGATGAAATAAATATTTCAGAGCATAAGAAGTACCCAATAAAATTATCTGGTACAGAATTATATAATATTCTTCCAGAATAATCCAAAGAGATGATTTGGAAACTCTTCTAGGAGTAGTATTTTACTTTAGTCAACCTACTAGAATAAAAAGAACAATTGCCACATCACTTAACAATGATAATGAGTATTTACAAAAGTTGATTCAATCATTTCTCATTAGAATTAAAGTTGACATGATAAAGTGATTTCTATCTTCTAGATAGAACAAATTAGTTGGATTGCATGAATTGCTGAGAGAGAGAGAGAGAGAGAGAGAGAGAGAGAGAGAGAGAGAGAGAGAGAGAGAGAGAGAGAGAGAGAGAATGAGAATGAGAAAGAAGAAACCAGGGGAAAGAAGCATCAAGAAAGCAGTGTGGAGTTTCTTTGTCACTCCCAGTACGGAAGAAGAGAATAGTGCCCCGGGGGAAGGCAATCCTGCACTGTAGGTTGTTCACTCCATCAGCTTTGCCTTTAAGGAAGGACAGAGAAAGTTGGAAAGGCATGTCCCTTTGGTTCAGAATTGTGGAGCATTTATCCTTCTTTTCCTTTCACTTAAGGAGGTGGAGGGAAGGGAGAGATTAGAATCTGATACATGGTTGGCACTTATCATGACAATTACCTTTTATTATTGTTTTTATAGTAGTTGTACTGGGGATAGGATCCGCTCAGTAAGAAAATAGGTTCCTATGTTACTTAATGATAGAGATAGGCCCTGAGGAATATGAAGTTAGGTGATGATGAGGTTGTGAAGTTAGATTATTGTGTCTTCTTGCACAAGCAGACAATGCAGCCTGATCCATGTTGAGGCTGTACATCTAAGCTGTAATAGCAGTGATGGATAAAGGCAATGAGAAAGTAGGGCGTGATCTATAGAGGGTAAATTCCCTAAGGCTTCTTAACTTCCTTTACTTCTTCAGCAGTAAGTATTTTCAGTGTAAGAACAGAGGCTGTACTCAGTATCTTTTGAGTTGGGGTTGTTTTTAAAGATAATTGTATTGATATTATCAAGGTGTTATATTCATAAGTCAGGTAATGAGTACATTACTTTCTTTGGACAATGTCACACCTTCATTTGCTTTCCCCAAGCTTCCCCTTCCCATTCTCTTCCGCGTTTTGCAAAATATTGTATCTGAATAGACTCCAACATTTTAGAGATAAAGGCAGTTAAACATGAAAGTCTTTATGTGCCTGGACTGCTGAGAGATTTGTGGGAGGAATTAAAAGGGATTAAGAGCTCTCCTCATTATTCGGCTAAAGACATAATTAGGGGATTTTTAAAAGTATTCAATTTTGCTCAGTGAAGAGATAATAAAGTATTCAGGGCCAAAATACGAAGTTGGAAAGCTCAGAAACATTAGGGAGGGGATCGAAGGTAGCCTCGTTTGGTCTTGGGCTGATAACAAGCACTCCAAATCCAGCCTTCTCAGCAGGCCTCAAGGGCCTGACACAAGCCATGTGTCTGGGTGGATGAGTGGTGTGGTGGCATAATGCCAGAATGGAGGAGCTCAGGGACCGTGGGTCTGCTAAACATTTTCCTTCAGGCCTTCTTAGTGCTACTGTCCAGGGACACTCTACTTACACAGACAAGGCTCATTTCCTTGTTAAAAAGAAAAGTAGTAAGGGAAGGGGAGCACATTGCAGGCTCTGCTCCAGTCTATCTGGGGATGTACAAAAAATACACAGGCAGGATACCCATCAAACACCTTGTGTCCAGGCACTGGTTCCAGATAAGAGAGGGTGTGGATGTCAAGTGCTGGTGGGCACATGGAGGAGGGGGGGCTTTCCTGGTCCTGGTAGAACTGACCCTGCACAAGAGCCTGTGCTCAGCAAACAGATTGTTCACATGGTCCTGGGCAGTCCCAGTGTCTGCTGTTTTTCTGCCCTTTCACATGACTGAGAGATGCTCGACATGCTGCAGGGTCTACTCACTTACCACACCTCCCAGATAGCCTCTGTCCAGTCATAATGTTGAAAGTCCACTGTTGGCACCCACCTCCTGTTACCTATGAAGCTGGGGTCTCTGTCTGCAGTCAGGCAAGACTGGAACTGCTGGGTTTGCCTTCTCTCTGCTAAAGGGAACTGGAGATGACAGGGAGAATATGCACTCTTGGTGCTAGTGCAGTGTGCTAACTATACTGAAGGCTGTGCTGTTTTTCTTTTCCTTTTTCTTTTCCTTTCTCTGTGCCAGTACTTGGGCTTGAGCTCAGGCCATCTCATTCTTGTGTGGCTGATGCTCTACCACTGACACCACCCACTTTGGGGTTATTGCTAGTTCATTGGAGATAAGTTTGTCTACTTGGATGACTTCAAGTTGAGATGATCAGATCTTAGCCTCCTGGAGTAGCTAGGATTATAGGTGTGAGCTATGGGTACTTGGCTGGAAGACCATGATTCATAGACAATTTAAAGTGGCTCAGGAAAGCCAGAAAGGTTGGGAGGGGCCTCCTCTGACAGGAGTCACAGAGGGGCAATTTCTGAGAAGTGTGGTATGGCTGGGATCTGCTTAGCAGCTCTAACTGTATAAAAACAATCCAACAGCAGGCTTGCCTGTGTGATGAACGTGCTTTCAGTGCTCAAAGCAATTCCCTGCCACAAAAGTTGTACTGAATTTGTGCTGAAAGCTGTAACTGAAGTCTGTGCTACATCTTTAGCAACATCTCGTCTCGTTCTTTCCTGGTATATTTCTGTATGCAAATTTATTTTAATGAAGACATGTCTGGTCAGCACCGAGACAAATGTAACACCACAAAGAAGTGGCTGCTTTCTTGGGGGCACGCAGGATGCTGGGAAGTGGGAGCACAGAGGTGGTGCTCAACAGCACCACTCCTGGCACGGAAGCCAAACACTGCATGAGAAGGGAACACTAAAGATGGTGATGAGGTTAGGGTGAGACAGAAAGCCAAGGGAAGATCGAGGCTTGAACTGGGGTGCTTGGTGGCTCATGCCTGTAATCCTAGCTACTCAGGAGGCTGAGATCTGAGGATCATTCATAGTCCAAAGCCAGCCCAGTCAGGAAAGTCTATGAGCCTCTTATCTCCAATTAACCACTTGAAAACTGAAAGTGTCTCTGGTTCAAAGTGGTACAGCACTAGCTTTGAGCAGAAGATCTCAGGGACAATGCTCAGGCTCTGAGTTCAAGTCCCATGACCACCACCAACAACAACAAAGATATTTGATGTGTAAATAAGCTGAAGAAAAAGAAACAGGTGGAAAAGACTGGAGGGGGAGTGACAATAGGTGTGAGCCAGATAGAGAACTGAGCCAGGGATAAAGGTCATTAATGGAATTTGGGTTGTGAAATGTATGTATTCACAACATCACAGTCCTAGTGTGTGTGTGTGTATGTGTGTATGCTGGTACTGGGGCTTGAATTTAGGGCCTTGGCACCATCACTGATCATTTTTGCTCAAGGCTAGTTCTCTTTCACTCTAGCTATAGTTCCAGTTTTGGCTTTTTGGTGGTTAATTAGAGATAAGAATCTCACGGCTTTCCTATCCTGACTTGCTTTAATCTGTGATCTTCAAATCTCAGCCTCCTAAGTAACAAGGGTTACAAGTATGAGCCAGAGGTGCCAAGCCCTAATTTCTTAATACAATGAACCATGAACTGGGGAGCCAGATGTAAGAAGGGAAAGTCTAATATCAGGTTTTTTTTTTTAAAGTAAATATGAACGCTTCAGGAAGAGACAACCAAATAAAGAGGGAAATGTATGCTCACTATGCAAAGTGCTACAGGTTTTTAATTATCTTTTGAAATCTCATTCAAGGTCATTTAGGTTAAGTTAATGCTACAATTTATTGTGACTGTTAAGAAGCCGAGCACTGGTGGTAATCCTAGCTCTTTTGTAGGCTGAGATACAGAGATCGAGGTTCAAACATAGCCAGGGCAGATAAGTTCAGGAAAAAGCTGGAAGTGGAGATGTGGTTCAAGTCATAGAGTACAAGCCTTGAGAGAAAAAGCCAAGCAAAAGCCCAAAATCCTGAGTTCAAACCCCAGTACTGACACAAAAATATAAAATAAAAACTGGTTAAGGGTTGTGCATTATAGCTCAGTAGTACAGTGCTTGCCTACATGTGCACAATTCTGAGTTCCACCCTTGATAGCAAAAAAAAAAAAATAGACTATGGATGTGGCTCAATGAATGACATTTAGATATGTTTTTAGATTGTTTTTGTTTTGAGCTGTAGCAGACATCTGAGGACAGGAAGGAGAGAAAGGGAAAGGAGGATGTACTTCTAGGTTAGCATGCTTCTTCTCTACCCTGGGCAGGGAAGTAAGGTTTCTTTGGGTGCTGCCAGGATCACAGAAATCAGTCATGAGGTGGAGGGAGGAGGAGAGGACAGAGGAGGCAATAGCCTTTTCCTCTACCACTTTCCTGTAGTAGACAATCCAACTGCATCCAGGAACAAGGTGCATCAGCTGGACAGGCCTTTCCCAAGTACCAAGCCAGCCAGTGTCCAAGGGCCCTTCTTCCCTCCCTATCTTCCCTTCCTCCCTCTTTCCTTTTCTCCCTCTTTCCCTTCCTCCTTCCCTTCTGCCTTTCCTTCTTTCCTTCTCTCTCCTTTCTTGGGAAAAGAGCCTGGAACAGCATTCCTCCTGCCTCACTGGGAGGAAATGAATGTTGGGGGCTACTGTAAAGGACATTACAATTGAAACTATTAAACACAAGTTTTCAATCACAGCCTGCTCTTTCCTAATTAAGTGTTTCAAGACTGCAATAACGTCTTGAAACATGTACTTGAGATAATATTAGCCATGGTGATTGAAATACTTGAGTTAGAAAGCTAGCTTATTTCTCCTTGGTAATGTGAAGTTTCCCACAGCTAGAAACACACTTTTATTTTTAGCTTGCTTGACATATAAAAATTTTTTCCAAGTCCTAGACCTCCCTCCCCTAAAACATGTATAATCATCTACTAAAATGCCCTTACTGGATAGCATGGACTAGTACAGTGCTTCTCGAAACCCAACAATTAGATTGCTGCTGTTCTTTTTTCCATTTTAATTCACATTAATATTTCAGTTGCCCCCTAAGGCCTATGATCAGAAATTACAGAATTAGAAACCAGCCATGAGCTCCAGGCTGAAATGGCAGCTATCTTCACTGACCTGTCAGGACAGAGTTCCCTACCTTCTTCTCTCCCTCCCTCCCTTCATCCCTTCCTCCCTCCTTGCTTCCCTCCATCCCAATTTCTTCTTTGGTTTCCTTGCAGAACTGAATAAAAGAAAGTTGAAAGGGATAACATTTCCAGGATTGCAACATGATTTAGCCAAATTATTGTTTTGATTTTCACAGTTAATCTCAGGGCGTTTCTGTCTTGGGGGGGGGGGGGAGGGTTGGGAACTGTGCTCAAAGCAAATTAGTCTTAAAGAGCAATGGAGTGCTTGCCCGCTCAGGGCTTGCAGTGTCTGCGTTTGCATTCTGTCAGAGGACTCCTGGGATGGGATTTTTGACCCCAAAGCCACCAGAATGGGTGCTGTGCTTTCGCCCACACTTCCAGTGTTTTCTAAGTGCCTAGTGTATGACTTACAGAGCTTAGTAGGGGGCAGTGGCAGTGAGATCCCCATAGCCAGCTGGCCACATCAGCTGGTGAGGCCACAGGTAGAATGGCTGCATGTGGGTGTCCGCAACCCCCACATCCTGAAAAAAAAAAGCGCCCGCCCCTCCCCAACAAAAAACAAACAAACAAACAAAACCTTTGTCTGCTTCACCCTGGCACTAACGTGCTAGAGGCAGACGCCAGAACAAGCTTCTTTAGGGGATCTCCAAACTCGCCCTAACTTCAGAGTCAAGAGAGGCTGGAGAGAAGACGGTGTTGGAGACTGAGGAGAGGAACAGCCAGGACTGGCAGGGGTCCTGTCACAGACGGGCGCTTACCTGCATTCCGGAGTTTGCGATTCCTTAGCACCGACAGGATAACTAGAAGGTTGCCCACGACGTCCCCCGCGGTGGTGATAATGAGCACCGTGGACAGCGCCGGGGCCACCCAGGGAAGCCGGGGGCTGCTGGATGGCGGCGCGGGGTCTGCGTCCCGCCAGCCCGGACGCCGGGACAGCCCACCTGGCTCGCAGCAGTTGGCGGAAGATGCATTCTCCAGCATCGCAGAAGCCTCCTGGGCTGGGCTCCCCTCCTCTTGCCAGGCTTGAGCCACCAGCCTCCTGCCGCCCTGCCCAGGCTTCCCACCAGGATTGCAATGCTGAGCCTGGCGCTCCCGCCTCGCCTCCCTTTCCCCAGCCAGCAGCCCGCACGGGGTGGGAACGAGGAAAGCCAGTGAGGAAGGACTACGATGTGACCATTAATTAACTACATTGTGAGCAGGGGCGGAGAAAAATAGGGAGTAGAATCTGGGGGCTGCAAGCAGGAAAACAGGGGCGCGCCCTGAGCGCCTGAACCATAAAGCTGGCTGTAGCACCCAGAGTCAGCGTGTGCCTGGCTCCTGTCATGCTGTCTAGCTCGCCTGGCCTCTTTTTCTAATTGCAAGGGTATCCCCCACACCCCACGTTTCCTCCCAAGATTCTCAATTGGAGGAGGTTCCTGGAGTTCCATACCTGTTGATCTATTGTTATTAAAAAGGCGACATTTGAAGCCCCTTGCAGCAACAGAGACAGAATAACTCCTGGGATGAAGGACAGATCGTGAAGCAGAAACTGACAGCATTAAAAGCGAGGTAGTTGCAGAAAACAACTCTGCTTATTACACACTTGCCACATATCATGAGATGGTTGCTGAAAACCCCATACTTGAATAGATATCCAGATAGACATAATGCTTGAAAAGAGATGGTCCATGCTAGCAAGTATAATAATAAGGTTAAGACAAGAAGAGTGAAGCATGGTGAACTTGAAGCTGATAGTAACAATAGCAAACCTCTCTGGGGGCTAATGTTTTGCCCTATGGTTTACTCTTTATGCTTGCTAGAATTGGAATAAGTGGACGTGTCTGATAACCCTAACTCTGTGAAGGAAATGAAGCAAGTGGAATGTTCTTATTTTGCCCTTCAGAGAATGCAAAATGGTACAGCCATGTGAAAGGCTGTTTGTGCCTCATAAAGTTCACCATAGATTTTCAAAATGGAAAAAAATGAATAAAAACAAAAAAGTACATCCATATCTGGATAAGAATGTTTAGAGATAGCCTGATTTATAGTTGAGCAATCCCTGGAAATAACTCAAATCTCCATCACCAGAAGATTAGATGAACATTGAGACCTACTGTGATACAAAACAGCATGGATCAATCACAAAAATATCCTATTAAACAAAAGAAGGCAGATACCAAAAATGTGTACTATATAATTCTATCAGCATGAAGTTTAAAATCAAGCAAAGTTCTGATAGAAATGACAGTATTACTGGTTGCCAATGGAGATAATGATTGACCAGAAATAAGCACAAAATAATCCCTGAGATGTTTTCATTACATGTGCTTTCTTTTTGTGTGTTGGTATTAGGACTTGAATGAGGCCTGGGCACTGTCTTAGTTTTTTCACTCAAAGCTTGTACTATACTACTTGAACAATACCTTTACTTGGCTTTTTGATAGTTAATTGGAAATGAGTCTCAAGGACTTTTCTTGTCTGGAGCTGGCTTCCAAGTGTGAACTTCAGACTAACCTCCTGAATAGCTTAGATTACACGCATGAGTCATGAGTCACTGACACCCAGTTTACACAGGGGTTTGTGCTTTTTTAGTGTAGGTTGCATTCTTTCTAAACAATGGCAGAAAGGACACCTCGGAGAAGGCAGGGAAGAGATGGTAAGGATAGCAGCAAACATCTTGAGAGGTGAGTCATGCAGAGCCCCAGGAGAAATAACACTTGAGGAGAGTAGGCTTTCTGCCTGACAGCAGGCAGAAAACAGAACCAGGTAGAAATTCAGAAGAGCTTCTCCACTGGAGAAGGGAGATGAGAGATGGCTGCCTCATTAGCCAGACTTCATGAGAAAGAGAATCTGGGAACTTAGAAGATCAGGGGAGGTATGAAAGTAAGACCTTCCACCAGAAGTGAGTATCAGGTGTGACAGTGAGTGTCCCTGTGTAGGACTTCAAACAAAACCAGTCAGCAGCTGTTAATCAGCAACTCAGAGCTGCTTAGGACAGGTTTGGAGAAGGCGGGATGAACTTCAGTCAGCATCAGAGTATACCTAGCAGAAATCAGCAACAAGAAAGTACAAGGGTCTGATGGGAAGATAGACCCTGGGATTTGTAAAATATATGATTAAAAGAACAGAATCTGGGCTGGGAAGGTGGCTCAGTGGTAGAGTGATTGCCTCACATTCATGAGGCCCTGGGTTTGATTCCTCAGCACCACATAAGCAGAAAAAGCCAGAAGTGGCGTGGCGGTTCAAGTGGTAGAGTGCTAGCCTTGACTGAAGAGCTGAGGGAAAGCGCCCAGGCCCAGAGTTCAGGCTCCACGTCCAGCAAAACAAAACAAAACACAACAATAACAACAAAAACAGAATCTGGGTGTTGGGAGGAAGAGGTAAAATTAAAGGGTTGTGAGACTTCTTGAAATTTCAAAGAACTGTGATGAGTCAATTTTTTTTAAAGCCACTGTCTTGAAAGAGTGACTTGCTTGAAACTGAGGTCCATTTCCCCCTCCTTACATCCATTTTTTTCTCCTCTTCCCTTCTTTAGTTCTCTCTTTACTTTTCTCTTTCCATTCTAGTGGCACTGGGGATTGAACTCAGGGCCTTTGCTCCAACTAACATGAGCTGCATCCCCATGGTGAAACTGAAATCTCTGAATGAGCAGACTGTTCCTTGTGAAGGGTAATTATGGAAAGGGCTCTCAGGAGGAAGGTGAAGGAAATGTTGTTAAAGATGAGAAGTGCTGGTTGCATATATAGGCTAATGGTAGCATGTTTGCTTAGCATGCACTAGGCCTGGGTTCCAGCAGAGAGAGAGAGAGAGAGAGAGAGAGAGAGAGAGAGAGAGAGAGAGAGAGAGAGAGAGAGAGAGAGAGAGAGAGAAGAGAGAGGAGAGAGAGAATGTGTGTGTGTGTGAGAGAGAGACAGACAGACAGAGACAGAGAGACACACAGAGAGACAGAGACAGACAGAGACAGACAGAGACAGAAAGAGACAGAAAGAGGAGAGAGGGAGAAAGGGAGAGAGACAGAAACAGAGATGATATATAGATACAAAGAGGGGAGATTGAGAAATTGGAGAAGTATTGTGAGAGAAAACAAGGAAAACTGAGTCAAGAGGAAAGCTGCATGGAAGGAAGAAGAATAACTAGTAGAAGCATCAGGTAGCTGCAGGGAAGAGGAGACAGAGACAGCTGGATAGTGTGAGCATCCAGGGTCTTTTTCATGAAGAGGATGCAGTCAGGTTGTCCCTGTATTTACAGGCATATTCTGGGACTTTGTAGCTCTCAGCAGCCCTAAGTTACATATTCATTAGATATATCCTCTAATAATGTATATTTGGTTAACTGAGCACAAAGCAAAGGAATTTGCCCTGTGATATCATAGACTATTATTATACACCTTGCCTGTAGTCACAATAGTATACCTCAGCATCCTTGGGCACCAGGAATTAAGGTACATGTCTGCCTAAAAAGTCAATGTGGTGCTTGGCACTGCTGGCCCAGGCCTCTGATCTCAGCTACATAGCCGGCTGAGATCTGAAGACTGTGGTCTGAATGCCTGCTTGGGCAGGCAGACAAATCCTTGAAACTCTTATGACCAATAAACCAGCAAAAAGCACCAGCTGTGAATAAAAAGACCAAGGGAGATGACCTGAGTTCAAGCACCAGTACCAACATATAAATAAGAAAACTAAACAAAACAGAAAACAATACTGCATCCTGGCACAGCTGCTTCGGCTATGCCTTGAACGTGTAGAGTAATGGTACAACCACTGAAAAAGACAGCTCAGTAGTTTCTTACAAAGTTAAATACATACTTATCAGCTTGGTATAATAGTTTCACTTAGTATTTAACCACCTATGGTGAAGATTTCTATCAATACAAAGACCAAGTATAGTGGGTGTTGGAAAATGGAGGAGAATGGAAAAGAAATAGGCTGGAGGACTGTTTATTGAGATAGAACAGCAAAGGACACAAACCTTCCCGAGAGTTTGGAGGTTGTGCCAGAGAGTTAGGACAGGAGCTGGGTTTTTATATGAGGTCCCAGCAAGGAGGCAGAGGTTAATGAAAAAGCCACTAGGTCAGGGAGGTGGGGGCTTTTCATTTGGGATGTTTACAGCTGGGCTTAAGTGGATTGCCCTGCCAGCACATCAAACAAATTCACACAACCTGGGGATTTAGCCTGGCCTCTGTAGGGACCTGGGATAATAGGATGGGGGTCAGTTCTTCAATGGGCACTTCTGTAACTGTAACACACAGGGGCAAGCAGCAGTAGGATCATAAGTTCCTGCCATGCCTAAACTATGTAGCAAGACTCTGCCTCACAAATGAGCAAATCCCAAACCAGCACAAACATATTTATAATAGATAGATAAATCTTGATCACTTGGGAGTGATCAAAATATATTTTGATAAGTAAATAGATAACTAAACTGCTGCAATCCAGACAGCAGAATATCATTTATAAGAAGAAATGAGCCATCAATCCATCTGAGATAACGAGAAATATTAAGTGCATCTGATTAAGTGAAAGAAGCCAGTCTAAAAGGACCATACATAATATGATTCCAACTCTATGACATTAAGAAGAAAGAAAAACTATAGAGACAGTGCAGGACTCACACGGTGAGTCAAGGAGACTTCTTTCCTTATAAGTAACTCAGCTTCAAGCATTTGATTGTAGAACAGAAAATGGTCAGAGCACATGTAATTCCTTCCTTGATATCTAAGTGTAGAAGAACAACAATTGCTTCCAGTGCCTCAGGCTGACAGTCTCTTAGGGAAAATGATTCTCTCCATGATTGACAAAGCTATTAGCTACTGCTAACAATGAAAGATAACACAGAAGGAAAAAAAATAAAACCTTAGAGAGGGGAAGGGTCACAGACAAAAGAGTGATTATCAATGTTCAATAGGTAACTAGATAAACTATAGCAATCTGGACAATAGAATACCATTTATAAGCAAAAATGAATTATCAACCCATGAAAAGACACAGAGAAATATTAAATGAATAAGATTTGTGAAAAAAAGCCAATTTGTAAGTGTCACATATGATAGGATTCCAACTCTAAATAGAGTAAGTGTCCATATCCCAGCAATAATCCTTGTCACTTCAGATAGTGCTGGAAACCTTGTTCAAGTCACTTCTAACCAGGTCATCTCATGTCACCTACCCGCAGTTCTGTGAGGCCTGGGGTAGAGAATAAGAATAATTAGTGCAACGGTAAGAAGGAAAAGGACTCAGATATGTAGCTTGCCAGAGCTGTGTAGCTTTTACTCCTACAGTAGGAAGCATACAAAGTGAGGCAAGAATAATATAAGCAAATTTTCATTCAATAAGCAGTTTACAGCAGGGCTAGAAAATGGACTTTTCCCTTTAACTAATAGCAGCCACAACTGTGGCTTTGAGCTTATTCTGCTTAGGTAGGTGCATATGGATTATCCTATTTAATCAGCATCTGTATCTACAAGATAAGGTTATCTTGTACTGTGAAGAAGCTGAGATTCTGAGGGGCTAATTAATCTGTTCAACATAGCCCAGCCACAGATGAGATTGCAACCTAGGCTATCTAATTTCCAAACTTAGTTCAGCATTAGCGAAAATAGTCACCAGAGAGAAGAATGGGAGTAAATCTTAGTCAGACTTTCATCTGATAGGGGATTAATATCCAGAATATATAAAGAACTAAAAAAGCTAAACACCAAATAATCCAATCAATAAATTGGGTAAATGATTTTAACAGGAAGGAGAGAGAGAAAGGGGGGGGAAACAGACAGATAGAGATGGAAACAGAGATAGAGAAAGAGGGTGTGTATATGTGTGTGTGTGTGTGTGTGTGTGTGTGTGTGTGTGTGTATGTATGAGAGAGAGAGAGAGAGAAAGAGAGAGAGAGAGATTGCCAGTAAAACATAAATAAATGTTTGACATCCTTGTAAGAAAATACAAATTAAAACAATCCCAGTGCTCACATCTGTAATCCTAGCTATTCAGGAGGCTGAGATCTGAGCATTGCCTGCCAGGCAGGCAAGTCTGAGATTCTTATCACCAATTAACTAGCAAAATCTCAAGAAAGTGGAACTGTGTGAGCCAGTGGTATAAAGGCTAGTCTTCAGTATAAAAGCTCAGAAACAGCACTACCCTGGTCCTGGCCCCCATGAGGACACCACACACACACACACACACAAACAAACACACACACACACACACACACACACACACACACACAAACACACACCACTCAGAATGTAAGTCATAAAAAAAAAAACACAACAAAACAAACATAACAAATCCCAGTGAGGACTCAAGAAGAAGGAATTCTTATGCACCATTAATGGGAATGTAAATTTGTGAAGCCACTATGGAAATCAGTAAGGAAGCTCACAAGGAACTAACAATAGAATACTATAGGATTTTGCTATATCACTTGAAGTAAGGAGGTCAGGTCTGGCCTGCTGCCATATTGGCCACATGGTGGATGGTAGGGTCTGACATCTTATCTTTGTGCTGGGGGAAGGAAACCCCTCCCCCACCACCTGCCTCCCAGGTAATGGGCATGCCCGGACCCCTGGAGGCAGGGATAGGCACTTGGCTGATAGGTTACTGAATCTGTCAGTCCAGTGCCTGGGACTGGGAATTTCCTGAGGATCTGCCCCCCTGCACTGACCTGTTTAGACCTGGATGAGCCTAGCCGCTGGACTCCATGCCACTTGTGTCTCCATGATTGTGTCCTGTGTCCTGTGTCCTGTCTCCTGGCTCGTGTCCAGGCATCATGGCATCCCAATTCAGCTCTCCATTGGAGCTGAATCGGCTTGTTGGTATAGTTCTTGTTAGTTCTTTCCTCTTTATCATGTTTCCTAGCTGTGTTATGTGCATTTGTGTGCTGCAGGCCCTTGTAACAACTGGCGGCCTGCAGCCTGTTAACTGCATAATAAAGACTCCAATAGTCTATATTTTAAAGTGTGGCTACTGGAATGATTTACATTGCAACAACCTTGGGGTCGGCTCCCAGAGGAATGGAAGCCAGCACATGACAGAGACCCCTGCACACTCATGTTTATAGCAGCCAAACTGTGGAATCTACCTGGGTGCAACAGATTAATAGATAAATAAAATCTGATCTACAACAGAATGTCATAAAAAAAAAAGAATGAAGGCATGTCATTTGCAGGAAAATGTATGGAACTAATTATGTTCCTGTTAAGAAAAATAAGCCAAATTCAGAAAGACAAGTATCACATGTTTTCTCTCCTATGAGGAATCCAGGTTAAAAAAAAAGATATATGGAAGCTAGATCTAAAATATGCATAATAACATATACAAGGCTCAATGTACTTATACACAAACTGGCAAAAGGGAGGTATATATATTATTTATTTTACTGTAAAGGTGCTGTACAGATGGATTACAGTTACATGAGTAAGGTAATTAGTACGTTTCTTATTGAAAATTGTTACTCACTTGTTTGTTTTTCTCCTACCTCCCTTCCCTTCCCACTCTAGCCCCCACTCAAGGTGTAAAGTTCATTTCCGATATCGTGTCTGGTGAGTATCATTGTTACAATGGGTCATCCTTTGTCCTTGTTTTGTCACCAGACAGAGGTGAGGCTTAGTGAAGCTCCCCTTTAAATATAGGAGCTCTTCACTTAAGAGTTCTTGACTTCGATCGCAGAATAAGAATTTCTGGACAAGTCACAATGGTAAGAAAACTTGGCAGAGCTTTATTAAGTAAACAAGCAAGGAAACAGACAAAAAAAGCAGTCAAACAGAAGGGTAGGGGCACACTCTAGGAGTGTGGGTACTCTCATATGGACACAAAGACACAGACACAGAGACAGACAAAGAGACACCCAGTTCCTTGGGCTGTTGGGTTTTTATAGGGTAAAGGCAGGGGGACTGGTTTTTGTAAGGTCCATTCATTGACAGCGAACAGACCTCGCCCAGTACCTGCGTTACCTAGGCAACTGGGACACCTGGAAGAGGTCACATCCGCATCTGCTGAGGTCACATCTTAACCTGATGTGGCCACACCTTTCTCCCACCTGATCCCACTTCCCTTTACCTGGACACACCCTTCCCCACACCCTACCCTATATAAGGCCTAACCCGGGGCCAGATGGTCTCTTTTGCCAGCCGCGTGGAGTGCCAACCTTGCCTGGCCCCAGCGCGTCTACTGAATAAACCTACCCCTTACCTGAATACCCTGGGCTTGGTGCAATTCTTACTTGGCTACCTCTTTTTAAAAACCTAACAGTTTTAAGTTATGCAAAGCCAGGTGCTTTGTCTTTGCTTTAACTACACCTGGTGTTATTCTCTGAGTTTCCAGGCAAGAATGTATCCTGCCATAAAACAGATCCTTACCCTTGAAACAAGGAGACATCCTGCTGTCTGCATTTTGGGGCATCCTGTCAGGCAGGATATGCATAGTTGTGAATTCTTGGGTGAAAAATGCATCGATTAGGAAAGAATGCATTCAGCTGTTGTTCTTTGAAGCAAAGATAGCATTTCTAAGTTTTTAGATACCATATTCCTGAATTGCCTACACCAGGCCTGTTTCCATAAGTTATCATGTTTCATTTCCCCCCAAGTGACTTTTGTTCCCTTAATCTTAAGGGAAGTGCATGTACCTGCTGTTAGCTGACCATACACATTTTTCCTAGTCTATCCAGCTTCAGTTTCAGCAGTTTGTTTTCCCCCTTCCCTTCCCTAAATCAGATAAATGTATATACAAGACACAGGGTACCAGAAACAAAAGTAGTGATTGCCAAGGATAAACCAATGGAAAAAATACAAATAAAATAAAATAAGAAGAAAGAACTAGATGCAATACATTGGTGACAAGGTCAACAACTAAAAAAAAACAAACCTGTTGTTTCCATGTCATGGAGTTCATTTCAGTTAGCATCATTTTGTATGGTCATACGTACATAGCTAATGAGCTATTATGATTCTTTGCCTGGACTATCCTAGCAATATACTAATTATTACAAATGAGGGAAACCATAGAGCCTATGTTTCTTTGGGTCTGGTTTATCTCACTTAATATGATTTTCTCCAGGTCTTTCCATTTCCTTACAAAAGGGGAGATACCATTCTTCCTGATAGAAGCATACAATTCCATTGTGTATATATATCACATTTTCTTGATCCATTCATCTATTGAGAAGCATCTGGGTTGGTTCCATATCTTAGCTATGGTAAATAATGCTGTGATAAACATAGTTGTGCTGGTAGCTTTAGTGTGGCCTTGCTTTGATCATTTGGATAAATCCCAGGAGTGGGATTGCTGGATCATAGAGGGGTTCTATGTTTAGTCTTTTGAGGAACCACCATACTCCTTTCCAGAGTGGTTGAACCAGCTTACCTTCCTATCAACAGTGTAGTAGTGTTCCCTTTTGGCCACATCCCCCCAGCATCTGTTATTATTTGTTTTCTTGATAATGGAATCTCAATGTAGTTTTGATTTGTTGAACATTTCTTCATGTGTCTAGGAGAAAAATTCAAAAGCATAACTCCTCTGAACAACAAAAGTACTATTTATTAAAATGAATACCAGGAAGCAGAAACACATTTTGGGGGGTGAGTAAAGTGGGGTTGGGGCACAGGAATGAAGGGAGGAAGGTGAGCAAATGTAATAATTATATTCAATATGCATAAGCTAGGCACTGGTGGCTCACACCTATAATCCTAGCTACTGAGAAGTCTGAGATCTGAGGATTACAGTTCAAACCCAGCCCAGGCAGGAATGTTTGTGAGACTCTTATCTCCAATTAACCCCCAAAATCTGGAAGTAAAACTGTGGCTCAAAGTGGTGGAGTGCTAGCCTGGCCAGGGCTATATTGGCCACATGGTGGATGGTAGGGTCTGGCAGCTTGTCTTCATGCTGGGGGAAGAATCCCCCCTCCCCCATACACATACACAATTACCTGCCTCACAGGCAATGGGCATGCCCAGACCCCTTACAACAACAACACACACACATACACTCAGTGTACATTATGTAAAAAGTGAACTATATAATTTGAAGGTAGCGTAGGAGGGAAAAATGGGAGGGAACAAGGGAAGGAGAGACACTGACCAAAAAGCATTATTTTCATAACTTGACGTATGAATTTTGACCCCTTTGTACAAGTCCTTAATAATAACAATAATAAATTAATAAGAAAAAATAAAATTACATGAGAGTAAGCAGGGGACATTTGAGAAGAGGAAGGAGATCAACAGGAATAGGAAGGGAGACAAGGGGATAAAAGGAGTTGAATATGACCCAACTATATTATATACATGTATAAAAATATTATAAGGAAATCCATTGTGTTGTATAATTGATGCATACTAAAAAAGTAAAAAGAAAAGAAAAAAAGAAAACAAGCTCTGGGTAATGCTGCTTTTCTATAATCCTAACTACTTTCAAAACCAAATCAGGCAAAATCTGCAAGACTATCTCCAAAACAAAGTATAAATGAAAGAATCAGAATTGTACCTCAAATGGTAGATCATCTGAGCACTTGTTTAGCCAGTGTGAGGGTCAGTTCAATCCACAGTACTGCCAGAAGAAGAAAAGCAATAACAATCTAGTTCAGTTATATTCTTGCCTTGGGGAATGGTAAACCTCTGGATCCTTTTGACCTCCAAAGGAGGTAGAGAAGCTCAAGAATGTTCAGCAGGTTGAATTCTGCAGAAGAAGTACATATCCAGGTGTTTCTTCTGTCAGCTGTGGAAAAGATGGTTTTACAGATCTGTAAACTATATCCCACTGCCTGGGGTCATGGGGCTGTCCAAATATTTTTCTGAGATGAGGAATAATCTGGAAAGGGGGATATTCTGCAGTAAATGAGTAAAGGCAAAATGATGTAAACCTAAATCAAACAACTTCTAAGCCTTTCTCCTCTTTTCTCAGTACAGGCTTGTGGCAGAAGCCAGGTCATGGGGTGAGAGCAGGAACATTCTCTCCTCTTCTGGCCTCTTGACCTTTAACTTTTCTGACATTTTCCTTCCCTTTGGGAGGAAAGCAGTGTCCTAGTTACTTCAGATTTAGGTCAAATCTAAGAGCTCGGTGTTCAAGCAGAAGAATCTGACCCTTGTGTTGAATCTGCTTTCCCTTTAGTAAGTCTAGCCAGGCATTTATAAGCAAATGTTAACCAGAATGGGTTATTTGGAAAATCCATATACATATTTAAATATGCTTATATTTAAATGTAATTATTTGTATATATATATATTATATTTGAATTCTTTAGTTAGTTAATGTATTTATTTATGCTGGTTCCAAGGCTTGGATTCAGAGCCTAGCTCTAGAGCTAGTCTTCCTTGTTCACAGCTGGTGCTCTACCACTTGAGTCATGGCTTCAGTTTGGCTTTTTAAAAAGTATATATTTTATTGTTAGTGTGAAGGTTATGTACAGAGGGATTACAGTTACATAAGTCAGGTAATAGGTATACTTCATTTTGAACAATGTTACCCCTCCCATCCCTACCCACTAGTTGTGTAGTTCATTTTCCAAATAGTGTCTAGAGAGTATCACTGTTGTATTTGTTCACCCTTTGTCCCACCTTTTCTGTGCCTTCCCATATGCTCCCAAAGACAAATAAGCTAACAAACAAGACAAAAGGAAATAACAACAAAACAGCAATAACAATAAATCTCTTGTTTCCATTTCTTGGAGTTCATTTTAAAAAATATTATGCTATATGATCATATGCACCTAGCTACTGAGCCTTTGGGATCTACTCCTATGAATATCCTCCTTTGACCTCACTGTGTGACTGTCTAGAGTCCTGTATAATTTGTCATGTCCCAATGTATATATATATATATATATATATATATATATATATATATATATATATATACCATCCAGTGTGTACTTGTGGATTTATAGGCATATTCTAGTTACCACAGATGCGGGAAAACGATCAAACCTGTGTTTCTTTGGGTCTTGCTTACTTCACTTAATAGAATTTTTCCAAGTCTTTCCATTTCCTTAGGAATGGTACAATAGCATTCCTTCTGATAGAAGAGTAGAATTCCATTATATATGTCTATATGTGTATATATGTATATACACACATATATATATAAATTACATTTTCTTGGTCCATTCATTCACTAAGGGGCATCTGGGTTGATTCTATATCTTGTCTATGGTAAATAAAACTTCAATGAACATGGTTGTGCTGGTAGGTTTAGTCTGCGTTCTATCGGATAAGTGTCCAGGAGTAGAATTGCTGGGTTATAGAGAAGCAATATGTTAAATCTTTTGAAAAATCTCCATACTGTTTTCCAAAGCAACTGAACACATTTACATTCCCACCAATAGTGTAGAAGAGTTTCCAGTTTGGCTTTTTGCTGGTTATATTGGAGATGGAGTCTCATGGACTTTTCTTCTTTATTGTTACTATAAAGGTGATATACAGAGGGGTTACATTTATGTATGCCAGGTAGAGTAAATTTCTTTTTGGATAATGTCACCCCTTCCCTCACTCCCAGTTTTTCCCTCCCATCCCCCCACACAAGTTGTATAGTTCATTTTAACATAGTGTCTAGTGAGTACCACTGCTGCATTTGTTCATCCTTTGTTTCACCATATCTGTACCCCCCACTTACTCTCGCAAAGATAGATAAACTGACAAGACAAAAGAAAAGATAAAATCAGCAACAAAGAAAAAACCCTCTTGTTTCCATTTCTTGGCATTCATTTCAATAAGTGCTATTTAATATGATCAGATGAACATAGGTATAGTACTTTTGTGATCCTCTCCTAAGAATATCCTCTTCTGGTCTCACTCTGTGTGAATGCCTAGAATCCTGTATAATTTATCATGTTCTCATGGACTTTTCTGCCCAGGCTATCTTTGAACCTCAGTCTTCCAGATCTTAGCTTCCTGAGCAGCTAAGATAATAGATGTAAGTGTTGTATTGGAATTAAAAATATAACTTATAAGTTATCAGAATAACATTCCCTTTCTTGTGAAAATATATTTTGAGCCACCTATTATAAGCAGGAAAATTCATGAAATGGCAGCATTCAGACTGTGGTATTTATGAGTTCCACAGAAGAAAATTTATTGTGCAATCTAATACTTGGTTTTAACAATAGGTGTGAAGTAATGAAGTTTCAGAGCCATAAGATTAGTCGTGGTGTCCTGGCAAGAACATCGTAACTTGGTTGACCTTATGAATTGACCCTGTCTCTTTATTTGGCCTGTGGGGGTGATTGAGGCAGGCCTAACTTGAAACTCCTGTTGTCAGGCCTTGGATCTAAAAGCCTGATTTCAATTTTGTTAGCATAAAGTCAGTCATGACTAAACAGGGTTTTTTTTTTGATACTTCTATTACTGAGTTTAATGTGTTCTGTTAGGAATGTGAGGCAAAGTTCAAACATGGTCTCATAATATTTAACCTCCTTTGCCTCAGTTTCCTTATCTGTAAAATAGAAATAACATTTATTGGTCAGGGACAGCATGAAGATTAAATGAGGAGAAAGAGTGGTAGCTCATAGGTAAGATGTTTAGGCCTGAACTATTGTTACATTGTTTTGTAGAGCCAGGAATGTTCTAGTTTTTCACCAAGGACCTAGTAAGGCAGGATAGGTAGATGAAAAGACAAAAAAATATTAGTTAAAATGTATATTAAAAGACTAGCAGGGTGCTAGTGGCTCATGCCTCTAATCCTAGCTACTCATGGTTTCAGCCCAGGCAGGAAAATCCATGAAACTGTTATCTTCAATAAACTAGCAAAACACTGGAAGTGGAGGTGTGGCTCAAGTGATAGAGTACTGGCCTTGAGTGAAATAGCTGAGGAACAGTATCCAGGCCCTGAGTTCAAGTTCTAGTACCACTTCCCTTCAAATAGAAAAGAAAAGGAAAGAAAAGTAAACTACACAGGGGAAGACCTGTTTCCTGCTCTCTCTCATGTCTACTGGCTGGCTTCCTATCTTGTTGGCAAAAGCCATTGGTTCCTTTTCACAGGGGCCTTTCCTCAGACTGTCCTTGTTCAATGCAAAAGAGTAAGGCGATGAGAAGGCAGACGTTCCAGCCTTTGGGACCTAATTCTGAAGTGCCAGCTTGGGACTTAATCCTGAAATTGACATACTGTCTCCATCAAGAAAGAAGGTGTCAAAAGACAAAACTAGAACAGATTGAGTTTAAAAGAACATAATTTGCAATTGGAGGGTCAGGCAATACCTCTCAACGGGTCTTCAGAGGAGCTGAGCTGAGACCACAAAAGGTCGAGGAGCCCAGACACACAAAAACAAATAAAGTACATGCTGGCTATCCCACACCTACTTCTTGGCTCATAAACTAGTCCTTTAGACTGCTGTCTCTAGGATTTTTTGTTTGTTTGTTGTTATTTTAAAACCCTCCAGTTGCTTTCAGAGTTCAGTTTAATTGCCTAGTTTCTAAAATTATTGTTACCAAATGTAGCAGAGCTAATCAATTTCAGTTCTTGGATATAGCCTAGGAGGAATTCAGGCAAGGTGAAAAATGTAGTAAAAGTGCTAGGAAAGTTTATTAGGAAAGAAATATGACAGAGAAAGGATATTACATAGTCTTGTAAGATGGCACTTTGTAGCATTGACAGCTATCTTCTGGGTACCAGATTCTGACCTTAGTTTACATAGGGAGAATTAGGGCAGAAGGTGAGTTATAGTTAACAGTTCCCAGGCACAGGCAGGTTCAGAGGTCGCTGCTCAGCACTGTCTCAGCAGTGGCTGCATGGCACCTTGTTTCATAGAGCGCAGTTAATGTCAGGTGAGTCAGCCCTTGGATTCCAAGATGGCTGCAAAGTGACTCCAGTAAAGAATGGCTCAGGAGCATCAAGTCCCACCCCAGTCCCAGCCAAGGAGGCTGAGTCACCGTCCTAAGAGTGGCTATAGTTTACTGACTTGCAACTTTTAGGGCGTGGTTTACTGGTCTGGATAGGTCAGTTTCAGAACTATGTGTTCACCCACCTTAGGCTGAAATGAATACTAATGCTTAAGCAGAGGATGGGGGGGGGGGATGGAGTACTCCAAATAAACCCATCATGTGACATTTTATGACCTTAGTGACCCCTTAGGCTGGTCACTAGCAAATTGGAAAGTTTAATTACAGAGCTTTCTCTCAGAGACCTTGTAATCTTATCCGCAATTGAAGATTCCCTTTGTGTTTCCCATGGCTCAAGGCTAAATGATACCCATCCCTGAGTTCTAGTTTGGTCTCCTCTGCTTGGGCTTAGAGTAGAGGGCTACTCCAGAACAATGGCCTCCCATATAATTTATTTAACAGTGGGGTTAGGCAGCAATAAGAGGATGGAAATTGCTGGGAGGGCAGCATCTATCACATTGATCTTTTCTTCAGGGATAATACCTATTATCTCTTCCTTCTTCCTTTCTTTTCCTCTCTCCCCCTCCCTTCCTTTCTCCCTTCCACCTTCCCTTTTCCTCCCTCCCTTCTTTCCTGCGGCCTCCTCCCTTGCTCCCAGCAGTCCTGTGAGTCTGCAGTGGGTCACGTAATATATTTAGGTATTGGGAAAGGAAATCCTACGAACACAGATGTTTACAGTAAAAGGAAAAAAATATTTTTTAAAATTCCAAGCTTCAGTCCCTGGTCATTTTAGCATATAACTTAATTTCTTACACCTTAGGATTTTTTTCCTTTTGATCAACTAATCTTTAGTGAATTGTCTTTAGCTGAGGGCATGGGGGTGTGGCTCAAGTGGTAGAGTACTTACCTAGCAAATGCAAGTGTGGCCTTGACTCCTAAATCCAGGAGTCCCTTTTGTCTCTAGAAAAGGCATAGTTTTCATGGTGGACTCTTTTTACTTGCACTTGGTAAACATGACTGTTTATCATGCAAAAGACACACCCTCATTAAATTGGACAACCATCAGTATTAAATCTATGCACATCTTTCAACAAGCTCCATTCTATCTCACCAGGGAAATCTTGTAACTATCAACAGGAAAGAGTGGGTAATACATAAAATAAACAAAAATATAGGATACAATAAAACTTCATCCTGAGCCCTCGGTTCTCTACCCTGACTGTCAGCTGGAATCCCTGGGGAGCCATTTAGCCTATGAGTCTGCTCCTGCCACACACCTTGCCACCACTTATAGTCACCCTCTAGTAATTGCCACGTGGGGTGGCAGCTTGCTTAGAGGAAATCCACTCTCCTGCTATTTGGAAATTGTCTCCAGCCTGTCACCCCTCCACACAGTATCTGCCCTTACCCATCAAGGGACAAAGTGACCTAGCTTCAGCTAGGCACAGATCTCATTTACAAAAAAAAGAGAAAAGAAAAGAGGAGAAAAAGAAAAGAAAAATATAAAGAAAAGAACAGATAGAAAACTGCTTGCTCCATTAAAAAGAAATGGTGCATTAATGACGGGCACTTGTGCCCCCTAGTGGTGGAGACTGTGAAGTACAATCAGTGAGGGTGTGGGGTGAGGGCAGGCAGCAGTTGTACATATGTGACACAACCAACTCAGACTCAACACAGCACAGCAACCAAGCCCACAGAGGTTATGTGCTTGACCTGAACAGGATAGGATAAACCACAGGGCCCAAGTGCTCAAGAGTCACTGGAACCCAGAAAGGCATGGAAGTGGAGTTGCTCAAGCTCCTGGGAGTCCATCTGCCAGTGTGCCCTGTGCTGAACATGAATGTTTAGGATTTAACGTTTGTCCTGCTGGATTTCAGCCCTTGTTTTGGCTGATCCCTCTTACAGATTCCCCTCTTCCTGCCTTTTAGAAAAGGAATTGTTTACCATCAATACAGTATTTGGAGGTCTCTAAATTTTTTTTCATATGTATTAACAACTGGAGTATCAGAGACAATTCTGAAATTTGACTTTGGAGCAAAGTTGAAACAGTAAAGGTTTTGTGAGTCTGAGAATGGGAGGGATACATTTTGCCATGTGAAATGGGTATGGGCTTTGGAGTCAGAAGGAGAATAAGATTGGCCATGGAGGGACACGAGTGGGCCGTAGGGGAACCTTGTCCTCTCTCTCTGCCTCTCTGTCTCTGTCTCTGTCTCTTTGTCTCTCTCTCTCTCTCTCTCTCTCTCTCTCTCTGTTTTTCTTCCTCTCTCAGTGTGGTACTAGGGATTAAATCCATGGCCTCATGCATTCTAGTCAAGTGCTCAACTCCTGAGAAGACCTGATAATAGTGTTCCAGGTTATTGTATTAGCATAATTTGTTCTTCAAGTGCATAGAACTCAGGAGATGGGACATCTCACTGGTATCTGACACCAGACACAATAAATAAATAGCAGCACCAATTCTGCAAACAGAAAAATCTGTAGCCTTGGACAAATTATTTGATATCTTTTTGCCTTCATGAAGGTTGGAAATAATTCCCTTTCAAAGAGTGGTACAGATAGAATGTATAAAGCCAAGATGCTTACAGTGTTGGCTGACTCATGGAATATTGAGATTCTAGTTGGAGGCTTAGGGAGTTAAAGAGGAAGAGGTTTGGAGAAGTTGTCCCCACCAATATAACTTCTCTTCCCTTACAGCATGATACAGGATTTGAACCTGTATCATTTCATTCCAGATCTGATGGCCTTTTGACCCTGGCCCATTTGGAAGCTAGGGCTGGGCTGAGTGTTTATTTTTCTGTGTAATTTATCTTTCACTGGAAATCTGTAACCTTCCAGCTAGAGACCAAGGCCACACTGATCTCAATAGAGACAGCAAAAATTCTTGGGCCAATTACTTCTTCATTAAATACTGCATTATAGCTTCCTGAATAGAGTGGATAATAGACAAAAGCTCTGTGCCCAATGGTTCTGATGGGTTTTCTCTGTGACAAAACTGAATTTCGCTGCTATATTGAGATGCTGTAAGGAGACAACATTATTGTTCTGATAACTTTATGGACCCAAGAGAGTTGTAAAATGTAAACATTGAACTATATAGACATTTTTCTCCAAATAGACAAGGAAATTGACATTTAAGGAACTTTGAGTCCTGACCCACATTCCTATATTTCTTTTGATGTGTCCAGTTTCCTGACAAGAGACTTCCTCATTTGAACCTCACCATACAAGTGCTCCATTGGCCATGTTATTTTTGACGTTGGGTTTTCACATCAGGCCATTTTCCAGTTCTCTGTGGAAAATAACAGCGTGTCTTATAATAATTTAATTCTGATGCTAACTAGTGAGGAGTTCGTGAAGACCTAACAGATCAAGGGCTCAGTTCTACCAGATTCCTCCCCTGCTTTAGATGTTGCAAGTCCCAGGTTTGACCTGTACTTCTGCATACCCCCTCCAGCTATGCCCAAGTGTCCAGCAACCCAGACATTCTCCAAACCCTTTCCTGTTGCATTTTCATAAAGAAGTCATTGTGTAGGCATGGATGATCAAATCATTGGCTATCAGTAACCAATTCAACATTTACTCCCATCTCCCTTGCTGGATGTGGGGGGCAGAAAGTTCTCACCCTGTAACATATAGCACAATCCTTCTCCCTGGCAACTAGTCCCATCACAAACTCCCATATATAAATCCTCTCCTAGCATACAAAAAACATTTATTCCTTTGGAAATTCTAAGTGTTTTAGGGAAAAGTAGTATGTATAAATATAAAAACACATAAGTAATTATATCTATAAGTATTATATACAACTAGGTATATACCACACCTACTATTGACACTACCAGTACTATACCACCACTCTGTCATTCTGTGGCTTTCATTTCAAGTCTTTCTTTTCCCTGAAGGACTCAGAACCACTCATCCTGAGTGTTCTCTGCCAGTCTGTAACCTCCTTCTTTCCTTCTACACAGACAAAACAGAAGCTATAGAGGAACTGGCAGTAGCTTCCACAACCTAACCACCATTGCTCCAATTCTCTCAACCTTTCCTATTTCTGGAGAAGAAAGTCCTTTTCCAATGCCAAGCATGGGTTTCATTGTTCTCCTGCCTTCTGAAGGAACTTACACTACAGGGATTTTTTTTTGATGTCTTGTAAACCCCAACCCCCCATCTTCCTCTTCATGGCTTCTCATTCACACTTGCACAGGTTCTGTCTCTGCCTTCCTAAAAAGCTAATAAGAAATACTCTCCTGATTTCACACCTCTTTCCCACTATCCCTCTTTCCCTCCCCAGGGTGGCTCAAACTCCACAGACACTCCATTTCTTCACCTCTCACTGGCCATAAGGCCTTCTGCCCTCTCCCTTTGCGCAGACAACATGGTCATCTCAAGGTCACTTGTGACTGCAATCTATTTCAGTTATCCTGGGCTCAAGATGCATATTCAGTCTCCCCTGTGCTGGGGAAGAGAATGGAGTATGCACAAATATTAAAAAGTCTTTTATAACATAGGAATTTGATGGGTTCATATGAAATCTTTCCATTTTCAGTTTATTTCATTTTCAACAGAAGCTGTTCACTTAGATTTTTTTTTCTGTTTTTGCTCTTTTTTCTGTTCTTTTGTTCAGTTTTGTTCTGTTTTTTTTTTTTTTTTTTTTGAAGTAATGAGGTTTGAACTTAGAGCCTAGCACTCTACTATGGGAGCCACAGCCCTGCCCTTTAGACTTTTGTTTTGTTTTTTAATTTTGTTTGTTGTTTTTGTTTGTTTGTATATTTGACATAGAGTGTCAGATTACAAGCCTGGGCCACCATGCCTAGCTTGTTTCCCGGCACCTCCCTCTCAGGGATTGTCTTGAGCCATGCTAAGCCTTCTGAGAGTTATACATGGGTGTCTACACTCTACCTTTTGGGAGTCACCTTTCTTAAATGGATGATAGATCTTCAGCTTTCATTTGATGATGTTCCCTTGTTGTTGTTGTTGTTGTTGTCAGTTATGAGGCTTGAACTCAGGGCCTGGGTGCTGTCCCTGCACTTTTTTTGCTCAAGGCTAGTGCTCTGCCACTTTGAACCACAGTTCTACTTCCAGTATTCTGGTGGTTCATTGGAGATAAGAGTCTCAGACTTTTTCTGCATCTATTGAGATAACCATGTGGTTCTTATCCTTGTTCATGTTGATGTGATGAATTATATTAATTGATTTGCGTATATTAAAC
Source organism: Dipodomys merriami (assembly GCF_024711535.1). Classification (NCBI taxonomy): domain Eukaryota; kingdom Metazoa; phylum Chordata; class Mammalia; order Rodentia; family Heteromyidae; genus Dipodomys; species Dipodomys merriami. Next base: position 9,695,151 of record NW_027205381.1, read on the forward strand.
TAGCTTTGCATCCCTGAAGTGAATCCTGTTTGATCATGGTGTATAATTTTTTGGATGAATTGTTGAAGTCGATTGGCCAAAATTTTGTTGAGAAGTTTTGCATCAATGTTCATCAAAGAAATGGGTCTATAGTTCTCTTTCTCTGATGAGTCTTAGCCTGGTTTTGGGATGAGGGTTATGATGGCTTCATAGAATGAGTTCGGTAGTGAAGGTCCAACACCCTTTTATGATGAAGGTTCTGGAAAAATTAGGAATCCATGGAATATTTCTCAATACAATAAAGGCTGTATATGACAAACCTACAGCCAGCATTGTACTTAATGGTGAAAAACTAAAGCCATTTCCATTAACTCAGGAATGAGACAAGGTTGTCCACTGTCTCCACTGCTCTTCAGTCTAGTATTAGAATGCCTAGCTACAGCAATAAGACAAGATGCAAACATAAAGGAGATCCAAATAGGGAAAGAAGAAGTAAAAATTTCCCTCTTTGCAGATGACATGATCTTGTATTTAAAGAATCCCATGGACTCCACTCCCAAATTACTCAAGCTGATTCAAAACTTTGGCAAAGTAGCAGGGTATAAAATTAACCCTCAAAAATCAATGGCTTTTCTGTATGACAACAATGAGAAAAGTGTGGCTGAAATTAGGAAAGCAGCTCCATTTGTAACAGCCCCACAAAAAATAAAATACCTAGGAATTAACTTAACCAAAGAAGGGAAGGACCTCTATGATGAAAACTTTAAAAACTTGAAAAAGGAAATCAAAACAGAATTTAGAAAGTGGCAAAAAATCCCATGCTCCTGGATTGGAAAGATCAACATCATGAAAATGGCAATACTTCCCAAGGCTATCTACAAATTCAATGTGATACCTATCAATATTCCATCCTCATTCTTCAAGGAAATAGAAGAGGCAATCCAAAAATTCATATGGAACAATAAGAGACCCTGAATAGCTAAAACAATCCTCAACAGAAAGAACAGTGCTGGAGGAATTTCAATACCAAATTTCAAACTCTACTACAAAGCCATAGTAATCAAAACAGCTTGGTGCTGGCACAAGAACAGACCTCAGGACCAATGGTATAGAATTAAACACCCAGAAATGAACCTACAGACCTATAGCCATCTAATTTTCGATAAGGGAGCTAAAAAAATAGAATGGAGGAAAGACAGCCTCTTCAGTAAATGGTGCTGGCAAATTGGTTAACTACTTGCAGAAAACTAAAGCTAGATCCCCGTATATCACCCTGCACCAGAATCAACTCCAAATGGATCAAAGACCTCGGAGTCAAAGCAGACACCCTGAAAACAGTACAGGATGGAATAGGAGAAACCCTAGGACTCCTTGGCAAAGGCCAAAATTTTCTTAATAGAGACCCAGAAACACAACAAATCAAAGAAAGATTGGACAAATGGGATTGCATGAAATTGCAGAGCTTCTGTATGGCAAAGGACATAGCTAGCAAGATCAATAGAAAGGTCACAGATTGGGAGAAGATCTTCACTAGCCATACAACAGACAAGGTCTCATATCTAAAATATGCCTGGAACTCAAAAAATTAAATCCCCCAACAACAAATCTTCAAAGAAACAACTGCCCAATAAATAAGTGGGCTAAAGACTTAAAAACAAACTTATCTGAAGGGGAAAGAAGCATAGCCAATAGACACATGAAGAAATATTTAACCTCCCTAGCCATAAAAGAAATGCAAATCAAAACAACATTGAGATACCACCTCACCACAGTTAGAATGGCTATAATCAAGAACTCTAATAACAACAGATGCTGAAGGTGATGTGGACAGAAGGGAACCTTACTGCATTGTTGGTGGGAGTGTAAACTTGTTCAACCACTTTGGAAAGTAGTATGGAGGTTCCTCAAAAGACTCCACATAGAGCTCCCCTATGACCCAGCAATCCCACTTTTGGGCATTTACCCAAATGATCACAAACAAGGCCACACTAAAGCTACCAGCGCAACTATGTTTATTGCAGCATTATTTACCATAGCTAAGATATGGAACCAACCCAGATGCACCCTCAATAGATGAATGGATCAAGAAAATGTGGTATATATACACAATGGAATTCTATGTCTCCATCAGAAAGAATGACATTGCCCCATTTGTTAGGAAATGGAAAGGCTTGGAAAAAATTATATTACATGAAGTAAGCCAGGCCCAAAGAAACTTAGGTCCCATGGTTTCTCTTATTTGCAATAACTAGTATATGTCTGAGTCAAGTAGAAAAGGTCAGATAAGGTGATGTTAGGTAAATGAACCCTAAGATATGTATTCAAATGTTTTTTTTTCTTTCAGGTGATTGTTTCTAACAGATTTATAAGATTATTTTTTTGTTGCTTTGTATGTCCCTCCCCCATGGTATAACCCCTGCTTTCACTGTATTTGTGGAGGGGAAGGGAAAAAACAAATCATTTAAATAGGGATACAGGTCAATCCATTGGAACAATATGTACAAGTCGTTATGTGGAAAAGTGAACTTTACAACTTTGGTGGGGGGGAGGAAGATTGGGGGGGCAGGGGGAGGATGGGAAGGGATGGGAAGGGGAAACAAAGGAGGAGGTTACAATGCTTGATAAGAAATGTACTCATTATCTTGCCCATGTAATTGTAACTCCTCTGTACAGTATTTTCACAATAATAATAAAAAAAGAGTCTCAGACTTTCCTGCTCTAGCTGTCTTGGAAACATAATCCTCAGATCTCAGTCTCCTGGGTAGCTAGGATTGGAGGCATGACCCACTTGTGACCAGCTGGTGACATATTTTTAATTATTAATTTTAGATATCCAATGTTTAATTTCAGTGTTTTTTTTTTTTTTTTTTTTTTTTTGCCTGTCCTGTGGCTTGAACTCATGGCCTGGGCACTGTCACTGAGTTTCTTTTGCTAAAAGCTAGTACTCTACCACTTTAATTACAGTGCCACTTCCAGCTTTTTCTGTTTTTGCGGTACTGAGGAATCAAGTCCAGGTCTTTGTGCGTGCTAGGCACGCACTCTACCACTAAGCCACATTCCCAGCCCTGTTTATTTTATTTATTTTTTATTTATTGTTTTTTTCATTTTAAAATGCATCTGAAAATCAAGTATGTGCCAAGCACTCTTCTAGCTATTGTTAAGCATCAATGCAGAAACAAAAATTAAACTTTGAAGCTCACAGTTGAGTGGAAAGGCACGAATAGAATTGAACCAGACAGTCACATTATCCCCTGAGAAGGCGACACAGAGTGAAGGGAGCAAGCCATGCGGCATCCAAAGAAACACCCAACACAAGTTTCTGATACAGGGAGGAGAAGCAGAGGAGTGGACTATAGGATGAGAGACATAATGATGGTGTTGGGGGCAGGCAGAGGGGAGATGGACTAGTGTCCACCCTGAGGATTTGGGATTTCTTACTGAGTTTTGAGCTGAGGAGATAAATGGCATAATATGTTCTGAAAGTACCACTCTGGCTGTCAGATAGGGAACCGGAAGATGGTGGCTCAGGATGGAGTGCTGGAAACCGTGGAGTCCCACAGGCCGCTGTGGAACTACCCGGGGCTCAGATGCTTCTCCCTGAGGTGAGAGCCTCCTTGTGAGAAGTCACCAATGGCCTTGACACCAAAGGCTTTCTTTGCAATGTCAAGTTCAGTTCAGGCATTTTCTCTGAATTCTCTCTCATTTGAATTCTTTCTCATTCAGTTTCCTCCTCAAAATTCCAAACCTACCCTGTCTTGCCACCATCAAAGATGCCATACTGCCCACCTTTTACTAAGCCAGACACTTGGAAATAGGTCTTTGTTTTCTTCCCAGTAGATTGGGACAGCCTTCTGATGCCTGCATGTGCTTCTCTCTTGGGTTTGTCCTTACAAGCCCCCAGGCCTGAGGCATCTCCATGGAGTGGCCAGTGAAGCTGGGAATGTAGCCTGGATAAGCTAGCTAGAGCATCCACACACCTGTGCAGGAGGTAAGATTCTGAACCAAACTTGATGTGAGAAAGAAGGTGAAAAGCCATGGGTAGTGACCAAGGCTAGCAATTACCTTTGCATTTGAACAAGGAACCCTTAGAGTTCCAAGAATTTTACATTAAAATTGGCTTTCCATGGCAACTTAAAAGTGAACTTTTCAAAACTGGATCAACCTTTTTTTCTTTTGCCTGTACTAGGATTTGAATTCAGGGTTTGGGCACTGTCCTTTTTACTCAAGCTTTATTACTCAAGGCTAATGCTCTACCTCTTGACACAGCTCCACTTCCAGCTTTTTGGTAGTTGAGTCTTAAAGACTTTTCAGATTGCATTGGCTTAGAACTATAACCCTCAAATCTCAACCTCCTGGATAGCTAGGATTACAGCCGTGAGCTATCGGATCCTAGCAGATCAACGATTTTAGGTAATGATTTGTTACTTTGATTTATAATTTAAAATGTTTAGACGTGCTGTATAGACCTCCATTTGTACTGGAGACTAGAACTTGATAATGTATATTTATTTTAAGAATAAACAATGAAAAGGTGTAGTCCTGGATTTCAGCATTCTCCATATGGAGTAACTGGGTGCAAAAAAAAAAAAAATCACTGGAGGTTTTTTGCAAATCAATCCCCATAACAGCAAACTCGTTTTTATTTAAAGTGGGGCCCTCAACATGGAGTGAAAACCTGTCTACAAGAGTTGAAATATTTCTTCTCAAGGCATTCTGCCATAGAAGCATACTTTAGGTGACTCAGCGGCAAGCACCCATGTAAGCAATACTGATAGCTAACATTTACTAGGAACTATTTTTGACCTGTGTTAAGCCTGATGTGGATAATCCTAAGAGGGCCATAATCTTCTTATCTCCATTTTATGGATGAAGAAACTGAGAGTCAAGGAAGTTAAGTGATTTCCCCCCACTAGTTTGCTAACCTAGTAATTTACAAAGCCAGAGTTAAGCTCCTAGGTCATCTGTGTTCTGTACATTGTTTTACACTATATGCAGACAGCTAGGTCCTTCTGTCTTCCCCTCCCTTGAAGTCTGAGCCCAGATCTACAGGTGTGAAGGCCACACTCTTCACTGCCAAGTTGCTTTTGTGTGGGTGAGAAATAATAAGGGATTAAATTTGGAGTTTATTCAGCAGAGTGACTAATATCCCCGCAGGGAAGAATTCTGTCCATTTTTTTACATCCAATTTCCTTTTATAAGTTTGTAGGAATGTGGAGAGAAGACAAAGTAGCTCATGGTAAAGAAGTTATTGGATTTTCATTTACTGATCATGACACTGAGGGTACTGAATAGGAAAATAAATTTTGGCTCCTTAAAGGTAAATTTTTCACATGCTATGTGCTTTAATGAATAAGCAGATTTATTCTCTGAAAATGTTCTAGTTCCAACCAAGTGGAGTTTCATGGTTAGAAGAGGGGAGTGCAAGTTTCAGAGGGAAAGTAACTTGGGTGACTGTATCACTATGATGGACCCCTTAGAGGGTCCACATCTAAGGTGGACCCTGAGAGGTGGCCCAAGCCAAGTGAGGATTGCAGATCTTGAGAATGATCATGGGAGAGAAGGGGAAAGAACTGGACATAAGACACAGGGCTATGGAGCCTCTAGAGTCATCATTCACACCTCCAACTACATAGTTAACTACCAATGGATGTTCAACTTCCCAGTGTGTGTGGAGGAGGAAAAGCTTTTCCAAGGTCATTTCAATGTCAGATTGATATCTATCTATCCCCCAGAAAGTCTAGAAGCCAATGAAGGGATGTGGAAAAGTTTCAGGCAATGGTCATGTTAACTCAAATTTGGATAAATACTTTTAGTAATAAGACTCATTTTAGCATTATTCTCTGGAGCATTGTTCATAAGGAAAACATGGAAAATATATTTGCATTTGTAAGTCAGCTAGTGTTGATTTTTTTTCTTCTTCACTCATCTAAATTTTCCATTTACAAATATTCTAAACAGTATTTTCCTGGGTTATAAGATGAAAATGAAATAAAGCATTTGTATGCTCAGCAAACTTTCCATTTACTAACGACCATGATTTATTGAAATGATACGATATAAAAATTCATAACACCTGGTTTGATATTTAATGCACTTGCTAAAATTAAATGAAACAAAGTAAATAAAAATGGTCGCAAATGGCTAAATTTACTAGAATGATCCTCTCTATTTCCAGGCTTCCATGAATGAATCTCAAACCAGAGTGATGAACATAAACTGCATCCTGAATTTGGGATTCCTCCAGTGATTTCAAAGCAGGTAAGGATGTCCAGGCTTTAGCATTAGTTCTGAAGTGTGAATGGCCACAAATTTCTCAGAACTGGAACTCCCAGCTGTGAAACAATTGACTCTATTCTCAAATGGCCATGCAGCAGTGACACCTGAGGGCACTCACCGGCAAGGACTTAGACTTCCCATTCATGGTAGTTGTCTCCAGGACTGAATCTGATTTGTGCCTTGAGCAATCCATCCAGCCCCTCTCCTCAGCAGACTTCCCATTCCAGGCACAATTGTTTCTGCCCTTGTCACACACATAGTTTCTTCCCCATCTTTTGTTTATGACCTTGACCTTGAAAGCTGCAATTATTTTTATCAATTCTGTGGCATCAGTTATCAAAAGTAAGGAGGAAAGGACTATAAAAAAGTTTTAGCTCCCTTATAGAAGATTAGATGGCTATATGTCTGTAGGTTCACTTCTGGGTTTTCAATTCTATTCCATTGATCCTGAGGTCTGTTCTTGTGCCAGTACCACGCTGTTTGATTACTATGGTTTTGTAGTAGAGTTTGAAATTTGGTATCGATATTCCTCCAGCACTGTTCTTTCTGTTAAGGATCATTTTTGCTATTTGGGGTCTTTTATTGTTTCATATGAATTCTTGGATTGCCTCTTCTATTTCCTTGAAGAATGAGGTTGGAATATTGATAAGTATTGCATTGAATTTGTAGATAGCCTTGTTGGTGGGAATGTAAACTTGTTCAACCACTTTGGAAAGTAGTATGGAGGTTCCTCAAAAGACTCCACATAGAGCTCCCCTATGACCCAGCAATCCCACTTTTGGGCATTTACCCAAATGATCACAAACAAGACCACACTAAAGATACCAGCACAACTATGTTCATTGCAGCATTTTTTAAAATTTTATTATGAAAATACTGTACAGAGGGGTTACAATTACATGGGCAAGATAATGAGTACATTTCTTATCAAGCATTGTAGCCTCCTCCTTTGTTTCCCCTTCCCATCCCTTCCCATCCTCCCCCCACCTCCCCACCCAATCATCCCCCCCCCCCCCGCCACCAAAGTTGTAAAGTTCGTTTTTGACATGACAACTTGTACTTCTCATTGTTGCAACGGGTCCACCTGTATCCTTATTTAAACGACTTGTTTTTCCCCTTCCCCTCCACAAATTATACCGACATCAAATACAGTGAAAGCAGGGGGAATACTGTGGGGGAGGGACATACAAAGCAACAAAGAAATAATCTTATAAATGCGTTAGAAACAAATGCATGAAAGAAAAAAAACATTTAAATACATATCTTAGGATTCATTTTCCTAACATCACCTTATCTGACCTTTTCTGCTTGACTCATACATATACTAGATATTGCAAATAAATGTTTACAAACAAGACCACACTAAAGCTACCAGCACAACTATGTTTATTGCAGTATTATTTACTATAGCTAAGATATGGAACCAACCCAGATGCCCCTCAGTAGATGAATGGATCAAGAAAATGTGGTATATATACACAATGGCATTCTATGCCTCCACCAGAAAGAATGACATTGCCCCACTTGTTAGGAAATGGAAAGACTTGAAAAAAATTATATTAAGTGAAGTAAGCCAGGCCCAAAGAAACTTAGGTCCCATGGTTTCCCCTATTTGCAATAACTAGTATATGTCTGAGACAAGCAGAATAGGTCAGATAAGTTGATGTTAGGTGAAATGAACCCCAAGATAAGTATTCAAATGTTTTTTCTTTCATGCGATTGTTTCTAACATATTTACAAGATGATTTCTTTGTTGCTTTGTATGACCCTCCCCATGGCATAACCGCTGCTTTAACTGTATTTGATGCTGGTATAATTTGTGGAGGGGAAGGGCAAAAACAAACCATTTAAATAGGCATACAGGTGGATCCATTGCAACAATGAGATGTACAAGTCATTATGTTGAAAAATGAACTTTACAACTTTGGCCTGGCAGGGTGGGGGGCAGTGGTGGTGAGATGGGAAGGGATGGGAAGGGGAAACAAAGGAGGAGGCAACAATGCTTGATAAGAAATGTACTCATTACCTTGCCCATGTAATTGTAAGCCCTCTGTACAGTATTTTCACAATAAAAAATTTTTTAAAAGTTTTAATAATTGACTTGGTGATCATCTACCTAAGGTCTGTACCTATTATTACAATTCAGAATACTCAGTGTTCTCTCATAAGCCTATGTAACATGCTTCTTCTACCATGAAGACCTGGGATTAATGACCTATGTTTACATTGCACCAGTCTAGTGAGATTTATTTTTTACCTCTGCAGCTCAGTGATGAATTTTTTGTTTTGTTTTGGTGCCAGTACTGGGACTTGAACTCAGGCCTTACATGCTTACTTAGCCTTTTCTGCTTGAGGGTGACACCCTACCACTTGAGCCACAGTTCCACGTATGTTTTGTTTTGTTGGTGGTGGTTAATTGGAGATCAGAGTCTCACACATACTTATCCTGGGATGGCTTTGAACCACAATCCTTAGATCTCAGCTTCCTTACTAGCTATGATTATAGGCATGATCCTGGAATAATATCGGCTTTTTGGCACTAGTAGAATGAGGGTTTTCGTCATGTCAGGTTCACAGGTTATAGAGAAGGTAAAACAAAGTGAAGCATGAAAAGAGGTCTTAATCGTGTCATGCGTGCATGGAGAGATCACAAGTACTTTTAATGATAGCCATTATTTCACATGGGTAGCCAAACTTGTGAGATGGGAGTAACAATGCTGATCTTTGCAGTTTTATGAAGTTAGGCTATTCTTTTCTTTGTTCAGTATTGGAATTAGTCAGAAGTATGAAGTGTTATCTTTCCTGGCAGGACCAGGCCCAGAATGGCTACACAGATTTGAATAGGCATAACCTACAAAAACTTAATGATCACAGTCAGGGCACTTTATTTTGTATTTTGATGATGTGAAAAAAAATGACAGCAATAGCTTTAATAAGGAGACGCTTTTCCTGTCAGTAGTAATTAAATATCCTTGATACTTTCACAAGACATTTAGCATCAGTTGTATTCATATAACTAGGGATTTAGGAAAATATTGGACAGCTATTGTGAGTGCTAAGTGCCAAAGATAAATAGGATTTTTTTCTTTTCCAGGAAATAAGCACAAGGAGTTGCTTTTCTGATCTTGTTTTTGTTTTTTGTCTTTCCATTCTTTTAACTAGCATTTTCTAGATGATTCTTCAATAATTAGTTCTACCAGTGGTTAATAGTGTGTCTCTACAAACATGGACAATGAATTAAATCTGTGTGAACTCTAACATGGACTGTCTGTTTATAAGCTAGCTTTCTGTAGAATCAAAGGTATGGATTGCTCTGCTCACACCTCTGAAGAGGCTGCAGCTTTGCCTAAGCAAATGAAGACACAGCTCTCCTGGGACTGCATTTTTTATTAGTTTGTCTGGCATTTAAAATGCACAGATTATATAGCTCAGTTGAGGTCATTTCTCCAGCACATTAACCTCAGCAATTGTAAGTGAATTTTCCCATTATGTCTGCTGTTTTTTTTCACAGTTACATCCTCTGAGGCTTAGAATAGAGATTTCCTCCATACAATGCCAGTACCTGTGACTCACTTGCACACACTTATCTCCAGTTGCTTCTGTTCTTTTCCTTCTATTTTTGCCCAGTCATTTGAATTCCCTAATGCTTCACCAAATGCTGATGGATTTTCTACTTCATGAGCCTCCATCCCTCTCCAATCTTCTTTGCATGAAGGCTAGTAAAGAGTATAAGCTTTGTTGTTCATTTGTTTTGCTTGCCATTCGAGTCCTGGAGCTTGAACTCAGGGCCTAGGTCTTATGCCTGAGCTTGTTCAAGACTAACATTCTACCACTTGAGCCACAGTTCAATTTCAACTTTTTTGGTGGTTAATTGGCAATAAGACTTTCACGGACTTTCCTGCCAGGATTAGCTTCCAACTGCAGTCTTTGGAGCTTAGCCTGTTGAATGAGGAAGATTACAGACGTGAGCCACTGGCTCTGACTGTGAGTTTTGTTGAAATGACTCACTCGCTCATTCATTCAGCTGTCAAACATCGAGTATCTATTTTAACCTTCAAATGGTAGGATCTGAGTGAACTGATTATCGAATAAATGGATTTACTGTCTTTTAGAGTTGGGAAGATCTGTTAAATAATGCATGGCTAGACATGCTTATCTGTTAGGAGAAAGTGCTCTATAAATCAGAGAACTATTATAATATTTACATGTTGGCCCATGAAAAATGATAAAGCAGTTTTCACTATAATAGGAATCCTGATCATTTGCATTTATATAGCACATCATTGGCACAACAACTTTGTCCCTTTGAATAGTTCCATTTAAAGTGCTTTTGCTTTAATTATCTCTCACAGAACAGCTATAAAGTGATGGTAAAACAATTTGCAAGTAAGTATGTGTGGTATCCATAAGTGGTAAATAATAGTTATATCATGAACATGATGTGGTAGAATCAGATATTTCTCAGTATAGCATGTTAGCTGTTCGTCTGATGTACAGCTACCTTTTATACCCTAGGTTTTTCTAGTTTTACCCTTGAACTTTTTCCTTTTGTCTATCTTCATTACATTAAATTACATTATTTCTAAAACAACCAATATATCATCAAGAATTTTTCTGTTCATTTGAGTTTTGACCCATAAAATACTCTTAATGTTATATAACAAAAGTAGTCCCATTGTTGAAATCTGAACATTTCATTCCAATAATGAAACTTCTTTGCAAAATCACTATAAATGGCACATTGAAAACATCAGTGAATGAGTCAGTGGAGCACAGTTACCAGGAAACCTGAGGTAACGCTTACTTAATCCCTCCTCTCTTCCAGTGCTCTAGAGATATCAGCTTCTTTTCTTTTTCTTTTTTTTTTAAGAGTTAAGTTCAAGTTGCAAACTTTGTTCATTTTGAGTGTAGTTGCTCTGCAGATTCCTTATGGAGCCTATGGTTCACATCTAGCCCATTGTCTGATTCTCTAAGAATTGTGAGGGGCAGGATGGTTATTAGTTCTTTTTTCTTTATTATCTTTAAGTAGTTGTACAAAAGATCGCTAATTAACAAAGATATCATATATCTTCATCATTGTCACCCCTTCTAACATTCTCACCCATCCTGCCACTACTAATCCTTTCCATATTAGTCCTATTCTATTGGCAGAGATCTTGCAATTCAGAATATCAACAGTTTACTCAAAGTCATGCAGAGCTAAATGAAAGGCAGAATCTAAACTCAGATTTCTAAAACTGAGAGAGAAAGAAAGAGAAAGAGGGGAGAGAAAGAGAAGGCTGTTCTCAAATACAAAATGTATCAAAATAGCATTCATTGTCCATCTTATATTTCACAATGAATAACTGAAATTAAAAAAAAAAACTGTAGCTTTCCCATTTCTGTGTGCATGAATGAATGGATACATAGGAAGGTCTCTGTTGATATCCCCTGCTTACATCTCAGATTTTCCAGAAGCCCTGGGACATCCAGCATTCATTGTGCCATTAGCATCCTTGTAAGTTTTCCCTTCATTGTTGAACCACAGAGAAGGGGAACCTCGGTTCTTCCCCAAGACAAGGAAGAGCAAACTGGAATCTTCACCTTGTACTCTGCTCTGCTTGTGGACACAATCCACTTATTCTTTACATTTATATTCCTCTTTGGTCTGTAATCCAAAGTCAGTCAAGATTGAGAACCTCAGAATGGTCTCACCAGGGCTTTCCTCTATTGGATAGCTATTCTGTAGAAGGCACTTGTGGCCACATCAGTCAGAAGAATTCACCCAGGCCACTCCATGTGTGTGGACTTCTGCCCTAAGCCAGTTAACCTGTGTGTGTGTGTGTGTGTGTGTGTGTGTGTGTGTGTGTGTGTGTGTGTGTGTGTGTGTGTGTGTGTGTGTGTGTGTTTTCTTAGTAGGCCTGTGGTTTCCTAAAGGTGGGGATTTTTCTTGCATGGCTCCTAACACATAAACTATGGCCGGCTCAAATAAATTTGAATTGAACTTTTCTACATCCCAGTTTCAAAATCTAAGATGAAGATGTTTTACTCTGAAGATAGTGATGGTGCTCTGGTACATGTTAAAGGCAGCATGTCACAGCCAGGGCAAGAACACTGGTTCTGGGAAGGGACCTGTCTTCATTCAATCTCAGCTTGTGCTGCCTATCTTCTGCTTCTGGGGTCTGTCAGATGGCGATCAGATGACAATGCCTGTCTGTAGCTTTGGGGTGGAGACCCTGTAACACTTAACTGCTTAGAAGTCTTTGTAGAACTAGCAAGGCATGTTAGATGCTCCTTCCCAAACCCTGTGTAGTACCTGTGCCCCATGATAGAACACTGCTATGGTTCTTGGTGCTATGTCATGCAGAACCTTCCAGTACATTCCATAGGTTACATAGCTAATAGAATATGGTGGGAATGATGCTTAGATAGTAGTTAATTTGGACCCTAGGATTCAGAGATTGGTGACCAATAGCTAAATCTGTTAGGTTAATAAGCCTAAAGGGTTAGGAATGAATGCAGAAATTTCTGTGGACTTTTTCTTTTCTTTCCATTAATGTGTGCATCAGAATAACTCCTCATTGAGCCTAATAAGCTAAATTATGTGTATATCCATCTAGAGTCAGGACCCCAGGGCTTTCTTGCAATGTGTTCTTCATCTTATCCATTCACCCATCAAATATTGGCATGCATCATGTGCCAGATATTGTTCTGATCCTTTGGATCTAATGGATAGGGACTGGGGCAGTGTAATGATAAAATACAATAGTAGGGATGGGAATCAATTATAGAGAATATAATGTGGAGACAGTGAAGACCTGGAATAATCCAAGATGGATGGACATTGGATTTGAGTAGTATACAAAGAGATAAGTGGTGAAAGGTAAATATATTTTGTAGACAGAATGTGAGACATTTTCTAAAGATTGTGTATAGAGTGTGAAGAAGTCAAGGGTAGAATGAAGGTTTTTGGTCTGAAGAATTAGAAGACTTGAACCTCTGATGAGAGTTAGGGATGGATTTCCTAGGAATAGAGATGTTGACATCTCTAGAAGTTTCCTGGAGTTTCGGGAAGAGGTGCAGGCTTACATAATCAGGGAACTACTCCACAGGGAAGTCACATCATTTTCCCCTGAACCTTCTCTGGGAGGCATGAGTACATGCAGGTAGATGCTGTCATCCTGGAAGAGTGCCATTCATATAACGGTGACCATCTGCACCATGGTGATCAGCTTTCTTTTTGAAATTGAGAATGTTGGCTATTAAGATGACGCAATCCCCAGGAGGATAAATTGGGATCTCTTCTAATTTACGTTGGGAATGTCATCACCTCCTGCCCATTCCTGAGATTCTGATGTCTAAGGTTTTACCCTAGGAATAGAGTACTCCAGTATTTTTTCCACTGATCAATAATATCACCTGTCCTACCTGTCATATTGCCTCCATTTCAAGTGCAGATCTCCTGGGAAACACCTGACCCAGCACAAACCTAGAAATAATAGCAGGATGACATATCAGAGCTGTCATCAGGCCAGACATCAAGAGGCTCACCTGTCTCTAGTGTTAGGAAAGCCTGTCAAATTCCAGCTGCTGTCAGTGTGCCTACTGGGACCCAGACTAAGCTGCGGAGCATCTCAAGCCTGTCAGTGTCATGAAAGGCCACCCAACCTGGACAGGGGATCCAGGCAGATATAGGGCTGTGGCAGGGTCAGAATGAAGAATATTCACCTAGTGTGTTTCCCACATCCTCCTGAAGCTTGTCCAAAGAAATTAATTCTTCTTGTCCAGAACACTTTACTTAGACTTTATAAATAACAATGTAACCTTTACTTAAAAAGTTTGATCAACTAAACATTTAACATTTACAATCTACAAACTAAACATTTACAATCAATAAGCATTTGAACAATAATGAATGTATGTTACTATGTATTTGTGGAAATAAGTGAATGACTGAATGCCAGTTCACTCTTTTATTTATTACCATCTGTGAACTGTATTCAGAGGCTTCATTTTCATATTTCCATATATTCCTAAAAGATACTTGCATCAAGTTCATCTGCTGTATTATTCTTTCTTTTCCCCCTCTTTCATTTTTTTCCACTTTTTAAATGAGTTGGTCATTCAATTTTCATATGTTCAGATAAAGTAATTAAATTGCATTCATCTCCTATTATCCTTTCCTTTCACTTCCATCTTCCCTCTGGCTCTTCCCTCAAAATCCAACTTTTTCCTTTGTATCCATTTATTTGAGGTTGAGACTCAATATATTAGAGAGAACTTGTGCAGTAATTCCTTGTGTACACTGTTCTCTGAGTGGCCATGGCTCCTTACGCAAGCATCCCTGACACAACCACCAGCTGATCAAAAGCCAGCTGTACTTTCTAAGCACTGGTTTTCCCATTTTCCTTCATTACAGACAAGTGATACAGAAGCTCCTGCGGCCTCTCACTCCACAGAGAAGGCCTGCTTTGACCTATAGCTGTTTGTTCTCACCAGCCCCTAGCTTCTGCGACATTGCTTTATGCCATTCCAGAAGGAAATGAACTGGCTCTAAGATTTCTGTATGTCTGTTAGACTCCATCAGCCTAAATATTTTGCTTTCTGGTCAGCTCTCAGCCAATTCCTTTAAGCCAATTTTGCTCTCTCGGGTGCTGTGTTTACGTGGCTCAGTGGACATCAGCACTCAGCATTCCAGGCTGAGGCCTGTGGATTTTTATCCTTCAGACTTGCAGTGATCACCCTGTGTAGCCGACTAAATGGAAGTGAGGAGAATGGACAGTCTTCCCATCATTCATTCGTTTCCTCCTTCCCAATTACTCGCTGGTTGATTTGGGCCAAGCATAGACTGGAGGAGCAGCTCATGGATGGGCTTTGACACAGATTCTTGGTGGGGAATCTGGCAGAGAGGATCCAGACCTGGCATGGAGGGCTCAGATAATAGGTTCCTCTCCTCAAACAAGAAGTGCAGACTTTAAAATTTCTCAGAACTTAAGGGGGCCACATGTAAGACAAACACCATGATAAGATCCGACCCCATATTTGATTCCGGTGCCCTGTATATTTTGTGTGTGTGTGTGTGTGTGTGTGTGTGTGTGTGTGTGTTTGTGTGTGTGTTTTGCTGGTTGTGGGGCCTGAACTCTGGGTCTAGGCACTGTCCCTCAGCTCTTCAGCTCAAGGCTAGCGCTCTACCACTTGAGCCACAGCGCCACTTCCGGCCTTTTCTGCTTATGTGCTGCTGACGAGTCGAACCCAGGGCCTCATGCATCTAAGGCAAGCACTCTACCACTGAGCCACCTTCCCAGCCCCTTGTATATACATTTTTATAATTTTGGGAGATGAAGCAAAATAACAAAATGCTGAAACAAGGATACTGGCCGACCCAATGTAACAATGAGATGTCCAAGACACTATGCTGAAAATGAACTTTACAACTTTGGGGCAGGGGAGAGAGGTATTGGGGAAGTGGGGAAGAAGGGATGGTAGGGGAAAAACAAAAGAGGAGGTAACAATGCTTAATAAGAAATGTTACTCATGTAACTATAACCCCTCTGTACAGTATTTTTACAATAAAAAACATTAAAAAAATCTGATCCCATAGCTCCACTGGTCACTAAAAGAGCAGAGACTCACTGTTCACTTTCACTGGGCCTGAGAGGATTCAGGCATCATGCTGTATGGGTTATGGCACTCAAATATACGAGTAGGATTCCACCAAAATGAGCTTGTCCCTTCCCTGGGTAGAAACCAAATTGAAAATCTGAAACCATTCTCTTCATTTGTTTCAGTACAATTGATTTCTTCTTGTCATATTAAACTAAGTCCCGGATAGTGGAAACAAAAATCCACACTGCTCTTGCCCATGCATATAAACAATTGGTGTTCTGGCCTTGTAGGGAGATACTCTAGCTCATGTTTATAGAGTGGTTTGAATTTGATGACAACAGAATACAACTGAGAAAAGTCACCCTGTGGGGAAAATCTGTTTTTCTTCTGTTCTGAAAAGAAAAATCCCTCCACATCAGACAGAACAAGTATAAATGGCATACACAGATAACAGCCAACTAAGATTCTTAAAGAGAAACCTGCAAGCCTCACCTCCAACTCCATCCTATTTACCTATGAGCCACCTGGGATTGAAAACATTTCCAGATTAAACTTCTTACCTCATTCACTTATATTCCCATTGCCCATAATTATCCAAGTCCTAATTATTTCCTATATTGTCTCTACCACATTAGTTTGTGAGACAATGGGTTGTAGGACAATGGGACATAATTCAAACACAGGGCCAATCTAAATGAGGAGCTAGCAGAGGGCTCACAAGAGGATTGAATTATTCATGAGATTGGAACAATTGGAGGATAACATTAGATTTTAAATCACAGCAGCAATTACGAGACAATTATCCCAAATGGTATAATTGTCAGAGCTATGGGGTGTAGGGCAGAACCTACACTGTGCACGTGCCTTTTCTGTGCTGCCATGAGAATGGGTGTGTACAGTAGCAAGGGAAACTCCATAGAAGAAACTATTTATATTTCATCCCAGAGATACCCACAAAACAAATAGCACAAGGCTGAGTGAAAAATGCAGCTCAACGCCAAACTTCATTGATGCTTACTCCAAAATGTGTTGCTGTCTGCATGTTGCTTATATCTGTCTCTGTGTGGATTTCAGTCCTTATTGAACCTGAATCTCCCTTTTAAATGTGGCCCCTCAGCCACAAATACTCCATATGGAGCAGCAGGAAAATGTGTTTTGGAAGCAGCAAACTGGTTTTACTTGCTGTTCTGGTACCACTTGACATCCCAGTTTAGTATCTGCTAATAGCACACAGTTACTAGGTACTCAGTGTACATGATGGACCTGTAAGATACTTCCATATCTTATTTAACTCAATCTGAAGAGTCCTAGTCTTCATGAATTCATTACTCAATTCAGTATTGCAGTTTTTAACCAAAGACCTTCTTTGGGCCAGGATCTCTTCTGAGTACTTGTGTTACATTTATTACATTGGTCATGCTTACCTTATGAGATTAATTTTGCACTCCCTTCAATGTGCTATACAATGTACAGTACAGTACTGTTTAATGGCACCAACAAAGCAAAATGCAAATTAGGATCAAAATAGCCTCATTTCTTTCTTAATCTTACTTCTTTTCTTCCCCTATTTATTATCTCTCTCTTCCACCTTTGTGTCTGGGCTTTAGAATTCTATTTTTGTTCAGATGAATTTAACAAACACATTATTATTATTATTATTATTATTATTATTATTATTATTATTATTATTATTATCTTGAGAAGTAGTTGTACAAAGGAGTTTCAATTCAACATGTCAGTTTATGGGCTGGGAAGGTGGCTCAGTGGTAGAGTGCTTGTCTTGTATGCTCGAGGCCCTGGGTTCGATTCCTCAGCACCACATAAGCAAAAAAAAGCCGGAAGTGGCGCTGTGGCTCAAGTGGTAGAGCGCTAGCCTTGAGCTGAAGAGCTGAGGGACAGCGCCCAGGCCCAGAGTTCAGGCCCCACGACCGGACCCCCCCCCAAAAAAAAATGTCAGTTTATGAATACAAAGCATCTTGATCAATAAACATTTTAAAGCAACTATTAATTTGGCAACAACAATAAAAATGGATATATTTCAGCAAACAAAACAGTTTTTACTAAGTCTTCAGTGGTATCCTAGATAACATTAGTAGCTGCTAAAATGAATGTGTGGATATGGAAAGATGTCCAGGGTTCCCATGAAGTAAAAAGATGGCAAAAAATTAGGTCCCATATTTATTGAATGAATTTGATTCACCTGTAGATAAAAGACTTGAGGGATACAAATCACATTGATTCCTGGGGAGGGGATTGATTTTAAGGGGTTGAGAATATAAAAGACTTTAATTATTTTCTGCTTTGTAATTTTTACAGATTACTCCTGTAGGTTAAATAAAAACAGAAAGAACACATCTGCCAAGAAGAAAAGGCTTCCTGTATTTGCTGAATATGATGATTAAGTTTATGAGTCAAATTATCCATATCTTTGTCAAATATCATTCTGAGAATGTTTTTTGATAAGTTTCACATTTAAATAAGTAGACTTTGAGTAAAGCAAATTACTGTGGGTGATACAGATGGGTCTTAGTAAATCAAGGCTTTAATCAGTCAACAGTCTCATCCAATCAATGAAGACTTTAATAGAAAGACTGACCTCTCCAGCAAGAAAGAATTTGACTAGTGTACAGCCAGTCTCCAGCCTGCCTGCCTTGTAAGACTCAGGGTTCACTAGGCTTCCTCTGTCACCCGAATCAAGATCTTTTTCCTTACCTTGAAGTAGTTGTACAAAGCAGTTGCCATTCAGCAGATGAGTTTATGGATATATTGCATCTTGATCAATGTCACCAATTTCATTCTCCTTCTCCATCCCTCCTAACCCATCCCTTCCCTCAATTTTCTTAATTTTGTAGAATATGCATTACATTTTATAACTCCATTCTCTCCCCTATCCTCTCTTCATTTGTCTACCCCTCCCCTAATCCCATCCCCTTTTCGAGTACCTGTTTCCTGGTGTTTACCTTGTTAGACTGTGGATTAGTCTTGCTAAGGAATTATACCATTGAAATCTCCCCTGGACCGACTATAATTTGGTTAATACACATGTACACTTGGATACCATCCAACGTAATTACTTATACATTTATAAATTAATTCTAGGTTCCACATATGACAGATATGGATCAAGAAAATGTGGCATATCTACACAATAGAATTTTACTTATCCATTAGAAAGGATGTTATTGCATCATTTGCAAAGGACCTGGAAAAAAAAGACCATGATAAGTGAAGTAAGTCAGGTCCAGAGAGAGAAGAGATGCATAGATTCTCTCTTATGTGGAGCCTGAGTCAATTTCCTAATCTACATGGACACACACTATTGGTTCAGTTTCTGTGGCAAACCTTGACTAATAGAAGAAGCATGTGCTTTAAAAGGCTAACAACACTTCTAAGGGAGGAATGATTTTTTTTTTAGGTAATCTCTGTGGCTAAATGTAATCAATGGAGACATGAAGGGATAGCTTGGGGGCACTTTAGACTGGCATAACTGCTTTCACTCACCTCCAAACAACTGTGAAAACCAGAGAGTGCTTGCCCTATAAGCAAGTCTCCAGAGAAAGCTGGGGAGTTGTGTCTGAAGATAAGGACATGAAGACTTGAGGTTTTGGAAAACACTCTTTCCTTGTGATCAGTGGGACAATAAGTGCTGGCTTTAACATCTCCCACGGCTCCTTGGCAGCACCCACATCTCCAAGGGCTCTCCTTCTTGAACACAGGAGTCTTTATGTACAGGTTTAGGATCCAGGGATGTCTCTAGGAAAGAGGTAGTGATTTTTCTTTTTTCTTCTTTTTTCTTGTCTGCCTTGGGGCTTGAACTCAAGACCTGAGCGCCATCCCTGAGATTTTTTGCTCAAGGCTAGTGCTCTTTGAGCCAGAGCTTCACTAATGGTTTGGAGTGGATAATTGGACATAAGAATCTCATGGACTTCCTGCCCCTGCTGGCTTTGAGCCAGGATCCTCAGATCTCAGCCTCCTGAGTACCTAGGATTACATGCATGAGCCACCAGCGCTCGGTTAAGTGATCTTTCTTAAAGCCAGCCTTAGAAGAGTAAAGATTCTTCTCATCAACCCTCTCTTCAGGTTTCTAATTTGAGAGTTCTACCTTACATGATTTTAACCATGGCTGTCAAATAAAGAAGAAAATTTATTAAAACATTACAAGTCATAATGACTTTGTCAAAAAAGTGTTTAAAATATAGAGTGAAAATTAAAGTACACCATATTTTTAATATGATTACAACTATGAAAAATGATGCAGATAATCAAGATTGCAAAGTAATGATAGAAAATAAGGACAGGATTAGGCTAGTGGGAGCTTAGAGAATTCTCGCTTTTCTCAAACAAAGCTTGTTTAGTATTGGTTTTGCTGTCAATCAAAAGGAAAACACACACACACATGCACACACACACACACACACACACACACACACACACACACACCCCTACACATACACACACACAGGCCTTTGGCCTAAGAACAAGTCAGGCTACAGGCTACCTGTACTGGGGTTGTGTTTCTCATCTCCAGGCTTCCTGAATTGAAGAGAACCTAGAATCTTGGCATATGCCACACAATAGGGCTAAATCTCTATGAACACTCTTTAATTTAATAATTATAATATTTATAATAATAAATATTAATTTAATAATCAGTTCAATTTTGTTCAGCCAAAATGGTTTGCAAAACCTCTTGCTCAGAAGGGTTCTCAGAAACTCAGAAGTTTTTATGTAATTTTTAATTATCCTTAAGTAGTTGTACAAAGGGGTTTCAATTCAACATGTCAGTTTGTGAGTACAATGCATCTTGATCCATGTTATCATTTTTGGTATTCTCTCTCCAGTCTCCCACCCTCGCCCATTCCCATTTCCACACACATTCTTTGAAGAGTATGACTGCTTTTTCCCACCCTTCCTCTAGGCAACCCTTCCTCCCCCAACATTTGTCTGCCCCCACTTCTTGACCTCCCCCATATTCTAGCTTCCTGGTATTCATTTGGTTAAACTGTAAGTTAGATGTTCAAAGGAGTCACACCGTTGAAATCCTCTCCTGCATATACCATACTTTAGTTCATATGTTTGTTTATATATGCATATGACCCTATATATGTTACATATACATTTCTAATGTAGATCTGACTTCCACATAGGAGAGAAAACATGTGTCCCTTATCCCAAAGGCTGCAAGAGTGTGTGGTGTGTGTCAGTTTATTATTATTCATCATAGCTAAGATATGGAACCAACCCAGATGTCTCTCAGTAGATGAATGGATCAAGAAAATGTTCATATATATATATATATGTTCATATATAAAAATGTTCATATATATATATATATATATATGAATTCTATGCTTCCATCAGAAAGAATGACACAGTCCCATTTATAAGGAAATGGAAAGACTTGGAAAAATCATATTAAGTGAAATAAGCCAGACCTAAAGAAACATAGGTCCCATGGTTTCCCTTAGTATATGTCTAAGATAATCTTAGCAGATGAGCAGAATAGCTCAACAGCGATGTACATATGACCATATAAGATGATGCTAAGCAAAATGAACTCCAAGAGATGGACACAAGAGCTTTTTCTTTACTGTTGTTGTTTTTAATGTACTATGTGGGTTTTTTTTGTTTATTTTGTACGTTCTTTTCCCATGGTATATCCCCTGTCATCACTGTATTTGATTTTGGTACATTTATCTGAATTAGGGAAGGAAAGGGGAACAACAGAATGGTGAGACAAAGGACAAGGTGGGGGGAACCAATGCAACAATGATATCCACGGACAATATGTTGGAAATGGTCTGTACAACTTGGAGGTGGGGGACTGGGAAGGAAGGAAAGTAGGAGAAAAAGAAGGAAAGGGGTAACAAGGTTGGCAAGAAATGTACTTATTACCTTATTTATGTACTATAATCCCTCTGTATATCACCTTGACAATAAAAAAGATAAAAAACAAAATGAAACAAAATGCTATAGCTTGGTAGCCTTTAAACAACAGCACTTTAATTTCACAGTTTGGGAGATCAGAAGTTTGAAATCCAGGTGTCAGCAGAGGTGGTTTCTATTGGGAGTCTGAGGGAGAATATGTCCTGGGCTTCTCTGTCAGTATCTAGTGTTCCTTGTGGTATAGCTATCACAGTGCCTCCATTCTCATACAGCCTTCCCTTTGGTGCCTTTCTTTTTTCTCTTACAGTAAAAACAGTCATTTTTGTGTTAGGGATTGTCACAATCCAGTATAACTCCAGTTTTGGCCAGATTACATTTCCCATGAACCTATTTCCACATAAGAGTGTGTAATTAACCTGAAACCAAGGAGACCAAACCTGTATCTATTTGAAACCTTCAGTGAATCTCCTAGGATTCTTGTAGTTTAATTAAAGTAGGGATTTTATAGGTACAAAGCAAGGCAACAGATAACTGAGAATCATTCAGCCATCTTGAAAATGCACACTGGACAACCAGTGAATTAACTGAAAGCATTAGAAGAAGATTAGAAATAGCATAAAAACAATGCTTGAAGTAGTGTGAAGGGAGTGATATGTAGGTTCAGTAGATTGTAGCACTATGCTGGGTTCATCAAAAAGTTAACTAACTTTTTAATTTCTAACTCAGTGATTACTAAACGGAGATCAAAACCACATTTACAGCTTTGCTAGGAAAATGGGTTCATTTCATTGGAAATTCGATATTATGTCTTCTCTATATAGTGGTAATTTATCCATTCTCACCTCTACTCTATGTAGCAATAATTTATTCATTCTTCCTTGCCCCAGTATATAACAGGAGATAATGAAATAGCTTTACACACACACACACACACACACACACACACACACACACGAATTGCAAATGAAGATGTATTAGGAGCTTGATGACAAGAAAGACATGAAATTCAACTGCAATTTGTCACAGTTGTTACAATCACTTTCCTGATTTAGATTCAATCATTGGATCCTGATTTTCACTGGAAAATCAAAATCAAAAGAAATAATTTAATTCACTGACTACACTACATAAACATTGCTCTTCACATTATCCAAATCTACAATCTATGCCACATGACCAGAACATTAATTTTTTTCATTGTTAAAAATGATCAGAATAATTTAGCAGTATGCCTCCAGGTTATGGCTTCTCTAATTACCTTGTATCCTGAATTCTTAATTAATCATGTTCTGAGACATGGAGTCTCTTTGTGCTCATTGCCTTTTCCTGTGCTAGGTGAATTATTTACTCAGTTATTCTTACCACTGCATTTCAGTTTTGTCCCTGAAGTTGCTGCCCTTTTGGTCATTTTAATCTTATTCCCTCCAAGTCAATTTACTACTATTTAGAAGAAGCATCCTACACCAAGATCCTCTTACCTGCTACTGAATTCCTTCATGACCTAGTTAAATGCCACTTCTTTCTGGGTCACAGAAATGAAATGGCCTTAAAAAAAATCTCTATCTCAAGTAGCGCCTCCTGCAATTGATCAGAGCCTGGGCTTTATTAGAAAGTGACTGGGTGAGCAATGATGTGGGTGTGCAAAGGCATCATGGCCCTGGGCTTTTTATCTGTGCAAAATTCATTTATTTGAACAAGAGCCTGGTTAATGTTCCCAAGAGTTCCTCAGGAAAACAGACTTCAGAGAACATTTGTGCTTTAACACAGCATTCTGATTTTTCAAAATTACTTTTTAAAATTGTAGCAACTGAGCTGTTTACTCTAGTGGCCATTCTAGATAAGACCCCTGGAAATAGTTAAAAGCCTTTTGCACAGTAAAGTATAGATGAAAATTAGGAAAATACACATCATGTGAGTGCTTAGTGTTATTGTCTTCTTGTAAACAATCTATCTTCCAGATGAAACAGCTAAGTCTAGTGCAATTATCCAATTTCACACAACTGGTAAGTGTCAAATGTAAGTAAAAAAAACCTATACCAGTGCTTCCCAGATGTGAAACTGCATATAGATCATCTAGAGATGCTGATTCTGCTTTAGTGGAGCTGGAATCCATTGGCAATGTCCTTGAGTGATGTCATGGCTGCTGGTCCTTCCTGAGTCATAATTTGAGAAAATGGTAGACTTAAATTCCATAACCTGCTAGTACAGTTGTTTCTATTGATATACAATATCTATTTTCAAAAGCTTGTGTAAAAATTGTGTGCAAATACATGTTTTAAGGACTCCTTTGTGTATTTCATGACAGGTAGAAAATGTGAAAGGTAAAGGTATAACATAGTGATCATAGCTGGGCACCGGTGGCTCATGCCTGTAATTCTAGCTACTCAGGAGGCTGAGATCTGAGGATCATGGTTCAAAGCCAGCCCTGGCAGGAAAAGTCCGTGAGACTCTTATCTTGGAAATAAATAAACTCAGAAAATCAGAAGTAGCACTGTGGCTCAAGTGGTAGAGCACTAGCCTTGAGCTGAAGATCTCAGGGACAGCGGCCAGGCCCAGAGTTCAAGTCCCATGACCTACCCCCCCCACCCAAAAAATATATATATAGTGATCATTTAAAGCAAAGTTTACTGAAGCTGATCTAAGGAGAGAAGGGAGGAGGGAGAATGTTGGAGGGGTGGGACTGCTTTAGATGCATCGCATATACCATAAATGACATATTAAAAAGAAATTCAGTTGTGCAACTAATTGATGCTAATAAAAAGAGCTAATGGTCCTGCGGATAAGAATTGCTGTAGTAGGCAACTTAACACTGACTCTGTAGAGTATACTCATGTTTTATTGATAAAATCTATGTTTTGGGGCTGGGAAGGTGGCTCAGTGGTAGAGTGCTTGCCTTGCATGCACAAGGCCCTGGGTTTGATTCCTCAGCACCACATAAGCAGAAAAAGCCAGAAGTAGCACTGTGGCTCAAGTGGTAGAGTGCTAGCCTTGAGCCAAAGAGCTGAGGGACAGTGCCCAGGCTCAGAGTTCAGGCCCATGACTGACAAAAAAATCTGCTTTCTTGAACCTGCTTGTTCAGAATGTATGGTCTGTGAACCAGGCATTTGGTGATTCTGAGATGGATTCTCAATTGCTTTGCAGCCAGCCAACTGGCCCTTCTCTGTGTACTTGCTCTCAGGCAGAAAGGCATAGCACAAGTGGCCGAAGTGGAGGCTCAGGAGACTCATTCTCATGATGACAGCATGAGCCTTGGCAGTCCCAAACCCAGGCCCTCTGGAGAATCAGAGAGATCAGCATCTCTTCTAACATGCAAGAAGAAGCACTGTGAATAGTGTGGAGAGAGTTGTATAGAGTGCTTTATGTTATATATCACTATTGGTGGGATTGTTTATTTTGGAAAATCATTTTCAAGGCAATTAAAACAAGAAGAGACTCTCAAGACAGTAGATATATCCTTTGACCTAAAGATTCTGCCTCCAGAAATCTTCATATGAGTGCATATTTTCACAAGGATATTTACAAGACCATTGTCTTTACTGAATAAATGGTCCATGAATAGAGCGTGATTTAGTCAGTTGTGGGATGATCATAACACAGCCATTGTATACAGCCCCTGTAATCTGGACAAGTGACGATGTCCATGATGCTCATAAGTGAACACAACAAGTTGTAGGACAGTTTAAAAAACAGAATCCTATTATATAACTTCCCAGGTGCATTTATGCATTTGTTTATTGTTTGTTAGTTTGGGCTGCGATGAAGAAGAACCGCAGATCAGAAGGGTTATAAACAGCAGAATGTTATTTTCCACAGATTTGAAGGCTGGAAGTTTAAGGTTAGATACCAGCATGGCTGGGTTCTGGGTCCCCTTCTGGCTTGTAGACTACCAACTTCTTGTTGTATCCTCCCATAGTAGAAGGAAAGCTAGGGGGTCCTTCTTATTTTTATTTTGTTAATGGTCCAGGGCCTTGAGCTCAGGGCCTGTCTTAGGCTTGCTAAACAGTCTCTCTGACATTGAAGTCACTCTGCCAGTGTGAGGTACTTTATGTGAAGTGAGGTACTAATCTTATTCATGAGGGTACCACCCTCATAATTGAAGTATATCTTCTAAAGTCTCTGACTAGTCTTTACTGCTTCAGCTCTACCATGTCATAAGCTCTCTAAACATATGCTGTAAGGTGAATTACCAGAGAAGCCACATTTTGGAAGATGGAATCTTGGAGTCTTTATTACACAGTTAGCAGTCTGAAACAAGCCCATTGTTACAGAGGCCTGTAGCCCCCAAATACACATAACACAGCTAGGAAACAGGCCAGAGACGAAAGAAAGAACAAAAAGAAAACCAACAATCCAATTCAGCTCCAATGGAGAGCTGAATTCAGATGCCATGATGACCAGAGATGAGCCAGGAGACAGGACACAGGACAGGATTTGTTAGTGTTATGCTCACCTTTGGTCCTCAGCTCTACCCACACCTGGGCCCCCTCCCATTCCTAGAGTTCCCTTCATGCAGCTGGCCCCTCCCTCTCTCCACCCAAACCCATCTACCTCATTTCCCATCCCCCAGACCCTCCTGCTACCTGGATGGGGACGGAGGCCATGTGCTCCCTCTTGGGGGAAATATGGCTCCTCTAATAAACCTTATAACAATCTTTCTCCTGTGCCTGCCTGCCTCTGCGTGGTCCCCTGGGATGGATATGTGGGATCCTTCAGGATCAAGGAGACACACTGGGCTGTCCACACAGCTTCAAGGCATAGAGGTGAGACAAGCCATCCTTTGAAATTCAGATACCTCACACAGCCATCTTGGTGCCTAGGAAGAAGATGGGGGACTATCCACCAGCTCCAAGACCTAGAGGGGAGACAAGCCAGCCTTTGAAGTGCAGATGCCTGGCTCAGTGGTGTGAGCTAAGAGGGCTCTTCTTCAGAGAAATGCAGATGTCATAGCCTTAGAAAAGCTTGCATATAGAGAATGTTCTGATTCTGAATTGATTAGCTTCCTAAATGGCTTGAGTCACAAGCCTCTGAGTAACCTCTAAGCATATCCTATATGGAAAGTTAAGGCTTGTCTTCCCTAGATGGAAAAGTTCTGCTGGTACCTGAGTATGTCTATTTAAGGTCTGGTATCTTGTCTTCCTGGTAGGGGAGGGTGATTCCCTCCCCCACCCCCATAAGCATAGCTAGATCCCTGGAGATAGGGGTGGTCACTTGCCTGTTAGGTTACTGAACCTGTCAGTCCAGTGCTTGGGACTAGGAGTGTCCTGTGACTCTGCCCCCTGGCCTGACTCTGTTTAAGCATGAAATAGCATAGGGGCTGGGATGCCATGCAACATGTGTCTCTGTGATCCTGTCCTGTATCCTGTCTCCTGGCTCATCTCCAGTCATCATGGCTCCCAATTCCGCTTTCCATTGGAGCTGAGTTGGACTGTTGGTTTTCTTTGTGTTCTTTCTTTTCTCTCTGGCCTGTTTCCTAGCTGTGTTATATGTATTTGGGGGCTGCAGGCCTTTGTAACAATGGGCTGGTTTCAGACTGCTAACTGTGTAATAAAGACTCCAAGATTCCATCTTCTAAAATGTAGCACATCTAATAAGTTACCTTACAACATAGTGCAACAAAGGTAAAATCTTATAAAGAAGCAGGACCTCACAACCTGAGAAAGAGATAAGGAGGAGTTGGCTGAATCTCACAGAATACTGTTGAAGTAAAAGCTGCTAGATCACAAATCACATCTAAAGGAAATAATCAAAGATCACAAAGAAAGCAATCGATAAGAGAATGACTATTACATATTTTTTAAGGAAGTGACCCTATGTTGAGGCAGAGGTGGTAAGGGAAAGACAGTTGCAAAATGAAGGTATTCACACTTTTTTTGTTTTGTTTTGTTTTAGCTGATCTTGGGGTTGGAACTCAGGGCCTGGGTGCTGCCCCCGAGCTTCTTTTGTTCAAGGATAGTACACTACCACTTGAGCCACAGTGCCACTTCTGGCTGTTTCTGTGTAGTTGGTTAGTTATGAGTTTCATGTATCATGGACTTTCTTGCCCTGGCTGGCTTTGAACCATGATCCTCAGATCTCAGCCCCCTGAGTAGCTAGTATTATAGGCGTGAGCCACTGGTGCTTGGCAATTATATATTTTTTTAAAGGGCTTCCTTTGTAAGTGAAGGTGAGTATGGTTGAAATAGATTCTTTCCATGATTGAAAACATGCACAGGACAATGAAATCTGTTGAAACTGTTTGAGCAAGGAAAAGGAGATGGAAAAGTCACAACAAATTTCTGACTCTCTGTATAACTAATTAAGCTCATAAAAACCTCTTTTTTCATGAGAAAAAATGTATGTCAATATATACATATATAGAAAATGGCCCAAGGGCTGGGAGTATAACCCAGTGGTTAAGTATCTGCTCACCAAGACCCTGGGTTCTAACCCCACCACCACAAGAAAAAATAAAGGATAATGGTCTGAAAGTATACTCTAGTTATAATTGAGGACAAATATAGGGGTGATATTACTTGCTTGCATTTATATTCTTGTTTTGCCATTACCTTGCACTGCTTTGGAAATAGAAAGAATGAATACTGGTTGAAGTAGATAGCATAGAAAACCTGACTAGCCAGCATGAAGACCTGAATTCGACCCTTAGTACTATCACCAAAAAAAAGAAAGAAAACATTGTGATGATAAAGTTTGAGCATCCATAGCCTAAAAATCTGAAATCTCAATTGCTAACAATCTGAACCATTTTCAGTACTGACATGATATCAAGAGTGGAAAGGTCCGTACTTGACTTCATATGACATACTTAGGTACATCAAAAACAATTCTATAAAATTCCCTTTAGGCTGTCTGTACCACTTCATGTTTTGACTTGTGTCCCATCCTGAAGATCTCATGATATCATTATATATATATATATATATATATATATATATATATGCAAATATTTCAAAATCCAAACTCAATTTGAAATGTTTTTGGTTCTAAGGATTTTGGAGACATGCTACGCAACCGTTATACAAATTGTAGTCCAAACCTATAACATTACTTAGCCTGCTATTTAAAAAAAATTGATAAAACACTTGTTCCAAAAAAGTATTTAAAAATGATCTCCTTAATCCATGTGTTTCTTACATGTTATACTGTTTTAATTTTTGTGCCAATTCATTCCAAGTTATTGCTTATTGTTTGGTATTTACAATTTTCCAAATTTTTTTTATTTTAAGCCTCAGAAAGTGGGAAAAATTATCTAGAAGTTAATTTGAATTTCAAAAAGCAAATAGAGACAAAATGGAAGAGTGTTGCAAAATGGAGCAACTTGTTTCAAGCTGTTCACATCTAGGTGGAAAAAGTGCCCTTTTATGCATGTAAACCACTAATGATCTGAAACTAATGGCCAGAAAGGATAATTTGTATAAAAAGAACAAGTGTGATAGATTTCTTCTGTGGACTAGCTTGTACTGAAAGATGCTTTTGATGGAATCATGCTGGCCCTCTCCTTTGCTGCCATAGAAAAGGAAGGTAAAGATTAGAAGGGGAATGCTGGTGGGAAGGGGACACAGAGGACTCCAGCCTACTCACCATACAGACTGTGAAGAACAGAACTTTCTCATTGTTTGGGTAAACAGAGGTGTCAATTTGTTGACAATTTTAAAGGAATAGTGCATTCAAAAGTTAATGCGCAGGCCTAACTGCAATTCCTTTGAACTAATGTATGGGAACTTGAACTTTAAGAGGGTGCTCACCATTTTCAGATATGATAAGAGTGACTGGCTAGGCCTAAACAGTTTCATTATCTGAATACTTGCTTTCCTTCTGGAAGTCTGGAATGTTGGTGCATCACAGGCAGAGGCTGCCAGCATGCCCAGCCTCCAGTGAAACCCTTGACCTCTAATGAGTGCCCTGGGTTAGAACATTTCACATTTGTTGAATTCAGCACATGTCTGGGGGGCCCCTCGTGCCTCATGGGAACTATGACCAGGTGCAGGACATTTGACTGGATGGTGTATGTAGAGAAAACCTGATGCCAGTAGAAACTGCAGTTGTGTGTTTGCTTTATCCTGGCTTTGAGCAAAGACACATGATTCTGAGTGCTTGACATTGCTCAATAATCCTGTTCAAAGACAGGATGAGTATCTGTGTTTGAGTGTGTGTGTGTGTGTGTGTGTGTGTGTGTGTGTGTGTGTGTGCATGCGCACGCTCCTAATCTCTGCTACAACCTGGTATCTTGGTACCTACCTCCTGCTGTGCGCTCTTTGTGAGTTAGCCAAGCTAACTCATGCTCTCTTA
Source organism: Dipodomys merriami (assembly GCF_024711535.1). Classification (NCBI taxonomy): domain Eukaryota; kingdom Metazoa; phylum Chordata; class Mammalia; order Rodentia; family Heteromyidae; genus Dipodomys; species Dipodomys merriami. The sequence goes on from NW_027205381.1 coordinate 9,725,163, forward strand.
CATATTAAAAAGAGAACTGAGCAAGCTTTGGTATCTGCCCCAGAGATCTTCTTCACCCTTGTGACCATGAGTCACTGTCTTGAACAATCCTTTTATGCACTGTCATGGTATCTGCTGAATGGAATGGGCACATGGCTAACTTCACTGGGAGAAGTGAAACTTGGAAACTTGGGTCTGGTTCCCTTGACTTCAGCCCCTGCACTATTTTTCCTTTTGCTGATTTTTTTCTTTGGATCCTTTTATTGTTTGACTATATGCTAAGTCCTGTAAATCCTTCCAGTGAATCATCAAGTGTGGGAGGGGTTTTGGGGACACTGACTCAGGTATAGGAGAGAAAGAGAGAGAGAGAGAGAGAGAGAGAGAGAGAGAGAGAGAGAGAGAGAGAGAGAGAGAGACAGACAGACAGACAGACAGACAGACAGACAGACACACAGACACACAGACACACAGACACACAGACACACAGACACACAGACACACAGACACACAGACACACAGAGAGACAGAAACCCACAGACCCACAGACACACAGACACACAGAGACTTTCTACAGAGAACTATTTCCAAGTTAGGAGCCAGCCCTTCTACCCTAAAGAACTAGCATAGACTGCAGATAGGAATAAACCATGTCCTTCCCTACTAGCCCCCACCACAGAAGACCAAAACTATTTCTAAGATGGCATTTCTCTGTTGGTTTTTGGTACAGGGCAGTGTCTCAGTCAGATATCTTGGTAGGTTCTCGATGCCTGAAACAAAGAGTGAAATGCACACACAAGTAACGAGGAAGCACAGGTTTATTAAAGTGGGAAAGGGACTTACCAAGAAATGTTCAAGACCCGAGAAGCCAGGCTCGGGACAATTTAAGGCTGGTTTGGGTTGAGGAGAGTCTAGAAAGATCCCTCTCTTGGAAAGAGCTCTCCTTGATGGATGGTTTTGAGTGGTAGGTGGTGGTTAGATAGCAGTTTTCCAATGGCACTTGTCCATCCCCACAATGCCTTCTGTTAGAATGACATTAATGATATGTGGTGCATAAACATGAAGTCTTGATTATTTTTCCCCCTGAAAGTTCACCTAAGGACACCTAAGCATAGCATTATGCATGTGCCAGATAAGGAAATTTTATTTTGCTGAGCACACATTCTTGTTATCAGCATGTGAGCTCATTCGCCTTGGCCTCAGGATTTATCAGCACTTTGGATGGTCATGAAATAAAGAATTAGGATGGGTCTTGGGACATGCCCTGGGCAGAAGCAGCTCCATGGGCCCATCTTGTATGGGATCCTGGCACCCATGAGCCCTACTTTATCTTCCTGAATTACTATTACTTTAAATGTATAGATGAAGATTTCATCCAATTCTTTTTCTGCAAAGAATGGCCACAGGAAAGACAAATGTGAATATTCTCCTGTTGCTCAGTCCTTAAACACTTACTGTCATTTGGTGTAAAAGGCAGGAGGCTTCAACACTTGCCTCTCTACATCTCTCTCATGAAATGACTAAATTAATCAGCATGCAGTAGGGTTGAGGAGGAACAGGGTATTCAGTTGAAGATGCCATTGATTAATTTTTTCATAAAAAACATTGACTGAGGGACATATATTTATGAAAATTGTGGTTACAAAGCTATTACTATGAAGTGATGGCATGGCCTTGCCTTCAGGTAACTCAGTGTAGTGGGAAGGACTCAGTATGGTTCCCACTGGCTTGTGTCAGTCAATGTTTAAGACTTAGAAATCTTGTGAGCCAGTTCCTATTACCTACTTATACTGCAGAAACTGGTACATGCAACGAATGGTGCTTTCAATTTTGTAGCCAGTTGTTAAACACTTAACTGCATATGGATTGGGTGGAGGGAAGAGAGAGACAAGAAGAGGATTGCAGTATAGTACTGTACAAAGTAAGCTCCTCAAATCAATAGTATTACAAGTTGAGAAGACTAATTCCTAGCTACTGCATTTCCTATGGAGTTGTGGCTCTTTGGCTCCACAGTCCTAGTGAGGCTTAAGGTGGTATGGTTCTACCAATGTAGGAGGACCTGCTCTAATAGTAGAATAGAGGCTTTTCTTGATAGCCCCAAAGCCTTGTCCATTCTCACCAAGGCAAAAGTAGAGGGTGCTCCTTTCTTTCTAGGATAGTCGAAGACTCAAGATAGCTTCTTATGGTATTACTTCTTCTGCAAACATTAAATATCTATGTATGTATGTATGTATGTATGGATCTGTCTGTCTGTCTATACACATATGTCTTATATATAGCATCAGTACTGGTACTTGAACTCGGACTAGGCTCTGTCCCTTAGCTCTTTTCTCAAGGCTGGTGCTCTACCACTTGAGCCACAGTTTTGGTTTCTGAGGTTAATTGAAGATAAGAGTCTCATAGACTTTCCTGCCTATGCTGGCTTTGAATCTCAGTCTCATGAGTAGGTAAGATTATAAGTGTGTGTCACCGGCACCTGGCTTGTCTTCTATATATTTTAAGCAACTTTTATTCCATATAGAAACATTTTTGGAGACATAGAAGAGAACTCAAGCACTAATTATGCCTCAATTTTAAAATAAAAGAAAACCAAAACCCAATTTTTTTATGTAAGAGAGAAAGGGAGTAAAAGCAAGTAAGTGAGCAAGCTAGCAAGAGAGATAAAGAGAGCACAAGAGCTATTGCCAAGAAGAGCTTAGTGAAGCCTTATGCTGAAGAAGAACTAAGTTCATGACATTTGTTTAATTTGTTAATTATTCTAGCCTCTTGCCTGCTTTTCATTGCTGTCATCAGGAAAGGCCTCTCAAAGATTGTGCCCAATAAGATAATATATAAGATCTCAACATGTCTTCAGATTTTGAAGGGGAATGAGGGGAAGTAAGACAACACAACAAAAATCCCCCTCACACCAAAGACTCTTGTCTTTGAGGGCTAGGCAGGATTAAAGAGTGGGCTTTTTCCCAGCATGCCTTGTGGAATGTGCCCTACTAAGTGTTGTGTGTGAGCATTTAACCCAGGACAAACACAAGGAGCCAGTTAAAAAGAGTCAGTACAAAGAGGTTTCAGTTTTTTTTTTCCTTTTACTTGAAAACTTGTTTTGACCATCAAATTTTGGCAGTTACAAACCTGTACACTGTTTGGGTTTTTTGCCTGTTTTGTTTTGCTGTTATTTTTTAAAGTTTTATTTCCTTTTTCTCTTTCTTTCCTTCTCCCCTCCCCCTCTTATTTAATAAAAAAGAACACAAGACTGAATACTGCCTACAGCAATATCTTCAGGAACAATCCCTTTCTGTAAGGGATAAGACCCACTTCAAGTGCTTGCTTTCCCCTTTGCATAAGTTTTGTGTGTGGGATGTGTGCAAGTCTGGGTGAGTGTGCATGTGTGAGAAGAAATGATACACTTCATTGTGATTCTGAACTGGTGTAATAATCAAGTACTTGGTAATGGTGCAGGACACATTCATCTTGAAAATGTCAATACAAACACTGAAAAAAGTTAAATGAAAACAGCAGAACCAAAGAAAAGTTACAGTACATTTTGAAAAGATTATAAAACATTGTTTTCAAATCTAAAGTACTATTTTTTGTGTGTAGTTACCTCAAAAGCTTGTGGACCGTCAGCATGGATGACTTGATATGATAATCGACCCTCCAAATTAAAGCATCCTGATAGGCATCAAATATAGTATCTACAAAAAGCCTGGAAAATTTGAAACCATTTATATACAATTTTATAAACATTTTTAAACACCAAAACATACATCTTTTACAAACCAGCCTGTTTACAACAGGTAAGTGTACAAGACAATCTCTGATACAGTGCTTTCAAAGAACTGTTTCCATTTCCAAACACATTTGTTACTCCCGAAATGCAGTAGTATGGGCTCATAAAATTGTTAAATAGTAGCAATTCAGGTTTTTGTTTGCTGGAAAGGTACTGTAGAACATACTAATGGGTCCAAACACACTCCAAATGACTATACGATTCTCTAGTGCATCCTAAACACTGGAAGAGACTAATTATGGCCTTTGTGTATTATTACATACTTGTAATTATTGCTTTTCATTATTACATAAGGAAAGAAATACCTTATTCTTTCCCTATCTTAGCCAGCTGGCTAAAATGTTAACTGATGCCAAACTCACTCATGGCAACTTTAAACCCCAGTATTAGACAACCAGAAGCTCAAAGACATTGTGGGTTTTCATCAGAGTAATGTGCAGCTGAATATTGCAGGACACAAACCAGCAAAAACACATAAACTACCTTTTCATGGACCACAAAGAATGAAGACGCTGAAGAAATGCCTCTTCAAATCACCATTTCCCATGGTTTGAAAAGAAAAGCACAAAACCCCCAAACCCAACCACTTGAGTAGTATCTGTTTGCTGACAGGGGAGTGAAGTGGTCAGAAAAATATCCAGACAATCCATACAACACAAACCCTGGATCTTCCCCAACTGTGTCCAATAGGAGTATTTTCTGTGGCTTTGATTATTTAATTTGATCATCTTTTTCCCTTGACTTTGATGACATGAAACAGTGTTAAGGATGATGCCTGAAATAAGCAGCAGAAGGCAGTGGCTGACCCAATCTATCTGCCTTTTTTCCAGGCTGTGCTTAGATTTCCAAGGGCAGGTCAAGGTAAACCTCAGAGTAAACTCCCTTTCCAGGTTTCATAATGATCCTCTTATAAGTCAGACATGAGAGGCATGGACTTGACCAACTTCTAGAACAAGGCTTTTGCCGTAACATTTTATGAGTGGGTAGGACACAGGAACATAGAGGTCAGGCATGGAACGGAATTCAGCAGCAAAACACTCTTAAGAGGAAAGGGAATAGATTAAGCACTGGCTTTATTCATCTTTATTGCCCCATTATTCTTAATTTACACTAATATACCTGCTACTCTCAATCTAACCAGAATGTGTACAGAATGTGTCAGAAAAATAGGGAAAGACATTAATAGATTTTTGTCACTGCTGTAGAAAGGGAAAGAACAAACAACAGGTGGCGCTGAGAAGAATAAAAAAAGAACAAAACCTGCTCTGGGCACTGGTGTGGCTCACACCTAAAATCATTGCTACTCAGTAGGCTGAGATCTGAGGACTGCAGTTCGAAGCTAGCTGGGGCAGAAAAGTCCATGAGACTCTTCTCTCCAATTCACCAGAAAAATGCAGGAGGGGAGCAACTAGTAGAGCTCCAGCCTTGAGCAAAAAAAGCCAAGTGAGAACACAAAGTCCTGAGTTCAAGCCCCAATACCAGCACAAAAACAAAACAAAACAAAGAACAGATAGAAAACCAAAAACTTGTACCTAGTACCTTATACTATACTTATAATCAATGTCACTGCCAGTGTTGATTGCTCCGAGTGCAATTCTGTACTTACCACTGCATCTACATTCAGAAACATTCACTTGGCAAGAAAAGTACTTGGATGGATGTCCAAAGAAATGCATGGAGTATTTGAGGGTGTCATTCCTGAGGTGTAGAAGTGGAGTTACACAAAGTAAGATTATGAGGTCTCCAGAGGAATATCCTCTGTGAATTTTCATTTGTTATATATTCCAAAGAAGGAATTGTGGAAAACAGAGGGACTATCAGAAACAAGAGAATGCCATGGTCAAGACTATTTAGTAGTGAATAATAATATTTAGAAAAGAATACTGGTTAAATAAATGTGTGGGTTCCAGTCTATGTCCCACTACTTCTGGTGTAAACCTTGTCAGGTCTTTTCCCCTCTCTGGGTGTGTGGCTGGAACTCAGGGTCAAGGTACTCACCTTTAGTTTTATCTCTTAAGGCTGGCACTCTACCACTTAACTCATGCCTTCACTTGTGATATTTTGCTGGTGAATTGGAGATAAGAGGATCACAGACTGATCTGGATTTGAACTATCATCCTCAGATCTCAGCTGTCTGGATAGCTAGGATTATAGGTGTGAGTCACAGGTGTCTAGGCATCGACTAGGATATCTTAGACACTTCCAAGAAGCTCCTAAAATCAGTGGTCATTCCACTTAGTTCCATCTTATCCAGACTGTAAGCCTACAGGGAAACCTAGCTTTTCAAAAGATGAAGAGATACAGCGTGTATATAGCTAACAGATATAACCACAAACTGTTTGTCTGGTCTGTAATAGCTGCACAGCTCTTCTGCAGAAAATCAGAGGAAGGTACCCTGAAGATAGAGGTATTTTATATAGGTCAGAGCAAAGGGTAGGCAGGAATTTTTTTCAGTGGCTTCACAACTGCATTAGAATCTATTTTTGCCTTCATTACTGTGTCAGTCAGGCACTCTCCTTCCAAGACATGCTGTGTAAGCACCAGTGAGTGACTCATTGGCATTAATCTCATTCTAATATATCCTGGGGGCAAGAAATGAATTGTTGGTTTTACTTTGATGGTTTTTATGTCATTGTATTATTAAAAGTGTAGCAGTGATTCAATTCTAGACCATTAGTTTGTCATTTTCTTTGTGGTTCTTGTAAATGTGCTTCTTATATAAGAAAAATACCAGAGACTTGATTCTCAACAGCAGCCTTAGTGAAATTCATTTATTTCAAGACCACAGTGTGGATTAATGCCTTCACAGGCAGGCCCAAACAAGAGACAGGAGGAAGAAGGCTGAGAACCTGTCAAGTGAATCCACTCATGAAGTTCAGGAATGAAAGGAGATTTTTAAAGATGACATTGAGAAAGACTGACTCCTGTAAAGAAGTGAGTGGATTAAACACAATTAAAACAACTGAAAATACATCTGAGTGGATGACACACAGATGCAGGACAGGATGATTTACACACCAATGCCAGATGTCATCAGAAACTGTGAACACAGAGATTTGCTCAGTAAGCAGATAGTGCAAATATGCATTTACTTACCTTGGCCACTGCATGACTGGCCATGATCTGATTGAACCAAAGAGGAAGAGGAAAGTTACTCAACTTGTCATCTGTAACTTTTGAATACTGGGTTATTGTATTTCCAGTGGGATGAGTCTCCTGTCAATTTTGGTAAATCATGGCCAAAGCCCACAATGTCAGATGGGAGGAAAACTCCATGTGTAATTAAGCATTACACGTTTTCCAAATAGAGGTTACTTCAGAAAAACTATAAAACACTGCTTTAAAAAAGCACATCTTTGCTTTAGGTTAATATAAATGGCAGTACCAAAATAAGGTGAACTGAATTGGAGGAAAATATGGCATTTGGTGTTTCTCTAACATTGTAGAGATCAGAGATTGGAAGGTAAAGCCGTGCTTGCTGGCAGGATTTTCAGTGTGGTCCATTTCCTAAATCCTTCCAGTTAGCTTTCCTCAAGAGCAGCCTTATGGAGTGCAAGCACATATTTGAACACAGGCCCAGACACATACACACTACCTTAATTTATACACAGTAACAAATCTATAATCTACTTTCTTCTTCTTTTGAAGCATAATTGTATGTATAATGACGATGCTACCAATTAAAAAAACACATACTTATTCTCTGCATTGTAAAGAACTGTGATTATCTGGGCTAAATACTTTGAAAGCATCATATTTCCCTTTTTATCCTTGAAGCTTGTGAATTCTAGTTAAGCCTCTTGGTATTTCCCATTCTAGAGAATAATATACAAACAGAGCTTATTTCTGCAGAAATATTACAATTGCAGACAGGATTAGGAATATGAAACAAGATAATCACATTCTTTCTAATGCTTGAACATTAACCTTCTCCCCAACCCCCAAGATAAAACCCACATAGCCTCCTATTGCTCTTCATTGATAACTTTCTCAAAAATCATAAGATGTAACTATCTTATATTGGATGCTTAGCAAAAACAAAAGTAACTCAGCATACTAAACATGATACTCAAACCTAATTTTATAGCTGAAAATCAAACAGCTTATTAGAAAAAAATAGAGTTGATTTTAACGGCTTCAGCCAATTTCCTTCTTATCTTCCACCTAAAAGGTTAACTTTCCCCCTAATTACTAGTATTTTCATTTCATTGGCTCAAAATGATAAGCAACAACATTTCTCTGACTGTTGCATTGTTTCATAACACTGCAAAGACCAGTGCTGTGATACTCTAGGGTGCAATGCTGCATGAAGCCACACAGATCTCCTGTTCAACACGAGTGAAACCGTTTTCTCTCCTTGGCCTTCTGAGCAATGAACACAGGGACCCACCACAATGCTAGCAGAAACAATTTCTGAGCCTTTCTTTTTCACCCAACTAGAAGCAAGCTTGCTTCGGACAATGTGACTTGTGAAGAAGTTCTTCCTGGGAAAATGCCACATCTCCACAGGCTACTCTTATTGAGACACAAGCTCAGCCAATCTCCTTCCAGTTTCTGGTCACCAGTGGGGCACAGCACCTTGATTGTGCCTTTACACTTGAGTCTGGTGCTGAGTCTCCACGAAGGGAACGTGAAGGCTGGCGAGGCTGAGCTCTCCCACGCTCTCGTAGTCACTCATGGCGACTTCAGAATCCCCAAAGCCACAATTGGCTGACACATCTGAGGACGAGGTGCCTCTGGAATTGTGCAAGGATAGAGACATGTCTTTTGGGCCCGGAGCCTCTGTGCCCTGGTTCATGCTCACAGCAATAGTACTGAAATCGCAGCCAGCAGATGTGCCCACCAAATCTGTTTCATTGGGGAACGGATGAGGAGGGAGGTACTGGCTTGGATGGAACTGGGGTCTTCTCCTGCAGTCTGGGCTCAGTGTGCTGGCCAGGGAGACAGGCTGGGAAGGAGCCAGAACCTCATATTGGTCTGGGAAGTCTTCTGGCAGGGGTGGAGGCAACTGGTCCTGACTCAAGAACTCTTCTTCATGGGGAGGTGGATATTCACTGTCGATGTCATAACCACCCAAGTAGTAATCACTTTCCAGCTCCCGTGTGCTCCCTTGGTGTGCAGACCCTCCATCCTGGTTCTCATAGTTGGGTACTTCCTCTATGTCTGACAGGCGGGCCCCTGGCATCCAGTCAGAGGTGTCCCAGTGATAAGCTGTGAGAGAAAAGCCACCACAGTGAATGTCTTTCCAGACTGGAGTTGGGGCAAGACTGAGAAAGCAGTGGAAAGAACGGGTCATACATGCAGTTCCTAACTCCCAGGATCGCCTGCAAAGCCAGGCCCACCTGCATGCTCCTTAACAACAGTCAACAGGGCCAGCCATGCTCTGGCCGGGGACAACAGGCAATGGCAACGGTGAGAGACTGCTGGAGGCCGCAGAGCCTCATATCTGCAGAGCCAAGAGAGATAGCTAGGAAGGGAAGGCTGAGGACACACAGATGAGGGAAGCCCTTCTCCACCCCTACCCTTTTTCCTGTCCGCATGCTGGCAGAGAGGTGTATCCAGGATCTTGTGGACCGTGGAAAACACGGAGGTGAGTGGGCAGATGGATGAATTACAATCACCGGGGATGGGGCTGGAAAAGGGAAGCTATGGAACATTCACTTCCAATACTGAGCACACAAGACACCTGAAACATGCAAAACTGAGATACAGAAAGGATGCAGAGGGGACAGGTTAAGAAGGAGCTCAGCAAGGTAAAGTGCTTAAATAACATGGTATGCTAGGGTGCTGCAGAATCACCTCGGTTGTAGTTCTGGCCCTGGTCCATGACAGACACTGTTTAAATGCAAAGTAAAAAGTAAATCTGACAATCCAAGTCATGTGACAAATGGTACAGTAGGACATTTTAGACGACATTAAAGACTCCTAAAGAACTATGATCTGTAGAGCTAAGGTTAGCCTTTCAAAAAGTTCTCCATTTTTATTTATGCAATAAAAAGATAAAAGCCCACTTATATCATGTTAGGATTTTTATGCAATCACTAAAGTGACCTGATAGAATTCAATCCCCCTATAACATAACTTGGAAAGGTTTCCTATCTCCAGCTTACAGTAGGTATCAATGAATATAATCGGAATATAAGAATATTTTAGGTACTAAATTGGATCCCAATGCATTGAATACTTTTTGGAAGGGTTTTAAAATATCCCACATATTGAAATATTATGAACTGAATTTTCCCAGTTTAATTTTTTCCAATCTATACCAAAAACATCCAGCACCTTAATTGAAATCAGCTATTTATTGCAATCTCTATTGATTAAAAACACCCCAGTACAAAGTAATATGGAAATGCAATTTCTAAAAGGATAACTCTTTCCACAAAGAAATTATGGAAGAAAAAAAAGTAAATACCTTCATTTTCTATAGTGTCAACTACATTGTTGACAAGCTGAATGACAGTCACTATGGATGCTTTGGGCAGGAAAAGAAGATGGGTGGGAAGGGAAGGACAGCTTCAGGTTAGTTACATATTTCAAACACACGTTAACTTCTCTTAACAACAAAACCATAACAGCAATAAACATGCAGCACATAAATACTCAAAGCTTTTCCACACTCTGTTCCTGGGGAAATGCATCTATGAACCTTAGCTATGGGATCCTATTTGTTGAAACAGAGAGAGAGGGCAGCAAATCTGAAGGCATTCCTCCTGAAAAGCATGATTAGCTGGTGCTGCTGGTTCATAAATTCATAGCTTATGTTCCTGTTCTATTAACGTAGAAGGCAGTGGCTCATCAAGCTCATGCTGTCTTCTCATTAGCAAATCTCAATGGCTCTCAGAGGAAGACCTCACTGTTCTTGGGGATAATTACGTGTTGGTCAATCATGCTATTCTGAACCCAGCACCATTGATGGGAGATAACTTTGCAGGTTAGATAAATGCACACACAGGTGATAACTCCTGTGGTTCAGATCAGTCAAAAGCCAGGCTACTGCTGGCCAGAAGTTTTTAACTGGCCTCCAAATAGATTCAGGAAGGTGATCTCCTGTTGCCACAGTGTCTGATATTCACAATTTGTGGAGAAGGTTATCAACATCAAACTTCTGAGTGGGGAGCCATTTAGAATGCTAATCATGCCAGGATAGGTGCAGGACTTTAAGAGTCCGTGAGAACCATGAACTGAGCACCCAACCTGGAGCTGCTGCCTTTAGTGGGGAAATTTTATGTTCTTGGTGTTTTATATGCAGTATTGACTAACTCTAGCTTTTCCTTCTGTGTGTAAAGGAGGAAAGGAAGGTGGACTATGAGATGAGGCTTGGTCAAAGTTTGTGTTCTTGACCTTTTGAGAATGGCCAGTGAGCAGAAGTCCAGTTGAGCGGATCACTGGCTCACTGGGGCTTCTGAGTAATAAAGTGAGAGAGATAGGGGAAGAGAGGAGGGGAAGAGGGAGATCACTTTCCTGCCCTGGTTACATGTATGACCTGAGAGCTCACCTATATTGGTATTTGTTGGAATATGTGGGGAATGCACTGAGCCATTTTCATTCTGCATGTCTATGTACAAAATGCATAGGAACTAATCAGGGATTCATATATTGAATGATTATATCAATTTATTAATAACTTGCCAAAAGCTGGTAAATGGGAGGAATGATCCAAAGCATAGGCTAAGATGAAGCTGTGTGGGCCTGTGAGGACTATTTAAATTACTTATGCTACTACCATATGGTCAACATTTGGTTTTTATGACTTTCTACTTCCTTACTCTGCAGAGAAAGCATATCCTTCAAATCTGACTTCTCAGCTCAGAAATCACAGTCCAGCATCAGCATCCACTCCACAAGCACAAGTTCTCAGGAAGAGGAAATGGCAAATTTGGAGTTATTGTAGCAATCTGTGAGCCATAAGGACTTTTGTGCCACACTGTGAATGGACGTGCATGTTTGTAAGGAGTTGTTTCATAGCTCTGCATCAATTCTCCAAAAGCCAATGTTTATAAGAAAAATCAATCTAAATGGAGATATCATTGGTTCTTGTAGAAAGGCAGTTTTGTCTCTGAACTGATTTCAGACACTAATTTCAAGAGGATCAATACAAAGTAAAAATGGAAGAGATTATAAGTAAAACAAAAAAGAGAAATGTTATTCTGTGTGCTAGGAAGTATCACTTAGGGTAGCTTATTTCACAACATATCTATCATGATCCAGATCAAAGAATATTCACTATTGGAGTTCCAGGCAAATGCAGTTGACCCCTGGAGCCTTTCTTTGGGCCTGCTCAGAATCATAGCTCAACAGGGGCTTCTCAAGCCAGGACACCCAGCAGAGGGGTCAATTATAAAGATAGTGAATACGCTCAAAGGCCAGAAGCAGGTCAAGAAACACTGCTGTGCTGATCACTGTCCCCTTCACCACAGGAAGCCCAAATAGCCCAGTGCAAATAAGCATCTCTCTTACCATTGTCATCCCCTGAATCTGACTGGAAGGAGCTCAGGGACTGGACTTCAGAGTTGCTGCCTTTATTGCTGCCTGCAAAGCATGTTACGTCTCCGGAGTCATCAACCCCTTTGTCTTCATGGAGAGCCAGAAAGAAAGCAGAAGTGATAATGGTTACCTTGTGCAAATTTTTGGTCCTGCTTCCCGCCACTGCCCAAACTAGTGCACTTCTCTGGGCTCTAATTTGCATAGGAGAAATGACCCTAGCTCCACAATGGAAAATTGATTGTGCCACAGGGGGCCAAAGGTCTGTCAATCAAATGATTTACATTATGGATCTGAAACCCTTAACCCATGGTAAATGAGCTTCCAAATAGCTGACAGCCGAAAGGAACATTCTCTCCTCGAGGGGAAGGCACTTGTGTCGTGAAGAGTGAAATGAAGATGAGGCGGCTGAGCTGCCCCTTTGCCATTCAGACTTAATTTACGTCATTTACATGAACCAATGTGGTGTCAACATCAGGTTAAAAGAGATTACTTTTAAAATAGGGACATAAATATTTTATAGGTAAGAATGCCATTAAACTTAGCCCACTGCTGTCTTTGGGGAGTAGGTGAAATTCCAGGTCTGCCTCCTAGAGGGCAGTCATGTATCACTTTTGGAAATGACTATTCTGCACTGCGTCGGGTAGACAGTTGTGTGAATGTGCTCTGAGTCCCATACTTCCTCCCTCTTTGCTGTACAGAGACACCCAGAAACAGATAGATACGTGCGCATGTGCATGCATGCATGTGCACGCACACACAGAGGCTATTTTTCTTATTTGATAGAGTAAAAGAAGCAATAAAAGCAGACCCTATCTTGAGGCTGTCAAGTATAGAATGAATTCGTTGCCCAGAGATGGTCTCAGCAGCCAGCTCTGCCTTGCTTAACAAAGAAAGAAATGTATTCCATAGAACTCAACAACACGATGGGGGAAATGGGAGTTTTGGCCTGAGGTAGATTCTGGAAATAAAGCTGTCAGGTCACGAAGAGGGACAGAAAATGATCACCAGGAAAAACTGCAAATCATTGCATAACATGAGGGTTCTTCTTTGACCACAAAAATCAGCTTCCTCCATAGAGGAGTGGTGACCCCACTCCTGACCGGAGCTGCACAGGGGCTCTGTCTCTACTGTCACATGTTGAAGCCACGGTGAAATGATGAGTTGGATAGACTTGGATGAGTTGGATAGTTTTAGGTGCACCAGGGAGAAATTTACCTCCCAACAACCGCACTACAAACTCTGATGACAAAGCAGAAGGGAAGCACAAACTGAGCCTTGCACACCAAGAAAGAAATGGCAAATGAATGCATGCCATGCCCTGCATAAACCTTCACTACTTCTCTACTCCCTCAAAAACCTCTTTTTTTTTCGTTGCTACATAGAAGAGCCTATTTGCTGGTAGATTGGCAATGCTCAAGTAAATTCCAACTGCACGGATAATTTGAGGTGGGTATTGATGGTTAAAATCCCAGGGCAACTACTTAAAATGTATGTGTGCCGACCAGAAGATAGATGGCAGGGTGGGGTAGCACTGGAATGGAAAGATCACATCTTTGTTCTTATCAAGATATGTTGTTGGGTGAGGGGGGCCGGGGGGAGGCTGGGAAGGGATGTGAAGGGTAAACAAATGAGGAGGCTGCAATGCTTGGTAAGAAATGTACTCATTATCTTGCCCATGTAATTGTAACCCCTCTGTACAGTATGTTCACAATAAAAAAAAAAGATATGTTGTTATTTCTGTCTCTCTATCTCCTTCCTTTTCAGGCTTCCCAGAACAGTGTGGCAAGAACACAGGCTCTGGAGCCTGAGTACTGTCTCCTCCTTTCTCTAGTTATGCACATTCAGGCAAGTGACATCACCCCCTCAAAGCAGTGCTATTCTCCAGGAAGTGATGGGTTGGTAACGACTCTCACGTGGTGAGTAACCAGTGTCTAAGGTGATGACATAACACACAGCAGTGGTGGTATTACCTAGGTATTCTCATCAAATCTTTTGTCCATAACATTTTCATGCTGGCTTCTACCATGATGCCTCTACTTGGGAGCTCTGGACACTGAAAGAATCTTCCAGAACCTTCCAGTATAGATCTGTCCTCCTGAGTGATTTTAGAGTGTGGTCTACCACTGACTTTACTGATATTCTCTAGGCTTCAGCACAGTGGATCCTCCTGTCTCCCTCTTTTCTCTGCTGGTGAGAACATAACTCTCTTCTTGGTTCCTCTCCTTCTGCTTTACATCCATATTCAGACATCTCCAAAGTTCCTTCAGAGATCTGGGTTGATCAGAGAGAGACCCTCTCTCTGCTCTTGGTCCTCTGTAAGCTCACCTTTCCATAATGTCACCCAAGCTGCATGCATGGATGATGAGTTTTCACTTTCAGACTTGAACTCACTGTGGCTAGAGAATAAAATGATTTGGCCCATGGAAAGTCACAGGTTACAAGAGAGCTTGCCTCAATCTTATTCTGCCTGATCCTAAAGCAGGAAAGAACATCACCCTCTTTCAACTAAACACTCACAGAAGCTGCTTAGCTCCTTCCCATTTTGATTCATTCTGAGCCAGTTTTTCAGTGTATGAAACATCTTCTCCATTACTTAAGATCCTCCATCACTTCTGTTGCTAAACACATGTTCTGTCCCTTGGTACTAGCCAGGCTCCAACTGCACTGGCTCAATTGTATTTATCACACCATGGACATTCTCACCCCTAGCACTTTGTACCGCATGGCTCTTTGCTGCTTAGAGTCCTGCTATATGAGGCCAAAGGAAAGCCTGCTGCCACCACCCACCACTAGCCACTTCCTCTGTCTTGTGGTACACTCTTTGGTTTCATAGATCCTACACTTCACCCAAACCTAATGGCTAGCTTTTCTTCTGAGCATGCTGTTGGTCTACAGAATGCCTCTCTCCAGATCTCTCCCTCTTCTCTGCTTCCCTGAGGTCTATCATATGCCCTTCTCTCATGGTCTGCCCATCACTTCCATGGCTCTTCATGGGGTCAGTTGTGCCCCATTAGGAGAACACAGATTTCTAGATTCTGGGAGGCCCCACTTGACCAGTGGCAGCCTCCTCTCAGCTATGTGCTTGTACATGTAATAGGATTCTCAGTGAGCTGCATTTCCCCCATATGTAAACAGAAATGAGAGCAGGCACACAGCAGGGCACTGGTGGTGGTGCACACCTATAATTGTAGCTACTGAAGAGGCTGAGATCTGAGGAATGTTCTTGGCAGCCAGCCTTGGCCGAAAAGTCCATGAAACTCGTATCTCTAACCTTCAAAAAGCCAAAAGTGGAGCTCAAGTGGTATTGTGCCAAAAAAGCTTAGGGGCAGCGCCCGGGTTCTTCTGAGTTCAAGCCTCAGTCAGGCACAGAAAGCAAGGAAGCAAGGTAGGAAGCAAGGTAGGAAGGAAGGAAGGAAGGAAGGAAGGAGGGAAGGAGGGAGGGAGGGAGGGAGGAAAGAGAGGAAGGAAGGAGGGAGCAAGCCCAGTTGCCATCTTCTGGACTGCCCCGTCTCCGCCCCCCCCCCAGCACCCACTGGCCTAGTCCCCGTGGGAGGCCGTGTGTGGCTGCTGCCCACTCACTCTCTGTGCCAGCCTCCCAGCCGTTCTTGCGGATGGAGTCGCAGTCGGAGCGGCAGGGGGACACGGCCGGGAGGTTGGGGGCCACGCTGCAGACGACCACGCCGCGCCGGGCGGTGAGGATGCGGGGGGACTCGGGGTGGAAGGTGGTCATCTCCTGGTGCTCGGGCCCCAGCCCGTCCGCGGCCTTGTCCAGGGCGCCCCGGGAATCGCTCTGGAAGCAGGGCGTGTAGGCCATGGGGCGCACGGGCACCTGCGGCGGGCCCACCTCCTGGTAGAGGTTGCGGGCATCCCCCGCGCGCAGCGCGCGGAACGGGCCGCCGTTGCTCTTGTGCAGCAGCGCTGCCGTGGCCGGGTCCTGCACCAGCGTGATGTTGTTGCGGGAGTAGTTCTTGCGGAAGACCTTCTTGCGGAAGACGACGAAGAGCACGACGAGGACGAAGATGACGAAGAGGACGACGGCGATGCCGATGAGCTCCTCCTTGCCCACGTAGGCGTGGCCGGCCTGGATGTTGGGCACCACCACGGGCCGCAGCCCGCAGGACTGCCCCACAAAGCCAGGCGTGCAGTTGCAGACGAAGGAGCCGAACACATTGACGCAGGAGCCGCCGTTCTCACACTCCTCCCGCTCACACTCATCCACGTCCTCCTCACACCTTCACCGCAAGGACAGAACACAACCTCAGACAGGGGCCTGCACTAAAGCTCAAGGACAACAAAAAAGAAGAAGGGACCCGAGGGCATGGATGGAACGTCACAGAATGGTTGTTGTGCATATTAACCTGGCCATCACCATCACCTTGCACAAAAGTGTTCCCTCATCCCAGAAGTCCCCTCAGAAATGAGGGGAGGGAAGAATAGCAGGAGAAGAGTAAAAGCACAAAAAACAGATGTCATGGGGGAAAAGATACTTTAGGAGCAGGTGCACATCAGAATTCAAAATTGTGCAATTTTAGAAAGAAACATATAGTACTTATCTCTCACATTATGCAGTATAATCCTGTTTCCCTCCCCCCCCGCCCCCCCAACTACACTGGCGTAGAACTTCACAATCCACTACACGGGTGTGTCTGGGGGAGACACATGGACGTGCACACGAAATGACAGCAGTGAAGACTGGAGAGTGCCTCAGAACAGTTTGGGGCTGGTTTTGCCATCAAATGAGTTTGCCATGAATGTCTCACCAAAGGTTTCACTTCTCAGAGCTCTTGAGAGTGTCGAATTTCACCTAAAGAGCTGTGAACCTCTATGCCAGTTATAGGGTTTGTAGAGAGGAAAACAAGTGGTTCTAACATTTTCCTCTAACAGGTACTGAAATGTTTGCTTCCCCTGGAAAGCTAGGGGCTTCAGGAGCAATGAGTGGGTGAAGTGCTACATCCTTTCCAGAATCTTATGTTTATGTTAAAGCTAATGCTAATGTAAATTATAGAGAAAAATGTCTATTGAGTTGATTAAATCAATTTTACTTTTGTTTAAAGCCATTCATGACTCATTTTGGGTATAATTATAGGGTAAGCATTTCTTATTCTTTCTTACTTCCACACAGAAAACATAGACCCTCTCGCCTTTCAAACTGTTTTCTATTTTAGCAATCATTCTGATGGACTCATAGAGGTGCAACTACCTATATTTTTAGTAATCCAACTTTTAAAATGTAGCCAAATGTCACTGATTTGAACAGGTCAGCCAGAAATTAGTTAGAATCAGAGTATTTAAAAATAAATGCAGCTTTATTACTTTAAATTACATTCAGTGATTCAAAGTCAGCTAAGAATTTCTTGGTAAAGTCCTCAGGAGATTTGGTCTAATGAATACATGAGACTGATCTGTAATTAGAATATCACTTCCTTGAGACTTCATGTATATACTTCCAAAATGATGGAGAATGGTTGGAAGTGGCATTTTACTAAGAATTTAAAACATTCCCTTTCCATTTGGCTCACATATTAATTTCACTCATTTCTTGGAGGGAAAAATGGTTTGCAAAGGGCAGGCAAGGTTTAGTTTCTCAGAACAATCATCAAACACTAGGCAGTAGGGTGCAGTTAATGTATTCTGGTGTAATGGATAGTCTGTCTGCCTCAGAATTAACCTGGAAATATTAGGTGCCATCAATGACATTCTTTAAATGAATTGATTTCTTAATTATAGGATATGCAGTAATTATATAAGGCTTGGGAAATATAGATGTATAAAACAAAATAGATGTTATCCATAAATTCAAAACAAAGAGTTGAGCCTTATTAACATTTTAGTCACTTGTAAACATGAACAAGAGCTTTCTGTCTATCTTAACTGCAAGAAATACTTTGTCCTACTGGACAGTTTTCTCAGCATCTGGAAGCGGCATTGGAGAAACCATTTCACAATCACACTTACATGACTCCAGTGAGCCCGGCTTTGCAACTGCAGATGAACGTGTTTCCTATGGGGTCACAGGATCCTCCATTCCGGCAGGGGTTTGGGAAGCAGGCTGTGATCTCAGATTCACAGTTTCTCCCCGTGAACTGTGAGAGACAGGTGCATTGATAGCCTGTGGAAACAGAGAGGCTCATGAACTACAAAAGCCAAAGTGGATTCTGAGTGCTTGGATTCCATAGTAACACGTCATACCAATACCCTATTGAAATGTACCTAACTTAAGAGGGGTTTAAATTCCAAAGATGATTTGCAAATTGGTTGTTTCGAACTCATCGTGCCACAAAAATCCCAAGTCACAGTTTGAATTTCTTCTGAGTCCACAGAAATGCAACTAATTAAACACATTCATAAGTGCTAGTGAGAACTGTGAGACACATAAAGGACAGATTTCATGAGCAGACACCCAAATGAAGAGAAGATGCTTTCTCCACCACCTTGCTGCTGTCAAAGAAGGGAGAGTTCCAGATCAGAGTAGGGTCCCATCAGTGCCATGCTTTTGCCTCTCATGAACTCTTCCTTCTCCTGCCTAGGAGCCTTTTCTCCTTAGTCAAGGACTGAAGCCATCACTTGGACACGAGGTGAGAGGAGTATAGGAAGAACAAGAATAGTTGTTAGCTAAGTTGCACTTGAGTTTGCTGCGTGTGTGCGTGGGATAGCAGAAGGACCCCAGCCTCCACCTGGCTCCTGATCCATATCTTGAGTTTTGTATCATGAACCCCTTATCAGAAATAGGTATCTGATGTTTAGCAAATACTGCATATCAGACATGGCTAATATTCTACAAGGAAGCAGCATCATGTATACCTCAGAAATGGAAAAGATGAATAATTAGGAAGGGCTCTTCTTCTGTACTTTCATTAATTAAGAAAAAAAATTTATGTACCAGTTACTGGGGCTTGAACTAGGTAATGCTACCTGGTGAACTACAACTATTTTGTTTGCATGCACAATATTTCGTTTTTCCTGGAGTAAAAGATAGTCTTGTGTTTGGGACTGATCATATTTTAAATACTTACTGTACGTTTAATGCCAGAGTCTTCCTGGGCTAGATGTATCTGTGTGGTTTTATGTCTGTGCCTTACACTTCCATTCACTAAAGCTCTGCTGAGCTGTCAGGGCCTTCTCCTTGGCTACTTACCCTTGCACGTGGCTGCCCTGTTTACCTGTGTGGAAGCTCAGTCTCTTGAATCACCTGGTTGACTATTTCTTGGTTACCCTTTAATTTCTCTAGAAATTTCTTAAATTTAATTTCATTTTGTGAGTGTGTGTGTGTGTGTGCACATGTACATGCATGCATGTGCATGCTAGTACTGAGATTAAAATCAGGGCCTTGAGCTCTTGTCTTTTTTGCTCATGGCTGGTGTTCTCCCATGTGAGCCACGCCTCTACTTCTGGCTTCTTTGCTGGTTAATTGGAGATAAGAATCCCATGGATAAGTCTGCATTGGCTGGCTTTAAACCTCAATACTCAGCTCTCAGCTCCCTGAGTAGCTAGGATTAAAGGAGTTGATCACAGATGTCTGGCCAATATTTTTTGACTTCTTGTATAGCTCTCTTTTGAGAGTTAGGTTGTGCAGGTGTTTTAAGTAATATTTTTGTTGCTTTTGAGAAAAATCCAATGTCATTTTGCTTCCTGAAGTATGCATGTAACTTGATTTGTTTTTCTAATATATTGAAAGGTTTTTTATTGTAAAGATACTGTACAGAGGGGTTACAGTTACATGAGTAAGGTAATGAGTACATTTCCTACCAAGCATTGTTACCTCCTCTTTTGCTTTTCCCCTACCATCCCTTCCCTCCCCACCTTCCTAGCTCCTCCCTCCCCCCACCAAGTTGTAAAGTTCTTTTTCAACATAGTGCCTGTATACTCATTTTAGCATTTTGTTATTTGCTTTGCCCTCCCCAAATTAGAAAAATATATATACAAGATGCAGGGCACCAGAATCAAATACAGGGAATATCTTTTTTTAAAAATACGTTACATTCGTTAAAAGGAGGAAGGATTTCATTGTTACATTTCTGTTCATGTTTGCAATGTGTTCTAACCAATCTTCCTCCCCATCATTCTCCTTAATCTCATCTATAAATACTGTTAACAGGTTTGGTTGTTCTAGTTTCATAATTTCAAATAATTTATTTTGACAGAATTCACACTCCTTGTTAGCTCATCCCCTATGATCTTTTTTTCCCTTTAAAGTATTGCAATTATGTACTTTACTGTGAGTTTATTTTTAACCAGCACTGAGTAGTCAGTAGGTGCTTACATTTAGAAATTCTTGTTCTCAATTTGCATTTCTTTTATAGCCAGAGATGTTGAGCATTTCTTCATGTGTCTATTGGCTATTCTTTTTTTCATATATATTTTTATTGTAAAAATACTGTACAGAGGGGTTACAGTTACATGAGTAGAGTAATGAGTACATTTCCTATCAAGCATTGTTACCACCTCCTTTTGTTTTTCCCCTACCATCTCTTCCCTCCCCACTTCCCAAACTCCCCCCCCCCCCCAAACCGGAAATTGTAAAGTTCATTTTCAATATAGTGTCTTGTACATCTCATTGTTACAATGGGTCAACCTGTTTCTCTGGAGAGAAACTTCTCTGGAGAAGTCTCCAGAGAAGTCTGTTTTTAGTTTTTAATTCACTTATTAATGGGGTGGTTGTTTCTTTGAAGATTTGTTATTGGGGGCATATTCTTGATAAGAGACCCTTGTCTGTTGTATGGCTAGTGAAGATTTTTTCCCAATCTGTGGGCTTTCTATTTTTTCTTAGTTGCAATGCCCTTTAGAATGGCCATTATCAAGAAAACAAATAATAATAGATGCTGGTAGGGATGTGGCCAAAAGAGAATGCTACTACACTGTTGGTGGGAGTGTAAACATATACAATCCATCACTCCTTTCATAATGAAATGGAAAGACCTGGAAATAATCATGTTAAGTGAAGTAAGCCAGACCCAAAGAAACATAGGCTGCATGGTTTCCTTCATTTGTAATAACTAGTATATGTCTAGGATAGTCCTAGTAAAGGATCACAACAGCTTAATAGATATGTACATATGAGCATATAAGATGATGCAAAGCGAAATGAACTCCAGGATATGGAAACAAGAGTTTTTTTTTAATGTGCTGTGTGAATTTATTTCTTCTGTTTTTGTTTTTTTCCCTTTGGTTTATCCTGTTATCACTGTTTTTTATTTTGGTACCCTGTGTCTTGTATATGTGTTTATTTGATTTGGGGAAAGGAAAGGAAATAGCAAAATGGTGATGTAAAGGATAAAGGGTGAACTAATATAACAGTGATATTCACAAGACACTATGTTGGAAATGAACTTTACAACTTGGGGGTGAGGGGAATGGTGGAGGAGGGAAAGCAGGAGGAAATGAGGGAGTGGGTAACACTGCTCAAGAAATGTACTCAACACCTTATGTATGTAACTGTAACCCTTCTGTACATCACCCGTACAGTAAAATAAAATAAAAATAAATTAAAAATATTTGTCCCTCAACTTTCTAGAAATTTCTTTTAGTATTTGATTTGTGATTTCTTTTGTTTCCCCCCTTCAGTCTTTATGGAGTTTTATTGCTTATATCTCAGATCCAGAGCTTCCTCTAAATTTATCCTGCTTTAATATCTATCTTGCTTTGCTTTCTGAGAGACTTTCTTATCTTGAACCTTTCCTTGAGACTTTCATTTATGTTGTCATCTTTCAATAACACTTTTATTTTGGTTGCTGAGGTGTTTTCTTTAACTATATAACATCTGCTCCTGTACTGTGGTTATAATATCTTATCTCTCTGAGGATACTAATAATACTTTTATGAAGTTTTCTTCCTGTATAGTTTCTTGCGAGTTACTTTTATTCAGTTTCTTTGTTCTGGTCTTAGTGGCAGGAATCTTCCTGTGTCAACTTGGTTAGGTTACTGGTGCCTAGTTCTTTGTTCAACACTAGGGTAGATACTATTGTAAAGGTATTTGTGGATGTGTTAACATTTGCAATCACTTGTCTTCAAGGAAAGTATATATTACTCTCCATAATGTGGTGTGCTTTATCCATTCAGCTGAAGGACTTACGAAGAAAGAATTCTGTCTTGAGACTGTAACATTGAAGAAATACTGCCAGTTGTGTGGATTTTTAATTGAAGAGTATAAAATAAAATCTTACGTGAATTTCCAGCTTGCCAGACTGCCCTACAAATTTCAGACTTGTCAACTTTCAAGTCATGTGAAGGAAATTCTTAAAATAAATCCTACTTTCCCTCCATGTATATGTATGTGTACGTGTATGCATGTGATGTATATATGGGGAGAGATTGTATGTAATATATCAATATCATATATATTTATATGATCTCCTATTGTTTTTGTTTCTCTGAAGAACCCTAACATTATCTGTCTTCCCAGTTAGAGAATTTTCTTGCTTCCCAACCCAATCCTTAATTATAATGCATATTGAAGAGTGAGACACCAGGCATCTAGGCATCCGATGGGAATTCTGAGCACACAGAAGACTGAGGCAGCACCTTTGGGTTGTTCCATCACCCAAGCAGCAAATCTTTTTGTCACCATCCCCCTGAGAGGTTATGAAGGCATGGACCGAGCACTGGTAGCTGGTGGTAAAGGATGAGAGGTGGCTGTGGTGTCAGCATCTAATACTCCCAAAGCAGCTTAGTGCCAAGTGCTCTCCAGCTCTCCAGTCCCAAGTTCTTACATTTCAGTAGCACCTGCAGGACTTGCTCAGGTGTGGGGAAAGCACGTACGTGGCAGAGGAAAAGTGGGAATCAAGACTGGCTTTGCCTGCCTCTTAAACAGCCTTTTGAATAATTCGTATTTTTAGATTTGTATGGCTTGGCTATTATTTGTGTTCACAAAGGTGTTAGCAAACTTGATCTCCAGTGTGGAGTCTTCAAGACATGGTAAGACCTTTAAGAAGTGGGGACTGGTGAGATTTTAGGCCATTTGGGGATTAGAGTATTTTTATGGGACCTCAGTTGTACCTGGCTTCTGTCCTTCAATATGTCTTTCTCCAGCACATATTCTTGTTGTTATGCCATTTGCTCTGGGCTCCTCACCAGAGCTGAGCTGATGCCAGTCCTATGCCCTTGAGCTTCTAGAATTGTGAGCTAAATACATTTTTTTGAATAAGGTTCCAAGCCTCAGGTATTTTTCTTTTTCTTTTTTTTTTACAGTAACATAAAATGAATTAATACAAAGTCTTTCCCTCTATCATCTTCTTTTCAGAAGTGACTAATGCTTCCAATTTCTGAGTCTTTTGTGGGACTCATTCCAAGATTTTATTTCTGCCAGTTACAATTAAGGTTTTGAGAGTGTTTCTTCTCTCTGCCTTACTATCTACGTCTTCTCTTTTCTTTACTATCTTTCGTACAATCAGACTCTCACCTCATACTTGTTTTGGCATTATCTGTGTTCAATTGTCCTCACTTCCGTGGCCTATGACTTGCTAAAGGCCCTTTCCTTCTGTGGTGGTGGCACTGTGACATCAAGGCTGATGAGACTTTACTTAGAAGAACCACCCTCACTCTTACTTAGAGAGACCTGTGAGGGTAGTCAAGTGGTTAGCTACTGATGTTGGAACGTTTCAGACTTATTTCTATAAATATAAGATATGTAAACATCTATAGATGACAGCAGTGTGTGCTCCCAAGGATGTGACTGAAACTGAATTACTAATGGGTTTCATCAGGGAAGGCCAGCTGAAGTCTGTGGGCAAGAGGCTGTTGTCTGAAGTATGCATGCCTCAAATTATGCTGACTTAGGACTTTTTTTTTAATTTGGAAAGCTACTTTATTGGAATTGTTGACAACAGTTGGGACTGAGAAAAAATTGTTGGCCAGGATGGCGTGTCACTTAAAGATAGAATAACTTGTGAGGATAAACTACATGCTATTTTAGACTAAAGGGGGAGGAAGAGGAGTCATGCCATAAGAGTCACACATGTAGGGATAGAAGGGGAGGGAAGTTAGGAAAGGACTAAGAGTAGTAAACTCTCTAGCTACTGTTTGCAAGCCTTGGACAATTTTTTAGATATAACTATGTCAGAAGCACCTGGGAGGGGGGCTATCTAGAAACCACGGACATTTGAATCACTATCATGGAACAGATTTCTTATCTGATGGGTGAAAGGTGATTTGATGTTTCTGTCCCTTGGAAAAATCAGAATTTAAAGTGAGACATTACCTCAAGTGGGTTCTTTCATTCACAGATAGTAAATCTGTCATAATATACCAAGTGATCTGATACTTTCGTTCTATGAAAGAAAAAGAGAAGGCTCCCTAGCACTCCTACCCCATGACTATTTGAGGGGTTTCATGTCTTATTCCAGAATTTATAGCTAGTAAGTGATTGACTTTGAACTCAAATCCTGGCTTTCTGGTTTTCAAATCTTACTACAAGACTGTGTTGGCACTAGAACATGTCAATGAGCCAGAGCTCACTACCTGCCAGCAATGAGAAGGAGGTGTTTATAATTATTTCCCATAGCTCTCAAGGAAGCAGACAAGTTCTGTAACAATGGATGATTTCAGACACACGCAAATAGCATGATTTAAGTCTCTACTCATTCCAAGCATTGTCCTATTTGCTATAACTTAGAAATAAAGGTAACAGAATTCCAAGAGATAGACAGAAGTCCACAAATAAGATTTATAATTTGGTAAATATGAAAGAAAAACTATAATTTAAAAAGTCATCTCAAAGGCAGTAAGACGAGTAAATCCCCAACCCCCTTTGGATGGCTGAACAGCAAAGAAGTTAGTAACCAGAACAATAGCTTATTCTGTGATAAAAATGTTCAGAACTTTCTATGTATGTCATTTAATTCTGGCAACAAGTGTGTGCCATAAGGGCTATTATCATAGTTAAAAAAGATGTCTTTTGCAAGGTTACCTATGGCCGTGAGCAGCAGAGGCACAGTATACCAGATCTCAGATTTTAAAAAGGAAATGGTCCTACTAGCATTGAGATACTTGTACAAAAAAAGCCATAGCTGCTTTGTCTTCAAGTCTTGGCAAAATGAGATGTGTATTTTTAAGCCTTGCCTCAAAGCTGTGTTCCCATTTACAATCCTTCTAGTTATAGCAGATACAGATGGCTTTGAAGTCTGGACCCAGACAAACTTAAAAATGCTTTCTCCTTTCCTTACTCAAAAGAAGAACATTGCAAAACCTACTACACGCAAAAACAGAAGTGGAATTAACCATTAGAGAGTGAAGTTGAGCTGTGCTGTTGGATAATCAAGATAATCCCCATCTCATTCTTTTGACTTAGTTGTCCTTTTCCGATCCAATTCATTCAGGTAATGACCTCTACCTCCTGCTCTGCTTGCTGATGCAGGCAAACATCATTCTGATCAGGTTTGGTGGCCTTGATAAGGAAACATCTGTCTGCTGCACAGACGTGGAAATAATGACAAATGTGCAGTGAGCACTTGTGATCTGGAGTGGGCATCAGCCACCATGCTTGTTAAATTACATATTTCATCAGAAGTACCAGGACCCGACATGATGTATGGAGGTGTGCGTGGGTGAGGCTGTGGAGGCCTGTTCATATCAGTTCTGTCTGTTACTCACAATCAGCTCATGTCTCAAGTGCCTGCCTTCTATGAACTTCCTTATCATTTTTCTGATAAATGATACTCACTCATTTTCACCATGTGTAGTACACAAACATTAGATACTTTACTGCTGTAATTATTAAAATTACTATGGTTTCTTTGTTATTCATAAACCAGTGATTGAAAATCACTGCAGGTTTTTTTAAACTGATTTTGTCTGAACTGGGAAATGTTTAGACTTCTAGTCCATACAAACTTCAATTATTTGAGAGATCTTGGGGTTCCTTATCACATAAAATGCTAATCACAAGTGAGGACCAGCTCAGACTTAGTCATTGTCTGACCATTTCTAATTTTAGTCATTCTAACTTTTCTCTCTCAGCATGTGTGGTATAGTTAATACCTTTTGACTTTGCAAAATGAAAACCTTTGAAGATGAGAACTGTGAAACTTCCCAGGAAAGCCGGCTTGCTGTTCACATATCATATATTGAGCCAGACCTTTCATATTTTCTCTGAGGTCTGAAAACCTTTAATGTGTTAGCAACATTGTGCACACAATAAATTCTGATCCTCTAGTATGTTCTTCTGTGCCTGCACATAACCCACTTTAGAGTTTTAGGTCTTTTTTTTTGAGGTATCTAAAATTATTAATGCTGTAACTCAGAGGATTTCCTAGGTCCAAACAAACAACACCACAAAAATAGAATAACTAAGTATTTAGAAGAAAACCACTTGGGAAAAGTTTTATGTAACTTAACCAAATATTCTCCCAGTTATTCTCTAGCAGTTCAATTCCTGCCTTCCTCTCCCTCTACTCAGCTCACAGAGCATATGGGGGCATGTAGCTTGACCTTAAGAGGGATTGGGTAGACATTCTTATTCTTGTTCTTGAGGAAGTGCCCATGGCACATCAATATTCCTGACAGGAGAATGCTGCTCTAGCTGCTCATATGATGTTCAGTTCCTGAAAGTCCAGTGTCTTGTTTTCTTCTGGAACTCAGTGACCAGCATGCCTGCTAATATGGAGTTACTAGGATTCCTGAATATCAGTACTTCACAAACTTGGATGTGAATATACCCCACCTTGGAGACTTGAGAAAAATACATATGCCTGACTTCTGCTTTTGCAGATTCTGATTATTCAGGGTTGGATCTCTCTGCCCCAGTGAACTTTTCTTGGCAGTAAGTTCAGGAGTGTGCAAACACAATCTGGTTACCTAGCAGATGTTCCTCTAACACGGATGCTGAAAATGGAAGCCACTAAACAAATGGATGTTCTTTTAAAATTAATAATCATAATCTTCTATCACATTCTTATTTTAATAAGGTGATCTGAAGCATTTTAAAACTGCTGTTTGCAGTAGGAGAAGAAATGAATTAGATTACCTAGATTTTAGAGCAATTCAGAGACAAGAAATTAGGAATCCTGAGTTTGTGGATATGCCCAGGGTTACTGATGTTGCTGGTCCTTGGAATGCACTTGGAGTAGCAACAGGTGAGAGAATGTGTTGGGGAAGGCCACAGATCTGTGATTAAGTCCTTACTCTACTGCTTCATCAGCTGTGTGATGCTAGGTTACTGACTCAACCTTTCTGGCCTTTTTCTTATTTTCTTTCTTTCTTTCTTTCTTTCTTTCTTTCTTTCTTTCTTTCTTTCTTTCTTTCTTTCTTTCTTTCTTCCTTCCTTCCTTCCTTCTTTCCTCTCTCTCTCCCTCTGTGTGTGTGTGTGTGTGTGTGTGTGTGTGTGTGTGTGTGTGTGTGTGTGTGTGTGTGTGTGTGTGTATACTGGGTCTTGATTGAACAGAGAGCCCACGGGCTCTCCTTTAGCTTTTTCTCAAGACTGGAGCTCTACCACTTTTGAGCTCCAGCTTTATTTCTGGAATTTGGGAGGCTAATGTGATATTAATGGATTTTTCTGTCTGGACTGGCTTTGAATTACAATCCTCAGATCTCAAACTTCTGAAAAGCTAAGATTACAGGTATGAGGTATCAGCACCCACTCTAGCTTGTTTATCTGTAAAATGGGAGTGGTGGGTGGAAGGGATAAATAGTACCATTCCTAAAATATTGTGAAAATTAAGTGTCCTAGTTCACAAACATTTGCAAGGCATGATTTATCACAGTTTTTAGTGCACATTGAAGATCTGAATAAATAGTGGCTCTTATACTAAAAATTTATCCAATATTTCATTAGAATTTGGTTTTCTAGTCTTATACAAAGATGTCTCAATAACAATTTCATGCCTGGTGACTCCCTCACTACTAGCATTGTTTTATCAAATTATAGCTTAGTCTAAACTATGCTTCCCTTAATAAGCTTGAGCTGAGCACGGTAAGGCATGGAGGACTCTTATTCAGTTTGTGGGTGCCCCTTGAGGGGGTGGTCCCTACCCACTGCTTCTGCAGTGCCGGGGTCAGAATGGGCCCAGGCCATTGCTTCTTCGTGAAAGTTGCTATTTGCAGTTTATGTTTATGACATACATGTAATTTTAAGGTATTACCAAGAAAGAATCTTCCCTCTGTGGTTGACTTATAGAGTCATGTTTACACTCTTATTATACACCAACATTCTGGGCTTTGACTCTTCTGGGGTTCCTATGGCTTGGTTTTGGGGAAGCCACAATTACAACACTGGTCAAAACTGCTGATCGTGCTATTCCAGGATGGTAGATGTGGCTCCCTGACTTACATGCCAAAGGTTTGTTCGGGTTTGTGGTGGTTAGAGCAGAATGCTGAGAGAAAATGCTTCTTACTGTGGGTTGTTATAAATGTCCTGGAACAATGTTCTAGGACAACCTCAGTATGAGATTGGAGCCTGCCCCCAAGAGATCCAATAACCAGTATTCCAGTATTCTTCAGTGGTCAAGAGGATTACTATTAAGAAAAAAACCCAAAACCAATGTATCTTGGAATTTTAGAGCATCACATATCTAAACATCCAGGCAGCTGAAAAATGTTCAAATGCTTAATTTTTTTGCCATCAGCACTGTCATATGCAAGGTGTTACCTCTTAAGAACCTCTTTCTACTTTCTCTAACGCAGATTTCCTCTCTGAATACTTCATGCATTATAGCTTTGATTTAGGCCCACGTCTCTCTCTCTCCCTCACCCCCATTAGATTCCCCTGGCAGCCAGAAGGAATCCTTGAGGGCAGAGCTATTCTTTCAAACTATCACTCACAGCTAAGAAGAGTTTTATTTTAAGTAACCCCATAATTAGCTTCACAGTTTCATAAACATGAAGTAAAGGCCAAATTGTTGGCTCTTCCTAGTCTGGCTTTTTTCCCTCACCTATTTAGCACTAGGGAATTTACAGATAGGATACAAGGACTTTTCAAAATTCCTCCCTTTTCTTCCCCTCTCCCCCATGAACAGAAAACAGGAAAAAGAAAATAGATTCTCTTTCTTATTTTCTTAGAGGTCAAGACCTTATCTCTTTAGTCAGGAAGCAGGACATTACTTCTTCACACATCAGAAGGCAAGAAGACCCTATTAATATTTCTTGGTGAATGCCAAGGAGTTTATTCACCTAGAATTTGGTATTGCTAGACAAAGGAGCCTCACCATGCTCTATATGGGACCAAACTCCAGTGGCTACTGAACTCAGAACCACTGAACTGGGCTTGGGATTGGCATTGGAGGAAGTGCTCTCTATTACATAGAGTACTCTACAGAGTACAATACACTCTATAGAGTATGATATGTAGGCTCTCTTGACTATATAGAGTAGTCAACTTACAAGAAGGGAGATGAATAGATGGAAGTGAGGGGAGGTGCTGTTCCTATTTCAGGAAAGCATGAGCCCTTAGGTACAAACACAATAGTTGAGCTGATACAAGCCTACATGACCTTGGAAGGAAAAGAACCTGCTGTGGAGTCCAATTCCCTAGACCAATCATGACAGGGAGTGGAGAACACAAGGATAAAAGGTTATTTCTCTATGTAGATAAGGCTAGCCCTCAAGAAGAAGACATGTTCATTAGACCATGTAAGAAGTATGCAGTAGGTAGGTCTTTCATGCATGCCAACATTGGTTAAACCAGAAGAGATTTAAAAATGGAGGAAAATCACTGTTTCCCATGTGGATTCTTGTCAGTTGATTAATATACCTGCACTGGGTACTAAGCAAAGAATTTCACTGCAATTTAAAACAAAAACACAGCAAAGAGCAAATTTCCATGCTCTTCCCCCAACCCCATGTGATCAGTGATTATTATCATTATTTTAAAGATAACTCATTGTGGAAACCCATAGCTTTGCCAGCAAAAACAATGTCCTGCCATCGTTAAAAGTATGTTAGAATTTGTAGCTGTGTCCCCAGGATTTGACATGGTGTGGTGTTCTATTTCAACCCAACTTAATTATATGTTCCTTTTATATATTGTAGATGGCTCACACTGGCAGAATTGTTCTGCCTGGTGAAAAACTGGCCATGACTTGCCATAATGGGCTGGTTTATAGAACCACTGAAGTATAGTTATTGCCCATCATTTGGGAATTATGGCACCGTAACAACCCTTTATTTACATATACTGCTGAGACAGTAAAAACAGCAAATAGATTTCTTAAATCGAGACGGCAGGAATTTTCCCCCAGGGTACTCGGCCCTCATTGTGGCCATAACATATGCAAGTCTAAACAACTTTGGTGTCTGTATTTCAGCAGTGCATCATTTCGTGGACAGTTTATAACATTCTAATAATAAAATGGACTCTAAATTTGGAGTTGGGCTTCACGAACATTAGATGGTAATGCACAAAGCAGAATCTCTAAATGATTTGTGAGGAAGGTTTAAATTTGTTAATCTCTACTGCTGAGCAACTCTGCAGAAGGGGTGGGGTAGAATTGGCACGGGAGCTGCTGGGAGGTAGAAAGTCTCAACCAGGAAGATGTCTGACCCAGTTTATCTCGACACAGACAGTGTGTTTAGGTATATATTCGTTTATCTTCAGACTCTAGGTCTTAAGTAATCTTGGTATTTCATTCAAATAGGAACACTATAACTCAGTCTCTCATTCTCTCTCTGCTTCATGCTGGACCTTTGGTGCAAGATATTAGAACAAATCATTATGCTCTTCTTGTTATCCCTCTTCATTCTGTATATATTTTACTTTCTATATACTTGACTTCCTGTTCCTTTCTAGAGTTGTCTGTAGAGTTGTTTTTTAAACATATCATTTAAAAAGCTACCTGGCAAGGCTCCACCCAGTTCTGGGGTGGCAGGTCACCCCACTCTCTTTCAGCTTCTAGTAAGGCTGTATCTAAGCCTGCCCAGCACTTCCAATCAGTGACAGGATTGTGGACTTGCACTGTAACGCGGACTGCTACCCAGCATTCTTCAATGACGGGCTGGTGGCTTATGAAGGCACAACTTAAAATGAGGTCCTGATTGGGGAATGGGTGGCTCAGGCCTGTTTACGTCTAGCTGCTCAGGAGGCTAACCCATGAGGATTGGGTCCACGCATACAAATCAGAGAGACTTTTAGCTCCAGCAAAAAAGAAAAAAAGAAACTAGAGGTGTGGCTCAAGTGGTAGAGCGCCAGCATTGGTTTAAAGCAAAAGAAGCAAGCAGGTGTACAAGGCCCTGAGTTCAAGTCCCAGTACCAGGACAACACACACGAGGTCTGGTTAGAGTGGGAAGGGGAAGGGCGGCTCCCACACCATCACTGAGGCTCGTGGTGAACACCTGACGAAAGTGGACACTCCTGTCATTGTGGCGCACTGGGTCCTAAGCTCTGTGAGCCCCCAGGGTGTGCGCTCCCTTGCAGGAGACAGAGCTGCATGCAGTCCCCTTCCTCCCATGCAGAGCCTGGTGGCACTCACCTCCGGAGGGCAGGCTGGTGCAGCTGCCCCCGTGCTGGCACGGGCCGCGCTGGCAGGCCTCGGGGTAGAGCACGCAGCCCAGCTTCAGCTCGGTCAGACCCACGACCTCGGCGAAGCTGCTGCGCTTGTTCTGCAGAGGCAGCTCGTGGCTGTTGAGCACCACGGAGTCCAGGCAGCCCTGGAAGCCGCCCAGCACCTGCGCGCCCCGCGCGTCCACCAGGCCGCGGACGTGGTCCGGCTGCACCAGCGCGCCGAAGTAGATGGCGCTGTCGGCGCTCAGCGTCTGGAAGTAGAGCGGGGCGCGGCGCCGTTCCACGTAGCTGTCGTCCAGGGACAGGCTGGTGGCGTTGCGGTTGAGCTCCAGGAAGACCGAGTGCCAGCTCCCGTCGTTGACCGCGCGCCCCGAGATGCCCAGAATGCCCGGACCGCTGCCGCAGTCCAGCTGGAACCACAGCCTGCCGTCCACGATCTGCGGGAGGAAGCCACGGCCCAGGGAAACTCGCAGTCTGTTCTCCACCTCGGGCCCACGCGGGCCCAGGGAGACCCAGGCTGAAAGCTAAGGTGGCTCGATTGATGGGGGTACCAGGGCTGGAATTCAGAGCCCCCCACTTCCCCTACCACCACCACACCCCGTGTGCCACCCGTGAATCTCAGAGCATCCTCTGCCCTGGCTGGCTTCACACCTTGACCCTCAGCTCTCCATCCTCAGAGTAGCCAGGTGTGAGCCACCAGCGCCTGGCCTACGTGGTTTGATGTTTACCAACCAGCCCCTCCAGTATCTTAATTGACAAATCTTCCTGTCTCAAGTGAACAAGGTTTATACAGTTTACAAATCACAATTATAGTTAAGAACATTTCTATTCTTTTTCAGTGTTAAAATCCACTGTACTATCTTGTTTAGAGGTCTATTATCTGAACCCCTCTGAATCATTTCCAATATAGGAATGTATTCTGAGAACTCATTAATATTTATTGGGCATTTACCATGTGTTGAGCACTGGACTGTGCTAGGTACTGGGGAGCAAAGCAAGTTATGTCTCTATCCTCCCTGGCTTGTGTTTTAATAAGACAGTTGACCATATGTTAAATAACCACACATACACACATACTCCCCAAGTAAATTCATGAGACTATATTCTGAATGGAAGTGAAAGAGGCTCCATAGGAATAGACATTTCCAAGGGCCCACTTCAATATGTATGTTGGGCTTCAGACCTGCTCTACATTAAATACTAGCGTTATTCTTAAACCACAGTCCTTTGGTATGCACTTAACATTTAGATAAAAGATACCTCGCAAAGTGCTTAGGGATTGGCTCTGCTTAGAATGTATTCATATTTAACAACATCTGGCATTTTCCAAACATCTTCTGGTGAGCTGTCAGGGCCTGGAGATCTGTCTAACCCCTGGTCTCAGTGCTACAATAGGAAGGGCCTGCTTCCTTTGGGGAGGGCAGCCAGCTTGCTCTCCCCAAAGGGCTAGACCCAGGGGACATGGTGCACAGAGAGGGACTATGATGTGCTATTGAAGCATACTGGCTGGCTGGCTTCCAGAGACCTCTTGGGTAGGGATTAATCCTTTGCAGAGACCTAGGTCCAACTGCTGAGGAGGTGGCCTGGCCTCTCCTTTGTGATTCACCCTTGTGTGTATTTCTCAGATACTTGGTAGCTTGCGGATCATGGGAATCAGAGATAGACCATTGTCTAGCCCGGCTTCTATTTGACCATAAAGAGATTCATAGCCAGAAGTTGAGTGGCAAAAGCTGCTTTCCTGACCCGTGTCTATGGCCAGCAACAGGATCCTATGGAAGCCAGTGCTGGAGTGTGTAAAACGGGGGACTCGTGGTTGCTGCTGAATCTGCTGGCAGTTGCAGCTCTGTGCAGAACACAGACATTAGTCAAGAGAAGAAAAGACAAAGGAAAGCAAAGAAAGTGACAAGGCTCCAACCCTCCAGATCACTAGGAGCAAAGGAATTCCTTCAAATGGGTTGAAAGTTCTTTGCAAAATGTGCTCCTGGTCGACTCACCAATGATCACAGCACCGGCTACTCTCACAGGCACAGTATTGGTCTCTCCTGCAGCAAGTTCCACAGTCAAATAATTCACATATTTGCCTTTATAACTCTCATCTGCACATAGCGTTCATGGCACAGAAACACAGCACAGGCAGGGGGCAGAGCCCTGGAAATTTAGGAATGCTAATCTAATTCAGGCTCTGTCCTATGCTGCCCAGGACTCTGGGAAGAATGCTGGCCCTCTCTGGGTTTTGGATTCGAGACAGAGAGAATGACTCTGGCTTCCTTTACAAGGGTGCTATGTCCACTGTAGACTGGATGGCCACATCACTCACTGACGTGTGTATTCCCCTCTGCCATGTCCATGTCTGGATGTGAAAGGGCTAGAAACAATTCATTTCCAGAAAACTTTCACTTATCATCTGATGCCATTTTTATTTATTTTTTGATCAACAAAACAGACTGGATACTGTTAATCATCTAGAACACTTACTCTGTGATAAGGCCTAGATAATATCCACATTTATATTTCAATACCAGTAATAAAATGGTGAAATGTGACTCTGGAGATGCCCTTCTTTACCATAGCCCATCTGCTATTTTGCCTTGATGCTACAAAATGCTGTCCCTGGTCTATCATGGAAAAGCTGGTGAAGAGGTGATGAGTTACAGAAGCTTTTGCAAAAGGATGTCCAATCACTCTGCTTCTCAGCCCATTCCCTTCACCCACCTCTACATCTGTCTCTCAATAACCAAGACCTGGTGTGGCTTTCCTGTGTTCATACACATCAGAGTTTTTTAACTGAAGAAAATAAAATGTTCTTATATTAGTATTGAGCAGAATTGGATTTCCTTTTATTTCTGAAAGAGGGAGAAAACAAGGGAGGGGCTAACAGTGTTCCAAAGAAATGTACTCATTACCTTCCTTACATAACTGTAACCCCCTGTTCATCAGCTTTAAGATGAGATTAAAAAATCTCATTACAAAAGAGCCAAGTGGTGCAAATTTATACCCTTACGTGTTTGTGTTTCCTGGCAGTGCTGGGGAGTGAACTTGGGTCTTTCAGATTCTAGGTAAGTGCTCTACCACTGAACTACATCGCCAGCTCTAATTCTCACTTTTATTTTTTAATAAACAGAAATTATTTGGAAAAAAAGAAATTATTTGGATCTTCACAAGGAGTTTGGAGTTAACAGTTTTGTTTACATGACACACTAGAATCCTGACACCTTAAGTTACCTTGTAAAAAGTTAATAATCTTGCAGTTTTACAGGTACATTATGCCCGAGAGAGAAAGAAAACACTTTGTTCTTTTCATATCTAAGTCTCCTCATCCTGGAAAAATATACTCTTCTTATATTTAGGCTTTTTTTCTTGCCTTCAGAATACTCTTTCTAGTTTTAAAGGATGAAGCTTCTCGAATCACAGGGCAAGCTATTTTAATAGAAACTGAGGTATGCATGAAGTTGTAAAAAAAATAAGTAACAATGAAACTGAAATATTATTCTGGATAATTTGTTCAGTGACATGCATAATTCAGAGAATGTTGCCCTAATGTTATAAAATTTTTACATCTTTAGGGTGTACTTTAGTGGTGTGCTTTACTCTAGATCATCCATGTCTTGGAGCTTGGGAAACAAGTAATCAGAGCTGTAAAAAAAAAGCAAGATTTTGAGTAAAAGTCAAAATGCTGGTACAAAGTCTTGCTGCTTTAGATCCTCAATGTGTAGTAGATCCGCCTAATGCAGTATTATCACAGGTTTTGTGAGAGAGTTGTTCAATATTCTTTGAAAGGAGACTTTTGAGAAATCTATTTTCAAAACTGCCTTATGAGCAATCTAGCACAGACTACATGCCCCAAAAGTACATCTTGTAGGAATAAATAAATATATGGATGGTCATCCCAGCTTTCTGAATCTTTTCTTTTAATAAACTTCCATAGCTCTTCCAATCTGCTTGCTTGTGATGCATATACAGATCCACTATTGATTAGACATCACTTTAAGCAAATCAACAAATCTCTATAAGCCTCACTCTCCACACAGGCAAATATAAACACCTACATGGAGGAGAATGAAATGCAAAATTGTATGTCTGAGAGAAAGTGTCTTATTAAATGTTAAATATTTTATTATTACTACAAAAGGCATTTACTTTAAGTTCAGTCACTTTTCAGTGATATTTTTATATGTATCTCGACGTATTTTTATATGTATCTCTGACACTCCCATGTGTCAGGGTAAATGTTCTTGATATTGTTTGGTCTATGTTGGAAAGATCTAGACATATCAAGTGGGCTGTCATGCCTTTTAGTTTTGTAGTCTCAAGTTAGCCATCTCCAAGAACAATCCAAATAAAACCTATCATCTGTCACTTTCCTAAAGATAAAGCACTTCATATTCCAAATTAACAACCAAGGTCTCCTTCTGTTTTTTTCCATATTGGAACCCAAACACTGACATGTAAAGAAAAAGTCTACAGTTTCAGTAACTTCTCCTTACCTCTCTTTCTGGTGACCTGATTTGTTTCTTTTGTAGGCAAGGGAATCTCAGCCAGTGTTTACACTGTTGCTTTGGCTTTCAGGAAATGTAGAGTGATATTGTGCTCAATTGAGGTTGTGCCTCTTTCTTGATCTTGGTTTTTAGATAATGGCATTTTACCCTTCTGAACTTTATTGGTTGACTTTGAACCTTTTATTTTTATCCTAATGGTGTTTGAATTTTAATTACATTTGGGTGTTTACGGATAGCCCTAAATTTCTTTTGCAAGGCAGGTAGAAGATCAACGGTTATTTTATTGCTGCTGAGAGACAGTTACTTCTATCCATGAGGGTTTTAATTTCTTGAGGCCTTCATGAAATTCTTTAATTGTCTTCAAGGAGTAGCCTTGACCCTACTTCTTGTCCTAAGTACTTTTTTCAAAGAATATGCTCTGATTGGGAAAATGTAAACAATTGAGAGGTGCAATTTAAATAAAGCATTTTGGCTTAGTCGTTGAACAAAAGTACAAGGCACACACTATTACTCTAGCCAATGAAATGAAATCTTGCATGAGGCTGTAAATGTTAAGCAAACGGATTCAAATCCCTTATGTGGTATTGCTGGCAACTGTAGGTGAATATCTATGATAGTTCAGTACAGCTGGGTCCAGCTTTGGGCAAATTCAACATATGAAAAGCAAACTAACAGAACATACAGAATGGAGAAGGGGGTGTGAGAGTCATATAAGGGGATTAACAGATGTGGTCTTTCAAATAGCAAACGTCCCT
Source organism: Dipodomys merriami (assembly GCF_024711535.1). Classification (NCBI taxonomy): domain Eukaryota; kingdom Metazoa; phylum Chordata; class Mammalia; order Rodentia; family Heteromyidae; genus Dipodomys; species Dipodomys merriami. The sequence continues at coordinate 9,762,084 of NW_027205381.1, forward strand.
AGTTAGAATTCCACTTACAGATTTTCAATTTACACAGTTTTTAGGAACACTTGTTTTGTGAAATATAATATATCTTAGGGGAGCTGCCTAAGAGGTTTAATTATTCTTCTTTCCCATCCACAGGGATGCACACAGTTTAGACAATGCCTATGAGGTGTCAAGTGACAAGCTCCATTGTAGAATCAAGCCTTTTTAAGTCTAATATTTTTGTCCTCTCTCAAAAATTAACATTCCATACAGATTTGCTAATAGAAAGCATTTCTGCCACCAGAAGAGCACTGGAGCTTGAAGGAGAAGAGCTGAGATCGATGAGACGCAGGCTGAGGCAGGTGAAGTTCCAGCTCCAAATGAGCAGTGCCCTTCCGTTTCCTGCATCTGCATAGAGCCAACCTGTCTGAACTGAGAAAACCTTTCTGTGCTAATCCAGGTTCTTTCTGGAAGAAGAGGGAATTTTTTTAAAGCCTTAGGTTTTTCCTTTTTTAAAAAATTCTTTTCTGTGAGTAGCATCTATTTCTTTTTTGTTTTTGTTTTTGAATTAAGCAGAAATTTGATTTCCAAGCTCGTCAAAGATTATTATAGTCTTCTTCTAAAAGTATCCCAAAACTAACTGAAAGGCACATCACCCATGTGACATGGAGAATTATTTTAGGTTATAATATTTTCACTATTGCTGCAGTACTTTTGTATTAAGACAAATAACCACCCTTACCACTAAATATACCAAAATACACCTTTCATAAGTGAAGTACTGGTTTTGCTATATCTGGAATATTATGTATGTTTTATTTACTGGATGTTTACATTTAGGAAGGAAAACGTTTTTGTTTATTAAAACAACTGCGTATTTGTAAGGTGTTCCTCAGACTTTTATACTCTAATAAAATTTGTTCTTTTCTTATGAATTTACAGTTACTAAATAAAATTCAGCAGGCTAAATATGCTTTACTAACCCAAAGAGTACCATCTATTTCAAACCTACTGTTCTCCACAGAGCTTCTCTTACTTTCTTTTAAAACCTTGTTTTTTCACTCCCCAGCTGAAATGATTCTCAGAATGAAGTACATACAGATAATGGGAGAGTCCACATAAAAATGAGTCCACTTTTAAACCCTGATTTTCTGCTCATCCCTCTGGTCTCTAAGTGGGTGAGTTAAAGTCTGTAACAGTTGAGAGAAACCACTGGCATTGAACGGTCTCCGTATTTCCTCCTTTCTCACCTGGTTTTCATGTCAAGGGCTTGGCCATCTGTTCTACTTAGATATGGTATATCAAACAATAAAAGGAGAAAAGCTAGAAAAATCCTAGCTAAGCTAAACCTTGGGCAAAAGATAGATTTCCAATTTGGAGAATGTTCATGTGGAGGGCATTTTCTACTTTGCAGTCAGCTCAAACCGTGACCCCATGGGAATAGCATCAGCCGTAAGAGTCTCAGCTGCCATACCTTTCACCTCACTCAGGAGCTGAATCAAGCTTCTAAATGCTCCAAGTGTGATTTTTTGACAAAATCAGTTGTGACAAGGTGGAGGGTGATGGTTGCATGGGGATTGACAGCATGCAAGGAGTCACTGGAGAGTGAGTGGTGACCTTGATACTTGTTAGTTGTGCAACCTTGGATAAATGACTTAAACTGTCTTTTCCTTTTTTTTTGGGTGGTACTTTTGTTGTTCTACCGCTTGAGCAACACCACAGACCTTTGGTGTATGTTTTGGTTTTGAGAATGAGCCTTACCATCTTTGACAAGGCTGGCATTTAACACACCTCCTCCTCCATCTTACTAGCTGGGATTATAGGCATGAGCTACCCTACCTGGCTTGCTGTTATTTTCTTGCTGTTATCAAATGGAAATTTTAATATATAACAAACTTCTAGTGAATTTAAAATAAAGAGGTGCCAATAAAGCAGTTCACAATTATGCTGAGGTTTTTGTGAAGCACTAGAAGCTGTGTTAAGATGTCAGATTTGTTCTAAGAGAAATCTGACTGTGTGAGGAAGGGTTTTGAAGTGGGGAAATAATTTAAAAATTGTGTTACTTGGGTCATGATAGGATATGCTGTGTCCTCTATACATCTCCAATTTACTTACTGACCTCAGAGAGAAAGGTTAGAGCTGTGTGGGTGAGGATCAGGTGGAGCCTGGTAAAGGATCACCTCGGGGAAGTGTTAGGAGATGCTTTCTAAGGACCTGTTGAATGATTATAGCTCAAAAGAGGCAAGTCTTTGAACCTGCTTTAGAGGGGACTGCTCAGTCTCTACGAGGAAAGGGAGGCATCGCCCACTTCTGGTTTTGCTGCCGCCCCACTCTTCACTGTCAAGTCTGTTCAAAGCCAAAATGACTCCAGTAGCCCCTGCCCAAGAGCCAGAAAATTCGCATAAAAACGGACTATAGGGAAAAGCCAGTGGAGTGTGCATACCTTCAGGATTATGCAGGGGTTTGCTTGGGTGTACATGATAATCCCATTGCTTTGTAGGGTTCTCAGACGCAGAGCTAGCTTAAAGTCCTCTTCTTTGCTGTCTTCAGAAAGTCGGTACTTGATGTAACTGTTTCCCGCGAAGCTGAGGGAAGTGTGCCCTGGAAAGACCATTCCAAGAAGACATAGGTTCTCTTAACATCTAGAAATGAGCAGGGACACATGAAATCACCCAACAACCACTAAGCAAATTGATTCAAGACCATGGGAAGTTATGGAATGCATTGAGGAAAAACCAGTTATATTTAAAGAGTAGTTTTCCATTTCATGTCACATTCTTAACTTAAAAGTAAAAGCCAGTTGCATGTATACACACACACACACACACACACACACACACACACACACACATATGAATGTGCACAAATACACACTGGTCAATGTGTGTGTGTGTACTGACAATTACCATAAAACTCTTAATTTCCCATGTAAATTCTATTATTTGTATTTTTTTAAGTATCAGTAGATTCTTACCTCCCATTATAGAAAAAGTTTAGCAAGCATGTATTTTGGTATAACAGGGTAAAAGTAAAGAGGAAATAAGAATGGCCAATGGACACATAAAGAAATGCTCATCCTCTCTAACCATAAAAGAAATGCAAATCAAAACAACATTGAGATTCCACTTCACCCCAGTTAGAATGACTAATCAAGATCTCTAATAACAACAGAGGCTTGAGGGGATATGGACAGAAGGAAACCTTACTGCATTGTTGGTGGGAGTGTAAACTTGTTCAACCGCTTTGGAAAGTAGAATGGAGATTCCTTAAAAGACTCCACATAGAGCTCCCCTATGATCCAGCAATCCCACTTTTGGGAATTTACCCAAACGATCACAAACAAGACCATACTAAAGCTATCAGCACGACTATGTTTGTTGCAGCATTATTTTCCATAGCTAAGATATGGAACCAACCCAGGTGCTTCTCGGTAGCTGAAAGGATCAAGAAAATGTGGTATATATACACAATGGAATTCTATGCCTCCATCAGAAAGAATGACATTGCCCCATTTGTTAGGAAATGGAAAGACTTGGAAAAAATTATATTAAGTATGCCAGGACCACAGAAACATAGGTTCTATGGTTTCCCTTATTTGTAATAACTAGTATATGTCTGGGACAAGCAGAGAACATCAGATAAGATGATGTTAAACAAAATGAGCCCCATAATAGGGACACAAGTGTTTTTTTCTTGCTTGCTATTGTTTCTAATGTATTTATACCATGTGATTTTTTTTGTTGCTTTGTATGTCCCTCCCCCACGGTATAGCCCCTGTTTTCACTGTATTTGATGTTGGTAAAATTTGGGGAGGGGATGGGAAAAAACAAATAGTTTAAATAGAGATACAGATGCAACAATGAGATGTACAAGATGCTATGTCGAAAAAAGAACTTTACAATTTAGGTGAATGGGGTGGGGAGTGTAGTTGTGGAGATGGGAGGAAAGGGATGGTAGGGGAAAAACAAAGAGGAGGCAACAATGCTTGATAAGAAATCTACTCATTACCTTGCTCATGTAATTGTAACTCCTCTGTACAGTATTTTCATAATAAAAAACTTATACAAAAGAAATGTATTCATTATCTGACTTTTGTAACTGTAATCCCTCTGTATATCACCTTTCCAATAACAATAAAAATGTATAAAAGGAAAAAATGGAGAAAGACATTTCCTACTCTCCATGCGAGGGTGCCAGCCAGTAGTTCAGACCCCAGCACTGTCAAAAAGAAAAAAAGCAAAACAGAAGAGCACTTTTGCATCTCTACCTTGGGTCAGCATCACTGAGGCATTCTGGAACTTTCAATCCCATAAAACAATGGACAACAACAAAACCATTATTAAAGAATGTCCATGTTCTTCAAGTGTCCTAACATAATAGCCGACTTATGTCATTTTTACAAGTGTTGAAAAAGATAACAGTTATAAATTCATATGAGACCAAGCTCTAGTCTGCTTTCTGACCATTAACTACACAGTGACCCTTCCTAGACTGTGTGGTCCATCCTCATTATTGAATTCTTAGTTTACCATCTTTATTTCTTACTTTATGTTTCAGCACATAAAGTAATAGCCTCACTAGAATAAAAGATTGAAAGCACAGGAATTCCAAATGGGTGACAATCTTGGACAATTTAAAATGTTTTCTATAGAAAAGAGATGGAGATTGGCAGAAAGTAATACCAGATGCTGCAGAACTTGGTTTTATGATTACCTATACATTCATCTATTGTGCGCATATCATATATTAAGGGCATGGTTTGAACTAAGTCTAAATCTTTTGACGACTTAGGCAAGCATCTTGTTTCTCCTTTGCTTCACGGTTTTATTTGCATTTTCAGGAACAGTACTTCTCATTGCAAAGGCTGAATTTCTAAATCTTACTTTAGTAAAGTGCCTTGCACATACAAGTCACATGTATTTTTGATCCACACTATAATTATTATTATTATCATTACTAATAAATATTTCTTGGATTTTGAAACTAGTACCAGCACAACTGTACTTGAAACAGATGTTATCAAAAAAAGAGGATTCTACTGGTACCCCCCCAAAATGAATAATACTATTATTATAGCAAATGGGTAGAGTGTACATGAATTTAAAGAAGTCTTGAATTTGATGGAAGATCAGGAGGTTATTGGAATTAAAATAAGTACTCTATTTTTTTTCTATATGATGCAGTGAAAAGCATGTTTCATTTTGACACATGTAGCTAGCTGTCCATTTCCAGCAGAGCTCTGGCTTACTTGGGTGTTTTGGCTGGGTTTACTCCATGGAAAGTCAATGAGACTGCCTTAGTCCTACCACTGTTGACCTCTGTTTTGTGGTTATCCATGTCACACATACTTTGTCTCCTCTGTCCACCCAACAGTCTCTATTTTCCATAATGCCACACTCCTAACAGCTGTGTGGCACAGCTGAGAACACATGTTATGGTCGCCATTTGTCTAAGGAGTCTCATCTTTGCATGTTTCCTCAACACAGACTACAGAGGTGACCAGTCCCCAAGAAATGTGAGAGTGAATCTTAGCTATGCTCTATCCTGAAGGAAAGTGCTGTGTACAGACAGCATTGTCTTCTTGAAGGGCATGTATTTCAAAAGTACAAAATTAGACCCTGATCATCCCATCCATTCTGCACCTGAGCATTCTCCAAGCTTTCCTGGTGGGCACTGGCAGAGGAACGGTCTCCTGCTGGCTTCGTATCCTACACACTGCATATCTCCCGGACATGGCTTCTCCACACAAGGATCGTTGGACCCTGGGCATACTCCTCCTGTCAGAAAGGGGGAGTACAAATGATCAGTACATAAAATGTTTCCCCCCACATTTCAGGGAATACACGAATGTTTCATGAGCTGGTTCTGAGCTGAAACAAAATGGCTGTCCACTAGCAGGGGCACCCCGTTGGGCTTCACCCTGTATGCAAGCTCACCACACATATCTCGATCTGCTGTAATTTCACTGCCCACACAAACCATGTTAGGTGCAAAAAGAAAACAGCTCTGCTTTTCAGCTAAAATATGCACACGTTACTCTTAGACCAATTATAGCTGAAGAAAGATTACCATGTCAAGTTTCTACTATTTGCTGGGATACAGGCCCCACATCTTGGTGGTCTTTTCCCTGTATCCCTTGAGTTTGGATTTGGACCATCATGTCTGCCCTGAAAATCTCAAGGGGGAGAGTGTAGAAGATGTTATCTGCTGATCCTGAGAGGGGGAAATAAAAAAAAAGGCAGCCCTAAAGACAAGTGTGACTAATTTTAAATGGTACAAGCACAACACATTGCTTCCTAATCCCGCTTGCTACGTGCTATTTTATTGGTTAGCTACAAGTATGTCTGATCAGCTCTCAAAAATAGAATTATGTTGGGCAATGGAAGGTTTCATTTTTAACTGTCTGATGATCACAACCCAGTAAGATGAAAGGTTAATCTCACAGAAGGGGAATCCTGGGAAGCAGATGAAGTGATTAAGGCAGAATTCAGGCCCCACGTGAGTTGTGATGGAGGCAGACAGAGGTCCACTGAAGGAAGGGCTCTTTTCAAAGATCCTGGGTGTTTTGAGTGTAATTAGGATCCATTCAGTATGGCCAGGGTTTACATGGTAAAAGGACTCTACAAAGAAAGACTCCAATTAAAAATAGCTCACAATTGAAATAATTATTTCCTACATGGAATGGCATCAGCTCCAGAGTCTGTCCCTTTCCTGAGAAGCCACAACTCACTGGACTCGAGTGCCTGTCTCCTTCCCTGGACAGGGCTGCTGGCCCATTAGCACATTCCCTGACACCAGGGCTCTTCTCATTTAGTAAGCAAATCATCCCATAACACCATCAATTTTTTGTCTGGGCGAAACAGAAACGTAATACTAACTACATACAAACATTTTCAGAACTCTAATTCTCAAAAGGAGCAATATAAGAAGCACAAGCAAACTCAGAATTCATAAATCCTATTTTCCACTGGTTTCAAGTTCTGTTGTAAAAGGTACTTTTGGCACGGATCCAGCTTTCAAAGTCGTTAGAAGATGAAGGCATTTCTCAAACTGAAAATTTAAAGTGATCTTCACAAATGGTTTTAGAAGATCCAAGCTCCCTGAAATACATTTTTTCCCCATTTTCTTTCCTCCAGATCTTTATTCCTGTCACATCTTCATCAATATTCATGGAACTTAAAACAGCTGTCTGACCACCTCATAATCCACTTTAAGAAGCTCTGAGAGCCAGTTTTTAAAATAACTTAAAGCATATTCATTCAACAAAAAAGTAGTTTCTTGAAATCATGCATTCAACAAAAATGAAAAATATTAATTCAATAAAGTAATTGGTTAAATCCAATGAGGAGAAAGACCTGCATATGTGACAAGAAATGGTACAAACATACAAACACACGAATACCACATATGAATAACAGCCCACTTTCACAGAGCCAAGTGAGTACTAGGGAAGTCCAGAAAAGAACACTTCTTTGTCTTGAGAGTACATCATATATCTTCCTAAGGAAGAAAAGGTTTTTATTCAGGCTTATAGGATGAGAATGTTTGAGTAAGAAGACTGGGTCAACCAGAGCTTTTCACCTGACCACCCAAACCTCTGACATTTGGATTCAAGCACACACCACTTATACCAGCAACTGGATTCAGCTCTTCTTCTTCTTTTCCATATATAATTAATGCACATCAACCCGTGTAATTAAGTCACAGTCATTAATGAATAGTTTATGCTAGATTCAACTCCCCCTGTAAAAATGCAACTCTGTGATATGTTAAAAAATTAATATAACTAGCATGACAAGTACATTCTAAAATTAACAATATCAATAGAAGTATTAGAACTGTACACTTAAATATTATCTTATTAGCCAATGACTTTTGTTCTTTTGTTGTTGTTGTTTTTAATAGACTTTTTAGGAGTAAGAGGACAGGTGCTTTTTCTCTGTTTGTTTGTTTTACAGGGAATTGTATTTTGATGCTTTAAAACCCTTCGGGGCTTCCCCTGAGTTGTAGCCTGGGCTGTGCTCAGCCAGACTTATGGAGGCAGTTGCCTCTGTTGCTGCTCTAGCCCCAGCTCTCTCTCTCTAGGGCTCCAGGAAGTACAAAGGCAGTTCAGGCTTCAAAAGTAGGATAGCTTCAACATTCTCTGAGCTGAGGGCAGGTGTGTTCAAGACCACAAACTGAAGTAAAAACTTGCCAAGTTATTGAAAAATGAGTTTCACAAAAGCCAAATATTCTCCATACTCAACATTGCAATCATTGCAATCTTTTCCTCTCTATAAACTATCATATGAAATTAGATATCTTTGAAATACATGTTATCATAGGGACTTGGCAACACTGAAAATTGTCATAGATCCCTAAGGATCTCAGGTGGGCCCAGAAGATAATTTTGGGGTGAGCCTTTTTCCAGTCAAATTCTGTATGGATGCTAATTAGTTAATTAGAGTTTAGAACCCACCTATTTATATCATCGCTTGTCAGGGATACCTGTATACACATATTATTGCTAAGAGCCTTAAAAACCCTCCCTCTAGTGTCAGAAGGTACCCTGTCAGCCCCTGAGTACCAGTTAAGAGCTGACACTGTTAACTCCTGTTGGCTTCTGGGAGGAAGTTTATCTTATTAACTGTCATGAAGTAATCTGGGTTTAATGAACTTGTGCTGTGTTCAGTGACAGCTTGGGGAGAGGAGGCTCATGGACCTGCAGGCTCCACACTCTTCTAAGCATACATCAGTTTGTTCCAGAGAATGTACAAAAGGAGATGTGCTACTTTATCAATCCAAACAACACCATTTACTGTATGCCAGGGCAGAACAAGACCTTTTTAATACCGGTGAAAACTAAAGACAAGCAGACTAAACTCTATTCCCCATTCCCAGGCCCCTAAGGGAAGGTGGTATAGTATAGGAAAGAGTACTAACTTAAGACCCATTGTAATAATGAGATATACAAGACACTATGTTGAAAAAGAACTTTACAACTTTGCGGGGAGGGAGGGAGGAGTTGAGAAGGTTGGGAGGAAAGGGAGTGTAGGGGAAAAACAAAGGAGGGAGTAACAATGCTCCATGGGAAATGTACTCATTATCTTACTCATGTAACTGCAACCCCTCTGTATAGTATCTTTACAATCAAAAATATTATAAAAGAGATAAACTAAAGATCTGGAATATGGCCCTCGCTCATTATTTGATTTGTGCACTGTAGCCTTGAACATATTTCTTGGCTCTTCTGAGTCTTGGCTTTTTTGTTTGTTTGTTTAGGAAAATAAGAATGATGATTCTTCATCATGAATATTAATGGATCATGAATATCATGAATATCATATCAGGTGTTGATGAAAGCCATTTGTAAAGAAAAAAACTCGAATGAGATATTAAAGTTGTAACCACTAACTTGGCTTGGCAGCACAGCAAAGATCTGACTGCATGTGTAACTCGTTCATTGTCCTCTTAGAATCAGATTTGTAATGTGTACGGTGATTTGTGGAGACATAAAATTAGGCTTGGAGCCTTTTACCCATCAGCATGGCAGGGCATGCGTGACTGAGTATCTGCACCACCATAGCCTTTACCCATAGCCTCTGCACCAGGAGGAATATGCACAGATTTATCTGAAACAAGGTTTTCTATCTTCTGAAGGTTTGTTTGGGGAGGAAATTTAGATCTTTTTTTATAACACTGACAATAGATGACCCATTTGAGGAGAAGCTTCAGCATTTGGGGGTGTGCAAAGAGAAGGGTAGTCCTGTTGAAGTTTTAGAAGGGTCTCACTAGCATATTTATGATTCTCTTCATCTCCACAGCATCCTCACAATCCCCTAGATCATGTCTATGCCATTGGCCCAATACATCAGCATCTAGCAATGATTATTATGCTGCCACTTGGAGCAGACTCAACTTCTTGATTTATGTCACAGCCTCATTACATTGAAGAATCCAATAACTAACTGTACACATCCCACACCCAGGACTCGTGCTTTGTCAGTATGCCCTGCACTGGTTAATGCCACATAAGTCAAGGAGCTGCCTTCTTAATTCATAGCCTGTAAGAAGTTTTAAATACATTCACCCAAACTCTCAGCTCTGCAGTGCTCTACTGTGGTTCTCCCAGAAGCAAAGACTCTCCCAGAACACTGTTAACCTGACCTGGCCAGTTTTTATATATGATTTCACTAAAGGCTGAGTGCAGTTTCATTCCAGACCTCTTGGCTTGGGGTCCACTGAATATTCACATTGCGAAGCAGTGCCAGCCCTCTCCCACCTGGCACTTTGGGATTCACATGGCTGGAGATGAGAGATCTGCAGAGACACATCCCTGGTGAAGGGAAAATAAAACCTTCTGGACTGTGGATAGAACTCTCTCAGCATTCAAGGACAACACTGAAGGGGACTCAGAACCATAGTGAAAGCCAGGCATTGGGGGTTTATGTCTATCATCCTAACTACTCAGGAGGCTGAGATCTGAGAATCATGGGTTGAAGCCAGCAGGAAAGATTCTGATTTCCAATTAACTACCAAAAATTTGGAAGTGGAGATGTGGCTCAAGTGGTAGATGAAAAGCTATGCCAGAGCTGATGCCCTGAGTTCAAGCCCAATGCTGGCACATACATGTACACAAAAACAAAAAACAAAAATCACACAAAAAACAAATCCCATCATGATGGATACTATTAGCATTCTTCTCAGGTAATGAACAGTAGTAAACCCCAGCCCAAGAGCAGGCCTGATTTCAGAATTTTTTTCTCCTTTTAAAAAACTCATCAAGGCCCATTTTGAAATCTCATACTGCCTCCAAGGAGTATTAACAGTTTCACTTATTCTCTCTTTAGAAGTGCATTATGATGGCCTCTTTCCCTGATTCCTTCCAAAACAGTTCTGATTCTTTCTCATCCAGACCTACTCAAGCTCTTTCATCTGCTGGAGGCCATGATACTCTTCCATATACTAGGGGGAGGAGACCCACACCAGTCTCCTTGCCTATGAATTTACCCAGAGCCTGCTGTAACATGGAACTTGACTAAAGGTTGAGTGAATGAACAAATCTAATGATACTCAAACTTCTTTATTACTTTCTTTGCTCAAAATGTATCCCCCCACTAGACAAAGACCCATTGCTACAAGTGTATTGTTTGCAATGCCTTTCCTGGACTACTCCTAGTAGAACTGATGACTCCCTGCTTTATTCCTCCTCTGTGTTCTCATGAAGCCACCTATATGTCTTCATAACACATAAGGTAAGGTGCAAAGGAAACTCTGGTAGTTGGCTAGGAAAAGGATTCAAGGCCTCATAACAACTATCATCAGCTCTCTGGAGAGCAGGGCGTGGAGAAGTCAGGTTCCTTGTGACTGTAAAGGATGCTGTTGTGTGATGTTATAAGAAGATAAATTTTAATGCAGTGATATATAAGGCAGAAGATTTTTTTTATCAGTGCTGTCATGTGAGACCTGGAATTAATGCTTGATCCTTAGTCAAATTTCTGGGCCAGAAATACAGTAAACAGGATGTCAGCAATGGATGGGAAACTAAGCTGGATGATTTTCAACTTCCCTCCAAATCTGTGCAGAGTTAGTAAGGCACAATGAGAAATACTTTGAGGAAAGTGGTCAGGTGAGAGCTCTCTTGGCTCACACAAGTAATCTTAGCTGCTTGGAAGGCTGAAAACAGGAAGACTGAGGTTTGAGGACTGGCTTGGGAAAAAGTTGTTAAGAAGCTTTCTGATAGCTGGGGTACAGTGGTGCAAAACTGGAAAACTGGGGTTCCGCCATAGTGTGCACCTGCGATCCCAGCAATGACAGAAAGCCTAAAGCAGGTGGATTGCAGCTCAGGTGCAAGCTCTCATGGATATGAGACCCTGTGACACAGAAGTTTGCATCTCTTGAGTTCTGTTCAAATGGAATGCTGTGATGCTGGTGGTGGATGGAATTTAACGAGCTTAGTTGGCACTAAATTCCAAGTCTGCTTTAATTTTGTTAGCACAACTCAGCATTTTGGTTCAAGTTGCTAATGATGATAATTGGACTAAAAATCTTCATGAGAAGATGAGCTGGAAGTTGAGAAGAGAATAAATGACTGGAGATCAGCTCTGTTTCAACATTACTACACAGCCCTGAATGGATAACTACCTCAATTCCATGTTAAGTATCCCACCAAGAGGTGGGAAACCCGTTTGATGAATCTGTCTGCCTCCTAGGATAAACAGATGAGCAATCAATACCAGTTATATGAGTTTGGGGGAGAGAAGTAAAAACTGAGGAGATGCCTAAAAGTACTAACAGCTAACCCTAACAATTCTTTATTGTACTTATTTTAAAAGGAAACTTTGGAAAAGATGAGGAATACTATTATTACAGCTAAGAGCTTGCCACCTGAATTCGAGTGATATTCTTTCTTCTTTACCTTGCAGTGAGATTTCTGAGGTGCTGACACATTTTTAAAGGAGGACGCCTTGTAATCAGATGCAGATATTAGTCACTGTGACAAAATACCTGAGCAAATCAATTTCAAGAAGGAAAGATTTTGCTGGGTGCCTGTGGCTTACACCTGTTTTCCTAGCTACTCAAGAAGCAAAAGTTCAGAGGATCATTGTTGGAAGGCAGACTGGGAAGAACCTTGAGACTCCTCTCTCTAATTAGCCACCAAAAAGCTAGAAGTAGGTCTGTGCCTCATGCCAGGCATGAGTGAAGCCAAAGGTGCTGAGTTCAGGTGCCAGTACTGGCACAAATGGAAAATTTTTATTTTGGCTCTCAAATATCTCAAGCCATGTTCATCTGCATCCATGACTCCGGGTAAGACACAACATCGTGGGAGAAGGGCATTGTAAAGCAGAGTTGCTTATTTTATAGCAGCCAGGAAGCAGAGACAGAGAGAAGGAAGGTCCAGGGACAAGATTCACCCTGGAAGGTGTGCTCCTTGTTTCTCCAATTAGGCTGCAACTCTTAACAGCCCATTCAGCTATGACTTTATTAAGAATGAAAAATCCACTGATTAAACTAGAACTCTTGTGATCCAATTACCCCTCAAAGGCCATGAGCTGACAATCAAGTTTCAACACATGAGGCTGAAGGAAACAGTTGTAGATTCAAATCATAGCATCAGACAATAAAATAGGGACCAAGAAAATCAGCATAGATTCTGTATACTAACTCAACATGCCTCTCTACCAGTGCTAGGACCTTGGGTAAGATGTCCACCTACCATGGTGAACATTAGTATATCACCTGCTGAAGATGCTTTTGGCTGGATGACATTTTGAACTCCTTTTACTACCAAATTCTAGATCTTATGTTATAGTTTAATTAGAAGAAGGACTTGAAGGTGAGAAGAAGCTAAGAGCTGGAACTAACCATTCATAGACCTGTCATTGAAGAAATCTTTCTTTTCAAACTCAGAAGTCTCCCTAGTCTCTCTAGGGGGTGCACCACAAAAAAGTTCTGGTATTTTAGGTTTACTAGGAATAAAAAACTTTATGGATACTACAGAAATTGTGGGAAGGGCTATCACCATGGAAATATTATATTTGAAACGTTCATGTCTCATATAAACTGATCAGAAAGCCCTTTCACATTCAGCTCTTTTAAATTTAAATTGCTCTTTTAAATCCATATTTAAAATAAATACATGAGCAGGTGCCAGTGGCTCATGCCTGTAATCCTAGCTACTTGGAAGCTGTGATCTGAGGATCACAGTTCAAAGCCAGCTGTGCAGAAAAGTCTGTGAGACTCTTATCTTCAATTAAATACCAAACAAACGCAGAAGTGGATCTGTGGCTCAAACCTTGATAAAAAAAAAGCACAGGAACAATGCCTTGTCCCTGAGTTCAAGTTCTATATTGGCACAAAAATAAAAGAAAAAATATGAATTTGCATCCATGCAGAGATGCAGCAAATAAATACTCTGTGTACAAATTCCAGAGGCTTCTTTCAGGCTGCAGAAGAAACTATGCTTTCTATTCTCCATCACTTATTGTGCCAGTGCTATAGTAAGTAGGTGCTGGCAAGCTTGCTTTGCCATAGCCAACAAATAGGGCAGAAAGTGCATGATTATCACTCCAAATCTTTAGTGTCTAGTACACTGCCTTCTTAATAGATTTTTCTTCCACTCTGACTGTGGGTACAAAGATTAATTAGCCAGTACAGTTTCTCAGATGTCTTTCCTGTCCTGAACCCCCCTTTGAACCCTGCTGTTAATCACTGCAGAAAGGCCTAGCAGAGCTTGGATACATAAATCAGTTTGCCTGCAAAGAGCGTCTAGGCAAGATCTGGACAGCTGGCATACATAAATTCTGCATGCTGCTGACATCTGCCAGAGCTCAATCTCACCTGGCATGTATGCTCTGAGTTACTTCATAGCTAATTTACATATTCCCCAAGTCCAGCCAGCACTGACTCTGTGATAACAGTGCAAATGGAAGTCACTGGACACCTACCTCAAGGCAAATGCCCCAGTCTTCTGGGTTGCCAGGAGGGTCTTTCAAAATCTCCAAGAGGGATCTGTGTTCCCTAGGTCATCCTTTCTTCAAACTGCAACCAGGAAATTCCTGCCAGGATGTTGCCTGCTAGCTACCTATAGGGATACAAATGACTCTCCCTGGCCACACCCCTGTGGACCAAGTTCCCACTGGATAGAAAAACTCTGGGTTCAATTTTTCTCAGAAGAGTGCAATGAATTTATAGGTCTATAGATCAGAGAAGAAAAGAGGAAGAACAAGCAATTCTTCTCACTGAACCTGGGCATGCGACTCTGTACAGCTCTGGCCTTTGACTAGCAAAGGTCAAGATTCAATGATTACAGTTACATCAACAAATACAAACCATTCCATCTCTGCAGTTCTGAGCACCGAATCCATTCCTTAACTGCTTCCAAACATCTGGCCCTCATTTTTCACTGGAGCCAACTGAGCTGCCCTTACTGTCTGCAACAGCTCCCTAACTCATTTCCCTGCCCCTGGCCTGGCTCTGCTCATCCATTCCCCTAGGAAGGCCATGGAAAAAGACAGAGATAATCCCATCAGTTTTTCACTTCAAACCAGCCAATATCTCCCTGTGCCTTGGTATAATTTCTATATTCTTCATCTTGGTTCTTGGCCCTGCTGTGATCACTGGTCTGCTCTCCAGTCTTATTTGGCATCACTACCATCTCCTTCTAGCAAATGGGAAGCTCTTTCAATGTCCTCAGTGTACACCCGCCCCCACCCCAGCCTCCATTCTTAAGTCTCTGTTATGCTTCATGCAAGCTGCCTTTTCCCTGCACACTCTCCTACTCCTCCCTGAAGTCCTACCTGACTTTTTTTCTCAAGGTATAGGACACTCCAGGTAGAAGGTTCATCTCCTAACACCCTCCTGTGGGATTCTGCACTTCCAACACCGCTTGTCACAGAGACTTGCTTATCTATTTGTGCTGCACACAAAGCCAAAGCTCCCTGGGAGTGAGAATTGGCTTGTCTTGTCTCTCCTATAACCCCAGTGTGCATCATAGTTATTGGGCACATAATGCGTGGACAGTAGTTTACTGAGTGACTAGATGTATGTATACAAGAGATGGTATACAGCCTAGGCCTAAAGTCTCAGGAGATAGGAGGAAATGCTAACATACCATTACAGGTACAACGCACGTTCCTATAGAAGCGTGGACACACAAAGCTGATGCGAGCCGTGCTGTAGGTCATGAGTGCATGGGAATCCAGGGATAGGCCTTGCTCACAGTGCTGCTCCTGGCAGTCTAGGCCAGAGCAGTTCTTCTCCAGGATTGCGGAGATGCGCATCACATTCTCCAGGTGCCGCCTGGCATTGGACAGCTTCTGGATCAGGTAGGCTGGTTTGTAGAACTCGCCGTTGTGCATCTCCACGGCAAAGAGCATATCCAGTTGGTTGGTGCCTGCCACTGGCTGGATGCTGATAATGTGCAGGTTGTCCTGCTTCTGGGTGAGGACTGCATTCCGCAGGGTGCGCCTGAACCCATGCATGTGCAGCCCCACGAAGTCCTCAGGGGACACATTCTCAAAGCGGATGGTGACGGTGTTCTGTAGCATATCATGCCCCAGCTGCTCCACGTGTACAATCACGTCGATGGGGACCTGGAAGCGGCCGTCGCTCACAGACACATTCAGGACATACTTGCCACTGTCCAGCCCACCCAGGGCGATGATTTTCCCATCATGGCTGTTCACTTTGAACAAGCTCTTCTGCTCTGACTTCAGGGAAAATGTGAGCACATCATACACATCTTGATCTGTGGCGTGGATCTTCCCAATGACTCCACCAGGGAAGTCGTCCTCCATTGTGACTATGAAAATCTCCAGGGGGATGGCAGTGGGCTTGTGGGTGCTTTCCTCAATGACCCGCACTCGAACATAGGAGTGAGAAACTTGCTGTGGTTTACCTGAGTCTTTTGCCTAGGGTAACCAAGAGGAAGAGATGCAAGAAATTAAGAAAACAGCCACTATCATGAAAAAGAAACCAAAGAAGATAGATGTACTTTTCAGTAGGTTGCCTCTTTGTCTATCCTATGTCACTATTCTGAAAAATGCTGAGGCTGTACACTTAAATAAGAGGCGTGATTTATCATCTTCAGTCTCCATGTATACACTCTGTTATAGACAATAAAATGTGTCAACATAATCAAGCCAGGGGGAGTGAATGGGGAAGAAGGCTGGGGATGCTACAACATACAACATGCTCACAACAGGCTGGCCTGCTTTTATTTTGGCCAGAAACCACAGGCAAGCCTGATAAAACAGCATTCTGACTTGGAGACGGAATCTGTTCTCTGCTGGTTTCTTTCCTGTTGATTGGACCAGATGGCACTTTTCTGAGCATTTAAGAGGCAACATCATTTCAATGGGATTATAACACCATGAGATTTAGAATGAAAACTGGCACACCAAAGGGGAAAACAGAGAGCTTATAAAAGCTTCTACTTTTTCCCTTCTTTATGTAGGGTCTGATGGAACACTCTAACAATGGACCTTTAGTGAGCACCTGTCACTCGCAACATGGAAGCAGTTAGTGGTGAGGAGCTTCAGAAGGGCAGATTTCTACAGATGGATCCATGGAACAATTGTTTAAAGAGCTAGAGCTCTATTGACCTACAGGTCAGGTAGGATTAGGGGATGTGCATCCTTACTTGGAGAAAGCAATGTAAGAGCAAGTGTCTGGTATCAGACAGGACAGAACTGGAATCTTAGCTCTGACATTCACTCCATAGCTAGCATTGAAGAAGTTACTTCACTTCTCTGAGCTTCTATTTTTTTTATCCTTAATATGAGCAAAATAGTAGTTTCTGTCTCACAGGGTTCTTGTGGGAATTAAAAGAGCGATTGTAATGTGCTCAACCCAAGTATAACCAATAGAAATACTTAGCTTGTTACAGTTCAGAGGACTGTTGCTGTTTTTATCAATACCATCACCACACACTTTACTTAAATGGAAACTGAGACCTCCTGGGGAAGTTATGTTTGGTACAGGAGATTGAACTTGAAGTCAAGCCATGGAGAACCTCAGAGGACAATTTGGACCACACAGATTAACTAGTGTTTGCCACCATAATATTAGGGGTCACAAATCATGAAGCTGCTGGGTCAAAGTGACAGTGGACCTGTGATCAGAGAAAGACTGGAGGGTGACATGTGCCTACATACCACAATATCCCAAATAATGGAAGTCTGGAGCCAGAATCCAACTAGCAGGCCCTAAGTTTTCAAGCTCTAAAGAAGCACTGACTTTTTTTTTTTAAATTTCAGGGTGGGTATCAACAATTTTTGGTTAAGGGCTAGAGAAAATTTTGGGCTTTGTGGGTTATGTAGTTCTTGTCAACTACTCAGTTCTGTTCTTACAGCCTAGAAACAGCCATGGAATATGTGTAAATGAATGAGTGAGTCTGTGTTCCAGTAAAACTTTATTTACAAAAACAAGCTGGTAAGGGTAGGATTTGCCCTAAGGGCTATAGTTTGCTTATCAGGACACAATCAAAGTGAAATGATCAGCTCAAGAGGGTTGAGCAAAGCCAGAGAAATCACCTAGGAGGCTCTTATAGTAACAGCATGTATATAAAGTAGTAGAGAATAAAATAGTGGTAAAGGGAACACAGTAATACACACAGGAACCTTATGGAGGCAGAAGATACAGGGACTTGGTACATTTTCATATTAGGGTGTATGAGGAGAAGGCTCACTATGGGGATTACAACATCTGAGACATGATACCTCCTCTCTAACAACTAGAAAGATTAGATAATTTGGGCAAAGAATTATATTCATTGCTGTGAGAAGACACTTGCAAGTTTGCCTTGGCCCTCAAGTCTCTACCCTGTGATTGATATAAAATCATTTATATATTATTATTATTGGAGAGATGAGAGACATGGTCTTAACCTGCAGTTACTAATTTAGATATTTTTATGGGGTAGGATAAATTCCAACTTTTCTAGAGAGATAACACAGACAATCCAATGCTATGCAAATACACAGAATTACAGTTAGCATCACCATTGTTCCTGATGGCCTTAGGTTGCCCTTTTTGGCCCCAGTGGGTGGGAAAAGGCATTCAAATTTGGTGATGGGATCCCAATCTTGCTGATGGGAAGTTCCTACGTGGTTATATTATGTGTCATCTTCTTTTTTGTTCCTTTTTATGCCTATTGCATACCTGCTACTTTGCCTCTCTGGCCTATTTCTTGTCACAAAGACCAATAACAGTAGGGAGCTAAGTTGCAGGAATACCAATACCAGGACTGCCAAGGACCTAGGATCTTGGTCCCCTCCTTCTTTGCTAGGGGATGACTTGACAAGCAGAGGTCATAGCATAGCTTAATCCCACTACCAGTTATATCTGATAGTTTCCCCAAGTGGGGAAATTGGCAAATTATACTAAGTATAAAGAAGTCTTCAGGGGCTAATTAGAGCCTCTGGAATTTTCAGACATGTATATTTAGATCTATGACTATCTGCCAGGCACAGCTTCCAGGAATGTCCTTCCAAATCTGTGATGTTTCCCTTCCTTCCATTTCACACACACACACACACACACACACACACACACACACACACGGGCCACTTTTACCAGTGTGAAATTGAATTTGGGATGAAAAGAGGAACATTCCTTCACAGTTGCTCCATGAAGAAAAACCAATTAAAAGGCAAAGAAATAAGCATAAGAGACAAAGGCACACCGATGTGCCCAGAGGACAAACCATACCTGGACACACAGCACATACTCCGGAGACTCTGTGTGCTGGAAGACTACTGCTGACCGAAGGACTCCATGAGTGTCCAACACGAACTCTTCTTCTTCATTTCCCGACAAAATAGAGAATGAGAAGGGAGGTCCATTGTGAAAGGAGTCTCTGTCTGTCACCACCAGCTGCAAGATGCTGGTGCCCACTGGCTTATTTTCCTGCATAATAGAGTATAGTAAAAAGGAAGAGAAAAATTATACCTCTGCACATTTAAAAACCCATCATTACCAGCTGAGAATGTGATGCTGGAAAGCCAAGGTCTCAGTAGAAGGGATTCCCTATGATGTTATCATGTCTTCTGTTGTCCACAGACATCCTGATTTCCATCTAGGCTTGCCTAGTCTTGCCCCAACCATCCCAGGAGACAAACACCCTGCAGGTGGGAGCACAGGGTTTTGTGTGGAACAGGCCTGAAGTCCAAGGATGGTGCAGAGTGTACCTTGCCCTCCATCGGCTCTCATTGATGTGTATTTACCTAAAGACCTCGGGGGAAATACGTTCTCTCTAGCCTTTCTGTGGTAGAATTCTTCTCACCTTGTTGAGATGGAAGGCATTCATTTACCTTTGCCATAATATGATTATGCCCAGTGCTGTAACTCAACTTACAATATCAGGCATTTTTGAAGGACTGTGCTTGGCTACTTCTCAGTCAACATACAGAGGCAAATACTAGTTTGAAAAATGGGGGCTTTTACAACTCATCCCTGAAACATAATTGTACCATGTAATTTTCCAAGGGAGAGAATGGAGGCCACACATATCTCAACTTGAGAATAAGAAGGGAGGAAGCAATTCCTTAAATTTATTAGAATCTTTGGAAGCCAGGAGGATATTTCCAAACATTATTTTGCAAAAACTCTCTGCCTTCCCCCCCCCAAAGGAAACATAGAGGCTTGATGTGGTTCTTCCTTGGGTCAAAGATTATCTTCCCCATTTGAAAATCCTGAAGCAATCTTTTAGTAGCTCGAGGATTGCTTTCCTCGCTCCACTGGACTTCAGCATCACCACAGCCTGCACCCCAGGCAGCCTTCACCCAGGAAGCTCTCCTGGTCTCCTAGTGACATTGGCTGAAGGAATGAGTGAGTTGGGGTTAGATAGGTGGTGACTGTGATACCCTGTAGCTCAGAGAGGAGGCCCACTCAGGGTTTATGTGCTAAATTAGACTTACGAAAAGCATGTGTGTTTATAAGATTATTTCTTTGTTGCTTTGTATTTCCCTCCCTCATGGTATAACCCCTGCTTTCACTGTATTTGATGTTGTTACAATTTGTGGAGGGGAAGGGGAAAAACAAATTGTTTAAATAGGGATACAGGTGGACCCACTGCAACAATGAGACATACGAGTCGTTATGTCAAAAATGAACTTTACAACTTTGGTAGCGGGGCGGGGGTGGGGGGGTGGGGGAGAGGAGGACTGGGTGGGGGGGAGGGGGGAGGATGGGATGGGAAGGGGAAACAAGGGAGGAGGCTACAATGCTTGATAAGAAATGTACTCATTATCTTGCCCATGTAATTGTAACCCCTCTGTACAGTATTTTCACAATTAAAAAAAAAAAAAGAAAACCATGTGTGAGGGTAAGGAAGTCCTTCTAAACTGAAAAAAAAATAAGAGATACATTTTGGAAGGAATAAGGGAAAGGAACCTTCGAGACCTTTTATTCTCTGAAGTGCCCTCTTGGTCACCAAGTTCAAGACTCACTTCCCTTTGGAACTAATTGTGGGACCTAGCAGGCCAGTGAAGATTTAGTGCTTTGCAGGACAGGCTACTCAGCACCATATGAGACAGAAGATTTATTGATTTGTTTGCTCTTTCTGGGAAGGCTATTTCCTCTACAGAAGAGAGTGAGAGACTGAGAAGCTGTGTGGCCCAGGGTCACCATCTGAGCAAGAAGGGAGTAAAATTGCACAGAGAATCCCTGACTGTAGGGAGGGGACCCACCCAAGACTCATGGGATGAGATTCTCCTTCTTTCACTGTTGACATTAGTATCTACAGTTTGTGAAGCTAATGGAAACATGCCATAAAACTGAATGCTGAAGCTGAGTGCCAGTGGCTAATACTTCTAATCCTAGCTACTCAGGATGCTGAGATCTCAGGATAGCATTTCAAAGGTAGCCCAGGTAAATAGTCTGTGATGTTTTTGTCTCCAATTAACCAGCAAAAAAGCTGGAAGTGTGTGGCTCAAGTGGTAAAATGCTAGCTTTGAGAGAAAAAGTTAAGCATGAGATCAAGGCCTTGAGTTCAAGCCACAATAACAACAACAACAACAATAACAACACACACACACACACACACACACACACACACACACACACACACACACACACACACACCAAAAACAAAATAAATCTTGGAATTTTAAGTAAGGAAGGACTGTTTTGTTTTGGGGATAACACACAGAGGCACTGATGGGCCACAGTAGTGGAGATGAACAATCTGAGAGAAGAAGATGGAAACCTAGATGACGGTTTGTGAAAGCATGAAGTGATTCCCATTAAGATCCACTAGAGGTCCAGAGATAAGGAAACACTTCCCAGCTCAGAGGCCCTGGGGTCAGGGGGTTGGCTATAGATGGTTATAATCAAAGTCATTCATCTAATTCCAAAGGATTCCCTCAAAACTGGCCACTTTGATCTTTTTTATTTTATTTATTTTATTATCTTTAAGAGTCATCACTTAACAAAGCAGTTTTTGACTACAATGTATCTTGATCAATGTCACCCCTTTCAATATTCTTACCCATCTCTCTCCTACCCATCCTTTCCCTCACTCTTCTTAATTTTGTAGGATATATATTGAATTCTTGACTGTATTCTCCCCCCCCCCCTTTTCCTCTTCATTTTTCTACCCCCTTTCCCCTTGATTCCATCCCACCTGTTTCTAATGCCCACTTCCTGGTAATTCATTTTATTGAAGTTCTCACTTGAATCTACCGTTTCAGTTAATATATTTGTATGCACTTACATACAGTTTATTTACTTATAATTGTTTTTTTGGGTCCGGTTGTGGGCCTGAACTCTGGGTCTGGGCACTGTCCCTCAGCTCTTCAGCTCAAGGCTAGCGCTCTACCACTTGAGCCACAGTACCACTTCCGGCTTTTTTCTTTTCTTTTTTGCTTATGTGGTGCTGAGGAATCGAACCCAGGGCCTCATGCATGCAAGGCAAGCGCTCTACCACTGAGCCACCTTCCCAGCCCTTACTTATAATTTTATAAGCTAAATGTGCCTTCTACATACAAAGGAAAATGTGCACGCTTTGTCTCTCTGTGGCCACTCTAATTGTACCTTCATACAAAGTCCTAGAAATTCCTGTAACTGTGAGACTACATTGGATAAGGTAATAACTGTGGGTCCCCAAGACACATACATCAATCTATGTTGTCCCCAAACACTGACAGTATTCTGACCTCTTAGTGTTGATCTTGCTGTTTCTAGAAATACTGGGAAGAAAGTTCAATGTCTTATAGTGTGCTCATGAATAAAAATAAATGAGAAGATTCATATTTGTAATCTAGGTTTAAAGAGCATGTGAATTTAAAATGCTTAAGAAATTGTTTATGGAAGATTAATTGTAGTGAGTTGTAGCTCTATCATGAGACTCAATCAATCTTCTTTTGACAGATAAGATGGTTCATATCAATCTCTCTTTGCTGCTAAAACAGTACAAAATTGCTTGAAAAGTTAATTAAAAAGAACATGTTCTTATTGTGGGAAGAATACATGTATGTATTTAGGTATATTTGCAGAAGACAGACTCAATCTGACAGACTCAGTCAAATCTTAACTCTGCCACTACCCAGCTGTGGGCTCTTGGGTAAACCATATAATTTCACAGATCCTTAGCTCCTTCAATAGCTCACTTTACAGGTTCCAAGGTCAGTGCAGCCAGCATGAACCTTCTTCAGTGGGTGTGGGGCTGGTGAGGCTCTTTAAGCATCTAACACTTGAAAGAACCAGTCTGATAACTTATTAATATTTGGACATCAATTGTGGTGGAAAGATCAGGCTTTCTTCATACTTATCCTGTGAGTGGATAAATCAATATTAAGTAATAATAATACTGTGTAAACATTTGTGTGCTTCCTAAATCCGTATGTTGAAATCGAATTCCCAATGTGATCATATTAAAAGCCTCAGGTAGAATTTATGTCCTACTAGTAGAGGCCCAAGAAGCTTGTTTGTTCTTTCTGTCGTATGAGAATACAGCTAGAAGTGACTATTAGCAAGTGAAAAACAAGCTCTCACCAGACACAAAATCTGAGAAAGCCTTGACCGTGGAGTTATTATGAAGTTAAACTGTCAGCAATAAACTTACATTGCTCATAAGTTAGTCTAAGGTATTTTGTTTTAGTAGTTCTAATTCACTAAGACAAAGGAAGGCATCAGAATGTATACAGACACATTCCAGGCAGGCAAGATTTGCTTACCTGAATCACAGCAGTATAGTTGGCAGGTGTAAACAGTGGGCTGTTGTCGTTCACATCAGAAATGTCGATGTTAACTGTCGCAGTTGAAGACATTGCAGGAATACCACTATCAACTGCCTGCATGAGCAGAGAGTATCCAGACACCTGCCAGGGTAAAAAGAGGTGACAATAAACCTGATTCCTACCCACTAGAAGCCATGATTACCCTCTGCCTGTTTGTGCCAACCCTAAGTATCTTTAAACATTGCCAAATATCCCACAGGGAATGTAACCACTCCTAGTGAGAACCTTGGCTATCAGCCTTTGTTCAACACAGCAATCATTTTTATATTTCTGGGGTTGTATCATATCATCTGCTTTTATATTTTATTTGTTCTTGGACATATTTTTCCAGTCAAGGAAAACTATATTTAGAAACTTAGCTTAACTTTGGCAGAAGAATTTTCTGTATCATCCTTTTCTGTTCTATCTGCCTTCAAGTGGTCTTTCTGTATCTGCTTGGCAAGATTAAAGTTCCTCATGAAGTTGGGACTACAGGATATTAATGCTGAAGGTATTATTTATCAGGTCTCCCACAGAAGCACAAAATTCCCTCTTCTTTAAAACCTCCATGAATCAGAATTTGCCAACTGTCAGGTGTTGGTGGCTCATGCATATAAATCTTCAGGAGGCTGAAATATGAGGATTGTAGTTTGAATCCAGTGGGCAGAAAAGTCCATGAGATTATCTCCAATTAACCAGCAAAAAGCTGGAAATGGAGGTACTGCTCAAGTTGTAGAGCAGAAAAAGCCTTAGAAAGTATGAGGGCCTGAGTTAAAGCACCAGTACTGGCAGAGCACCAGAAAAATCATTAAAGAATGTGAGGTTCTAAGTTCAAGCCTCAGTCATGAGCACACATACAAAAAAATTGCCAACAACTATTTTTGGCAGAAAATTGTTTCAAAACCTTCACCCAAGAATTTGATGTTATAATTTGTCTCATTGTTCACTCATTATTTTGAATGGAGAATTTTGCTATGAATATAATCATGGAGAGGGTGCTGCTGAGTTCAATGGAAGATGAAGGTGTCAAAGGGAAGGGAACTAGCCCTAACTAGCTTACCCGCTCCCGGTCCAATTTCTTCTTAACCTTCACAAGTCCCAAGACAGGATCCACAGCAAATTCATTGTCCCGATCGCCACTCACAATGGAAAAGCGGATCTGTCCATTGGGCGGGCTGTCTATGTCTTCTGCTATTAACTGTATGGAAAGTGAACAAAACAGAAAAGAGGTGACAGGAGAAATGGAGGGTTCCAGGTTTGATAGTGCTCTAGAAGCTCTACTTGTAGTGACTGAAGAACCCCCAGTGGAGGGGATCACAGCTTGGATGAAGGAGGGCAGTGCCTGTCCTAGAGCCCTATTTTATTTCTTTGTAAATTTCTACAAGAATCAGGCATTCTCTAAACATAGGCATTTCCATATAAGGAAGTACCCTGTGTTACCCAGCAGACACACTGGCCTACTTTGGAAGGAATCAGAGCCGGGGAGGCCCACCAGTTGGTATATGGACTGCATGGACTCCAAGTTGCAGTCATTGTACACCTGACCCTGTTGAAACCAGAGAAGAGATGGATGGATGGAACAGTTCTGTCCTATCTCATGTTTTCCTCAATGTAATTTGTAGCCTAGGATAGGACCTAAGCTCTCAGAAGTCATGGTTTGTGCTAAATGCTATTGCAAAAAACCAAAAACAAAAATTCCTTACTCAAGAGCCACTCTGGGAGGGGTTGGTCAGTCTCAACTTATTCTGATTTGTCCTGCTCTGTGTTCCTACAGGATGTCAAGAAGGATAGAATTTTATTATAACCTTAGCCACCTAATATTTTTTACTATAAATGGACAAATCATATCTTTGTGGTATACAGAGATGCTGTGATTTATGAATGCAATGTAGAATAATTAAATCAAGCTAATTAAACTTATATCTTATATCTTGTGAGAACATTTGAAATTTACACTCAGTGATTTTTAAGCATACAATCCACTATTAATAATTGTACTTATCATTCTGTATAATAGGTCTTAAAAACAAAGTAAGCTTTCAGCCACCTAATAATTTTTCACTTAAATTCACAAATGAGCAGAGCCTATCTTTCCAATTCATTCCATAGTTTGTTTAGTTTTATTGAAAAACTATACACTCTGGGAAGAAAAGCAGTTTTTAGTAGCTCATGCCTTGATATAAGTTGGGTTATCAGACATCTTCTGACATACAAACCAGAGAAGCTGGTGAAAGACCTCAGTGACATAGGATTCTGATAGGAATGGAAAGAAAGTACAAGACAGTATTTGCCAATTTTAATACTCTGAGGATTATTAGTGTCAGATATCCAGACCCCCCCCTTTGGCACCTACCAAAACGACAGCATCCCCCACCATGGCATCTTCACTGATGACAGCACTGTAGACATCTTGGCTGAACTTGGGAGGGTTGTCATTCACATCTGTCAGGTTGATGTTGACAGTTGCTGCAGCACTGAGCGCTGGGGTGCCTCCATCTTTAGCCTCCACCACCAGGTAAAATCTTTTGCACGATTCATAGTCCAAGACGTCAGACACAGAAACACCCCCTTTGAAGAAAAATGGGACCTTTAGATTCGATTAGGGAAAAACATTGGTCAGCGGTTTCATAATTGTGGTAATATTTATAACATCCTTTTTAGCCAAGTTTAGATATTTAGGAGTTTGCTTATTTAGTACTTCTCTGAAGGCATTCCAGGAGTCTGATTAAAGCTGTCTGTTAAAGCACGGCTATCCATCACACAAGACCCCTGAGCAATGATCATCTCTCAAGCAGCATGAAATCTCTAGGCAGTTGGGAGCAGGGGCAAGAATCTCAGTTTTTCAAGTGGATCCACGAAGATCAAGACTGAGTTGAGACATGCATATCTGATCATATGACCCTGTTCCTAGCCAGCAATTATTTAACCTCTCCAAAGCTGTTTTCCTCATTCAGAAAATGTAACAAATATTGAATGATTTAATAGGCATCTAGTATATGTTTCATGTTAAATAGACATTGCTAATTAAGATGGCTTCTTTTTCTGTGGCATAGACTATCTGAAGAAGACTGGATTTCCTTTGCCACCATATATAACAGGTGCATCCTCTTTGAGTAATGAGAGAAATAGGTCCAAAGGCCAGAAGGTATAAAAGACCCCCTTTTCTTATCTGCAAAATGGGACACACTTGGAGGATTCATAGGAGGAATTGGTAAACAAATGAAAATAATAAAAAAATAGGCCTTCAAATAGAAATCCAAACACCATATACACATACAAGAGTGACTGTGTTTACTCCTGAAATGATACCCAAGCTTCTTTTCTAAATTTCCATTTTCATTTAATCAAAATGCCTGCGATACTATTAGCTCACTGATGGAACTGAAGCACGAGGGTTACCTTGTATTTGTTTGGTGTTCTAAGCCCTTGCTTCCTCGGTGATTCTACAGAGTTAAAACAGTGTGTGGTAAGCGATAATGATGTTTTGACCAGGAGTGAGCACAGTTCAAACATGGCATCAGATCCAGCCAGTTGACAGATACTGTGGACACCAGGGAAGGAAGGCCAGCAGGCCCCGAATGTCTGTCTGCTCTGCTGGTGATCACAGAGTAGTTAGTAATCTAAGTGTGGAGAGTGAAGGCTCACCCTAACACATCTTTATAGAGATACACACAGAAAAGAACGAGCCAAATAAACTCCTGGGTTTGGAATATAAAAACTGCTTTGTCTTCTCAACCAGAGTTGCTTCTCCAGGCTCTCCCATCTAGAAATCCTGGAGCCACTTTTGGGTTAGAGTATTTTTCCAGAAAGCCCCAACTGTGAGCTTGGATTTGGAAGGGCCATTGTGCTCATAAATAAAGTGTGCGAGGCCACTCTAAGCTCTCTGGGCAGGTCCTGATGCCAGGACTCTTGCTTCCCCTGTGATGGAGGTAAGAGGGCAGACAGCCTATAAAGAAGTCTGATTTGAGATTGAAGGGAAAGCAGGATATGGCAAAGCCTTGAATTCTAAGTAGGTTGCTGGTAACTCACCTGTTTTCTGGTTGATCCTAAACTTTCCTTGTTCATTCCCTGACCGGATGAGATAAGTGATCTCAGCATTTGTGCCAATATCTTTACTGGTAGCAAAAACAGTAAGAACTTGGGTGCCAGGGGAGGTGTCCTCAGGCACAGTCACCAGGTAATCCCTTCTTTCAAACACAGGGGGGTTGTCATTGATATCCAGTACAGTGATGGTAACGATGGCCAGAGAGGACAGGGCCTGTCCGGGACTCTGGTCAGTGGCTTGCACGGTGATGTTGTAGGAGGACTGCTGCTCTCGATCCAGTGGTTGCTCCAGGATAATGATGCCCGATGAGCTGTCAATGGAGAAGAACCCATTGGCTGAGTCTGCCAGGGAGTACACAACTTTCCTGTTGATACCTACAGGAGAGAACGTAACAATGTGAACAGATGAGAAAGTAGCCAGATGCTCTGTCCTAAATATTACAGCTCTGTGGACACTCAAAGAACTCACTACAGAAAGAGTCGTGTAAACTTACAGTCATGTAAACTTCAGTTTGCAAAATACATACAAATGAATTAAAAGCTGAAGGAACTGGGGATATATTGGTATGAAACAACAAAATGAATTGGTTATTCTTTTAAAAATATTTTCTTTAAATAGTTATACAAAGAGGTCTCAGTTCAATATGTCAGTATATGAATGCAATGCATCTTGGCTATTCTTAATCCATAACTTTTCTCAAATTTCTTAAGAAAAAATCTCTGATGCTAATAGACCTCACAGGTAACCTCTGTGTGCCACTTAAAGAGAAATAGAATTTAATGAATTGATTGATTAATTACTTCAACAAATATTGATTTTGATTTCACCAGGCAACATTTTAGGTGCTAGAAGTTCTAGCAAAGCGTGAAAGTCCTAGATGGCTTGAAAAGGTTAACATTCTACTGTATTAGGTACTGGGTATTGGAAGCCACTAGAAGATTAGAGACAGGGATCCAAGGGATATGGTTTAAATATCCTAGCTGCTGATTGGGAGCAGCTAGCCACCCAGAAAGAAGGCAAAGAGACCAATCAGCATCCTCCTGCAGGAATATAGGCATGGGATAATGGCAGCTGGAACACATGTGGACAGTGTTGGGGGTGGTGAGGAAGGACTGGGTGAAGATCTCTTCTGAACACTCAGGTAGTGAGCAGTGAGAGACCCAAAATATGTTCTAAACTTGGAGGTAGCTTCTTTACTGTGTATCTGGCAGGATATGGGGAGTTGGACCAAGAGAGGACTCCAGGATGACTCTTCAGCTGTGGCCTGAGAAACTGCAAAATAGTTTTGTATGAATGACCCATAATTCATGACTGAAATGGACATCTGATCTTCAATGGATATATCAAGGGAGAAGTTAGTAGGTGAACATACAGTTCAGAGAAGAGGCCCAAGCCAGAGCTATAATGTCGAGGGTCATCAGTGTAACATGCAAAATCATGAGAGTATTTGAGGTCAGAAAGAGTCCAGAGAAATCTAAGTACCTATAAAGCCCGAGCCACCAATCAAGAAAGTCAGATCTGGTTGAAGGAGCTTTCCACCTCCAGGATACTAAGAAATACATTTTATTATCAAAATACAATTTTTTCTTTTAACATGTATTAAAACTGAAACATATCAACCAGGAAATGTCCATCGTAGCCAAGAAATTACTGAATGATAATTGGATTGGTATCTGGCCTGCAGACTGATTTAACTGTTTTCATTAGAGGATTTGAGCTCTTCAGAAGGTTGATAAACCTCAAATTTGCTGTAGTCATTAAGATTTATAAGAAGGAAAAATGAAGTTTGTAGGCAGAAAAGCAGCATTCTGATTGTAAAATTCTTAATGTAGACAGTTATCAGTTAGAGGTCTTTAGCTATGATAACATATGTAAATGTCTTTTGTGAGTCACAGAACCACAGAATATAAGTTTACAGAGGATAGGCTTAGCTATGAGATTTTTTTTCTATTGTAATACCTCACCAAGTGGGCAGGCATTTGGCAACAATAAGATTTAAGCATTTTACTTTCCCAATATACAATTTCCCTTAAGGCCAAATTCCCAGCAAACCAATAAAATCATATATCTGGAGGGTATGACATAAATTACATTATGTGGCTTTAACCAAAAGGTCAACATGGAGAGCTTGTCCTTGGTTTCATTCCAGGGAGTCCATTTTTTCTCCAAGTTCCATCATTTACTTTTATTTGTCTTTCAAAAGAGCTACCCTGGGATATATAAGCATCACCATCTAATTCTGTTTGTATTAGGATTAAAAACAAGAGAGCTTTCCTGTTTTCTTGCTGACCTTGAACCCCAGCTCTCCAGCAGGGGTTTTAGGGATGCTTTCTTGACTGGGTTTTGGAATGGCTGCAAGAGGAAATTTTCCACAAAAATTCTTGGGGTAAGTACATGGAGGGGTAGCAAAGGTGATTGGGTCTTTATCTGGAAACCAGTAGCCCTGCTTGGGTGTCAGAGCTGTGTGCCCTAGAAGCAGGCTGGATGGATTCAGCCCTCTCAATACACATCTAAAAGCCTGAAGGTGCATTTACAGAAACATAACCATGACTGACATAAATACACTACGTGTATTTGCAAATTATTCATGTTCCCTATGGATCTGAATTGCTTTCACAACATATGGTACTCCCTCCCCCCCTTTGCAATAAGAAAGGCTAGGAGGAAACATGGGTTCGTCGGAGCAAGTGCTGATAACTCCCAACCTCATCTGATTGATGCATAAACCCAGAATTGAGGAACTTGCCAGGTGCCATCAACATTTTTAGGCAAGCATGGATGACAACAGGCAAAGTTTCATGTTCGCTGTTCTCCTTGTTCAAGCTCCCTGGGGACTTCAGATCTGCACCTAGGCATTTCACTTGTTCAGTTAATAAGAAAGATCAGGTGGTATTGTCTGACTCACTACTCTGAAGCAGGATTGGATTAGAAGAGGCAAGGGCTGGTTTTATACCTGCCATTCCTTAGTACCAAGACCCGAAAGAAAAATGCATTGATTTGTGTGTGTGTGTGTGTGTGTGTGTGTGTGTGTGTGTGTGTGTGTGTGTGTGTGTGTGTGTGTGTGTCTGTATGTGTATGTATTGTGTACCTGTACTAGGGCTTGAACTCAGGACCTCTTGCTGTCATTTGGCTATTTCACTCAAAGCTGGTGCTCTACCTCTTAAGCCACACCTCAACATCCAGGAAAGTACATTGAATGTCTGCCCATGTTTCCTTAATCAGGCAGATAGGTAAAAGCTACAACATCACCTATATGCCAGGTCTGCAGGTTTCCCTGCAAAGGCCCTGGGCGTGGCTCTGGCCTCATAAGCAAGAGATGCCTTCCTCTCTCAGCTCCCTGTTCCAAGGGCCAACTCAGTCGCTGGGGTGTTGAGCTTACACAGCTGACATTAATCAGCCACACAAAGACCAGGACTCCCCTGCAGGCAAGGCTCTGTTAATTTACACTCAATGACAGGAGTTTTGTTTTACCTAAGCAGAACATCATCCCCGCAGACTCCTGACCTACACTACCCCACCTCCTCACACACTTCGTTCTGACAGGATCTCAGACATCCACACCAGGCAAATCTGGAACATTTTTTTAAATCCCCTCTCCTTTCTCTTACTAATCAGACTGATATGGAAGCAAGACAGAAACAACAAGGCGGTGAGGGACGCCTAAAAGGGCATCACTTATGATTGCTGGTTTTCAACCAAAAAGTAAGATGTATTTCGGGGGAAACATATTAAAACTCCAATGTAGATATACCTACAGTGGATTTCAGTAACTTTTACCCAGAGAAAAATCCCAATTCAATGGCTGCACTTTTGATAAGTCTTTGTTAAATAAATGCAGGTCATGTCATTAAAGTGGAAACTTCTATCCGAAGGCTTTGATAAATGCCATCCTCCAAATTGCTGTCCTTTTGCTACTTGCCAGGCAGGAAAGATGAACCCAAGTGGAAGACTCACTTGCTAATTGGACTAATGCTCCTGCTTTATGACACATGTGTTCTATTAAGATATAACACTAATCTATCATGTTGCATCTGTGTTTTTTAAGTCTGTAGTTCTTGTCTCCAGACTGAGCCTAATTTAATGAGGGTAGAACTGCTTAGCTTCTTTAAACACTGCAATGTGGGGAGAACAAGAGAAGTTTGACTTTCATTACAAGTGAAGGTTTTGCATATTAACTGTGGCAAATGGAGCAGGAAGCCCTTCAGACGATGAAAATTAAGTAAAAAGAGAATGATTAAAATCCCCATTTGCCCAAAGAAAGTAATGTACAGTGGCATTTTGTGGAGTTGGGTTGAAATAGAGAAATAGCACATTGAAATTTCCCAATGGGAAGGCTGTGAAATCCTGAGATGTGTGGCCCAAAGTACCTCCCTTTTCTCTCTCTCTCAGAGGGTTTTTAAATGGAGCCATGGCTCCCTGAAATAGGGAGGGAATGAGGTAGATTATATAATATGAATATATAAAAATGTCATGGTGAAACTTTAAAAATTAATAAATACTAACAAAAAGGGAGCAAGTAAAAGGAAAAAAGTCACAGCAGTACAGCTGAAAAAAAATCTACTTTATCATGGTTTGTGAAAAGCTGCTGCAATCTTTTGATGGCAAGAGTATTTGTAATACACCATATTCATAATATTCAATTAATTGTTTGGGAATTCACTTCACATACACTCCACATAAACTTTACACAAAGTTTCATGCCTCACTGAGAAAGCATTTCAAAACCAGCTTCATTTCTTTAGCAGAATCACTCAGCATTATATTAGAGATTGTTAGAAGACTTAAAAATCAGTACAAAAACTGTACAGCAAAAGTCATTGACATAGCAAGAACTTTTTTAACCTTGACTTCAAGCTCTGTTCTCCTATTCTCCTAAAACCTCCTAAGCTTAAAAATCAGCATCTTATGTGAGCAGCTGCTGTGACTCCCTCTCTACAGTTCGACTTTCTCGATGTCACCCTATCAGTGACATTTGCTTCTGTGTCCTTCATATTTACACAGGACCTGGCCCCTACATAGCTTCCCAAAATGTGGATGGTACTAAATTGTTGTAAGCCTGCTTCTATACATACATTTGAATTTATATACTGTAGGTAATTGAGGGAGAAACAAGTTAAACAGTTTTTGTTTGTTTTCACATCAGTTTCATCAAAGCATCATAAATTATACATAATAACATGAGTACATTCTAAGGCCTTACCTCATAAATTCTGGCCAATATTCATACTTATTATCTACAATGTTTTAGTCCCCTCTAAGTTCCTTCACATACCTTTGCAGTTTGTTCCCTAACCCCAAGTTTCAGGCAATCTAATGACTTGTCTTTGAACCTGTCTTCATTAATTACTCCATATCCATGCCTGAAATCCCACAAGAATGTTTCTCATTCAGTCTTTATGACCCAGGCTTGGTGACTAAGTCATGCTCTTACATAAGCTGTAATAATTATCATTTGAAGAAAAATGATAAACAAAGCTTTGCCTCTTGAACATACCATTGCATCCCATATCCTTACAATATAGTGCTGTTTCTTTTGGAAAGCTTTTGTATTTCTCCCAGAAGGTACTGGCTAGCATCTTTCCATTTAGTGAGCATTTGCCAAAGGACAGCTGTTTGTGTAGCCATCTTGAATTGGGGAAAGTGGAGCCCTGATGTTAGCAGTTTAACACCTTGATGAACAATTCTCAATTTTTTTCTCATAAGAATCAGAACAAGGTTATTTTTTTTAAGTTTATTTTATTTTATTTGTGAACATACTGTACAGAGGAGTTACAATTACGTGGGCAGGATAATGCGTACATTTCTTACCAAGCATTGCAGCCTCCTCCTTTGTTTACCCTTCACATCTCTTCCCAGCCTCCCCCCTCCCCCCAAATCCCAATCTTTCTCCTCCCCCCTTTCCCCCCCCCCCCCCCCCGCACCGACGTTGTAAAGCTCGTTTTGGACATGACAACTTGTACTTCTCATTGTTGCAACAGGTCCACCTGTATCCTTAAACAACTGGTTTTTCCCCATCTCCTCCACAAGTTATACTGACATCAAATATAGTGAAAGCAGGGGTTATACTGTGGGGGAGGGATATACAAAGCAACAAAGAGATAATCTTATAAATGCATTAGAAACACATGCATGAAAGAAAAAAAAAACATTAAAATACACATCTAAGGGTTCATTTTCCTGACATCACATTATCTGACCTTTTCCGCTTGACTCATACATATACTAGATATTACAAATAAGGGAAACCATGGGACCTATGTTTCTTTGGCCCTGGCTTACTTCACTTAATATATTTTTGACTTTGCTTCTGAGGTAGTTTTTAAATATTTGTGGCCAAAACTCATCTTCTCAACTAGGCTGTTGCAAAAGATCTCTAATTGTAATAACTACGGAGTGGATTCCCTTTTGTCTAACTTTAACATAGTGACCCTAGTAGAAGTCTGAATCTAGGCTTTTCTCAGTCAAAATACTAATCAAAATACTAGTGCTGGTTGCCTGTCCCCCCAATACTCATGTTAACACTTAATTCCTGTTCTGAGGTATTAAGAGGTAAGAGTTCTAAAAGATGACCTAATGAATGCATCTGTCGACTTATGGATTAATGGGTTAGTGAAATATGAACAGGTTATCTTGGAAGTGGACTTATTAAAAATACCATCTGGGACCTGCCCCTTCTGTATGTGATGCCATAGTCTTGAAGCTACTTAGAGTTCCCTCCAGCAAGAAGACCTTCAACAAATATGGCCTTGACTTCTCAATCTCCAGAGCCATGACATGAACAAACCTTTATTC
This sequence comes from Dipodomys merriami, assembly GCF_024711535.1. NCBI lineage: Eukaryota > Metazoa > Chordata > Mammalia > Rodentia > Heteromyidae > Dipodomys > Dipodomys merriami. The sequence continues at coordinate 9,796,587 of NW_027205381.1, forward strand.
TTTGTAAATTCCCCACTATGTAGTTATAGCAACAGGCTAAGGCACTCACGGACTTCTCACTTCTTACAGAAAGAGGTTAAACTTTTGACAGCGACATTTAGTTCTTTCCAATCTTGTTCCAACCCATCCTTCCAGTGGTATTGCCCAATCCACAGCCATCCTGCTCTGTCTATTCTGTTCAGCCTGGAGATCTTACACACATTCACTTTTTCAGGTGCTTTGCCTCTTACTAAGAACATCTGCTTCACTCCTCCTCTGCTTTAAATCCCACATCTGCTTTGCAGGTCTGCTCTAGTCAGGTACTTCCTCTTCCATAGTTCCCAAATACTACTTGTGCCTCTAGCTGTTTTCACTACCTGTAAGTATGTGTAGCTTATAGGTTTCTGTTTCTCTCCCTTTAACTGTTAGGTGTAAGAATTTTGTCTTGATCATCTTTGTGCCCCATTACTGAGCAAGAGCCTTGCACACAGAAAGCAAAGAATATTGAACTGTAGAAGAAGCTACTAGGGGAAGAAAAACAGGCTGCAATCATATCACACAACTCTGCCCCAGGGAGGAACGCACTTACACATGTGCTCACTGACAGTGCATGTGTTAAGAGAATAAAAGAAAGTCAAGGAGTGCAACAGAGAAACATGAAAAAAAATCACATTTAAAACTACATGCAATGCATGAGTCTCTTGGTTCGATTCCTCAGCACCACATAAGCAGAAGAAGCTGGAAGTGGGGCTGGGGCTCAAGTGGTAGAACACTAGCCTTCAACTGAAGAGCTGAGGGATAGTGCCCAGGCCCAGAGTTCAGGCCTCACGACTGACCAAAAACAACAACAACAACAACAACAAACTATATGCAAAACATTTGTAGCTATGTAAACAAAAAATACTACTGTAGATATTTGAGTCCGTGAGAAAAAACTGGCAACCTTCTGATTTTTCTATACAAAGGCTCATTTGAATAAATTAATTATATTCATATCATGCATACGGAAAACAATGTAATGTCACATAATGTAAAATGATATGTAGTCACATGAACATGTTTGCTATTGAGTAAAAAAGCACTTTATACAAAATATCTAGTTATGAACACATTGTTATTAGAAATAGGCAGAAGAGACATCAATCAAAATGTTAAGTATGGTTAAAAGTTATTTTTCCTTTTGTATAGCCTTCTAGATTATATATACTAGGCGCAGAACATTTTTGTAATAACTAAAGAACTATTACCAAAATCTTGCACTCAGAAAATTATTCTTTAATATCTACTTTGGAAAGAAGTCGAGTTTTCAAGTTATATTCCGGACAATTTACTTCTCAGCATACATGCCACTGAAATAGTTGCAGAAAAAATACTTGCACATTGTATAGGCTTTGCTTCTGGGTATTTCCATCTTTTATTTCATCTTCAAAAAGATCCAGTATTACTCAGAAAATCATTTCTGTCAAAGTTTTCATTACATATACTAATGTAAAATAATAAATTAACATTATATCTAACGTATATTGTCAGTACTGAAGTTTGAATTTATGGTCTCATTCTTTCCTATGCTATTTGTTCATCTTGCTTGCTTGGCTGGCGCTCTACACCTTGTATCATACTCCTAACCCTGCTTTTTACTGGTTACTTTGGAGATTGTGCTTTGGCTTGGCCAAAATCATCCTCCAGATATCAGCTTCCTGATTAGCTATGATTATAAGCATGGGACACCAGTGCCCAGCTTCCAGGAATTCTTTCAATTTAAATTCTATGCTTAAATGAAGCAACCCAAGAAAATGGCTAGCTTACAATTCTTTTATTTTTAATTTAATTTTATTGTAAAGATTCTATATAGACGTTTTACAGTTACATGAGTAAGTTAATGAGTACATTTCTTGTCGAACATTGTTTCTCATGCTTGGTGAAAGGCACATAGGATGTTATACTCAAATAGCTCAAAATGACTGCCACTTTTTTGTCTTTGAAATATGCCTTTAGATGATATAAAAACTAAAAAAAGTTGCATGAGGAGATTCATGGAATTAGTGATACTTTTAAAGTTGCAATCACTGTACTTTAAAATAGACTGTGTAATTGCTTCCGTTTTCAGTGCCACTTGAAGAGCTTTTTATTGAGTGGTGACTAAAGTTGCCCACAGTTCTCTGGGCAGAATATCAACTCCTGGAGTTGGTAGCTCCTTGACATTCACAAAGTTAAAAAGAAAAGAAAAAAAGTACAGAAGACAACAGAAGTCACAATGCCAGGGAGATGCTGGAAACTGCAGTAAGAATCTCCTGTGGATGAGCCAACTGAATTAGCCATTGGTCTCTTGCTAGACTGACAAACTATGTAACCCATGTGAAATAAAAATGCAAGGCTTGTGAGCTACAGTAGATCATTATGCCTAGCATGGGCCCTCTAAGCAAGGAGCTTTGTTGGATGGCATGGGTTACAAGCACAAGGATCAGCATGGCCCCTCTAAGTGGGGAGGCTTGTTTGATGGCAATGGGTTACAGCCCCAGAATGCTGGTCTGTGCTGGGAGAAATCCCTTCTGTGATACCTAAAATGCTACAGTATATTTGGATATAAACTCAGCTGTCTGTGTCTTGGTCTGAAGTCTGGCTTGGGACAGCTAAAGGTAAGAAAATTAATTCATCAACTAAGTACCCAACATGCCATCTTTATTGATCATTTCTGTACATTTTAACACAATTTTGATACATTTTAATGCAATTATTTTTTACCAATGATTGCTCTCAAAAAGTTTGACTGTGCCCCCTTAAAACTTAAGTAGGCCATTAAATATGACTATTAGGCCAAAATTTATATTAGGTCATTTATTCAATAAATCCTCATGGCATAAACTGCAATGCATGTAAAGAAGGAGGTCTCTATACACAAATGTCTAACGTTCCTCATGGAAAAACATGTACTGAGTTGATTATTGGAGAGGGGTGGTTACAAGACTGTTTCCTAGAGAAGAAAACAATTGGATTGGGTCATGAAGGAAAGTTAGAAGCTGTCAGGAGAAGCTCCGTGGAAAGTGATGGAATGAAAGGGCATTTCAGGTGACAGGAATGCTAGAATTGCAAAATGCACTCCTAGAAGGGCAAAGGGCTCAGTGTGGCTACATCTTCAGTTTTGCATGACAGTAGCTGAAGCTGTCTATCTTCAGAGCCAACTTAAGTTACCAGAACAATTATAACCAATTATAGCTACAGTAAAATGGAAACCCGGCCCTAGTTAACAGATGCATTCACAGACAGAGAAGAAGGAAGCTGAGAAGGAACGAGTTGAAGAAGGAGTGTGGGTAGAAAGTGTTTTGTAATGTGTATGAAGTTAGTAAAGCAGATGTAGAGATGACAGACAATGTAATCATGGCTGTCAGAAGGTCTTTCAAGGTGAAATGATGGCCATAGCACAGGTCCCTGGGGAAAGCTGGGGTGCACATTCCGCTGAGTCTCCATGTGCCTTTGCAATGCAGGAAATTAAGCCTGTGGGTTTTAGTTTCTGCACAAAACTCCCGCAACTACACTAGCCCTTCCTTAAAGCCGTTTGTTGTTAAGTGTTGGATAATTACTTGTTCAACAGCAGTTCTGAGACCTATGGTTAGTCGATCTGTGGCATCTACAAATGAAGTGATATGTAACTGAGAAAGTCTCTGGGAAACATCTCTATGTCTCTGGTTATTAGAAGCCAGAATTTCCCTTCAAAACTCCTAAAGAGTTTCAGTTAGTAACTAGTGTTTTGACTCCTGTTAGAAATACATTCTATTTTTCAACATAACATCAAAGGGTAGTAGTAGTAACAACAACAACAATAACAATAATAATACATATGTCAAATTCAGATTTTTTATGGAAGACATCAAAGTCAACTAGAGAGGGAAAATATCTGCTTTACCTCAGCTTTCTGAGTCAGATTTTAGAAATGCAATCCTTGCTATGTTGTCTTTTTACCTTGTTTGCTTCTAAAAGGTTCCTATGGGATTTGGACATTCAATAGATATCAGAATCTGATGTCAGGGCTGATATCAGTGTCCGAAGGGGCAACAAGGGCTCAGAGAGTTTGGGGATCTTATGGAAAGCCAGACATCTAGTAAAGGATGAAATGGCAATGCTTAATTAGATCTGACCCCAATTCCACTGCGTAATACCACTTTCCGATGAAACTGGCCAGGTGACACAGAAGTGACAGATGTCACGTTTGCCATCCAGCTGTAAGGATTGCAGAAGGAATGCAAATGCTGGCATATAGGAAGGCATTCAGGAGGCCCCAGAACTCTTTGCAACCCACTAGCCACTATCCATTTAGGAAACACTTTGGACAAAGCCTCAACTTTTATGAATCTCAGTTTCCCTGCCTTCAAATGGTAGCACCAAGATCTGTTTTTTTTTTTCTGCAATAAGTTGATATGTGTAAGTTCATTCAATTCTCTGGAGAAATTGCAAGAGACTATATTTTTTATGTCTACAGCAGACAAAGGGCTTTAACCACATTGTCCTCCAGAGAATGACTCATGTGTCTGTCTTCAGGGAAGATTATTCAATTTTTACTGACATTTTAATAGTCCCTCAGCCACCTTCAAAGATTTAATACTTCAGCAAATAACAGACTTTGGGGAAGAAGAAGCACACCCACAACCCCCACCCCCCAGCCACACACACAATTAAATTGCTGACCTGTGCAGCTTAGAGGTTATGATTGCTAAGGCATTAAAAAGTGCATAGACTATATGATACTTAAAAGGAGGCAGGCTGACATCAGAATTGCGTATTTTGTGAAATATTTTCCATGCAATTGTACTGGAATAAGAAAGGAAGGGTTAAGGATGAAGTCATAAAATTCAATGCATATCTTACAAAATTAAGAAAACTGATGATAGGGTTGGGAGAAATGAGGGAGAATGATGAAAGAGGTGACACTGATTAAGATGCACCATATTCATAAACTGCTTTGTTGAATGGCGACTTTGTACAACGACTTAAAGATAACAAAAACATTAAAAAAAATCAGAAGATAATTATGTCACCTTTTTAGATTTGGCTCTGCCTCTGAGACTTGGGCTAATTTTTGTCTTAGAGCTTCAATTTGCCCCTCAGAAGAGTGTGTGTGTGTGTGTGTGTGTGTGTGTGTGTGTGTGTGTGTGTGTGTGTGAGAGAGAGAGAGAGAGAGAGAGAGAGAGAGTGTGAGAGAGTATATGTGTGTGTGTGTGTGTGTGTGTGTGTGTGTGAGAGAGAGAGAGAGAGAGAGAGAGAGAGAGAGAGAGAGAGAGAGAGTGTGTGTGTATGTGTGTGTTTGTTTGTGTGTGCTGGTCCTAGGGATTGAACACAGGGCCCCTCCCTCCCTCACTTGCTCACTTGGCTTTTTTTTTTGGTCAAAGCTGGCATTCTACCACTTGAGTCACACCTCCACTTCTGGCTTTTGGCTGGTTAATTAGAGATAAGAGTCATAGACTTTTTTTTTTGCCTGGGCTGGCTTTGAACTGTGATCCTCAGATCTCAGCCTTCTAAGTATCTGGAACAACAGGCAGGAGTAACTGGTGGCCCAACCCTCAGAAGAATTTTAACTGGATTTTGCCCCAGGATCTTCTCAGTAATGACATTATAAGATCTAGAACTGTGATTTCACAGCATGTGTGCCAGGTACCCTAGAGAGAGGCTCTGAATCCAAAGGAATAGGAATGAAGACCCAACTGTGGTATCACCACCGTCTCCTGCCACTTCGAGGTAGGGGTGCTCCACAGGATAGACTGGGCCTCTCAGTGTGCAGGCCTTGTTTCCATGGCCACAGGTCTGTTAGGCAGTCCACCTTGCTCCTCAAGCGTGGAGCTCATGGCTATGGTAGGAGATTCCTAAGGATATGTGGACAGAGTTCAGAACAAGCTTCAACTTGCATTAGGGAATTGATTCTTCATAGTTCTATGCCAAAGTGCCCCAAATTCTCAACAGCATGTAGCAATAAATACTAGGTCATTGTTTCTATGGTTCAGGAGTCTGTGGGGCTTAGCTGACTCAAAGCTTCTTAAGAAGCTAGAGGTAAGTTGTCAGAGTTGTTGGGCAATTCTTTTTATAATGTCTGCAGCCCTGTTACTGGCCAGCTTTCTCTGGCTGCCCAAGTGGAAGGAAATGAGACCCCCAAAAGAGCTATGAGAACCATCTTGGGGCTATGTTACAACCCCAGTGATCGTCCTCTGTCTGATTACCTAAGACAGACTGAAAATGAACATTGAAGATAAAATTGTGTCCTTCAATGCATATGTGACAGCACTCATTTCCAATGGGACTAATTTCCAATTGGAGATTGAGCTTTAAGGTTAAATGAGGTCACAAGAGCAGGATCTAAATGTGATAGGGTAAGAGCCTTACTAAAGATAAAAACAGAGACATTTTTGGTTATCACCACTTATGCACCTGAATGATCATATATGCACACAGCAAGAAGACAGTTGTTTATAAACTAAGAAGGGTTATCTCACCCAAATCTACCCAATGCTGGTCCCCTCATTTGGATTTTTCAGCACTTTGAGAAAAGAAGTTTCTGTTATTTTAGTTTTCTAGACCATTGGTATTGTGTTTTTTTTAATTAATCAATTATTTCTTTATTTTTCTTTTGGTAGGGCCTTGTACTAGCTAGGCAGACAGTCTACTGTTGGAGCCAAGCTTCTGCTTATTTTTGCTATAGTTATTTTTCAGGAAGAGTCTTGTCTTTTTGCCCAAGTGAGTCCTCCTATGAAAGGCCTCTAGAATAGTTGATTGGAGATGTGTACCATCACATCTGGCTTATTGATTGAGAGGTTATCTCACTAACTTTCTGCCTAGGCTGACTTTAAACTTCATTCCTCCTGATCTCCATTTCCTAAGTAGCTGGAATTACATGTAAGAGCTATTTGCTCCCAGCAACTACAGCCTTAAAAAAACCTACTGTAAAATGTTATCATATTTCTGCCAAAGTTGGGCAATGGAAGAGAAGCAGTAAGTCCAGATCACTCTCAAGGAATAGTCTGAGCACAAGGCACTAGGAATCACTGGGAACCATTTTAAAGGCAGCTCACAGGGAGAGAAAAAAATTGAAGCTCATGTTTTCATTAATATCTAACTGGATTTGAAACCACATTCAATTATCAACACAGGCAGCAAAACACCATGGTGTAAGTAGCACCTTTTTGTATTTTGTAACCAATGGATATGACCATTTTGTAAAAATGGATATTTTGACCTTATTAAAATGGTTGGTACATACATTTGGTTTTGACTACTTCCAAATATCAAAGTCATTAGATATTACTCTGCCAGATCTTGTTGTTAAAGTGTTGAGATAGAAATTCATTTTACTGTGTAATAAGTTTGGAAAACACTTGGGTTAAGATATTTTATTTGTAACAATTTTGTATTTGGTTGAGTTGTAAAACAATATCCTGATGGACATCAAGATGTTTGCAGCACAAAAATATTAAGAATTCTTTAATAACGACTTCTTAAACCGTGATTTAGGTAACATCAGGACCAGCAATAGCCTAAGATGAAAAATTTCAGGTCCTGTCTCAAATCAACTGAGAAACTCAGAAACCAGAAACCAGAGGGACCCAGAGAAACCTGAGCAATCCCTAACTCCAGGTGACTCACATACTTACCAGCCAGTGTCTTGAACTGAGTATCTTATTTGGAGTTCATGTATCCAGTCCATCCTCAAGTGATGCTGACCACTTTTTGAGAATTGCTGCTTGACTGTCTTCCACTCACCAACTATCCCAAGACCTTGGTTACAGTGCCTGCAGCCCTGTCCCTGACCAGTTCCTGGCTCATGGTAGGACCCCGAGCTTATTCATGTTTTAAAGCGAACAAAAATATGCTACCTCATAGGATTGTTGTGAAAATGGAAACAATGTATCTAAAGCAGTTGGCATAGCTCCTGGCACATAATGGAGACTACTAAAGTGGATGTTAATAGGCACATTATGATTATCATCATTTAAAGTTCTTATTAAGCACTAATAGGCCTTGGGAGGATTTAGATTAGAGAAGAGCCACAAAGCACTCCCAAAGCCAGGATAAAGAGGAGATACAGTAGGGACTAAGTAGGGAGACTGAATTCAAGTGCTTACAAGTGACCTTGTAAGTTCAAAGAGCCTTCCCATTCAGTCTTGGGCAAATCTCACACAGTCCCTTTGAAGACGGAGAAGTGAGGCTATTGTCATGATGATTGTATGAAAGAAGAAACTGATGCAGAAGGAGGTCAAATACTTGTCCAAGGATGTAGGGCACTAATCATGCAGGGCTTTCTCTCATACTCTTAAGTCCCCACTGCTTAAACAGTTTATTAGGAGATGTGTCCCTTGGGGGTGTCTGGAAATATCCCAGTAGCCTGATGTGTGGGGTCCAGAGAAGGGTTGGAGCTGTCTAAGCTGGGGACAAGGCTTTGTGGAAGCTGTGTACTTAGGAAATTCTAGGTGGGAGGAAGAAGTGGCAGGGTATTTGTGTATGTCCCTTATGGCATGCGTGGGGAGCCAGTGACTTTCTCATTCTGTAGGGGCCCCTCCCTTCTGCTCCCCATACCCAGTTGCTGAAGGCAGTGTTCAGAATTGACCTCTTTTCTTAGGTTTAGTTTTTCTTTGTTTAGTTGTTTTTAAAGTCCAGTTCAAAGGTACCATATTTAATCACAACCGAAATAGACTGAAGTTTCAGAGAGCAAATGCTCTCCATGAGAGATTGGAAGGGTGAACATGGGAGATTTAAAATCAAACACCATCACAGACAGTTAAAACTCTGCTTTGGCCTTCAGATTTGAAGTGTAGTATATAGAGCCCAGGGACAGGTGAGTGAGTGGTTCTGATTCTTACAGGAGATGCCAGAAACCACAACCCAGACCTTGGGATGTGCTTTTCCATACAATTTCAGAGTCTTGTCTTTAGTAGTATCTTTCCTCAGCCTCTTTCTCAGCCTCATCTCAGCCATTTTTCTTTATGGCTCACAAGAAGTTGAAGACTAGGAAGCTTAGAATGAGTTAGAAGGGTAGAGGCAGTTTGGTGAAGTGGTTTGATAACAGAGAGAGAAGAAAAGAGAGAGACAGACACACACAGAGAACAGCTCTTAGTTACTTTCACTCTCATTCCACTCTTCCTTCCCCATGATTCTCCAAAACCATGTACCAGCCCTGCACTTCTGACAATATCTATAAAAAGAACAACAAGTTAATTCCAGGTTCTGCTCCAAGAGACAATGGGACAAGGACCATGGCAATACCTGTCCTATGAAGTACTTGTCGCATAACTTCCTATACAGAGACCAAGTATACATTATTATAATGATCATCAGCCCAGACAGAAAGATGTCAAGGAAAACAGAGATCTGTGCACACTGGGTCAGAATGGAGAAGTTCTGTCAAGAGCTTTCCTAGCTTCTTCCCTGTTCTAGCTGTACTTTTCCCAGGGTGCTGGCTCCCTGGCTGTCTTCAGAGAGCAGCATTATTGACCACACAGAAACATCTGATGTTCCCCCACTCACTTTTCCTCAACCTTTCCCATTTTGTTCTTTCTAGCAGTTTCAGTACTTTCTTTTATGCTTTGCTGCCCTTTGATTTCTAAGGTCAAATGGTCCTTCCATGCTCCCCGAGGCTCACCCTTTCTGACCCTATGAGCACATCACCCTCTCCTTCTTTGGGACCTGCTGCCAGTCAATTCTGCTACCTGCACTTATCCCTGTGATAGAGAAAATGAGTGCTCTGATCCTTATCACTGTGCATTTCTTCACTGGTCTAAAGACTGAAAATCAAGCCAGAAGTAGAGCTATGGCTCAAATGGTAGAGTGCTAGCCTAGAATAAAAAAACTCAGGAAGAGCAACCAGGCTTGAGTTCAAGGTGCAGAACTAGTGCGAGCATGCATACACACATGCATGTACACACACACACACACACACACACACACACACACACACACACACACACACACACAACTCAAAACTCACAAAATTGGGAAAAAATCCTAGTTCTAAGAGATAGACTGAACTACAGGATCTTCACTCCAAAGAGATAATGTAGCAAAAGTTCTCCTTGTCTTTATTGAAAGGATTAAAGTTCCATAAATTTTAGTCATGAAGTCATGGCACTAATAGATGAGAATTGAGAATATTTTCCTTTTGCAGGAAAATGAAGACCTTAATACTAAATTCTAGGCTTTTCTTAGTGCATTTCTTAGAACTCAAAATATATGTGTTAAAATTATTTTTTCTCTATTTTATGTAATTCCTGACCTAGGCAATTATGCTACCATTTATGTTTATTCATTATAAATGATTCATAGTGAAGAATTTATTTGATGAAACCAGTAGCATGTTTTAAAATTAGAAAACCAGGATAAGGAGATTTAAGCAAGGCATATGCTTACGACTTGAACTCATGAATTTATGGAATCAGATTTCAGATGAGTATACCTTTGTCTTTGCAAGTTACAGCATCATGGAACACAATGCAGCCACATGCTGGCTGTCCTCGTTGCTTTGGATAGTTGTAATGAGCTATTTCAGTCAGGGAATTAGAATTTTTTTTTTTTTGGTCGTCATGGGGCTTGAACTCTGGGCCTGAGTGCTGTCCCTTAGCTCTATCAGCTCAAGGCCAGAGTTCTACCGCTTGAGCTACAGCGCCACTTCCGGTTTTCTAGTGGTTTATTAGAGATAAGAGTCTCACGGACTTTCCTGCCCGGGCTGGTTTTGAACCACGATCCTCAGACCTCAACCTCCTAAGTAGCTAGGATTATAGGCGTGAGCCACTGGCGCCCAGAGTCACTCAGGGAATTTATAACCAACAACCATTTATTGCTTACAGTTCTAGAGGCTAGGAAGTCTAACCAAAATTACCAGCAGGTTAGCTATCTGATGAGGGCCCATTCCTCACAGGTGGTACCTTCTATGTGTAATCCACTGGCAGATAAAGATAAAATTGCATATAAAAATGTGTGCGTGTGCACAAAAATTCAGATAAGCTCCATGCATGGCACCTATATCAACTTCTTGGTTTTAATACTGTACTACACTTGGGAGAGGGCCCATGACTTCCTATATACCTTCTTCAACTTCCTGTGAATCTATAACTATTTCAAAATAAAATTATGTTTAGAGGTCAGAAATTTCCTCACTTCTTTAAACATTGGGTTTTAAATGAGGTCAGTTGTGGACTGTGGCTGGCCAGTAGCAAGAGGCTGATCATTAAGGAGATGGTCGCATACCAGGTACACAGACTCAAGCCTGTGATCCTAGCTACTTGGGAGTTGTAAACATGAGAATCAAGCTTTAAAACCAGCCAGGACATAAATGCTCACTAGACTCCATTTCATCAATGACTAGACAAGTTGGCACCGGCCTGTTACCCTAGCTTCCGGGAAGCATAGCGGCATGGTGCAGTGGTAGGCATCTCTCATCCCAATGACAGGTAGCACAAGAACAATGATAGAAGCCAAGACTAACTGGGGAATAAAGCAAGGCTCTACCTCAGCTAAAATAACCAAAGCAAGAAAGAGTTGTGCATGTGGCTCAGGTAATAGAACCCCTGTCTAACAACTATAAGAGCTCCAGTTCAATCCCAGATACTGTAAATACAAACAAACAAACAAACAAAAACTACTGTGAAACATGGGTACCTGAAATACAAGAGTCTCCCGAGTGCTGTTGTTTTGATAAAATTTGGAATCTAATTTCAAATCAAACCCTGACTTTAAATAATGACAAAAAATTGAGTTTTTTCAACACCATGTTTACTAAAACTAAAAGCACTGGAGGTCTAGATTCAATCTTAAGAGCCACTGATGTGTGAACTCAGCTCTGAGATGGATGATTAGTATGGCCTCATAGTGAGTATCCCATTCAACAGCCTGGTAATGTAACTACACAACTTTCACAGGCTGTGATCCTATAGGAAGGACATACACACAGTTACTCTTGACAAACATGTGTTCTGTTTAGGCTGCTAGAAACAATCCGTGAGCCACCAGTCAGTGACATCCAGGCTGGAGAGTCATGTTGACATTATTTTTAATGGCATCCTGGACTAATGATACTCCATGTAAGTTCTCACCAAAACGCTCATGACTGCTTTTGTGCTTGGTGCCTGTCAGCTTTGAATTTGATGCAGGGGTTCCATTTGTGCTTCCTGAGGGATACAGTTGTTCCTTCCCAACTACTTTAGCTTCTTTTCAATTTTGTTTTGTCTATTGAGGTAGACTCAAGTACAATGGGAGAAATGAAGTCTTGGCCCATGTAAAGAAAACAAAGTATGTGTGTAATCTTTGACAGTGGAAACTCTAAGAAACAAAGAATTACATGATATGCTGATGAGTATGTCATGGTTTTAGTGTATTAACTGTTTTCAGATCATCTGAAGTATTAAGACTTGGCCACCATGTAGTATTTTGATGCTCAGAACAGTACTATAGATTAGGTATATTACTCCATTAAGGGAATAAATGTACATATTTTCAGATATATTTTAAAACTTTCAATTTCCATTTGATTTTACCCTGTAGATAGTGAAAGAAATTATACTTCACTAATCGTTACAATTATTTTAACCCTAGTATGAATTTATTATAAAGGAAAAAAAAGTGTTCCTGAGGCAGATTTAATGGTCTAGTGAATAGACTTCATCCACAGGTGTCCATAGGACTCATGATCTCTGTCTCCATGGAAAACTGTTTCTGCACTAAGCCTTTTACTCATGATGGTACAGGAACAAATAGAAGTGTGATAAGGTCTCTAGAGAGTTTCGGTCCTTTCAAGTCTTTACCACCTCTTGCCTTCATGACAAATGTAGACATTCCTTTTACCCTCCTCCCCTCCCCCAACTCCAAACCTGGCCAACTGGTTCAAAAGATGTGAAACAAGGGTTTGTTTTTTTTTTTTTTTTTGGTAGGTCGTGGGGCCTGAACTCTGGCCTGAGCGCTGTCTCTCAGCTCTTCAGCTCAAGGCTAGCGCTCTACCACTTGAGCCACAGCACCACTTCTGGCCTTTTCTGCTTATGTGGTGCTGAGGAATTGAACCCAGGGCTTCATGAATACAAGGAAAGCACTCTACTACTGACCCACTTTTCCAAACCAAGGGTTATTCTTATAATGGTTATTCTTCATCTCCATTGACAAAACAAGGGTTATAACAGCAAGTAAGTCACATATCTCTTCACCCTTCACTCTCTGAAACCTCATATGCACTAATCAGACCTCTTTCCAGTTTCCAGTTCCTTGAATGCACTCAATTCCTTCAATTGGGTAGAAGAAAAATTTCAATCTTTCCACTTTTGAAATTCTGTCTATAGATTAATTACCCATTCTCAAAATCAAAGTTAAAGTGATGACAAGTTATCTGCCTTCATTCTGCCCTCTTTTCCCCAAAAGCGTGAAAATGAGTTCAAAGAATGCTTTCCAATCTTCCTTTAAAATAGATTATTTGGGGCTGGGAATGTGACTTACTGGTAGAGTGCTTGCCTAGCATGCATGAAGCCCTGGGTCCAATTCCTCAATACCGCATAAACAGAAAAAGCCAGAAGTGGCACTGTGGCTCAAGTGGTAGAGTGCTTTGAGCGAAAGAAGCTCAAGGACATTGCCCAGTCCTGAGTTTAAGCCCCAGGACTGGAAAAAAAAGATTATTTGTAGGTATAACATAATTATACACCAATAAAGGAATCTTCTCTTATTTATGATTTTTTCACAGGGTTGGTTTGCAGACTCAGAAATTATGCAAATGAGATAGGAGTAATAATTCAAAGTGTAGCTACTAATTTCTCTAAGGAGAAATATGCATAGACCCTGGGTTCTACATTTGTTTTCAACTAATTATCCTGTATTTACTCTCCCATTAGTCCAATAATTTTTCTTTCAATTCAAAATTAAGCAATAAGACACTGAATTACATAAAGGCCTATTTAGCATACCAGACATACCCCATCATTCTCCAGTCTTATGATTTACAGCCTTAAAATGTATAGCCAAGAGATTTCCTTTTGCCCTTTGTATTTATATTCCATCATGTAGCAACCTCAATAACTTATGCATTCTCAGGTCTACCTAGCAATTAACTGTAGTCTTTCAAACTCATCATCTCATTATGTAAAGTGTATTTGAACACAAACTTTATTAGTAAATTTCAGTTCTAATTCTTCTTGTTTCCCTCATTCCCTCACTCCCACTCTGCCTAGTAATGTCAGTTTGTGTGACAAAAATACTCTAGAAAATGTCAGTTAAAAACATCCACATTAGACCAGGAGCACATTTAGTAATTGGTCTTTGCACTATGGGGCACAACAATAAATTGAGATTGCTATATTTCAGCTGAAGCATGAGATGAGAGTCTTTGTAGAAATGGAAATGAATTCTCCCTGACACACAACATAATATTTTAGCTATGTTTTGGAGAAAAAGACAAAGAAGAAGGATATTATTTTTTCAAAGGTTAGGGGAAGATTAAAAAAAAACCAACTCCAAAGCATTTGTTAACAGGTAGAGGAATTCCCTACCGTAGTATCTCTTCTTCAAGTCCTGAAATGGGTAGGGAGGATAATTTTCAAAGTTCTCTTCTTTGGAGGACATACATCAGCTAGGTTACTAACTGGTTTGATGCATGTGTTTCTGTAGTAGGCAAAGTTCTCATAAGACTAAAGAAGCATTGTTCCTGGAGATAATGTGTGTCCAATGCATGAACAGGAAAATCTGCCCAGTGCAACTGACTTACCAATGTCAGGGTCCACTGCTTGCACTCTGGTCAATAGAGCCTTAGTGGCCGTGTTCTCATAAACACAAGTGTTGTAGTGGTCAGAAGAAAACACAGGGGGATTATCATTCACATCTTCCAGGATTAGGTGGACATCAGACTGGCAAAACCTGCCACCTCCATCAGTGGCCCTGGCAATCAGGTTATACACTGGGATCCTTTCTCGGTCTAAGAGAGTCAAGGTTTTTAACTCACCTGTGAAAATAAGAAATGTACTCATTACCTTGCTTATGTAACTGTAACCCCTCTGTAGGTATTTTCACAATAAAAAAAACTTATTAAAAATCATAGCATGGTTGGTCGGCTTTTTCAAAAAATAGTTCTCTTTTGAAATGTAGAAAATCAATTATACAAAGAATGCTAAAATGTAAGAGAAACCAAGGACATACCTTCCTTGAAATATTTTTTCGGCATCAGAGAGAAACAATGACACAGGATTCCAGATGTTACAACAAACTAACTGTATGACCTTCAAATGAATTCCTGTGCAAAACCTGCTTGTTAGATCTTGGCTACATGGAAAAGTTGCATGGGAAAAGCACAGAGAATGGACTGAACTGATATCTCTGGTTGTCTGGTGGTCAATAATGTCAACAACCCATAGACCCAGGAGGCAATCTTTTTGCTTCTGGATTTTCTACCCTTTATCCCATCTTTTTGAGGAAAACAAGAAAAACAAAACAAGCTCGATATCAAAAGCAAATACAGTGATAACAGGGGATACTCCTTAGGAAAAAAACACACAAAAAAGATATCACATAGTATATTAAAAAAAAACAACAAATAGAAACCTCTTGTTTCCATATTTAGAGTTCATTTAACATCATCTTATATGGTCATATGTGCATAGCTGTTGAGCTATTCTGCTCATCTGCTAGGACTATCCTAGACATATATTAATTACTACAAATGAAGGAAACCATGAAGCCTATGTTTCTTTGGGTTTGGCAAGTTACTTCACTTAATGTAATTTTTTCCAGGTGTTTCCATTTCCTTATAAATGGGGTGATGCCATTCTTTCTGATAGAAGCATAGAATTCCATTGTGTATATAAATACACCACATTTTCTTAATCAATTCATTTACTGAGGGGTGTCTGGCTTGATTTCATATCTTAGCTATGGTAAACATTGCTGCACTGCACACAGTTGTACTGGTAGCGTTAGTGTAGCCTTGTTCGTGATAATTCAGTTGAATGCCAAGGAATGGGATTGCTGGGTCATAAGGGAGCTCTAAGTGTAGTCTTTTGAGGAACCTCCACACTGCTTTTCAGAGTGGTTGTACAAGTTTACATTCCGACCAATGGTGTAGTAGCATTCTCATTTGGTCACATCTCTTCCAGCATCTATTGTTATTAGATTTCTTGATAATGGCCATTCTAATTGGGGTAAGGTGGAATCTCAATGTTGTTTTGATTTGCATTTCTTTTATGGCAGAGACGTTGAACATCTCTTCATGTGTCTTTTGACTGTTTTTATTTTCCTATGATTTATCCCCTGTTGTCATGTATTTGATTTTGGTACCCTGGGTATTGTATATATGTTTATCTGAATTAGGGAAGGAAGGAGAACAACAAAATGGTGAGACAAAGGACAAAGGGGGAAACTAATGCAACAGTGATATTCACAAGACAATATGTTGAAAATGAACTTTACAACTTGGTGGGGGAGGGAATTGGTAGGGAGGGAAATGGGAGAAAAACTAGTTCATGTCTAGGACAAGCAAAAAAGGTCAAAAGCTATATAACCATATAAGATGATGCTAAGTGAAATGAACCCCAAGACAGGGATACAAGTGGTTTTTTCTTTCTTGCTGTTGTTCTTAATGTACTTATAATGCATTATGTGATTCTTCTGTTTCTTTTGTATGTTCTTCCCCCATGGTATAACCCCTGTTTTCACTGTATCTGATTCTGGTGTTCTGCATCTTGAATATACATTTTTATAATTTGGGGAAGGGAAGGGACATAACAAAATGCTGAAATAAGGATACAGGTTAGCCCATTGTAACAATGAGATATACAAGACACTATGTTGAAAACAAACTTTACAATTTCTGGTGGGGAGGGAGGTGTTGGGGAGTTTGGGAGGAAAGGAAGATAGGGGAAAAACAAAGGAGGAGGTAACAATGCCTAATAGGAAATGTACTCATTACCCTACTCATGTAACTATAACCCCTCTATACAGTATTTTTTTGGGGGGTCGGGTCATGGGGCCTGAACTCTGGGCCTGGGCGCTGTCCCTCAGCTCTTCAGCTTAAGGCTAGCACTCTACCACTTGAGCCACAGCACCACTTCTGGCTTTTTTCTTTTTGCTTATGTGGTGCTGAAGAATTGAACCCAGGGCCTCAGGCATGCAAGGCAAGCGCTCTACCACTGAGCCATCTTCTCAGCCCCTGTACAGTATTTTTACAATAAAAATTTATATGGAAAAATATTAAAGAAGGGGGTAACAAGTTCAATAAGAAATGTACTCACTAGTGCATGTATGTAAATGTAACCCCTCTGAACATCACCTTAACAATAAAATTAAATTTAAAAAAAGGAAAGCAGCATCAGTTGAAAAAGAAAGAAAAAGCCTATATCATGCTTAATCAATAAATGTTGATATTTTATCCTGCATTGTTGAAAGACAACAGCAATAACAAAAGCAAAAAACACAGCTGGTCCCCTTGTCTTGAGGAACCTGAACTATGCCAGGACTAACTTTTTACTTGCTGGATTGTAGACAGGACTGGGACTGTGGGGGGAAGTAAGAGGGGAAAACAAACTCACAAGCAACTCAGCCCCAACAAGAAAGTACATTATATTGTATAGTGCCATGCAGGTGCCAGACATTAGACCTGTAGAGACTTTTTGTTGTTGCTTTTGTTTAAGTAATAAATAACAAGCACAGTGACAATACTCCATGATTCATGAAGTGCTGTTACACTTAGATGGAACTGGTAGACATGTTAGCCAAGCCACCTATATTTCCCAGGCAGTTCTTCTAATGGCTTCTCTGAGATAGATAGTTCTCAACACAGATGACATGGATTAATTCCCTCACTCAAGTAGCCCCACAGTGGATTTTCAGTTAAAGACCCTCGATGAGCTGGCCTAAAGCTGATTTCCTGCCACTCTTGTACCTGACACCAGTTGGGTGAGCTGTGGTAGCTGCTCATGCTGTCCCTGTGACTTGCAGTGTGCTGCTTCAGCACCTAAAATTCTGACTGAATCAAAAATACTAGTCCTTCCTGGAAACAATTTTTTCCTTTCATGTGACTATTAGCTATTTCCTCCTTATGCACTTTGTATTATGCTTTGTATTTCTCTCCAATACTCCTTTTATTATTATTCCTTACTTACTTGTCTACCTTCACTAGTAGGTTATGATATGCCATGGGAATGGTATTTGTTTGGTTATTTATCTTGGAGTTTATCACACAAACTCCATGAAGTGCTTTTATATCTATCAGCTCCTCCATAAACGTTTCTGATTGAATAATCACAGGCACTGGTCCTAAATAGTGTTTTCCCATACAGCTTGGTTGAAGCTGACCTGGGAATGGGTCAGGGAAGAGCCACTATCTTTTGCAAGACTCAACAGAGGTTCACTAGATCAACACAATATTAGGAATACATAAGCTGTTCAATCCTTACACTTCATTTATAGATTACCACTGGATAATCGATCTAATACACAATACAGAAAAATATTGTTTCTAAGGAAATGACTTTTCTATTAGCTCTGGCTTTCAATGCAGTCATCTGCCTTTGCCTTTTATCCTGGAAAGATTACTGAATATTTAAGCACATCTAAGGGTTCACTGTTTTGGAAAAAAAACAAGGCAGGATGCTTAACAAAAACCAGAAAACTGTCAAAAATAATTAATAGGGATCTAAAACATAATTTCAAAATGAAAAAGCTCTGTTTATTCTACATTACCCTTCAGTGTGCATGTACCTGCATTTGTGATGTAACAACAGTTAACCCTTTATAAGCCAGTGTCTTAACTTGCTGATGTGAGAAACAAATAGAGATATGGACTTACTTAATACTAATAACTGTAGCTTCAAAGCCCCCAGCATTAGCCCAAATAAAATGTGTGTGTCCAGAACACCCATATTTGGAAACCTTATACCACTTCATTTTTTTTATTTTATATATATATATATATATATTTTATTGTAAAGATACTGTATAGAGGGGTTACAATTACATGAGTAAGTCATGAGTACATTTCTTAGTGAGCATTGTTACCCCCTCCTTTGTTTTTCCCCTACCATTCCTTCCCTCCCCACCTCCTCAACTCCTCCCTCCTCCTCCCTCTCCCCCAAAGTTTGTTTTCAACATAGTGTCTTGTACATCTCATTGTTACATGGGTCAACCTATATCCTTATTTCAGAATTTAGTTATTCCCCTTCCCCTCTCCAAATTAGAAAAATGTATATACAGATGCAGGACACCGGAATCAAATGCAGTGAAAACAGGGGTTATACCATGGCGGAAGAACATACAAAAGAAACAAAAAAATCATATAGTATGTTATAAGTGCATTAAGAAAGATAAAACATCTTGTGTGTCTATCTTGGGGTTCATCTCACTTAGCATCATCTTATCTGGTCATATGTACATAGCTTTTGGGCTTTTCTGCTTGTCTTAGACTTATACTAGTTATTGCAGATAAGGGAAACCATGGGGCCTATGTTTCTTTGGGCCTGCCTTACTTCACTTAATATCAGTTTTTCCACGTTTTTCCATTTCCTAACAAATGAGGCAATGTCATTCTTCTGATGGAGGCATAGAATTCCATTGTGTATATATACCACATTTTCTTGATCCATTCATCTACCGAGGGACATCCGGGTGGTTCCATATCTTAGCTATGGTAAATAATGCTGTAATAAACATAGTTGTGCAGGTAGCCTTAGTGTGGCCTTGTTTGTGATCATTTGGGTAAATTCCCAAAAGTGGGACTGCTGGGTCATAGGGAAGCTCTACGTGGAATCTTTTGTGGAACCTTCATACTGTTTTTCAAAGTGTATACCCCTTTATTTCTTTGTATCTAAGACATCCAAGTATCTTGTCAAAGTTGCAAGTTGGAGCTATTCATTAGTGATGAAACCAGTTGAGGGCTTAACTTTTCTCATGAATAAATAATAATTTCCACCTTACCACTGTCTGGATCTAGGGAGAATTCACTGTTTCCAGATCCAAAGAGTGTATATCGTACGTTGCCATTGGACCCGATGTCCGCATCCTTGGCGCTGACCTTCAGGATGATTTTATTTGATGGGATATCTTCAGGAAATAAGGCTGTATACGCAACCTGGGAAAAATAAATAAAAGGAATTAACTTACTCATATTCATGGCACACCTTCCACAGTATTATACAGGATTCTATAACAAGTCACTTATTTAATTTAGCTTTTGTTATTTTGTTTCTTCACTGAAGACTCATCTCACAATATCTGATGGATCTGCTGCCTTTCTTTCCTATACCCATCCATTAAAGACAGTATTATTGTGCACTTACCATGTGCTAGGTGCTATGGGTGCTACAATACAGGTACTAAGGAAACAACAGTGAAGGAAATGTACATCTCCACCCAATGAATCCATCATATACATCTCATCTTGAGCATGTTTCATTTTTTTTGTCTTGATTCAGTGAGTTCTTAAGACAACTCAATTACTTAAAAGGCTAGTACTGACATTTGACAATAGCATGAAAGATTTCAACATTGTTGTAAGTGACATGACACTATATTACCATCTCTTGGAAACAGTAACTTGCCAGTATAAAAGAAACTAGAATTCATTGCATCTTACATTTTTGTGGTATTTTGGTACAGTTGTGGAAAGACTACTTCATGGGCAGCCTGGAGACTCAAATTCAGTACCAACCTTTCCACTCACTAATGGCGTGAAATTATCCTGTACACAGGTTCATTTGTCATTTATGATATTGGTGACAGTAGTTACAAGGGCTTTCATAAGTTACTTTAAATTACTTATTTTAAGATGTATTGTTTTGGGGATAGTAGGAGGATTATATATGGGACCTAGTTATTATTCTTCTTCTCTTTTTTACATTTCATCCTCCACTGTTTTACCTTCAGGTAGTCAACTGGCACCCTAATGTCCAGTGTGAAACATAAGTAGAAGTTAATAAGGCCTTAAGAAGAAAAGTGAGATTGGTTTCGACTGCATTTTGGAACAGCATAGCTGAAACCAGCCCTCCCCTGCCCTCGGTCTCACCTGATCACACACTGGGCTATTGTCATTTACATCACTGACGGTCACTTCCACCATGGCCTGTGTGACAAAGAGTCCATCTGTGGCAGTGATATTGAGGAAGTACATGTCTTGTTCTTCTCTATCTAGAGGTCTCTTCACATAGACCTTCCACTCACTCTGTACCAGGCCCAGGGCAAACCTTCCTCGGGGGTTTCCTCCTGCAAGGAGAACAGAGTTCTGAAGATGTGCGATGGAAGGCACTGGCTCCACACGTATCATGAGACAGCCCATAGCTGGCATCACTGGTGACACTGAAAAACGTTGATGCTTCCTTCCTTCCATTCCACTGCACGAAGCACGGTATTTATATGCTTGCTTTGTGCGTGGAAAGTAAAATAGTAACTTTGCAAGAGAATAAAATCCACTTAGGGACGCGGGAGATGATTTCTTATTTAGTTCCCCTTAAGGACAATCAAATTCAAACTGTGAGCAATCAATCGTTTTCTCAGGATGATACAATTGTCTTTCCACTTAGTCTCAAGAGAGAATGTAATACACTATAGCTCTTGTTACCAAGACAATTTCATTAGCTGTTGATTATGCAATCAAGAAAAGGCAGTTGTCTCTATTAAGGAATCTTTTAATGAAGGCTTTATCATACAGCTGTGCTCTTCTCATAAGGGTTGGAGTTTGGGGAGAAAAGTTTACATGGCAGAGGAAGCCCCATTAGTATTAAATACCCCTAATGAGGGGTCATTTAAGAAGTAGTTCTGAGATAAGCACTACAATTAGACGGCTCATACTGGAGTGAAGTTGGTAGAGGTAGAGGAAAATGGCTGAGAAGAAGTAGAAGAGCTTCTTATGGACCCAGCCGTGTTCTTTTTCCACTTATTAAACTACATGGAGACAAAAGCAGTTAGCCTAAGGTAGAGGAGAGAAAGAAACTACTTGACCTTCTAATTCCTCAAAGAGAAATCGTGTTTATTCAAACACCCAGAAAGACTGAATTGCATACAACTGGCAGGATGCCAGGGATCCAGTCTGATGACCATTGTTTTTTTTTTTTTTTTTATTTCAGCCTTCAGCAAATGTTTAGCATGGACTCTAGGCCACTGTTCTAGGCAGCAAGATGACTGAGGGATATGAATAATCAGCAACAATCCCTGTTCTGGAGATGAAACTCACATTCTAGATGATTAATAATAGCTAAAATCATTAAGTAAGAAGTCACAAGGTAGAGAGGGTTCCACAGCCTTGAGCTCCAATGCATAACCCAAAACCCAAGTCAGTGTAAATGGCAAGACAAAATAAATCTTACCACAAAGAAAACACCACCTGACCCGTAATAGGAACTTAAAGATTACCTTTCCATTTTAAGAAATCCAGTATTTCCATTGTTTTGCTTAGATGAGCATCTAAAACTTTTCCTTTATACTGCCTTCATTGGAGGCCTAAGCAATTCATGTTACTGTTGGTTCAAATAAATACTTTAACATTTTACTGTGACGCTGGGCATGGTGGTGTATACCTATAATCCCAATATGC
The DNA here is from genome assembly GCF_024711535.1 of Dipodomys merriami. Taxonomy (NCBI): domain Eukaryota; kingdom Metazoa; phylum Chordata; class Mammalia; order Rodentia; family Heteromyidae; genus Dipodomys; species Dipodomys merriami. The sequence continues at coordinate 9,819,079 of NW_027205381.1, forward strand.
AAGAGGTTCAGGCAAGAGGATTTCAAATTTGAGGCCATCTAGGGATACATAATGAGAATGCCTCAAAAAATAAAAATGTGTCTAAATTTCTTATAAATACCAAAAACAAATAAACAAGAACATACTACATGCCAGCTGCCCTGTTTCATAATAAAGCTTTCTCACCTTATCCACATCTTCAAAAATGTAGAGAGCTGAGCTGGCTGTCATTGGCTCATGTCTGTAATCCTAGCTACTGACAAGACTGCTATCTGGGTATTGCGGTTTGAAGCCAGCCAGGGCAGAAAAAACTGTGGGACTTTTATTTACAATTAATAAGCAAAAAGCCAGACATAGAGATATGGTTCAAATGGTAGAGCACAAAGGAATAACACCTATACCCTGAACTCAAGCCCTAGGACTGCCAAAAAAAAAAAGAAAGAAAGAAGGAAAGAAAAAATAAAAAGGAAAAGAGCACAGGGAGGTCCTATAGAAGATATTTGAGCAGGAAGGAGTGACTCAGCTCTAAGGCTTGGGCAAGTAGTCAGTCTCAGGGCCTTCTCACAGTACAATTGAGGGCTGCACAAGCAAAGTCTGTGTCTTTGGCTATCCGGAGTGTTTGTCAGTGTGTGAGGACATTTTCGACTGTCACATTGGGAAGTAGCGGCACTGGTAATACGCTATTGGAATCAGGATGCTGCTAAACATCCCTTCTTACACAAGATAGCCCTCCCCAACACAGAATCATCCAGCCCCATGTCATTTGTGGTTGGCTGAGGAGCCTTCTTCTAGGATCTGCCCTGGGAAATCACTTCCTGCCACCACTGGCTAGGATTCAATTATGCTGTAGTTGAATATTATTTCAGTGCACACAAATGCAACCTCTCTATTACACACATTTAGTGCAGGCAGGCCCACACCGTTCTTTTGTTATATGAAATGATTAATGGTGCTTTGTTAATCGGAGGCTGCATGGCCAAGTTCAGCTACATCAAGAGCAAAAGTTAAATCTAATTAAAATCAGTCGGTGGTTGGCACTGCTAATAGCAACAGTCGCTTTCAGCTACTCTACACTCATTACTTCCTAAAGTTGAGGGGATGGGCCCTTTAAGTCATCGGCTGAGAATTCAGAGCCTCTGGAAAAATAATTAAGGCTGAGGATTTAACAACTCTTCCAACTATCCCTCAGAATTCTAAAGAAGACTTCCTCTCCCCTGAAACCAAAGGCACAGATCAAAGTGTTGCTCCATGAATCTCTGTCTCAACGGTACTACAGGAATCTACTTTGAGGGAAACCTGACTAACATATCACATAAAGCATAAAATGCATCAGGTGTTCCTAAGTGAAAAACATCATTAAGAAAACAATCCCATTTTAAAAAGGGAGAAGAAGAGAATCCTGAAAAGTGGGGCAACCTGAACGTGTTGACGTGCTCGTTCCACTGAGTGTCTTAGACTGCAGTGATTAATTAACTTTTTCACTAACACTTAAGCAGTTCTGGGTCCTGAGGGTATTCTAATTAATTCATTTTTCACCCTGAATAATGTAGGCTTCCAAAAGAGAAGGTCACCTGACTCTGCAAGTATTGATGGATTCTTAAAAATCATTTGGCAGTTTGCTTACGTTCTTGCTTTTAGTGTCCCAGCAAAAAATATTAGCTTTAACTCCCCCAAATAGTTCATAGCAAGTCTATCCCCACACTATTTCTTTCCTCTTCATTTTTGAAGGTCAGTCACCCACCAGAGAGCTACTCTTGATCAGTGATAGCCCTGTTCATCTAGTATGAAGTCCTCCACCCTTACTTTTGTGTGAACTTATTTTCAGTGCTGTCTTTCCACCGCACAGTTATTTACTATTTGAAAACACACCAAAAAAGGATTCAAGGAAACAGTGTTTTCAGAAAGAATTCCCCTTAATTTACAGTTACATTTTAGAATTTTTCTTAGTAAAAGGCTAGGAGACCAGGAGAGACAAACTTGTTTATAAACCTTACTTTAGATCAAAGCTATATTGTTTATTTCAGAATTACAAAAGACAGAGAAAATGAAAATAACTTAAAACATCTCTCTTCATTCACAAGAGCTGTTATTTTCACTCCACCAAGTGAAATATTTGGCTAACCTTTTTTTTTTTTCAATGTGGGGGAGGGAAGGAAGCTGGGGTTTGCACTCAGGGCCTCTCACTGGCTAGGTATGAGTACCCCAAGCCATTATCCACCGCTTTTTGTTTCCTGTCTTAACAGGATGACAAACTCACATTACCATATCCAGCTTCCTTCCATGAAAATGAAGCTTTGTGTATTTTTCTGGCTGTGCTGGCCTGGAACTGCAAACCTACCATTCTCAGCCTCTCAAGCAGCTTGGATTATAGGCATAAGCCACTGATGCCCAGCTTGGCTTCTTTTGAAAATGATATGGAGTGACAGTTGGGAGTCAGACTGTATCATACGGCAAACAATTAACTTGGGCTAAAGCCGAGATAACAAACAGCAATTGTACAATTTTTGTAAAAAAAAAATTGTAAAAACCATCAAGTATAAAGACAAATCTATCCAGTCATTCTAGCTTTAGAAAGATTTTATTACTCTTAGTTGTTTGTCATCTTTCTTCTTGCTTCCTGTCATCCCCCATCTTTCCTTAGCAAGCAAGGCACATGGTGGCAACAGCAGACTTACCTGTAATATGGTAGCTCACTTGACGATTCATGTCAGAAGTGTCTTTGTCCCAAGTGCTGAGGACGGCCACCACCTCGCCTGGAGGGTCGCTTTCCTTCACATTTCCACGGTACACCTCATGGGCAAAGACGGGTGCATTGTCATTGATGTCTGTCACCTTGACAGAGATCAGAGCTGTGGAAGAGAGGGAGAAGGCCTCTCCAAGGTCAGAAGCCACCACAGAGAAGGAGAATGTGGGGTCTGTCTCATGGTCCAGATCCTTCAAGGTGCTGATCCAGCCTGTGTTGCTGTCGATGCTAAATGCTTCCATTATCTTCTCAGGCTGGGAATCTGAGTGGAGGGAGTAAGTGACCTGCCCATTGGCTCCCCAGTCCATATCCACAGCTCTTACCTGTGTGAGTTTGGTGCCCACGGGCATCCCTTCCATTATGATGGTCTCATAGTTTGATGTTTCAAAGACTGGCTTGTTGTCATTCAAATCTAATACCTTGATATCGACATCCACAGTAAACACAATGTCTACCTTGTCCAAGGGGATAGTAGCTGCTACTTTAAAGTGGAAAGCTGGGCTAACTTCATGGTCAAGGCGTTTGTCCAGCTTGATAGTACCTGTTTCCTGGTCTATGATGAAGACTGCTCCTTTGTTATTCTCTGCCCGTTCTCCATTAACTGTGCTGAACCGGACATTCTGACTGGGCAAAATCCTCAGAGTGTCCACTGTGCTTCCAATGGATGTGTCTTCTGTGATGGTGAAGGAGTACTGAGGCTGAGTGAAGGAAGGCAGGAATGTTTCAGGGGGAAGGACGTGGATGTAGACAGGAATGAGGGAATGTCTTACTGGAATGCCCCCGTCAACTGCTTTTACAAAGAACGACAGCACTGTGTTCTTCAACTGGTTAAAGTTGCCCTTTGTAACCATCCAGCCATTGTCAGGATCGATTTCTAGGAGATCAGCCACGGAGACAGAGGCCTCACTGTACAGGGAATAGGTAATCCTTGAATTTGCTCCATCATCTGGATCCATAGCTTGAACTTGGGTGACCAAGTGGCCCCTTCCAACATCTGCTCTGACACTGGCTCTGTATTCCACTGCCATGAACTGGGGGGCATTGTCATTTTCATCTACAACAATCACCCTCACAGTGCAGAATGTGGTTCTCCCTCCACCATCAAGTGCCCTCAAAAAAATACTAATGTCTCCTTCCAGAGGATTTTCGCGATCTAGCCTTTCTGTGGTGATGACCTGTCCATTACTGTCTATCAGGAATCGATCCTTGGCAAAGTCATTGATGATGGTGTAGCTGATCTGTCCATATGTTCCTGGGTCTCCATCTGTGGCCCGAAGATGAATTACCTTTGTGCCAGCAGCCACATTCTCTCTCACTTCAGCCACATATGTGCTCTGTGAAAAGGCGGGGCTGTACAGGTTAGCACCAAGGACCCTGATGTGCACCTGCGCAGTGCTGGTGAACAAGCCATCAGAGACAGACACGTTGAGACTGTGCAAAGGCTCCATCCGCTGCTTTCGGTGGTTGGACAGTGTAATGACTCCACTCCTGCTGTCCATCAAAAAACTTGTCCGATCATTCCCAGACAAAATGCTGTACTCCAGCCTATCAAAGTCAGAACTATCTGCATCTGAGGCCTGCACACAAGTTACAAAATGGCCCCTGGGGGCTAATTCACTCACATAGGACTCATAAATGAGCTGATTAAAAACTGGAGGGTTATCATTTACATCGGAGATATGGATGTGCACCAGAACCTCACTGCTCAGAGCTGGGAAGCCATTATCCGTTGCCCTGACTTTCAAAGTACAGTGTTGTACTAACTCATGGTCCAGCATTCTTGCTGTCAGGATTAAGCCACTTGAGCTGTCTATGTGAAAATAGTCTGTGCTGTTATAGGTGTCCTGGACAATCTGATAATGTACCATTTTATTGTTTTCAGAATCTGCATCGGTGGAAATAACTTGCAAAACAGGTGTACCAATGAGAGATGCTTCCGATAATGTTGTATTATATGAGGGCTGATGAAAAACTGGAGGGTTGTCGTTGACATCATGAACTAGTAGGTCAACAGTAACTTCAGCCCTGGCACCAGTAAGGGCGTCACTAGCTCTAATTGTCAACTTGTAAACAGATGTGACTTCATAATCCAAAGGACTGATGACTTTCAGGATTCCAGTGTCAAAGTCAATGTTGAACTGTGTGAAAGGATCCCCGTCGATAATGATATATATAATGCCCTGGCCCTCGGGACTGGTGGCATTGATGCTTAGAACAGGGGTGTCTATTCTGATGTCTTCACTTATGGATGCAGTATAAAAGGGTTTATCAAACACGGGCATTGCTTTGTTGACAATGGTGATAGGGAGTTCTACCGATGTGGACAAAGAGGGTAATCCACCATCTTTGGCAAAGATGGTGACTCCATACTCAATGTTAGATAAGTCGGAGTTGAATGCTTCTTTTAAAATAACATTCCCTGAATTAGGGTGAATTTCAAAGTGGCCATAGTCATCCTGTAGGACATAGGTCACTTCTCCATTTGCACCTTTATCTTTGTCAATGGCCGTCACCCTGTATATCATGGTCCCAGGCTCAGCATCAACTTGAACAGCAGCATAGTAAGGGAGGCCCACAAAGACTGGCGAGTTGTCATTTATATCCTCGATATTGACCTTGACCACCACTCTAGCCACACGCAGGTGGTCTAGCTCACGGCTGGCTTCCACCACCAGTTCATATAACTCCTGTTCTTCACGGTCAAAGGGGACTCCAGTGGTCTGAATGACTCCTGAGGTAGATTTTATCTTGAATTTATTTCCTGGGTTTAGGATGCTATATTTCAAGGGCTCATTAAGGCGATTTCCAACTGCATTGACAATAGCAACTTTGGTTATGTTAGTGTGATTCTCTGAGATTGATGTGGAGTAAAAGCTCTGTGTAAAGCGGAGGCCGCTGTCCATGGCTTCCTTCACCACGATGGTGACCATGGAGGTGCTGTAGAACTTTCCATCAGACACTTTAACCATCAGCACGTAGTGATCTTTGGAGAGGTTATTGTTTTGTATGGTGATTATGCCACTATTTGAGTCCATTAAAAAGTGATCCAAGCTGCCTTCCATAAGGCTGTAGGTCAGCTCAGGAGGCACCTCAGAATCGGGATCTGTGGCACTGACTTTCAAAACCTCCACTCCAACATAGGTAGGGAGGAGTAAGACCGTCTCAAACACAGCCTGAGTGAAGACAGGTGGGTTGTCATTGACATCTGTCACCTCAATGTTGACTTCCACAGGACTCTCTGCGGTCAGCTGGGGGCTCCCACTGTCTCGCACATGCACATGGAAATGGAACCTGGCAATGGTCTCGTGGTCCAGGTTGGCGATCGTTCTGATGGCACCTGTGCTGGAGTCCACAGTGAAGAACTTCTTGGCTGTGGACTCCACGATCTGATACACCAGCAGTGCGTTTTGATTGCTATCAGCGTCAGTGGCGCGGATCACCAGAGGGCTGTTGTCGGTGCTCCTGACGATGCTGTTGACGGGAGCAGCCTCACTCAGGCTGCCTGAGTATTGAGAAAAGAGGAAAACAGGAGCGTTGTCATTTTCATCAATGATCTGGACATGAACTGTGGTATTAGAAGCCATCCCTGCCATGTTGGTGGCCTGGATGACAAGTTGATAGGAGGAAGTATGCTCATAATCCAGAGGTCTCTGAGTGGTGATGACTCCAGAATATGGATTTATGGTGAAGGTGCCCTCAGCGTTTCCGTCTCTGACTTCATAAATGAGGGTTGACAGGCTGATGGCCGAGATTAAAATAACTGACGTTCCCACATCAACATTTTCATTTATTTCGGCTTGGTAGTCTTTGTGAGTGAACTTGGGATGGGAATTGTCAGACATGGTGACAGAGATGCGCACAATGGCCGTGGCAGACATCGGTGGTAAACCCTGGTCTGTGACCTTGACTGACAGGACAAACTGACCCATTGTTGTCATGTCTGGCTCCTTGGAAATAGTGATGATGCCTAGGACTGGCTCGATCTTAAATGTGTTCCCAGTGTTCCCTAAAATACAGAAACCAATAAGAAAAAAAGTTATAAGTAGATCATTAAAGCCTTTTGTGAACCCTTTCTCCAAATGCACTTTCATGCAATGTGGCCAGGAGAAAACACTTGTTTAAATTTATTACTTATCATTCTCAAGAAAATATGTGACTTTCCTTTCTGGGGTAAGGAAAAGTAACAGAAATAAAATTTCCAGTAAAATTATGAATTTCACATTAGTGGGCTATTTTTTTCAGGTTAAAAGCAGTGACAATATCATAGGGTTTTATACAGCCAGCCTAGGAAATAAGAGCTTCCAGGGAAGACGATTCTGCTAAAAATATGTAGGACTAACTCATTCCTAGCTTTGTGAGAAGAGAGACCAGTGTCAATAATATTTCTATATCTAACCAGTGCCATATTCTGTGTCCCACATTACAAGAAAGAATATTGTAGGGGTAGTTTTGCAACATTATTACATATTCACTTGGTTTCAGATTATTATTATTCAGGTAAACTTAGCTGCATGGATTTGGTACTCTTTCACACTACCAAAATGATTTCCTCCAAAATGCTACTTCAATGATGCAGATTTTTTAACAGATGTGGAGAATACTTCCCAAATCACTTTTAGCTTTGCAAGTTTTGAGGAATTTTTAGAATGGCCTCCCATTTTCCCTTCCACTCTCCATATCTCTCATGCCCCATGGACACACACAGGTATAGTTGTAGGAACAAAGACAGATTTAAAACTTCTAAGATTGATACTTCACATCCTAATAAATCTTATTTACTGAACATTTAGAGGATTCTGTGAAGTAGGAAACAGAGGCCTGTCTAGCACAGGAAGATCTGGGAATGGGTAAAATAGAAGAGGAGTAAAGAATTGGAGACACAAACTTGAAGAATGTAGAAAAGGTAGGTGATGACACAGAGCTTGAATGTAGTAGACAGTGTAAAGCTTCATCCATGCTTCCTTCTTCCTTCCTCAGGTTTTCTAAAACATCTTAAACTGCACTCCTACTTTGCATTAAGTTTCTTGCTCTGTTTTCAGATTCTCTTAAATCAGAAGTAAAAGATGGGCTGGGAAGGTGGCTCAGTGGTAGAGCGCTTGCCTTGCCCTGGGTTCTATTCCTCAGCACCACATAAGCAGGGAAAAAAAGCTGGAAGTGGCGCTGTGGCTCAAGTGGTAGAGCACTAGCCTTGAGTTGAAGAGCGAGGGACAGCACCCAGGCCTAGAGTTCAGGCCCCATGACGTGACCCCCCCCCCAAAAAAAAGAAGTAAAAGATTTTGGCCTTTCACCTATATCTGGTGTTTTTCCTTTTTTGTTTTTATTTTATGAGAACTGCAGTTTGTAGCAGAAGTGTAAGCCATTTCAACCTCTAAGTCATTAAGGTAGGTTCCAGGATCCAGAGACAGTTATAGGCTGTGCTCATTGAAATATACAGCGAATTCTACTGTGTGCATACTTCTGCTACATACTTATTCAATAAACTGTCATTTCTGAACAGGAAAAAGGGTTAAATTCAACAAAGTATTTTTAATAAGGTTTTTATTGTGAAAATACTGTAGAGGGATTACTGCCATATGAGCAAGGCAATGAGCACACTTCTCATTAAGCATTGTTGCCTCCTCCTTTTTTTTCCCCCTACCATCCCCTCCTTCCTGCCTCCACAACTCTCCCCTCTCCCCTCTCCCGTCCAAATTGTAAAGTTCGTTTTTTCAACATAGTGTCTTGTACATCTCATTTTTACAATGGGTCAACCTGTATCCATATTTAAACATTTTGTTTTTTTCCCTTCCCCTCCCCAAATTCTACAGACATCAAATACAGTGAAAACAGGGCTTATACTGTGGGGGAGGAACATACAAAGCAATAAAAAAAATCACATGGTACCTTACAAATACGTTAGAAACAATGGCAAGAAAGAAAAAACCACTTGTGTCCCTATCTTGAGGTTCATTTTGCTTAAATTCATCTTATCTGGTCATATGTACATAGCTTTTGACTTTTTCTACTTGTCCCAGACATATACTAGTTATTGCAAATAAGGGAAACCATGGGGCCTATGTTTCTTTAGGCTTGGCTTACTTTACTTACTTACTTAATATAATTTTTTCCAAGTCTTTCCATTTCCTAACAAATGAGGCGATGATGTTATTCTTTCTGATGGAGGCATACAACATTTTCTTGATCCATTCATCTACGGAGGGGCATCTGGGTTGGTTACACAATCTAGCTATGGTAAACAATGCTACAACAAACATAGTTGTGCTGGTAGCTTTAGTGTGGTCTTGTCTGTGATCATTTGGGTAAATGCCCAAAAGTGGGATTGCTGGGTCACAGGGGAGCTCTATGTGGAGTCTTTTGAGGAACCTCCATACTGCTTTCCAAAGTGGTTGAACAAGTTTACACTCCCACCAACAATGCAATAGGGTTCCCTTCTGGCCACATCCCCTTCAGCATCTGTTGTTATTAGAGTTCTTTTTTTTCATTTCTGGAATTTATCTAGTTGATGAATGAAGAAGTAAAATCTTTAAGCACAAATATAATTAATAGGTAATACAGAGCTTGTAGGAAAATATTTACATATTTCTCCAGTAGGAATGCCTCTTCTCCAACTTTTCCAGTTAGAGTTCTTGATGATAGCCATTTTAACATTATTTTATGGCTAGAGAGGTTGAGCATTTCTTCATGTGTCTATTGGACATAAATAAGTGGGCTAAAGACTTAAAGAGAAACTTCTCTGAAGAGAAAACATATCTAATGAAAAAGTCAATGTGGTCCCAGCTCCAGAATGTAAATACTAAACAATTCTATTTCTAATATTATTATAACTATTTTGTTTCTACCAAATATGACCATTTGTGACATAAAGGAGTTTAATGATCTTATTAGTAAACTTTTGTAGTTTCAATGAATAGCACCATGGATTTGAGTCTAGCATTTGTGCCAATAATCATGGCATCTGAGCAATGGTCATTTTCCAGTGATGTGCAGGCATACAACCCTGTTTGATGAATGCAAACAGACCAAATCTCACTTCTCACTGGCTACCATGTGCTACCTCAAAGTTTCTAAATATGACCTGTCCACCTCTGGGCTCTCAAACATTTCTTCATCCCTAACAAGACCCACTGTGGGCGGGATTTAGGGAAGACTTGGTAGGTGTGCTGCCTAAGCTACTGTCTGCTTGTTTGCACTTTGAGGCTCTGCCCCTCCTCCACATATCTTATCTACCCATTATTTTAGAATCCAATTCTGCTTCCTCTCTCATTTTTATGTCTGGTATTCAGGCTTGAACTCTCAAACTCTTCTTTGGCTTTTTTTGTTCAAGGCTGGCACTCTACCACTTGAATATACCTCTACTTCTGGCTTTTTGCCAGTTAAGTCTTAGGGACTTTTTTTCATGGGCTGGGTTTGAACTGTGATTCTCACAGCTTAGCACTCTCGGTAGACAGGATTGGAGGTGTATACCACTAGCACACATTTTATTCTCTTCTTCTATTCTCAAATCTTTAGAAATCAACCTCTGCTTATTTTCTTGAAATCTATCACTTACAGATTTTTGACAAAGAGACCAAAGCTGTGCTCCTTATTTATCATTATTTATCTGGGATGCAACACAATGCTTGACACAAAGAAGGTACTCAAAATTGATTTGTGAAATGACTGAGAAGAAAGGAACAAGTGAAATACTTTTAATTACCCATATGCATCTTAGGACCCCCTATGTCTCCTTCTTATGTTACCCATTGGCACAGCATCTCTTCTGTGCTGCTTTAGAACTGCCCTTGGTACCCAAGTATCAAACTGGAGCTAAATGTAAGACCTGAATCTCTGTGTACCAGCTCTGCCTCAGTGCTGCAGGCCAAAAGCTTCAGCAGTTACTTTAGAGGCCAAGCAAAGAGATAGAAAATTTACAGCCTACCAGTAAACAGAGTAAAATCTGGCTTATCTGAGGTTTGTGAGACAAGTTAAATAAAACATAACATTTTATACAACCACTTGTCAGTTGGTTCAAAACGCTAAAGCATCTGGTGTGCCTCTCTCTCTCTCTCTACCCCCTGGGAGACAGTTTGCTTGGCTAAGGCCAGGCCAGCCCCTGGGTAAGGCTGTTATCTCCATCTCTGAAGGGGCTCACCAGCTACTACCTCTGAGAAATTTGTTGTGCTCATGATAATTCTCATTAGCTTATTACATGTAAATTCAATGATCATGTTTTAAGATATCAACTATTCCTGTATTTTCTGGAAATTTATATTTTCTTAATAAAGGATGTTTTCAAGAACTAGCCTTTCTCTTTTGCTTCAGTTGATTGTTAAATAAATGACCTGTAGCTTAAAATGGAAGTGGAGCAGTCTTTTCAGATGAATGGTAAATTAAATTATTCCTTGAGAACCTTCAAATTGGGGTAAAGCTTTCTGGATCAGACAAGTAAAAGTATTATTCTTACTGATAAATAGAAAAAGCAGGTGGACATTCAAAATTAAATATCTAGAAAATGATAAGAAAATTAGATGAGATCTTATGTTTGAATGGTGACATGAGACAAGGCATATATATGAATGAAGAATGAATGAATGAATGAACAAAGAAAAAGAAAGAAGACAAGATCAGAAAACTATCCATAGACAAGACAAAAAAATGTTGGGTTAGATGACTTTTTCTGTGATACTTAATCAATCATTTGTGTTCAATTTCTTGCTACTACTTGCAGAGTCAGAAGAACTATGATTACATAATGAAGTGATAAAAGTGCCTGTGATACACAGAGCTGTAAAACAGCATTACTAAGGAAACCTCATGGACACCACAAAAGAAATGGAGGAAATTTCTTCCTTTACGTGGTCATTATGGACCAACATTTTGTCTTAACCCTCCCCACCCCCGCCTGCCTTTTCATTTAGAGTTAGTCCAGACTCCTGTAAGATGTGAGCACCTAATATGGGAAGAGTTTTAGATTTTCACTAAATGCAGACACTTTTATAGAAGGTTATTGGCTTTTCTGTTTCTAACATTTCTATTCTAAAAGTGTCATTCTAGCATGCCTATGTTAATTCAGCGACTCACAAAATGCTCTTCATTTAAATGAAGGGAAGGAAGCTTTTCCATTGCTGGCATGAAAGGTGCTTGTATATGGCATTATGCACAGCAGACAGGAATGTTGCTGAACGTTTTGGAAATATATGCCTTGAATATTCAGGATAGACCGAACAGTGGAGAAAAACTGAGTGGATAAGAGGTATTTGTCAGGTTTCAGTCTTATGCCTTGCTTGGGCATTCATTTCTCTGTCATAAATGTTTCCAATATAACAATTTACAAACTGTCAGTAAACTATAAAGTCTTTTTCTGAATGTTTAATCAATTTTCAAATGTCAAGTTTAATAAAAGAAGTGTGTTAGTTACTATGTGTTTGGTTAAACAAGAGACTTCATATCTATCAGTTCTATAGTGTTAATCATGGGTAAGCATATGGAGATTTTTTCAGCCCATAGTTCACCAACTATATATAAGATTCAGTTCCTAGGACAGCCCAGCAGCCCTTAGTTGATAGACATTCTGGCTGTTCAGTTTGAGACTATGGCTTATAGGTAAAGGTTATTAAACTCATTATGTACTTCTAGTCTTTTCTCCATTCCAGAAAAAGTCTAAGATTTCTATCGATATTGAAATGCTAAGAATCATCACACAAACAGATAGTTTACTTGGCTAAAATATTCATTTGGACACGTTTCAGTAACAGCCATCTGAATTTTATATAGTTGTGATACACTGCTGTGGGCCGAAGGTCATGCATCATGCTGAAATCTGCGCCAATGCTGCACTCTCACCTGCTTCTATGGTATATATGAGTTCTGCATTTTCCCCTTTGTCTTTGTCCAGAGCCGTTACTTGCAGAACAGCTGATCCCAGAGCAGCCGATTCAAACACAGATGCTTCATACAGTGGGTTGGTAAAGTAAGGGCTGTGATCATTAGCATCTTCCACATTCACAATGACTCGGGCCAAGTTTCTTCGATAGGGAAACTCCTGATCTCTGACCTTTAGGCAAAATACAAGAAGCAGTAGGACTAAAATCTTGCATTACAAATCTTGCATGTGGCTACGTCTGTAGGGAAAACACAATGAGATAATGCATGCAGAGTGCTTGATCCAGTCAGTCCCAGGCACTTGGCTGGTGCTTGATAAGGGCAGCATTAACAAGAGAAAAACTGTGAGCCAAGTGCTCTACTGGAGTGAATCAAGGGTGGGGACAATATCATTTTATTGTTTAGCTGGATGCTGGCCTATAGTCAGTGCTTGGTTGTATGCCTGGATACCATAGATCCAGCTCTTGGTTCTAGTCCCTTCACACAGCCGCTTCCCTCTTGTTATGTGGATCTCCAATGCTCATGGAGGGTGGATGGAAGCACTGTTGGAGGAGAAGCTGAGTGAGTTTAATGTATACAGTGTTAGCCATGAATTGCCACTCATTCAGAACACATTTATCATCATCCATTATATGTAGGTCTTTGACTGGGCATCTGAGCTCTAATGGTTCAATAGCAAATTAGATGTATTTTCTATCCTCAAGAAGCCTAGAGTTTATTGGGAAATATAAAAGAGACATAGCCTGTAATGCCAAGTAGTAAGTGCTAGCCTAAGTGCACTGAGAATGGCCTCTGAGGGAGTGAGAACCAAACATTGCACTGCGCTTCCTGGAAGAAGCAGGAGAAGTAGGAGAGTGCTGGCAATGTCAGCATGTGGCACTTGCAGGCAAGAAGATTCAATATTCACAAAGGAGGGATGGAGAGCCCTTAGGACTGATACGATGAATCCAATCATAATTTCTAAATTTGGGAGCCCCAATGCAACCTGACCAAAGGTTTTCCAGTCTTGCATATGGAAGAAGCTTATAAACAATTGGCTTATCAGCCAATTTTGGTAATTCTATATAGCACTAATCAAATATGTGCTCTTAGCTTGCTTAGTTTTTGACTGTATAACTTCAGAGAGTTGTGAACGAATTAGAAAATTCATGGACAACAGCCATCAAGGAAAGTGTTTTTGTTCTTTTTTGAAACAAAATGTATACTTAGAAGGAATGAGCAAAATAACTAAAGTAGCTTAGCTTAGAGAAAGGTAGCACAAAGGAATCATTTTTTTGTTTGTGTTTTTTTCCCATATTCAATTGTAGATGATAAATTGTGGAGGGTGACCAAACTAAATTCTGAGTTTGTTAAGGAAAAAATGAACAGAATGATTGGAAGAACCAAGAGAATGGAGTTAGTCACCAGCACAAGGCTTCTCCCCTGGAAGAAACAATGCAAACTCGGCAAAAAAAAATCATGCAAATTCAGCAAACGTGAATGTGCTGAATATCTAAACACTGGGCTGCCACACCCAAGGATAAAGCTGAAGTCAATTTTGATATTCTTGAAATCTAGGTCAATTGCAATTGAACGTCAGCTCAAAGGGTGTAGGGACTTTGTCTCTTTTGTGTCCTCAGAGCCTAGAACACTGCATGGTAGGCAATTATGTGCTTGACAGATAGCTGTTGATTGAGTGAATTCAAGGACAGAGAGATGCATGTGATGCCCTCTGCAACTCACCCCTCCGTTCCTTGGAGTCTTGGCTAAGAGACATAGTGTGGAGCAGGCCTTTCAACTTCCCTCTTGCTAAAGACTTCCAGTCTCACAAGGTGAAAGGTCATAATTAGTGGGCTATTACATTCACTCTTCATGTATTTAAGAATGAATCAGTGTATAAGATTAAGTCTTGGTCAGCTTTCCTGGTTGCAGGAATGCAATGGGGTTCTAATAAGCTGTCATTGCCTTAGAGTTGTTGGAGGGATGGACTATAGACCATAAATCTGTCAAAGACAACTATCTCTTCTCAATTATGTAAATTAGCCAAACTTTACATGTAGGTAGGTATGTGTGTATGCATGCCCATAATGTGGCTTGAATTCACAGCCTTACACCCTTGCTTGGCTTTTTCACTCAAGGCTGATGCTCTATCACTTGAGGCACACCTCTACTTGTGGTGTTTTGTATGTTATTAGAGAGTCTCATGGATTTGTCTGCTAGGGCTGGCTTCAAACTATGATCCTCAGAGCTCAGCCTCCTGGGTAGTTAGCCACTGGTGCTCAGCCCAAACTTGAGGATAAGGAGGAAATGGAGGAGAATGCAGTCAAGACTTCAGTGTATATACTACAATTTAAGAAAAGTAAGGGAAGAGTGAGTCGAAGAGGGTGACCGTTGAAAGGGGTGACTGATCAAAATGAATTCGATTTATAAACTGCTTTGTAAAATGGCAACCCTTTTGCACAATTATTTAAAGATAATAAAAAGCTTTTTGTATATAAAAAAGCAAGTCACCTTCAGTACTTTGAAGGAACATAAATGAACATAATTTGAGACTTCTCACTTTCTGCAGGCCTTATTTTGTGTCCTCAGTTTGTGTTGAAATATCTTTTGTATGCTGGTGTTTGCAATCAACATGAGGTCCAACTGCCAGTGCAATAAGTGACAAACTGGGTCTCAAAATACTTCCAAGGACAGTATATGGCACAGACTGAGTAACTGATTTCTCTTGTGATTAAATTACAAGGGAATTTTTATAAAAGCTTTTCAACATGAATCTTCTGGATGCATACCAATCTCCGAGCCCAATTCTTCCTTCTGTAGCCCGACAGTCAACAGCATTTACTGAACAGCTAGCTTCTGCAGAACCTATCTAACATTTCATTTGGTAATATATATAGAGAGAGAGTTGCTATCTAACCACAGCAATGCTTCACTGAAATAAAAAAGGTAAAACTGAATGAGAGCTGGCAGTGGAAAAGACTGAATTCATGACTGCTTACAAGACTGAAGGGCTCTGTATTGCTGAAGACTAAAGTGTGTGTCTTGACTAGTTCATGGTTCTGTCAGGAGAGAAAAACAGCAGCTGGGTCTTACCATTACATTGAGAATATGCTTGTCCCGAGCCTCGTGGTCCAGCCTCTCGGCTGTATATAGAACACCAGTGTTGGGGTCGATGCGGAACTTCCTCATGCTGATGGAGTCGATGCTGCTGTGGACAGTGTAGCTCAGCTTGTGTTTCTCGTCTCTGTCCGTGGCTTCAATCTGCAGGATCTCTGTGTCTGGAAGCACATCTTCGGAAATCGTCACTTCATAACTTGGCTGAGAGAATTCTGGGCCATTATCATTATTATCCAGTACTTTGATAAATACCTATAGTTACAAGAAGATAATACTGATGACTAACTCTAATTCACTCATTGCTAATAAAAGAACAAATCCTTCCTCCCACTCTGTGTACTTTCATCCTAGATTCTTACAGCTATCTCAACATGTAGGGAAGCTCGTGTTTAACAAAAGAAAACCCCAACTTTCTATAATTAACAATAAACCAGCAGATCACATTAGCAGGTACATAATAAACTATGAGTTAGTCAATAGTCTCACTATTAATTCAACAGCTGAGACAGCCACTACAAGGTGGTGATTCCATGGAATTATTGGAGGCATAATGTAAATGATAACAAGGTGACCTTCGCCTGGGAAGTTCTTATTTCCTTAAGTTCCCATTGTGTGTGCTTCTTCTCATGGTGGATTTTTGTGACAAGACAGGGAAAGCAGTACAGAAGAAGCAGAGGACAGGGAGGGATGAACAGAGGTGCACTCCATGTCATCAGAGCTGCTCAACCAGCATTCATACCTTGTGGCTGTCCTTCCAATGGGAGGGGTCTGGTCAAGGTTGCAGTAGTTAAAATGCAGTTTCTAAGTTGTTTTCTTTCATAAGGCACTTTGTGATTAAAATCTCCAAAAAGCAATTGTCTAATGAATGCGCACATACTCATCACTCAGCTTTGACAATGACATCTATCAACCTGGTTTCATCTGTCTTCCCATTCATCCCCACCTGCTATCCCAGCATTGTTTTTGAAGTAAGTTTCATTTACATGGAATTTCAGTATATATCTCAAAAAGATAGGGACCCTAGGAATAAATGCAAATGTACACAGTAGCAGACACAATAGCATAGTTGTACATAAATGGCAATAACAGTAATTTTTAATATGAAATACTCAATTCATGTTCAAATATATCTGTGGGTGCCAGTCCTCAGAGCCTGACCACACGTTGACCCACATTCCTACTGTTGTTTTGGGTGGTTAATAAAAGATAAGAGTCTCATGGACTTTTGTGTCCAGGCTGATTCTCAAACTTCTGAGTTGCTAGGATTATTATAGACATGAGCCATGAACAGCTAGATTCCTTTTTAAAAATTTTTTTGTGCCTGTGCTGGGGCTTGAACTCAAGACCTCATGTTATTGGCTGTCCTTTTTTTTTTTGATCCAGGCTGGTGCTCTTCCATTTGAACCATAGCTATATTTCCATCTTCCCCATTTTCTGCTCAAATCCTGAACTGTTCTTTTCTCCCCAAAGCCTTGATTTCTTTTCAGTTAAAAATGGCATTTGGAGATCATATACAATTATTAGCAATACTTGTTGCTGCAGATTGTTTATGTTTCAATTTTTTATTAGGCAGAGTTAGGAAAGAATTAAAAAATAAATATTTCATGAGTTCATACTGACATTTCCAATTCAAAATTGGAGCATCAGGGTTTTTAACTAGCATTATTGTTTTCCTATTTGTTTCTCTTTTCCCTCACAGAGACGTTTCTCTTATTCAATGACATGGTCATAATTAGTCACTTTTTCATCTAAAATACATGCTCAAACTTTGGAATAATAATACAGCATGGGCACTGCAATTATGTTGCAATTAAGGCCATTCTAAACAAC
Source organism: Dipodomys merriami (assembly GCF_024711535.1). Classification (NCBI taxonomy): domain Eukaryota; kingdom Metazoa; phylum Chordata; class Mammalia; order Rodentia; family Heteromyidae; genus Dipodomys; species Dipodomys merriami. Next base: position 9,836,588 of record NW_027205381.1, read on the forward strand.
TTAATATTAATTCTCAGGGTTTAAGTAGGAATAAGAAGTTGTATTAGTAGGAATAAGAAGTGGGAATATGAAGTTGTGTTAGCATGACTAAAATCACTTAGACTAATTCTCCAATGAAACATAGCAATGGCTGCATGCACCTTTAAAATCATTTGCTTTCACTTAGTTCCACATTTGGGCTTTTATTTTAGAATTTAATTTTTTAAGTATATGTAAAGGTACCAAACTTAATGTTCGAAGAAGTTTGGTTTCTTTGCCCTTTCCTCTTTACACTATTCTTTCTTTCTCCAGATGGGTTCTCAAATGGAATGATTTTTGTCTCCCTGGTGACAATTGGAGAAGCTCTGAAAATGTCTACAGGCATTTGTTATTGTTACAACTACAGAAAGGAACTTGCTGATATCTAGTGGGTATAGACCAGGGAAGCTTCTAAGCACATTCACAAGACAGCAGAAAGACCCTAAAAATAAAACATCTGACCCCAAATGTCAATAGTGACGCTGATGAGGAACCCACACTGTATCCTATATCCTGCAAAACAGAGATAGGGACGGTTCCCATAGGTAGAGATAGATACATCATACTTAACTAGTCCACCATTGATGTTCATTTAAGGTGTTTCCAAGTTTTGCTCATAGAAATAGTACGCAAAGAAAAGCCTTCTACCCATGACTTTTAATATTTCTGTTGGCATATATTTGCACTGGAATGACTTGGTCAAAGGATAAATGCTTTTGTAGTTTTATTTGGTATTTCCATATTTCCTCTCCCCCAAGGCTTTATTATTTTACATTCTCATAATCAGATGTAAGAATAACTGTCTCTCATAGCTTTGCCAAAAGAATATGTGATAGAAGAGAAATAATATCTTAGTGTAGTTTTATTTATCATATTTCTTATTATAGGTGAGGCTGAGCATCTTTGCATATATTTAAGAGCCATTTGCATTTCTTTTTCTGTGAAACTATTTATACCAGTTCATTTTTCTATGAGTTAAATGATCTTTCTCTTTATTTTTGGAAACTTGGAGATACAAAATGCAAAGTTGTGTGTAATTTTGTCATGAATTTTATTTTGCTCACAGTGATTTTTTTGCCATGCAAAAGTGAATATACCAATCCTTTTCCTTATTGTTTTTGGATCTGAAGTCATAGTTTAGGATATTTTCTGCACTTGCAGGTTATAGATGAACACACAGTTTTTCAAAACATTCATATGTTTCATTTTCTTTTCTTTTTACATATCCTATTCTCTTGGAATTTTTCCTGGTGTATTATATGAGGAATGGATTCAGTTTTATTTTTGTTTTCTTTGCACATGGCTCAGCAATCATTTCAGAACTCTTGTTTTAGAAAACTTTCCTTTGATCGAAGAGGCCACTTTTATTCTCTAATTTAGCATATGAAATTAGTATGGATTTCTCTTTATTTCTGTGCTGGTATTGGGGCTTGAACTCAAGGCCTGGGTACTGTCCTTTAGCTATTTTGTTCAAGGATAGATTTCTACCATTGAACTACATACAGCCTTTTGCTGTTGTATTTGTTTTCTTTTTTAATTCCAGCCTTTTGCTGGTTAGAGATAAGAGTCTCATGTACTTTCCTGCCTGAGCTGGATTTGAACCAAGATACTCAGTGTCAGCCTCTTGTGTAGTTAGAATGAAAGGCATTAGTCACTTGCCTTCTTGCTAGATTTTTCTATTCTGTCCCAATGGTTCATCTGTGTTTTCATTCAACAATATACCTCTCCCACAGTATTACCCCTGCTTTTACTGTATTTGATTTTGGTATAATTTGTGGAGGGGAAGGGAAAAAACAAATCGTTTAAATAGGGATACAGGTGGACCCGATGCAATAATGAGATGTACAAGTCGTTATGTCAAAAAACGAACTTTACAACTTTGGCCAAGGGATGGGGTGGGGGTGGGGGTGGGAGGTGGACATGGGAAGGGGAAACAAAGGAGGAGGCAACAATGCTTGATGAGAAATGTACTCATTACCTTGCCCATGTAATTGTAACCCCTCTGTATGGTATTTTCACAATTAAAAAAAACAATATACAAAGCATTTTAATTGTAGAGGTTACATAATACATTTTCATATTTGCAAAAGAGGGATATCATTTTATTCTTGCAAAACTTCCTTACAAATGTAAGAGTCCACTTGTATAGAATCTGGCAGAAACTTCATAGTTCTAAATTGAAATTATGGGAAAAGTATGGGTTGACTAAGGGATAACTGTCTTCTTTAGAATGCAGTCTTCTCTCCAATGCCAGGTTTTATCTTTTTACATTGTTCAAATCACTGGTTTGTTTGTCTGAGGTACTCTAAGCAAGTTTTGAATTCTTTTTAGAATGCTGCTATAATCAGTATAATTTTCTTTTGCATGCAAGATACCTTTTCATTTTTGGTGATATCTCTAGGTTACTGATTTTTGTATGTTAATTTTATAACCTAATATTTTTACTAAGTTTTCTTATCATTTGCAGTACTATTTTAAGGTAGATAATTATATCACATGCCATGAAGATAATATTAGTTTTTTTCTTCATAATTCTTAGGGTACAACGACTTTGTTTTGTCTTACTGCATTGTGTAGTACATGTTACATAGTGTAGGTATAGGGACATCATCTTATTCCTGAGTAATAGAAAACTCTGTGATGCTTCTCCAGTAAATAGAATGCTAGTATTTGACTGCAATGCAAACAATTATTCATTTAAAAAATAATGGCAGCGAAAACATGACTATGCTCATCAGCAGCTGCACAGTCATCCCTCTGATGCAGATAAGCTTCTCCTAATGAGAGAAAGGAAGCAGTGCTGTCACTTCTGCACCAAGACAGGGCGCAACCTTTGTCCTGGAGTCAGTACTTGAAAAAAGGTTGAGATGTGCGCCAGTAGTTTTGGGTATTATTTTTAAATTCAGTGTATTTACAAAACCATGCTTGATTTCTGTCATATCAATTCTTTCCTTGAAAAAGCTCAAAGATAATTTAGTTAAGATGCTAAAATATTTAATTTCACAGAGCTAGCTAGATAGACAGGGCCAACAAACTTATGGTGCCTTCATGAAATCTCAAAGTTGATGTGCTTTTGAAAAGCCTGCCTCTTTCTGCTTGCCTAATCTATAGTCAGAACAAGTGTTTCTCTGTCAATGACTTCCTGCTCCCTATTTGCTTTTTAGTTCCCACAGTTGGGGCCATTTGTGAGCTTCTGAACTAACAAATAAAGCAAAGCAACTCTCAAAGAAGTTGTGTTCAAAATGGTAATTGAAAGGCCTGAAGAAGTACAATGGAATGAAAGCTGGAGAAAACCCCTATATAGGAAGCCTCTTCAGAGCTGGTTTCTGTACTACCCACCACAAACATTTTGGGTTTTGTAGGCTTTTCTAAGCTAAGTCTGGGCAGATGCCAAATTCTAATTTATAAAGACTTATGGCTTGAAGAGCTCACGAGGTGAGTTGTAGGGTAAGAGCTTGGTCTTTTATTAGAACCAATTAAGTCCTAAATTACTGAAATTCTGTTCTGCCTCTGCTGCATTTCAGAACCATATTTTAGACATTGAGTAATCAAGATTTCAAAGATGATGCCCCATGTACTTTTCCTCATAAATTTTATCTTTGAATGTATGTGTAGAAAAATCATCAGCCTTCACTCGTATTACAGTGGATAAATAAGTGTCAGATTGATAATCCTAACTTTTCAGTAGGGGAAGCTAAGCATTGATGGCTTACACCTGTGAGCTTTGCTAATCAGAAATATGAGACTTGATAATCACAGTTCAAAGCCAACCTGGGCAGAATAGTCCACTGGAGACTGTTATCTCCAATTAATTAACAAATCAGTGGGGCAAATATCAAAGGATCATAAGGACAAAACAAGAGGACTACACCAGACTCAAACCCAAACCTTTTGAAGCCCGTTTTGCATTGATTCCACTATACCACTTCTTAGTACATTTCTATCATAAGCACATTAAGAATAAATGTATGTAACATATGTCAGCCAATATTTCTGCAAACATCATAGGTTTGTTTGCCATGAATTTTTCTTTTGTTCTTTTACAAAATAGATAACTGGTATAGCCATTCACATGTCAGGAACATTATTCATGAGATTATTTTAAATAGAAAAGCTCCCCGCTGTCTTTAAAATTGGAACTGATCTTCAAAAATTGATTTTCTCATACAATGTCAGGCATATGTCTATTACACAGAGTGAGATTCTATCTTTACTTCTGAAAACAGACGTCTACAATGTAAATGCTGGCTTGCAGACTTATTTATCTCCATGCAGCTGTAGTGTCCTCAGATTTGCTTCATCTAAATATACAAGAAAGGTTTAGGGCTGCTCCCTTTTCTCTAGCTGATCAGAGTGGATAAATGAAAACCTTGGAAGAGAAGAGTGGGAGGCACAAATCTCTTAATCTTGGCCTCATTGAATAGCGTCAACAAGAATGGTTTAATTAACCCTCCCCATTTTGAACTGGAAGAGATTGGAGAGAAAGATAAAACGAAGTCCAAATCCTTAATGTAAGATGTGCTTCCTAAAGTGGGCCAGTGAGGAACTCCTAGGAGACCACTTCGAGAGCAACTGAAATGAAGGTCAAGTCTAACCTTTGGAATGAAGTTCCACACTCCAGCCCCAGGGGGTATTGGACTTGCAGCAGAAAAAGTATGCCAAGCTTAACAAACTCTGTTTGTGAGTTTTAAGAATTTAGGAGCATTTTGGAAAGAGATTCTTTTTTTTAAACATTTTTTTTATTGTGAAAATACTGTACAGAGGGGTTACAATTACATGGGCAAGATAATGAGTACATTTCTTATCAAGCATCTTAGCCTCCTCCTTTGTTTCCCCTTCCCATCCCATCCTCCCCCCACCCCCCACCCTACCCTCCTCCCCCCCCCACCAAAGTTATAAAGTTCGTTTTCGACATAACGATTTGTACGTCTCGTTGTTGCAATGGGTCCACCTGTATCCCTATTGAAAAGATTTGGTTTTTTTTCCCTTCCCCTCCACAAATTATAACAACATCAAATACAGTGAAAGCAGGGGTTATACCATGGGGGAGGGACATACAGAGAAACAAAGAAATAATCTTATAAATGTGTTAGAAACAATTGCATGAAAGAAAAAAAATTTGAATACATATCTTAGGATTCATTTCCCTAACATCAACTTAACTGACCTTTTCTGCTTGACTCAGACATATACTAGTTATTGCAAATAAGGGAAACCATGGGACCTATGCTTCTTTGGGCCTGGCTTACTTCACTTAATATAGTTTTTTCCAAGTCTTTCCATTTCTTAACAAATGGGGCAATGTCATTCTTTCTGATGGAGGCATAGAATTCCATTGTGTATATATATACCACATTTTCTTGATCCATTCATCTACTGAGGGGCACCTGGGTTGGTTCCATATCTTAGCTATGGTAAATAAGGCTGCAATAAACATAGTTGCGCTGGTAGCTTTAGTGTGGTATTGTTTGTGAACATTTGGGTAAATGCCCAAAAATGGGATTGCTGGGTCATAGGGGAACTCTATGTGGAGTCTTTTGAGGAACCTCCATACTACTTCCAAAGTGGTTGAACAAGTTTACACTCCCACCAACAATGCAGTAGGGTTCCCTTCTGTCCACATCCCCTCCAGCATCTGTTATTATTAGAGTTCTTGATTATAGCCATTCTAACTGGGGTGAGGTGGTATCTCAATGTTGTTTTAATTTGCATTTCTTTTATGGCTAGAGAGGTTGAGCATTTCTTCATGTGTCTATTGGACATACTTGGAAAGAGATTCTTTTAATCTCAGGTTTGATTGTGGATAATACAAATCAGAGCTACTTTTACTCTTTATAAACCCAAAGCATGACTTGAATAAGAAAAAAACATATTAAAAGCACAAAATGACCTATCCTGAGTTCCTGAATCCAATTAATATAACTTTTGGATTATAATTTGGCCATCACCATATCTGCTTTCTTTCACAAATAACAATAAAAGTCACACACACATAATTTATAGCTATCAGGTGTGTTATTTCAATTTTAAATTGAGAAGCAGATTCCAAGAATGTCTTCATAATCTCTTTTTCCCCACTCCTACAACCCATTAAATCCCAAAGAACAAGTACTTCTTTCCCCTACTTACTGAATCTGAGAGAGCAAGCAACTGTCCAATGGCATGACCAGCCATTGGTCAAGCATGGAACCTGGGTCATGGAATTCCCAGTCAGTGATTCCAAATGCCTTCTTATATAAATCAGACTATAACTTTTGTGTAGGGGAAAGTTCAGAGATGGTATATGATTTTTTATTTTTTAAATTTTAATAAGTGTTTGATTGTGAAAATACTGTACAGAGGGGTTACAGTTACAAGGGCAAGTTAATGAGTACATTTCTTATCAAGCATTGTTGCCTCCTCCTTTGTTTTTCCCTTACCAACCCTTCCCTCCCACCTCCACAACTATACTCCTCCCCTTGCCCCCCACCCCGTCTAAATTGTAAAGCTGGTTTTACAACATAGTGTCTTGTACATCTCATTGTTACAATCAAAATGTTTAAATATGGATACAGGTTGGTATATGATTTTAGAGGGAAAAGTTGGGCTTATCACTTTACAAAGGTACTTCTAGACATGGCACCTGACAGGCTGAGTCTTAAGTCCTACAGCTCCCAAGGCTACAGAGAAACAAATCTTTAAAAGGAGTCTTGATAAGTCTTATTATACAAATATTAGGTCTTATATATTACCTTGTATTTTTATCCACTGACCATTTACAAGGGTCATATTCTAGATTCATTTAGATTTGCTATGAAGACAAAATATCTTAGGTTTGTTTGGCAAATGTGTAAGGAAAGTTGTTAAAATTCTTCATGTCTGGGCTGGGAAGGGGACTCAGTAGTAAAGTGCTTGCCTAGCATACATGAGGCCCTGGGTTTGATTCCTCAGCACCACATAAGCAGAAAAAGCCAGAAGTGGTGTTGTGGATCAAGAGCTGAAGGGCTGAGGGACAGTGCCCAGGCCCAGAGTTCAGGCCCCACGACTGACAAAAAAAATTCTATGTCTTAGGAGGGTTTTGAGGAGGTTGGATTCCATTCTCCCAGGATGCATGGCTAACTGTGGACACTGAGTATCCATAAGTACCATGTTCCCTAAAGAGCCAGATTTTAAAATGTCCTTCTCGTAAATTCTTCCTTAGCACAAACAGTGAAGATTCAATTTTGTTTGAAAGACCTCATAGGATAGCAGTTTCTACCATTAAAAGTTATTGCAGTTTAGAATTTTTAAACATATCACAGTTTGGTAGGCCAAAAGTCAAAGCCAAAATCAAGGTATTGGCAGAGACATGGTTCTTTCTAGAGGTTCTTGGAATGAATCTGCCCCAAACTCTCTCAGATTGTAGATCTGTGGATCAGAGCTAGTTTCATGTTAGTTGGGAGCCTCTTCTGGTTCTTTAGCAATACCTGTATTCCTCATTGCTTTGTTTGCTCCATATTTAAGCCACATGATATTGAAATCTTTATCTCTCAGAGTCTGAGACTTCTGACACTTTCCCTTTTGTTGCCTCTTTTCTGACTTGTGCTGGAGAAAGTGAACTGGTAAGAGATTCTGTGATCAGGGTAGTCTTTGCCTCAAAGTCTAGAATTCCCTTACTGTCTTCATCATAATTAAATCTCCACATTCCCCTTTGTCATGCTATATAACATATCTAAGCCCTGAAGATTAAAATATGGATACCAAGGGCTCACCATGACCCTAGATACTCAGAAGGCTGATAATTGAAGATCATAGTTTGAAGCCATTATGACCAGGAGAATCCATCTCCAACTAACAAAAAGTGAAGGTGTGGCTTAAGTGGTAGAGTGCCAGCCTTGAGTGGAAAAAGCTAAAGTGAAGCCCCCAGGCCCTAAAACTCAAGCCCCATTTCTGGTACCAAAAAAATGTGGATATCTTGAGGACTTTGGGGGGTAAGGAGGAGTCTGCCTTACTACAAAACATAGCACCTGTATTAAGTGACTTCACCATCTTAAGTCAATTCAAGTTGCCTTTTAAAAAAAATGTGAGTCCACTAGTCTTTTCCTGGCAAGATAGGATGTCCCAAATTCCTGCTGTACATTTGGAATTTGATATTTCTCCAAATATTCCTAGCTCTGTTGTATGCTAAGTGATATGTATCCGCCAAAGTTCAAGAATGTCTCTTACAGTCTGGTTGTCATGCTTCTGTGTGTGTGTATATGTGTGGTAACTCCATCCTCTCTGACCATTTACTGTTGCTGCTGTTTATGTGTTCCTGGTTCTACCTGGGGAATCCCCACTCCTCCCTTGCTTTTGCCATTAGGACTTGTGCGTCCTCTACTCTTCTCCAGCTGACAGGGAAGATAGTACCAACTCCTTCAACCCTTACTTTCTTCTCTTCTAAACCTAACATCAGTGTTTATCCTTGGGCTTCTAAGAGGTCAACCTGATGACCCCATCCATAGTATGCTATATTGAGAAAAGCACAATCATATCCCTCACAAAATAAAGAAAAACTGTATAATGCAGAGCCTTTGCTTGTTTCACCAGGAGGGATTTTTGTTTTTCTGTTTGTTTTATAAGTATTGGGATTTTTTTCCTTGCATTTAGTTCATGGGCATCTTCGCGACTTGAAATCCACAGTGTTTATTCCATTACACTAGACAATCTCAGTAAGGAAAAACATGCTATGCATCATCAATATTGTAATCCTGAGACACAAAAATCCCATGAGAATTGGAAAAACAGGACAACCTGAAGATGAAGGAGGATTTTCATGTCCACACAGAATCCCCGAGGCTCTGATTTATTTGACATTTGTGAAATAAAATTCAACATGCTGTTTAGACTTGATGTGAATCCTGTGTCATGTGTGCCTTCTGATCCCAAATGAACAAAAGAAAGAAAGTCCCTAACGGAATACTGAACAGGTGTTTTGTGGCTCCAGAATATTGATTTAGTTCTACAAAGAGGGGTATGTTTGATGAAATCATTAAGTTGCCTAACGTCAGAAATTGGACTGTGCATTAGTGGTTTCTAAAAGAAATCTAGAATAGCTTTTATTTCCCAATCATCTTTCATTAAAACATTTATGACATTGAAGATATTGACTGATTCAGAGCACCAGTCTTGTCACCCTTTCCAGGGAGGCCTTGGGCAACTGGAGGGCCCAGATGGCAATCATGTCTAACAGCCTGCCCAGGCAGAGGGATGCCTTGCTGATGGTGATGATGTCACACAAGCTTATGCTTTGGGAGCCCTTAGCTCTCACTTCTTAAGAGGATCATGGCTCTAGAAACAGTGTGAATGGGGTATATCTGGTTAGAAAGTCTCTTGATATGTTTTATTAACCTCTGTAACTTGGCCCTACCAAGAAGGTCCTTCAAGTTCACCTTAATTTTCTAACTCCTTCTGAAATACTCTGGAAATAAGTCTGTTTTTTAGTCTGAAATAAAACCAAGAAGTGAATTCTAACAATTTATGCACCCAGGCTTACAATATATGTTTCTCTGTTGATTTTCTTTAGAAATGAGGCCATTTAATTTATATGCATTTAAAACTTTGTATTACTGGCTGTACGATGATGTATAGTTTCACTTCTGGCCACTTAAGAGGTGAGGCAGAGGGTAGGTAGTATGAGCCTAGCAGTCATAGATGAGAGACCTCATCTAAAAAACAAACCAACATGCAAGCAAGCAAATACTCTTAATTACTATTACCTCCAGCACTTATACAGCACATGGTATGAACTGAAGAAATGGCTGTAGAATGAATTTTATTTACTTATTTATTTCTTTTAAAAGCTATTAGCATTCAAATTGTACAAGTGGGTTTCATTTGGACATTTCTGTATATGGATATAATATGCCATGATCAAACTCCCTCCCTCCATTTCTCTCCTTGTCATCCCTCTACTTCCCTTCATAACACAATTTCAATAGATTCCATTGTCTTAGTTTAATAAATACAGATACTATATTTCAACCATAGTCACCTACATTCATCCTCACCATTTTTTAGGCCACCTCCCTCCTGCTGGTCCAATTGCTAACATACCTTGCCTTACTTTATTTCTTATCTAGCCTAATGAAAATACAAAAGTTTGATTGATATGTGTCTTTTTAGATATAAATAAATATAAATATCAATTTGATTGACAGGAATTACTTGTGTGGCTTTTTGATTCAGCATACCTTTGATTCCACAATAAAACCCTTGAATAAATATTTGGTATCTACTACTCACTCACTTATCCTAAAAATAACCAATGGGTACCCATAACATTCTGGACAAGCCAAATGCCACTTAATTCAACTAGTACAAACTCTAGAGAAAAGTTGGGAAATGAATGTGATCCCGTGCTTCATTTGTATTTTAATCAAATATGCCTTCCATTTCTCAATTGTAGCATTCAAAAGTTGAGGTTGGAGATGCTAAGAAATGGCTGCTTTTCCAATCTAATTCAAATTCACATTTATAGTGAATTAGCAGCAATGACTTTGCAATACAAGTGGTTGTTTTGTATTAGTGTCTGGGGCATGCTTTTACACTGTGCAGTTCCCATAGGACTTTAGCCTGCAGGTCTTTTCCTGTCTTGGTGTTAGTCTTGAAAATATCTGAAGCAGTAAGGCTTGGATGGGGAAGATCATGTAATTTATTGTCCCAAGTGGGGCTATTTTGAGAGTGAATGGGGTAGTATTAATAACTATGCAGGACAACAAATATAAGCAGGAGTCTTTAAGGCAAAGAGTCACAAAGTCATCCTAGTTACAGGAAGCAACACAGGTTGTAGGATTATAAACTGTCACATGCTAGCAATTTGTGTGAATGTTGCTCGATGTTTCTGTGTACATTCAAGTAAAAATAAAGGAAGCTGTACTAAAATGCACCTTATTAACTTTTTCAACTTCTTGATGATCAACTGACCCCTCAAAAAAGAATTATCATACTTTTGGAGATAAAAGGCAGTTATTTAAATAAGCACATAAAATGTGCTTATAAAACTGCATAGTTAGAAAAGCTTACATCATATTTAAAATGAATCAATAATTGCGTGTGTTAGGGTTGGCAAAAACTTATCCTTCCTACCTGAAGCATTGTATTTAGAAGGATTTTGAGGATACAGGAAGGACCAGTGGGGGGGGGGGGAATTTGGTCAAAATTAGTGATGCCTTCTAAGCAGGGGTTGTGTGTGTGAGTGCGCATGCGCCAGATTGTTGCTGTAACAAGGCTAGGTCCACTGGTGAAAAATAAGATGGAATCTTATATTTAAGGCAAATCTGCCTCATTCTTATCTAGTATCGTATATGTGTCACTGTGGGAAATGTTCTGTGGCATGTGAGAAAGCCAGAAATGTTCTGTGGCATGTGAGAAAGCCATAGATTTTCTCTACCTAGTTCTCCATGTCCTTCTCTATGTACTCAAGACACAAAATATAAGAAGTGTCTCGAGGTCTACTGTAGGTCGGTCCCTAAGGGTGTGGCCAGACAGCCGTGCTTTGGACCTCTGTCCACATGCAGCGGATCCTTCTGTGCAGCCAGTATGAACCCATGACATATCCAGGTAAGGTAGCTCAAGTTTATACTCCTAGCTACTTGGAAGGTAGAGATTGGAGGATTTCAATTCAAGAGCAGTTTGGACAGAGAACTTCACTAGACTCCATCTCACTCATCGCACCCAGGGCAGGGAACAAGTCAGTCACTGTCATCCTCACAGACACAGGAAAGCACACATAGAAGGATTGCACTCCAAGCTGGCCTGAACGTAAAGCCAGACCCTACCCTGAAAACCAAGACAACAGTGGGCTGGAGACACTGTATCTGCCTACTAAGTCTGAGGTCCCTGATGCCATGAGACACCTTGTTCTTTATTAAGGTTGTGTGAACTGGAATATGATATCGCTTTTTAAGTATTCTCTATCTTTAACTTTCAGTGTCTACAAAATCAGAATAATGGAAGGTGTGACACTGATCAAGATGTATTGTAACTCATACACTGACATGCTGAATATATGTCCTTTTGTCCAAGTACTTAAAGATCTTAAAGATAATTTAAAAAGTCAGAGGATGACTTTTAGGTGAGTTAAAGCAAACACTTTGGATAAAAAATCCACCTCTTTGCAAGTTCAAGGAAAGTAAATTTTATAATTAAAGAGATAAGGCAATAATGAAGATATGTTGTGTCACTCACACATAAACAATTGAAATTTCTTGAGTCAGTGAATGTGTATAACACAACAGATCAGTTCTTTTGTTCACATGATTCTTTTGGACACTGTCATCCAATGAACATATTTGATTACTTCCTTTCTTGTACTTCTGACTTTAGTAAATCCTTCCTCATTCCTGATACTCAGTCACAGCTTCTCACCTGAGTGACAGCGACGTTTGTCCCATCGGTGACTTCCACGCTCATGTTGTAGATGGACCGCTGCTCTGCATCCAGAGGCTTTGCAATGACGATGGTCCCCACACCCTTCTCTGCATCAAAAGAGCTGTCAAAGTTCCCCCCTGGGGGTTTCACAGAAACAACACAGAGTCAGCACACTGAAGTCATTGCATGTGCAGAAGCATATAACTTTACAGGGGCTTACATAGAAATATTTTTGGACAAGCATCCATACAGTTCCAATTTGTACAACTTAGTGGGACTTCTTTATTTCTCACTCAATTTGTATTTCAAAACTTAGCCTCTATAATCACAAAAATGCATTTCAAAGAAAACCTCAGCAGTAATGTCATGAGTAGTGAAGCAGAAGTTGACTCCATAAAATATTTAGAAAGCTAACAGCTCTTTAACCCGTTGGGGCTTCTGTGCTATGACATTGAAAATCTTTTTGTTTTTCTGAAATAGGAAAAGTTCTAAGTTAAGAAATAGTTGAATTATCATGAATAAAATCAGTAGACACTTCTAAGCCTACTGTAGGATTTATAGTAAACATTTTGCTGGTAGAGTTCTAAGTCTCTCAATTCAATGTCAGAAATAAAATGTTAAAATAAATGGTAGACTTCTACAAGATGGGTTATTTATAGAAACTTTTGGCCATATTGACAGTGTGAATTAAATTTCTTCTAAAAGAGTAGAAAGTTTATGCAATCAGCATAGAAAGGAAGGCAAACACTAGCTTACACCACAGCAACGTGTAAATCAGTTTATATAAAAAGTTATTTTTTTCCTTTGTGGGTCAGATATAAATCACTGTTTAGAAATGATAGTATGAAGTAGTATTGGAATTGTTGAGTAGTTTTTATCTCTGTGAAACAAAGTGTGCTTTATGGTCTTCCCAATTTTTGCTGCTACTAGGGTTTGACTCAGGACCTGGCACTTGCTCAGCTTGCTTGCTTAGCTGGAGCTTTACCACTTAAGCCATACTTGAGCCTGGGTTTTCCTGGTTATTTTGGAGATGGAGTTTTGTAGCGTTTCTGTTCAGATTGACCTTGAATCATGATCCTCCAGCTCTCAGAGTAGCAAGAATTATACTCATGAACTACTGGCAAATGGCTCTGAAACATTTTTAATGGGGTAGGAAGAGAGTATCATGAATGCTGGAAGAATTTTAATTGAAATTCACAAGGTTTATTTTAATTTAAAATTTCATTGTGTCAATAAATTTTGGGCCTAGATAGCAATCTTATTTCACAATAGTAGTCCAAATTATACATTCATTAAATTTCATATTTTAGAAAACAAACATTGGCTTTAAAAAATTCTGTACTGTATACATTACATTTGCTCATCAATGAACAGTATATTTCTGTATTACAATTACAAATGGGCAGATGAGTTCAGGGAAAGGGAAATTTTACCTGAATCACTAGAATTTGAAATTCAATAACACTCTAAATAATATAGTTTTTTGTTGTTGTTGATAAGCTGGAGGTATGGCTCAAATAGTACAGTGCCTACCTAGCCAGCTTGCCTGAGTATTCTTATTCAAGCTCAGTACTTCCTTCCTCCAATAAAAGTGGTCAAATATATTTGACCTATCACTCACAGCTGTCATGTGTACTTAGGAGCAATTAATTTGTAGAAAGAACATAATTGTCCTTGACATTTAATTAAAGTTATAGAGATACAGGGTTACCAGAGAATTGCTTAGAGAAGATAAAATTTTTTTAAAAAAATTTACTTATTTATCTTCCAAATAAAACCTTTAATTGGCTTATGGAAAACACTCAATGTTTCTTCCAAAGACAGTCTTTTGAAGAATAAACAAGGAGAAGGATTGGAGAGTCTAGTCTAAAAAAGGTTATGGATTCTTATTTAAAGGGAATATTTCATTCATAACTACACACAAAAAAATGGAAGCCAAATTCCAGTGCCTGGCATAACCATTTTCATGAGCAAAGAAAAATGTCTTGCTATCAAGATGTAGATTCTGGAACAAAATCTTTGCCATGAAAACTTACAAAGAAAGAACATAACATTACAAGACTTGTGCAAAAGACAAAAATGCAACTTCTCAAGTTGATTTGGAGGTCATTAAGTCACATTTTTTTCAGTCATATTTAAATTAAACTGGAATTTTTTATACTCTAATGTTTATTTTCTTAAGTCTGGACTAAGATTTAGAGGGTAGTGGGGGAAAATAGGCCATCCTCCATTTGTAATTATTTTGAAGTTTTAAAATGTGTAGGTAAGGACAAAATAACCAAGTCTGTAATTAAGAGGTCAGACTGGATCCAAAGTTGATGATAGATATTGCAGTAGATAGATATTGCAGTTCTCCTTGTGATTGCAGGAAGTGTATATAGGAGGATCATCGTTTGGACACACTAGGGAAAAATAAAGGCACTGTCAAAAGAATAACCAGGGCTTTATTCTTCACTCAGTGGCAGGCCCATGCCTAGTCAATATAAGGTCTTGAGTCCAAACTCTAGTATCAGCAACAAAAAGATCAAATTAAAATCATGCAAACTACAAAATAGTTTGCTCTACTTTCAAGATTAATGAGAACAAAATTTGTGGATGCATGCATGAAGGTTTCCTGTTTTAGTAACTGGTTAAATGAGGCAAATTTATATGCTTGCTCTGGGACCTGTACAGAATACATACCCATCCTCAGCTTAGTCCTGTAAAATACACCTATTTTGCATAATGTGTACAAATCATACGAGTTTTTAAAACTTGTTTTACACCGAAATGTGCTTTGGGCAACTTTTCTGGCTGTCAATTTTCATAGTTCTTTCTCTGTCCCTCTGTGTGTGTGTGTGTGTGTGTTTTGCTCATCAATCTGTGTGCGCATGTGTTTTGCTGTATCAATTACTACAAATCAGAAACCTCTATAGGTGAGTGACTGTAAAGGGCCTACTGAGATAGTCTCAGTTCCACCAGTATGGCCGAAAGTCTCTATACACACTACCAGGACATTAGCTCCCAGGTAAGCCAAGATTTCACACTAAACAACAATGCTGAACTCTCAAATGAATTTCTGACAAAGGATACAGAATCCAGACCAGCAGTTTACCATCAATCTTCTGGTAACCTGATAACCTATACTAAGCCCCCTACTTCATAAACGACTCCATAGCTCTCCCCAGGGCCTCATTTTTCTGGTTCCCTTCTAGCCCAAAGGGTGATTCCTGTTTTTGTAGGAAACCATATCCAAATCATCTAGGGGGTGAGCATATCAAATGCAAGGAGTCCATTTTCACTAGCAACATTCCATTTAAACAAGATGTGCTTCCTCAGAGCCAGTAACAGAACATGCAAAGCCAGAGGGTGTTGAGTGCAACAGCGTGAGGCTAAAGAAAAGGTGGGCAGGGAGGACGGTGCCAATTGCTCTGAGTTTCAACAATGTGGGAAATTAAAAATGTCACAGTCTGAGCGTCCTGCAGGGGGATGTGGCAGAGATGGTAAAAGCAAGGTTGTGAACAGCCCACATAACAGATAATTCACATTCGGGACATTCCTTTGGACCATTTTTTGGGTAAAGACAGGAGTAATAGAGTAAGCAAAGAGCAGAAGAGGCACACTGGGTTTCTATTGTATTCTAAAGTTAAACATAGCAAGTGGGAATATCCTTTTAAAGGCTTTACAAATAGGTCTTGCATAAAAATACTCCGAAGCAGCAATTGCTGTGGGAATTTATTGGGTGGCAAGGCAGTGGGCCATAATGGAGTCAACTTTTACTTTAAAAATAGGAAGGAAACATCCCCTATCTTTTTGTAAAAGATTCAGCAGTGGAAAACCAGTCTCCTTTAGAGAAGCATCCTGGTCCCTTCCTAGCATATGACTTCTTTCCACAACAGGTGCTATTGGAAAAATACCAACTCAAATCTACTAACCACCAGGGAGAAGCATTATGTGAGAAGCTTTGGGAGCACTGAATGGCTGAATCCCAGTGAAGGGAGGGCATCATACTCGCTGTTCACTCATATTCAGCATGTACACTGAACTTCAGGAGAAGGTCAAACACCAGCTATGGTGTGATCATGAAGAACTACCTGCTTTGAAATGAAGCAAGCACAATACTAGGCTGAAACTTGTTTGCAAGGAAGGCCAGAGACACCAGAAAGAGGCCAGGGAACCATAGTAGGTTGAAAAATTCCTTCTAGAAGCTCGCTTTAAGTTTAACTTCTAAAACATATTGATATGAAGAATTTTTAGTCTTTTTTCTATTTTTCTAAAGTTTCTTTAGATGAGCATCTATGCATGAGATCAGTGGTATAGAGAAAGAGCTCTATTTGGGGATCAAGGTAGGGAAAGGAGACTACATGGAATGAAATATTTGATATCAAATGAATGACTGAGAAAATGTCCCTCTGCTGGAGGAGTGGCTGTATTGGAAAGGACATGGTTTTTCTCAGGAGATGTGTTCTGGAAGATGCTAAGATACCTGTATCTAATCAGAAAACAAATTTACAGCAACACTATCAGAAAATTCTAATATGCCTGCTTGACCACTTCTATATAAGCTGGCCTCTGCAGTGGACATAATTAACAGAGGACAAGCCTAAGCCTATGAGACAGCAGCAGTCAGGAATCAAGATCATCTTTCCATGGCTACAACATAAGAAGATACTAACAGAAGACTGGGCCTGTATGCTGCATCTCACTATCAGAGAAATACTTCCTAAGGACAGTTTTTCTCTCTATAAATTGGGTGAGGCAAATAAGGATACTTTAAGTGCTTTCTGTGCACAAGAAAAGCATTTTTGGATTCAGATGAAAAGCTGAAAAATGGGTGTCAGTATCCCTCATGAAACTGTGAGTAAAGAAGAATTATTTGAAGTGTATAGTAATGGTAGCCTTCACAATGCAAATGTTTGCCACCAGCATAAAGAT
Organism: Dipodomys merriami; assembly: GCF_024711535.1. NCBI lineage: Eukaryota > Metazoa > Chordata > Mammalia > Rodentia > Heteromyidae > Dipodomys > Dipodomys merriami. The sequence goes on from NW_027205381.1 coordinate 9,853,889, forward strand.
TCAAAAACTGAACTGTGAACCAGATTGCAATCACATTGGAAGGTATGTAAATCAGGCACTGCTGAGCTGAAAGCATAGTCTCCCAAAAAGTGTGAATCTATGTGATAAAGCCACAAAGGATTATGGGTTATTTTTGTTCCCTTTCTTTTCTTTCCATTTTACCACAGAGCAGAACATGCTGTGCATTGGGCTGTTTAAACACACAACTGCTGAACTTTGTTATGGTTTCTTTTAATTACAGCATTCGTAACTTTGTTATAAGCAGGGCTTCTGTTTCTGGGCACTGAAGAGAATCTGGTTGTAAGTGCTGGTGTCACTGGAGGTAGAAGGAAGTGACTGGCCTACCCTTAGTGCAAGAGTCCTTTCTTTCTTTACCATAGAATTGTTTTGGGAATTCATGTTTTGGTAGGAGAAAAAGAAATGCAGTGAAATGAGAATCTGGTAAATTTGGAAATGAGATCATATTCCCAGAGGGAAAAATGTTGACGCAGTCATTATTTCTGGTAAGCTAATGAGGATTCATCAGTTGGAGCACTTGTGAACTGTAAGTGCCTATGCTGGGTGCTGTGCACTTGGCCTCAGTGTCTGCCCAGGTGTATGAACCTGTTTGGAAAGAGTGTTAATTCTCTTGGATGAATCATGAGTTTTGAGTAGGACTTGAATTTTAACCTAAGACCTCATTGCAAATCATGCTGATACTGTGCTTCTATATGTTTATTCATAGCACTCACTTCACCCACTGAGCCTGAAGCACTAGGCATAGTGCTCTCTCTCTCTCTCTCTCTCTCTCTCTTTCTTTCTTTCTTTCTTTCTTTCTTTCTTTCTTTCTTTCTTTCTTTCTTTCTTTCTTTCTTTCTTTCTTTCTTTCTTTCTTTCTCTCTCTCTCTCTCCTCTCTCTCTCTCTCTCTCTCTCTCTCTCTCTCTCCTCTCTCTCTCTCTCTCTCTCTCTCTCTCTCTCTCTCTCTCTCTGTTCCCTCTGTACTGCACAAAGGAGGGAGGGAAGAAAGAGAAGGAAATTTCTGTGACTGAAGATAAGCAAGCAAGAACAAAACATCTGCATATGATAAAGAAAAGAATAGGTGTTTAGAGAAGTAAAAAGATTCTGTCAGCAGATGGAGAAAAAATGACTCTGACAGATGAGGAAGATTTGCAAAAGGGAGATTTAGTGAAGGGGAAACCATTTCTGAACAGAAAGCAAGCAGTACCTGGGGAGAGGATTTCACTTCCACAGTGAAATAAAGAGTTGATGTTTCAAGACATTGGCTAGAGGTAGGAATGGAAATATAATCCTCCTCTGTTTGGGCATCTGGCCCAGTAAATTCAAGTTGTAGAAGAAGATTGGCTAGATGTTGCCATATTTACCGAGTGCAGTCTATGAGATGAGTGCAGTATACTAAAGCGACAGCCCTGTAAAACTCCATTCAAAGAATTACTCAGTGCCCCAAAAATGAGTGGTCTCCGTAGGAAGAGGGCAGTGTTTAGAAATACAGAGATAAAGGAAATATGAAAATTAAGGTCCTATGATAGATAATGGTCCACCTTTGTATTCAGGCAGTCCTTAGGAACTCCATGTAGGAAGGTTTTCATCTACAAAGTAACTTTCTCTCTGTCAATGACTTTGCTAGAGATTCTGAGGTTCTCTGACAATGGGAAGGTATTCTAACTCTGGAAAGGTCTCAGGAGTTGTCAGTGGTTACCAACCTGGCTGCTTAAAGCATCACCACCAGTCACAAATTGCTAATTCTAGTCATCCTAGTAGAAGCATTGCAGGAAAAATAGAAGAAGACACACAAAAGTTAAGAATGGAGAGGGGATAAACATAAATGAAACATGTGCCAAATGCTGGTGGTTCATGCCCATAATCCTTGCCACCTGGAAGGCTGAGATCTGTGGGTAAAGGTTTGAAGCCAGCCTGTGCAGGAAAGTCCCTGAGATTCTTATCTCCAGATGACTACTAAAATGCTGGAAGTGGAGCTATAGCTTAAGTGGAAGAGCACTAACTTTACGCAAAAAAAGCTTAAGGACAGCACCTAGACTCTGAGTTCAAGCCCAAAAATAAACAAAAGAAAACAAAACAAAACCTTGCCATACAACTACTAATGCTTGCACATTAGGTGATAGTACTAGCAGACATGCTTATCTACACACAAATATGCATGTCAGGATGTGGAGAATTACTGGAAAATGGGTCATGTGGTTGGTCATACTAAGTGTTGCAGAGCTGTGATTGTTAAAGTTCTAAAGTGTAGTACAATCAAGGACACCTTGAAGTATGCGGGCAATGGGTATCATGTGTAGTGGGCTAGATAGGTGCATGCATGGACCATGGAAGGGAGAGAAGACAGGTCCATTTCAGGTGTGAGAGATGCCTGGAACCTGGCCTGCAAAGGAAAGAGACAGTTGATGGTTGAGGATTCATTCTTATGTCTTGTTTGGTCTTGACTATATTCGTCTTTGGGCTGCTTTTAAGAAATCATCATTGCACATGCTCCTGTTGGTCTGGCACAAGGCATATGTGCTGAAACTGAAATGTACTTTCTGGGTTTCACTGAGGCAGTAGTAAAGGAATCACCAGAGGTAGCTACAAAGACAACAGAAAACTAGGCATCAGTGTGTACATCAGGAAGAAAGAAGCTGCCTCTGATCATATCTTAATGAGCTGAAAATTGCAGAAAGATGAAGTGGAGATATGCCTTGTGTCTCCAAAGAGGTCCTATTTCAGACATGTTAAGTGGCAATGACAAAGGAATTGAAAGCTTAGTATTAGGATGGTCATTTAGAAGGATGGTAGAATACTGATTCAGTAAAACAAGGCATTATACTGTCATTCTATACAATGAAATGCATAAGAGAGAAGCTCTTTCCATGGGGGATTCCAGAGGATATTCTCCTGAGGTTGAGTTGAAGACCACAGAGTATTGTTTTTTAGAGACTCCTGAAAGCAGATACGGACTATTCTAATATTTCCCCTGGACCCAGTTCTGAGACTTTCCTAAAGGAAAGGCAGACTCTTGCTCACCCTGTTGGGCTGTGACATGAGGGAGGAAACGACTGTCCCAGACTCTCCCGGATTCTCTACCTTCCACCTGAGAAGCATGGAAGTCAGTTTCAGCTCAAGTCTGCCTCAGACCAAGCTCCCTCAGGCCAAGGCTCTTAGTAACAGCCTTTTGTTTCCCAGTCCCGACGCCCTCTCCCTGCTGGCTCTGGAGGGATGCAGTCAGTGCTCAGTCCTTTCCTTTTTCAGCCTGGTATACTTGCTTGCTTGCCATAGCAACTATAAGATGCACCTCATGGGGTAATGTGTTTTGCAGTATTATAATGCTTGTGAATCTAAGTGAATTGGTATCTTTAAAAAAAAAGAATTTAAAGGTTGGTTCCCAAGGTCTCTCCTGCCTGTTTCCAGCTACTTTCCTTATCCAGCCTGAACAGGAGGCTGACCTCTATTTATGTATCTAGGTTCCATTTCCTGCCCTTCCTTTTGTGGAAGGCTGCCAGGGGACTGACTCTTCTGATTCTTTTTTTTTTTTTTTGTCTATGAATGGCACTGCTGGTGTGAAACAGAGGGGAATGGGAGTACATTTTAATTTATTTTTCAATTGGAAAAAGCCCAGTTAAATGAATGAGAAAAAGAAAAAGAATAAACAAATAATAAAAAAGCCCACATACCTCAAAAGCAAACAACAAAAAGCCCAAAACTCAAAAAAAAAAATGACCTCCCTAACTCCAAACCTATCAAAACCTGAAACAAAGGAGTCATTGGATACAAGAGCAATGGCTGGTAGAGGCTTGTATGAAATCTGCACGCTGCACTTCAGCCTGGCACAGGCAGCTATGGAAGATGTAATTCAATTTGCTTAAAAAAAAACAACAACCCCCTCTAAGGCAGATTGGATAGCCGTATTTTAGCAAATGTGTTTACACTAAGGGTACCTTCTGTTGAACAGTTCTGCCCACAAGCTGTCTGTAGAATATAGAACATCTCTCGAGCATGCTTGCCACCTTGAAGCAGGGCAGTCGGGAGCAGAAAAAAAAAAGAACAGAATGCAGAAAAAGGTGAAGAAAAAGAGAGAAATGAAAGACAGCAAGTCTAGTTCCATCAATACATTTAGAAATGAGATTAGCCAAGTGTGACAATAGAATTTAAATGACACACAGAAAGACATTAAGATCACAGTAAGTAACATACTATGGAAAATTCAGCCAGAGAGCACTTTCTGTTCAGCTTAGCTTACAGAGTCGAACGAAAGCACAGGTTGAGTATTCATTTTACTGGCTCTTTTGCATTGCAGCACTGTACAGGTTTTAATCATAGCTCTAACTCAGTTCTGTTTTCTTTTTCCCCCTTTCTTTCTTTAATTAACTCAGTTTATTTTTGGTTCCTTACTTCAAATATTACATTGCCCACTACTGTTTTAGAAGTCCTCAACTTACCCACTATGTCAAACCACAGGGGGGTGTTTGCGGGCTGCACGGACACCACACCCACGATCTCGGTCACCCTGTCACTTTCCATGACTGTGAAGTTATAAAATGGCTCTTCGAAGGCCAGCGGGATAGGCGAAGGGGCCGGTTTCTTGATCCACTCAATGTGGAGACGGGCTGTGGAGGACTTCTGTGGGCGGCCATTGTCCACGGCCTTGATCTACTCACACACGGAGAGAACACAGAAAGACATCTCAGAGCTCAGATTCCACGAAGATGCACATGGTTGTTGGGCCGACTTCATCCTCAACAGTACTGGCAAGAGGACTGGTGAGAATGGATTTTGGAATGTGGGGGCATTATCTGGTTGGGGGGGCTGGAGCTCAGATGGGCTGGCCCATCTGAATCACCACTAAAACCTTGGGAAAGAAATGTTGCAAGTATGCAGTGTTCAATCTTTCACAGACACGAATGATCATTTCCATCAGCAGTAATAGCTAATTACCTTCCTTACCGCATACATCTGAACCTCACCTTTGGCCAGTGGATTTCCATAGGAAATAAGGTACTTTGTGAATGTGTATTTGTGTGCAGAGTCAGGTGGGCAAGGTTGTGTGGGCTGTCTTCTGGAGATGCAGTCATCCTGCACAGAACTGGAGGGGTGAGGGGCACAGGTATGGGCAGCTGCTGGGGTCCTGTGATTTTGCTTACCGTGGAGGGGTGAGGGCGAACTCTCTGGGTAGCAACATGAACTGAAGTGGGCAGTGCAGTGGGGAGGAAGGTTTTAGTGACCTCTCTGTGGTCCAGGGTAGACTGACATAAAAGATAAAGTAAATGTGTCTCTTCATACAGCTGTAAGGAATTGATACAATGTCCTGGACTCAAAATGGGAGGGCCCAAAAGTTCAAGGAGCAGAAAACATCATCAGAACACCAAACTTCAATAGATAAAACTGACAAAGGATTTTCAAATACTGTATTCAGAAACCACATTTACAGACACAGAACTAACCGGGACAGCATTGAAACAACAGCAACAAATAGAACCTGAAGGTATGTGTTCATGGATGATCACTTAGTTCCAGAAAATTCCTGTGGGATGGAGATTCCTAACAGTTAGAAGCCTTGGTTCACGATGCCTAGGAGACAGGACAGGGATTTCAGGAGATGTGGGTTTGTTTTTTTTGAAGGAAGTATTCTCAGGAGAAGGTGAGTAGAATCAGGATGGACAAGGGTGAGCACTAAACAAGGATGTGGTCCTAGCTAACCTCAGGGATCCAATAGGGAATTCTGAATCGTGATTTGTGCCACAGAGTTGGATCCACCTGAGGGAAGCGGCCTGGACTTTTGTATTCAGTTATCAGGCAGTCATTGGCTGTAGCTGTTAGGCTGGGGTAGAAATGTAGAATTGCTTAGGCTAAAAACCACCCAAGGATGATCCTCTGGTTCTACGGACAGCTATAAGGCCTTAGAGCCAACACTCACTGCACGGGAGGGATAGATGAAGGAGTCTAGGTGAAGACACCCTGCAAAGCGCTCATTTCTTGTCAAGTGTCAAGTCCTCTATTCCAGGAGCATATGCACTCAGTTTCTAAAGTGGTTGGGGAGGAAGCATAGGGGGGCATGACAGATGTTAAAGTTGAAGTTTCTAGAAGAAATCTTAGTTTACTGTCTACTTGAAGTTTTTCACTTTTTTGGGGGGGAGGGGTCTGGTCGTGGGGCCTGAACTCTGGGCCTGGGCGTTGTCCCTCAGCTCTTCAGCTCAAGGCTAGCGCTCTACCACTTGAGCCACAGCGCCACTTCCGGCTTTTTTCTTTTTGCTTATGTGGTGCTGAGGAATCAAACCCAGGGCCTCATGCATACAAAGCAAGCGCTCTACCACTGAGCCACCTTCCTAGCCCCAAGTTTTTTACTTTTTACAGAAGAAACTTAGCTGTGATTTTTGTCTCACAAGCTATAGGAAAATTCATATTCTATCACACTATGAACAATTACAAAATTTGTTTCCTTGGGAGGTCTTGACACTTAGTGTGGTTTTGAGTGGCTATGATACCTTGCTTGTCCTCAATTTATCTATGTTCAGTACCTTGAGAATGATTTGGGGTTACAGAAGGATGGGCAAATTTGTAGGCTCCAGCAAGCTATGAGAATAGGGGAGGTGGATGACAATAATTCTCACTTGTATTTGTCTGCTAGAAAGTAGTTTTTTCATAGCTAGGCTGAGTTGCCATACTTTTATGCTAAATTTTTTTTGTTTAGAAATATATATATATATATATATATATATATATATATATATCTGTATATCTATCCATCCATTTATTCAAGGAATCCCTGCCCTCTGTCTATGTTGCTAAAATTCTGAAGATCTTACCGTTAAGATGTCATAACTCCCTGCAGTAAATTGTTTTCTAGAAGAAACCATTCCAGTTTTAGGATCAATAAAGAACTTTCCATCATCGTTCCCATCCACGATGCTATAGGAGATGTCTGCATTGGGGCCTTCATCTCTGTCAAATGCAAAAGCTCTGTAGATGGGCTCTCCTCTTTTCTTCCGGTCACGTTCTGGCAGCTTGATCTGGTAGACCTTTTCAGGGAACTGTGGTTTGTTGTCATTTTCATCTAGAACCTGAACCACCACCCAAATGGTTGATTGTTTGGGGGAAGAACCACCATCCGTCACAGTCACCTAGTTTTAAATGAGAAAGTAGGATGTAATCATCAGAACAAAAGAAAGGCTAATCTCACCACCATGCCCATGCCCATCCCACAAAGATCACTTTTTATGCACAGTGACATCTGGACTTTTCTTAGTGCTATAGTTCACCTGGAATGTATAACTTTTTCATCATTCATTCATGAAAGAAGAGTAAGTCCTCAAACTCAGTGATCGGAATCATAGCTAAAAGGGCTGCTCTATTAACTTCCCACAAATGGAAGCTTTTATAGACAGAAGATAATACCTTGTGGCTTTGGAGGCTAGGGAGCCTAAAGTGCAGGCATTGGAATTGTCTGCAAAGGTCTTATGCTTGACACACAGCACCTTTTGCCTGTACCCTCACATGGGGAAGAGCTAGTTAGCTCTCTGATCATCTTCATAAGGGCAGGAAGCTCATTTGTGAGGGCAGATACCTCATAACTCTATTTTATAATACCACTGCCCAAAGGATTTGGTGTTAACCTTTGAATTTGGGAGAGAGGATTAAAAACACTCAAGAACTTGTTGTGATGTAGTGTGTAGACAGATTGGAGAAACAGGATTGATTTTATAAAATATACTCATTCATGGAGATATAAAATAGGCACTCAATAATGTAAAATATACTATACCGATAATAAAATGTTGATCCATGACTTCTAGGAAATGGACAATGTTGATCTATGACTTCTAGGAAATGGACAATGCTATTACTATCCAAGCTTTTTCAGAACTTACTTTCTTCTTTTTACTATCTTGCTTAATTATGTTCCCTCTAAATTATATGGGGAAGTTCTAAGTATCTTCTCTTATTTGACTGTATTAAGATTGGGTCTTTAGGGAGGTGACTAAGGTGAAATCAGGTCATATGTGTGCAGCTTTGATTTGACAGCACTTTTGTCCATGTAAAACAAGAGACTCCAAATAGCTCCATCTCTTTCTATCAGGTAAGCACACAGAAGGAAGAGGAATATCTGCAAGCTAGAAAGAAACCCCCCAGAAACTAAACTGTACCAGGATCCATCTTGGACTTACTAATTTCCATGCTCCAGTCTGAATATTCACGTGTTGATACCCCTGAAATCCCTGTGCTGAAACCTGATCCCTATTGCAGTAATATCAACATGGGTTGTTAGTTTGTGAGGGCTTCATGTTTGAATTTAGTGCCCTTGTGAAAGAGGTGGAGAGGCTTATTCGTGTCATGAGGACACAAATAGAAGATATCATCTATGTAGAATGTCCCTTACCAGACACTGAGTCTGCTGCTTGATCCTGAATCTCAAATTTCCAAAGGTTACAAACATTGTTTGTAAGTTACCTAGGGTAAAGTGTTCTTTAATAGCAGGGTAAGTATACATATATACATGTACATACATACATGAAAAACTTGTGAGTTCATAGAACCAAGGAAAGTATGATATATATATATATATAATATATATTCATGAAAAACTTGTGAATACATAGAACCAAGCAAAGTGTAATATATTTAGTTTGTGTAATTGTGATATAAACATCATATTTATATGGTTGACTTTGAGAACATATGACAGTTGAAATATTTTTAACCAGCCACAAAATAGTTTTCTTTGTGGAAAGGGAGGAAGCTGAATACCACTTCCCACATCTTTGTAAGGCTATTATGTGTATTTTAAAAATTGAGAAAAGGAGAATAGTGAAGAGCATATAAAGAATCTTCATGGGAGATATAAACAGTCTTTAAATCTTAGTGTGGGTAATTTTCTTGTTGGCCCAAGTGATAAAAATCATTTAATAGTAATACTTAATTTATGCATGGTGCAGACAGTTTATAAAACACTCTTTTATGCATTATCTTGTTCACCTTCTAAAACCTCCTCTTCTGTAAATGGCGCAGGTTTATTTATTCTCATTTTCCAAATGAGAAAACAGGCTTAAAGAACTCACGATTAATAAGTGCTAAAGCTTTGCATCAAATTTTGATAGTTCTTAATGCTCTGTTTAGTCACAAAACCTAGAAGAATTATATTTAATCTTTAAATCATTGCAGTGAATAAGACAGTTCATTAATTCAAAATATATGTTTGGACTATAGAAGGAATGTAAAGGTGAACTTGGTGTTCACAGAAAATCGACACTGAATCAGATTACCTAGTCACCTAAGAAATCACTCTGACAGGAATAACTTAAAAGAAGACCAAAGATTGTAGGGGAACAAATTAAAAGCCCTTTTCAAAATGCAACCACAATCTAGTTTAGTCTCTCTTGCAATCTGAGATGATAGCTTTAATAGAACTTAAGACAGATTTTCATAGGGGTTCTTGTCTTTCTTTGAAAAATCAAACAACTTTCCTTCCAAGGTTATTTTCCCAATTGGTTTATTGTGTTTTACCAAAGAACCTCGGAGGGCTAATAGGAGTCAAGGCTGGATTTTGCCTCTTGAGCTATTTCATGACACAGAATTCTGGAGAAGCCGCCTTTCCCGCTGCTGCTGCATGCAAACATTATGCTCCCAGGTGTGAGCTGTGTTCACCCAAACACATTGATCTCTTGGCTGCTCAACTATTACACTTCTCTTTTCTCTCTGAACAAAGCCTTTCCGTATCAAGGAGAATCTCATTCATATCACTGTGCACAAAACCACCCTCATTGCCTGTTATGAAAGGTGCTGTACTGAGTGGGCTTTCAGGCTGGCACTGCTCAGAGGAGGATTTCTCTGCTTGTGAGAATTCTGTCTCATGGAGTAGATCTGCATTCACAAGTCCTGGTATCTGCCTACAGGTAGAAGCATGACCATTACAAAGGTTCATGAAGATGTTCTCAGATGTACCAATGGGAATGGAGTTAATTACATCACTATGTCACTACACAAACCCACCTCTCAGATTCCTTCTGTCCACAAGGGCATCTTTAGGCCTTCAGACACATCACTCCCTGGATTTTCTTCTCTATCCCTTTTACTCATCCTTTAGGTCCAGCTGCCATGTTGTTTCCTTCCCCAGGACTGCCTCCTCTGGGCAGTCCACAGACCAAGTATGATACAGTGTTAAAGATATTTTTTTTCTTTTGTAGCAATTACCATTGTGGAAATGGTAAACTAATGAAGGCAAAGACAGACTTTGCTTGGTTTCTTCATAGCCCAATCCCTATATCTAGACAGAATACACTCTACTGATGCTTCTTTTAAGAATTGGACTCTGATTCAGGTCCTAGTTGAACAGTCCCTTTAGACATAGTAGTCTTTGTAAAAGTTTCCAAGATCATTCAAGGTTCTTTACAACATGTGTAGCTATGAGCTGCCTTTCCTGTCTTTTTTGCCAGTTATTCTTTCATCTTCTTACCCACAGCCTCAACTGTTTGCTACCTACATGCTGGTAAGAATCCAGTGATGTTTCTCATCCTTGCTTCTCAAAGGAACAGGTGTAATGGTTTACCAGGAATTCACTTCTGGGAGTTTCATATACATCTCAACACTACAGAAGTAACAAACTGAAATCATTACCTTCAAAGCTTCTTCAGTATGCATTGGGTCATGGTTACCACTGGTGACAAAGAATGCTGCCATGCTCTCCAGAAACAATATGCTCCTGACCTAGTTTTTATTTCCATTATTATTTCCCTATCTATCCACATCCAGTAGGACTCTTAGGCCAGCAAGCATCCCCACACACCCCAAAGTTCTGCCATGTTGTCATAGGATGGGCCTCATTCACATCATATTTGAACCACACAACATTCTCCTGGTATCCCTGGCTCCAGGCTTTGTTTTTGTTAGGAAGTGTTATTTCTTCTTCAGAGATCTGATTATGCCACTGACCTGCATCACATTTTTAGGGGTTTCTTGAGGACAAATATGAAGCTGGCCCTGATTATCACCATGCCCTATCTGTCTCTTCCTAACATCTGTGTTTAGTTACACACTGACCTTGGGTGGTCTGTGGAGACCATGGCTCTTATACTTCCATTCTCTTATATAGCCATTTGTTTCCAGGAAATGCCTTCTGCTGGGATTATATCTGATTCATTCCAGAAACTTCTGCTGAAACACATCTGGGGAGCCATTCCCTTTCTCATGCATACTGCTGTAGGTGTGTGTACCATGTTCCCAAATTACATGGTATGCATAGTCCCAGGTCACAGATGGTCAATGTGTAGAATCTTGTTTGTTTGATTGTATAGGGTCAATTCTTTTAGTCTATGAGTAACTTGAGGTCAGGACCTATCTCTTAGTCATTGTTATATTCTGACACCTGATTCAGCAATAAGTGCCAAGGAAATGTTACCTACTGAAATCAAGAATGAATTTGCCTAACACAATTTACTACGATAACAAATGAAAAGAGCATTCAGACACTGAAGGGTCTCTGCCTGAACTATACATACGATCTCCCAAGTGGTCCACACTGTGTCAGTCTACAAATGAGTATCAGGTAGAGAAGTTTTCCCAAAGAACTCTGAGATTATTACACCACTAAAAATATCACCAGGCCTAAGATTATGCCAAATGATTTTCAGACACTTATAAAACCCTACTCGCCTTTGTGGACATTTATCCACAATCTTGTGAATCTATTTGTGTGTTTGGCTCCCTCATTTCACCGTGAACTACTCAGAGACTTTTTTCAACTCTTTCCTAGAACCTAGTGTACTCTCCATAAGAGTTTGCTGAAGTATGCTCCTGACCTAGTTTTTATTTTCATTATTGTCTCTCTATAACCTCTTATTTTCTCTGCAGTATTTCTATCTGGACTATTAATCACAAATGATTCTTTCAGATTCTCAGACTTTATACATTAAATTGCCCTTGGTCTCAGTCCACTCCTTAAAATTTCTCCACCTAAAAGTAGGACACAGGTAATTGAAGAACACCAAGATAAATCCCTATCATCTCCTTATTCCCATCATTTTTCATTAATTGTTCAAGGAATCAGCTACAGTCTAACAGTGAACCATGTGGCCTCTCATTGTGCCATAACCTGACGAGAGAATGGTGACTATCCTAACATAGGCTTTCTGCTTAGGAAGCTGATCAATAATCAGTGGTCCTAGCAATTAATCAAAAGTGTGAAAGATTAATTCCTTAAGGCAGTAACAGTGAACATCTTACAAGAGGGAACACAAACAGTTCAGTGCCACTGAAAAGACAATAAAGCCCCTTTATTTTGCTTTAGCACCTTGTCTCTGTGATTGCCAGGCAGAGCCAGAGAGTACCCACGATGGGCCAGGTGAATTGTGATGACACACTTACAGAAAGGAATATGATTTAAGTGTATTCCTAGAAGATAAAAGAGATAGGCCTTGAACAATCTGGAATTATAGCAGCCAGGGAAGACCAATTTCTCATTCATCACAACTAATGTATTTGTTTTCATTCTCTGCTCAGTCTGTGTCTCTCTCTGTTTCTGTCTATCTCTCTGTTTCTATCTCTCTCATAGACTATATAACCTTCCTGAGAGCAGGTTTTTAATTTCCTTCACTGCGTTGTTCCTAGCATCTATTCAATATTTCCTAGCATCTATTTCCTAGTTCCTAGCATCTTATTCAATATTTCTGAGCTGGAGAATTGAGATCTGACATTCTCTCCAACCATTAATTCATCATAAATCGCTATTTCCAAGATAGCACATTTATAAACGTTTCTTCAGGGATTTCATATCCCCTACCCTGTTTTATATTTGTCCTTGACACTCTGCCATTATCTAGTATTATGTATTTCATTTATGTGTTTATTTATCACATTTCTGGCCCTTACTAGAGTAGGGATCCATAAAACATGAATTTTTCATCTGCTTTGTACACATATTTATCTCTAGCATGCACAAAAGTACCTATTAAGCATTTAATACCTTTTACTGAATGAATAAAAGAAATATTTATCCAGTGTCCTCTGAGTAAAAAAACAAAAAAACCAAAAAACAAACAAACCTCGTTTTGAGGTAAATTGGGAGATAAATCAAACAATCAACCAACCAACGTGGATTCCTGCCAAATTCACCCCTCCTCCCATGTAGCAAATGATCTCTGTATTTGGTGAAGTAAAGAACTCAAGCTTCATGAAACAGCCCATTTACTGATCCCCTGATCTCAACAGTTAGGTTCTGTGGCCTCTATGATTATTCACGTATCATCCCTAATCCTAACAATCATATGAAATCTGAAATGCTACAATATCTGTAGCTTTTTGGCTTCTGCATGACAGTACAAATGGAAAATTCCACCTGACCTACCTCTTGTAGCAGGTGGCAGTCAAAACATAGGTGTGCTAAAAATAGTAGGTCAAATTATTTCAGGGTATGAGGATAAGAGGAGAGATGAAATATAAATGAATCTCATGTTTAGACTCAGATCCCACCTCCAGAATATCTTATGCACATATAAATATCCTCAAATTTTAAAAATCTCAAATCCAGAAGAGTCTGGGGTGTTCTGGATAACAGCTACTCAACGTGCACTGACAAAACTCATGGAATGCCAGCTTTGCATAGGCTTTGCCTTGGTAATTCCCATAAGACTGCCATTGTTTGTCATAGGAAGCTGTAAGGTTTGGTTGCCATTTCTGTTTCACAGCTGCCGGGCAACGAAGCTCTGAAGTTAAGGAACTTGCACTGGGCCACTTGGCTGATAAGTAACAGAATGTGGGTGTATGCCCAAGTCAGCTTGGCATCATAGCGCATATTCCTCTGCCTCCCCTACACAGATGATGTCTCAGCATCTGTTAACCACCTGTTGAAAATTCCTCTGCAAATGTGGCTTTGGATCTACCTCAAGCTCTCAATTTTCCATTTAGAATCAAGTCCTTTCCCCCTTTTGGTTTTTGGAACCATTTTTGACTATTTCCAGTCCATGGGTACCTTGCCTATTTTCCTCCATTGCTTAAAACCCAAAACCAGTGAGTAGCGAATTTCTCTTCAATACCTTCTCATATGAATTACTATGCTCTTCTGGGCACAAAAATGCCTCCATGTGATCTCAGATAAGAGGGAGAACACCTGGTCTTGGTTTCTCTCTATGACCTTGTGTTTGTCAGGAATTCCATGTAGAGCATGTGCGGGCACTGTGCTAAGTGCTTAACATATATGAAATGTTTACTCTTAGACTGATCTCCGGGGAAGACATGAATATTATCCCTGTGCTACAGATTAGAAACAAGCACAGAAAAGTAAGAGAATAGCTCAGGGGTCAGGACTCTTATCCACCACCATATATTAGGTCTCATCCAAATGCTTGTGTGAGCCACAGGTATGTGTGCTTCCTTTTATTTGTGTGTGAGTCCTGGGGATTGAATTCAGGGTCTGAGTGCTGAGTCTGAGCATTTTTGCTGAAGATGAACACTCTACCACTTGAGACACAGCTCCATTTTTGGCATTTTTGCTAGTTAGTTGGGGATAAGAGTCTTACAGACTTCCCTGACTGTTCTGACTTTAAACCTTGACCCTCAGATCTCAGCCTCTTGAGTAGCAAGGATTTTAGGTGTGAGCCACTGGTGCCACTTTTCTGTTAATAGCAACATTCCATTAAGTGGATTTTCGAAGAAGTGGTGGTAGGCAATTATTTCTGATGAGGATAATTGTCTCTTTTCACTATTTACTTTAACTTGCTTATTTTTTTACCTTTAAATAGTTAATGAAGGAGTTATAATTTAACAGTTTCTGAATACAATACATCTTGATCATTGTCACCCTCTTCAATATTCTCACCCATCCTTCCCCTAGCTACCCTTTTCCTCACTCTTAATTTTGCAGGATATACACTGAATTTGATTGCCTTCTCCTCTCTTCTCCTCTTAATTTGTCTACCCCTTTAACACTGACCCACCCCACCCTACTTTTTTCAAGTACCTGCTTCCTGATGTTTACTTTATTGAACTTTGACTTTGCCTTCCTAAGGAATTATGCTATTTGAATTCTCCTTTGAATTTATTTCAGTTAATTTATATGATATTTCAGTACACACACACACACACACACACACACACACACACACACATACACACTTGCACACCACCCAATGTATTTACTTAAAAGTTTATAACTAAATCTCGCTTCCACATAGAAGGGAAAACAAGCGTCCTTTGTCTCCCTGGGCGTGACTCACTTCACTTAACATCATTTTTACAGGTGTTTCCATTTCTGTACAAATGGTATAGTATCATTCTTTCTCTCTCTCTCTCTCTCTCTCTCTCTCTCTCTCTCTCTCTCTCTCTCTCTCTCTCTCTCTATATATATATATATATATATATATATATATATATTAGAAACTTCCATACTGACTTCCACAGTGGGTGAACTAATTTACAATTCCACCAATAGTGTATAAGGATTCCTTTCTCCCTGCCTCCTCTCCAGTGTTGCATATTTTCTTTTTTGGGGAGGAGGGGGGTCCTGTTGTGGGGCCTGAACTCTGGGCCTGGGCGCTGTCCCTCAGCTCTTCAGCTCAAGGTTAGCGCTCTACCACTTGAGCCACAGCGCTACTTCTGGCTTTTTTCTTTTTGCTTATGTGGTGCTGAGGAATCGAACCCAGGACCTCATGCATTCAAGGCAAGTGCTCTACCACTAAGCCACCTTCCTAGCCCCTATATTTTCTTATATATATATATATATATATATATATATATATATATATATATATATTATTGTAAGGATACTGTACAGAGGGGTTACAGTTACAATAGTAAGGTAATGAGTACATTACCCCTTTGTTTTCCCTTACCATCCTTTCTAGCTCTACCATTATTTTATATGATCAGTTTCACATAGGCATTGTGCCTTGATTACTTTCTTCTCAGCATATCTTCCTTTGATCTCACTGTGTGAATGCCTAGAATCCTGTATAGTTTATCATGTCCCACCGTATTTTTTAAACTATCCAGTGTGTTTACATGTAGATTTATAGTCACACTTCTCGCTACCACAGTTTAGGGAAACAATGCAGCCTGTGTTTCTCTGGGACTGGTTGGGCATCTGGGCTGAATTCATACCTTGGCTATGTTGAACAGTGCCATAATGAACTTCTAATATCAGTTATGGAGCTGGGTGCTGGTAGTTCATGCCTGTAATCTTAGCTACTCCTGAGGTTGAGATCTGAGGATCACAGCCCAAATCCAGCCAAGGCAGACAAATTCAACACACTCTTATCTCCAGTTAACCAGTGAAAAGCCACAAATGGAGCTTGTTGCTTAAGTGGTGCAATGCCAGCTTGTGTGGAAAAGCCAAGAAAGAGTATGAGACCCAGTACCAGAAAGTTCCAATCTAACACACAGACAGAAAATGATCCACTTTTGGATGGTGTGGTTTGTGTATGTATGTGTATTTAGGTTTTTTATGATTCCTTATGATTAGCACATAAGAAGATAAATGGCTAAAGGGTGACCACTGTCAGACTATATTCTTCCATGCACACAAAAACTTCAGGGTGATGCGAAAAAAAACCAAACAAACAAACAGAAAACTTCAGAGTGAAGAGAAACTGCCTATTCTAAGAAACCCAACACCTGCCAAGAAAACTCAAGAGTATATAGAAGCTTTTGATGAGAAAATTGAGGTATAGACAGATGAGCCACACAGACTCACATCAACCTCAGTTTTTCAAAGAGGTTAGGTCCATTCTAGCTGGCTTTGGAGATTCAAACAAGACAAATGTTCATCTGTTTATATGAACTCAGATAATTATGAATACACATATGCATACATACAAACACATGTGTGTATATACACATATACACAACTTAATATTTCAAGTATTTTAATTTATATATTTTCCAGATTGCTGAGCTCTTAAAAAAAAAGAAAAAAAATGAAGAACTGGTTTGGAGTGGATATTTTGTTTACTCTCTACTTTTTAATCTGTGCACAAACATTAAATACTTAATCCCTCCCCAAATAACAGGGAAGAAGAAGGCAAATTTATCTCCTCTTCACAGGTAGTCTGTAAAGGCTGTAGAGGCTAGGCTGGAATTCAGACTTTTCTGCCTAAGAGAGCTCAGCCCCTTGCATTTCTGGGAAGACAAGAGCTCCTGCCACTTTTTAAAAGAAAACTATGAGAAAATAGTAGATTAAAGGGTAGGTCTCCAAGGTGCAGCAAGTCTTTGAAGATAAACTTTCTAAAACGTGAAAACACTGAGCTAAAATTAACCTGCAGTCTCCCTATATTCTCCATGACAGGAAAGCAATAGGAAGCCAGCATTAAACCATCGGCTATGGGTTTCATTACATGCCATTTCTCTTAGACAATTTGCAATTCAACATTAAGAACTCAGCTAGAGATGGGGAGGTGTTTCACTTCCATACTCTGCCTTCCTTGTTCAGGGTTGCTGTGAACTAGTACTGTTGTGATCTATAATCTCCCTGGGCTGTGACATATACAGCTTCTGATTGTTCCAATTTCATCAAATCAGATATTTCATGAAATGCACATATAGCATATGAATAAATATCTAGAGTTATTTTATACTGGTCAGCTTGAATTCAGGGCCTGGGTACTATCCCTAAGCTTCTTCTGCTCAGAGATGATAGGGAAAAACAAAGGAGGAGGTAACAATGCTCTATAGGAAATGTACTCATTACCTTACTCATGTAACTGTAACCCCTTTGTACACTATTTGTACAATAAAAACAGTAAAAAAGAATTGTCCTTTGAGAGAGAAACACAACCTGATGATTTTCCAACTAAAAACTCCATAATCCCTGAAGCCAGAATACTTATGTCTAGGTAGCCGCTGAGGCACACAATTCATTCTTGTGAGTTTTTTTTAATCCAATGAATCCACAATATTGAGAAGCCTCTGAGAAAATCAGGTCATAATCTTTCCAGATTATTTACCATAGCTAAGATATGGAACCAACCAAGCCGCCCCTCAGTAGATGAATGGATCAAGAAAATGTGGTATATATACACAATGGAATTCTATGCCTCCATCAGAAAGAATGACATTGCCCCATTTGTTGGGAAATGAAAAGGCTTGGAAAAAATTATATTAAGTGAATTAAGCCAGGCCCAAAGAAACATAGGTCCCATGGTTTCCCTTATTTGTAATAACTAGTATATGTCTGAGTCAAGCAGAAAAGGTCAGTTAAGTTGATGGTAGGGAAATGAACCCTAAGATATGTATTCAAATGTTCTTTTTCTTTCATGCTATTGTTTCTAATGCACTTATAAGATTATTTCTTTGTTGCATTGTTTGTCCTCCCCCCACAGTATACCCCCTGCTTTCACTATATTTGATGTCGGTATAATTTGTGGAAGGGAAGGGGAAAACCAAATCCTTTAAAAGGGATACAGGTGGACCCATTGCAAAAATGAGACGTACAAGTCGTTATGTCAAAAACGAACTTTACAACTTTGGTGGTGGGGGGAGGATGGTTGGGTGGGGGGGGTGGGAGAGGATGGGATGGGAAGGGTAAACAAATGAGGAGGCTACAATGCTTGATAAGAAATGTACTCACTATCTTGCCCATGTAATTGTAACCCCTCTGTACAGTATTTTCACAATAAAAAATTTAAAAATTAAAAAAAAATCTTTCCAGAGACCCCTTCTGAGTTGCTATTGTTGGTCATTGAAAGGGCATTGTTTTTCAGTTTGTGAGTTACACATAGTGCTAGCACAGCTGGTTCTTAGCAAGTATTTGCTAAAATATATACATTCAATTTGTCCTCTCAGGACAATAAAGACAGGTTTAGACATAGAAATTGGTAACCGGTGACCGATTCTCGTTGGCAATGGCTGCTTATATTACAGTTTTATCCAAACCTCTGCTTAATGCTTCAGAAAATAGGTATCTCCCAGCCTAAGATCTTTTAAGCCTTTTTATTTATTTTTTTGTCTGTTTCCTTTCTCTCTCTCTCACCAGAGAGGTATGCATCAGCGACTAATCTCAGCACATTTTCATTTCCTTCTAGGCTCATCTGCTCATCATTTTCTATTCATAAAACTTGCTTGATTCTAATCTTTCCTATCAGCAGGAACTAAACACCTCCTCCAAGTTTCTTTAGTAGGATGGTGATTACAACCCAGGTACTTATTCCTTCTTTCAAACAGATGGGTCCAATCTACCTGCTCATATGTGTGCCACTGAGAGAGCTCCGCCATGAACCAAGATGTGACACCACCTTAGCTTCAGGACTAAATCCCCCTGCACTATTTCTCCATTTTCCTGACATCAAGGTCTCCACTGACATATGATTTCACATTCTTCTCTCTGTGAGACAGAACGCATGAAAGCCAACAGAAAGTGTATATTAGCAGTTTGCTTTCTATTTCATAGTACTGGACTCCACACTTTGCTACTTTTATCCTGGCAGATTTTCATGCCGTGGCTCTACGGATGGTGTTACTTAGGTTTAAGCACTAACTCTTCCAGAAGGCACTATATTTTCAGCCTTTCTTTCCCTAATGCAAAAAAAAAAAAAAAAAAAAAAAAAAAAAGGACCATGTTTCAATTCATTGCTCAGGAAACAAGGATTTTCTCTTCTTACTCAGCAACAACTTAGCAGATCATCTAGTGCCTTGTCTACCTAAAAATACAAATTTTAAACCATTAACTCAAAGAAATTAAAGCCATATGCATGTAAAAATAGCACATCTGGACTAACATAGAGATCATGAACCACTGGCCCAGAGATAGACTTCTACTTAGCTGTTTGATGTAGTGCAAGATTTCCTACCAATGTCTGAAGTGTAAGAGATTTTACATAAAAATATAAATCCCCAGCTTTCCATAAAAATTAAAATAATTACCTCACCCCAATCTGCCCATATCTACTGTCTGTATTGTGGCTGAAACACTGCCAGCCATCATTCATTGGTGAGTGCTATTGGGTAGAAGTTTGTGTTGGAACAGAGAAATGCTACTTATGAAACAATTATAAAATACAAATGGAGAAGAGTACATATTTAAATACCAATGGAAGGGAGTATATGTCTATGGATAAAAGAATAACTTTCCCGTGGGTTTAATATGCAAACACTTAGCTTGTGTATACTCTACAGTTCACTTATTTATGATGCTTGAGTGAGCTTTCTTGTCACTTGGATTTGTTACTCATGGTGTAGTGAAGATAAAACCTAGCTCTTGGTGGAGATTGTGCAACAGGGTTTCACATTCATTATTCTTTCTCTAGGGATCAGAATTTCAGATGCTTTGGTTTTAGAAGAACTAAAAGAAGTTTGAAGAAATAAACAGTCTTTAGACTAGAGTTATATTAGATCCTTCTCTTGCTGTTCTCAGAATTCAGAGTAATTAGCTAGAGGTAAAGCTAGCTATGAATTAGGTATAGGTAGCTTTCCTTGGGATAGATACAGCTTTGCTTCTGGATGAACAGCTCAGCAATAAAGAATGTGGGCCAGATTCAGTTCTGTGCAATACCCAACCTGTATAACTAATTGTGACCCTGACAAGTTATATCATTGAAATGTTGTTTCTCTTGTCTCCTTTCATCTCAATCCTTATCTTGTCCCATCTGTGCTTCATGTGGTTCCACTACCTTCAGTCATGCCTTACCTATGCTATTTCCAAAAGGAACAGAAAATCTTCTCAAATAATTTTCCCAGCACATCAATAGCCTGCTGAAAGGTCTTTATTGGTTCGTTATTGCTTAGATAAAAAGTTCATTACATGTGTGAGAGCACTAGGTGTACAGAATACTTGCCATGAAAGAAGGCCCAGAATTCTAGAAGCCTGAAGGATGTGTTGACCCTGACTCCTTAGATATCATTAGATCAAAAGCTGAGGGAAAGTCTAAGCATTTTGTCTAAACTAATATTTTTTTCCAAATATTTGATTATAAAACATTGTGTAATGGTTCCTGATATATCTTGGGTCTGACTTTTCATTTCAGGAAGTGCTCAATTATAAGATGAAGTTCATACTCAACACTGGCATGCAGAATCATCTTGTAGTGACACAGCTTGTCCATTGGCTATTCTCATACTCCAGTTTTGATCCGCTTTCTATGTAATGTTTCATCTAGAATCAGATCACTCAGTTCCAAATATATTTACCAGTGCCTTAGACTGGTACTGTTTTAGACACTCATTCTGCAGTGGTTAGCAAAATGGGTTGCCCTGTTTGGTGAGTTCATTTGTTATATGATAGTTGTCCATCAAGCCTTTGCAGATTTGTTGGAGTTTCTACTGCATGAGATTCCCTTTATTCCCTCATTTCTGTAATTCTTACAAAATCTTCTGAGGTATGCTGCACCTGCTTGTTTCTATATGATGTATTTGTGGAGACCATGCACAAGTACGATGACTTAGGATGACTCTTTTTATTTCCCTGGACTTTGTCCGTCCAGTGACAGGAACCTAATCATGTATCTATGTGATATCTGTCTCCTTTAACTTCCCTGTAATCAAATAATGTGGAAGCTACTGGAAGGAGAGTAAAACACCACCATACCAACCTCTATTCTATCAGCATTCTTCATGACCTGATGTACTGATAAAAATAGATACTAAGGCATTTCCTTATGATATTCTTAAGAGGCATCAGGAACAAAGCTCTGTGTAAGTAAAGAAATTATTTATCCTGCCAGGCGCCGGTGGCTCACGCCTGTAATCCTAGCTACTCAGGAGGCTGAGATCTGAGAATCGTGGCTCAAAGCCAGCCCGGGCAGGAAAGACCGTGAGACTCCTGTCTCCAATAAACCACTAGAAAACCAGAAGTGGCGCTGTAGTTCAAGTGGTAGAGCACTCGCCTTGAGCTGAAGAGCTGAGGGACAGCGTTCAAGCCCCATGATGGACAAAAAAAAAAAAAAAAAAAAGAAATTATTTATCCTGTTTCCTGTCTCCTTTTCTACTGGAATACTATTTTAATTTTGAATCATATCAAGAGTCTTAGATTGCTAACAAATTAGGTAGACATCCTGTTGGTTAGAAACAAAGATTATTCATTATCCCATTAACAGAGCTATTAACAACTCTGTGTACTGCTGTCTTCATCACACGCAGGTAATGTTTGTTCTTTACACGTAATAAAATTGAAATCCCTAGGGAAGTATGTCTCCGGATACAGCTACTAAAAGAGAAAGATGGTTCATCTTAGATGCTTAAAGTATCTTAATTGCCTTTACAAGATGACAGAGAGTATATAGAAGTTTTAAATAAAGATAAACTCAGAAGACTTAATATAGACTCAGATGTGACATCCAAGTGTAAATATTACTAGCAATAACAATATTTAAAACTACCATTTCTCTGTCCAGCATATGTATTGCATGTGCAATGATATTTCTCAGTTCTTGCCTTCCAAAAGAACCTAAAATCTAGCTGAAATCTAACCTGTTTCTTCTATGTGTTCCTTCAGATTCCTGAGCATTTCCATCAAATTGCATATGAGCTTGTATAAACACACTTTCTTATCTATCCTAGAAATAGATCTGAGGGTCCTGTGGCAGTAGGAACTATATCTTTTACCTCCCCATTCCCAGGTCCTTGGTTAATTAAGTGACAGAATTATATGAAAACTGTCAAACAAAACTCAAACATGAAAACTTATTAGGAGTAAAATCATTCTGTGTATCCAGAAAGTGAAACCAATAATAAATGTAAGGAACAAAATTAACCAATCAATTGAAAAGACTAGAAATATTAATATTTGTTATGGTGTGGATATGAAATATCCCCCCAAAAGTTTCCAGTGCTGAAGGCTTGATTACTAACACAGCTGTGTTCTGAGACAGAGTGTTGGGAAGTGCTTGGACTATTAGGTTTTAAGGACTCTGTGACTTCCTGAATGGATCGATTCATTGATGGATTCATAATTTAATGGCATTATTAGAAGGTGATAAAAATATTAAAAGGTGAAGTCTCTTTGGAGGAAGTAGGTCACTGGGGGTATGCCTTTGAAAGACATGGCTTGTCTTGTGCTTCTTTCCTCTCATCTCTCTGCTTCTGGGCCATTATGATATGTGCAGCAGTGCTCCTCATTCCTTTTCTACCATGATGTTCTGCCTCATCACAGCAATGGATCAAATGGACTGAAACCTTTGGAAGCATGAGCTAACAGAAGCCCTTCTGCTCTTAAACGATTCCTCTCAGGGGTTTTCAGGGTAAAACAAAGCTAACAACACAATATTGTAGTAAATAATGAAGACAAAAAGTCAAAAAATCTTCTACTACTTCCTTGGTTATAAATCCTTGAAATTTTCAAATGCCTATTGGAAAGAATGCAACTATCTTCCTTTTAAGCATGCATAGTATTCTGAAATCCTTTTGTATTGTGTTAGGAGGTAATCTTCATTTTTTAAAATTTTATTTATTGTAAAGATGCTGTACAGAGGGGTTACAATGACATGAGTAAGGCAATGAGTACATTACTTGTCGACCATTGTTACCCCTTCCCGTGTTGTTGTCCCACTAACCCTTCCCTCCCCCCTCCCAAACTCCTCCTTACCCCCACTCCCCGAAGTTGTAAAGTTCATTTCCAATACACTGTTCTGTGGATATCATTGTTGCAATGGCTCATCCTGTAATCTTTTGCCCATGAAAACATGTGGATTCAGAAATCTAACAATTTAAGGGTTGAATAACCCCTTTATTTTCTTCAGCCAGGCACTGGTGGCATGCACCAACTAAGATTGAGATGAAGAGAGCCCAGACAGAAAATTCTGTAACACTCTTAATTGGAGATACAATTAACCAGACAAAAAACAGAAGTGAAAGTGTAGCTCAAGTGGTAGGATGCCATCCTTGAATGAAAAAACCAGATCAGAGTACAAGGCCCTGAGTACAAGCCTCAGAACCGGCACATGCGTGTGTGCGTGTGTGTGTGTGTGTGTGTGTGCGTGTGTGTATGCACAAATTTGTAAGGGTCTAGAACTTCATGCTCAGTCAAAACTCATCTAATTAAATTCCATCTAGAGCCTGAGATGATTGTCATGTCTGCTTTTTTAACAGTGAAGGCAGACAGGTAAAGATGAATATTCTCATCATTAAATCCAGACAGGCTCCATCTTCAGACCTAAATAATGTAAAAGCAGTAGCCATGTCAAAAGCAAACTACTAAATGTGCTAAATCATGAAAGATGAATGAGAGTCACACTGCTCTAAGAGTCGATTAAAAATGTATAATTTAGTTGTGTACCTATAAATTCTAAAAATTATTCCATTTTTGCTCAGCCAAAATCATTGAAAAGGCATTTGGAAAGCAAACCAGTAAGCACTAAATTTCTATGCTGGGTAAAAATCAAGACAAAAGTAGATTTTGCATGTGATGTTTTATAACCTTGACCTTTATTCTCAGAATGTTATAGTGCTAATTAAGATTAATTCTCTAATAGGAATGTTCCTGTAGCACCCACTAGAGCTGTCTCTGTGATGGGTGCATAGATTCTCAGCAGTCACTTTGCAGAGCAGAGCATGGCATGGCCAGTACAACCCTACTTCCCCTTTCTGCCCAAATGCTCTTCTCAGAAGGTTAGACCAAATGCTCTTCACACCGACATGTGAAGCTTCTGAAGTCTCTGGTGGGCAGTCTGGAGAAAAGTGGGTGATAAATAATGAATATCTATTCCTAAGAACTTTACTTAGGGCTCAGCCAATGCTATTTTTACTTTATGGTCAAAAGCATATTGGGAGACAAATATTCCCAAACCACATTACAGAATGTACAAGGCAGCAGAGATCACCAAACCTTAGTGAGCTATAGTACCATAGAAACTCACAAGTGTTTAAGTTATTTGCTCCAATTGTCCTAAAAAAATCCATTCCAAGCTTACACACATAACTTAGTGAATATGTATCTTCCTTTTCCTTTGGTGTTGTTCAAGAGCTAGATCTGAAATTTTTACCACAATAGGAAAAAGGAATTCACAAAATACATAGAGAATGTTCTTGGATGTCTCCTAGTTTGATAAGTAATACAAATATGTTTATCAAACTCTGAAACTGATTTAATTTTTACTAGAATTAAAAACTCCAACAGGAAACATGATTTAAATGTTTTCTTGGGAAGGGGAATGGGAGTACTGGGGTTTGAGCTGAGGGCCTTGAAATTGCTAGGCTGGGGCTCTACCATTTGAGTTATACCTCTAGCTCTGGTTTTCCTGCTTATTTTGTCTGGTTGTCTAAATTTAGTGAACTTTTTTCTCCAGGATGGTCCAGATCTCAGCTTCTTGAAGTAGCTATGATTACAATTATTCTTGAATAGACTTTAAGGAAATTGAGATATCTATTGACCAGAAAATGTTATCTATTCCTATCCTCTGATGAATAAATCCATTACCTTTACAGGTAGGCTCACAAATTTCCCTAGAAATCTCCAGAAGTTATACAAACATAAAGATTATATGAAGAATCAAATCAACTGCCTGGGCAGCAGCTGAAGTCTACTCAGCAAAGATGAGTGGCTATTTTCTAAGGGCTGGTTCTTTGGGTTATGAAATCTAATGGATGGTGGTTGTGCCACATCAAGGACAGACTAATTGTGAGGACTGCTATTCTCTGAAGTAGTTTGTCCTTGGACACACATTAGTTCCTTGAGCCAGAACAAATCTTATCTATTGAGTTTCATCGGCTTGCTGCCGGAGTGTTTAGGGTTTTTGACAATAATAAAAGTTAGTAATAAGATCACTTCCTCAGCGAACTTTTGGATCTGTGATCCTGTTTGATTCACCAAAAAGGTAAACTAGAAATTGATTAAGCAATATTAATTCCATTTGAGAAGAGATGAAAGATCCAACAAGGTCAAAAGCATTTCCTAAAGTTGCTCAACTCGTAGGGACATCACAGTCTCTATAGACCTAGCACTTTGTGAAATATAGGCCAAAGTTCTAAAACCCTTTCAGGCTTACATGATCCACAAAAATTCAAATGCACTCCTAGGGGAAAAATAACTAAAGTCACTGTTGCACAAATGGGGAAAACAGGCTTCATCCAGGAGATATTGTACTGCTTGCATCAGAATACTTAACTTTACTCTTCTTGATCTATATAGTACATGGTACATACTCGCTAGTGACTCCTAGAGGACCTACAAGGGGAATGTACATATGGGCTATTTATGAAATTAGCTTTGAAAATGTCAAATGGCCATAGGTGTTATGATACTGTATAAACATCCTGGTGTCCTGGAGCACCTGATGTTTCAAGGGGATGGCCTTCATTTGTGGGAAATCAAATGTTCACCCAAAACATAGTCTATATTATTGAGTTTTCTTTTTACAAGGTGATCAGATAAATCTTCTTGATTAAATGTGACTTTTTAAATTTATCTATGATTCATTATGTTGTTTTGGATGAAGCCCAGTTTCTTAATGTCCTGCTTATCTTTAAGAATTGTATAGCTCTCAAAATGCAGCAGAATAAAAGATCATAGATTTTGCACATCCTTTTCATATGTAAGAATTTTGAGTCAATGGGACAGTGAGTTTAATTGCCTCAATTCTTTCCTCCATGCCAATACACTGGTTCAAAGTGAACAAGAAAAACCAGTAGCTCTGGTTGTTTTGGGTGAGTTTTTTAGAATCAAGAGGATCCCAGGGTTGGCGGGGCGGAGGAATAAATCTCCAGAATAGCACTGTAACACAGATGAACTAATCCAGACATCACACAGCTCTAACACACCTATTGTGTAAGTTACCGGAGGGTTGTATTTCCTGAATTACAAAAAAGATTATTCTTCACAAATTATAGGCTTTAATTCCAAAGAACTAAAGAAAAAGGTTGCTTTACATACAGTAAAAAATCTCACTTCTTAATTTTAATATTTCTATCCTAAAATTAAATAAGGTCAATTGTTACCAAATGACTGGGTCATTAATTTCTGTTGTACGGATTTATTTTGTATTCCATTGTGAATACACATATTCACTCATAGGTATGGTAATACACACACACACACACACACACACACACACACACACACACACACACACTTGAACTGTGGGGTAAGGAACATGCTGTTGAGTGAGTTTCTTACCTGCTTTTGGATTGCCTTATACAGGGATTAGGATCAAATTACTTGCCTCTCATGCTACCATATTACTGTAGGAAAAGAATTCTCTTTTCTGTTGCTTAGGCTATAAAGACCCTGATCATAATGAAAGGAACCCAGATGAATGGAAATCAGAGACTAAAATCAAGGCTGCTGTTCCCTCTTTGTTAAGAGTGTAATCAGTAGACCAGGCTAACCATTGGAAATTCCAATTCTCCCCCTCCACTGACAGCTCACTTCATCGTCTACTATTCCAAACATTTTGAATTGCAACTGAGGATTCTCTGAGGTATTACTGTTTCAGGTTTCTGAAAGTTGCAATTAAATACACTTTAAGTAGATGTCACCTTGCCACCTTTTAGGATAGTATAAGGGGAAAAAATGAGCCATCACAGGGTAAGAATTCATAGTTAAGTGTCTTTATTCTTTCTTAACTACATTCTGTTGTCTCTTTGTGGTAACAAAGGTCTGTAATCAGTCTGGTTCCAGCTTTCTAAAGACATCAGAGAGGAGCAGGGTGGGTGGATCACGTCTCTTTTTTCACATATATGAAAGGAAGAGAAAATAAAAGACCACCTAAAAGTGAAATTGCATGTGAGTGACAGATCGTTTAAATAAATGGACCAGATTCTGACACTATACCCCAGATTCTAGGGATGTTTCATCTCCAAAAGAGAATAAATGTTTTCGTATTTATGATTTTCTTTCAAAAGTAAAATTTCTATAGCACATGGTATCAGTTACCTAAATGAGGTGGAGAACTTTCTAGAGAGTAGAAGGTCAGTGTTAATGGCCTGGAATTCAGAGAGAAGGCACAGATTCCCTAATACTACTTCATTCCTGTTTTATTTTTTTTAATTTTTTAAATTTTTTTATTTAAAATTTTATTTTTTGGGGGGGAGGTCCGGTCGTGGGGCCTGAACTCTGGGCCTGGGCGCTGTCCCTCAGCTCTTCAGCTCAAGGCTAGCACTCTACCACTTGAGCCACAGCGCCACTTCCAGCTTTTTTTTCTTTTTCTTTTTTTGCTTATGTGGTGCTGAGGAATCGAACCCAGGTCCTCAGGCATGCAAGGCAAGCGCTCTACCACTGAGCCACCTTCCCAGACCCTCATTCCTGTTTTATATGGATCTCTTTCCCTCAACTAATCTATTCATCTCCTTTTAAATTTTATTTATTTATTTATTTTGGGTCTGGTCCTGGGGCCTGAACTCTGGGCCTGGGCGCTGTCCCTCAGCTCTTCAGCCCAAAGCTAGCACTCTACCACTTGAGCCACAGCGCCACTTCCAGCTTTTTTTTCTGCTTATGTGGTGCTGAGGAATTGAACCCAGGGCCTCATGCATGCAAGGCAGGCGCTCTACCACTGGGCCACCTTCCCAGCCCCTCATCTCTTTTTAAATCATTCACTAAACACATCCAGAGGCAGTTAATATTATTTACTTATTTTCTGCTACTTAGCAGTTCTGCCTAAGTGTCATTATTCAATTCCTTACACTCTTTTGCCAGTGGAATTGGGTCCTGGTGACTTAGTGGAGTATCTGAACATGGCAGATGTGGTAAAGAATTACGGTTTGCTCCATAAGAAAGTGCATGCCTGGACATGGTATGAAGCTTGAAAGGCTGGGGTCATGAGTCACTGTCACAATCACTTTTTGGTGCTGGTGGCTAGTGTCCATTTCAGCTTGGAAAGTCTGTAAGGGGCTTCTCTTGGGCAGATCTGGACACAGACATGAAATGTGCAAATAACACAAACAAGTTGGCTTCCAGGAAGGAGTACATTTCTTCCTCATCTCAAATAGTAACCCAGTCTCCAAGGTGGCCATTGTACTGAAGATTAAACAGAATTTCACAGTTCCTTTAAAAACTGTCTCCACCAGTGGAGAGAACAAACACACAACTCTGGATCAACAGGATAACGGGAGGATTCTGATTTGTCCATCGTTTCAGAGCTGTATAACCTTGGAAAACTATCCCTCACAGAATATATTTGTATTTAGGGAGTGCTAATGTCTACCTCATAGGGATTTTTCTAGAATTAAATAAAATAGCATGCTAAGTATTTAGCACTCACACTTGACTGTTACTAGGTTAGGCTCCACCTGCTCCTGTCTTCCTAGAGCTGGTATATAAGAGACAGCAGGCTTTGCTATAGCCAAAGTACCATCAGGGTATGTTTGTGTATTTAGACAATCATGGTCAATTAATTTTCCTTTAAAATTGCTAATAAGTTTATGGGAGCAGAATACTGCTGCATTTAAAAAAATCTATTTATCTGTTGATTAGATTATCTATCATCTACTATCTACCTATTCATTTATCTCTTTTCCTAATCATTCTTTCATGATTTGCTTGTCTATAAATCTAACACATGCATATCTAGGATATTTAACACATGCATTTCTAAAATGAACAAAGGACTTATAATTCAGTGAGGCTCAGAGTTGGTTGAGAAAGTGGGGACAA
This sequence comes from Dipodomys merriami, assembly GCF_024711535.1. NCBI lineage: Eukaryota > Metazoa > Chordata > Mammalia > Rodentia > Heteromyidae > Dipodomys > Dipodomys merriami. Next base: position 9,883,375 of record NW_027205381.1, read on the forward strand.
ATGTGGTATAAATAATGATTTTCGTGACACTGTCCTCATAGAATGGTCTTGATGCAGATGACTCTATCCTGAGTGATATCATCTTCCAGGAAAGCCCTGCAGAAATGGCCATGATTATTCTTTCCCCAATGCAATTCCATCTTCCAATCATGAAAATGGTTAGGATTAGCTCCCTGTGACCTCAAAGTGTGAATTCTACTTCCCTAAGTGTGAAGCAAACAATCAAGGAAAAGATGACTAGTGCCAGAAAAATGAGGCTTGTTATTCAGCACAGGATGCTATCAGCCACACATGCTCTAAGTTAAGCTGACATGCTCAGATACCGTGAGGAGTCCCTAACCTGTGGTCTTATAGAAGCCTGAGCAATTTATTTACACACTTATTTACCCACCAGTTTCTGTTAATTCTACTACCAAAGCCCATCTAAAATTCATCTTCTCCATGTCCTTCCTTGTTCAACACCCCATTTCTAGACCACAGCAATCAGGACTGGTCTCTTTTATTAGGGCGTTGCTACATTAGGACTCATGCACCCCATTACAAGGTCACAGAACATTTTTTAAAGGAACTATGACTGGGTTTTTTGCCAATATTTTCCCACAAACATATCCTCAGGCCACTTCTTGCCTCAATGTTGATATGAACACTTTCCCCTTCTTTTTGGAATATAGTTACCTTGTACCTTGTTACATTCTTTTCCCTGCCAACCTAGCAAATAACTTACTTCACTTCTCCTTCTCCTCTTCCCTCTCCTTCTTTATTTTACTTTATAGTTTCTTGTTTGTTTACTTTTCTGTGGGTTCCGGAGATTAAACAAGGATCTTGTGTATGATAGACTATAACCCCAGTCTTTTTTTTTTGGTGCTTTTTCTCTTTTCTTTCTTATCTATCTTTTTTTTCCCTTTATGCAAGTACTATGGAATGAACTCAGAACTTTGCCACTGTGTCTTAGCTTATTCACTTAATGCTGGCATTCTACTACTTGAGCCATAGGTCCACTTCTATCTTTTTTTTGGTGGTTAATTGGAGCTAAGAGTCTCATGAACTTTCCTGCCTGGGCTGGTTTCAACAGCAATCCTCAGATCTCAACTTCCTGAATAGCTAGTATTATAGATATGAGCCATTGGCTGCTTCCAGTCCTTTTCTTCATTATGGTGTAAATTCCAAATTAACAGCTGGACAAATGTGTTATATTAAGAAGTTATTTATTTATTTATTTATTTAGGTGTTGGTTCTAGGGCTTAAACTCAGGGTCTGGGTATTGTCCCTGAGATTTTTTTTTGTTTAAGGGAAGAGATCTAACACTTGAGACACAGGTCCACTTCTGGCTTTTGGGTAGTTAACTGGGGATAAGTCTCAGGGACTTTCTTGCTCTAGCTGGCTTTGAACCATGATTCTTAGATCTCAGTGTCCTGAGTAGCTAGGATTATAAGCATGAGACAATTTGGGGACATTATTTACAGAATGATCACTGACAGTAACACATTTAACTGCCAAAGCAAAGGTGACTTGGCCTTTGGGACTGATTTCAAATGTTATGAAATTATAATGTGTTTATTCTACTGCCTTCTTGTTGGAGACTTCTATTTGATCCCTTCTCCACATTCACTGTGAGTGCTTGCTTGCAAGAACTTCCTGTATCCTTGGTTCCTAATCTGGTGCCTGATGTACACGTAGGCATTCAAATAGGGGGAGGGATCTCCCTGAGACAAGTGATACAAACTGGCCTTGAGCTTGCTTTTCTCTTCCTTTTCTAGAAATTACCCCTTCTCATTTAATTAGTCCTGTTGTCTTATGAAATAAAATATTAGCCATTACAGCCATGGTACCAGCAGCTCATCCTGTAATCCTACCTACCCAGCATGTTGAGATCTCAGTATCTTGGTTCAAGATATCTGGTTCCTGCCAGCTGGGCAGGAAAGTCTATGAGACACTTATTTCTAATTTACACCCAAAAGCTGAAAATGAACTATGGCTCAGGGCACTAATCTTGGGCAAAAAAAGCTCAGGGATAGTGTCTAGGCCCTGACTTCAAGCTCTAGAACCAACACCCACTCCTAACCCCCCACCCTCCACACACATTAAGAGTTATAGTTGGTTGAGCATGTGCTTAGCATATGAAAGGTCCAAGGTTTGGTCTTTAGTCCCTCAAACAAAACAAAACTAGATGTATTAAAACATCAGGCAATGCTTTGGACTCTGGCAAAGTTGATACAGCTTCCAGTGGTGCAAATTTATCACCCAGTTCTTTCTGGCTTATTAGGTAGCAATATGTGGTAAACGGATGATTTCCCGCAAAGCAAAGTATACTTAAAGCACTGCTCTGTTAATCTGCTAATTGAACGCAAGTACTCCATAGTAGAGAAACTTACATCAAAAACTGACAAGCCAGGCAACCAGTGGCTCATGTTTTGAATCCTAGCTACTCAGGAGACTGAGATTTTAGGATTGTGGCTCAAAGCGAGTCTGGGCAGGAAAATCCATGGAACCCATCACTTTTATTAGCCACCAAAAAGCCAGAAATGGAGATGTGGCTCAAGTAGTAGTGCTCAAGCCTTAAGCAAAAACACCTAAGGAAAAAGGTCCTGAATTCAAGCTCCATCATGGACACAAAACAACAGCAAACCAACAATAAAACACCAGGTACATGAAAACATCAAGAAGATCTGATAGCTTGCCTCATCCTACCAGTTCAAACTCATTTCTTTTTTTTAATTGTGACAATACCATACAGAGCGGTTACAATTACATGAGCAAGGTAATAAGTACATTTCTTACCAAGCATTGTTGCCTCCTTCCTTGTTTCCCCTTCCCATTCCTTCCCATTTGTTTTTTCCCTTCCCCTCCACAAAGTATACCAACATCAAATACAGTGAATGCAGGGGTTATACTATGTGGGAGGGACATAAAAAAGCAACAAAGAAATCATCTTATAAATATGTTAGAAACAATGGCAAGAAAGAAAAAAAACATTTGAACCCTTATCTTGGGGTTCATTTCGCCTAACATCAACTTGTCTGACCTTTTCTGCTTATCTCAGACATATACTAGTTATTGCAAATAAAGGAAAGCATGGGACCTATGTTTTTTGGGCCTGGCTTACTTCACTTAATATAATTTTTTTCCAAGTCTTTCCATTTCCTAACAAATGGGGCAATGTAAACAAGTCGTTTAAATAAGGATACAGGTGGACATGTTGCAACAATGAGAAGTACAAGTTGTCATGTCGAAAACGAACTTTACAACTTGGGGAGGATTGGGTGGGGGAGGGAGGGAGGATGGGAAGGGATGGGAAGGGTAAACAAAGGAGGAGGCTACAATGCTTGATAAGAAATGTACTCACTATCTTGCCCATGTAATTTTAACCCCTCTGTACAGTATTTTCACAATAAAAAAAAATGGGGCAATGTCATTCTTTCTGATGGAGGCACAGAATTCCATTGTGTATAAATACCATATTTCTTGATCCATTCATCTACTGAGGGGCATCTGGGTTAGTTCCATATCTTAGCTATGGCAAATAATGCTGCAATAAATATAGTTGTGCTGGTAGTTTTATATGGTCTTGTTTGGTACAGAGAGTTTGGCCAGAGAGGGAAAATTCAAACTCATTTCTTGAGCTTCCCATCACAAGCCTTGAGCTACTATCACCAAATATTCCTCATTCACTTGTTTTCACATCAAACTTCAAAAACATACAATCATTTTATTAATTTCTTAAATGATTGTGCAGTGCTACTATTTTCTGCAGTGGTTTCTGCCGCGGACCGGGTTCTGTCGGGACGACGGAGGATACCTAGGGGAGGAACCTGGAATAGGATGGGGAGATGGCAAACAGACAACTCACACACATTAGGAGTGGATGCTGAGTGCTGAGTGCGATTTAATGCAGAGGATAACAAACTTTTATAGCAAAAAGTCTCCATAAGAAAGGGCAAAAGGTTACATAATCTTGCTGCAAGGCTTCGTTCTTGGATGGTCACCAGCTGGTCGCCTGAAAGGGCAAAAGTTTACACAATCTTGCTGCAGGGCTTCATTCTTAGGTGGTCACCAGCTGGTCGCCTGAAAGGCACTTGTTTCCGGCTTATCTCTAAGAAATATAATGGGTTTCGACGTTTGTCACCATCTCACCATTACCTTATTTCTATAGAGGCCTTAATTATAAGGTTACGGAGGCCTAGATCTAGCAAGTCTCTTAGTAAATGAGAGTACCAGGAAGTTCTTTCTCCTAAGTAGTTATCTCAGCAATTGCCATACATTCCTTCTGTTCTAGCCGTGCCTACAGCTTCTTGTAAATTTCTTACAATTCCTTCTGCTGGAGTGACTTTGTGAAACCTCCAATACTTTTATATTTACTTATTTTTGTCTACTAGCCTTCATAAGAGGGGTTTCAGGGTAGCACTTAACTCTGGTGAGTTAGTCATATTTTTAAGACACTCATCAGATATTGGAGTCGTCAACACTCTTAAGAAAGAGCTTTGAATAAGGGAACGTTGACAATGAGTAAGTACAATGAACAGTAGAAACAGTAAAAGATTGATAGGCACTCTTATGAGGAGAAGAAAGACAGAAACACATCTTTTCCCAGGGGTTTTTCCAGCCTTTTCCCAGGAGTAGGCCTCTTAGAAGCCCTATTCTCCGAGGTAGACTTCGGTGAAGTCCCAAAACTTGGAGATAGGTTTCTGTAAAGCCCCATTCTCTGAGGTAGACTTGGGTGAAGTCCCAAAACTCAGAGATAGGTCTCGAGGCCCCTATCATGGTCTGATAGATGGTTTCCCATGCTAAGCAGACTCTACTGGGGTCGGCGTGGCAGGTTTCGGGTTTTACTTCTAACAAGGTGTACACCCAAGTCTGTTGACACCTGCTTTTTGCCTCAATCTCTACTGTTTTGTGTGCCTAACATCTTTGTCTTTTTCTAGTCTCCCTCCACTTCTCTTTAGCCCTCCAGTCAACAATTATGCTCTATGTCCATAACACCTGCTCAGCTTCTTTCTGGGTCTAATTTTCAATGTGTGTGTGTGTGTGTGTGTGTGTGTGTGTGTGTGTGCGCGCGCGCGCGCGCGTGCATGCGCGCTCGTGTGTGCGTGCTGTTTCTCAGGCTTGAACTCAAGGTTTAGGCACTATCCCTGAGCTGTTTTTTGCTCGTGAGCACTCTACCACTTGAAACACAGGTCCAATCCTGGCTTTTGGTAGTTAATTGGAAATAAGAGTCCCAAGGATTTTCCTTGTTGGCTTTCAGCCTTGGGAGTAGCGAGGATTTCAGGTGTGATCCTTCATTTTTGGGTATGTTTCTCTACTATGGTTGTCTTTCAGGGAACTTGGCCCTGCTCACCCCTCCAGATGCCAGGTCAAGCACTGTTCTATGATTCTTTTTATCAAATCACGCCAGAGATTTTCTTCACTAATAATGACATGTGTGAAGCTATGAGCAGCATTTTATTCATTTTTGCATCCATGGATATGCATCAGACATTCAACATTTGCTCACTGAATGAGCAAGTGAGAACTGAAAAGTCAAATCCTATCCTATCTACAGGAACATAGGTTGAATTGATTTTTTTTCATCCTATCCTATGTACAGGAACATAGGTTGGATTGATTTTTTCCGTTAGTTCCTTCTCTATGACCCCAATTCTATTTTGATTGTTCTAGGAATAAATTCTTATAGAATCTAGACATTCTCAGTACTTTAATTCAATTCTATGTTGCCTTGACTCAAGTTTTGATATCTCATTCTACAAAGACATTATGCTAATATGACAATGTTACTGACACTTAGAGTTATAAATAATCAGTAAATCGATGAATGAAAAGAATGGGTGAAAATAGATCCTCAGATTTCAGAAAACAGAAGCAATGTAATAAAGTAAACCAGAAGTGAGAAGTCAGAGTAATTCTAAAGATGAGCCGTGAAACTATAGGTACTAGTATTTAAGTAACTGCACATAAAACTCTAAACAATACAATTAAAGTTATTAATTCACTGAACAATTATAAGTGACTTTTGTGTGCTGCCATCTTAGGTGCTGGAATTGCGTAAGTACTGACATTCTGCTAGGTGAAGCCATTTTAGTACTGCCCTGGTGCTAGGGGATGCTATCTTATTAGGTGCTGGCTTTATATAAGCTGACTCCTTTGTGTTAGGTGATATCACTGTGCATTCACTGTGCTAGCTGCTGTCATTGTGCCAGATGCTTGTGCTGTACTAGGTGATGCCAACATTGAATTTACTGAAGACATCAAAATGCCACCCTTAAATTATTTAAAAAATAAAAAACTATGATGTCCTTTAGACATCTAAAGATAGAATACAACAAAGAAGGTACAACTAACTAAATCTGTGGGGCTCTTCTCATTGTCTTAAATGCTGTTTCTTTTAAAGACTATGTTAAAGGCCTTACAGAAACCTTTAAGCACCAGATGGGCACTCATTATCCCAGTGAGATGATAGAAAGGCCAAGTGCTGTGCAAGGGTCATATAGGAGAAGTGTGATTGTGTCTCCACCTCTTGAGTGGGCCTGCTTATCCTAGGTTAAATGCTTCATTTGTGAGGTGTGTATTCGTGCCTTCTGTGAGAAAGAGCTGGGAGCAGCTGTAACATAGAAATGAAAGATGGGTGTTCTTAACATTAGCACTACCAGCATTTTGGATCATGTTGTTCTTTGTTGAGGGAATTTCTTCTGTGTGTAGCTTAGAAACATCCTTGACCTCTATTCACTAGTTGCCTCCATATTATAAGGAAAAGGATGTCTGTAGACATTAGTAAATATTCCCTTTTTCTTTTCTTCCCATCTTCTCCTCCCTCCCTTCCGTTTTCTCCCCTATCCCATTTCCTTTCTTCTCCTTCCCTTTGCATTTCCTATATAGTTCAGGCTGATCTTAAACTTGAAATCTGCCTACCTTAGCCACCTGTATGCTGTCATTATAGTCTCATGACACCATAACACATAGGAACTATTTCCAGCTATATATAAAGTATAACAAATATTTATGTATAAATATATTTCTCCATTAGATGTGGCTATAAAAGTACAGATTTTATATCATTATTTACATAGACAATACATTTGGAATGTCGGAAAACCCCACAAAAACAAGAATATGAAACTATCACTCACAACCCCTTTTGTCATTCGCAGGTAATAATTAAAATCTGAGATTCTGGGTCATGAATGTTTCCGTGAATTCTTCAGTAGTAACCAGTGCACTTAGATGAGATGGACATTTAAAAAAAACCGCTTTTCACATTAAATTTTTAAGGAAAATTTAAAAGTAGTTTTACCACCTATTTTTTCCCACCTTTCAGTGTATTATCCTGCATGTGGATCTAAAGACATACAGGAAATACATATCACTAATGATAACTACCATTTGTTGAAAGCTCTGCTCTTGATGTTTGTCTGTATGTACATGACAGAGAAGGAAGACTGGAGACCTTTCCTGATAATGTTTTAAGCTTACTGGGTAGGACAGTTAGAGGAAACTAAAGCTACTTTATATCCCAAAACATACAAATAAATAGGACACTCTAACTTCAATATAGACATCTTTGCTGAAACCCATGCAACTTCTGTGTACTTAAAAAACAATGTACACTCTGCAGTGGGCTTAGGGAAAATGGGAACTCCAAATAATGGAATCTATAAATACTGTTTTTGCAGAACTTGAACTTCTGGCCTTTTAATCTTGTTCTGCTCGCTTGCTGAGCTGGCATTCTACTCTTTGAGCTATGCCTCCAGCCCACCATTTTGTTAGTTAATTGGAGGAGTCACATGGACTTTTCTGCCCAGGTTGGCTTTGAACTGAGATCCTCCAAGTCTCAGTTCCCTTAGCAGCCAGGATTGCAAATGTGAGACACTGGCACCTGGCAAAGCAGTCTTATTTGGGGGAAAAAATCTTTCTTAATATGACTAAGCTTTTTCAGATGAGGAGGTCATCCTGCGTGATTTGGCAGCCCTGGATTACATCACAAATGTCTTTGTAAGAGGGACAAAGAAGAGGAGGAGACAGTCAAGGGTGCTGGCAGCTACCTGCAGGATACATTCTCCTCTAGAGCCTGCATGGAAAGACTAACCTGGGACACCTGATTTTTGACTCAGTGAAATTTATTTTGAACTCGTGGCCTCCAAAACTGTGGAGGAATAAATCCAGGAAATTTGTGGTAATTGGTACGATTGTAGCTTTAGGAAAGAAATATGAGCTGATTAAAAGCAAAGCAAAGCAAAACAAAACCTGGACTGTGTCCTTCATTATTTACAGCCTAGTTAGTCTTAAGTGTGAACAACTTGCTTTTAACTATTACAAATAAAAGCATTTTTCTTGCCAGGCATCAGTGGTGAATAGCTAATAATCTCACTCTGCAGGAGGCTAGGATTTTGAGGATTCTACTTCAAAGCTATTCTTGGTCCAGGAGATGCCACTTCCAAAATAATCAGCAATAAGCCAGAGCTGGAGGCTTGCTTGGCTCAAGTTACCATTTGATTATCACTGGAGTAAGCAAACTAAGTAAGCTCTGGGTCCTTAGTTCAAACCCCAGTGCTAACAAAATCAGTCATTTTTCTTCTCTTTATGCTTTGACCCTGATTTTTTTTTCCTGAGGTAGAGTCTCACTATGCTGCCCAGACTGGCCTGAACATTCGTATTTCCTACCTTAGTCTCTCAAGTGCTTAGAACGCAGGCATGTTTAACCATGCTTGATATTGATTTGTGTGTGTGTGTATGTGTTTTAATATAGCTATGTTTGTATTATATGTGTCTATTAACTACCTTGATCATATCATCTCTGCTGTTTCCCTTAGTTTTAAACAAATTCTAAATATTTAGAACTTCTTTTAGTTATATGGTTAATTTGTATAACATAATATTAGTTAAGGTAAAATTTGGTGATTTCAAATTTAGACTCTAGTAAATCCTTAGATTTCTTTAAAAGACTCTAACCAGGGCCACTAAGTTGAACATCACAACATAAAACTCTCTGAGATGCATCACACCCAGACACAACACTAGTATTGCTCAGCTAGCCTGTACCAAGACCCAAGTATGCCCTGACTGCACTACATGTTCTCACCAAGGTTGAGAAACCCAAACAGGGCAGCAGGTGACAGTCAATTCATTGCAAAAATAAACTCAAGACAAAAAAGGGGACTGAGAAGACAAGCCTCAATGGTGGCCATGGCAAGGAGTAACAAAGAAGGGCACAGCAGGGAACATCAAGGAGGAAGCCCGGGGATAGAGGCAAGGGAAGTTTAAGATGTCACTTAACATCTTTTAGGCATGGGGAAAAAGACATAAAGACCTCCTACAGGAGAAGAGCACTAGAGTAGTTAAATACCATCAGCTACTTATGGCAAACAAGCCTTTGTGAGGTCCTATTTTATGATAGCCCAAACTTGCACTCAGCCACATGGAGTGACCACAGCACTCTACTCTGTTTTGGCAGGCATAAACTGTGATTTCTATTTTACACAATGTGTTATGAACCAAGCACATATAAAAAGTTCTACTAAGAGCCAAGTGTCAGTGGCTTACACTGGTAAACCTAGCTACTCAGAAGGCTAAAATCTGAGGATCTCAGTTCTTATATCTCCAATAACCAGCAAAAACCAGAAGTGGAGCTTTGGCTGAAGTGTCAGAGTACCATTCCTGAGAGAGAGCAGGAGGCCCTGAGTTCAAGCTCCAGTATGGGTACACACATATAAAAAGTTCTACTAGGTCCTTCTCCTCTCTGAAACACACATTCTATATTATATCATGATTTTGGTTGTTGTTGTTGTTTTTAAGCACATACCAATTCTACTGACATAATTATCTGTGGAACTCTCATTTAAGAGTTGTCTTCCCTAATACACAGTACTTCTCAGGAGCTCAGGTACCCCTGGGTGCCCAATGTCCTAGCTAGTAAGTGGGTAGCCCTTGATGTATTTATTTTTCTTCAAATGAATCTTTGATTATTCAGTTTGTTCTCTGAGGGCACCATGTAATCAGAAGAAAGCCAAATTACTAAAAATCAATATGTTGGAAAAAAACCAACAATATATACAAACCACCAATTTGCCAGAAGCCTACCTGCCAGAAGTCAATTTGCTAAATTTACCAAGACATTCTTTCCTGAAACCGCGGAGATAAGGGAAATTCATATTATATTGGGTAGTTTCAAAGACTTTGAAAGACTTGAGAGGAGCTTTAGGACATTTTTTTTTCATTTTGTCTTATGAGCAGTATTTTAGGGAATGTCCATTTAGCTGAGAGTCAAGACTTATACTGGCTTAGATTTCCCCTGAACAAACTTCATAGTAAGATAAATTCAATAGTGTCCAGCTGTCATGAGGAATCCTTGTCCTCACTTCCTTTTATCTATTGGAAAGGTGACACTTTATATGTTGAGTAAGTCCACCCTCTTCTACAAGTTGATACAGCTCATTTATCATAGAGGTGGGTTACTAGAGAGTAACATAGTAGATTATCATTTCAGATGGGGTACATTTGGTTATTTTAGAATAATCATCTTTTTGTTTTCCGCTAGCTTTTGCTTCTTAACTTACTTTAGTGCTTCTGGTGATGTTAAATTTTTTTTTAATATTATTTTATTTTATTTGAGAACATACTGTACAGAGGGGCTACAATTACATGGGCAGGATAATGCATACATTTCTTACCAAGCATTGCAGCCTCCTCCTTTGTTTACCCTTCACCTCCCTTCCCAGCCTCCCCCCTCCCCCCACCCAATTATACCCCCCTCCCCCCCACCGACATTGTAAAGCTGGTTTTGACATGACATTTTGTACTTCTCATTGTTGCAACAGGTCCACCTGAATCCTTAAACGACTTGTTTGCCCCCATCTCCTCCACATGTTATACTGACATCAAATATAGTGAAAGCGGGGGTTACACTGTGGGGGAGGGACATACAAAGCAACAAAGAAATAATCTTATAAATGCGTTAGAAACATATGCATGAAAGAAACGAAAACATTAAAATACATATTTAAGGGTTCATTTTCCTAAGGTGATGTTAAATTTTTATCACGTCATATGTGGAGGGGTTCTTTTAGGCGCCTGGAAATATTTTTGCTCTCTGAATGTCATCTATAATATTTTTAACTTTATATATTTTCTCAATCTTTCACCAACAGTTGTGCATCTATTAGGAGTATATTTCTGCTAGGTGTCAGTGACTCATGCCTGAAGTCCTAGCTACTCAAAGGCTGAGACCTAAAATATCAAAGTCGGAAGCCAGACTAGGCAGAAAAGTCTGCAAGACTCCATTTCCAAAATAATCAGCAAAATACTGGACTGGAGACATGGCTCAAGTGGTAGTGTGCTAGCTGTGAGCAAGAAAGCCAAGTAGAGTAGGAAATCCTGAGTTCCAGCCCTAACACTAGCACACACACAAAAAATATATATTTCTAACTATTTAAAATAAAAATCTCACCAGAAGCTATGGGCATGATTGCTTGATTTCTTTTCTCAGCAAAACATCAATATAGGACATCAGAAATTGTGGTCATTGACTATAAAATAGAGTTTAATAAATAGCAGACATACTGGTAAAAAATTAAACCACCTGTGGTCCCTTGAACATGCTGTTCTAAATACAAAAAAGGCAAATCCTGAACAAGAACATCTAGTCATAGTATGAATTTTCCACAGCTGCTACCAATTTCCCCAAGATGCATGCTGGTGGCTCACGCCTATAATCTTAACTACTGAGGAAACTAAGATTTGAGGATCATGATTTAAAGCCAGCTCTGGCAGAAAATCATTACCCAGGAGACTCTTACGTCCAATTAACCATTGAAAAGCCAGAAATTGGGCTGTGTCTCAAGTGGTAGAATGCCAGCCTTGAGAAAAAACATTCTAAGGAACTGCATTCAGGCCCTGAGTTCAAGTCACAAAACAACAAAAATTTCACATAATGTGAGTGTCTGTAAGCTTTCACTTGATATGTTAAGTTGGATGAAATCATGTAGAAATCTGGAAAGTATAATAGATTTGGCAATTGTAAAAATCTATTTGAGGAGAAGCAATAGAGAGAGAGGTGTGTAGTCTTTCCGTCATGTCTTTCTAACAAAGCTCTTGTGATTCTTTCCACTCTTGTGTTCATAAGCAGAAACCCTGAGAGGGAGTCTCTACACCAACATATCAAAACAAGTAGCATTGAGGGAGGTTTTGGAGAAAAATATTATAGTTCTTTAATAGCATAAGTTAGTATGCCACTAAATAACTTTCCTTGTACTTTTAATGGGACAATCTAACTGTATGTGAGATATCAGATGATAAAAAGTGCAAGGCCACAGTAGATACATATTAAGATGATGGAATTCTATATCTATGAAATCAGGTTAAAGGAAATCTGTTTCTTCCTCTGTCCCTTTCTTCCTTTCTTCTTCTTTTCTTTCCTTTCTTCCTTCCTTCCTTCCTTCCTTCCTTCCTTCCTTCCTTGCTTCCTTCTTTCCTTCCTTCCTTCTTTCTCTCTCTTTCTTTCTTTCTTTTTCTCTCTCTCTCTTTCTTTCTTTCTTTCTTTCTTTCTTTCTTTCCTTCTTTCTTGTCAGATAACACAGAAGTTGTGACTCAATTTGATATCATAGTAGGAACTGGGTTTCACAAAATGGATTACTGGGGATCCTTTACTTCAGTTATATGATCGGAAGATGGGTTTTTCTGTTTCAGACTCAAACTTGAACCTGGGAAATATTTTCTAAGTTCAAGGCAAAATGTTGAGACAATTCCTTAGGCGGTGGATGCATGTACTTTATCATTCCAATAGATATTGCTTTCAGCTGAGGCCTTATAAGAATCATCGCTGCCTTTCAAAGTTCAGACATGAAGTCACTGTTTCTGTCTTTGAGGGGAAAAACACTGTATTGAGATATAGCATACAAGCCCATTTACAGTGTATATAACTGAGCCAGGCACTGATGGCTCATGCTTGTAATCCTAGCTACTCAGGAGGCTGAGATCTGAGGATCCTGGTTCAGGCAGCGGGCAGGAAAGTCTGTGAGACTCTTATTTCCAACAAAGCAGGAAACAGGAAGAGGTGCAGTGGGTCAAGTGGTAAAGTGCTTGCCTTGAGCTGAAGAGCTAAGGGACAGTGGTCAGACCCAGAGTTCAATCCCCACGACTGACAAAAAAAAGTGTTGTATAACTGGATGCCAGTGGCTCATGCTTGTCATCCTAGCAGCTCAGGAGGCTGATATCTAAGGATTGTGCTTTAAAACCATTGAGACTTCTCTCCAATTAAGCTAGTCATGTGCAAAAAATTCCCAGGGACAGTGCCTAGGCCCTGAGTTCAAGACCCAGGACTTCCACATACCAACATAAAAAAGTGTGAACAAATTATTTTTGAGCACAGATTACTTTTTCCATGTATCATCACTTGTCCATCTTGGAGTGCAGCTGGCTTTTGGACTGGTTATATGGAGAGGCTTAAGTGATGCCACCATGATTCCTCCTCCTCCAAACAGTCTGGCTCCTTCCCCTGGTAGGTGACACCACTTCCATCCCCAGACTTGGCTTCATGACTGTCAACTTAATCATCAGGGAAGACACAGCCTTCCTTGATAATACTGGAAGCAAAGCATCAGAAAGAAGGATGGCCCTCTCTGCTCCAGTGGGCTGAGAAGCTATGTCAGGGTGAAACCTTCATGGATGGGAGGAATGTTAGATGGAAGGAGAAAGCAGCAGAGGCATGGGAACTCTTAGAACACAAAAAGTGAGTTATACAAACATAGAGTCACAATATACTTACAACATATGCAAATACATAAATGCCATCCTAGAAATGAGTCAAGGTTCGATTTGTAACCTTATGACTATCAGGCTTATGACTATCAGTGATGCTTATTGTAGAGTGCTTTCACATGATGTAAAGTCAATGACTATTCTAAAAGAAATAACTTGAGTGTGATTAAATAGCCTAGATGTGTAAAAATTGTTAATGGAAGTGGACAAAAGTTTTTGGTATGGCACCATGATCAAACAGGATTCATTTCAGGGATGCAAAGCTGGTTCAATATATGCAAATCAATTAATATTATTCATCACATCAACAGGAGCAAGAATAAGAACCACATGGTTATCTCAATAGATGCAGAAAAAGCATTCGACAAGATCCCACACCCCTTTATGATGAAGGTTTGGGAAAAATTAGGAATCCATGGAACCTTCCTCAATACAATAAAGGCTGTATATGACAAACCTACAGCCAGTATTATACTCAATGGTGAAAAACTAAAGCCATTTCCTCTTAACTCAGGAACAAGACAAGGATATCCACTCTCTCCACTTCTCTTCAATCTAGTATTAGACTGCCTAGCTACAGCAATAAGACAAGATGCAGACATAAAGGGGATCCAAATAGGGAAAGAAGAAATAAAACTCTCCCTCTTTGCAGATGACATGATCTTATATTTAAAGAATCCCATAGACTCCACTCCCAAATTACTCAAGCTGATTCAAAACTTTGGCAAAGTAGCAGGTTATAAAATTAACCCCCCAAAATCAATGGCTTTTCTGTATGCCAACAATGAGAAAAGTGTGGCTGAAATTAGGAAAGCAACTCCATTTGTAATAGCCCCACAAAAAATAAAATACCTAGGAATTAATTTAACCAAAGAAGTGAAGGACCTCTATGATGAAAACTTTAAAATCTTGAAAAAGGAAATCAACACAGAACTTAAAAAATGGCAAAACCTCCCATGCTCCTGGATTGGAAAGATTAACATTGTGAAAATGGCAATACTTCCCAAGGCTATCTACAAATTCAACGCAATACCTATCAAAATTCCAACCTCATTCTTCAAGGAAATAGAAAAGGCAATCCAAAAATTCATATGGAACAATAAAAGACCCCGAATAGCAAAAACGCTCCTCAACGGAAAGAACACTGCTGGAGGAATATCAATACCAAATTTCAAACTCTACTATAAAGCCATAGTAATCAAAACAGCTTGGTATTGGCATAAGAACAGACCTTAGGACCAATGGAATAGAATTGAAAACCCAGAAATGAACCTACAGACCTATAGCCATCTAATCTTCGATAAGGAAGCTAAAACAATAGAATGGAAGAAAGACAGCCTCTTCAGTAAATGGTGCTGGCAAAATTGGTTAACTACATGTAGAAAACTAAAGCTAGATCCTTATATATCACCCTGCACCAGAATCAACTCCAAATGGATCAAAGACCTTGAACTCAAAGCAGACACTCTGAAAACATTACAGGATGGAATAGGAGAAACCCTAGGTCTCCTTGGCACAGGCAGAAATTTTCTGAATAGAGACCCGGAAACACAACAAATCAAAGAAAGATTGGACAAATGGGATTGTATAAAGTTGCAGAGCTTCTGCATGGCAAACGACATAGCTAGCAAGATCAATAGAAAGCCCACAGATTTGGAGAAGATCTTTACTAGCCATACAACGGACAAGGGTCTCATATCTAAAATATACTTGGAACTCAAAAAATTAAATACCCCAACAACAAATCCTCAAAGAAGCAACTGCCCAATAAATAAGTGGGCTAAAGACTTAAAGAGAAGCTTCTCTTAAGAAGAAAGAAGGATGGCCAATAGACACATGAAGAAATGCTCAACATCCCTAGCCATAAAAGAAATGCAAATCAAAGCAGCATTGAGATACCACCTCATTCCAGTTAGAATGGCAAAAATCAAGAACTCTAATAACAACAGATGCTGGAGGGGATGTGGACAGAAGGGAACCTTACTTCATTGTTGGTGGGAATGTAAACTTGTTCAACCACTTTGGAAAGCAGTATGGAGGTTCCTCAAAAGACTTCACCTAGAGCTCCCCTATGACCCAGCAATCCCACTTTTGGGCATTTACCCAAATGTTTACAAACAAGTCCACACTAAAACTACCAGCACAACTATGTTTATTGCAGCATTATTTACCATAGCTAAGATATGGAACCAACCCAGATGCCCTTCAGTAGATGAATGGATCAAGAAAATGTGGTATATATACACAATGGAATTCTATGCCTCCATCAGAAAGAATGACATTGCCCCATTTGTTAGGAAATGGAAAAACTTGGAAAAAATTATATTAAGTGAAGTAAGCCAGGCACAAAGAAACACAGGTCCCATGGTTTCACTTATTTGCAATATCTAGTATATGTATGAGTCAAGCGGAAAAAGTCAGATAATGTGATGTTAGGAAAATGAATCCTTAGATAGGTATTTTAATGTTTTTTTTCTTTCATGCATGTGTTTGTAACGCATTTATAAGTTTATTTCTTTGTTGCTTTGTATGTCCCTCCCCCACAGTATAATCCCCTCTTTCAATATATTTGATGTCAGTACAACTTATGGAGGAGATGGGGAAAAACAAGTCATTTAAGGATTCAGATGGACCTGTTGCAACAATGAGAAGTACAAATTGTCATGTCAAAAAGGAGCTTTACAATGTCGGTGGGGGGGGGGAGCAGGGGGGGAAGGATTGGGTGGGGGGAGGGGGGAGGCTGGGAAGGGAGGTGAAGGGTAAACAAAGGAGGAGGCTGCAATGCTTGGTAAGAAATGTATGCATTATCCTGCCCATGTAATTGTAACCCCTCTGTACAGTATGTTCACAAATAAAATAAAATTAAAAAAAAGTTTTTGGTATGGACATAGCTTACAGTCAGTCAGACATTAGTAGCATTGAGCATGGTGTTTGGTTCTGGTCCTGACCCTTCTGGCCATTGGCTCCTTTCTCATGGACATTTGGAAAGGAACTGAGGTTGTGAGATCATATTTGATTATTATTATTTTTTACTACCTGCTGCTGATTTTCCTTCTGACAGGTAGCCTAACCAATATAACAGATTATATTACTTTCTTTTCTAATAGTAGTCAATTTGAGTCAAAGGAAATATTTTCCATATTTGACTTGAATCCACATGAATGCCTTTGGCTACTCCAGACCCTTTTCTATTTCTGTGAGAGAAGTTCTAGTTGGCAAGTGACCAGAATCAAGACATAAGTCATACAGCAGTTCATTCTCAATTACCCAACATGGACGAACCACACCATAATGTTAATTCAATTCTGTGTTTTTCCAGCTCCTCTGCTTTGGTTTCCTATTGAATGGTGTGCATTTTAGGAACACAAAGCAATCTTTATGCTAGGTAAATCTATGGCAGAGTCCCAAGTGGAACTTAAACAATTTCAGAAAAATGTTCTATTACTATTGCCCAATTCCAGTGGAGTAATTAATAATTTAATGTACATTTATCCTTTGACTGTGTTTATGTAACAATAACCAGAACCAAATCATCTTTATCATGGGACTAGCATAAACTGGGCAGGTTTAGCTAGATCATTATAGGATGGTAGAAATGGCCACTAATTTTTTCAGCAATTCCTATCCGCAGGTGGATTTTATTTCCCTACTCTTTGAATTTATGCTGACTTGGTAACTTGTTTTGTCCAATAAAATATGGTCTAAGAAATATGGGGTAATGCCTGATCTTGAACTTCAGTAGGCTTTGTAGTTTCTGCTCTAGCTGCACTTGGAAACCTGAGGCCATTACACTGCTGATAAGTACATGGTACAGAACAGCATGCCTCCCAAGACAGTTTGGCAGCTGCTAGACACATGAGCAAGTCTTAATTGAATCATCAGCTATCTTTCTTGTTTAACTGGCCACCATCTCCTGAAACACTGTGCAGAGATCACTTGCACGAGCTTAGGTAAGAACTATTTAGCAACCTACAACACTGGGATCAAAATAAAACAAATGGCAGGTTTTTTTTGTTTTTGTTTTTTTTTTTTTATCGGTCATGGGGCTTGAACTCCGGGCCTGGGCGCTGTCCCTCAGCTCTTCAGCTCAAGGCGAGCGCTCTACCACTTGAACTACAGCGCCACTTCCGGTTTTCTGGTGGTTTATTGGAGATAGGAGTTTCACGGTCTCTCCTGCCCGGGCTGGCTTTGAACCGCGATCCTCAGATCTCAGCCTCCTGAGTAGCTAGGATTACAGGCGTGAGCCACCAGCGCCCGGCCACAAATGGCAGTTTTAAGCCACCAAGCAATGTTTACTTGCAAAGACAAAAGTGATTTTACTCTCCAAGAACAGTTTCTATCACAACAGAACTTAATCATGGCATGATTGTCAAGAATGTAGCATTTGTACCTCAACTGGCTTCAGCTTCAGTCACAGACCGAACAAGCACAACTAAAGAAAATCCCACAGGCAATAGATGTTTATATTTTAATGTTACAACTGCCATTTCTCCCCCATTGAGAGTTTATTAGAATCACTATTGCTTTTAAAAAAATAAGTAAATCAAATCACTATTTCATGCCTCCATTTTCATTTCTTCATTATGTGTCCCTTTTGAT
This sequence comes from Dipodomys merriami, assembly GCF_024711535.1. NCBI lineage: Eukaryota > Metazoa > Chordata > Mammalia > Rodentia > Heteromyidae > Dipodomys > Dipodomys merriami. The sequence continues at coordinate 9,901,714 of NW_027205381.1, forward strand.
AAAGTTTTATTGAAATATAACACACCATAAGCACCTAATTGTCCCCCCACAAATATACATACTGTGAAGTTGTGATCATAATGTAAGTTTAGAATGCTGTTCACTCCAAAGGGACATAGCGCCATACTTCCCATTCCTATTCCTAGAGGTTGTAAGGTGTTTTTTTTGTTGTTGTTTTTTGTTTTGTTTTTTGTTTTGCCAGTCGTGGGGCCTGAACTCTGGCTCTGGGTGCTGTCCCTCAGCTCTTGAGCTCAAGGCTAGCGCTTTACCACTTGAGCCACAGTGCCACTTCCGGCCTTTTCTGCTTATGTGGTGCTGAGGAATCGAACCCAGGGCCTCATGCATGCAAGGCAAGCACTCTACCACTCAGCCACCTTCCCAGCCCCTGTAAGGTGTTTTTGACACTCATTTCATTTGCTGTATGTCACCTGTTTCTTGCATTAGCCTGATTTTCCCATATACAATGCAAGCTATGTGCCTCAATTTGAAAAACTAAGCTGGAATCCTGGGCTGATATACAGAAGCATCAATGTGTAGAAAATGGTTTTCAAAGATTGTTTGCACTAAAGGAGCTTATTTAACAAACTTTGAGTTTGAAGCACTGATATAATTAACAATAATTTAAAATGCAAAAAGTAAGCAACTTAAGATGGCTGTTGATAGGTTTGTGTGATGACTAAAAACACAGAACGTAATTAATTTTCAGATATGCGTGTACAGAATATTTAAAACAACCACCAAACATATCACTGTTCATTATTTTTGAGTATATTTCCCAAGAAAAACCTATCTCCAATTGTATGATAAAGGAAGATTCAGTTTTCAAGAAAGTAACTACACATCTGAAGTTATTGTACCCAGCTATTTCTTACAGACAATGTTAACTGGCTTACAATTTGAAAGCAATTTTAAATTAGAGGTTAAAAATAACTGTATAAACGATGACTTCTTGTTGCATTTTCAATGTATCAAGCTCCAGGTAAAAGAATCTAATCAATCCCAGAGATTCAACGATATTAAAGTTCTTCAGAAGATCAATCAGCAATTATTCCACAGCACTTTTTAGTGCCTAAGGATTAGTCATTATATCAAGCAATGGCAAGATACAGATAAAAATCAACCTCTCATTCTACCTAGTCTATATCCTCTAGGTTATCTCTAGAAAGTAAATTTGTCTGGTGTTCTTTCTTTGTCTGAAAGTTCTGCTTACAACAGGCAGCCTGGGTGAGAGCAATGCCACAGGTCTTTCCTGACCATGGCACATTTATGGTTGGGAGAGGCCTGTGATAGGTACATGCTGTTGGAGCAGCTGGCAGCATCACTGTGGCCTTCCTCTTTCCCTTAAGCAGGGAAGGACCAGGGAACACACAGTCTTATTGGTATGTTTTCCATGGTGTCTCCAGAATAAGCATCAATATATAAATTACTAATACCATACAAATTTCCAAAGCTTGAGATTACAGGAAAAAGTTCCCATAGGCATGTATATATATATATATATATATATATATATGAAAAATAAAATTAATAAAAATGAAGTAAGCAAAAAAGAAAACATGATGAGTATTAAGTGCTTAAATGACACTATAATAAAGAATAATGAAGAGTCTGACCTATATTCATTTGCTTAGTGGTGGTGTTCAAGTTTCACCACACTTCCTTTCCTGTCTGTCCCACACATGGTCATTTTAAGAAAGCCTAGATAATCCTTCTTTTAGTAGAGGCAGAAAGTTAATTCCATGTCAGTCAAGCCTGAGATCAAGAACCTTTGCCCAGTCCAATGTCCAAACACTTTATAACACCAAGACACTCTCCTTTCCCTACTTTCTGAAGTGACTTGAAAGCCAATCTGTGAGTCCCTCTACTCTCCCTGGAAATCCATATGCAAATAATAAACACTTTTGGTGTTCTTGGCAAGGTAGCATCAAGAGCCAATGTACCAATAAGGTTCTTCTCACCACACTATGAGAATAGGTCAGTGTCTCAGAGTGGCAAGTATAGTTAGAGCAGAAACAGGGTATCTTGTGGTCAAGTCTCAAACAATGAACAACGTCACTTCTGCTGCACTGTTGGTTACAACTGTCATCAAGTCAACCAAAGCACATACGATATATTCTCTGCATCTTGATAGAAAGAACTAAAAATAATTTTGACCATTTTTACAATCTATGATCATTATCTAGCTGAATTCAATTCAGTACCATTCAATTTACCACTTTATTATGAGTGCAAAGTGTCTTTAGAAAGATCATGACCAATAACGATGCCCTATGAAGGGCTTCTCTTCCAGAGATACAGTGCAAATGGGCCATGTCTTATGCCATGTCCCACCGCACTGAACATGGAACCTGTGAATCTTAGGCTTCAAGATATGGTTGTAGTCAGGTTCTAATGGTTCATGCCTGTTAATCTACCTGCTCAGAAGTCTGAGATCTGAGAACTGTAGCCCAAAAACAGCCCAGCCAGGAAAGTTGGTGAGATTCTTTTTTATTTTTTGGTTGGTTCATATAATTTATTGCAGTTAGCACAAGTTTAAAAATTTACCCACACCAATAGTACAAAACAGCATTATAAGTTATTCCCCCTCAGGAAAATAAAACATACTATGATTGTCAAGGCTAGATGTCAGTCTAAGTTTTAGAATAGAGGAAGAATGTGAATCTAAGTACAGGAAAAAGCAATTGCTCACCATGACCACAAAAGAAAATCCCAAAGAAAATCCACTTTCTCACAGACATTGATTGTCTTCTCTAAATTAATAAAAATTATTTTAACATAAACTGTATTTAAAAAAACAAACTAGAAACTCTTAGAGTAACTAAAGATAATGCTCTAAGGCCATTTTCACAGCTTTGTTGCTGTGAAATGCCATCACAGCCAAATTAACATACATTTGACCAAATATATCCAAAACAGTCCAGCAACACACAATGGAGTTTTCCATTCAGTATCTTCAGCACAAAAATAGGCTATGTTTACAGTAGTTACCTCTAATTAACCACCTAAAATCCAAAAGTGGCGTGTGCCTCAATTGTTAGAGAACCAGCCCTAAGAAAAGAAAAAAAGCTAAGGGAATGCACCCAGTTCCTGAGATTAAACTCCAGTGCTAGACACAGACACAGACACACAGACACAGACACAGACACACAGACACACAGACACACATACACACACGATTGCAGAAGTATAGATGTGAAGAAAGATCTATTTTACTGGAGAAAGGGAAGGAAACGAATTCTGTCATAAAACATTTGGGGAAAAAACTTACTCCATATGTAATATGTTCACACATCACTTCATACAGCATCGAACATTTTCAGTGATTTGAGACACAGTATCAAGCTGAGGTCTCTTGTCAGTTGGATGACAAAGACATTCTCGAAAATTCTGACATTCTAATAACATAATTAGCCACCTGATCTGTGGGAGGGTGAGTCATGATGAGCCTCATGACAGGTCTGCAAGATAGGATAAAACCACTCACCTTTAGAAGTGAAATGTACCCACCCACAACCATGTGAATGTACTTTCACTGAAGAGATAAATTCGTTTCACCCACTGGAAGGCAACCAGATCTAATTAATGATGGATATTGCTATTCTTCCTAATCATCAAAGTGCCCTTTTCATTTTGTATGCATTGAGCAAAATATTGAGTATGCTAAGATTGTGAGCCATATTAAGGACAATGAAATATACAGGGTTTTTTGGTCTCAAGAGAAGCAACAGTAGTTGACATTTCGGTATCTACAAGACATTCTGCTCTTCTGTCTACACAGGCTTCAATGCAACACTTAAAACCAATGACTAGTTGCTACTGTCCCAAATCCAGCTGAGGACACTGAAGTAACTATCAAATAAGAATGCTCTAGATCATTCAGAGAAGGTATAGAACAGTCTTTCCTCAAATTCTTGTCTATTTGTATCTACAACCAGCCTCTCTGCAGTCACACTGCTCAAAATTAGCCTGGTACAACAATAGATTTCCTCCTGTTATGAAAATGTGCCATCAGTTAATATTCTCTTTGAGAACATTGGACCACTACCACAATCGTAAAGAGATACCTCCTATTTTCCTCAAATGGATCTTTTCATGATAGCAGTTCAGTTGGGTTAATGTGTTCATCAGACAAAGTGAACATATGGCCATCTCCTTGTATCAAAGTGCAAGACCAGTCCTGACTTCATATATTGTAGTGAGTAAGGGGCAAATTAATTATACAGAGAAGTCTTTCCATTTCCTAACAAATGGGGCAATGTCATTCTTTCTGATGGAGGCACAGAATTCCATTGTGCATATATACCACATTTTCTTGATCCATTCATCTATTGAGGGGCATCTGGGTTGGTTCCATATTTTAGCTATGGCCAATAATGCTGCAATAAACATAGTTGTGCTGGTAGCTTTAGTATGGTTTTGTTTGTGATCATTTAGGTAAATGTACAAAAGTGGGATTGCTGGGTCATAGGGGAGCTCTATGTGGAGTCTTTTGAGGAACCTCCATACTACTTTCCAAAGTGGTTGAGCAAGTTTACATTCCCATCCAATGCAGTAGAGTTCCCTTCTGTTCACATTCCCTCAAGCATCTGTTGTTATTAGAGTTCTTGACTATAGCCATTCTAACTGGGGTGAGGTGGTATCTCAATGTTGTTTTGATTTGCATTTCTTTTATGGCTAGGGAGGTTGAGCATTTCTTCATGTGTCTATTGGCCATCCTTCTTTCCTTTTCAGAGAAGATTCTCTGTAAGTCTTTAGCCCACTCATTTACTTGAGGTTTTGTTGTTGGGGGATTTAATTTTTTTGGGAAGGAATAGTAAGGGGAAACAAAGGAGGAGGCAACAATGCTTGATCAGAAATGTACTCATTACCTTGCTCATGTAATTGTAACCCCTCTGTAAGGTATTTTCACAATAAAAAATACAAAAAAATTATACAGAGAAGAGCTGGCAGCATGTATACATCAGTACATTTAAAGAGAAGAAGTAAAGATGAGGCTGGATGACATTATTATGTCTATACAGGTCCCTGCTGAATACTAACCCTAATCTCTGAGAGACAGTTCTACCTTGCTCTTTCTCTTCAAAGTCCTTGCAGCTAGGGAGTTTTTCCCATCCTGTCACCCACATGTATACATGTTTTATATGTCTGTTCTCTTGAACAGTGACTGGGTAGAACTCAGGGCCTTTTTCTCTTCCTTAGCTTTTTCAAGGATGGTGTTCTACCATGGTGTTCACCTCTATTTCTAGCCTTTCTTGGGTTAACTGAAGATAAGAGTCTTTTGGATTTATCTGCTTAGGCTAGCGCTGACAGCTTCTTCAGTAGCTAGAATTATAGGCATGAGCCATAAGTGATTGAGTGATCTTTTCTCTGACTTGTTCCTCTTCTTTTCCAAGGCCCAAAGCTCCTTTGATAAATCCAGCCCTTAACATTATAGCATACACAAATTGTTTCTCACAACTGGCTATGTAACCATATGACTCAATGTGCTTTGGCTTATTTTAAGATAACCTTGGGTTTGAGCACCATGTTTAATGTGTATTCAAAGTATATATGCATGTGTGAGCACTTACGTGTGTCCATACTGTCATTATTAACTATGGACTGTTAATCAAAAATCACATCAAAATCCTGTGTACTCTAATGAATTATAATATACATTTATTTAATAACAATTTAAATTTCCCAGATAAATTTATTGCATTTTTTAATAAAATCGAGTTTTTAAAAACAGGCTAGTTACCCTGTAATTTCCAAGTGAGATATGAGATATAATGAACTTTACAACTTTGGCACAGTGGGGGGGGTGAGGGGGGAGGGGGTGCGGCACAGGAAGGAGGAGGGATGGAAAGGGATGGGAAGGGGAAACAAAGGAGGAGGCAACAATGCTTGATAAGAAATGCACTCATTACCTTGCCCATGTAATTGTAACCCCTCTGTATGGTATTTTCACAATAAAACAAAAAAAGAAAAAAGAAAAAAATTAAGGATTTTTTTTCTAGAGCAACTTAGTATTTTCCTTCATGTATCATCCATTCATTTACTTAAATAGTTTCACAGTTCCTGTTCAGATACCAGTAATTGTGTCTGATGCCAAGAAAATTAATTGTTAGTATGAAATTATCTGCCAATAGTTTTATTAAGCCAAGAAAAATATGCAACTTTAAAAGAGAAAACATGTAAACTGACAGTGATAGCTAAATTAGGCTGCAGGAGAAAGGGGGTCAGCTTGGTAAAGAAGTTGTTAGGTGGATTTGTGATTTCTATTGTAATCTCTACCATGGATCCCAGTTTAAGATTGGTCAGACCTGTTTAGTTATCACAGATCTGCTAAAAATCTCTCTATTCATCTGTGTGTGTGTGCGCTCATGAGCGCGTGTGTGTGCTTGTGTATCTGTGTTAGGGAATTACTATGTGAATATTTTAGCAGATAGAGACTGAACAACCAGTAAACTGACCCTCTGAATTGTAGTGTGGGAAATGAAGTTTCTCTGATTTTTAACGAATTCTTGGGCAACCAGCGGCTTTGCTCCAAAACAGTCCTGCTGTAGCAGAGGATTATCTTACATGGGTCATTACACTTCCAAGCTTTAAGCCTCAGAATGAGCTTTAAATTAAAATTCCCAGCACCTCATAGGCAGAACATTGTGACACTCAAAAGATGTGAAAGTGTTGAATGAATTCTGAGCAATAATATTATCACCACTGCATATTTAGTGAGTTTAACAGTGTGCTAAGTACTGTACAGACAGATAATACAAGCAGTCTCTACAAGAAAAGCAGCAGCAATAGTCTTATAGAACTCTCACATTTATCGGCTTTAGGAATACACACTATACCTAGACTAGTTAGAAATAGTCTCTATTCAAAAGTATCTGCAAGGTTCTCTATGCCTTTGTTTGGCTTGAAAGTGGCTGATTTTCTACAGTTACCATTTATGAATGTGGCCAAGTCTCCCAATTTCAAAATTAGCATAAGAATACTAAAAGCATTAAACTGAAGAACTTCATCTCTTTGCAACTGAAAATTACAGATGGAGTTTTCTGGGAAATCTTCAATAAGTCTGTTGTAAAATATATACATGCCATTATGTTTTTTATTTGAAAGGAAAATATCTATTTTAAAAATTAATAATGTTAGTTTTTTAACTAGCTTTCTGTGTTGGAAAAAATATATACAGACATTTGAATTCCAAAATAATTTAAATTATTTCACGTTAGACTGCAACTGTTTAAAAACCTGAAACAAATCCCTGATTTTTAAACAAGTCTAGACAAAAGTAGCAGCAAATTTAGAGTGCAGAGCACCTGATGTGTACGTGCAAGAGCTGCTTTGCCCTGGATGAGCACAAAGAGCCACTTTGCATATATGGAAACTAATTGAGCTTTAGATTCCTGACTTTCTTTATGTAAATGCCACCCCATCAGGGTTAAGAAAAAAAATTAAGCACTTTAGAGAAAATGGGTTATAAACTGTCATTGTTGAGTTCAGTGTTCTGACAACTTTGAAAGTAACTACAATGTAATTTCCCAAGTTAGTCCCTAGAATAATGGAACATCTGGATACCATTGAAATGTATGACAATCAAAAGGAGAACAGAAAAGCAAGTGGGAACAATGGTTCTCCCATTGCTTACCATTCTTTGTGGGTTTGAACTCTTATTCCAAATCTCTGGTTGTGTCAGTCCAGGGCAGCTCCCCCCCAACTCACTTATCCACTTTAGGATTGCAAATCCAACTCTGGGCCCTCTTATTTCTTCTAGCTGAGCTTTCTACTAGCTTGCTTCCTCAGCTTGATGTCAGAGCTTGTGTCGGGCACTTGTGTGAAGTGGTCAGTAGTGTGCAAGATGCAACATCAACCACCCTGGGTGACCATTTCAGCCTCCACGAAATAACAGGAGCCTTTGGAATGCAGGCATCTCCAGATAACTCCATTTATCAATAAGTAATCTCAGAACCCAATTCTATCCTTCTGAGAAGACAAGTCATCTTACCCCAAAGCATGGAAGTTGAAGTCAGATATATTTGTTTTGCCATCTTTCAAGCTCATGCTTGGTGTTTTCCCTCCACATTTTTGGAAGCAGACTTACCATTTCTTTGGTGTCTGCTGCTTTATATTTAAGTCTTGGGAACTGTTTAGCACAGGCTTAAATATTTTTAATGCTCCTCCCAGATAAAAATCTATTTGTGAGCCTTCATTTCATTTCCCCTGTCTCTCTTTAAACATGATATAATGAAGGAGGACAGAATATTTTTCAATCATATTAGCTAATACTAAAAAGTTTAAGCTCAATACCAAGAAGAAAGTGAAAATAGTCTTTGATGACTTTGTAATCTGGTGGGTACTGGTAGCTCATGCCTTTGATATTAGCTAATCAGGAGGGTGAGATTTAGGGAGTGAAATTCAAAGCCAGCCCAGGCAGACAAAACCAAGAAATACATGTCCAACTAACCAGCAAAAAGCCAGAAGTGGAGATGTGGCTCAAATGGTAGAGCGACAACCTTGAGAGAAAAAGCCAAGTATGAGTATAAAGCCCTGAGTTCAATGCGTGCGTGCATGCACAAGCGTGTGCACTCATGTGCGCACACACACAGACCTTGTAATATAGTTTCCTAACAGACTCACATTCATAAATTACATGTTTCTTTTCCTTTTTACCCTCAAAAAGGAATACTTTTTAGAAGCATATTATTTTTCTAATGCTCTAAACTAAAACCCACATCTCAACATTGTCTGAAAATGGAGTTTCCCTGAGGCCAAGGAATGTGTATTCTTGGCACTCAAGCTTGAACCCTTCCCAAGTCGCTTTTCTTGAATAGCTCCACAGTAGAACCCATGGGAACGTGTAACGAGTCATTCATCTTTTTACTGGTTTTACTTGCATTTTCTTTCCTTTTTTTTCTGTTGGTCGTGGGCCTTGAACTCGGCCTGAGCACTGTCCCTCAGCTCTTGAACTCAAGGCAAGCGCTCTACCACTTGAACTACAGCACCACTTCTGGTTTTCTGGTGGTTTATTGGAGATAAGAGTTTCACGGACTTTCCTGCCCGGGCTGGCTTTGAACCGCGATCCTCAGATCTCAGCCTCCTGAGTAACTAGGATTATAGGCATGAGCCACTGGCGCCCAGATGACTTCCATTTTCTCATGGGATTTTGTTTTTGAACATGGGAGACCTATGTGCCCTCTCAAAGCCATGTCAAGCCCCTCTTCTGAGAATGCAGACAGCTTTGCCAAATGTAAATGCTACTTTCATGCCTGGAGTTAGCAAATGTTTATCCAGACATTTCATTTCAAATTTAAATAGTTCCTGATCTGGCCTAGATAATTGTTAAAGTACTCTGAACTCTGAAGTTATATGACTTTTAGGCTATACTTGTACTTTTGTTAGAAGATTCTTGTATCATTTTTTCCTTCAATGAGATAGTATTATAGATTTCTCTTTGAAAGAAAGAAGTTCATATACTTGTGGATAAACTGCTTAATTTTCTCAGTGGTGTGTTAATATGCAGCAGTCATTTTCTCACTATTTTAGAAATCTTTATGTATTTTTTACATATATTTTTCCTTCGATAAGAGAATGCCATAAGTAAGAATAATATGCCTTGGAATAGGGAGGGGATTTTGCTCATTTTTGATAGAATCAAATCTGGCCATGTCTCTCTAATTCTCTGCTACATTCCATCAGATGATGTCCAAGGCCTTTCTTTCAAGTGACCTACAGGCAGAAGGTGGGGTGAGTCCACAGCCTCACGGCAGGCACTAAATCCACACAGTAAAATTATGAAAAGAGGAACTAGGGCACAGGGCTGGCTTTATCTATGCATCCCTTTAGAAAAAGCGGTGGCTAGTCCCTTACTTGGGGTGATTATAACCCTAACACAGATTGATGTTTAATGGTATCTCCTGAGGGGAAAATATGTTGCACATAGATTTATTAATGCGTGCAATAAATTAATCTATGAAAAAGATTATCTAAAATATGTAGTGTTATGTCAGTGAATCTTTACTTCAGAATTATATGTAGTATATGACTGACTATATATCCAGAAATGCAGAAAAAGCTGTGAAAGAGTGTATAACAAAATGTATAAAGTGATCATCACTGAATGGAGAAATCATGTGTGTTCTTAATTTTTCTTATTGGCTTATCTTTATGTCTCTTTGTTTTTCCTGGCTCCTCTCATTTTTTACAGAGGGTATTTATTATATTTCTTATATATCAGTTATATGTTTCCAATTAATTTATAATTAGTAATAATCATACTCTTGAAATCCTGCCACAGACAGAATGGAATTTCTAGAAGAATAATTTTGGCACAGACTCTATTTTTCCCTTTCACTGAAACATAGATATCTATATTGATATCTCTTTCTATAGAGATTATTTATTATATACTACATTATAATATATATTTATATGTTATATGATATATGATATTATATATAGAGATTATATGTAATAAATAATCTTTATAGAGAGATATAGATATAGAAAGACATATATGAATGCATACACACACACTTTAATTAATCAAAAATTGAATTCAGTCTTCCTTACATATTTATGTCCTTGTGTATGACAGGAGTTTTTAAATGACTTGCTCCTGGAATCATTGTTTGGGTAAACGGGTCTGTGTATCAAAGCACCCATTGTGGATCTAGATGGCCTTGCAAAGGGAAATTTGTAATTTTTCATCCAGAGATGGAGCAAGCACTCATTAACTACTGCTGATACAGAACAAAATCTTCTGTTATTAAAAATGCTGAATTACCAAAAGTTATCATTCTTTCTGGCCAAACCAAACAAGAGATATCTCTGCACACCAGGAGAGTCTATCTACTGCCCGGAAAACTCTTATCTAGGATGTGTTTTTCAACTTAGTGCAGTCTTTCTTTTACCTAGGCCTTCACATAGTAATCATGGAACTTTGCAAATCAATTTTCAGTGACAAAGAAGTTGCCCTCCACCATACAAGGAAAAAGGAACTCTGTCTTCTAGTACCCAAGAAAGTAAAAATTCCATTCACAAAATTCACATATTTATAAGATGATTTCTTTGTTGCTTTGTATGTCCCTCCCCCATGGTATAACCCCTGCTTTCACTGTATTTGATGTTGGTATAATTTGTGGAGGGGAAGGAAAAAAACAAATTGTTTAAATAGGGATACAGGTGGACCCATTGCAACAATGACATGTACAAGACGATATGTCGAAAAACGAACTTTACAACTTTGGTGGAGGTGGGAAAGAAGTGCAGGGTGGGGAGATGGGAAGGAATGGGAAGGGGAAACTAAGGAGGAGGCTACAATGCTTGATAAGAAATGTACTCGTTACCTTGCTCATGCAAGTGTAACCCTTCTGTACTATCACAACAAAAAAATTCAATTTATATGCAGCAAGAAAAGATCCAATGCCCTTGTTCACATGGAGCAAATCAGAGGACAGTGTGGTGTGGGCAGAAGCCACCACCTCTGTAGTATCTGTTGATGTAGTCTGAAGTGCTCTGTCTTTACAAGGCTCTCAGGAAGACTAGCAATGAGGAATTATATATTAAAAAAATTATTGACCTTTTTCTGTTGGTTTAGAAAGCAGTCACCTAAAGTGGACTAGATCTCAATAGCTTATTAGAAAAGTGTACATTAGCATAGAGCCTAGCTCCATGTCTGATTTATCAGCATCTTGAAAAGTGTATAGTAGTATGCCAGGAAATGTAAAATGTTAGATATTCGTGAAAAATGTTTGATATTCCTTCTGAATTATATATTTATCACCTTTTGAGGATGATAGATTATTTCAGGGAGGTAAATGCGATTTAGGAGCTGCTTTTACGTTGCAAACCCAAGCTGGGCTGGCAGGCTGGCAAGTGGTCCCAGTGCAGACTGGTCTACAGTGAGAGCTGGCACTCTGGACACTGGCAACCTTTGCTCCAGGCCCATTCTTTGCCTACATGGCCTGCTTTGCACAGAGCAGTGGTATAGGTCAGTGCACCCTGCCAAACAGAGATTACTCGGTTGTGGAATACCTTGTCAGTCAATATTCATTGAGTGCTTGTCATGACCCAGGTATTATTTTAGGTGCGGTCAGTAGAAAGAAGTCTGCTCTTCGTTCTAGCTCTTCCACCAACTGGTAATCTTCACTCATAGTGGGAGGGTAAGAAGAGCCTAAGAAACTTCCATATATCAGATCTTGTGGTTTTCAGGCCAAAGACTGGCCTGAAGAAAAGGTGCCACTGAAACTTGCTACAGGCAGTGATCTTTGAATTATGGCGTCTATTACTGGGTGCTAACTGTTCTATGAGAAACCTCTGTGACTGACTCCGTTGAAAATCACCAAAAAAGCCATATGCACCTGATTATTTCCACACAAGTGAGGTTTGGACATCAGAATAAAACACAAAAAAATTCCCTTGAGACATTTAAATATTAAACACACCAATTTCATGAACGAATAAATATAATTAAAGTCCCTAAGGGCTTATGATCCTGGAGGAATAGGCCAAGGCAGATCTGAGCCACCCCAGGCCCCTGGGTTGAACCATTAGTCTATCTTAGGAGAACAAGCTATTCTAAGTTTATGATGTGGCAAAAGAAAGCTCATCAATCTCTGAGACTTTGAACTTTTCTCCAGAAAAGGAAAGAATCTTCTTTTGAACATGGACTAAGCTCCAGGAACTTCTTTGGACACATTTGCATACTATCATATTACAGTACCATAAGTAGTTTTGAGAAATCTCCCAACTGCCTTCCCTTGTGGATGCAGTAATTTATGTTCTCATTACCAATGTATTAGAGTGCTTCCCCTCCCCCCCCGTCACCCCACCATATCCTTGCCAACGTTTGTTGATTCTTGATGGTGGCCATCTAACTGGGGTGCCATGCAATCTCAGTATTGTTTTGGATTTGCATTTCCTTTACCGCCAGGGATGTTGAGAATTTCTCCAGGTGTTATTGCTATATGTTCTGTAGTTAACTAAAATATAGCACATGCTGGAGTGAAGCTCCATGAAACAAACCTTTTGACAATCAACAGTTTAACAAAATCAATAACATGAAACTAAAATGAGATCAAGTGTAGTGGACTGGAGGGGATACATTTAAAAGTGAGCAGGGTACAAATCAGCAGAGTATTCAATGTACATATGTAGTAAAGGCAGAGAGATGTGAAGTGAATCTGGGGAAAGGGAACAGATGAATGGGGGAGAATGATGGCAGAGGTGATGATGATGAAGCACACCAAACACTTGCATGGACACGTTCATTATAATTCTGTTGTACAATATATTGAAGCTCAGAAAAAAATAAAATAATTGTTTTTTTGTTGGTTGTGGGGCCTGAACTCTGGGCCTGGGCGCTGTCCCTCAGCTCTTCAGCTCAAGGCTAGTGCTCTACCATTTGAGCCACAGCACCATTTCTGGCTTTTTCTACTTATGTAGTGCTGAGGAATTGAACCCAGGGCCTCATGCATGCGAGGCAAGCACTGTACCGCTGAGCCACCTTCCCAGCCCATATTTTTTAAAGAATCATAAGTATACTTAACAATGACAGGTCAAAGTATCAATCTAATATATACTATGGTAGCCCAAGGGCTCTGAATTGAGTCTAAAGAAGACTACTCCAGGAATCACAAAGGAAACATTAAAGTTTCTAATCACAATAGCTAACCCACATTAAACAGTATCTTGATTGCACCTGCAACTTGCCATAAAAAATCATGTGAAGAAGAAATTATCACTGTCCCAATTTTATCAGCAAGGAGAATGAGGTTTAGCCGAAGTCATTTGGCACAAGTTCACACCTGATAAATGACTGTTTGTCTATACTTTAACTTTCTTTCCCTACATTAATAGTAAAAAAGATAGTTTGATGGAAATTTTAAAGTTTACAGTTAAGGCATATTATCAAAGATGTTTTACTTTTTAAAAACATTGGATTGAATAATTATGTAAAATACATAAGACAACAACAACATTAACAACATACCATGGCCAGATCTGTTACAGGTTTTCTGAATTTTGACAGTTTTGTATGGGTTCTGACATCCAGGACCCTCCTGATTTATTTTTTCTGGGTGTTGTGCATCTTTACCTGAACAAACATCTCACATTTCACCAAAGCAGTCCTGCCACAAAATAAGTAGGGTTGGTAGCCTCTGCTAAGCCACCAGAGCAAGTCACTTCAAAGTTCCTGAACAAAGGCAGGCAGGAAGTGGGCCAGAGTAGTAGCTTTTTCTAATTAATAATAGAATTTCTTGAGTTGAATGTCATGTTCTAAACCCACTGCCACGTCATCCCCTGAGTCCACAGATACATTTGAAATGCTCAGCCGGGTCACACACAACTGTGCTGGGCATGGGCTTCGATGGCTTCTGAGGAGCCTGAATGAAATCAGACTGGTTTGGAGAGTAAGCCACAAAAAATAAACTAGAAAAGCCACCCAAAAGGAGAGAGAGAGGGAAGAGGTTCCATGGAAGCAATGGGTTAAGGCTCAGTTTACCATGATTGCACTATGGTGGGAAAAGCCAATCGGGTTCCCAGGATGTATGATTGAGGGGCTGGAGCTATTATGATTGTTTAAAATCATGAGTGAAATTTGAGTCTCTTGTCTAAGGATGAGCCATTTATGCAAGACCTTTGGGGTAACAAGTCTCCTCTCCTTCTGCTCACCCCAGAATCTCAACCAGTGCCTGGGGACATTACAGCTGCTTGCCTGGAGGACTGGAAGGAAGCAGCCACATAGCAGCACATTGGGAAACCATTCAGAAGTGAAAACAAAGCAGAGCCTTAGCTCCCCACAGCCTGTGTGTACAGCTCAGCAAGCTGTGACCTGCCTGGAGCAATTATCTGCCTGCCAGTTCTGTGAGCAGGGCAGGCAAAACCAGCTCATTTCCATTTCCAGGCTACACCACAGAATAGAAGTACCTTTCCAGGACTAAGTGAACAGATCTCATCTCCTGTTGTTCTACTAATTAGTGTTCAGATTTAAGGAGAAACAAAACAAATGCAACCTCTCACAATAAGAAAAATTAAGGGCTGGCTACATGTGGCAGATTCCAGACAGTTTTTCTAGTGCTTACAAGTGTTTGCCTACAGACTATTAGCTAAAAGGATAAATGGAAGCCCAGTGAGACAAAGTTAAAAATTAAGAACTATTGCAAGCAGAGCGCAGCAGACACGCCACCCATGCAATAACACTGTAATAATCCAAGGACCCTCCAAAGAACCTCTCACCAGGTGACCATGAGTCATGCCTAGTTTCTCAGGAGGCTGAGAATCATGGTTCAATCGTGGCCACACAAGGGAAGGAAAGACTGTAAAATTCTTCTTTCCCATTAATCACCAAAAGCTGGAAGTGGAGCTGTCACTCAAATGGTAGAGGGAAAAACTAAGGGACAGCACCAGGTCCTGAGTTCAGGCCCCCATACCAGCACCATCCCGACCATAGGCCCCCTCTCTTCCCTGAATGGGGTAGAGGTAGCTTGTGAAGACAGGGTTAACCAATTCCTCATTCTACCATACTATTTAGGACATAGCCAGTGGCTTCCTTCCTTTCTTCCCATTCCCTTCTTCCTTTGCTTCCTTTCCTTCTTTCTTCACATTTTGAGAAGATGTGGGGTAAAGAAAAGACAGGGAAGCCGGGCGCCGGTGGCTCACGCCTGTAATCCTAGGTACTCAGGAGGCTGAGATCTGAGGATTGCGGTTCAAAGCCAGCCCAGGTAGGAAAGTCCGTGAGACTCTTATCTCCAATAAACCACCAAAAAACCGAAAGTGGTGCTGTGACTCAAGCAGTAGAGTGCTTGCCTTGAGCTGAAGAGTTCAGGGACAGCGCCCAGGCCCCACGACCGACCAAAAAAAAGACAGGGAATGTTCCACACATTCTACAAAAGCATGAATTACTTCATTGGGAAAGGATGGAAGCAAATAATTTATTTTCTGTCAACTGTTGTAAAACAGGGACTCTTTACTTGCAAATATTTAAGATGAACATGTAACAGTTGATGTGGGGAGATTTGCATGTAAATCTGATTTCATTTTGTTTTTCCTTTCTTTTTTTTTGATGGTACTAGTTCCATGCTTGCCACTGCCTGTGCCTCTTTGCCGGTGTCAGGCACGTCTACTATGTTCCCATCTCCACCCACCTGTGTACATGCTGCTCTGACTAGTTATGGTGCTCTATGGCCATCTTGCACTCTGTTTTGAATGTACTTACTCTGATAATTACTATTTGCTTTGGCAAGTTTTTCTCCCTTGGTATCTGTAGCATTGAACATGAGAACCATCATATTTATATGCAAGTTTTATTCTCCTGTCCTGTAATTGTAGTTACTTATGACCCTCGCTGAAGTCTAATACATTTAAATAGCCTTGCAAGATGGTAGTGTGAGGAGGGCACGGATGGAAAGTCAGCAAGAGACTGGGCTGTGCTCTCAGTTCAACCTGCTGTAACAAAGTGGCTTAAACTATAGAAATTTACTTCCATATACTTCTAGAGGTGACAAGTCTGAGATTGAGGTGTAGAGGAGTTTGTTTTCTCATTCCTATCTCCTTCTTCAGTTGTTATGGGGTCTTCCCTCTATATATGTCCAAATTTCCTTTTCTAAGGACACCATTGATATTGGATTAGGAATGACCCTAACACCTCATTTTAATTGAGCGACCTCTTTGCATACCCTATCTCTAAACATATTCTAGTCTGAGATTCTAAGAGTTAACAGTTTTCAACTCATGGATTTGGAGGAAGACGTAACTCAGCCACCAGCACCTTCCTGCTGGAGTCTGACTTAGTGCCAGGATGTGGATGGAGTGCTCCTCTCAGGTGAACTTCATGCTGGATCTCAGAGCAGCGCCCAGTAGCTGAGTGAGTGCCACCCAGAACGGAGTGGTTAATGACAAGCAAAGGAATGGTACAGTAGGTGATAGGTGGACACCCAAAGGACATAAAAGAAAAGAAAAAAACTCCTTTTTTTTTTTAGATTTGTAGACATTGATCCTTGACAGTGAACTGACTTGACAACTGGTTCATTCAATCAATCACTGGTTATTACAAAATGATTGCAAGAGCAGACCAGGCAATTTGCCACATTTCAGTGTTCTGATAAGCATTCAGGAGCATATTTGTTGTTAAAAAGAGGAAGATCTAAGATATATACCAGACATTCCTAGGCAGAAGCTCATGACTTTGACTCTCTCTCCTTTCTTCTAGGTCTCTGTTTGCATTTGTATAATAGGAGGAAAGCTTTGTTCTTTTATTTTTTTGTTTTGCTGATAGTTCTGGGGCTTGAACTCAGAGACTTACTTTTTCTCTCTCTTTGTTGTTTTTCTACTTCAATGCTGGCACTCTGCCACTTGAGCTATACCACCACTTATAGCTTTTGCTGATTAATTGGAGATAGTAGTCTCATGAACTTTCCTGTCTGGGCTAGCTTTGAATTGTGATCCTCAGATCTCAGCCTTCTGAGTAGATAGGATTACAGGTGTGAGCTGACAGTGACTGGCACTTCATTCTTGATGAATAAAACACCTAGCCCTTTGATACAAATACAGGAACTAAACTAACTCATTACGTGATCCATAGTTTAGTGCTCTAACAAACTTTGGTGTAAACATCAAAGAAAAATCAGCTACCTGAAAAAGTATTGTAACACCAGTAAGAGAACCTTGAGCCTGGTCCAACATGAGGCCCAAGATGCTAGGTACTTGATACTTCACTATAACACCACAGCGGATTTCCATTCACTTGGTTGGAGCTGATGGATGCAATAAAAATATGGACAACAGAGGTCCAAGAAAGGGTTGGTGAGGAAGAGAGAATGAAGGAGTTCAACAGGCATGTCACAGGGCAGTCATTGGGCCTGCATGTGCTTGGCATGCTCCTGGGGGGGTCTTATGGCAGAGACCAGCTCTCTTCTTGCTACGAATACTTGCCACATACAGCAAGTTCATACATGAACTTTTCCTGTTTTCATTTTTTTGAGTGCCATGATGCCTGAAGAGAGTTTTAAGGTAGCCATTTCTCTTATAGATAAATTATTAAGATACAGACCACCTAATGGATTAATTATCAGCATTTCAAAAGCAGATGCTTACTGAGGTAAGAAATTGCTAGGGATGTGATGGAAAGAAATATTTGTTGGGTAGATAGGGATAAGAAATGGCACATATAACACATGGCAGACACATATAGAACACACAAATGGAACATCATGACACTCCTTGTACCCATCATGCCTTGGGTTCCTACTCAACTACTTCTCCTTACAATGCTCTGCATGCTTGCTTCATCAATGAAAAAAGCCAGTGCAGAGCATTTTAAAGTCATTAAGCAATTAGTACAAAGCCTCCAGTGGAGAGGAGATATAGGAGGAGCCTCAAACTATAAAAACCAACATTGAAGAGGATTGATTCCACTGGGCTCCTCTTTGGAGCTCTTCTGGAATGGAGAGTCCTACTACTTTCCATTTGCTACTTTCCTTTCCCTTTCAAATAAACTTGCTCTGTCTCCTTTGAACATATTCCTGCCTTAATGGGCATCTTCCTTGATGGGCAGAGAAGATGAATTCAAATCCATACCCTTAGCATGCATGAGATATACATCCTCTAAAGAAATGAATCTGCATCCTCAGGCCAGAGGAAATATTATAGAAAACTTACTGAAGAGCAGACATTTTCCCTCAGAAAACAAAAACATTCATGGGGATTTTTTGAATAGGAAGCAAAAACTGCCCATGATTGCATCTTATGTGAGCATGATGCATGAGTTGTAAAAAGCCAGGCACTAAATAAAATACCTTCCTATAGGTATATTGTATTCCTCTGTAATATGTTTTGATGCTTATATTTCACTATTAAATCTATCTGCCTTCCCTGAATTCTCAAATGACGCACATATATGCAACATCATTTCTCATTCACGACCTGCATGCTGCTCATTGGGCCTTGTCATCCTTTCTGATTTGCAAATAAAATACTCTCTCTTGTTCCCTTTGAAAGACTTTTATTAGAACCATCCGGCCCTGAACAGAGAACCATTTTAAGATCAAAAAAGGGGCAAAAGGATATACTTTCAGTGAGCAAAATAAAGATTCACACATAATTAAGCCAGGACTATAGGATCTGTTTTTAAGTAGATGCATCTTTTAAGAACAGAGTTATAAGTCATTCAGACTACTGGGGCCAATGCAGAAAATGAAAGGGAAATGACCTTGTGATCCTGAAGACAGGAGAAAAAGGAGAGATTGGCGGGGGGCGGGGGGCGGCAAACAGCAGTTTGGTGTTTTGTGTATTCCAGCTCTCTGTGTAGCTTACATACTATGGAGGTAATGCTGCTCCCCTTTTATTTTTTAATATATTTTTCTTGTAAAGATACTGTACAGAGGGGTTACAGTTACATGAGTAAGGTAATGAGTACATTTCCTATTGAGCATAGCTACTCCCCTTTTATAGGTAAGCTAAGAGAGGACTGAAGTGAATTTAACTTGGAAAACCTCATAGAGATGAAGGAGGCGATGTGTTCTTTCTTTCTGTCTCAAACCCATGTTCTCTGTGGTGTTGAGACGTCCTTCTTCATGTCACTTAAAGTTGGGGGAAAATGTTTCATTCATAATACTCACTTATTGAGTGCATCCTATTTTCCTGATGTACAATATGTAGCTTCTTTGATCATAAAAGCCAGTGTGTCAGTCTGTGCTGTCCACAGCCCTGTAGTTTAATAATCTGCTTTATTTTTTATTTTGTTCAAATACTGGAGATTGAACTCAAGGTCTCAAGTTCTTGCTTGTTTTTTTTTTCTTTTTTCCCCCTCAAAGCTGGCGCTCTACCACTTGAACCACAGCTCCACTTCTGACCTTTCATTGGTTAACTGGAGATAAGAGTTTTGCATACCTTTCTGTCTAGGCTGGTGTTAAGCTATGATCCTTAGATCTCAGCCTTCAGTAGGTAGAATTAGAGCACCAGGCTATATAATCTATTCTATACTAAGCCTGCAGTAGGAATTGTTAGAATTGCTACCCTGCTTACCAGGTGAGGGAAAGTGTGTCTAGTTAGGTTCAGTAGCCTATTCAAAAGCTCTGTGAGAGCCAGGTGCTGGTGGCTCATGCCTGTGAGCTACTTAGAAGGCTGAGATCTGAGGATCATGGTTTGAAGCCAGGCTGAGCAGAAAAGTCAAAGAGCTTCTTATCTCCAATTAATCACAGAAAAAGGCAGAAATGGTGCTGTAGGTCAAGTGGTAGAACGCTAATCTTGAGCAAAAGAAGCTTAGGGACATCACTCAGGTCCACAGTTCAAGGTCTAGGACCAGGAAGAAAAAAAGTTCCTGTGAGCAAAAACAACTCAGGCATGCTTGTCTTTAACACCCAGGTTTCCCACACCACTTGGAGTCACTACATTGATGAATCGGTTTCATGACCACTTGGTGGGGCGGGGAGAGGGGCAGAGCTTAACTGTCTCACAGGTAAGTAAACAATCTGTACATGTGATTGTAACAACGAAGAGTTAACACATTTATTCTCCCCTCTGATAACAAAGTAATCAGGGCTGAAGTCATAATCACTAAGCTAAAATGTTAGCACTCTGCCAACTTGAGCCACAGCCCCCTTCTAGCTTTAGGTACTTAATTGCAGATGTGAGTCTCATAGACTTTCCTTCCCAGGGCTGGCTTCAAACCACAATCCTCAGATCTCATCCTCCCGAGTAGCCAGGATTATGGGAGTGAGCCATGAGTACCCAGCAGGACAGTAAATTTTTGGTGCCACAACTGTATACAAAAGAGGAAGGAGACCCATCAATTAGAAAGCAGTCATCAAGGATTCCAATTTAACTCAAGGCCAAGCTCTGTATAGCAAGATCCTGACAAGACGGCGGATACAGGCTGAAATGCTGCCTTCTTGTGGTGTAACTATGCCCTGTGCTCTCTTTCTCTGCCATATTTGTTTTCCTAATAAAGTTTCCTATCATGTTTACTATATTTGAATCTTGCCTGCATTCTCTTGCCCCATGCAAGAATCAAGGTCAACTTAGCTGCCCTAAATTTCTACTAATGAATTGGATATGTTGATAAGGAAGTTAGGGATGAAATGTCTTTTTCTGACTTATGGTCATCCAATGGTAATAATTTTGCATAATACTTCTAAGCCAGACAAGAGTTAGCACTTAGAAGTAAATTTTCCCATAATTCCTTGTTGCTCTCATTGCTTTATCAAGTTTTTTGGATTCTGAACTACAACCTTCCTCTGATAGTTATAGATATAAGGTAAATGTTCTCACAAACCTTAATACCTCATAAATAGTAACACTAGATCATCTTAAACCAATGTAGAGAGTGCCTGCAGTATACAATTAAAGTGTCTTATACCATAGCAGTAGCTACCTACAACAAACCATCAGTATTTTCCTGCTTAGGTATACAGAAGCATACCTGCCAGTCAGCTCTTAAACATGTCCTTTTAAAAAGAATTAACTTCATTTTATTGGCAAGGGAAGGTAAGAGAGCCAGAAGGTTAATATGGGTATAAGAGGCAGAAAGTTATCTTGGCAATTAAAGATTCTACTTTCTAGGAAGTTAATTATAGCTTATTCCTCACAACTCACAAAATGCATAAGCAGTTACAAAACTTGTATACTATAGAGAACCTTACCTTACACTGTCAATAACAGTGTTTTACTCATTTTTAATAGGCTAAAAGCAATAGCCTGTCCATGGTTCTTTCAGAAACAAAAAAGGGGACGTTGCTTAGACTATCCCAGCAGTATTATATAGAATAAAATGAATGTGGCCAAGAAATGAACAATGCAGAGTGACAGCAACTATGTGTCTATGTGTGAGAGAGAAACCCATGAAGAAATAAAGAAGGAATCAGAGGGGGAAGGGGAGGAGGGAGGGTGAGAAAGAGAGAGAGAGGGAGAGAGAATCAGAAATAGAAACAGGCATAGAGAGCATGCCAACACTAGCAATCAGGTAGTTTTTGAAAGCCTCAGCAAGGGATGTAGTGAATGGGAAGGCTGAGTGCTAGAGGCTCTTGGTCGTTGGAAGGCAGGGGTATAAACTTGAGAGCAAACTGGCAGCATTGAGATGACCTTCAGTCTTTAAGATCTCAACTGTGAAAAACAGAAAAGCCAGCTGACTGCTTTTCTGATTCATGATGGGATTTGTATTAGACAATTCTGTTCTTGACTTACTGCCTTGACCCTTCTCCAGACCACCCTTCTGGATCTCTAGGAAAGCTTGAAAGCTTTCCACAATCTCCTGGTTATCCTTGGTGCTGGTTACCCCCCACATCGCCTTTGCCACCCTCTCCCCCCCCCCCCCCGCCCCAGCCTAACTTTACATTACAGTGACAATCACATCTTGTCACCTCGTTAATGGTTTTCAGTTGCACTCAGGAGAAAATTCATTACTATTACCACAGCTCTCTGTTTGTTTTTCCATGTTAATTTCATATCAGTCTCTGCCTGCTGCCCTTCACATTTATACTCTTTCACACTGGCCTTGGCTCTGTTACTTGAACAGAGTCTTGGTCTTGTCATCAAGTGTCACCTCCTCAAACAAGCCTTCCCACTCAGTCTACGAAATACTGTATAAGCTACCACTTCCAGGAAGTATCATGGTACATCCTTTTAGCAGCCTTGCAACTTCTGTATGAAGTTATAATGTTTATTCATTCATCCTGTGGCTCTTCAACTTCCCAGCTCACTCCGTATTCCGCAGCATAAGGGAAGTCCCTAATACACAAGGCTGAATAAAGTGATTGCTACTGCTACACAGTAGCAATATACTTCTAGAAGAAGTATAGCAGTTGCCTAGGGCTACTGAACTATCTGGAGAGTAGAACTGAACTAAAATCTTCATGAGAGTTCAGCTATTAAATCACCTTATGATAATAATTAAGACCTAGATAATCAATACTATGCTTTCCTGAGCACCTACTTAATGCTAGCCTGGACTGAATGTTTCACATATATTTTAATCTTGAAATAACATTGTAAAGTTATTAAGTAATATACCTTGCTTTCCCATGGAGATTATACCATGTATTGAGAAACTATGTTCTAGATCTCCAACTTTACAAGTACTAAGTACCAAGTGGTGACTCAGTATTTATGTCTGTAAAGAATATGTAACTGCCAGGAGCAGGTTCATGCTTCTAGCTACACAGGAGGCTGAGATCTGAGGATAATGGTTTGAAGGTAGCCCAGGCAAGAAAGTCCATGAGACTCTCATCTCCAGTTAATCATAGAAAAAACCAGAAATGGCGCTGTGGCTCAAGTGGTAGAGACTAGCTTTGAACAAAAGGAGCCCAGGGGGCTGGGAAGGTGGCTCAGTGGTAGAGCACTTGCCTTGCATGCATGAGGCCCTGGGTTCAATGCCTCAGCACCACATAAGCAAAAAGAAAAAAGCCGAAAGTGGTGCTGTGGCTCAAGTGGTAGAGCACTAGCCTTGAGCTGAAGAGCTGAGGGACAGCACCCAGGCCCAGAGTTCAGGCCCCACGACCGGACCCAGAAAAAAAAAAAAAGAAAGCCTCAAGTTTAATGGATTCCCAACTATTTAAAAAAAAAAAAAAGGAGCCCAGGGACAGAACCCAGGCCCTGAGTTCTAGCCCATAACCAGGGCTCCCACCCCCTGCCCCGAAGTGGAACTATTAAAGATTCTTTTGGGAAATAAAGTAAAATATCTAGAAAACACAATTGCATAATTTTATCTCCTATAACAGTCTCTGTATCACACACCCTGGGTAAGCCCCCTTGTGAGCACAAGGCAGCAGGTGATCTCAGCCCCATTCCTAGGCTAAGATGACAAGTTCCCTCCTCCTGCCAGGAAGTCATGGATTCCTCTATTCAAGTACATAGCCTCGCCAAGTGTCGCCCACTCTCTTCTGAAAAGAAAAGTCAACAGAATGATAATATAAGGTGCTATTATTCTGGCAAGTATACTCAAATTCTAGACCAGGTAGGTACTGTAGTCCATTAATAGGAAACAAATTATTATAATTATATTTTGGCAGCCCAGAGTCATTTATATTTATGAGATGATACTAATATTTTAAAAGGATAATAACCCTCTCCTATGTGTTATACTTTAGAAATTTCAAGAAATACTTTGATACAAAACATAAGGCTTGATCCTAACCATGTGCCTTTGAAGCATATTGATTAGTAATTACTTGGCACATTTCATGGCTGAAGAAATGAGGCCCAGGACAATTAAATAGCATCATCCACAGCAGTAAGTGAATCATGCCAGGGCCATAATTCAAGACCAAGGGTGCAGGTTTCTGCTCCAGTTTTCTTTATAAATATTTACTATTTAATGGAAGGTACTATATGGGCTTCTGCTTAAGATTTTAGGATAGACGTTTGCTTGTCAGGTGTGGTAGATGCATTCCTCAAGTGTTTCTGAGGCATTAAAATCATTTTGTTTTATGTATTAGTATCTCAACTAGCTGTACAAGTGAAAGCCTCGCTAAGCAATCAGGGCAAAAGCATTTCCCACAGAAGCCTTGCCTCTCTGAGTATGGCCTTGAACACTGGCAAAGGCAAGCTCCTAAACATCAGAGCACCACGCCTTGAACGGTCATGCCTGATGCCCCTGGGCATGCCATGGTCCCTTACCTCTGGAAGACTTGCACTGGAACAGTGCACTTACTGACCCCAGAGGTGTATGCTGGCATGGGCATCCAGTCAAGAGGTGCTCAAGGAGTCATAGAGAGCTCATGGAGGCCGTGTGAATTTTCTGTTTGGGTCTGAGGACTAGTAAGTCCTACAGACTGGCCAATGGGCTTGAGAGTCATGTCAGTCTCTGTTAGAGACATCTTATTAATCTCTGCCCAATGCACTGCAGGTAGTGCCCTTCCTCAAGACCCCTACAAGGAGCTATGCTTATCTTCTTCCTGAATAAATCTTTACCATTTTCCTTCTTTCCTCTGTGCTGTGGCCTCATTACTGGAGGCCACAGAGACAAAGGACCTAATCCAGGGATCGCTGCTTTTTAGTATCACAAATTTGGCTTCATTTTAAACTTGTCCATTTATATATACTATGTATCATGATCAGCGTCATCCTCTCCTTTCCCCTTCCTTCTTCCTAAACCAGTTCTATCAAATCTCCATTTTCCACCTTCTCACAACACACAAAACATTTTGACTGTATTTGCCTTCCTTGCCCATCATTGCCACTCCAGACAAGACATGTGACATCATTATGAAATCACGAGTGTGTTATGCACCCTTCACAAAGCCTGCTGTTCTGAACGCTGCTGTCCACTCCATGCCATACTTGCCACCTAAACCAAAGTGCCATCAGACTACCCAGACTCCAAGCTTCCTAATAAAGATGCTGTAACCATGGAAAGGATGTGCCATGGAACTATGACCTATCTGTTTTCTCCCTTGTCATGTTTTTCCACTATCTCTAGAAAGCATGCTTGTAGAGTTTACTGTCTTAATGAATTTACTGTCTTAATGAATTATAGGAATAAGTTCTATGGTTTCAGAAGCCATCTTTTGGGCTGTGAATCTACCTGTACCTTCTCTTCATCGCTTCTATGGTGGGGGAAGAAATAAGGAGAGCAGCCGCACACACTCCTTGCAAGACGAAGATAACATGGACTGCCATACTACTTTTCTTTATCCTCTTCATTGGGACCACTCTGCTTTTGAATTTTCACATTTTGGATAATGAGAACTGAAATCCACACACCTGCCTGATTGAGTTGCTCTACAATCCTTTTTCTGCTCACCATGAGAAGAAGGCCCCAGAAGTCTTCAAATTCTGAACAAATCATCCCAAGAGCAGTACTCCATCAAAACCCTCCCATTCAAATATATTCAAGTCCTTGTCTGTGACAAAGGTGACAGGAGTTAGTGGAAGTCAGTTCTATTGAAAAGCAGTTCCTTTTATGTACTTACCTCCAGAAAATGTTCTGCCTGCTGTTCTCTGTCCAATTTCCTTGCAGTTGTAGTGATCAGACCTGTGTAGAAATGAGAATATTGGATGGTTAAGTCTCTGGGGCGAGTAACTTACTGAGTGTCATAAACAGTCTAGTTAAAGGGAATGCAAAACTGACAGCAGACCAGAACTCCATTTCTCCTGACAATTGGAGCAGTCTTCCAAAGTATTCTTAAGTGAAATAAAATTTACAAAGAAAACCTGAAAAAAATATTTCAGTTCTGCCATACCAGTTCTGTAAACTTTGAAGACTCAGGAGCTCACCAAAGATGCATTGTTTTTAATAACCCATTGTTATTAATGAGACAGCCCAAAGTTCATTTCCATATGACTGAAATTCTGAGGTAGAAAATTCATTAGACAAACAAGTCGTTTAAGGATTCAGGTGGACCTGTTGCAACAATGAGAAGTACAAAATGTCATGTCAAAACCAGCTTTACAATGTCGGTGTGGGGGGGGGGAGGGGGGTATAATTGGGTGGGGGGTAAAATTGGGTAGGGGGAGGGGGGAGGCGGGGAAGGGAAGTGAAGGGTAAACAAAGGAGGAGGCTGCAATGCTTGGTAAGAAATGTATGCATTATCCTGCCCATGTAATTGTAGCCCCTCTGTACAGTATGTTCTCAAATAAAATAAAATACAATTAAAAAAAAAAAAGAAAATTCATTAGAGATTTTGAAGAACTTGAACAATTAATATATTGTTGGCACTGATTAGATTCAGGCTATGAAACAGTACTTTCTTTATGTGCTGATATCATTTTTGTTATACTTACCAAGAAAGTTATTTCTGTAACAATTACATGTACACACAATTTTTCAAATTTAATAACTCTTAAGTACCACAGATCTCATATTACAGTTTTATCACTTTTTTATGTGTTTAAATCTTTTTCTAAATATATCTCTTCCTCCTTTTCCTTTCAATAATGTTTCTCATAAATGAATCACCTCTTTGAATAAAAAGACAAAGAAAAGGAAAGAGACTAAAATTTCAAGGCCTTCCAGCTTATTAAACTGATTTTTCCTCTGCAGGTTTTAGGATTGTTATTGTGAAATAGCAATTAGAAGGTCAAATATATTTTGCATTTCTCCATTCCACAATGTTCCTTAAGAAAATATGAGCTAGGTTTTTTCATGGTATATTCTTATTAAGCAGAAAAGAACAGAGCAAATCCTGTAAAAACCTTTCTCCCTACCTTAGCCAAGCACACGAGGTGGGGAGGGGTGAGTTCCTTCCCTTATGCTTTGGTCTTGGACAGAGTGGTGAGTTGGAGAAACAGATTTCAGAGAAGTCAGGAGTCTACAGGACAGGGCACAGGCCCCGAGTGATATCTCAAATGATATCCACCCAGAGTAGCACTTCTCTATAGAAGCTGACTCCACTCCACCCACTTTTGTGTTCCACATGGAAGGGAAACTTGTGTTCCCATTGCATTCTGCCCATCTCCTGCTTCACCTGTAGGTGGTTTTTTTTGTTTGTTTCTTTTGTAAAGAGTACATTGTAAGTATATATATATATATATATATATATATATATATATATATATATATATATATATATATATATATATATATGGGAACATGGTGATGCTATAGTTTATGAATAGCACATGAAAAACTGAATGAAATTAACATCTTTATCATGTAAAATTTATTATTTTGTGGTGAATACATTTAAAATTTATTCTCAGTAGCTGGGAGCTGATGATTTATGCCTATAATCCTAGGTACTAAGGAGGCTGAGATCTGCAGATTGTGGTTCAAAGCCAGCCCAGGCAGGAAAGTCCATGAAACTCTTATCTTCAATAAAACCACCAGAAAACTGGAAGTAATGCTGTGGCTCAAGTGGTAGAATGCTATAGCCTTGAGCTGAAGAGCTCAGGGACAGGCCCAGAGTTCAAGCCCCACAACCGACAAAAAAAATATTCTCAATGAGGTTGAAGTATACAATACACCAAAATCAACACGTTTGCCATGCTGTTCACTACCTACAGAGTTTTCAAGTTGGGATACAGTGTTAGCCTTCACCTCTCTTTCTCTCATATGACTGGGCATTCAGCTGATGGGTAACTATATGACTGGTACATGCAGCCACTATTGTTCTTAGCAGATTTTTGCTCTCCTGTCTATAATTTTCTACCAGAAAAACTGACAGCGGCCTCATGGAAATGATTTTCCTCAGAGTCCCAAAGCTTTGATGTCAACTCAGCTCCCTAATCACAACAAAGGAGAGGAGTCCAGCGACGCTAAGTTACCAAATGGTGCCATGGAAGATATCAACTATATACTAATATTCAGTTCTGCAACACACTGAGAATGCACTTTTTAGGATGATATTGATTGGTATGTTTAGAGTGTTTCCCGGGACAGGGAACACCTACTTGTTTGTAAGTAATGAAAGCCATTTTAAAAAATCTTTTTAAAAAAGAAAGGGAGTGAGATAAGATAGAGAAACTATTGCAGAAAGAAGTAGGGGAAAATTTAGAATATTATGAGCACAGGCAGAAATTTCCTGAGTAGAGTTCCAGGGGTTTGGCAAATAGGAGAGAGGATAGACAAATGGGATTACGTTAAGATTCTGCACAGTGGACATAGTTACTAAGCTAAAAACACAGCCTAGGTAATGGGAGATCTTTGTCAGCTATATATCTCACAAGGGTTTAATAACCAAAATAAACCCGCGAGATTAAGAAAAACTAAACCCTAAAGATTAAATAACTCAAAAAAGGAGCAAAATAGAGACTTCTTACAAAATGCTCAATTAACACACACACACACACACACACACACACACACACACACACACACAAAATGATCATCTCTGGCTATAAAGAAAATGCTAATCAAAGTAACACTGAGATTCCATCTCACTCCAGTAAGCATTCTTACTAACAACAAATGCTAATGAGGATGTAAGTGGTGAGAGAGTCCTATCTATCACATTCTTGGTGGTAATGTAAATTAGTGCAATGACTGTGGAAGGCACTCTGGCGATTCCTCAAAAAACGAAAACTAGAACTACCCTATGATCTACTACTAGGTATATGTCAAAAGATTGTCAGTAAGGATAAGACACCCACCATGTTCACAGCTGCACTATTCATCATCATTAAGGTATTGAAATAGCTCAGATGCCTTACAGTGAACAAATGTATCAAGAAAATGTACATATATATATATATATATGAATTTTATTCATCTACCACAAAGATTAATAGCATTATGTCAATTGCAGAGAAAAGTGAAGGGAAATAAAGTCAGGCTTAGAAACACAAAGGGCATGTGTTTTCTCTCACATGTCGAAGTTTGCTCTAAAATATAAACATATGTGAAAATATATATGAGGCTATATTCATATATGCATAATCAAACTAACTGAAGTATGGCATACACAAGAGTAGATTACCATGGTGCAACTACTTTGAACATTTAACTTATAGTTTAAGAAAATGAATACCAGAAAGTTAACATAGAATTAGTGTGGGAAGAGTGAGATCTAATGCAATGGGAGGGGAGAGACAAAGCAAACAAACAAAAATAGCCAGCATGTATAGTAATAATATTGTATACAGGTAAAGTGGAACTAGAAAACTTGAAAAGATGGGTGAGGTTGGATAGATTTCAGGGAGAATGATGAAAGGGGTGAAACTGATCAGGATGCATTACAGTTATAAACTGACATGTTGTACAATACATAAAGATAATAAAAAATCAATAAATAAAATATTTTATAAAGAAAGGGAGGTTGACCATGAGCAACATAAATCATTATGCATTTGTGTAAATATCACAGTGACGCCCCTCACTCTGTACAGTTAATGTATACTAGTAGACAATACAACAGAATGGTTTACAGACATCCTCTGCCCAAATGGAGAAGCATTATGCACTCCTGAGGTAGAAGAAGGTGACATTATTAAGGTTGATAAGAGAAGACTGAGAGCAGAAGCTTCACGTGAGAGGGTCAGTGACTTCCCTTCTTGGCTACCTGTTACAATACCCTGGGGAAGTTTAAAAACACATCTCTCATTAATTAACTACACCACGGTTTCTTGGGATAGTATCTGAGATGATCCTTTGATTCCAAGAAAAAAGCACTGTCCAAATATCTATCTATTCTTTAATCTCACTGAAGTTTTGGGTTGACATGATTTATTTCCCAGAATGAAATGCACTGAGCTCTATAGTACTGGCACCAGTGTGTGTGTTCAGTGTGTGTGTGTGTGTGTGTGTGTGTGTGTGTGTGTGTGTGTGTGTGTGTGTGTGTGTGTGTGTGTGTGTGTGTGTGTGTGTGTGTGTGTGTGTGTGTGTGTGTGTGTGTGTGTGTGTATGTGTGGACTGGCAGGTCAGCTGGAAATGTAGAGACAGAGATGGTGCAGTATGGAGTGGAGATGACCAAAGAGGGGTAGAGGAAGGCCCTGTCACAGGTTCACACTGAATAGGGGTATGTGTGGTGGCAGCAGTGTCTAACACTCTTCATCCCATGATACCATACAAGGTCATAGGTCAAGGAGGCCCTTTTCAAGTGAGGACTAAGGGTCTACTTATAAGGTAAGGGAGGCTTTCATCCAGCCTCACACTCCTCAGGGGGTCTCCCCTGGAAGAGGTCACAAAGAAAATAAAGAACACTTGTCAGATGGAGACTGTGAATAGGTGAGGGGGCTGCAGGACTGCACCTTGATGTTTATCTCTGACTCCTTCAGGCCAAAATAAAAAAATGCTTTTGTGCTCTGCTTCCCTGAGAATTCTAGCGCTATCACTGCTTCTATTCCAGGGTCATGTGGATAAAACTATCTAGGGAAGAAGGCTGGCTTCCTCTCCTGATAATCTTAAATTCCTTAGGAAATTCATATACTTTCACGATGTCCACATGAAACAGAGAGAACCACCACCTCCTACCATCTGCACCCTTCACTGGGATGTGTGAATTGCATATTTATTAGCTAGCATAGAAGGAGCCAGACTTCCTGAACAGCATGGAGTGACACATTCAGTAGTGAACTTAGAGCTGGGAGAAGACAGACCATGCTGCCATTCTTGCTCGTGGAGATATAGGACAACCTCTGCCAGTCTTGGTGCCTGGGGCTTCTGTCTCCTGTATTTTCCTAAATAGAATTAAAAAGAAAGAACAAAATTCATGCAAGTTAAAAGGGGAGATTGTTAGGAAAAACGGATGACGTCAGGCAGGGGCTAATGCGTGTCTGCTAATGAAGTCAAAGTTTCTTTTAGGGACGAAAAGAATCTTTTAAACTAAGAATGAGGTGTCAACTGCATAGTCCTGTAAGTATTCTGAAATATTGTTGAATTGTATATTTTACATGGTGAAGATATATGCTGTGTGAGAAAGCTCTTAAAAGCAATAGAAAATCACAAATTTGTCATTAGATTTTGTTATGTTTGAGTAGTTGTTTAAAAGGTTTCAATTCAAATGATCTGTTCATGAGTACAAGGTATCTTGATCACTGTTACCCTCTTTTTTTTCCTGGTCAGTCATGGAGCCTTAACTCCGGGTGCTCAGAGTTAGTGCTCTACCACTTGGAGCCAAAGCTCCACTTCTGGTTTTAGGTTAATTGGAGACAAGAGTCTCATGAACTTTCCTGTCCCAGCTGGCTTGTAACCATGATCCTCAGATCTCAGCCTCCTCATAGCTGGGGTTACAGATGTGAGTCACCAACGCCCAGCAATGCCACTCCTCCCCCACTTTTTTTTTAAACAAGTTCTCACTTGGGAAAGGCAAACACTCAAGTAAATAAATAAGTGAGTTTTGAAACCAGGAAACTAAAAACTTACTATCAAGCCAGTTCCAGCAAAACAAGAAGGGAAAAAGCTTTCTTCCTTCAAGAGGCCTTGCTTAGAACGAGCAAGTGAACTGCAGCCATGCTGCTATCTTTCACGACCAGAAAGGTAGGCAGAGTCATTCTTCACAGACCAGAGAAATTCAGTTTACCAATGCTCTATCTTCATTTTAGCTAACTTTCTTGCAGCTGAATGCATGTGGGCCTTAGAATGGAGAAGGTGAAATGGAGCAACCTCCCTTTTCAACTCTCCACTCATCACTGGGGAAGGCAATCCCATTCTTAATTTATACAAGACAGAGGCGTGGACAACGTGCTTGTAACTGGAGACCCACCGGGCACGGTAAATTGGGGACTGATGTGATGAAATTGAATCTCAAAGATAAATCATAGGCGAGCTTTTTGAGTGTGGTTTGGAGATATAAACAAACACATCATTTGATGTAATTACTTATGCAAGCCTCCAATTTAGGAGGGAAAGGATGCCAGTCCTTAGTGAATGATATTGAATAAGGGGGGTTACATGGCTAGAAGTATATAATTACTTTAAAAATAGCTGCTTTTGATTTTTTTGTTGTTATAGAGACAGAAGAATCATAACAACCTCTCTCTGAGAAGCAGCCTGAGCATAAAAACATGGCTGCCTCTGGAAAACAGAACTCAAAATGTTTTAAGTCGTTATAGGCAGAGAAGTAACACTTGTAAAGAAGACATCTTTCTATTGATTTTTCTCTCTGTGGGTGTCCTGGGTCACAGCTGTGCAATCTACTGAAATGACATTCACATTTTCTTGAAGTGTTAATTGAAGCAGTACAGGTCTTAGCTGTTCAACATAGTTCTCCAAGACGACAGGAGGCTAAGTTTTGGTATTTATAGTTTAAAAAAAAAGCAGAACAAAATGATCAAAATTATGATCTACACTTAGTGCTTGTCCTGTTTTTGTTTTTGTGGGTTTTTTGGGGGGTCCGGTCGTGGGGCCTGAACTTTGGTCCTGGGCGCTGTCCCTCAGCTCTTCAGCTCAAGGCTGGCGCTCTACCACTTGAGCCACAGCACCACTTCTGGCTTTTTTCTTTTTGCTTATGTCTTGATGAGGAATTGAACCCAGGACCTCATGCATGCAAGGCACGTGCTCTACCACTGAGCCACCTCCCAGCCCCAACTTATTTTGTTTTTTATTTCCCATTCCTCTGTTTTAGTATTTCTCTCTGTCTGTGCCCAGCTTTTTTTTTGGCAAAGCCTTTTTTATACTTCCAAATAATTTAGGTGTCACCTTCTCTGGATGCCTTCTCAGACTGACCCTCTACATTGAACTTACTGTCTGGATCTTTTTTCTATACCACAGTTCAAGAAAGCAGACCTTTCTGGGTTGCTTATAAGCTCAGCCCAAGGACCTAGATCAGTGCCTCTCACATTTGCTGAACGGATAAGTACTACTTTTAAGGCACCCAATGTTTGCCTCAATTTTTTTGAGGAGTCAATATTCTTTAATAGGAAACAAGCAACTGAATACTTAAAAACTCTATTCATCTTGTATTCCTGTGTTTAGCTCAGAATCTGGTGTAGTATAGCATCCAATAAAAGTGGGTGGGAGAAGATGATGTTCCAGATCTCTCAATGTTGCTTCAGAGTGACCGAATTGTCTCAATACCCCAGAATTAAGGCGATACGAATGCTCTTTCAGACGAGATCGGACGAGTTCAGGGTGGTATAGCGTAGACCTGAATGCTCTTTCAAAGAACAGTCTTTGAATCATTTTGATACTTCCTCAATTTTTGCCATTTATTTTAGAGCCAATTTTTAGGGCCAATTTTAGAGCCATTTCTTTTTTGTTTTTAATTGTGAAAATACTGTACAGAGGGGTTACAATTACATGGGCAAGATAATGAGTACATTTATTATTAAGCATTGTTGCCTCCTCCTTTGTTTCCCCTTCCCATCCCTTCCCATCCCCCCCCCCCCGCCAAAGTTGTAAAGTTGTATTTCGACATAACTACCTGTACATCTCATTGTTGCAATGGGTCCACCTGTATCCCTATTTAAACGATTTGTTTTCTCCCTTCCCCTCCACAAATTATACCAAAATCAAATACAGTTCAGGGGTTATACCATGGGGGAGGGACATACAAAGCAACAAAGAAATCATCTTATAAATATGTTAGAAACAATCACATGAAAGAAAAAAAACATTTAAATACTTATCTTGGGGTTCATTTCACCTAACATCAACTTATCTGACCTTTTCTGCTTGACTCATACATATACTAGTTATTGCAAATAAGGGAAAGCATGGGACCTATGTTTCTTTGGGCCTGGCTGACTTCATTGAATATAATTTTTTCCAAGTCTTTCCATTTCCTAACAAATGGGGCAATGTCATTCTTTCTGATGGAGGCATAGAATTCCATTGTGTATATGTGATACATTTCTTGATCCATTCATCTACTGAGGGGCATCTGGGTTGGTTCCATATCTTAGCTATGGTAAATAATGCTGCAATAAACGTATTTGTGCTGGTAGTTTTAGTATGGTCTTGTTTGTGATCATTTGGGTAAATGCCCAAAAGTGGGAATGCTGGGTCTTAGGGGAGGCTCTACACTTCTCTGAAGAGGAAAGAAGGATGGCCAATAGACACATGAAGAAATATTCAACCTCTTTAGCCATAAAAGAAATGCAAATCAAAACAACATTGAGATACCACCTCACCCCAGTTAGAATGGCTATAATCAAGAACTCTAATAACAACTGATGCTGGAGGGGATGTGGACAGAAGGGAACCTTACTGCATTGTTGGTAGGAGTGTAAACTTGTTCAACCACTTTGGAAAGTAGTATGAAAGTTCTTCAAAAGACTCCACTTAGAGCCATTTCTGATAGCTCCATTCTCTTAAAAAATATAAGCTGTTGGCTCAGGATTTTAACCTTGAAAAGTATCTATCTAATCTATCATCTATTTACTTTCATCTATCTAATTTATCTGTCTGCCTTCCTGTCTGCTTGCCTGTCTGTCAGCCCGTCTATCTGTCTGATGTAGGAATTTGACTTGGGGTCTCCTGCATGCTAGGCAGGTGCTCTTCCACTAAGCCACACTCTCAGCCCCCGATTTAAAAATCCTTGGTTCTTAAATCTTCAATCTTAGGCGTACAGGCTTTTGGTCCTTCTATATCCTGATTTATGTCTAAATTATCAAGAAAGGTGAGAAAATAATAATACCTAGGATTCAACATTTGTTGAGTATGCACTATACTTCGGGCACTGTCCTAAAATAGTTACCACAAATGGTCTCATGTAAATCCCACAGCACTGTGGATACCTGTGGACACCATACAGCCTAATGCACACAATACGTATTTTCTTTTTTTCTAAACAGACCTGATATATGTCTTCATTCTTACTTCAATTTTTCCTTTTATTTGGAATTATCAGAGAAGTAAAATTATTTTTACTTCATATACAGGAGAACACTGCCTTAAATTCCTTAGTTGACTGGTGTGCAATCCAAACCTAGGCACTATCATGTGAAGTTTCTTTACTGTCTTCCTGAAAGGAGAAGGTATGGGGGTCTTCAAAGTCCTCTGCCACCTTCCAGCATCATTGTCAGCAACTGATGATGAGATTGCAGCTGATCACTGTATAGGAAAGTAGCTTTGCTCTTCTCCTGCTCTCTCACCCGACTTCACTTCCTTCTTAATGGCACTGTGTCCAGCTGTGCATGTTTATTTAAAATGAATAAACCAAAACAAAAAATAACTGCTATTTTAGCAGTTATGAGGGCTTAGAAAGGAATTCTGGAAACTGGCTCCATTTGATATTCTCCTCTTTCTCGTCCTCTTTCTCCTTCTTCGTATTGGCACTTGAACTCAAAGTCTTGAGCTCTCAGTTGGCTTGCTCGCTCACAGCTGGTGCTCTACCACTTGAACAATACCTTTATTCTGGCTAGTTAATTGGAGATCAAGTCAAATGGACTTTTTGATCCAAGTTGGCTACAAATCTTACCTCTAGGTCTCAGCCTCCAGAGCAGTTAGGATTTACAGATGTAAGCTACTGGTCCCTTACTTAGATATACTCCCTGAATAAGGGGTGTTTCATCAGGAGTGCAGATTTGAAGCTCATTAAGCTGCTATTAAGAAAATTTGACAAGGGAAATCACTACGGAGCTTAACTCTGCAAATTGCAGTTTTATTTTTTTAAATAGTGATTATGAAAATGCTACTGGGAACTTTTAATATTGTACAAGAAAGAGTATCTTTCAAGACAAATGGTAAGATTCTGTGGCTCAAACATGCGTAGTTGTTGGTTATCTATAAAAGATGTTTCATTTTCTCTTTGCAAGACAATGAATGGCATTTACAAGTGTGCCTTAGCAGCAGGGAATACAGCAGCAGAATACTGCCTCAACACGGATTCTGCAGTCTCCAAAGCAGCAATGGGACAAGCAGCTTGTGAGGAAGAAGCCGAATGCTGCAACACTCTATTTTGGAACTTTCCCCTAGGTTTAGTGCCAAATGGAGAAGCTCACAACATGGAAGAAAAATTCTAGGGTTTTAGGAAAACTGTACCCTTCCCTGCACCACTCCTCTTCTAGATGGATAGGGCATCTGGATGAAAATAATTCTGCATCAGACTGAGGTACAAGGTAAGGCCATCAAGAGAGAGAAGTCAGTGCAGTGGCTTACAGTTGTAATCTTAGGTACCCAGAAGACTGAGTTCAGAGGATTAGGGCTCAGACTAGCCCAGGCAGAAAGATCCCTAAAACCCTAATTTGCAGGCAATCAACAAGTCAGAAATGAGGTGTGACTCAAGTGGTAAAGATCCTTCCTGGAAAGCCAAGCAAGAGCACAGGCTCTGAGTCAAGCCACAGTACCAGCACACAAGAAAAAGGGAGGGAAGAAGAGATGGGGAGAAAGAGAATGAGGAGGGAGAGAAATGAAGGGTGATGTTGTATATTAAAAATACTTCTAAAGGCCTTCTCTTCTGCATGATTCTCTCCGATACATGGTGGTTCTGCTCCCCTACTGGCACAGAGCTAAAACCAGTTTTGCCAGGGATACTTCCCACCCCTGTCTGCTTTTCCCATCCCCATCCGTTCCTTTGCACCAATCACTAAATGGCACAGAGCCTGTAGGCCCTGCTTTCTGATTCATTCTAGGCAAGAAAGCATTTATGCACCTGAAGAAGTCTCTAGGCTAGGAAGTTAAACCTCAAATGGCATATTGGCTTTCTTCAGAGAAATTAAGCTGCAGATGGTGAACCAATATTACAGACATATAAATGCCATCTTTAGGTGTCATTAATGTGCCATTGGTGTGTGTACCCAGACGTGCAAATGGCACATCCTCTTTAGCTTTCTGCCAAGATTTTTTGTTGCCTAATTCCAAATATCAGATGTTGAAATTAAGGGTGCAGAAATGGCTGGGAATCCAAAATCCACAGGGGCCGTGGAGATGACTGGTCTGGGAAGGATGGTGGTGCCGACAGTGGTGTATCTATCATGGGCTTTGGCATCAGCCTGCATGCATGCCCAGTCCACACTGCTCCAGGCAGCTGCATGTCCTTGGGCAAGCTACTTAGCCCCTCTACTGCTTCCTCATCTATAAAACTAAGCTTATTAAATTAAGCAATCAATTTAAAATGCGGAGCTTGATTCCAGATGTCCAAATAGTATTAGTTACTATTCGACTCAAGTATTATATAGGTTTCAAAGCCAACCTTTCTTTCCCATCTTCAGATTCAACATCTTCTTAAATATTTGGGCAAATATAAAATGTTGACTCCTTGCCCTATCGCCTGACATGCAAGGAAACTGAAGCTCACAGTTCAGGTAGCTTATTCAAAGAAGTATTGGTAAGAAACCTTTCATCCAGGCATTGCTGCATTTCACTGACACAATCATACAATCTTGCCACACGGAGCATGGAATGGATTGGATTCCGCACGCGTGCTGGTCCCAGGGCTTGAACTCGGGGCCTGGGTGCTGTCCCTTAGCTTTTGTGCTCAAAGTTAGTGCTGCTCTACCACTAGAATCACATCTCTACTTCCAGGGATTTTTTTGGCTGTTATTGTTTTTTTTGTTTTGGTTTTGGGTGGTTCATTGGAAATAAGAGTGTCCTGTACTTTCCTTCCCAGTCTGACTTTGAACTATGATCCTCAGATTTCAGTGTTACTTTAAAAAAATTCTGATCTCAAGGTCCCATAACCAAAGATTCTGCAATATTTGGTATGGACTGTGTTTTAGGTATAAGTATATAAAAGAATCTCCTACGTGATTCTAATATTCATCTGAGACAGAGCCACGATATATGCACTTCTCTTATTTTCTGGATGGCAGGGTTAATTAGCTTTCTGGCTTATATAAATTGTTGAAATTTCCTACCATGAATAGTACTCAGCTTTATAATCCCAAAGAAATGAAAGGTCAGCAGAGGCACCTGAAACATGTCTCTTGCATGCTTGTTTTCAAATTCCAGAAATTCTGCTCTGAATCCTCCCAATAAAGGATTGTACTAGATAGTTGCCTTTTTGGGTTTGACTTTGGCCTTGATACATGCTTCTAGTCTTTCCTCACTCCTTTCAATTATTTTGGCTCCTCCTCCTCCTCCTCTTCCACCAAGATCACCTCCTCTTCCTCCTCCTCCTCCTCTTCTCTTCTTCCTCCTCTTCTTCTTCCTCCTCCTTCTCCTCTTCTTCCTTTCCGCCTTCTCTTTCTCCTTCTCCTTCTCCCTCTTCTCCTCCCTTTTACTTCTGCTCCCTCCCTCCTTCCTTCCTTTCTTCCTTTCTTCCTTCCTTCCTTCCTTCCTTCCTTCCTTCCTTCCTTCCTTCCTTCCTTTCTTTCCTTCCTTCCTTCCTCCCTCTCTCCCTCCCTCCCTCTCTGCCTCCCTTCCTCTTCTTCTTCTTCCTATCTGCACTATTCACTCTATCTCATTTCATGCAGCTCATGGGATCCTCCTACCAGAGGTACAGCTACCTTCCTGGAATGTTTCTTCTTTTCCACAAACACTATTTACACAGGGGCATTGGGAAGAACAGCATAGCTAGGCTCTCTCTTTGCTTTAAGGAACAGATAGAAAAGCCAGGGAGACTGATGTAGACTCCAAGAACTGCATGCAACACAGGTGAAAGCAATTCCCAGTCCGGAGGGTCCCTAAGAAGGAGAGAGTCATGCTCTGGGTTGTGCTCCAGGAGAAGACAGGGGAGAAAGCTGTATTCATACTGGGCCTTTAACAGTGAATAAGATTCTGAAAGAGGTTGGAAAAGGCTAAACTATCAAATCTTCATCTGAAATTATTAGTATAGAAGCTCAATAACAGCAAACCTTTGTTTACAGCCGGGTGCCGGTGGCTCACGCCTGTAATCCTAGCCACTCAGGAGGCTGAGATCTGAGGATCTCGGTTCAAAGCCAGACCAGGCAGGAAAGTCCATGAAACTCTTATCTCCAGTAAACCACTGGAAAACTGGAAGTGGCGCTGTGGCTCAAGTGGTAGAGCGCACGCCTTGGGCTGAAGAGCTGAGGATAGCGCCCAAGCCCCGAGTTCAAGCCAATGACCCACAAAAAAACCTTTGTTTACATCCTGCCTCTACTATTTTACAGCTGCTTTATGAACAAGTCAAGTTATTAAACTTCCTGGCCTCTGTCTTATCTCCGAAATGATTATAGTACCAAGTTCCTCACAGACTTGGTTAGAAAGGCTTAGCACTGAGCTCTGTGTTTAGCGGATGCCATTCAGAAGGCAGAAAGAGTGGCATGGGACAGTGGCTTAAGCCCATAGTCCTTGTTCCTCAGGAGACTGAGGTGAGAGGATCCAGCAAAAAGTGAGGCTGGAGGCAAGGATCAAGTGATAGAGCAGAAGTCACGAGCAAGCAAGCTGAGTGAGAGTATAAGGCAAAAGAACAAAATATAAACAACAACAAAACAAGAAGGAGAAAGAAGGAAAAGGAAGAAGAAAAAATGGCATCTAGAGAAAATAACAGAACAATGCATTGTATTTCATGTGTGTTAAAAGTTCTAAGAACACTGGGGCACAATTTCTATTTACACTTAAAAGGAAAATTTAACTGTCTTCAACTGGTCCCTCTAATCGCTAGACATCTAAAAGCTGAAGCGACTGCTTGTTCAAATGAACCAATAATCTTTTTAAATTTTTGCCATACTCCAGAGGTGTGAAAACAGCTAGTATGTCCTCCCCATAAATAATTTCACTGTAAATAATTTGTTTCTATATCTGTTTTCATATGACAGATAAATCAAGAGGATGGATGAAGTGCAAATTACACAGAGAATGTGCAAGGCCTTGACGTACTCTGCAACTCTACTGTCCTTTAAGATCATTTTCACTCTGTAATTTATATAAGACCTTTTAAAGAAGGAACAATATTTGAAATCAAACCCCCTGGGAGAAGATATTACTTTTTAAGGAAAGCTTTGAATGTTATAAGAAGACTGCTAACACTCTTCTGAAAAAATATACCACATATTCTCCAGTTAATTTTCACATAATTCAAACCTTTCTTTTTTCTTAAATTTAAGTGCACACACACACATACTATGAAAACTTACTGTCTTTCCTCCCATATATCTGAGAATTTGTCATAGTTGTATAGCTAGTACTACCTAGGCAGTTTAAGACTGCAGTAAAATCTGAGGGGAATATTAATATACTTAAGACCTACCACTTGTAAAGCATTTTAATTTTAACCACTGCCATTTTGGTATTATAATTGCAAACAACCCACATAACTATTCATTGCAGTCTGTCCAAGCAGGCTTATTTATTTATTTTTGCTATGTAATACTATGTTAACAGTAGCATTAAGCCATGGTTATTTGAAAAGATATCAATATGTATTCCCCAAAATGTTCTTTGACCCTATTTTCAACTGTTATAAGATTGTTCTCAGTGAGAGTTTGAATTAATGATACTTTGCTGTCTTTCTCTTTTATGGGAAGAAATTCCTTCTCTTGCAAAAACAGTAGATGAGTGCAAAACAGGTCTGCAATGCTATGGGATTTGAGTTTTCCCTGTATACCATTACAATATTTTTAGAATATTTTTAATGTAAAGATACTGTACAGAGGGGTTACAGTTACATGAGTAAGGTAGTGATTACATTTCCTATCAAGCATTGTTACCCCCTCCTTTGTTTTACCCCTACTATCCCTTCCCTCCCTACCTCCCAAACTCCTCCCTCCCTGCCTCCAAGTTGTAAAGTTAATTTTCAACATAGTGTCTTGTACATCTCATTGTTACAATGGGTCAACCTGTATCCTTGTTTCAGCATTTTGTTATTTCCCTTCCCTTCCCCAAATTAGAGAGATGGATATACAAGATGCAGGGCACCAGAATCAAATGCATTGACAAAAGAACAATTTTATGGGAACAACTACCCTCCTCCTCCTCACTAGGGTGAGTCCACATGTGAACATTTTCCTATACAATACTAAGTGGAAAAAGAAGAGGACGTAGATTTATTTAAAATCCTTGAAAGAAATGTAGATTTATTTAAAATCCTTGAAAGAAATGTCACATAAATTCAGAGAATTTTTGTCTCCTCTTTTGGCACTTTCACAGAGAACTTTACAAACAATTCTACCATCAACTTTGTATTCTTGCTTTTCCAATAGGCCTTTGTCTTTGAAAGGTGGCCATGTTTTTATTCACTTAATGATCATTAAAGAAATTTTTTAAATTTTTTATTGTAAAGATACTGTACAGAAGGGTTACAGTTACATGAGTAAGATAATGAGTACATTTCCTATCAAGCATTGTTACCCCTCCTTTGTTTTTCCCCTACTATCCCTTCCCTCCCCACCTCCCCAACTCCTCTCTCCCCCCACCCCAAAGTTGTAAAGTTCATTTTCAACATAGTGTCTTGTACAGCTCATTGTTAAATGGGTCAACATATAACCTTGTTTCAGTATTTTGTTAATTCCCTTCTCCTCCCCAAATTAGAAAAATGTATATATAAGATGCAGGGTACTGGAATCAAATACATCCTGGGGGTTACAAATACATCAGGGTTACATCCTGGGGGAAGAACATACAAAACAAAAAAAAATCACATAGTACATTAAAGACAACATAAAGCTAAGCTTTCTCATAGCACAAGGCTGTTAAAAATTTCCATAAAGGCATGCGTTGGTGGCTCATTCCTGCGATCTTAGCTACTCAGGAGGCTAAGATCTATAGATTCAGGTTCAAAGCCAATCTGACATGGAAGTCCATGAGATTCATCTCCAATTAAACATAGGTGTAGCTCAAGTGGTAACATGCCAGACCTGAGCAAAAAAGCGAGGGGACAAGTGGTAGAGTGCTTGCATTAAGCTGAAGAACTCAGAGACAGTGCCCAAGCTCAGAGTTCAAACTCCTTGACTGACACAGCACACACACACACACACACACACACACACACACACACACACACACACACACCAGCACCCAGTCCTGGTAGCATCATAAAACATTCCATAAATTTATGTATATTTAGTAGGTAAACTGTAATAGCATTATATAATCCAATGAGTTAAATACATAAAAATAGTTGCTAAATAAACACTGCATAAAAAGTTTG
This sequence comes from Dipodomys merriami, assembly GCF_024711535.1. NCBI lineage: Eukaryota > Metazoa > Chordata > Mammalia > Rodentia > Heteromyidae > Dipodomys > Dipodomys merriami. The sequence continues at coordinate 9,943,998 of NW_027205381.1, forward strand.
TATGTAGATGTATGGGTATTTGTGTAACACATATAAATACCTGTTTAGAAAGGAGTTTGAAACAGGTAATGGTCCAGGTATGTGAGAATATTCACTTAGTATTTATATTGTGACTCAGAGAAATACTTCATGCCTTTTGGATAACTTTCAAATAAATTCAAAATGAAATAATGTGCTGTGATAATTATTGTTTTAGTGTTTTACCATAAACTATTACAGGTTCACCAGAAGCTATGTATATTTTTGTTGGGTTTTTAAAAAAAATCATATGTCAGAGTTTATATTCTGTGTGGTTAAATGAGGTTAATGGGATGGAGTGGCAGATTGCCAATACTAATGAGTTTTTCTCACCTCTCTCTAGTATGTATTTCATTTCTCTTTAGCTTTTTATATTTTGTTTAACTCAAATAATATTATTTACCCAAGAATTTGTCACTTATCCCTAGGCACTAGTGGCCTATTGGAGAGGGGAGAGAGTTAAATACAGTCCATATTCCATATTTTTGTTTGCAAAAAATGCTCAATTTCTGGCAGGGGACATATGTAGGAAGGGAGAGATTACCAAAAATAGTCTCCAGTTCTCAGGGTCTACATAACACCAGGATGAATATACTGATCGAGGGTAAAGGCATTGAAGTTTCACATGCTAGCTGAAGTCGGATAAATTAACTCTCCTGGGCTAGGAATGTAGCTCAGTGATAGAGTGCTTCACTAGCATACATGAAGCCTTGGGTTTGATTCCTCAGTACCACATAAACAGAAAAAGCCAAGAGTGGAGTTGTGGCTCAAGCGGTAGAGTGCTAACCTTGAGCAATAAAAGCTCAGCGACAGTTGAGTTCTGAGTTCTCAGTTCAAGCTCCAGGACTGGATAAAAATAACTGAAATGCTTCTAACATCTAGCAAAGAGTATGTGAGGGTTAGTTAGGTTGTAGTTTGGCTTCTTGTTCAGAGAAATAGAAGGAAAATCATATTGGAAAATAATTGACAACGTTAGAAATGCTGAAGAATAGCCAGAGAGCAGCAAATACTGGCTCCGTGGAATTGTGGCTGGGTCAGGGGTAGGAGGCTGAGGAGCCTCCAGACTACAGTATCAGTTGTCTCTAGATGTTGTACATTCCACATTTATAAAACATTCAGAATACTTATGACTTAGTGAGTGTTATATTACGGAGAAGGTACATATGTCTGACTCCTAAAATTGTAACCTTAGCTAGTGTCTGGTAACAGTTTTCTTAGAGCCTCTTAACTGAACTTCCTAGTACTGATCAGTAGTTGCTAGTCATGAATAATGAGGATATTCAAATAAAACCTACAATAAAAAATTCTTCAAGACTTGCAGTCCTTAAAGGGAGGTATCAATAGTGACTGCATATAAGAAGTGTTCACAAAGCCTACAAGGGAGAAAAAACAAAAAACAAAAAACAAAAAACAAAAACTATAACTCAGCCTGTATGGTAGACTGAGGGATAGGAATTTCTCACAGAAAATCTCCATAAGTACTCAAATACCAAAAGGTAATGCTATTTGCTGAAAAGAACTAATTCCTTACCTGGATCCATATATTAACTAAATGCAGGAGTAGGATGGTATTGGAATGCAAGGTGTGACATTGATCAAGATGCACTGTATTCAAAAACTGACATGTTGAATTGGAATTTTAAAATTTTCATTTAAAATTTTTTAAATTTAAAAAATTATAGTAAAATAAAAAATGAAAATAAAAGTAGCAGTAATGCTTAGCGGCCATAACTGCACTTTGTATTTATTTTGTGACCAGCCTTGGTTCCAGGAAATATATGACTGATGGGTAACATCTTTATTATAAGAGACAGAAATCCCTAAAAACAGAATTTTTGTAGGACAGACCACCTCCAAATACAAACAATTATTGTAGAAGTTAGATTCTTTTCTGTCAAACTGGTTCCTTAACATAAGTACTGTCACTTTAAGGGTAGCTGCCATCTTATAAGAAACTATTTTAGTTAAGCTATATCCTGTTATAAGAATTGTTTTTGTAGGTTGGACAAATGGGATTGCATGAAGTTGCAGAACTTCTGCATAGCAAAGGACATAGCTAGCATGATCAATAGAAAGCCTACGAATTGGGAGAAGATCTTCACTAGCCATAAAACGGACAAGGGTCTCATATCTAAAATATACTTGGAAATCAAAAAATTAAATCCCCCAACAACAAATCCTCAAAGAAACAACTGCCCAATAAATAAGTGGGCTAAAGTCTTAAAGAGAAACTTCTCTGGAGAAGAAAGAAGGATGGCCAATAGACACATGGAGAAATGCTCAACCTCCCTAGCCATAAAAGAAATGCAAATCAAAACAACATTGAGATACCACCTCACCCCAGTTAGAATGGCTATAATCAAGAACTCTAATAACAACAGATGCTGGAGGGGATGTGGACAGAAGGGAACCTTACTTCATTGTTGGTGGGAATGTAAACTTGTTCAACCACTTTGGAAAGCAGTATGGAGGTTCCTCAAAAGACTTCACCTAGAGCTCCCCTATGACCCAGCAATCCCACTTTTGGGCATTTACCCAAATGTTTACAAACAAGACCACACTAAAGCTACCAGCACAACTATGTTTATTGCAGCATTATTTACCATAGCTAAGATATGGAACCAACCCAGATGCCCCTCAGTAAATGAATGGATGAAGAAAATGTGGTATATATACACAATGGAATTCTATGCCTCCATCAGAAAGAATGACATTGCCCATTTGTTAGGAAATGGAAAGGCTTGGAAAAAATTATATTAAGTGAAGTAAGCCAAGCTCAAAGAAACGTAAGTCCCATGGTTTCCCTTATTAGCAATATCTAGTATATGAATGAGTGAAGCAGAAAAGGTCAGATAATGTGAGGTTAGGAAAACGAACCCTTAGATATGTATTTAAATGTTTTTTTTTCTTTCATGAATTTGTTTCTAACTCATTTATAAGATTATTTCTTTGTTGCTTTGTATGTCCCTTCCCCACAGTATACTCCTGCTTTCACTATATTTGATGTCAGTATAATTTGTGGAGGAGAAGGGGAAAAACAAGTCGTTTAAATAAGGATACAGGTGGACTCGTTGCAACAATGAGAAGTACAAGTTGTCATGTTGAAAACAAACTTTACAACTTTGGTGTGTGTGTGGGAGGATTGGATGGGGGCCCGGGAGGGTGGGGAGGCTGGGAAGGGATGTGAAGGGTAAACAAAGGAGGGGGCTGCAATGCTTGATAAGAAATGTACTCACTATCTTTCCCATGTAATTGTAACCCATCTGTACAGTATGTTCACAATAAAAAAAAGAATTGTTTTTCTAGTGTCTGGAGGCATGGCTCAAGTGGTATAGAACCAGCTGAGTAAGAATTGTTTCTTTGACAAATTCCTGCTTTGACCAGGCATCGTGGTTTTGGTTGATTACTCCGGAAAACTTTCTCTTTTGAACAAGCTACTCATCCAAGAGTGTGAATGTCAGTTATGACCAGTTGGAATGGAGGACAGTAATATGTCAGGGCTAAAACCTGCCTACTGTATTTGTTTAAATGGCTTCCTGCCAGTAGTATGCCCTTCTACTGAAGTAACTCTGCCTTGTCAAGTTCTGTATTTCTGTCACCCCACTATCCAGAGACTATCATGAGGAAGTCTACTCTGGAGGAACCAGCTCATGGGGACCAGACTGCTCCCCTCAAGTGATGATAACAACTTTTCAGGAAACTGGAAAACCAGAACAGGACCTGTCAGGCCACACCTACAATTAGGATTCATATACACACCTTTGCACCTACCAACAGCACCTAATTCTTCCTCTATTGAAATGTAAATCTGAGGTCTGTACTCCAAATACAGTTTAAGATGAACTGAACTACCCTTCACCATGTCCATTTATTGATGTATGGTGCGAGTGGACAGACCTGATAGAGTCTCTGAATAGCCTTTCTTACCACTTTCCCTATATTCTTCATCTCTACCAGGACACGAGGACTGAGGTAGACAGCTCTACTGGCTTTCTACTACCAACACTGGAAGAAGAAAGTTTTCTGGGATTTTATTCATGTTTCAGGGATGGAAACATGGCTAGCAAAACAGAAATGGGACCTATTCTCTGGCAAATGTAGAGTTAAAGGGCAAGAGTAGATGGCAGGTCAGCTAGCACCAAGGTTAGGTTCCTGGGTGTCTTTTTCCTTACTCTTTGTCAGTCCAAGACTGACTCCTTCTCCTCCCACAAGCCCAGTGAGGTGGCCAGAAATCAGATAGCACAATTTTGCCTGCCTTTTCAGCAGATTCACGTTGTTTCTTCAGGCCTAAAGAAGTATTATGGTTTGTTATAGAATTTGAGAACCCATTAACCCAATGAACAAGCCACCGGATTAAATAAAAAAAAGCCATTATCGTTTTTGTTCACACAGGGAGTAATTCAATATCTTCTGAACAAATGGCTGAGCCCATAGCTTGAGAGAGATTCTTAAGCCATTCACAACACTGTCAGTTCTTCATTCCTGATGAAAATAAGCTCAACACTACTGTGGTGGTAATTAGTTGATAATTAGCACTTGTGCATGCTGGAGCTATATGGCACCCAATCCGTGCCTTGTGTAACATCCGTTCCACAGGTTTATTTAATTTTGCCTCATTTTTAATTATTTTAAGTCCTATTCATGCACTAACACTCGAGAGACTTGGGGCTCAAGGTTGCTCAATGAGGTTTGAAATTGTATTAGTAGGTTTCATTTGTATCTTGGGAAAATTATTGGAAGGTTTTCTGTGAATGAACCAAAGCAATAGACAGGAGAAACAGGACATGTTCCACAATCTCATCCTGAACTTTGCCTTTTTAGGTGTGAGGGTGGGGAAACGGGGAATGAGGAATTGTCTCTGGATCTTTTATACATGTGGTGTAACACCAGTCCCACGGCTCCATACTAGATTGATTGGCCTTCAAAAAAATGCTGAGATAAACCAGAAGAGGGTAGCTTACTCTTGTAATGCTAGCTATTCAGGAGGCTGAGATCTGAGGATTGCAGTTTGAAGTCAGCTTGGGCAAAAAAGACTGTAAGACTTTGATTTCCAATGAAACAACAAGAAAAAAAAAAGCCAGAAGTGGAGTTGTGGCTGAAATGATAGAGTGGCAGTCTTGGGCAAAATAGCTAAGAGACAATTCCCAGGCCCTGAGTTAGAATCATAGTACCAGATCAACAACGACAAAATTGCTGCAAGTAATGGGTGAGGAAATAATTAGAGCTATATAGTTAACAGCTCAGGTAGAATTATGCAAAAAGACAACCTGGGGAACATGGAGGGGGTGTCTACTGATAAAATCTGGGTATATAAAGGAAGGCTTCTCTCCCATGCTCCTGGATTGGAAAGATTAACATCGTGAAAATGGCAATACTTCCCAAGGCTATCTACAAATTCAACGCAATACCTATCAAAATTCCAACCTCATTCTTCAAGGAAATAGAAGAGGCAATCCAAAAATTCATATGGAACAATAAAAGACCCCGAATAGCAAAAACACTTCTCAACGGAAAGAACACTGCTGGAGGAATATCAATACCAAATTTCAAACTCTACTATAAAGCCATAGTAATCAAAACAGCTTGGTATTGGCATAAGAACAGACCTCAGGACCAGTGGAATAGAATTGAAAACCCAGAAATGAACCTACAGACCTATAGCCATCTAATCTTCGATAAGGAAGCTAAAACAATAGAATGGAAGAAAGACAGCCTCTTCAGTAAATGGTGCTGGCAAAATTGGTTAACTACATGTAGAAAACTAAAGCTAGATCCTTATATATCACCCTGCACCAGAATCAACTCCAAATGGATCAAAGACCTTGAACTCAAAGCAGACACTCTGAAAACATTACAGGATGGAATAGGAGAAACCCTAGGTCTCCTTGGCTCAGGCCGAAATTTTCTGAATAGAGACCCGGAAGCACAACAAATCAAAGAAAGGTTGGACAAATGGGATTGCATAAGATTGCAGAGCTTCTGCAGGGCAAATGACATAGCTAGCAAGATCAATAGAAAGCCCACCGATTGGGAGAAGATCTTTACTAGCCATACAACGGACAAGGGTCTCATATCTAAAATATACTTGGAACTCAAAAAATTAAACCACCCAACAACAAATCCTCAAAGAAACAACTGCCCAATAAATAAGTGGGCGAAAGACTTAAAGAGAAGCTTCTCTGAAGAAGAAAGAAGGATGGCCAATAGACACATGAAGAAATGTTCAACATCCCTAGCCATAAAAGAAATGCAAATCAAAACAACATTGAGATATCACCTCACTCCAGTTAGAACAGCAAAAATCAAGAACTCTAACAACAACAGATGCTGGAGGGGATGTGGACAGAAAGGAACCTTACTTCATTGTTGGTGGGAATGTAAACTTGTTCAACCACTTTGGAAAGCAGTATGGAGGTTCCTCAAAAGACTTCACATAGATCTCCCCTATGATCCAGCAATCGCACTTTTGGGCATTTACCCAAATGTATACAAACAAGACCACACTAAAGCTACCAGCACAACTATGTTTATTGCAGCATTATTTACCATAGCAAAGATATGGAACCAACCCAGAAGCCCCTCAGTAGATGAATGGATCAAGAAAATGTGGTATATATACACAATGGAATTCTATGCCTCCATCAGAAAGAATGACATTTCCCCATTTGTTAGGAAATGGAAAGGCTTGGAAAAAATTATATTAAGTGAAGTAAGCCAGGCCCAAAGAAGCATAGGTCCCATGGTTTCCCTTATTTGCAATATCTAGTATAGGTATGAGTCAAGCGGAAAAGGTCAGATAATGTGATGTTAGGAAAACGAACCCTTAAATATGTATTTTAATGTTTTCGTTTCTTTCATGCATGTGTTTCTAACGCATTTATAAGATTATTTCTTTGTTGCTTTGTATGTCCTTCCCCCACAGTGTAACCCCCGCTTTCACTTTATTTGATGTCAGTATAACATGTGGAGGAGATGGGGACAAACAAGTCGTTTAAGGATTCAGGTGGACCTGTTGCAACAAGGAGAATTACAAAATGTCATGTCAAAGCAAGCTTTACAATGTCGGTGTGGGGGGTGGAGGGGGGTATGATTGGGTGGGGGGGAGGGGGGAGGCTGGGAAGGGAGGTGAAGGGTAAACAAAGGAGGAGGCTGCAATGCTTGGTAAGAAATGTATGCATTATCCTGCCAATGTAATTGTAACCCCTCTGTACAGTATGCTCTCAAATAAAATAAAATAAAATTTAAAAAAAAAAGGAAGGCTTCTCTGGCAGGAATCTCTTGTGTTGGCATGATTGGAAGTTTGCTAGGTAGACAATGAGGAGAAGCAATGCTTGCTATATGGTTATAGAGAATAAAAGGTCACCGGTAGGAAGTATTCCATCTCTATAAGTTGCTTTAGGAACTCTTATGGGAAGCTTTGAAGCTTGGTTTTATGTATTTTTGGGAAAGGAAGGAAAATAATACCTTTTCCATTAAAGAAAGACTGCCTATAAGGACAAGTGATTAGTCCCTCAGCTCTGTTAGGAGCTCTCTGAACTGTTAATGTGGAAGTGTTTTTACACATCCAGAAACAGCACTGGAGGTGATAATGTGAAATGTTCCCTCTCCATTGCTGTCAGGCTCAGAGTAAAAGGACTAAGAATTAGAAATAAGTATGTGACCCAAGGAAGCCACAGGTGGGGGGAAGAAGAGTGCCAATCAGGTGCCATTGAAGTAGAACTCATCCCTATCCCCTGTCCTCCCATAGAAGCGGCATCCACAGTGACCAGCCATCCCAGTTTGCTACAAATTGTCTTAATTGGAGCGTTACAAGTGTGAGTACCGCATCTTAAGACATCTTTTGGTTCCACACAAACTGGGATGATTAAGCTCTTTAGTTTTAGATCAAAACCAAATGATATCTATCTGTGTTAATTTATCAAACAGTGGTTTTTCAAGGTGGACTTGGGTGCGTGCCTTGGCTCCTTTGTCCCAGTATCACTTTGGTTTGCAGATGAGCTAAGTCAGACCCAAAGAGGAGGAGCAATTTGTCAGATTCCTTTGTTCTATGTCCCTGCTTAAAAGTACTCAGAGATGCCTTATGACTTCCTTTCATTTTTTTCTCACACACCCACACATTTCTAAAAACTCTCCACAGCTTCTTCCTAATATAGTTGACAGCTTATGACATTTTCTGATTATTCCCTAGGTGCTTGTAAAATTTCACTTACTTCTTAAAATAACTTAAACTACAATTACTAGATGGCTAAGTATTATTATTTAATTACCATAATCTCCATTTTACAGGTGATGGGATTGAGCCCTAACAATTACCAAGTAACCTGCCAGAGGTTTTGCAATTAGTTAAGTGGAAACTCAAGTGAAATTGAAAATTCAAGTTTTCTTACTCTACAACTTATGGGTCTTAACCATGAGGACCTAAGACTCATTTGCCTTTAAATTTTGTCTTCCACTATTTCTGTAAGTAGATTTTATCAATTAACCAAAATATATGAAAATAAATGTGAATTCTTTTCCCGTTCTCATGTTTTATTCCTGTTCTATCTCTGAATCAATTCATTCACTACAAAAGAACATCTTCAGATAAGTCTGCCCTTGGGTCTTTTGGTTCCCATTTGGGTTTGGGGCTACATCCTTCTGCCTTCAGCAAAGTACAATTCTTTTGTACTTCAGGGTATTTGATCTCAAAGCATGGAGCCATTGTGAGATCAATCTAATTAAATGTCCTTGAGGTCACCATTAACTGAAGGAGACCTGAAGAGATTCAAAAACTTTTTCTTTTTAAAATTTTATTGTACAGGTAATGTATAGAGAGGTTACAGTTACATATACGTAAGTCAGGTAACAAGTACATTTCTTTTTGAACAGTGTTATCCCTCCTTCATATTCTCCCAGTTTTCCCCTCCCGAAATCCCTCCCTTCAAGTTGTATAGTTAATTTCCAACATAGTGTGTAGTGAGCATCACTGCTGAATTGATTCACCGTTTGTCCCACCATTTCTGTGCTTTCCCTTCCCCTCCCCAACTCAGATAAAGGGAAGAGAATTTAAAAATCATGACAAAAGAAAATAAACCAGTAGAAAGAAAGAAAAAGCTGCAAACAGTACAATAAAAAACCTCTTGTTGCCATTTCTTGGAGCATATTTTGATACTATCATTTTATATGATCTATGTACACACAGTTATTAGGCCTTTGTGATTTTTTTTCTAAGAGCTCTCCCAAGACCTTCACTTTGACATCTGCTACTTCTTTCTGTGGGTTCTATTTTTGAGCTATGTCCTCTTCTACTAACTTTTTTATTCTTTTTGAAAAACATAAGTCTTTATGCCCCCAAATACCTTCCAATCAACTGAGCAGATAATTTATCCTTAAGATCCAGCTACTCAGAAATTCTTCCTGTTTCCTGACCACTTGAACATTATTCTTGTCTTAACCCTCTGTACTTTACCTCTGTCTTCTTTCTTCTTCTCTATCCAGATGTGTTTTTTTTTCTTTATCAAACAGACCTCATGCTACCTTCAAGAGAAACTTTCCTTTCTCTGATGACTCCGAAGTCTCCTAACCCCATGTTTCACTTTCTTAGGTCTGAGCTGATGTGGCTGAAATTATCTTGTTTGCATATTTTTCATTTTCTCATTGTCTCTTTCTAATAGCAGGTGTTGGAGTGGGATAGAGCTCAATGGTAGAGTGCTTGTATATATACATATATATGTATATGTATACACACATACATGAATATGAGAGAGTGGGAGAGCCCTTTTTCCCAGGAGTGTTCTGCCTTTTGGAACTTTTGTAACACAAGTCTAGTGATAGGTGTTTCTAGTTATCTATTTTCTTTTATCTTGTCTTTTTATGGCCTTTGGAAAGAAAGATTTTAATGGAAAATAGAAGAAAGGCTTCAGAGTCCAGAGAACAAGGTAAACATCCAAGCTTTTCCTCTTAGAATCTTATGTGAGTCAAGTAACTCTGACTCAGTGTGTGCACTTGTAACAGGAAAAACACAACCATGACAATGTTCATGCATTCCGACAACCATTTCACCATGTCAGAAGCCTACTCCAGTCCCAGTTCAATCTACCATCCCAGGTCTTTGATGCTCAAATTCTTGCCTTCCTATTTAGCCCTAACTCTCTGTTATAGGAGCGAGTAATACCTAGTACTTCAAAAGACACAAAGTGGAGAGAATGAAAGAAGCTTTTTGTTTCAAGTAAAATGTTGTTTGTACAAATAAAACAGCAATTAAATTTTCTTTTAAAAAATTTTATTGTAAGGGTGATTTACAGAGCACTTACAGTTACATAAATAAGTTGATGAGTCCATTTCTTTTGAACAGTGTACACCTCCTTCATTTTCTCCCACTATTCCCCCAAGTTGTAAAGTTCATTTCCAACATAGTTCTACTGAATATCACCCTTTGTCCCTCAATTTCTGTAATTCTCCTTTCCTTCCCCCAATCAGATAAACTTATATATAAGTCAAAGAGTACAGAAATAAAAATAAACAGTGACAACAGGGAATAAAGCAAAAGTAGAAACAATGAGAGAAAAAGGAATTAACTGCAGACAGTTCACTAAAAAACCCTAGTTTCTTGGAATTCATTTTGATAAGCATTATTTTATATAGTCATATGAACATAGCTACTGACTATTGTGATCCCCTACTAAGAATATCCTAGACATGTTCTAGTTAGTACAAATGAGGAAAACCATGCAACCTACTTTTCTTTGGGTCTGGCTTAGTTTGCTTAATATAATTTTTTTCAAGTTTTTCATTTCCTTATGAATGGGGCAATGTCATTCTTTCAGATGGAAGCAAAAAACTCCAATGTGTATATATACCCATCTTGATCTATTCATCTACTGAGGGGCATCTGGATTGATTCCATCCATATCCAAGCTATGGTAAATAATGCTGCAATAAACATGGTTGTGCTGGTAGCTTTAGTATGGCCTTGTTTGTGATCATTTGGGTAAATATCCAGGAGTGGGACTGCTGGGTCATAAGGGAGCTCTATGTTTAGTCTTTTGAGGAACCTCCATACTGCTTTCCAGAGTGGTTGAACAAGTTTACATTCCCACCAACAGTATAGTAGTGCTCTCTTTTGGCAAATTCCTACTAGCATCTGTTGTTATTAGTTTTCCTGATAATGGGCATTCTAATTGGGATGATGTAGAATTGCAATGTTGTTTTGATTTACATTTCTTTTATGGCCAAAGATGTTGAACATTTCTTCATGTGTCTATTGTTTTCTTATTTCTTCTTCACAGAAGTCACTCTTTAAGTCTATAGCCCACTTATTAGTGGGGTTATTGTTTCTTTGAGGATTGTTTTTAGGGGGTTTAATTTTTGAGCTCTGAGTATATTTTGATATGAGGCCCTTATCTGTTGTATAGCTAGTAATGGTCATAAAGATCATAAAGATAGTAAAGCCCAAGCTGTGGGATTTCTATTTATCTTGCTACCTATGTCCTTTGTCATGCAGAAACTTTTGAGTTCGATATAATCCCATTCATCCAGCCTTAGAAACTTAGAAAGTTTCAACCTGTGCCAAGGAGTCCTAGTGTTTCCCCTAGTTGTTACTGTAATATTTTCAGGGTATCTGATCTAACATTGAGGTCTTTGATCCACAAGTATAGTCAATTCTGCCAGCACCTTTTGTCTTTCTTCCATCCTATGTTTTTGGCTCCCTTATCAAAGATTATTAGGTGGCTGTAGGTCTTTGGGTTTCCTTCTGGGTCTTCAATTCTATTCCATTGGTCCTCAGGACTGTTCATGAGCCAGTACCAAGCTGCTTTTATAACTGTGACTTTGTAATAGAGTTTGAAGCTTAGTATTGATATTACTCCAGGACTGTTCTTCCTGCTCAGCATTGTTTTAGTTATTTGAAGTCTTCTATTATTCCATATGAATTTTTGGATTGCTTCTTTTTCATTAAAGAATGTTGTTATTTTGGGTGTCAATGCAAATAAATAAGGATGTGCATCAGATACAGTGGTTACAATCTCAGCTTGCACAAAGCAGAGGCAGAAGGACCTGGAGTTATGGGCTAGCCTAGGCTAGTTAATGAGCTCAAGGCCACCTTGAGCCATATAGAAAGACCTTTCTCACAAAAAAATGTGGGCATGTAAGATAGTGATAGAGTGCTTGCCTAGCAAATCTGAGGCCTACATTTAATTCCTGGTACCACAAAAAAAGAAGTATAATGCTAACCTCTCCAATGATTCTATAACTGAATAAACCTGCTTCAGCTAAGATCTACTTCTCAACAATTCCACAATCTAGTTTCATTTTAATCTCATTTATTCAATAAAACATGTTGAAGTCAAATGTTTGCAGACTCAGGATCAGAAATCCTTATCTCCTTCAGGATATTTTCATATGTGACCCTTTGGATACAATCTCTGTCATTGAGTGTCTCAGAGTATATAATGCCTTTGGGACAATCATTCAGACATTATATACTCTGAGACACACAATGATAGTGATTGTAATCAAAAAGTTCATATGACCCATCTCAACCAATGCTAGACACAGTGGCATATCTATCATCCTAGCTATTTGGGAGGCTGAAATTGAGAGGATCACGTTTTCAGAATATCCCTGGCAAGAAACAACAAACAAACAAAAAACTATTTACAGGATCCCATGTGACTGAAAAAAACTGGGAATGATAGTATACACACCTGTCATCCAACTTACTGCAGGGACCATAAATAAACGGGACGACAGAAGTCCAGGCTGGCCTAGGCAAAAAAAGCATGGTACTATCTGAAAAATCTCTAGACTTAAAAGGTCTGAGGGTATGTTTTAAGCATGAGACCACCTGCCTAGCAAATGCAAAACACCAAGTTTCAGCCCTAGACCAATACTACCAAAACAAAAACAACACAAATACAAGGGATAGATGAAATCGAACAGATTGGATTGTGGTCTCAGATTTGCTATTTTCCTTCCATGTGGCATTAGCAAGCTGTCTCTTCTTCTCAGGTGGGAAATAATGCCAACCATATGTGCTTACTAGAAATATAAACTATAACGACTCATATGAAGCACTTAACAAGAAGAGTGAAGCCTTTCCTGTGAGGAGCAGCTGGGGGGACCTTCTTTCACCCTGACCTCAGTTGGACCAAAATTAAACCAGTTCCTGATTGCACTAAATTTCATGTTGGTTAAGTGCATGTGCTCTGTGCAAAGGTAACATGTTTAGTAATAGAGTAATGTTTTGTAATAGAGTTTGAAGTTTGGTATTGATATTACTCCAGGACTGTTCTTCCTGCTGAGGATTGTTTTAGATATTTGAAGTCTTCTATTATTCCATATGAATTTTTGGATTGCTTCTTCTTTTTCATTAAAGAATGTTGTTACTTTGGGTGTCAATGCAAATACATAAGGATGTGTAATAGGTACAGGGATTATAATCTCAGCCAATATGAGCCAATGCTTTATTATCTCATTTTTCTAGGCTCTGTGGTGTCCATCCAGGTTGTCCCTGGACTAGAAGGGATCTCACAGAAGTTTGTTGATGAAATCAGACAAGAACAGAACATGCAGGCTGTGCATCTTTGTTATAGCTTCCCTGTTAAAGTGGAAGTCATCCAAAATGACCCACCTGGCCTAAATGGTGAATCTGGTTTGTTCCCTTTCTGGAAAAACCTTTAAACAATGAGTAACCAGAGAGAAATGAATCTTGAGTTTCACTCTTTGAGTGGTTCTTAGCAGAGAATGTGATCAAATGAAATTGAAGTTTAACCTGACCCTAGTTTTTGCAAAATAAACAAACCTTAAGTAGAGGGTGATGGGAGCATTATTATTTAGAATTGAACAAATAACCCAAGGCAGCATGATTATCACCTGGCAGCCACCCTGGTTTGGTTAGCAAACTGCCTGAGCATCTACTGGGAACATTTAACACCACTTGTATTTTGAAATCACGAGCTACATCTACAGGCAATAAAGACTGTTATCTCTCAGATTCATTGCAGTTACACAAACACCCAGTTAATTCAGCTATAACACATCTGCCCAGAGAAATGTTTACTTTTGAAGCCTCCTGGGTATGCTTTAAATTTCTCCATAATTGCTACCCACTGTGTTCTTAGTTTAAGTGCTCCTGAGGTGGACTTTGGTCCTTTGTGAAGGAGCTCACCACAATACAGACACAAAGAAAAAGACAAGGCTGTGCAGTGAGGAATGGATGAGCTATCATACAACCCAAGGAGACAAGACTTTCTCACTTCTCATCTTGTCTCTTAGTAGAGCAAATGGATGATATATATTTCTTAAGGACGCAGAGAGAATAAAACTCATGCCTCTTGCTTGAGGATTGAGTTTTTTCTCTTATGTGGGAAGTAGGAATGGAATCCCCAGAGCATCTTTTCAAATGATGAGAGTAATAGGAACTTTTACCCCCCATTAAAATGGTAAGAAAAGTGAGTCAAAAGAAGATAAGTTTTAGAAGAGAAATAAGGAGTCAACCCTAAGAGTTCTATTCCTCAGAGGAGCTCCTAATTATGAAGATGTTCTAATGAGCATAGCTTGTTTTGCCCTGCTCATTCCTATTCTGAGCTATGTATATTTTCTCAAGATAGCTTGGTGCTTTGAAGAAGCGAAGTAGAGTATCATAATTAAGAACCAGCAGTAGCATGGGAGGGGAGGAAGAGAAAGTAGTAACATACTGATCCCACATTTAGATGCACAGATACCACTTATATTTGTTTCTTTGCTTAGCAGTGAGCCAGAGCAAGGACCTTGTCCACTCTTTAATTCATCCCACAAATTACAGATAAACCTCCACTGCTAGCTAGCATATTCTTATATTTAAATCTTTTTAATGTTTTTTATTGTACAAATAGTGTACAAAGGGGTCACAGTTACATGAGTAAGGTAATGAGTACATTTCCTATTGAGCATTGTTACCTCCTCCTTTGTTTATCCCCTACCATCCCTTCCCTTCCCACCTCCCCAACTATTTCCCAAGTTGTAAAGTTCATTTTATGGCTAGTGAAGATCTTCTCTCAAGCTGTGGGCTTTCTGTTGATCTTGCTTAGCTAGCATATTCTTTATCTAGAAAGAGGATCAAACCATGGAGTTCACAATCTATCAGGGGAGACATGTGTGAAATAAGCATGCACATACTGGACTGGTAACTACAGTAACTACTTTGAA
This sequence comes from Dipodomys merriami, assembly GCF_024711535.1. Classification (NCBI taxonomy): domain Eukaryota; kingdom Metazoa; phylum Chordata; class Mammalia; order Rodentia; family Heteromyidae; genus Dipodomys; species Dipodomys merriami. The sequence goes on from NW_027205381.1 coordinate 9,959,181, forward strand.
GGAAAACTAGCAAACACAGTCAGAAGGGAGAAGGGGTGAAACGTAGATGAGCATGGACCGGCTAGGCCAATTTGAGCAAGACATCTGAAAGAAGCCCCTTGGGGAATGGCCACAGTTAGAAAAACAGACCACAGGGCTAACATTCTGATAGTAAGTAGCATGTGGAAACAACCCGAAATGGGAAAGAGTTCAGTGAGTTAGCAGGGCTTGAGAGAGTCCACAGTGGCTTCTGAAGCATGGGCTGAGGAACAATGGTGGAGAAGGAAGTGGGAAGGGCTCACAGGCCTGTGTTTGGCTTACTTTTTGAAACTTAGTTTTACAGCCATGGAAAGCTACTTAGGGGTTTTTGAGGAAAGGAGTGACATGACAGATTATTAGCATGGGATTCAGTGGCTTCCTGAACCTTCCTCTTGTCCTGTGAGTAAGCTCTGGCTAGACACCGGGTGTTTTTGTGTGCAGACAATTTCTCCATCCTAGATAGTCTCATTTCCCCTCGCCACAGGTGTGACCCATTTATAAAATGCTTTTTGTCTTTTGAAATTCAAGCCATTTCTCCTGCAGATGTTATCACAGTATAAATAATCTAGCTCCCACTTTGCTACAGAACATTTCAAGCCATGGAATTCAGGAAACTTGTGTCATGGAACACTGTCTGGTCCCAATTCCCAGGCACTCTGCAAGCAGGCTCCAAAGGACACCTGATATGTCAACACTGGCATTTCCTCAAACAAGGCAGCTTTGCTCATTAACAAGGTGCTTCCTCCCAGAGGTAATGTGAGTATCCTCAGAAAATGATACAAGTTGTTGTGTTCCATCAATCAAGACACACAGAACGCAGCTGTGGATCCATAAAAGGCTAGGCACCGATATTGTCTAGTTGGGCAGAGAAAGGCTCTGCTTTGGGTGCAGATCAGAAATCTGAAATTTCTGAATGCAGTCTGTTTTAAGGAATTTGTCGGAATGGGAAGCAGTTACATCAGTAAAAAAAATTAAATAAAACTTTCCCTAACCACAAAGTGTCCCTCCAAAAGCAAGTGGATAAAGCAGATGATCAACTTATCAGGAATGAGAGTCATATCATCCAACACCAGAAAGTCTAATTAGTAATGCACCATTTTTATGTTATCTCCTTCTCGCTAAAAAAAAAAAAAAAGTACTGTGTTGTCCCTATGAGAGAAATCATCATGACTTGGATAGCTTAGAACAGAAAGAACAAAGACAAGGTCAGGGTGGAGGGGAGGGTGGGGGGGGAGGGGGGAAATAATTGCTGCTCTGGAGTCATATAACCAGTTCTGGGCAGAGTTGAGTTTTTTACTTCTATGCTGACATTATTATTATTAGTAGTAGTAGTAGCAGTAGTATTCTTAACTAGTTGTGCAAGGGGTTTCAATTCAACATGTCAGTTTGTAAGTACAATGCATCTTGATCCATGTCACCCCTTTTATTATTCTCTCCTATCTCTCCCAACTCCATCTACTCCTTCAAGTTACCTAATTCCACGTTCACATATGTACAATGATTATCATGCTGCTGTCTTTGAGCAGCAGTGCTGGGACCAGTAGAGCTGACAGACTCACTTATACTCTGTCATACAATCATCATGATCACACTGCTAGCTTGGGATGATTATTCCCATTTTCTGTGGACCAGAAAAAGATATTCAGACAGTAAATGATTTGCCCAAGGCCTGCAGTTAGAAAGTGATTTGGTTTAAATTAGAAGCTGGAAATGCCTTTTTCAAAAGCCCTAGCTCATAACTGCCACTACATTGTCTCCCGACCTTCCAACACAATGTATCCTAACAATAAGATATTAGCATATCCTGTGCTACCCTAGGATGGAGAAAATGACTTTTTCTTTTCATAACAATGACAGGTTACCAAGAAGCTTGAAACCACTAGATCTAGAAATCACTAGATCTAGGAGCAATAAAAAGTCAAAATCTGTATACCACACAGACACAGACAAGGAGCTTATACTTGCATATAAAATGCAAAGGAGGCTGCTATGTGTTGAGGACTCCATGTGATTGTAGATGGTTGGAATTATTTCATCCAATTCGTACCACAGCTGTGCAGGCCTGGGAGCCTACTTTCTCAGCTCAGGGTCATTAAGAGATGGGCTCTGTGAGATCATAAAGCTAGAAAGTTGGAGAGCTGAGATATGTCTAAAACCAAGGCCAAGCTCTGAAGAGTAAAAGAGACAGGACCACAAGCAAAAGAAAAGTATTACTTGAGATGAGAAGAGTTAACTTAGATGTTTTCTCCCAGGGCAGAGGATAGGATAAGGCCATAAATAAGCTGGAAAACCATCCAGCTAAATCATGGTTGATGGTACTGTAAAAGGTGTCTTGGAAAGCTAGGGATGTTTTACAGGAGCCCCTTTAATCCTGCAAATTAAAATCACTGAAGACAGCTATATCTTTCCATGGGCTGCCTTTGGGGCCATTATCGCACTGTCCTGCTTGGCTCTCACTTCCACATTTCATCCTGCTATGTCAGAGAGGGTTCCTTTGCTTGTTGGGAAACATTTCATGCTGATTGGATACAACCCACCCTAGAAGTTTATACCCATGCCAGAGTGTCACCACAGAACATTAAAGTTTACAAGGTGCTTAGAAGTTCTTCTGTCCAGCCCTCTCATTTTACAAAAAGAGATTGAAGAAATCTAGGTCTACTGTGAAGACAGATCCATTTACAAAGCAATTTAAATGATGAGAGGCACTATGCTATATGCTTGACATACATTCATTTTAAATCTTATGACCCCAAAGGGAGGTACTGTTTGTCTTTTTCTGATAATAGTAAGCAAGGCTTAGTAAAGTTAAATAATTTGATGAAGACTACAGCTGATGGGTAATAAGAGTCCTGATTCAAATCCACATTGTGTGAACCCAATGCCATACTATTTCCCTTTATTCACAGCAATATATTGTTGTTGTTTCTCTTTTTCTAGTTTTTGTGCCAGTCTTGGAGTCTTGGTGCTTGAAATCAGGGGCTAGGTGCTGTCCCAGAGCTTTTTTGCTCAAGGCTGGCCACTCTATTGCTTTTGCTTAAGACTAGCAGAGCCACAGTTTCACTTTTAACTTTTTGATCATTCATTGGACATAAGAGTTTCATAAGAGTTGCATGGATTTTACTACTAAGGCTGGTTTTTGAAGCATGATCCTTAGTCTCAGTCTCCTGAGTTGTTAAAATTACAGGTATGAGCCACTGGTGCCCAGCTAGCAATATGTTTCTACAAGGAAGATCTGACTAGCCTTAGCCAATATGATTCCAAATCACATAAACTGCTAGAAAAACACATCTTCAGGCTCACCTTGGCAACCTTAACCTCTGATCAAGGAAAAGGTTGTATCCAGTGTCTCCTACATTATGAGCAGAGTACATAAAAAGTATCAACAATTTGCATTAGTTAGAAAACTAAATTGCTCATAGACAAGGCTGAGACTTGATTATTGACTAACCTCAATCTTAATAATGGCTACTACTCAGCATCATCCATCTGAAAACTTCCTGTAAGAACTCCAAATACGTTTTCTTAACTTCCTTGTCTGGTCATCCAATCATAAAGACATTTCTGTTCTACAACCAGAAGAGATTAAAAAGTATACTCCAAACTCTGTGGGCAATGCAGGTTTCATACCACTCTGGTGATGCCATTTCTAGTCATGACAAGCTCAGGACAGGCTCACATCCTGCTATCCTTCCCGGAGACAGGCTCACCTCTATTTGCACAAGGAAAGCATGCACATCATTACGCTGTCATTGGAAAGGCCTTGGTGTCGAAAGTTGCTCATGATCCACTTTTATACAAGAGTCTGACATTTGAGCAGCAGAGAAAAAAAGAGAAAGAAAACAGTTCAAGCCAATGACATTTCTATGGGAAAGGCCTCAGCTCCACAAAGGAGCAAGGGAAAGTGGCAGTTAACCCCATGGAGGCCTCATTGTTCCCATTCAGGAGCAGGAACACTGGGGCCTCTGGGAGGAGGGCTCAGGGAAAGAGCCTTGCCACCTGTTGCTAAGGATGACATCATTGCCCCAGCCAGGGCCAGCATTCTTTAGGCAGCTAGTGTGTCTGTCGTTAATCAGCCCTGGCTCCTCTGCAGGCCATTCACTAAGGCTGTCAGCACTCCAGCTTCTAGCTTCCAAAGGGATCTGCCAAAATGCCTAGACTTGGTTCTAAAGGGACCTGGCTCACATTCAAAATTACCTTGGAGGGGAGGGGTGGTGGCGCAGTGGGGGTGTTCTCTTGGTGTTTTGTTTCTGTTGTATTTTGTTTATGGGCCTTCTGAGGCTAAGTAGGAAAGAAAAAGGATATAAGAGGCTAAGAAGAAAGGGAAGGAAAGTTACTTCTCCCATGTGATATGTGATGGGAATAAGAGAGAAGTTACATGGAACGCTTCTTTGCTTTGCTTTTTTAATTTAATTTTATTGTCAAGGTGATGTACAGAGGGTTTACAGTTACCTACATAAGGTAGTCAGTACATTTCTTGTTGAACTTGTTATCTTCTCCTTCATTTTTCTCTGGCTATCCTTCTCCTAAATTCCCCCTCCCCTCGCAAGTTGTACAGATCATTTCCAACATAGAGTCTTGTGAGTATTGCTGTTGCATTGGTTCCCCCTTTGACTTTGTCTCACCATTTTGTTGTTCCCCTTCCCTTCCCTAATTTAGATAAAAGTATATGCAATACCCATGGTACCAAAATGAAATACAATGACAACAGGGGATAAGCCATAAGGGGGAAAACACAAAAGAAAAAAAGAAATCATTGTAGTACATTAGAAACAACAACAACAAAGAAAGCCCCTTGTCTCCATGTCTTGGAGTTCATTTCTCTTAGCATCATCCTATATGGTCATATGTACGTATATATTGAACTATTCTGTTCATATGCTAGGACTATCCTAGACATATACTAATTATTACAAATGAGTGAAATTATGGGACCTATGTTTCTTTGGGTCTGGCTTACTTTACTTAATATGATTTTTTTCCAAGTCTTTCCATTTCCTTATGAATCGGGCAATGTCATTCTTTCTGATGGAGGCATAACAAAAATGATACAATTCATTATCTCACAAGTGTTTTAATAGTTTTTTGTAATGTTTGAACATTCCCCTAGGAATTAACTGCACATGTAGCAAAGTCAGATCTATTACCCAGCTGGAGTCACAGCTATTAGAGTTATAATTGAAACCTTGAGTATAGCTTCTTTCATCTTACAGATGAGTAAACTGAGGGCCAGAAAGGTGCTTACCATAGCTGATATCTTCCTAGCCACACTTTTGGACTAGATTTCCCAGCTCCCCTTGCAGCTGGGTGTGGTAATGTGCTTGACTCTCAGCCAATAGAATATGAGATACGATGTGCACTACATTCAGGCTGGGCCAAGATAACCTTTGTGCTCCTGTTTTATGCCCCCTGCCTTGCTGCTGGATTCCTGTAGTTGATGACAAGGCTAGGCTATATAGCTCAGTCACTTTTCTTCCTACTTCCCACCATAGTTCTGTGTCATGATGCTGTCTGTCATTCTGGCAGAACAAGTAACTCTAGCAACCTGCCCCTTAAATAGATCATTAACTATGGACTTGAATTAAAATTGGGATAAATTAACCTTTCAAGTGTTATTTGTTCCTTTGCCAAAGTCACATCTTTATTGATTAAGTCATCAGAGATAATTTATCCCAACTCCTCTCAAGCTTGATGTTTCTAGTTTACTACTTTTACTACTTTTCTAATTCAATCATTTTTAGCCTTTTTTTGTAGCATCAAACTGCTAATAAAGTCATAAAACTTACATCAAGTGAGACACATTTTTGAAAAGGTAAGCACCAAACGGGGAAAAAATATACACAGAGTGCATGTGATTTTTGAAGTTGAATAAAAGAAAACCAAATTCGAGCCACCGAGATCTCTCTAACACAGGAAATGTGCCATCACTGTAATGCTGTGGCCATACAAAAATCGCAACAGAATGATTCTCAAAGGGGCTGGTGGAGAAGAACAGAAGAGGGCAGGACTGTAACAAGTCAGAGTAGAGAATGCTTGCATGTGCCTGGCCTTCTCCCAAGCTTGGAGCTGAGACTATGAAATAGGGGAGAAAGGGTTTCTGTTTGCTTCATCTGTGCTCATCCCTTAAGTGAGGGCTTCAGTGACCACTTTCAATTCAGGAAAGTTGGAGGAATCCTAGCAGAACTACTCTCCTAAGCCCTTTGAGAAATATATTTGCCTTTCATATTTTGAGAATATTTTCTTTATTAATTTGGAAGTAAAGCTTGTTGTCAGCAGACCAGATGAACATGACTACAGTTAGTACTTGTTTTTGTTTATTTATTTATTTATTTTTATTTATTTATTTTTATTGTGAAAATACCATACAGAGGGGTTACAATTACATGGGCAAGTTAATGAGCACTTTTCTTATCAAGCATTGTTGCCTCCTCCTTTGTTTCCCCTTCCCTTCCCTTTCTGTCCTCCCACCCCCCCATCCCCCTAGCCTCCCAACCCCCCCACTCCAAAGTTGTAAAGTTCGTTTTTCGACATAACGATTTGTACATTTCATTGTTACAATGGGTCCACCTGTACTTGTTATATGTTTAAAAAAATCTGTGATTTTTTTTAACTGGAGTTATTTTTCTGCACTTGATAGAATGGTCAACCATTTGTCTCTGTGGCTAGTATACAACAGAGACCATATGAGGTCAGAGAACATGGGGACATGGCATTAAAGCTTAACGCCAGTGTTCATCTGAGAGGCTTTCTAGAGAGTCTTCATTTACTGCTGAGCAAACAGAGATTCTTTTAACATTCTCTGACTTACAGTATTAAAATGATGCTGGCTAGAGAACAGAATTGGATAAACTGTCTAACAGGCTCTTGGAGGACTTCAGTGTAGACCAGTGCCTCGATGTCGTGGATGACAAATGAGAGCAGAGAGATGACTTACTATGGAGTTCTCAGTAGAAATTTCAGACTCAAAATATTACCAAATTTAAATAGATCCTTCTGCACTAAATTTAATATTGCAAACAAAATTCAAAATAAATAACAAATCTGCCCTTTTAGGAATGGGGATCTGGGGAATGGTTGAGGAGGAAAAACAGTAACTTTTTAAAAAGCATCCAATTCAAAAAGGAAACAGTCTACTAGATAAATATACTATCAGGAATTTTCTTAAAAGACCCAAGTGTTAATTTAACATCTAAAGTTCTGGGATAAAAGTAGCATGTATCAAATTCACTATTTCCCTTCATATGCTACATTGTTAATTATTATGCTTTACAGGAATAGAAATGATCCCTTTTTAAAGTGTGCATATTGAGAGGAATTTCTTTTCTGTTGGGTTTTGTTTATGAAATGTCTGGGGTTAAGTAGGAAAGAAGAAGAGCAGAAGAGGTTAAGGAGAAAAGGAAGACAAGCTACCTTACCCCACATTTTTTACATAAAAATGCAATGTTTTTTCCCTGCTTGGCAGACTCCTACTTATTCTCCAGAAGCCCAGCTGTTTTCTTCCCTTTGTTCTCTCTTTACTGGATCACTCTTCATGCTCCACTAGGTCAGACTGTTTAGTATAACTAATCTGTTGAGTTCTGGACTATCCCACCAGGCTGTGACCTGCGTGAAGGCAGTGACAATTTGGTCTTAGTTCTCCTGCCATCTTACATTCAGTATGCAGCTCTCACTGTCTGTAGGTTGAATGTAAAACAGAAAGGACTATGATTAGAACCTTTGTATAAGACTCATGATTAATATGCCACTTTGTGTGTGTGTGTGTGTGTGTGTGTGTGTGTGTGTGTGTGTGCACATGTGCATGCGTGCCTGTGCATATGCACACTAGTACTACGGCTTAAGCTTAGGGCCTAGCTTTTTCATTCAACAATGGCAAAAATAAGGAAGCCTCTACTACTTGAGACACAGGTCTCCTTCCCGCTTTTGGTGGTTACTTGAAGATAAGAGTCTCATAGACTTTCCTGTCTGGGCTAGCTTTGAACCATGATGCTCAGATCTCAGCTTCCTGAGCAGTTAGAATTACAGCAGTGAGCCACTGGCACTTAGCAATATGCCATGTCTGCACTAGGCTTCCAAGTGTCCAGTAGTTTACTTTTTGTTCTTTGTTTATTATTTTAAGTAGTTATATAAAGGAATTTCCATTCAACTTACGAGTGGGGGGCATTTTAACCAATGTTATCCCTCCCATCATTCTCTTGATCTCTATATTTTATTCTTTCCTTTTATTGTTGTTCTAGGACTTCTACCACTTAGCCATGTGCTCTAGATTGTATTTTTCTATAAAATGGGCTAATAGAGATATTAGTAGAGACATTAGGAAGATACAAGTTCGGGCATGGAGTGTGGAAATTCAGGGTTCAGAGGAGATAAAATAGAGGATACAACTTATAAGATTTCTTTTACAATAAAGAGGCAGGTAATGGAGAGCCAAAAGTTATTTTAGAGTCATCAAGTTACATGAGCTTAATTATATTTTCAAATAATAATCAGGAGCCACACAAAAGCCAGACTGGGTGAAAAAGGAAAAAACGAAAACAAGACCTGAACTGGCTGGTGTGAGGTTTCTTTGAGCTAACCAGGATGATGAAGAGTCAGCGGAAATGGGCTGATTCGCAAAGTAGGAAGCAGAATCTGTCAGCTAAGATGAAGGGTTTGATGTGGGAGGTGGAAAGCAGGGTATTAAAGAATGGTAAGTGTTGCCTTTTACCTTTTTATATATAGAATTGTAGTTGGATCAGTTGAGTAGGTAGATGTGCAGTTTGTGAGTAATTAAGAATCCATTTACCTGAGTAGAACTTCTGGACTTGTGGGACAAGAGATTTTATGTGAAAAAAACTACTCAAGCATTCCCAACATAGGAGGGAAGGCAGGTAGGTTGCATGTAGCCGTCCATCAGCCCCTCTCTTCTACTAAATCTCAGCTCTGACTATAGATTATTGGTTAACAATTTCCACAACTTCTTGCTGGCCTCCCAGTGTCCTGGTCCTTGTAACACCCTGCAATCTAACCTTGAGCTCTCTTTCCAGCCCTTCCATTTGTGTTCCAGACGAATAAAACACTCAGTGCTCCTCAATATATCCCTTGGCATTTGTTTCTATTTCCTTAGAATTCTTTCTACCTGCATTCACTCCTCTGACGATCTGATCTATCCCGGGTTTCATCCTAAATGCCAGCTTGGCCATACAGTGGGCTCCAGTTTCATAAGTGGAATCTCCTCTTCTCCTGGGCTACTAGAATGCCAGGCTCCCACCTGCAGTATGTGGCTTTATCCAGCCTGTTCCATCCAGCCTGTCCTATGGGAGTATTATGAGGATGATGAAAGTCACCCCAAAGGACATTCTAAATAAAGAAGTGTTATGGAAAATGGCTTCTTGGGCTTAAAGCATACAGCATCTTCTTCTCTGCTCATGGGACTATACTCTTCTGATCACATCAGCATCTAAGAGCTTTGGGCTGATCAGTCAGGTCCCAGTAGGAAAGACAGAACTCAGGATGATGTGATGAAACATGACAAATGATTAGTAAGCTGATAAAATTGCAAAGATTAGACCTTTCTTTTTCTCTGGTGTTTATCGGTCTTATTTACTTAGCAGGGCCCTTCCTGCCCATCCCAGAGTGTCAAGACTTGCAGGGGCACAGCAAGAGAAAATGTGTGTTTTATTTGGCAATTTAATTGTGTGTGTGTGTGTGTGTGTGTGTGTGTGTGCGCGCACACACACACACACACGTGTACCAGAACTGGGGACTGAGCTGATGACTTGGGTGTTGTCTCTTAGCTTTTTGATCTAGGCTCATGTTTTACATGAGCTACACTTCCAGCTTTTTGCTGGATAATTGTAGTTAAGAGTCTCTCAGACTTTCTTGGCTGGGATAAACTGCAATCCTTAGACCTTTGGCATCTCAGTAGCTCTGATTACAGGTGTCAGCCATCAGCACCCAGAAATTGTGAGGTTTTGATGTTTGTATATGCAATCATATTTTTAAATGATTATTGCTTCTTGTTTGAAAACATAGGTATCTGCAACTCCATGGCTAGATTTACAAAGTGACCTAAACTGTCAACAATTCAGAATATTCCAAGGAAAACAATGCAGCTGCATCTGTAATTGTAAAGGGATGACTCTAGGGAGGAATCAGCTCACCTGTCAGTGGACTTCAGAATAGAGACAGGCTCTTCTTTGTAAATTTTCTCATTGCCCAAGAACTGGGGATGCAGAGACAAGTAAAAACAACTGCACTTCTAGTGTCTGGTACGCTGACAAGAATGACACAATGCTTGTGGCTTCCTTCTGATAACAACATAAGATGCTTGGTTCTCACTGAACATTACTTGACAAGGCACTACCCACTTAGATTCAGAGTGTCTATAACAATATCTGTAATAATAGTAATATACTATAAGGTATCTATAAGAATAGATATGATCATAGATCTCAAATATAGCCCCTTTTGGGGCTATGTTAAAGTCAGACATAATATTACTATTGAATAAATTAATAATCAAGTCACAATATTAATATAGAAAAGCATAGATCATCTGCTTGGCCACTAAAAGACTCACTTTTCTGGATACTAACCACCCACATTCACAGATGTGCACATCACCTGCTTACACATCTGCTTGAAGACCTTCTGGTTTTCACACAAAACACAAAGATTCTTTGTGTCTTTCCATCTTACAATTCCTTTCTCACAATCTCCACCTGGACTATATAAATAGCCAGTGCTTATTTTAGTAAAACATTAGAGGCTGATTTATTGATAATTTGTAAAATGTCTCTTCCTTCTTGGCAATGCTTTTTGAAATATTTACTTTTTAGATTTCTAAAAATAAATGCTATTTTCTCCCCCCTCTCTTGAATTTCTCAATGCTTCCAAATCAGTGGAAATGAGATTTATTCATTTGAGTGGACACATGTCAACTTGCTCTAGAAGGAAAAAGGACAGTAATGCATCATAAAAAAGGAGATAAAAGAAAGCAGAGAAAGGAAACAGAAAGACAAGAAAAGAAAGGAAAAAAGGCTTTGCTGCCCATCCATTCTGCCTTCAAACCCATGTGAGAATTTCCTTTCTGCTTCTAGGGGCCATCAGAGGCAGGATGTGGGTCTTGGACTTGTATTCACATATGGTAAGAACATCTAGTCCTGGACCTTCAGGGCATTGCTGGCCCCATCATGAACCATGGCCTGAGTTCAAAAGACCACACACAAATCTGTCCCTTCCACGGGACCACATTTTACCAGGTTTATACCATGGGGACTTTTAAAATCATGACGGACATGAGCTTGGACAACCAGTGTCTGCATGTTCACCACACAGTCTTTCTCTTTCTCTGCAGAGCTACCCTCCTTTCATTCCTTCACCTAAGTCTCATCATCCAAGTTTACAGAGCTCCACTGGGGTTCTGGCCTTTTCTAACATCACTCAAGTCTTTTCTTCGGCTCAAACCTATGAAGACTATTTCTGTTTCATAAAATATTGACATAATAAACTCAGATTAAAAAGTATATATGTGGAGCTGGAGAAGAAGAAAAATATTTTCAAAAAGATTAACCTTGCCTAGGTCTGCTGATATAACTCTTCTGAATATTAGGCTGAAATATTTAAGAAGCCCCACTGTGAAGACAGCTGTTGCTGTTTAAAACATGATCTAGAACAAGATCTACTTTATGAGCTTATCGTCTGGCAGAAGAATTTAACTGACATCAGTGTATAATGAAAGCTTTTCAGTCTATAGGGTCAGTGCCTAAGGACTGTGATTTACCCTTATCTCCAAGCCATAAGTCTCAGTACAGACGCTATGTCTGTAGATGTCTTAAGATCACCACGGAAAGCACAACCTGAAAGACTCAGAGTATTTTCTTGTTAGCCCCGTATTAGTGATTTCACTAACTGCACTCACTCAGTCATCATCAGGGAAGACCTCTGTACTGTGCCGGAAAATGAAATTTCTTTCTTTCTTTCTTTCTTTCTTTCTTTCTTTCTTTCTTTCTTTCTTTCTTTCTTTCTTTCTTTCTTTCTTTTTTGGAAATGAAATTTCATTAGCAGGAACAGTGTGGCCACATGCATGACTGCTCTCTGTTACAAGGTTAGAGAGTATTCTTGATCAGGAGATGTAGACAGGTCTCTCTGCTCTGATTTTCAGAAAGACATGGCCTATTCATCTCATCATCCAGTCATCTCTTTGCAAATCCTTGATGCCCATGTCCAGGCTGCTGGCCCTCACCACTTTCTGGGATGTTATAAGAGAGTCTAAGAGACTCCAGGTATTATTCAAATGGAATTCCAGTCAATGTAAGACATTTTTTTTCATGTATTTCAGGCAGTATTTTAAACTCTCCACCCTCCATGTCTCCCCAGCACAAAGAGGCATGTTTCAAATTAGCAGATTACTTGTAGTTGAGCTGTTAAAATCGTTTGCCATAAATCAGAAAATTTCACTAGAAACGATATGTGTTATCTTGCATACTCATAGTTGGAGCTCCTATAGTCCATAGGATTAAAATTACAGTAATCTCCAATACATCAGTGGAACATCAAGTCTTTTCCTACCTTCCCTCTTGAATCCCTTCTCCATGCCCCTTGAATGTACAACCATGTTCCTCCTTGTGGCTAAGGGAAAATTCCAAGTGCTCTAATACTTTGGTGATGCTGCAGACATTTCATTTTTACCCTCCTACCTTTTCCAGTAGGAACCCTCTCCATGGTAACCTCTCACAAGTTACTATGGAAGAGCATGTGCAGGGGAACCTAGGTTTCCTGAGATGCTTTTTGCAGGCACTCCTCTGTGACACCTCCTGCTGCCAGCCAGCCCTCCTCACTCACCATTGGGAACCAAGCCATCTCCCACATCAGCTTCTCACTTTTGTTTCCTACTACACTCCAGGGCTCACAGCAGGGAGTCTTATTAATGCAGGCCACAGCCCTCCTGAGAGATCACTTCACAAAAACAAATGATCTTAGCCCAGCACCAATTTTTCCTGTCAGAATTTTTCATCTACAACAGATAGGAAATTAGGAAGAAATGTAAAGACACAGAGAAAGTAATGATTGTGAACATTCTTTAGAAGAGGTGAAAGTAGAATCCCTCTGAATTTATAACAGGGAAACAGGAGATAGTTGTTTTTCTTCCTAGGCTAATGACTGTACCCTCATTTGGCTACAGAAACTCTATATATTGCCACTGTCACAGTGAAGATTTACTGTATTATCTCTTTTTCTGAGCTCGATTCTCTAATAGATATGAACAGCAGAAATAGCATATACTCAGCTACTTTGTATCCTGTAGATTCACACTTGGGCTATGCTGTGTCATCTAGGGCTATCTGGTAAACCTCAGGGTTTTATTGCAGTTCCTCACTTTTAGAAAGAGATGGGAAATAGCCAGCCAGTCTTCTCTCCTTAAATGTTATATAAAAATAGCTACCACCTTTTAGTTCTTTTTCTCTTTTCTGTGAAACACATAATGACTTTCAGTATAGGAGCTTCCCTGTTCCCATATAGAAGCTGCATCTGCAAGGTGAAGGCTTGATGGATTGGAAGGGGATTGAAGGATGAAGGCAGCACGGAGGATGATGATCACATTGAGAAGGCTCTGAAGACAATGAATACTTTTAAAATCCTTTATTTTTAGCACTTACAGCTCCTTTAAGGCTTATGTCAATGTGAGGGAGCAGATTCAACCAGCTGTCTTTCTAAGGGGAGTTTATCTAGTCAGGAAAATGCCAAGGATCCTTGAGTTGTAAGCATGGCTACTTTCAGGGAAGAACTTCAGAAAGCAGATGGTATCATAATTACACAAAGAACTAAAAATGCCCAGACTTTGTTCTCTTTTTATCTGTGGATTAATTATTTATTTACTTTTTTTTAGTTACCATATATTGTAATAAAGCAGGAGCTTTTTGGTGTTTCCATAAATGCACACAGTGATGTAATGTGAACAAATTCTCCATCTCTCCTCCATATTCTCATTGCTTTCTTCTCTCATCCCCTTTTGCAAATAGAATTTGGTGTTTTATTATTATTATATATATACACATACATATGATATATTGTAATATATTACATATATTATGATGTTATATATAATTATATGTAAATAGATAGATAGATATAATGTTCTTGTATACTCTCCAATGTTTAGTGTCCCCTTCTCTCTCTTTTCCTCCATAACTTCCCAGACATTATCCCTTTCATATACAGGTCCCATTAGCACCATCATCATGATTATCATCATCATCATTTTAGAACTTACTCCAAAAATGAGTCTGAATATGCAATATTTGTTTTTTTTTTAGTTTGGTTTATCTCTCACTTAGCATGATCATCACCAGACTTATCCACTTTTCTGCAAATGACATAATTTCATTTTTATTTTTGACTTCCCAAAAGCAGCAAGACAAAAGAGGTAAGATCCCTAGACGTGAAAACTGGAATGAACTTGCAGCAAGTCAGATGAAGTTGGAGCAGCTTTCTGCTGTGGTCAGGGCAGTACCAAATGACTTCTCTTGCTCTAATCATTGTTTCTGCCTGTGATCCTGCTTCCTCACATTGACTGCACTGGTGTGCTGTGTAATACCTCAGTGTGATCCTGAGATCCTGCTTCCTCACATTGACTGCATTGGTGTGCTGTGTAATACCTCAGTGATTGTATCTACATGGCTCCTCATAGTAGGAACCATGTCCACTGTAATGACTTTTAAATTGTACTCAATTAGAATAGTTTAAACTTAAATTTGAAAACTGATATTTGATTTTTGGAAAATACTTCCATAAGTTTGGAACAACTTGGATGTGTGAATTTATTTTTTAACTGTAAATTTTATGAAATCTAAATACAGATGAAGTATTTGTGATGAAAAGTTAGTGCTTGAGATATGCAGCTACTGCAAAATGCACATGGATTTTTGAAGACAGTTTGAATGAAAATGAAATGTGTTAATATTTTGTAGTCACTGTACATCAAAATTATGTTTTGTGTATATTATGTTAAATATCTTATTAGAATTGATTTGCCCATTTATTGATTTGCCCATTTTTGTCTTCTTAATGTAGCTAGTGGAGCATTTAAAATTACATATGTGGCTCCTGCTGTACTTCCATTGGATAGTACTTATTTATGCAGTACCGAGTATACAACGTCAAACAATATAAGATGAGATACTCTATGCAAGGTGTCATAGCTCACTTCTGTAATCCTAGTTATTCATGTAGCTGAGATCAAAGATTCATAGTTTGAGGCCAGTCTGGACAGGAAAGTCTGCTAGATGCTATCTTTAAAATAATAAGTTGGCTGGAAGTGTGGCTCAAGTTGTAGGGCACCAGCTAAAAATGCAAGCCAAGCCAGAGCACAAGGCCATGAGTTTAAGCACTAGTAACAGGAAAAAAATGTGTCCAATAATGCCTCACCACTATAGATGTGTAGGAAATAGAATGCCCTTTTTTAACAGGTCTAATTTAAAATAGGATTCAGGCACTGGAACCACACATGAAATTGTAATTTGTCTTTTACTAATTTTTTATGTTCTTTTTATTGTGAAAATATTGTGCAGAGAGAGGGGTTACAGTTACATGAGCAAGGTAATGAATACATTTTATATTAAGCATTGTTGTCTCCTCCTTTGCTTTTCCCCTACCATCCTTGCCCTCCCACTTCCACAACCAACCTCTCACCCCCCCGCCCCCCAGCCAATTGTAAAATTTGTATTTAAGTATCACAAATCTATTCTAGTCCTCTGAGGTCTACTTGGATCTTGATATAGTCTATGAAAGCATTTGCTTTCCATTTTATCGTTATGTTTTCTGGAATTATTATTTTTTTTATCAATATACCTATTTGGTTGAATGGCAAATGCAGTCTATCCACTTGAGAGGGCTTCAAAGAAGCTGTGTGAGTTCCAGAATCCATTTCAACTTGCCATTGTCATTTTTGGAAGTGAAGATGCATCTTTTCACAGCCCCGCTGGTGCTGACAGGGCTCGTCCACTCTCTACATGGTGCTCTCACAGTCCTTGGGTATATCTGGCTGCCTCAAAGTCCAAGGCTGAACCTAGTGCTTTTTCTCTAACATGCCCACAAATGGAGAAGAATTCGATGTTGTTGATTGAATTTCTGCCAGCAAATGATTACCCAGGAAGCATAAAACGAATGCATCTGCTTTCATCTTTATTTGGCAAAATTTACTCACTCTATTTTACTGGGCAGATGATGGGACACACTACAGGAGATATACTTTGAGGACAGCTCATTGTTCAGAGCAATGGCAGATTAGCCCTGTCCCTGTGTGAAGACTGAAGTGGAGTCTTTGATGAAGCATGCCTTACATAAAAGGTATGAAAGATGCTTAGCAATGTGAATTCCCTATGGAATCTTAGCTTCAACCAGCTATCATCTTCTTCAGCTTAATTTCTGGGTGTGGTCACTGTGTTTCATTTTGTACTATCACTAACTTTCCTCTCCCTAATATATTACACACACACACACACACACGCACACACACACACACACACACACACACACACACACACACACACACACACACACACACACACACACACACACACACACCATGCACAGCACTGTAATCTGTAAGCCAAACAGTGGGGGTGGAACAGAGAAATAATGGTAAAAGCAGAGCTCCACAAAAGTCATGCATGAGTCGGTTGGAAATTTTCTGTCATCTGTAAAGTGGAATCCAGGCTGATAAAACTCTACCCAGGGATGCTATATTAATTGGCTAATTAATGAATATAACTCACTCTTAAAAATCCAAAGAATACCATTAATGCTAAGTATTTTTAATACAGAAATCATTTAGGGTAATTAACAAAATTGTCACTGCTCTGTATTAGAAAGCAAAGTTAAAGTTAAAAATCCATTATTTTAATGGAAAAAATCATAGGACTAATGGTGGTCTAAGTCAATGTTGTAGAAATTTGATGTTGTCTGGCAGTTTGATAGTGTCATTGCTTTATCAAGATTGATTATATTCAATAAGAAGATGGCTTAGGCTATAAAAATAAGTATGTAGGAGAACATGTATGAATGTAGGTAAAAAGGAATGGAGCAGGAAAGAAGAGTGTACTTCAGAGGCAGATGAGCTTACTCCATTGCAAAGAACTGATTCTGAGCCCTCAAATCACGGGATCAAAAATAGTGTGGATTTTAATGTCACGCCAACTATATCCTTCAGTAGTTAGTTTATATAGGTGCAACAAAGGGGTCATTTATTCTCACTAAATAGTGTATGATTTTGTTTTCACACACAGAGGACCTGAAAATCTGAATTATAGTGCCAATTTTCATGAAGACAGCAAAGCAATAGCTTGAGTCAAATGTGATTCAGGGAACCTATCTTGGAATTGTAAATCCAAAAACAATGAGAAAGGTGGACTCCTGTCAGGGTCATAGAAGAAGATTTCTAAGAATCTCACAGTCCTGTCCATCCCATGTCCACATAAAATGCAGTTTTGGCTAACATGGAATAATCTAGTACAACCAGTAGCTTTATTCAGATATGGTGAGGCCTTTTCTTGCCCAGTCATTCATGATTTCTTTCATCCAATCCTTATTTCCAAAGTTAGAATAAAAGAACTAAACATACAGTGTAATGCTGGAGCATGGGAAGTATGACACTAAATCAGACTTGTGAAGTATAAAACTAAATCAGCCATGCAACTTATAAAATTGAATCAGACAGAAATCTCCTTTCCAGGAGTTTCCAGTCAAGAATTAACCCAATATCAGTTTCTGTTAGCTGAAATATTTGAGATCAGAAGTGTCTCAGACTTTGGAGCTATTTGGACTATGGAATATCTGAATATTGTTTATTAGTACAGCATCTCTAATCCAAAAATCTGAAATCCAAAATGCTCTTAAATAGAATACTTTTCAAGTGATAGACTGACATTCAATAAGATTTGGATTTCAGATATATGAATTAGAGATTCTCAAGCTATGGCTAGGCTCAAGCACTATACTTGTTTATCATAAAGTTCTCAGCATCCCAGCACACACACACACACACACACACACACACACACACACACACACACACACACACACTGACACACCGGTGCACACACTTGTGCATAAGCATTAAATTGGTGATAGACAACCTGCAGCAATCAGACATAAATACTTTACACTCCTGATATCAGTATATTATCATTTGAATAGCTAAATTCAAGAGGGAGAGGACAAGAGCCATTTCAGGGCACACACACTGGAGAGGTTGTGTCTGGTGAGGAGAGCCAGGGAAGCCCCATAGAGCACCAATGGGGAGAGGAGACCCAAAGTTCCAGAACAGGCTGATAGGACAAGGAGAAAAAAATAAACAAGTATTGACAAATGTTTATTACGGCTGATTTTTACTAGCATGTTTGTGTAATTACTAGATTTTATCCTAAGAATAAAATCGAATTTGCAGATAAAGAACAAATACAGAATTAAGTAACATGTCCAGGGGCAGAAAGTAATAGAGCCAATATTTCTTCATTCACCCAATACTTACTGAGTATCTACTAAAGCTGCAAGTGCTCAGGATTCAGAACATAAAAATAAATAAAAATCAACAAAACAAAAGGATCCTATTACATTCTTCCAGGAGTTTGTGTTCTGCTGAGAACAGACAAAATAACTTTCTCATTTATCCTTTATTTATCCCAGATAGTGCCTAAGGCCAGGAAGAGAAAGACAAGGCAGGGTAGGGTAGATGGTATTTTCAACAACAATGTTTTGTTATGCACCAGGGAGGTATCATTTGAGTTGAAACTTGGTCAAGTCTCACCTGATTGGTCAATCACAAGCTAACAACCTTTCAAAAATCTGGGAGAGTTCATTATGGACTGAAAAGTATACACATAGTTTGCAAAAGGAGTCTGCATGAGTTACTGAGAGCAGGTGTTGAGACAGCCCTGTGAGCAAGTGCGGACTTGGTGAGGTCACACAGGATATTAAGAAACCTGAGTGCTATTTTCTTTTTCAGGAGGAAGCTATTGGAGGATGATAATTAGAGAACTGATTAAATCAGATTTGTGCTGATAATGACCACTTTGGTTTCCACGTAGAAACTGTATGTAGGAGCCAGAAATAGAAACAAAGCCTTGTTGGGCTCTTCAGTAATGTGTGTGGGAAAAGAGGAGGATGGGCTTAAGGTCCAGTAGTGAACATGGTAGTGGTGGTCAGGTTATGCCAACAGGAATTGTTAAGGATATGCCAATATGGGTAATGAGCTGTGCAAGAGAAAGAGAAATAGCAGATAATTTCTACATTGCATTTTTGTAAGGTTTTTTGGCCTAGGTAGATGCTAGGTAGAAGGCAGCATCATTTATGGAGATGGGAAATCCACAGCAGGGAAGGTTTTAATGAGGGAAAAGGAGAGTTCATAGAAACATCAAGAGTTCTCTTCTATCCATCTTAAGCTGGACAAATCTTTCAGCCATCTGAGCATTTGATGTGAGGTTGGTGGTCAATTGTGCAGAACAACTTGAGTAGAGATGCACATCTCTCTGATTTCAAAGCATATCTTCTTCATTCTAGCTTGGAATTAAAGGAACAAGAAAAGTAAAGGGAAAGCAGACTGGAAAAGTAGGTTGGGATTCTATAGGAAATGTTTAATGAACTCATCTCCTACTGGTATACACTGCAATATCTAAAATCCCTTAAATAAGTGGATTTCTGTCACCACTTGCAAATAAATTTCTTCCATCTAATGTGAAAATGCTTCAGGAAAAAGTAAGGAAAAATGCTTTTAGATAGGATGATTTAGGAATAACATGCAAAATTTAAAACAAAAGATGAAAAAGCTCAGGAAAATTTTATCCACTTAATGGGATTTATGGGAAGCATTGGGAAGTCATGGACAATACATGTAGGAATCAATTTTGCTAGAACCGTGGATGCCCTTTTACAGGCAGTAAAAACAATCTATTCCAGTTGAAAATAAAATAGCAAAGTAGATATATTTAAAATTCACTCAAGAATTAATGATAATTAGGCTCACACATTGGCAGTGAAGAAGAGTCTATATAATTTGTTAAGTTCATTGCAGGAAGAAATAATGAGGAACTGAATAATAAGGAAATGGATTTCCCAACTGCAATATATAGAAACAATTAACAAAGTAATGATTTAGGATATATTGTGCTCCCATGATTTTTCTTAATGCTGCCAGAACAACCAATTGTTTGTGCAAAGGGAGTTCTGGCTGTGCCACAAAACATTTATAGTTTAGTACACTTTTGGAAAGCAGAGATCTGATCTGACTGTTTTAATGAACACTAACACATACACAGAATTAAACTGGAAGGAAGATGGGCTGGAGAGATGCTTCAAGGACTCTGTCTCCAAGATGCTCACTTATCATATTAGAGTGGTATTTGGCAGATGAGATATACTCAGAAACTTACAGTACCAGGTAGAAGAGGAGGGCCACTGGAATGGAACAAAAAATGTCATCAGAAAACAGAAGCAGTTTCAGAGATTCATAGCTTGAGAATGCAAACAGGCCAATCCAGAAGGAGAACACTTTAATGGTACACTGAAGGACAGACATACGGAAACAAATATGTACACATGTGTACACTTATGCATATATAGAGTTTCTATCTGTCTCCATTTCTCTCTCTTCTCTCATTTACTGCCCCCCCATCCACCCCACACTTTTGCCTGAAGTAGAAATGAGGATTTTTAGTAAAACGTGAACTCAAGATGAGTTTTGTTGGAAAATGCAAATTCGAATTTGTATACATTTATTTCTTCAAAGTAACTTCCTAAATTCTGGTAAGCAAAAATTGGTTTTATGACCTTAGAAGCACCGTGAAATTACATATTTAAAAATTGTGTTGTTTTGAATAGCTGACTGCCTTAACTAGACAGGCAAGTATGTGTGAAGGGGCCACAGCTTTGATGAGAATGTAGGGCATTCTAGATGGATCTGTGCAGCCAGGGGTTGGCTCACTACACAGGAGAAGGATGTGTGCCAGCTGCACAGCCATAGTGTGAGCTGCATGCCCATAGTGGAAAGTGCAGGATCTACTACTACCATCCCGTGTCAGAATGCCCTGCACAGCAGAGAAAGGGACCAGGCCCTATGTTTCAACACATAAGCACAAAGCATAAAAATGCCCTTTCCTCATGGAATTCTTGTGATGATTAAAGTAAGTCTAGATGATTCACTGTTAGGGCTTGGAAGAGAAGATGGCATTCAGGAGTGAGTCCTTTGCTTTCAAAGTGTTTACCATGAAAATCAACAACCAAAATAAATGGTTTATGCAACTTATCAAATAAGTTTCCATCTCTTTTAAACAAAATAAACCCTTAGATTTCAGATACAACTTTTAAATGCCTCAGGTCGAGTGTTGAGAAGTTAAAATCTGAATAGTATAGCATTGGCAAAGGCCTAAGGGAGAGAGATGTTACCTGGTACACTCACATTCACCACTCAATCCAGAAGTGGTGAGTAGATCGGAGAAATATCTAGGAAAGCTGCAAATATTCAAGGGTCTCCCTCCTCCTTCCACTTAGGTTTCTGCTCTTATCAACAGTCATTTCAAAGCATCTATCATGGATCATTTGTGTTCTGACTAGGTAAGAGGGAATGGGTATGTGTGTTTGTTTGCATGAGGCAAAACCAACAACAACAATAAAACAAAACTTGTCTCAACTCTTATTAAAAGACAGAACTTCCCCAGTAAGTTTCTAGCTCAAAACAAAAACCAATACATAGCCTGAGAGGGATTTGGAGAGTGATAAGTTTTTTTTAAAAAATTTGTTCCTTTACTGCTGAGGTTGCTTCCAATTTTATATTATTTTAATTTAATTGTCAAGGTGATGTACAGAAGGGTTACAATTAAATACATGAGGTAGTGAGTACATTTCTTGTCAAACTTTTTTCTCATTTTTCTCCCACTGTCCCTCCTCCAACCCTCGCAAGTTGTACATATTGTCTTGTGAGTGTCTCTGTTACATTGGTTCCCCTTTGTCTTTTGTCTCACCATTTTGTTGTTCCCCTTCCCTTCCCTAATTCAGATAAACATATTTACAATACCCATGGTACCAAAGTCAGATACAGTGACAACAGGTAAGGATTCCCCTATGGCTTATCCCCTGTGATAAGTCTTTTATACCCCATGCTCCGGAAGGACTCATGTATAAGGAAACATTTCATAGATTTCTCCTCCCTGAATATGGGCCTATTGCCCAGTCTCTTTTAGACCATTGATATTTCCCTGGCTAGCATCAGCCTGGTTGTCTTACACCCTATGCTACTTGTACATGTTTGCCTCCCTCCACTAACAATTAACTGCTTGAATGAGGGTTTGCTGTGCCCAGGTATTCCTCTTCCCACTATCTATCAAGCACAACATACTGAAGGCAAAGTTGCCACGTTTGTCTAGTAAACAAGATGATGGAATTATAGCCTATCAAGCTAACTTGCTATCTCTTACTGAGGAGACTCCATGCTGCTGCTGCTGAGTGAAGTGTTACACAATAACCCTTCCCCCAGGTTTCACTTATCTGTGGCCAACCTCAGCTGAAAAATTAAATGGAAATATTCTAGAAATAAATCACTTCTAAACTTTAAATAACTACTATAATAATGTACTAGCTTTTATTATGTGTTATTATTGTTAATAGGCTTAATTTGTAATTAAATTTTATCATAAAGATTTATGTAGATATAAGCATATATGTAGGAAAAGTCATAGTAAATATATAGCTTGGTAATATCCTCTCTCTTCAGCATCCTGAATGAAAGAGGAACCTGCTACATATGGAATACTGTGTAATTTATCACTATTTAAATCTTAGGACAAATGCTTTCATATCAACCCATTTTCCCTAGAAGAAGCTGGGGCATGGAGGGCAAACCTTCCCAGGGCTGGCTAGGGGTTGCTCCTGGGCTCATTGCTACAGTGAGTACTACAGCTCCTTGGAATCAACCATGATCTCCTTTCCAAACTCTGTGTTCAGTGGTTTTACTCTGGTAGTGAAACTGGCCATGATGGGACTATTCAGCAAGATAACTTGGAGATATTTTCTTTATTGTGAGCCAATTTTTACCAGCATGTCTACTACCTGAGGCTGATTCCAAAGTCTTTGTGCTGATGAAACAGTACTCCATGTATACTCAACTAATAACAGACACAAATTCAGCAATAGTCTCAGTGTTAAGATGAGAGGGACAGTGTACAATGCTGACTGCAAACTGCAGGAGACTAGTAAAAACAAACAAAACCAAAAATAGCAGGTATTCTATTTGTCAGGAAATCCCTTGCACATGTAAGACAATCATTGCATCTGAGGATTCAAGTTCTCAAAAAGTTACACTTTTATAAAGCTGAATGAATATTTCACAGTTATCAGCGTTGGGCTGAAATACTTATCAAGATCATCCAGTTCCTGACTGGCTGGGAAGATTAGCCAGTTCTGATAGATGGGAAGAATAGCAGACTCAGCATTCTGGTAGCTGGAAAGCTCTGAATCTAATTATAACAGCAGAATATCACATTGTAACCACATATAGAGTAAGATCCCTTCAGTCTCTGCTTGTGTTGATGCTAGGGATTAAATTCAGGGCCTGTGCAACTAAAAAGCATATGTTCTATCACTGAGCTAGAACCCCCAGTCTTTCAGCAGTCCTTTGGGTAGGGACTTTACTTCCTAATCTATTTGCTACAAATATACACACAAATACATGCATACTATATACATATGTGCATATATATATATGATTATACAAAATAGTATTCAAGAACTTCTTGATGAAGAAATAAGAAAAAGAAAAAGAAAGCTCTCACACCTAATTTAAGATCTAGGTATCTACTACCAAAATTTAAGACAGATCAGCCTGGCTTTGGTAGGGTTTTTTGGGGGAGTGAGATGGGGTGGGGAGTGGTGTTGGTCCTGAGTAACCTCAACTCAGGGCCTGGACATGGTCCCTGAGCTTTTCTAGTCAACTAGCACTCTACCACTTGAGACACAGTTTCATTTCCAACTTTTTTGGTAGCTAATTTGAGATAATAGTCTCACGTACTTGCCTGCCCAGGCTAGCTTCAAACCACAATCCTCAAATCTCATCCTCCTGAGTAGAGTTATAGCTACCTTCTGGGTAGCTAGGATTATAGCCGGTGGTATGAGTTACCAGTACCCAGCTTTAGTAGGTTTTCCTGTTTCTGAAATTCCCTGCTTTGCATGGCAGTGTATGGACCTACTGGACGAAGGCTTTTAAATCTGGAGATAGAGCACAGAGCAGGAGCTGCCGGCAAGGACTCAAGGTGGTAAGTCGTCAGCAACAGATAAAAGGAAAGCGTAAAGAACAGAGACAGTACAGCTCATTTCTGGAGAGTTCTAGAACTTAGGCCTTCTAGAATAGTGGCCTTCCCTTCAGATGGGCCAACATGACAAAAAAATGGCTGGGCAGCACTTCTTTAAGTCATAAAACCCTAAGACAAGCATCAAAGGCTGATTTTTATAACCCTTTCTACAGCTTTGCTGGCTATAAAACACTATCCTAGGATAGCGAGAGCTGTGGTCTTCCATTTTAAGGTTCATAACTCCACACAAGCTTAATGGAAATCAATAGAGCCAGGAATCCGATATTCTTTATAATTAGTGAGGAATGCTGGTCGTCGCCATGAGCCAGAGTGGGGCCTGGTTCATAATCTGCACAGACACTTTTCCACACACCAGCTAGGAAAGACAAATATCACCACTTATGCCTCACTGCGCAGGCATGTGAGACTGAATTATCAAGACAAACGGAAGCACAGGCACTCACCTTAACACCCCAGAGCAAAGGATTGGAAATAGGAAAGACAGAGAGGAAAGGAGAGGGACCACATAGTGCCAGAAGGAGCTGCCCTGAGGAGCTTTGTAACACTCTTGTGCTTTGAAGGCTTCAGATTATGGGGTCTCCAGGGGTCTGTGTAGTTATTTATTAATAATTTAAAATTAAATTTAAGTAGTTGTACAAAGGAGTTTTGCTTCAATGTGCCAGCTTATGAGTACAATGCATCTAGACCAATGTCACCCTTTCCATAATTCTTCCTTGATTTTAACAACCTCATCTCTGAAGTTACCACTTTCATATATGTCCACTGAATATCATGACTACATTGCCTACCCTTCCTCACTTCACTCATTCTCCCCTTGACCTCCACACCTCTTAACAGTATGTTTTCTTGATTTTGTTAAACTTGAAAGTAGTTGTTTGAAGGAGTTACACTGCAGTTATCTGAGCATGTATGCTTTACTGGACTTGTGTGTGTGTGTGTGTGTGTGTGTGTGTGTGTGTGTGTGTGTGTGTGCATATGGTCCATCTATGTTTATAATTTAGGTGTAACTTCCATATATGTGCAGGGGGGTATTATTTAAATGTGCACCTCCATGGCTACTATGAGTCTAACTAATAAACAGACTTCACAATTTTTCCTTGAGTTTTGGAGATGGTTCATGGGTTGGGCTCAGATCGCCAGGTAGCAGACTAAGATAGAAATGAACATGCAATGCTACTAATTGTGGGGCTGTAGAGGAAGCATGATGGAGTAGAAGGAAGGTACGGTGAGGGTCTCAGATGATTTCATAGGGGCTATGGAGCTGGGAGGACTCTCTGGTGGACATATATGGAGGAAGGAAGGTTCTAGGACCCCATATATATGCTTGTCTCTAGATAAGGCAAGGTGGCCCTTTTCTTGAAGGCTATTTCCAGAAGAGGTATTAAGTAGTCATTAAATGCCAGGCTCCCAGGAACAGGAAGAGTGTGTAACTCACCCTGAAGGGTGCAAGCAAGACAGCACCCCATCCACTTCCATCCCAGCTGAGAGCAGTCATAGATGCCATGCAAACTGAGCCATCAGAGTGCTTGCTGTGAATCATTACAGTAACACTTCAACTAACCATCATCATGTTCCTGCTTTGTAGAAAGTCACTTCTCATGGAACCTCAATACAACTCTTGCTTGAATCCCAGAAAGAACTTTGCCATCTTCCCTAATCCATTTACCACTACCTTTGCTGGGATAAAAGCAGACCAAAGCTGCAGACTGAGAAAAAATAATCCCCTCTGCTTTGAAAGTCCTTAGTCTCTTGACCACTTTTCTCTCCTGAGGTTGTGGCTGGGTAAATCTCTACTAAAATTTCTTCTAAGAATATTCTACTCCCAAGTCAGGATAAGTACCCTAATGAAATCCAGGTCTTCCAGTGAAATTTGCCCATACGTTCTCTTCCCTGGGGATAAACACACAGAGTGGGAAGCAAGAACACATCATCTCATTTAGGACTTTCTCTTCTGTATATTTAACATTTATTAAGAAGACCTGTGAGAAAAAGGAGAGAACACACCCAAATTAATAAACTCAGAGATGAGAATGGAAACATCACCACGGAAACAACCAAGATTCAGAACATTATAAGGGAATACTTCTCAAAACTTTATGCTAATAAGTTTGAGAACTTGACAGAAATGGACCTTTTCCTAGCAAATATTGACATGCCAAAACTAAACCAAGATGAGTTAAACCAGCTTAACAGGCCCATATCAAGCATTGAAATAGAAACAGCAATAAGAGACCTCCCAGCTAAGAAAAGTCCAGGACCAGATGGTTTTACAGCGGAATTTTACAAGGCCTTCAAAGCAGAGCTCACACCAATACTCCTCCAACTCTTCAATGAAATTGAAAGAGAAAGCTCACTACCGAACACATTCTATGAAGCCATCATAACCCTCATCCCAAAACCAGGCAGGGACTCATCAAAGAAAGAGAACTATAGACCCATTTCTTCGATGAACATTGATGCAAAACTTCTCAACAAAATTTTGGCCAATCGACTTCAACAATTCATCCAAAAAATCATACACCATGATCAAACAGGATTCATTTCAGGGATGCAAAGCTGGTTCAATATACGCAAATCAATTAATATTATTCATCACATCAACAGGAGCAAGAATAAGAACCACATGGTTATCTCAATAGATGTAGAAAAAGCATTTGACAAGATCCAACACCCCTTTATGATGAAGGTTCTGGAAAAATTAGGAATCCATGGAACATTCCTCAATACAATAAAGGCTGTATATGACAAACCTACAGCCAGCATTATACTCAATGGTGAAAAACTAAAGCCATTTCCTCTTAACTCAGGAACAAGACAAGGATGCCCACTCTCTCCACTTCTCTTCAATCTAGTATTAGAATGCCTAGCTACAGCAATAAGACAAGATGCAGACATAAAGGGGATCCAAATAGGGAAAGAAGAAATAAAACTCTCCCTCTTTGCAGATGACATGATCTTGTATTTAAAGAATCCCATAGACTCCACTCCCAAATTACTCAAGCTGATTCAAAACTTTGGCAAAGTAGCAGGTTATAAAATTAACCCCCAAAAATCAATGGCTTTTCTATATGCCAACAATGAGAAAAGTGTGGCTGAAATTAGGAAAGCAACTCCATTTGTAATAGCCCCACAAAAAATAAAATACCTAGGAATTAACTTAACCAAAGAAGTGAAGGACCTCTATGATGAAAACTTTAAAATCTTGAAAAAGGAAATCAACACAGAACTTAAAAAATGGCAAAACCTCCCATGCTCCTGGATTGGCAAGATTAACATCGTGAAAATGGCAATACTTCCCAAGGCTATCTACAAATTCAACGCGATACCTATCAAAATTCCACCCTCATTCTTCAAGGAAATAGAGGAGGCAATCCAAAAATTCATATGGAACAATAAAAGACCCCGAATAGCAAAAACACTTCTCAACGGAAAGAACACTGCTGGAGGAATATCAATACCAAATTTCAAACTCTACTATAAAGCCATAGTAATCAAAACAGCTTGGTATTGGCATAAGAACAGACCTCAGGACCAATGGAATAGAATTGAAAACCCAGAAATGAACCTACAGACCTATAGCCATCTAATCTTCAATAAGGAAGCTAAAACAATAGAATGGAAGAAAGACAGCCTCTTCAGTAAATGGTGCTGGCAAAATTGGTTAACTACATGTAGAAAACTAAAGCTAGATCCTTATATATCACCCTGCACCAGAATCAACTCCAAATGGATCAAAGACCTTGAACTCAAAGCAGACACTCTGAAAACATTACAGGATGGAATAGGAGAAACCCTAGGTCTCCTTGGCTCAGGTCGAAATTTTCTGAATAGAGACCCGGAAGCACAACAAATCAAAGAAAGGTTGGACAAATGGGATTGCATAAGATTGCAGAGCTTCTGCAGGGCAAATGACATAGCTGGCAAGATCAATAGAAAGCCCACCGATTGGGAGAAGATCTTTACTAGCCATACAACGGACAAGGGTCTCATATCTAAAATATACTTGGAACTCAAAAAATTAAACCACCCAACAACAAATCCTCAAAGAAACAACTGCCCAATAAATAAGTGGGCGAAAGACTTAAAGAGAAGCTTCTCTGAAGAAGACAGAAGGATGGCCAATAGACACATGAAGAAATGTTCAACATCCCTAGCCATAAAAGAAATGCAAATCAAAACAACATTGAGATATCACCTCACTCCAGTTAGAACAGCAAAAATCAAGAACTCTAACAACAACAGATGCTGGAGGGGATGTGGACAGAAAGGAACCTTACTTCATTGTTGGTGGGAATGTAAACTTGTTCAACCACTTTGGAAAGCAGTATGGAGGTTCCTCAAAAGACTTCACATAGATCTCCCCTATGATCCAGCAATCGCACTTTTGGGCATTTACCCAAATGTTTACAAACAAGACCACACTAAAGCTACCAGCACAACTATGTTTATTGCAGCATTATTTACCATAGCTAAGATATGGAACCAACCCAGAAGCCCCTCAGTAGATGAATGGATCAAGAAAATGTAGTATATATACACAATGGAATTCTATGCCTCCATCAGAAAGAATGACATTTCCCCATTTGTTAGGAAATGGAAAGGTTTGGAAAAAATTATATTAAGTGAAGTAAGCCAGGCCCAAAGAAGCATAGGTCCCATGGTTTCCCTTATTTGCAATATCTAGTATAGGTATGAGTCAAGCGGAAAAGGTCAGATAATGTGATGTTAGGAAAACGAACCCTTAAATATGTATTTTAATGTTTTCGTTTCTTTCATGCATGTGTTTCTAACGCATTTATAAGATTATTTCTTTGTTGCTTTGTATGTCCCTCCCCCACAGTGTAACCCCCGCTTTCACTTTATTTGATGTCAGTATAACATGTGGAGGAGATGGGGACAAACAAGTCGTTTAAGGATTCAGGTGGACCTGTTGCAACAATGAGAAGTACAAAATGTCATGTCAAAACCAGCTTTACAATGTTGGTGTGGGGGGGTTAGGGGGGTATAATTGGGTGGGGGGAGGGGGGTAAAATTGGGTGGGGGGAGGGGGGAGGCGGGGAAGGGAAGTGAAGGGTAAACAAAGGAGGAGGCTGCAATGCTTGGTAAGAAATGTATGCATTATCCTGCCCATGTAATTGTAGCCCCTCTGTACAGTATGTTCTCAAATAAAATAAAATACAATTAAAAAAAAAAAAGAAGACCTGTGAATACAGAGCTCATGAGGCTAGTGCTTACTATTTCCTGAATTCTTTGTTTAGTTACATAAGTATTAAGATCAAGAAGCACCATGGGGAAAATGCAACTTTTCTTGTGTACCACTACTGGGATTTGAGCTCAGGGTCCGGGCACTGTCCCTGAGCTTTTTGTTACTCAAGGCTCTACCACTTGAGCCACAGCTCCCTCTTTGGCTTTTTTTGGTAGATAATTGAGATAAGTCTGACAGACTTTCTTGCCCATGCTGGCTTTGAACTCAGCCAATTCCTGAGTAGCTAAGATTAAAGGTGTAAGCCTTTGGTGCCCAGAAAAATACAGTTTTTTTTTTATAGGCTTCTGTTGCTAATGAGCCAAAGTGTACATTCCCAATGGAACCCCAAGGTCACTGGAAGGACAAATTGTATCTCACTGGCCCTGATGTCCTTCTGACTTAGGAGAGGCTGTTGCTCATGCCCAGCCCTCAATGCTGTTAGACTGAAAAGTGCTTTAAGTCTGACCCATTTTGTGTGTGAGGAATCAATTTAGAAGAAAGTGTCCATGAAATATTTAACTCCTGAGAAAGTACATGCTGTATCTGTTTGAAATTCTCTGTCATATTGACACGGAGCTTCTGCATGAGGTTGAGGCTTTGGATGTGAGCACGCAGGGAATCAGTCAGGGCCACAAGTCACCATGTTCATGTTGCTTTCAGCCATGTCCTCATTTGGCCTCCATTCTTCAAATGTGCTGCTGTTCATAACATTGTCCTAACAGAACTTCTTAGTTTTTTGGAATTCAGATTTTTTTTGTAATTATATGTCTTTTTTCCTAAGACTTAGCATAAACATCAACTGATTCTGTGGAGAGTTGTTGAGGGATATTAAAGTAGATATCAGGATCAAAGACAAGGAGATGTTGTTAAAAAAATCCAAACATTACCTTGAGTTCCAAACTTGGCTGTGAGCCTTCTAGAAGCCAATGGGAAAAGGAAATAAGCCTTTTTCTAGTCTTCACAAGAAAGTAAAGATCAGAACAGATTAAGAAGATATACGTTTATACTCCCAAGGGATTCTAGAAAAAGGGATGAAATTAGAATTTTTCAGAAAATGAAGTTGACAGTTGTATAAGTTGCTTGCTAGAGTGACATTTTATTAGGAAGGTACTGAAAACTAACAGCTGCTAAGTGAAGAAGTGTTATCAGTGTCAAGAATACTGACTTCATGCCAACAGTTAAGCAAATCATTCCTTCTTTGGGAACTCTTTTCTACCTTTTCAAAACTTTATCTTTTAAGGTCAGAGTATAACCTACCTACAGCATCTGTATAGTCTTTCCTCATCATGCTGATTTTTTACTGCTGCAAATCCATGACTGTAGAATTTATCAATTGTGTTTAAATCCGTAGCACTTTAGAGTTCCTTAAGAAGTATGCTTTTCCCTTCACTATTAAAGATTGCTGTAATTTCTTTTGCTATGTATACATAAGAAAAGTCTAGTCATCCTCTCAATGAATCTAGAATGCCTGTAGTCATTTGTTTGACCAGTGAAATATGGC
This sequence comes from Dipodomys merriami, assembly GCF_024711535.1. NCBI lineage: Eukaryota > Metazoa > Chordata > Mammalia > Rodentia > Heteromyidae > Dipodomys > Dipodomys merriami. The sequence continues at coordinate 9,990,277 of NW_027205381.1, forward strand.
AGAGAGCAATAGAATTTTATCCAATTCTACCTCATCCTCTCAGACAAGTGCAAGGTTGTCTTAGAACACCGAGTTGTTATTTTGTGTGAAGCTGAAGAAAAGGCCAAAGGCAGGTGCTCTAATGGACAGTCTCAGCTCTACCTGGCTTTCTGTCCATCCCTATCATGGGCTGTGTATATCATGTGATGAAACCCCATCCAGACCAGTCTGCCAGCTAGCTAAGGGTGAGGGAGTGACACCCATTCAATGCAGAATGAATCAATCACTAGCTGATTCTCGCCTGGTTTTAGATTTAATGTAATGTTGGTTGTTTCAAAGAAATGCCATGTTAAAGATACAATATTGGCTCATGGTAAGCTAATCTTCTATTTGGGGAGACACACAGCAAACATGAGAACAAATGGTGTGACTTTGCAGTATCTAATTTGCTAGCAAGGTTCTAAACTAGAAAACAGCCAATGAGGCTGGTACTTGGTTTACATGCATGGTTTAGCTAAAAATGTCATTCTCAATTTTACCTATAAAAACTAAGCAGAAGCTAGGAGCAAACAAACATAAAAGCAAACAAAAACCCTAACTGAACCTAAACATTTAGAAAATTTAACTTACTAACAAGACAAGTCAGATAAGTCAGAGAAGTTTAACAACAACACATTTCTAGTACAATGAGCATAATAAAAAGATGTTTGCCTCTTTCCTCAAAAAGCAATATCTCCTTTGCTTGTGGAATCCTAAAACTTTTATTAGGAAGAAGAGGGCCAACCCCCCAGCCTTATAGAAATGGAGGTTATTCCCTAACTAGAATAGTGCATACTACTCTATAAAATGTCAACATGAAAACAATATAGAAAAAAATAATTACAGACAGTGTTAGTGTTGTAAGCTGATAGCGACCAGATGGTCTTTTGTATTTATGGTTTTCCTTGTGCATACAAATGCTTTGGGGATCTAATTAGCCTTCTACCAAACTCAAACTGGGTAATTACTATCATTATCCCCTTTTCAAATAAATCTGAAGTCTAAACTGCAATTATGTTTTTTTTATCTTACATTTGCTATCGCACATTTTAAAGGACTATTCTTTGCCATCTACTCAGAGAACTTCTTAACATGGACCAAAGTAAAGAAAGTACAGCCAAATCATGACATAAGATTTTTAAAAATGGCTCATTCTGTGAGGGAAGTACTTTCTCTACCTTTGTCACACTGTCACTTGCTCCAAGAAAAAATCCCCAGTTCTCTCTGGTACTCTATATTTCCACTTGTGCTGTGTACAGTGATAGGAAAGGATTTTTGTAGAAATAGTCATAAGTCATAAATGTACGGGACAGGGCTCTGTGAGATGCAACATGGTAGTTATTTCAATTAACTTCTGATTCTGCCCTGAAGTGCAATACCTGAGCAGCAGATGAGCTGTGGAAAGGTAACCAGGCAGGAAAACAGGCTGCAGGCTGTCATCTTTATGGGCATTTTGGCTGCAGGACAGTTGGGTCAGATGGCACCACATTTCTTTGCTATACCAGGAATGGGACATAATCATTCACACCACTGAACTCAGAATAGAGAAGTCATCAAAATCTGTCTCCAGTAAGATGGGGCTTCAAGAAGCAATCCTTTTATGTTAGGCACAAGGCCAAGGATTTAAGCTATTTGGGGGAACATGTGATTTCCTTGGCAGAATAAGACTTGGGCAGGGCAGGGTAATAGAAACTCCTTTTTCCACAGAGGAAAATTTCAGGTTGATGCACCAGAGTCAACAGGGCCCTTGCTGTTAAGGAGATGCTTCCTTCTGGAGAGGTTCAGCAGTGGCCTGCAGTGGCAGAAGGATGGCTCTGGGGCTGCCCTGTGGCCATCAGCCCCAGGAATGCCCTGGGCTGCTCTGGGAGGCACAGCACAAGAGTGCCAGCCTGGGCAAAGATAGTGGTGGAGCCAGCACTTTGTCTTTGCTGTTATGACAAATCCCCTCACAGCACAATGGAGTGAATTTTGAAAGTAAAATTTCCTTCTTTTATCCACAGATATTTAGTAGACATCTACTTAGTGTGTCACGCTGTGGAAGACAATCTGTGAGGGTTCAGGTGTCAGGAAAACATGGGCCTTGCACACATCATCACCTTGCACACATCATCTGCAAATGGCGTTAGAGATGCCGCCTGCTCCTGTGCTTTGTCAGCATTGCCTGTCAGTGTCCTGAGAGCATGCTCGGTAGACTCTGCATCCTGGGCCTCTGAGACAGCCTCCAGTGTTCACAGGAAGTCATGAGCACTAGGAAACTGGCAATAGAAGGGACACTCTTACTCTGTCCTCAATGTATGAATCTTCTTTGTGAATGTACCTTCTTAGCTATCCAGTCATGTTATAGCCCCCCACTCATTTTTTTCCCTTTAGCATCCTTCTGGTAAGAAGGCCGACAGGTGGTACTATCCTCATTTTATAGGGGCAGAAGATGGATCAGAGACACCAAGGAACCTTCCCTAAGGCCTACGGTATTAAATAGCCCAAGTATGATTTATACATAGATCTTCTCACTATGCAGTTCCTTATTTTGTGACTGGAGCTTTTGCTGAAACCTCTGAGCTGAAATTTAGGTTGGGCTGTGTACCACAGAATTGTCTGAACTGCCTGTGTCCACCTTAGTTCTGTGGTACTGGAAAAGCCCCTCTGCAGATAAAATACCCAGAGGATAGGAATTTGAGTCTGGACAGACCCAGAGTACACATTGTAAGGTCTGCACAGGGACACCTCCCTCTCTCTTGGCTAAGTTTCTGCCCAGTATATCTTACTAGATACCTGGCAGACCTGGAAGCCACCTCTGGTCACATACCTACCATGTGACCTGAGGATGGTCCCAGACCCTGAGGTCACATCCGAATCCAGTGTGGTCACACCTCTTCCTGTCCCTGGCCTAGATAAGTCCTGGCCCAGGGGTGGGTCGCCCCTTCCTTTTCAGCCATGCCTCTCCACTATGCACAGCAGGGACAGCAGTTTGGTAAATAAACTTCTTTTCCTGCCTGAATGGCGAGTGGCGTTCTCTTCATTAGCTTCCTAATGAAACCTACCTATTTAATGTAACTTACACACATATTGACCTACAATCTGAAGAGCAGAAAGAGCAAAGGCTTGTCATTAACAGTTCAGGTGTTAAGCCTCAGACTGATTCAGAAGTTCTTTGTCTTCATCAAAGATAATTGAAGGTAGTCATATGAAAGACATGCTAAGGGCAAGGGTGTGCATTGTGCTTTGTTCCTTCTTTTTATACCTGAAGGATATCTATGTGAGTTGAGTGGAATCCCAGATAAGCACAGATACGACATCTCCCAAGGCTTGAGCAGCTCTGCTCTCCACCAGCAATTCCTGGGGCTCATCAGGTTGAGAGGGAAAAGCAGAGAGAAGCACTGGTCCAAAACGATCAGCTGTCTCCCAAAAGCTAGGACAATGTACTCTTGAAATTCCCGGGCATCCTAAAGTTGGCAGGATTTCTGTCCTTATTTCAGAGTATAAATTAAAGGGGTTTAATGACAGCTATTATCTTTGGCTTATCTTAAGAACTTCTTGTTGATTTAAACACTCTGCAAGCTCTGGTTCAGTTTTGTATGAACTTGCCTTCCTGATAAGCATTGGCCCTGCTCTGCGGTGGGTTCTGCTGGTGACAGATGCATGGTGAATGGCTGTGTTCCCACATCGCTCAGCCATGGCAAGCCAGAAGCCACAGTGTGAAGACTTGTAAGAGGATGAAGCTCAGTAAGGACTTTTTTCCTGCTTGCATCTGTGGCTTTTTTGGATCAGTTTCTCAGATTTGGTAAAGGCAGGTTACAAGGAATGATTCTAAGATCCTTTCCTTCGATTTTCATGTCTGATGACTTACCTATGGCTTCCCACTCAGAGCCGCATATGGTCTAGGTTGGGCAAGGGACTTCCCTGACAACCTAGTCTTCTTCAAAGGGCTCATAAGGGTGGTTGATGACCATCTTTTAATTGTAGTTGCACAGTTATAAGGATTTTAGTATAATCAGTAAGTGGGTATTATTTTTCACCTATTAACAAATATTTCTTTTATTTGCTTGAGTTTTACATTTTGATTGATAAACTTCACATATATAATATATATCATTAATATTACTGTAACAAAATGGTAATGACAAATCTGTAACAACAAAGATAAATTTGTCACAACTCTCAGAACTTGTGCATGTGACTTTATCTGGAAAAGATGTCTCAGAGGGTAATTGGATTAAGGATCTTGCAATGTGATCATCCTGGATCATCTGGGTAGACTGTGCATTAGTGATAGGTTTGACAAGGGAGGGAAGGAGAGATTTGGAGTATAGCAGAACAAGCCCTGTGAAGTCATCAGCAGAGCCTACAGTTACAGAGTCCTGCAGCAGAGAGAACTTGGCATTCCTCCAACAGGTATGGCATGAGGGAAGGGTCCTTCTTTGGAACTTTCAGAGGCAACACAGTCCTCCTGACACCACATTTTAGATTCCTACAAGAACTTCAGACTGGGAGAAATACATTACAGCTGTTTCAATATACATATATAAATGTATGTATATCTAATGTGTACATGTTTGAGATATACGTTATAAACTCATAATTATAAGCTGAGCACTGGTGGCTCATATCCATAATCCTAGCTACTCAGGAGGCTAAGACCTGAGGATTGCGATTCGAAAAGCTGCCTGGGCAGAGAAGACTGTGAGACTCTTACCTCCAACTAACCAGCCAAAAGTTGGGTGTAAAAGTATGACTCATGTGGTAGAGAGCTAGCCTTGAGTGAAAGGTCAAGTGAGAGCATGAGGCTCAAAATTCAAGCCCAAGTATCTGCAGCAGAAAACAAAAATAAAAGTGTAACCATGTATTTATACATATATACACATAGGGAAAAAGAAGGGAGAAAAGGAGAGATGGAGGAAAGAATGGAGAGGAAGAGAAAAAAATTCGTAGTACATCATGAATGTTTTAGCATGTGGGTTGTACAATGGGTCCTAAAACTACACTTCAGTAAGCACCCATGTTTCCCATGAGGTTTACATTTTGATTATTAAATTTTATTTCTATATAAAGTCTGTAACACCAAAGATAAATGAGGAAAGGAAATGATGACACTGAAGCCTATGAAATGTGAATTGAATAGAAAGGAAACAACACAGGACTCTTTTTCCTAGGAAAAAAAAATGCAGAACTTGCTGGATAACCAGTAGCTAGGATTGTCAAATCCTAGCTACTCAGGAGGCTGAGATTTGAGGATTGAGGTTCGAAATCAGCCTGGACTGAAAAGTCCAAAGGAGATTAAGCAGAAAAATGTTAGAAGTGAAGGTGTGGGTCAAGTGGTAGAGTTTCAACATTGAGGGGAAAAGCCAAGTGAGATTGTGAGGGCTTAAGTTCAAACCCCTGTGTTGGCATATATACCAATGAACATATACATGTGTGCATGCATGCGTGCGCTCACACACACACACACACACACACACACACACACACACACACACACCCCTACACACACATATACATGCACACTAAACACTTTGGACTACCTAAAGGAATATGCTAGCAGCATTAGTAAGGTATATATTAAAGGACAAGAGTTTAAAAGTATATATTCAAAGGAAAAGCATTAAAATAATGTATAATACAAATATCATACTGCGTATTATGCAGTATGAAATTTACAGTAATGTTTTTATAATTGGAGGCATTATTTTTTGTGGGTAAGTCTAGAGTGACACTCATATTGCTAACCTGTTCTGCTAACAAAATAAATAGTTTTCTTGATGGACATAATTAATCATTACAGAGCACTTAGCATGATTTAGACACCAGACTACACCATTTATTCCTTACCTCATTTAACAAATCCATACAGAAGTTTTCTGAGGAAAGCATTGTTAGTATCTACTTTTCAGATAACAAAAGAAAACATTATTTTGGCAAGATGAAATAAATCACTCACTGTGATGAGCTCAGCTATTGGAAACCAACACTCCTGCATCTGAGCAATAGGGGCCAAAACAGCAGGCCTGAGGTAGGCAGAGCCTAAAATCAGTGTGAAATACTCCTGCATCCCGATAATCAGTTAGATGACTCTGATGAAGCCTCCCTAGCCTCTCTTGCCCAACTCTGACACCAAAGAAATGAGCTGAGTGTGGCCTACTCCATTTCCTGTAAGGTGATTAAATAAATTAGTTTCAATTCTCCGAAACACACTGGAAAATGGCTACATGTGAGTGAAATCAACATAGTCCCCAAGGTTAATAGGTAATTATCACAGCAGTTTCCCAGTTATAAACTTACTGTAGACTAAAAACCACAATGTGTTCAAAACCAAGGCCTTCAGAGCCTCTAGACCAGAAGGAGATGCAAACATCTCTTTCCACAGCCACTTTGCAATGGCATTTGTAGAGAACCCAGGGACTCCAAAGCTTCCTCAACTGTATAGAGATGTGCAGCTCTGAGTACACAAGGCCATCATCATATAATTTATTCAACCTAGAGAAAGTAGATGAGTTGTTCTGCAGCATGAAGAGTACAGGAAACAACATGAAACAATCATTCCTGGACAGTGAGAGCTACTGACCCCAAAGCCTATTAGACCTTAAGTAGGTATTAAAATCATTATCTGTACCTCCATACCCATCATGCACACATCGACTCACCTATTAGGGAAGGGCTAGGTGGCTAATTCCTGCACCAGGGGGGATTTAGTCTGGAAGGCAGCCTGACTTAATCCACTGTGCATGTGCCTCTATCTATTAGCATTAATGTATTTAGAATATTGTAATAACTACTTACTATATTAACATGTGTGTACATGGTGAATAAATTGTGCTGATTCTGCTTCTGGTCATAGAACATGTATCTTCTCTGCTAGACCATTTCATGTAAGACTAGTAGGGGTTCTAAGAGGTGAATAAATCAATGAGCAAGTATTGTCATAGTCTGATACATGATTAATATGAACACCAGACAAGACATCATTGGGTTTCTTTAAAAAATGTTGAAATTACACAAATACTAGAAATTAGGTGTTCTCTCTACAGTGGTTTTCTACTTCACAAATACAATCCCCAAAGAGCAAATTTCACACAGGAATGCCTCATGACTTCTGAAAATTAATACTGGGTTTGATGTTTGTTTTAAGTGATAATGGTAAGTTTTTAATTCTATTGTAAAATCCACAGTGAGTCCAAACCTAGAGAAGTTGAAGTAACCACACTTCAACATCCAAATTCTTATAAATTTAAATATATCACCAAACATTTCTTCCCCCACTTAAAGAATATTGTTTTGAAAGTTCAAATTTATATACACTATAGCTTAATTAACTTAGATTTCAGAGGCAATTGGAAATATTATCTAAACTGGGTGCTACAGGACCAGTGTGACGGCTCGATCCTGTAATCCTACCTACTTGGGAGGCAGAGACAGAAGAAACTTAGTTTTCAACAAGCCCATTCAAAAAGTTAGTGAAACCTTATCTCAACAAACAAGCTATGTGTGTGGTCTCATAAGCCCAAACACTCAGATATGCCTAGGTACGAAGACCCTGTCTAAAATATAATAAAAGCAGCAGGGTGGAGGTCAGACTCCAGTGTTAAGAGCATTTGCCTAGTGAGTGCAAGGCCCGAGTTCACACTTAGTACTATAAAATGAATAAATGAATGTCTATGCACATGAATAAATAATAAATCATGATGGAGCATCCTTGAGACTGGAGACAAGGCATGCCAATCAGGAAATAGGAGCAAAACATTTCCTGTAAAACGGCCCCAAAAGCCTCTCAAAAACTTCATCACATTTGGGTTAATACGATTTTCCACATATTATAAAGATCCACGTGAGCTCAGGGTTGTATGTATACTTGAACACATATGCTTGTCTATTCTCCACATTAGTTAAAGCAGCCTAAAGTTAATGTGCAAATAGACACGTTATTGCAAAGTGAGATGTATGTATGATGAAATTTGTATTTCCACAGATCACAATCCATCCCAGAGTCTGTGTCCAAGCATCTCAGGAAGCTGGCTTTGCCAGCTGCAGGGGTGCCTGTCACCTGGGGAGGGTGTGTAGTGTAGAAAGGCCAAAGGCAATATCAACTAACATGCAGCTTTTGCTGTGAGTCCCAGTTTGTCTCAGAAACTCCAGGTGCCTGCCATAGCACAAGTTCCACGCAAAATGAGGCAATAGCGCTTTCCAGAACATGATAGAGTCAGAATCATTTCTGTAGTCTAGAAAATACCCTGAAACTCAGCAAGGATGGATGATGAACATCACTATTCATAATTCCCTTGCTCTTGCTTTCTTGGGAGAATTTCATAACCACATTGACCGGATAGTCAAAAATGTCTACTTACCTTACTACATGTTCAACATCAGCTTCTAGGTTACTTGACTACTTAGTAGAACTCAAAATTGCATTACTGTTGGCCAAGCCTTTCTCAGAGGAAGACATTCTTGATTTTAGGGCTATCAGTTACAGATAGACTATAACTATTGATATTCTTTGTAATGTTTCATTGCAAAACTGAGAGAATTTAACATACTATTTCAGCAAGAGATGAAACAGATTGCAAAATATTTTGTTAGAGGGACAAACAATGTAAAAATGCTACTTACCCTTCCTGATCCCTGTTAACCACTTTCTCTCCTAAGCCATCTTCTCTCCTATAGTCACTGAATAAGAGGTCTAGACATAGCTAAATCAGATCTGGGGCTCCAAGGAGTATGCAAGTTGTCCTGTTTTTGTTGTTGTTATTGTTTGTTTTTGTTTTCTAAACTCAGTGTAGAAGGAAGGAGCATTTTTTTTGCTTGTTTGTTTTTAATCACCCCCATTCTCCTGAACACAGCTGACATCCATGGGCAGGCCACTGCTTATGGTGTAGGGCCTGTCTCTCCCTGTTTGTGTGTCTTTGCATCTCATTGTTATTTGACCAGATTGTTCTGGAGTACTGCCTGGCCTGGAATCTACTTGCTTAGTAATGGTTTGCTGCAGTCTATGGCGGTCTCTGAATGCTGGCTACTAGAAACAAGTATATTGTAAGAGGCTGTAGGAATGATTCTGAGGCAGACTCTTTGCAGTGACAGTCACATGGCCAAGTGGACAAGGATATGGGACCACTGCCCAAGTCCAAATAATGATGTCTGTAGTCCAAGTAACTTAATTTCCCTTGTGTTTTTTTCCTTAAGGCATTTATAAAATAGAGAAACTGAAGCTATGGTAAAGTTATTGAAGCACAGTGAGGTTTAAACAAACATGGACTCTCTACACAGTGTAATTTATACCTCTTACCAAAATAAAAGGAGGTAGGGGAAGCTTGGAATCTAAAGACCAATAGATTCCAAACTGTGCTACTCAGTGGAAAGCTGAACAGCTGCTACCAATCCTGCCCATCTTGTTATATTTAGAACACATTGATTTCTCTTCTATTGTTGGGTCTTTGTTTCTCTGAGACAAGTAAATGGGGAACTACTTGAGAGTAACTAAAACTTATTGCCCAGCAGTTGAGATGACCTAATTTGTTGGAATTTTATCTAAAACACTCAAGGCATTCTTGTCCCTCAAGCTGTAAGTTCTTTATGATGTAGTGGCAGAAAGGAATTGTTATTTCTGAAGGACTCTGACTGGAATGCAAACTATGGATAAGGTAATGACAAGTCCCTGATTTACAGAAAAAAGAGCCCCTGAAACTTAATTTCAGCTTCTTCCTCTGCCTACTCACATAACACAACCAAAGTCAAAAGATGGCTTTCCATCTTTTATGAACTGAGGGTCTTAGGGGAATTGCTTCCTTCTTATTTCTAAGGCTTTTCCCCGCCCCCACCCCCGAGCATCCAATGACTCAATATGATTTTGCTAAAGAACTGATAGCTACTTCAGGCTGAAATATTTATTTTGAGTTTAAGACAGAACATTTTTCTCCTTTGCTTTAATCTTCTCTTAACACAAAAGACTGCAAGTATTTAAGTCACTCCAGTTACACTGAAAGAGAATAATCAGTTTCTGTTCAGAGCTAGCTGAGTTAAATAGCAGCTCTGTTTCCAGAAAGATAATAATGTCACAAATTAGAGCAAAAACAGCAGGCATTCTGGGGAAATTTAGCTGTTGAACAAATGGCTGAAAGGTGCTTCAAAGTTAATTTAAATAATTTTTTAAAAATTACACCCTGAGTTGAAGCCTAAGAACTCTTTTTCTCCATATATAATTAAAACATAATTCTGAAGCCCTCATCAGACAGTTATTCTTGATATTTTAATAATAAAGTAGAATGTCCTCATCATATGGTTCATTATTATATTTGAATGTACTACAGACTAAATCAATTCTAGCAGAAAACTACGGCACACAGTAAAACGCTGGCTCAAGAATAAAACTCTTCTATAAAATACATTCTTCAACATCAGGAGCATGAAAATACCCTGATGACAATTTTCTCTTTAGCATGCTGCAGAAGAGTGGGTCAGAAGAATAAGGGAGAAGCTCTCTAAGCATACTGTTGCTCAGAAAAGCACAGTGCTCTTCTGAGGGAAGCAGAGGGCCTGTCCCAGCTTGCTCAGGACTGCTCATGAGTGTGTGATCTGGTCTCAGGATGGACAACCACTGGCTGAATGACCTGAAGGCGGAGATTTATTTTCCAACGGTTCTTGAGTTGGAGATTTAGTCTCAAGGGAATAAGGTAGTTGGTTTATGACTTCTTCAATTGTGGTTGACACTCGTACTGTGTCTGCACAATGGCCTTCCTTGATATGTATTCATAGGGCTTAGGAAGAAGAAAGAGACAAGGAAGAGAGAGAGGGGAGTCTGACAGAAGACAGAGAGATAGAGAGACAGAGAGACAGAAAGACACAGAGACAGAGGGAGACAGAGATCATTGCCCCACTAGTAGACTTTATATATCTTACACTACTTCCTTAGAGACCTCTCACCAAATAAGCCAGCTAGGTTTTATGGGTGTAGAATATGCATGAGGGAGCACACTAATAACACTCATCCCATACTTCTCTAAAGACTCTTACCTGAGGCCCTAGGAAGATTAACCTCTGGGCAGACATCCACATGAAAAAGATACAGGAACAAATATATAGACCAGAAGGTAAAATGTCGCTGTAAAGACTTTTCTGTCTCCTACTGAAACTGTAACATACTGGATTTGTCTTGGGGCATTGGTCAGGTAATGAGGTCTGGAATGCAAGCTACTGAAGGACCCTGTGTGTGTACAAACTTTGCAAACTCGGGCAACCTCTCTTTTCTCATGTGTTGTCGAAAAGATTTCGTCCTCAAGGTCCCCTACTTCCTGCCCACAGAATGGACTGTCTGTCTGCCTTCAAGAGCAGTCAGGATGCGGGCAACACAAGCTTTCTGGAGCTGGTTTGGGGGAAGTGATCCTGTGGTTGCTGCCTGTCTCATCCTCTTGCTCCAGCTCCTTCTGCCTTAACCTGCCTGCCTCTTGTCCATCGTCTCCCATTAGTGCCTTTCATGAAAGTGTATTGGAAGGGAAGATGATGTGAAATTCAAATGACTCAGTCTGACAGCAGGAAAAGAAAACCAATATGATGGGGGACTCAGGATTTTTATACAATCTGTAGGCTTAAATTATCCATACCCCATGAAGTCCTCATTAGCATGGATATTCAAGATCTTGTTAGAATGGCTATGTTTGCTACGTGGCAGGTTATGCTGCAAATAACGCTATATGCCCTCTCAAATGCTATGTTATGTTCTTTCATAAAAAGTTGACTGAAGGAAAGAAAAATACTGCAAGTATAATCCTAAAAACAGTAACTGTAAACATGGGCTTTCAAATGTCAGCTACCACCTCTGGCTATCTTAATAATCACTTATTTGAGCTGACATATTTCCTCCAAGAAACTATAAATACTCTTTATTCAGAAAGCAACTGTTCAATGAAGAGACAGAAAAGCTTGCAGGTGCATGAGTTAAAGAACATAGGAATGATTCCTTCCCTCAAGTTACCAGCTGATCAAACTCTCTGCTTGTATGTGGTTAACTAAGGACAAAAGGAATGACAATTTATATTTCTCAATGACATTTTATTGAAGGAACTATCCCTGCTTCAGAAGAACATAAAAACCAGAGACTTGATGGAGACATGACCATGTTGACCCTGTGTGATAGAGAAGATCTGAACCATACCAACAACGGCCTAGCATTCTCCTCTCATTTGAGGAGATGTTGGAATCGGTACTAATGAAACTGGAGGAAGGTGAATGAAGAAAATTTTAAGTGAAATGACCAGATGTCTCTCATTGTGAGGGAAAAGAATTCAGTTGACCTATTTTGGTGCTGAAGGAGAGAAATAAATCACAACATTCTAGACAATATCACTACCTATCTGGTTTCTGGAAATTCAAGTTTTAAACACTCTCGTCCTAACACTCACTAATTTATATGTTTGATCTGTAAGTAAGAACATCCAGAGAAGATATGTGCTGGTTGGTTCATGCTTTCACTTATCTAATTCTATTGATCACCTGCCAAACAGTTGCTTGGATGCTGAGAATACAGCATGAAGAGGTCATATTTTCTAAGCTGATGGAACTAACCAACCAATAATAATGGCAAAACCATAAATTGCTGCCAGACATGTGGGAGAACCAGCTAGAACACTGTCTCAAGGGTTGATGAGGTTTGAAATTAGGTCTAGGGAGAAAACATAAGAAGTAGTTGGTTAAAAAAAATGGAAGATTTTTGTATTTATTTACTATCAGAGCACATTGTACAAGAATAGTTTCAAATTTTAGCTTAGTGAGATCTCTGCTAGATGACAGAAGACAGGAAGACAATGAGGAAGGAAATACATTGACTTTTAGACAAGCAGAGTCTGGAGGTTTAACAGAATTCATATAGTCTGCACCTAGGCATGCCTATGAATCTGAAGCTAAGGTGATCATCATAGCTATGGTGTCATTCCCATACCTGTGCTAGTTAAACCACACCATGATGATTCTTAGTCTAGATCCTGAGTACTGAACATAATATATTGAGGGGAAAAAAAACAAAATTTGAGAGGTAGGATGAGTAATTGGAACCACAAATGACACCAAGAAGGAAGTTTTGAAGAAATTATGAGAATGATTAGCAGACCGAGTGGCACAGGGGTCAGGGTTAGAACATTCCAGTGTGGGAGTGAGCAGGGACACTCTGCATTCAGCGGTGAGGAAGGGTCATGGAGAATCTGTTGAAACCATTTCAAGCCAACTGAGACCAACTGATTAGTGAATGGGAAGAGAGGACACAGAAGCAATGAGTCCAGATGTATGATCTCTACCTGGTAGTACTCCAGAACCATCCAGAGAGCTTGCTAAAATCCAGAGATCTGTGCCACATTCTGAATCTGCTGAGAGAAAATAGGACTAAATGTGATATATGGATCTGTGTTTTGCATGCTTCTCTTGTGGTATTAATATACAAGTTGCTTGGGAACAGTATATTATTCTATCAAAACACTTACCACAAAATGGAATGGGAGAGAAGGGGCAAGAGTATAATTTGGATGCTTAAGAAGAAGATGCTGGAGGGGAGAAGAGTTGGTCATATTTATAGGATGGTACTGGAGAAAGGAAGGAAGAAATCATGATGCCAGGAGAGAGCAGGCAGAAGTCCCTGCTTATACCCTCTACTTAGTACACAGATAGAATTCAACAAAATGTCAGCCCCTCTCCTTTCCTTTTCCCTTCAGCAGAAAAATAATCTCTAGCATAGTTATGAGTAATTGAATTCATCCACAATAAATGTATATTGTTTCATATCCAGTCACATGGATTAATAAAGAATGATCTGCTTTTAGGGAAAGATCTGGGTGTATGCTACAAATTAATTGGCCCTGATATAGAGTACTGTAGATTACAGTGGTGCCTTAAATAAGAAAAGTTGCATATCCTTTTTTATTTTGTCACTATTTCAATCCTGAATGACTGTAAAGCTGGGTTGTTTGAGAGCAAGATATAATTTCTACCAAATTAGGGAAAGGAAACTGGATATACCTTTCCCTTTACAAGGCCAGGGATAATGGACAGGAGATAGTGGGGGTGGGGAAGGAGAGAGTAACCAAGAGGGTCAATGTGACTAAACTGTATATGTATGTGTGTGAAATACCACTAGGAAACCCTTTGAGCAACTGCATATGCTGTGGGTGACATTGATCATGATGTATTGTACTCATGCATTGTTATATTGACTTGAAATTCCTTTGTACAAACTACTTACAGATAATGAAATAAATCTACTTGCTGTAAAAAAGGAAGAGTGACAGGAATACAAAACAAGTCCTGTTGGGTAGGGATACTGTGAGAGGGGAAAGGCACACACATAAAAGGTGAAGGAGAGGTAGTGTGATAAAAAAATTATGTACACGTGTGAAAATGGAACGGTGACATTCATTGAGACTGGTTTGGGAAGGGAGAAAGGCAGAGTGAGAATGAGGGTAAGTTGGATCAAGATACATTACACCCATATAGAGATAAAATAAACTTCCTTGTATAACTAATTGGTGCTAATAAAAACGTGGGGAAAGTATAAGATGTATGGTAGGGTCATTTCCAAGAAGTTGTACAGCTGTGTGTGTACATAAATGTTTGTGTCAACATGTGTGCAACAGACATGTACTTGCACCCTTTTCATTTTGGAAGTTTTTGCTTGAAGCTGCTTTCTTAAACAATAGCTGTACACATGTGATGTCATAATAGTTTCCATAGCAACTGTGAGTGACATTACAAGCCTGCCTGGCTTAAATGGGAAGGATAAGCAAGAAGACAAGAGTGGACAATCTCCTAAGCAACAAATGTGGTTTTTCCATGGAAACACTGCCCTCTGGAAAAGAGAAGGAAAAGACAAATAATAGACATAGGTACACAATAGTTCCTAAATATAGCATTTCACTTAGTGCTTGGTCAATTGCAATTTAAAGACCATTCAACCTATGAGAATTATCATGGGAAGCAAAGCTTCCTCTGTAATGCTTCAAAAGAGGTGGGAGAAACATTACATTTAAGTAAATCATCACAAATAATAATTGCTCATAAAAGGGGGCAAATATGAATTAGTAAGATAGTAGAAAGTTTTCAGGTTTTATTAACTTTAAGAAAGAGCAAAGAAAAGAATCCAAATTTCATAAACTGAATAAAGTAATTAGCACTACAAAAATTTCCTATGGATAGACATTGGAGATTCATTCTTATAAACCTAACTGTTCAGGAAATTGAGATCTGAGGATCACTGTTTGAAGCCAGTCCGGGCTGGAAAGTCCATGAGACTCCTATCTCCAAGTTGCTACCTGAAAGCCAGAAGTAGTAATATGGCTCAAGCAGTAATATGCCATCCTTGAGTGACAAAGCTAAGGGACAAAGCCAAGGTTTTAAGTTTAAACCCTAGTACCAACACACACACACACACACACACACACACACACACACACACACACACACACACACACACACACAATCCCTTATCAAGAGAATTGAGATTTGAAATAGTGAACTTAAGACATAAGTTAACATTCTAAATATTAGTTAAACAGCAACTTTTGCGAATATTGGCTAAATGGAAAAAGTTGTTAATAAGCACTTGCAATGCAGGGTAGGAAAGACTCCATTATTGAATGCCCACTACAGGCACAAAATACACTGTGCCTTGGGCTTCTACTGTCTTGATTACCCCATTCATCAACACAGTGTGGAAGACTGTGATGTCCTGAGCAGCAAATAACAACATGGCAGCAGGGAAACAGGCATTCCCCAAGTAAGCAGTAGGTGTTATTCAGACCTAATCTAACTCCAAATCCTCAGGTTTGTTTCTAGATTCTATTATCCCTCTGCACAGCCTTGTTTGTTCATACTGTCATTTTTCCTGATTGATGTCAATTTATCTATCTTTATCATGCTGTCATCTCATTTACCCATTGTGTGCACATTTTTCTCTTGAATTAAAATTAGAATTTTCAACTCTTAGAAAAAGTGGACATTCTCAGAGAATTTATCCAGATATCTCATTTTATTTCCGAGGAAACTAAAGTCCTAAAAGTGTAAATTCTTGTCACAAAAGTGAGACAAAAATCATGGTCTCTTCTGGTCACTCAAACCATATTGCCTCCCCTGCCTCACATTGCCATCAAACTATCTGTGTTACTAGTAATAAGTTGTTTTCCTAAGTGGGCACCTCTGCCCTCTCTCTTTGCCCTTCTTTCTATCCTCACAAACTATAAATTACAGAAGATTAAAAAATAGATTATAGGAGCTGGGTGCCAGAGGGGTTCAAAGCCAGCCTGGCAGGAAAGTCCGTGAGACTCTTATCTCCAATAAACCACTGAGAAAACTGGGGGTGGAGCTGTGGCTCAAGTGGTAGAGCGCTAACCTTAAGCTGAAGAGCTGAGGGACAGCATTCAGGCCCAGAGTTCAAGCCCCACGACTGACAAAAAAAATAGATTATATGATCAAAGTTTAAATTTCATAGAACACTTTCACAAGACTCTAATTCATGAGCCATTACCTAAGCAGATGTTTGGAAGA
Organism: Dipodomys merriami; assembly: GCF_024711535.1. Lineage (NCBI taxonomy): Eukaryota > Metazoa > Chordata > Mammalia > Rodentia > Heteromyidae > Dipodomys > Dipodomys merriami. Next base: position 10,006,798 of record NW_027205381.1, read on the forward strand.
GGTAGCTGCCTTTCTACCTCTTTATCACTCAGTATATCACAAACTCATCCTACCTAATGTTGTATTTATCATTTTCAATGAATTTGTGTCTCAAGCCAATTACCATGTTTATTGACATAAGACTACCAAAATCACTGCTCAATATCTTTCCCACTAACCTCACTCAGAGAGGATTCTCCTTTATCTGTGAAAAACATTCATTAATGTTAACATGAATTACACATATATCAAAGAAGACCCATTGGAGTCTTCTTTAAACATTACATTTTTTCTGATGGTCCTATAACGTAAGTAGTCTGTAGATTGCCCATAAGTTAAAAAGGGAGATTTTGAGGCTGATTATGCCTAGGCCTATCTCAACAATGTTGCAGCTTCATGTTAGAGTTTACTGAAAATATTTTTTGGCAGCATATCACTCCATGAATTCAAGGTGTCACATTAAGCAGTTATAACTGGAATGAAGGGCATTAGGGATGGGGCCCCCCTCTGTGGCAAAACAATTACCATTCAAGTTCAGGTGACGTGAAATAAGCATGCCAAGAACTGGCAGGTGCACTGGAGCAGAGGATACATGCCCTGACAGATTGTGATGGCCATCTCTCTAAATCTAGGTGGAAAATCTAAGCTCTTACTAGGCATCCGTGTCTAATGCCTGTAATCCTAGCTACTCAGGAGGCTGAGGTCTTAGAATGGTTGGTTGAAGCCAGCTCAGGGAGAAATTATTATTTGCAGTGAACTAGCAAAAAAACAGAAGTTGATGTGTGGTTCAAGTGATAGACTAATAGCCTTGAGCAAGAAAAGCCAAGGGATGGTATCAGGCCCAGAGTTCAAGCCCAATCCTAGCACAACAAAGAACAAAATAAAACTCTTTACAATCATTCTGTTTCCTCCTGAAAAGTCTTCATTTCTCCATCAACACTAACTTTTAACTAGTTGTCCAATCACTCTGGTGATACTTTAGTGTCTTCTGAGATATAAAAGTCGACCCCAAGTAACTGTCAAAAACAGAAGTCATTGAAACCATTTTACAAGTGAACTCATTATGAAAAGTGACAGGTATTTGTTTTGAAAAACAACAAAATCAAGATCTGCTGTATTTATTTTAATCACCATGTTTTACTCTAAAACAATCTTTCAGTTTAGGGGGGAAATTGATGTATTAAACTCATGTTTTAGTGATTCCCCTTTCTTTCCCCAAATCAGATAAACTTATATATATGACAAAGGATACAGAGATCAAAAACAGTGACCACAGGAAATAAACTAGAGGAGAAAAAAACAAAATAAATAACTGCAAATGGCACACACACACACACACACACACACACACACATACACACACACACACACACACACGTGTTTCAATCTTTCTAACCTAAAAAGTCTCATCATAGATTGTTATATTTTTTCTCATATTAAATCTGAATTAAATCAAGCTACCAAATTAAATTCCTGCTTTCCAAACTATTAACTCCATTTTCTTTCCTTAAAATTAACTCTCAGTACTAATAATTCAGGCAAATATCATTCAGTGTCTTCTTAAACTAGGCAGTAAACCAATCCTAGAGAATCCACAGGCAGGCTTTGGGGTTGCTCCAGGTACTGTAACAAAAGAAATTTCGCAGAGTAACCCTTGGTAGTTTGCCAAACCTCAGGCTTCTTCTAGCTATTCCTCTATTAAGATGTCATTTGTTTGGTTCACTTCAAAGCGCTGGCTACTTACTTTCTTGCATTTTTTCTGAAAACAAGGAGTTATCTGTGGAAATCATTTTGTCTGGCAATTTGGCAAGTCACTTATAATACTCATCAATTTCAGGATTTCAATTAAATCCAGGAAGTTTTCTGCCCAATAGGACTCTCCTGTCTGGGTCAGGATTCATCTACCTCCTCAACAGGACCCAACATTTCCAAGTGAAAGAGCAGAGGAATCTCAAACCTAAGGATTTGGCAAATATTGACTATTTTGAGTTTTGAAAGTCTGCAGGACAAAGAGTTGGTTTACTGACTTGGGAGCTGGCAATCTCCTCATCCTGTCTCGCCCTATAGAGCAACAAATGGCCCAAGCCAACTTTAGGGGAGTGAAGAGTCATCAGTAAGGAGTCTGAGGATATTTAGCTGGTAAATCTGATCACAGCATCTTTGCCTTCTGGGCAATCAGTGTGAGTTTTGTTGTGGACTCCAGCTGACAACATGATTGTGGGGAGCTTCTAGAAGGCACCTCTGAAGGCCTCGGGTGTCATTCTTACCAATGACAGCCACTATCTTGGGGAGGGGCAGCTGAAGCATGGATTAATGTCATCCAATCAGAATGCTTTCCATGCTACAGGATCTGACAGCCTGCATAGAAGCTGGGCAGCCTAGGCTTTCCCACAGCCCCACTCCCATAGAAACTGTCAACAGACAAGATGAATGTGAAGACAAAGTAGCTTCCAGGCATAATATAAAAATCAGAAAGTCACAGGGCTAAGATACTAACATAGTCAAGGAAAATGTCCCATGGACTAACTAAAATGTAACTTAATTTTATCATCTTTGTCTGCATTCTTCAAATCTCCTGTCAGGGAATGGGCCTATTCCACAATTATGTGTTGAATTGTCTTCTGTTTGGAGAAAGAGTAATCACAGAGATTATGACATTAAAATGACATCATCAGCACTGGCTTGAAAGTTATTTAGCTAGTATTCTTGCAAAAAGGAGCCCTTTGGATGGACACACAGATACACAGAGGAAAGACAATGTAAAGACATGGCCATTTGCACTCTCACAAGTCCATATGATGAACAAGTCCTTCCATACTTTCCCTAGGGAAAATCAACACCAACACTGACTGCCAAAACGTTAACTTTAGCTTTACAACCTCCAAAATCTTAAGACAAAAAAATCTTTTTGACCCAATTTGTGGTACTTTTTACATTAGCCCTGACAAAGCCTATTCAGATATTACTACTCTCTCAAAGTAGAAATAAGGGTTCTGTGTTCATCAGCTCAAAACTTCCAGAGTCTGTTGGTTTCTAACACATAATTAGACTTTATGCAATTTTAAGTTTGTTTTGGGTGTTAGTAGGGTTTGACCTTGGGGTTTTGAAGCCATTTGAGATACAGAGAGAGAGAGAGAGAGAGAGAGAGAGAGAGAGAGAGAGAGAGAGAGAGAGAGAGAGAGAGAGAGAGAGAGAGAGAGAGAGACAGAGACAGAGAGAGACAGAGAGAGACAGAGAGAGACAGAGAGAGACAGAGAGAGACAGAGAGAAACAGAGAGAGACAGAGACAGAGAGAGACAGAGACAGAGACAGAGAGACAGAGAGAGACAAAGAGACAGAGACAGAGATAGAGACACAGAGACAGAGACAGAGAGAGACAGAGACAGAGAGACAGAGACAGAGACACAGAGACAGAGACACAGAGACAGAGATTGAACTCTTTTTTTATCTTTCTCCAAGGTGGGTCTCCCTTTTTCCTGGGAAAACCTCAGATGACTATCTTCCTACCCACGGCTCCCAAGTAGCAGAGATGGTAGATGTGCACTACCATGCCTAGCTTTTTTATTTTTATTTTTTGCTGGTACTTGGGTTTGTATTTAGGGCCTCTGTCTTTTGTTTGGCTTTTTTGATAAAGGCTGGTGTTCTTCTGGTTTATTTGATGGTTAAATGGAGATAACGAGTCTCTGAAGTGTATCTGTCCAGGTTGGCTTTGAACCCAGATCTCGGCTTCTTCAGTAGCTAGAATTATAGGGACAAGCCACCAGCATCTGACCATCTTGTTGTTTGAAATAAAGTGTCTTGAACTTTTTACCTAGCATGTTCTCAAATTACAATCCTCTTATGTCCATTTTCCAAAAAATTCTGTAGAGTTCCAATGAGCAAGTTTGTGTATAAATACTCTCATGTATTCAGGATAGCACTGTGTAGAGGAGAGTGAGGAAAGCATGTAGGATAGAGAAGAATAAATGCACTAACATGAACAAGACAAGGCACCTGTCTTCAGTAAACTCACGGGTTGTTGGCAGAAGTTGATTTTTTTGGAAATATTTAATTACACTGCTACATACAACTCTGGAGAGCTGATATGATAGAAACATTTCACATTCAAGGATTTTCTCAGCTTTTAAGACAAAGTCAGTGCAGAACACAAGATTTCAAGAGAGAAGAGAAAGATCTTCAAAGACATCATAGGGGTCAGCCTCATTAAGGGAGATCCTTCAGTTCAAACTTAGTGAGAGCCCCTCTGGGGGTTAGTCACTGGCTGATGTATTGTCACAGAACCACTCAGGAACATGGAGATAATTCTTGCAGAAGCCTGGACACACACAAAAGGCCCACGTGAAGCTGTTTTTGCAGCCAACTGTCTCTGAGGGGGGTCTCAGAGAAAAAGAACATTGTTTTTTCAGGCAGCAGATTTAATTCTTATTAACTTTTGTATCTTCACACTGAAATGACTAAGGTTCAAACACAAGCATTCTGTGACCCTGTAATTGAAAACCTCTCTTTCCTCTCTTGGCTGATGGTCCACTCCTTTGTAATGTCTCATGAAAACAGTCATTTGTGACTTCTACTGTAAAGCTTTAGCTAGAAGATTGGTTTATAAACACATACAACATTCAAGTGTCTTATAAGAGAAAACTTCCCTGATCCTCAGGGGTCCAGATGGAGAAAATGACTCTCAATCAAATTACTCTCAGCAGTAATCTTATCCTCTGTCGCTATCTGCTCCTGTAAACAGCTGGGGTTCATGTGCTGTACTGATGTCAGGAATTGTTTAGAAGGGGCTAGTGGGACGATGGTTGATGATCAGCAGATAATATTTACTAGTAAGAGAATTAATGCAGTTAATCCATTTGAATACATTCTAACAACAACATTCTCCAAATCAATTACATTCGACCAAATATTTTAGAATGCTGGTGCCAAAGTTACTATGGCCCAACAGCGAAGTTAAGAACCCTTCTGCAAGTGGAGATGTGGCTCAAGTAGTATAGCACTAGCCTTAAGTGGAAAAAGCTAAGCAAGAATATGAGATCATGAGTTCAACCCCCAGTACCAGCACACATACACAATAAAAGGGCTACATAAACCCAGTAAGTTGAGGGAATAGTTTGAGTTGGAATACATGAAAAGGAGAAAGAATGATGGAAGGGATAACAATGACCAAGGCATAATGCATTCATAAATGACCTGTTGCATTGATATCCCTTTGTACAACTACTTAAAGATAATAAAAATAAATTAAAAGAAATGAATCCATAAATGCCTGGAATATCTATCCAATAAGCCTTAAATTAGTGAATCTTAAAAATTAATGCATTAGGATCCTGGAGACTATCAAAACATTGATTCCTTCCTGCATCCAGGATTACTGTTTCACAATTTGATTTTTAAACAAGCATCCCTGGAGCTTTAGATAGAGGACTTTTGCAGATCATTGTATGAGAAACAAAGTTGTGAATAGTTACTGAGCTTGGCTTTTATTGTAGGAACACACAATTTTAATGCCATGTTGATCAGAGGAGCTCAGGCAATTCAACAGGCACACGTAAGGAATCACAAACATGCAAAAACCAGCAAAGATTATGTGAGCAAGTAGCTGAACAATCTTGGTCATTACCAGTAAAAGAAACAAGTTGATGCTATACTGAGTGAACTAGAGAAACTAATGAGGCACAGTATCTGCAGAAGGGAGCCAGCTCACAACACAGGCTTATGCTTGCAAGCATCTTTGAGGGACACTTAATTCTCTCTATCACCCCAGAAGAATTTATCTGGTCAAGTGGGCAGCAATATTTCAAGGAGAAACATTTAGAAATGAAATATAAGCTTTCAAGATATGCTAGACATGCTCGTGATTTTATTTATCTGGAGATAGCTGATTTTCAAAGATTAATCAATTTTTTTCTCCCCAATCTCTGCCTAAGACAAAGAATACTGTTGGATTCCCCCCCACCTCCCATTTTACTGTTCCTTTGGATTTCTTTGGTTCCCTGATGAAGCTGCACCATATGCAATTGTTCCTTGGCTCACTGAAAGGGAGATGTTCTGTTAGGGGAAAAGGCAGTTACATGGTGGAATCAAATAAAATGTAGTTTTCAAGATCATGTCTTGAGCCTGATTTATTTCACTTAACAAAGGATACATGTTTTCTTTCACTTATGGATCTACATTATAAACATATATGTAAACATTTACAAACATATAAACTAATGTATGGTATGTGCAGGGGAGGAATCCAATGGTGTAACTCCTTTGAACAACTAATTTAGAGTTTAATAAAATGAATACCAGAAAATTGGAACTTAAGGTGCCTGGGAAGGGGGAGTTAAGGTCGAAGGAAGTGGGATAGGTGTATGAAGAGAGCAAGAATGTGTGAGTGTACTCATAGTATTCAATGTATATACGTGAAAATGAAACTCGGTAAAATGATGTGTTGGGTGGAGTTGGAAGAATGACAAAGAAAGATGAAATGGGTGACCTTGATCAAGATGCATTGTACTCACAAATGACATGTAAAACTGAAAACCCTTGGTACAATTACTTAAGGATTAAATAAATAAAGTCTTGGTCTGTGGTGGTGACTGTAAGAGACTGTAGGCTTATCTTTGCTTTCCCCCAGCATTTATATGCGAAACTCCTAATCCCCAATGTGAAGAAACGTGACATAAGATCTTGGGGGTAATCAGTTCATGAGCACAGAGTTCCCATGGTGAGACTGACATCCCATGAAAGCAGAGGCAGCTTGCATCCTCTTGTGCTCTTCTTTGCATGTGAGGTTACAATGAAAAGACAGCCGCATTTAAACCTGGAACAGGACTACTACCAGACACCAGTTATGCCAGCTTCTTTATCTTGGACCTCCCAGTCTCCATAACTGGGAGAAATTATAAATGATGTTGAGTTTATCTGGACTGTGGTGCTCTGCTATTCTGTTAGACAAGCTTCAACTGCCTAAGGCAACCACTTTAACCATAGTAACTAACAAAAGATCCTTAGATAGAAGTAAATCCAGCAAGCTTAATCACCAGTTAAAACATAAATTATGGTAATTTTCAAAAATTAATTGAAAGGTGAAGATGAATGAGAGTGCATCTAATCAAAGAAACAACAAAATTTTCCTAATTACCTTAGGAGATGGTTTGATTAAACTTTGTTTTGTTTACCAAAGAAAAAGCTAAGTTATTGCACAACAGGAGGCTACTAGGGAGAAAGGTGAAAAATTCTAAATCAATGTGAAATTTATACTGTTGAGATTTTTATGTCAAAGCCCATATTCCACAGATCAACTGTGCAAAAGAGCAACAAAGAAATAAAAGACTTCTACAACACTGTAAATCAACAAGGCCAAGGAGATACATAGGATACTCCACCCCAGTCAAAAAATAATATCTATTTTTTTCTCAAGTGCACACAAAATACTTCTCAGTATAGACTATATCTTAGGCTATAAAAGGACCCTCAATAAGTATAAAAAAATATTGAACCCGGGAAGGTGGCTCAGTGGAAGAGTGCTTGCCTTGCATTCATGAGGCCCTGGGTTCGATTTCTTAGCACCCCATAAACAGAAAAATCCAGAAGTGGTGCTGTGCCTCAAGTGGTAGAGCTCTAGCCTTGAGCTAAAGAGTTCAGGGAGGACAGCACCCAGGCCCAGAGTTCAAGCCCCACAACTGACAAAAAAACATATATTGAACCCACACAAAGTAGGTTGTCTTACCACATGGAATGAAATGAGAGTTCAATAGCAGAATAAAATATCAGAGTTCTGGAATTCTTTTCTTTTTATTGTGCTTTACAGGGAAATGATGAAACTGGAGATCATTATGTTAAGCGAGATAAGATAAGCTCAGAAAGACACATACCATATGTTTTCATTCATACGTGGAATCTAGAATTATTGCAATATGAAAGGTCTATAAAAGGAACTCTGTTTGGAAGGGGAACCAGAACCAGTGGAGGAGTATAGAGAAGAAGAGGGTAAGCTTAATATTACAAAATATATACTTACATATGAAGTAATACATATATACATATATGTATACACATGTATGTATACACATGTATACAGGCATATATACACATATACATACATTTATATATATATATATATATATTTCCATTAAAAGGGAAGAAGAAAAGAAAACTGATGAAGAAAATAAAATGGGCTAGGAGGAGCAATACGGGTAGGATTAGTAGTCTGGCAGTTACTTAAATATTACCATAAGCTAACTGTAAAATATAACAAATCACTCTCAAGTATATTTCCAAAAGAAGAGAAATATGCATTTGCATAAAACTTGTACAGAGAACCTCATAGTAACATTGTTCATGACAACTAAATATTGAAAACAATATAAATGTCCATCATCTGATGAAAGACTAATAAACTTTTTAGAAAAAGGAAGAAGTGGCACTGTGGCTCAAGTGGTGGAATGCTTGCACAGAGAAGCAGGCCCAGGCCCTGAGTTTAAGCCCCAGGACCAGCAAAAAGAACAAAGAATAAGAATAAGAAGAAAATATAGTACAGGCATAATGTAGAATATTATTCTGTAACTAAAATAAAGTTCCGTTATATGACATAATGTGGATAATCCTTTAAAAAGAAACTAGGGATTAAAATTACATACCGTACAAGTATACACTGTACATCTACTGAACTATTCAGAGTAGAAAGGAGATACATGTTTGTCAAACGTGGAAGAACTGGAAGTGATTGACAATGGGGATAAAGTGGAATTTGGGGATGATAAACATGTTTTAAAATACACAACAATGTGATCAATATGTACTGTACTCACTAACAAGTAGAATTGAAACCCTTTTATACAACTACTTAGGATAATAAAAATAAAATAAAATAATGATATAAAAATAAAATTGTGTGGTACTGGATATAAACTCTCTAAATATGCAAAACAACTTAATTTTATAATTTAAAAACAAGGAAACAAAGACCATATTGGTATCATTTATCCTGTGCCCAGAATACCAATTACCAGCTTCTGAGTAGTTGTCTGATACATCAATGAAAAGAGATCTTAGGGAATTGCCTGCCTAATTTTCCTGAGCTCCTTCTCAGATAAACTAAAATGTGGGTGAGGACAGTAATCCTAATAAAGTAAGGAGAAAGGAGGGTTGGTGATTAAGGAAAAGAGAATAATTGATCAATACATGTGTTTTCATGTGATTTTAAAAAAAAATTCTGAAAAAAGTGGTTACAAGAAGAATTAGAACCACTTTATTTTCTTATCATTGCATTAAAATTAATTCAAAATTGGTTCAGAGACTTACATTTAAAAAAAAAAACAACTCAGTCCATTTTTTTTACATTTTATTTGAACTCAATATTCCCATCCTTATAAAAGGTATTTAAGAATGAACTCCTTGGGCTGGGAAGGTGGCTCAGTGGTAGAGCGCTTGCCTTGCATGCATAAGGCCCTGAGTTCGATTCCTCAGCACCACATAAGCAAAAAGAAAAAAGCCGGAAGTGGCGCTGTGGCTCAAGTGGTAGAGCACTAGCCTTGAGCTGAAGAGCTGAGGGACAGAGCCCAGGCCCAGAGTTCAGGTCCCACGACCAGACCCCTCCACCAAAAAAATAAATAAATAAAATAAAAGAATAAATAAAAATGAACTCCTTGGTTTTATTTTTATTCACTTTTTTGCTTTATTCTATAGAATAGTTTTGATATAAATTTAAAAAAATCTTTAAGTACTCAAACAAATGTTTCAAACTCATCATCCATTTCTTTCTCTATCCTTCATTCCTTCCTTTTTTCATTCCTCCCTTCTTTCTTCTTTCCTCTCTCCCTCTCTCTTCCTTTTTTCCTTTCTCTTTCTTTCTTTTTATTTTTTATTGCCATTAGTGATTACATAAATTTCATAGTATTGTGGCACAGTGATACTTAGCTAAAGTCACAAACACATTTTAACCTTCACAAGGTGAATTGTCACTATCATGGTCTATAACGCTTATAAAGCTTATTAATGCTATGAACTTTGATAATACAACTATCTCTTCCAAATCGGGTGATATGCACATTTCTTTCCTTTTGTTTAGTGTAAGCTGTTCCCTCTTTTGCTCTCATTCCCTCCCTCTCATTGCTGCCCTTGAGTTGCTTAGTTCACTTTCATCCATGTCCAATGCAGCTGATGGGCCCCTCTGCTGTATTTTATCACCTGTTTCCCTCTGAATCCGTACCCTCCTCCTAACTTCCCTCAGATGTGCACATGTATATACCATATGTGAGGCCAGGAACATAGAGTCATTTAAAAGAGATGCAAAAAATTAAGAAGGGGTCCTTTGTTTTTGAGTCCTGTTTACTTTGTCATATCTCATTGCATTTTGAATTTAACATCTGCATATCAGGGAGACTATGTGCCATCTGTCTCTCTGATCTTGGCTTATTTTGCTGACATGATTTGTTTATAAAAGTAGCCAAAAGCCATTCCTATGAACTGCATTAAGGTGAATGGAACAGAAAAGCTACTGAATCCTTCCATGGGACCTGCAGGAATCTCTCATCTTCAAAATGTTTGTAATGACTTTGAATTTAGGTTTTAACATCACAAGTCCTTTCTCACTAACTCATGCAAATCTTACATTCACATTATGGAAAATTCCCATTTTTTCATCTTGGCACCCTTTTGTCCTTGTGTGTTCCATTTCCTCTGCTTCAGTGTGCTTCCATTTTCCACCATTCTTCATTAAAACTTCACCCATCTCTCAAAATCTGATACCAGTGCCTCTTTCCGGATGCTTGTGATTTCTCCAGCAGCCGTCATCCCTCTTACCTGTGAACTTCACATTACACTTCCTGTGATCATCTTAGTTGTACAGAGATCTCCACAATAAAATTTAAGTCAGCTTAAATTCAGCTAGCTTCTGACCATGGGCTAGATGTATTTCTGAAACTGGATGGAATATCATCCCTTCTCACTGGCAAGAGTTATGTTAAACGTTTTCAATTCCTTTTCCCACATTAAGGAGGATCTTATGACAGAATCACATTTAAATGTCAGCTATATTTTGATTAGAGATGCCCCAGTCCTTATTTCTTACAGTTTTTTTTTTTTTACCTTTATTCTACTATGGCTTCTTTCACTTGAGGCTGGTGCACTATTTCTCAAGCCAATCTCCACCTCTGGCTTTTTGCTGGTTAATTAGCATTAAGAATCTTACAATCTTTTTTACTAGCTTTGAAGTGTGATCCTCAGAGCTCAACTTCCTGAGTAGCCAGGATTACAGGAATGAACTAGTGTCTTAATCTCATTATGAGATGGAGAATCTGGGTTAACTTGCAAAGTAGGGGCTTGTTGTAGGGTTAGTGTGAGAAAGCAAGTAAACAGTTGTGATTTTTATGTTATTTTGTGACAAAGTAGGGGGATATGCTTAATATAAAGCTGAGATAGCCTTATATCTCTGAACGCTAAAAAAGAAAGCTTAAAAAATAAAAACAAATGGCTGAGATCTGATGATCATGGTTCAAAGCCAGCCCAGAGAGGAAAGTCTATGAGACTCTTTTCTCTTATTAACTACCCCAAAACCAGAAGGGGAGCTGTGTTTCAAAGTGGTAGCACACTAAATTTGAGCACAAAAGCTCAGAGAGAGCACCCAAGGCCTGAGTTCAAGCCCCATAGCAAACAAGAAAAAAGAAAAGAAAAAAATGAAAGAAAAAAAGGAACACAATCTTCTTCGCTCGCAATAGTTAACACTTTTTGTGCTTAAATTATTTGTTTTTTTTTTAAATTGTGAAAATACTGTACAGAGGGGTTACAATTACATGGGCAAGATAATGAGTACATTTCTTATCAAGCATTGTTGCCTCTTCCTTTGTTTCCCCTTCCCATCCCTTCCCATCTCCCCCCACCTTCCCCCCACCCCCCTGCCAAAGTTGTAAAGTTCGTTTTCGACATAACGACTTGTACATCTCATTGTTGCAATGGGTCCATCTGTATCCCTATTTAAATGATTTGTTTTTGCCCTTCCCCTCCACAAATTATACCAATATCAAATACGGTGAAGGCAGGGGTTATAATACCATGGGGGAGGGACATACAAAGCAACAAAGAACTCATCTTATAAATGTTAGAAACAATCGCATGAAAGAAAAAAAAACATTTGAATACTTATCTTGGGGTTCATTTTACCTACCATCAACTTATCTGACCTTTTCCTCAGATAAATTATTTCTTTTAACCTTAGAGTCTACTGTTTTCCTTCACTTTGAAGAGGAGAAAACTGAAAGCAGCAGAAAGGGGTTACAAAACCTGTTTTTAGTTACACAACTAGCAAATGTGCTAGACAAATTTTCTTACATAGTCTCAACTAATATTTCTATTCTTCTGTCTTATGAGGTAAGCAGATATCCAGGTTTTTTGGCCTCATTATCTCAGTATTTTTTGAATAACCTCTGCCCAGACGATTGCAATTTGATCCCTGCCCTTCGTCAGCAACCCTTTAAACTGCTGAAGCAACAGGAAGAAGAAAGGAAACCATCGCTCAAGAATCATGTTTGTCTATTAATGAGTTTCCCTGAATTAAGGACAAAGAGTGTCATTGAAATAGCATATATGAAAAACACAAGATCAATGAAAGGAGGTTGGTTAACTCTATCCTTACTCCTGGAATTTTAAATCTTTTCCTATAAACATTCACTGAGATTTGTCCAGAAAAGAGTCTCATGGAAAGGAGGCAGAAGATGGAAGCCTGTCCCGATCATTACACATGTAGGGGCTCCCTCTGCAAATGTCCAAGTGTCCACCGCAGGCATCAGGCATATTCTGTGGGCAGAGTTAAGAGAGGGGCGGAAAGCACACTGAGACATTCCATTTTGCAAAGGCTATACACGTTAGGTGTTTTTTTCCTTAGAAAGAACAGAAGCCAAGCTGACCTGAGAGGCTGAAGAACGCTACTTCAAGAACAGTGTGCTTCAGCTGAGGCCTCAAAGGTGAAAAATGATACTTAGAAGAGAAAAGTAAGGAAAAATGTGCTAAAAAAATCTGAAAAACAGAAACTGGCTCTAGTATTTCTCTGAAGAATACAAGTGACTGAACTTTAGAACATGCTTATGGAGTGCAGCCTGTTAGTTGTATGTATGCGCTAGTACCAGGGTTAGAACTCGCAAGACCTACCTCTCACTTGCCTTGTTTTCTCATGGTTAGCACTCTTCTACTTGATCTGCACTTCTAGTCTAGCCTTGGCTGAGGGGGCATCCATGGACTTTCTGCTCAGGTTAGCTTTGAATTGTAATCCTCAGAGTTGTACCCTTCTGATTAGTTAGAATTTACATGCAGGTGTGAGCCACCAGTACCTAGCTAATACTTTTAAAGGTATATTATAGCATAAACAAGTTCATCAAAGTGCATTCAGGCCAAGTGCTGCTGGCTCATGCCTAAAATCCTAGCTACTCACTCAGGAGGCTGAGATTTAAGGATTTCAACATAAGTTCCTCCCCCCCCCCCAACACACACACATAAAATAGTGTTTTTGATGATAACACAAACCTGTCTCAAGACCTAGATGAAACTCCCTTGAAAGATTCTGCAAAGTCCCTTTAATACCTAGAAAATGAATAATATGATTAACGTTAAGAAGAATTTATAATTTGGTAGTCATGTTGTTGCCTACCATGCAGAAGGCTCTGAGCTAGGTTGACTATGTTACAGAAAAGGTCTACATTTTGACAAAAATCTGTATCTAGACTTGGCTCCTCGATGCCAAAGAAAAATTTCCCTGAAAGAGCAAATGAAACACCCTTTCTCATAAGAGTTTATTTTATTTTTACCAATTTAACCTAATCATTTAATTATGGTAGTAATTTCTATCAGTGCAAAATAAATGTCAGCATGATCACAACTAATCTACCTCAAATTTTCCCTTAATTTCAACTTACTCAAGTTTGTATAAATGAGGAAAAATTCAATTAAAAATTAATCTGCTTTTAAATGTTTTGTGTATTATTAATGTGGAAAACTGAGAGGCTTGAATGGGAGTTTATTTATAAAGCTATTGACAACATCTCAAACTTAATAAATAAATCTTCCTTTTACTTTATAACAAAGTAAGAGAGCTTCAGTCTGCTGATTTCAAGTAGTTCAATGTCAATTATCCCATGTCTAGACCTCATAAAATGATAAATGACACAACATCCAAGCTATGTACAGAGCACAACTGAAATATTATAAGCACACAACCAAGAAATTAGTATGTTTACACACACACACACACACACAAATACATTCTTCTAGTTTACTCTCATTCTCAGTCTTTCATTTTTATAGTCCTTAATTTAGTAATTTTTGGTTATTTTATTTTAGTTGTAAAACAAGCCTTGATACAGAAATATGTTGTTTTGTCTATCACTTAGTTTAGATGGTCAGCTCTGTAAGCGATATTGAGGTTTTGGGGCACTGTCTTCCAGGAATTCATCAGGTAAGTACAAATTTGGATTCCATCCGGGATTCATGTGTACATTGATTACAAACAATCCTGTGCATTGTGTCGAACATCCCCCTAGAGTCACATACAGAGAACACATGCACAGAGCTTTCTGCACACTCCAAGTAGGCTTTAATATACATTTATGAATAAGCCAACAACTCTCTTAGTTTTTTTTTAGGTTTTATTTTTTTGTATGTTTTTGTATTGAAAAATGCTGTATAGAGGAGTTACAGTTACATGAGCAAGGTAATGAGTACATTTCCTTTTGTTTTCCCCTACCATCCCTTCCCTCCCACCTCCACAACTACACACTCTGCCCACCCTGTCGAAGTTGTATTCAACATAGTGTTTGTACATCTCATTGTTACAATGTGTCAACCTGTATCCTCATTTAAGCATTTTTATTTTTCCCTTCCCTTCCCTGAATTAGAGAAGTGTATATACAAGATGCAGGGTATTCACATCAAATACAGTGAAAACAGGGGTTATACCATGGGGGAGGAACATAAAAAGCAACAAAAATTACATGATACATTATAAATATGTTAAAAACAATAGCAAGAAAGAAAAAAGATATTTGTGTCCCTATCTTGGGGTTCATTTTGCTTAACATCATCTTATCTGGTCATATGTACATAGCTTTTGGCCTTTTCTGCTTGTCCTACACATGTACTAGTTATTGAAAATAAGGGAAACCATGGTACCTATGTTTCTTTGGGCCTGGCTTACTTCACTTAATAAAATTTTTTTAATTTAATTTTATTTTATTTGAGAACATACTGTACAGAGGGGTTACAAGGAGGCTGCAATAAAAATTTTTCCAAGTCTTTTCCATTTCCTAACAAATGGGGCAATGTCATTCTTTCTGATGGAGGCATAGAATTCCATTGTATATATTTGACGTATCTGCTAGCCCTTTACTGATATCAAGAAATTATTTAAGTTCTTTTTACAAGGAATTACTCTGTTAGGGAAGGGGCAGAGCCAGTATGATGGGGGAAAAAAGATGCCCAGAGGTCAATAGAGTTCTGAGAAGCTAATATCTCACAGACACTCAACAGTAATGTGTTATTAGTAAGAAAGAGCCTCTATTACTTAATAAGTGCTCAGAGATACAATCATCAAAGTGGATATAAAACCAAACAGCTGTCTTTATAAGCCACAGCTACAAAAACATAAAATTAGGGAGTATTTGTGTGGAAAATGTCATGTTTAACTCCTTAATTTGCTCAATATAGAGCTGCAGCCTCTGGAAGTCTGGACTATAACAATTGGGGCTTCCTTCGGGCTCCTTGCAAACGGAAGGGGAAGAATATGAGCTTATTCCCTGACTCTCCAACTTACTCCCACTTCCTGCCCTGGCTCACATGCTGTTGATAGAACTTAAATAGTAGTGTTTCTTTGTTTTGGGGTGGGGTGGGGGTGATTCCTGTGATTCGAACCCAGAGCCTTACACTTAATCTGCTTGCTTGTACTACCACTGAAGCCACATCTGGAGCTTGGCTTTTTGTTGATTACTTATGGAAATGAAGCTCCTGAGTTTTCTACCCAGTCTAGCTTTGAACCATGATCCTTTGGATCTCAAGACTTCTGACCAGCTAGCATTAGAGATATGAGGCATTGGTACCTGGCTTTTTGTTTTCATTGTTTATCTCAAGACTGGATTTTCCAGAAGAACATTTCCAGTCTCTGGTTCTAATCAGTTCTTTTATTCTCATTGGTATGGTTACTTAGGGAGAAGGCTGTGTGCACCACCAGCCCCTTCTGAAGCTCCTCCTGCTTCTTTATGCTGTCAAGGGAGAGGAGATGGGGTGGGAGAAATTTTGAGGGATGATGCATGAGAGTGAAAGACAGATTCAGAGATTTCACACTCAAGCAGGATTTTTCCATTTAGCTTTTCTATTAAAAGCTGAGTAATTGCAATATGAAAGTGTGAACACACAACTGAAAAGAAACAACTAACAGCTTATCACTCCATAAGGAGCTGAAAATGAAAAGCAGATTCATTGAGTATTGGCCAAGCCTCAATATAAAGTAATATAAAGTCCATCAGAACTCAGGTGTGTAATACCATCTGGAATAGGAAATACAATGCATTCATCTCATGTGAAATGGTGAGGCCAGCGCATTTGTGTACAGCAATGACTCAGCTCTGTCAGATAGTGGTGAAACTCATGAAGCTTATGGTCTGTCTGTCTACTTGCCATTACCCCAACCTTCCTGCAGGGGGCGGGGTTCCGGCCTTCAATGTCCTCAATCAAGGTGCTGGATGTCACTGTTTTCGCAGTATTTCATTTTAAAGTAAAAAATACAATAAATGTTCAAAAATGGAAGGTGTGCTACATCCAAGGATATTTAGGTAGATAAGACCGTCGTTGATTCAATGTCTTTTCAGAGCAAAGGAAATTAGGACTATCTATGAGAAGTCAGTAATATAAAGTATGAGTCAAGAACTAATTTCACAAATAAGTCAGCAAGGAAAGTAAGTTGTTGTTGTTGTTGTTGTTGTTGTTGTTTCTGTGTGTGTGTGTGTGTGTGTGTGTGTGTGTGTGTGTGTGTGTATACAGCAGAACCAGGGTTTGAACTCAAGGCTTCTCACTCTCACTATATTTACACAAAATGCATGTTCTACCACTTAAGCCATTCTGGCTATTTGGGTGGCTAACTGGAGATAAGACTCTCAGAGATTTTCTGCTAGCTTCAAACCATGATCCTCAAATTTCAGCCTCCTGAATAGTTAGGATTATAGACATAAGCCTGAGAAATCATTATCTATTTCTTTAGAAATTAAATGAGAAATCAGTAATGACTTTATGACTAAATGACATGACTCATGTGGAAAGAAAAGATGATAATATTATATAGGAAGTGAAACATGGGAGCGATTTGAATCACACAACATTCAAAAAGATGCTCCACATTTGTATTGTTTATCTCCCTCTTAAATTACACTTCTGCATGGTTAATTTGTTTTAAAAACTGAACAGCTAAACAATAATTATCCCTTCATATATACAAGAGCTTCCTAAACATTTGCTTTTAGGCTACTTCAGAAACAGCGGGTGATGTAGATAAAGTCTCCTCAGGAGACAACACATTCTGTTCTTAACCAAATGCTTGTTAAACTTTCTCTAAATGTTAATTGTAATAAGTCATTCTATAGCTACTCAGGAGGAGGCTGAGATCTGAGGAGTCCAGTTCAAAAGGGCAGAAAAGTCTATGAGATTCCTATCTCCGATTGGAGATAAGAAGTGGAGCTGTGGCTCAAGTGGTAGAGTGTTAGCCTTAAGTGAATAAGCTAAGGAAGCACATCCAGGACTCTCATTTAAGCTCCAGTCCTGGAGCATGTGCAAGTACACATACACACACACTCACACACAGGCATACAGTGAACACAATTGCTATCATGTTGATTCAATCAAATGGATGACACTGCAAGCTAACTACAAGTCTTGGGCACGTCATTTCCCCTCTTTTTAGCCTCCTCCATCAACAGCTTACATTGCCCTACTCAGCAGAGCCATGTGTGAGAACAACCCAGTAGCTGTCAAATTATATCATGAGGCAAGTGACAATGACTATTTTCCCTAATTAGCAAACAACTCTTTAACATCATGGAAAATGTAAATCTTTCAAGAATACTATTTAGGATTCCAATTAAAATCTTTCATCAAAAGTATGAATATTAGGAGAGAAGACCTAGGTAAAAAAGAAAGGGTTTGATGGCCTGTACTGAACAGATGGGCTTTCTCCATCGCTACTTGGAATAAAGTAGAAGATGCACGAAGTTATGAACACCCCTGTGTAATCTGAGTATTCAGTTCACCACAGTGTCCCTCCATTTTCTCTACTTTGCTGCTTTAGCTGGCCAGGGGTATGTGTGCAGTGAGCCAGATGAAGAGACAACCCACCCTTTTCTTACACACTGTAAGATTCAGAATTACAAGATGGCAAAGTCTGGGTTCTGCTTCCACAGTTTAGTACCTGTGTGTCATTTTGGATCTGAGTTTTATTCAACCCTAAGATGGGACTAAATAATAGTGAACTCAGGAAACAATGGTGAAGATTAAAGTAAACCATGCATATAAAGCAGTTAGCTGAATGACCTGACACAGAGACAGCCGTCAACCAGCAAAAAGGCTTTCATGATTGCTATTATCATCTTCAGCAAGTGGAGATGGTGCTTACTGGTGAACTGGAAAAAGATGAGAGGGCAGAAGCAGGCAAAGCATTCCCTGCATGCATGAGTTCCAGGACTGCATCTCGTGGGCACTGGACACTTAGCCAGGGAAATGTCCACTGTCTGGTGAGGTCATAGACCTTTCTTACTCTGCCAGTGAGGAGGGGGATGCCTGCAAGCAGGATGAGCATGGAAGTGGTAATAGCCTTCCATCCTATGAGACAGGCCTTTAGCCTAGTAGATCCTGACAGAGCTGGCTGCTTTGTAATTTGAAAAAGTAAAACAAAGGAGCCTCCTGGGGCAGAATTATGAGACAAATACTGCAATAAGCAATTTTATGACTTTGTTTGAGAAAACAAGCACACAAGCCAGGAGAGAGTCAGCCCTGGGAGTCATCCCCCAAAGTTGATGGCTACTGAGGGGAAAACAGCCACTTTATCACCCCATTCATGCTTGTTTGAGGCCTGAAAATGAGGACAGAACATACATGTTTTAGTAAAAGACTAACATTCTTCAGACTGAGTGTTGATGCCTGTAATCAAACTACTTATAAGACTGAGATCTGAGATCTGTTCAAAAAAGCCCAGGCAGAAAAGTCCATGAGACTCTTATCTCCCATTAACCATCAAAGAACTAGAAGTAGAGCTGTGGTTCAATGTGGTAGAAAAAGAAGCTGTAAGCAATAAAGCTAACGGACAGCACCCAGGCTTTAAGTTCAAGCCTAAGTACTGGCACATAATAACAATAAACAAACAAACAAACAAACAAATAGGAAAGCTGGGTGCTAGTGGCTCACACCTATAATCCCAGCCATTCAGGAGGTGAATATCTGAGGATCATGGTTCACCCTGGGCAGGAAAATCCCTGATACTTTTGTCTCCAATTCACTAACAGAAAACTGGAAGTAGAGCTATGGCACAATGTGGTAGAACACTATCCTTGAGCAAAAAGCTCAGGGACAGCTCCCAGGCCCTGAGTTCAAGCCCCATGACTTGAAAAAAATTAAATAAATAAAATAAAGGAAAAAAAAAACCATTACATTCTACTTGTTCACAGCTGGCATGTAGAAGGGGTCTAGGAAAGTGCTTACATTACACATTTATTGTGTGCACAGCACAGAGTGTCACACACCCATCAACCCACCTAGAAAGAGACTGTGGTGGTCTTGGCATTGATACAAGCTCTGTCGCCTAACAGGGAACTTGGGTAAGAATTACCCTTTCCCACTTTTTCTCATGTGTGCCTCTGCCTATCACTGACCATGGCTGAATGAGAGTCAGGGCCTTGGGGAATATCTGTACAATGAAAGCTCCAAGCATTGTTCAGCAAACAAAGTCCATAAAGCCTGGTCACTCAAGTGGTAGACCACAAACCTACAAGTGAAAGACCCGCAATTCCAACTTCAACACACAAAAAAAGAAGAAAATAAATTCTGCTAATCAAAGTGGTTCATGTATATTAATATTAATATATAACATGTAATATATTAATAATTAATAATTGTTCATATATATTAATATTTGTTTTTTCCTGTGTGTTCAATAGTGCTATTGTGGGAAGTTAACACTGCTAGGTTCAGTTCCCACTAGTGGGTGATTAATCAGATTACACAACAGAATGGGCTCTCTGGACATAGCCACACCAAGGAAAAGTCAGGCAGTATGTGTGATGTCGACTTCAGTGCAGTGGGGAAACCTGTTGACTTCCTTTTCATTTTCAATGACTATCTGCATTTAAATAGCTAGAAGGATAGTTTAGACTAAATAAAGAATAGGCAGAAAAAGAAAACAACCATAGCTTGATTTTACAATGTAAAACCTAAGAATCCAGTCCACATGGGAACAGGGACTTTGGAATGGCTAAAATGTAAGGGAAGCCAGAGAAGAAAAGCGTATCTTAAAAGCATACATTGTGGTTCTTATGGGCAGTAGATTCCCATGACTAGTTATTTCAGTATTGTCTGGTGAGTTGCCCAGAAGTATATAATTTCATATGAAATAGACACCCACTACATGCACAGTCTGACATGAAGTTTTGTGACAACATTGGACCATAAGAAATAAATGATACAAAAGCAGATGGGAAAAGAAAACAAATATCCAATGGCACCAAGTGAATCTACACTTTTATGAGAAACATAGAATTTCTAAAATCCTAGTACCTTGCTTAAATGGAAGTGGTTCTATTTTCTGAGACTCTAGAAATTTTTATGTATCAAAATGATCAGACAATGAAACTTGAGAATTACACAGTTAATTTTCCTTCATTGAACCTAATTTATTCATATACAAAGTAGTGTCTTAGAAGGAAATAGAGTTACTATGGAAAAATATATGGTTCTAGAAATGCTTTTCCTCTGGCATCAATTGAGAAGAACAGCTGTCATAGGGCTATAGAATCTGAAGAAAGTGGGTAATTCTCACTAATAACTGGGAAAGCCAGTGGCACTCAGCAAGCATCAGCATTGCTAAGGAAGCATAAGCCATCAACACATGACTTCTATACCTTGATTCAGTTTGGATTAAATGACTTATCATCTTATCACATAGTACACAGTAACAATAACCAAGTGTCTGCCATAAATACTTTGGAAGACAGGGTCCCAAATCTTTTGCTGAAGCATCTGGTAAGTGCCAAGATAATAGTTCTTATTTTTTGGCTGATATCTGAAAGGTGCACCAAATAAATGAGATGAAAATAAATTATTTATGACTCTACTGAATCCTTTGTTTACATGGGTCAGAAAGCTTGCTGAGTTTTGTTCATTTAACCTGGAATAAACCCAGCAATGAACACCTTGCACCCATCTTTCAAGGAAGAAGCCACTTTGGGCCAGGAAAATTATTTATTATTTATTATAATAAAGCAAGTCTTTTGAAGGATTACTGAGTGTGATGTTCACTTGAACATCTGGTTCACAGCAAGCTTCGGACTTATACCGATATTCCTAAAGATACTTGATGAAACCCAGTATCAGCCAACGGAGCTATAGAGAATGAAGCCACTTAAACATATGTGTGTGTATTTAATTGAATTTATATGTGTGTTTGTATGATATAATATATATCTAATATACAGTATTTATACTATATGTACTCCAAAGATACAATATCTATCTATCTATCTATCTATCTATCTATCTATCTATCTATCTATCTATCTATCTATCTATCTATCTACACATGAATACATACAGACTGTATAAGTATTTGTATAAACAAACTTGAGGGTCAAACTGTTTAGGTCCAAATTCTTGCACTGTCTTTCATTTTCTCTCAACCTGAACAACTTAATCAGCCAAGCAGAGAATGTCTCCCTGCGACCATTATTCTGTGGTGTGTGTGTGTGTGTGTGTGTGTGTATGCACATGCATGCATTGTTCCTAGGGCTTGAAACTTGAGGCCTGGTTGCCATCCCTGAGCTTTTGTACTCAAGTCTAGCACTCTACCATTTGAGTCACAGCTCCACTTTAAGTTTTTAGTGATTAATTGAAGATCAGAGTTTCAAAGGCTTTCTTCTTGAGATAGCTTTGAACTGCACTTCAGATCTCAGCCTCCTGAGTAGCTAGGATTACTGGTATGATTACTGGTGGCTCTTAACAACTACTATCATTCTTACTGAGGGAAAAGGAGGTGCATGTGTGCTCTAAATGTCTGGGTGGACTCATCTGTCTTCCAAAGCCAGAGGTTTGTGAGATTTTAAAAACTCCTACTCAAAATCAAAGACTGGAGACATAATTATTTCATGTGAGTTTTCAGAAGCAATCAGGCATTGGGAATGATGAAGTGAATAACAATGCTCACTTCTTTGAAGAAGGACAAACAGAGAAATAACCCTCAAAAGTATGGAAATTCTCTATGCAATAAAATCCATTCTAAGATTTCATATAGTAAGGATGCTCTCTGATTTGATGTCCTTTAAAATACTTTTTTTCTAAAGATACTATCACTCCCCATATTTATGTGCTTCTGTGTTTATGTTTGCATACGTGCATGTACACACACACACACACACACACACACACACACACACACCACATTACACTACACTATTTTACTTGGAGAAGCTGGCATAGAATGTCTTGTCTGACTCCTACACTTCCTACGTACAGCAGCCAGATAACTTAATTTTACTTACATATTTTTTATAGGTCAGTATTGGGGCTTGAACTTGGAGCCTCTGACTCTCATTTGGCTTTTTTGCTCAAGGCTACTGCTGTACCACCTGAGCCATATCTTCTCCATTTCTGAGTTTTTGCTGATTAATTGCAAGCAAGAGTCTCCTGGGCTTTTCAGCATGGGCTGAATTTGATCCTCAGATCTCAGCCCCTTTTAAACAGTTGTAATTAGAGGCATGAGCCACCACTGCTTGGCCAGATGACTTAAAAAATCAGTTCAAACCACACCCCACTTAAAGCCTTCCTGTGCTCATAGCAGTTTAAACTCCAGTATGTTCCAACCTACCTCCTCTCTTTCTCTAATCCCATCCCAATCCTCTTCATGACTCCCAGGGGCCTTTGCATTGCTAGTCCCTTTACTAGAACTCTGTTTCTGTATTTCTTATGCTTATGTCCTTCCCACTATTCAGCTAAGGAACTTCCTCTGCTGATGCCTTTTCTAGTCATCTTCTCTAAAGGGGTTGCTAGGCCTTCACCTAGTTTCTCTCTGTCACTCTCTTTTCTATCTTTTTTTTCCCCCAAGTGCTTTCATTGTGTGAAACATTGTTGCTTCTTTTTGTCTATCATCACTACCATACATATTTCATGAAGAAAGAACCCTTGTTTACTATGTGTACCTATAGTACTACTTTGTACATAGTAGACTCAGTATATACCAATTGAATAAGGTAATGGACAAATGAGTGAGATAAAATGATAAACAGTTCTTTGAAATTTATCTTAAGTGGTTCTTAGACCATGATGCCTTCTCTAATGGCTTAATCGAATCCAAATTTATAATTCACTTGTCAGAACTAAGTAGTTCATTATAAACATTAAAAAACACTTTATTATAAAGTTACTGTTTCTGTAAAGTTCTGTTTTTTTATAGAAATAAATTCTCTTCGAAGTTTTTATTTGAAGTTAGTATTGTGCTGGTCCTATGTCTTTTTTTGCTCAAGGCTGGTGCTCTACTATTTCAGTCACACCTCTACTCTTAGCTTTTTCTAGTTAATTGTAGACAAGAGTCTCATAGGGTTTTTTGTCTGGGCTGGCTCCAAACTATGATCTTCATTCTCCTTCCTAGAATTCTGTGAAGCCAAAATGATGCCTTCAAAATATGTGGAAACTTTTATGTGTTATATAAAGGTAAGCTCTACATGCCTGATTATGCAGATAACCTAAGAAAACTATTTTTAAAAAGGAAAAAGTTCTACTTGGCTTTTTTTTTTTTTTTGGGTCCGGTTGTGGGGCCTGAACTCTGGGACTGGACGCTGTCCCTCAGCTCTTCAGCTCAAGGCTAGTGCTCTACCACTTGAGCCACAGCGCCACTTCTGGCTTTTTTTCTTTTTGCTTATGTGGTGCTGAGGAATCGAACCCAGGGCCTTATGCATGCAAGGCAAGCACTTTACCACTGAGCCATCTTCCCAGCCCCATCTAGTTGGCTTTATACCACAGTTCACATATTTGATTATTCCTTATTCCCTACCAAACTCTTCAGAATGAATTTCAGTGTTATACTCCCACTCTTAAGCTTCAAAGAAAAAGATATCCTGTGATTGTTCTCTTAAGAAACTCAAAATGAAACACAGATTTTTTTTAATGAATGATACCTTCTGTATTCTCATGGGTTACTGGTGCATTCTATATTTTAGTATTTCAAACATTTTCTCCGAGGATTTTCTCCTTTTAATTTATATCAGGATGTTGTGCTGGACTTGATTAGAACCTTGAGAGCTGTAATGTGTCTCTGGGTCACTTAGTTATGTATCCTGTTATCAATAACATGTAAGAGAGCTATTTAGAGAGAAAAGCCTACATTTTTCACAATATACTTCAGATCAACAATTTCAGCACTGTCTCAGAAAGGCAAAGTCTGTGCCAAGTTTTCCATGTAATAAGCAGCCAAAAGAAAATGGCTTGAAAAATGGTCAAAGAGGCTTCTAGAAGCCTGAGAGACTTCATCTCTACAGGGGCCCCCAGGATGTGCATGGCAGCTTAGCTAGAGCCGCGGAGACTGACAGTTACGTCACAGCTCTCGCTTTACCAATTTCACAAATCTAGGAGTATAACAAAATCTTGATTTTTCTACTTCTTCAGCTACACAGAATTAAAATGATATCCCATGAACAGGTTATGAGGATTTAGAGAATGCCTGCTAATGTAAGTACACAAAAAATGTTAATGTTAGAGAAAAAGGGTTTGATAAATATCTTTTGGCCGCAACAGCTCAATCATAGCTTAATGTAGCCAAATAAGAGGAGACTCCCTTTCATGTGTGGCAGAGAACATCTGTAATCTCAGCTACTTGGGAGGCTGAGATGGGAGGGTGATGTTAGTCTCCAGGAGCTGGAGACTAGCCTATATAACATCTTGAGATCCTGTCTCAAAATAACAAAACAAAGCTAGTGATCACTCACTAGAGTAATAATTCAAAATTCATAAGTGACCCAGTTAGTTCTGATACCAGTCTTGGTTGTAACAGGTGAGCTAATTTAGGAAAACATTTAAAAATTAGATAGTAACTGGTAGGAGGCTCAATGAGAAAGTTGTGAAGAGGAAGAATGTGGAGGGTGGGGTGCCTGGAGAAAATAAAAGGCTCATGTAAGAAAGAAACAGACACAGAGAAAAACAGTATTAAAGTAGAAATAAAGAGAACAAGATCTGCATAGACACATTCAAGTGGTAAAAGAAAAAAGGCTTTTGAAATTCATGAATCTTAGTGATAAATGACAAGCGCACTAGGAGAGACAGGCCGCTGCTGCTCTCCAGCGCATGAACTGCTCCACTGGCCTTGTTGAGGGGAGCAGGCGCCACAGTACTATGACAAGCCATAAATTAAACAGCAAAGGAACACCTTGCTGTAGATTAGGCTCAGGAAAGGGATATTCCTCAGGTCATCTGATCAGTATATAACTTATAGAGGGTTGGAAACTAACCAGTTTAATAAAAAGCTCATTGACAAACATAGCCAATATGAAAGAAATTAGTTGTTATGACCGAGAACTACTAAATGATATGCTATGTGGTTCAGTTATCAAGAAATTCTAGCTGGGTTCTGGTGACTCACAACTATAGTCCTAGCTACTCAGGAGACAGAGATATTAGGCTCCTAGCTCAAAGCCAGCTCAGGCAGAAAAGTCCCTGAGACTCTTATCTCCAATTAACCACCAGAAAACCGGAAGTGGCGCTGTGACTCAAAGTGGTAGAACACTAGTTTTGAGCAAATGAGCTCAGAGACAGTGCCCAGACCCTGAGTTCAAGACCTATACCGACACAAAAAAAGAAAGTTGGTCCTAACTGCACCCATGGGTGTGCACAATAAAGTTATCAGAGACAGAAAGGTGTAGCACGTGGGAGCACAGTAACAATAGGTGACTGTTTCACCACAGAGGGTTTTTGTTTGTTTGTTTTTATTGAACTATTTGCAGTTATTTTTTTTTCTTTCTTTTCTCTCCTTTGGTTGATTCCCTGGTGTCACTGTTTTTTATGTCTGTGGTCTTTGTCTTGTATGTCAGTTTATCTGATTTCGGGAAGGGGAATCACAGAAAAATGGTGGGAAAAAGGGTGAACCAATTCAACAGTGATATTCAGTTCAGCATACACTATGTTCTAAGTGAACTTTACAACTTGGGGTGTAGGGGGTGGGGGAAGTGGGAGAAAATGAGGGAGGGGTAACACTGTTCAGAAAGAAACTCTCATTACCTTACCCACGTAACTGTAATCCCTTTGTTCATCACCTATACAATAAAATATAAATAAAAATTGGTTGTGGTTGAAGGACTTGCCTCTCCCCTCTTGACCCAATAGTTTAATATATCCAAAGATGGAATGTCAAGGATTGCCCCCACCCTGTCTTCCCAGGTGCAGACAGACATTACACAAGCCACCAAAGATAAGTGCAGACTGCCTGACACAGGCAGGGCAGTCCACCTAAGCCTGGCAGTAAACATCCCATTGTGGGCCCAACCAAAAAGCCCCCACCTCCCTAGAGCTAGTGGCTTCTTCATTTACTCTTGTCTACTTGCTCAGCCCTCATAAAACCAACTCCTGTCCCACCTCTTGGCACAGTCTCCAAGCCTGTGGAAGCCTGTGCCTCTCGCTGCTCTATCTCAATAAACAGTCCTCACCTGTGGACATCCAGTTCAGCCTATTTCCTTCCTTTCTCCTCCATTTCCCTAACAATGGTGCCTATAACTAACCTCCATCAATGCAATCTGTATAGAAGTTTGTGCTGACTCTATAGAGCTTCCAGATAAGCCCTGGATGCCTTTTTGTTTCCTTTTATTTATTTTTCTTCCTTCCTTCCCTCTTTCTTCCTTCTTTCCCTGCTTCCCTTCTTCTTCCTTCCTTCCTTCTTCCCTTCCTTCCTTCCTTCCTTTCTTCCATTCTTCCCTTTCTTCCTCCCTTTTTCTTCTATTCTTCCATTCTTCCCTTTCTTCCTTCATCTTCTTCCTTTCTTTCTTTCCTTTTTCTGTGCCAAACTTGGGGCATGAACTCAGGGTCTGAGTGCTGCCCCTGAGCTGTTTTTTGTTTGTTTGTTTACTTAAGGCTAGTGCTCTAAAATTTGAGCTATAGTTCTAATTTCAGCTTTCTCTGGGTTAATTGGAAATAAAAGTCTCACAAACTTTTCTGCCTGGGCTGATCAAGCTGTGATCCTCAAGACTCAGGTGTGAGCCACCAATGCCCAGTCATGGATTCTTTTCTGAAGACTGCTTCCCTTTGTTCAGAGTGAGCACTTCATGCCTGTAATCCTAGATACTCAGAAGTCTGAGATTTGAGGCTCAAGGTGCAGAGCCAGGCTAATCATAAAAGTCTGGGAGACTCATACTTACAATTAAAGAGTAAAAAATCAAGAAGTAGAAGTGGGGCTCAAATGGTAGAATGCCATCTTTGAGGAAAAAAGCCAAGGGAGAGCTTGGGGCATCCAAGAAAAAATAGACTACTTCTTTTAAAGTATCCTACACAGGACATCTTGATGGTCTTCTTGAGAAAGCAGAAAGTGTTAAGTGTCAAGATCTAAAACCACTTCACAGGGAAGGCTACACAGTGTACTCCACATGGCTGAGATCCCCACAAATTCTTAATAGGAAATGATACACTAAAAATGATCACTTCTTACTTTAAAAAGTGGCCTAAACTCCTATGTAAGTTGTGTGTTAGTTAACAATGAGCTCTCTCATGAGCTCTCTGCCACTGTTTTCCCAATCCCTCTCCAATCTTTCCTGATAGAGCTCCCTCTCCAAACACCCCACATTTCCAGGTGCTCCCCTCTTGTTTTTGGCTAGTCAAGTCAAGGAAACTGTCTATCACACTTTTCTGTTCCAGAAATCTAAAAACCAGGCTGCAAGTGCAAACCTGACAGCATCGATACATTAACATAGTGTTACTTGAGCACATGCCTGTAGCATGTGTAGCTCCATATGAATGAGGTCATATTTATTCATTTATTTATATTATCGAATGCCTCTTATATTACCAATGAATACTTAAAGTGTTGGTTAATGATAAAATATGTCTTGTACCTTGGAATAAGTTGCGGGAATAAACTTGCCTTTTAAAAGACTTAATTATTATTTGGGTCAATGGTTTTGGTCTTTTCTTTCTTACTTCACAGACTAACAAAAGAAAGAGCCAACAAGGAAACCCTGGGCCAGGAAGTACTATCATAATTTTCAGAAAGAAAAATTATTTGTGTTGTAGACAGACTGAATTTCTTTTCCATTGTAACTACAGCCTGTTCAAAACCTGTCAGGAAATAAATGAAACTCTCTCTGTTCAGCTGCCCACATCCTGGTACTCAGTTCAAAAGATTCCAGCCTCTGGAGAAATGCAATCCAAGGTGAAGCCAACAGGATACAGACACTGGGGAGCACATGCTAAACAGCCCTGAAGAAGATATGGGCTTAGCAAAATACGTTTAAGGGGAGACTGCTTCCACTACCTTCTTCTGAACTCATCAGTTCCAAAATCAGACTCAGCCAAGAGGCTCACGATCCTGTCAAATGCCATGATGTTTGCCAAGAGACACTTCTGTCTTCCCAAGGAAAAGGAAGCAGTGAAATTGAAGATTACACATGGTTGATGTGGCTTATAGGTGAAGATGAAGATAATTCTTATTCCTACTTCCACAGGAATTATATGTAAGTGTCATCATGCCCATATATGGCTATGCTTTTAAAATAATAAGCATTACGCTTGATGCTAACCCTTATGTATTTCATTCCTGTAGGCAATCCACCTCATGCTCATGTAGAAACGGGACTAAAAATAGAAAGCACTCTAGAGCATATTGTAGATTCTGGCAAGTAGTATCAAGACAGGAGGGGCTGGAGTTCACAAAGAAGCAACCCGGGTATGTATATGCAGACATTCAACTAAGAGCCTTCACTTATAAATAATCCATAAATTCCAACACGCCCCAAGTGTTGCAAATTCAAAGATTAAACTGTCCTTTCCACCCCAGTATTTTTGTGTCCAGTACAATGACAGAAACATACTAAGTACTGAAAAAGATGTACTGGTTGGCAGACTCAATAAGTGAATGGGTAGCTGAAGTAATAGAGAAACTAAGACACAGAGGCAAAAAAAAGGCTATTGTTTCATGAATGGGAAAACCTGGGCAACAAGGAGGGTTATGGATATCCTTCTCTTATGAAGTTAAATGATTTTTACCCCAGTGTCCTATAATGCACAGGCACTCTTATACTTGAATTTTGACTGTCTAATCTTTCCAAGAGAATTATTTCTATGATCAAGTGACAAGCCTCTTATCATACTACATGTCTTCAACTAAATGTGGAGAAATTGAAGGTCAGAGAAAAGGACAACTGCTACTTTACTTAAGGGCATATATGTAACATAGTATCTGGTGTCAGAAAATAAAAGTAGAGACATATGTAACTGAAGAAATGCTTTATAGTAAGAATCTACCAGGCCTAGTCATGCTTTGTTTCACTAGGCTTTCCTAAACTTCCAAGGAATCGAATCACATGCTGCACTGGCATGCATTCTGTTTTCTGAACAGAAACTGCTCATAATCATGGCTCCCTTCATGTGACAGGAAGAACACTATAGCTTGCACTAGCCAGTGTTGTAGACTCCCAGCTTATGTCAGTTTTCTTCTAGAATGTGGCAGATCCTACTGCACTTTGTTACTAGAATCACAAGATCATTGTTGGTCAGCAACTGACAATCAAGAAAGATTCTCAGCACCCTGGACATTTTAGTTCAGTGGGCTTTTGTTCAGTGGATGGTCCATGAACAGAAATGGTCTACTAGGATGGTATGCAGTGTGTGTGTGTGTGTGTGTGTGTGTGTGTGTGTGTGTGTGTGTGTGTGTGTGTGTGTGTGTGTATGTAACAGAAGATAACAATGTTTGGTTAAGTGTGTAGAGGAACTGGGACCCTATGTTCTATTGTTGGCAGGAATATAAAATGGAAAATTTATGGAGTTCCTCAATAATTAATAGAATCCAGAAACTCCACTTCTGGTATATACCTATAGTGAATATTATGGAAAACTGATGTAGTGTGTTATTGAATACTGACATAGTGCTATTAAATACTGACATGGTAGGTTATTGAATAAGAATATACTATGTGTGCTGTTAAATAGAATAAAATATTAAGCTACAAAATCTGGATGTTGGAAGTTAGAAGGTGGAACTAAGGAATATAGTGATGAGGACACACCCAGGGAGCCTTCAGAGTTATCACTAAGACAACCAGCCCACTAGATAACCAGACCCAGCCAGAGGCACATCAGCTCCGCCCCCATCATTTGCCAGATGTGACCAGAAGCAAAGCTGCCATCCAGGTAACCCTGATAATCAGACATGGCCAGAAATGAAAGGCCCAGCCTAAAACATATAAGAACCCAGGGCAGCAGAGACCCAGCGAGAAGGCCTCCCAGAGCGAGGTGACTCCATGCTGGACTGACAGAGCTGCCCCAGCAAGCTGGATGCTTCTCCCTTCAGTGACTTGGAGCAGTCCGGAGGACACCCTGGGAAGACTCCCCTCGGCCTCTGGACCATGTGACATGCCACGTGGGCCCCCTGGGTGTGTGACA
Organism: Dipodomys merriami; assembly: GCF_024711535.1. Taxonomy (NCBI): domain Eukaryota; kingdom Metazoa; phylum Chordata; class Mammalia; order Rodentia; family Heteromyidae; genus Dipodomys; species Dipodomys merriami. The sequence goes on from NW_027205381.1 coordinate 10,037,623, forward strand.
CACTTAGTAGAATTAAGCATAAGAGTTAGTTATTGGTGTGGATTGTATTTGAAATGTTTGAATAAACTGAGTAAAATTTGTTAGACTAAGTGTGATGTTCTATGTGTGTTCAGCACAATACCAAAAGATGGGCAACAAGGACTTAAAATGACATCACCCATGTTCAGTATATTTCACAATAGCCAAAAGGAGTAAACACACAAGTGTCCTTCAGTGGATGACTAGATAAACAAAATGTATTACACACACACACACACACACACACACACACACACACACCTTTACAAGGTACAAACTAGATGAATCTAGAGGACATTGTGCCATGTTAAATAAGCCAGTTGTGAAAAAAAATATTGTATAATTACACTTATATGAGGCTATTATAATAGTTAAATTCAAAAGTAGAGAGATAAAGACACTTGGCAGGACTTGAGGGGTGAGAGAATGGGAATACTGAGTTGTACAAAATTTCATTTTTTTCAAGATGATAGAATGCTGGAGATTAGTTGAACAACAGTGTGAATTGAACAATAGTGTGAATATCCTTGATAGTACCACATTGTATTTTAAAACAGTTAAGATTATTAATTTTGTATATATACCACAAATAAAAACTCTAAACAAACAAAAAATGAGATATCCATAATACTTAAAGTAATATCACTCCATAATATCATCATTCATCACTGTTCAAGTGTAACATTATCTCATAAATATAATATGTTCAAGTGTAATTGGTTTACATTTGTATTAGAATTGACTCACAGTCTTTAAAAATGAATTAGAAGATTTCTGACTATTGTTGAACAATATTGTTGTCTAAAAGAGACTTAGTGACAGGACAAGTTGGAAAACATCACACTCCTTGAACACAATATATCTAACTGGACATTGATCTACAGTGCACTGATGAAGACAGTAAATGACCAGACTGTCCCTTCCTTTGTTTATTGTTGGAACAAGGCAATTTCCAAAACACAAATATAGAAAATACTCCTTTTCTTTTGCAACAATTCCTGTGTCAATAGCTGGATGCTGGGTATGCTGCCTGCAGCTCAAATGATAAAATTTTATGCTGTTTGGGGAGGAAAAATATTTTAAGGCCCTGTCAAGAGCTTTGGAAAACAGCTGGTATGCTTACAGTTTGGCAAAAATTGACTTAGTATTTCCACTCTCTGAAATTGCAAAAATTGCAGCAGGGAAAAAACCCTCTGTAAAGATAACATTGTACAGCAAACAAGGAGATTAGAAGTGGCATTATTAACACACTGCAGGTCCTGTCCCCAGAGCTTCTGTTCTTATGGTTGTGGTTGTTTCTAATAAACGAATATACTTTTCAAGATGACAGACATGCATGGATTCATTGCACTGTGCCCAGAATATTTCCCAAATAACCTTTCCCTGAATACTCCTCTCTCTTACAGTAGAACCTCAAACCTATCCTGAGAAAACCAACCCAAGGTGGAAAGCCCCATTTGTGGCAAGCAGAATACCATATTCTTAGGAACCATAGCTCTCTTGTGACTCTTATTTGGAGAAGTGGAATTTTAAGATTCTGCCTAAGAGGATATGAGATCACCAAAGTCAGGTTTTCAAAGCCAAAAGGCCATCATAACACTTTAAAAGGCTTTTATTGTTTTGTTCAAGGGCAGGTAAATTTACATTTGGCTTAATGATAGATCTTTCAAAGAGTTTGCATTTGAAGTAACATCTGGGAGATCCACCCATAAACTATACAGGCCATGTGTTTGCTCTCTTTTGTATTTATTTGGTGGGGAATACACATGGAAATCTGAGTAATTTGGATTGTGTTTGATTTATATGCTCATTAGTGAAAATGGGTCTACATTGCTTTTTTTTTCTCAATTTCTAAAACCATCTTCTCATGTAAGAAATATCCTTTAGCTCAAGCTCTGTTTCAAAGTCCTCACTCACGTGAACACATACTTCTGAGAGAGGGTAGTTAACAGAAGATGAGGAAAAGTAATGGATGTATAAAAACTCCCAACCAATGCCTGCTAATTCTCTTGGATTCTGTGCCTCAGAAATAGCAAATAGGAAAAAAAAAGAAATAGCAAACAGGCAAGTACAAAATGCATCAGCATTCTGTCTACTGATGCCTTGAACTTGAAGAAACCTAAAGACGGCTGCATGACATAGATTACTCCAGGAATGAACACACAATAGTTTTCAGGCATGTTTTCCTTAATCTTTTACATCTAGTCAGCTATTTGCAGTCTTTAATGGAAGTAGTGATAACTAACTAAAAAATCTGAATTTGATTTCATAATGAGAAATTCTGTTTGGGGGATTTTGACCATTCAATTCCTGATTTTTATTTTTAACCCATCCACAATTTGGCTTCTACTAATAATGTCATTTTTCTCATTTAACCTCAAGCCTCTTCAAATACACTATAGCATTATTTTGGCTTTTTCAGAACACCTTGCTGTGTGCAACTTCACATCTCATGTGCCCATCCAAAGCTCAAAGGCCATGTTCAAATCTTCCTTCTTTAATATATCCTCAACAGACCTCTCACTTAGAATTAATTTGTCTGTAGTTTGGATGTGGAACACCCTCCAGAGGACCACAAATCAAAGCTTGTTCCTCAGAGTGAACTTGGGCAGATGGGGACTTATGATAGGTCCCTAGGTCACTGAGGGTGTGCCCTTTAAATAGACTGCTAGTCCCAGTCTTCTCTTTGGCTTGCTGGCTTATGACATAAACTGCTCAGCACCACCATGTGTCTCTGATATGATTTGCTGCCCTTACCAGAGACCTAAAGCAATGAGGACATGGAATAAAACTTCCAAAACCATGAGACAAATGAAACTTTTAATTACTTAACAGAAAGGTGACTAATACACTGTGCAGCTGCCACATCCTTACTGTATACTCCCTAACATTGATTATCTATTTATGAGTGAATTCCCTGGACTTAAAAAATTCTGTATGTTTCATAGTGTCCAGCTGTCACCTGTTAAGCCTTTGGATCATATATAGAATGACTTGAAGAACATTTATTAGCTTTGTACTAAATGACACCAAGAGGAACCTGTGAGGAAAAAAAAGGAAAAGTGAATATAGAATAGTTTATATAGTGTATATAGAAATGTGTTCCAACTTAAGAATCTGCTGGAATTCAGTTGAGACCATTTGGGCAAAGATGAGCATCCAGACATCCATTTCCATTGTTGGATATAGCAGGCTGGTGTTCCATGTGCTTACTGTTGTTACAAGATTGATTTCCTGTATTTAAGCATCCTTTCATGACAAACGGTGTTTGATATAGAAGTAGACAGCAGCCTCCCAATATGAATAGCCTCAATTAGGCCTCTGTTATACGTGTCATATCTCTGTTATTGAGATCAGAGGACAAGGAATGTTATTCAGGCAGAGAGAGAGAGAGAATCAAACCCATTCACAAAGAAAAGCTTACTCAAGTAAAACAAATATGATATATCCACTTTGCTGAGCAAGTGAACAAGTTTAGGCTTAAGTAAGCAGCCTATTTAGGAGAAAAGCTTGTGGCTATATAGTGTAAAGTCAATAAACTGGAATTTTCTTTATTTCTTCATACTTAAATCAATTAATCCAACCAACAAACAGTGAGTGCCTTCGTGTGCTAGACATGTGTCCTTTGAGAAAACTTTGACAGAGGAGGGCCAAAGAAAATGGTAGAGTGTGACATTTGTTTTTACATGTTTTTGTTATCTTCTTTCAGGGTAATGAGAAATTGTGGTCATCCACTTAGAAATTGCAAACATTTCTCAACCTTTTTTTTCCTTTGCCAATGATGGGGCTTGAACTCAGGGCCCCACATTCTTCCTTTTTTTTTCAAGGGCTATACTCTACTGTTTGAGCCTCACCTCTACTTCTGCCAGGTTATTAGTTAGTTGGAGGTGAGAGTCTCATAGACTTTTCTGCCTGGGATGGCTTCAAACTGTGATCCTAGTAGCTCAGAAGCACAAGCCACCAGAGCCTAGTTACCTCAGCCTGCTTTGCAATTGGACATGGCTAGTTCAGGCTCATGGAATGCAATCCCTTGTTCCCATGGTTCCACTCTTACTCTGCTGTAAGCTGGAAAATGAGCATGTCTCTGACTCATGAAGGTAATGGACAAGGAGATGAAGAAATCATAAGATGGAGAAATCCTAATCCTTGATTAGCTAATAGAGAATAATGATCTGGTCAGACTCTTGTCTTCATCATATCCCTCTATTTTGGGAGTACCTTTGTGATCAAACCTTAAGTTTTAGCCTAATTAATAGAATTCCTAATAAAAATTATCTCCCAAAATACTGGTAACTGCAGTTTACCTTTCTATCTACAGCTGTGGATGACCATGCTACTATTTCCTTGCTATTCACTATTAACCATCTATGCTTCTGTGAATCTTTGGTCTAATGTTATCTACCCAAACTCATCTTGCTAATGTCTCAAAAAAGAATGGCTGATTTCTTTCTTATTCCATCTAATGGTTACCACTGACATGTATCTTAACAACAAGTCTCTTAAGTTCCTTCATCTATAAAAATATAATGTACTCATTTTTTTCTCTGGAATGTTTTTTTAATGTTAGTAGAGATTGTTTCAAGCAGGACTATTATTGCAAGCTTCTACAGCCACGTAAGAGACATTGGAACTAATCACTCAGGAAGTAAAATCAGTAGGAAGTCTTCAAGAGAGTCAGCCTGTAATGAATCAATGAGGTCATTGCCAATAACAACAGTACATTCTGCTGTGGATGTAGCTCCACTAATGGATGTGCCATATTTGCAAGTTACTGAAGAAAGAAAACATTTCATCTCTTCCTTGGAACAGCATCATATTTCAGGAAGCAAATTAAAAAATGTGTTAATAGTTCAAAAATGACATAAGAAAGGAATAGCAACCAAGACCATGATTAAAAACCCTGTGGTTATCAAACCAGGGTCAGCATTCTTGATGTGAAAAAGACAACCTTGCTGAACTATACATGTGAGCACAAGTCTGAGCACAAATCTGCTAGGAGAGACTAGAACATGTTTTTTGGAGCATATGGTCATCTACTTGAGAGTGAAGGAAGGCGGAAGGTACAATACCAAAGACCTCAGACTCAGAAAACTGTAAGTTGTTTTACAACAGACTTTGAACAAATGGAGGGATACTAGCAGTGCTACCAGCCAACCTCTTTTGAATTCCACTGCTGAGAAAAAAAAAGAGAGAGAAAATCTGTCCCTTCTTGAGACTTAGTATTGGGTAATGTCTGGAAACAGCTTCAAATGGAAAAGGGAACATTTTTGCATCTAATTTTAGCCTATCACTTTGGAAAAAAATGGCAAGGAACAGCAAGTAGTTTTTAGAGGGAAGAGGATCATATTTCTCTTTGTTCCTTTCATACATTCTGAAGAGCTAGAGTTTATAATCCTGTTCTAGAGACCAGAAGCTTCATTTTGCTAAGGTAAGTCATTTTCTTATATTACAAATAATTGAAATGACGAGACTCTGATTATTGGAGACAACTGATAAAGCTGCTAAGAGAATGGCCACAGTGAAACTGTGTCAATGACCAGCATAGCCTGATTCATATGGATGAAGTCATTGTTTTGAGGATTCAAAAGGTGATTGCTGGATCTGTTTGAATTTAAGAGAATTGTGTGGGTGCAAACATTTGACATAAAATAAAAAATAAAAAATGTTGGGTACTGGTGGCTAATGCCTGTAAATCCTAACTATTCAGGAGGCAAAAATTTGAGGAATGAGGTTTGAAGCCAGCCTTGGTAATAAAGTCCATGAGACTCTTATCTCCAGTTAATCAACAAAAAGTCAAAAGTAGAGGTGTGGTTCAAATGGTGGAGTACCAGAATTGAGAATGAGAGGCCCTGAACTGAATTCAAGCCTCAGTACCAGCATACATACAAATATTTTCAGAAAAATATTTTATTTTGTCCTGCTCATTTCTGAAAGAAAGTGAGATGAAGAGAAGAAAATTCCTGTAAGAAGATTATCATAGTCACTAATCCTGGTAAAACATGTTAATGAGAAATCTGAATGGGGCTTTGTTTATTTCTCTCCTGTTTCCCACATTTGAAATCTTTCCAAAGAAAGGAAAGTATTTTTCCTAAGAACCTGAAATTTGTGTTCTAAAAGCCTCTCCAGTTGGTATCATTCAGAAATGCAAATTTACAAAGGCAACTCAAGGAGATAAGTTGCTAAAATGCAGCCTATTCATTAAGTTTTAGTGAATCAAAGTATGCTTCCAAAAAGAGTACAAAAAAGTCTTGTCGTTATTACAACTCATTATTTAAAATGAACAAAGACTCATTTTAATTATGGTTAGTGGCATTTAATAATCTGTGGTTGTGAGGATTGGTCAAATTCTGAAATTTTAAATTTACTGACAAATAGAACTAGAGAATAATAATCACAATAGTTCTCCTTCTCCACCACTACCTCCTCCTCCTCCTCCTTTTCCTCCTCTTTCTCCTCCTCTCCTTCTTCTCTTTGCTCTTATTCTTTCCTTCCATTCTTATTTTCACAACTACACAGAAGTTTTTGAGGCTTATAAAGAATGAAAACTCATGCAATCTTTACTAAGAGATTTCAATCAAATTTAACTATTTGTCCTAACCATTTCTTTTACAGTGAAAGAATCCAGTCTGGGATTCCATGTGATATTGAGTGGTCACAATGGTGACTTCTTATTCGGAGAGACAGCCTCCAGTCCTCCTTGACCTCATTAGTATCATTACACTGAGGACGATAGGTCAGGGACAGGCATGCTCTAAAAAGCGCTCCCAGGTCTTCTCTCTGCAAACTACGCCTCAGCTCAGTATACTTTCTCTCCTTAAAGAGAGATGTATAAAGATAAGCTTTTAAGACACAAAGTAAATGAGCTCAGCTAAGCTTTTACCATATATACCCTAGTATAACAGTTTAAAAAAAATTGGTGCTGTTATTGAGGCTTGAACCACTAGGTGCTGTCCCTAAGATTTTTTTCCCAAGGCAGAAGCACTCTACTATTTGAGCCATGGCTTCTCTTCTGGCATTTTAATGGTTAATGGGAGATTAAGAGTTTCACAGACTCTCCAGTCCAGATACTCAGATCTGAGCCTTCTGAGTAGCTAGCATTACAATAGACATGAGCACCAGCACCCAGATCCTAGTATAACCTTTTGATAGGTCCAAATCAGAAGAAGAAAATGTTAATCCTTAATTTATAGGCCAGTGCATCAAATATGTTACCAGAAAGTTTTGGACAGTTAAATAAACTTGGTACTTGCATCTGGCAAGGCGATATGAAAATTTATTAGAAAATAAATATAGCAGAGAAAGATAGCATGTGGCACTTCAGCTTAAGTCAGCCATCTTGGCCCTCTTTATTGTAGAACTTTGCCTGGGTTTCAACAGGGAGAATTGGAGCGCTTGAAGATCACTTTCCTAATAGAAGGTCTCCTTTCTGTTTCTTGTAAGGTCATGACATCAGAGATTTACTGTGATACCCTTATTTGCTCATTCTTCTGTCCTTTTTACTGCCTCATTCTTTTACAGGCCCTGCACCATTTTGCTGTCTTTGGTTTATCAGCTTATGCTTCCACCTGCAAATTCTATAGTCCAAAATTTCCTGATTGAATGCTTTTCTTCAAACTTGTATTGCTCTCAAGAATTCTTATGATAGAAAATATAAAAAGGCAGTACAAACTAGAATTTATAATCACCCAGAAACTCTGAAAATGAAACACGTTAACATATAATAACCAGTTCTGCCCTTTCCCCATCCCCCAATTCCTCCTTTGCATAGAATGTCCACATCCAACCACAGAACCAAGGTTATAATGGTTATCAAAAATCTGCAAATACTAGTTTCTCAATAACTTCATTGTCAATGAAGTTTTTCTCTTCCCACCTTCTTCCCAGGGATGCCAGAAATGGTATTTTTAAGTCTTTAGCATTTCTAAAGTGAAAGCTTTTATCTAAATATAAAGGGATATCAAGTTAAATTACCGATCTGTAATAATCTAACTAAATTCCACAGGCTATTCAAAACACAGGTCTACACAAAATATTCCCCTCCAGCTGAGATAATGACTTAATTTTCCAATCAGTCCTCTTTATTTTTTATCTCTAAAAATATTCTTCCATGTTTAGAAAAGGAAGTGGTCCCTGAAGAAATATTCTAATTTATAAATAGCCACTACACAGACTTTTGTGAGGATTGAGAATATCTAAGACTGCAATATGCACATTCTCTTCCATCATTCTACCATCAGCACCAATTTGAGAGATCACAGACAAGGCTATACTAAAGCTACCAGCACAACTATGTTTATCACAGCATTATTCACCATAGCTAAGATATAGAACCAACCCAATTGCCCCTCAGTAGATGAATGGATCAAGAAAATGTGGTAGATAGATAGATAGATAGATAGATAGATAGATAGATAGATCGATAGATAGATAGATAGATAGATAGATAGATAATGGAATTATATGCCTCCATCAGAAAGAATGACATCCTTCCATTTGTTAGGAAATGGAATGACTTGGAAAAAATTATATTAAGTGAAGTAAGACAGGACCAAAAAACACAGGTACCATGTTTCCCTTATTTGCAATAACTAGTACATGTGTAGGACAAGCAGAAAAGTTCAAAAGCTCTGTACATATGACCACATAAGATGATGTTAAGTGAAATTAACCCCAAGATAGGGATACAAGTGTTTGTTTTTCCTTTCTTGCTATTGTTTTTAATGTATTTATAATGTACTATGTGATTTTTTTTGTTTCTTCTGTATATTTTTCCCCCACGGTATAACACCTGTTTTCTCTGTATTTGATTCCAGTGCCCTGTATCTTGTATATACATGTTTTTTAATTTGGGGAGGGGAAGGGAAATAACAAAATGCTGAAATAAGGATACAGGTTGACCTATTGTAACAATGAGATGTACGGGACACTATGTTGAAAACAAACTTTACAACTTCAGCTGGGGGAGGGGGGAGCAGTTGGCAGGTGTGGAGGGAAGGGATGGTAGGGGAAAAACAAAGGAGGGGTAACAATGCTTGATAAGAAATGTACTCATTACCTTACTCATGTAACTGTAACCCCTCTGTACAGTAATTTTACAATAAAAACATACAAAAAAGAACACTCTTCTAAGACCATTATTTCACCATCTACACAACATCTAAAGTGCCTCTCTTCTCTATCTACGTCCCTCCCCTCCTTTTCCCTTCCTTCCCTTCTCTTCTCCTCTCCCTTTCCTAACCTTCCTTTCTCTTCTTCATCCCTCTCAGTGTAGCAAGGCTCTACCTAGCCACTTCTGACAAAATGCACTGTCTGCCATCTCTGAACCTGGCTGTGACTTGAGACTGTTTTAACTATACATACCTTTCCATACTCTGCCTCCCTATTTAACTGAATGTCAATGTCTGCATGCTGCAGTATGAAGAAGATGGCAAAATATGGCTAAAGATGAGCTAAAGTGCCATTGAGGCAAGCTACCTAAGGGAATGAATGCTGAAACTAACCTCTCTCCTAGTCATGCCCTAGAAGACACCCAGTTCTTTGTTCTCTCTAGAACCTTCCACTAACCCCTTCTCCTTGGAGATAACTGGTGGCCAGTTTATAGCTGGGATTCTTAACCATAAGGGCAGAGGAACTCTTGAGCCAGTTCTAAGCAAATGGAAGCACCTGTGCTATGAAACCCTTTGCACCCCCAGTCTGACCTCTGCATAACAAATGCCTACTTAAGGGCTCGTGCATATGCATTATATCTTGTGATGATAACCATGCACATGGGCAGATCTCTTCCAAAATCTTGGAAAACTGAAACTCTTAACCATGTGTTTGCTCTTGAGTCACCCAGCTTGGTCTTCCATTTCCCCTTAGGGTATACCTTCTTTCTTGCTAGTAAACTCTTTTCTTTGCCACTTTACTTTTGTATGTGTGTGTGATCATTCAATGTTGGTTACAGATGCCAAAAGTCTGGGATCTTGACCTACAAGGCGGCTCATGGTCTTCCATCTTCTTTTTGGCATGTCTATGCCATAGAAATCTCTTTCTCTACCATATTTCTTTTCAAATAAACTCTATGATCTTAACTACATTGCTATCTTGTTTGGATTTTTCTCATTTGGATACAAAGTCTAAGGTTGATTAACTTCATTGAATTTCTGGTAACAATGCCATAAGAACTTGAACTTTTGTTTAGCCATCTGGTTTTTTTTCATTCCCTAGCAGTTATCTCTTTGGATTTTAATATACTGTTCAAAACTATATTCTGTAGACTCATTTCTAAACTACCTCTCAAATAGAAGACAAACAGAAAGAAAGAAAGAAAGAAAGAAAGAAAGAAAGAAAGAAAGAAAGAAAGAAAGAAAGAAAGAAAGAAAGAAAGGAAGGAAGGAAGGAAGGAAGGAAGGAAGGAAGGAAGGAAGGAAGGAAGGAAGGAAGGAAGGGAAAGAAAGGAAGAAGAAAGAAAGAAAAAAAACTATAAAGGAAGAAAAAACAGATGCTAGGCACCCTGAGAGCAATTCCACTTTTATATCAACTAAACAGACCATTTGTTCCACAAATATCAACAGTGAACATGTGGGTGTGGGCTGAGGTTTCCCCAGTGGAGAGATCTTTTAGAGTTTGCAGGCAGGACTGCTAAACTCGGAAACATTCTCAGGCCAAAAGTAATGAGGAGAGCTGTTGGTAGAGAGAACCCAAAATGGGAGAACAGCTCAGAATGGGAGAGAGAGAGAATCAAGAGACATACTGTTACCTTACAGGGTTACTAGGGTCCTGCAGCAGAGGATACATCAGGAGGATATGTCTCAGTCTGGTCATATTTAGTCAATATATTCACACCTTATGTTGAAAGACTACAAACCTGTTTTCCTCTATTAACTCTTCTTTTAATAGAATAGCCCAAACCTCAAAAGCAAACCTTCCTATCAAATCCCTGCCTCACTAGGCAAGAAGAAAGGAAAGGCAGAAGAAAGAAAAAACTATCTTGTAAAACTCCCAGGACCTTCCCTCTGTTCTTCCTTTTCTTCTATACAAGTGTAATATTCCAAGTCTAGGCTTTTAATAGGAAAGAACTGTATAATGCTAATTAGACCCAGGAAATGCAAAGACAGATTTTGTTTGAGACAATGAAACCTAAATTGAATTTAATTTAATATAATTATAATAGATGGGTGGCATTTTTGAAAAAAACCTGCTAAGTGATAGTGTGTTTTCATTATCATAAATACTTAATAAAGCACACCAATATTTACAGGAATGTATATCAAATAAAGCACAAAACTAGCAAAAGAGTATTTAAAAAGTGTTTTATTATGTATAATATATTTTATCACCATTACCTCCTGCAGTCTTACAGTGGCAAAATTTTGAGATCTTGGAAACTGTTTCTATATTCCAAACTCATTGAGTATTGCATTTCCAACTATTGAATAGGTTTTTAACATTACCAACTGGAGATCTGGAGATGTCTCGCTCTTATGTAATTAACTCTCTAAGACAACAACATGTTGGTCACCTTGAAGGATGCTACAGCATCATCTGTACCAGCAAATCATTTCATATATTCTAAGCTAAGAATAATTATCTGCTTCAAAAGACCAACAGAATTTGCTTAAAGTATAGTTCTGTATCACTATCCGTGTCTTTAAGCCTCAGTTTCTTCATTTATAAAACACTGGGTGTCCTAGAATCTATGCATGTCAAGAATTGCTATAATTGCCAAATTCAATTCTAGGATGTCCAGATGAATTTGATTTAGAGAAACAATAATTTCTTTCTTTCTTTCTTTTTTTGTCAGTCGTGGGCCCTGAACTCTGGGCTTGAGCACTGTCCCTCAGTCTTCAGCTCAAGGCTAGCGCTCTACCACTTGAGCTACAGAGCCACTTCCGGTTTTCTGGTGGTTTATTGGAGATAAGAGTTTCACGGACTTTCTTGCCCGGGGCTGGCTCTGAACCACGATCCTCAGATCTCAGCCTCCTGAGTAGCTAGGATTACAGGTGTGAGCCACCAGCGCCCGGCTGAGAAACAATAATTTCTAACAAAATAATTTAAAGATATTATACAGTAGATTTCAATATTGTATTGAGAACTCTATTTGTGCAGATTAAATTAACAAACTCATGTTTATTTACTAATGCTACTAAGTTTTTAGATACAAGGCCCAACTAGAAGTCTCATGCTAGGTCTGGTCACTCAGACCCATATGCCAAATAAAGAGATGTGGTAAAGGGTAGGGAAAGGAGGTATATTACATGTCAGCTACGGGGAGACAGCACTTTAGTACATTGTCAGTCATCTTCTGGGATACAGACATTGGCTTCAGGTTAAATAGAGAGAATTAGAAGGCAGAGAGTGAGAACGGTAAGCACAGTGAAAAGAGACACAGTTATGGGTTCATTGACCATTAGCTCAGTATTAGTCCTTAAGGTGGTCAGAGAAGTTGTTAGCATTTTACTAGTAGAACAGAACTTAACAAGGTGGTCTCTTGATTTTTAGCTCTTTCCTTCAAGATGATCAGAAGAAGGCATTGCCTATTTGAGGGGCAGTTTGCCTTCCATACAAGATGCTTATCCATGACTTTTCTATTTCCTCCTGAAACCCATATTGACCATAAAGACACTGCAGCAGAGAATAGCTCTGATGAGTGGGCATAAATGCAAAGTTGGGGGACATGCAGTTAATTCTCAGGACACAGCAAAAGCATATTTTAGGTTTCCCCTTGCAGTATCACGCCCACTAGATACTAATATATATATATGTATATCTGTTTCTATATATAATACATACACATACATATATATGGGTTTATATACGGTCACATATGTATATATGTATGTTTCCTGACAAAGGTGCCCTGCAGACAGGAAATTAATGGCATACTTCTTCCACTTTCCAGACCATTATACCCTAGTTGCTCTATGAAGATAACACCAGATGTCCATTTTTGGAACACCAAGAGGATGAACGTCAGTTAAAGCCAAAATCATAGTTCCTATGCAAGTAAGAATGGGGAAAATCAGTTGACTTGAATTGCCACATAAAACAGGATAAGAAAGAGGGTCAACCTTGAATTGGGATGTAGAGGGCTTATTATGAAAGATTAGCAGAAGGAAGAGGATGTTCTAGGTGAGAGAACATCTCAGTGAAACAAAGCCCCAAGGGGAAGTAGGTCTATGGCCTTTAAGCCAACAAAAATAGCTTCAAAACTAGTGCTACTTAGCAAGACATAACAAATAAGCCCATTTAGATAGATTAGGGCAGTTTATAGTGGGTCTTGGATGTCACCTGACAGTAACTATACAGACGGAATAATTTCTGTCTCAACAAGGACAGCAAATCTCTGTACCCCTGCTAGGGTCTGCTGGGATGGTGAAGAAGACAAGAGCCATTGAGAGACTTGGTGGACCGACAATGTGCATCAAATATAGCAGCAGCTCATTTAGGACAACAACCTGACAGAATTTGTCATAGAGGCTCTACCCAAGCATATGGATGCCAATCAGGGACCTGCAAACATGAAGACATGAAAATAAATAAGGGCAGTAGTTGGAGAGGTCCCCTGAGCTGCTAACCTTTCATCTTGGAGTTTAATAGGGTTACCATCATTTGACAGAAGAGACAAAGACATCCAAGGAGTCAGCCTGGCACAGGTGATGTAGCTGGAGTAACGATTGGGTTCCACATCAACAAAGAACCCCCATACCACAATGGCAAAAGTGGGAGTTGGAAGTAAACATTTAATTCAAAGGTTTGAAGCAGAATTCTAGGCAAAGAGAAATCAGGAGGGGAAGCCAACCAAATATATATTTAATAAATATTCAACATGTGTAAGATAACTAGGCTTTGCAGAAGAGGGAGGATCAAAACCTCCCAAATGTTCAGGGTGAAAAGAAGGAAGATTAAAGATGAAATAGAGGACTGTAATTAATATTGGCCAAATCCTGATAAGTACAAAAAAGTTGTCACGAACAAGGTAGTATGAGTGTGTCGAGTGTAGGAAACTATCTTACCAAAGCAAAGGGGAGGATGGAAAGGGAAAAACTTTTAGAGTTGAAACTTAAAAAAAAATTCGTTTTGTTATTGCCTTTCCCTCCCCAAATTAGACAAATGTATATACAAGATGCAGGGTAACAAAATCAAGTACAGTAACAACAGGGGATATACCATAGGGGGAAGAGCATACAAAGGAAACAAAAAAAATCACATAGTACATTAAAAACAACAACAACAAAGAAAGAACTCTTGTGTCCTTACCATGAAGTTCATTTCACTTAGCAGCATCTTATATGGCTATATGTACACAACCCAACTTTTCTGCTCATCTGATAAAATTATCCTGGACGTACACTAATTATTTCAAATGAGGAAAACCATGGGTTCTGTATCTCTTTGGGTCTGTCTTACTTCACTTAATATGATTTTTCCAAGTATTTCCATTTCCTAATGGGGCAGTGACATTCTTTCTGATGGAAGCATAGAATTTCAACACACACACACACACACACACACACACACACACACAGACACACAATTTTCTTGATTCATCTAGGTTGGTCCCATATCTTAGCTATAGTGAATAATGCTGTGATAAACAAAACACTGAAACAAAGACACAGGATGACCCATTGCAACAATGATACCCACAAGACAGTATAGTGTAAATTAACTTCACAACTTCAGGTGGGGTTTTGGTGGGGGAGAGGGGACACGAGGTGGGGGGGAAGGTTGATAAAGTCATGATTCCATGGTCCAGCTTTCAAAGGCATTTAAGTAGAGATTCTATGACTTTGGCTAGAACAAAACTACAGATAAAGGCTGGGAAGGTGGCTCAGCGGTAGAGAGCTTGCCTTGCATGCGTGAGGCCCTGGGTTCGATTCCTCAGCACCACATAAGCAAAAAGAAAAAAGCCGGAAGTGGCGCTGTGGCTCAAGTGGTAGAGTGCTAGCCTTGAGCTGAAGAGCTGAGGGACAGCGCTCAGGCCCAGAGTTCAGGCCCATGACTGACAAAAATAAATAAAATAAAATCTAGATAAGAAAAAATAAAGTTAAGAAAACTTAAGCAAGAGATTTATGACTCATTTTTCATCTTGATCTATTGGTTTTCTTAATGTAAGCCAAAAGCTTGTATTTTAAATTCTTTTCCATGCTAATTTAAAAGAAATAACAAAACAATATTACCTCCCAAGCTGTTTTCCGTGACTAAAACAGTTCAAGCAGGGATGTTCACAACACTCCCTGAATCTTTATGGTTATGTAGAACTTCAGTATATGCCAAAATATTTGTTTACTTAACTTTAAAGCATATTAATTATATTGAAATGCTCATAAATTACATAAGAGCTGCTTTAATAAATTTTTGATAATCTCATTGTTTTTATTAGCATCCATTAAGTTGTAAATGACAGTTTTATTATTATTTTTTTACCTGTACAAATATATTCCAAGCAATCTCACTTCTCATAACACTCTTCCTTATCAACCTCCCCATACCCAAAAAACAAGTTAAACATTGTTTTGTTTTCCTACACATAAACTGCTTCAACCATATTCCACTGCTGGTTATTTTTTGAGGAACGTATCTAACTCTCTTTGCCATTCTGTAAGTGTGGTCATCCGATAATCACCAACATCATGTCTTAACAGGGCTAGAAATGTGAGGTTTACTGATGGCAATACTAAAGCAGTCAGAAATTTGCAGCTATGAAAAATAGCAACTATATTTTTCCCTTAAAATAAGACACAGGCCTTTTACTTAATAATGCCCAGAACTATTTGATTGGAATCTTGAAATACTGCAGCTTTTCTAGTCATAGACTTCACATACTGAAGTACTATGTCCCTAAATTTAATTATCATAGGGCATAACCACAATATATGAGAGAATGTACCCTTTTATCCACAGCCTGCAGCAATTTTCTCAGATGGAGAGGTGGCCTCTTATTGAATATATCTTCAGAAAAAAAAGAGATTCCATAAATTCAATCAATAGTACATTCCAGTAGCTAACAACCTCCCAAGCATCAGGGCCTCCTGTGGGCACTGCCTGTAATCCTCTGGTCATAATTTAACCCAGTTTCTTTTCATGCTGTCCTACAGATACCATCTGCCACTCATATTTCTCCCATCTTTCAGCTTTTTCTGCCACTTTATTTTATTCCTCCAACCTTACCTAACAGGGTCTGCTTTCTTAATGCCTGAATCATTTCCACTTGTTTTCCCTAGTCTTTTCAAACATTCCATTTGTTGTTGGGTGTTGGCACGAGCTCTTTATAACAACAGACCACCAATCCTTTATGTAACAAATTTCACTCCTAGATTAATCTGTATTTTTAGCTTATAGTCTATGTAATGGAGCTGTAGATACTCATCTTATTTTTAATAAAGAACTGTCTTAGTGAAACATAGGATCAAAAATGTCCTTATAAGGTAAGACCATTCCAGTCACCAAGATAACTATTTTTATTTTTATCACTTTTTATTCCTTCCAACTCCCCTGTCAAGCTATATACTTAATTACCTTTCCAGCATTGGTTTTGTATGAGATATTAAATGATTATGGTGAAAAATGTATCTTTGCCATGTACTTTTCTTCTTCTAAAGAACATAACGCTTCTCTCATAAGAGGTCTAATGTGTCTTTAAAATACTCATCTCTGAGAGATGGAAGATTTTATTACCTGTTATTTTATCAACAGGGAAAGAGAGGCCCAGGAAGATTACACGATTAAGGTGAGACAGTCTGGTAAAGGGCATCTGGAATTGGGATGGTTTTCCATGCTCTGCTGTCTAATGCTGCTAGAAGAGAGAGCAGGATAATAACTCTCTCAAAATTGCAGTCCATTATCCAAACAGGAACTATTTCCGGTGGAACCCTGTTACAGTCAATGAGGTTTAGTGCACAGCCCACAGTGTTTGGCAGTCTGAAGACACAGGTCACCTTTTTTTTTTTTTTTGGTCGTGGGGCCTGAACTCTGGGCCTGGGCACTGTCCCTCAGCAATTCAGCTCAAGGCTAGAGCTCTACCACTTGAGCCACAGTGCCGCTTCTAGCTTTTTTCTGCTTTATGTGGTGCTGAGGAATTGAACCCAGGGCATCGTGCATGCAAGGCAAGCATTCCACCACTGAGCCACCTTCCCAACCCACAGTCACCACGTTTGATAGATGACTTGGAATAGATCACTTGTGCTCTCTGGACTTTTGCTTACAAGTCATGTTATAGGGCAAATCAAATCCAAGCACTCTCCACAACCAAAGAAGCCATCTTCAAAGCCTGGAATTTGTACTAAATTGTGCATTCATTTAAAAGCATTAGCATACTCACAGTCTGTTAACAGAGTGACTATTAGACACTATTGTGGAAGTAATTCTGTAAAAACCACTGCATAGTACTGGTCAAAATATATTTCTTTTTCTTTATGCTAAATATGTAGTGTTTCAGCATTTCTTTGAGCCAAGAATGTATTAGTTTGCAAATAACTTTCAAATACAATATATACAAGGATCTGTATATGAGTCATGAAGAGTCCCACTACTATGCGTGTACCATAAAAACAGCATGAATTTGTGTTGACTCATTTCTAGTGGACATAGCTGGAAAATGACATGCTTTTCATTTAGTTTTTGTTTCCTTCCCTTCTTTATTTGCTTCCATTTTCCTTCTGTTTCTCTGTCTGTCTCTCTCATCATCTCAATGCTCATCATTTTTCTCCATCCATCTATTTTTTCCAACCAGGTACAAACGAAGGAAATAAAGCAATAAAAATTGTACACCACAAAGCCACACCTGTTGCACACACTTGTAACCCTGAGGATCAAGGATCAAAGCCATTCAGGGCAGAAAAGTCCCTGAGAATCTTATATCCACTGAACTACATGCAACCAGAGGTGAGACTGTGACTCAAGTGACAGAACATGAGCCTTGAGAGAAAAAGCCAATGCAGAGTGAAAGTTAATTCTCAGTTCCAGCACACACACACACACACACACACACACACACACACACACACACACACACACACACACACACACACAAATTGTACACAAATTGAAAGTGTGCACCATTAATATATGCTCATTTTCCTTTGGAATTGCCCACCTATCTTCCAATAAAAAGAATATCCTGCTTCTTCCTTCTCTTCTTTATGGTTATCCAGTGCAATATAAGCTAGAGAAAATAATTTCATTTTCCTAAAAGTTATTTGGTCTCCTTTTCTGTTTCTCTTTCTCTCTGTCTGTTTGTGTCTGTGACTCTCTCTTGTCTCTGTCTCTGTCTCTC
The DNA here is from genome assembly GCF_024711535.1 of Dipodomys merriami. NCBI lineage: Eukaryota > Metazoa > Chordata > Mammalia > Rodentia > Heteromyidae > Dipodomys > Dipodomys merriami. The sequence continues at coordinate 10,055,900 of NW_027205381.1, forward strand.
CCTCCCTCCATTGTCCCCAATCCCACTCTTATCTCTCTCTGCTCTGCTGGGCTAATAACTCAGTCCAGTTCTTTCTACCTTTCAGTAACTGACAAACTCCACTGAGTGGAACCTTTGCCTGGAATTACTGACAACTCTCAGAGGAGGCTTTCTATAGAGTATTAAAGTTTAGTAGTGTGCTTTGCCAAATCTGTAATCTTTAGCATTTGATTGCAGTAGGTAAAATTTGAATCACTTATTCCCAGTGGCAGCAACAGTTTCAAGGACTATACTTACCTGAAATAAAAGTAGTACATATACCCTGTTTGGGATTAAACATCTGATCTATAACATAGAAATATGAACTCTCCTCTTGGAGAAAGCTGTATAAATCTACTAGTGATATAGTCCACCTGTTTATAAAATTGTCCCCAAGACCTCACCACAAGATACTATTTAATGACATAGGCAGGGTCACATTAAGGTTGAGATCAACAGTAATTGAAACCAAACCAAGTAACTACCCTTCAGGAATTGACTTCAGAGGCCCCTGACACTAAACAAGAGGAAGACAGCTCAGTGATGAAGCTGCTACTTAGGCAGATGCTAATCCTTCAGTTTCTGGTCCTTTATGGAGCCAACATTCCCATTAAATCTATTCATAAGCCTGGTACTCATGGCTCAGGCCAAGAAACCTAACTACTTAGGACACTGAGAACTGGAAGACATCAGTTTAAAGCAAACCTGGGCAAAAAGTCCTGAGATTCTCTTTCCAAAATAAACAAGAAAAAGCCAGGCTGGCAAAGGGCCAGTCACTCATGCCTATAATGCTAGCTATGCAAGAGGCTGAGTTCTGAGGATCGAGGTACCAAGCCTGCCCAGATAGGAGTGCCTGTGAGACTCTTATGTCTAATCCATTACCACTAGACTTGAGCAATGAAGCTCAAGGACAGTCCCTACCCTGAGTTCAAGCCCCACTACTACCACAAAAAAAACCTACACTGGAGGAATAGCTCAGACATTAGAGCACCAGCTAAACAAGTCTCAAGCTCTAGGTTCAAAGTCAAGCACTGACAAACAGCAAACAAACAAAAACAAAATAAAATGAAACTATTCTCATAAGCTGAATTTGCAGAATTAATTCCCAGGACTAAGTAATTACTTCCATTGGCAGAGGTTATACTTAGGATCAGCACACATTTTTAAACCTTCAATTTAAAACTCATTATATGACAGCTAATTATTACGCCAGGATAATTAGTATGTAAACCCCAGATTAAATATGACATATGTGAATGCAACTGCTACCTAACATGCATGCTCTTAGCTTTGTATTCCTAGTCTCAGAGAAAAAAACAGAAAATGAAAACAACAAAAAACAAACTACAACAACTACCAACTCTGAAAACAGCCCTGAGGAAAACCTTCTTCTTTCTGCCTCATAATTGATTTAAGTTAAACAAGTTTAAAAGAAGCTTGGGAGATGACATGATACTATACCTTCACGATCCCAAAAACTCCATCCCCAAAATCTTAGAAATCATAAATTACTTCGGCAAAGTAGCAGGATACAAAATAAACCCACAAAAATCAGTTGCCTTCCTGTACCCTGACAATGTACAAGAAGAGAGGGAAATAAAGGGAACAACCCCATTCACAATAACCTCCCACAAAATAAAATATTTAGGAATTAACCTAACCAAAGATGTAAAAGAACTATTTAATGAAAACTATAAAAAGTTAAAGAAAGAAATTGCAGAAGACACTAGGAAATGGAAAGACCTTCCAGGCTCTTAGATAGGCTGACTTAATATAGTGAAGATGGTAATACTTCCAAAATTAATATACAAATTCAATGCAATTCCTATTAAAATCCCAATGACGTACATCACTAAAATACAGAAGACAGTCCAAAAATTCATATGGAACAACAAAAAGACCTAGAATAGCCAAAACAATTCTAGGGAATAAAGACAACATGGGAGGGCTATCCATGCCGAACTTCAAACTCTACTACAGAGCTATAATAACAAAGACATCATGGTACTGGCACAAAAACAGACCCGAAGACCAATGAAACAGAATAGAAGATCCAGAAATAAATCCACAGGCCTACAGCCAGCTGATATTTGACAAAGGAGTAAAAGACATACAATGGAAGAAATGCAGCCTCTTCAACCACTGGTGCTGGGAAAACTGGGAGGCCACATGCAGAAAACTAAAAGTGGACCCCAGCCTATCACCATGCACCAACATCAACTCAAAATGGATTAAAGACCTTAACATTAAACCTGAATCTCTGAAACTACTGCAGGACAGAGTAGGAGAGACACTTGAACTAATAGGCACAGGAAGGAACTTCCTGAACAGAGTCCCAGGGTCACAACAAATTGGAGAGACTCGACAAATGGGACTACCTTAAAATAAAAAGCTTCTGCACAGATAAAGCTATCGCAACCAAGCTAGAAAGACAACCAACTAATTGGGAAAAATATTTACCAGCAATATATCAGACAAGGGGTTAACATCCTGTATATACAGGGAACTCAAGAAACTAATCCCTCCCAAACCTAACAAACCAATTACTAAATGGGCAAGGGAACTAAAGAGAGACTTCTCAGATGAAGAAATAAAAATGGCAAAGAAACACATGAGGAAATGTTCATCATCCCTGGTGGTGAAGGAAATGCAAATAAAGACAACCCTGAGATACCACCTTACCCCAGTCAGAATGTCCCACATCCACAAATCAGCCAACGACAAATGCTGGAGGGGATGTAGAGAAAGAGAAACCCTATTACACTGCTGGTGGGAATATACTTTATACAACCACTTTGGAAAGCAGTCTGGAGGGTCCTTAGAAAGCTAAAGATTGACCTCCCTTACGACCCAGTCATACCACTTCTAGGCATCTACCCTGAACAACAGGAACCAATATACAAGGACACGTGCACCTCCATGTTTATTGCAGCACTGTTCAATAGCTAGGATATGGAAACAACCCAGATGCCCCAGATGAATGGATCCAAAAATTGTGGTATCTATACACAATGGAATATTATGCAGCCATTAGAAATGACAAAATAATGGCATTTGCAGGGAAATGGATGGAGCTAGAAGGAATCATGTTGAGCGAGGTAAGCCAAGAGCAAAGAGACAAATGGTACATGGTTTCCCTGATAAGTGGATGCTAAATCCAAAATGTTAGGTGATATGACAAAACTAACAGGACTTAAGAAACAAAGAACTCCCACTCATCTGGTCGAACCACTACTAAATATCCCCATGCTGCTGATCACATGTATGGTGTATATGTGTACACCGTTATATGTTATAGACTGTGATAGACAATTTGCTCCAGGAAAGTTAGAATGAACTTGTGACTTTAAATGAGCATCATTATTCCACAATACTGTGAAATTTGGGAAATTGTGTAATCACAATTAAAAAAAAAAAAGAACCTCAGGGAAGGTAGGGAGGGAAGAGATGGTAGGGGGAAAACAATGGAGGGGGTAAAAAGAAAGAAAGAAAAAAAAGAAGAAGAAGCTTGGGGCTGGTGGCTCATGCCTGTAACCCTAGGTACTCAGGAGGTTGAGATCTGAGAATCATGAGTTTGGAGTCACCGTAGGCAGAGAAGTCTGTGAAACTCTTAGCTTCAATTAACCAGCACAAAGCCAAAATTAGATGTGTTGCTCAAGTGTAGGAGTGACAGGCTTGAGTGAAAAAACCAAGCAAGAGTGTGAAGCCTCAGTGCTAGCACCAAAAAAAAAATGAAACAATTTAAAGAAGTAACTTCCCTCTAAGAAAAGAGAAGAAGCAGAGATATAGATAAAAATTGTGCATGTTAATTATTAAATTATGACATATGGAAGTCTCAGATATGAAGTTAGCATATGCTATTGTCACTAAATTATCATGAAATGTCAGGCAACGACTGTTAGCTCCATTGTACAGATACTCAAATAGAGGCTTAAAACAAGAAATGGTAACACTGCCAATGGGAGAATCCTCATTATGCACACTATTACCAAAATGATTATTTTGTCAGATCATGAGAAATTACATTAATGTATGAGAGATATAATGCAAAGCAAAGGTGATTCCATGTAATTCTGACTCATTTTAGGATATCTAATCAAGATTCCAAAACCAAATATTATTACTACTGTTCCTTGGAGTATCATGTACTGTTATTTCTTAGCATCACCTGGGCAGAAGGAAAACTAGAAGAAGAAAGCAAGGTTAGATGCTGGTGGGTGCTACTCAGAAAGCCAGAGGGATTGTGTAGACCCTGGATAGGCTTTTGATATGTTAGCTCAAATAACACCAAAGCATTGTCCTCTCAAACTCAGAATATAGCTAAAAGATACAAGTTGGGGGTGCAGGCATGGCAGCTCAAGCCTGTAATTCCAGCTACTTTTTTGGTAGAGATTGGAAGTTTTAGGTTCAAGGACAGCAAAGCATAAAAGACTTTACATCTCCATCTTTTTCAATGGCTGTTTGAGGTGGCCCAGGCCACCAGGCATAGTGATGCCTGTCTCTTTGCAATACCAGAGACCACAAGTAGAAGGAACAAAGATCAAGCTGGCCCCAGTATAAAGCAAGACTCTACCAAGGTTATAAGGAATGCATAAAGGGATTGGAAATATTGGCTCAAATGGTAAAATATCTTCCGTGCAAATTCCAGGTTGAGTTCAACCCCCAGTATCTCTAAAACAAAAATCAAATACCAATGCATGAGAGAACTAAAATCTAAAAATGAGAAAATTGAGAAATGTAGAAGATGCATGCTTATGTTTTGGTTTTGGTTTTGGTGGTTTTTGTCAGTACTCTCCCTTAGCTTTTGAACCACAACTCCACTTCTAGCTTTTTTTTTTTTTTGGTGATTCATTGGAATCTGAGTCTAATAGACTTTACTACTTGGGTTGCTAGCTTTGAATCCTTAGATCTCAGCCTCCAGAGTAGCTAAAATTATGAATATTAGCTGCTGGAGCCAGGTATATGTTATTTTAGTTCTTAAAGCAAGCCACAAGACATAAAAATAATGTCTCCTGTGTCTTGAAGCCTGGGCTGAAGATATCAGACCTACACATGCGTGCAAGTCAGCAGCAGCTGTTAATGCCAGCTCCTTAATAACCAGGTAATAGCCAAAATTCTAGAGGCTCAATTTTTTTTCATTTACAAAATAAAGATGATAATGAGGATATCAGTGCTGGAGACACAGGACTGCTAAGAGACATAAAACTCCAAACATATATTTAATACTTAGCAAAGTGCCTGTGATGCGACACTCCACAAATATTAGCTGCCAGTACCAGAGAGTGCGCAGGACACACAGTACACGAACGAAGTGTGCCAAGGAAACAGTACATTTACTAGAAGCTCACCACAATTTGGCTCAACCTCAAACCCATTAAAGTGAGAGGAAAAAAGATCTGCTTCGTGATTTACAGGTTGTATTAGAAGGAAACAAATCAACCGTGGAGGAGAAATATAGCTGCTCACTCTCTCTGTTATGGAGACTGGTGAGCAGAGTTTCCTGTAGTGAGTATTATTTTTCCCCAGTTCATCAATAAAGAAGCAGAAGAAGTACAGAAGAAAACTCCAGGCTCCAGGTTCACAGAAGAGGCCGAGCTCATCCTGAGCTGACCGCGAGATTTGGATAAGACTCCATCCATGTCCATCCAGAGGACACAAGGCATCACTGATGGGCACCAGAAGAACATTTCATGGTATCTTTGGACTTGATTTCTATTCACACAGTATTGTCTCAGACATTTCCATTTAATTGAGGCCAGCAAAGAGGGAATGACTCAAGATGGTGAGTGACACTACAGGTGACAAGCAGGCCTACTTCCTGTATGGAGACAGAAATCAACTTGAGAGGATCTCTCACTCTTACTTGCTTTGTTCTGCTCAGGGCTCATGATCTACTACTTAAGCCACCACCTCTCACTCTAGCCTTCTGCTGGTTAATGGAGATAAGAGCCTCCTGGGTTTTTCTACCACGGCTTTTGAACAGTGGTCTTCAGACCCCAGCCTCCTGAGTAGCGAGGATTACAGACAGGCCCAAGCCACCAACCCCAGTCTTCTCTTTTGTTTTTAGGAACTTGGGATGTTTTGATCCATGTCAATATTAAGAAAATAAACCCTTTCTCTTTGATTAAACCTGCCATGAAAGGGACATGCTAGGTCTATGCTGTGGCTGAGTGGGAATCTTTATTGTAGGTGATTTCAATTTTCTTTATGAGCTTTTTAATTGACCTTTATATTAGTTTCCTATGGCTGCATAATAGGCTTATAATAGGCTTTTATACCCACTCCTGGTCCTAAAGGCAAGAAGTCTGAGATGAAGGTTATGCAGGACTGGTCCACAGAGAGGCTAGAGGAATCAGCTCCAGTCCCCTCTTCTTGGAGAGCCACCCTTGGAGGAGCTCCTTGGCTCTAGGGTGCATGACTCCAATCTCACACACACTCTTCTGTCAGCTTCCTTTTCTCTGTGTTTGGGACTGAAAGACCACCTTACACGGAGGATGACATCATCGCACAATCCTTACATCTGCAAGGTCTCTGAATAAGACTGGCATGCTCAGGTACTAAAATGTAGAACTTAATCTTAGCTGTTTTGAGACATTATCCAATCTGTAACTAGTGATGACTGTATTGATTGTGCCCAACAAAACAGAAAGGCCAGCGATGTTTCCAGGAGCTTCGAGTTCCTGCTGGGATGAGCTACAGACTGTGCCCCACAGCTCAGACTTGCTCTGGGGGCCAGGTTCTCTTATACCCATTGCAGGTCAGCATTTATGATCCAAAATGATAATTTAGTGGCTGTCTCTCCACTGGTTTGTAGGCCTCTGAGAAACAGGGGCACCCACAGTATACCATCAGCATATGAGTTGGCTCCAGGATATAATAATTTGCTAAGGTAAAATACAGAAAATAAATGGGATAGGAGATAAAAATGACTTTAGTTTTGTACAATTCATCATGGTTACCTAAATCAAAGGATGACATTTTTCAATTTTTTATTATGGGCATACTTTTGATAATGTGTCTTCTTTTATATTTTCACTTTAATTCTAGATACCTTCTTCCCATGACCTCAGTTTCTCTAAGATGCTTAGCAAGATGCAGCATGCTTTACAGTTAGCTCATGAGAAAATCAAGTCCTTAAATTCGATGTATGCCACCAAAGATGAAAGGTTTGGTTGCCATGGGAATGAGATGGGCTGAACGAGATCAACTCACCCATTCAGCAATTATCTACTTCAATTACCAGTTAACTAGGTAAAGGAACCTCAGTGTAAACAATCACTTTAGTTTTTTTATTCCTGTAAGATGTTTAATTTTCATGCCTTTTCTGACATATAATGTCAGGGTATAATGATGCATTGCTTAATGCTGTTTTTCATTTAACTGCATCATTAAAGTTGCAATATTGACAGATTTAAAATAATTCAGATATGAATAATCCAGTGTGGTGGCACAGGGAGAAGAATTCTTTAAAATGTTTCTTGACATTTCATGTGTGGAAGAGAAAATACCAATTTGTAATTCTCATTCCATTTTAGTGTCAGCTACTCAGGGTTATCATTTCATTTTGATGAGCTTCAGCCTGAATCTGAGTTCAGAATCTATCAACTTTTGAGCATATACATTACCTATGAAATATGTTCACACAATGATAACTTAGGTAAACTGTATTTGAAGAATTGTAGACCCCCAGTAAGTTCACTCAATTTAAGTTGTGCTTAAAAGTCTTTGTGGGGTCATGAAACCTCGCTCTAATATATAATAGGTAGTGAGTCGCACAAGGGCTTCTTCATACTTCCCCAATTCATGGCATGCAGATGTTGTAGCTCCCAGATATTTTCAGATGTACAAAAAGGCTTCTTGCCTTAATAGTTTTGTATAGTCAATCAAGAATAAAAATGAGGGCTGAGTGCAGTGGTTCACCCATCTAATCTGAGCAACTCAACAGGCTGAGACCTGAAAATCAAGGTTCAAAGTCAGTCTGGGCAGGAAAGCCTGGACTTTGGTATTCCAATTAGCCACCAAAAAGCCAGGAGTTGAACTGTAGATGAGGAACAGTGCCCAGGCCCTGAAATCAAGCTCTAGGGCCAGAACAAAGAAAGAGACAAACAAACCAATAAGTAAACAAAACTAAGAGGGAATAGGAATAAGTAAGATGAGAGAAAAAATTACATGCAGAAAGGAATCAAAATGTGAAGGGTACAAGAAACAAAAAGTAAGAAAACTAAGAACCAGAAAAATTCAATGCTAAGCATTGAATGGGAAGCAGGGAGAGAAACATAGACAGGGGAAAGAGAAACGCTAATCTTCGTAGGCTTATGCAAAAGACAGGCAAAGGGATTGCGTATTTAAAGCTTAGGTCAAAGGTTATATTTCATAAAATTTATATTACGGTAAAAGCTGCAGAGAGAAATGAAATGTTATTGGATAGTGGAACAGAAAAACAGCCTTTAATTTAGGGCTAGTGGTAAGCTGAGGCAGAAGAGCCGCATACTGGTCTGTTTTAGGTGCAGGCCTGTGATGGTGGCAACTCTGAGTCTCTGATTCTCAGAATGGAGGAGGCAGCCATCAATCACTCTGCCTGTCTTGCAGGCTGCTGGTACTTCAGTCCTGAGCAGCACCAGCTTAAGAAATCCTTAAGGATAATTCCAGAGCTTCTGTCCTTCCTCTGCACCATGGGAAAAGGCCTAGAGTCCAGAGGGACTGTATGCACTTCTTAGCTCATTCATTCATTCTTTTTCATATCAGGAGTCAATTAATAGAACTGAATGCAATTTTTTATGTTTCTAGGTAGAGAGTGACAGATAGTTCTAGAAAAAGCTAAGAGGTCTATTTTTTTATTTGTGTTTTAATGCTTAGTATTCAGAGCAATCCCTGGTATAAGGTAATTATAAAATGATAATTTATAACTCTTACTGAATCCTCATTAGATGACAGTTACTTAATCTGCACAGCAGCTCCTTGAGGGAGACATGAGTCACCCAGTCATTGAATGAGGAGCAAATGAAAAACCCTCCATGCAGGGACCCTGAAGTTGCACCATATACATAGCTGAGCCCCAGAATTCTGCACCCAGAGACAAGCTCTGTGTGGTCTAAACAGGGTGCACGGACATAGATCTCTTTCAGTCAGAGGTATTAAAAATGCCTGTAGAACTTGCTCTTGACAAATGTCTATTAAAAGCCGGAAGGACCTACTGAGATATATATTTATTTATTTTGCCAATTTCTGTATCAATGTGTCAAAATCTTTCCTCTGTTCTCTGAGCAAAAGGAATAATGGGACACAAGACATGAGATTAGCTGAGGATGGTTGCCTTTGGACGTAGAATGGTGAGTATATAAACATTCCTATACTACACACTTTTGTGTATAACTTACAATTTTTCTATGAAAATTTCCAATTTAGCATCATTAATGATGATTCCATACTGCACCGAGATTCTCTCTTACAGTTCAGTTCTTCACTGGGCACCCACTGAGCACTTCATTTGTGGTCAATTTGCCTCTGAGTCCAAACCCAAGAATGGCCAAGGACCTGCTTTCAGGTGCTGACAGTGAGAAACACAAACGTCTAATTTATTGTATGGAAGAGGGTAGAACAAACTTGAGTCTATTACAGTTTCATACACTTGCCAATTGTGGCAGATTCATGTTGACCTTCCCTCCACAGCCATGGTGCTAAAGCTTAGTAAGCACTGAACACATCTCTCATCACTACAGAAATTATGGATTCCAGATTCTTTGTCATCAGAAACATTAGAGGAACAGATGGCATAAAGACAAAAGAGAGCAACATCACATCACAGGGTGATGAGGCGGCAGTAGAGACAGAGCACTCCAAGTCAACACTCCACATAGAAGGACCCACTAGAAATCACTTTTCTACCCAATTACTAAGATGAGCCACAGAGCCACAGAGACTTTCAATTCACTCTGCATTCACAAGGCTTCGAATAAAGGCAGACAGCTTCCTAGCTTTATTATAAATGCAAAATGGGAAAAGGTACAAGAGGGATCTTTAATTAAATGTAGACATGCCTACCAAATTTCCCATGAAGACAATATGATTCTATCTCAAACTTGAAAATTTCTTTTATAAAAACAACAAAAAATACACATTCAATATAGCATTTATGCTAAATTTCTCACCAGTACAGCAAGAAATCTACCACACTGGCCAGTTTCCCTTGAGAAAGCTGGGTCAGTGGATTTGGTATTTCATTCTCAACTTTCTTTACCTTTCTTCCTGTGGATGATGTTTTTCACCCTCCAACCATCTCAACACACTAACTGGAAATAAACAAGGGCCTGATATGAATTCATACTTTCAGCCTTTGTATATTATGTGCAACTGAATAGACTATTTAACATCTGAAGTTACAATCTATTGAATGTTCTAAGAGCTTGTTATATGTGACCATATTTCTTATAACTCATGGTAACGCTATGAAATAGGTCTTCTTATTATCTTCATTTTAAAGAAAAGGAAATTGAAGCATATAGAGAAAAGTTCACAGAATAGCAAGTAGTAGAGGAAGGACTGTTCCCAGCTTCTCAACCACTGGACTCTATCTGCAGCCATTCAAAGATTTCACTATCTTTGCAACAGGGGTTGAGAAATCTACATAATTTCAATCATCTGACAGCTGATAGGGTACACTTTTGTGGGGTCTTTCAACTCCTAAAAATTAAGCCATCTTAAGCCGTGCACTGGTGGCTCACGCCTGTAATCCTAGCTACTCAGGAGGCTGAGATCTGAGGATCGCGGTTCAAAGCCAGCCCGGGCAGGAGAGACCGTGAGACTCCTATCTCCAATAAAACCAACAGAAAACTGGAAGTGGTGCTGTAGCTCAAGTGGTAGAGCACTCACCTTGAGCTGAAGAGCTAAGGGACAACGCCCAGGCCCAGAGTTCAAGCCCCACGACCGACAAAAAAAAAAAAAAAATTAAGCCATCTTTAGAATATCTTCCAAGATATAGCTGCTTTAGCTATCATGAGAGTGGGTGGTGTGATGGACAAAAGAAAGAAAGAGAATAGTTAAGATAATTAAAATAAAATGACTAAGTGGTGACAAGCATACTCTGGAAGATGTCTCTGAGGTCAGAGCACCATGTAAATACCTGTCTGGAAACATCCGGCTGACTTCATCAAGGGGATGATCTCTGAGCAGTGCTCTCAAGGACGGGCTAGGAACTGTCAGATAAGTAGGGCAAGGATGACATTCCAGACATGCACACATATAACACAGGAGTTAACAAGACCAGAAAAGCCTGCAGTAGCCAGAGAATGAAGGTGTCAGGCCAAGGAGTATTGACTGTATGTAGGGAGACAGACAAGAGACTGAAGCACTATAATCAGTGTGATCATAACATTTGACCTGCTGCCTGAGGTTTTGTTACAGTTTTGTACATTTCACCTAACATAATATAGTCTGTTCTTTCCTCTACTGATGACACTATTTCCAATGAATTATTGTCATATGCAAGTGATTTTTTGGTCTGCTATAAACTGTTTGTTAATAGTTCACTTCCTCAGCATGTATTGAAGCCTTTGGCATGCTGTGAGGGATGGCACCTGTGGGTAACCATGGCTGAAAAGACAGTGCTGGTATCATCCACATGATAAACATTAGTGAAATTTAAACTTTTCTGATCTTGACCGGTGCTTAAAACAAATACCTTAGAAGTGACTAAACATATCTGCTTGCCCCATTGTGCTGATCTAGGACAGATCAGTTGATTTGTGGGAGAGCAGAGACAAAATTGATACATTCCCTGATAACTTCTCAGCACCTACACAGAGCCAGACAATCCAGTACATGGTGAACAAATATCTTTGGATTGACTGAAATGGGATGAATTTTAAGCAACTTTAGGTTGAGAGAAATTCAGTCTCAAGAATGCCTGGAAATTTTAGTTACAATGAGTATTTGCCCATGGTGCTTATTCTTATTTATATCTGTCTGAAAGTACCCTGAGACATTTTAATATTTTTGTTTTGTTTTAATCCAAGGTCTTGTCATGTACCCCAAACATGCAATAATGTATTTGGATGGCCATTTAGTTTTATATATTAGTGACATATATCTATTTTTCAACAAATTACAAAATGCTGGGGTGGGGACAATGCCTATACAGATAGATATGTTTTACTCATGAGAGTACATGATCTAAGGTGATTACATTAGCAAATTACTTGTATTCTACATGTGTAGATCTTATCTTTTACATATATACTATTGCTTTTATATAATCCATATTATATACAGAAAATTCTTTCCCCATTCAGAGACTTCAGTAACTGTGCAGAGGCCAATCAAAAAAATATTTTCTGCACAATTAATTTGTAGGTAACATTGAACTGGTAGAAAGTAGTCTATGAGTGGGACTATGTGCAGAAAAACAGTATTTGGAAGATTTATTTAGCAACAATTTCCAAATTTAATCCAAAAGACAAATCTAGTCATGAAAATGTCTTTGGTTCATATTCATTATAACATAATGTTATGTTTAGTATTTCAGTTAAGTTGAATGAGCTAGGGATGCCAAGATAGGTGAGAAAGCACTATTTCTGGTTGTGTCTGTGAAAATATTTTACAAGAAGTTAGCATTTGAGTTACCAGACTGCATGAATACTATTCACCTTTTATAATATAGATGGAGATCATCCAATCCATTCAAAATCTGGATAGAAAAGAGAAAAGACAGAGGAAGGTCAAACTCTTTCTCTCTTTCTTATTAAGTTGGGACAGCCACCATTTTTTCCCATCCATGGATATCAGACTTTGAGATTATTGGGCCACAAACTCCAGAAATTACATCAGAAACACAGGAATTGAATCAGCATATCTTTCTACAGTCTGTTCTCCATTCTTCAGTCATTCAGACTGAAGCTGAATCATACCACATACCCCTGGATTTCCTAGTATCCAATGCTGCTTATAGGATTTCTTGATTTTCAAAATTAAGTGCGATTGCCCTAATGAATTTACATATCTTTATGTATGCATATCTCTGTCCATATACTTGGTTCTATTTCTCAGAAAACCTCACTGTACATAGTAACATACTATATTCCTTTAAGATGTAAGAAGGCTGGTGAGCAATAAGGTTAAGTTGCATCAGAACAACCAGGAGAACACGAATAAAATAACTATATATTTTATTTTGACTTCTATACTAAAGGGGTTATTTTAGAAATATATGAGATGCTGAAGGCGAGAGAATAAGTCAAACAGTCTTCATAATAAATGTCTTGTTCTTTTTTTTGGGGGGGGGGTCTGGTTGTGGGGCGTGAACTCTGGGCCTTGGCGCTCTCCTTCAGCTCTTCAGCTCAAGGCTAGCACTCTACCACTTGAGCCGCAGCGCCACTTCCGGCTTTTTTCTTTTTGCTTATGTGGTGCTGAGGAATCAAACCCAGGGTCTCATGCATGCAAGGCAAGCGCTCTACCACTGAGCCACCTTCCCAGCCCCTGTCTTGTTCTATAGAGTACTGGTGGTTATGTTGCATGGTACATAGACATATATATACCACATATAAATGTAAATATCCATGTATTGATTCATATGTGTAAAATCTTAATGTTGGCTAGTGAAGAACTGAAAGGTGAGGTGAGTAGAGTCAGGAAAGGTCATAGTATGAAGATAAAAGTATTCAGAAACAAAGAAGAAAGTTCAAGTGTGATAATTACCCTAGGCCAGGGATTTCATTGAGGAATTAGTGCATAGATTCATTACAAATTAAAATCTTTAAACCAGTTTTCTTCATGAGCAACATACATTTCAAAGTATTGTTTAAAATGATCAAATGAATAAAAATGATTGACCCATATTTGAAAAAAATCAAAATCCCTTTTGAGAAAGCAAAAAAGTACTCCACCAAAATTATGAGAGATGAGAATTTTTATGGAGTTGGATATAGGTCTGCATATAATATACTTTGCACTATTCTTTGTTTAACTGCATAGATTTTGGTGGAAATTTTTATAACTATTAAACAAATGATTGATTTTTAGTATTCTTTCCTTCAATGAGTTCTTGGAACGTTATTTATAGATAAAGTAGACAAAACTATCATAATGAAATGAATTTAACTACATACACACACACACACACACACATACACACACACACACACACACACAAGAGGCCCTGTCAATGCTGGGAGAAACTAGCTATGAAGGTGTCAGCTATGTTGTATACAGTAGGATTCTGTAGTGACAAAAACATCTGTGAAATTTGGAGAATTTTCTTTGCAAGTGCCTCTGACAGGCTATTAAGTCACTAAAGAAGAAAATTTCTTTTCCTCAGATAAATACCACCTAACCAGCCTTAAATCACCTTTTAAATATTCTGTCAAAGAAGTTAATAATATAAGAAAGTAGCACATTGACAGTAATTCTACACGTTTCTAAAAGACTCTCTCAGAAAATTAAAAAAATAAAAGTTATTGTAGAAAATACACCAGCATTCTTGCAAAAATACTTCCATAAGACCAATCTATGACAGCAATAGTATAACAGAAAAGAAACAGAGCATCAGACAAAACACAAGATGTTAAATGCGTGACTTATTCATGCATCTAAACTGACTAATGAAGAGCAGGAAAGCTCATGTGGAGATATTGCAGCGCCCTCAATGAACAAAACTGATGTTTGAGGGCAGAATGAGGTCTCTTGAAAGCCCAAAGGTAAAACTGGATACAAGAAGATCCTGTCCAGCAAACCCAAATATCCTAGAACCATAAAAATGGAAAATGTATTTTGAAACAATAAATGTAGGAAAAACAAAAGGAGATATTTTTGTAATCTTGGACTTAGCAATGAGAGAGAGAGAGCACAAATAAACCGTGCTTAATTAAAACTAAAATATAAAACTATGTTCAAAGACATATAAAAAAATAAAAAAGTCTATATATGTATAATTTGTATTTAGAATATACAAAGTGCTTTTATAACTTAATAATAATAATAATAAAGTGGTGTTGAGGATAATGCAGCGTAGTGGCAGAACATTTGCCTAGCATGCATGAAGCCTTGGTTTGACGCCAGCACCTCTGTAAGCAGACAAAGCAGACAAAAAAGAAGGAAGAAAAGCAGGAGGGGGGAAGAAGAAGAAAAGAGGAAGAATTGAGCTTAATACTGTACAAAGTATTGAAATAAACAGTTCCCTAATAAAGACAGGTCCAAGAAGCACATGAGAAGACATTCAACATCATTCACCATTGATGAAATGTATATCAACGCTGCAATAAGATTCCCCACACCCAGTACATGGCCATAAGCACAAACTTATAACTAAGTTTGAGGGAGGGCAAGGAAAAAGCAAAACTCACACTGCTAGTGGGAGTATGAAATAGGAAAAACAGAAGGCTATTCCTCAAAAAGTTAAGTATGGAGGAGCCTTGTGACCTCACAATTCTACCCTATATATTCCTAAGAGAAGTAAAAATATCTGTGCCCCAAATAAATTACATACAGATGTTAATGGTAGCATCACTCATTAATAATCAAGAGCTGGAAACAGTCCAGATATTTATCCTGATGAATGAACTAAAAGATGCATCTACATCCCCTTGCATATAAGAAAATGAAGAACTGATATTCAAGGCAACATGGATAACATTTAGTGCTTTATATTAAGTGAAACAAGTCCATTATGTTACTTGTGGCATGATTCCACTTTTGTGAGATGCCCTGTGTTAGCAAGTAATATCACAATGGAAAGTAGGTTAGTTGTGGGTGAGGGCTCAGGGTAGAAGGGGCAGGAGGATGATAGCTAAGGGGCAGGGAATTTTTTAGGATGATATAAGTCTTCTAAAAGTGATTGTGGTGATGGTTTCACATTTGAGTAGGTAAATTTTATGGTATGTGAATTACAAATTAATAGATATCGCTTCCTCTCCAACTGTCCTTCCCTTTCTACCCTAAAACCAATGAGTTTGAGTTTGCAAGGGGATTTTGGCTAAATTAACAAATACAGACACAAAAATAGAATGGATGTTCTACAGTGTCAGGGATCTTAAAAAAGCATATGCAGTGGGGGTGGAGGCTGACAAACCTAATTCAAATCATATTTGGTAACTGGTGAATCAATTTCAGTTTCTGTAAGCTTCAGTTTATTGCTTCTGAAAAAAGACGGAGGTAATAATTGTACTGAACACAATGAATTATAATGAGTAAAACAATTCCAGCTTAAACTGAAAATTCGGAATGACCTGATGTCAGTCACTCACACTGCCCTGGACCTATAAGCAACTCCAGAATGCCAAGTGATTTCTGAGGAGGAGCAGGTGCCTGTCAATCATCTGCAACCCCACTTGAGAGGTCCAGCCCTGGAGACCAGGAAGAAACCAGAACTGTGATTCAAATTTCAAGATTGGGCCAGGCTGGTGGCTCATGCCTAAAATCCTAACTACTCAGGAGGCTGAGATCTGTGGATTGCAGTTCAAAGCCAGCCAAGGCAGAAAAGTCCATGAGAGTCTTATCTCCAATGAACCTCTGAATACCAGAAGTGGAACTGTGACTCAAAGTGGTAGAGCACTAGTCTTGAACAAAAGATCTCAGGGACAGCACCCAAACCCTGCGTTCAAGCTAACCAAGATAAATATATATTTAAGGATTGGGAGACAGTTCTCTTAAAAATACAAAGGCGGCTCTAAGTAAGATATTATTATGTATCTCCATATCCTCACTTCTTTTTAAAATAATGAACAGAGAACAGCTTATTGGCT
Organism: Dipodomys merriami; assembly: GCF_024711535.1. Lineage (NCBI taxonomy): Eukaryota > Metazoa > Chordata > Mammalia > Rodentia > Heteromyidae > Dipodomys > Dipodomys merriami. The sequence goes on from NW_027205381.1 coordinate 10,072,648, forward strand.
GTTATAAAGATTAAAATATGTGGAGAGAACCTAGAAAAATGCTTAGCATTTAGAAAAAAATCTTTAAATCACAGGCAGAGGCCAGAGAATTGCTCTGGCTTGGTGCTCCTATGCGCCAAAGGCCACTCCCTTATCATAATTCTCTTGAAGATCTTCCTTGACCCATGGTAAATGGGACTTGTTGGTATGTGAAGTAAGTGACTGGGCCCCTGGAATATTTCCAGGAGTTAGCTTTCTGCCGTTGAGGAGCATGGGTTTCCAGCCAGGTGCAAAACAGCTATTTGGAAAGGCTCCTGAAAGACACTTCTTTGAGTAATCGAAAACACAAGAACAACACACAAACAATTTTGTCCCTGTATTATTAATTACCTTTTGGGACAGGAATAAAACAAAACAAATTACTCCTGCTGAGTACCATGATAACCAGAGGAGGCACCAGATGAGCTAAGTCTGCTTCATGCCAGAGACAAATAGGGCTTGCTCAGTGCCAGAGATATATTGGACAGGCTCGTCTCCTACTAGAAATAACCCTCAAAATACAGAAGCTGGCTTGAAGCACTAAGCATAAACACACTCTGCCCACAGCCCTCTTGCACCTGCATATATTACACATGGCACTCACGCTGGCTGCAGAGAGACCATTTGGAAGATAATTTAATGGTGGTTAAGCAACAGCTTATCTTCAGGAAAGGAAAATTCCCTCTTACCTAAACAAATATTTTCTGGAGTTATTAAAATAAATTCCTATCAATGGTTTGTAATTATGCTCCGTGGAATAAGTACTCTGACAGCCAACTGCTTGTGAGAGGGCAGAAAATATTCTCTCCTCTCCCGGAAATTGTAGGCCTGCAATGTACCCTGCAAGCCCAAGCCCTTCCTAGAGAACAAGGTGCTTTAGGGGATCATTCATATCTGAGCATTTCTCACAAGCTGGAAGACAGCAGCAAATGCCTGGCTATGATCACATGAGACAGCTACCCTGGCCAAATCAAAGAAACCATTCCAAAATTAGGCTTAGGAAATACACGGCACGAGCCTTCAGGCTGACGAAACATTCACATTTCGTTCACCCCAAATAAGTCAGCCCTCAGGAAAGGTAGATGACTCTTTTATTTTTCTTATTAAATTCAAAACATTTCTAGGTTCCAAGTGTATCAGAAGCCAAGATCCAGGGCATTTTTAAAGTGGCATAAGATTCTATTTTTCTCTCTTTCAAAGCAGGAAGTCTTATCGCCTTTCTCCTGCTCAGGCATTCAGAGGTGCCAAGATCAGCTAGGGCAGAGAGCTGTGGCCCACATCCTTAGCATGGCAGAGGTCAGATGGAACACAGCATTGAACACCCAAACTTGGTGTAATGGTCCAGTCCAGGCCCAGGTCACTGCTGAGATCAGAGAACTGGGGTTAAATAAAAAGGAAGACTGCTTATTGACCATTGCTTGGGAGTTGGTCATAGCTGTACAAAGACACAAAATATAGATCCATTGCTCCAAATTGTAGTCAGTCACAAGTTCTTTAAGAACATACTGGACAGTGATCTAGGCATATTTCAACCCCCAGATTTTCTTCTACTGGACCCCATAATGAGGTGGTAGTGAGGAACTTAAAGGGAAGGCTAGGCAACACGTGAAAGAAGACAATGTTGGTACATTGTCAATTAAATCTCAGCTGACTTTTTCTATAGAATGTAAAGGATAGAGGAAAAGTGGAGAAAAGTGAAAAGCTTGAAAGATGTATGATAGGCAAGAACAGGGAAAGAAAAAAAACTATGGTAATGAATTTGCCAAACTGTAGTTAAAGAAAAGTTACAGGGTTGAAAATGAGAAATAAATGGGTATGAATTTAACTAATCTTACTTAAATGCCAACTCTAATCCAGAACTGGACCAGAGAAGACTTTTAAAACAGTGTCAGAACTGGAGGAAGTACTTCTTTGAGGTGTGTTAAGTGGGCAACCAAGGGATGTTTACAAGGAGTAATCTGTAAAGGAGCCGATTATCATTCAGTGTTCTTGGTCTTTGCCTGGTGGGGCTTGACAGACTAAAAATAGCAGTTACAATGAAGCCTGCAGTGTCCCAGAGTGAGAGAATGATAAATTGGGTGTGATTGTCTTGTTCTTTGTCTTATTCCAGCACCTTGGAGAGTACCCAAACCAGAACAGATTTAACAGCTACCTACTTTTGCAATTTGAGGATAAATTCTTGAATTAATCTATGGATCATCCTGTCTTTCCAGTGGGGAAGGACACAGGGACAGGGAAAGCAGGCCAAAAATTCAGTTTCAGTGCAGGATGAGATAAACATATAGTATATGGCAATACGCTGAAGAGTGGAGAGATGGTTCAGATGGAAATAATGCACCTTGGTAATCTTTCTTAGAGGCACTGAGAGCTAAGGCAGAAAAGATAATGGTAGGCTAGATACAGCTATGAGACTTGTGGGAAAACATCTGGGAGTCATAGATAACAACTAAAACAATGGGTAGAATTTACTGCATGAGATTGGATATAAATTAGCTCAAATCCTCTTCCTCTGTGCTACCCAAAACAGAGAGTAACCTCTTCCTACGAGGGTTCCATAAAAAGTGCAGCCATTGACAATGAGCTTAGCTGGCTATGAGCAAGCTCATAAAAAAAACAAAAAACAGTAACCATAGTTGACATTTAGTGGGCACTTACTATGTCTCAGGTGCTGAATTAAGCACTATGTTTGCCTGACCTGCTACTCACACCATAACCCTTAACCCCACCATCACAGTACTGTTGTTATTAGGATATTTTCCATAAGCAGACTAAACTTTCAGGGCTTAATTTGCATATAAATTCAAAGTGTACATTTTAAACTAATAGTTTGTGGAAATGGATGACAAAGTTCAGCACTTGGAAATGAGTATGGTAATTTGTGAGTGTTTACATATCTTTGACTACATAAACACCCTACACTTCTCTGAAAGCATGTGTGCATATTGCTGATTTGGCCAGTGAGCAAGAAGAGCAGTATTCTGCCCCAGCCTGGATGGAAGAGTGGAGCTTTCAGGATTAGTGAGCACACACAGGCCACTGCTTCTCTTGTCTGCTCAGACACAGATACAAAAGGGCAGCGATAAGGGAGCAGCTTTTCTGCTGAAAGGAACTGACCAGAAGGTGGCCTAGACACGCCTGAATGAACAACCCAATACAGCCTTTAAAGAAAAACCAGACTTGGCTCAGGCGCTAAAGGTGCACACACTCTTAACGCAAAGGCCTTGGCTTAAAAGAAAAAAGAAAAGAAAAGAAAATGTCTTCAAACACTCGCAGCTTCCAATTTCCTGTTCAAACTAATTTTGCAGCATGCACGTTACACAATTTTCAGTGTAAAGCTACAGATGATTCAACCATATCCAAAAGAAGCACATTTTCCCATTTTACACCTGATGACTTACATATCAAGACCGCTGGACAATCCTGAATACAAGTTCTCAGTCATGTCAGCCAGACTTCATGTTTCCAGGAACAGAAAATTTGAGTAAGATTGTAGCCTCCCTGCACATTTTTCCACTGAAACCATCAACTCTTTATGTGTCATCAAGACAGGGTGAAATGGAAGTGTTTTGAGTTTATGTGTGAGTATATGTATTCTCAATGGGTTTGAAAATGATTTTGCTATAACAGTAGATACCAGTGAAGTAGTACACTCAGACATGAGTTTAAATGTGTTGCCAACTCTTTGATGCAATAGTATCATCTTCTTGAATTAGGAGCTTCTCTGTGGAGATAGAAGAATGAGAAGCTGTGAAGATGTTGATATATTCTCCAATTACAGTCATAACTGTCAGCAGGGACACTGGCTAAAACACCCCATGACACATGTAGCATAAAAAACTTCTTAACTTCCATATTATGTTTAGAAAAAGTGAGGTTAGGGGCTGGGAAGGTGGCTCAGTGGTAGAGCGCTTGCCTTGCATGCCTGAGGCCCTAGGTTCGATTCCTCAGCACCATATAAGCAAAAAGAAAAAAAAGCCAGAAGTGGCGCTGTGGCTCAAGTGGTAGAGCGCTAGCCTTGAGCTGAAGAGCTGAGGGACAGTGCCCAGGCCCAGAGTTCACGCCCCACGACCGGACCCAAAAAAAAAAAAAAAAGTGAGGTTAGAGATTCACTTTAGAGTTAGGACGTACTTCCTATAGCATTAATGACTATCACTGAGCAAGTGTTCACTTATTTCGACTTTTGCCATAGCCTCCCTAACTGTTAGGGGTTTGAAATAGACACTGAAGGCTGCTAAGGCTAATCTGTTTACTTTCTTTCTTCCCTGAGTCAAATCCTCTGCCATCCTGAGCTCAATGGGAAACAAATAGTACATCCTGGAACACATATCCTGTCTATTTTCCTGTCTATTCCCTATAGAATTTGGGTCTGCTCCAAGTACGTAAAAAGGCCTACTTTCTTCTGTATAGTTTTATATACCACCTCTGGTTTTCCTGTGTGAGAGCGTTCTTCCCACAACCTGGTGGGGATGTCTGGTGACTCACTGAGCCTAACATTAGAATGACCCAGCTATGAGATAACTCCTCCTTCAGGGAAGGAAGTTTGCTCCATCTATGTTCCTTGAAGCCAGAAATTGTGTCTCACTGAGAAGCTTATCACATGAAGAGGAAGAACAGCACAAACATTTATGATAACATCACAGGAATCTTACTGCTTTAAAAAAGTCATCATCTACCTATGGACAGGATTTCACCTTTGATCTAAGGAAGAGGCTGATGCTTAGAGTTGCAAAAATACAACTAGAATGCTAATTTTAGCAACACTATTATACAAGGCCATAAGGTGGAGATATTTCTCCTTGGTAACCCAGATTTTTCTCTCCTTTCTTTTTGTTTAGGAATGTGAAAAGACTGAAGCACTTTTGCTTTCATTGCACATGTTTCTTCCTCTTTCTGTATCTATCTTCTTCTAATGATGGGCAGGTTTTCAATTCTTCTTTAGCATTTCCTTCAAACGTATTTTTTATTAGCATATTATTATTGTGCCAGAGACCAAGTTTGATGTTGATAAAAAGAAAGCAGTAGCCATTCCTGTCTTATAGATGAAGAAATTCTTTAAGTCAAAGGATTTTGCTCAGTTATTTATTATATTATAAATAGCAGGCCATGAACTTGAATGTGGAACTCACTAATGTAAAACTAGAACATATGTCATCATAACTTGGTCTTTATCTCTCTCTCTCTTCCCATCTATATCTAACCACATGGGAAATAAAGAATATCCATTATATTTCTTGAAAATTTAAATATGAATTTCATGTTTCATTTTCAAAATAGAAGATAATTTCTCTGTAACAAGTTTTAAAGTGATTTGCAGTGTTAATATGATGCCCTTTCTGTTGATATGTGACTACTGTTTTCAGGACCAGGATTTGAACTTAGGAGCCAGACAAGTACTCTACCACTTGAAACACACTCTAATGTACCCATAGTTCTTTACGTTGTCATTATTTTTTGAGAAAGGTCTTTTTTTTGTTGTTGGATTTGGTCATGGTACTTGAACTCTGGGCCTGGGTGCTGTCCCTGAGCTCTTCAGCTCAAGGCTAATGCTCTACCACTTGAGCCACAGTACCACTTCTGGTTTTCTGGTGGCTTATTGGAGAATCTCAGGGATTTTCCTGCCCAGGCTTTGAACCATAATCCCCAGATCTCAGCCTCCTGAGTATCTAAGATTACAGGTGTGAGTCACTGCCACCCGGCTTTTAATAATGTTTTATGTTTTACCCCAAGTGGTCTAGACTGTGATCCTCCTATTTGTTTCCTGTGTAACTAAAATAACAGGCTCATACTTCTGAGCCCAGCTTTTTATTGGTTAAAATGGGTTCTTTTGCCCTAAAATTGCCCAGGTTTCCCTGAAACTGCTATCTGACCAACCCCAGCCTTTCCAGTAGCTAGGTTTATCATTGAGATACTGTGCCTGGTAATATGTGGCTCTTGTTATAAAAAATGTTGCTCTAATTTTAATTATTCAAATTGTAGTTGTGATTTTAAAATTTCTCCTGTAACTCTTTGATGTAGGGGAGGGTGAAATTTTCATTGGAATTTATATATTTAAACTTTTACACTACTGCTTACAACTATAGGGTGTGGAAAATTTATAATGTTAGCAGATTTTGAGATGTTGCATATTAAAAATCTACTTTTGTATTTCAAGGAATACTTCTAATTACATGCACAATTGGTGATCCATCTGTATTCTACATAGATGTCTATGCTTATATATGCTTGAATAATTATTGAAAATTAAATAACATCATAGACAGGTAAATTAATTTATTTGAGCATACCAAAGGCAGAGAGCCTGATGTAAGATAAAATACTATTTGCCCTACAAAACATAAAGGCAGGCATTTCTTACACTTCACTGAATTTGTCACTTCTACTTGATTGTTTAAAACAACAACAGAAAAACCAAACCTTGAAATTTGAACAAGCAATTCCTGAGAAACATTGCTGAACATGGAACACACCATAGCTGGGTAAGTAATTTAAAATCTTAGTATAGAGATGTATCACTGTCCTGTAATCATATGACCAAGCAGAGCAGGCTCAGTAGGAAATGGTGTCCTTGAATATGGAAAGGTCAACAGAGCTGTAAAACAAGATTCCTGGGATGCCTTCTATTTCAGCAATAGTAACAATCATTGTAAAATATACAAGGTTGGAATTCAGGATCTGTGAAGACTTTGTTTATCCATCTGTTAGCAGAACAGTCAAAGAACCGTGTGCCACGGAGTGGAACTGGCTCAAGTGGTAGAGCTCCAGCCTTGAGTGGAAAAGCAAAGAAAGATCACAAAGCCCTCAGGAAAAGAGCTGCAAAGAACTAGATGCAGGTCTGTGCTCACCTGCTTGCCTGCAAGCAAGCTACTCCGCCACCCAAGGTCAAGCATTGCTCTCTGGGCCTGGCCAAGGACACTGCCCTGGGCCCCCAGGAGAACATAGCCCATTTAAAAATTTTTCTTCTTCTTTGTTAAGACCCATATAAACCCAGCCCCAAATCCAGTTCCTCACACAATTTCCAAACCTATGGGAAGGTCTGTGCCCCTAGCTGGCAATAAACAGTCCTAGCCCATTGGCCATCAAGGCTGATCTATTCCTCCATTTTCCTAGTCATTTTGCTAAGTACCTGTAAAGATCTAATACACCAGGACAGTTTCAGCCTGAATGCTACAAAGAAGCACACAATTGCATGAATATTTTCTCTAGAGAGAAAGGTGCCAGCCAGGTGAAAGGAACAAGGTAATTCCAAAACTCCCAGCTTTCTCTTGGCAGGGGATTTGGGTAATAGCTTGCCAATTGCTGGTAACTGCTGCCAATGACCAGGACTGCTGTGTTCCAATTGCTGGCAATGGCCACCTATTGTTTATGAATTTCTGTCTTAGCAGGGGACTCTGTAGAGAGGGTACCCGGTCAGCAGGGAGGAGGAATTGGCCACTATTCCCAGGGATCCTCACCAATTCATGCAGGAAAGTCACAAGAGAACCATTTTACAAAGACAGCCATTATGGACATTTTCATGGACAAAAAAATCCTCATGTTTTAGCTAGTAAATATATTTGAAGTGGCAGATGAATGAACCCTCTGAAAGAAAATAAACCATAAAATAGCATTAATAATCATCTAGCTCTAATTACTGAACACTCATGAAACCATAGCAAGCAGCTTGTTGGTTCCTCCTTCTTGGCTGGTCATCTATTCATTTAAACATGGTGACAATACAGTACACAACTCACACAATTGGGAAAGAAAAGGCCCCTCTGGGAAATTTTCGTTGAGAGAACTCAAAGACAGCACTTGATATCACCTTTGTGTTTTACTGCTTTAGTATCATCATCTAAATACCCAATGAGGTGATTTAAAATGAAAGGTAGGTGTTTAATTGTTGCAGGTTTCTCCTTTTCTGGTCAAAAGGTAAGGTAGCATGACAGAAGCTCCAGATATGTCCGAGCTGTGATTACTCCCAAGCCTTTGGATCACTCCTGAAACTCTGTGAGCTTTAGTGGTTTTGTCACTAAAATGCAGCTAACTAGAATATGCTTCTCTTGTTGAAATGAAATGAAGTAACAGTAATGTTGACTATACTCTGGGCCCATTTGATTTATTGTATATCCTTATATTATAGCATATTATAAATAAACCTCTGTGATGTCTGGAAAAATAAAATTATAAAAATTAAAAAAGAAATGAGTAACAGTAGATGGGTAAAATACTTTATGACTAAATAATTAAGTAGAATATTCAAAATCATCTGTCTCATTCTCTATAGTATAATGAAAACACAGGATTGAGGCTTGAGGAATCTATCACTCTAGCTATTAGTCCTAATCCTGACTACTTGAGTAACTCTAAGGAGTTAGATTCCTAAACTTCAGTTCTTTGATGGTAAACTAGGAGCAATCACATAATATTACATATTTGTGTATGTTCCTGTAAGTATAAAATAATGGATGATGCATAGGCTTGTAAAGATTTGTCAAAGCATGGTTTATTATCATTATCGTCATCACCATCATCCTAAAAATCACTAAATGTGAAAGCCATAGTAGTCTCCTCTATTTCTTATCATTATCAGAGATTCACCCCACGCTCCACCCTTCCTTTCCTTGGGAACACAAATCCATTGAGGAGAGGAAAGGTACTTCAATGAGAGACCCACTGGTGAAGGAAAAATACAGTCTTATTTTTTGTCATTATAAAACTAAAAGGCTCCTTCACGATTAAAGAAACAGAAAACATTTTGAACAAACTTTTGGCTTTGAAATATTCAAATAAACAATTTGATTCCCAAATTGTCCTCCAAAATCTGGTTCATTGCCTGTCCTAAGTAAAAATGCCCTGTTAGCTGGAAGCAATGTCTAAGAGAAGAAAAATGTAGGTGTTTGAGAGTAGATATCCAGCAATATCTATTACTTTTTCCAGATGAAGGGAGAACTATGACATTTTTAGGCATTTGGAGCTACTCTTCACATAAAAGAAGTAGTCTGTAATGATGCTTTCAGGATGACACAGCCTTCCAATAAAACACCATTATGATCTTGGAAGGCTAATTACTAGCCATACTTTCTTGTTTAAACAACTAGAAAAAAAAAGAATGTGAGCTTGTATTAAAAGTTTATCAAAGAGAAGAATAAAAGCTTAATGCCAACACTCAAAATGGTCATTGTACATGGCCAATAAACATGCAAGTGCTCACTGAAAATTCTAAATTCCACACCAAATAATCTTCTAATTGAAAAAAAAAGTTTTGATTTAAATTATATTGAAGAGGTTTTTCTCTTCTTAGGGAAAATGTCTGCCATTCTCTTGTCTTTCTATCCTTCCTAAAAAAAACACATTATTTAAAAAAAATTCTTGTGATTTGATTCATGAAATTTACGCTTGCAGGTTTCCAAGGAAACCTAGCCAAGAATCGAGGAACTAAGCCTTTTGCAAAAACTAAATTTAAAAATTATACATAGCTTTGAAAATGGTAAAGGTCTTAAACTTGAAAAATTATTAGCACCAAACTAAAAAAAGGACATGAACGTTTTCATGGTTAAGCAACTTCTCTTTGCTAACTTCCTTTCTTTGTTGTTAGATAATTCTAGAATGGAAGAGGAAATCCAAGAATGTCCTTGTAGGTAACCTGAGGAACTAAAATTATCAGTTGTGTCTGAGATAGTCACATGGAATCCGTGTTGTCTAGTAAAGGATGACCTGTTGTCCAACAGTGTCAACTTCATACTGGGTGAGGAAATCCATGACTGAGGTATGATAGAATGCAATCTATTCCATCCCATTTCCTGAGGAGCAACGCAAAGCTTATGGAAGCTCAGCAACCCATGCCCAGCCCGATAAGAAAATGGACCAGGGAGTCATTTCTGATATTTCTGACCAGGAGCCCATGCTTCTACAGAAATGTGTGTCTCATAAGTCAAGATCTTCCTAAGACCTCATCTGGAACAAAGCAACCACTCCAGCCAATGCAGCCCCTAAACTCCAGCCACATAGGCTTTTGCTGTACAAGGCAGTCAAAGCCTCCCTTTTTCGGCAATACATCTCCCCACAGGGACAACAACATAAGAAGCCATGGGATGAGCCCACCTGGAGCCTGTACAAGCCCCATGTTTAATATCTGAACTCTAGAATCTAGACCAAGATCTGGATACAAGAAAACAGATGGGCTTCTTTGCCCAAATGATCACTTCGAACATTTCTCAAATGTATTCACTGGAACCATTCTCCACAAAGAGAGCTGATGGTTGCTCTTGGGCAGCTTTGTATAGGAGAGAGTAGAACTTGCTTAGGTGGCCTAAGGTATCCATGGACACTCAGTGAGGCCAAGCCAGACATGGGAAGAATTGGGTAAGAGCAAAGGATGGTAAGGGCATGCTCACCCAACTCTTCCACATTCTGGCTTTCAGAGCACTTCAAAAATTCCTGTTTCACATACAGTCTTTCCAGTTTTATTATGTGTGACAAGAAAGATGGAATACATTTTATCAAAATCTCTGTTAGCTCGATTTTATTACTTTTACCATTTCATATTTAATAGTGTGTGATCAACCTCTCTCTGTTATGTTTTTGATCCTGGGCTGTGACTCTTATACCCACAGGTTTGTTTGGCTTCATTGACACAACAATATTGCCTCTGTTAGATTTGCTTTAATCCATGTGGATGTCCAGGGATTTTTGCATGAAAATAGTACCTAGAAGCAACTCTTGAAGAAAGAAATTCAGTCACTCTACTGCCTCATGCTGGACTCGATCATCTTTTGGGATTAAACCACAGTCTCCTTCATCCAGTGTAAGACTGTATTTGGCCACCAACACTGCTTTGCCATAAAGTTTCCAGCTGGCGCTATGCATCCAATGCCTGTTTTCTATGGGGAAGAGCTCTTTGACCACCCACATTTCACTCGCTTAATACTGTTACCCTTTCTGTTCCTGGCAGATAACTGAGCATAAGACCCCTGATCTCCAAGACACGAGTCACCATCTCAGAGGATCTTCTGCAGAAATGAATCTGAGTCTGTTCTGCGAACAAATCAGTTTCCCTTGTGTGATTGAAGCTATTACCAAGTCTCTCAATCCTCTTACTTAAGAGCCTTCACCAATCACTTAAATTGGAAGACAAGTTGTTCTAACTCTCCACCTTCCTTTCACTCAGAGCAAGCCAGATAGACAGCTCTAGCTAAGAGAGCTCGTGATGGTGCTCTCAGAATGGAAATTATCTTCTTCCACAACCCTATACCACCTCAATCAAAAGAATAATAGAACCACACAGGGAGAATATCATTTATGTCCTCCTGTTAGAACCTTCATCTTTAAAAGAAGGACAAGGTAATTTATGTCTGTGCGTAATCTTTCTTTTTCAATAGTGAAAATCTATGGTGACTCTAATTTCAATTAAGAATAGAAACCACCAGCATACAGAGGATGCAGGTGAAATGACTTAAGGCGGTCTTCCTTCTTCCCAATGGGTACTGATCTTCTGGGGAGCATTTTACATGTTCAAAACCAGAATAGGCACCTGGGCTGCTAGGCTGTTGCCAGGTGAAAGTGCTAAAGAATGTAAACATGTCAGAAAACAAATCCCAGAGAGAAATGAAATACTGTTTTCCTTAGCAGTGATTACCATACAAATAGGCTCCTTATGAATTTAAATTACAACGACAAAAAAAGTCCATTCCATGACTTCAACACACTGACAGGGATGGGAGGGCAGGGCTCCTCACCCGGCAGAGCTGGGCATCATCACTGCTCCTACCATTCCCCATGCAAAAATCACAGATAGCACATTCTCCCTAGAAACTTGAAGCATTATGTTGCAAAACATTATAGCAGAAGGCATTTCTTAAATTCAAAGCAAAAATCTGTTATCTTCAACCACAGGGAAAAGTTACGATAAATAACGTATGGTAAAAAATCTAACAAGCGCGTATCGGAAAATGATCATTTCTCTAAGTCGAGCTGGCGCTGTTTGCAGGGTGGAAAGCTTAATTTTGGCGATACCCAGTCTTGTCCCACTATCATCAGCATCCGGATAGAAAGCAGTTTGCTGTGTAAGAGCAGACCAAAGGTGCTGGGTTTGGGTGGATAACAGAGCACATAACTGTATAGGGTGCTGAAGACAAGAAAGGACTATCTGTAAACAGACAGTTGGCAAACTCTCCAACAAGCCAGGCCAAGGGAAGACAAAGTGCCTGGGGGCCTCTTAGCTTCTATGATCTCTGCACACCTTGCCTCTCCTACCCTTCTCCAACTTACACTGACTCTTACCTCAATACCAGGTTCAAGGTCCTGGGCAAGAGAGTGGCTGTGTGCTCGGTTGACATACAAAGAAGAGTGAGGAAGTAGAGTCACGGAGCATGGAGGGGAAGAGAGGGATAAATCAGACCACTGTCCTTGGAGATTGAAAGAAAACCAGAAGAATGGACTGGCAGACCCAGAACAGGAAACATTCTATGCATTGCCTCCCTGGTTGTGACGAGTCAGTGAGAAGAGCTTAGCACAGTGTCTGGCATGCATGCACCTCATATATTAGAAGAGCATTTGTGTTTTCCCAACATACATTTAAGTGGCCATCATTACTTGACTAAGAGCTCCCTGAGGATCCAGATGGCCAACTTTTCCCTTGTGGTTTAGGAGGAGCCCCATAGAAACTCCTGGAGTCTTTATCAATCCCTAGAGCAATTTTAGTTGGTGACAGGGCTCTGAGTTCCTACCTAAAAAGTTGAGAAAAGCAGGTGACAAAAGACAGTTTGTCCTGGGTGCATTTCATTAGCAGCTAAAGGAGGTGGATTTCTATTCTTAGCTTTGAAGAGATAACTTCCTTTTAGAAAGCTGAGTACTTTGGTTTAGCAAGGTCCTGAATGCCCTCAGCAGAACCACGTGGGTTGGTCTTTTCCTCTATGGAAGAACTGAGAACACACACAGCAGCTCCACTTGCACAGTAATGTGGCTGATAGTCATGCTTGCTTTGAAAAAGAATGCATAATTGAGGAAAACTTAAGGGTATAGAAGGAATGGAGCTACTTTCAGTATAGGTCAATATAAATTAATAAATATTAAAAATAAAAATAAAACGGTAACACCAAAACCGGAATCACGGTTTGTAGGATGTGTGCCCTGACAGACAGCTTCCTGGCCATGAAGGCAAAAGTATAATGCACTTTGTGCTGCCCAGGCCTAGCACAGCGACTGATATGAAATGGGTTTCTCATACATGTTATTAAATGAAATGATTCATAGTTAATATATAAATCAAGGCAGAGCCATACTAACATCAGTCCATTCATACCAGAAAATATTGAATTTAGATTTTTATTTTTAATTAAGATTTTTTATTGTGAAAATACTGTACAGAGGGTTTACAGTGACATGAGCAAGGTAATGAGTACATTTTATCCAGCATTGTTGCCTCTTCCTTTGTTTTTCCTATACCATCCCTCCCTCCCACCTCCTCAGCTACACGCCCCTAGTTGTTTTTTTTTTTTTTTTACAATGAGTTTATGACAGACTAAACCCATAGGGCTTATAAGCTACTGTTTTCATTTGTTTGTTCATAAAAAAGGTTGCAGACATCTGTCTCTACTTTTGCCATCACACCATTTTATTTTTGACCATAGATACTATGGTTGGCCTTCTACAAAATGAAAGACCTCAGCAGGGTGGGTAAGATATCTACATTTGTTCATTTCTCTTGGTTGTGAGATGTAAAATATTAATTCTAGAGAAATTTCTGCACGTTCCCTAGGCAGATTATCTTTTACTCAGGTTATTCTAAGCCTATGCTAAAGTAGGTCAGTGTTCTCATACAGTAAAGTATTATATAAAAAACAATCATGATGGAAATTACTATGATTTCTATTAGCAAAGACCACATCCCATATCTCAAATTTATGAAAATAACACGTATTTACCAAAAAATGACTTGTCATTTTCCCATGAGTCAAATCACATTAAGATCAAAGGTAAGAAAATGACAGTGTCACAGAGGTAGAAGGGCACTGCGACATTGCTTTAACCATCCTGGTCTTTAGTTATTTCAGTTAATGTTAAAATCTGAACAAAATTGATGTGGCAACTCCCAAAGCACTTTAGTAACCCATGATAAACTAAGTTAAAAAGGGACAGATGACTTCTTAATTTTCTTTTATGAACACTTAGGATATTTCCAGTACTAGGTGAATTCTAGTGACCTGCACACTTTGTCAATATAAAATTTCTCCCAGTCCCTCAGAGGAAAGTGAATCCAGAGATGACATTTTGAAAATGGTTCAAATGTCAAATGGAAATTTAAACAAAAGCAATTAGGAGAATTTCATCCACGATTCAATTTCAGAAAGACATAAGTGCCCCCTTTTTTTTTTTTTTTGCTACAAAAAGGAATTCAGAAGCACCTGTGCAATGATAATGCTATGTCTTACCAGCATCATTCCTTCCTTCCTTCTTTCAATACTGTTTGGAAGATCTGCTGGCTATGAACCCCTGTCTAGGATGTATAATAATTATATTATGCATTGCAGTGGCAGGTACACAGCAAGTGCTCAATAAGCAACACTGAAAGAAAGAATGGATAGATGGATGGATGGAGAGATGGATGGATAAATAGACTTCTGCATGTATGTATGCATGAATATATAAATACTGAGTAAAAAGAAAATCACTTTCTCCAGTCTGAAGAATATTGTCTTTGTAAGTCAAATACCAGCACATTTCCTCTAATATGAATAGCCTAAACTATAACAACAAAATCTACATTATCTTTTGTTTCCTTTTGTGGCAATTTGGATGGGGGAAACAAACAAAGCACCAGAAGAAAGCTAGAAATCAATATGAACACATAAGAGACAGCTGATGAACATCTATGAATACAATGAAAATGAAATGGTGTCTGTAATTGTATGGAGAGCTTGATCATGGTGACACATGTCAAAAAAAGGTGACGATGCTTTAGGATAAGAGGGTGCCATGCAAGTGCACTGTGGTTCTTTTTTTTTTTTTTTTTTTGTGAAAATACTGTACAGAGGGGTTACAATTACATGGGCAAGATAATGAGTACATTTCTTATCAAGCATTGTAGCCTCCTCCTTTGTTTCTCCTTCCCATCCCTTTAAAGCCCCACACACAATTAAAAAACTCGGAAATTATATAATCGATTATCTGGTAGATTATGTAGTAGGTTTTATCAGAGTTAACAGTGAAACCTGTGTAGTTTATATGATTTAGGCAGCAGGAGGAGTCTCATTACAAGAAATCTCACCTTCTTTCTTTCTTTCTTTCTTTCTAGGATTCCCCTTCCCCCCAAAAAAGGGCTTTTGAAGTAGGTGGTTTATGACAATTTTCTTTTAATGGAAATGAGTTAGAAATGATGGTGTCACTTTCTACAGAGACAGCTTAAATCAGTCCAGGGGGAACAAAAAACAGCCCCTGATCCCAAAATGAAGTGTTGCAAGGAATGACCACTGACCTGTAGCACTGAAAGAGTGGCAGCCAAAGGCTGTAGGAGGAGTCTTCAAGGAGTCTTCAAGGTTGCCCTTCCAGAGCCCAGTGGTCCCCAGCCTACTTATTATTCTAATACCTTGTTTATGTGATATCTCAGCAGAGGAGAAGCAGAAAATTAGAAGGCAGAGCACTGGAAGCAGGAGACTTGCTGAGAACAGAAATGGGTATTAGCAGGCAGAGCTCAGGCTGGAGGTATGGATACCCCTCCATTGGACATCCCCTGACACTTGTCAACAATCAAGACAAGTGCCTCCTCACATACCCACAATGTGCAGGACCAATCATAAAATGAAAATACAAAGCCCCTAGTTCAGAAACATGAGAAGCTCCCAGATAGGAGCAATCGGGCATCAAGCATCAAGCTCTTCTCAGTGAGGAGACTGTATGCAGGGGGTCGAATGTGACTATGTACACGGAGGAGCTATTATCCAACCCTACTTAAATCATTATGGTCAGTAGATACTGAAAAATTTAAAGGTATCTTTGATGCAATTTTGAAAGTGGCTCGGAATTATACTTTTTGTTTGTTTTGGCATTCAAAGGGGTTAAACTTCTGTTAAATATGACTTCTTTTTCTTGGTAGATAATAGGTATGACTAAAATTAAAAATAAAACTTCAACAAGCTGATTTCATCCTGAAATCCAGGATTTTCCTTTCCTGTACAAGGGCACAAAGCCAGTTTTCTCTTTTAGGCCTGAGGAGTTTCTTATTTCTTTGTGCTCTTCCATCATCTATGCATGGAATACAAAATCCATAAAGCTTATTAAATCAGAGGAGAATGAAAGTACCCAATAATTTAAGTCATTTGCTAGATTACAATCCAGCAAAGCCTCAAAAGAAATCTACTGAAAACATTGCTAAAATTTCTAAACACACCGAGACAAATATACATCTACCAACCACCTTTAAATAAGCATAAAAATGAGAATTTAGAGAGCAATGATCAGAGTCTGCTTCATACTGGAAATTATTTCCTTGGGTACTAGAAATTCTTAAATACTGAAAGCATAGAAATACATCTAAGTCTACTATCCTAATAAGCCATTTTAATAAACAGCCCTATTTCCAATGCATGAACATCATTTCTTCAGAGAAAAAGCATTCCTCACTATGACAGAAAACAATTTAAATAAGTGAAAAATGAACTATTTAGGATGTACATAGTTAAGATAAAATATGCCTTTATGAAACAGGAAATTTTACAGAGAAGGGTAATTTTTACTTAAGTGATGGGAGGTCAAATTAGATTTGTCCTGCTTAACTGAAGTGTCTGCCAGGGTGATATAGTAAACAAATGCTGCACTGGCAAAGATGTCTCTGCCTGTCACTCATGTTCTCAATGGTTTACTTTCCTAAAAATTCAATAAATATTATAATAACTTACTGTGTTCAGAAAAATTAATCACATAATATCATTTCCTTAAAGTTCTCCCTTCCTCCCTACCTCTTTTCTCTTTTTATGCCAGTAGTTGGGATTGAGCTCAGGATTTGCCCTCTTACGTGGCTTTTCACTTCAGCCACAATTCCATTTCTAACTTTTTATTGGTTGATGTGAGATAAAGAGTCTCACTGACTGGGCTGGCAATTAACTGATATCCTCAGATCCTGGCTTTCTAAGTAAGAATTGCAGGCATGAGCCAAGATCACGTGGGCAGTTTTCCTTTTACATTTGAGCAATCGTAGCTGTAAGTGTCAACAGATGGACAAATAATGCTGAAGGCTAGACTGCAAGATTCTTGAACTCTCTGTGCCCAGAATAGTACCTGCATCGTCGTAGGCACTTATAAAAAATGAACACTTACAATATAACAGAGACTTCTATAAATCTGAATTATCGTCACATTCCTTGTCATCAATTTTCAAGAAAGAAACCCTTAGAGGAAATTCTGTAGAAGGGCAAGAGGTTGGAACACATACAGTCATACTGTAAGAGTTGATATTTGTTAAACAAAGGCTTGAATGGAGCACATTAGCCCATTGAATCCCTACTGATGGCCACAACAAGTTCAGAAATGTTCCGTTGCTATATGGTTAGTGACAGGATGAGATTGACCAGAAATCAATGGGAACTCTCCTTAGAGCACAAGATAGTCACACAGAGAGAAATTCTGAGATGACAGGTAGTTTTTACAGGCCCCATGTTCAATATAATAATGATAAGTAGATTATACCTATATCGATATATTTCATTTTTTTGTAAATTTTCCAATGGAACACTGAGATTAAAATTTAAGGTAGAAAATACTCATCTAGAACAACTAATAAACAGATTTGGGGCTTCATCCAAGCACAGGTTGGAGATCATGGTATTTTATTTTAGGTCATTAACATTCAATAATAGAAATGAAAGCTGATGGTAATATCCTTTTTCCAAATGCAAAGTCCCAGTAGTAACATCACTCACAGGTAAATGCCTTTCATTGATCTTGCTAAGTACCAATATGAAATCATCTACTCTTTAAAATCTCTGTGGCAACTGACATTAGGGAAAAGCTCATTTAATTTTTTAATCTTATTTTTTTGTTTGTACTGGGATTGAGTTCAAGCTTGCAATTGCTAGGCAGGTGCTCTACCACTTGATCCATACGTCAAAAATTTTCTGCCTTTTATTTTTCAGATCAGGTCTTATTTATTTGGCCTAGGTTCGCTTGTGACCATGATCCTACCCAAGCCTTTCCCCTTGCTGGGATTACAGCTATGAACTACCACATTTTTCTTGTTTGATGAATTGCTATCTTACTATGCTTGGGCTGGATTCAAACTACTCTTTCTAATTTCTCTCTCTCTTTTAAAGGAAATTGATTTCCTTTATAATTTATTTGTATGTTATTAGTATATCTTAAGTTATACAAAGAGGCTTCCTTGTGATCGTACATATAATAAAGGTACTTTGATCAAATCTCTTCTCCCCCCTCCCTCCAGTTGCTTTCTGTCCCTCCTCTCTCCTTTTGTTCCATTATGCTATTTTTATGCATACGTACAATGTATAAAAAAGCCAGTCTCCTGACTTGGTTTCCACAGTAACAGTGTTAACATCCTTTGACTTATTTAAAGAGAATCCTGTTCCGAACTTTGATGGCAAGATTATGTATGAGCATTACAGAGAATATTAGAGGATTTGAGGCTAGGAGTTCAGCTGAGTTTCAGTAATGCCCATATTAGACAACAGAAGGCTAATCTGAGATTGTCTGTCTGTCTGTCAGTGCTCCACACACACAGCGCCACCGCTGTGCTTGGATTTACAACTCTCCCATTCCACCAAATCTGGGGATTCATGGTCCCTGCTGCATGTCCACCTTAATCTAATTGGCTGAGACAAGGAGTGGGATTAGTGCTAGGAAAAGGGATGCTGGTCTGAGGTGCAAAAATGTCACCTTGTTATTTAAGGAAGCTGCCTCCTTTGAGTTTTTCAGCCTGGCTTTTCTTCTGCCCTGAAGGCTGTGTTTGCATCTCCTGGTCACTGCTTCTCCAAGTCACCAAGTCCTGATTAGCTGTATTTCTACACTGTCTTTCCCATCAGTTTCCTTCCTCCCTTTCCATCAATGCCACTATTACTTAAGTCTCCAGACAAACAGATACAGATGGTCTTAGGGTGTCAATGACAAGTAAATAACCTCTCACACTAGCTCCATCAATGTAAGGTCCCATTGGGTACCAACTATGGACAGACAATGAAAGGCTGTGACAATCCATTAATGATGTCTGCCTGGAAGCAGGAAATGCAGTAGCAACACAGGTCAGGGATTGATGTTCTTGAATCTTGTTCCAGTTGTGATTTACAGGTGAGGTTCCTGAGGCCTACAGAAATGAATTGAGGTTTTCTACTGTTAAAAGTGTAATTAGGATGACTTCCACTGAAATCTGGAAACCTCAACTTTTTCTACTAGTGTTTTTCTGTTTTTGTTTTTTAAGGCATCATGTTGTTTTATTATTGTGAAGTAGAAATGCCTAAGATGGAGAGTAGTTTCTAGGATTCTGAGCCCTGGCTCTTTCTT
This sequence comes from Dipodomys merriami, assembly GCF_024711535.1. Classification (NCBI taxonomy): domain Eukaryota; kingdom Metazoa; phylum Chordata; class Mammalia; order Rodentia; family Heteromyidae; genus Dipodomys; species Dipodomys merriami. The sequence continues at coordinate 10,092,148 of NW_027205381.1, forward strand.
AGTCCAACAACAGTCCACTAGTCAGTCATAACTTACTTAAACAACAGATAGAACTCAACATGGCAATTGGTATTAATCTTATGGATAACTTAATAAACCTGTTGGTTAAGTCTTTTATTTATTCATCTTTTGTAAACTCCAACTACTAAAGGCCTTAATTGTTTAATGTCAATGTCAAATTAGTTACAACAAACTCTTATGGATAGAGTTCTTTTTTTGGTTTTTGTTTTTTTTACATTAATGCTTAATAGAGTCTTTCACTTGTCAAATGTTCTTTAAAGTACTTTATACTAACTTATTTAATCTTAATAGTGATCTAGTTTATTAGTTACTATAATTATTCACATTTTTATCAAGGAAAATAAACAAGTATCACATGACTAAAGATTGTCAGAACTGGGATTTTAATATCGACATTTGACCTTAGCATCTAGGCTCTTCTCCTTGGTTTCTCTCTGCGACAATGCTCTTTGCCCAGGATTATCATGAAGCCAAACTATAACTATGAATAGCAAAGTAGAACAAAACTTATCAATTTTCTGCAAAGGAATGTCAGTGCTATCAATAACTCACCACATGCTGCTTTGTGGTTTTATTGTTCAAGTTCCTTATGCTCTTTAGGGCAATCTGCTTCAATGTGAATACAATTTATAGATTTTTTAAAACACAGTTTTTATAACAATGTCAAGGAGCAAAGAATAAAGTGATTCAAAGATGACAGAAAAGGACAAGCCCGGAATATAAAGCAGAAACAATCCTAAAGCTGATCTTTCAATTCTGAAGGTCAAGGATGAAACTCGCTTCATCCTGTAGCAACTGTCCAGGTAGCATATCCCAGCGCTGTTTAATAAAATGCCTCCAGAGAATTGGCTTTGAAAGTCTCACAAATGCCAAAGTGAACAAGACTCTGATGAGATCTTATTTGTAAAGCAACTAAATGTGACCACCAATAACTTTCACATGACCACGTGAGCCGAGGTGAACAGCCTCGCACGCGACAATGATGGTCATCATAGACAATGTTCCAAAATCTTGAAACAATCTAACTAACTCCTGTCCCTTTTAGCTACCACTCTCCTTATATATGACTAAACTCAACAAGGTCACAGGGACAACCAAAGATACAGACCGAAAACCAGCTTTCTAAAGCTATGATGGAATGCTTAAACTCAGAACTTAAGCTCTCATAAGAAATACATTAAACTGGAATGTTCTCTAGTGCTGATCAGCTAGATGACTTGGGGCAAGCCAGTAAGTAGGTGCCTAGAGCTTTGATTTCTTACACCCCTGTGATTAGGTCATCAGGAAGTTATATGCCCTGGGCTAAAGCTCCTACTTTTTACCTTCCCTTCATCCTGAGGGAGGAAGGACAGAATGCTCAGGAATGTTCCCAGCCAGGAGTCTCCCTGGCAATGGTATCCAGGAAGAGAGAGCGATGGGCAGTGGTTCCAATTAAAATTCCCTGCTTCTCTCAGAACAGAAGACAGCAATAAGCTCAAGCCATAAATTACTGCTGGGGAAATAATGCCCAGATAAAAGAAATAAAAGATAAATTTATGGCCTTAATCAATCTCCTTTTTTTAATAAATAAATACAGCTCTGTCATTTGCTTTATGTGCGTGACTCTATCACCCTCCCAGATTATTCTCAGTGATTTCCAACAGCAGCTCCCTGCAGCTGAGCCTGAGGGGCAGGATGCTCTTTGGGAAAAATCAGCCCTTTTGCTATATCTCTTGTATGGGTCAGGAGGCTGAGGACATACGGAAGATGGAACACTACTCGCCCTGGGGATGAGCAGCACACTGCAGATCCAACAAGTGCAGAGAAGCAGAGTCACCTACAAATGAAGCTTCCCAGACAGGCTTTTATTCTCTGTCTTGCTAGTATTATTTGAACTTTACCCATGCTGTCTTCTCTTCCCTTCACCAGAATTCCTTTATTTTCTTATTGATTGATTGATTGATTTTTATTTATTCATTTTTACCTGTCATGGGGCTTGAACTCTGGGCCTGGGAATTGTCCCTAAGTTTCTTTTCCTCAAGGTAAGTGCTCTACCACCTGAGCCACAGCACCAATTCTGACTACTTCTTGTTCTTGTTCTTGTTCTTGTTCTTGTTCTTCCTCCTCCTCCTCCTCCTCCTCCTCCTTCTCCTCCTCCTCCTCCTCCTCCTCCTCCTCTTCCATCTTCTCCTTCTCCTCCTCCTCCTTCTTTGAGTTTATTAGGGATAAGAGTCTCATGGAGTTTTCTGCCCAGACTGGCTTCAAACCATGATCCTCAGTTCTCAGCCTCATGAGTAGCTAAGATTACAGGCATGAGCCACCAGCATCGCAGCCAGAGTTCCTTATTTTTTCCTCAAATTCAATTTTATACAAAAAATTACCTAACCATCCCTTTCCAAGGAACAGTCCTATTAACTCAAAGATACAAATCTGTTTCTTGTAGATGGAATGAAACATATGCCATTATTTCACTAGCATCCTGCCCTTCAGAATGTCCTTGAATTTATTTGGAGTTCTAATTATTTCGTAAACTCACTTTTCCCATTCAGCTTAAGTCTGCAGTCATTTATATGATATATCCATTGGGTGATCAGGACATTAAGCTCCCATGAATTTACTAGTTAGTGTGTAGGGGTTGGTAAATGTGCACTAAAACTTCCTATGGATGTCAAAGACCTGCAAAAGCTGTGCTGAAAACATACACCTCCAGAGCCCTACCTGAGGCCTGAGTGGTCATCCACCCCTTTCCAGCCTCTTCCATTCCCAGAATGAAGCAACTCACATATTTATTTACCAAAGGCTGACACTAAGCAAGGACAGGATTTGGAGCTGATTAAATATTTCAAAGAAATAGATTCTAAAACTCTCAGAGTAATCTCTTCATGCTGTTTTGAGAAAGCTGCTCAAAACAGTTTCTGATGAGAATTTTGTTGCCAGCCAAATCCCCTTCAAATAATAGTTGAGAAAAGAGAACTTCACATGCATTTATTATCTCTGAAATTTTGTTATTTGCTTCTTTTTTGTTTTTCCTAGTATGTTTGATTTCATTGTTTTTAAAGTCTTTAAAATATAAGGAACCTGGAGTTAGAAGGTAGTGAATGGGAGCTTTTGATTTATTTTGTTTTTAATCATTTTTCATTTTATTATCAATAATCCATATGCATAATTATTAATAATCCATATGCATAAACATATGTAATACAAATACCTTTCCCCCCAAAATTTATTAATAGCAACACACTTCCTTAGGTTGTCATTTATTTTGTACAGGATGCTTTGCATAGGACTGTGTGAAATCAGGTCCTGTGAAGTCTTCCACATTAATTCAATGTTCTCAGAGGGTAATTTTCCACCTAGGAGATATTTGACAATGACCGGAGATACTTCCATTGTGTCAACTCAGGGGAGAAGTATGAAGCTTGCTACATGGTAGGAGCTCAGGATGTTGCTATAGCTATTAAAATGCGTAATACCACTTCCCACAACAAAGTTATCTGAGTTATCTGACCCAAAAGTCAATAGTATTAGGGCTGAGAAACTCTGAATTGGTATTTAAATATCAGTAATTAACAACAAGCCTCCCAACAAAGCAAAGTCACTGAAGGTTGAAACAGAGCTCCTGAAGGAAGGCACTTTTCCTTCTTGTGCATGGCCAGGCCTGATGCAGCACTCTGCACCCTCAGACCCCGCCCCCTTCCACGCAGTGGTGAGACAGTGCAGAGAAGATTCTTTGTCCTTGTTCATTGGGAACAAATTCACATAGATTCAAAGGTCACTGCTGAATTTAAATAACCCCCTGTGATAAATCTGCATGAGCTCCATTTGTTCTACTGAACTTGTTGGATTAAATGAACACAATTTAATGTTCGAAAGGACAAGGCCTCCTTTCATGGCTGAAAGACAGAGCCAGGGTGATTTACAGTTTCATACATACTCATCCACCACATTATCTGCTTTGTGCTGGGTACTTATGAATATCAACTCATCATCCAGCAGCCGTTTCTACTCACTGTACCCCTCCGTCCAGGGTCACATGCCCAGAAAAGAACTTGAGTAAGAGATTTCCAGGGTTTTCTCTAAAGAAAAACTACTATTATTTCTACTGTTGATTCTCACCTTGTTTTTTATTTGTGTGTATGTGTGAGTACAAATCTCTGTAATTATACACAAAGGAAGGTTTCCTTCTGATTTCCTAAGAAGTTTATCATCAAACAGCTATACATAAGCATAGGATTTCCCTAACTTGGAATAGAAATTATTTTTGGATACCACTATCTTATAGGCTAACACTTCTTTTTTTAATAATGATACAATAAAACTGAAAAATGTTTGCTTATTTATTTACATCTGGATTCTACTTAGTAACACATTCTGCTTAAGTCTATATAATTAGAAAGAATACAAATTTATTCAAATATTATATAACCTCCATTATTTTTATTATCCTAAAGTCTTAGGGATTTCTGTGACCTCTTGTTAATGGATAATTAAAGATATAGGATTTTCATTTTTATCAACTTTATAAAACAGCAAGTATAAGCAGAAGTGTGAGGATCTGCTGGGGTGGAATTTATAGTGAACTTTCAAAATCACAACACTATAAGGTGAGAGTGTTGAGTAATTTATAACGCTGGCTGCCTTGTCCTCAGGGATCTCTCGGCATCTGGTTACCTCTCAAGTCCATTTCTCTTAGGTAATGGAAGTCTACAGCCTTGCTCTGCAGACTTCTCTTGGGAATACTTTTAGTATTACCTGGGAACTTGTGAGAAATGCAAATTGCCAGGCTTTACACCAAGATTCTGCATTCTAATAAGCCTAGCAAGTGATCACTGGGCTGTATTATTGCTTGAATTTCTCTGCTATCCTTCTCATTAATGTTAACATTTACTTTTTAGTTCTTACATCATATATACCTAAAGACAACCTGCTATTATTCAAATTGATTTAAAGACTAAGTATATTGGATCTTTTGAGAAGCTATATTGTCACATTTTAGCAAGAAACATGCCTACAGCCAAAGAAATCAAAAGATAGAAGGAATGATAGGGGAAAAACTCTTGGATGATTTTTTGGGTAGAGAACAGAACATTTAAAGTAAAATCCACCCAGTTCCAATACTGAAACTTGAACTCACGGCCTCTCGTTCTTTCTTGGCTTTTTCACTCAAGGCTGGTGATTGATCACTTGAGCCACACCTCCACTCCTGGCTTTTTACAAGTAACTGGAGATGAGCCTCTCAGATTTATCAGCTGCACTGGCTGTGAGCTGATCTCAGCCTTCTGAGCAGCTAGTATTACAGGCATGAAACAGCAACACCAGACTCTCCTAATTTTTGGAGTTAGGGATATCATTCTCTTTTATAAGGTATAGATAATAAGTATTGAAACAAACCAAGTTTTTATAAATCATCGTATTTTTTATATAGCATATTGTCCAAACAAAACAAAACTTTATAAACTTCCACTGTACCATGGGAAAGGAGTTAAGAGAGTAAGGGTCAGTTTACTAGAGTTGATTAACATTTCAGCTGGAAAAAATTACAAAGCCTGTATCTTTTCTGAATATATTGTTTAGCTTCATCATTGAAAAAAATGTTATATTGATGTTAGTATTGCAAATGACTTTCAAGGACAAAAATAAGTGCCAATTTTTTAAAATGAGAGTCAGTAGATATTGCCTTATACTAAGAAAGGGAAGGGAAGGGAGGGGAGAGGAAGGTAAAGAAAGAGAGGGGAGGTAAGGGGTAAGGGAAGGGAACAATAGATGCAGAAATAACATAATCTTAGAACACTTTGGTTTTCCAACAACCTTAAATCATACCAAAACATTCAGTCTTCCTGCATTAAAAGGAAGCACAGTGATTGTCATTCTCTAAGAAACAAACTGAAATTCAATGAAAAGAAATTAAAAGATGTTCCTGAAATCAATGCACAGCAGACAAGGCACCAAGTCTTTGAATTTCATGGTGCCCGGCACTGTGGTAGACATTTCACATGAAACACTCCGACCATGTCTCACTGAGCCACGGCAGTGGAGCTCTCCCACCACAATCAAATTCTATACTCTTCTGTTATAATGTAAGTGCTGTTAATCTCTTAAGCGCATGCTGTTTTGGATCTCTGAATGGCTTGGGCACTATCTTAAGTTCATACTCTTATGAACAAAACTTATAGTTATTAAAAATAGATGAAACAGCATTTTATCATTATATATTTGAATATTACAAAGTATGTTGAATTTTCTTTTAGAAAATTTTCTTTTTAGATGTATTAGATTACTTTGGAAAAATACATGGCAAGGACAGAGAGCTTATGAAATAATTTAGTGCTCTTATATAATGTCAGCCAAATAATACAAGGCATTCTGAAAATTCATGTGCAAACTTCTAAAAATAGTATAAAAAGCAGCTTTAATTATATCAATGGATATCTTCTCTGCCTGTAATGTGAGATCTAAGTTCTTTTCATTCAACCCAAATTTCTAACTTTGATAGCTATTAATGTCCATCTGAAGTGGAAGGAAGCACTCATTGAAGAGGACCCCACTAGTGTCCTTTATCTAAGTAAGAGGTGCCAGGCCCTTCACTAAAGATTCAAATGGTAACAGAATCTAGGAATCTAGGAAGAAGCTGCAGAACCTGGCCAAGTGGCCTGTGTAGCATGAAGAGAGGATACTGTCTCCTCAACTCCTTTCCCAGGGACTTGGCCTTTGTGCTCCATCCCTCCCCATTCCCATTCACTTTCCATCTGTTAAGAGTTTGAATTCAAAGGAGGAGGCTACAATGCTTGATAAGAAATGTACTCATTATCTTTCCCATGTCATTGTAACCCCTCTGTACAGTATTTTCACAATTAAAAAAAAAGTTTGAATTCATTCCTCTGTCTACACATTCCATGCAGCTCTGGCTCATAGCACTAAAGTGAACAGGAGGGGTTTCTGTAGTTTCCCCACTTAGAAGTTCCTAGAAAGGTTGAGCCTGGCTCTTTGCTAAATCCTATTAGTTCCTCACAGTCTCAGTGAGACATTGCTAAGACCACTCTTCATCTGATAATGAAGCACAAGTCAAATCCTGATGTGACATCACTAAGATTCAGAAATCTGCTAACAAAATGACCAATCACTAGACTTACAGAATATACATATATATGAAATATATATATGAAATGCTGGAATTTAAATATATATTTAATATATACTATTTATATTATATTAAAGTGTATAAATATATATAATTGTATGTTATATATCTATATAGAGATATATGTAATTATGTATTGTACATAATTATATATGTTATATGGTATGTATATTATATATTTATCAATATTTTAATTATACCCTATGTTATATTTTTTATTATTTATATATTATATATTTACTTTCCATTATTCTCTTCAAATTTTTATTAATGAGAATTTTTTGCATCATGAGGCTAAGACAGATATATACTTCTCCACTAATAAATAAAGACAGAAGAAATAACTCTCAATTTATCAGTAGTTCATTAGGAAAGATGAGTGTTTTCATACCAACAGGTATCAACTTAGCCTATCTTTTAGCCAGTATCACCTCATTTGCTAAGGGCAAAATAAATTCACATAATCCTAAACTTTAATGAACTAAGACCCCATCCAGAATTGCTTTGGCTGATTAGTTAATTTTTTGTTCATATCTAAAATTCACAAATCAAAAGAAAGCAGCAAAACTCTGAGAGCTATTGTGCAGGGCATGTTCTTGTCTCATGACTGGATCAACCAAACATCACACTTGTTTCTCACTCACCTACAAGCCTTTGATTCTTTTTCAGCAAAGTAAGCTTTCATTATAATCTTTAAGACTGCTGAGGAAGAGTCAGCAATTTATTTTTGTTTCATATTTTACCTACAGATGGTGTCACTGCCAAAATTTGAAAAGTTAAACACCACATCTCATAGATGGGTAGTTCAAGAGTCATAAACCATCTGCATTTTGAGTTAAGGCTGTTGGCCATTACAGCAAGCTGGAGTAAGGCCAAGCAAGGAGAGGTTCCTGGAGATAAAAGCCTGCAAAGTTAGCTGACACTGTCACCCAGCATGGGTCATGGGCTCTGTCCCAAGAAAGAGAAAGGGCAGAAGGCAAACTGAGTTGTTCAGGAAGCACATTCTATTATTACAAGTAAAACAAATCTAAGGCTTTGTGTGAAGCTTTGATTCCTATTAGATTACTTTACTTCAGTGAAGGCAAGCTGAAATCTACCAGACAAGAGAAACTCTCAGCTTTAAAAAAAACTTCCCCCAAAATAAAGATCCGTCTTTCTACACAATAAACTAATAGAACAGAGGTAAGGCAGATAAACTAAAAAGCTGAACTGTTGATTTAAATAGGTCAACTGAGCATTCCCTTACCTGTTTTGATGTTGATGACAAAGAAATTCTGAGGATTCCCACTTGTGATCCTGTATGTGAGTTTTTCATTGGAACTGGGGTCAGGATCTTCAGCTTGAATTTGAATGACAGATACATCCTTGGGAGAGTTTTCCATGATAGTAGGATAATAAATAGGTTCTGAGGTCAGTGGGGCATTGTCATTCACATCTTCAACTTCAATGTAGACCTCGATGGTGGAATAAAGAGGAACCACGCCCCGGTCCGTGGCGTACACTGTCAGCCAGTATGAACCTGTGGTCTCTCTGTCAAGAACGTCTGCAGCAGTGATGACCCCTGAGAGAAAGCAGAGAGAGCATGATGGCCACAGAAGACATGAGATCAAACTAAAATGCTACTCTTTACATAAGAAAGCAGTTTTATACAGGACCATAATAAATAGTTCATTTGTTATTTGTAAAAGGGTAACTACATTTGAATACTTTGAAATTTGAAGATAAAGAAATCACATGCAGCTAGAGAGAGCGTTGCCAATATGAAAGAAGTGGAAGAAAGCGGGCCTGGGTTCAGATCATGTCTCATATTGCATGGGAAATCAGCACCAAAGCGATATCTCCAACTGACCTGATATTCAATTGATGCAACCAAAAGCTCTCCTAGGGTAAATTATTTTATCTGTTAATTTACAAAAGTGAAAATGAGCTTTAAAATGTATTTTTTTGCTAGTTAGAATGCAAACTAATCTATAATCCTATTTCATACCAATTCTTTAAAAATCAAATGTCACAGTTATTGTACATTCAGGAGAGTAGTAGATCAACACATTTTCTAAATTAGTTCTTGCCCCTCAAGTGCTCCACAGAGAACCCTATATAAACCCCGAGCTCCTCTAAGTGATGCTCATGGACCATCATTTTAAATTAGGCAAACAAAACCACCCAATTTCCAACTGGTACAAATTAGGCTTAAAGTTTGGCTTGCAGACCCTGCATAAACAAACTGACATATATTGCAACTGGGAGCAAGGAAGGAACCTGCCCAGAAACAGGTTGGCATACTAATGCTGTCTAAAAATCAAAACAGTATATTGAAAGCACAAAACATAACCTATTTTCCACCCAATTTTGCATAGTGATATGCCATGAGACAACACACCATCTTACATATTCTCGATGGAAATACATAAAACACAATGGGCTCCTGTGCTGTGTTGAGTGACAGCAGACAATAAGAATAAAAGCATCAACATAGCATGAGAAGAGTAGACACCAGCAGTATAATTGCAACTAAAAGAGAGGGAAAACATAGTGGTATAAACCCAGTGCTATAATCATGGATTGGATGACTATTATACTGTCTTGTAAACTGGTTTGGAATAGAATAGAATGTCAGTATGACATTGGGACAAGAAAATCCTGTTGTGGCTAGAAACCTGGACTGACAGAACTGCCTATGCTGACCACCAACTATAGGCACACTAGCCTTGAGATGCACATAATGATCACTCCTGAGCAACATTGTTACTCAGGGAAATGGGAGCCCTAAGTCAGAGGGAGGAATAGTGACATAAAATTAGGCAGGCTCTTGACCAGAAACAGACATGTCAACCAGTATGAATTGTGATGAGAGAGAGAAGTCTCAAAAAATGCTCTCAGGTCATGTGCTAACTCTTCAACAAAACATGCTTATTCCATGTATACACCTCCACTGGGCCTTGTGCAAGTCACTGATGACAAGGTCTCAGTCCTCAATGACTCATAGTCCTTATCTCTACTATGGTCTTGTGGTGAAGTATGACAGCAAATATCAAGGAGCAATCACTTCATCTGGCTTAGACTTACATACTTGGAAGGGCAAAGAGTCACACAAGAGGATGAGAGGCCAGAGAAGCAGCATTTATCGAGGCTTCATAATGCACTATGAGATCTACATCACAACTTTTCTATAATATAAGAATTAATTCTCTTTACAGATGAGTTCATCAAGTTGGTAGCTCTCTGATAAGACCCATGGCTAATAGTAGAAGAATCCAGACCGGTTTGCCCAAAATGCTTTTGTTTATCTAGTACCCATTACTTATTACAAAGAAATTTAATACACACTCTTAATTTTTCCTATCCATTTCTCAGTATTCATTAACGCTTCATGTAATGATGATCATTTATTCTGTGGGAAAGTTTGGCAAAAAGATTTCAGATTTCAATAAAAGATGAGTAAATGCTTAGTTGTCAGTCAAACACCATATTTCCATAGCTTTACTCAAAGCAGGGGACTGCTTTGTGTTGGCTGGACTGCTCATGTGTTTACCAGCTTTCTCTTTTAAACTTGCCAGTGACATCTCATGAAAGTTCCTGGCCTTTGGGGGAATAGCAAAGTACAGACAATGAAAAGAAAGCAAGGAAATATTCCATGTTGGATCAATCTTGTCACCTTACTTGACTGCATGCTTGGCACACACCTGTGTGCACATGTGCACATGCCCGGAGGTGCACACTGGAGCATATGCACAAAGAATTGCTTTGTGATACCTGCAAGTCACTAGCTCTCTTTCTTTCCATCTGTCACATTGGAAGATGCTGGATTCTAGGCTTTGAGCATTCAATGGCTTTGAAAATTCTTTGCTGGAAAGACAGCCACTTTATAGAAACAAAACTACATGAGTGGATTTTACTCTATTTGTAAATGAATTATCTACTTGCAAATGAACATTCACTAAAAATTTTAATCATCTTTCCTTAAAATAAATTGTAATAATATTTAATAATTAACAAGAAGTATGAATGAGCTGGAACACAGTGTTCATTCAGACAATTTTATGAGCAAATTTAGGACAAAAATGAAAAAGAAATCAGCTAAATTATTAGAAAAGTGATCTAAATCTCTATACTAACTATGTCACCCACCAACATCAATAACCACTGATAGTATTTACTCACCTTCAACACCCTTAAAACTAGTCATGAGCTACATGGTTATAATCGCAAATGTAAATACACCTGACCTTTCTGCCCAACAAAACCTTCCTTTACAACTGATCAATTATTGTTAGAATTGTATGTAATGGCTAGGTGCAGGTGGCTCATACCTCTAGTCCTAATGACTAACAAGGCTGAGACCTTAGGATCATAGCTTGAAGCCAACCTGGGCACCAGTGAACCAGTAAAATGCCAGCTGGAGGCTTGGTTCAACTGGTTAAATTCCAGCCAAAAGTAGAAAAAGGGATAGATTAGGGCCCTGAGTTCAGACCCTGGTATCAGCACACATATATTAAAAAAAAATCCCATATCATTAACAAAACTCTGTTGCTATTATCATGCATTCTTCATGACTTTAAAAATATTGTACATATCTAAAATGAACAATCTGACTATTTCTGATTCCCAAGAAATTGTCACTCTAATCAAAATAATAAACATATACATTATCATTCAAAGTATCCCGTTTATAATCTGTGCTCCCAACTCTCTGACCCTTAGGGAACCCCAGAGGAGCTTTTTGTCGTTGTAGACCATTTTACAGTATCTAGAAATGTATAGACTTCTTTCACTGAAAATAATTATTTGGAAGTCAATCCATGTTGCTGTGTATAAAACTGTAAATCATTGCTTTTCTTTTCTTACTACTGTTCCACTGGATGGGTCCAGCACAATTTTCTTAACCACTGATGGACATTTGGGTTGCTTTCAGTTTTATTTATATAACAAAGGAAGCTGATACAAATATTAATGTACAAGTTTTGTATGGGAGTGTACTTTCATTAAATGGATGTGTCACCTGCTAGGTATATTTCATTCCCTCTTGCAGGAATTTGGAGGGTTCCAGTTGTTCCATACCTTCACTTATGTCAGATATGGCAGTCTGTTGCTTTAATTCTGACACCAAAATAAATATGTAATAGTATTTTACTGTGGCATCACCATCATCTTCATGATGACATTGAGAATCTTTAAAATTGTTTACTTTCCATGTGAATAAAGGTTCAATGTTTAATCTATTTTAAATTTCAATTGTTTTATTGAGTTTTGAGAGGATTTTATATATTTTGGACAAAAGTCCTTTACTAGATTTGTGATATACAAATATTTTACCTTAGTAGTGATATTTAAAGATTAGAAATTTTCCATTTTTGTCACATCTAACTTATCAATTTTTCTTTTGTAGGTAGGTCATACTTTTTATTTTGTATCTAAGGAATCTATTGCTTTACTTTCTATTACCTTCAAATAGTTGTACAAAAAGGTTTCAAATTAACTTGTCCAGTTCTGTATACAATACTTCTTGATTAGTCTCACCCCTTCCATCACATTAAGTATTGTAATTCTATTTATACACTATTCTTACTTACATTTTTCCACCTCCACTGTTTATCTTCTTTCCCTTCAATCAAGACATGTATCAGTCTCCTGATATTCATTTTGGTTAAAGGGTTGGTTAATTTTTCAAGGGAGTTATATACACTATGAAAACCAACCTCTACATGTATCATACTTTAGAAAGTTTGATTATATATAATACATATTTTTTCATACATATTTATATTTCAGGTCTAAGACCTACATATAAGACAAAATATGCGCACTTTGTTTTTCTGAGCCTGTCTTTACTCAATATGATTTTTTTCCAGATCCACTCATTTCCTGTAAAGGACTTAATATTATTATTCCTAATATATGAATAAAATTCCACCAGATAGATAGATAAATAGATTGATTGATTGACAGATATCTCTTAATCCATTCATTGTTTGTAAGACATCTAGGCTATTTCCATAACTTGATAATATGAATATTGTTGTGATGAACCTAAGTGTCCAAGTGCCTTTAATTTATACTGCCTAAACATCTTTTGGGTGGATGCTCAAGAGCAGTATTTCTGGATCATAGTGTAGTTCTGTTTTTAGGCCTTAAGGAATCTCTCAGGGCCTCGGGATTGCTTTGGAAAAGCAAGTCTCAGAATTCCTTCCTTTGCTTTCTTCTTCAATCTGACTCTGAGTCAATAGGACATTATGTCTATTCATCCACAAATACATATTAAGTGGGATGGGAATGGATGATAATTAACATTTCATTAAATGTAACCTGTCCAGTTGAAGGTCCAGTTCCAAGTAGAAAGAGATGTAAGTTTCATCCTCCTGCTTCATCACCGCCAGTGAAATACTCAAAGTAGAGCCAACTGACATGTTCACACTTTATACTGAGAGTTATGAAAATGTCATTTAAGGAATTCTTTACAGATACCATTGGAATTTTTATGCTTGCTATTTTTGAAAAATGCTTATAAAATATTTTTCTATATTATATTTAGTTGCTTTGCAATAAAGGCAGTAACAGACTAGCATCCTTTAGGCATTTCAATATTTAATCCTATAGGCAGAAACATAGATGTTAGTAATAAACATGTTTATTTATCCATTCATTTATTTATATCTGCAGATTGTGCACAGCTTGACTCTGAATTAATGGATCCTAGCTGAATACATATATTAGGTATAATTTTCCTTTTTATGCACAAATATTAGAGATACATGTCTGCAAATTGTAGTCCTTAAATTGTTTCTAAATATTTAAGATAAAAGGAGAATGTAAATGGATTCTGTTCATAATCCAATACCCTGTACACGTGGGATTCTGTACCTGATTTATTTCTAAACCAGTCCCTACTTACTACCTTGTGCCAAAACAATGGCCGCTGGACCTGTCTAATATCTCAAACCACCTGTCAACACATGGTTCCACAAATTTAGTTTTGGGGAGAAGGTATCACTATGAAAATCACCTTACTGAGATAAACAAAGACAAAACTTTAAAAACATTCTGATGGTAAATTCTTGTGCTTTGAAAAAGACATTATTTACTAATGGGTGGCTATTTTATTTTTGTTTCACATCGTTCAATGTATTACCTAAATTCTCCATGCAACAACAAAGATATCTGTTTATTCTGAAATAATTGACAATTCCTAGGAAGATACAAAGAAATATCCAGAACTGCTGTGTGCTGGTGGCTTATATCTATAATCCTAGCTACTCCAGAGGCTGAGAACTGAGGATTGTGGTACAAAGCCAGTCCAAGCAGGAAAGTCCCTGAGATTCTTTTTTTTTTTTTTTGAAATTTTTTTTATTATCAAAATACTGTACAGAGGGGTTACAATTACATGGGCAAGGTAATGAGTATATTTCTTTTTTAATTTTTAATTTTTTAATTTTTTTAATTTTTAATTTTTAATTTTTTGAAACTTTTTTTTATTATCAAAATACTGTACAGAGGGGTTACAATACATGGGTAAGATAGTGAATACATTTCTTATCAAACATTGTAGCCTCCTCCTTTGTTTCCCCTTCCCATCCTCCCCCTGTCCCCCCATCCAATCCTCCAAGCTACCCCCTCCCCCCACACCAAAGTTGTAAAGTTCATTTTTCGTCATAACGACTTGTACGTCTCATTGTTGCAATGGGTCCACCTTTATCCCTATTTAAACCATTTGTTTTTCCCCTTTCCCTCCAAAAATTATACCAACATCAAATACAGTGAAAGAAGGGGTTATACTGTGAGGGAGGGACATACAAAGCAACAAAGAAATAATCTTATAAATGCGTTAGAAACATTTGCAAGAAAAAAAAATCATTCACATATCTTAGGGTTCATTTCCCTAACATCACCTTATCTGACCTTTTCTGCTTGACTAAGACATATACTAGATATTGCAAATAAGGGAAACCACGGGACCTATGTTTCTTTGGGCTTGGCTTACTTCACTTAATATAATTTTTTCCAAGTCTTTCCATTTCCTAACAAATGGGGCAATGTCATTCTTTCTGATGGAGGCATAGAATTCCATTGTGTATATATACCACATTTTCTTGATCCATTCATCTACTGAGGGGCATCTGGGTTGGTTCCATATCTTAGCTATAGTAAATAGTGCTGCAATAAACATAGTCGTGCTGGTAGCTTTAGTGTGGTCTTGTTTGTAAACATTTGGGTAAATGCCCAAAAGTGGGATTGCTGGGTCAAAGGGGCTCTATGTGGAGTCTTTTGAGGAACCTCCATACTCCTTTCCAAAGTGGTTGAACAAGTTTACACTCCCACCAACAATGCAGTAAGGTTCCCTTCTGTCCACACCCTCTCCAGCATCTGCTTTATTAGAGTTCTTGATTACAGCCATTCTAACTGGGGTGAGGTGGTATCTCAATGTTGTTTTGATTTGCATTTCTTTTATGGCTAGAGAGGTTAAGCATTTCTTCATGTTTCTATTGGTCATTCTTATTTCCTCTTCAGAGAAGTTTCTCTTTAACTCTTTAGCCCACTTATTTATTGGGCAATTGTTTCTTTGAAGATTTGTTGTTGGGGGATTTAATTTTTTGAGTTCCAAGTATATTTTAGATATGAGATCCTGGACTCTTATCTCTAATTAATAGCAGAAAAAGCTGGGAGTGAAGTTGTGGCTCATGTGGTAAAGTGCTAGCCTTAAGCAAAAGATGCTCAAGGACAGCCCCCAGACCCAGTTCAAGACCCAGGCCCAGCAAGAATAGAAAGAAAGAAAGAAGGAAAGGAAAGAAGGAAGGAAGGAAGAAAGGGAGGGAGGGGGGAGGGAGGGAAGGAGGGAGGGAGGGAGGGAAAGAAATAAATATTGAAAGCACCAGTGCTATTTCACCTGATGTCCTCCAATGTTAGCAACTCTGGTCATTGAGAAACCTAAGCAACTCCATTTTTATTTAACACTCCATCTCAGTTCTGCGACTTAACTCGTGACCCACTTTAGCCCCAATGCCAGGAATTTCTGACAGAAAGCTATGCACAAACAATTCTTGGAGCCATAGGTGGCATTTGCTTAAGGCCTTGAGTGACTTAGGGCTAAGAGTTTCAGTTAAAACCATATAATGTCCCGCCGGGCGCTGGTGGCTCACGCCTGTAATCCTAGCTACTCAGGAGGCTGAGATCTGAGGATCATGGTTCAAAGCCAGCCCTGGCAGGAGAGACCCTGAGACTCCTATCTCCAATAAACCACCAGAAAACCGGAAGTGGCGCTGTAGCTCAAGTGGTAGAGCACTCGCCTTGAGCTGAAGAGCTGAGGGACAGCGCCCAGGCCCAGAGTTCAAGCCCCACGACCCACAAAAAAAAAAAAACGAACAAAAAAACATATAATGTCCCAACCAACCGGTTCTTCAGAGCTCAGAGTGAAACATGCCATGCATACTGTTGGTCCAGGTGTGACTCATAACCACTGTGGTCAAGCTATGGAACAAGGATATTTTTCTGTAAAGGTCAACCAATCATATTTGCCCAGCTTGGCTTGCTTTAAATGTTAACCAATCATGTAATTTCTTATGTAAAAGTTCCTTAAAGTTGTTTGTTCAATACTATAAAAATTGTGCTGATTCTATGCTCGGGGCCTCTTAGCGTCACCGGTTACCGAGTGCGCGGAGGACCAAGCTCGAGTTTGCAATAAATGACTCTTTGCTGTTTGCATTGATCGTGGTCTCTGGTGGTCTGTGAGGGGGTATCTGAAACCGGGGTACTTCAGGCATATTTTCTCCTGTGCTGGGAATCAAACCCAAAGCCTTCCCCAGTTTGTTCTACCATGGAGCTACTTCCCTACATCATCAGTGCATTTAAAAATTCGTTCTTTCTTTAAAAGTCACACTCTTGCTAGGTTTATTTATTTCTGAATACATGAGGCCCATCCACTTCTGCCATTAGTCAATTCCTAACTCCTTCAGGATCACACTTCTATTTCTTTATTTTCTACACATCTCTGTTATAACAATCACTGTTCTGCAGCATGTGAGAGTCATTAGAGCAGATCAGGTATTTTATCCTCAAAGGCTCAACTGGGGTCATTCCATGCATCCTATAATCATATCCATAACTATTTTAAATTAGAAATATATAATCACAACTGAGATGGACTGAAATATTATAGACTGAGATTATGAGAAATGTTTTGAAAGCAACAATTTAGATGTTCATATGAAAAACCTAAGCAATTCCATTTTACTTAAGACCCCATCTCAGTTCTGCGACTTAACTCGTGGCCCACTTTAGCCCCAATGCTAGGAAGTTATGACAGAAAGCCATGCAGAATTCTTGGAATCATAGATGGCATTTGCTTAAGGCAGATGTTAGCCCCCAAGTGGTGTTGTCCCCCAGCGACCTAGGGCTAAGAGTTTCGGTTCGGGGGAATACCATATAATTTTCTGACCAACCGGTTCTTTAGAGCCCAGGGCGAGACATGCCATGCATACTGTTGGTCCAGGTGTGACTCATAACCATTTTTGGTCAAGCTATAGACAAAGGATATTTTTCTGTAAAGGTCAATTAAACATATTTGCCCAGCTTAGCTTGCTTTAAATGTTAACCAATCATGTAATTTCTTATGTAAAAGTTCCTTTAAGTTGTTTGTTCAACACTATAAAAACTGTGCTGATTTTTGCTCAGGGCCTCTTAGCATCACCGGTTGCAGAGTGCGTGGAAGACCAAGCTCGAGCTTGCAATAAACGACTCTTTGCTATTTGAATTGATCGTGGTCTCTGGTGATCTATGAGGGGGCATCCGAAAACGGGGGTACTTCACATAAAGCTTCAATTACATTTTAGTGTATATGTATTATATATACATTTACTTTTATGCATTTTACATATCACATATTTGACATGAAATATGCTACAATATATTTTAGCACATCAATGCACTTCTTTTATTTAAAATAGTGGGGTTTGAACTTAGGGGGTTATCATTTGAACTAATCTATCATCTAATGCACTATTATTTTGTGTATGTGTATGAGCAAATCTGAGGCTTAAATGCAGGGCATCAAGTTTTTGTCCACAGCTGGAGCTGTATTACTTGAGCCATACCTCCATTTCCAGCTTTATTCTGGTTAATTGGAGATAAGAATCTCAAGGATTTATCTGACCAGGAGGCATGACCACCAGTGCTAGGCTTCCCAATGCAATATTTTAATCGGGCATTTTAATTGAGTCACCCAGCTCTCCCCGGAGCAAAGTGAGGTCTGGAGTCTGCAGCACTGGGTAGGAGTCACACTAGCCTTCCATTCTAGGTGGTGCACTGATGATGTACTATCTGGTGGGCATGATTGTGAAGAAGGTAGTCTAAGCTTGGGTGATCTCATAGTGGGTTAGAAGATCAGCAGTTTGCACTTACGAAATGCAAGGATTTCATTGCTCTCCTCAATTTCTAAAAGATACTCCATCATATTACACTGCATCAATTTTTTAAAATTTTTATTTATTTATTTTTAATTTAATTTTATTTTATTTGTGAACATACTGTACAGAGGAGTTACAATTACATGGGCAGGATAATGCGTACATTTCTTACCAAGCATTGCAGCCTCCTCCTTTGTTTACCCTTCACATCCCTTCCCAGCCTCCCCCCTCTCCCCATCCCAATCCTTCTCCTTCCCACCCCTCCGCCCCCCCCCCCACGAGCTTTATTTATTTTTTATTGTGAAAATACTGTACCGAGGGGTTATAATTACATGGGCAAGATAATGAGTACATTTCTTATCAAGCATTGTGGCCTCCTCCTTTGTTTCCCCTTCCCAACCCTTCCCATCCTCCCCTCCCCCCCCACCAAAGTTGTAAAGTTCGTTTTCGACATGACAACTTGTACTTCTCATAGTTAAAACAGGTCCACCTGTATCCTTATTTAAACGACTTGTTTTTCCCCTTCCCCTCCACAAATTATACTGACATCAAATACAGTGAAAGCAGGGGTTATACTGGGGGGAGGGACATACAAAGCAACAAAGAAATAATTTTATAAATGCGTTAGAAACAATTGCATGAAAGAAAAAAAAACATTTAAATACATATCTTAGGGTTCATTTTCCTAACATCACCTTATCTGACCTTTTCTGCTTGACTCATACATATACTAGCAATTGCAAATAAGGGAAACCATGGGACCTATGTTTCTTTGGGCTTGGCTTACTTCACTTAATATAATTTTTTCCAAGTCTTTCCATTTCCTAACAAATGGGGCAATGTCATTCTTTCTGATGGAGGCATAGAATTCCATTGTGTATATATACCACATTTTCTTGATCTATTCATCTACTGAGGGGCATCTGGGCTTAGCTAAGGTAAATAATGCTGCAATAAACATTGTTGTGCTGGTAGCTTTAGTGTGGTCTTGTTTGTAAACATTTGGGTAAATGCCCAAAAGTGGGATTGCTGGGTCATAGGGGAGCTCTATGTGGAGTCTTTTGAGGAACCTCCATACTCCTTTCCAAAGTGGTTGAACAAGTTTACATTCCCACAAACATACTGCATCCATTTTTGTAACTCCTCATCATATTCTTGGATTTGGATTGATTTGAGTCTATTTGTTTGGATGATTGGCTCTACCTTCAATAACTTCAACTCATCATTTGTGAGCAATTCCATTTCTATCTTTCCAATCCCACCTCCCACTGCTCCTCTACTCCTCAGGCCCATTGAGATTCAGAGCTACCCCTTCCCAGACCATTGTGACTACAGGCTCATCCCTCTGCCTTTGCCCAGCACTTTATTTCCATCACTTTAACATTCTAATATGCACTTCCAAGGGACATTTGTCTTGCTTTGTCCTACTGTGGCATGCTGGCTGAAAACATGAAAGACTATATCTGGTGAAGAAGTAAAGGAAGGGAAATATTTGACAAATTCAGTATGTTTTACTATCTAGCAGTCTTTGGACAAGCATTCTAATGACTAACTGCATAAAAGTAAAATTAATATTGGATTGACTAGGAATTTTGCTCTCTTGAGCTCATAATAAAAAAAATAGACTGAGTTTATAATTCACTTAAATGTTTCTGATATCCACATAAAATTGATTGGTTTGCCCTAAACTCTCATCTGTGAATTATCCTATTTAATAAAATAATTTTTATAAAATCTTTCCCCATTGTAGGCTGTCCCTTTGCTACTTCCAACACACGAGGTCTGAAAGCCTCAGCTTAACAGAGACATCAGCTGACTTTATCCAAAGCTTGATCACTGTTCTGCCCAGAGATCCCCATTCTAGCATCCAAATTGGGTGTTTGGGATTTCCAGGGAAAACACCAGCAAGTCACTCTCTGCCCCTGTGGGTTCCGAGGTACAGACTTGAATCACTACAATGTTCCCTTTCCCTCCTGCCCAGGCCCACTGACTAGACACCTTTCATCTTTGCAGAAAGAGAAGAAAAACCCACAACACAATTGCCAGGAACAATTACAGACTGAAAATGCAGGCTGCCTTCAATCCATGTTATTTCCCAGGCTTCAAGCTGGAGAGCTGCTCATAGGATCAAGGCAAAGGGCTGCAGGCTAAATCCAGGCTTTTATTTGGAGTTAATGAAAATGGACAGCTTTTCTTGTCTGTTTGGGACCAGGAATTCTAAAACTTAGAATCATGCTAAAAAAAAAAAAGCCCCCATTGAGTGTGAAGTTTAGTAGTTTCAGAAACATATCATTGCCACTACTCATTTTTTAAGACAAATTTTTGGTAGTAATTCTTATTAGAATTTAAAACATGCACCTGTTATCTGTGGAAACTCTGGTGCAAGTCCTGAAATGGGAAGCAGAGAAAGCAGCAGGCTGGAGAAAAAAACTCTCTAGTTGCATTCAGTTTGAGTCTGCCTAGTGCAAATCTTTTCTGTCTTTGTGGAAATTTGCATATGCACCACATGGTAAAACCACACAGATCAACACACCCAAAGGAAAAAGATAGAAACTTAAAGTACTCCCCTCTGTGAGAATGGTCACTTAGAACAGCAACTGTCAGGTGTTTGAAAGGTAGTGGTAGAAATACTCTTACGATTTTTTTAAAATTAATGCAATAAAGTTATTCATGCTATGTTATAAATAAACCTCTAAATATTTTATGTTTCTCATTATTTTTCAGTCATGTTTAGATAAATGCTTTGTACCTGTAATTTTTTCCAATTACTCTTTAGGATAAATTCAAGGAAGCTGAATTAATGACACATAGGTTATGCACATTTTACAATATGACTAAACTTCTTTATGACTACATACTACAATATGATAAATCTACTGATAGAAGAGGGTATCCATTGTTCTGCCACTAGAAGTTTCTGATTTTTATACTTAAGAAAAAAATCCTAAATTTAAATATATTTTTAAAAAGTTTAAGAAAAAGAAAAGAGAAAATGCAGGGCCAGGTGCAGTCACTCATGCCTATAATTCAAAACACTAAGGAGGTAGAAATTGAGAAGATTAAGATTTGAGGCTAGCCTCATTAAAAAAAAAAAACAACAAAAAATTAGCAAGAGCCTGATAACAATGGCTCATACCTATATTCTTAGCTATTCAGGAGATTAAGATCTGAGGATTATTGTTTGTAGCCATCTCGAGGAGAAAAATCCACAAGATTTTATCTTCAATCTTCAATTAATGAACATAAAAGCAAAACAAAGATATGGCAGAAGTACCAGAGTGCCAGACTGTAATAAAAAGCTAAACAAAGTTTGTTTTGTCTTGTACATGTCATTGTACAAAGGATCAACCTGTATCCTTATTTCAGCATGGGGGGGGAGAGGATGGGGGAGAAGATGGGGGGGTAGGCAGGAGGGATTGGGGAAGTGGGGGGAAGGATTGGTAGGGGAAAACAAAGGAGGAAGTAGCAATGCTCGATAGAAAATATACTCATTAGCTTACTCATGTAACTGTTACCCCTCTGTACAGTATTTTACAATTAAAAAATATACAAAAAAATAAAAACCAAACAAGTACATGAGTTCAAACCCCAGTATCAGAATACACACACACACACACACACACACACACACACACACACACACATACACACACACACACACACACACACACACACACACACACACACACACAGCAAACGGTTTAAGAAATTTAGTAAGAACCCATTTCTACAAATCAGATGGTCATGGTGGTTTATGCTCAGAATCACAGCCACATGGGAGGATAACTATTCTAGACCATTCCCAGGCAAAAGCACAAGACCCTAGATGAAAAATACTTAAAGCAAAAAGGAGCTGAGAGAGTGGCTTCCCTGGGAAGGCACATGAATAGTAAATGCAAAGGAGAGTGCAGACCCTAGTAATGCCAAAAAAGGCAGTAGATAGCATTTCAAATTACTGTCTACACAAATATCAGGTGCCCTCATAAATCTATACCTTTAAACCTTTCATCTTTCTATTTGAATCATTTAATTCAATGACCAAAATGTCATGGCTTGTGGTGAGCCAAAACAATGTTGACAGAGAGCACTGGCAATTTTGCTATAAAGAAAGAAATTGCTTGAGTCATACTTTAAATTAAAATTCATTCACAGTATCCATTTCTTCAGCCTTGAAAAATGTGGAATTTTGAAATGAAATGTCAGAGCATAACCTTTGGCTTTTGAAGCAACAACACCTGAAGTTGGTATGTAATGTCAGCTATCAGCTGTACTTTAATCTAAGTTTTAGACTTATTTATTACTAAGTGGAACTCTCAAACTCAGCACAAATAGTGTCTGGGGTCTTGGAGCATTAGGACTTGGAATTTGAGTTTTGCTTAGAAAAGACTTTTCTCTCTCAAGATAATTCCCTAAGTCAACTAAAATGCTCTGAGCTTCTTCTCAACCCACGGACTTGGAACCACATAGCACATTCACTCTGAAAAGTGGGACCAATTAACTTGAACTTCTTCCCTTACATATTGAAAGTGTTGGAAATTCTCTTTCTTGCTTTATTTTTTTGCAGGGGGTCGGGCTTTCTCTCTGAGGCAAGGGGAACATTTCATCATTTTTTTTATTTCTCCTGTATCAGATAAGAAAACTGTAAGTAAAACCACATCTGTGGATACAAATCTTACACTTCCTACTTCATAAGGAATAATAGCCTTCAGTAACTTCCTAATGGAAAAAAATCAAAGCTCACAACCCACATAGTCTTTTCTCAAGTGAATGAATTCTGACTTACACAGCTGATTTGATGTTTACCCAGAAAACATATTTACTGAGTTTACACAGTTAAGCACACACAAGAAACAAAGGCCACTTTCATCAAAACAGCTGAGTTTATTTTCTGGGCTAAACCCATTGGAGGTTATGGAAATGCAACAGAGAACACACAAAGGAAGATGGATTGAGGTGTGAATTTAGTATTGTTCTCTCTCTCTCTCTCTCTCTCTCTCTCTCTCTCTCTCTCTCTCTCTCTCTGTCTGTCTGTCTCTCTCTCTCTCTCTCTCTCTCTCTCTCTCTCTCTCTCTCTCTCTCTCTCTCTCTCTCTCTCTCCCTTCCTCCTCCCCTCCCGTGTCTGTGTGTGTGTGTGTGTGTGTGTGTGTGTGTGTATGTGTTGACCTAAAACTAATAACTGCATCTGTTCTGATAAGTTAATGCAAGCTTACCAAGGGAAAAGCTTGCTGTGGTTTTGTTTCCTTTTTTCAGGTTATTAGTGCTCATCAACTCCTTTCCTATTTGACAAGTGTAAAAACTCGCATAGACAATGTCCTACTTAGGTAACTAAATTTGGTTGATTAGATTATAAGGAAAAGACACAGATATAAAAGCATTAGAGAATATAAATGAAATCTTCAAAATCAACTTAACTATTTTACAAGAGAAACAATATACTCCTTGCTTTTTTAAAAAATGTACTTACAACCAAATAAGGCACTACAATTACACAAGACACCAGGGCCCCAGAAGGAGCAGTTTTCAGCTTTCTGTAATTGAATTTGCCTGGTTCTCATGTTCTATAGGTTTCTTGGATTGTTTTCCAATTTCCATCTGCATTTCAACCCATCAAAGGGTTCTCTCACCTCTGACCCATGCAGAGCTTGGTATTCACATACTCCTAATTGAGATGAAACAGGTCTGTAGATAGCACTAAGGCCCTGACAGGACACTGATAGACCAACTGTTAGAACAGCCTTTTCAAGAGCTAACAATGGAATTCTCATCTTATTATGGTCCTAAAATAATTGGATTGCACACACACATAGCCCGTGTTTTTGCTAAATTTCTTGCCATTGAGTTGCAAGACTATGAAAAAGAATAGGAAAGTATGTTCAGACTTGTCTGTTGTAACCATGCTGTCTATCCCTTTGCTTCAGATAAAAATAAGATGATTTAGGCGGTTTCAAAATTTCTATATTTCAATGTGCTTAGTGATCATACACTGTGTAAATAGCAATTCAGGTCAATGTTAATTTTAGTGTAAATTATTGAGATTGGTGAGCAAATTGCTATGCAGTCTTTTCAAGACAGAGATGAAAATCAGGTCTATTTTTCTCCTTTGTAAGAACATTTAGGCCCTGCACATAATGTGACATAGGTAATAGGTACATGATCCAAAATATTTTTATGACTTTTTAAAGCAAAAATGTAACAGTTGGACTACTGTAAACATGATAAAGAAAAAAATATTCTGACCTTATGTTGATAAATTGTTTGGATTGTTTTTCAAGTGTGAATGGCTCATGAAGGGTCATGTTACAGGGTACAAGCCATGTGGGAATGCCACTGATAAATGGCCAGTGTCCATAGGGAAGTTAACTCCCTGAATCCACATCTGAGGCTTACTAACCTTCTTTTTCAGCTTTCAGGTCAGTTCCTGGGCCAGATGATAAGGACAAGCTCAACAGAGGAAGGGACAAAGATAGACATAGAAAAGAGAAGGGTTTGAAATTAATTTCCCCTAAAACAAACCCCCAAAGAAATAACCATCCCATTAAAAATTGGGCTAAAGCCCTTAAGAGAGACCTCTCTAAAGAGGAAACATGGCTATAAAAGAAATGCAAATCAAAACAAGATTGAGATTTCACCTGACATCAGTTGGAATGGCCATAATCAAGAAATCTAACAATAAAAGATGTTTTCAGGGATGTGACCAAAGGGGAACATTACTACACTGTTGGTGGGAGTGCAAACTTGTTCAGCTGCTCTGGAAAACAGTGTGGTGGTTCCTCAAAAGACTAAACATAGAGCTCTCCTATGACCCAACAATCCCACTTCTGGGAATTTACCCAATTGCCAACAAACAGGCTACACTAAATCCATCAGTATGATGATGTTCTTTGCAGCATTATGTGCCATAGCCAAGATATGGAACCAACCCAAATGCCCCTCAGTAGATGAATGGATCAAGGAAATGTAGTATATATACACAATGGAATTCTATGCTTTTATCAGAAAGAATAACAATGATTTCCCTCATTTGTAAGAACTAGAATATGTATGTTATATTCTTGACAAGGGATCTTGACAAATGAAATGATTAGTGCAAAGGACTGTATTTAATGAAGCATATCAACATGAACTACAACTTATGGAAATAAGAGGTTTTCATTAGACCCTGTATGTAGTTCATCCTTTTTCTCTATTGTTGTCTTTTCCTTTTTTCATTCTCTTAGTTTTTGTTAACAGTTGAATAAAATATATTGATCAGTTTTATTAAGATGGAGTTCACACATTCAATTTAGTCCAGTCATTCACTCAGTTATTTACTTTTACAAATGAAAAGAACTTTAATATATATTTCACTAGAGACATTCTTAACATTTCCACACTGGGTATAGTTTATTTTGACATATAAAATTCCTATTGTTGGATGCAAAAATAATTGAAAAAGATAACACATATTTAGTTACAAATATTTTTTTAATAAAAAAAATCCCTGAAGACTGAAGGGATTTAAATACCCCTTTCTCTTAAGTTTAACACTAGAGAATGATTCTATTTGGACAGAAATTAATATTTTTGTCTTACTACTTCTGAGGTTTTCTGAATGCCAGTATCATTATTTGGAAAAACAGAAAAATCAATCCTAAAATTCAACATTAAAGACCTCAAGAGCAAGAGAAATTTTTACCAAAAGACCAAAACTGGAGGTGTCACAATTCTAAACTTCAAATTATACTAGAGAACCATAGTAATAAATACAGCATGGTACAGACAGAGTAGAAACGAAGCACAATGGTATGGAATAAATGACCCAGACATGAACTTACACAGTCATCCAATGTTTGACAAAGGAGCCATAAGTAGACCTTGGAGTAATATCAGCCTGTGCTGACAAAATGGGTCATTTACATATATGGCTAATCCTAGACCCATATCACTCATCATGTACAAGAATCAATGCAAAATTAAATCAAACATCATGACACAGGATCTGAAAAGCTGAAGCTACTACAGGGAAACATTGTAGGATATAGACATAAGCAATTATCTTCTGAAGAGGATTGCCACCACTTCATAAACCCTAATTACTCAAGAAGCTAAGGTATGAAGATTATGGTTTGAAGTTAGCTAGAGAAGGAAACATCAGTTTCTTAGTTTTTTTGTACCTTGTGTGTTGCTTAATAGACAATGTAATATGTGGAAAGGAAAGGGAATCACAGAAATGGTAGAACAATGGATGAACCACAGCAACACTGATACTCACCTGACAATATGAACATTACAGCTTGAGGGGGAAGGAGGGGTGAGTGGGAAATAAAGAGGGATGGGGTAACAATGATTAAAAACAAATGTACTTATTTTGCCTTACATATGTATCTATAAGCCCACAGCTCATCACCTTTTCAATACAAAAATAAATAAAAAGTAAGAAAGGAAAAGTGTTTGATACCCAGAGCCATCACCACATCTACCCCTCTTCCTTCACACAATATTTCCCAGCTTAGCCCAGATAAAATGCCAAGAGAAAACTGGGAACTATGACTCTTGAAGAAAATCTAGGGGCAGTCTTCTGGATTGGAGATGCCTGGGTAACCTGGTTTAGAGATTGGTTTGGAACAGCTGCCTATTGAAGGTAAAGGGCCTTTATAGCCACATAGGTAACTTTGCCCTGTTGAATAGTGAGTTTAGTCCAGTACAATCACTGTATTATCCACAATGGAAGAGAGGATCTTATCCATCTTTCTTAATGTTAGTCTCACCCCTACAAATAACCCCAAAATTATTGGATGGTACGTGAACAGTGAATATTTGTTGAATGACTGAGTGGAATTTCTCTTTCCAATCAATGGAGCCCTGACTCCTGACTGAGCAAGAAGAGCTCACAGAGAATTATTATCATTTACTACATCATTAACAGTGTCCAACATGTGATGATGAGTTGGAAAGTAAAATAATTCACCTGCACAGTTAGAGGAAAGGAGAAACAGGAGGAACTGTGAAAAGCAAGATTTAGTTAAAATAACAGGGGGCCCCACTAAGAAAGCTCTTCAGCAGTTGGCACAGGTTACCCATCCTCTATATGAAGGAACAGCAAAAGTAGCTGTAACTTTGCTGAGTTGCAGACACCGTGGCGAGGTGTCACCAGTGTGCACCAGCCCCCAAATGTCCCTTTCAGCTTTGAGATCTCCAAAATGCTTCCATCACATAGCCAGAATCTATGCTCAGAGATGGAAATAAACACCCAGAGCCATGAATCCCGTGTAATTACTCAGATTCTGACATGAAGAGCTAGGAAATCCAGGAAATATCACAGAAAGAACCCTAGCTGGAGCTTTTATACAGCTATGGACCAAGAGCCCAGCTGCTACTCAGCAAAGTCTAGGCTGTGTATGGTCAGATGAATGGGTCTGCCAGCACTGAAGTTGCTTCAGGAGATTCACCTGGCCTCTCTCTTTCAACCTCTTTCTCCTTCTACCCTGCTCCATCCATCTACTCACTCCTAGAACTGTGTGATTTTGTGTCCCAATTGCCCATATTGGTGCCCTTACCTGCCTTCATGTACTTGAACTCAAAAAACGGAACACTGTCTGCTTTGTGAAATGCAGCTCCCAAATCAGATTGAGCCACGTGTATTACAACTGCATTTTACCAACCATGGCTATGGCATTTGATCCTTGATTCTGTAGGCTTCTTTATCCATGTGCTCCTCTGGGAGGACATTAGTGAAAGCTGTGTCTTATTCCTCTTCTGGGTTTTGAATGAAAAGAACAATTCCTGAGCTGTAGCTATATCCAAAAACACTATCCAGGGAACATGCCTATGGGGGAATCTTGTTGGGATTATCATAAACTCTGGTAGGACAAATGCTCTCCTAACAAGGGCAGCAAAGAAAGGAGGCAAAAGCATGAGCAGTTATTCACAATCATTAAAAGAAGTGCATCAAAGATGTAGCCAACATAGGGGTTTCAAATCGGGTATAAAAATAATGTCATTTTAATGGGTATGCTTGGTCTACTATTGCATGTTTTCTTGCAAAGAAAACAATATTAAACTGTTAAGTAGCTGTTGTTCACAAGGAAAAGAACTTTGGAATGCCTTACTTCTGTTTCTATTTACAAACTTTAGCCCCAAGCAGAGACCAGAGAGGTTTCAAATCTACTTGAATAAATAGTAGTAGCTGGGAACCATCTAAAGGAGATAAGTGGAAACAAATCAGTTAAACAAGGTAAGGCTTCCTCCTACAATGGTGAGGTCAGAAAGCACCAACCTTCCCCTCATGGAATCTGGCACATTCAAGGACTCTATGCAGTCTTCAGGCTTCTAGACAAGTTATTACACAGCACAACTCATCTTTGGAGTATGATCTGGATCCAATAGCCATGACTGTTCTAAAATGAAAAACCACAACTATTTAGCATCCATTATATAATAATTCACAATCTCCAATGGAAATGTTCAAGTCACTTAGGACTCTGATTTGAAACTATGTATCTCTTTGCACTCCAATGACAGAAGTAATTCATTTGGATAATGTGATTCATAGAATGGATCTCTCCTTCACCATCACCTCTGCCCCGGCAAAATGATGCCACTCCATGAAACAGTCTTGAAAGAGTAAGAAACATGTCCACATACCTATATGAGAATGGCAATCTGTCTGATGTATATAGCATTTTTGATTCTTGAAAGAAGGAAAAGAGGCAGTGTTCACTGTTCCTTAATTAGATTTAGTACTGATCACTTAAGGTAGGAAATCAATGCAATAGCTCTTAAAAAATGAAATACGATAAAATGGAAAAATCAAAGTGTGACAGATATAATAAAGATAAGTAGCATTTTGTAAAACATAGATTTGTGTGAGAATTTGAGACAGAGAAGAAGATTGGAAGGGGAGGAAAAAAGAGAGACTGAAGGAAGAAAAAGATTCTGGATTGAGAGAGTACGTTGGAAATCTCTGAAAGATGCTATATTAATCTCTGTTATTTATTATTCATGAACCCTTACAGATACAACTTATCTCAGTATCAATTTTCTTATCTATAAGATGGAGATCATTTTATAGAGGGCTTGAAATGGAGAGTATCAATTAATCCACTTACTGTAGTAACACTGAGAGCAAATATCAATTATTTCTAATGCCCAGAATGTGCACTTTACACATTAGCAATTATTGATGCAGAAATTATTCTTATTGTAAAATCATTGCTATGTTTTTTAAAGCAATGTGCATATATTGCAATGGAGTATTTTTCTAAAACATAAGAATCAAATATTACTTCTCAAATTCTAATGGCACAACTTAAAAAGCAGATGGAACATTTTGTTGCTACATTTGGCTGGAAAAGGTGAGTTTGGCTAAGGTTACCAGGAGAATGGGAGCTGAGCATGTCAGTAGGGTCTCACCAGCTGATCTTTTTTTTATTTTTTATTGTGAACATACTGTACAGACGGGTTACAATTACATGGGCAAGATAATGAGTACATTTCTTATCAAGCATTGCAGCCTCCCCCTTTGTTTACCCTTCACATCCCTTCCCAGCCTCACCAGCTGATCTTGACCTCATGGTTGAGCCTAAAGTCTTGAAGAATAATAGGGGGGCAACATTAGCATAACAACATCACATCATGTGTGTGCTTTCTGCTCGGTGCTTATAAGGAGTTTCTTAAGCCCATTCTAGAGATGAGAAAGAAGGATCACACTACTACTGACTTATGGAAGCAGATAGGCATCACATTCGTGTAGCAAATCTTGAACATGGTAAGAACATCATGGTCATCAAACCCAAATATATATATCTTTGGAAGGACTGAGTTTTATGTCTGGGTTTGAATCCTCATATTCATACACTCACTATTTCCCAAAGCTCCTGTATTACTAGCAGTTATACTTGTTAAAAAGCTCTTTCACATATCCTGTCTGTTACTTGCCCTGACTATCCTTTCAGTTCCAGTTCTCCCCCTAAATAGTATTTAGTATGAAAATACCTTTTTGTACTATGTTCTTGATATCATGCCCACGGGAAAGGACAAGAGAACTTATCCATCTAAACCCTACATTGGTATATCACCATCTTTAGAGGCTGCCTCTTGTGAACAAACCATCTCACATTCTGCTTTTGTCTATAGATTATAAATACCTGAAACATTCGAGTATTATTCAAATAAACTGCTAGGCTATATCTCCACTCTGCATTTATACAGTTAAAAATTTATTGTTATTTTGTGACATTTCCTTGCTTTACTTTCAGCTCAGCTGTCTAAAGTAGAGGCTATTCTGTCTTTCACAAAATTAACTATTGTTTTGGTAGTCTACTACTTGCAAATGTAGAAATCATGTGGCTATACTGAATTGTTACAAGTCAGAACTATTGACAGTCAGAGACAGGTGGAAAGGTACACATGCACATATATGCATGGGTACACACACACACACACACACACACACACACACACACATACACACAGAATTTTTCTCCTGTCATTACATTACAAACTCCTTGAGTTCATGAGCACTGCATCCTTCTCCTTTCAGTACATCATGTGGGCCAGAGGTCACAGGATTCATTTGCACTGAATGATTATTAATTTGCACATGTCAAAATTCACTGCTAGAATTGATGATAAGCTAAGAGGCAAGAGAGGAAATAAAATGCCACAGATCTGAAGAAGAGGTTCAAAGGCAACAATTGGCACATGTTGGTTCCCTGAACCCAATCTATCATAGAGTTGACAGATGATGGGAATTCACATTAGGAAAGAGCCCCTCAGAAAGACAAAGGAGAGAAAGAAGAGAGGCAAACTCCAGTAGCATGCAAGTACAGACACAGGCACACACACAGTGGCTGGTGAAATTCCTTCATTACTAGAAGGCTTTCACACATGAATACTGCTACATAATGGCAGTAGGTTCCTGATTCTGTATTACTATTAATAGACAGCCTATTAGAGCATTGCTATTTACAGCCTTCCATAAGGCAACATGATTTCCCAGTAGTATATTACCATTAATTGGTAAAAGGCACTATAGGAACACTAGTCTAAGACAATAGCTCAACCACAATTAAAACAGAATTGCATTTGCTGACCTAGACGACAATGCAAAGTATGCCTGGGAAATTCTCTGCAATATTTTACAACCTGAACTAATTAAAGATCACATTCCCTATATAGCCAGAAAGCAAACACGAGAAATACCCACAGCTGAAGACTTTCTAGTTTGATGGTTACTATAATGAGTTCAGTCCCAAAGGTATAAGACAATAGAAAGCAGCTTCCATGTGAAGATGGAGAAATAAAACTCAGATTTTTCTTGCTTTGGAGTGATTCTTTCTTGTACACTATCCATCTCATTTAAAGGTTGTCAAATTTTCTACAATGAACATAGGGTACATGTTTAGGGAGTGGAATATGATTTCATTGTAGCCTGTTGAATTATTTAACAGAATTAGAGTTGACAAATATTCTAAACAGCATATAATGATTGTCAGACTGTATGCTAGGTGAACTTCCTTCATTAACTTACAAGTTTCTTTCCTCATCTAAATCAGGCAATAGAAAGAAAATGTTTTTCCTGTCTGTGATTGGAGAATCTTTACACAGGCAGCCCTAGGCACCACAAGTTATTTATCTATTGCCTGGAGGCAAATTAAGGTGCTACCTTTCTGTTTTCCCCATGTCTAATGGGATTGCACATTTTGCTACTGGCAAAACCATTTACACTATTTCTGTGACAAAGCCTGACTCTTGAATGCTGATGTGGGTTCTGTCACATTTGGCTTGACATTACTTCTTACTACTTACTCTGATAAGAGGAAAAACTTCCAGAAAAAAAATGTTTTCATGGAAACACACAGACAGAAAGAAAAATAGAGGAAAAAAATTGCTGCAGTAGGCACTGAGTGTGAGTTAACAGATGTTGCTATTGGAAAACATTTTATCTTATTTTTCCTCCTTCAAATTTCTCATTCAATCAGCCCAATAACCTTGGCCAGCATTTTAGAGCATCAGCGATATCCCAATCAATACAGGTGTTTTTAATCTCCAATATTAATCTACTCTTAGGAAAAAATACCTCATAGATAATCATATTATTTATGGCTTTCTCTGATATAAAATTAAATTGGAAAATAACTCAAAGTACCCAATACATACCCTTGGCAATTATCTTTTTTAAAACAGTATGTAGGTGTCTTATCATTCTAATGTCAATGAACCTTTAAAATTCCAGTCAAATGTTTATTAAGCATTTATTATATTATAGGGATTTCTCAAGAGACTGATACAATAAGAATGTGAATACCCAAGAAAGTTTCCACATAGTGGCAATTTTACATTTCTTATGCTGCACTCATTGCTTAGACATCAGTAGAACTCCAATTTGAACAGAAGAAAATTCAGCATCAGATTTTTGACAGCGCTAATGTAATACCTTCCATTAATTCTTTAAGTCTTAGATGCCATCACAGGCTCTTCTCATTCGATGAGCTCACTTTTCTGTGAGAAGTGACAATTATTATACATTGTCTTCTAATATAAATTTATCAGCTTTCTAATGGCTTAAGGTTTCATCTTTGACATGGTGGTCAGTTTCCACAGAGCAACCAATGATGACTGGAGATCACACGGACAACAAGCAAACCAAATTCACGCTGGGACCCGGGCAGAGGTCACATAGTGATATGACTCCTCTCTTTCCACATGATATCCTAAATGGCAGCTGCCCTTTATACAAGAAATAAAACATATGGTTCTAGGCAACCACTCAGGAAATGAACTGAGACAATCAAGTCAGTGCATACCATATGGAGACTTTCTCAACTCCTTCACTGTCTCCTCTCTGTGTAGTTTACCTCAGAGATTTCTGAAAAAAAATGTGCTGTTGCCCATTATGCACTCAATGTGTTATATTGCAGTTTCCCCTTTGAAAGTCCACACAAGGACAGAGTCACACAATAACTGCCCCTGCATCAGCAGCACCCCACAAAAGGCAGGACACAGATTAGGTTTTCAATGATTATTTGCTAACTGGATGATTAAAAAAATAGCATTTGACAGAAAAAAATGCAATATAAAGGGAATGACATGTGAGTGCTCCATACACATAGTTCAAGTCAGTTTTTAAACACCAAGACAGTAATTGTAACATGCTAAATTCTAAGTTCATGGAGGGCAAGGACTGACTGTCTTTCCAAGTCCACTTTCCAGTTGGGGATAATGAAGTCTCTTAAATATCTGGGTGTTTTGTTTATATTTTTTTGTGACGTGGTCTTAGTACTCCAGGCTTGCCTACAACTCAAACTCCTCAGGCTCCCAAGCGCTGGGATTACAAGTGTGTGACTACCAGACTTGACATTTACACAATGCATAAACAAAAAGGAATGCATATACAAAAGGAATTTCAAAAGGTTCTCCTTTGTCTTCTCCATAAGTAAGCTGCTAGTAGCAAAGATTAAAAGCCACCCACATGGTATCTAATTACAGACAGAAGAAACCAGGTAAGAATTCCCCTCCATCTCTTGCTTTTAAACAAGACCTTATAAAATGTGTTAACAACTTGATTCCTTTCTATAGCATACTGACCTACTGATTGACAATTCTGGCCAATTTAAGCTGTGTCACCTCTATAATTACTAGATGATGTCATGTCAGAAAATCTGTCTAAGGTCAAGGTCTAAATCTGTCATGAAGTAGCTATGTGACCTCCAGCCAACTAATAAATTTCTCCACTCTTCAGTTCCCTTCCTCACAGAATGGCATGAGAATGTTAGCTACCCTGAGAGCAGCTAAAATAAGAGAGAAATGTGTATACAAGAGGTGCCTCCAATTTTGTTCTTATTTCTATAAATATCTCCATACAGAAGTATTATTTTTGTACCCAAACCTTTGCACTGTGTGCCTGTAGATATTTTATTATCTTTAAGTAATTATAGAAGGGATTTTCATTCAACATGTTGCTTTATAAGTACAATGCATCTTGACCCATATCGGCCCTTTCATCATTTCCTCCATCACATCTCTCCCTCCTTGTGGATGGTACTTAAAATACACAGAGTTTAACTTCAATAAGAATCCTCTTCCCTGGACCAAAGAACGAGGAAATGGAAAAGAAAGATGGAGGGTGAATAAGTGAAATTCCTTGCATCTACCCATAAAGTCGCATAGGAGGCTCAATGAAAGCGTTGACCAATAGCAGGTGGGGGGGAGCACAGGTAGAAAACAGTAGTGATTGGTGTTCTGAGCAAAATTTTGCAAGTGCACATCCAAAGATGGAGCTTCTGGGTACAGTTAATACATATGAAAAGAAATGGCAAAATGAATGACTGAAAAGTGAAGCGAGCTTTATTAGGTGCCATTGGGGAGAGTGAGGACTATTGAGTGGGATGATATGGATAATATGGTCAGAAGTAGTTTGTTTCCATGTTTGAAAATAGAACAGTGAAAAGATGTTGAAATTGTTGTGGGAGGGGAGAGTGGGATGGGAAGAGAGATTCAGAGGAAATGGTTGGTACATAATATGCGACCATAGAAATGTTAAAAATAGACTTTTCCCCCTGCATGCTATGCACAAAAAAAGAATAAAAAAAGAGCCAGGTATAGGTGGCTCATGCCTATAATCCTAGCTACTCAGGAGGCTGAGATCTGAGGATCTCTATTCTAATCTAGCCTAGAGAAGAAAATCCTTGAGACTTTTATCTCCAATTAAACACACAAGCAGCCGAAAGTAGAGCTAGTCATAGAGAAAAGAAGCTCAGGGACAGTAATAAGGCCCTGACTTCAAGCCCCAGGATTGGCACACAAGGAAAGAAGGAAGGAAGGAAGGAAAGAAGGAAGGAAGGAAGGAAGGAAGGAAGGAAGGATGGAAGGAAGGAAGGAAGGAAGGAAGAGCAGGAGGAGGGAGGGAAGGAGAGAGGGAAGGAAGGAAGAGCAGGAGGGAGGGAGGGAGGGAAGGAAGGAAGAGCAGGAGGGAGGGAAGGAAGGAAAAGAAAAAGGAAAGGAAAGAAGTCAGGCAGGCAGGGATGGAAGGAGGGAGGAAGGAACCCTCTGAGAAAAGTTCATCCTCTAACAGAAATGGTTTAGATCTGCAGTGCCAAGGAGCAGAGAGCTGCTGAGGTCACTTCTGAGATACAGA
This sequence comes from Dipodomys merriami, assembly GCF_024711535.1. Classification (NCBI taxonomy): domain Eukaryota; kingdom Metazoa; phylum Chordata; class Mammalia; order Rodentia; family Heteromyidae; genus Dipodomys; species Dipodomys merriami. The sequence goes on from NW_027205381.1 coordinate 10,127,795, forward strand.
GAACATCTCACAGGACAAGTGAACAGGTAATGAAATGGTGGCCAAGTGTGATGCTAGACATACATGTAAATACTGCTAGAAGAGGAAGCACAGGACCTACATAAGCAAAAATTAGGGAGACCTGATTGAAGCTATCCAGCTCCAAACCAATCCCAGACACAAGCCTCTGTCTACCATCTCCAAAGTAAGATCAGTTCCAGCAAGGAGGCCAAAGAAAGGCCACGTTATGCTGAGTGCTGATGACTGCCAGATGCAGAGAATGAGGCAGAAGATACAAGGTGGAATCTATATTCCTGTCCTGCTGTGGAGTTCTGCCTCCAATCCTGTCTTTTGGCACTTTCCAAATAACCCCCAAGTCTCCTCAAATTAATTTTAATTACAAAATGGGATCCCAGTCCACCTACCCTACAGAGGTTTGCAGTTAGATTGCATGCAGTATTTCTTCCTTGAACTCAGTGGGGAATGAATAAGTGTCTATGTGGTCTCCACCACTATATAGGCATAGAGCTGCAGTGTCTGCAGAATGTAGGGCATGCACTTGTTGGTGGAGCCTGCTGTGTCTCAGAGACATGTTGAACAAGTGACATGAAAATGCAAAGGGAATAGAGGCACTGATGGGCCCACCCAGAGCTCTGAATTGGGGAGGTGTCACGAAACTTCCCACAGAGGAAGAGAATAGGGCCTGGCTTCCAAGGATGAATAAAATTCTCAGAAAAAAAATGGGATTCTAGCAAAAGAGGGTTTCTAACAAGAAATTAAAAAGATAGGGTGTCCAGGGAGTAGCAGTAAGGTAGAGAGCCATTGTAAAAGGTGCATAGTAGCACATTTGCTGTGTGTTAGGGGCTTGGAGAAGGACCCTGAGACATTTTAAGGAAAAGTCTGCATATGCTATAACATCCATTTGTTTTTAGCAAATGCCCACAGGGTACATGTGGCAGCGGACAAGGTGGTTATGAGCTGGCCTATGTCTGCAGCTATGGTCAGCACAACAGATTTAATTAATCACCAGTTCCCAAATTTATTCACTGAATATTGTCAGTGTTCATCTTTTGGATGGATCAACACCAGAAAAAAATGCACATCTAATGAAGATTTTACAGATTACCAAAATAAATACCTAACACTTGGAAACATCACTTGGACTCTGATTAAAACCAGCTGATTTGTGTTCAAATAGCTAAGAGCTAAGGACCCAAATCATGCCCAAAACATGTGGCTTGTACTACAAAGAACTCTGAATAAAAACAGCACACGGTGTATGTAGTTTTATTACCCTCTTAGGACCTACTAATGGACGTTCTGTCTCAGGAGTCACTGGAGTTGGATAGGATCCTGTCCATTTAAGTAGAATCAGGAAGAATTGTTCCCAGGCATAACTGAGTTAGTCAGGGACTAAAGCAGGCATCTTCTCTGCTCTGAAAACTTTGTAGGTGTCCAGATAATCAATAGTTTGCTTTCTGTTCTCTCCTACACACCAGCAAACTAGAGATAATGACCTCCTTTGGAGAAACAATGAAAATCATAGTGACAAATATCTTCAATTGTTTTGAGCCAAATCAGCCAGGCAAAATGGTTGAACACTTCATTGTGTACAAATTGTTGCAGCTGTCCAATCACACTGAAATAGGCTCTGGGGAGATGCACGCTGAGCGCAGACCTGGATTCCAGCCCTACCTCTGGCACTAATTAGCAGGGTGACCTTGGATAACTCACCCTCGCCGACAGCCTCAGTCACAGCATCTATTCATAAGAAGTAATGTGTGTTGCCCATTGCTGTGTTGCTATGTGCACCAAACAAGAAGTTACAAACACACTTCAGAAAGTACAATGTGCAAGGCAAAGACTAAATTTTATTATGAAACTGAAGTTGCCTTTATCCTTGAGGAAATTATGGACTAGACAATAGAAAGACTTACTGGAATGTTGATTTTGAGTGCAAATCAGTATCCTAACTTGAGTGATTTAAAGAATCTACATTATAATCCAATTTTCATGATGTCTTTAAATGATAATAGTCTCATCAGTTAAAAAAACAATTGATCTGCTAGAGTTATTAATGTGTTGGGATTTCATGCTTTTATGATCCATTCTTGGTTGATTGAGATTTGAGGCTGTGGAATACAAGATTTTATTAAATGTCTCATCTTCCATGTGTTCTGTTGAAAAATTCATAGCAGTTTCATGTAAGTGTTTCCTGACCATGTTGGAAGGGTGATAGCTTTCACAACAAGATATCTTGATTTTAAATACCAATTACTTATCATGAAAAACATTAAGTAAATCACCTACATGCTCTAGTAAATTCTACATCTGTGTATTATGTATGATAATAGACTCCTTATTTTACTGGGCTATTGAAAAAGGTTAAGTGAGATCAAGAATAGGAAGTTCCTACCAAAGTACTTGAGACATAAATATTGATTAATAAATCATAATGACAATAATAAGTGTAGAAGCTATGGAACAGTCAAACAAGGGAAAACCAGGACACCAGCAGTCACACGTACATATGGGTATGTAAATCATGGGTCTTGACATTTACAGGGATGCTATTTATTAAGTCCCTATTCTAGGTCAAATACATGAACGAAGTAGATAATACTAACCACATTTTTCTTTTATCAAGATGGACAGTAGTATTAGAGATCTTAAACAACTTTCCTGAGTTCACAGATCTCCTGAGTCACAGAATGAAGACTTGTCCCAGGTCTGTGTAGCCTCTGCTTCTCATGCCAGACTATTTTCCCAAACCCCTTCAATTCATGCTCAGCTTCTAGATGCCATGTCTCCTGACATTTTTGCTTCCCAGAAGCTTAGCTCCTGGGCCAACAAGACCATAGAGTTGGGACAATCTGCTCACAGCTACACAACCCTCAGTATATCTTTAGTTCTTTTTCTTCCTTTCCTGTCTTCATAATTCCATGTTTTAAAGGACATCAGAATGGACTTGGTGAAGATACACTTTGCTTAGCTTCTGTGCCTCAAGACCTTACAATCTTGATGGGAACACCCAGAAAAAATGAATAAAATGAAATTGAAGGGTTATAATAAAAGTAATCACAAGTGCTATTAGACATAGAACACAAAGTCAGAAGAGGCTAAGCAGGAACACCTAAGCCCACATTTTGAGAGTGGAGAGGCAATCTAATCAGAATAAATGATGCATTAGCATATTCAAACAAGCAGTATGAGGAACTTAGAGGGAAAAAGATGGAAGAGGGCTTTCCTAAGATGGCTATAGGTAGCATTTACTCCCAGCCTACCTAAATACTTAAGGCAGTCACAAAGGAGTCAAGATCTATAGTTCAGAGATCCACGAAAAGTCAAATAGCTAGAGCTCTGGGACTTTGTAGGAAACTTCTTCTCATACCTGTTAATGAAGGCACACTTCAAAAGCAGTAGTGACTGAGCTAGTGGATAAATTCTGATAATTCCAGCTGGGATTAGGAGGCGAGGCTATAACTACAGGGAATAGTACAAACAAGGTCTGAATGTCTCCATCCAAGGTTAAAACCAACTTTGACAGAGCAGAAGAAATCACCTTAGAGAATGACAAGTCAGCTAAAATCCCAAAACTGCGAATGAGAAACTCTTTGCACATTATGTAAAACTTCAAGGAAACAAAACTGAACAACACAGAAACTGTGAAACCCACAATTCCCACCACTGCTTTTTATTTGACCTCATTTGCTTTGCCAGGTGTGAAATCAACAGAACATCTTGTCAATAGCCACCTTGGAAAGAAGGAACAAGTATTTGTGTAGTCCCTCTGTGTGTCAAGAATTTTCAGTGTTTGGTTTCATTTCATTCTCTCAAGTTATCTGGGGAAAAGTTGAAGAACTAATCCAAGGTCAAAGCTCAGGCTGATTGCCACTGCTATAGGGTTGGTGGTACCAACCTTAGATGACAGGATTAAGGGAAATCAGGTATCATGGCAGGCAGAGGAAATCCATAGCCCTCACAGTGAACACCAAGGGATGAGAACATATCTTATTGATCTTCACGTCCTCCCTTCCATAGTGAAATACTTTCTATACTTTTACTGTGATCATCATGCCAAGTGGTAACAATAACTATCATACTGTCATTGTCTTAGATTCTTTGCATACGATGTGTATTTCTAAATACAATCTTCTTGGATACTATGATCTTAGTGATCATAGATGATTTCAGAAATGTGGAAATTACAGATTTGAGAGAAGTCCGGCAACAAGCAAATACCAAAGCTGTATTTAAACCATTGAACAGAATTTATGTAGCCAAATTGAAGCTATGGCATCATACAAAAAGAACAAGCCTTTGAGGTATGAAAATGGTATATAATTATAGCTTGGTTCAGAAGCACCCAGGACTAGTAAATTACATTGTTTGGAGAGCTTAACCCTGTATTACTGAAAAAGGGCACTCTTGAGTCTTGTTCCCATGCAGATCAAACTATCTTACTTGGAGTGGAGATCATGCATGAGCTGCAGACATGAGAATTGTGAATCTGAGAGCTAGGAAAAGGTACTCTATTCAATGTGGAATAATGGTCCAGACCACTTGTATATAGTTAGATCCTTCTGGATGTTCACTAAAGGAAATGAGCTTTGGTCTGCAAAAAGCCATTATTGGCCTTTATTACCTGCAAGTACAATCATTTTAGAGGAAATCTCTATACATTTCTTTAAGGATGGTGATGATGTTCACAATCTATCTGGCAGAAAGAGTTATCCTCAGGAACAACATTCATCTGCAATTTAGTTCCCAATGTGACCTACTATTAAAATAAATGATCTTAACACATTGCTCTAGTGTCAATACACATGCCTCCTCATGGAAATGCTATAGAAATGCAAGAAGAGCTGACAAATACCTACACATAGAAAGCCCTCATTCAGTGATTTTGCAAATTCCATATCCTTTGCCCACAACAAATTTTTCTCCCCTTGTCCCCTAGAAAAAAAATTAATTATAATTTAAGTCTAGATTCTGGTGCCACCTCTTGCAATGATTCTTCCTATTGGCATTTGAACAATGTAAGCTTTTGTTCTAAGGGGGAAGTCTGTCCTGCACATTGGCTGTTTAGCAGCATCCCTGGTCTATATTAACTATATGACAGTAGGCACGGCCAATTTCAACAACAGCAACAACAAAATGTTATTAATGCCCTGGGACCAGTATAGGAAACTGATTATCATAATTTGAGAATCACAAAGCTACAGAATTTTGATTATTGGTCTGAACCTTGCCCTGGCTGTACCTTAGATGTATATAATCAATAATATAGATCTATATAATCAATGAAGGTCCCTTCTAATCCCATAGTCCTCTGAAAACCTAGGTGAAAATGAACATTTATGAACAGAATTTGCATAGTGGCAAACTGATGGCTCTATACTATAAATTATGCAAGTATGATCACAAAAGTGAGAATCTTACCTTAGATCCTGACCCTAAGTTTTCTTATCTAAAAAGCACAGCTAATTTTAACTATATCACATTTTTAGGTCAAATGAAACATATACATCAAGATGCCCAGTAATAGTATTTTACCTTTACCCTCTTGAAGGACAGGAACAGGTTAATATAGGCAAAAATAATTTGTAAAGAGTATAAGACATTATAAACTTCATGTGCTAATTCATTGCAAGGTACTGATCTCTGACTTTGAAAAATTAAATAACAGGAATTGTACTTTGTGTTTGGAATGTAACAAATTCAAAATAAATTCTTAAAATGACTATTTGAATTTGAAATAAAAATCACAACTAAAGAACAGTTTGTGTTTTACAAAGTCCTTTCTCACACGAGATCTTTCACTGCTTTGTTAGAAAGGTTACCTTTCAGAAGGTGAGCAGCCAGGCAAAAAGAACTGAAGACTCTCCCATATCCCAGAGCTGGAAAGCAAAGCTCAGACACAAATTGAGTTTACAGTAACAGACCTCTTTCTGTTTCTATTTCTTCAGAACATTGAAGTAATATTTTAAGTGCAGAACAAAGGACCATTCAGCCCCAGCTTTTCTGAGATTTGAATTACATCGCTGTATGCAAAACTAGGTAGACAGTAGAAACCATTAGAACTGATTATGTCAATGGCTATCATCATTAGTTGCATATAAGCTAGCCTCAAGGATTTGCAGACACAAAAAGAGAGCTGTTTCTTTTGTCAAGTATAATTATAATTAATTCTCAAAAAAGTATACCTTCAACTCAAATCGGATGAAGGACTAAGCCAAGGGGAGAGATGGGCCCCTTCTATACTGCATGCGAAAACTCTTAATTAAACACAGACATGCAAAAGTAGTCTCAGAAGAAAGGTTAATGAGATGAAGGAAGAAGGAAAAACATCTCCAGAGAACCTTGCAGACTCTAGTATTCTGGACTGTCTCCCTTGTTACTCTTGGGAGAAAGTTGAAGGGGAAAAAAAAGCTCTAAAAATGCATGTCTCTTTTTGTAATCAAGAAAGGAATTGAGCTACTCTAGCCTTCTGCAAAGAGAATTATGTCACAATGCATTTTCCAGCATGCTGACCAGCCCTGACAAAGAGTTGCTGAATTCAGGATCACAGTTTTGATCACTGCTAATGTAGTTTTCTGTGGAGCAATGTTATCTTCTTAGCATCTTATGCACTGGAAAGACATTGAGGTAAAGAAAAACATCTCAAGAAACAAAGATGTTATAGACGATGTCTAAGGCAGAACTGAAATTCTAGACCAAGTCCCCCTAACAGGCCCACAATATCTTAGTGCAAACCAGGGAGTGAAGGGAAGAAGGCAAGGATGATTACAACTAAGGACTAAATGAAGGAGAACTGACACTCCAACTAGGTGGAAGGAATGTGCACTGATCCATGAACAGGCCTGGATGGGTGTTCTAATTGTTAGGTATGTATTGCAGTTTTTGAGTGATTTGTGTTATTAGTTCATTAAGTAATGAGCCTAAGGTGCAAGAAAGTGTAGGTATGGTTCTTGACAATTAAATCCTGAAAATGGAAATAAGATATTTGTATGTCTATTCACATGCAGAAATTTAAGCAGTAAAACAGTAGGAGCAGAAGTTCCATAAATAAAAAGCAACCACCTGAACTGAGTGCTCAGGTGCTCCTAGCCACTTTGGAAGCTGGGAACAAGAGGACCACAATCCAACACTAGTTCAGGCAGAGAGTCCCTGAGCCTTTCTTTGTCTGCATCAAGGGGAGTTGTATGTGGTGGTGCAGCGGACTTTAGGAAACCCAAAAGTGGTCAAATTGTGTCTCAGAAGCATAGCTGGGTGAGAAGCAATACAACCTAAAATTTTAGCTGGCAAAAAAACAGGGCTGGAGGTCTATCTCATCTTAAAGTCCTGATTTTAAACCCAGGTAGGGCAAGAAAACAAAATCCAGGCATGGATTCACATTATTGAGTGCATTCCAATATCCTAATTTGATGAAGTCACATATTATCACTTAATTTTATGGTGAAAGATAATAACCTTCTCGCATTAATACAATAATATTTTAGTAGAAAAAAAAGATGAATAAATCTGCCCATTATCTACTGTTAGTAGGTAGAGCTGAGATCAAAACCACATAGACAGGCTTCTGAGTATATCAGAAAGACTCACCATGCAGGATCAGATGGCAGAAACGGGTAACAGGGTTCAAGGTGAAATAAGGGTACATCTAGAGAGACATCAAGGGGCTTATACAAAGGTTGAGGATGGCTCCAGGTAGAGGAGGGCAGCTAAGGAATATAAAAGCAGCCCCTATGGCTGGGGTGAGGAAAAGGAGTGGATGGGGCAGGAGTTGCAGTGGCTTGGGACCACATCACATCTTCCAGGAGAGAAAGAAGATCAAAATGTTTATCTTGAAACAATGAGGGATGTTGAAAGAATTTGAGGAAAAAATAATGTATTTTTCTTCTTTTGAGAACCTCTACCTGCAGTGTGAGAAATGGGGAAGGGAGAATCAGAAGGTGTCCGTGGAACAGGAAGGCAGGATGTGATTGTCTAGATCTAGGCTATTGGTTCTTTAATTGTGGTTCCTGGGTCAGTGGCATCTCTTTCTTTGGGAATCTCATAGGTGGAAGTTCTTTCACTAGAGCTACTAGATTCAAAGTACTGTGGGTAATGGTTATCTATTGATGATTATCTGTGGAATCAATAACCACACATTTATCAGCTTAAAGTGAATTGCATTTATGATTGCACAATTCCTAACAGGAAGGAGTCTGGGCACTGCTCAGCAGGCTTCCTCCTCATGGTCTCTCAGAGCAGTAATCAATGCATTTGCCAGGCTGTGCTGTCATCCATAGCCTCAAGTACAGAAACAGTCTGCTTCCAAGTTCAGCTGGGCTGTTGTCAGAACCAATTCACTTGAGGCTGATGAAGTGATAGTCTGGGATTACTGCTAGCTGTCATCTGGCGACCACTTGTAGTCTCTGGAATTGATCCACAGTTCATTTACAAAGAGCTTGCTCAATATGGCTGTTACTTCATCAAGGCCACAAATAGCCTCTAGAATAAACCAATTGGCAAAGCACAGTGTTATGAAGTATGTCATAGTCATGAGAATGGCACTTCATCACCTGTGTCCTTGTCTACAGGTTAGAAGTGAGACACCAATCCCTTGTTCAAATGGAGTGTATTATACCTAAGTATGAATGCCAGTGTTGGGGGTGTTGGGCCTGACTACAACAGATACTAATGAGCCTCTGTTTCGACACATCATCCAGGTAACTGATACGTGCTCAAATTTGAGAACTCCTAGCCTAGGCTGTGGATTTAAGAGGCATTTAGGAGGCAAGACCAAAAGAACTGGGGTTGTTCAATTTAGTTTGTAGTTCAAAACATGGATTTTAGAGACATTGAGATCTAGGTTAAAATTTGTTATTTTGAGGAAAATTATTTAACCTCATGGAGCTTCATGCTCTTTATACTATATCATTCAAATGGAATCAACTTATTTTTTAGTTTAGTTTGTGGTGAAAATTGAAAGATCACCAATGCAAATGTTATCTGGATGTCTGACCCATAGAAGTGCTTGATAAATGTAAGCTATTGTTGTTCACATCCATGGGATTCGGTTCCCTCTGGAAGATGATCATAGACTAGGTTATACAGATGACTCCTGATTCTAGAAGTAAAGTCAAAACAGTATTCTTGAAACCTTCACAGTGTATTGTAACTATGAGGGTCAAGTCTCCCTGGACACAAGGACCTCGCATTGTTGTCCTGTAAGGCAGAATGTGGAAGTTTCTTCTGGAAAGAGATAATGACTTTTAAGCTTTGTCCTTCATTCTTGGTTCTCTCAAGTCCTCTCCCTCCTCTTACAACCAGGTTATACTTACTAGTAGTTGAGTAAAGCTTCTCACTTAAGAAAGTAAATGATAGCAGAGGTCAGAAGGGTCAAATTATGGGAAAATTTAAGGGAAAAGCAATTTCAAACTCTCCCCTGGGCTCTTGGTCATAAAGGCAAGGATCAGAGTTCACCTTTGTTATAAGAAGGCTGTTTTGCTGAGAAAAATTACCTGATGGGCTTTCAGCCATGTAACAGGTTAAAGAAAAGAAAAGACTTAGAAATAATGATACATTAAAAGAAGATACAAGGACATTTGTGGAGGAGAATAAATATGCATCCATTGGTTTTGGACTTTTAAATGGTGTTGTTTGGGTAAAAACAAATAGAGAAGATAGAAACTCTGGGATTTTTAATTGCACTTGATTACAGTATTTGACACACATGCATGTACACACAATTAATAAATGCTTATACAATAAGGTAAGGCATCAATAATGAATGAAATCATTTTCCCTGTACCCTGAAGTGGATCTGTAGTTGTTATTCAATTCTGAAAAATGAGATAGACATGACCCCAACCAACAGTGGATGCACTTGTCAAAACAAAATGTTCCTTTAAAACAGGCACCACCATCTGTTTGGCTTGGAAAGTATAGTATAGTAAAGAAACAGAAAGAACCTATAGTTCAGAGAATGTTAATACACAGTCAATAAAAGAACTAACCAATCCATAGAAACAGCCCCCTAAAGGACAATTCTGCTGTGTTTTATTCTGAGAGCAAATTAGAGCAAAACAAAGATGAGTCTACCAGAAAAAACAGTAGACTCTTCTATTTCAAAGATGAGTCCTTTGAGAAATTTAGGAAAATTATCCATATCCTTTCTATATCTTTACCTACAATGTGCACCGCCAACCTGAACACTCCTTTGTTCAGTCACAACTAAACTGGATGAAATTTGTCTTAACTCTGTTCTTTTCCCTGCATGCAGAATATATGCAAAATTACCTTTTCATGAGCAGTATTAGACGAGAAACAGATTTACTGTGTTTGTATAAAGTTACAATTGGTTAGCTACATAATTAGAAGTGTGTCAAAATCATTCTTAAGATACACTACAATTCTTGGGGTGCATATAAGCTGGCACTTTGTCTCTGCAATTGAGGACTGTTTCTATGTCTTTCTGACTTGCACTAGCAACTAGCTGAGAAGTCCCACCCACCCTGTGGCATTTGTGTGTACATGAATTTGCAACTGTGTCGTAGTGCTGGTATGTCTGAAGACGGGTGGAGAGAAATGTTTTCACTTACATAATAAATACATGACCAAAGAATTAGCTGTTTAGACACTAATTTGGTGTTCAGACCCTTTTATTTCTATGTAATCTATTGGACTTGGCACCCTCATTAAGATGATTAAAATCAGGCAGTCTATCAATATGTGGTCCAATTATTCCCACAGATTCCATACAGCTTTAGTCTGCTCTTTTTCTGTCTCTGGAGAAGCATGAGTTTGGAAACCACTCTTTTCTGCTCTGTTCCTGTTGCTTGGGATGCTTCAATGTGATGTGTCAATAAACAAGTGGGGTGAAGAAGATACAGCAAATGTCTTGAATTGTCACCATTTGCCACCTACTAGGTGCCATCATCTCCAGAGTTTAAGAAGGCAACCAACATATAAATATTAGCATCCTAAGGGTTTTAAAAACAGCTTCTTTCATTACATCAGTGCAACATGTGAGTCTCTCTGTAATTTGTAAGTTATAAACATTTTTAATTTGAAGCCAATTTAATATTAAAAGTAACTTGTTTTCTTTTACAGACAGCCACTTTTCTGCTTACATATACATAGTCTGTAGTATACGAAAATCTTGTTTTGAAAAATTTCATACCAATAAACTGCTAGACTGTACAAATATACATTCACACACCATACACATACACATCACACACACACACACACACACACACTCACACACACACACACACACACACACACACACACACACACACACACACACTACCAAAAACATCTTTCAGAAATTACTTATCTTAGTTCTTTTTGAAAAAATAGATTCAATCCACCCACAAACATGATACAATTACAGCCTCGAAGCCTAGGAATGGGATTTCAGAATATTACTGACAGTGGTTATTGGCTCAAAAGATGTAATGTACAGTTGAAAATAAAGGGTGCAATTTACAGTCATTTCTGCACTGAAGAGCAGGGGTGAGTCAGTCCATCTAATATAATGTATGTACAATAAGCTGTGAGTTTTACCTTATTTTTTGATGTTTCTGCAGTTCAGTACCTCACATAAGGCAAAACTGATGCATAACGTCAGCTTTCTCAGGCCAACCCTGTTCCTCCCTTGAGGAGGCAGATGTAGTCCATATCCTATGTTCTCAGGTCACAGTCTACTTAGTAGCTAAGATTACAGGCAAGAACCACTGGTGAAGGCTTATCACGCAGGTTTTGTTTTTGTTTTTGTTGGTCATGGGGCTTGAATCTAGGGCCTGAGTGCTGTCTATCTCTGAGCTCTTTTGCTCAAGGCTGTGTTTTACACTTTGAGCCACAGCACCACTTCCAGTTTTCTGGTGGGTTATTGCAGCTAAGAGTCTCACAGATTTTTTCCAGGCTGGGCTGGCTTTGAACCATGATACTCAGATCTCAAGCTCTTGAATAGGCAGGATTACAGATGTGAGCAGCCATCACTGAGTATTAAATAACTTTTAATTTCTCATTTTTCCAGACCCTTCATTTTGAATGCATGCTATTCTCGTATCCATCTATCTGGCTTATGAATCCACCCTTAATAGCAACATCATAAATATCATTTTTGTTAAGAGTCATAAACATGAATTGCCCAACCTTGAGAATCTAGTTGATGTCAATAGTGTCAGGATAAAAAGTTAAGGGTTAAAATATTAGAATAAAATAGCTCAGAGAAACAAGTAACAGGAAGTTTTGATGATTTCCACAATGATATGGAGGCTCTATGCCAGAAAGATATGACTTGAAACAAGCATTGATCATTGAGAAGATTCATGCAGGGGTTCTTATTGAAGAGGGCAAATCACTACAGCCACTGACCATCTACTTGTGTCACACACTAACTCTTAGGATCATTAACCGATTGTGACAAGCTACATAGCATCCTCATCATGGTGCACAACATTAACAACTGCCGTAATTGGGCAGACTGGCAGAGAACCTCACCCTGGCAACTGATGATCGCAACTTGTGTTCTATGAATACACAGGCCATTCGGTAGCTCTGAGACTCACTTTGCCTATGTTCAAGGACTTAATAAATAAGTGTAATAACATTTATTGAGTGTGTTCTCTGTTCCAGATACTCTGCAAGGATTGCCCCTGGAACTTTTGTTACAGTATCAGACCCGAGAGAGAAAAAGAGCGTGTGTCTCCCTTGCACATTCTCTTGCTAGCAGAGCTGGATATAGAAGAAATGCTCAATAAATTTGAAGGCAGAAAGGAAGTGACAAGGGCAGAGGAAAATACAAGCGAGGAAAAATGATAATGAGACAGGAGATGCACACAGCTCATAGTCTAGGAGATAGGGAGCTTCATTGAGAAACGTTAGGAAAAACCTTGTTTAGAATTCACAAAAGTAAATGGGCAAGAATCAAGATTGAAGAGAGGGAGCAGGAAAAGTTTATAAGAGAAGCCTGGTTACGAAGGATGCATTGAAGATGTGTTACTCCTCCAGGCTGCATGTGTGTTAGCTGGTTCACTTAGCGTGTTTATACAGCTGTACTCCAGTGGTTACTTCTCCTCTTAGTATCCCCAAATGGTAACATACATAACAACTAGTCTATTTCTTAAGCAATTCTCCCAAACTGGATATGACAGTGCAAGTCAAAACACCAAAAAGCATCCATGACTCTTTATATATTGAATATGGGAATTATGAATGAACACAACTACTCTTTTCTTTAAATAAGTTTTTTATTATAAAAATAATGTACAGAGGAGTCACAGTTACATGAGCAAGGTAACGAGTACATTTCCTATCAAGGATTAGTCCCTCCACCTTTGTTTTTCCCTACACTCCCTCCCGCCTCCCTCCTAAATTGTAAAGTTCCTTTTTCAACATAGTGTCTTGTACATTTCATTGTTACAATGGGTCAACCTGTATCCCTATTTAAACATTTTGTTTTTCCCTTCCCCTCCCCAAATCATACTGACATCAAATACAGTGAAAACAGGGGTTATACCATGGGTGAAGAACATACAAAGAAACAAAAAAAATCACATGGTACCTTATAAATACACTAGAAACAATAGCAAAAAAAAAAAAACCACTTGTGTCCCTATCTTTGGGTTCATTTCACTTAACATCATCTTATCTGGTCATATGTACATAGCTTTTTACATTTTCTGCTTGTCCTACACATATACTAGTTATTGCAAATAAGGGAAACCAGGTCCACCTGTATCCTTATTTAAACGATTTGTTTTTCCCCTTCCCCTCCACAAATTATACTCACATCAAATACAGTGAAAGCAGGGGTTATACTGTGGGGGAGGGACATACAAAGCAACAAAGAAATAATCTTATAAATGTGTTAGAAACAATCGCATGAAAGAAAAAAAACATTTGAATACATATCTTAGGTTTCATTTCCCTAGTATCACCTTATCTGACCTTTTCTGCTTGACTCAGACATATAGTAGATATTGCAAATAAGGGAAACCATGGGACCTATGTTTCTTTGGGCCTGGCTTACTTCACTTAATATAATTTTTTCCAAGTCTTTCCATTTCCTAACAAATGGGCAATGTCATTCTTTCTGATGGAGGCATGGAATTCATATATATATATATATTTTTTTTTCTTGATCCATTCATCCACTGAGGAGCATCTGGGTTGGTTCCATGTCTTAGCTATGGTAAATAATGCTGCAATAAACATAGTTGTGCTGGTAGCTTTAGTATGGTCTTGTTTGTGAACATTTGGGTAAATGCCCAAAAGTGGGATTGCTGGGTCATAGGGGAGCTCTATGTGGAGTCTTTTGAGGAACCTCCATACTGCTTTCCAAAGTGGTTGAACAAGTTTACACTCCCACCAACAGTGCAGTAATGTTTCCTTCTGTCCACATCCCCTCCAGCATCGAACAGAGCTACTCTTTGTGACTGTTTCAAAAACTATGGAACAATAAACATCTTGTGGTTAACAACGATGACATTACAAACCTGGGAACCTAGAGTGGACTCTCTCTGTCCCTTGCTCAGAGGTAGAGAGGTTTCCCCTGTGGCCAGTAACACAATCCCAACTGTTGATGCCAGTATGGAAGTGAGTGAGTGACTAGACACTCAGGCTAAGGAATCAATGGGAGAGCAGAGCAGCTGTGCAGAGCTCCTGGTTATCTGGGCAGAACCTCAAGGAGATGGGAGAGGCAGCTTGGTGGAGTGCTTCTAGCATTTCTATAGAGGTGACAAGGCAGGCAGGTCATGGGCTGGAGAGTCAGAAAGACCCAAACACAAGTTGGGATTCTGTGCATTACCTGCTAGGTCCGTTGAAAAATTAAACTTGGTTTCTTAAGCCGTAAATTTAAGAAACAAAAATAACCCATCTTACAGTGTAATTGCAATGGTGCAAAGAATTAAACATGACACAATTTTAGGGATGGGGAACCTTTTGTCTGCCAAGAGCTATTTGGAGATTGATAATGTCATTTGCAGGTTATACAAAGTCCCCATCTCTGCTCAGCAGTAGGCCTGACATGTAATATGAATCCTAACATTACCAATGGGCACTGTGATGATGATGATGATGATGATGATGATGATGATGATGATTTGGGGACAGCACTGAGATTTGAACTCAAAGCCTCTTATTTGGTTATCTTAAATGCTCAGCTATTGCTCTATCACTTGAGTTCTATCTCCATCCCTGCTTTTGCTAGTTGTTTTTTGAAGGGAGTATAACAGACTATTTTTTGTGACCTTGACTGGCTTCAAACCAGCATTCTCTAGCACTTACTTTCTGAATATCTAGAATTATAAGTATAAACCACCAGAGATGAGAATATTCTTAATTCCATTATGGTCATTCTAAAAATGTTAATTTTCTGTTTATCATAACAACATTGGGAAATGATGACAAAAGAAAACACACCCTAGCACTTACTAATAAAATGGGTGTGTGTGTGTGTGGTGTGTGTGTGTGTGTGTGTGTGTGTGTGTGTGTGTGTGTGTGTGTGTGTGTGTGTGTGTGCATCTTTCTCTAAGTTTTGGGATCTCCAAGCTAAAAACATCAGCAAATTCCCACTATAAAGTCTGAAGAGGTATAAATACCTACACACTTATTTCTTAAAATTACACTTCTCAATGCTCAAATATTTTTATTGAAATTATGAGAGGTAGAAACAACATGCTTTTAGCTCAATTGATTGAAATATTCCTTCCACATTCATATCTGGCAAAGAAACACTGAAAAGAAGCAAAGATTACACTGACAATCCAAACTGCATGATCAATAGTTCAGTTTCTTATACATGAAATACATTCTCAATCACATTTTTTCAAGGAAGAAAGCCTAGGTATAAAACAATATCTTGCCCTCTATCTGAATGAACAAATTATGCCAGACATGAGCAATTTACTATCTTTCAGCAGCTGAAGCTTCATTCACAGAAACAATGTTTGCAAAACACTCCCCAAAGCATCTTCTTATGCTGTCTCATAACTGAAGAACACACTCTGCATGAGTGACAAAACATCCAATGAAATAATTTTACTTTAAAAACAGTAACCAGCCAAGTCCTCTTTCACACCTAGCTACACATTTCCACTCATATTCAGTTAGAGTCACAAATACATATTGCTTCCATTTACTTGGCTTTGGAGTGTCCCTGATCTCTGAAGAAAGTCAGCATCTCATATAGAAAGCTCCTGAAAGGCACAGGGAGAATGACATGCCACTTGTGGCTAATCTTAGCAAGAACAGAAAACCTGTCTCATGTAAATTCACTAGGGCAGTGGAATTCACAGCCAGCCATTCTGCTTACCTTTTGCCCTACAAATTGCAGTCTATTGGATGCCACTGGTAGTCTTTGGATGCAAATGCTTTTCTTAGTTCAAGGACAAAAGTTGTGATCCTAGTTTGCTCTAAAATTTAAGCTATACAGAGGCAAATAACTCCAAGATTCATCAGTCTTTAAATTTCCTCCATTTCAAATTTATATTTGGCACTATTTTCCTTGTTTCTTTTTCATCCTGTTGCTGAGGAAAATAGTTTCTCCCTAGAACCATGGGAATGCTAAGTACCTGTCACCAGTCTCATTGGATGAGATTGATAGCACCTTGTTAGTTACATGAATTCACAGTCCCAGGAAAGAAGACCCACTTACCAGGGCCATGGTGGGCTTCAGATAGGAGGGAAAGGAATATGTCAGGGCTATAGAAGGCAGGCTTTCTAGTAACAAGAAGGCAGTATGTCCCCTGCTTCTCATCAACCGCAGGAATAAGCAGGGATTTACTCAGTCACTTTAATAAGGAAAGCAGCCAATGTAATTTTGGTCATTAAGCCACAGGTAAATAATGAACACAGAGTTATCTCCTAAATGAATGGATGCATTAATGAATGTGTGGGAATTAGAACCATTCTAAAACTCTGGAGTCTGCCACATGTGGATCATGGCCTTGGGCAAGTCTAGGAACATCTGCACCACAGTTCAGTCATCTACAACATATACAAATAAGAAACTTAAGTGTTGCTCACATTTATCTTAGGAATTAGTCTTGGAATACATTGTTACACATGTGAACAGCATCTCAAGTCCTTGGACTGTCCTTGGATCACCTGTCTACATGTATTTTTCTCTTTTTCATGCTTATATTGGTCTCTTTTAATAGAGGAGCCCATAATGTGTGAGCAACAGAAGGTGAAATAGTCTCTTCAAATACTTTCAATAACCTCAGCTTTTTCTTTCCTATAAATTGTTTAGTGATTTTGTTGTGAGTACATTTCTGAAATCCTTGGCACACAATAAGCACAAAACAAAAGTTCATGGATAGAATAACCAAATACTATGTTGTGACATGTGTAAAGGCATACATGGAATGTAGAAGTGCTATATATGATAAAGAGGATAACATTGTTGATTCCTGACTTTGCCTCCAATGGCAGAAAGAGTTCACTCACCCCTCCCCACATCTGCCTCCCTGTCTTCTGTCACAGCCAAGTCTGCTGTGTGCAGTGGGAAGACCTGACCTGGAGTAGTGGGTCACATTGCTTTATTGTTTATGTTTCCATGCTGACTTTTGCTGGGGCAGCCATGTCATTCACTACACAGCAACATGCATGTTTTCAACATGAATGGAACACTATACTTTCATAATGAAAACAGAAAAGACAGCTGGAAGAGACTACAAGATAAAAGAATTCTCTCACCTGTTACAGGTAACACATTCTCAGGACAACATCTCAGTTATTTTAGGGAGAGCTAACCAAACGAAAATATCTCTTTGGTTGAAGGTGCTATGGAGTCAACTAGCCTAGTCATTATGTTGATAGGATGAAGAAATAGAGACCCATAAGTGACTTGCCAGGGTATTTCACTACATACCTATCAATATTCAAACCTCATTCTTCAATGAAATAGAAGAAGCAATCCAAAAATTCATATAGAACAATAAAAGACACCGAGTAGCAAAAACATCGTCAGCAGAAAGAACAGTGCTGGAGGAATATCAATACCAAATTTCAAACTCTACTACAAAGCCATAGTAATCACAACATCTTGGTACTGGCACAAGAACAGGCCTGAAGAGCAATTGAATAGAACTGAAGACCCACAAATGAACTCACAGACCTATTTTTTTTTAGCTAAAAAAATAGAATGAAAGAAAGACAGCCTCTTCAGTAAATGGTGCTGGCAAAATTGGTTAACAACCTGTAGAAAACTAAAGCTAGATCCTTATCTTCACCCTGCACCAGAATCAACTCCAAACGGATTCAAGACATCAAAGTAAAAGCAGACACCCTGAAAACAGTACAGGAAGGAAATAGAAACTCTAGGGCTCCTTGGCATAGGCTGAAATTTTCTTACTGAAGAGCCAGAAACACAACAAATCAAAGAAAAGTTGGACAAATGCATTGCATGAAATTGCAGAGCTTCTGCATGGCAAAGGACATAGCTAGCAAGATCAGTAGAAAGGAGATGTACAAGACACTATTTTGAAAATGAACTTTACAACTTTGGGGGGGGGTAAGGGGGACTGGGGGAGGAGATGGGAAGGTGGGGAGAAAAGAGATGGTAGGGGAAAAATAAAGGAGTAACAATGCTCGATAGGAAATGGACTCATTACCTTGTTCATGTAACTGTAACCCTCTGTACAGTATCATTACAATAAAAATATATATATATATTCAAAAAAGATCAATAAAAAGCCTGCAGATTGGGAGAAGATCTTTACTAGCCATACAACAGACAAGGGTCTCATATCTAAAATATATTTAGAACTCAAAAAATTAAATCCCCAACAACAAATCCTCAAAAAAAAACACAACTGCCTGATTAATAAGTGGGCTAAAGACTTAAAGAGAAACTTCTCTGAAGAAGAAATAAGAATGGCCAATAGACACATGAAGAAATGCTCAACTTCTCCAATATCACAAGTCAGTTTACTGTAGTAAACAAAACTATACATTTTTTTGTAAACTTAATAGGTGTTGAAATATTTTTACTAGTGTTACAAGTTTAAAACTAGATTATTATCATTATTATTGTTGTTGTTGTTCCACCAGTGAGAATAAAACTCTTTCCTAAAGGATCATCTTCCTAATGAATGTAAATGGGTGGGAATATTTTAATAATCAAACAACCGAAGCATATTTAGTCAGTGACTTTCATGCAGTTCGGGCATAGACACCATTTTTAGAGCTCAGAAACAACATATTTCCAAGTTCTGCCAGTTCCTCTGCTGCACGTGAATTGAAGTACACATCTAGGGCTGGGAAGGTGGCTCAGTGGTACAATGCTTGCCTTACATGCCTGAGGCCCTGGGTTCGATTCCTTAGCACCGCATAAGCAAAAAGAAAAAAGACGGAAGTGGCGCTGTGGCTCAACTGGTAGAGTGCTAGCCTTGAGCTGAAGAGCAGAGGGACAGCGCCCAGGCCCAGAGTTCAGGCCCCAAGACCGGACCCAAAAACAAAAAACAAAACAAAACAACAACAAAAAAAGAAGTACGCATCTAGTTACTTACTTACTTACTCTCCCCTCCTCCCCCCAGTACAGCAGCAGGGTGGGTAGGGGAGAACCTACCCTCTATTGACATAGGCTACATTTTATTTATATATTAGCATATTGCAGCCATAAAAATACAGCTTCCTTTTTTTTTTTTTTTTTTTTGGTCGATCATGGGACTTGAACTCTGGGCCTGGGCGCTGTTCCTCAGCTCTTCAGCTAAAGGCAAGCACTCTACCACTTGAGCCACAGCACCACTTCTGGTTTTCTGGTGGTTTGTTGGGGATAAGAGTTTCATGGACTTTGCTGCCCTGGCTGGCTTTGAACTGCGATCCTCAGTCTCAGCCTCCTGAGTTGATAGGATTACAGGTGTGAGGTACCAGCACCTGGCATAGCTTCCTTTTGAATAACAGTCTTAAACTATGTTTCGTCATGGACATGATGGAAGCATATATGAGAAACATCCAGTTACTTTCACTTATTAAACTTGGACCTGTCCTCATATGATTGCTTTCTCAACATTTCCCAATTACTATTCTCAACTTTTCTATGCATTAGATACTATTATTAACCTATTTATTTATTTGTTTATTTTTGTTGGTCGTAGGGCTTGAACTCAGGGCCTAGGCTTTGTCCCTGAGCTTCTTTGGCTAAAGTCTAGTGCTCTACTCTCTTGAGCCACAGTGCCACTTCCAACTTGTTCTTGTTTTGGAGATAAGAGTCTCACAGACTTTCCTGCCCAGGCTAGCTTCAAACAGAGATCTTAGCCACCTGATTAGCTAAGATTACAGGCATGCATGAGCCACTGGTTTTATCAAAATAATTTTCAACAAAAGAAGAAAAAGAAGACATTGATCAAGATGTATTGTATTCACAAACTTGTTTTGTTGAATGGCAACTACTTTGTATAACTACTTAGAGGAAAAGAAGCAGCATCACCAGCTACTGTGCAAATAAGTGAAAGGAATCTTCAGGCTAGTGTAGACACACTGTAGATTTACTTTCTGCCTCTTGAATATGGACCCTGAGATTAGTTACAAGGACTAGCTGAGCAGAACGACATTGGTAGGTGAAAGCAGAAAACGAAATGGGCAGAAAACACCATCTTCTCTATCAGCACCCACAGAATAGGGAAGTATCAGGAATATTTTTTTTTAAGTCAAATGACTTCAAGTCCAAGTGACCAAGAAAATGTAATAGTCTGTAGAAACTTGCATGTCAAGATGAAAACTGGCCAGAACATCAATGTGAAGATTGCATAGATCATGAGGGAAACCTGCTTTTTTATTCACTCACAGGTAGACACAGCCTTCTGGTTTCTGGGATTTTAGTTCTAACCTTTTTTCTTTGGCAGTACTAATGTTTGAACTCAGAGTCTCATATTTGCTATGAGGTTCTCTACCATTTTTGCTTTAGCTGTTTTTCTGATAGTCTTGCTTTGACCACGATATTCCTACTTATACCTTCTTCCAGTTAGGATGATAGGCAAGTGCCATTTTACTCGGCTTAAAAACCAAAAAGTAATAATGATACAGAGTCTTGCTAACTTTTGCCCAGGCAGGCCTCAGTACTCCTAATCTGTGCTTCCTGAGCATCTGGGATTACAGTCATGCACTACTGCCTGCAGTTTCAGTATTTCTAATTTCTAACAAGCCCCATGGTTCACAGACCCAAGCCAAGCTGCCATGCTGACAGCTCTGCCAGAGCATACTCTTGTAAGTTAAGCAAGGTCGAGACTGATTATGACTCGCATGGCCTGAGCTGTCTAAATGATCTCATGTTATAATACAGACGCAGAAAAACCAGTGAACCTGAACTAATTCAAGCCTGCACTTTTACTGGACATCTGTTCTGGGGTTCTATCAGCTGTGCTAGATAAAAGAACTACAACACTTATAACACATCTTCCTCTGAGAAACTTATCTAAACCTGAATATAGACATCCAACAAACTTACATTCAAGTGTATGTACAGATAAGAAATTAAACATTAACAAACATAAGAGAGATTAGATATAAGAAGGGAATGGGTAAGAAGATGTTTTAGTGAAATAATAAATAATATCAGGGAAAGCACATGGCAGAACATTTCAAGCAAAGGTATGTCTATGAAAGTGTTGCTAAAAGGATAGCAGACAACTTATCTGAAAAGAAATGCACATTGATATTTAGATTGTATGCATCATTTTGTACCTATCCGTGCAATCCCCTACACCAGGAGTCTAACAATTTGTTTTTTAGAATGCTATTTCTACCTACTAAACATGAGGCCATGAACAAAAATATACTTCACGACAGACGCCCCCAAAGAGAGGAGTCTTTATTGTCATCTGTTACAAGGAAAAAGCAGCCTCAGGTTACCATAGAAATCCCCATGGTATTCTGTGGGAGAGTATTTTAAATAAAGCTGTGAGACATTCTCAATTAAAAATAACCATTCAAAGAGCAATTGTGGTCCCTTTGAATGTACTAACAAAGTTCACTAATGAACTTTCTATCAGGTATTTTGAAACAAAAAGGTAGCATATGCAGAATTGTACAATCAAACACACTAATTCCACTTAACACTACCACCTTTGCTTCCTCAGAGTCAGGACAGAATGAATAAGTACTACACAAGACAAGATCTCCCAGGGCAGTCAAAGTGACCAAAAACATAAAGAAAAGTGGAGAAAGTTACAGGAAAGACACTTGATAAGAGCTACTTTCTGGCGCTGGGAAGGTGGCTCAGTGGTATAGTGCTTGCCTTGCATGCCTGAGGCCCTGGGTTTGATTCTTCAGCACCACATAAGCAAAAAGAAAAAAAGCAGGAAGTGGCGCTGTGGCTCAAGTGGTAGAGCGCTAGCCTTGAGCTGAAGAGCTGAGGGACAGAGCCCAGGCCCAGAGTTCAGGTCCCATGACCGGACCCCCCCCCCAAAAAAAGAGCTCCTTTCTATCATTTTCAGGAAGTAAATGAGGAAGGTTTTAGATTATGACTCCCCTTCATCAAATTGATCCTCTACTGTCAGGTACTTTTTGTTTCTGGCATAGTTTGGTAAATGTTTTCTTTCTCCATCCATGCTGGATCTCTCCACACCACACAAGTGTCCTTGTTCATAACTGTTACAGGCTTTATAAGCAGGGATTAGCTCTGTGTTCTCAGGAGAATTGTCAGCACCAGTGGCTCATGCCTGTAATCCTAGCTACTCAGGGGTCTGAGATCTGAGGATCAGTTTGAGGCCAGTCTGCACAATTAAATGCAGTAGACTCTTATTTCCAATTAACAAAGAAAACAAAACAAAATGGAAATAGAGGTGTGGCTGAAGTGGTAGAGCACCAGTCTTGAGCAGGAAAAGCCAATCCAGATTACATGATCTAGATTTCAAACACCAGTACCAAAAAGGGTAACATGGAACAAGTTGCACTGTGTTCAGAAACTGACATGCAAAACTCAAACCCCTTGTACAACTACTTAATAACTAAGTTAAATAAAGAGATGCTAGCTAGTACCTACCCCCACAGTGCAGTATAGTTTGACAGAGACCGTGCATTTGTGTATCCTGCATCAAAAAGCAAACAAAAAGCATTTGTTCTCCACTTTCTACACTCTCAGGTCACTCTCTTGTTTTGAAAATTTCACATTTCCTTGTGCATGGACTAGGTGATGTCTGAGCTGTTCTGAATCCAGTAAAATGTCAAATTTCCAAAATTCTCTCTGCATCTATGACAAAAGACGAGACTGAAGGCAGAAAAGACGGCTTGCAGTATCTGCCCTTATGACCTGTATGGACTTCCATGATTAACAATTTGCAATAAAGAGTTTGAAATTGGCTTCCACAAGTGATAGTTATCACTACCCCTATGACATTTCCTTCTATTCAGTTGATTCCAGGTGGTTTTAACACAAAACTGTCAAAGGTTGCTCTCTTCTGATGTTTCTTCCAAGTCATATTATCTGATCTGTCCACTTACTCATTCAGTTCTGGATCCCATTCCCATTCTCTTTCCCTTCCTTTTTTTTTTTTTTTGCATGTGCATATGCATGCTCACACACACATTCTCATTCTCTCTCCCTCTCTCCCTTCCTTTCTCTCCTTCCCCCCACCCCAGCCTGGTGCCTCCCTTAGACATATGAGCCTTGAAAGGGAGTTGATCGCTCACTTGAGTTGTCTCATAAATCACTTAACTTTCTTCCTTTTTTCCACATTAACCTTTGGTCCTTAATTTCTTCCTTTTCACTTTATTTTATTATCTGCTCTCTCCTTAAAGTCTTTTTATGGGAATTTGTATGAAAGTGACTCCCTAAAAATAAATTTCAACTTATATTTGATTATGATGCTTCTAGCACATAACTTCCGATTTAAGATTTCATGATTCAAATACATATTCATAAATAAGTGAGCCAATGATAATTAAAACTTTTTAAAAGGATATCTGTTTTGGTTCTGTTGATGCTTTCAGTTTGGATATATTTTGTTTATTCTTTTCTCTCATCAACAAATTAAGGTCTTAAAAAACTAATAAATATGATTTTAATATAGGCAGGCACTAAAATTTTCTATAGGTGAACCAGAAGATTCCAAGACTCTGTATCTGTGGGTGGCACCATGCTGGCTTTGTCTTGTATATGTTTTTTTCCTGAGCTATTTTACACCCCAGGCAACCTTAAGCACTCACACAGCACAGCAAGGATCATGACCCAAACTTTACAGGAGAGACACAATTCCACATCCAATGGTCAAGTCATGGTGACAGCAAGTATACATATACAAAGTCAGCCAACATGGGCAAAACCCATAGTGGTCAAACTGTGTCTTGGGGGACAAAGAAGGACTATGTGAGATCCATGAGCACTTGGGAAAAGCAACTGCTTTGAAGCCCACTTGTTAGTTATGAAGGCAGAACATGAACAGAAGCAGTGAACGCAATAAATTAGAAAGGCAGCCAAGCATATTTTATTGTCTCTAGCATGCATCCCACAATTGCTGATCTTAATGCTCTTTTGAAATAGGCTAAGCAGTGACCTGGGATCCGCCTTCATCTTCAATACTCCCTACACCCAAAGAAACATGTTACCTTCATGAAATACTTACCTTCTACCCAACTATCATGTTAGGTTTGGTTTTTGATTTCCACCTTGTGGGACTTTCTTCAGCCTTTGGTCATCAGCAGCCATCCTGGCTATGGTCTCCTGCAGACACCAGGAGGTGTCACAGAGAATACCTATGGCCTGTGGTCACTTGCCCAGGACTGTTGTTCTTTAGTCACTGTATGGCCTAAAATGACATCGGTCCCTTCACCTCTATATGTCCTGCACATGGATAAGGCAGGCTGAAAATTCTCATCAATCAAGGTAGAATCCATGCTTGTCCTGCTCCTCCCAATCCACAATTACAACAGCTCAAAGTTTACCATTCTTCTTTACATTTTATATGATTGGGCAATGTATTTGTGTATCTGTTTCTTATAATAAGTCTGTGATAAAGTAATGTGTCCTTGCAAGCCAGTCTGCTGGAGGGGCAGGCATGCACCTGCCAGAGCACAAGTGCCCATGGGCTCAGACTCCCTCCTACCCTGGCTGCCTTGAGCAAATACAACATAGAAATTGAAAGATGAAAAAAAATCCAACCCCAAATTAGAGAAGAAATGTGTCCTAGACATGATCATTCTTTGTTAGCAGGTGAGATGTTCGGCTTATTAGCTGGTCCCAGAGCTCCCCGTATCACAAGGATACCTGACTCAGGAACCACCAGGAAAGCAAGAGCTTTAACTAAAGGAGCTATATATAACTCAAGGTTTACAGAAGCTCTTTGACAGAGTCTCAACACTGGAAAACAGGCTGCTCCTTGATCTTCAGACAACCAGATATTAATGTCTCCAATTTAATATTTTCTAACTACAAAGCCATGTTCATGGTTCTCAGCTTCATACAAACAGGAAGAGGAAGTATCTTGAGAGAGCCTTCTTTAAGTGGTCTATCGTAAGCATTACGACATATGTCCAAAATGGTCAGACTTCTAAGAGTCTTTCTACACATAATGCCAATAAAGCACTATTATCCCTCTGAACTAGGACCTTGAACATGGTATTTCATTTCAACGATGTGAAAACAACAATTCTTTATTCTTTCCAGTTCTGCATTCATATGAAATGTTCTATGTGAGAAGGTCTGCTGATCAAAGTTCTCTGATCTTTTTGTAAGATATAAAATACATAATTATTAGAATCATCAACATGGGAGTTAGTATTCAAATACAAAACCACAAACCAAATATCTTCCAAGCACTTTGAGAATTTACCATGCTTGTTCACAAGAGAAAAATCCTAAAATCTAATCTATTTCTATGGTGCTGCCCAAAATGAAGGAATCAAGGCTTTTCTTACTAAATTTGTGAGAGAGGTTAAGTTAGATGACATTCCAAATACTACAAATGACTGGATAAAACTGCAAGATAATGGTTGTCAATTTACAAAGAGCCTCAAACAAAAAGATGAAATGCTAAAGCCTAAGGGCCAAAACTACCATGAGCTGGTAGCTACCTGGTAAGACTTCTCTTTCTCCTCTTCTCTTTCTCTCTGTAGCCCCCAGCCACTCAACATCATCACAAATGAGAGTACTTCTAAACCCTATTAAATTAACAAACATTTACCATGCGTCTGCTCTATAGATAAATATTGTGCCAATTAAGTATAAAAACATGAAGAATATAGTCTCTGATGCTAAGAAGCTTACAGGTCTAATTAGAGATCTAGATGCACTCACCAAGAGCCAAGTACTTAGACAGTGACATTGAACATGAGTGCAAGAGCTCATGGGCTTGGATGAGGCTCCGAGAATACTTTCCCCTATAGATCACATTTAAGTTCAGTCTTAAAGGTTAAGAGGGATTTGTGAGGCAGGAAACATGAGAACCTGGATTAGACCTGGAAAAGCAGAATGGAAGTCCCACGTGAATGGAAGAACAGGCCTTAGAATCATTACTTTCTCTGTAGAATAGTATAGCAGCTGATCAAGGATTGTGGAGATATCAGATCATAAAAAGCCTCAAATATGGAGCTGAAGAGCTGAATATCACCAAGTAGTTCTGTAAAAGTTTGGTCACAAGACAACAGAGCAGGCAAGAGGAAGCAAACCAGGTAGTATGTAATCTGGAGAATGTGGCAGTTGTGTTGTGTTTGTACTGCCAAAGAGATTCAGGCATTGAAAAGGTGGGAGAAGTGCAATATTTCCTTTATTTTGTTTGCTTAACAGTGTTAGAGATCCAACCGAAGGCTGCATTACACTCTCAGACCCCATAACTCAGACCGGGCACTGATGGATCATGCCTGTAGTCCCAACTTCTCAGGAGGCTGAGATTGGAGGATAAAGGTTCAAAGCTAATCTAAGCAAACTAATCCAAAGATTCCTATTGCCAATTAACCAGAAAAAAAGATAGAAGGAGAGATGTGGCTACAGAGCTGGTGGTTGAACACCAATCTTGAGTGAAGACACTAAGCAAGAGCTCAAAGTTCTGACTGAGTTCATGCTCTATTACTAGCACAAGAAATACAGAGGAAGGAAGGAAGGAAGGAAGGAAGGAAGGAAGGAAGGAAGGAAGGAAGGAAGGAAGGAAGGAAGGAAGGAAGGAAGGAAGGAAGGAAGGGAGGAAGGAAGGAAGAAAGGGAGGGAGGGAGGGAGGGAAGGAGGGAGGGAGGGAAGGAGGGAGGGAAGGAGGGGAAAGAGAAATGAAAGGAGGAAAGAATTAAAAAAGAAAGAAAAAAAATTATTAGGGATTTGCAGCACTGAATACTTCACAAGAAAGACATTAAAAATATATTGACTGAATAAAAAAAAACAGTGTGTCTGCCAAACACAAACACAAACAACAAAAAACATACTAGGTAATGTAGCTTTTAGCTTTTTCAGTATCTTCAAAATGCTGTTGGCCCTTATACCATGATGAAGACTAGAGTGTATTAGCCACCAATCTGGTCCATCCAGTCATATCTGCTAAAAAGAAAATGTGCAAGATGAAGTAATAGAGACCAGGTTAGTAAACATCTATGAGGAATGAGAGAAGTGCTCATAACGGTGGGGGGGGCAGGGGGGAGTTGGGGAGGACTGATAATTACTTATAATACTGGTAAAGCAGAGAGAACATTATTCATTGTAATGTTATCAAATATTTTAGAATATTTAGATGTGTAGAGAAATGACCTACCTAGTTCAATGCTCACTTAGCTTACTACCTAATAGTATGCAGGTGGAACCAAAACTTGTAAAGCCCTTCCCTTTCTTTCCATCCACATATTATCATTACGATGGGTTTCTTATGTATATGCATCTTCTTAGCATACTTTATTCATGTGAATATTTCCAAAAGTAATATAAATATATTTTGCACATTTTAACAATTCTTTTGCGAATGTCTATTTTATTTTTGAATTGTCACATATTTGCAATATAAGGAAATTTTACTGTCATTTTCCATAAGTGTATTTTGCACACCGTGCACTTTGAATAAATTTACCTTGTCCACCATACTCTCATTCCTCCTCTTTCTCATCTACTTTGAAAAAATAGCATTTTGTTGGCTTTATTAGGCTCTCTTTTTTTCTGTGTTTGTGTTTGTGTTTGTGTGTGTGTGTCTCTGTGTGTGTGTGTGTGTGTGTGTGTGTGTGTATATACACACATACACAAAGACCCCCCTCCCCTTTTTTTGGTGCTGGTCTTGTGGCTTAAACTGAGCATAGTTGCTTTGCTCAAAGCTGGTTCTCTACCAATTGAGCCAAAGCTCCACTTCTGGTTTTTTGATAGCTAGAGGTAAGTGTCTCCTGGACTTTCCTGCCCAGGCTAGTTTTGAACTGATTCTCAGATCTCAGCCTCCTGAGCAGTTAGGATTACAGGTGTGAAACTGCGATGCCCAGTTCAAAAGATTCCTTTTTATTCATACCATCATCATCATCACCATCATCATCATCATCATTATCATCATCATAATCATTTTATGATGTATATACATAACATACAAAACAAGTTCTTTGTAGCCTTTTCCCCTTCAATTATATATGGTTTTGAGATTTGTTGCTGTTTATAAGTTTATTCATTTCAAAATGGTTCATAGTATTCAATTGCATGAACACAACAGAATGCATTTTCAAAGGCAGATTTTAAGTTATTCTCAAATTCTTGCTGTTAGAAGCAATGCTGTAAAAATTTACACGTAATTTTAGAAATGTTTTTTAGATTATTGCTTAGCATAGGAATATTTTCAGTTCTCCTTTGTTGGATTTTTTGGGGGGGAAGAACTTAGTATTTTCCACTTATCAGAGTTTTGGTGTTTCATACCTCAAAACCTACCTTAATTTTTGCCAATTTGCTAGGCATGAAATGGATCTTATAACTTTACTTTCTCAGGGGGTTTACAGAAGATAGATGAGACAATTAAGACAAATTGACAAGAGATAGGAAAAGGTAATTTGTATTCCAGTCATGGAGTGGTATATGGTTTTTCAAGTTACATTTCAGGACAGTTTAGGGAGGTTCAAGCCAGACCTAAGTGGGAAACAGAGCTGGCTCTAAATCAAGAGAGCTTGAAATAACACGTATATTTTATGTAGAAGATCAAGTCAACTCAGAATAAGAAGGTAGACTCCAAAACTTCTAGATCCCAGAGTCTGAGGATTTAAATTTGTGGAATAATTGTCCTTAGTTTATGAAATGTGTCCTCATAATGAAACAAACTGTTGAAAGAGTTAAATCAAGTGTGGAGTAAAACAGAGAACTTCCTTCAGAATTAGTCAAGGAGTACTAGATTCTGTCTTGTAAAAATTACTCATCACTGTGGCCTCAAATTCACAGTCATAAGATTGGGGAAGTAACATTGTAAAGCCTGGACAGCTCTTATGATGGCCAAGAACGTGAAAATAATTACTATGAGAGACAGATTACTGATTATGTGAACATAATGGTTCCTTCTGCATCTGGAATTAGATAATGTGTTTTGGACATTCTGCTGATACTATATGTAATCAAGCTGGTTTTATGCCAATAATCCTAGCTACTCAGCAGGCTGAGATCTAAGGACCACAGCCTTAGAAAAGTCCATGAGATACTTATCTGAAATTTACCAATAAAAAGCTGGAAGTGGAACTGTGGTTCAAGTGATTGAAAAGGTCAAGCAAGAGCACAAGGCCTTAAGTTCAAGTCACAATACAAACTTTCTTTGAAAGTCTACTAGCAGCACTATTTTTATTTCAAGCTTTTTTTCTACTTAGAGTGTACTCTTCATCTTTAAAAAAATCACCAAGTAGTTTCTAAGATACTTTATAGAAAAGAAGAGTCATTTTTGGTCAGAGGCAAAATGCTAGCTCACTACTTCATGGAAAATATACAATTAATATTTTAATCTATCTTCCAAATTAGCATCCAAACATTTCTTCTTTGTTTTGCCAAGAAGAGACAGATGGGGAATTAGCTTATAAATCAGCCCCCAAAATTCTTGAAGACAAATAAGTGCTTTATAAATCAAGGTTTTAAAAAGGTCTCATTTTTTTATAATGGTTATTACTTTGAAGCAATCTTTCCCTAATTATCT
This sequence comes from Dipodomys merriami, assembly GCF_024711535.1. Lineage (NCBI taxonomy): Eukaryota > Metazoa > Chordata > Mammalia > Rodentia > Heteromyidae > Dipodomys > Dipodomys merriami. The sequence goes on from NW_027205381.1 coordinate 10,157,821, forward strand.
TCATAAACATTAAACAGGACTAATTTATGAGTTCCTGAACAATTTGGGGTTTTAAGTTAAACAATCAAGATCCCACATGTCTGCCTTTTCTTTTTTAATTGTTACTAACCCAGAAAATGACCTTGATCAGTCCTATGGTGCTTTAAGTTACCACTCCACTAGACAATGAAACCATGCTGAGAAATTACTATTTGGCTATAAAATGCGGAAGATGTTTTAAAATGACTTTGAAATGAAAAGATACCTTCAGCGTTTGGCTGTGGTCTCGTATACACAAAAAAATAACATTTTAAGAAAAATAAATGACTTATAAAGATTGATACAGGGCCTCAGAAACTACTCATACCCTGCAAACACTGCCTTCCTGTAAGAGGACCCCATCTCAGCTTCTCATAGAAGAAGCAGAATGACAGAACACCTATCTTCAGATACAAGGAAGCCAGGCACTGAAAATGCCAGCAGAGAGGTTATATATGGCAAGAGGCTTCTATCAAGTTTATAAACCACTAGATTTTGGCACCATACTATGACTTAATTCATTTATTATTAAAAGATGTACTTTTGTCTAGAGGATGGATTGTCAAATTCTACAAGACATGCACATCAACTCCTGACACTTCTATTACTACAGGACTACAGTTCCTGCTTTGCCCACAATCCTGAAATGCTCTCAACTACAAAACTGGACCTAATCAGAAAGCATTTAGTGATACCCCACAATTTAGTCAATAGGCACTATGAGGCCTGGCCCACTAGCATGGCTCCTCCTATGTTTTACACTAAAATACTGAACTCTATGATCACAAGGCACTTCCTGGACTCTGCTGAGGATGTCAAGCTCAGGTCAAACAGGTGCGTTCCAAGTGCTGTTCCCATGCTTTGCTGCCTTTCCCCAAATCAGCCAGGGAATACCCACGATGGTTTGTTTTCATGGATTGTTATGTGCTTTTATTTTATTATTACCTTTAGGTAGTTGCCATTTAACAAAGCAGTTTATGAATGCAATGTATATTTTTTTTCTCTTTGTTTTTTTTTCAGTCATGGGGCTAGAATCTGGGCCTGGGTGCTATCCCTCAGCTCTTCATCTCAAGGCTAGCGCTCTACCACTTGAATCACAATGCCACTTCCCATTTTCTGGTGGCTCATTGGAGATAAGAGTCTCACACTAACGTATTTATAAGGTAACATGTGTTTTTTTTTGTTGCTTTGTATGTTTCTCCCCCATGGTATAACCCCTGTTTTCACTGTATTTGATCTCCGTATAATTTCCGGAGAGGAAGGGAAAAAACAAATCATTTAAATAGGGATACAGGTTGACCCATTGCAACAATGAGATGTACACCCTTTTTAATTACTTGTTTCCTGGTTTTATTCTGCTGAACTCTGATTTTGGCTTTCTCTGCTGCCTTTCTAAAACTTTGAATTCGTCCTAAGGGCTTTGATAAAGGACAATGGAAGCCGGGCATCGGTGGCACACGCCTGTATTCCTAGTTAATCAGGAAACTGAGATCTGAGGATCAGGGTTCAAAGCCAGACTAGGCAGGAAAGTCCCTGAGACTTTTATCTCCAATAAACCACTAGAAAACCGGAAGTGGCGCTGTGGCTCAAGTGGTAGAGCACTCACATTGAGCTGAAATGCTGAGGGACAGCACCCAGGCCCAGATTTCAAGCCTCATGACTGGCCAAAAAAAAAAGGGACAATGGACTTAAATTTATATATACATACATAAATATATATGTATATATATTTATAATGTACACACACATACATATTTATTTTCTTCCAAGAGGATACAAGAAAGAAGGAAGTTTATGATGCACACTCAGGGATAAAGGTATACTGTTACTTCAGGCAAAGGTTTACAAATGGCCATGTTGCTGCCTTCAGGTTAGAACAGAGGGGTAAGCTCAGCCCTCAAAAACTCATCCTCAGCTGGGCACTGGTGGCTCACATCTGTAATCCCACCTACCTAGAAAACTGAGAATTGAAGATCACAGTTTGAAGAGAGCCTGGGCAGGAAAGCCCATGAGACTCATATCTCCAATTAATCACTAAAAAACTGAAAGTGGAGCGATGGCTCCATAGTAGAGGACTAGCTGTGACTAATGAAAATTCAGGGACAGCACCCAGGCTCTGAGTTCAGCCCAGCACTGTCTGGCATACAAAACCCCGCCCCCCATATGCTCACTCCAACAAACATCCTCAAGTGTGTGGGTCATTCTGGGTATTGCACTGAGTAGAGGACACAGGCAGACTTAAGAGGTCGTGGGAACATGATACAGCATGTCAACATCAAGCAACAAATGCATAATGAACATATGAATACATGACTATTTGCCTCTGGTATAGGCTGATGGGTAAAGACACTTGAAGGTCGCTGAATGGCATACACATAAATTTTTGTCTTCACAGAGTAGGCAATCATGACTTCTGATTTACCTAAAGAAGGAATGAATTAAAGGTGGCAAAAAAATAAGTAAAAGAAATCCCTATGATCAAGAAAATGTGGTATATATACACAATGGAATTCTATGCCTCCATCAGAAAGAATGAAATTGCCCCATTTATTAGGAAATGGAAAGACTTGGAAAAAATTATATTAAGTGAAGTAAGCCAGGCCCAAAGAAACATAGGTCCCATGCTTTCCCTTATTTGTAATAATTAGTATATGTCTGAGTCAAGTAGAAAAGGTCAGATAATGTGATGTTAAGGAAATAAACCCTAAGATATGTATTAAAATGTTTTTTTTCTTTCATCCAATTGTTTTCTAACATATTTATAAGATGATTTCTTTGTTGCTTTGTACGTCCCTCCCCCATGGTATAACTCCTGCTTTCACTGTATTTGATGTCGGTATAATTTGTGGAGGGGAAGGGAAAAAACAAATCATTTAAATAGTGATACAGGTGGACCCATTGCAACAATGAGATGTACAAGTCATTATATCGAAAATGAACTTTACAACATTGGTGGGGGGGGAGGAGGATTGGATGGGGGGGGCGGTGGGAAGATGGGAAGGGATGGGAAGGAGAAACAAATGAGGAGGCAACAATGCCTGATAAGAAATGTACTCATTATCTTGCCCATGTAATTGTAACCCCTTTGTACAGTATTTTCACAATAAAAAAAAAAAAGGAATCCCTAAATGTGTGAGTTCAGGTATGGTTTGTGTATGAATATGTGAGAGTGTTCACAAAGAGAAAATAAGATTTACTAGACACATCAAGAGACACCAGGAAAGAAAGCAGACATGTGGCAACATGACCAGGCCAAGGACCATAAGGAAGCTGAGGAAAGAGAGACAAAATCCTTGACCACACCAGACAAAGCTACCATTTATTTTCTTACCTCTCTTCACCTTCAAGTTTAGGGATTTGGTAGTTTTCCATTTTCCTTTGCTATTACTTAAGTGGTCATATTTGATAATAGTAATAATCATATAGATAGTGCTTTATAAAATCAACCTATACTTTTATAACATTTTGGGAACAATACTTGAAAGTACTAGAAGAGGTAACATCCCTCAAATTGACAGTTAAATCAGTGTTCAAATGAAATTAGTTTATTTCCTCAGTAGGATAAATTAATAAAGCTGGTAAATTCTTGGTTTCCCCATTTGAAAAGTGGAACAATATAGTACAGGACTGACAAAAGAATTACATGAGGTGATATGTATAACTGATTTCTCACGTTTATTAACACTAAAATATTGCAACTGTTTTTGTGATTATAAAAATTACATCTGAAACTTTATTTATGTTTTACTCTTAGTAATTATTGCCAGTCTTTTTTTTCCAACCCATGATTTACTTTTGAAAACAGTGCTTTATAACACAGCAGTAGTAGGAAACCTCAATTCAATTTTCACTTATAAAATAATTCTGTTAATTGCAATGGCTTACTATGAACTTTCTGGCATAAAGAAAACCATAGTCTAGCAAGGCACTCAGCATTCAAAATGCAATTCCATTAGCTTGCAATTAGTAGTTTTCACACGTACAGGAAAAAATAAATTGATTTAGCACCTTTCTCCTATTCACAGTCATACTAGAGATTTCTTCCCCCTGCCGTTATTGTACACTGCTGCAAATATTAGTTACCCTAACTAACGTAAATCAAATAAATGCTTCCCCCTCCCCATAATCACACCCACAGCTGCTTCAGCATGTTTCTGCAGCCATCCACTGGAACTCATTAAGAAAGCATTATGAAGAGTAAATTAAAATGCAGGGTCTAGGATCTTCAGACAAAAGGATGACAAAGCTTATCAAATGTGTGCTTCAGCCTTCTCATTAGCTCTCAGGGTTTGAATGGCACTGTCCTCTCAAATATGTCCCAGAGCACTTTGATTTCTTAGAGTCACAGCAAAGTAGACATGCTTTTGGTGCTAGGCATATCGCAACATTCCAAATAAATAACTTTTACAGGAACTGGAGATTTAAATGAACAATTAGGAAGTTTTACAAACTGTTCAGAGGCACCTAGTTTTCCTCTTCATTTTTTTTTGATGTGCTTCTGTAATGACCAAATCCTCATGCTTTGACATGACAGGCCAATAAATGATGATCAGATACATGGTATTTTTTTCATGCAAGAAAAGATCCAATTCACACCTTTAAGGGAAGCTATGTGCTTAGTTTAAGGCACTCCTATCATGGTGGTTCCTCCCCAGAATTCCCTGATGACCACAGAGAAGTCGACAAATGGGAGTATAATATAGGCATGAAGAAGCCCCAAGTCATCCCTCTGAGAATCAGCAGGAATGTTCACTTAGGAGACTGAAGTCACGGGAGAGCAGGAAGGCTGCCTGCCATCTATTCCTGGATGGAAACTTCAGGTAAGGATGAGACTTAACTTCATAGGGATCCAGAAGGCTCTCTATGTGAGCACCGGTAACAAGGAAAGCACACTCTACTTGTGGTGACCTGTGACAGATGTAGATGCCATTTAGACAGCAGCCCTTTGTGGAGATGCTAAAAGAGACTTCCTTTCCCAGAGGGATTAGCTGAAAAGGCTACTCCAGCTACTGGATGTTTCTCTGGATTTATACATGACTTATCTTTTGTACTTCTGAATGCAAAGCTGAAGAGGACTATTGATTTTATCCCCAACACAGTGGCTAGTACAGGCTTATAAGATGGCCATCTTGCTTTATTATGTGAGCACAAGCTGGGGGTGATGTGCTGACATTTGTGTGTTTTCACTAAAACTCTGTAAAAGGCTCAGGCTTTACAATTTCCAGGCTCTATTTTTCTGAATATCAAAAAGTAGATGAGAAGTTCTTTACAGATTGTCTTGGTAAGTACGATTCAAAATTATTGTTAGAAGCACAGATTCTGAAAATTGCCTAGGAAAGCTTATTAGATAGGTCTACGTTAAGACTTAAGAGCTGGTATTCCCTCCTCATGACTTTTTTTCTTCCATTACTAGAGATTGAGGTCAGAGCCTCATGCTTACCAGGTAGGAACCCTGCCACTCAAGTCATACCCCCAACCATTTTTCAATTGTTATTTTTCAAATAGGGTTTCGTGTTTTGACCTAGGACTAGCTACTGATATCCTCCTATAGATTCCTTCCAATTGGGATGAACCATCACCTTGGGCTTATTTGTGGAGATGAAGTCTGGCTAGTCTTTTGCCCAAGCTGGTGTTTGTTTCCTAATCCTCTGAATCTCTCTCCTGAACGTCTGGAATTACAAGCATGAATCACCACATCTGGCCTGGAGCTCTGGATTTTTAACAAATTTCCCAAGTCAAGTTTGATGCAAATAAAAAAGAGCTACCAGTCATGAAAGCTTTGTTAATTGCTTGTCACTACAACAAATGGAGCTATCAGTGGATTACTTCATCCTATGAGGTACACCCCAGGACTAGCCTTCCCTTAATGTAGAAGGGTTTAGTCTTCTCCAAGGTTACATATGCTGTCAACTGGCATTCACATACAGACATTTTGTTCTGGAAACAATAATCTTTCTTATTGAGCCACACTGTCTCCCAATAAACACATCAATGATAAAATAATCTGCTAAAGAATAACTGTCACCCATTTTCTGAAAAGAGTGACATGATAATGCCTGCATTACAGAGTTTATAGTTAATAAATACTTCATAAATTCAGTCAATCTTACACACCAGTTAGAAGTGTGTGTGTGTGTGTGTGTGTGTGTGTGTGTGTGTTGTTTTGGCACACATATTTACTCTTTGTGAAGCTTCCTAAAATATCCAGGCAAAATAAACTTCACAACCAGAGTACTGCACTTCCAAACCATAGCAATTTCCCTTTCGTTCCTCCACCCATACCATGCATCTTTGTGGGTAACTCAATTTTGATTCCACATCAGGCCCCAAATCTACTTGCAGAGGAAAAAAGAAAGGTTATAAAATATGTCACAGACATCAGAGCTGGTTGCAGGAAAGTAGTAACTCCTGTAAGACAGAAAATATAGTGAACTGTGGGATTGTCTGCTGATTACAGAACGATATTCTTACCAATATCTTACATTCACTTACAATTCTGGTTTCTATAAACTAGATTTATTTATTTTTCATGGTAGTGGGGTTCATGCTTGCTCTTCAAGTATTCTACTGCTTTAACCATGCTTGCTGACCTTTTTGCTCTGATTGTTTTTGTCATGAGCTCTCACTTTTGCCTGGACAAGCTTGAACCCCTATTCTATTTTATACTTTCCCCACCACACTCAGTTTTAGTTCTTGTTGAGATAGGTCTCACAAACTTTTTTTTCTCCTCTGGCTGGCCTTAAACTTCATTACTCTCAATTTCAGCCTCTGCAGTAGCTAGGATTATAGGCACTCATACGGTACCCAGCTAAAATACAATTCTAAATGAAAAGCCTTAACAAAAAATGTATCAGTCACTGCATTAGGATGGTGGAAGATGAACGCTACCTAGCCATCTTGATGCTGGGACGGACTGGGAGAAACTGCACAGAAAGCACAGTACAAAAACATCCCGAGGTTTCTGGGAGGATGTGGATGGCAGAAGTCTCTGAGAGGAGCTCCCCATCCCTTCTCCTTTCTTGTGATTTATTCACACAAGTGTGACATTTGTCTGTTGGTCTGAAACATAGGGTAGCTGTTTCCACTTCAGAACTCCAGATAAAATCCATTTGAGCTGGGAGGAGCTGGCATTTTCTATGTATGACATGGAGAAAGAACTTACAAAATTAAATATATAAACAGAAAAATACTTGTAGGTTCAGTTTATGGGATTTGGATGCTAAGACTCCTACTTCATATGCAAAGATCTTTCCTAACCTCTAAATCTCTTCTTAAGTAACAGAGTCAACTGTGTACACAGTGAGTACAAAGGAGAGCATGAGGAGGCCTCAGATTTCTATTTCTGATCATAGCTTCCGTACCCCGGCCCCCTACTATTGAGCACAGCCTGGCCGATAAATTTGGCTCCTCACCACACAGTGTGCCATCTATGCTTGGCTGTCTTCCCCATCAGGATGTGGATGGGCCCTTCTAGAACAACAGAGGCCATCACAGACCGCAGCTCCTCAGGAGCTGTTCTAACTCCTCAGTCTTTGAGGCTTCTTCATCATCACCCCTCCCCTACTGTGTTAGCATCATTATATTCAGGGTTTTTTATTCCCTGAAAGCACTTTGCATTTTGTAAAAAAAAAAAAAGTGTTTATAAATGGGTTTTACACTAATTTTTATAAATGTGTTTACTCTAATTTTAAATGTATTTAATCCAATTTTGTCTATCATTATTTCTGGACCATTAGCTCCATGAATGTGAGGGCTCTGTCTGAATCAGACACTTTTACACCACCAAGGCCATAGAGAGAGGAGAGAAGACTATCTGGGCAGCAAAACCAAAATGGGTGAAAGTCTTATCTTTCTGCACTCAGCCTACAGACAAATACAAACGACCCTTCAGCAAGCCTGTGAAGAGGTTAGACAGGGAATCATCTGTCCTGTCCAGATACAACATTTAAATGAATTCCAAAACCCCACAGTATACAGTGAAATGCCATCTTAACATATGATTTGTAGAAGTCAAAATTCATGTGATCCATCATAAAGAAAATAACCAGGATTTTACATTAAAAAAGAATCAGTGTTACTGATTTCTGCCTTTAGGTTCTAATTGCCACAAGCTCTAAAAGGGGTACAGCTGGGCCCTTCAGCTTCTGCCCTTCACATGGCTCCTGTATGGTTTGGGCATGATTTCACCACTTATCTGTAGGACAGTAATAATGCTTCACTCAGGAGTCTGACCCCTTCCTCTCACACAAAGAACCATACCCCATTAAAAAGCTTCCCATTACAAGTCAACAACATAATTAGGCCCCAGTATGCCAATATCTGCTTCAAGTTGCTAATAAGCTTCAAGGTGCTTCAAGGTGCAGGGTGCTGTTCATGTTAGTGCTGGGTATATGTGGTGAGTGCTAGGTGCACATGTTTCATGCTTAGTGCACATGCTGGATATTGAGTGTGCTTGTTAAATGTTGGGTGGCTGCCTTGGGTTCTGGGTGCATTTGTGAGGCACTGTGTAGGCTGAGCACTAGGTATATGTGTGGGCCTTTGGTGCGAGTGTCCATCACTGGGTATATGTGTTGAGTGCAGGTGATATATTTTGCAGGTTATAAAGATCACTCCCTTGCAATGTGACGCTAAATTGCTTATTTCACAAGGAATAGTGGCTTTGTGTTAGGGCCAAGGCTTATCTGTGGCCACAAGCATGCACATAGATTCTGCCTAATACAGTTTTCAGGAACTTTACAATTTCATGCAAATGCTCTTTCCTGCTAAAATATCTGTTTAAATGAATGAAACCCAAACGAACAAACAGTGTCACAGATAAGGAAGCAGCACTCCTCCTCCATTCATTTGTGTGATTTTGACAGCTGTGTAATTAGCCCAGCCCCTTGCTTGCCTGTGGGTTGGAGCTGGACCTGCACAGAACAGAGCAGTTCAGAATCCTTGCAACGCTTCAATAGAGACCTGATTTCCCACACGGCATCTCGCTTTGAAGAACATCACTCTTCACTATAAAATAAAAACACATCAACAAGCTGCCTGGGACCAGTCAGGAGCTTAATTACCTACCTTCCCTCTAACATGTGGATTCAATATTTATGCTTCCTTCCTCATAGCTCTGAAAGTGATATGAAATCCATTTCCCAGGACTGACTTTACAGAGTATTGTGTAACATTAAACTCTGCCCACATAGCTAAGGCTAGCTTCACTCAGGGAAAAGACAAGATAGACAGCAGCTGCTTTTTAAACTGGCTAATAAATAGGTCCATGGCAGCAGTAAACCTTGGGCCAAAGACAAAAAGGCGGGGGAAACCCACTTTTTTCCTTGTCCTTGCACTAATAGTTCTTTTTCCTTAATATGATCCTGTGAAGAAAGTGCAAGCCTGCAGACAAAGCATGCAAAGCTAAAGACAGACAAGCCTTTGAAGCAATGGAAAACTGTATCAGACACAGCAACAGCTAGATTTCAAATCTTCGGCCCCAGAGAAATGGAGAATTGATGTTGGGTCAGAGAGAATATTTGTGACATCAAATCAGGGTTGATAGTCTTCCAATTAGGTAAGTGGGGGCATGTTGTCTGCCCTTAAGTAGGCAAAGAGTGAATCAAGAACCAAATGAAAAATATTTGACCATGTTAACTACTCAATATTTATATTCAGTGAAATCCCAACTAGTACTGAGCATTTCCTCTACTATGCCAAAGAAGTGAAGTTCGAGGGCAACTGAAAGCCAGAGGATCTTATCCAGTGATACCTGACTGCCAACAAGTTAGGCATACAAGTGGCATCATTGCCATACAACAGCAGAGGATGAGATGAGATTTAGCTGCTGGCCAGCAGCACAGCACTGGGAGAAAAACCTCCTCTCTGACCACCATTCCATGCTTCTTCTCTTACATGCCACCGAGGCAGCTCGGCCTGCCTGAGACTCCAGTGCTGCACCAGCAGACACCTGCTCTTCACTGGCTGTGCTCTGAGAGCTCCGCTGCTGCCAAAGCACGGTGGACTCACAGCTCCAGGGCTGCAATACAGTCAGAGTCAAAGGGCTGTACAGGACTTCATAGTAGCGAACCAATGCTCTTTTCCTATGGAGAAATGGAATATGTTTTCTTCACACCTGATAACAAATAGTTGGAAATTTTACTCAAGTTCAATTTAGAAACCATTTACCAAGTTCCGGTGCATGACGCCTGGAAGGCTTGTACCATGCTGGTGAATGAATCTTGTTGCAGGAAGGCAAGGGACCAAACACTGACACAAAGTCATAGAGAAGAAATCTGGTGTTGGCAGGACTACCTCACACAGATGCAGACGAAATGGCAGTGCCTCTTATTCCTTTCTGAGGAGTATCCCATATTCCAAACATCCCCATATGTATTACTTTCTTTTGGAAAAGCTAATGAAAGCCATTCATCTCCCTATGCTATAGTCACAATGCCCCGTTCCACCTTGGAAACAGAGCAGGCTGAGAAGCACAAATGAAAGAAAGGTCAGCCTGCTGCTGCTGCTGCTAGGGAAAGGAAAGGAACAGAAATCAAGGGTTGCAGATAATAGCATTGGATTTCTCATAGTTTCATTGCAAATTATAGAAAACAAGCTTGACCTCATTCTAATATGAACATTCTCCCCCCCACACTGAGTAAATAGCAGAGAAAAATATACAGTACAGCCTCTGGAAATGTAAAGAAATGTTAAGAAATGTTTCTGCAGAAAGTACAGCTATATAAATCTCTATATAGGGGACGAAGTGTACAAGTAAATGTCAGAGCCTGGAGAAACATTGCTTCCAAATATAGATTAACCGGTATTATGACATTTATTATTTATCAGTTAGCCGTCGATGGGTTTCTGCATTGCATCAAGCCCCCAGGGCAAAAACAAACAAAAAAAAGCAGAATTCTATTAGTTAAAATATTGAAAACAACCAGGCAGGGATATCCTGGTCTCAGCACTGTTTCCCCTGGGATGAAAAGGATTAAGTCACCTAGCAAGAAGTGGTGTATGGGTACAAATCAGGGCCTTCTTGTCCTAAGGAAGAGACTTTGAAGAATCAGGCAAGTCTTTCTTAACAGATATTCACCAAGCAAGAGAGGGACAGGGTGCTGGCTTCATTCTGTCTGGTCTAAGAATATTTTAGTTTAATTTTATATGTAATTTATTTAAATGCAATCTTACTTTGGGAGATTAAGAAAACTTAAATATGGGAAGTTAAAAATTTAAAGGCAAAGATGTCCACTATTGTTTTTGTGCCAGTCCTGGGGCTTGAACTCAGGACCTAGCGTTTTTGCTCAAGGTTAGCATTCTACCCCTTGAGCCACATCTCCACTTCTGGATTTTTTTGTGCCATTTATTTGAGATATGAGAATTCGGGACTTTCCTGCTCTGGCTGGCTTTGCACTGCAATCCTCAGATCTCAGCCTTCTTGAGGAGCTAGGATTACAGGCGTATACCACCAGCATTCATCTTAGATTACCATTTTTAAATTGTTTTTAACACTACCTTAGACTAGTTGTACAAAGGGGTTTCATTTCAACCTGTCACTTTAGAAGTACAATGCATTTTGATCAGTGTCACCCCTTCATTATTCTCCTCTATATAGCTCCAAAGCCCATCCAGCCCCTCAAGTTATCTGGTTCCACTTTCATATTTGTACATTGAATATTATAGCTAGGATAGCTGTAATGACTGTTTGCCCATTCTTAAAATTTGTGTGTGTGTTTATAGGGGCAGGGGGAACTGGTGCTTAAAATCAGGGCCTAGATGCTGTCCCTTATCTATTTTGTTCCAGGCTGGCACTCTGCCACTCAAGTCACACATCCATTTCCAGTTCATTGTTGTTGTTGCTGTTTGGTGATTAATTAGAGATGAGTCTCACTCACTTTCCTGTCCGAGTTAGCTTCAAAACTGTGATCCTCAGATCTCAGCTTCTTGACTATCTAGAATTATAGGCATGAGGCATGGGCACCTGGCTTAAGAATTTTCTTGTGGGCTGGGAAGATAGCTCAGTGGTAGAGCGCTTGCCTTGCATGCCTGAGGCCCTGGGTTCGATTCCTCAGCACCACATAAGCAAAAAGAAAAAAGCCGGAAGTGGTGCTGTGGCTCAAGTGGTAGAGTGCTAGCCTTGAGCTGAAGAGCTGAGGGACAGCGCCCAGGCCCAGAGTTCAGGCCCCACCACCGGACCCAAAAAAAAAAAAAAAAAAAAAAGAATTTTCTTGTAACCTTACATAGATTCAAGGTTTATTGAGCAAACAAATCTTAGGGGTTCTAGGGCATAGCATGTGAACCTACTTAGCTCTGGTGAAGGCTCTGACACATTCCAGGTGAGAACATGGAAGAGCTGTGTGAACAGCAAGTGAGTAACCTTCCCTCCTCAATGATCTAACAACCATCCCTGGGGCCTGACCTCAGTCCACCCCAACAGCATCTTCCTGTGTACTAGCCTCAGTCTCAGTGAGCAACAGGGGAGGAGGAGTCAAGAGTACACTGAACTCACACAGCAGCTTCTAAGAAGTCATATATGTTTACTGATTTTATTTCCTTTGTATGCTATGAAATGCATTTGTCTGGTCATTTGTTTATTTCATACACTATGTTTCCCTGGCTGGACTTGGAGTCTTGCTGCTTCAGTCTTTTCTTTTGCCAATTAGAAAGTCTTGTTTAGGCCAGGCGCTAGTGGCTCATGCCTGTAATCCCAGCTACTCAGGAGGCTAAGGCCTAAAGGTTATTGTTCAAAGTCAGCCTGGGCAAGAAAGTGTGTGAGAGACCCTTATTCCAATTAACCAGCAAAAAGCCAGAAGTAGAGATGTGGCTCAAGTGGCAAAGTGCCAGGCTTGAGCAGAAAAAGCCAAGAGAGAGTGAGAAGCCATGAGTTTAAGCTCAAGCACAAGTGTGCATGCGCATACACACACACACACACACACACACACACACACACACACACATACGTGCACGCACACACACACGTGCACACACATGCCTTGCTCATATAAAAATATAGTTCTTTTCAAAATGGGAACTGAACTAAGTGACTAGCATGTACCAATGTTTTTACCTTACTAGAGATAACGTAACAGATCCATTTTTATTCCTCATTTCTCTGAGCAACAAGGTAGCCTCTAGATCATTTTGCAAAACAACCATAGACCAGCCTGCAATTGCACCTCTAGTTTCTCAGAAACTTGTAGGTTCAAGAAAAGTCCAAGTCCAATAGCAAATGCAATCTCTAATCTGCAGCAGGATCTCATTGCCTTTCTGGTTATGATGGGTAACATCTGCTTTGATATGGATTTCTGACAACTCCAGGGAAGAGACACCTAGGCTTGCATGTAAGGAGAAAGCTAGAGTTCCCCAAAGCCCCACCCCCCTTCCACTTTTGGATTTGCTGCTTTGGAACCACCTTGCTCCTGGGTCCTCCCTTGCCCAGGAAGTAGATGGCTATACCAACTTCCCATACAGTCTAGCTGCAGACTCATAACCTTCTTCTTGACTGGAGAGTTCAGATACAACAAAACATGGTAATAAGCTGGTGGTCACAGAGGCTTCAGTGTCTCCCCATGGTGCTGCTTGCCATGCACCTGCAGCAAAGGACATCACCCTCCACACTCTCAGCAAAGAAGACCCTTGAATGACTGCAGTATATCTAGACTATAAAATAATACTCACTAAACATCACTGAGAAACTTTTCAATAGAACTAATATTCATAATTTATTTTTGAGTATATTACAAGGTTGCAAACCATTTAGGTACTATATTTTAATTTTTAGAAACTGAGCTAAACATGCATGTGTTTCTAACGCATTTATAAGATTATTTCTTTGTTGCTTTGTATGTCCCTCCCCCACAGTGTAACCCCCACTTTCACTATATTTGATGTCAGTATAACATGTGGAGGAGATGGGGACAAACAAGTCATTTAAGGATTCAGGTGGACCTGTTGCAACAATGAGAAGTACAAAATGTCATGTTAAAACCAGCTTTACAATGTCGGTGTGTGTGGGGGGGGGGAGGGGGTATGATTGGGTGGTGGGGAAGGAGGAGGCTGGGAAGGGAGGTGAAGGGTAAACAAAGGAGGAGGCTGCAATGCTTGGTAAGAAATGTATGCATTATCCTGCCCATGTAATTGTAACCCCTCTGTACAGTATGTTCTCAAATAAAATAAAATTAAAATTAAAAAAAATATGAAAAGCTGGGGCTGGGAAGGTGGCTCAGTGGTAGAGCGCTTGCCTTGCATGCCTGAGGCCCTGGGTTTGATTCCTCAGCACCACATAAGCAAAAAGAAAAAAGCTGGAAGTGGTGCTGTGGCTCAAGTGGTAGCCTTGAGCTGAAGAGCTGAGGGACAGCGCCCAGGCCGAGTTCGGGCCCCACGATCGGACCAAAAAAAAAATATGAAAAGCTAACCTATCAAGGCATTAGCCATAGATCTCTTTGAGTGATGTGATTAATTTTGGGTTTGTTTGTTCTTCCTCAGTTTATTTATACTTTATAATTGTTTTGATAATTTTTATTGTCTTTATCATGAAAAGACACATAAACCTGTTGATTTGTTAGTATCGAAGCAGTCATTGGAAGAGGGTGACAAGGACTGCATTATAAATGAGAAGACTAGAAATTACTGTCCTTGATTATGCTGCCATGAATCGTAGGTTACTTATTATTTTATGGGCTAAGTGGGCTTCTCAGTGAAATTCTGACTTCCATAGGCAATCATATCATCAACAATAATAGCTCCTTGCTTCAGTGCATTCTCTATGGAACAGACACTAGATTCAGTGTTTGACATGTCTTACTTTCTTTAGGCATACAGGGATCCACAGAGTGGACTCAATTTTTAGAAGAAAACCATATCTCAGGAACTTGCCCAAGGCCACTCAGCTAGGAAGAGCCAAAATTGGAGGGTAAGTCCTTCAGAAATCACACAACATGAAGAACTGAGAGGCGAACCAAATATCATGTGCAGATTCTCAGCCTCAAGGTTCAGCGCAGACCACACGCGGCCAAACTCCCGCCTTTATCTCTGCATTCTCATTTATGCTGCAAATCAAAACCAGCCAGAGTTACATTTGCTCCAGGAAGTCTTTTCACTTTGCTAAATAAAAGCAAGCAACAATTCACATTTACTAAATAATACTAGGAACTAACCTATTTTTGAGTGTGTCTATAATGTTGAGGCAATTATTATTATCATAACACAAATAAGTCACTGAGGGATAGAGTGATTTCAAGATCTGAAGAGGGGAGTTGGAGTTGGGATTCCGGCTCAGCCAAACCTCACAGAATTCATTCTTCCCTATCGCCATGCAATGAACAGAATTTCTGCTGAGGTAGCAGCCCTGTGAAAAAATCCACATTACACAAATGGCATTCTTTCCACCCAAAGTCACATCCTATAACCAAGCTAGTAAAATCTGACAATTGTCCATGTTTTCTTTCCCTCCTCGATTGGGTTTCCCAGACTGCTACCTACAGGAAGCTCTGCTTCGGTCTGGAAAACATCAGCTCATGAATTAACAACATAATTATCCTATGATATCAGCGCCCACGGCACAGTAGTGAACAGGTGTCATAGCAGAGTAAGATTAATGAAGTGACTGCAGCAGGAGCTTGTCAGAGCCACAGTTTCTGGGGAGAGTCACCATGCTGAAATGGTAAGGCATGACTAAAGGAAAGCTGTATCCAGAGAAAAATCTGGAGCCTCGGGGAGGAAGTACAGTTTCCCCTCCTCTACTCTCATCACTTTTTTTCCCACCCCCACTTTTCACCCCTCCATTCCCTGTCTCTCCACTCCCCTCTTTTCCCCTTTCTCTCTTTTCATCTCAAGTACTCCTCCCCTCTCTTTCCTTTCATTCCTTCCCTTCCTCCTTTTCTATCTCCTCTTCCCTCTTTTCATCTTCCTTCCCCTACCATATTTCCTGTCCTCTTCTCTTCCCCTCTGTTGTCAAGGGCCTCTCACTATGTTACCCAGACTAGTCTTGAATTCCTATACTTAAGTAATCCTCCAGCTGCACCTGAATAGCTTGGACTATATGCAAGCACCAATACACCCAGCACAGCATTTTGTTTCCTTATGTGGACATTTATTTATTGCTTTTGTATATCATGTTGATAGGTGACAGATGTTAGTTAAAACAATAAAAAAATGATAATCCTGACCAACAGAATCCCTATTGTTATAAGGATTCTATAACAAAAAAGAAAATTCCATAAACAAAAGCAAACAATAAAAACCAAACACTCAATAAAACAATTATCAGAACAATAGATCCTTCAGTTCATAGCTACTTTTGAATAGTTTCATCATGGTGAATAGTGGATAGCTTCTTAGAGCTAGTCTTAGAACAAATCTGATTCACAAAAGAATAAAATAACTCATAAGTGATTCTTAAATTCATTTAATCTCCTCACATCTTCATACCATCTCCTTTAACTTCTCATGTCTTTTCCCAGAAATAAAGTTTTAGCAAAATGACTGCAATTTAATTTTAAATCTAGATTGGTACAAAAACATTGGAGTGTTATCTACAATATTAAAGTTATTCAAACTTAGCTGGATTGTCATTTGGCCTAGCTTAAGGCATAGGGACATTTGGTAAGAATACAGAATACATATTTAACTTACATCCCTTAATTTAATCAGTAAATCAGTATTTGTGCAGTAATCTGTTATACTGTGACTCATTCAGTGAATATCCATCTGACAAACATCTTTTCATTAATTTCTTTATAATCACATCTATCTCTACATTGATCTATTCTGAGAGAAGAAGAGACAATTCACAATGATACCAATGATGATGTGCAAACATCAATAACAAGAAAATGGAGATACTGTAGGATCACTAAGGTGAATGTTTGTAGGACAAATGAATCTGACTCCCTGGCCTTTTAGTCATTTTTAATTAAAAAAATTATACTTAGCACTAATAGTATCAAGGTGGACAGGCCAAGGAGGCAGAATGTCTCTGTAATATGTCCCCATCTGGAATTTTAACAGTCTTCCATGCTCTCCAGGACATTTCTTCTCTGCCATATTCTTTGCCAACTGCTACTCCTCAGTAGAAGAGAACAATAGATGTCTAATCTCTCTGTGTTCTGTTTCTGGATTACAACTTCATTTCTTTGAAGGCAACACCCATTTTTCTGCTGAACTTATATTCTTTTTTTTTTACTTTCTAATTTTTTTAATTAAGTTTTTTATTGTGAAAATACTGTAGAAAGGGTTACATGAGGAAATGAGTACATTTCTTATCCAGCATTCTATCTTTAGGAACAGACCCATCTGTATCTCATTGTATTATCAATTCCAACCATTTGAAATAAAAGTCAGGGACAATAAAGAAAAGTAGAAGTAGAGGAGTGACTATGACTAAGTGATGTTATATGCATGTATAGAAACACCATGATGAGTCTCCTTTTCATGAACAATTTATTATCAGCCAATAAAACATTTAAAGCCAGAATGAAAGTATGGAGGAAGAACAGACTATGAGACTCACCAACAGAGTCTGTCAAGCTCATTGGCTGACAGTGTTTAATCAGTTTTGTTTTCACTTGCAATGGCTGAAAGCCATCAACACAGTCAGAACTGTGTTCTCCCTGCCTGTCTGCCTCTTCCCACCATTCTAACCATCCACCCATCCTAAAGGACATTTCAGAGAAAACAGTGATATTTAACAATCAGAGTTGCTTTGAGAAGTCTTTTAAAATAACATGCACTCAATAACATTCACTGTTCACTTCTGTGCATCATTAGGTGCTAACTCATGACAGTCACTGTCACAGCTTGTGTTGTCACAAAATGCTTGTGTGAAATGGTTCTGCTCTAAAAATTGTCTTTATAACCTGCAACTTTCTCTCTTTAAAGAAAGTTTTCAACTCGGTTCTGTTCCTTAATTCAGTTACCAATCATTTAGTTGCCTGTTTCATTAAGAAAGAAAAGAAGGAAGGAAAGAAGAAAGAAAAATATCTAGAACTAATATAGTATGAAAATAAGGAGGAACGTATCACTAAGTTCCATGGAAAATATCTGCGCTCCCATGGTGAGAAGCATGCAAATGCTATCATGTTCACACAACTAGCATTCATTTCCCCATTCAAAAGGATTGGCTTCTTTTCTCTTTAATGGATTTCATAAATTTGGTCTCCAAGGAATGCTGGCTGCTGTTAATTATACATATCAAGCCCCACTGTGCCAGAGGAAACGTAATTATTCTAATTTTCAAGGTCATAGAAATAACCAAAGGTGCCAGTTTGACAGCTCAAAGAATAACATTAGCACATAGCATCAGAGATGACTTGTTATGGAAAGCTGGGCTGAGGGTCCACTAGCTCCACAACCTGAATTAAAACTGCTTAGGACAGTCTCCCTCAGAAAGACCTGACAGCAAGCCCAGTCATACATTGGAAGTCTTCACTGTGCAGGGCTGGGAGTGAGGCAGCAATACTGAGGTGGGGAATCAGTTCCCTTCACAGCCAGGAAAGTGCCTGAGAAATCACTCTGTAAGGCCACTTTAGTTCTGTTCAAGCGCTGATGGTTCAGCCACGAGAAGGGAGAATTTGAGAGAAACTGGTAAGAGGACCTAGATCCAAGGCTGGCCTGGAAAAAGCAAGTATACCACAAGGATAAATCTTTAGTCAAGTGGTAGAGTGCCTGCCTAGTAAGCTCACAGCCATGACCTCAAATCTCAGCAGCTCAAAAAAAATTGTTTCTGCTTTAAAACTTCTTTTATTAAAAAAAATCAAAATTTGGAAGCTCAAATGGAATAGGATTTCCAATTTTTCAACTAAATTGAGAAGAGTTTCTAAGTAATGCACTCATATCTAGTGATTAGCATTTCAAGGGAACAGAGCCCATAACTTGTCTATAGCACTGGTTTTGTACAACTACAAAGAAAACAGCTATTTTAGGCTCCTGAAATTCCCAGCTACAAATTAAGTAGTCTTAGGGATTTGTTGTCCTGTGGAGCATAAGTTCCGATTTTGCTGAAAGAGACACAATTCCAGATTGCTCTCTGTAAATCCACATACAATATTTGCCTCTGACCTGCCACTTCTCCATATGAACAAATCTTTCCATAGCTAATTGTTTCCAGCTATGTGTGGTTCAACTTCGTAGGAATCAGAGGCCATGACACCATGTCTCCTTCAGACTCTGTCTCTAGTTCACTAATAAAGATCTTTCAGGAATCCTATCAATGGGAACTGCACCCACAAATCCTCTCTCCTCCACTCCCTCACAACCACAGGAAGCAGGCTTATAGCCACAGATTCAATCGGAAGCAGGAAGCTGTGTGCACTGCACTTGAAGAGGATGCAGTTTAGCCATCCAACACCAAATTTAAACATGCAATTAAGAACTTTACATATTAGACATCATTTTAATTGCATTTGAAAGCAGTTGTGGTTTTGTTTTGTTTTAATCAGGCCTCAGCTGGCCTGCCAGTACTGAGTACTGTGAAGTCAGGCAATGGATGTATACACAGCTGTCATAGCTCATGGTTCTCTCATGGCTAAGGATGAAGTTACAATAGAGGAAGGACAGACATGGATGAGAAGACACAAGACTCAGCATCCAGTTCAGAGCCAGACTCAGGGGAGAGAATACCAGTGACCAGCTCAACCGCACTAGAAGGAAGAAAATATCCAGAATGCCATGAAATGAAAGGCAACTAGAGTTTTCAAAAGTAAAAACTAAAAATAAAACACATATTTATTGTTCTTGAACATTTCTAGAAAGTCAGGTTTTGCATTTTAAAATATGAATGAATTTCGTACCTCACAACAACATTCAGACATCAGAAACTCCAAGGTAGTGACAAGTCAAATCTCTGAGAATCTCAATGAAACAGACTATTAAGACAGGAATCTCCTATTTGTCAATTGAGTAAAAAAAAAAAAAAAGGAAAATTATTCAAAACTGAGTACCAGTGGCTCATCTCTGTAATCCTAAAGAATCAAGAGGCTGAGATCTGAGGATCTGGATTTGAAGCTAGCTTAGACAGGAAAGTCTGTATCTTATCTCCAATTAACCACAAAAAAAAAAAAACAAAACAGAAATGGAGGTGTGATTCAAGTGGTAGAGTGAAAAAGATAGGGACAGATGCCAGGTCCTAAGTTTAAACCCCAGAACCAGCACACAGACACACATACATACACACAAAATGCATTGAGTTTTCAACTCTTGTTATTCAGCTCCTGGATTCAATTCCTGTTAAGGACCCTGGCAACTTCTTGTGAGCAATGGACTTTTTCTGTGCTTCAAATTCTTATCAGAACTTCACCTGATACATTGTTTTCATGACTATACATTTCCTCTGAATATTCTCTAGCCTCTTCTCAATACTCAGCTCATTTCATTCATCACTAAGAGGGTAACATATCTTTAATAAAAGGCAGACAACTTAAAAGTGCTGAAGGGAAACCATTGATATCATACATTTGTGTAGAATAACATGAAGGATTCCACTTAGCTTTGCACTTCTTCGGCTTGCTACTGAGAAGCTATGAAAAACCCAATTCATGCTGGCTCCGGGGGGGGGGTTCAGGTAGTGTTGGGGTGCCAGGTGGTAGTGAGGAGGAGGTTTGTGCTCGGTTTGTGGTAGAAACTGGGGTGCATACCTGCTGAGTCCCAGGCTTCAACTTCTGAAAGCTCACTGGGCTCTGATAGTTGATGTTCATCAACTCAGTCTCTCTGATAAGGATGATGTCTCTGCCTCTGCTTTTGCTTTTATGTGTTGCTTTGAACATTGTTCAGAACTCAGGATGGGAGGAACACTACTCTTGAATGGCCTCACTCAGCCTTGCCAAAGCCTGAAGAATAGTACTTTGTGAGGAGGAAATGGGGAGGAATCTGAAAACATGCAGGACAGAACTTGACCAAGGTAAGTGTTTGGTATATGGCAGCGGAATAAGAATGGTGACCCATGGGGCTCAGCAACAACCGTCAGCCAGCTGTGTCTGTCTTCAGACTCAGTGCAGGGGCTGGCACCTGAGCAGGCTAATGCTGACCTTTGGAACTGTCTGGGTAGTACCATCTGTGAGCCTTGTAGTACATTTGGGAATAGCAGCAGGAAAAACTTAACAGAAGAATGCAAAGATCAGGGCTCTAAACTAGGCTTAGTAACAAGTCAAAACCCTGGAGTATAAAAGCAAAAGTATAGGGAGAAAGGAAGTTTGCAAACACCCATTCTGTTTCCCAGAACTGTCAACCACCAACAGAATGAGAAAATGATGAAGGATGAGAGCTGACCAGCCTTAACCAAAATTACCACTGTACTTCCTTTAGAGAACAAGAAATACTTTTTGAACTCTGAGCAAATGATTTTTCTAAAAACTAATTCATGTTCTCACTTTAGACATGTTAGACTAATTTAGATTTTTGTCTGTCTGAAAATGTGTTTCTTGCTAACACATGCTTACTCTATTATGGAATTTGCATCTGAAAGATTAGTAAGGATGATAAGCAATTCTTAACATCAAAACTAACTTGTTTCCATGACTAGAACTGACTGACAGTGTGGGGTCAGGGCATGCTTAATACAGTTATCTGCCCCAAGAAAACCAGAAATAGGTCAATGATAACTCTTAGATGGAAATGAATCTAGTTGTAATCATAACAAAAGAGAAAAATCCTTGGAGAACTCAAAACTGACCATAGGGCCCTTGTGGGAGTAGTAGATTACAATACTTCTCATTTGCTAAATAATATTTTTGCCATATATTGTTCTAAGTAAGTGGTTTCAAAATTAATTCACCACATCTTCCTATCAGTCCTAGCAATTAAGTGCTATGTTTATCCTTACTTTAAATTAAGGGAATAGGTCACAGAGAATCAAAAAGACTCTTCTAACCTTCACTGCCAATAAGTCGTGGAACCAGGAGCCGCGCCCCCCCCCCCACACACACACACATGGTTCCAGAGTTGCATCACTTTGTTACTTCCTTCAAGACTTCCCTTGTGCTTCAGAATGACCTGGAAAAACTCAAGGCTAACTCAAACTTAATTCTAGATCTCCCCTATCACTGTGTTTGGTTCCTTTGCATCAGCATACATCCTTCCACAGGGGTCTCGCTGATCCAGACATGCCTGTTTTCCCTCCATGAGCCCAAGGGCTTGTGGAATTAGCCTGGAAAAGAAGGGACACTTCTATTCCACTTCTCCTTCCAGAAAAATCTCCACACCCTTGACAATTGGTTCTGATTTATGGAAGAACACATGGTGACCCTGCTCTGCCACCTCAACCCAGAGGAGACCCAAATTATACAGTGTCAAAGAGAGGTGATGTACGCATTCCCAAGTAAGAATCTTGTATTCTGCACTCTTACCTTCACTGACCTCATAAACACAAGTGTCTTTCATTTTTCAACTACTATACTTCAGTTTGGAGTAAACGAAAGCTTCATTATAATACTGTTTGTCTGATGAATACTACAATGCCAGTTAGCTGTCAAGGGCATTGAGTGGTACAGATCAACACAGCTTGAAGCATTTCACTTTGTTTGGTTTGATGTGTGCCTACAAGTGGATATTACTACTCTCACTTAATAGAAAAGCAAGATCAGACACTAGGAAATTCATTAACATCCCCAAGGTGAATACTGGAGTCAGGATTATAGTCCAAGTCAGCCTAACTCTGAAATCTGTTCATAAAATCAGTATACCTGTGGGCACGTGCGTGCACATGCACACACACACACACACACACACACACACACACACACACACACACACACACACAAATACACACATACACATGTACA
Organism: Dipodomys merriami; assembly: GCF_024711535.1. NCBI lineage: Eukaryota > Metazoa > Chordata > Mammalia > Rodentia > Heteromyidae > Dipodomys > Dipodomys merriami. The sequence continues at coordinate 10,180,590 of NW_027205381.1, forward strand.
CACATGCCAGTTTCAAAAATTGGAGGATTTTTTTTAGTAATCATTATTAGGCTACATTAAATCAACATTTCTTGGCTGGATAATTTGTTCTGTATTATGCTAAATTCTTCAGATTTGGAGTTTAATCAAAAGCTAACAATCTAGGTAATATTGAAAAGGCACAGGCATAAGTTTGCAAATTCTGGTCTATCAACTTGAAAGATCATTTGCAGATCTTTTCTTTAATGGCTTACTGAAAATGTAGAAAATAGTTTGCACAGGTGAGAAACTGAATATGAAAAAAATATGAATCTCCATTTACAATGATGTCAGTAGATCACACAAGAAGGTAATAGGCAAAAATGATAATAGCTGTCTATAAGGATGAAATTATGAATATAGCACAATGGTAAATAAATTCCCTTACACTGGCTTCACAAGAAGATAGAGCACAGAACTTCACTACATTCAAGAAAACAGGAGCACTTTTTATCATAAGAAAAGCTATAAAATGAGGGGGGGAACCCTGAACATGACAATTTCATTATTTGTAGCTTTGAGTTGTTGTTTAGAAGTCGGATATTGATTAGAAACATTAAACTAAACTTGAGAGAATCATATCTAAAGGAAACAAAAATAATCTGTGTGGAGATTCCTGTAGGAGCTGATGGTGCAGCCAGTGTCAACACATGATCCACAGGATCCAACTTAGGATCAAACACATCTCACCTGCCCTTAATTTCTCCATATGTAAAATACTGAGAGAAAAATTCACATTATAGAGTCATTTTGTGATTACATAAGAAGCAACTTAAAAGATGCTTTTGCAGGTTCCTATGAATTAGCTAAGAGCTCGCCAACATTATATATATGCATATTATATATATATATATATATATATATATATATTACATATGTTGGATCACTTGTCAATCACACTAGGGTCAAGGGAATACCAGATTCACTGGTAAGTATCTTCTGTGGAAGGCAAACAGCCCTTTAAACAGGCAGTGCCATATTCTTATCATAAAGGAAACAACCAATAACTCAGGAGATCACCCTCTAGGGAACCTGATCCTATTTCCATTCCAATGGTAATAAGGGTGAACCTTATACAACTTTATAAACTATGCTTGGCCTCCTCACTTCACAATCTGAACTGTCCCTATTTAACCTGCAGCCATGTCTGTACCCCCAAAGGTGCACTGAAGTGCTGTCATCCCACAGCTGCAATGTAACATATTTCCTTTCTTTTATCTTCACTTGGCCTGACTATGGGACATGGGAGTCTAAAAACCTCTTTTCAATTACACATAACTACTTTGAATCATTCTATGAGACATGCTAGTTATTATTTTCACATCTAATTTTATTTTCTATTGACTCTTTTGTTTCTTTTTTCCAATTTGACATCTTTTTTTGGCTCATACTTGCCACAGTAGGTAGGTCCACCCCTTTACCCTAAGCTGATCGGTGCATTCATAAGAAGAGATGATTAGCAAACAGATGAACTAAAAGTTCAATGAACACTTCAATAGTGAAGAGCATAATTTGTTAGCATCTTACTTTTTGACCTAACAGCATGTTTTAGAAAGAAAAACTGCTGATTAACCTAAGGTCATTACTACAAAACATCAACCTGTGAAATTCTACACTTATTTCGTAAAATAATTCCCAGTGTCCTTAACACTCTTATCATTGAAGAGCATAATGAAGAAAGAAGACTCAAGAGACAAAAACATATCAGAAAGTGAGCAGAATCCTAGATAGATTTACAGGTAATTTTCCTCATTAAAAACAATACATTCATAGATGTATGTGTGTATCCAATCATAGATGCATGCACATATATGTATACATTTATCCATAAATCTATCAATTTATAAATACATAGCAAATGCTGGTCATTCGTAATCTAGAATATCACAAGAATCACTTCAAGATTTTCAGGAATACAAACATCTATGACTCAGACTTCCAGAGATCGAGGGAATCCTTGTTTCTGTAAATCTTTATTTATGTATTTGTTTATGTATGTATGTATGTATGTATGTATGTATGTATGTATGTATGTATGTATTTTGTATTTATTTATTTATTTGTGAATCAGGGTCTGGGCACCTGTCCTTGAGATCTTTTTTTTTTAATTGTGAAAATACCATACAGAGGGGTTACAATTACATGGGCAAGATAATGAATACATTTCTTATCAAGCATTGTTGCCTCCTCTGTTTTTTCCCCTTCCCATCCCTTCCATCTCCCCCTCTCCGCCGGCCAAAGTTGTAAAGTTCGTTTTTTAACATAATGACTTGTACATCTCATTGTTGTAATGGGTCCACCTTTATCACTATTTACACTATTTGTTTTTTCCTTCCTCTCCACAAATTATACCACCATCAAATACAGTGAAAGCAGGGGTTATATCATGGGGAAGGGACATACAAAGCAACAAAGAAATCATCTTATAAATATGTTAGAAACAATCACATGAAAGAAAAAACAATTGAATACTTATCTTGGGGTTCATTTCACCTAACATCAACTTATCTGACCTTTTCTGCTTGTCTCAGACATATACTAGTTAAATCTTTATTTTTAAACATACTCAGGTGATTCTAGGATAACACATCCACACTGGGCCTGATTGACTTTCCCCTATAAGTAATGAGCTTCAGATAGTGATGATTTGTTTCCCTTCATTGACAGAAACTAGACAGGAAGCCTAAAGGAAGGCAATGAAAACCAGGGCTTCACAGTCCAAAGCCCATCAGATTCTCCTGGAGAACTTTGGAACCCACGGTCTCCCAGTGATTCACTTCCCAGTGACCCAGGACTGTTCCTTGAGCTTTGATATGGTTGCTGGGAAAGTGATTCTGAAACAAAGAGCCAAGCTAATTTTGTTTGGTTTTTGTCTTTTCTTTTAAAATTTGTGTCTGGGCCCTGTATGACTAGGGCTGCTATGACAAACCCCCACAGATTACTTTCTCCACAGTTTGAAAATCCCATATGAACATGTCAAGCACATTTAGTTTCTTCTGTGGCCTCATCTCATCTTCCTGCTAGTATATGAGACCAAACTATCCCTGTTAGCCCATTTTGAAGACAATAACTCTCTCTGTAGTCCAGTCTGGCCTCTAACTCACAATCCCACTCCCTCAGCCTCCCAAGTTCTAAGATAACAGATGTGTGCCACCTGCCTATACCTATGCTTCCTTTCTCCTCAATATGCATTTGATTGGTCCATTGGACTGGGGCCTGTCCTAATGACCTCATTTTAAGCCAATTAGACCTTTAAAGATCCTGTCTCCAAATACAGCCACATTCTGAGGTTTTGGAGGCTAAGTCATTAAGGAATTGTGGCTTTTCAATTATATTATATGCCATCAAAATGACAGAGCTTCCCCTTCTTAGTCAAAGGCCATTGGAAGGTATAATGATTGGATTCTAAATTTGTATGTCTGGCTGAGTTCCTATTGATGTGCCTTTGTATCAAGGAAGGATAGCTGCTGGAAATGCTTATCTGATCATCCATTTCTAAAAATGACCTAGGAAATGCTTCCAGTAAAATCAAATAGAGGGTCACATATGTTATCTTACCAACAGCTTAAGAGACATGCTTTCCCTATGTCTGAAATGGACTATATCAATTATCTGTGCTTATCTTTTTGTATCAAATAATCTTAAAGTCCTTTACTTATCAACTTTCTATATAGTGCTTACCAATGCAGGATACTGGTCCAAGATTTTCACAAATAAGTTGGTCCATATTATACATGATATATTATTTAGCATGTGCACAATTGTTGCTATATGAACTGACATTATAGTAGAAGAAAAATGATGGTGGAGAGCAGACCTGGGTTTAAGATGAACATCTTTTACTTCATACCAATGTGACTCAACCTTCCCGTGTTCACTATTCTTAGTCACCTTGCTAACCGGGCACACTAAGTATTTTGTTGATAAGATTGATTGATTGATTTGAATTTTTTTGGTCTAATCCAGGACTTGGTGCAAGCTGGAGAATAGCGCCAACACTCAGCTGCACCCACCGTCCCTAATGAGAGGGTTACTTACGGAAGAGAACCCTTGACTTATCACCAAGAGGAAAAACACACAGAGAAGCACAACTTTAGCTCCAGCTCCAAGTCCACAGAGCAGATATTCACACGATCTACAAAGTCATATGCATATAAAGCTATAAATACAGACAGGAAGTCAACTGATGAAAACCTGTTAAACTTTCATGGAAGTTCAAACTATGACTTTGTCATTTTAAATCCAAACAGTGCACAAGAATCCTCCCCCTCTATAAAAGGAGCTTTGCATTTGTAACATCAACTATCACTCTGGGATATCCTAAATGTTAAGTTGGATATTAACAGAAAGTCACTTTGTAAGTTCTGGAAGACTGAACAATTTGAAGGTCACCACTATGATCTCCTGTTACTCATCATTTTTTTCTTCTCCTCTCTTTCTTCTTCCTGGTCTTTTCTTTCTTCTTTTTCCTCCCTTCTTCTTTCTCCTCCTCTCCCTTCCCCTTCTTGTTACAATACAATGACACTTTGGAATACATGGTAAAAAGTGGAGTGCTCATTGAAAAACAGCCATCTTATACAACAGGCCAGTTTCTTACACAAAGCCCTTCAAGAACTATTTCAAAATGTCTTATTTGGAACATGCTTTTTGTTCGATTGATCTTGGCAACTTGAAAAATTAGCTGGATATTCCCATGTATGAGAGACCATGTGGCTATCCATCTTTGCTATTCAACCTCTGTTCTCACAGCCGGTGGAACCGCTTAAATCACATCCTGGCCAAAATCCGAGAGTCCAAGGGAACCTGATCATTCCTATAAAACTAGATTTAAAAGGTGTGCTGTGTTATTAGAAGAATGTGCTCAGTAGCTCTGTAAGGATTTGACAGTGCAGTGCGTATGCTTCTGGGGACTTGTGGTTACCAATATCCTGTCTTTGCTCTCCGACAGCTGTGTCAAACTACGAAATCTTATTTTCAGCATCTATAAACTAGGGAGAGCCTTTCCTCCTGCAAAATGATTGGGTTGTTGATGTGATTTTTCTCCCACTAATTAGATGACTTAAAAGTGTACCTTTAAGTTTGAAAACACTAACATGCACAAAGGTAGGAGATGTGATTTCTAAACAATATCTAAATAGTTTTTCTTTAGAACTTCATTTGGATCTAACAGACATATGACACAAATGAACCTTTCTTTGTCAGGTGAACTCACCAGTTACTCTTCCTTTTTACTATCAAATTGTCAGAGGCTTGAATACGTCACATGATTTTTCATTTGTTTGGACTGGGAAACAGAGATGGAGGCTTATGACTCAAAGCCAGCCAGGACAAAAAGAGACCCCATCTTAAGCAATGGCTGGGTAAAGTGGCTCGTGCCTGTCATCTCAGTGACAGAGGGAAGGACACATAGAAAAAAAGTTGGTGAGAGCAATCTCATCTACAGCAACAACCTCGTATGACAGTGTAGACCTTCATCCCAGCAACAGCAGAAAACATAAAATAGGAGGACAGGAGTCCAGGGTTGACCTGAGCATAGAGTGATTCCCTGGGATGCCCCGACTTCTAAGTTCAAAAGCCAGTACTACTGGAAACAAACCTAAGATCACATCATCAAACAGAAAAAAGAAACCTGATATCAAGTTTAGAGAATGATGAGCTTGATGAGGTGAAGAATCTCACTCAGCTCAAGTATCTCAACTAACAGGTGGTAGGGAAAAGCAGATGAGATGTAAATTGAGGATTCCTCTCTACATATGATATGGATACTGCACTGGAGCTTTGTCACAGGAAGACAAACCCTGTTTTCTGGTCCAGTGATGTGACAATATGCTTTCCCAAGGTACCAGAACAAAAAGTAGATGTGGACAAACTAACTATATTAATGAGATAAGCCATAGAGTGAGGGAGCCTCACCCCAGTTATCTTCCCAAGCTATCAGCCTTGCAGGAAGTCCATGGTTTGTGAGCCTGGCTGTAATAATTGTAAATAATTTTAAGTCAAAGCAGACCATAGTAATACAGGTGCGTGGGAGGCTGGAAGGTAGGAGGATGCAAGTTGGAGACCAGTCTGGGCTACCAGCTTGAGCGACAAAGGAAGACACTATCTTTAAAAACAACAGCAACAAAAAGATCATTAATTATGTTTGCCAAGATTTGCCAAGTACTTTTCAAGTGTCTTTTAAGCTTCCAGGACAGATGAGCAATTTATTATTTATTTACTCATCAATGTGTTTCTTCTTATATTAAAATATAATTTTTGTTGTTATTTAGCAATCTGAACAATACCTTTTGTATCTAAAAAAACAAGATGGCAATCCTTTATTTTCAGGTTTTAGTGCTTCCACGCCTCATAAAACTGTGTTAGAAATCCTGATGAACTTACAATGTCCACTTTCCAGAAGAACCACTGTTATTCTACACCTGTGGAAAGCAAATGACTGAAGGAAAAAGTCAGTCTCTGAGGAGTCTTTCTAGAGTTCACTAAGGTAGCATCTGTGTGCAGGAAGTTGATGAGGTTTCTTGCTTAGAGTGATGGAATCTACAACTACTTTGGGCTGTTATTCTGATCTTTTAGACTCTTACTGAGGTCTATGTGTGTGCTGGTCAAGGATCAGACAGGAGAAAACCTACTTTAAGCGGTTTGAACACACTCCTGTAATTGGCAGAAGATGCTACTTTGAGTTTTAAATCAGTGAGACAGACAGCAGGTTCCCCGGGCTGTGACGGGAGCAGTGAAATGAATCAAGCAGCTGAGAAAGGGTCTGCAACCTGCACACTTGGAACTCCAGTGAGTCACACTCACCCTCCTATTTGGGAGTCAGCCATAACTCACCATCAGTGCTAAACTGCTTTAAGCACTATTTATTATCTTCTAGACACAATTTACTGCTTTTGATTATTCATATTTCATTGCTATGGAAAGCAAGATTAAATTATTTCAGAAGCAACTACTTATATTAATCTTTCAAACACATGCTTGATGTAAAACTCTCTATCAAGAAAATGGCTATAATTCCTGCTGCCAAAACAACCACAGGAAAAAAGTAAACTAACACTAAATACAAACAGTTCTAGAGTCTGAAACATGGTGAACGAGCAAGAATCCATACAACATAGAGGATATAAAGTGGAGATTTGGAGGGGATGGTGGAGGGGAGGAATCTGTTGAGAGTACATTTATTAGCCCCAGAAAATTTATTCCATTAACATTTTAATTTCAAAAGTAATTTAAATTAGCACTTTATTTAACTGTGAAATTAAATTATCCCTCGGTTTAGCATGCAATACACAAGAAATGACAAGCCCTGGGTTAGGAGGCATAGCACATCTTTGAACTCATATACATTGCATCTCAGTGCAGGAGGAGACTGGAAACAACAAATTCATTTCTTTTTTTTTTAATAAGTTTTTTTATTGTGAGAATACTGTACCAAGGAGGGGTTACAGTTACATCAGCAAGGTAATGAGTACATTTCTTATCAAGCATTGTTGTCTCCTCCTTTGTTTTTCCCCTACTATCCCTTCCCCAGCTGGGAAAAGTGAAAGCAGCAATCAAGGGCCCAACACTTACTAATATCATAGCTATAATTAGAGTAAATTTACAAGGCAAACTTATTCCATTATACCACTGGGAATAAGGCATCTTTGAGGTTAGAAGCATAGAGACTCCTACTCTTTGGTAAACTATTTCTCTTTCCTTTTCCCATCCTCACTGAAAGTCCCTCTCCTTGGCCCTCAGTATATTGTACATGATTCTACTTCATCTCCGCCTCCTCCAGTGCTTTCACCAGGCAGCTACTCTATTCCCAGGCTTGCAGCCTAGAAGCTTTGAATTCTAGCCACAGAAGCACACACTGCCTATGCAGGGAGAGTAGAAGGGCCCGAACCAACATTCCTACAAGCCGTCCTCTGCAGTGGGTGTCTGAGCTGTGCAGGGAAATCTTTTTATCCCCTAGGGAGGAGAATCTTCTGTATGCTATGGTGGCTATGAGATCTTGCTAACAAAGAGCCACCTCTGATGCCACAGTGGCCACTAGTGAATCTTTTCCCGGCTTCTTGGTACAATAATCTCCTACTAATGCTTGCTGCAATCTTGCAGAAAGCATCTGATGAGTTAGTTAGATTGCATTCGAACTTTATCCCTGTTCTGCTTCTGGGAAGTCCTCATCTAAGGCATTAATCAAAGGTCTCCTGTACATCACTAACTCTGCTCAATATCCTCCATCTGTAACACACCACATTTCCCATGCATCAAAGTGTTCTACCCTTCAAGATTCAATGCTGACCTCCCCTCTCCCCTTAGCCAAGTGCCCAGACAGAACACCACCATCCATCAAAGTGCATGCCATGCACATGTCAGTAACACACTTCAGCAGGTCCTGTGGGAGGACACTTACATATGTATTTGTTTCCACTACAACGCAGAGACTAAATTATGAGCTGCTGCAAGGGCAGACACCCTGTCAGATTCATCATTGTTGCATTCGTTAGTCAAACAGTGTTTCCATGCAGTAGACATTTGCTAACTGCTATAAATAAATAAATAAATAAATAAATAAATAAATAAATAAATAAATAAATAAATGGTGAACTTTAGAAATCACCTAAATAAAAATTCCTTATGGAGTTTTTATTCCTATCTTACAGAGAGATTTGGCTTTCAGGTTGTGAAAGAAATATGCCTAATAAGACAGGACATGTGAGAAAGATGCTAAAATACTCTTAGACTTGTTTTATATCAGAGGCACTGGAGCCTGCCTGGTGCAGATGACTGTTTTAAAAAATAAGTTGATTTTGTGTTCACGGTGCCTTTTTGTTCATGTTTGTGCTATAATGGCTCCTGTGAATAAAGGAATCTAGACATCAGAGTACCCAATTACATGCGGGATTCAATCCATCTCAAAATAAATGGTCATCTCCTCCTCCTCCTCCTCCTTCTTCCTCCTCCACCTCTCCCTCCCCCTCCTCTACCTCCTTCTCCACCTTCTCTCTAGTCTCTTCTTCCTCCTCTTCTTCCTCCTGAGATAGGGCTTGTGTTTTCCCTGGGTTTTTGCCTGTGCTTTCTTCAACCTGCTGTTTAGCTTCCTGTGGTGGCTTGGATGAGAGGCACATGCCACTTATGCCCACGTTTTTCAGTTGATACTGTGGTCTCATGAACAACTGTTTTTCCCAAATCAATCTAAAATGATCCTCCTGACTTCAGCCCTCCACACACCTGGGGTGAGATATGCGACCACACCCACCCATCAGTTTAGATGGGATCTTGTGAATATTTTGTTCAAGCTGGACTTGAACTGTAATCTTCATGATCTCTGCTTCCTGGATCTCAAAGTTCTAAAACAAAGTAGAGCTCTTGCAGCCAGTTCTATGCCAGTACAAGGATCCCTGTCTCTATGCAGCCTTAGCAAACAAGTTTAATCAGGCCTTGGTTTCTTTAATTTTAAAATTATATTACTTCCTGAACTACACCACTATGCAAGCTCAGAGCTGAGCTTTGATCCAGTGGCAGTGCAAACTCTGCTCACCCCCCAATTTCTGGTCACAGCAGAGGCCCGTCTCCACCAGTCTCCAAATCTGGGCACCATTACCATGGTGGCCTACCTTGGTGAAACACCATCAACCCTATGAGGACAATTACCTTAAATTTAAACATCAGACAATTTGCTCTCCTGTTGCTTCTTGCCTTTTGGCTCTGAGCCAACCCTTATGACCCCCAAGTCAGCATCAAATTTCCTATACCATGGACAGATCATCCCAAATGCTACATATACATATACATATATATATATATATATATATGTATATATATATATAGCTGTATATTCTGACTAGAATTATATTTGATTTTAATAAAAAAAGTATTCAAATATGAACAGTAAGGAAAAACTTGCTTATATTCTAGAGATGAAAGCTATTCTTCAAAATGGTTTAGAAGATAGTTAGCTTTCTGTTATGTGCATTGTAGTAGAAAGCAAAATCCTCTATAACATGACCCATTTAAAGCAGGTGTTTATGATATAAACATTTTGCTTAAATCCTTTTCAGACTTTTGTGAAGGAATGTATAGCCCCCTTTGCATTTCAATAGAGGTAAATTAATATTTAAAAGTTTTTGGCAGTGTCTTTGTGGTCTATATTGGAAAATAACAATTATCTACAATGCCTTGGCAGTAGGAAATCATTTCTTCAACATGTCTTCATTTAATTTATAAACTTTTATTTATTTAATGTGTATTTTTATATTAACGTGTATTCCATCATTTGATATGTTGGTAGATTTTTATTGTTGCTTGTGCAAAGTTTTATAAAATCAGGGCTACCAGGCTTTTTTTCTTTAAGTTTTTGCCCTACACTATAAGACTATTTCCCATATGTCTCTCACTCTTATACATCTCCATCAATACTCTCCCTTAGCCCAAGGCAAATCATCTCACTCACTTCATCTCTTTGTCCCTATCTCCACCCATCTTTCTCCCTTTCTTGTCAGTTAAGTCATCAAGGAGCTGCCATCTTGTTCCCCAGAAGAAAAAACTAGTAACTGAAGTTCATATCACAAGTTCTGATGCTCTCTGTTGACTATGATCAGGCTTCAAGACTAACTCCAGGAGTTGCTCCCATGCTATGCACAGCAGAGCTGGATTATTCCCAGCATTCCCATTCAGTATTGAGTCCTCTACTCTGTGTATGCCTTCCTTCCAGGATATCCTCACCCACTACTGACACCTGCTAAAGCTTTTCCTTTTTCCAGGCCAGCTCCAAGTGGAATCCTTCCTGCCTCTCTCTTTACACCATCCGAATATCCTATGCTGAATAACTGTATTTTAAATACTCTAACCAGTGGTGACATTAGCTTATTTAACTTAAAACAGTTCAGTGAATTAAACTGAGCTCATTTTCCCACTTCACATACATGAAACCACTGTAGCTTTGAGAGAGCAGGTACCTTGTCTAAGGTCTAATAAGAATGTGAGCTAGATTCAAATCCAATTATCACAAATTAACCACTAATAATTAATACTCTGAAAAAGATTTAATGTGGACTAAATTTTTCTCATATTTGCAATGAGCAAATGTGAGTTAAGTAATAATAAAATGTTTTCAACTCTGAGGCCAGGAGATTTTAAGAGCAATATTTTCAAGGCTTTTTGCATTCTTTAAAATAAATACGGAATTTTATTTGCTGCCTATTCAGAATATTACATAGATAAATAAGGTTTTGTCTTATAAAATCATTGAGCACAAATTAAAAATTAACAGTATACTGGGTTAAAACATACATTATGCAGCTGGGAAGGTGGCCCAGTGGTAGAGTTCTTGCCTTGCATGCATGAGGCCCTGGGTTCGATTTCTTAGCACCACATAAGCAGAAAAAGCCAGAAGTGGTGCTGTGACTCAAGTGGTAGAGCACTCACCTTGAGCTCAAGAGCTGAGGGCCCAGAGTCCAGGCCCTATGACCAACAACAACAACAACAAAATTACCATTTCTGCCTATTGGAGACCAATCTGTTTTTTTTTTGCTTTTTTTTTGGGGGGGGGGTGGTCCAGTCGTGGGGCCTGAACTCTAGGCCTGGGCGCTGTCCCTCAGCTCTTCAGCTCAAGGCTAGTGCTCTACCATTTGAGCCACAGCACCACTTGCGGCTTTTTTTCATTTTGTTTATGTGGTGCTGAGGAATCGAACCCAGGACCTCATGCATGCAAGGCAAGCACTCTACCACTGAGCCACCTTCCCAGCCCCTTGTTAATGGTAATATCAACAAAATATTAACCAAATGTACAGATAAAGCTTGAGCTAGCCCCAGGAAACAAGTATCATTAAACTCTCTTCATGGGAGACTGGAATTTTGTTTTTCACAGCAGATCAACACAGACCACCTTGATTTCCTTTTGTAGGATAATGCCCAATATGTCACACTGGCCTGGGTTGTGTTCAGGAAGAAAAGGGGGTGGGGAGGAGAGAACGAGGAAGAAGAAGTAGAAGAAGGAGGAGGAGGAGGAAGAGGAGGAGGAGGAGGAGGAGGAGGAGGAGGAGGAGGAGGAGGAGGAGGAGGAGGAGGAGGAGGAGGAGGAGGAGGAGGAGGAGGAGAAGGAAGGAAGGAAGGAAGGAAGGAAGGAAGGAAGGAAGGAAGGAAGGAAGGAAGGAAGGAAGGAGGGAGGGAAGGAAAGAAGGAAGGAAGGAAGGAAGGAAGGAGGGAAGGAAGGAGGGAAGGAAAGAAGGAAGGAGGGAAGGAATGAACGAAATAAGACATAGAATTCCATTGTGTATATATACCACATTTTCTTGATCCATTCATCTACTGAGGGGCATCTGGTTAGTTCCATATCTTAGCTATGGTAAATATGCTGCAATAAACATAATTGTTCTAGTAGCTTTAGCATGGTCTTGTTTGTGATCATTCGGGTAAATGCCCAGAAGTGGGACTGCTGGGTTAAAGGGGAGCTCTATGTGGAGTCTTTTGCGGAACCTCCATACTACTTTCCAAAGTGGTTGAACAAGTTTACACTCCCACCAACAATGCAGTAAGGTTCCCTTCTGGTCACGCCCTCTCCAGCATCTGTTTTATTAGAGTTCTTGATTACAGCCATTCTAACTGGGGTGAGATGGTATCTCAATGTTGTTTTGATTTGCATTTCTTTTATGGCTAGAGAGGTTGAGCATTTCTTCATGTGTCTATTGGTCATTCTTATTTCCTCTTCAGAGAAGTTTCTCTTTAACTCTTTAGCCCACTTATTTATTGGGCAGTTGTTTCTTTGAGGGAAAGAAAGAGCGAAAGAAAGAATGAAGAAAGAAAGAAAGAAAGAGAGGGAAAGAAAGAAAGAAAGAAAGAAAGAAAGGAAAGAAAGAAAGAAAGAAAGAAAGAAAGAAAGAAAGAAAGAAAGAAAGAAAGAAAGAAAGAAAGAAAGAAAGAAAGAAAGGTAAAAAGAAAGAAAGAAAGGTAGAAAGAAAGGTAGAAATAAAGAAAGGTAGAAATAAAGAAAGAAAGAAAGAAAGAAAGAAAGAAAGAAAGAAAGAAAGAAAGAAGAAAGAAAGAAAGAAAGAAAGAAAGAAAGAAAGAAAGAAAGAAAGAAAGAAAGAAAGAAAGAAAGAAAGATAGAAAGAAAGAAAGAGGAAGGAAGGAAGGAAGGAAGGAAGGAAGGAAGGAAGGAAGGAAGGAAGGAAGGATGGATGGAAGGGAGGGAGAGAGAGAGGGAGGGAGGGAAGAAGGAAGGAAGGAAGGAAAGAAGGAAAGAAGGAAGAAAACAGAATAGGAACTGGAATGACAAAGTAGACCTGCCAGAACTAGGAACTCAGATACCAATGTGGATCAAAATGGACCCCTAAGCTGGCACAGGCCACCCAGCCAGAGGCTTGCCTTGATGGGAACTTGCTTCAATATCTCGAAAGCAGATTTCACTTTTAGCAATATAAAGTGTCTCCTGATGTCCACCCATGCACTTTAGAAGCAGCGCTGGGAACTGGGGGTTTAAAGACAGGACTACAGTGTGGGTGAAAACTCACCCTTCATAAAGGAAGCCATTCTGCCTGTGAGTCATTAGAATGACAAAGATGAAGGAAAACACATCTCTCTTTCTGCATTAATTAAAGCACTTTATGCTTTAATTTATGCATTTACATGTTAGTAACTTGACTACTTTACTGCCCACAGCAAATGCTAGAAAATAGTTTAGTGGTAGAGTAGTTTCCTAGCTTATGTGATACTCTGGATTTGACTTACAGCACTACCTCAGCATGTGACACAGAATAGCCAGTGAAAACACAAAGACAATAGGAAGAGACACTTTCCTAATGAAAAATAATCTAAAAGCCCTGTCATCCCAGCTGGTGTGTCTTCTAGTGTCAATGCACACTAGAAGTGTGCCACACCGTAGACACCAGTCAAGAAAAGCCCAGTGACTGTCAAATTTCATGTATGAGGACATCGATTTAAAGATCATCTGGCTATCTCTTCACACAAATCAACACAATTGCATTTAATGAATACTTGTCAAATACCAAAGTAATGTGCAAACTGCTAGAAGCACATTATCCAATTCCTAGTGCAACCTTGTAGAGGAACATTACATGTCAGCCTACAATAGAGCCAGGCCTTCCACCATTAAGTCACTGAGCTATGTCTGCTTTTCTGGAGAACTGCCTGGTTGCAGAACCAGTGCAGATAATGACTGGGAGATGGTGGGAGCAGATGAGAGACTAGGTTCCTAAATCCTACTTTCACCATGTTCCGAGGTTTCCAGAACAGTGGTACCTCCCAGGGTTGAAACAAGTCAGTCCGACTCCATTTTATTTAGAAATAAGATGACTAGATGTTTCTTCAAACAACTGCAGAAGCTTATACTCATCACAAGTATATTACAGTATATAACAGCTTATACTCATCACGATTCACTAAGTGACATGTGAGATTTCGTCATAGTCTGTCTGTCAGATTGATGCAAGGAGCTGTGTACATGAGCTCCACTCTGCTTGTGGTGTCCCTGGGGTTTCCCTGCTAGTCCCATTCATGGAGCCCAGGCCTTGTCACCTGCAGGAAGGTTACTCTGACCCAGCACTCTTCACATGGACTCCATTCATTTCATCTTCCCTCTGAGTCCTGATGATCTTCCTTATCAAAACCTCATCAGACTGCCCCACACAGTTCCAGACACTGGTCTGGACTCAACAGGTCCCAAAGAGTCAAAGCACGAAACTCAACCTTGCACTTTTCCATCTAACGTTGCCTTTGGAAATGGAAAAATTAAGGCAATTCAAGAAATGAGAGTAAGACACAAAATAAAAATAAGATTGCAACTAGAAGACTGAAGGAAAAAGAAGCAGGAAATTCCACTTTGAGAGTATGTAGTTGGAATTTAAACAGGGAGAAAATGGATGTGGGGTGAGGCTTTGATTTAAAAAAAAAAAACAAATTGGTCTCTCTGGTTGTAACTGGAATTAGAACTAACTGTCTCTCCTGATGGCATAATCCATGAAATTTGACAAGATTATCCCATAAACCACAGCACAATAGTTTGCTCACAGCTGGGCATCAAGGTTCAGCTCATGGCCTCCAGTGCCAGTTGGAAATGTGCTCAAAAGTTTGTTCCCCCTGTCATACAGTGCTGCTTGATTCAGATAATGTGTATCTCCCTGCTAATAACAGAATTTCCATTTGTCAGTTAGGAAGGGAAACACAGCTAAGCTATGAAAATTCTGTCTTCAATGATTGGCAGTCTACTTGGGGCTCAGCCAATGATTTCCCTTTCCCTCATACTTAATTCACCTCTCCACCCTCCAAGTAGGGAGTTGCTTCAGTTAAAAGAAAAAAACTTGAAGATATGGCCATGAGGAAACAAAGTCAAGATATGGTTAAGGGAAACAAATGATCTATGTTAGCAGATTATCTTTTAGTCAAATGCAAAAATGTTTCTGTGTTTTGTTTTTAAACCAAACACTTCTTTGGAAAGCTTATTTAAAGTAAAAAATTTAAGATATCCAAAAGTTGCTTATGCAAATTTCATAAACCCATGTAAGCACACAAATTGCTCAATTACTAAACACATGGTCACTTGCCAGTAAAACAGGAGAAAGTTGAAAAAGAATAATTCAGATGCTATATAGAGTCATAAATAGCCTAAGAAAGATTGAGAAGCAGCAATCTGAAAGCAGCAAATACAAGACCAGACATCTTATCTTATCAATTTTGAAGACATGAACAGAGTAAGTAAAAACTGAAACATATCATCTATTCCCATTATCTACAAAAATGAAAAAGGCTGTTTTTATTGTCTAGTTTCTCAGCAGTAAGAAACTAATAAGCAACAAGATGCCAACATTAATGCAATTAAACTCAATACTATATTGAAATGATAGCCTATAACAATGAAAGTGAAATATGACTAAGATGAAATTTGAAGAAGTATTCCTCAGAAGAAAATCATTCTTAAAAATTTTTGTGTTTCAATGGAATTCTATGCCTCCATCAGAAAGAATGACATTTCCCCATTTGTTAGGAAATGGAAAGGTTTGGAAAAAATTATATTAAGTGAAGTAAGCCAGGCCCAAAGAAACATAGGTCCCATGGTTTCCCTTATTTGCAATATCTAGTATAGGTATGAGTCAAGCGGAAAAGGTCAGATAATGTGATGTTAGGAAAATGAACCCTTAAATATGTATTTTAATGTTTTCGTTTCTTTCATGCATGTGTTTCTAACGCATTTATAAGATTATTTCTTTGTTGCTTTGTATGTCCCTCCCCCACAGTGTAACCCCCGCTTTCACTATATTTGATGTCAGTATAACATGTGGAGGAGATGGGGACAAACAAGTCGTTTAAGGATTCAGGTGGACCTGTTGCAACAATGAGAAGTACAAAATGTCATGTCAAAACCAGCTTTACAATGTCGGTGTGGGGGGGGGGAGGGGGGTATAATTGGGTGGGGGGAGGGGGGTAAAATTGGGTGGGGGGAGGGGGGAGGCGGGGAAGGGAAGTGAAGGGTAAACAAAGGAGGAGGCTGCAATGCTTGGTAAGAAATGTATGCATTATCCTGCCCATGTAATTGTAGCCCCCCTGTACAGTATGTTCTCAAATAAAATAAAATACAATTAAAAAAAATTTTTTTGTGTTTATTCTTCCTTTCTTTTTTTTTTTTTTTTTTTGGTTGGGCTTGAACTCTGGGCTTGGGCGCTGTCCCTGCACTCTTCAGCTCAAGGCGAGCGCTCTACCGCTTGAGCCACAGAGCCACTTCCAGTTTTCTAGTGGTTTATTGGAGATAAGAATCTCAAGGACTTTCTTGCCTAGGCTGGCTTTGAACCGCAATCCTCAGATCTCAGCCTCCTGAGTAGCTAGGATCACAGGGGTGAGCCACCGGCACCTGGCTGTGTTTATTCTTTCAAAAAATGGTTTTCTATTGAGTCGTGTAGTATCAACCCGCTGGAGAATTATGTAGTACAGGAATTTTTCAGTTAGTGAAAATGAGAAAGTTAATAAATGAAGTAAAACTGAGTATTTTATGAGCACTTCTGAAAATACATTCATAGAAGAATTCCATTGATAAGACGGAGCATAATGAACCCATTAATAGTTGTAGAGGCTATGGGTGATAGAAATCATTTAAATCAATTCAATTACTGTTTGGTAAATTTGATAAAAAGGAAAATAGTGTAATTGAGAACCAAGTGCTCCTCTGGGAGGTTAAAACAAGCCAGCTGGATTTGTAAGTGCACTTTAATCTGTTTGTGTTTTTCCCCTTGTTGTCGTTTTTTTTTTTTTTTTCTAGAAAGACAGGAGATATTTACTCAGTTGAGAAGTGATAGTCCTGAGATTTGTAGAATTTAATTAGTAAATTCTTGGTTATGATCAATTCTTTCTACTGTCATTCTCCTCACAGTTGAAAAGCTGATGCATAGCTTTAGGACCAGGCATTTGATATAAACCTTTCCACTCAATATTCAATTGAATGGATCCCAGGAAACAGGGTCTCTCAGACCAAAGTCTGCCAGAGCTGCACACAGTCAGGTTTGGTACAGCCTTCTCCGCCTGTGCATCTTTACTAAATGTTCTGTGAACAGCCAAATATGAGAGAGCAACAATTGTAACATGTGGATTGTCAAGTATGAATCTTCTCTTTGATCATTTATAATTAGTATCTACATGGTCCCAACAAATATCTAATACCAACAACACTCTAAGATAAGCCTTGATGAGATTTTTCTGGAAAGTGTCAGATATGGATATTTTAGATTTTTGAGTTGAAAGATCCTAGAGACTCTAGAATCCTACACCAAAATCCACTTGCATCTCAAGAGTTAAAACCTTATTTACAAAAATCATCCACGAAATGAGAATGGGCTTAAAATCTCAGGGGAATAAAACCCATTCTGTGTTTTTCCTGCTTTGGGTGTTCTTAGGAATTTATCTTTCCCAGAATTAAGTTACCCACTTTCCTTACCCTTTTAGGTTATCCTCTAAGCATGGCAATATCTCAGGAGGCAACAACTGTGACTTTTATCCTTGAGCTTGAGGATGACACGATGTCTCAGATAAATTAAAAAGAGACCAATTAAACTGACCCAGTGGCTCCAGATTCTCACTTATCTCCTTTAAGGCTGGTCAGGAGCCCTGGCTTCAGTAACAGATGCCCAGGTGGAGGTGAACAGATATACAACGGTACTGCCAGTGAGAAATATAAAGTCTGGGAAATTCAGAAAGTAGAAATTAAAAATTCTGTTATCTGGCTAACCAGTGATGGAGATAAGCGCTAGCCAACACATTCAGAATTAACAACAACAACAAAATACTTTGATCTCACTGGGCACTGGTGGCTCATATCTGTAATCTGAGCTACTCAGGAGGCTGAGATAAGAGGATCATGGTTCGAAGCCAGCCCAGGCAGAAAAGTCCCTGTGCAAATCTTACTTCTAATTAACTACTCAAAAACAGAAAGTGGCACTGTGGCTCAAGTGGTAGGGTGCTGGCCTTGAACACAAAGAATTCAAGCCCTATAATCCATCAAAAAAAAAAAAAAACCAACGATACTTTGGTCCTAGAGAAATATAAGAAACATGACCTATGTCTTCTGTATATCTCATAATTAATATTCGTGAGACTCTTCAATGTTCCAAACTCCTAAAACTATGTTCCAGGAATCCCATACAATGCATGACAAAAAAAGAGCCTGGGAGTTATCCTGAATCTATGTAGGTTAAGCAAACGTCCGTAATTTGCAGCCTACAAGGGTTTCCTAAAAGCCAAGTCTACTGAGAAATATGCAATTTCCTTATACCCACAACAAGAATGCCATGCAGAAACCACCATAGCACCAGGGCACAGCATAGCAAGGAAAGCATCTTGCTACCATGAAAGGTATTTTACAATTAGAATGCTTACATAAGGAAAATAAAATCCAAAGGTTACAATAATAGCTCTGGTCTCAAAGGGGTTTCCACAGAGAGCACTAATAATTTAAGATAGAGTATTAATTAGGGTAGAGAAATAAGGAGCCTTTATCCAAAGGCTATGCTCAGGAAAATTAAGTCAGGAATCTGATGGAGAAAGGACCAAGGAAAAGCTAAAAGCTGTTTTGAAAACTCTTTTGCCTTATAATTTTTAAAAGATAGATTGTTTCCCTGGTTGGTCTAGCTATTACAAAAATGTTTTCAGTCTAGCCTAATGATTTTTTTTTTTGGGTCCGGTCATGGGGCCTGAACTCTGGACCTGGGTGCTGTCCCTCAGCTCTTCAGCTCAAGGCTAGCGCTCTACCACTTGAGTCACAGTGCCACTTCCGGCTTTTTTCTTTTTGCTTATGTGGTGCTGAGGAATCAAACCCAGGGCCTCATGCATTCAAGGCAAGCGCTCTACCACTGAGCCACCTTCCCAGCCCCTCTAATGATTTCTTAAAAGCTACAATAGGCGCATCTCTGTTTTGCAAAGACTAAAGGGATTGTAAGGGCAAAGTTCTATCTTTATTTGGCCATAGCACCAAAAGCAATTCCCAGTAAGATACTTTCCTCCATAAAAATACAGCTTTGACTGGGCACTGGTGGCTCACACCTGTAATCCTAAATACTTAGAAGGCTGAGATCAAGAGGATCATGGGTTAACACTAGATTAGGCACAAAAGTTCTTGGGATTTCAATCAACCAGCAGAAAGCCAGGCTGGAGGCATGACTCAAGTGGTAGTTTGCCAACTATGAGCGAGCAAGCTGAGTGAGCATAGGCCCTGAATTTAAGTCCTTGTATTAGAAAAAAAGAAAAGAAAAGAAAGAGGTAGGGGATTAATTGTTCTTGGGGCTGGTATGTAGCCCAGAGGTAGAGGACTTGCCTAGCAGGTGTGAAGCCTGAAGTTCCATTTTAAGAAAAGAAGGAAGGAAAGAAGGAATGGAAAGAGAGATGGAGGAAAGAGAAGGGAGGGGAAGGGAGAGAAAGAAGAGAGAGAGGAGGGAAGAAATAAGGAAGAAAGGTAAGAAGGAGGGAAGGAGAGAAAGAAGGGAAAGCAGGGAATGGAAGGGAAGGAGGAAAGGAAAGAAAGAAGGAGGGAAAGAGGGAAGGAAGCGTAGATCTATTTTCTAGAAAGAGAATTTTACTTGAAAGATGAACTCAAGTGAAATCCCTAAGGGAAATGAATATCTGTCATCGCAGACAGGAATGAACAAACACTCTTGATGGCTGGAAGAGTCAGTATGCTCTTCAGATGAGAGCTGAGGACATTCAAACCAAAGTAGGCAGACCTACTACAAACCTACTACAAGCCATGTCTATAACCATGGTGTTTATCACCTTTCAATAGTATACAGAGCTAGTCACACATGGAGGTGACAACCAGTACTACAAGGTGCAGAATCTAATATTTATTAGATATTCGTCTTCTCTTTCTGAGAGGATAGGAAAGAGTCTTTAACTTTTTAATTGAAGTTTGCTGTTCCAATTACTCTAATCCTGAATAATTCATTCTTAAATTAATTTCCTCTTAGGCCTAGAAAAAGATGCTTTCCTTGAGGTATAATGTTGGCACTGTGTCACATTTGTTTACTGAGTCATGATGGGTTTACCAAATCAGGTACTAAGTGCTTGTCCAGTATGAGATTTTCCAGATACATACATTTTTCCATTTCTGTATTAAAACATGGTTCATTAGGTGAAGAAATCAGATTTGGAAGAGAATTGAAGGATTGGGCATAGGCTTAACTCATGTAAATCACAAGGCAAATGAGATTCCACTAAGTGATTTTCTTAATTTGAGATCATATTGCAAATCTGAGAGGCAATAAAAGGTGGTTTGAATTTGCACCTAACAATCTCTGGCATTACTCAACAGAAATTCATCAAGCACCTGCAGGTTTGTGGGAAACACTATCTCTATTTACTGTCTATCTCTACAAGTGTTCTTTGACATCAATTTCAAGACATTAGTTTTCACCCAACAATTGTCAGAGATACAATCTTGTTGCTCGATCACTGTATTTATAAATTAAGAATTTATTACTTCATTGTTCTGTCATGTTACATTGACTTTAAATATTATGTAAGGCGATTCTTTCTGAACAAGGGTTTCTTTTTTAATTTTTAAAAATTCTTATTTTAATTTTGTTGTCAAGGCGGTATGCAGAGGGGTTACAGTTACATGAGTAAGGCAGTGAGTACAACAAGGGTTCTAAGACTAAGGTACAAAAAACTCTTGTAACCTTCCTCATGCTGTCATTCTCTTCAGAAACTTTTCCATTGTGAGCCTTTTCCCTATCTGTTGCATTCCCATCCACTGTCAAGTCAAATAGCTTCAGAGGATACTTCTTCTCTTACAACTTTCCCAACTTACTATGCCTTGCTGTGGGCATACGTCTGTGGCTTCATCCACTCAGAACACCATTCTGTAGTGTCTTCATCCAGCGTAAGATATTCCAGAGTGGAGGTCACATCTCAGTTTGGTGTCCTAGGACATACCATTGTAGCTATGAGGGAATCCATTGGATCCTATGTTGAATGTGAGCATATGCATAACTCAAAATCTAGACTCTTGAATGGGTTTATTCTTCTAATGAGAAAATACAATCTGATTTCTACCTAACCGTGAACTCTTCCCTATGACTGATATTTAGAAATATCTTACCTAATACATAATCATTTTTTTAAATGAAGAACTGAACGACCACAAATATCACCGTGGATTCTAAAGAGCCAAGGCTGGAGATGTGGCTCAAAAGCACAAAGCATGACTACAGCATGAGGCCCTGGGTTCAAACCAAAGTACCACTAACTGAAAACCCTTTGCATATCACCTTGACAATAAAAATAAATAAATAAATAAATAAATAATAAACAGTAGGTATTGTGAAAGTGGTGATAAAGAGATCCTATAAAGCCAAACAATTGCTTCAATGCACTGTTCTCCTACATTCCTTTTCTTTGGCCCCTATTCTTGTTAAGGCATCCATGATGCCACTTCAGTTAGATGCCCTAGGAAACTGTCTATGCCTAGCAACTGCCCTCGTGCCCAAACTCTGCTCCAAACAAAGGCTATGCATATTCATATTTATTAGCAAGGCATGGACAGATGTGTACCTGTATGCTTCAGGAACCATCAGCATAGGGTCTTGTCAATTCTTCTCTGTGGGTTCCTTCTTAACTGGGATATTTTGAACAAAATCATACTGTAGTGACATACACCCCACCAAGATGTCATTCATCGTGCAATGTTCTGGGGGTAGGTTGCTAAAATATCAACTGCTTTCCAGATATGGGAGACAACTTACTGGATGAACTGTTTTTCATTCAAAGTAAGTCAATGTTATGTGTGGAAGATAATGTACAGATAAGGTTTGCAGTATCAGCACTAGGTGACTCTCCCACTAGCTTCTCACATGTACATATGAGAGAACGGAATATTGGAGGAACTTTGTGAAATTCACTAGTTTGAATGTCATAAATTGTTACTAATATTAAAATGGAACATTTTATGGAAGAGCTGAAGAGGATCACCTAACTGTGAATTTGGCTGGTACAAAAGTAGAAATATCCAGAGTTCAAAAATCCAGAGCTCAAAGCAAAGCAAATATCTCATACCAGGAGTATGACATAGGTTCTTTTCCTGATGTGGTTTTTTTATACTGTTTCTCATTGATACAGTAGTGCTGCTCTAAGACAGTATATTTCAAGAGTAATCTTAGACAGTAAAACAAGGGGAAACCCTGAAAAATAGTCCCAGAATTAAATGCTTTCTGCTAGCACATGGATTAATGCTTAGTAATATTTTTGTTCTTTTCTGTCAATAAAAGTGTTCTTTTCTCAACCATGACCATCCTGTATCTTCCTAAACCACAGCCATTAAAAGCAAGGAGATCATGAGTTAGAGACAGTGTGGTCTACTTTTCTGAAATTGGTCAATATAACGTGAATAACATGAAATTCTGTCACTCTAGTGAAAAAGGAGAACAGAACTAGTGACCTAAAACACATGTTCCCCCTCCAAGGATTCTGCTTCTATGCCCATCCTGAGTTAAACACTCCAAAAGCACATAAATATCTAGAAATGCAACACCAGGACTTGCAACCTGGGGAAAGAGAGGCTGATCTGTTTTTGGAAGACTGTTAGCACTCACTGCTGAATAAACTGCATCAAATGAAAACACATTTTGAACTGGGAAATACGAGGATTATTTGAGGCTTGCAACTCAAAAGAGAAGGAGTTCAACAGTCACCCTGGCTGCTCAAGCTGGAATTGGCAGGAAAAGCTATCCCCTCCCCCGCCCATCAACGAAAGAGGATTTTATGTTTTCTTCAATTCAGAATATTCCAAAGCAGATATGTCAATACAAAAATATTAATACACAAGCTAAATTTATATCACTAAATGTATTCTGCAGATTTTTTTTAAAGCCCCGTTGCAAGAAGGCAATGTATTTTGTTCCCCTGCAGAGAAAATTGCCCTTTATTACACACAGCTTTGTCAAGCATGTTTCCAGGAAAGAAAACCAGCCAAGTTAACGTGTTGTATTCTCCTAGGAGAAGAGGTAGTAGAGAAATATAAAATTGATACATTGCTTTGAAAAGTAAAACAAGAAATAAGACAAACTGTAAAATAAAATTTCATGAACATGGGCCATATTGTTTATTTTAATGGGAGTCAGTCAGTGGACATTATATGAAGGTCTAATGTAACCCAATGTTCAAGTACCCTGCACCAGACCCCACATCTATGGTATATTTTTCTGGGGTACTTTTTGGTTTGAATATGAAACGTTTCCCATAAGCTTGGCATGTTGTATCTTTAGTCTCCATCTTGTGCTTGGAGAGGTTGCAGAAGATTTAGAAGGTGGACCTACCTGAAGGAGACTGGTTCTGGAAACACATTTTTGAAAACTGTACCTGATCTCTTTTCTATCTTTCTTCCTTCCTTCCCTCCTTCCTTCCCTCCTTCCACACTTCCTTCTTCTCTTATGCCTTAAACTTCCTCTACCATATGATTCCATGACTCTGATGTTCTGCTCACTATAAACACAGAATCAACAAAGCTAAGGTCAAGGAATGAAATCTCTAAAACTGTAACACACTAGGAATGTCATCCTTTTAAAGTTATTCTCCCAGTTATTTTATCACAGCAACAAATGCTCATACTACCATAGTTCTTCTTACACATCAAGTGTTTCTTGTTCACTGGATTCTCCAGCCCTCTTGCTTTCAGGAGAGCTACTGATTTGTACTATTTATGTGAACATGTGCACAGGCATGTGTGTATGCATGTGCATGATCTATCCCAGTTTGTTTAGAAACATGATTTTTGTTGTAAGCAAAACAAGCTCAAAGTCAAGGATAAAGATACAAGGCAAATAGATATGACCAGAATAGAAATGATATTCTTGTATAGTGAACAACAACAATAACAACAATAAGAATTATGAGTACTGGGCATCACTAGGCAAGCAGCAAACCATAGGAAAATATTGCATTTAATAACATCACAGACCTTCTCTCAAAAACCAAAGTACAGAGTGAAAGGATGGCTATTACCTGCTTTATATTAACCACAGAAAGGATATATTGTGTCAATGTGCCAACTTAAATAGGCAAACTCCAGGAAGAGGAGATAGAGGTCAATAGGACTGTGTCTCAGTCATTAGAAGGCTCATGAAAAACAGCCACACCTTCATTCAGCTTTTAGTCTGCAGCATATTATAAATTCCTGAATCAGAACTTTTTCTGTCCTGTCAACATACACAGAATTGATCATTTTTGGTGGAAATGCAAATGATTATTTCAAACTGTAACTTAATATTTAGACTTGCTAATATTGAGCAAACCTAGTCTGTATAGCTTATGCTTAAAACACTGTTATTCTAGACTCCCAGGAGAACAGGAAATGGCATCTTTACGTCAAGAAGCAGTATAAGGCAAACTCAGACTGGTGAATCACTTAAAATGGAAACGTTCTTTCATCTTTACCCATAGAAACACAAATATAGGAAGTGCTAGAGTGTGGAGATTGGGAGGAGTTACTGAAATACCATAAGGCAATACAAACATGTGAGCATGATGAATTTAAAGGTGCAGCACCTAGTGCCTGACTTCCAACACCTAGACCAACCTCTTAACATTCTGTCATCTCCCAATAATGGCAACTAATTTTAAGTGCATCATTTAATTAATCCATTAAAGGGAGAGCTCTTAGAATCCAAACACTACTGGTTGACTGGATCTACCAGCTGGGGAAACAAGCCTTCAAAGTATGAACCCTTTGGGGGATACTTTCTATCCAAACTACAGCAGTGAGTATGAGGCTTCAGTGTACCAGACAAGGGTAACAGACAAGGGTAGAAGTTATAATGGATGTAGAAGCTATGGATTTAGGGTAGAGGCAGAGGGAACTTGGGAAATTTCAGTTTTCACTCAGTGCTTCTGTTAACCTAAACTGTGCTTAAATTATTCATTCTTATCCCTGCTAAACACATTAAGGAAAAGATAACTTCTGTGGGAATCATGTTGGTTACTGAATCTCCAGGCACTGGCTGGTAGCAACATAGATCTAGTAGTCCCATGCGAACTATTCCTAATCTCCCATAAATCCAAAGTCGTTAGTGTCAAGTACTGCCTTCCACTCTGCTAGCTGCCTAGGTACACACTCGTGAAGAAAGAGCAGCAGGTAAGGGGCTCAGCTGTTTATCACTGCAGAGACCAAGGCTTCATTATAGCATAACATAGGCTTAGTTTGAATTTCAGACTTGTGGAGAAATACCAAAGAGTTAGTGAAAACCCAGATAAGCACCATATAAATGATAAAAAGTTTGGAAGGTAAAATAAAAGATTATTAATTATTATGAAGATAAAAGACTAGAAATATAGCAAAAGCTGTTATATAAAATATGATCACCATGATTCACAATTCTACTGAGAATAAAAACAGAGGAAGCAAGCTTATGTGACAGTGAAACAAATTTAGATAAAATAGGAAATAAATCTTTTATTCTAAGAGTTGGAGGCATTAAAATAGATAATAACTTAAGGATATTGAAAACTTTGTCTTTCCACAGTGCCTGTTCAGGTTTGGCCAACTCTTCCAGCCCAATTTAAATACCATCTCCTCCAGAAACCCTTTGAGTCTCTCCTACTACACTGAACAGACTTGTGTTTCACAAATTTTGACAAGAATATTATTACCCTGAGGGTTTTTCAAAATGCAGAAACCTGTCCTTGAACCTGAGAGCAGGTTCACGTAAACCTAAAACTTTGCATGCCTAATGAACAGCAGGTATCTTCAGAAGCAACCCCTCTATTTCTGCTAGCTTGTTTATTTTTTGTGCCCATATTAGGCCTTGAACTTAGGGTCTGGGTGTGGTCCCTGAGCTTTTTCAATCAAGGCAAGCAGTCAACTACTTGAGTCTCAGCTCCATATCTCTTTTTTGTTTGTTTGTTTGTTTGTTTGTTATTGGTTTGTGGTCGTTAATTGGAGATAAGGGTCTCAAGGACTTTCCTGCTTGTCTGGCTTTTTGAACTGTGATTCATTTTTCACAGCCTCCTGAATAGCTAGGATTACAGGCCTGAGCCACTGGTGCCTGTCAATCTCTCTCTACTTATAAATCACATAAAAGTGAATCTTTACTTCTTCAGTAGTTTATAAGACTCTATAGCACAGCATTATATATTATGTATATGTATAATACACATATATATGTATAAGCATAATATCCATATATTTGTATAGGCATAATATCCCTTGTGAACTTAGGCCTGGTTGGACACTGGAATTTCTACAGGACAAAGAAACACTGCCACTAACCTTTCCCTAAAGGTTGTTATTGTTTTTATAATTTCTCATGTATTTTCCCGTGTTTCCTTGCCTATATCACTCCACAACTTTCAGATCTTCTGACGGATGCATAATGGAATGATTCCACATACCATCTGTACCTCATATTCGAAGTACACACAAAAAAATCTGGTCTGACAGATGAAAATTTCCTTCCCATAAGGTTTATTTCTCCTGATCACAGTAGAGTTTTGGCATGTATCCCCAAGACTATATCCCAGGAAAGTAGCAGGAAAGGAGCCATATTTTTAAATTTATTGTTTATTTTGCCTACTTCTGGTGTGGAAGGCAGGAAGGTCAATGAGCAAATAAGGACCTAGCATGTCTAAAATCACTCGAATTGCAGCCCAAATCTAGGCCAGAAGCAGATGTGAAAGATTATTCAGTAAACTATTCCCTTTTCCCATCAGCTAGTAAAAGAAGCACAGTAAAAAGGGGAAGGAAGAAGAGGAGGAAAAGCAAAAGGAGGAGGAGGAGAACAGAGGAGGAGCAGGGAAGACAAGGAGGAACTTATAACAGCAAAACTATGGATCCTGAAGTGAAAAATTAAAAATATGATGGGCTTCAAGATGACTTAAGTAGACTCAAAAAAGGTATTTCAATTGTATGTTGAGCACCAAGCATCACATTACCTCTCAGATATATCAAAAGGATTTTTAAATCTCTACCATCTTCTCCCAATATACAAAATACAGTGATTATTTTCACATGTGTGCCTATGGACACGTACATACATACATACGCACCAAAAAACAAATTGTCAAAAACTAGCTTTTAAATAGCCACGTAATGGAATTCCCACATAGGGAAGAATAAGAGGCCAGAAAGCAATACAAAGGATTTCTGGATCCCTGGTATCTTACAGATGCAGAACACAGGAGGTCTCTAACCACCACACTCAGGGCAAGTATGGACACAATCTTAAAGTGACCCTCACATAAGAAGTTGAAGAAGAGAATTTTCTGGACACTTCCATTTTTATTCTTCCTTATCCTGAGCATTTTTCTTTAATTTTCCCAGGATCAAATAATGCCTGCTCTTATTTAGCCCTTCTTACAATGAGTAGCTAAACCAATGCACTAGCACAATACAGTAGTCAGAAAGATTATGTCCATTTCACTACACCATCTTCAAGAAAATTAAAGGTCTCTTTTCCTGACTACCAAGCCAAATGCTATCTAAGAGTAGCAGAGCACAAAGGAGAATGCAAACTGGGAGGCCACTCCATCTAGGAACCAGGGAGAAGCAGCTCTGAGCTGCAAGCACTACCCTGCAATCACACCGCTCCTCACTGCGACATCCATCATTATCTCAGGGAACTGATCTAATTTCATACTCAATGCCCTAAAATAAAGGGTTTCTTTTGAATACCAAATACAAGACTAGGACCAAAAGAAAAAAACAGATGATAATAATTTGACAGCACTTTAAAGCACAGCCTTTCCCCTCTTCCTCCTGTAGAATTGAATAGCTCACTGACAACTACTACTATGTAGGCTAAGGAAGGAAAGAATCATTTGCTGAGCTGAGGAAATTCCACTGATGAATTATTAAGGACTGAGATTAGCTTGTTAGTAGACCTAACACAAAGAGCATATTTAACAAAAATCTAAAAAATACTGGAATGCAACTAGATCAACACATATTTTTTCTCATAAGTAAAAAGGGAGGAAAATATACTGTTATCTCTTTAAAAGTGTTAATGTTCCTACTGTACTAGTGTATTTGCATGCATTTATAGGTACATATATGAAAGCTTCATTAATTCAGGTTAATAAAGAGAGTAAATAAAGAGAGTAAAAAATGTAGTGACATTCATTAACATCTGCACTACAATGGTGCATAAAAATTATATATAATAATTGGCCAGAGAAATTCTAATTTCAAATACCAGAAGTAGAAAGCTTGGAGAAGATGCAGAATGGTTCCTCATGGGACTTATTTGCAGCTCAGGAAATAAAAACAGCACTTCTATACATAATGTTTAATTCATCAACAGTTGAAAGGATTATTAAAGAAAAATATTTAAAGATGGGCATAATTTTCAAAAGGAATTCTACTGAAAATTATTCCACTTTATTTCCTCATTAAAGCAAGCCCTGTGCCTAATCCCATAATTTGAAAGAATAAAATTCAGGTCACTCTCTCATTTACTGAAATCATTAAAAATGCCATCCTTAGCATCTCTATGCCATAATTTCCATAGGAATTAATGTGCTTACTAATCTCCTCATTTTCTTTTTATCACCAGTCACTCAAAGAGTCTATATTCTATATTTGGTCCATGCTTCTGAAGGTGTTTCTGTTCTCCTTGATAATAATCCATCAATCATAGAAAGGGGAATTAACATCAGAACTGTCCCTGTAAACATTTAACCCTTACTAATGAGGCAGAAGCTCACAAAAACCAGGTGGGCCTGGTGGAATTGGGCAAGGGGTGGAGGGCTGGCAATTGGTGACTTGTCCAATCTTTATCTCAACCTAAGTGAAGCCCTTCAAATGCTCATTTAATTGGCTATAAATGCCTAATAATCAGGTTGTGATTATTATTGCCATAGTAGAGTTAGGGAGACAAAGCCTCAGTGATCCTCAAGCAGCTAAGAAAGCAAGGAAAGAAAAAGAAAGAAGGAAAGAAAAGGAAAGAAGAAAAGAAAAAAGAAAGGAAGAAAGAAAGAAAGAAAGAAAGAAAGAAAGAAAGAAAGAAAGAAAGAAAGAAAGAAAGAAAGAAAAAGGAAGGAAGGAAGGAAGGAAGGAAGGAAGAAGGGAGGAAGGAGGAAGGAAGGAAGGAAGGAAGAAAGGAAGGAAGGAGGGAGGGAGGGAGGGTGGGAGGGAAGAAAGGCAGGCAGGCAGGCAGGTAGGCATTCAAGCCTGAGGCCTCCCACTGTCATGGACTGAATTATGCCTCCTTTGAATTGGATGTTAAAGCCCTGTCTGATGAGGGTGTATTTGTAAGTAATTTAGGGTAAGTGAGGTCACAAGGGAAGATGCTGATGTGACAAAGTGAGCATCCTTTTTAAAAAGTCAAGGGACAAGATTGGGAGAGGTGGGGAAGAATGATGGAAGGCATGACACTGATCAAGATGCACTGTACTTGCAAACACGCTGAATTGAAACTGTTTTGTAAAAATACTTAAGATAATATGAATAAAACTAGGAAAGTCATGGGAGATCTATCTTGCTCACATTCTCTATCCCTCCTTAGGCAATCAGAAGGAAGGGTATGTAAAGACAACACAGCCACCAGCTCTGAGCAGAAATTTAATCCTTTAGGCCAGCTCCTCAATCTTGACTGCTTTAGGTTCATCCTGAGACTTACATTTCCTTTGTGTATGCTGCTCAGCACCTGGTATTGGATTTTGTCGGCAGGGTGACTAGCACACCCACCAATCCAAGTACTTCCCTACCCTGCGCCTCCTGGGATGGGAAGGTTCATTCCCCATCAATTTCTGCAGCCAAAGCTTCCCTCTGATCCTCCCAGTTCTTTCGTGGTCTCCTTATTAGCAGCAGAAGGATGACTGGAATGTGTGATTTTGCAGTAGGCTTATCATAATTTAACAGGAATTAACGTCCTCTTATTATAAAGGACCCTACAAGCCCCTGCCTAGTAGTTGGCAACAACTGGAATTAATTCATGTCAGATGAACATCAAGAAAAATCCATTTGTGACCTCAAAGTCATGGAATTTAGCATAATTACACATGCTCTTGTTTGGGTAATTTTTTTCTCTCCTCATTAAATTAGGTGCCTACATTAGATTTCAATCTGCTCGGTCCTGACTAGTTATATTTCTGTAATCAAAGGCATTTCCTCGCAAATCAACCTGGTCATACCACTAAATTATAGTAATGCATGAACCAAAGCTAAGAGACCAGCATGGTAAATGTACAAAATATATGAGTGCTATCAATAAATTTGTTATTATTTGTTCATGTCTCTCTCAACAAATATTTACTGAGTTCATACTACATGATAGGTAAGGTTCTAGGTGTTTGGGATCTATATAAAACAAAAAGGCTGTTTACCTTCCCTCCCCCCACTATCTCTCTGGCTCTTGGAATGTCAGCTGGCATTTGGCATTTGTGTTATCACTAATGGGTCGGAGTACAGTGAACACATTTTCTGTAGGCATATCCTGTAAGCTCCATCTCCTGTCTTTCTCTCTTAAACACGGTGCTGTTGTTCTTGTAACATCTCTTAAAGAACTTTCTCCCTTAGAAAATCACTTGTGTTTAGCCTGAGCAGAAAAGGTACCGTAAGGTTGATATCTGACAGCTGGAATAGTTGAGAAACACTCAACCTCCTGTAGCTCTTTCCTATAATTATCTCCATGAGACAAGTTGTCTAATACATTATGAAAAGAAACAGAAAAAAGTAGATTTCCCCACAACCCACTCACTTGTAGGCTCTGTAGCACAGATTTCTCGTCTGATCAGGAAAAGGGTGCAAACCTTGGCACCAGTAGCATTTACCTGTAAGGTACCTGGCTGAGGTCAGGTTCCCAGGCTTTAGAAGCATCTGAGATCTGTACCTTGGGGAACTATGGTGAACTGCTCTTACTGTTTCCTGCTAAGGAGCTGATGTAAAATATTCTTTTGGGGTAAGGCCAACACAGAGCACTTCATTAGAAAGATCCAGATAAGTTCTTACTCCTGGTTGGACCAATTCTGCCACTCCACTAGTCTGTACAGCTTTCACAACACCATTAATCACAGTACAAAGGTATGTAATTGTGTTTAGGGATATGAGAACACTGTCCCCTTGGTTGCTCTAATTTAAGAGACACTAAGGTGTTTAAGAAAGGAATAGTTTGTCATGAAGGAATTTTTAAGGGCCTCTCAAGTGCAAATACAATTGGAGAGAAAAAGAGTGTGTGTGTAACCTGCCACTATAACATGGCCCTGTTTTATCAGGGTCTAGAGTAACACAGGTGTGAAAAATAAAATAGAGCAAGTTCTCTAGATGACTTACTGACAAATCAGGTAATGTCTCAGAGAATAGGACGTTGGCTGTAGGAACATAAGGATAAGTTATGGACAGCATGGCTTACGTGATCTGAAAGTTCCTCTGCCCCCTGCACCTTTCAGAATTCTGCCTCTACCAGATTAAAAAGTAAAAATTGCTTTAGAAATTGTGCAAGGGTGCTCAAAGACATTGTTTTTACCACCTGGATCATAACTACAATCTAATATTTTACTGGTTAATTAGAGATGAAATCTCAAAGGGTTCTCTGTCCAGCCTAGTTTTAAAACATGGTTTTCCAGGTGGCAGCTCACAGGAGTGAGCCTCTTGTGCCCAGATTAAAAATGGAATAATTAGTGGAGACTAGACATAAGGTGAAAGCAGCGAAGTATAAATCAAGAAATGTTACTCACAAACCAAAGAATAAAGCTTGTTTGTTTGTCCTTACTTGTTACAAATCCAAGACAATTCAAACTTCAAGAATATGTCTTAAGGGCTGGGAAGTTGGCTCAGTGATAGAGTGCTTGCCTTGTATACATGAGGCCCCGGGTTCGATTCCTCATCACTACATAAGCAGAAAAAGCCAGAAGTAGTGCTATGGCTCATGTGGTAGAGCTCAGGGACAGGGCCTAGGCCCAGAGTTCAGACCCCATGAGCAGCAACAACAACAAAGCAGTGTTTAAATATGTTCAGAGGCTTACCTAGAAAATACGAGTAAAGGGGCTGGGAAGGTGGCTCAGTGGTAGAGTGCTTGCCTTGCATACCTGAAGCCCTGGGTTCGATTCCTCAGCACCACATAAGCAAAAAAGAAAAAAGCCAGAAGTGGCGCTGTGGCTCAAGTGGTAGAGCACTAGCCTTGAGCTGAAGAGCTGAGGGACAGCACCCAGGCCCAGAGTTCAGGCCCCATGACCGAACCAAAAAATAAAATAAAATTAAAAAAAGAAAGAAAACATGAGTAAAAGCTCCAAAACACCATTTTGCTAAAAGAGAATCAATGTTACTGTTTATTAAAAATTTGATATTTATCCAAATTGTTTAAGGTGACAAAATTTCTAGCCATTCCCTTCACCCATCTCCCAGATACTCCCCAACTAAATATTTTTCTCAAAGTTCTCCAATCGATTGCCATATCTTACTGAAGCCTTGTTCCATGCCTTCCTTGGAGGTCAGTACTATGAGTATAATGAGGTGATATTGCAGCAAATTTTTGACAAATAATAAACCCCTTTGGACAGGGGCTTAAGAAGAACTATGTAAGCATGCATTTCACATTACAATATGAGCTGTTCTAGCAATGTCCCAGGGACTCCAGAGTCACACATTTCCTCCTCTTAGGACATCATAGGGATGCATCCTCCATGATCAAGGGATACATACACACAAGGGACAAAGGAAGAAACTTCCGTATCTAGAAGTGAAATGTCTGACAAACAGAAGGTCATCACTTGACAGGAAATGGCCAAGAAGAACACACAGCAAGAGCACTGTACTAGCCAGTGTTTTCTATTGAAACAGAAGCAATTAGACATGGTATAGAAAGAGGCTTATTATGGAGGGTTTCCTCACACAATCATGGATGCTGGGAAATCTCACCAGCTGCCATCTGCAAACTGGAAGCCTAAGGAATCTGAATATGTAATCCCAATCCCAATCCAAAGGTCTATGAATCTGAAAAGCCAAAGGTGGAAATCGCAGACTGAGTCTGAAGGCTCAAGGGCAAGGACCATCAATGTTCAAGGGCAGGAATCACTGAATATCCCAGCTTAAGCAGAGAAACAAGTTACTCCTTCCTTGGCCTTTTTGTTTTTGGATCCTCAGTAGATTGAAAAACACCCACCCACATTAGTGAGAGCAACCTCCTTTACATGGAGAGTAATTCAAGTGCTAATGACGGTCAAAACTACCTTCACAGGCATACCCTAAATAATGTTTTACTAGCTCTCTGGACATCACTTAGTCCAGTCAAACCCATCCACAAGATTAAGAATTAGAGGTAATAATAAACAACGGAAGTGGAAGCAGCTTCCAGGAGCCATATCCACCCTACCTATGGGGCTCTGTTCCAGGACTTTCCACAATAAACTCAAGTTGTGACCAAACACAAACAGAAGTTTGACAAAGAGGGATCAACTAACCCTAAGTTATCTGTGATAGTTTATTTGGAATATTCTTCCAACTCATTGTTATTGATGCCTCCTTCCTGAAAAAATTAATCATTACTTCTTCTGGGTTTCCTATTGCACGTCTCGATTCCACAGCACAACATCTGTCATGGTTTATTTAGTAATGAACGCACCTGTGTGTCTAGCTGCAGAGAACCAGGAGAGCAGATATCATGACATTTAAATGAGTATGTTCTGGATGACAGATGCTTTTGGATTAGAGGAACTAATGAGTGAGATCTCCAGAGTTCATTTTGCTGGTTATTTTTTAGAACAGACTCTATATTATATAGATTTTTGTGTGGCTATAAGCACAATAGCCAAGAGATCATCTTATACAATGTCCTTTGGTCCACAGTTTTAGGAGTTTCAGTCCAATTAGCATGAGGAAAGCTTAACAGAGGAGAGTATCTCACATCATAGTGACCTAGAAAGAGAGACAAGGACAGGAAGGGGTCAGAGACATGAGAATCTGGCTGAGTGACCTGCTTGATCCAGTTGTGTGGTGCCTGCAGAAGTTTCTCCAGCCTCAAAAACTAATGCTGCAAGCCCAGGACCACACATAAAACACGTGACCCTGTGAAGGGCATTTCATACCCAAACCCTATCAGAAACCATAATGAGTACTTTCCACACTTACTTTTCAGCACTCCCGAATACATACTTTCCTCTCTAGCTGGGACAGACTGGATACTGCGTTGTTGTCTACATTACCACCTCTGGGGCACATCTGTTGTCACCCTGGATGAGAATAACTATGGGCCTCTGAAAATTACAACTCCATTTGTGTGTGTGTGTGTGTGTGTGTGTGTGTGTGTGTGTGTGTGTGTGTGTGGGTGTGTGTGTGTGTGTGTGTGTGGTTGTGTGTGTGTGAGAAAGAGAGAGACAGAGACAGAGAGAAACAGAGAGACAGAGACAGAGAGAAACAGAGAGACAGAGAGACAGAGAGACAGAGCTTGCACACCCATACTGGGGCTTCAACTCAGGGTCTCAAGTGCTTATACCTGACATTTTGGCTCAACACCAGCACCCTACCACTTGACTCACAGCTCCATTTCTAGATACTAGTGATTAAGTGGAGGTAAGAGTCTCATTGACTTTCCTCCCTGGTTTGGCTTTGAACTGGGAGACTCAGATCTCATCTCCTCAGTGGTTAGGATTACAGAAGTAAGCCATCAGCACTAGCCCACAACTTCCAAATTTAAAGCCTACATCAATTTTTTTAATTTTTAATTTTTTTTTTTTTTGTTGGTTGTGGAGCTTGAACTCTGGGCCTGGGCGCTGTTCCTCAGCTTTTCAGCTCAAGGCTAGTGCTCTACCTCTTGAGCCACAGCACCACTTCCAGTGTTTTGGTGGTTTGTTGGAGATAAGAGTCTCGTGAACTTTCCTGCCTGGCTTTGAACCATGATCCTCAGATCTCAGCCTCCAGAGTAGCTATAGGATTACAGGTATGAGCCACCAGCACCCGGCCCTTATATCAAATTTAACTCTTATTTTATGGTCCTGGAATGTCCTTCTTGATCTCACTTGTAAACTCCTCCTATATTAAGATCTACAATGTTGTTCAATCATATATGGCAATGATTTGCATTTAGTTCACTGTTTCTGGGCACCTCTGCTATATTTCATACAAACAACAGGAAGGGAAACAGAAAAAGTCACTAAGAAACCTAAAAATTAGCAATTAAAGATTAAAGCAGTTAGGAAGATACTCAAAGTAGGAACTTAGAAGACTAGGTAAAATAAAGAGGAAGAAGAAATAAATGCCCAGTGAAGCTGTATAAACAAATAAATAAAAGCCCAGGCTCTGAGTTCATGCATACACACATACACACACACACACACACACACACACACACACACACACACATGCACACACACACATATGCACACGTGCACGCGCACAGACACACACACACACACACACACACACACACACACACACACACACATTATCAATATGTCCCTGTCAGTTTCAGGTATCTTATGGCTTTTACTTCAAATAACCATAGAAAGACTGTTTTCAGTTTGTCATTTTTCCTGGTTATAATAATAGGAATAATGAATTCCAAACTCTTTCCACATCAGAACTCCTAATTCATAATTGTAGTCTTTTAGACTTTCCCTATCTTCTCTGACCAAGTTGAATCATCTAAATGGCTTTCACATATTTTTGTAAATTTTGTTCCTGTTTTCAAATTATTGGAGCTTTTTTGTTTCTTGTCATTCTCTTGGCAAGTGTCTGCACATACACATATAAAACTTGTAATCTCTACTAAACCTGAAATGGTTTTGAGTATCATTCTTCAGTTTGAGGATTATTCTGCTTCTTCAAAAACTTTTATTATATCTTTATTTATATTTTATATTTATTTCTACATTATCTTCTTTTTGTTTGCATAGCTTACCATATGGTTATCTGTCAATCGACTAAGCAAGTTTCAGTTTCTCAGAAGGAGAGGCAACTGCATAGAATAAGCACTGTCAGGCAAGTGAGTAAAAATGGAGAGCCAGGCACTAAGTAGTTCACATCTGTAATCTTAGCTACTCAGAAGGCTGAGATCTGAGGATCCTGGTTTAAAGCCAGCCAGAGCAGGAAAATCCATGAGACTCTTATTTCTAATGAAAAAAAAAAAAAAAAAAAAAGGCTGGAAGTGGAGCTGTGAACTCAAGTAGTAGAGTGCTGGCTTTGAGCACACAAGCTCAAGGACAGGCTTTGAGTTCAAGCCCCAGGACCAGCATCTCCCCTGTGCCCCCACCCCATGAAGTAATACCCATTTGGGACAATCAAAATATAGTCCAGAAGCCATGGCCCAGTCTGGCCTCAGACATCTCCACAGGTGAGCCTTTCGTTTTTTTGTTGTTATTGTTTGGGTTTTTTTTTTAACTGTATTTTTTTTGTCTTTTCTTTTTTGGTACTGGGGATCGAACCCAGGACGTTGTACTTGTTAGGCAAGCGCTTTGCCACTGAGCTACATCTCAGCCCACAGGTGAGCCTTTGAATAAAACACATGAACCCCCATACATGCCGAGAGCTAGAGTATGCCAAACTGAAATTCACTGTTTGTGTTTGTTTTATGTTGGTCCAAGGGACTGAACTCAGGATCACAAACTCACATTTGGCTTTCTAGCTCATTACTGGTGCTCTAACACTTGAGTCACACCTCCAGTATGGCATTTTGTTGGCTAATTGGAGATAGTGGCTTACAGAGTCTTCCACCCAAGGTGGCTTCAAACTAATTCTCCATATCTCAACTTCCCAAGGAGCTAGGGTTACAAGTGAGAGTTACTGGTGCCTACTTGTAATTCATTACTTTTTAAATTAACCATTTATTTACAAAGTAACACCTTGAATTACCTCACAAGCAACACAAGACCCAGTCTGTTTCTGATAAGTTAGTCTGATAGTTTTATGTAACAAATTCATGGCAAACGAATAAAGTAATCACTTGTGGTCTTAACTTTAAAAATAGCTACTACTTTATAAAACTTTGAAGCTCATTTTCTAGGCTGTTCAAATCTGTGTTCTTCCAGTTTCTAACCCTGATTTGTGCCCAAATAAATGTCATTTTTTTTGTTCTCAGCAAGTTAGATTTTATTTCTGATGACAGTACTTTTTCATTGGGCTGTTTGTAAGAAAATGTGTATGTGTATCTGACAAAGAATACATAGAGCACAAACATCATGTGATGTGACCATTTATTGCTCACAATACCTTTAATTTCAAACATCTTTTGTTCAGGTTCTTTCATTACTTGGCACATGTACAAGACTGGCCATCTCTTACTAACTTTATCTGCTGAGCGTGATGCCTGCTTATTCAGAACTGAGATCCACAGAGAAAATGCTTAAAAGGACAGGATTCAAAGGGGAAAGCACATTCCCTTTGTTGGTATGGGATCCAAATGGAGTCTCTCTCTCTCTCTCTCTCTCTCTCTCACTCTCTCTCTCTCTCTCTCTCTCTCTCTCTCTCTCTCTCTCTCTCTCTCTCTCTCTCTCTCTCTCTCTCTCCATTGTTTTAAGCCACACTACAGGCCTCCTCTGGCTTCTCTGGCATTACCTCTCCAAGTTAATAAATCACCACTTGACATTTGGTAATAAATACCTAATGAAGTTACACATCTGTCTTTTTAAAAAAAATTCAGCTTACATCTATTATGTGAGATAAAAACACTGACACAGACAAGAAAAAAACCTTAGCGAGGA
Organism: Dipodomys merriami; assembly: GCF_024711535.1. Lineage (NCBI taxonomy): Eukaryota > Metazoa > Chordata > Mammalia > Rodentia > Heteromyidae > Dipodomys > Dipodomys merriami. Next base: position 10,218,699 of record NW_027205381.1, read on the forward strand.
AAGAAAGGTCTTCAGCTGTGGTGTGTGTATTCACTTCTTGACAATTTCAAAAGTATTGGGCAAGAGCCAGGAAAAGCCAATTTCTCTACCTTTATATGAGGCCATAGAGCTAAGTTCTTGTGAAGGCATCCTTGAAGTAGGGCAGGCAAAAGCTTACACATGTACAACAAACCCTTCTTCATCTATGTTATCGTATTTACAATGCACCTCATTTTCTTGTGTATTCCAATCATAACCCCTGTGTCAGTGGTGGTTACCCTCATGAGGAACACATATATGAACACGGATCCCTGAAAGCCTCTAGGCTGATTTTGTAAGTGATTATTTAAATCTAAAGATTTCCCTAACTCAATACAATTTAACCAGCTCACTGAAACCCCTCTATAAGGTACAAAGCATGCTGTGGGCTAGAATGAAGGTCATGGCCACCAAGGTTTCTTGGTTCCAAGCAATAGAGCCTTGTGTTGGTTCTGTATCAGCTGGGTTTGTGCCCCTAGGAATGTCAGTTTTACTTGTTAGTACTGCTTTATAATTCAATTAAATCTATCAGCAGCTGAAAAGATACTATCAATAGAAAGAAAATTAAGTTGAATAAGAATCATTTCTTATCAGTCATTGTATTTGATGTGGGCAATGCAATTATAAAACTTTAAGGAAAAAATTAACTATTTGCTATATTAATGGAAATAGAGTTCTACAAGTGTAGAACTCTATGTTTTCAGTTTTTAATCACATTATAGAGAAACTTCAAAAGGAAACCAGCTGGACTTTAGGTAAAAAAAAGTAATATAAAATAAAATCCATGGGACTATTAACAAATAATCATAAAACAAATACAAAACTCTTGATATTACATTAAAAGATACATGTGTAGCTAGGTGCCAGTGACACATGTCGGTGATCTTAGCTACCTGAAGGTTGAGAATGGGAAGATGGAATTCAAGGCCAGCCCAGGAAGAAAAGTTCATGGGACCCTTCTCAATCAACACTTGGGCACAAGGGCACATTGTAGACAATGGTGCATGCCTGCCACACTGAGCACGGTTGGAGACTGAGATCAGACGGTCACACTTCCATGCCAACCTAGGCAGGGAAGTCTGTGACACACCATCTCCAGGCAAGAAACTGGATGCTGTGGCTCATACCTCTGAATGATGATGAGAAGCCTACAAGCAGGTACATCTCAGGTTGGGAACATGCCTGGCTGGCAAGAAGACCCGGTCCTTAGAATAAATAGTGGAAAACAGCTGGAGGCATACCTGAGCATTATCAAGTTAGCCAGTCAAATGCAAGGCCTTGAGTTCAACACCTTACGACCAAAAGAAAACAAACAAACAAACAAAAAAAACTGAGTGCTAGAGGCTCATGCTTGTAATTCTAGTTACTCAGGAAGGATGATATTTAGAGGATCACTGTCCAAAACAAGACTAGTCAGAAAAGTCTGACAGACCTTTATCTCCAATTCACCAGCAAAATGTCAAACTGGAGGGGTGACTCTAGTTGTAAAAAGCTTGAGCAGGCAGGCTGAGTCAGGGAAGGCCCTGAGTTCAAACCCAGTACACACACACACACACACACACACACACACACACACACACACACACACACACACACACACACACACACACACACATCCTAGAACATAAAGGAATAATTTGCTTTTTTGTAGAGTATGTCTATGTATATATATTATATATATATATATATATATTTACATAGTTAACCATCCCACATTTTCGTTGATTTTTCTTTTCTTTTGTGCCAGTCCTGGGGCTTGATCTCAGGATCTGGGAGCTGTCCTTGAACATTTTTGATCAAAAATAGCACTCTACCACATGAGCCATAGCCATATTTCTGGCTTTTTTTTTAGTAGTTAATTGGAGATAAGAGTCTCAAGTACTTCTTTCCTACCTGGTCTAGCTTCAAAATATAATCCTCAGATCCTGGCCTCCTGAGTAGTTAGGATTTCAGGCATGAGGCCACCAGATAAAGTTTTTTTTATTAATTAATTAATTTTTATTGTGAAAATACCGTACAGAGGGGTTACAATTACATGGGCAAGATAACGAGTACATTTCGTATCAAGCATTGTGGCCTCCTCCTTTGTTTCCCCTTCCCATCCCTTCCCTTAACCTCCCCCCCCCAAAGTTGTAAAGTTCGTTTTTCAACATAATGACTTGTTTTTGACTGATAAACAAGTGGCCTGGGCAAACAAGCCATGTAGTTTCATTGAGCAGATTAATACTCTGAAAATCTTGCCTATAAATTCTCACTATTTTTTTGATTATATTTAATTTACCAAGCATTTTTTTTTGTCTTTTCAGTACAGTCCCATAAACTGAGTGCATTGTTCATGCTAGGCACCTGAAAATCAGGGAAATCAGGATTGAAATTAGAATATTGTCTTAAATATATTTGCAAACTGACATGAAATCAATTTAGTGATAATAACCAGAAATTTCTAAGTGAAAGAATAGAATAGAAAAGATGTTAAGATAATCTTGAAAGGTTAGTAACTCCTTATGGATTGAATTCTACCTCCTCAAGCACGGTGTAACTGGGAAGGAAGATGGATGCTCCACACCCAGCACACTGAAGAATGTGACTTTCAGTACAGATATCAACACATTAAAACCTTAGTCTCTAGGGACGGCCTAATCAAAGACAAGTGGTGTACTCATAACAATGTAAAACTTGGACACAGAGAAAGAAATTTACAAAGGAAAAGCAGTGTAACATTGGGAGAAGCTGACTGCGTGATGGAAATGCTGCACTGAAAATCTAAGAAGCACTAGGGAAGCTAGATACAGCAGCCCACACATGTAATTTTCGGAAGGAAGGAGGTTAGATCTAACGGATCTCGATTTGAAGACAGTCAGGGCAAAAACGTCTGTGAAACTCCATCTCCAAAATAACCATCAAATAAAAAGGCTGAATTCCTAGCTGTTGTGGTAGACAACCCAATGAGCAAGCAAGCTGAGCAAGTCTAATGCCCTGAGTTCAAACCCCAGAACCATCTCCCCTTGAAAAACTAAAGGACACTAATGACCACTAGACACTAGGAAGAGAAAAGGAGGTACTAACTCAGCAGTGGCGAATCTCTGCCAACACCTTTCATTTCAGACTTCATGTCTTTAGATTATGAGACAGTAGATTTCCACTACTGAAGCCACCAAGTGTTTGCTATTCTATGAGGGCTGGCCTTATGTGACACTATTTTGTGAAAGCTTTGGTAACAGGTGAACTTTTGAGTCACATGGTAAGATCTACTTCCTACTATAGACTATTATCCAAACAAATGTGCTCCACAGTTTCCCATCACTGCTGTCTATCTGGGCAGTCCTTCCAGATAGCAGTCACATAAAAACAAAACAAAACGCAAAATAGTCTAGGAAGGAGGAGAGGCAGAGTTTGTGGGGTGAGAGGTGGAGGGCGGCTCTTTCTTGATGACAGGTAGAATAAACTGCACAGTTACATATAGGAACTGGTGATCCAGTGATGCACTTTGTGAGACGGGCCATGTGTTACTTCCAAGAGAGAAAAACAATAACTGGTTTGGGCAGGTATTTGGCAAGAAGGTAAGATCCAATCCACTTTGCATAAGTAAAAAAGATTTAACCCAGCCAAAGCTTCAACAGAAACTATATGAGGCATGTTAATGATATTGGAAACTTCATCCAGACAGAGAGAAATTCAGAGTAATGGAAACACAGACCTTAAGGGACCTGTGAGCACTTGACAGCAGACGGCTGAGAATTGCTTAATATTCTTACACAATTAAACTAATTCCCTTTAAGCTTCTGTCACATACCATAAACAAGATCTCCCTGTCTTTCAATAATTAACTTTTAACATCTGGGCAAATGTATCATTTAATACCTAAATTCCCCCAAAATCCCAGTCAAATTTTATTTTCATAAAGGCCAAACCAAAAAGCTCTTTGTAAATAGTTTTCAACTAATACAGGGTACATAGTGACACAAGTTAAATCCCTATAATGTGGGACCATATTATCACTAACAGAAAAATGGCATTAGTACCAAATATCATTTATGTATAAAGATGTTGCCAAAAATGTTACCAGTGGGACAAGCAAACAAAACCAATTGATTTATTCTGTCACTACGTACAAGACAATGAGTTGTCACTATGAACAACACAATGGCCTAATTTGCTCCTCAGGGTCCCCGTCTCTGGGCTTGGGCTAGGATGATGGCTGATTCATAGCAATATTCAATACCCAGTCCCCACTGGCAACCAACAACTCCATGGTGCTATGAACTAGATCTCCAAGGCCAGGTTTGATGTGAGCAGGTAGGTGGATGTGTGAGTGTGTGTGTGTGTGTGTGTGTGCGCGCGCGCGTGCGCGCGCACTCAATACTAGAGTTTGAACTCAGAATCTTGTGCTCTGGTTTGTGCTTTGACCACTCAAAGCTGATTCTCTACCACTTAAGCCATACCTCCACTTCTGGCTTTTGAGTGGATAATTGGAGAGAGGTTTCTCATGGACTTTTCTTCGCAGTCTGCCTTGGAGTCATGATCCTCAGATCTCAGCCTCCTGAGTAGCTAGGATTGTTGGTGTGAGCTACTAGGACCTGGCTGATGGAATTTTACTGGCTGCTCCTTGGACTGATGTAAAATACCATATGGGTAATGACCAGGTAGCAGCTTAAGCAGAGCACCAAAGGTTCAGATGAGGAAACAATCCTGGTGTGTACTTGCTTACATGTCAGTGGAATATTCTTTTCCACCATGTCCCTTGCTTCCTCAGAATAAAGTGGGTTATGCTCAGTCACCCTTCAAGGTTCTAAGATTAAGATAAGATATTTGACTTGTAGATGTGGCCATTCCCCAGGATTTACTCAATGTGACACTCACTTAACTCGACTCATATGTCAGGGAAATATAAGAGTTCTTTGCCTTTCTTTCTATAATTATTTAGAGTGCATGGATCATGTTCAGTGGCCATGACTGCCTTAGTATCAGGTAAGATGCCTTTGGGGAAGGGAGACTAGCAGCATAGGGATGGACATGCTAGCTTCTGCGAGAGAAGTTGCACCTCTCCTTATAACACAACTGACAAATCTTAAAATAGAAGTCCAAATAAGGAGCCAGCAAGGTCCAAGGAAGAAGCTGTAAAAGGTGACACTGAATTTGGGTTATCTTATAACCCAAGCTGAGAGGAAAAGGAAGGACAAGAAAAAAATTAATGAGGTAGAGGAGGAATTCAGGACTCTTGTTAGAAAATGGTAAGAGAGGAAGATAATATGAAAGACTTGGTCTTAACTACACACATCTTTCCTTCTGAATCTGAAGGAGTACCAGGCTTGGTGCCGAACACTTGTAATCCCAGCACTCTTTAAGCTGAGGCCTAAGGACTGTGAGTTTGGGGTTACATAAGGAGACCTTGTCTTAACAAAGGCAAATGAATAAATAAACAAACACTATTGAGCCACACTATTGGAACTGGTAGAGAAGCAAACAGGCTGCAATGACTCAACAAATATTTACTGAATATCAGATACATGGTAGATGAGACTGCTAATTTGTGACAATTCCACCAATCCATTCAAATGCCTGCTTTATTGCCCAGGTATCTGAACTTTTCAGAAAGAAAATAAATTAGCTAAAAACAAAGAGGAAATATTTCTAGGAAAATTATAGGGAAAAATCTTTACTACTCCTGAAAATATTTCAATTAATACAGTTAAATGGGTGGGTGGTTGATGTAAGTAGCATATCTTTCTCATTTGGTAGCAAAAGATGGCGGGGGTGGGAAGGCTCTTATTCACTCATTCTGTAAATAATCATTGACTGTGAGTGAAGTCCTCCACACAATGCTGGTGAGTGATGCTTCTCAATAACAAGAGCCTTGGAGAAACACTGCACACATCAAAATTAATTCATTCATTCATTACACTGTCAATTATTGTGATTCAAAACTAAATACAATGGTATTTTTAAGACGTATTGTTCTGAAATCAAAATGGCTAAGTATCTGGTCCTCTTTCCTCTGTTATCAAAGGCAAACACAGGCAGTATGCTTAAAACTGAGACATAAGGTGTTGATCTACGATGCCTCACTTCTGAAAGACTACAGATTCAGATGTTCTTGATGATGAAAACATAAGGTTCGCATGGTTTGGCAAGCAAATCCTGGCAGGAGAGTCTCAAAGCATCAGCAGATGCTGCCATGGCGCAGACATCCAAGTGGTGGCATAATTGCTGCCGCCACTGTTTTGATGCCACGTGCTTCTCTCTGATGACAGAAATGCCTTTCACAGAGAGGCTGGTGGCTACACAGAACCCCTCTCCAGTTCCCAGACAGACACACATGAGTGTGAACACACCTGTGTTCACACACATGAACACCTTATGCATGCAAAATTAGGCAGGTCAGCCCTCCCTGGTCATCTTTCACTTGCTACAAAGTATATAAAGTCAGCTAGAAAGGTAGAGTAGCTAAAGGAAAATCTTGTTCTTTTTCTGTGTGTTGGTACAGGGGCTTGAACTTCAGGAACAGGGAGATGTCTCTTAGTTTTTTGAGTCTAGGCTGGTGCACTACCACCTGAGCAACACACCCTCCCCTTTCAGCTTTCTGCTGGTTAATTGCAAATAAGAATATCATGATTTTTTCTACTGGGCTGGCTTTAAACTGCAGTCCTCAGACTTCAGTTTTCTAAGTATCCGAGATTACAGGCATGAACCACTGGGGTACCTGGATGACAATTGATCTTTACTTGAATCACTGACATGGAGGTTCCACTTAAAAAATATGTCACCACCACCCTTCCACAGAATTCACAAAGTTGAAAGAGAAAATTTGCTGCAAGCAACCCAGGATGAATTAAAAATCATTTGGACTGCCTTCCTCCTCCAAGTCCCAACCAATACTCTGCAAGGCACCCTGAGGTACTGCCAGATCCCAACCTTGAATTATTCAGATTCTTTAGTCAATTAACGGTCAATATATCCATAGTGGGTGGACTAGGAAGCAAAGGAGCTTCAAGCATCACATTCGCAAAATGGGCCAAAGCTGCCAGATAGTTTTCTCCTTCCATATCTACTCAGTCACTTCAGCCATTCATTCCACCATTGCTGAGCAATAATAGTCTGGCACACTTAGCTCAAGACTCAACATTATACAAATGTAGCAATTCTTGTCCCTAGTAAATGATTGAGCCAGATACACCAGTCAGTTCAGGATGGAGTGGAAAATGTAAGGAAGAGGGTGGCATAGACACTTCTAGATGTGTAGTCCTTGAAACAATCTGGAGATGGTGGGGGAGCAGGATACTGTGAGTCCTAAGGATAATCTGGATAGGGAAGTAGCCAGTGAGGGAGAGCAGCTGAAGAAGGGGAAGCAGACAGACATATGTCTGCCAAACATCATCAAATGTTCCAAGTTGTGATTCATCCTCTTTGTTTTGGTTTTTTTTTGGGGGGGTGTCAGTAATGGGGCTTGAACTCTGGGCCTGGGCATGGTCCCTGAGCTCTTCAGCTCAAGGCCAGCATTCTACCACTTGAGCCACAGCTACATTTCCGGTTTTCTAGTGGTTAATTGGAGATAACCTCTTGGAAAGGTTCAAAAGAAGTTGATACTATTTCACCTCTAGACAGAAGCAGGAACATGATAGTCAATGTTCCCTATCAAGTGGTCCGTGCTGAGCGTTGGGCTTTTCTCTTAGGAGCAGTTTCACCTTTGGCCACTTGATGATATGAAGATGGCATTGTCTGCCTGAGGGACAGCTTGTCTTTTGTCACAGGATGCTTATAGAATAGGTTCTGTCCCTCCTTAGCTGGTGATTGCAAAGTGACTGCAGTAGGCAGTGGTTCTGGTCAGATGTGAAGCTTAGTATCCAGCCTTTGTGCTGATTGGATTTCATTGGCCCAGCAAAAACAGCTTTTAAGTTGTAACTTACATCTGCATGATTTCCTGTGGTTCCTTATTATTTATATGTGAGTTAGCTCTCTATTCTGTCAGGTCATTAATTTGTCTACTTTCCACTCGGTTAATGACAAATGTGGACTATGCAAATGTTTGACATTCAAAACAGACAGCTCGGCAGTTTTGTGCTATTAAATCATTTTCTCATTTCAACTAAGAGATTTGTCTAAATTAGCGAGACAGTGACCGTATTTCCTGGTATTTGTAACCTGTCCTTTTTGGGGTTTAGACCTGTCATCTGAGAGGTAGCAATGGGCTCCTTCACATCAACATGTCTTTGAAATGGAGAACCAGGGATTTAACACAACTCAGAGCCAAGTAACTCACAGTACAGCATGTTACACTACTGTCTGCAGAGTGGTGACAACTTTTACTTGTGCATGCACGTGCACGCACACACACGTACAAATATACATGTAAGATTATATTCCAACCCATTTTAACCATGACCCTTTTCAAGGATATTCTATGTTTTCTCAAGTCAGCATATGCAAAGGTTGTCACTATTGTAATTGTTAATAATATCAATACACATGGCCATCAGTCATTGAGTGATATGTTCTTACTCATGTTTCTCATTCAGTATTACTATTTTTCCATTTAAGAGAGGATGAATCGCTGTCAGGCACCAGTGGCTCACACCTGTAATCCTACTCAAGAGGCTGAGATCTGAGGATCATGGTTCAAAGCCAGTCTGGGCTGGCTCTGGAAATCATACAGATGTAAGTTACAACTTAAAAGCTGCTTTTGCTGGGCCAGGGAATGAAATCCAATCAGCACAAAGGCTGGATACTAAGCTTCACATCTGACCAGAGCCACTGCCTACTGCAGTCACTTTGCAATCACCAGCTAAGGAAGGGCAGAACCTATTCTATAAGCATCCTGTGACAAAAGACAAGCTGTCCCTCAGGCAGGTAATGCCATCTTCCTATGGTCTTGTAGCCAAAGGTGAAACTGCCCAAGAGAAAAGCCCAATGCTCAGTACAGACCACTTGACAGGGAACATTGACTAGCATGTTCCTGCTTCTGTCTAGTGGTGAAATAGTATCAACTTCTTTTGAACCTCTCCAAGATAATCCTGAGACTGGCAGATCACCAGATTCCACATCTGACTACCTTAGGCCTGTCTGTGATTTGGGAGTGTTTTTACTACACATACCATCTCACCCTTACCCCCAGTTCTCTCTAATTTACCAAGGGAAATGCCTTTGCCTTGGACGGTATCTGAAGGTGGTTGAAGATGTACTAAGTTCTGTTTTCTTGTGGCTAGCACATGATAAATCTACATTCTCTGTCCTTTACCATGCCATTTTAGTTTGGCTTGACAAGTGGAACTCCTGGAATTAGGGCATGGGATCCAAAGCTCCAGTTTCATAAATTGCTGTCCTCTAGTTTAGGGATGAAGTTACTCTGAAAAAGGGAGGACCTAATTTAGATTCAGGACCTAAGACATCTATAGCCTTGGCAATGGTGCTCTTAGGAGACTGACATTGATTCTAATTTCTAAACCAGGAAGAACTTTGGAGAATGAGGGATGGCAGCACCCAGGAACAACCAAGCTAGAAAAGCCCTGAAGTCATTGGTCATTAAAGGCTTCTTTTGATTTTCACAGTTGCAGATACCCAGCAGCAACTAGGTTGCTAGAACCCAACTGCAGGCTGACTTCTCTTGACTGAAGCACTACCAAAGGCAGAAGGGAGGTGTTGAGGAACAGCTTAGTGGAGTTGGAAGAGCACAAGACATAACTCACACAGATGTAAACTCATATTTCATGATGTGCTTAAAGGCTGCTTTGGCGGGGCCCACAAATTAAAGTAGGAAAAAAGTTTGGCATCTCAGTCTCCATTTGTGTCTCTGCCTTCAGCCATTGTCTCATGAGCCACTTTGCATTCACCTTGGAATCTTGGCAATATGTGACTTATTGCTGGTCAACAACAGCCTTTGGGGGAGCCAAACTACTCTGAAGGAACAAGAGCTTCTTCAAGACAGACCACCAGGAAGGCAAGGACAACTTGTTTCTTCTCAGTGATGACAGATTTGTAATCCTTCTTAAGGACTGAAATAACAGTCAACGAAGCCATACATTGACAGGGACTTTTTTTCTGCCTCCAGGGAATTTTTTTTAATAAATTGAAAGATGATTTCCATAAACACAACATACAATTCACCCTTTACAGTAAATTTATTATTATTATTATCTTTAAGTAGTTGTACAAAGGAGTTCCCATTCTACAAAACAACATATGACAGGGACTTTTAACTCAGCATACTTCTCCCCTACTCTCCAACTCCAGGGCTGTGTGTGTGTGTGTGTGTGTGTGTGTGTGTGTGTGTGTGTGTGTGTGTGTGTGTGTGTGTGTGTGTGTGTGTGTGTGTGTGTGTGTGTGTGTGTGTGTGTGTGTGTGGAGAGAGAGAGACAAAGAGAAAGAGAGAGAGAGAGAGAGAGAGAGAGAGAGAGATCAGTACTAGTGCCTAAATTCAATGCTCCCACTCTACTTGGTTAATGATTGGAATGCTACTTTGAGCTATGCTTCCAGTCTAGCTTTTTGATGGTTAATTATAAAGAGTCAAGGACTTTTTGCCTAGACTGGCTTTGTACTTCAGTCCTCCGATCTCAGTCTCCTGAGTAGCTAGAATTACAGATATGAGCCACCAGCACCCATTTTTTCCTGTCTTTTTGTCGTTGTTTTTGTTTATTTTTTTAATTTAATTTTATTTGTGAACATACTGTGTTTATTGTTATTTTAAGGTGATGTACAGAGGGGTACAGTTACATGTCAGGTAATGAGTACATTTCTTTTTAAAGTGTCTTCTCTTCTTTGCTTTTTCCCCCATTTTTTCCCTCCTGATGCCCCCCCACAAGTTGTATAGTTCATTTTCAACATAGTGTCTACAGAGTATCACTTCTTCATTTCCCTGTCTTTTAAGTATATAATTTATGTTTGTACCCTTAAGTTGACTGAAGATATTTTGTACTGCCTTTCTGTAGCTGCCCTGTAATAAGTCTCCTTTCTCTGTCCTTCACCATGCCTCTTTGTCATAGAAGTGTGAGTGGGCAGACCTGGGGTCATAAAGCTACAGCTTCAAAATCTTCTCATTCTACCTCTTTGTCAGCCACATAGCCTTAGGCTATATGGAGTTAGCCTCTTTGGAGCTGCTTTTGAATATTAAAGTCAGTCAAACAGTAATAGAAATGCCCAGTGAGGGATTTCACAAGAATGTTATAAAAATCAACAACCAGCCAGGTGCTGGTGGCTCACACTTATAATCCTAGCTACTCAGGAGGCTGAGATCTGGTTCAAAGCTAGCCTAGAAAAGAAAGTCCATGAGATGCTTATCTCCAATAAGCCTCTCAAAAGTCATAAGTGAAGATGTGGCTCAGAATGGTAGAGTGAGTGCCAGCCTTAACAGAAAAGCTAAGGGACGGACACACACACACACACACACACACACACACACACACACACACACACACACACACACACACACACACACACACACACACACTCATTCAACAAACAAAAGTTGGCCTGAATAAATTACCAGTGCCCACAAGCTTGAGTTTTAAGGCTAAATCTACTATGACATGTAAGAGGCTCTTAACCAATCTAGTCTCAATCTGGAATGACATGATTTAAGCAGTTCTCCAACACCGGCCATGCTTGTGGATGACCTCATCTTTGCTCACTCTGCTTCCCTCCTGGAAAGCTCCTTTCCCCACCAGCACCTAGCCATTCTTCAAGGATCCAGTTGGGTGCCACCTACACTCAGGAGGCCTCAGAGAATACACTATTCAGTTGGGATTGCCCATCTTTGTAGGGTATAGAGTGTCCTGGAATGCACAGAAGACATGGATTGCCCCCAGGAGAAGTAGGTGCTCCCATCTAGGGGCACCATCATGTTGCACACAGGTAAGAAATTCCCATTCTGATGGATGACCATCAGCCTCACTAAGCCAGCCTTCGGTGGAAGGCCTAGGTAGCCACGCTCTCCCCTATGGCCTCTGTAAATTTAGATGACTCACAAGGCTTATGGTGAAGCCTGAGGAGAGAGGGTTTGGGCTGAGGTCCAGGACCTAGCCATGGCTTGTGCTTCACACACTCCATACTTGGCTCTGCTTCTCTCCTTGAGGCTTTGGACATATGTAGCTGTATCACTACAGGTGGGAGCGATGTTTTTCCCATTGAAACCTGTCTACTTCTCCTCTCCTAAACTCTCAGCAGACGGAGAGGACTTCTCAGGAGATGGATGCTCTCAGCTCTCTTCAATGTTCGCTCTAATCCATCCTGGGGTAAACGGTCTCCCTAGCTTTTTTATATTTGTTTTTCATTTCAGGAGCTTCTTCTTTGATCAACACAATTTAGCTCTTAAGATCAAAAACTTTGCTTTTAAAACTGTCATTTTGATATGAATTTCAAAAGCCTGTGTTGGAAAAAAATGTTTTTTTTTTATTTCTTTATCCTCCTTTTTTATCCTCCTGCTTACATTACCCTACCTCGGATGCCTATAATTTCCTACATGGAATGTGAAGACTTTCAGCTGATAGGAAAGACTATGGATAATATATAACTTAAGCTGCTATAATTGCACAATATGTAAAAGAATAGCTCTGGAAACATTCCTGACTCTTACCCATAAGGTATCAGCAGCAGCAGTTAACTATTGCAATGGACAACGTATATGACACAGGCTGCTTTAGCCTTGGGTGTTTGTAACAGAGTAAGTCCTTGCTTTTTAGACCTGCTTTACTTTAACTTGCCTTGCATGTAAACCTTCTCAGCTTTTCACTAGAACTTTTTTTTTAATTTGTCCTCTATTTTTTTTATCTGTAGAACTAGAATACAAGTAACACACCTTATGAAGTTCTAAGTATTAAATTGAGATGCTTCTGAGTGTCTAGCCCTGCCCCAAATGGCCAAAAGTCAGATGCCCAAGAAATTCATACAAAAGTCAGGAAGGAAGGCAGGCAGTAAGCATAAGGGATACTATAAGGTTTATTCTTGCCCCTAAGGAAGTTCTATGTGTCCCTTCCTACTGTATCTGTGCCTCCAGGTTTCTTTTTTGGTGACTAATTAAAGCCACTCTACTCCTTTATAGTTGACTGAATGTGCCAGGGAATTAATCCTCCATCGACTGAAACTCCCAGACAATGGCTAATGGCCAAGGCACATCAGCACCCTTGCTCCCCTGGCTTTTCAACGAAATAAAGCTGAACTGGGTTTCATCATTTCCAGAATTTCAGTGCTGGAGTAAGCTCTTTCTTGAATTTCTTCCTCATGGTCTGACCAGTGCTCTGTGCTCCCCAATCATATCCCTGTGTTTAAACCTCAAGGACCAAACACTGGATAGTCCAGTTCTCTGTGTATGGTCCACAGTTCACAGAGCAGCAACAGGGTGTAATTCCATACCTATCCTCTGATGTAGGAGGTACCGATGAATAAGGTGGTCTTATAAAAGCGACTCAAGTTAAAGACAGAAAATCTGGATGGGTTATATTTATTTTATTTTGTTTTCTGTGTTGATACTGGGGCTTGAACTCAGGGTTTACTGCTCTCACTTAGCTTTTCCTCTCTACCACTTGAGCTACACCTCCACTATCAATCAGCCTTTGTCAATAAGCTGGAGATAAGTGACTCTCATAGTTGTCTCATATTTTGGCTGGATTTGAACCTTGATCCTCAGATCTCACTCTCCTGAGTAGCTAGTCATACACCTGAGCCTGAACATCTGGCACTTGGCTGGATATGATTTTGAAGCTCATTGCCCTAAGTATATGATCTTGTGTGGTAAAATGAGTATTTGCCCAAAATTTATGTTCTCAAATCCCAATCCTGGTGTGATGGAATTAGAGGTGAGATCTTTGGTAGTAACTGAATCATGAGGTTGAGTCTTTGTGTGCGAGATTAAAACTTGTTTTGGTAATCTCCTCTTTGGTTATCTAAACCCTTCCCTTAAATTCATACCCCCTGCAACCTCAAATTCCAGCTCCTTTTTATTCATTTTATTAGATTGTAAATTAGTTGTTCAGAGGAGTTACACTCTTAGAATTCTCCTCTGTGTATACTATATTTTAGTTGATATGTTTGTATGTACATAATATATAAAACCTTGTATATGTTTACATATATATTTATAAATTAGATCTAACTTTCACATATGAGAGAAAATGTGTCCTTTGTCTTTCTGAGCCTGATTACTTAATATAATTTTTCCAGGTCCTCCCATTTTTGCATAAGAGATTTATTTATTTCCTCAAGAAAGACATTGATTCATCCACAAAGACTCTGTCCCCAGCTCTGTGACTAACATCTTCAAACCATTGAATACCCATATGAAGGGACAAAAGAGCTTGCTCCTCTTTCTCTTTCTTTCTCTCCCTTACTCTCTCTTCATCTCTTTCTCCATGTGTATCTGTCTCTGTCTCTCTTTCTCTCATGTAATAAGAAAACAGACAGTGTCTACAAGTCAGGAGGGAGCCCTCCCCAGGTCTTGCTGTTCTGACCTTAAGACCTCTCAGTCACCTGGGAGAAATAAATTTCTGTCACTTAAATGTCTTGTTAAAGCAGACCAATTTCATTAAGACATCTTAGTGATGTCAGTGACCTGAAGACTTTGCATTTTCTTATTTGTAAAATGAAGGCTAACAACTTCAATGTCACAATGCTATTCTGAAAGCACAGGTGGAAGTTCACTTCTCCCCACACTTGCTGAGAAGGGCAGGGGAAGAAATCTGAGCAGATAGAGCTCACCCTGAAGATGCTCCAGGACAATGATGCGAAAGGACTCATCGCTAGGGAACTGAAACACAAAGCCAAGGCAGCAACTACATTAAAAAAAATTAGGACAGAAAGGCAGTCTAGTTCAGCGGATGCGACATGACCTTCAACAAGGCTGTCGTCTGGTTTAAACCTGTTAGATAAGCACGTAGCCCACCTGCACATTATTCCTCAAAAGAATTCCTTATCTTTCTCCCATTATATTCTCCACCCCCTGCCCCTGATTTTGTAGGTTAATTCTTATTACAGTACTTTTCTCATTGTTTTACATTTATTGATTGAACACTCATCTTCTGGAAGAAAATAAGCTTCTTCAAGTCAGAACTTCTACGTTCTGTTGTTTTACATACACACACTTGCCCTCAGTAGGAACCTCCTTTGGACATATTGTACATGACATTATGTCATAAGTAAATGCTTGAAATATTAACACTAGGCTTTATTTTGGCATGTCTGAAATGTGTAACTAGAACAATTAAGAAATAAAATATAGCCATGGCTTCATCTTTCTGCTTATTGTTCGCCCATCATTTCTCTTCCAGGAAAAATCTTGACCTAAGGCGTCAAGTACCATATAACAAATGGGTAGTATTAGGATGTGTCTCCTGCAGAGAAGAGTGCATTAACTTGATCCTGAACAAGCATAGGGGGAGGGGCAGTAGGGGAAGGGTGAAGAAAGAAAGATTCAGTCACAGGTGAGGGCTTAGTTCCTCAACAAATTTCATTTTCTTAAGTTAAAAAAAAATTGTGACATATTCACAAACCAGGCAAAAATCATAAAAATTTCATTATTTATCAGCTTGGAGCAAAAATATCAAAAACTATAGTCATTGCTTAGCTAGTTCGCTTTGGTTCTAAGTGCTGCCTGGCACAAAGCCCAAAAATGGAAATGAGTTGTTTGGATTAAGTCCCTTGGCCAGAAAAGATCCCAGTACTGTATTTAAAGCAAGGACAGCATACCATGGCTCTGCATTGACAGGACAATTACTCTAA
Organism: Dipodomys merriami; assembly: GCF_024711535.1. NCBI lineage: Eukaryota > Metazoa > Chordata > Mammalia > Rodentia > Heteromyidae > Dipodomys > Dipodomys merriami. Next base: position 10,234,416 of record NW_027205381.1, read on the forward strand.
GAAGACAGAAGCAAATGTAAGCAGGTAGCTTCTTACTTAGGAAAAATCCAAAGCTATACATTGATCCAACTGAAAGAACACTATCTTTAAGAGAAATCCACACCTTCCTGCTTCCCTGCTCAGTGCCTTACCATTTACAAGCTCTAGCTGATGTGTTAGAAGCCCTCAGTTGGACAGTGTCTCCAGAAGTTCTTCTACATTTCCAATCTATAGAAGCCTCACCATTCCATGCATGCCATGAAAGCCAGAACAGAGGAACTGTTAATTTCTTCTTCATCAACTCAATCTGCAGCCATTGTTTACCAAATAACATCAATTCTCTTTTCCTTTTATGTTTTTTGCTTGTACCCAGATTCAAACTTAAAGCCTTGTGCTTACTCAGATTTCTCACATTCCTAGCTCCTTATAAATACTACTCAAACCCCTAGCTTGAAATGAGCCACATCTACCCTCTGGCACTAATATTTATTCTTTCTAGGGGTTGTTGCAATGGGACCTTCTTGTTGAAAGAATGACACTTTTCCTCTCATATGCACACAAAACCCCTAGGACTCACAGTTTTTCTCACAGAACATTTTAATTTTAATTTCCTATTGGTTCAGTAATCTTCCTAACAAGACACTGGTCTCTGCAAAGCTTTGGGTTTCAAAAATTCTGATATAGTTCCTGGCTTTCAGAAAGCACTCAGGAAATTCTTGTTGAAGACAGAGGGCAAAAGATGATTCAATGAAGCCATGACATATTCCCCCATTTTTCAGTGCGACGAACTTGTATCCATTACCCTGCAACACTAAAGCTGTGATGGGAGTAGCTTAATCAGTGGAACACATCAAGGAAACCCCCAAATAAAATAGCCCCTAGAGGGCTCTTCCCCTCAATTGGATACTAGGCAGTTCACAACTTACCTACTTACTGGTCCATGAATCTTCCCTGACTTTTCCCAGAAGTATATACTACCCAAGGGTAATGACTGACATCCATTCATTCAAGAAATACCTAATGAATACAAACAACGTGCCAGGCAGTAATAATAACTAACATGGATACCGCACATACAGTTTAAGCAGTGGGTTAAGCGAGTTCCATTAGGGTTGCAGTGTTGCTGGAGGCAGTGGACGAAGGACAAGATACATAAACAACCAAAGACCACTTTGGAGGCATTTATTTAATGTCTTTTCTCAACAAACATTTATTGAATGCTCATTTTCAAAGTCTTTTTATGTGCTTCAAGGCATTTTCTTGAGTTAGGCATCTACACTTTATCAGTGAGGAAATAAAGATACCAAAGAGATGAAATTGTTTAAGTCCCACAGCAGAAAAGCAAGTGGCAGAACTAGGATTTCAAACTAAGTAGCAAAACTATCTCTGGTTCCCTGCCTCAAAATAACTAAAATGGTATTTCTGAGTTGTGCTGGGAAGGATAAGAGTTTTAATTTAATTTAATTTTCTTGTTCATCTTTCTAGTTTTTCGACAGCAAACTATGCAGCCTTGACTATAATTAATTAATTTTTGTTGGTTGTGGAGTTTGAATTCATTGCTGGCCCTGAACTTTTGTGCTCAAGGCTAGCACTTTAAGCCACAGTTTCACTTCTTGTGGTTAACTGGTGATCAGAGTCTCAAGCACAGTCCTGCCCAGGCTGGCTTTGAAATTGGGCCCTCAGATCTCAGCCTCCTGAGTTGCTATGATTTCAGCTGTGAGCCACCAGCACCTAGCTTCAAAATAATTTATAACAGAAAAAAGAAACAGCATGAAAGGAAGACTGTTGCTAAACTATAGAAAACATATAGGGAGATAAAATGCTAATAAGATGGGCTGTCTAAAATCAGCATGAGACTGCTTCTAGACTTGTCAAGCATAGATTCCTTAGGTCACAAGTCCACCTGTGCTGCCAGCCAGCACAGACATAATTAAAATGTTTTAAAGGTGTTGTCATGACTTTAACAAAGAGACATAATGGACAAGACTCAGATGTTGGTGCTGTTCCCCTCCACCATCCCTTTTTCTTAAGAAGAAAAATACTGTGATGTGACCACCAAGTTCAAGCACTCAAGTTCAAGCACAGCTCCCTGCTTAAGGAGCAGGCAAGGGGTATGACTAAGCAGGCAGATCCTCTCTCTGCTCTTTCCTTTGGGTGTCTGAGGAAATCTGGGTCACTCAGTCACATGGCTGACCCACATTTACAGAAGCCCAGCCTTCCCATCCTATTAGAAAATCAGCAGCTCTTTGGAAGCATGCTTTATGAATAACTAAATTCACCGATAAGCCTGTTTTAATTAGCTGGAGGAGACAGAAGCCCACTCCTCCTGCATGAAGACAGTGCTGATTTTCTTACATCTCAGCACATCTGTAAACAGCTCCAGTCTCTTCCACTCCACTGATTAGTCTCCTTTAAATTCCCTTTGAATATCACTAATTTGCTTCCCCCACTTTTCCAATGTGTATATCAGCAGAGCTTTTGAACCATCCATCTTCCAGGGGCTATGCAATGCACGCGCCCCCTGAGGCTGAGGACTCTTGGCTTTTCATGTGCTGAAATTTGGTTTGCTTCCCATTTTCACAGGGAATCACATACCATAGGGCAGAAGGAAGGAGGGATTTGCTTAAATGTGTTCTGCATTTTCTTTCTAGGGTTTCAGGGTCAGAATTCTAAAATACCAGTTCCTGCTACTTTTTTTTTTTTAATACTCTTGGTTTTGTCATTCAATGGTGCTTCAAGAATTACACCCTTTCTACAGCACAGCATCCCAATACATGATTTCCTTGTAGTACACAAAGGAAGGAAACTTCTCAGGGTTCCTTAGACCTGGTGGGAGGAGGCAGGCCCTCAGGTGGGGGTAGGGAGGGGGCGGGTGGCATGAGATGACTGTGAAGTCTGAAATTCTTGGTGAAATGCTCCACTCTGAACCTCTCCCACATCTGCTTCAGAGCCAGTACCCTGCTGCATCCCTTCCCATCATATAAAAGAGGCTGGGGTTAGCAGCCTGGATTTTGGCTGCATGTCTCTGCAGGGGTGCGGCTTAGCCCGATGCACTTGGATTTCTTTGTTAAGCTATAGATGCTGCTGAAACATAACTTCCTTAAACTCTGAGGTTTCTCTAAGAAATAAATGTGTTGGTTCTAATTTTATCTTGATCACTAGGATCACACATTTAATTACAAATTAAATCTTATCTTTCTTTTTCTTTAAATACATTTTTTATTGTGAAAATGCTGTACAGAGGAGGGGTTACAGTTACATGAACAAGGTAATGAGTACATTTCTTATGAAGCATTATTGCCTCCTCCTTTGTTTTTCCCCTGCCCTCCCTTTCCTCCCATCTCCTCAACTACACTCCCTCTACCTCCCTGCCTAAATTGTAAAGTTCACAGTTAGCTTTTTGACATCGCATCTTGTACATTTCATTGTTGCAATGGGTCCACCTGTATCACTATTTAAACAATTGTTTTTTACCAGTTCCCTCCCCAAATTATACCAACATCAAATACAGTGAACAAAAGGGTTATACCATGGGGGAGGGACATACAAAGCAACAAAGAAATCACGTGGTACCTTATAAATACTTTAGAAGCAATAGCAAGAAAGAAAACCTTTCCCCTTTTAAAAGTCTATTTCCAGAGCTGGTAGATGCAGGGAAAATCTATAGATCCTGAATCTCTGGATGTCAGCAAGGCATTTGACAAGATCTCTCATGAGATCCCAGAGGACACAACAGGGGAACATGTGGCCCAATGGCAAGTTGAAGGAAAGGCTTTACACAGATTGAATTTCAGTATTCACAAGGCAGCGCCAACCAGGAGAGAAGTCTCCAGTGGCTTGCCCAGGGCTCTCAATCCAGTCTTGTATCTGTCAACATTTTTCTTAATGACTGGGATTAGGTCCTGGAATTCTCATCAAAGGTTCAGATGACTCAAAACTGGGAGGAACAATGTGCACAGTCAACACCCAGCATGATTTCAAAAAGGCCAGAACAGCATTTCACAAACCATTACCTGAAGGCCCTCTGGGATACTACTTAAAAAGGAAAATGCCTGTTTTATTTTTTTAAATAAGTTTTTATTGTGAAAATACTGTACAAAGGGCTTACAGTTACATGAGTAAGGTAATGAGCACATTTCCTATAGAGCATTGTTGCCTCCTCCTTTGTTTTTCCCCTACCATCCCTGTCTCCCACCTCCACAACTCTACACTTCTACCCCAACCCCCCCCACCCCTCCCCCACCCCGGTAGAAACTGTATAGTTCGTTTTCAACATACTGTCTTGTACATCTCATTGTTGCAATGGGTCCACCTGTAGCCCTATTTCTATCAATTGTATTCTGGCTCCTTGTGAATCTCTCTTAAGAAACAGGCCTTGTGCCATGGCAGATCCTGACCTGTCACTGTGTATGCCTTCAGCTTCCTCCTCTAAGATAAGTGTAAAAGGCCATCAAACTTGTCACAGCCTACTGGCCGTGGAGAAGCCTGAGGAAGAAAGTTGTTCAGTTTTGATTCTTTCTTTAAAGTTTGTTTGTTTGTTTATTGCCAGTCCTGGAGCTTGAACTCAGGGCTTGGGTGTTAATCCTGAGCCTTCTTGTGTTCAAGGCTACCACTTAAGCCACAGCACCACTTCCTGTCTTTTCTGAATAGTTTATTGGAGACAAAGAGTCTCATGGACTTTCCTGCCTGGGCTGGCTTTGAACTGCAGTCCTCGGATCTCCTGCTCCTGAGGATTACGGGCATGAGCCACTCATGTCCAGCAAGGTTTTCACTTTCACACAATTGCTTAAATTATCTTTAAGTAGTTATACAAATATAGTTTCCACTTAACATGTCAGTTTCTGATTATGATGATATTTTTTTAATCTATGTTTTCTCCCCCATCTCTGGTTCTTTCTTTTATACTCAGAGACAAGGAATATCTCTTGAAATGAATTCAAGCTGGAGTACATGCGCATCAGTTGATGGCAAAGGATTAAAGCTAAGTGGCATGGCTCAGAAAGAGAAGGAGTGTTCAAGCCCAGGCCTTAGGGGTTCCTCTGACTAGGCAAGACCTGATAAAGGTAGCTGCCCCTGAGAAAAATGAAAGGCTTTGTTCCCAATGCCTTCCTAGGAGACAGCACCTCAGCAGGTGATTCCATTAGTTTTGTTATTTTAATACTAACCCAACTCACCAAATAGAAACTGTACAAAATATTGAACCAAGAGCAATGTAAATATTGCTGGTTCCTGAAAATGACACTTCAGCTGACTTCCCCCCTAAGCCTTTCTGTAAATTTTGTATTTTAAATGCTAACCTTTGAAGGGCCAGTTTAAGATTCATGCAACTTTCAAACTGCATATGAACACTAGATTCTATGTTGAAAATGAACCATAACATATGGGTGAGGATGGAGGGAAAAAGTGGGAGACAGTGAGGGAAGGGGAGACTGTCCAAAAGAAAATGTACTCTTTATATGACTTATATTACTGTAACTCCGCTGTATATCACCTCTATAATAATAATAAAAATTAAAATTAAACTACAAAGCCACATCTTTTCTGTTTTACTACTAAATATTGAAAGTGGTTATTAAAACCTGGATTCAAAAGAAACTTCTGTTCCTGCCCTTTAACATGAAGAATTTTCCAGAAGCCTCTCTTTGCTAATATTAAATGAAACTGATTTGAGCCAGACTTCAATTTTCTTCACGATATCCTCTCATTTTATGAGATTTAACCCTCAGAAAGCAACAATAAAGCTGCAATAAAGAATCAAAAAATAAAGAAAGACAGAAAGAACCAACATTTCGTGGAGCAACAATATTACTGAAGGGGAAGAAAAAAAGCAACAAAAAGAAACTGCCCTGTGATGTCTGAGGAAATATTTTCCTTACGAAACACATTTATTTATATTTAATATGAATCTTATACACATAGCCTAAACTTTATACAATATTTTAAATACTTTGCGCATGAAACAAAATTTATATGCATTAAGCCATCAGAGAATATCTCTGTGGTATCACAGGACATTGAAAACGAATTGCATTTTGGAGCGTTTCAGATTTTGGATTTTGGATTTTTAGGTTAAGGATATTCAACTTGTAATTACACATATGTGCATAGAAAAAAGAAACAGAAAAATTGTATATGTATCATTTAATTACAAACATTACAACATTGTTGAATGGGCTAATTATATTCATGAAAATAAGCACATTTAGCTAAAAAATCTAACCTTATTGGAATTTTTCTACGAAATTATAACTTTGTGCTAGAATACAAAAGGGAGAAAAGTTCTTTATACATTTCTAATTTAACACATCTCATTGAATAAAGGGAAAACTTTGGATTAAGAATTTCTCCATAATTATTCTACATAAGAAGTATATATTAAAGCATATATTAAACTCATGATATCTACTTTGTCTACACAATCATATCATTCTTATTCAGATGAGATGCTATTAAAAATTTAACTTAGATATAGCAGTGGTACTCACTAGACACTATGTGGAAAATGAACTATACAACTTATAGGTGGGAACAAGAGGGAAAACCTGCAAAGGGGTGACAAGGTTCAAAAAGAAATGTACTCATTACCTGACTAATGTAACTATGACCCCTCTGTATATCACCCTTACAATTAAAATAAAATATATTTTTTAATTTAAGTTTAAAAAAATCGCAGGACCCTCACCACTTATGTCTGCAATCCTGTGGTTTGTGGTTTGAGGCCAACTCAGGAAGAAAAGTTTGTGAGATTCCATCTCCAAAATAACCAACAAAAAGCCAGATTGGAGGTATGGGTTAAGTCATAAAAGTCCTGGTGGAGCAAGCAAGCTGAAAGAGCTTGAAGCCCTATATTCAACTCCCAGTATAACAAACAACACAAAATCAAAACAAACAAAACGTAGAAGTACTGTCATAGGGTAAAAATCTAGAAACATCCCAATTATATTCCCAGAGTGCCAGTTGGATTCAACTTAAAATAAATGTCGCTGGGCATCTGCGCCTCACACAGGGAAGCAAAGCTACTTGGGGGAAGAGACTTGAAGGATTGCATTACTAAGCCAGCTTGGACAGAAAAATGCCTGGGAATTCAAATAACCAGCAAAAAATGTGGACTAGGAGTATGGCTCAAGGAGTAGAGTGCCAGTGAAGATCAAGAAAGCCAAGAGAGAATACAAGATCCTAAGTTCAATGCCCAGTACTACCAAAAAGAAAATAAAAGTTGATAATAAAATCAAAATAAGTCATCAATTAGGTTCTCATTATCTGATTACTGTTTGAACCAAAGTGCATCCATCTTTTTCCCCTAGAAGGTCAAAGATCTTTGAGAAAGATAACATTTCTTTTTTATTACTAAAAATAAAAATGAAAAATAGAAACTGTAGTGATAATAGTTTTATTCCTAAAGCACAACATTTGGGTTTATAGTAACATAAAAGAAGTCCAGTCTCTGAGATTCTACCTTTTTTTTGACATTGGAGTAACTTAGTAAGGCTATATTATTTCTTTTAATATAACTATATTGGGGCTGGTGAGGTGGCTCAGTGGTAGAGCACTTGCCTTACATGCCTGAGGCCCTGGGTTCGATTCCTCAGTACCACATAAGCAAAAAGAAAAAAGCCGGAAGTGGCACTGTGGCTCAAGTGGTAGAGCGCTAGCCTTGAGCTGAAGAGCTGAGGGATAGTGCCCAGGCCCAGAGTTCAGACCCCACGACCGTACTCAAAAAAAAAAAAAAATATATATATATATATAACTATATTCTATTCTTACTAAGTAACATAAACTGTACTGGGCACTGGTGGCTGACGCCTATAATCCTACCTACTCAGGAGGCTGAGGTTGAGGTCTGGGGATTGAGATTCAAAGACAAGTAACTCTTATTTCCAATTAACCACAAGAAAAAGAACAAAGTGCTGGAAGCAGAGGTGTATCTCAAGTGAACAAAAGAGCTTCTGGGAGAGCATCCAAGCCCTAAGTTCAAGTGCCAGGAATAGAAAATAAAAACAACAAGAACAACAACAACACCTCCCCCCCCCCCCACACAAATAACTAATATTTTCCAGGGGCTGAGATTGAGAGGGAATAGGGAATGGCTGCTCCGTAGGTATAGAGTATTCACATTGCATAACATGAGAAAGTGTCATGTGCGCTTTAGTTTCTTTATTAGTAACAATTCATTGTACAAGGAAGATTCAATCTGACATCCATTTATATCACCCCATCATTCATCACCACCCCCATCATCCGTGATCCTCAATGGAAGAATGCCTCACATGAGCTCTTTAAAATGGACAATTTTCAACTATCCAAGGTTTACTTCAATTTTTAAAGTCAAGAAAATGACTAGCTTTCTCTTGGAAATCATCTCCTCTGTAGCTGATGCTGAGAAGCCAGTGGGATCGGAAACGGAATGGGGGTGTCTATAGCAGCACCCATTCATTCCCCAACCTGCAGACAAATTCTAACTGCTAAATCAAAGACTGGAGTGTCACCAAAAGCGAATCTCTCTAAAGGCAGCTGGCCTGAGGGTAAAGATTTTGCTCAAGCTCTGTGAAGAGAGCTAAATAATTCTGGCTGCAATTCTCAGCTTGGAAGCCTGGATAATTATGCCTTGTGGGGCTACTAGGCAGTCACACTGGGCATCCCTCCCCTCACACTACAGAGCTCAGTCAGTATGTTGTGTTTTGTGTTTTGTTTTGAGGGGGTGCTCCAAAACAAAGAAAAGAAACAGTCAGAGAAACTGGACTTGACAGCTAAAATGGATGGTCAAGCCTTACCATTAGTGGATGATTGGGAAATACAGGAGTAATTGAAGGCCTTAAAACACAGGCAAAAATGTTTGTTCTTGGTATTACCAAGTGACACAAGTCAAAGGTCAGGTTGTAGCACTGTGAAGGTGACAGACACTCCATCCCTGGGACAAGCATAGTCATATTTGTTTTCCAATTTCAGCTCCTTCACACAAAATTCTCCTGATAAAATTTAGCATCAATGATCCTGAGACAACAATTTCATTCCTACTTTCCTTTAATATATACATGCACACACACACACACACACACACACACACACACACACACTTGTTCATGGCCACATAAATTTGATTAGTTGACCTCCCAACCAGCTTCACACACAGCTCTATCCACAATAGCTATCACCATCACTCCTTCCAGCTGCTCTCCAGTTCCTGACCTGACTAGCTCCTTCAGCTTGGCCTTTGACCTCCTCCAACCTCACAGCTCCATTTGCAGGACATCACTCATCCAAACGCTAGCTAGATTCCTTCTTGAACATCTATCCACATGCAGACAGAATTATGTGGCCCAAATCTTCAACTACAAAGACCATTCTCTAGGTACAAGATCAGTTCCAAAACAATGACAAGTGCAAAGCTCAAAATTATATTTTAGAAGATGCAAAACTGTCCTAATATTTGGAATGTCATCAATCACAACTCCGAGCTTCTGACTCTGACTGAGCAGAGAAGAATGAAAAAGTCAAGTGATTCTACAAATTTTTCTGTCAATGGTGCAGAAGAGTACTCCAGCTTTCACAAAATGAACCATCCAAGCCCTAGGTTAGGGCTTTTTCTCCCATTATAGTGGATCAAAGTGATTTTCAGGGAAGCAAGGACAAAATAATGTGCTGTGCTCGAGTTCCCACATAGCCCAGGAGATGGTAGGAAGAGCAGACATTCCCCCCTCATCACCATGGAGGCCTTCCTCCCAGTCCAACAAAAAGAGGAAATCTATCAAAGTCCTTTATGCTCCATGTCAGAAAAGAAGTGATAGCCTGATGAATGCAGAAGTGTTTGACAGTTTTCCTTCACACATTTTTATTAGCTCATATTAATTGTGCTTTGTAAGGGGTTCCTTTATGATATTTATATGTCATAAAATGTAAAGATATTTCCCTTCCCCTCCTCAAATTATAAAAATGTATATACAAGATGCAGGGCACCAAAGTCAAAATAACAAAATGCTGAAACAAAGATACAGGTTGACCTATTGTAACAATGGCCTTGTACAAGACACTATGTTTTTGTTTTAAGTTTTTTATTGTGAAAATACAGTACAAAGGGGTCACAATTACATGAGCAAGGTAATGAGTATATTTCTTATCAAGTACTGTTGTCTCCTCCGTTGTTTTTCCCCTACCCTCTCTTCCCTCCCATCTCCACAACTACACTCCCCCTTGCCTAAATTGTTTTTTTTTTAATTAATAAGTTTTTTTTATTGTGAAAATACCGTACAGAGGGGTTACAATTACATGAGCAAGGTAATAGATACATTTCTTATTGCCTCCTCCTTTGTTTCCCCTTATGATTCCTGCCCTTCCATCCTCCCTTCCCCCCAACACCCCCACCAAAGTTGTAAAGTTCGTTTTTCTACATAACATCTTGTACATCTCATTGTTGCAATGGATCCACCTGTATGCCTATTTAAAAATTTTGTTTTTTCCCTTCCCCTCCCCAAATTATACCAACATTAAATACAGTGAAAACAAGGGTTATACCATAGGGAAGGTACATACAAAGCAACAAAGAAATCATCTTATATGTTAGAACCAATAGCAAGAAAGAAAAACCATTTGAGTCCTTATCTTGGGGTTCATTTGACCTAACATCAACTTGACTGTGTTTCTGTTTGTCCTAGACATATACTAGTTATTGCAAATAAAGAAAACCATGGGACCTATGTTTCCTTGGTACTGGCTTATTTCACTTAAAAGAATTTTTTCCAAGTTTTTCCACTTCCTAACAAATGGGGCAATGTCATTCTTTCTGATGGAGGCATAGAATTCTATTGTGTATATATACCACATTTTCTTGATCCATTCATCTACTGAAGGACATCTGGGTTGGTTCCATATCTTAGCTATGGTAAATAATCCTGGAATAAACATACTTGTGCTGGTAGCTTTAGTATGGTCTTGTTTGTGATCATTTGGGTAAATGCCCAAAAAGTGGGATTGCTGGGTCATAGGGGAGCTCTATGTGCAGTCTTTTGAGGAAACTCCATACTACTTTCCAAAGTGATTGAACAAGTTTACACTCTTACCAACAATGCAGTAGTGTTCCCTTCTGGACACATCCCCTCCAACATCTGTTGTTAATAGAGTTCTTGATTATAGCCATTCTAACTGGGGTTGGACAAATTGGATTGCATGAAGTTGCAGAGCTTTTGCATGGCAAAGGACATAGCTAGTAAGTTCAATAGAATACCCATGGATTGGGAAAAGATCTTCACTAACCATACAACGGACAAGGGTCTCATATCTAAAATATACCTGGAACTCAAAAAATTAAATCCCCTAACAACAAATCCTCAATGAAACGACTGCTCAATAAATAAGTGGGCTAAAGACTTAAAGAAAAACTTCTCTGAAGAGGAAATAAGAATGGCCAATAGATACATGAAGAAATGCTCAACCTCTCTAGCTATAAAAGAAATGCAAATCAAAACAACATTAAGACTCCATGTTGAAAACAAACTTTACAACATGGGGGGAGGGGGGAAGGAGGAGGTGGGGAGGAAAGGGATGGTAGGGGAAAAACAAAGGAGGAGGTAATAATGCTAGATAGGAAATGTACTCATTACCTTACTCATGTACTGTAACCCCTCTGTATACTAGTTTTACAATAAGAAACATGAAAACATAAAAAATGTAAAGCTATATGTATAACTATAAATATCGATATAATGCTATATAAATATACATTTTATATTATATGTAATATACTTTTAATATAATATACTTTTTTTTGCATTTCATCACTCATTAAATCTTTCTTACAACTTTTAAGAAATGGGTTTCATTATGACCTTACCACACATGTTTCCATGTATTAAATCACATTCTCCCTTCCCTGAGCCCTCTCTTTCCCCCTCCCACCCCCACCATTCCTCTTCCCCAATAGTCTCCCATTTATATTCATGTATAGTTTTTTCCTTTAGATTTAGTTTTCACATATGAAATACAACATGATATTATTATGAGTCCTACCTATTTCCCTTAACATGATTACCTTCAGTTTCACATCCATTTATTCTTCTGGCTGAATAATACACATTCACACACAGACAGATAGACGGACATACACACACTCTCATACACACACACTCACACACATGTACACATATGCACATGTACTTTAAAAAATCTGTTCTTCTGTTAATAGATACTTAGACTGTATCTATGGTTTAGCTATTGTGAAGAGTGCTGTTTGATGACAAATGAATGCTTTTGTGTTTTAAATCCATAAATCGTTTTTGAATGAGGAAATAGAGAATAAATATGCAAGGAATCCAGGTATTTATACTATATATAAATAATACATTTTAGTATATAGCATAAAATGAGTTGTGGAGAAAATGTAAAAGTGTAGTTTCCAAAACTAAAGCTAGATTCTTATATATCACCCTGCACCAGAATCAACTCCAAATGGATCAAAGACCTTGAACTCAAAGCAGACACTCTGAAAACATTACAGGATGGAATAGGAGAAACCCTAGGTCTCCTTGGCTCAGGCCGAAATTTTTTGAATAGAGACCCGGAAACACAACAAATCAAAGAAAGGTTGGACAAATGGGATTGCATAAAGTTGCAGAGCTTCTGCAGGGCAAATGACATAGCTAGCAAGATCAATAGAAAGCCCACCGATTGGGAGAAGATCTTTACTAGCCATACAACGGACAAGGGTCTCATATCTAAAATATACTTGGAACTCAAAAAATTAAACCACCCAACAACAAATCCTCAAAGAAACAACTGCCCAATAAATAAGTGGGTGAAAGACTTAAAGAGAAACTTCTCTGAAGAAGAAAGAAGGATGGCCAATAGACACATGAAGAAATGTTCAACATCCCTAGCCATAAAAGAAATGCAAATCAAAACAACATTGAGATATCACCTCACCCCAGTTAGAACGGCAAAAATCAAGAACTCTAACAACAACAGATGCTGGAGGGGATGTGGACAGAAAGGAACCTTACTTCATTGTTGGTGGGAATGTAAACTTGTTCAACCACTTTGGAAAGCAGTATGGAGGTTCCTCAAAAGACTTCACATAGAACTCCCCTATGAGCCAGCAATCCCACTTTTGGGCATTTACCCAAATGTTTACAAACAAGACCACACTAAAGCTACCAGCACAACAATGTTTATTGCAGCATTATTTACCATAGCTAAGATATGGAACCAACCCAGATGCCCCTCAGTAGATGAATGGATCAAGAAAATGTGGTATATATACACAATGGAATTCTATGCCTCCATCAGAAAGAATGACATTGCCCCATTTTTAGGAAATGGAAAAACTTGGAAAAAATTATATTAAGTGAAGTAAGCCAGGCCCAAAGAAACATAGGTCCCATGGTTTCCCTTATTTGCAATATCTAGTATATGCATGAGTCAAGCGGAAAAGGTCAGATAATGTGATGTCAGGAAAATGAACCCTTAGATATGTATTTTAATGTTTTCGTTTCTTTCATGCATATGTTTCTAACGCATTTATAAGATTATCTCTTTGTTGCTTTGTATGTCCCTCCCCCACAGTATAACCCCTGCTTTCACTATATTTGATGTCAGTATAACTTGAGGAGGAGATGGGGAAAAACCAGTTGTTTAAGGATATAGGTGGACCTGTTGCAACAATGAGAAGTACAAGTTGTCATGTCCAAAACGAGCTTTACAACGTCGGTGCGGGGGGGGGGGAATGGGGGGGAAGGAGAAGGATTGGGATGGGGGGGGGAGGGGGGAGGCTGCGAAGGGACGTGAAGGGTAAACAAAAGGAGGAGGCTGCAATGCTTGGTAAGAAATGTAAGCATTATCCTGCCCATGTAATTGTAACCCCTCTGTACAGTATGTTCACAAATAAAATTTTTTTTTAAAAAAGTGTAGTTTCCAGTGCAGAAGATAAAATATATCCAAAGAGGTCCCTAAAATGTTACATAAGGGAAGCCTGTGGAGCAGGAATGGGATCAAATAAGAGGGATGGTCCGAATGATTGACTCCTCTAAATTCCTATGCCATCATCTTAATCACAACTGTGGTGATACTAGGAATGACAGTAATTATAGTGTGTGTGGGGCTGATTACATCATGGGCCAGTCCTCTTGAGTGGATTCACACTTTTATAATGGAGACCTGAGAGTAACACCTCACCACTTCCACCATGTAAAGGCAGGATTAGATGAGGAAATAGGCCCACACCAGACACCAGTTCTGCTGACTCCTTCACCTTGTACTTCCCAGATAGCAGAACTAGGAGATATTTATTTCTGTTGTTGATAACCTACCGGGTTTAAAGTATCTTGTTAAACAGCACAAATGGAATACACAACTACTAATGTGTTTTTACAAAAAAATGAAAATAGGCCAATGCATATAAAACAACATTCTAGTAATTAAATATGATGGATATCATTAAGAGAGTGGTAGATTCTGAAGCCCTTGAAACATTCAAGGACAAAGGCAGGTCATATTTTAAACTCTAGGCTGGAACCTATTGCCAGTGTCTCCAGCCTGTAATCCTAGCTGCTCAGAAGGTGAGATTTGATGATCAGAGTTTGAAGCCAAACCACTCAAGCACATCCAAGAGACTTTAATCTGTAACTGATGAGCAAAAAGCTGGAAGTGGAGATATGGATCAAGTGGTAGAGTGCTAGCCTGGAGTAAAAATGCTAAACAAGAATATGAGGTCTCACTTTCAAGCTCCAGTGTCAGTACAGAAACTAAATAAAAACAAACCAACCAAATAACAAAAAACATCATGAAATGAACTTAAAGTTTCAACTATGTTTGAGAGAGCACCTGCTGAATAGAGGCAGGTTTTTAGATTTAGGAGGTTTAAGTCATAAGAGAAAGATAGAAAGGTATCTTGATAAATTCTCCAAATGAGAGAGCCACAAGATATGTGGTCCAAGAACTGGAGCAGAGAGCATAAAGCACATTATTTGGAAAAAGCAAGCACATTATTTGGAAAAAGCAAGCACATGACAAGAAAACATTGGGAATTTGATATGATATTGATAAGAGATTGACAGGCAGATATCTCTAAATATTTTATTGACTTGATTAAGACAGGAGGGGGGAAGCCATAAGCATAATCTACTGAAGGTAGTGAAACTGGCCTTTCAATTATTTTCAGATTGATATTTTAAATGTAACCTATTATCTTAGTATTTGTCAGGACCTTAAAAGGCTGGAAGATACTAGCGACACTCAATACCTATAGTCAAGTCCGCATAGACTCTCTGAATCTGGATTGTTATCTGCTGCCTTGGGCATAATTGAGTGTTGAACCACAACAGAACAAAGGTACAGGAGTAGATGCTCAGGTGCACAAGGTACTCAGAGGTGAAGCCCATTTCCAGCCAACTTGTGTACTTTATCTATTCCAACCATTGGAAAGAATGAGAGGCTGACAGAGGCTGTTCTTGCATATGCATACTCCACCTTTCCTTTTACTTTCCTTTCAAACATATCTGCTTAGCAACGATCATATGCCACTCATTGAGTGAGCCCGATGTGGAGATGCGTCAGCAATAAATCAAGGAGCTTATATCGGGCAAAAGTAAGGCAAACGCACAACCAGTGCTGGACCAAGAAAAAGGGTTATGGGAGCAGGGAGCTGGTTTAATCAGGGCCTGTGTATGGTACCTTGGGTAAGCTCAGTTACTCTAGCTAACCCAGCTGTAGCTGCAGTCCTCGTCCGAACCAGTCTGATAATTTGGCTACTTGAGTATCAGCTGGTCACGTGCTGTCTGGGCAGCTGAACAGCATCTTAATACAGACAGAATTCACACAACACAGCACCTGAATATCACTTAACAACTGGATAACAGTTTGATTTTTTTTTAATCTTTTTTTTTATTAATAAGTTTTTTTTATTGTGAAAATACCATACAGAAGGGTTACAATCACATGAGCAAGGTAATGAGTACATTTCTTATCAAGCATTGTTGCCTCCTCCTTTGTTTCCCCTTCCCATCCCTGCCCTCCCATCTCCCCTCCTCGTCCCCCCAACAGAAACCATGATTTTAAGACCGAGTAACAGAATACACACACTCCCCAAAATGTAGGGAAAGCCAAGAAAAAATTGTATTCATATTCTTTCCAAAAAAGCCCTAAAATCTAAATGCCTCTATCAAACTTCTTTTGAGACTTGATGAGGTGTTTTATTCATTATTTAAAAATTCAGCTTGAGCATTGAGATTAACTTGCTAACCCATTTGACTAGCTGGAAGACATTTCTTTTGATTTTTTTTAAAAATCTTTATAAAATATTAAAAATTTAAACACATAATAATACTAGATGAATGTTCCTGAAGGAAGAAGTCAAGCTTTGAGGAATCAGTTATTTAGATTTCTAGATGTTAAAATTATACCTTCATAAAATACCAAGAGCCAGGTATCAAGGCACACATCTGTAATCCCAAATATGCAGGAGTGAGAGGTAGGAGAATCAATACCTGCAAAAGAGGTGGTTTTTCTCTCTGAAAAATAAGTAAAGCAAACATGGCCAGGGGTTGGTATAGCTCAAATGATAAAGCACCTGCCTAGCAAGTGCAAGACTCTAAGTTAAAACCCAAGCACGGCCAAGAAAATAATAAGTATATTAAATTAAAAATGAAAAGATTATTTGACCAAGTCACCAGACTTAGCTGACTCTCAATTTCCTCATCTGTGAAATGGAAGAGAGGCTAGATAACCCATGGGGCATTGTGACAATAAAAGACGTTTGCTTGGCAGTACTAGTTTTTGAACTCAGGGCATTGAGATTACTTAGGCAGATACCCCAGCACTTTACCCATGTTCCCAACACCTTTTTGGCTGAATCTTCCTTCCAATCTTCTGGACAGCTTCCAGTGTAGCTGGAGTGACAGGATCACACTGCCATATCCAGCTTTTTATTGAATGAGATGAGGTCTTGGAAAGCTTTTGCCTGAGTTCCTAGAACCCTGATCCTCCAGATCTCAAACACCTGAATATTGAAGATTTCATATATGAGCCACAGCATTGGGCTAAAATCGTACTTTTAAATTTTAACTCTTATTATTATATAAAGATGCTATTATATATTTTCTTCAAGTTACTATATAATATTACAGTTATAAAAAAAAATTGTTGGGGTTGGGAGGGTGGCTCAGTGGTAGAGTGCTTGCCTTGCATGCATGAGGCACTGGGTTCGATTCCTCAGCACCACATAAGCAGTAAAAGCTGGAAGTGGTACTGTGGCTCAAGTGGTAGAGCACTAGCCTTGAGCTCAAGAGTTGAGGGACAGTGCCCAGGCCCAGAGTTCAGGCCCCACAACCAGCAAAAACAAAAACAAAAACAAAAACAAAAAAAACACATTTGTTCCATGCATATGTCCCTGTTGGGTATTGTTCATTTCTTTATACTTACATAGATGCAGAATGCTTAGGTTTGAATCCATACTTCAACGTCCTTAAGCCCTTAAAAAAGCTGCATGCAATTGAAAGTCATCTTTTCACGTCCACTAAAAAGAATTTACACTGTATTTATGTCCTGAACATAATCATTACCTTCCAATAAAAATGACTCATTAAATAAAAGGCAATTTTCACCCATGAGCTCTCAGAATATATTTGCTTACTTATGGAAATCCAATAGCCTCTTGCTCAATATTTTCTGTGTTTCTTAGTATAATTATTTGGGGTTCATATGTCTCTTCAATATTTGCAAATCAGAAACAAAGAGACAGGAATCAGTACCAAGCACCTATGCAAATAAAACCCACTCCCTAGTCAAAGTGAGAGGATCAAGCATTCGTTTGAGAGGGGCAGTGGCTTCTGAGCTTTGTTCAGCAGCTAATAAAAACAATAGAGTTGGAACACAGAAAATCTACTGCTTCCAATGTCTTTATATTAAGACTAATCAGCCAACTAGGAAATAGCCCCATGCTACAAACAGAGATGTTTTTTAGAGTAATATGCACCCAATGCTGCTAAGCTTTTTTTGAGTATGAAGGAAGTACATGGGCCAACCAGAGGATGGAGTTTGCTAGAGAGCCATTAGTAGGTTTGTTTGTACTCTCTGAACAGGTTGCTCTCCCTCTGTAGCTCTGACCACCTGAAACTAGAAATGGTATTAGACAAGGCAAACAGCTTAAGGACAAACTGCCTTGGCTGATCTGTACAAAAGAATATAGCAGCCTCTCTTTCTGTCAACCTGTACACACACACACCATCAACTCCTACCCCTGCAACTATGACCTGTTCCTTCAATTTAGCATCCTCCTGTCAACAGTGAGGAAGCCACAGCACAGACTCCTTCAGCACACCTGAGACCATCCCGGGTTGGTTTGTGCTGCGCCTGTCCTTTATAACAAAGTCAGCATTTCTCATTTTAATGCTGTTGGTTTGATATCAGACTCACTTATCTTATCAAAAACCACCTAATAAATGCAGAGTAAACAAGTGCCTGAAAAAATGTTTGCCTATGTTAGTGACTGAGATTCTTGGAAGTGAAAAGTAAAAATATGTGATTTGAAAATGTGTGCTTCCACCCTGCACGGGTACCTCATGCTTGCAATTCTAGCTATTCAGGAGGCTGAATTCCAGAACACTGAGGTTCAAAGCTGGCCTGGAAAGGAAATTCCACGAGACTATATCTCCAAAATACCCTGAAACAGGCCAGGCAGGAGGCATGGCTCAGGTGGTAGAGCACCAACTAAGCAAGTACAGGCCCTAAGTTTGAACTCTAGTCTTTTTTTTTCTTTTTATTGTGAGAATACCGTACAGAGGAGTTACAATTACATGGGCAAGATGAGTACATTTCTTATCAAGCATTGTTGCCTCCTCTTTGTTTCCCCTTCCCATCCCTTCCCATACTCCCCTCTTCACCACCCCCGTCCTCCCTCCCCCCCCCAACCAAAGTTGTAAAGTTCGTTTTTCGACATAATGACTTGTACATCTCATTGCTGCAATGGGTCCACCTGTATCTCTAGTTAAACAATTTGTTTTTTCCCTTCCCCGCCACAAATTATACCATCAAATACAGTGAAAGCAGTGGTTATACCATGGGGGAGGGACATACAAAGCAACAAAGAAATCATCTTATAAATATGTTAGAAACAATTGCATTAAAGGAAAAAAAAACAAAAAAAAATTTGAATACTTATCTTGGGGTTCATTCCCCTAACATCAACTTATCTGACCTTTTCTGCTTGACTCAGACATATACTGAACTCTGGTCTTAAAAACACAAAGAAACCAATCAAGAAACAAAAAATGTGTGCCTTCATCTTTGCTTCAAATGCTAAATATGACTTTCTTAGGACAGTAAACTCCAAAATATAAAATATTATGCTGTAAAATACCATCAAGGACAGTGACAAAAACCTCACAGTTAACCCTGGCATCCCCATTTTTGGACAAAATGACATATATTTCCAGCCATGTTAGCGCTTCACAGCCCGGCTACTAAGCCAGTTAACAATGATACCCCCAAATCCAGATGCCTTCTAATTACCAAAAAAACTTTGTACAAAGTACTAGCTGCATTTACAAGTCCTGAGTTTGAAACTCAGAGTACCACTGAGCAACTGGGAGCTGTGGAACACTCACTTCATCTGAGTGTCTCTTACAACAATGCAGGACAATTTCTATGAAATGTTATTCAGAACAGTAACCCCAGCAGGGAGATAGCACACAACAAGAGTAAGGTATGGGGGTAGTGAAAAAGGTTTTCCTGTTATGTTGAGGGCTTGCTTCAATTAGAGGAATTTGAGATGGGGGTCTATTTTAGCCAACTTTTTGATTCACTGGAAAATACCTTCAAAGAGGTTTAGTCTAGGCTTAACAAATGTGCATCTGTTAAATTATATTTGTCCAAAAGCTCAATGTTTATTTTTTAAAATTACAATGAAACTCTTAGAGTTTCATGTGAATAATCAAACATATTCTCTATCATTCTTACCTTCCTGCAAGTTAAAATGATCAGTTTACAAATCTATTCCTTTAGGATCACATCACACTAATCACCTGTATACTCAATTTACCCTTTCAATTCTTTTTTGCCTTCACACTTTCAACCATGCAACAAACTATTCATCATATTTATTTGCTTTATAATTATTATTATTATTTCCCTGTTATTATTATTATTATTTATTATATGTTTTACATTTGAATGTGTGGTAGATAGATGCCAATTTGCTGGGATTAAGGGAATCCCAGCTAGCTACTAAAGCTTCATTTCTAAGTATGTTCCAGAAGCAATTGGCCTTTGAATCAGTGACCTGGGTAAGGAAGATTGCCCTCACCCAGCATGGAGCCACACCATTCAAGCTAGTCCCATCCAGACTGAGACCTGGTTAACATTAAATGTCAGAAAAGAAAGGCAAACTTGCTGTCTTTTCTAGAGGTAAGTTACCAACCTCTCTTGTCCCTAAACTTCAGATTCTCTAGTTTTAGAATCTAGGACTTGAACTGGTGTCCTTCATCTCCAGGACTAAATAGAAATGGTCACCACAGAGGACAAACCTACTGGATGCTTGGCCTCCAGACACCAATTAATCCAGTGGATTAATTTTTGATGAGTTCATAGTTGGATGAACCATTGGAAGGTGAAGCCTAGTTGGAGAAAGAATGTCATGAAGAACGTGTCTTTGAAGGGTGCAGCTTAGTCCTTGAACCCTTCCTATCTCGGCTTCCAAGCTGCCATGAAGTAAGCCAATTTGCTCTATCACTGCCTCCTGCCATGATGTACCTCCTCAGCAAAGAACCAAAAACAATAGAGCCTGCCACCATGAGATAAATGAATCTTTTCACCTACAGGCTGCTTATCTCAATATATTTTCACCCAAGGTCAAATGACTAACCCTGGAATCTAAGACTTGGCCTTAGGTTAAGAATTACATGATCAGCTGAGAGACACTAAGGTTTTCAGATTTGGGCTGAACCATGATGTCAGGTTTGTAGCTTACAAATAGCTTATGATGAGACCATAACCACCTGAGGCTGGCTCCTTAGTAAATCTCTCATTTCCATTAAGAGAGTAATAGATGTGTGATAGGCAGTCTCTGGTTGATTTACTCTAAGAAAACAATCCTAACCCAAAATATGTTAGAATGCTATAATTCCTATAATAAAAATTTCTATTTTCAAATAGGAATGTATAAAGTACATATAGTACAAAATGTAGTATATCATATTATTAGTATATATACTAGAGATCACTGGTGCAAATCCTCAAATAAACACTAGCTATCTATTGTAGCTTAACCATTCAGATTCTCCCTCACATGACTGTAAAGCCTCCCTTCAGAACATTGTTCCATTGCTAATATTGCTGGGCAAATACAGAATTAACACAATGCAGTTAAATCAAGTTTCCCTAAAAATAGATCATGGATTTTAACATTTTCATTTGTAGGAGTAATATATTTTAACAACAGGAATTCAAAACTTCTTTTTCTTTTCCTTTCAGCTTTCTCCACATCTCTTTTTTTTTTTTTTTTGCTGGCCAAGGGGCCTGAATTCTGAGCCTGGGTGCTGTCCTTCAGCTCTTCAGCTCAAGGCTAGTGCTCTACCACTTGAGCCACAGCACCACTTCTGGCTTTTTTTGCTTATGTGATGCTGAAGAATTGAACACAGGGCCTCATACATGCAAGGCAAGCACTCTACCACTGAGCCACCTTTCCAGCCCCTCCATTACATTTTGAATCCTAGCATTTTAAGTATTTCCAGGCATTTTCAAGACAGAGTTGAGGTTATATGTAGGAAGGACAGAGTTAAGGTTTTATATAGTCCACATATACTGAGATTATTCATATGGCTCCTCATCAATTCTAAAAGAATCCTTTGGCCATCACCATATAACAACGGCTCCCCAAAACATTGCTACTACACATCCTACTGACACACGATAGCATGGAAGTACTGCAGTTATATGGCTACCCAAAGGATGATGGGGAAACTACACTCAAAATGTTCAGAGCCAGAAGCTAGTCTGAGCAAAATGACCAAATCATTAGTCATGTACACTTGTAATAGGAAGACTTGATTCTTACACAGTCAAAATGAAAATTTCTCTCCTAGATAATGCAGCATACCAGTTATAAATGCACCATGACATTCTTTTATTTAATTGATTCGATTCACAGAACTTGCAGTACTTGGGATATTTTTTGTTTGTTTATGGAGTCCAGACCTTGTGGCGACATCATTAGTAGTCAGAATATCTGTAGCAGCTCATACAAAAAAAAAAAGAAGAAACTTGAAAGAAGTTCTTCTAAATTGGACAGCAATGTTGAAAATTTACATAGCATATGTATATTTGATATTCATGTATATTTATGAATACAAGTTGTGACTCTGGGAAAACATTTCTGAGAAAAACAATTTCATCAACCACACTGTGGAAAGTGTAAACATTCTTCCTATACTTTTATACAAAAATTGTCACAAAGTTGTCCTGTGTACAGGCAGAAAGAAAAAAAAGACACAAAAATAATGTGGAGAAAAGTATTTAAGAGTTTTGTTATATATTTGATCAGTAAACATTTTTTCTACGTTTTGTGATGTGGATGCTATTTGTTGACTTCTAAATTTGTTACTCTAAATTTCTTTCTTAGTCTAAACAATTCCAATAGAGTTATTCAACTTGCTTACTTATTTTTTAACTTTTTATTCCTTTTTTCCCCTTGAACCAGTCACACAGCTCTGAGCTTTAAGCCCCACAGAACCTAAGTTCGTTTCTAGGTCTTGGTACCCCTCCCCACTAAGGACTAATGCATCATCAGCTTATTTTAACACTACAGTTTTCTGCCACACTGTCTTGTCTCCAACTGGAATTTGTAAAAGTCATCCCAGGATGCAAGAGGCTGACACAAGGTCACAATAAACATGATGAATGGCTATAAAACACTTATTTATTCAGTGTCACTTGTATACTATACAGCTTGCAATTACATGCTTTTCCGTCGTTATACCAGCCCTTGACTTAATCATCTGTCCATCCTCTTCAGGGTCAAGCTCTGCATTAGGGAAAAGCATTTGCACAATAAGTACTGAGCTAAAGAAAGGAAGAGAATGAGGGTAAGAGAAAAGGAAGAAGGTAAAGAGAGAAGGAGGAAGGAGAGACAGACCTTGAGGAAGTAAATGTAGAACAAAATGATGAAACAGTTTAACCTTCACAGATTTTGTAAGCAAACCAGAAAGTCTTTAACCTTTTTTTGCCATATGCTTTTTTTTTTTTTTGGCAGTAGTAGAGTTTGAGTTCAGGGACTTGTATGTGCTGAGCATGCTTGTGTGGTGCTCTACCACTGAGCTATAGCTCCAATCTAGTTGACGATGTTTATTTTGGAAATAGAGAAGCATGGGCCTCTCTTCAACCTGTGAGTTTCGACTATAATCCTTCAGATCTTAGCCCCCTGAGTAGCTAGCATTACAGATGTGAGACACTAGTGCCTGGATCACAATGTGTGTGTGTGTGTGTGTGTGTGTGTGTGTGTGTGTGTGTGTGTGTGTGTGTGTGTGTGTGTGTGTGTGTGTGCTTTACCTTAATTTTTTATCTTAATTTCCTCCAATTTTACCTACATTTTAGGTCAAGACATTTCATATTCAATGCTATTTTCCTAAGTATTTTTTTCAGAAGAACTTTGTTTTTTAAAAGCAGCCATAAAATTAACTGTGCTATGCAAATTAAATCTAAATTTAATTACAAAGAGTGGCACAAAGAATCTCTAAATCCTACAATGTCCAATGGGAATATTTGGAAAGCACTATCATATTCAATAACTCATATACCCAGAATGTAATATAAATTGAACTGAATTCTACATACAACTATGTAAATTCTATTGATAAGAAAAGCTTTCATAAAAATTGGCAAGCTAAAAATAACAGTTTACAGTCCCATTTTGTGCTTTTCAATGAAACATTGTAAATGTAGTAAGAGTGCATAAATATTTACCAAATTCTCCAATTCTTTCAACTTTAATGATAAAAGAAAATAATATTAAGTATGTTTACATGACACCTGCCAGAAATAAGAATCATTTTTAAAAAGACAGATCTTAGATCCAGGCTATTATCAAAGTCACAGAGGACAAGAAATTCATCCCAATACCATGGGAATAGCCACTAATATATGAAGCAATCATTTGGTATATTACAGCCTCTACTGACTATGCCTCTAAAGTTTCACTTTGTTAATAAAACAAATAAAAATAACATGGCATCACTGGGCACTGGGGAAATAAGGACCCTGACCTGAAGGGCCAGTGAGTCACTAGAAAGTCCATTTGTAAATGTAAAAGGAAGACCACTTACAGGGAAAAGACCACACACATTTGTGTACTATTGGCCTACTGTCCTATTTAGATTATATCTTTATAGCTGTCATTATTTTCATCATTTACTGGTTATACAGAGAAAAACAGCACTCAAGCTTGATACACAATGCAGACAATATTACAGATTTGTATGAACAGTCTTCTATTAAAATTTCAGCTGTCATTATCCCACAATTAAGAAGAGGTCAAGAAAAAGGCACCTGCTGAAAGTAGTAATGAAACATGCTAGTCATTATTTTCCAGAAGCTTCTAGTCCTTTTTACCACCTGGCTTACATGACAACTCCTAAGTTCATCAAAATGTTGTGGAGTGTTCAGGGGTCCTCTGGGAAACATTTTTTTGTCTTGCATAATTATGGTCAGAAAAGTCTTAGGCCAAGAAAAGTTTCTACTGTTACTTGATCATAACTTCATTACTCTCTTGTGCTTGCTCTGAGTCCAAGGAGAAAAGGGTAAGAATGTGCCAAAATTCAATGAACTTCTTTTGCTATAAATAAAATACATATACATATATTTATTTATATATCCTTTCAAATAAAAAACAAAGACAGTAAACACACTTTAGTCTGTGTTTTTCATGTATTACAACAAAAACAAATAGCATCTGTTATATTCCTCAGCCTATCAAAGAGGAGATACCAGGCAAATCTGAATGGGAAAAAAGCTAGAAAAGGAATGTAGAAAGATTAACAACCATACATAGTATAAACATGATTTCTGGGGCCTCTAAGTATAACCGAAAGGAAGCTTGTTATTTATAGTATGTGAGAGACACATTGCTATGGGGATTAATCATCCTATTAATATTTGGGCTGAAGCTCATGGTTCCTGCAATGACAAAAGCACCTTACTTTTTGTGACAACACAGCTTTTGAAACTTGTGGGTTTTATGTACCTTTCTTAACTACCTGATAATCAGAGACAGCATACAAATAATGTCCGACATTGCATCGGTAGTAAGTAAACAGTTCCTCTGCTGAAATAGCTACATAAATGTGACTCACTTGGATGACTTTATTCTTTCCTTGAAAGTTGGATTAAATGATCAAAGCAAAGCATCATGATGTCTGAAAGGTTGAAAGATCCTAGAACCATATCACACAGGGCAACACCTACTTTTTATTTTAATTCTGTTACTAGGGCTTGAACTCTGGGTCTTATACTCTCTCTTGACTTTTTCCCTGAAGGCTGGGACTCAACCACTTTGGACCACACATTTAACTTTTTGCTGATTCACTGGAAATAAAAGTTTCCTAACTTCTGTGCCCGAGCTATCATTGAATTATATTTGTCAGACCTGAGCCCCCTGAGTAACTAGGATTACAGGCATGAGCCACAGGCACATGGTCTCTACCTTTCTTGTCTGGTGGGAAAGGCTCTTAGCAAAGCCAAAGCTAACCTTTGATGATAGAAAACAAGTAGAAAGTACAAGTTAGATGGGGAGATCATGTCCTCTGTCTTCCTTTTCTTACCTTAGAAAATAAAGCACTGAATAATGGTTAACTCTCTATATTTTCCCCAGGGCTCTCACACATTAGAGCAGTTAATGAAACTGCGGTTAATATAAATAGCTAAAACATCAGTCCCCAAGCCATATTTACACTTGAAATTTATTTTAGAAATATTTATAAAAGAATACTATTTTAATAGACAAGATCTGGCAGGAAACAGATGTCATGCTCATACTTGATAACGAAGAAATGACTACACCACTTACAAAGCTATGCAAGGGGCTTAGGAAAAATATGAACAAACAAAAAAAAAGTAGTACAGCTGCAAGGTTAGTAACATCAAGGAACTATTTCCACACACTGCTCAAGAGATGCAGTCAGCCTACACAGTAGCCAGTATGGACAAAGTCAAAGGGCTCAATACCCCGATCCAACTCCTGTTCTTCCTGCTTAAGCTGCTACCAATATCAGAAAGCAATGAGCCAAATGATAGGGGAGGGGGAGGTCAGTCGCCTGGACTACTGAGGGCAGAAGGAAGGGTAGAGAGTGGAAAGATCGCACACATCATTAAACATATTTATAAGGATATATATATATATATATATATATATATATCTTTTGATGGAATAATCTATCTCCAAAGATGGTACTGATGGATGTGTCTGAGAAACTTTGTTTTGATTATTTATCTTAATCCAGATACGTATGAGGTCTTTTAAGCCTCTTAAGAGAATTCTATAAAACAAAAACAAAAAGAAAAAGGACATTCAATGTTCAAATAAGTTGAAAACATGCTTGTTAGCTCTTCAGTACAAAGCAAGATCAATGTAACAACATATGCACGATGCCTATGTGTTTCTCTTCATGGAACATCAAATGTGTAAAAAATAAGGAAATAATATTCATACCTCATGGAATAACTAAATGTATCCATGTCTACATTTCATATGTAGATAAGTGGTGCTGAGTAAATGTGAATTTATGTTGTTATGGTCACCAGCACGTCATGATCACCTGCACCAGCATTCAGATCTCCCAGATAGACAGGGACACTTCCCACCATGAATGCCTATGCTGCACCTCTGCACCACAAGCACCTGGCTCAGTGGCTTCCACTGAGCCAACTGGTGTTCTGCTAGTGCTGCTGAATGTAGCAAGGAGTGAGAGATATCTTAGGAATGGCAGGCTATCCTTCTGTTTGGTGGCTATTCATTCCTGTCCACCCCTCTCTCCTAGACGAAGAGTGTATAATGAATGTCTCTGTACACACTTCCATGCACAACAGAGGTTTGGACCCCACAGTTCCAGAAGTTGGCAAGTACAAGGTCATGGTGACAGAAGAGGTGGTGATGGAAGAATTCTTCATAAATGGTACCTTCCAGACAGGTCCCCATACAGCAAAGGGGCAGGTACATTCACCTGAATTATTTGTAGGGATACTAACTAAGATGATTCTGTATGTAAGAACGTTTCTGTTAATTTCCCAAATTGTCCACCTCCTTAATAACACACTGGGTATTAAATTACAACCCATAAATTCTGAGATGTTACCAACATTCATATTACAGCAAGGAATGCTTTCTGTAGAAATGCTGGGTTTAGCTTCATGGCTTGCTCTGACTACTGGGATATAGACCAATTCTGAGTGGAAGCTTTAAGGGGCAATACAAATCTTCAGCATCTTTCTTATGCGTCTGCAGGACAGATTGAAGTTGGACAGATTGGAATTGGAAGATATGTAGACCAATCCACAGTCTGCAACCATACTGCTTCACCTATTTTCAGACTCCAGGACAAGAAAAAAAATCTATCTATCTCTCTATCTATCTAGATAGAGAGAGAGAGAGATTTCAATAAGCCAGTTTAATTTAAGATTATTTTATGAAGTAAAACAGGAAAACATGAACTATTACAAATGCTTAACACCATTATAATGGGCTGGTAGAGTGGGAATTGAGAAATAACATAATATTTATACTTCACTGAAATTCAAATTTTAGCACTGTCAACAATATGACTATGTTTAAGAAAACTTTGCTGGATTACTCTGACAATTTGAAGCAATACTTTAAAACCAAAGTTTCTGGGGCACATAGATCCTTAATAAAAAAGAAGGAATAACTGGTAATCACAAATGGTACAGTATCTTCTCAATTATCTATATTTCCTAAACTAAAAAAAGTTCATCTGAGTCAAATATTTCTTAACTTCATATAAATAAAATTCTAAAGCTACTGTTCAAGTTTGTAGCTTACAAAATAATCTAGTAGAAAAAGTTTAAAATACATATGTGCTCTTTTTAAAAAACCTTCTAATACCACTGAGTAGCTAAAAACATGAATTCCTGTTGTGCTGAAGAATAAGAACGCGTGCTTTGTGAAGGAAAAAGTGATTAAATTGCATTTTACGGGATGGTGATTTAAATTGTGATCAAATCCAACGTGGATAGGGGCAGGCACAGTTAATCCATTTACTGTGAAACTTAGTAAACACTTATTAATGCCTGTGCATGGTAAAGAATTTCAAAGACATGGTTTTGTTCACTCAGCTCCAAAAAAAGTCAAGAACATAAAACTTCTAAATGCATCAAGTAATCCCAGCATATGCTCTTTTGCAAAACAGAAGCCCCACAATTACTGAAGCACAGAAATAAATTCTGGATCCATTGGGAAGGCATTGCATTGAAGAAAAGACCGCCAATGATGAATAATAAAACATTTATTTGGGATTGTAAAACTTGATTAGAAAAGAAAAGCATCTAAAACATGAGTTAGATTTTACTTTTCATAAAAAGAAGGAAAAGACTTTACAGAATGATATAACCTGGTAAGGCCCTCTCTCCTAGGGCCTCAAGCAAATTTGCTAGAACTCCGCCTGGAGTCCTAGCTACTCAGGAGGCTGAGATCATGGTTTGAAGCCAGTATGGTCAAGAAAGTCCATGAGCCTCTCTCTTGAATTAATCATCAGAAAACTAGAAGTGGTACTGTGGTTCAAAGTGGTAAAGAGCTAACTTTGAGGAAAAAAGCTCAGGGACAGTGCCCAGGCCTGAGTTCAAACCCCAGGACTGACAAACAAACAAAAATCTTTGGGACTTTGGCCTAGGAATATGAATTGTTAGCAAATTCTCCAGTGATTCAGGTATATTCTAAATTTGAGAGTCAGTAACTAATGTTGAATAATTGAGTAATCTTTGGTAGCTGACTTACAAATTTTAATAGGCAGAAATTTTTAAAGACAAAACTCCAAACAAATTTAGGCCATCCCATGCCCACAGGTCAAGAGACAAAGGAGTCTGCACCAATATCTCAGGAAGAGCAACAGGGCTAAGTAGCTGTCCATTAAGCCTGCACTTTGAATTTTAGTGCTTAGGTCTAGAGGCACAGAGCTAATAAGACTCTTAAAGAGTGATATAAACCTCACTGCCCAGTGATAGCTACTTTTGTTGAACATTCAATTGCCAAAGTTCTCATCTACCCCTCAATCCCCTGGCATAAATCCAGGCCATCATTACTGACAACCTCTAGGGTGAGATCTTAAAAAACATAAGTAGTAAGAGGAAGAAAGAAAAAAAAACTCTTAAAAAAAAAGAAAAAAAAAGTAAAAACTCTAAATCCAAATCTAATTTTCTGCAAAATGGTGAAATACTAACCCTAGTTTTATTGCCTGAGAGCAGAGCTCAAATGAAATAAATGATACAAAGGAAAGCAAATTGCTACTGCAGGGTTTTCTTTTTTCAATTAAAACAAAAATCCCTCACCCAGGGGCTCACACCTGTAATCCTAGCTACTCAGGAGGCTGAGATCTGAGGATCACAGTTCAAAGACAGCTCAGGCAGGAAAGTCCATGAGACTCTTATCTCCTATAAAAATCACCAGAAAACTGGAAGTGCCACTGTGGCTCAAGTGGTAGAGTGCTAGCCTTAAGCTGAAGAGCTGAGGGACAGCATCTAGGCCCAGAGATCAAGCCCCACGACCGACCAAAAAAAAATCCCTCTGAGAATGTATGCATAAAACATTTGTAATGAATGTGAAAGAAAAGAGCACTAGGTTAGGACTTGGCTTCTAGGTTCAGTTCATGTAACTCATATGTAGTTAACATGGGGAAGTAACCCTGTAGTATTCACTGAGCTGGTTGATGCAAAGGAGTTAACATTTGTAGAGAAGAACCTTTAAAGTCATGAAGCAATGCCAAAATGTGAGTGACATTATTATATTATCACCACTGATGGCAAAAATGTATTTCATCCTTTCTTGAATGCAATAGAAAAAATATATGGAAATCAGCATTTTGTGTGCTTAAATTCAGGGCCTGAGTGCTGTCCATGAGTTTTCTGGCACCAGGCTAGTGCTCTACTACTTAAGCCACACTCCACTTCCAGCTTTTTGGTCATTAAATGGAGATCAGAGTCCTACATACTTTCTTTCCTAGGCTTGTTTCGAACTGTGATTCTCTTCACACTGTAGCCCCCAGAGTAAATAGGATTACAGACTACAGACAGTACCTAGTCTTTATATTTTTTCTTTTCCTTTTATTTTTTTGACAGAGATGAATCAGAATCTTGAAGCTAAGACAAAAAATATACAGGCAATTTCCATAGCTGAAACTATGCACACATTTTCTTAAAACAAGACCCCAGGTAAAAACAGTAGAACACCACATACGGGAAACACAAACCACGCAATAAATAGCTGCATCAAGTAAGACTAACATGCAACTTCCCAATAAAATAACTTGATGTGATATGACAAAGTTCTCTAGGTAGCAGGAGTTAGTAATTCAGCTTGACATGTCCCCATTTCCCATGACCTACCCACATCTACTTGAATCACCAACTGAGCTTTGACATCAGAGAATCTAATGAACAGTGGGTGTACACAAAGAAAAGAGGAAAGGTAATCAGTGTTCTGTGACACTATCTGGGTCACTTAGAGATCTTAGATCAACATCAAATTTAAGCAGACTTAGAAACCTTCAAGGCAACCCATACTTATGTTCCAGTTGGAGGCTGTTACTCAAAGCTAAGTTTGAAACTAACCTCCAAGTATCCCCATCTTCTCAGAACCTCAGTATTGAGATCATGCTTATTAGTCCTACCTCATGAGGAAGATGGGAGCATTGAATAAGATACTACTGTCAAAACTTCTGTATAGTTTCAACCAAGTCTTTAGTATTAGAAGTAAAGTTTTAGAACAAAGTAGGCATTAAAGAAGATTAATTCCCTCTTCTCTTGATTTTTACTTGATGTGGAATACATTTCAACCAAATTATTGGAAATAATACAACATATGTCTAAATCAAAACTTTAATTTTGAACTTTGAACTTTTCCTTATGATACTAAAAAGCATTTATATGATTACTACTGGCAATAATTAATGTCTATTAAACAAAAGCACAGTCTAAATTTGAGATAGTATATATACAATTAATTTTCATTCAATGTTTAATAATTTTTTAATTCATTTTCTAACATTACGAGTATATTGTATGTACTCTACAATGCTATAACTTCCTACAAGCCCTTCTAATCACTATCAAAACTTAGACCATGGTAGATCAAATGTGTGCCTCTCTTAAAAATGGGCGCTGGTGGCTCATGCCTGAAATCCTAGCTACTCAGGAGGCTGAGATCTGAGGATCGCAGTTCAAAGCCAGCCCAGGCAGGAAAGTCTATGAGACTCTTATCTCCAATAAACCACTGCGGCTCAAGTGGTAGAGTGCTGACCTTGAGCTGAAGAGTGCAGGGACAGCACCCAGGCCCAGAGTTCAAGCCCCATGACCACCAAAATAAAGGGGGGGAGTATGTGGGAAATCATTAGATATAAATGCGATGGGGCGGGGAGAGGCCCTCATGATAGCAATAGTGCCCTTATAGAAAAAAAAGAGACCAAAACTCTGTTTTTCTAGCATGGAGGACACAGCAATAAGTCATCAGTTTATAAGCCCAGAGGCAGGCCTTCATGTTAACTTTAATGGTCACCTGATCTCAGATTTCTAGCCTCTACAACTGAGAGAAATGAGCATCTGCTGTTTAAAAGCCATTTCAGTTTATTTTGTACCATCCTGAACTGACCATGATACCAAATAAAACACTTAAAAATGTTGTAGACCTTTAGATAACAAATACAAATTTGCACTAAAACTACAAAGTATTAACATTAGCACTTGTACAAGAATAGAGAACACAGCTGCCTCTTTTGAGCTGTCTGGAAACTACTAAGAAAAAAAAGGAAGAGTGCTAAGAAAGGAAGACTTACATGAGTATCTAGACACATGTACATTTAAAGGCAAGCAATGACAAATTTTAATACTAATATCTACAATGAAAGATAAACAGGTAGGGGCAATAAAATATTGGGACAATTTTGTTCCCTATTGTTTTTTATTGTAAAAATACTGTACAGAGGGGTTACAGTTACATGAGTAAGGTAATGAGTACTTTTCCTATGAAGCATTGTTACCCCCTCCTTTGTTTTTCCCCTACCATCCCTTCCCAACCCACCTCCCCAACTCCTTCCTTCCCCCTCATGTTGTAAAGTTTATTTTCAACATAGTGTTTTGTACATCTCATTGAGATAGTATATATATAATTAATTTTCGGTCAATGTGTAATAATTTTTTAAAAATTCATTTTCTAACATTACGGATATATTATATGTAACTCTACAATGCTATAACTTCCTACAAGCCCTTCTAATCACTATTAAAACTTAGGCCATGGTAGATCAAATGTGTGCATCTCTTAACGTTCTATAAAAATCCATGATTTCAAAAAATGTCTTAAAGTCAACTCATAAATAAAATTAACAATATGCTTCCTGTGTTCTATTATTTAACATCTGTAAAAGCATAATCCCATGTATTAATAAAGCATAAACAACGTGAATATCCATCCTTCAAGGATGAGATATGCCCATTAAACACGAAAGACCAAGCAAACAAAGCAACAGCACTCCAGCAATAAGGAAAGGAAGATTCTTATATAAGATCCATTTGAAAATCAATTTCACAGTTCTAATCTAAAACCAATCCCAACTTAATTGACTTTATCAGGACCAATCATTTAGCTAGGGTCAGAGGGACAATCTACAGAAGTTACAATTACTCACGCTTATCAAAAGATAACCTGGAAGCAGGATTGCTGAGCAAGAGAAAGCACACCACAGAACTGGGACTTGCACTGTATCACAGACCTTCTAGCAAAGCAACACTCTCCAAATTGAGCTTTGCAACGTATACACCAAATACCAAGTCACTTGTGGAGCTATTTAAGTGAGGAAACAGGCCTCTCTTTTCCTGTGTTGATGGTTTGAGAGAAACAACATGTGTGACTTACCACTCTCATCATCTATATTGAACCGCCCAAGACCGCTGCCATCCCTGATGGAGTACTGGATCTCTCCATCCCTCCCAGAGTCTTCGTCCAGAGCTGTCACCTGTAGGACACTTGTTCCAATGCGAGAGTTTTCTTTTACAGATCCAACGACAGCAAAATCTGGGAAATAGGGGGTGTGGAGATTTTCATTGACATCCACCACTTCTACTTCAACAAAAGAAACAGAGGAAAGAGACACGGGTCGCCCTTTGTCTTTGGCCCGAACTGTAAGGTTGTAGAACTGGTGTTTCTCATAGTCAAGCTCTTTGCTCAAGCGGATGGCCCCACTCACTTTATCTATTTCAAATTTCCCATTATAGTCATTGACCAAAGAATAGCGCACTTGGCCCCCCAACCCCAGGTCTGGATCACGGGTCTCCAGCCATGCAATAACGGTGCCCACTGGGAGGTCCTCCAGAACCTTCACACTGTAGCTACTGGGAATGAAAGCTGGAGAGCAGTCATTGACATCGTCCAAAAAGACCTTCAGGGTGACAACGGAAAACAGTTGCTCACCACTCTCTGCCTTGTCTCTGGCTTCTATTTTCAAGGAATAATTGGCTTTGAATTCTCGGTCCAGTTGGTCAGCTACATAAACGATTCCCGTTGAGCTATTGATGGCAAACTGCTGTGTATCCGTCAAGACTGAGTAAGTCACTTCACCATTAGGACCCAAGTCTTTGTCTCTGGCCTCCACTTGAATGATCTCAGTCCCAATACTTGAACTTTCAAGAATGTTAACTGAGTAGCTGTCTTGAAGAAATACTGGACTGTTGTCATTGGCATCCTCCACATTGATGGTCAGCAGCCTCCATGATGATTTTTGTGGGTTGCCTAGGTCATAGATGGTGATGTTAAGGAGATAGAGGTCTGTGTGCTCTCGATCCATGGGCATAAGGACTTTGAGTTGCCCAGTCTCCATGTCAATAGTAAAGCAGCTATCTGTATTTCCATCTGATATTGTGAATAGCACCTTCCCGTTGAAGCCAGCATCAGCATCATAGGCTTTGATCTTCAGGATGTTAGCACCAACGGGCAGATCCTCCTTCACAGCCACATCAGAGGGAAAGGACTTGTCAAAATGTGGCCCTTGCCTATTAATCGAATAGAAGTCAAGAAATCCATCTTCCACATGCAGCTTTCCATTTGCTTTGGCTTTAATGAGTAATTTTTCTGCCAGTCTCTGAGCCACCCGAGTTTCTCTGCAACTGAAGCTCTTTGAAGACGCTCTTCCATGGAGCACAGAAATATTAATAGCCATGGGGTCTGCAAAATTCTCCCCATCTGTCGCTGTAATTCTGAGGGCAAAATTGCCATTTTTCATGCCGGAATTCATCAGTGACTTTTTAAGCTGTAAAACACCAGAGTCTGGGTTTAAATAAAAGAAACCAAGTTCATTTCCAGAAATGATTTTGTACTTTACAAGTTCAAGTTCATCAATATCGATTGCTGAGACAGCAGTGATGTGACCCCCGACTGGAAAGTCATAGGAAATAACTCCCTGGCAAGCCACTTTTTCAAAGAGAGGGCTGTTGTCGTTCACATTTCCTACCCGAATGGTCACATTGACCTCGCTCTCGTGGCGGTACGGCGAACCCCAGTCAGAGGCTCTCACGATGAACCTGTACGTCTCTGGAGAGGATTCAAAATCCAATTCTTCAGTTGTGCTAATAACACCTGTAAACTGGTTAATGGCAAATGGTAACAGATTTAGGCTGGCAATACTGTAAGTGATGTACCCATTCTCTCCTTTATCCTTGTCAGAAGCAGAGACAGTTAAGACACTTGTCCCTACTGGGACACTTTCATTCACAAAAATGTCATACAACGGCTGCTGAAATTCTGGGGTATGGTCATTTGCATCTTCTATGCCAATGGTAACTTGTGCTTTTAAATCCCGTTCCTTGTTTGTCACTTCCAGTTTGTATACTTCTTTCTTGACAGTATTCAGTGGCTGGGCTGTAACAATCAGGCCTGACCGAGGATTTATTTTAAAGTATTCGGCATCCTCACCAGGAGATAGTTCGTATTCCACATCTCGGGGTTCAGGACTTAATTTTACTATAGCAACCACAACCCCAGGAGGGGAGAATTCACTTATACTCACATCGTAGGTTTCTTGCTCAAATCTAACTTTGACAGCATCTCTCTTGGGGTTCGTGATGTAGACTGTCTTTAGTGCTGAAAATTTCTGAGGTGACCCCTTGTCTTTTGCTTGAAGAGTGAGATTATAGCCATAGGAGAAGCTTGCCCAGTCAACCGGCTTCCTCTCCTTGATTTTATACTCATTCATCCACTTCCCTTCTTTCACCAGGAAGAACTGATCTAAAGGGTCCCCTGCAACAATGGAAACAGATTCAATCTCTCCATTGGCTCCTTCATCCGGATCCTCAACAGTCACCACTGCATACGTGGGCTCCCGGTCCAGGGAGAAAGGGACGTGAGTGACAACATGGATGGCTGGGGCGTGTTCATTTACACGTTCAATGTGAACATAAAGCTTTGCGGTACTGCTCACTCCATTGTTACCATAGAGTTTCATCCCTCTGTCAACCGCCAGAATTTCCAGATCATACCTGTTTTTCTCATCATAATTTAACCGTCCACTCAACGAAATGACACCACTTGTGGGATGAACTGAAAAGAGATCAACTTTGTTTTTAAAGTAATAGTAGAATTCTCCATTGGATCCAATATCTGCATCTGTTGCTGTGACCTGGGCTACGCTAGTCCTCAGGGGTGTGCTTTCTGCTATTGTAACCGAGTACGTTGTCGGGGAGAACAGAGGTCTCAGGTCATTCATGTCTAAAACCTGGATGTTCACTTTGGTCCATGCTTCCAAATCCTCTCCTCTGACAGAACCTTTTACCATCAATAAATAATTGTCCTGAATTTCCCTATTCAATATGGCAGAATTGCCACCCTTAGTTCTTATCCGGAGAAAACAGAAATCGGCAATGACCACTTCCTCAGCTTTGAAAAAGCCTTCCTCATCTCCTGATACAATTCTGTATTTGACATCCCAGGAGAGGTCCATCAAGGTGATGCCCATTCTACTCTGGCTGTTGACATAGGTCCTGGCTGCTGAGTTCTCATGCACTGTAGCATTATACATGGGGCGTGTGAAGTGGAGGCCCCGCTGGCCGGTCCCGGGCAGCCCCTGGGAGACGGTGGCCAACAACTTGAGGAGCAGCAGGATGAGGCAAGAAGGAGGGCGCGCACCCACACAGAGTCCCATAATCACATCCATTGCATCATCTTTCCATTCTGCAGGGAGAAACACAGAGAGAAAAAAGACCAATTAAATTAGAAGAGGAGAGAAGGATTAGGAAACTGATATGAAGTGTGTGTGTGTGTGTGTGTGTGTGTGTGTGTGTGTGTGTGTGTGTGTGTGTGTGTATGTACACAAGCATGCCAGTACTGGGGCTTGAACTCACAGACTCACACTTTTGCTTGGGTTTTTCTCTAATGCTGGCATTCTACCACTTGAACCAAATCTCTACTTCTGGCTTTCTGCTGGTTACTTGGAGATAGGAGTTTCACAAACTTTTCTGCCTGGACTGGCTTTAAACCAAGAAACTCAAATCTCAACCTCAGAAGAAAAAGTTATTATAGGTGTGAGTCACTAGTGCTCACACTTGGTGGAAGCAGACAGTTTTTAATATAATATAAAAGACAATTTTAATGTAAAATACAGTTTTAATATAATATAAAATCTAGAAAAAGCAAGAAACTTTTAGTTAAAATTTATTTTAAAAACAACTAAGTGAGCTGGGAAGGTGGCTCAGTGGTAGAGCGCTTGCCTTGCATGCATGAGGCCCTGGGTTCGATTCCTCAGCACCACATAAACAAAAAGAAAAAAGCCGGAAGTGGTGCTGTGGCTCAAGTGGTAGAGCACTAGCCTTGAGCTGAAGAGCTGAGGGACAGCACCCAGGCCCAGAGTTCAGGCCCCATGACCGGAACCAAAAAACAAAACAAAACAAAACAAAAACAACTAAGTGACCAAAAGTAATACTTTCAGTCAAAAAAAATGTGATAAAAGCCAGTGCCCACTGGTGACTCTTGCCTGTCATCCTATCTACTCAAGAGGCTGAGATCTGAGAATGGTGGTTTGAAATAGCTAGAGCAGGAAAGTCAGTGAGATTCTTATTTCCAATTAACCTCCAAAAAAAGCTGGAAGTACAGTTGTGGTTCAAGTGATAGAATTCTAACTTTGAGCACAAAAGCTCAGGAGCAGTGCCCAGGCCTGAGTTCAAGCCTCAGGACTGGTACGTGCACACACACACACACACACACACACTCACACACACACACACACACACACACACACACAAACACACACTCACACACACACATCCCCTACTAAAAGTGAACATCTTAAACATTACACATTCTTGATAAACATAAGAGAGACTCTTGAGATCAGAACAGAGTAGTAGAAGGTTTGATGATGACTCAAATGCCTCAGTCCGCTCTAACATCCTATGCAAACACAGCAAAGTAGCAGAGGTCTTCTAAACTCCACTCTGACCATGGTAGAGTGAGGCAGGCTCTTGAAGGTAGATGCACATGCCTCGCTCCAATTTGATAAGGAAAATCCAGGAGCATCTCAGTCCTCCAATGAAATGCATGTCAGTGTCTACCTCTTTTTCCATTCATTACCATAAACAGCAGAGATTGCCTAAGAGAAAAATTCTGTTGACACTTATCCAGAACAGTCCAAACTCCATTGCCATCAGGGAGAAAAACCTACCCCATGATCAGTGTGGCTTAGCAGATTCTGTACCTCTGCCTTCCTCCTGTAGCCATCCTGAAGGAAAGCTGATGCCATGTGTGTGTGTGTGTGTGTGTGTGTGTGTGTGTGTGTGTGTGTGTGTGTGTGTGTGTGTGTGTGTGTGTGTGTGTGTGTGTGTGTGATACTATTGTACCCCCCACATCCAATACAAAACAGTTGGCAACCATATTGGTTTGCTGAATACAACGTAACTGTTTGGAGATAGGTCAGCTACAAGGAAAGAAAGCCAAAACCACCCTCTCCTAGTAGTGCCCTGGAGAACACCCATACCTTGTATCTCCTTCCCAGGAGGAATACCCTCCTTGTGGTTAGTTTGTGGTTAGAATTTCTTCCTAGGAGGTAGAAAACCATAGGCCAGTTTTAACCCTAGGATGACTTACGTGCAACAGAAATGTCTGTGTTCTGGTGATATTTTCAGAAGGCTTCATGCATATAGACTATGTCTTATCCATTCTCTTAAAATTGTGGGATGGCAATCTTACACATGCTTAAATTTCTTCTAAAAAGCTATTGATTCATGATCTCTTTTTTTAATATCAGCACATTTCTATTAGTATACACTTTTTCTATATTCCTTAAACCCCAAAGAGCTAGAAATTGGCAGCAAACACTTGATTCCTAAGTGCCCAGCTCAACCCTCCCACTTAATGGAATATTTTCATTTTCTCATTTTCTCTGTTCAACTCCTTCCTTTGGTACTTTGGTACTTTGCGTGTGTGTGTGTGTGTGTGTGTGTGTGTGTGTGTGTGTGTGTGTGTGTATGTGTGTGTGTGTGTGTGTGTGTGTGTGTGTGGTGTATCTGTGTCTGTGTCCCCTCTCAATCCCTTATCCAGGACACCAAGAATCAAGACTGACCACCATAAACAGTATAGATGTAATCTGATGTCAGAGCCTTTAATATGTTCACATTTCAAATTCCTCAAAATAAACATATCCTACTTCAAGAAACAAAATCCAAAAATTATATAGCTTAAAATAAACCCTAACAATCACCCACTGCAATCACACGAGTTTCCAGATGAAGCACTAAGAACATTAAAAATAAACAGATTCCCTTGATACCAGGTCTCACATCACTCTGGCTCAGAACTAATATCAAGCTATAATGTGTGACCATAATTAGGGTTCACTGGGTTATGTAGCAATTTTAGATCTGAGTCCCTATCATTTTGGGGGACTATAAATTCTGACACTTCATTACTCCCCCTGGGACTGCTCCTTCCTAGGCAAGTAGCTGACTTTGTAAATTCTACTAAGAATTCTTCAAAGCAAACAATAATGTCATGGTAGGAACACACTTCCTTCAGTTTGACTATTTAACTTGAACACGTTTACATACCACATTTTTTTCCTTCCCACAAAATAAGCCACTAGATATTTTTTGTCTTATAAATCAGAATGAATAGCACTAAATACAGATTGAAAATGCTCCAAAACATGCTTAAATGAATAGTATTGTTATGCATTAAAATTTAGATTTAATTCCAAGAAACTGAAACAGGAGTAAGTTTGTCAACTTCTATGTTGAAGTCAAAATATCTCATATGGCTTTTGTATCTTCCTTTTTGCAGAGGGAGAAAAAAAAAGCCTTATCTGGCACAAAAAATGTTTTGAGCATTTTTTCATTGATTTGAAAATACACAAATGCTAGAAGTTAGGAATTAATATAACTTTGAAATTAAATAATAGAATACATTTTTGGCTGCCACTTCTTTGTCTACTTTTCCCTGCCCTTTATCTTCCTCCTCTTCCTCTTCCTCCTCTCCCACCTCCTCCTTTTCTTTCGTCTTCTTCCTTCTTCCTTCTTTCTACCTTATTCCCATGCCAAGACTATATTTAAACTGAAAAGAAGCAAATATGGCTTTTCCACATTGAGGCCAAACTGTGAAGTTGATAATGGTAGTTAGGATAGTGTTTCAGTTGCTTTGCAGATGGCTGGATTTATTCTATTGTTTTTTCTGGATTGCTTTACAGAAAACACTTTGTTCTCAACCTTAGAGCCAATTTATACAACTTCATACTATAATGGATAACTTTTTATGCAATCTCTGAAGTGATCTAATGTAGTACCGCCTCATCCTGCCCTCTTGCTCTATCAGGATGGATCTTGATGTGGGACTCAGAATGGTACATAGATTTGTCTCTCTAAGAACAAAGAGCCACAGACTTCCAGGGCATGGAGTTGCTGTCACAGAAGCCAAGTAGCCAGCAAGGCTGTGGCTTCCCAGGTGCCTGCACTTGGGTTTTGTAGCCTGGCAATGCTACTCGCTCGACAATAAACACATATTTCATCTCTTCCTGTTACTCATTTTGAAAACTTCATTAGCAAGACATAGAAAGTTCTCCAGAAGGATACTATGAAAGGCTGTGACACAAAAAGAATCATGAAGAAGACCCTCCCCTTCTAGGTGGCCTTGGTATCAAAGCGCTGGGTATTTAAAGTGCAAAAGTACAGATGGGTAAGTGCTGTGGCAACACCATCAGCTACACAAGAACAGTGCCAGTTATAGGAAGCACTGACTACTGGCTGCCTGTGTTTGCCAGCTCTGATATTAACCAGCTGTGCAACTTTGAACAATGTGTTTAAACCTTCAGTGCTGAATTTTTCATCATTAATAGGATCTGAGTTAATAAAGTACTTCATGTGGTTTCTGTTATAGAGTACATATGTAATTGTTAGATATTGTCATGAAGGCATATCTGAGACTACATGATATCTGTGAATCACAGGAGAGAAACTTCACAACCCACTCCACATACTCCTTCCCAACAGGAAAAACCTCAGCACAGGAAAAAGACAGGATATCTTCCTATGACCAAAATCAAAGGATAGTTATAGTTGTCCCAAACGTAAAGAAAGCCTGAGTTCAACCCAACACTTTCTGGCTGTGTGACTTGGGACTAATATTCTAAGTTTCTGAAGTCTCTACTTCTTCTTCTGTAAATGAGTAAATGAAGATTTTAATAGTTCCCACTGTCATGGGAACACTTAGGCTGGGCATAGTGGTACATACCAGTAATCACACCAACTCTTAGAAGCCTAGAGGAGGAAGAAGAGAGGAAAAGAGAGGGAGTAAAGGCAGAAGGAGAGAGGAAGGGGAAGGGGAGGGGAGGAAGGAATGGAAAGTGGAAGCGGAAGGGGAAGTAAAAGGGAAAAGGTATAGCAGGACCTGACACACAGTAATTGTTATAACCAGCATTATAACTAAAATAGAAGTAGGACGACAAATGGAACTAGTGAAACTGCATAGAGGATGGATGATCCTGTGGGTACCGTCTCCATATGAAAGCTACATTCCAGATGTCCCAGAACTGTTCCAGGGGTTGGCATTGATGTCAGAGAGAAGTCCTGAGCATGATGATATGATGATGAATTGTTGTCACAGCTCTGTGATTTCCTCTCCTCCCACTGGCACACTTAACTTGGGTAAGTGCAGCTCCTCCTCAGACCTGATGGTTAATTCCTGGGAGTTTGATCAAGAGTTTTCCTTGTGAGGCTGAGTCCCAGAACGGCCAGGTCCTGCCAGGCCCCACATCCCAGTGCAGCCCACGCCAATACTGCTCAAATTACCCTCCTCATGGCACTGCTCCTTGTTCTGGGTCTTTGCTCCTGAAATCAGTTATAGACTGTTGGTATGACACACTTGGGAGAGAACTGCACTCTCTAGTTCATACTAATGACTGCTTACAAAGAAGAAAACAGGTTCTCTCTCTCTCTCTCTCTCTCTCTCTCTCTCTCTCTCTCTCTCTCTCTCTCTCTCTCTCTCTCTCTCTCTCTCTCTCTCTAATATACTGGGTGATTAGATCACTAGTAACTCATGCTCATGCTATTAATGATATTGTATGATACACTGAGCCAAAGCTATGAAAAGACTTTGCAGCTAAAAGGATAAGAAAATGACCTCGCCCATTCCCCAGTCTTATGACCAAGGAAACCAACTGAGAGGTAACATGCTACAGACAAGGTTGCACAGTTTGCTAATAAAAACACGAAGGACCTTAGTTTTACTGTGACATTGACTCTCACCTTGCTCTTGCCCCCTTTAGGAATCCAGTTTTGCTCCCATCCACGTCTGCAAGTTTTACTCAGCATATAAGGTTTAGCCACATATTCTATGAAGGGGCCTCAGAGATTCTCTGTCCAAAGTCAGCCCCACCTCCTGCTCTGACACCAACTCCAGAGGGATCAGGAACATCCCAAGGCTTGGTAAGCTGCTGGGTTCTCTCCAGAGTTTCTAATTCTGGTACCAAAGATGTAGTTTGATGGAAGTCTCAGATAGTTCATTTTGAACCACTGCTCTAAACTTTATTTCTGACAGTACTTTCTTTCCTGTGTTTAAATTATGTAACTGCCAATTGGACTGCAGGGCTCTGAGGGAGAGTTCTAGACCTTATTTCTTTTTCTTACAGTGTCTAACAAAGTGCCTCAAAAAATTCTCTTTGGGCAAAAGAG
Organism: Dipodomys merriami; assembly: GCF_024711535.1. Taxonomy (NCBI): domain Eukaryota; kingdom Metazoa; phylum Chordata; class Mammalia; order Rodentia; family Heteromyidae; genus Dipodomys; species Dipodomys merriami. The sequence goes on from NW_027205381.1 coordinate 10,276,785, forward strand.
TGAAGCTTGGCTAATCAACATACACTAGAGCTCTCCTTAACGCTCATGAAGAGAACCAAATTGGCATCATGCAAATTAGGGGTGCCATCATTTAACATGGAGGCCTTGGGGAAGTAGCCAGTCCACTGTTTCTCAAACTGCCCCACGACATTAATTCTATGAGATGTAAATAGGTATGCCGTTAACAACAGCAACAAAATGCCCTTTAAAAAATACTGGTGGAACAAAGGTAAAGATATTTCTTAATTACTTGCTCCAAATTAAATTTGCTCCAAATTAAGCCGGGCATGGTGGCTCACAGTTGTAGTCTTAGCTATGCAGGAGTTTAAGGCCTGGTGATGGAAGTTGAAGCCAGCTCATACAGACAAATCTGAGGCCCTTATCTCCAATTTATTAGCAAAAAGCTGAGGTGGTGGTGCTGATCAAATGGTAGAGTCCTAGCCTTGAGCAGAAAAAGCTAAGGAAGTGTGAAAAGCACTGAGTTAAAGCCCCAGTACCCTCAAAAAAGAAATAAAAACTACTTTAAAAATTCTTCTCATTCCCCCATTCTTAGCCACCTTTAATAATCTCCCTACATTTCTACATTTTGATATGCAAGTTTGGTGTATATTCATCATGTTTTCATTATTAGAACAAAGACTCCATGTCAAGTAGGTAGGATTCAATAAAGGGAGTCACATTATTCTGCAAGGTGGTGTGTCCTGTGCAGGACAGTACAGTCATGAGAGAGAGAGACGGGCAAGGAGGCAGATGCTGGCTAGCTGTGCAGACTGCAGACTTAGCAATAAAAACACTGCACAAGTAATACTTCATCCAGGAACACAGCCATTTATTATCATCACCAAGTGTTATGTACTACACTAGATGTTCTGACTATACTGGCCTAGTACTGGATCTGTTTCCACAAGCATCACCACAAACATGAGGAACACCCTGGCCTGAGACGGTGGCAGCTGCAGCATCACTGGGTGACAGGAATGTTTCAGTCTGATTGTCCCCCCAGTAATCCACTGTGACAAATGTGCATAGACCGTCACTTAACAAAGCAAACAAAACACCATACCACGGCACCTGATTGTACTTGCTGCACACAAAGCAATCTGGGTAAGTTGTGATTCCATGTGAGACAATGTGCACCATTTCTAGCACCTACTTGTCCATGAATTCCCATTCTCCCTCACAAACAAACCTACAGTCCTTATGGGAGAAGCTGCTCAGCGGGACACAGCTAGGAAAACAATGACTGAGTCCAGGCTAAACACCTCGGCTACAAACCTTTGGAAGTAAGGTTTGACCCCAGGATATTGTGTGTGTGTGTGTGTGTGTGTGTGTGTGTGTGTGTGTGTGTGTGTGTGTGTGTGCGTGCGTGCGTGCGTGTGTGTGTGTGTGCGTGCACGTGCATGTGCGTGCATGCGCGCATGCTGGTACTACGGCTTGAACTTAAGGCCTCATATTCTTGCTTAGTTGTTTTGCTTTAGTCTGTTGCTCTCCTACTTGAGCCACATCTCCACTTCCAGCATTTTGCTGGTTAATTGAAGATGAGTATCTTGAATTTATCTTCCTGGGCCGGGTTTGCACCTTGATCCACAGATCTAAGTTTCCTCAGTTGCTAGGATTACTGGCATCAATCATCAGCACCCGGCTATCCCAGGGTTCTTGATGCTCTTCATCTTTCTACTCCATGTCGCAAAGTAAAATTCTCATTTTAGCTAAGCTGAGTGTTCTCCCCAAACTGTCCAGTATTGAGATAGCTATGTGAATGTGCATATTTGTGTGAGCTCCAAAGACTTACAAAAGGAGAATCTTATCAAATAATCCATATATTTTCCTCTCTGTGTGTGTGTGTGTGTGCGTGTGTGTGTGCGTGTGTGTGTGTGTGTGTGTGTGTGTGTGTGTGTTGGTCCTGAGCTTGAACTCAGGGCCTGGATGAGATTTGTGCTCAAGGCTAGTGCTCTACCACTTGAGCCTACAGCCCTACTTTTGGGTTTAGGGGGGATGATTAATTGGAAATGAGTCTCACGGACTTGTCTTGCCCAGACTGGCTTCAAACCAATCTTCAGACCTCCGCTTCTTTGTAGCTATGATTACATGCATGAGTAATTATCTATTTTTACTTAGTTTGAAGGCCAAAAGCAGTTTGCCAAATCAAAAATACTTTGAGATATAAAACCTAAAGCCAATTATATTCTGCCCCTCTTAGGAAAAATTTACAAATTTTTCCTGAGCTACATGTCTGAGCAGAACTTCATAATCCAACAGATTGTCTGATTTGTAGAGGTTTTGGACTGGCTGTTGTTCTGTACATTGCAAAAACAAAAACCTAAGAACAAAACTAAACTAAAATGTTATACCAAAGCCTCCAGGGGATTCAGCCAGGCAGCTGGGCAGGCAATTTCCCAAACTCAAGGTAGTTCATTGTAATAATTCTGTACATTTGAACTCTTTCTGGTGGTGCAGATCTTTTGTTCTGTGAAAATGGTGTCTCAGGAGGAAAGTCAAGTCAAAAATGAGCAAGCACACATGCAGCCAGTTCTGGGAAAGATAGAAGAGGCTGCCACTCACACAGCAGCGGCCTTACTAACGCCTGCCTTGATTTTCTCCCCAGGTGCTGCAAATATTACCATACAACACTGTTTAATGTCAAGTATCATTTCATCAGTAAATGGTTCAAATTCAGGGGCAATTCAACCAGAGCATATCAGAAGGAAAGATTAGCATGTTGTATGGACCTTTTCCTCTGGAGAAAAAAATCCATCATAGTGTAAAAGACAGGGAGGGGGGAAATCATTGGCTCCCATGCATGGCTGAGAATATGCTTCAGAAAAATTAACAATTCCAATTTTTTCTCTGGTGGGCCTTACGACAGAAACCAAAGCATCCATATAGTAGTATTCTCTTATGCTCAAGTTCAAAATCAAAACAAATCGTTATTTACTCTGGGATAACTACCTATAAAAGAAAAAAATTCCCACTTTCCTAATATAACAAATGTCTCAAAATAGTATTAATTCTAGTAGAGTAGTATGAAGCACAACTGTTGGATACTCTACCCTGCTCTATTCTGACTCAGTAGATATTTATTGCTGTCTGTTCCTGCCACACTGCCAAACATGAGAGTCTTTAGCTATCCCACTGCATTCCCCTTTAAGCATTTCCTTCAAGGAAGAGAATATGATTAGTATGACCCAGAATCAGGAAAGCAGAACACAGAAGAGCTTAGTGTGCCGCACCTCTGTCCTGCTAGGGAATAGGGCCCCACAGAGCAGAGGAACCTGGAGAGCTGGGGTACAGAGTTGAGGCAAAGGAATGCCAACTATCTCCTTCCAAAAGAATGCAGCTTCAAAGATGGGCTAAGTGACAAAAGATTCCAAAACTTGTAGAAGACTTCTCGAAAATGTAATTCAGGTTTCAATTTTCCCAAGCTAACTTTTGAGGACTGGGTTGGTCCTAGATAAAGACCATAGACTCTGGAAGGTTATTTTATAATTGCAATGTATGTATCTTCCTAGCTATGTCCTTTGCCATGCAGAAGCTCTGCAGTCTAATGTGATCCCATTTATCCAGCCTTTCATTGATTTGTTGTGTTTCTGGATCTTTATTTAGGAAGTTTTGACCTGTGCTGACGAGCCTTAGCATATCCCTATCCCTTCCTGTAATATTTTCAGGGTCTCTGTGTTTACCTCAAGGTCTTTGATCCATTTGGAGTTGACTCTGGTGCAGGATGATATATAAGGATCTAACTTCAAATTTCTACAAGTGTACAGCCAATTCTGCCAGCACCATTTGTTGAAGAGGCTGTCTTTCTTCCATCTGATAATTTGGTTCCCTTATGGAAGATCAGGTGGCCATAGGTCTGTGTGATCATTTTCTGGGTCTTCGATTCTATTCCATTGGTCCTCAGATCTGTTCCTGTGCTAATTCCATGCTGGTTTTTTTTTTTTTTTTGTAATAACTATGGCTTTAAAATAGAGTTTGAAGTTTGGTATTAATATTCCTCCAGTACTGTTTTTTCTGCTAAGGATTGTTTTTGCTATTTAGGGTCTTCTATTGTTCCATATGAATTTTTGGTTGTTTCTTCTATTTCATTAACAAATGTTGTTGGGATATTGATAGGTATCACATTGAAGTTGTGGCAGTATTGCCATTTCATGATGTTAATTCTCCCAATCCAGGAGCATGGGAGGTTCTCCTACTTCCTTAAATCTGCTTTAATTTCCTTTTTTAAGTTTTTAAAGTTTTCATTATTGAGGTTCTTTGATTAAGTTAATTCCTATGTATTTTATTTTTTTAGAGGCTATCACAAAAAGAGTTGTTTTTTTCAATTTCGGCCTTGCTCTTCTAATTATTGACATACAGAAAAGCTACTGATTTTTTTTTGTTGTTGTTGGGTCGTGTGGCTTGAACTCTGGGCCTGGACTCTGTCCCTCAGCTCTTCAGCTCAAGGCTAGGGCCCTACCATCTGAGCCACAGCACAGCTCCACTTCTGGTTTTCTGGTGGTTTATTGGAGATAAGAGTCTCACAGACTTTCCTGCCTGGGCTAGCTTTGAACTGCAATCCTCTGATCTAAGCCTCCTTAGTAGCTAGGATTACAGGTATGAGCCACCAGCACCTGACAAGCTACTGATTTTTGTGGTTTAATTTTATACCCTGATGGGGGCTGGGAAGGTGGCTCAGTGGTAGAGTGCTTGCCTTGCATGTATGAGGCTCTGGGTTCAATTCCTCAGCACCACATAAGCAAAAAGAAAAAAGCCAGAAGTGGCGCTGTGGCTCAAGTGGTAGAGCACTAGCCTTGAGCTGAAGAGCTGAGGGATAGCGCCCAGGTCCAGAGTTCAGGCTCCACAACCAGACTCCCCCCCACAAAAAAATTATACCCTGCTACTTTGAGAAAGTTTTGGGTCAGCTCAAGTAATTTGGGAGAGGAGTCTATGAGTTTCTTTAGAAAGCCCACAGATTGGGAGAAGATCTTCACTAGCTATCCAACAGACAAGGGTCTCATATAAAATATACCTAGAGCTCAAAAAATTAACCCCTCCAATAACAAATCCTCAGAGAAACAACCACACCATTAATAAGTGGTCTAAAGAATTAAAAACTGACTTCTTTGGAGAGGAAATAAGAAAGGTCAATAGAGACATGAAGAAATGTTCAACATTGCTGGCCATAAAAGAAATGCAAATAAAAAGCAGATTGAGATTCCACCTCACCCCAGTTAGAATGCCCATTATCAAGAAAACACATAATAGCAGATGCTGGCAGGGTGTGGCCAAAAGGAAACACTACTACATTGTTGGTGGGAATGTAAGCTGGTTCAACCACTCTGGAAGGCAGTATAGAGGTTCCTCAAAAGACTAACCATAGAAGTCTCCTATGACCCAGAAATCACACTCCTGGACATTTATCCCAACTGATCACATGCTAGGCACACTAAAGCTACCAGCACAACTATGTTTATCACAGCATTATTTACCGTAGCTAAGATTTGGAACCAACTCAGATGCTCCTTAGTAGCTGAATGGAGTAAGAAAATGTGTGTGTGTGTATAAAATGGAATTTTATGCTTCTATCACAAAGAATGATATCACCTCTTTTCTGAGAAAGACAAAAGTTCTGGAAAAAATCATATTAAATGAAGTAAGCCAGACCCAAAGAAACATAGGCTCTATGGTTTCCCTCATTTGTAATAATTAGAATATGCCTAAGATGGTTCTGGCAGAGAATCATAGTAGCTCAATAAGCTATATACATATGACCATACAAAATGATGCTAATTGAAATGAACTCTAAGACATGGAAACAACAGGTCATTTTTTGGTTGTTGACCTTGTTATCGCCAATATACTATATCTAGTTCTTTCTTCTTATTTTATTTCATTATTCTTTTTCCATTGGTTTATCCCTGGCAATCACTGTCTTTGATTCTGGTACCCTCTGCCTTATATATACATTTATCTAATTTAGGTAAGGGAAGGGGAATAACAAAATGCTCAAAGTAGGACAAAGCATGACCCACTGCAACAAAAATACTCACAAGACACTATGTCAGAAATGAACTTTACCATATAAGATGATGCTAAGCAAAATGAACCCCAAGATAGGTACACAAGAGGTTTTATCTTTGTTGCTCTTGTTTTTAACGTACTTATAAAGTACTATGTGATGTTTTTGTTTCTTTTGTATATTCTTCCCCCATGGTATAGTACCTGCTTTCACTGTATTTGATTCCAGTGACCTGCATCTTGTATATACATTTTTTTAATTTGGGGAGGAGGAGGAAAACAACAAAATGCTGAAACAAAGATACAGGTTGACCCATTGTAACAATGAGATATACAAGACAGTATGTTGAAAAAGAACTTTACAACTTGGGGTGGGGAGGGGGGAAATTGAGGTGGGAGGGAGAGAAGGGATGGTAGCAGAAAAACAAAGGAGGAAATATACTCATTACCTTACTCATGTAACTGTAACCCCTCTGTACAGTATCTTTACAATAAAAAAATATATTAAAACAAGTACATTGTACAATGTACAATGAGTACAAGAAATGTATTCATTACCTTACTCATGTAACTGTAACCCCTCTGTATAGCATCTTTACAATAAACTAAAGAAAAAAATTAAATTGCAGTCTTAAGACCCAGTGGCTCACTCCTATAATCCAAACTACTCAAGAGGCCAAGATTTGGAGGGCAGTCTGCACAGAAAAGTTCACTAGAATCCATTTCCAAAATAATTAGCAAAAGGCAGGACTGAAGGCATGGTTCAAGTGGTAGAGCACCAGCTTGTCAAGCAGAAATCCCTGAGTTCAAACACTACAACCATAAGGGGGGACTGTTTCTAGCCAAATGTCCCTGCTAAATATATGAGGCAGCCATAATGACTCACACATGGCAGGTCAACAATGTGTAGTGAAGGTAGATACTCAACTCAAATAAAGGAAATACTCAACTCTGTGACAGCACAAAGTATTGCACATTGCCACATATAGGTTAGAGAAACAGGCACACAATGGGAAGATGATTTATGCCAGAAATTAAGAATTATCTATCAGAAAATGGCCAAAACTTTCAGGTAGCAGAATGCATAAACTTGAACTAAAGAGGAGGAAATGGCAAAACAGCTTATGTATAGAAAGAAATACTGCAGAGAGAGGTAGAAATGACAACACGAGAGGTAGTAAAAAAAATGATTTAGAAATAGGCAGCAGTAAATGTTTTAAAACAGCTTACATGTAGGTCAAGATAGGCTGTCTCTAAGTTTGCTGACAACCCAGAAATCTTGTCAGTCTCATCTCCTCACATTTCCATCAGTGACAAGTATGTCTTAGCAAACAAGACAAAATGCAAATTCACTCCCTTCTGCTTTGCCATACTCCTCATTAAGATTATTTATTATTGACTGTTGTGTCCCCACCAGTGTTGCTGGGATTAGTACATAGAGCTAATGAGACGTCTGTGGTTCAGCCCCACATGGACCTTCCCATGGGCTTCCTAAGAACAGTTCAGCATGGTCAGCTCCCAATTACTCCCTCTCAATGGAACACCCAAGGGTGGTGCATCCATCTTTGAGAATCTTTTCTCAGGAGTTCAGTTACAAAGGCATATTTCTACTGGGAAGTAGAACATATGCAGACATTTTTGTAGACACAGGTTGAGGGAATTGTCCAAGAACCTCAGCTGTCCCAAAGCAGTGGCAGGTAGGTGGTGAGAATAATAACATTCAGTGCCTCTACCTCTGCACATTCAGTGCCTCTTCCTCTGTACAACCTGTCCCCAGAGAGGCCCTGCTAAAGATGCATGCCCTCTGTCAAGGGTTGATCTTCCCATGGGAGAAGAACAGGGAAAAGGGCATGAAAAGACCAACTGATGTTCCTCATAATGAACTCCAAGAAATGGAAACATGAGGTGTTTTTATTGTACTGTTTGAAATTATTTCTTTTTTCCTTTTGTCTTTTGGTTCATTTCCCTTCATCATTGTTTTTCATTTCTGTACCCTTTGTCTTGCATATAAGTTTATCTAATTTGAAGAGGGGAAAGGGAATCACAGAAATGGTGGGACAAAGGGTGAACCAATTCAGCAGTGATATTCGAAATGAACTTTACAACTTGGGAGGGGAAAATGTGGGAGAAAACGAAGGAGGGTATAACACTGTTCAAAAAGAAATGAAGGACTGGGAAAGGGGCTCAGTGGTAGAATGCTTGCTTTGCATGCATGAGGCCCTGGGTTCCACTCCTCAGCACCACATAAGCAGAAAAAAGCCGGAAATGGCACTGTGGCTCAAGTGGTAGAGTGCTAGCCTTGAGCTCAAGAGTTGAGGGACAGTGCCCAGGCCCAGAGTTCAGCCCCCACGACCAACAAAAAAAGAAAAAAAGAAATTACTCATTACCTTACTTGTGTAACTGTAACCTCTCTGTACATCACCTTTACAATGAAATTTAAATTAAAAAACAAAAAGATCAATTGAGATCCTCAAAGGAGAAAGAAGGCCCATGGCTTTCCTGGATTCCTGTGAATCCAGCCGCCCACTCCTAACCTGGCAGCAAGAGAACCTGACGAGTGTGTGGCCAGGCCAGTGTGACAGGCTGCATCCTCGAGATAAAGTTCTGTTGCCAAAGAAAGTATACTTGCTTTGCTCACCTGGGACCTTGGGATCATTTTTAATACTGAAAGCCAAAAGTGGAAAAAGAATCCAGCATAGACAATCTGAAAAGAACTCAGTGAGTTCAAAGTGAAGACTCAGGAGATGGAACCCATCAGGCTTCCAGAAGGGTTAGGAGAGTACCCTGAGGGACACCGGCCAGTGATAACAGCACCCTGCAATATCACCCCCCAGTCAGCCTGGCTCCCACTTTCCACCATCCACAGTATTCCCGCTACACCCACTGAGCACAGACCTAAAACCTAATCAGAGCTCAGGCCCGCTGAGACTGACCCTGCCCTGGCATCCACAGGCTTTCAGGAGCAGAGACCAAACCCATACTGGCTGAGAGCTGGACTAAACTCGGCTCTGAAGTTGTGGCATCATCTCAGAGCAGGTTCTGCCTCCTGGCCACACTGCTTTTCTGTCCCCCTCCAGTTCCTGGAAGAGCACCTTCCAATTCAGTTGTTTTGAATATTTTCCTGAGTTCAACTCCTCTCCCTACCCTCCCCGGCATGCCCACACATGGGCAAATCCACCTCAGGGTAAATTCCTCTCCCTCTCCCTTGCTTCCCCATCATGCCTGCACGTGTGCAAATGCATCTCCAGGTAGATTTCTTTGATCCCCAAGATGAGCTGTGTTGCTCTTCAGAGCATCCAAAACATTCATTTATAACACTAAAATTCTAATCATGTCTATATCATAATCCAACTTTCTGTAAGTGATACAAAGAACAGGACTCTCCCATGAACTTTAGTGTCAACCTATAACCAACGTGTCAGCACATAATAGGTGCTTAATAAATATTTATAATGGGAGGAACCAAAGAACTCTTATACAAGATGAAAGAAACAAGATTAGAGCAGTAATCTCAACTAGGGGCAACTGTGTTTCCTAAAGAAGGTCTGGTAATACCTATGTATGTTCTTGTTGCCGCCTTGCCAAGGAGACTATGGCTGGGCACCAGTGGCTCACGTCTGTAATCCTAGCTACTCAGGATGTGGAGATCTCAGCATCACAGTTCAAAGTCAGCCCATCTGTGAGACTCTTACCTCCAATTAACCACCAGGAAACTATAAATGGAGCTGTGGCTCAGAGGGATAGAGCACTAAGCTTAAGAAAAACAAAACAACAAACAAATGTAAAAACAACTCACAAATAGCTTCCAGGCCCTGAGTTCAAGCCCCACAGCCAATTACTGACATCTAGGGGGTAAAAGTCACATGAGGCAAAACATCTTCCCAAATAATCAGCTAGTCTAAAAGGTTCAAGAAAAAAAACTTAAAAAAAAAATAAAACATGCTGAATTTGAGAAACCCCCAGTTAGAGGGACAAGTATGATTATGTTGAGAGCAGACACAAATATTTAAGAAAATGATTTCCCAAAACATAGATGCATAGATACTGGGCACTCTTCACTAAAATAAATGTCCCCAGGATAATGCTCCAGGAGAGGTCACCTCTGAGACCCTGACCTTCCAGAACTCTCTCTGCCAGTGCTGCGATGACATAATCCATTATCCTTGGGTTGCCAAGTGAGCCTGGCCCAGTTCTTAGTTCCCACCCACAGTGGTGGATTAAGGAAACCTCACCTCCTCACGGTGGAACCATTTGACCTGATTTCTCCACGAAGCACTCTCATGCCGCACGGCCATCCGTCACCCTGACAGCTAGAATCCCTGCTTGCCTCTGTTTGCCTCCAGTCTTCACTCAGTCTGACTTGCATCTCACCCTTTACAGAAGCATTTATTCTGCCAACAAAATCAAGGCCCTATAAGATTGATTTTCCCTGGTCAACACAGGGCCAGGTCTCCAGAGGTTTACATAATGTTCTCTGTGTGACTACTAAAAGCATGGCCTCTCGAGATCTGGGCAGTCACATTGTTTATTTTATTGCTTTGGAAGTTCATTTTGCTTTTCAGCATGGGTTCTACCCTCGATTCCGAAACCCTGCACAATTCCCATCTTTCCACCTCCAACAACGTAAAGAGATTTCAAGTACTATTTATTCTCAACAGCCATACACTGAGTAGAACCACTAAAAAGAGTTAACTCATCTCCTTCTAGTCCACCCCTGAGTATATGTGGTTCAAAACCAAGTATATACTTTGCCACTTATTATGTATTACAAATAAATAGTTTACACAAGCATATGTAAACTGTGGAAGGGAGGAAGTGGCTCCATAGCAGATGTTTTGGGACAGCTGTGCAGGAAAGCTGACAAGAATTTACATGAAATTTATTTTAAGGTCCCACAAGGGTGAGTGAAGGTTTGTTTAACCTTTACCAACTATTCTCCCAAGGGGTTCAAATCTGAATTTTCCTTTAGAATAGATTTATACTGTGTTTAACATGCCTTTCCCATTTCCTTTTTTTTTTGTATACATAACTAAAGACAGAAACCCTAGTGATTTGACCACTATGTGCAAATGTCATTCAGCCATTATAAATGGAAGCTCAGCAGCTTGTGTTACAAAGCTCACACATTATTCACAAATGCTAAAAGACAAGAGTAAATGATATTAATAATGAATGGAGAAACAAAAAGTCACCCAGTACTGGTAGTTCATGCTTGTTATTCTAGCTCCTCAGGAGACTGAGATTTGAGGATCAAGGTTTGAAGCCAGCCTGAGCAACAAAGTACTCAACACTCTTACCACCAATTAACCACCAAAAAGGTCTAAGGGGTGGTGATGTTGTATGTAGTAGAGCACTAGACTTGAGCGGGAAAAAAAGAAAGCTAAACGACAACACCTAGACCTGTAGTTCAAGTTCCAGTACCAACACACACACACACACACACACACACACACACACACACACACACACACAAACAAAAAAATCTTATACACAGATCACATCATGTTCTGTACAATTAAAATTTTGCAAAGGGGTCAGAGAAAGCAATTATTGTAGTATGCATATTCAAACAATTACCTTACTCAAATCCAAGGAAGTGTAGAATAACTCTAACGCATCATTATTTTTTTTCCTTTGGTCAGTCATGGGGCTTGAACTCTGGGCCTGGGTGCTGTCCTTGAGCTCTTCAGCTCAAGGTGAGTGCTCTACTACTTGATCCACAGCACCACTTCCTAATGTATCATCTTCTATCTATCAATCATCTACTCAACTGCAAAAGCCCTTTGCCTGTCAAGGAAACCATAATCAAGCTAAACAATAATGGCTCATACCTGAAGTATTCAGCTATTTAACGGTCTGAAAGCTAAGGATCAAGATTGAAAGCCAGCTTGGGTAGACAAATCCACAATACTTACTTCCAAATAATTAGGAAAACAGCCAGAAGTAGATGTCTGATTCAAGTGGTAGAACACCTTCCTAGAGCTAAAAAGCTAATCAAGAGCTGAGTTCAAGCACCACTATACACACACTATACTTATATACACATAAACACACATGCATGCACACACTCGTGTACATATGCATATGTGTGTGTTGTAATCACCCAGTTAGCCTGACTCAAATGTCAAAGATGGAAACCCTCAATTTGAAACAATCGAAGAGTTTTGAATTGATGAAACTGGAGGTTTCACATATATTCAATGTCTAAGGAAAGAAAGAAAAATATTGCAATGTTGGGGACATTTGGGTATTTAGGTTCCTCATGTAGATCAACAGAACTGAAGAGGGAAGGACATGGGCTAAGGAGACTCAGAAAGATCCTCAAATGCACAAGTGATAGAGTAGCTCACATCCACAGGTGCTCCTGTGGAGTTCTCAGACAATGTGGCAAGCTTTCCTTTCTAATCATGCAGAGCTCATCAGGATCCTGGTAACCCAAGTCCCTTCTAGGTAAGAATTTCCACAGATCTAATCAGTGGTGAGCAGGCCCTGCAGGCTGACATTTCCCTGTGTAAGCCTAATTTAATTGTGGCCAATTCTTATCTGAGTCAGCTCTTTGCTGACAGAAGAGAGGAGCTCAGAACATGTTTCACAAATGCTAGCCAGAAGCTGTCTCAAAGTCTTTCCATAATTGAGGCAGCTTTCTTTCTTTCTTTCGCCTTAGTATCTCCATATACTAAGGAGAAAATTATAAGTTAGTCATGATTGACATTATTTACACATAGAATAATTCCTCCAAAGTTATGCTACTCCTTTATCAATGGCTTGATTGAAATTTCTCTATAGTTGACTAAAACAACTACGAGATGAACAAAGAAAATCATAAGCACTATACTAGCCCCTTATATGGCAGGTACAAAGGGACATAATGATGGGGCTGGAAAGGTGGCTCAGTGGTACAGTGCTTGGCTTGAATGCGTGAGGCCCTGGGTTTGATTCCTCAGTACCACATAAGCAGAAAAAGCTGGACATGACGCTGTGACTCAAGTGGTAGAGTGCTAGCCTTGAGCTGAAGCACTGAGGGACAGCGCCCAGGCCCAGAGTTCAGCCCCAAGACCAACAAAAAAGAAAAAAAGGCCCTAAATCCCAATAGAAGTCATTAACTGTAATCTACTGGATTTTAAATTATTTAAATCATTCTTAATGTCAGAGAGCTAGCAAATGGTACTACTCATTTTATTTTACTCTTTCCTTTATGATCTCACTCCAACTTAAAAAAACAAAAACAACATGAATATTGGTTAGCTACTATTGCTTAGCAATTCCATTTCCCCCTCACTTTTGTCATCACTTGTAATTTACTTCACTGAGAACAGAAGGGTAATTTTTCTCTTATTTTTTTCTTCTCTGGGGGAAGGTTGAGAATTATGGAAGGAATATGCATAAATGATACTTTGGGAAAGGCAAATGAATGCTTTCAAGCTTGAGTAAGCTTGAGTGCATGACAAAGCCTCAAACCCCTTGCCTTTTAAAAGTGCCTTGCTACTGTGCTAAAAAATAAAAGGCAGTTTTAATTTAAGAAGTATTTGTGAAGCAGAAGTTAGGAAGGATGATAATTTTAGCCATGTTTCAGAGCTTGAAAGAAACTTCCATACACTTACCACTAATCTTTTATACTTCCAGACCAGAATCTATAGACAGACTAAGTTGCAGGACTTTAGCTTTAATCTGTTGTCTACAGTAGACAACAGATTCAGAAGAAAATCTCCTATAACATGAGAAGAAATGGGAGAAGGACATGGAGCCTCTAGTGTGCTAGGCCACAGATTACTGCTCCAGGCCACAGATTACTGCCAATTGTGGTTTTGCTAGAATTCTTGACTCTTATCAGTAGAATCCTATTGATTCTAGGTAAGTCAATTGTCATGATTGATAGAGAATTAACATTGTTCTGTGGCTCGATGATGAGAAAAACACATAGGAATCACAATTACTGTTGGTTTTATAGCTATCAGAAAGGGTACTGCTGTGGTTTGAATGAGCCCCCCTCTAAAAGTCCATGTGGTGTAATATCAATTCCCAATGTGGCAGCATGGAGAAGTAGGGCCTAGTGGGATTTGTTAAAGTAATGAAGGATTCACACTCACTGGTGGATGAATGCCATTCTCTGGGAAGCTTGTCTCAGGAGTGAGTTCATTTTCCAGAGGGTGGCTTGTTACAATGTGAGCCTTTCCTTGTATACAACTGTCTCTTTTACTGGCTCACCTTCCTCACCCTCTACTTTCCACCAGGTTAGGATTCAGCAGGCCAGACTCTGGCACCATCATCTTGGGCTTGCCAGCCCCTAAAGTTAGGAGCCAATTACCTTCTTTTACCAACAAGTTTCCCACTCTGTAGTATGCGGTTACAGCGACAGACAAGAACTGAGACAGCTGTACCTAAGACCAATAGTGTCCAAATGCCACAAGACTTTCAAACAATGATTTTACCTCTTCAGTCCTCCTCCGTCATTTGAGGAGAAACTTGTATTTATTTTTTAAATTTTATTTATTTATTTTTGTTGGTCGTGGGGCTTCAACTCTGGGCTTGGGCGCTATCCCTCAGCTCTTCAGCTCAAGGTGAGCGCTCTACTACTTGAGCCACAACACCACTTCCAGTTTTCTAGTGGTTTATTGGAGATAAGAGTCTCATGGGCTTTCCTGCCTGGGCTGGCTTTGAACCCTGATCCTCAGATCTCAGCCTCCTGAGAAGCTAGGATTACAGGCATGAGCCACCAGCGCCAGGTTTGAGGAGAAACTTTTAATAGAATTATCTTACCTCCTGTTCTGATGATCTTCATTTCAATTGCTAGTTATTATACTAGAAAAATATGATTCCTGGTACATTTTTAGAAGCCATTATTTTATGCAGAAGTAATTTAACCTCCACTGTTCTTAAGTACACTAGTTTTCCAGTCCAACTAAATTAAAATTTGTAGAACATCTAGCAGAGATGAACCTCTATAAGTTCAAGGGAAGAGAGTGTCAAAGAACACTGAATACTAGAGTCAAGACGTAAAGGTTATAAGATGGCAGAGGGGAGGTTCAGTGCTGTGGGGGGGGTCCCTGGGTAATGGTATACTGACTGCCCACTCAAATGCAGCATGCTTTTGGGTGTGATCACACATGCTTTACTTTACATACGCTATTTTCTTCCTTTCTCACAGTAAACTCACAAGTAGTATGATCTCCAGCTTGGAGATGATGGGAGCATTTAAGGCCTGGTCCATGTATGGCTTCATGATAGATCTACAATTCAAATTTCATGTGCCTATCTTCCATGTATGGTCTCTTATCATGATATTATACTCTTCTCAGAGGACAAGAATCAGTGATAAGTCATTGATTGGAATCTCAAACAATGAGATCATTCCGAAGGGAGCAAAGTAAAAACACAGGGATGGGAAGGGCACAGCCTGCTTGAAAAAGAATCAGAGGCCTGGCTAAGCTGAGCCAAGGAATGCATGAGGCAATGAAGAAGGATGGACAGGGGCCCTGCCTTGCATGCCAAACTGGAAGAGTGGGATTATCATTAAGGCAAGTCTAGTACCTTGTCCTCTTTTATTGATAGAAAAGATGCTGCAGGAAAACCATAAGTTTTAGCAAGTAAGTGGGATATCATGGAGGGAAGGAGATTAGAGGAAAGAAGAGCTGGCAAAGAACATGGAAAATGTTATATTAAGAAACCATAACAGGGGCTGGGAAGGTGGCTCAGTGGTAGAGCACTTGCCTTGCATGCCTGAGGCCTTGGGTTCGATTCCTCAGCACCACAAGAGCAAAAAGATAAAAGCCGGAAGTGGCGCTGTGGCCCAAGTGGTAGAGCGCTAGCCTTGAGCTGAAGAGCTGAGGGACAGCGCCCAGGCCTAGAGTTTAGGCCCCACGACAGAACACACACCCACACACACACACACACACACACACACACACAAAAACCATAACAACTCTCAGGTTAGTATATGCCATTTCCAATAATTCAGTATTATTATTCCAGTAATCCAGTATTATTATTGAATATTATTATTACTGGAAAATATTATCATTATTAAAATTTAGTAATGATTAACAATATTTGATGTCATCAAAAATTATTAATTACTATTAATATTGCTAATAATACTAAGTGGTATTTTCCCACTTTAAATTTCCCTTTTTACCTATTCAAACTATCTTTAGACAAAAATATGAAAATTATTGGGTCTCAAGAATACAGGAAGGAAAACTCCGTATTTGTAAAGCCAAGTTTAAATTCAGTGTTGCTTTCATTGTAGAATCCATTGTGTCATGAATTTCACAAAGTTAAAGAGAAGAAAGTTAGTGTCATGATCCTACAGATTTTCAGTCCTTGAGGAAGGAAAAGAAGGGAAGAATGTGGTTTAACAGCCATTTTGGTTGAAAGGTCAGCTGCTTCTGAAACCCCTTGAGAGCACTTTGATGAGGAGGGGTTGTTGATGAAATAACAGCGCACCTGCTCTGGGATGTCCTCTGTCCTCTGCCACAAGCCTGTCTTTTTTTAACTATAATAGATATGACCTGCCTGAAGAGAAAATATTTATTCAGATCAGAGAAGGACTTTAATATCTCAGAGAAGTTTCAGTGGGACTCTCTTTTAGTGTAAAATCAAGAAAGAAAAAAAAATACCTTGTAAACATTGTACTTTATTGTTCATTCAACCATAGGTAATGTTTAACTGCATAATAGGAATTCAAAATGATATTATATTATTCTTGGCCTACTGTGCCTTCAATACAGGGCAAAAAAGTATCTTAACCAGCACTCTTAATTATGCACATTTTTTTACATGATAAGGTATTACACACACACACACACACACACACACACACACACACACACACACACACACACACACAGTGTTCTTGTTAGCTTCTCTAACAAGAAATAGCTTCCTTTACTCCATTACCATAATTTGCAAACTGAAGTCAATGGAAATTCATTAAAATACTTCTCATTATTCAATATTTGCTATGTTTATCAGATGTTTAAAACCTTGCTTCCCAAAGTGTTAGTATTCTCAATAATAAAACAATTACACATTTGGAGGCCTAATAGCAACATTCAAATGAATATTTACTCAAATAAATAACAATGATCCAATAAAGCACTCTATTTACTTGCATTTTTTCATCCATTACCCATTGCCAAACCCTTAGAGTTATAACAAACCACTGCACGCCACTGCAGAACTGGAGCTGAAGTAACTGAATTCAGAGTTGAAGGTCTGAGTTGTACTACCATTGGTCTTGTGAAGCTGCAGAAAACATCTTAACTCTCTGCCCTTCCCCCTCCCTGATGTCCTTGCCAGACTGAGATCGTGCATCTGAAAGCACCCTGACATTTAATGCATAAACTGTCTCCCATTGAGAAAGCAGATGACAGGAAAGGAAACTTCTTCCCAGAATCAAAAGGCTCAGGGCAAAGGAACCAAGACAGCTCTGCTGGATTCCCAAGTAAGTAGACAACAACTGAGCACACCAGCAGAGAGGGAGGGAGAAGCTTGTGTGAATGAATGCCTGATTCTGCAATCATATCATCTAGAAATATGATATTTTAATTTTGATGTCCATGGAGTCTTGTGACATTTCAAACATTAGCATTTCATTTTGATTAAGATTTGTCATCTCTGTCTCTCCCATGTTCAGGACATGTGAAGCTCTTACAAGACAGCTAAGGTAATTCAGCTCTCCTACTTTTTCCTTCCATTCTTTTCCCCTGCATTACAATTGCTTTGGGCTTATCTGTTAGTTTGTTGTTTGCTTTTTTTCTCTCATGCAAAGAATTTGCAAACTTCACTTTAAAACATTACAAGTACAAATCCATTTTACTGTTGGACTTTAAGAATTTTCCTCATTTCCAGTAATGGAGAAAAATATATTCAAATGAGATTGCAACTTACCAAGCACAGGTAAGAACTTCCAATTTATACCAAGATGCAAGGTTCATTCCTCCCCACAAGTATTACTGCAGAAACACGAAAGGGTTTCGACTTACAGACAAGGAAGGTCCTCACAGGCTTAGAAACACTACCCAGCTAGAATTGCAGCAGAATACTTGTTGTTACCTCATTTTGCTATATTTTGTTTAGTTTGACATTGAGCTCTTGGTCTTTTTTTGGAACCTGTGTAGAGATTTCTGCAGAAGACTCCCAGGCTATCAAAACAGAGCTGGGTACTTATGCAACCATTACCCTCCTGTCCCTGTCTCACAGAAGAAACAAAGAAAGATAGGTACCCAGCAACAGAAGTGCAGCCTGAAGAATTCAAGCCAGCCTCCAATTTTCACAAGCTGAGGTCAACAGAGGTGGCTTTCCCCTAGCAACTTCTTGAATCCTTGCTGCTCAGCTGGCATGCTCAGCTAACCATCAAGGTGCAAACAGTTCTTGCAGATGCATGAAAATAGAAAGGAGAAAGACAAATGCCTGGTTAGGAATTGCCTGCTAAGAATTCCCATCAAGTGGGCCAAGGTTCAGGTTTTGTGGGTTTTTTTGAAATGTGAAGTGAAAGATCTTTGTGACAGACAGAACAGAAGTATGGAGATGTAGCCTCCCATCTGAAATCCCAGTGTTTTTACATGAAATGGTTCAGGAGCCCTGGAAGACCCCAGTAGGGATATTAGTATGCTGACTCTCCCATATAGAAGGTAATTTTGGAGAATAGTTCTGCTAGCTGTGATAATCAGCAAAATCTCTATTTAGTGGCTTCCATGTGCCCAGCACTGCTAGTTGTCTGCCAGCAGACAATATGATCTTTACCAGAGGGAAAATCCATTCAATTTTCCCTTCTAATGACACACACTTAAAAATATGTGTGTTTATACATACATGCATATATATGTATCTATACATATGCATATATATATATATGTTTATGAAATGCTTTCAGTCACAGTAAGGCAGCAAACACAATTTACTGGCATCCAAATGAAATTTGATCTATGTCAGAGCATGAGGTCCAAATGAACTTAGGCCTTGTCTTAAAACAAATAAAATAATCCCAAGACATGTTTTGTTTTTTAAGAAAAGCTTGCTATGGGTAAATTTCTTCATACATTTTTTTCTTGATCTTTTTACTTATACAAGTAGCCCTCTAAAGCCTTTAGGACAATTGTAGGACTCAAAAACTTTTCTATGAATTCTACGGGTTTCCATTCTGCACTACCAACATACATGTCTCCATACTGATGAATTAAATAAAACACAAATTCCGAAATCCGGTCCCTGTGTGGGTCTTTCCTGTATACCACTGCACCTTCCCTGCATTGTACTTCCTCTTAAAGTTCATTCTGGTCCATTAAGCCAATTCTCTTGCCCTATGGATTAAGGAACCAACTGAATGACTCACTCATATCTCTCAGGAAAGCATCAAACACTGGAGAACCAGTGCTAAAACACATGGATGAACATAAACAGGGGCATGTGCTCTAGTTTACAGCTTCTGTGATCTTGGTAAGGAAACTGCTTTAAGAATGTCAACATTTAATTTTTTTCCAAGTCATTCCATTTCCTTACACTATGGTAAATAATGCTGTGATACACATAGTTGTGCTGGTATGGCCTTAGTATGGCCTTGTTTGTGGTCATTTAGGTAAATGCCCAGAAGTTGGAATGCTGGATCATAGGGGAGCTCTATGTTTAGTATTTTGAGGAAGCTCCATACTGATTTCCAGAGTGAAATAAGCCAGATCCAAAGAAACATAGGTCCCATGGTTTTCCCTTATTTGTAGTACTTATTATATATCTAGGATAATCTTAGCAGATAAGCAGAATAGCTCAATAATTATGTACATATGACCATATAAGATGATGCTAAGCTAAATGAACTCCAAAAAATGGGCACAAGAGGTTTATCTTTGTTGTTGTTGTTTTTAATGTACTACATGATTTCTTTTTTCTTTTGTTTTCTCCCCTTGGTTTTATCCCCTGTTGTCACTGTACTTGATTTTGGTGCTCTGGGTATTATATATATGTTTATCTGAATTAGGAAGGGAAGAGGAACAACAAAATGGTGAGACAAAGGACAAAGGGGGAACCAATGGAACAGTGATACTCACAAGACAAGATTTTGGAAATTATCTGCACAACTTGGAGGAGGTTCTGGGGAGTGGGAAAGAGGAAGAAAAAATGAGGGAGGGGGTAACAAGTTAGACAAGAAATGTACTCATTACCTTATTTATGTAAACTTCTATACATCCCCTTGACAATAAAATTAAAATTAATCGCATGAAAGAAAAAAACGAACTTTACAACTTTGGTGGGGGGGAGGGGAGAGGAGGACTGGGTGGAGGGAGGAGGGGGGAGGAGGATTGGTTGAGGGGGTGGGGGAGGATAGGAAGGGATGGGAAGGGGAAACAAAGGAGGAGACTACAATGCTTGATAAGAAATGTACTCATTATCTTGCCAATGTAATTGTAACCTCTCTGTACAGTATTTTCACAATTTAAAAAATTAAATTTAACAACAAAAAAATGAATGACAGCACCTCCTGGGTAGTTTGTAACCCCAAGTCATCCACAGCAACCTTTCCAAGTCCTCACCCTTAAGAGTTCACATTGCTCCTGGTAAAATTTTATTTCTTATTTTTACATAAGTCAAGAACTACCCAAATTAGAAGTCTATAAACTAAAACAAAATAATGATCAAAATAGGAAGGAAGGATTGGAGTGAAGGAGAAGAGGAGGAAAAAAGAATGAATAGAGGGAACACACAAGGAAGGAAGGGAGGGAGACAGAGAGAGAGGGGAAAGAGAAGGAGGGAGAAGGAGGAGTACTTCCAGAAAAAAATATATTTCACAATATTTCTGTAACTTTGGCAGGGGGTAGATCCCAACCTTCTTCAAAGATGATACCTTTCAGAAGCTAAAAATATAGACTAATTGCTATGAACACATGCAACTTTAAAAAAAATGGGCAGCAAGAAATGCTATACACAAATGCTGAAACAAGGATGCAGGTTGACCCATTGTAACAATGAGATGTACAAGACACTATGTCGAAAACAAACTTTACAACTTGGAGGGCGGTGAGGAAGGGGTTGGGGAGGTGGGGAGAGAAGGGATGGTAGGGGAAAAACAAAGGAGGGGGTAACAATGCTGGACAGGAAATGTACTCATTACCTTACGCATGTAACTGTAACCCCTCTGTACAATATTTTTACAGTAAAAATATATATTAAAAATAAAAATAAAAAATAAAGTGCCTTGACTGTGCAAAAAAAATTTAAAAGGCAAACAATGGACTAAGAAGAATGATTCTGAACATGTGTTACAATTAATATAGCTAATTAACAAATAGCTCTTATGAATCATGAAGAGTAAGCAGGGCAAGAGAAATGAGAGATTTTGAACTTACCTCACAGAAAAAGACATATAAAAGTTAAGAAAAAGGACACACAAAAAAACAAAGGTGGAGGGGAGGTATTTTCCATAGGACCAGAGAAATAAAAACTCATTGGAATTTCTATTTAGCAAACTGGCAAAACAAAACAGTTTGAAGAGTCAATAATGAAAAGCTGTGATAAAGTGGGCACACTGCTAGTAGAATTACAATAGTAGTTCTCATTGTTTTCTTTGTTTCTTTGTTTCTTTGAGACGGAGTGGCATTATGTAGCCCAGGCTAGCCTCAAACTCAATATCCTCCTGCCATGGTCTCCTGTGTGCTAATATTGCAGGAATGAACCATCATTTGCATTTCACCCAGTGAAATCATAGTTCTGAAGGGAATTGAGGAACATCTATTTTTTGATCTTACAATTTCACATCTTCAAACGTATCTACATACCTATTTTTCACAAGCTTATTTATAACCATGATAAATTTACAATAGTCTAAGTGTCCTTTAGTTAAGAAAGGGTTAAGATCTGCTGTCTAGGCCATCCAGTGTGTTATCCTGCTCCTATGATAAAAAGTCATGCAAGTCCCTTTTTCTAAATAGAGAAAATTGATGAGAAAAAGCAACAATATAGTTCATCCATATACCTGTCTGGTTTGTACAGAACAAGGTCTGGGAGGTATCACACTCAAAACCAATTCAAAAGAAGCAGGAAACAATGGCTCATGCTGATAATCCTAGCAACTGAAGAGGCTGAGACTGCAAGGATCATAGTTTGAAGCCTACCCAGGCAGAAGTCTATTAGCTCCATCTCCAATTAACCAACAAAACTCCAGACTGGAAGTGTTACTCAAGTAGTAGAACACCAGACACACAATCTTTTCAAGCCTCAAAGCAGATAAAAGCCTTGTATTTTACCTCACTGAGTTGTCCCTTAGGGGAATTTTGCCCACCTCCATCACAAGGTAGACAACTTCTAAAGCCACATGATATAATATCCCTTTTTCTTCGTACCTTAGTAGATCACCTCTGTCTTCACTGGGTGCCGTTTTGAAAGATGGAGAAAGCCAAAAAGTTGACAGCTGATACTTTTTTGGTTTTGATTTAGTGAGACACACACACACACACACACACACATACACACACACACACACACACACACAAGTATATCTGTAGATAAGTTTGAAGATGTGAAATTTAAAGGTCAAAAATCCACATGTGGAAGTAGCACAGTGAATCCTACTAATCAGTACAATATGTGATAGTGACAATTAAAATTTCAAAAGCAGATGGAGTAGGAGGTAGCACTTATGAGGTAGAGCTCTTCTAGAAATCATAGAAGTTTATGAAAGTCTTGTGGACTGATTGCTTATTCTTTTACATTTTAGCCAGATGATATTGAATAATTTCTGTTCAATCTCTCTCAGTCTCAGTTTTTTAATAACATGATATATGATATAATATGAAATAATATGATATAACATAATATGGTATAGTAAGTATAATTATAATATATAATAATATAAATATAATAGATATATAACATATATCTATAATTGAAATATATATGAACCACTCATGGTTCATTTGCCTTGAATGAGAATTGGAATAAATTCGATGACAAATGTGAAGGCTTTCTGAATAAGATAATAGTATTATAAAATCTGTTATTCTTATTTCTTCCACATATTCCACCAAGTGGGTATACTTTTCAGGGAAACAAGATGGTAAAAATGTGTCCACTGAAGAGACAGCTTCATTTGTCACCTTAATGCCCACCAATTTAGTTAAATAATTTAGCATTAGATGCTAAATTTGCATTTGAGTTCAGAAAATGGCAACATTAATGGGAAAGAGGGTAGCACTTTGAAACAAAAGGGCTAATCTGGGTCAGAATGAGAGCCATAGAGCACTGGGAATGACATACACAATGAGTAAAAAAGAGGAGGGAAAAGCAGACTCAAATCCCAAATGAAGCAAGAACAAGAAAGGCACCAGAGCCCAAGCAAGACCCAGTGCTGATCTGATGGACTGAAATCACAGCCTCCCAGGTCCCATCTGTCCTATGTGAGGAAAAGGAGAAACATGGACATGGGAACTGATACAATTTCGGTCGTGGGGCCTGAACTCTGGGCCTGGGCACTGTCCCTCAGCTCTTCAGCTCAAGGCTAGCACTCTACCACTTGAACCACAGCTCCACTTCCGGCTTTTTCTTTTTGCTTATGTGGTACTGAGGAATCGAACCCAGGGCCTCATGCATACAAGTCAAGCACTCTACCACTGAGCCACCTTCCCAGCCCCTGATACAATTTCTTATCTCTTGACTCTCCATCTTTAATTACAGTGAGGATCAGATCACAAATTCTCTGGTTACCTTGCAAATTATGAATTCCAAAATGAGAACAACACATCAGTTAAGACATCAGAGAGAATAAATGGTCCCTGTGACTTACTAGTGAGAGTGCTATTGGGAAAGTGACTATCTCAAAGTCTGAGAACAAGTTAGTTAATAGCAGATCCCAAGAACATGATCCATTGCTCTCAGCTACTATGAGAGTCAGTGCTATTAATGACCTTAGCTAACCATACAGGGCACCCATGTTGCCTGAAATCATTCAAGAACTTCAAGCAGTAGGAGAAACAGGTTTAGTAACCCTTTAATAATACTGGAAAATAACTAAAGAAATAATTCTTTTTGCTAGAAAAGAATAGGCAGAGTATTGGAAGTGTAGCTCAATTGGTAGGGCCCCATTCTAGCCAGAGTATGAGGCTCAGAGTTTAAGCTAAGTACCAGCATGCATGGCACACACACACAGACAGACAGACAGACCCACACACATACATATGCGTGCGCGTGCGCACACACACACACATACACAAAGAATAGGCACTCTAGTAAGTGGTTTATAAATATTTTCAGGTTGTCATATGCTATAATACTTGGTTTCTAATTTTTTGAAATATTTTATCCTCAAATAAAAACCTATCTGTGTGAGCCTTCCAAGAAATGTTCATTGTCCCAGACTTTCAAACACACTATGACCTATTTCTGATCATTCCTTGCTTTACTCTGAGTGAACTATAAAGAAAGTTGAATCCTCTGATTCTATCATTCTGACTTATGGCTTTACAAGTAGAAAAATAATGCAGTACTAAAAGAAAATCCTCCAGTCAGTCTAAATGCCTTTAAGTTGGAAGCCAACATTAGTCTTTATTGTTCTCATGAAGAAGAAGAAAGGGCCAGTATCACGATGCATGATAAGCAGAAACAACATTGTATTTTTAATAAGTACTATTAGAAATATGGCTACTACATTAGGAAAAATCTTAAAGTTCTGCTCATTCTTATTCCATGTTTAAAAAAATGAATAAAATAAAAAACTTTAAATTTGCTTGCCAATTGCAATACAAGAATAAAAACACAGTTGTGGTGTTATGACTCCAGGAAGCCTCAATCCCTGGAAATATTAAATATTTAGACCTTAGTCACTAATATAATATTGAGTTTATATATGTCCTTATTTCTGAGTTAGGGGAATGAATAGGCAAATATGAAATATGCCTCTAGCTTCTGATAAAGGAGGGAATGGGACTAGTTTTCTGGCAAAGTGTAGGCTTTAACACGAATATTTTATAGTAAGTAAGAGGCAAAGGCTTCATGTTTATTCGTTTCAATATCTTTGATGAGCACCCAGCAATGTCAAACACGTGACAACCATTGAAGCCGTGTGCCCTGTGCCTATCCTGATGGATGAGAGGTAGAAGATGTCTGAAAGCAAAAGTTGCTTCAG
This sequence comes from Dipodomys merriami, assembly GCF_024711535.1. NCBI lineage: Eukaryota > Metazoa > Chordata > Mammalia > Rodentia > Heteromyidae > Dipodomys > Dipodomys merriami. The sequence goes on from NW_027205381.1 coordinate 10,301,890, forward strand.
ATAATTCCTTCTTTGTCCATGAAAACTGACACAAATACAGACTTGAAGCATGATCATTTCACATGGAGGACGTTGGAATAATTAGGATCAACTATTTCCCTGATTTACAATTCTTCTAATTTAGAAGACAATGTGCACATAAAATAAGCTGAAGCCTGCTATCTGGTACAATGGTATTTTAGCTTATCCAGTGTTTATTACTGAAGGAAACTGCCATGCAGAAGAGGGTTTATTAGGAGTGGGGGGATAAGAGGGGAGGAGGGTGGGGAGAAAAGGAGAGAGGGCAAATCTCTGGCTTAAACAAGATGGAGGCTTGCAGAGCAAGTGAGATCATGGCCCCAGAAGAAAGACTATATGGGGGAGGGGGAGGCAGGGGTGTGGCCACAGAGGATGTGGAGCTGACCTCAGAGGATCAGGAAATCACTTTGGAGCCTGTAGACAGGGCCCACTGCCCCCAGGCCAGTTGCCTGGGTTACAGGTGCTGGGCAGGGACTTCTAGGGTGCAAGGGGAGAGAACAAGGAGAAGGGGCAGGCCTAACATTCCAGCCCTTTCATAGTTATAAAGCAGCATCAACTCTCTAGCTACTTCCTGCTGACAAGGGGTATTGACATTAGTAGAAGGTGCAGATATTTTTCAGTCTGGAAGAAGGCAGCAACAACAGTTCTTTGTGGTGGACACACATATGTGTCTTTGAATGAAATCTGAAAGAAAAAAAAACTCTTAAAAGTCAGGGGCTTGGTAGATCTGAAAGAACAGTAGTTGTACCTTGGAGTCAATATTAGTATAGAAGAGGCCAGGAGCAGGAGCCTTTTTTACTTTTGACAGATGAAACCACTATGGCTGTCCATTGAGCTTAACTGCAGTGGAAATGGTCACCAGGATCTGGTGAGGGCCTGTCCACTTAGGATGGAAACCAGATAGATTAAGGGTCTTGAGAAAGACTTGATTCCCAGACAAAATTGGGAGACAAGGAAAAGGGTCTTGATAAGGCTGAGGGAAGCATTTGTCAGCATATTGAGTAACATATGACTGAGGGAAGTTAGGACAGGAAGATAAGTCTGTTAGCGGAGTCTTCAAATCGTTAGGGAAATTCCCAGGAGGAAAGGTCTTTGTGAAAGGAGAGTATACAGGTTGGCAATATTAGATGAATGGGAAGGACTGCAGTGTTAATAATGCACAGGCTCTGTACAAGGCAATAGTTCATTTAATCACGGGTAAGATGGAGATGTTAACGGGGGAGTGAGTAGATCTGAGAAGTTGCTTAGGAAAGCAGAGGATGATTGGGTTTAAATCTTGCCTTTGTTAAAGGGAGATGGAATATTGGGGTTTGTTGGAGAAATGAGTAGGATCCTTAAGTTTAATGAGGACAGGAGTCTGATATCAAGAAGAGGAGATGTGGAAGTGTCCTAAATGAGAGGATTAACAAGAGCTTGAGGGAGGGGGGAAAGGGCCCTGGCCCTGTCGGAGGCCCGCAGAAATCAATGTAAGTAAGCTCTAAGTGACATACCTATTCTATGATAGAGCCTGGGGAGTCTAGTGCTTGGTATTTTTCATCAGCAATGTTATGCTGCCCACCCAAAAAGCACTGTCTCTTTTAAGCTAATTTTGCCAACATAGTCATAACTTGGAGCTAGACCCAGTTTTAAGGGTTTAAGTATGCATAAAAGAAAGACACTTTCCTTCCTGAGAAAGAATGAGCTCAAGTCTTTGTCACTCAGACTACTGAATACATGTCACAGCCTTGCAATCCAACAGCACAAGCATCATTTAGGGACATGTCAAATGGAAGCTAAGGTAAGGGATTCCCTATTAGAATGAGAAGCCATCTGCCTTCAATTAAAGCCTAAATTAAAAAGAGAAGGAGAGTAAGGTACTGAGTACATTTCCTATCTAGCAGTGTTACCTCCTCCTTTGTTTTTCCCCTACCATCTCCTCCCTCCCCATCTACTCAACTCCCTGCCCCCCAAGTCCGTTTTCAACATAGTATCTTGTACATCTCATTGTTACAATGGGTCAGCCTGTAGCCTTATTTCAGCATTTTCCGTCCCCTCCCAAATTGGAAAAATATATATACAAGATGCAGGGCACAGGAATCAAATACAGTGAAAACAGGGGTTATACCATGGGGAAAGAATATACAAAAGAAACAAAAAAATCACATAGTACATTATAAATACATTGAAAACAACAGAAAAAAAGATAAAACCACTTGTGTCCCTATCTTGGGGCTCATTTCGCTTAGTATCATCTTTTTTTCCCTCATTTTTCTTTTCTTTTTTTACATTTTTTTATTGTGAAAATACTGTACAGAGGGGTTACAATTACAAGAGCAAGGTAATGAGTACATTTCTTATCAAGCATTGTTGCCTCCTCCTTTGTTTCCCCTTAACATCCCTTCCCATCTCTCCCCCACCCACCCCCGACCCCACCAAAGTTGTAAAGTTCGTTTTTCAACATAATGTCTTGTACATCTCATTGTTGCAATGGGTCAACCTGTATCACTATTTAAACAATTTGTTTTTTCCCTTCTCCTCCCCAAATTATACCAACATCAAATACAGTGAAAACAGGGGTTATACCATGGGGGAAGGACATTCAAAGCAACAAAGAAATCATCTTATAAATATGTCAGAAACAATAGTAAGAAAGAAAAACCATTTGAGTCCTTATTTGGGGGTTCATTTTGCCTAACATCAACTCATCGTCATATGTACATTGCTTCTGACCTTTTCTGCTTGTCCTAGACATGTACTAGTTATTGCAAATAAGGGAAACATGAGACCTATGTTTCTTTGGGTCTGCTTACTTACTGTTTCCAAGTCTTAACATTTCCTAACAAATGGGGCAATGTCATTCTTTCTGATGGAGGCACAGAATATCAACATATATATATCACATTTTCTTGATCCATTTATCTACTGAGGGGACTCTGGGTTGGTTCCATATCGTAGCTATGGTAAATAATGCTGCAATAAACATAGTTGTGCTAGTAGCTTTAGTATGGCCTTGTTTGTGATCGTTTGGATAAATGCCCAAAACTGGGATTGCTGGGTCATAGGGGAGCTCTATGTATAGTCTTTTGAGGAATCTCCATATGGCTTTCCAAAGTGGCTGAACAAGTTTACACTCCCACCAACAATGCAGTCTGTATAATATCTTTACAATAAAACTATATACAAAAAATTAAACAATAATATATATAATTATATATATGGAAAGAGAGAGGGGGGAGAAACTGGGCTTATCTTTATCTTTGTCCAAATTCCTTGGCCTTAAGCTAAAAAATGCATTAAGTTCATCTTGAATACTGGTTTTACAAATGAATAACTGACCAAGTCTAGGGAAGGCAATATTCACTTTTGCTTTATGGCTAAATCCTCATGAAATCTGCACTGTTATTATATTCTTGCATGTTTTGTAATGACAACGGTTGCACACAGTATATAAACACTGTGCCTCATTTGTGAACATTCATGTACATAACTGACAGGGCAGAAGGGAAAAATAGGTTGATGGAGCAGAAAAAGGTAACGAATGTAGACTGAGATAGACATGTCAAAAAAGGACAGGTGTATTTAGTGGTCTATTAGGGGTATAGTTGTGTTTCAGTATTTAGAGTACCTGAATGGAGGTTGAAATAAATTTATAGTAAATATTTTTAAAAAGAAAGAGAGAAGGATATTGGCCAGGTGAGACAAGGAGGAGGAGGAGGAAAATGAGAAGAAAGAAGAGAAAGAGGAGGACAAAAGGAGGAGAAAGAGAAAGAGGATAATAATAATAAAGCAAAAAAGGTAAATTTTATTGTATCTATTCTGTGCATCTGAGGAGTACTTGTATACAGCTCTGGGCTTGAACTAAGCCTAGGCACTGTGCTTTAGCTGTTTGCTTTTCATTGGTTAACTAGAGTTAAGAGTCCCATAAACTCTTCTTCCTAGTCCTCAGATCTCAATATTCCTGAGTTGCAAGTCTTTTTTTTAATTGTGAAAATACCGTACAAAGGCATTGCAATTACATGGGCAAGGTAATGAGTACATTTCTTATTAAGCATTGTTGCCTCCTCCTTTGTTTCCTCTTCTCATCCATCCACCTTCCCAACCCCCAGCCAAAGTTGTAAAGTTCATTTTTCAACATAACAACTTGTACATCTCATTGTTGCAATGGGTCCACCTGTATCCCTATTTAAATGATTTGTTTTTTCCCTTCCCCTCCACAAATTATACCAACATCAAATACAATGAAAGCAGGGGTTATACCGTGGGGGAGGGACATACAAAGCAACAAAGATACCATCTTATAAACATGTTAGAAACAATTGCATGAAAGAAAAAAACATTTGAATATTTATCTTAGGGTTCATTTCACCTAACATCAACTTATCTGACTTTTTCTGCTTGACTCAGACATATACTAGTTATTGCAAATAAGGGAAACCATGGGACCTATGTATCTTTGGGCCTGGCTTATTTCACTTAATATAATTTTTTCCAAGTCTTTCCATTTCCTAACAAATGAGGCAATGCAAGTCTTACAGGTGTGAGTCGTGGTGTTCAGCAAGCTTTCTAACTTAATAGCTCTGTCAACCAGTGGATTTCTACTCTTCCTCAGCAAAATTATCTTTCATGCAACTCTAGCCACAAGATGCAAGATGTGTACAGTTTTTGCTGGAAGGAACCAGGGAAACTGTGTCCCAATGCACTGTTTGGGGCTGTCAAGTCTGGCAGGTAGTCAGAAAAGATCAAGTCATCTTGTCATCATCACACCTTAATCACTTCACAGGCTGCATGACTTTCACCTGCTCCAAATGTCAAACACCAATCCCCAGAGAACGTGCAATTTCTACAGAGTTCCTCAGAGATTTGACAAACTTTATCTTACTCATTCGAAATGGTTTTTAAATGTTATTACGCTAAGGGTCCTAGCTCCTAGAAATATCTGCTAGAATCCTCCTCAGATTCCTATGTCAATTTCCCCGGAAGGACTCTGGGCATCTCACAAGTGGTTTCTGCTTAAAGAAACTTCTGCAGTAATTGCTCTTTTCTTCAGTGTATCTTTAGCTCAATTACAGCACCATAAATTGGGTTAGAGGCCCACATTCATTCATATTTGACCATAAGGCTATGAGGGTGTAGTTTACAAATTAAGATTTGTAGCAACTCTATACAGATTTTCAAAGACATTTCATATACTTACAGTCTCAAAGTTTATGGCCTTGAGCCTTAACCAACTAAAGGATTAAATTTAACTTACACTGCCTGAGAATAAATAGCAGGTGTAAAAACTCAAATATGAGTTTACAAAAAGTAGTATAAACCAAGCAAAATATTCCAAAGATGGTTGCATTTAGATATCTTCTCTCCACTAAAAACTATTCAAGTGCAATCTTCAAATCTTAGCCATCCACAAAACAGTAAAGACAGGTGTGAATGCCTGCCCCACCCCCCCTCTTCCCTCTCCCTCTCCTTCTCTCTGCTGGTACCAGGGCCTGAACTCAAACTCCAGCTCTTGATGAAAATTTTGCTCACTGCTTTGTACTTCTAGTTGAGCCACACCTCCAGTCTGGTATTATTGCTGCTTAATTGGAGATGAAACCTTGCAGACTTTCTACCCAGACTGATTTTTCAAGTGATATTCAGATTTCAGACTCTTGAGCAGCTAGGATTAAAGATGAGACACCAGTGCCCAGCTCTAATGCTACTTCTTTCTCTCTCAGATAAGCTGTCCTCTTTTTAAGATTTTCTTTTCTTTTTGCTTTCGCTTTCTTTTGTCTAATTTTATCACTTTAATTGTATATCTTAATATGCTAATTTGATAACTGTTAATTAAAAATTTAATAGAGTCTAGATCTAAAAATAACCAAGATTTTTTTGAAATATTTTTCCCTCTCTCCTCTAAGAACTTCTCTATTTTATGTGCCAAGTTCAATCTAGTTACATAATTTATTATCTCTGGGGATTTGAGTTTTATAAGTCCAATAACATCATTCTGTAGAAAAGAGAGGGGAAAAAAGACGTTTTCATTCCTATTACATTCAACCTCTGTGCAGATGGGGAAGGAAGGAAGGAAGGAAGGATGGAAAGAAGACAGGCAGGCAGAAAGAAAGAAAAAGAAAGAAAGAGAGAGAGAAAGAAAGGAAGGAAGGAAGGAAGGAAGGAAGGAAGGAAGGAAGGAAGGAAGGAAGGAAGGAAGGAAGGAAGGAAGGAAGGAAGGAAGGAAGGAAGGAAGGGAGGGAGGTAGGAAGGAAGGGAAGGAGGGAGGGTGGGAGGGAGGGAGGGAGGGAGGGAAGGTGGGAAGAAGGAAGGAAAGAGACACAGCCACAGCAGGAAGGAGGGAGGAAGGGTGGGTCTCAGTTTCATTTGAATAAAATCTGTACCCCTTAAAAAATAAGAGCTGGATCTTGAGTTTTATCTGAATCCTTTCCTCACACAGAAAATATGCAAGAGAGCTCAATATAAAGTTCCAAATCAATAAACTCGTTAATCATTGTATTAAAAGCCTTTAGCCACAGAATGTGTGAGCCTGCATTTTCCAAATTCTTGCTTCCATGAATGGATAAAATAGCTGTGGGGAAAGGGCTTCCTTCTATATGCCAGGAGTACCTGGGACCAGTCCTAAAATAAACTAACTCTGCCTAAAAGTAATCTCCCAAATGCATTTTATATGAAAATCCTCAGTTCCCACTTGATAGAGTTTTGATTCAGTGAGCCATGGAGCCCAGGAGTTTGTAATTGTGATGTTAAATTTGGGGACTGCTGCTATAACCCTGGTTGGAGAGCCACAATGCACTTCAGAAAAATAAAAGCTAAAGGAAAATTATTCCTATTAAAAAACCTACCCACTTCCTCTAGCCCAACATTTCAAACACATTTCAGCCATCATGGAAATTCCATCTGTTCTTTGTCCTTCATCTCCAACAGTTAATATTGTTCCACTAAATACACTGTAGAAAATATAAATTTAAGCAAATTGAGGATTTTATGACCATCATATACTTAGATCATATATATATATATATATATATATATGATTAGAAATGGCAAATGACAATAGTAGATACACCACACAGTAGGTATCTATAGAAAAATAATGCTCTGGTAGAGCTTAGTTCATATATATAGCTCACTCTTCCCTTCCCTTCCACGTACATCTACAGAACACTACATTAAAAGGAATTTCTAAGGCAGATTCACATAGTACTTGAAATCTTCAATCTTGTAAGCTACTGTGCTCTGGGGACTATGTCATTCTCATTTTTCTGACAGCCTCAATGAATCAATGCTTGCTGCATGGGCTGATGAGAGCAAGTGCAGCAATATTATACTTACTGAACACATAAAAGCCTTGAAGTTGTCATTAAAGATTTGTAAAGCAACATGAATTGAAGCAAAAATAACTTAGTGGTGTTGAATGTCTCAGACATCCAAAATTGTTGGATGATAGCATTTTGCAATTATTTCCTCACTTAGTATTTCTTGTTCACTGTTTGCCAGTTTGACTTATTCCGAAGTATCAGCCAATTACACGCAATCAATCTGGATAATTAAAGAAATCCAAAACACAAACTCAGGGGAAAGCTTTTGTGATATTTTATCTCATAACTGTGATAATTTAACAATTACTAGAAGGAAAAGATTCTTGCTTGCTATCTTACTATCTTATTGCCCAACACCTTTCATAGAAGTTTTCAACAATTGCACAGGATTTTTAACAATGTGTGTAGGTTGCATTTCAGCAAATGTTCAAAGTGCTAGCCATATCAGCTACAGCATATACTACAAGCAAGAGTCATGAATGGAGGAATGAGTTAGTGAACTTTACATTATGCGCCCATCTGGTGAACCCAGATCTCAAGAGTATCTATCTGTTCCATAACTAACTGTAATATATTCTTCAAACCTGATTTTGCTGTGCCCACAAATTGACTAAAAGCAAAAGAAAAGCTTGACAATCTGCCTCTATTTTGTGTGGCTTTGCTCCAACCTATTCTCTCTGTAGTCACTTTGTATACACCTGGGAATCTGGGAAGGATTTATTACTATTAATAATATCTTTATGGGGACAAAAACTACACTTGATACTGAGCAGTGATGACAAGATAACTTCTCTGGAAACCTTCTCGAAAAAATGACTAAAATAATGATGGGTCGATCAATGTACACTTTAATCAGTACTGCTTTATAATTATGTATATCTCTCTTCTCTGACCCCTTCCCTGTCTATGTAAATGCATATAGTTCATATCCTATTCAAGGTTGAAGAAGAACTTAAGGGGTTGTCTTCCTGTGTCTGACATAGAATGAATGAATCTCCTTCTTCTACCCTTTGCCATGCCTCTTACAGGGTAAGAGGTTGGGCCTGAAGCAGACCTGACAGGTGGAACTCCTGTAGTTTGGGCTTGGGAGCTAAGAACTGGTCCAAAAAGCCAGATAATGGCAAACCAGATGACTGAGATTGTTAACTATGAATATTTTGGCCACTCTGTCTCTAATTCTTTGTCCATTTGAACATATAGTTCATGTGTCTACCTTTGAAGATGGATGAAGATAAGCTGAAGTATTATCTTCTCATGGTAACTGTGCCATGTAACACATGTCCTTTCTTTGCCTTCAATGTGTCTCCTTATCTTTTGTATAGGGACAGGATGTGTGAACTAGAGGAAGGAATAGCTGGGAAAGATGTGAGCTATAAAAGTATATAAGAATGAGGTTGAAAACGAACTTTACAACTTTCCTGCAGGGGAAGGGGGGTTGGGTTGGGAGGGTGGGAGGAGGGTGGGATGGGAAGGGGAAACAAAGGAGGAGGCTTCAATGCTTGATAAGAAATGTACTCATTATCTTGCCCATGTAATTGTAACCCCTCTGTACAGTATTTTCACAACTTAAAAAAAGGAAAAAAAAAAAAAAGAATGACTATTCAGTCTTGAGCCTACACTAGCAACCATGAAAAAAGCACAAATATTTGCAGTTGAGTTCACTCCAAGCCACCAGGAAGCATTTTACATTCAGATATACTTAACATTTCTGAAGAACGCTCCATCTCTTTTCTCTACCAGCCCTATGTCTTTGCAAGTCTACCTTTTCCAGCTCACAAGACAACTTTCCTTCCTGATGTTCATGAAGTTTAAAAATAAAATCCTTCAGTTTTCAAGAAAAATTGCCAATCTGTGGCTGTTCATCTGTTGCAGGCAACACTGAAAGAAAGAATGTCCATTTGGGGAAAATATTAAATATTCCTTAGAAAATAATAATTGTATTAAAGGAGAACAGTTTCCCTACATTTATATTTTCACATATTTGGAGGGAAAAGAAAATACTTTACTCATGCATGTTCCTGGTTGTCTTCACTCAGTTTTTCATTGTTATTGCCATTAGCCCTAAGTAGGCAATAGGTTCTAGAATTCTGGCTATATTGAAATGAGTCTAATGCCATGTCAAGATTCAAGATCATCATTCCTGAAGCCCCAAATTACCTGTCATGGCCTCAGTGGCAATGTGCTCAATAATACATATAGACAATGTCACTGGCTAATACCTAGTCTGTTTCAATTAAACCATGATTCTCCCTCTTCTAAGGGAAAAGGGTCTATAGGGGAGAAAAACTAGAATGTGGAAAATCAGAATTCAAAGCTACAATGGGACCTTTGAGTAGTTTATTCAGCACAAAGCAGCTAAGGGTGTCATAGTCTGGACCTATAATCAAAGGAGAACTGACTGATACAGAATGATTCCAACATGGGTCTTCATCAGATTCTCTCCTCAAAATAAAGAAAAAAGCAAGCAATATATAATTCCAGCTGCAATTTACTTTCATATGCATTTTCAGTTTCATTTTCAGAGGCATTAAAAATAGATTGACGATTTGGTTGTATAATTGGCCAAGACAAATTGAAGTAGTTAATTGTAGAGCATTTAAGATGTACACCATCTCTAGTGTAACATGTGAAGCATGCATACTTGGAGGCATGCCAAGGGGATGCTACAAAGAAGAATTTTGTCAATAGAAAAACAGACATTCAGATTACTTTTTTTTTAATGGTTGAACTTAAGGTCTCAGCCCTGTCCCTGTACCTATCTATGCTCAAGGCTAGTGCTCTACCATTTGAGCCATAGATCCACTTCCGAATTTTGAGTGGTTAATGGGAAATAAGAGTCTCACAGGACTTTTCTTTTCTTTTTTATGGTTTAGTTTTTTTTGTTTCTTTATTTGTTCAACATTTTAATATGAATGCATGTACAGTGGTAACATTAAAATTATTAATCAAAAGACAAATAATTGCAAAGTCATAGAAACATATCAGACTTTCAATAGTTAGCACTTATGATGCTAATAATAATTTTGATGAAGAGGATGATGACCACAGTGTACCCTGATAATGACAATGTTGTGATTGAAAAGGAAAAACTTTACACATTTTTGAAGCTAGATTTCCCACAATGAATACATAGTAATAAACAGCATTGGATTACATACAATAAGAATAACAAGAGGAGAGTTTCAATATCAAGAAATACAATCACAGGACTTTTCTGCGCTGGCTGGCTTCAAGTCGCCATGCTCAGATCTCAGCTTCCTGAGTAGCTAAGATTACAGGTGTGAACCACCAATGCCCAGTAGGTTTCATGTTTAAAAAAAATCAAGACAACTAATAAATTTACTTTTGGTATACATTTCTTCAAGGACCCACAGTTACATTCCTGCCTCCTTATCTTAAGGCACAAACTGTGTCATATGCACTGAGTTATGAGCAGACAGTCTTCTTTTTATTTCCTAGGTAATCTCACCTTCCTGCCATTTTTTAATACTAATTCTGCTTGGTGTAAGACATATTTGAGAGTAGTAGACTCTACAGAGATATTGGCTGTCATGCAAGATTTTCTTTTTTTTGTTATATTCTTATGTATAAGTAGTTGTACTAAGTGGTAACCATTCAAAATGTCAGTTAGTGATCAATATTACCTCCTTCATGATTTTTTCCCATCTCCTCAATTCCAGCATTTTCTCTTTACCATCTTTTTCACCATAAATATATAATTATTAGACAACCCTAGGAAATAGCTCAATGATTTCATCATTTTTTGCATAATATATGGGATTTAAAATAAAACATTTCACTTAAGATCAATGTATTATTAAAGATTTTATCACAAAGTTAATTAAATATAACTAATGATAATATATAATAATATAATTTTAACAATATTCATTATATATGAAGGCAAATTTCAACTTTTCTCCATCTATGACTAAAATATGCTGTTTAATTTACTTTAAATTTATTTTACAAGAAATTTTTACAAGAAATTTGCTATCTTTAGGATCAAGTGCATGTAACTATGTATAATGGGTTACTCTGTCCAATATTGTATCAAAAATAGCATAAACTTTGTGACATTACAGTTGAAATATCTACATCCCATCATTGTTCAACTTGTTTCTTTTTAATTTTCATGGTTTCACAACTAAATCTGAAATCATCTCTTAACAAATAAGTATAGAGTAAACATGAATAATTTTCATCTCAGTAAGAACGAAATTGAAGCCGGGCGTCAGTGGCTCACGCTTGTAATTCTAGCTACTCAGGAGGCTCAGATATGAGGATCGTGATTCAAAGCCAGCCCAGGCAGGGAAGTCCATGAGACTCTTTTTTTTTTAATTTAATTTTATTTTATTTGTGAACATACTGTACAGAGGAGTTACAATTACATGGGCAGGATAATGCATACATTTCTTACCAAGCATTGCAGCCTCCTCCTTTGTTTACCCTTCACATCCCTTCCCAGCTTCCCCCCTCCCCCCCAATCCCAATCCTTCTCCTTCCCCCCCCTCCCCCCCGCACCGACGTTGTAAAGCTCGTTTTGGACATGACAACTTGTACTTCTCATTGTTGCAACAGGTCCACCTGTATCCTTAAACAACTGGTTTTTCCCCATCTCCTCCACAAGTTATACTGACATCAAATATAGTGAAAGCAGGGGTTATACTGTGGGGGAGGGACGTACAAAGCAACAAAGAGATAATCTTATAAATGCGTTAGAAACACATGCATGAAAGAAAAAAACCTTAAAATACACATCTAAAGGTTCATTTTCCTGACATCACATTATCTGACCTTTTCCGCTTGACTCATACATATACTAGATATTACAAATAAGGGAAACCATGGGACCTATGTTTCTTTGGGCCTGGCTTACGTCACTTAATAGTTTACAAACAAGACCACACTAAAGCTACCAGCACAACTATGTTTATTGTAGCATTATTTACCATAGCTAAGATATGGAACCAACCCAGATGCCCCTCAGTAGATGAAAGGATCAAGAAAATGTGGTATATATACACAATGGAATTCTATGCCTCCATCAGAAAAAATGACATTGCACCATTTGTTAGGAAATGGAAAAACTTGGAAAAAATCCATGAGACTCTTATCTCCAATAAACCACCAGAGAACCAGAAGTGGCACTGTGGCTCAAGTGGTAGAGCCCTAGCCTTGAACTGAAGAGCTGAGGGACAGTGCCCAGGCCCAGAGTTCCAAGCCCCATGCCAAAAATAAATAAATAAATAAACAGTACCAAATTGAATTAAGAAGGTAGCCTGTTGCACATTTTTAGTTCCTAATAGCCTGGGTACTAATGTACCCAGATTGAAAATCCTCCCCAAATAATCTCAAGACTATTAGAGAGATGATCATTTTTATGTTCCTAGTCATCTTCATTATATTTCAGTTTCAATCTCTCTTATGTTCCCTGTCCTCCCTCCAAAGGCTATGAAAGTAATGAGTTAAACTGTGTACATCTAAGAGTTAAAACAGGGTTAAGTTGTTTAATGTGGAAGGTACCATGTCTAACAATCAAGTGGCTAAGTCAGAAGCATGGTCATTTGAACTAATCTGCCCTTGGCTCAGAGTTTTCAAATAATTCCACTTTAAGAAAAAAAAGAAGAGTTCAAGTGAAAAGGTAGGAAAAGAGCTGTTTTTGACAACTAAGGAACAAAACAGCCCGTCTATGTGACCTTTAGAGAAAACACGTCCAGGAACCAGCTGGGTGCCTTAGGTCAGTTCCAAGACCCAGTAGTTTGGCTCTCTGGGAAGTTCTGCAAAGAGCTCTGGAGCAGCTTAGTGGTGAAATAAGAGCTAACCGAGCAGGAAATGGTAAAAGGCTATGGAGAATAGTGCCAAGTTGTAACAGCCTAGCTTCGAAACCAGAACCCTACGGAGCAACAAGAGCAAAACCCCGAACTCCAGTTTCCAGACCAACACTGTGAAGATTTTTATCAACAAGCCTGCATCACAATCTCACCTCACTTCCACTTCCAAAGACTTGAAATCTCTTTCTCTTCCGGCAAACCAAACCAGCAAATTTTTCTTGTTTCATACAATCAGAGCTCAGTTCTTTCTGTAATTGGAAAAATGATCAAATTTGGATTCGTTTGATAAAGTTTCTTATCAGTAGAAGGCTACTATCTCTATATTCTTATCTGAACCTTCACTAAAAAAATTGTATGATACAGCCTGTAATGCTAGTAACACAAGAGGCTAAGATCTGATGACCATAGTTCAAAGCAAGCCTAGGCAGAAAAGTCCATGAGACTCTTACCTCCAATTAACCAGCAAAAAGCTGGGAGAAGTGTGGCTCAAATGGCAGATAGCTCTAAATTGAAAAACCAAGCAAGAGACCCTAGATTCAAGCCCCAGATTGCAAGTATGTGCACGCATGTATGTGCATGTCAGTGCACAGAGCCATACACACAAACATTACACAATTCAATAAGTTATGCAAATGTGCTAATTAACTGAATTTACAAAATTCACTTATTGGATTAGACCAAGTATCAAATCATCTTTCAGTAGTTTTTACTGTTGGGCATTCCCTAATGTGGAGGTTTCACAAGTAGTGAATCCAATGCAATGCTACAGAGAGAACAAAAGTATAAAAAGGGGAAAGTATGCCATATGACCACATTCACAGAAAATGGCTCAGACATGCTCAGTATCCTCAGAAAACTGCCTCTAAAGAAGTCATCACACTAAAATCCGAAGTTTTTCTGGAGTAAGGCATAATATGGTCCTAAAGTTTCTGGTACCTTGCAAAACACACAATAAAAACCAAACTACTTAATATGTCAATAAGGCCTGAGGTATAATAATTTAAAAAAACAGTGCCAATAACACATTTTTTTAAAGTAGCTACCTAATAAAACCACAGTTTTACATGTAAAGTGATCAAAGATATATATATATATATATATATATGTGTGTGTATATATATATATATATATGCTATAATAAATATGGCATATCACCTCACAAAGAATCCTGTAGGGTTGGCCATGAAAAAATATGTAACTCATGAATTACTGTAAATTGGTGGGAAAAGGGTGTCTGAAATCTGAGAGAAAGTTGTTAAACGTTAGATGTGTGTGAAGCTACTGCTAACATATAAGCGTACTTTTTGTATTACTATGTAGGTTCAGCTTGGTGAAGTTTTCAGCACGCACCTAGTGTTCCTCCCAGAGGGCATTCCATGTAAGCAATCACTTGCTTCATGCTTATCTTTCTTACATCAATTGCTTTGGAACAAATTGGCATTTTCAAAACAAGTGTAGCAGTACTAACTTTACTGGGAATTGATTGCATGCATGTTATAAGTAGACTGAAGTTTGGAGATTAGAAAGCTGAGAAGGATTTCACCATCATCTATTCTGAGCCAGATCATCTTTTCTGTGCCAGTGACTGGCACTAGTAATTATAACTACTCAAGAGGGTAACATCTGAGTATCTAGGTTCAACACAGGCTGGGCAGAAAATTCTGTGAAAGTTTTATCTCCATTTAGCTGCCCAAAAGTTGTTAGTGGAGATGTGCCATAAGTGGTAGAAGACCAGTTCTGAGTGAAAAATTACGGCACAGCATCTAGACTCTGAGTTTAAGCCCCAGGACTGGCACACACAGACACAGATACACACACACACACACACACACACACACACACACACACACACACACACACACACACACACACACACACACACATTGACAATTAATGTTGAACGTTTTTTCAGTCTAAATTAAGGAGAGAACCAGAAGGAGGAAGGTTGTTTTTGTTTGTTTGTTTTAGTTTGTTTTTTGTCAATTGTGGGGCTTGAACTTTGGGCCTAGGCTCTGTCCCTCAGCTCTTCAGCTCAAGGCTAGCACTCTACCACTTAAGCCAGAGTGTCACTTCTAGTTTTCTAGTGGTTTATTGAAGATGAGTCTCATGGACTTTCCTGCCCAAGCTGGCTTTGAACTGTGATCCTCAGATCTCAGCTTCCTGAGTAGCTAGGATTACAGGCATAAGCCACAGGTACCCAGCAAGGAGGAAGTTTTTGATGGGAAAAACAAGTGCTTAGGTTACAAACAAGGCCCAAGTCCCTTGCTAAGATGTCTCAACTATTAAGAAAAGTCCATTTAGAGACCTTAAGAGTGATTAGGCAACTCAAAAAAGCACACTGCTTCTATTTCCAGTGAGAAGACAAATCTCACTCAAGAGACAGAGAATGAGAACACTGATAGTTTTGCTGGGTCCACTCCTTTGATGTTTCTGCAAGAGTCCTGGGAATGCTGTTAACAGTTAATGGTTAGTTGTTATTACAATTGATGTAATTTATATTATTGTGAGGCCGGGTGTTGGTGGCTCACACCTGTAATCCTATCTACTCAGGAGGATGAGATCTGAGGATGATGGTTCAAAGCCAGCCTGGACAGGAAACTTCATGAGATTCTTCTTTTTTTTGGGGGGGGGGGTCCGGTCAGGGGCCTGAACTCTGGGCCTGGGCGCTGTCCCTCAGCTCTTCAGCTCAAGGCTAGCGCTCTACCACTTGAGCCACAGTGCCACTTCCAGCTTTTTCCTTTTTGCTTATGTGGTGCTGAGGAATCGAACCCAGGGCCTCAGGCATGCAAGGCAAGCACTCTACCACTGAGCCACCTTCCCAGCCCTGTTTGTTTCTTTTGTATGTTCTTCCTCCACGGTATAACTTCACTGTATTTGATTCTGGTGCTCTGCATCTTGTATAAACATTTTTCTAATCTCCAACAAACCACTCAGAAAACTGGAAGTGGTGCTATGGCTCAAGTGGTAGAGTGCTAGCCTTGAGCTGAAGAGCTGAAGGTTAACACCAAAGCCCAGAGTTCAAGCACCAGGACAATATATATATATATATATATATATATATATATATATATATATATATATATATATATATATATAGTGGAATTCTAAGAGTTATTCAGTCCAGTATATGAGGCTCACACCTGTAATTTTAGTTACTTAGGAAGCTGAAATCTCAAGATTGAAATTCTAAGCCAGTCTGGGCAGGAAAGTCCATGTAATTCTAATCTTCAATTAACCACCGAAAGATCAGTGGAACTGTAGCTCAAGAGGTAGACTGATAGCCTTGAGTGAAAACTCTAAGGGACAGCACCCAGGCCCAATTGATTGATTGTCCAAGCTCCAATACTGGCATACATGCACACACACAGAAAAAGAGTAATTCATCTACTTTCAAAGGTTGGGGGTTCTGTCTAGACTTAGATGGAAAAAGCCTCTTTTCCAAATCCAATTAAAGAAGGGAAGGAAAAGATTTAGGGGGGAGTAATTCTAATCCAATGTGCAATGTTGCACTCCACTTGGAAAATATTTCAGGATTTAATATTCAGTGATTATTACTATTACTCATACCTACAAAAGACCAGGCACTAATTCAGGCTTCCAGAATCACTGACTCCCTGTGGATAGCACCTAATGGTAACATTATTTTATTTACTCCTATTAGTATTTTTAAGTTGTTGTACAAAAAGATTTCAATGTAACAAGACAGTTTGTGAGTACAGTGTATCTTGATCCATGTCACCCCTTTCACCATTCTCCCTCTTTTTTTTTTTTTTTTTTTTTTTGTCAGTTGTGGGGATTGAACTCTGGGCCTGAGCTCTGTCCCTCAGCTCTTCAGCTCAAGGCGAGTGCTCTACCACTTGAGCTACAGCGCCACTCCTGGTTTTCTTGTGGTTTATTGGAGATAGGAATCGCACAGTCTTTCCTGCCCAGCCTGGCTTTGAACCGCGATCCTCACATCTCAGACTCTTGAGTAGCTAGAATTACAGGCGTGAGCCACCAGCACCTGGCACTCCCTCATTCTTTCCCAACCCCATCCATCTCCTGTATTTGCCTGGTCACATTTTTTTACATATGTGCATTCAATATTTGACTGCATTCACCTAGCCTTCCTCTCTCTGTTTGTCTGCCTCCCTCCCCTTGAACCATTTTCCAATCCCTACAACACATGTGTTCCAGCTTTCTAGTATTTATTTTGTTAAGCAATAAGTTGTTCAAAGGAGTTACAGCATTGGACTCCCCCCTGCATACATCATACTTCAGTTAATATGTTTGTGTATATAGCCATATGACCCTATATATATTTACAAATATCACAAAAATGAGAGCCACTGACTTCAGACATGAAAAGGTACTATAAACTTACATTTTTTACATAAGAGGTATGTCCAGCTGCAATCTCAGAAATGTGAGAGAGTTTGAAAATGTATAAGAGGACAAGTATTGAATATGAAGCAGAAGTATTTGGGGTCTTTTTCTTATTCATTTTATACTAGTCACTGATTGAGAAAAAAAATAGAAGAGAAACTTCAGAGGTTGCTGTGAAAAGTAGTACCACTGTTGGTGTGGAAAGGAAGAGAAAAGCAACTTTCTTTCAAAAGAAGGAAACCTGATAACAAAACATTGGACAAGAAATGGTTGTGAAGTGAGGGTTGGACATGGGAACAAAACACACTCAAATGTCTCATTCTTTTGTACTTACTCATAATCTAGCATATCTGCAAAGAACCTGTGAGTTGGGGCTAAAACATAAAGCTTTGTCCTTTGGTTGATAACACCCTCCTTTGCATTTCTACATTGTTTCTCACAGCCAGCAGAACACCCAGGATGTGGTATAGTTTCATCCACTTGTTTAAGTGGATGCATCAGTAAATGCTTGTTGCAGGAGACATTTCTCACATGTGCTTTGCAGCAAATTCCATAAAGTAATAAATAAATTGAGTTTGACTTAAATTGGGTATCCAGACATATATTTTCCTTCATTTCTGACTCATGGGACAGACTGATAAACAGAGCTAGATTGCGATCCACATCACACATGAGAGCAGCAGCCATAAAAGAAAAGTATCATTAAAGGAATCTCTATCTCCAGTAAAAATCCATCCTATTCAACCACTAAAGCGTTCCCGTAAATCACCAATGTTTAAGAAAATAAAAGGTAATTTGTTATTTCCAATAAAGCTCCACTGATTTCCAACTGTATAAATTCTATTGTAGTGTTTGACCTTTTCTTTTTTCAATTATGCTTCTTAACCAAATGTAAATTGTCCCCAAGATAGCAAACAACTGATATTCCAATTTCAATTTCTTTAAGCAGATAAATTTAAAAACATAGCCTGGAACTCAAAATACATAACATTTTTTCCACTGGCAAATTATTTTTTAATTGAAAGATTTTTAATGAAAAGAAATAAGGGTTGTTTATTTTTAGTCTTTCCTTAGAAACAAGAAAACAGGCATTCCATCTATATCCATATATGACTTTGATGCTTTTTCATTCAGATATTCAACAACAACAAAAAAAAACCCAGATCTAACAAGATGAGTATAGAAGTCAGGCAAAAATTCTCCTTCTAATAGTTCTCAAGAGCCAATTAGTTGGAAGCCTTTAGAAGGAACAATGAATCAATTCTTTGCAGCAACAAATTACAGAAACCCTTACCTTCTAGTCAGAATAAGTGACAAATAACCAGCATAATAAATTCAGTGGACAGGCCTGCAATCCACATTTCTCAGTGGACTCTTCCCTCTGCCCCCAAAGAACTGTGTATCAAAACTCCCACGGGCTTGCTCCATCCTTCACTCACTCTCTGAGATTCCTGCTACCAGGGAAACAAGAAAGGGCCAGTTGAAACAGCAATCTTAGTTTCTCAAAAACCTTTGTCCAGGGTGAAGAGCGAGGAAAAGGCACATGGGTCAGGCAGCAAGTGAAAAGGAAAGGAACTGTGTTCCTGTGATCACTCTCACCAAGTTGAAGTGAAGTTTGCCATCAACTCAGTGCACAGCAACCTGCTTTTAAATGTTGAAGGACCTTACTCACAAGCTCTTGAAACAAACTGCCTTATCTTACTTCTTCAAGGGGGAAAACTCTGTGTGTGTGTGTGTGTGTGTGTGTGCGCGCACACACGCGCGTGCACACATGGTATGTACATGTGCATAAGTGTGCATATAAGTGAGCATGATATGAGGTATATGTGTGTGTGTGCATGTAAAAAGAGAAAAGGAGCATGCACCAGTGTAAGGAGAAGGAAGGGAAGTGGGCTGGGGCAGGGAAGAGGATGTGACCCACATAGGGAATGAGCATGCGAACAATGAGGACTGGCGCGTCAAGCCAGGGCACTCTGGGGCAGCAGTTTTCAAAACAAGACTTCACAGCTTTGCAGAGAGTGGGGTATGAGGAAACAGAACACAAAACAAGCTAATTGAAATATGCAACTAGATACAAAATGATCTGGCCAAATCACCAACAGTCAGCTCTCGATGTTGTGGGCTCCCGGATTCCATTTTAATACAGCCTGTGGGTTTTTATTCCTCTTTGCTGAAAGCTCTCTGTCCCAGGGGTGTAGAGTTCCAGAGGACCCAATTAACACCATACTTGGCTAGCTTCCGTTATAACCAATATGAAATAAGCTGCCTTTTGGCATCTCCATAAAATAAAACAGCCGGGAAGTTGGGTCTGCTGCTTTTCTACTTTCTCTGTCAAGTAACAACCAAAGGCAAGGGTTGATGGTAGATGATATCAGACTCAGGCTAAGGGGGTGACCTGCCAGAAAGTATGCTGAGAACTTCAACAGAGGATTGAAGTCTAAATCCTCAGAATATTTCTCTTTTTATGGCCTACAGGCCGAGCCACACGTGAGTTTTTCTACATTGACTTATCAGGGCTCAGGCCATCAAAGGGCTCACTAACATGATTGAACTATTTTGGCAAATGATGGACTGTTACACATTGTAGAGAACATTTTCTGGTATATGTGCCTGTTCCTTCACAGTAATATTCACAGTAAGTATTCTTTAAAAACTGATGTATTCAATAGGAGGTAGAGGTGAAGAAAGGAAAGAAAGGAGAGAGGGAAGAATATAATGAAACTATGTTGTAGGTACATTCATGATGAGGCCCATTTTAAAAGTACTGCTCTTTCTATGATCCTAATTGCATTTCATTATCAAGCAACTGATCATTTTTCATAGAGATGAAACAACATCTGTAACAGCACTGTTGCCATTTTAAGTACATGGGTTGTGTGTGTGTGTGTGTGTGTGTGTGTGTGTGTGTGTGTGTGTGTGTGTGTGTGTGAAAACTGAACTATTTTCAAATTAGTGTTTTCAGTTTACATTACTCTACTTCTAGTGCAATTCATTTATTCTGTATTTACAAACCATTTTTACTGTCCTTTTCTCACTCTGGAAATACATGAAGCAAAGAGATGGAATGAAACTTTCCAAAAGGCAGACAGTCAGACTCATGTGCGCATGCACGCAGTCTCTCTCTCTCTCTCTCTCTCTCTCTCTCTCTCTCTCTCTCTCTCTCTCTCTCTCTCACACACACACACACACACACTCACACACACACACACACACACTTAAGATTCAAAAGAAATGGCAACTTCAAAGGGAATGCCCTGTTTCTTTCATTGTAGTTTTAATCCCCTCATTTCAGAAGCATGTGACCAGAAGACACAAGTTTCTAAGTTCAGAGCTACAATCACTAGGCTTACATGTGGCTAGAATTCTCTCAGATAAAAATGCCTAGTTCCAATTTCCATAAGGATAAGTTCTATTTAAAATGATCATGAAATAGATCACTAATTCCCATGAGTTACTGATGGTCTTAGAGAGCTAAATCAGAGTTTGAAAACCTGTGTTTAAATCATCCAGCCAAGAAGATGGAATTAACAAGTGACAGGAATAGAACAGAGGAGCTGTCAACACTAAGTCAAAATTTCATCCTCCTTGGCTGGATTCTGTGTTTTATTTAACACAGATTTCTCCATAGGAATCATTAGCCACTTCTTGGGAGGTCTGGTACTTTCAAGTGTATGGCTGAAAAGCTTTGGGCTGAGTATGTATTATCTGAAGGGAGGGGTGCAAAGTCAAGGCAGGAGAAGAAGAATGGAGAGATGAAGGGTAGGTAAATGCAATCATAAAATAATGCAGATAGGTGAAAATGGAACATGGTAAATTAAGGAAATGGGATGGGGCTGGGAGAGATAGGGAGAATGTGAAAGGGTGCCATTGATCAAGATGCACTATACTCACAAACTGACATACTAATTAAAATTCCTTTGCACAGCTACTAACATAATAAAATACAAAAAATAATGAAATAAATTTAAAAATATAATGAAGCAAGCTGAACTGGTGGCTTATGCTGGGGATGGGAGTTAATAATTAGTATTTGCCTTCAGAATCTCATGAGAAAGTCTAAGCGATGGTATTTCCAAGCATCCAATGCATATTCCTCATGAAAATGATGTTTTGCACCCAGTAAAGCTCATCTTCTGATTAATGTGCAAATTTCAGTCTGCTTACTGGAATCTTTTCCATTGCATTTGCTTTGGTTTCCATTGACTGTATCTCTGCCTAGCCAGATAGTGAGCCAAATTAAACAAAGTGAAAACTTTTTCAATATTCTATGTTGACTTCAACATGATGTTGTTTTCTTCTGTTTGGAAAATGAGCCAGAATGTAAACAGACTGACTCATCTTATATAGGGCCATTGCAGGCAGAGTGTCCCACTGAGCACCCAACCTGAGCACTGTGGAGCCTGCCATTTATGCCATGTGGAGAACCTTACTTTAAATGAGATTATACAATTAAGAGTTCAGATCTCAGTAAAGGGCCTGGGAAAAAGCTCTTAGTGAGAAAGGGTTCTGAAATGTAAATTGTGTTAGCTTTACAGTAAACATAACTCTACTGTTAATGCAACTTTTCAGAAGACCTATAGAAGGCACTGAAGAAAGCTGGACCTTCCCTCACCTGTGCCAGCACTGTGGACATTGTTTTGTTGTTGTTGTTTGGGGGTTTTGTTTTGTTTGCTGTTTTTGCTTTCTTTTTTTTTATTATTATCTTTAAGTAGTTGTACAAAGGAGTTTCCATTTAACAAAGCAGTTTATGAATAACATATGTCTTGAGATAATTTCTTATTGGTGGGATGGGGAGGAAACTATTGCCATGAGAATCCATTACTTTTTTTGTGTGTGTGTCAGTTGTAGGGCTTGAACTCTGGGCCTAGGTGCTGTCCCTTAGCTCTTCAGCTCAAGGCAAGCGCTCTACCACTTGAGCCACAGCGCCACTTCTGGTTTTCTAATGGTTTTACTGGAGATAAGAGTGTCACAGACTTTCCTGCCCAGGCTGGCTTTGAACTGGGATCCTCAGATCTCAGCCTCCTGAGTAGCTAGGATTACAGGCGTGAGCCACTGGCACCCCCCTACATTTTTTAATTAAAAACTTTTTTCCAAGTTCCCTCAAAAGTTGGATTTCCATATACAGAGTTTCCTTCTACCCTCTATCCAGCATTCCAAGATGTTTCTATCTTCCATTATTATATTACAACTGTAGGAAGTTAACATTGATAGTATATTATTATTGGCTAATCAATTTACTGCTCAGTTTTGTCAATTGTCTTGCAAGTGTCTTCTTTGCTGGTCCAGTTGAGAAATTTGCACTGAATTCAACTGTCATCTCTCCTTCATCTCCTTGCCAGTTGAAGCCAGTAGTTATATTGGAGAATATATGTCAATGTGACATCAACTGAAGGCTCCTCAAGGTGTCTACTTTAGAAGTGATGGGGTTTGGACCATATTTCTCTAGTTTCCCTTGTACCATATCAAAAGGTAGATAGACTGGTATGGCTCTTTTCTGGTAATACTAACTTTGATCACTTGGCTAACTGCAGTGTGCTGAGTTTGTTCACTGTGAAATTACTATTTTACCTTTTCAGCTTATAAATGTTTCTTATGGGGAGATACTTCAGGACGAAGAAATACCTTGCTTCTCATCATAATTTTCGCCCACTAGTTCTAACATCCTTTAGAACTAATCACTGCTATTGTTTATTGCAAATGGTGATTGCTCACTCCATTATTTATTATTTTACATCTCTTGATTATCATTCTTCTTTATAAAGGAATTGTCTTTTCTACTACAGGAACTTAATATAAAAGAAAAAAGTTATACAGTTCAAATATCCCCCACATCAAATAATTGATTTGTCTATAAAGTAGCTAATTTTTGACAAGGTAAAGCCCTGAAGCATTTGCTTTCAGCCTTCTGTTGGTGTGCTAGGGTTGTCCTGCACCCTCACTGCAGAGAAGAAGATGGCAGAAAGGCAGGACAGAGAAATGCCACAAGTTTCTTATTAATAACTAGGATTTATAATGAGAGAACTTTGAAATAAATATATTACTTCTTAGAATAATCTGTTAGGAAAACATACCCAATGTGCCCCATTTATGTCCTTTTTCTGGTTCGGAATTAAATTCACCAGGCTATACCTCATTTCATTATCATACCTGGGTTGGTCTGACCCGTTTACATAATGCATCATACCTACTCGGTATGGTGCATTTGTCCCTACCAAAGGGCCCCTGAAATAGACCACACTCCTTCAACCCAAGTGCCCATCCACACCCTGACTATCCGGTTTCTGCCTTAGTTTCTCTTTTCCTTAACATACCTCCTCCAGGATCTAGTTGCCCTGAGTCCCAGACATAAGCTCCCTTCTTAACTTTCACTATTTTTTTTATTTCTTAAAATGTTTTTTATTGTGAAAATACTGTACAGAGGCTGTTGAGGCAAAACACAAGTTAGCCACTTATGGGAAGGGACCACCCTAGTTACTGGAAAATGGACAGCTTGGTCAAGTTCCTGGAAAAAGCAGCTGTAGGGTTATAAACAGTTAAAAAAATATATTGTTGCCTGCATTCCTGTGGTTAGTCTTATGTATCCCAACCAATGATCTGCTTGCTATGTATGATTTAACCAATCCTGTAACTACTAAGTTGGAAAGCCCCTACCCTTACTGGAAATTCTCATGCCCCTAACCAATCAGCCTACCCTGAAACTTGCCCACAAAATGCTGACCAATTATGTAGAAGCCAATCATGTAACTGCTAGGATGGAAACCCCCTTGCTGGAAACCCTACAAAAACCCAGCTGAACTTGTGGTCGGGGCTCACAACTCTGACCCGCTGCATCTATGTCAGTGAAGATTGTGAGCCCAGGCTTGAGCTTGCAAATAAACGACTCTTTTGCTATTTGCATTGGTTGTGGTCACTCGGGGAGTCTCGAATTCGAGTCTAACAAGGGGTTATAATCACATGAGCAAGGTAATGAGTACATTTCTTATCAAGTATCCTTGCCTCCTCCTTTGTTTTCCCCTACCATCCCTTCCCTCCCACCTCCACAACTACAGTCCCCCTCCCACCATACCTAAATTGTAAAGTTCGTTTTTCCACACAACATCTTGTACATTTCATTGTTGCAATGGGTCAACCTATATCCCTATTTAAACAATTTGTTTTTTTCCTTCCGCTCCCCAAATTATACCAACATCAAATACAGTGAAAATAGGGGGAAGGACATACAAAGCAAAAAAAAAAAATCACATGGTACCTTATAAATACATTAGAAACAATAGCAATAAAGAAAAAACCACTTTTGTTTTTATCTTGGAGTTCATTTCGCTTAACATCATCTTATCTGGACTTTTCTGCTTGTCTCAGATATATACTAGTTATGCAAATAACTAGTATATGCAAATAAGGGAAACCATGGGGCCTATGTTTCTTTGGGCCTGGCTTACTTCACTTGATATAATTTTTTCCAAGTCTTTCCATTTCCTAACAAATGGGATAATGTCATTCTTTCTGATGGAGGCATAGAATTCCATTGTGTATATATACCACATTTTCTTGATCCATTCATTTACTGAGGGGCATCTGGGTTGGTTCCATATAACTTTCACTATTGATATGATGCTTTCCCAGTAAGAATAGGGCAGACCCTATCTCTCTCTCATTACTGTGTCTTGACAGGACCCAGAAATAAGCTACTGCTATTCCTCTTTCCTGCCCACAAACAACAAAATGGCAACTACCATTTTCAGCCATGGGAGTTACATGAATATAAACAGAAGAGATTCTGTGAGAGCAATTCTGAATATTCATTTCAGAAAGGGAAGTTCCCACTTAGCACTTTCTAACTAACCGGTCCTCTTTAATTTCTTTCTCTTTGCAAATGCAAAGCAGAAGCACCAGCCCTGAAACTTAGGATCTTATCAATCAGAATGCCAGGAAAGAGCAAGATGCCTGAAATGCAGCATGCTGTGATCATGCTAGAGAGTCCATGGTGCAAATTAATTCCACATCCAGAATGGGTGCTCAGATATGATGCCTGAGGAAAGCTGGGGTCACAAACAGCTGCTGGAGCCCTGTGTACATCCACAAGGACAGGTTTTTTTACTTATTCCAGAGCCACCTTGCCCCAAAAGACCAGAAATCTACCTGGATAGAGCCAAGAGACATGACAGTAAAATGAGGGAAATGCTAGAGAATACACTGCAAATCACATTAATAATAATACTCTTTCTTTCCAGACACATAAATTCTAAAACATCCTTTCAGACAATGAAAACATTGAGCAGAATGTTATCAGATTTCAAGAGTTTTAAAGTTAAATCTCTCTATGAACACACAATGGCTAAAACATGGTCCTATATTTATTATTTACTATTACAACTGAAAATCCTCTAAATTATATTTTCATTGGCTCTCAACACTTTCTCCAGCTTGCTATACTAGCTGCTTTGTTTTCAATTAAAATGTTATGTTCAAGTGACAAGATGAGTCTAAACTACTTCCAACCTCTTTTTTCTGACTAGCCATTACACACTAACAATGTTTCACTGAAATGGGAGGCTGGGTCTAGTTGCTGCCATCTTGGTCACATAGTGGAAAGGGAAATGGGTTTAAGTGGCACCATCTTGTCTGCATGATAGTGGAAGATAACGTCTCATCTCCCAGATAAGGGCTAGAATTTGGACCTTTTTAGGTTACTGGATCGATCAGTCTTGTGCCTTAAACTTGGGAAACTCTTGCATTTCCTGTGACCCGCTCCCTGTCCCTGACACTATTTAGGTGCAGGTGAGCTTAGGTGCAGGTATACCATGCCTCATGTCTCAGGTGTCTCCTGTTTCCTGGCCCTCTTCTAATCAACATGGTATCCCACTTCAGCTTTCCATGGGAGTGATTTAGTTTTCTGGTATTGTTTTTCTGTAATTTCTTTTCTTTCCAACTCTCATATCTCAGTTTTCTAAGCATGTTCAGTGTATTAGAAGAGGTACAGGTCTCTGTGACAGTAGTTTGCTTGCAGACGCTGGCTTTCTAATAAAGACTCTGTATCTCACCGACTGGATTCACCTTACAACCTCACAAAGAAAATTAAAAGAGTGAAGCACTTACACTGTGTGATACTGGAATTCAAAGCCAACTAATAAATGTATTGTTTGTATACATTAATTTTGATGGCCAGAAATTCAAAGACCTCCAAGATTCCAGAAGAGCAAAATACTAAGCCCTTGACCCTGCCTTCAAAGTATAAGGCCCAATTCTTTAAGTTCTATGTTATAGACAAGTTAGTGGATTAGAGGTGGTGCTCAAATCGTCTGCTTAGCAATTGCAAGGCCTTGAGTTCAAATGACAGTGCCACCCAAACAAATAAACACACAAGCAAATCCACTGTTAGTACTTCAAAGTGTTAAATATCCAGATCATACTTTTCAAAGTTAGAAAATTGGTTATAAATAAATTAACTGAAGTATTATAGAGGCTATGGAAAGCTCAAGTAGTATAATTCTTTAGAAAGACTAAGTCAAAGCCCAACAAAATAAGTACCAGAAGTGGGCACTTGCAAACTTGCAAGGGGAATGGTGAAGAGGGGGATGGACGCCAAGGGGAGAGGGATAAACAAATGAAGGAGGGAAGAGGGGATAATGTAGTTAAGAATTCATTGTATATACCAAAAAAATTAAGAAAAATAAGAGAGTGGGTGAATGAAGGGGGGTAAGAATGCTGTTGAAATGTATGACACAGATCAACATGCATTGTATGTGTAAACTGTTTCATTAAATGGAAAAAACAAATTCAACACATATACTACAAAATTAAGAAACGTGGGGGGAGGAGTGGATTGGGAGGGTTGGATGAAAATGTTAGAAGAGGTGACGTTGATCACCAGCATTATATCCATAAACCACTTTGTTCCATGGCAACTCCTTTGTAAATCTACTTAAAGACAGTTTAAAAGCGAACTGAACCCCAAGATAGGGACACAAGATTTGTTTGTTTCTTTTTTTATTTTTTATTTTTTGGGTTCGTTTGTCGTGCCTGAATTCAGGGCCGGGGCGCTGTCCCTCAGCTCTTCAGCTCAAGGTTAGCACTCTACCACTTGAGCCACAGCGCCACTTCCGGCTTTGTCCTTTTTGCTTATGTGGTGCTGAGGAATCGAACCCAGGGCCTCATGCATGCAAGGCAAGTGCTCTACCACTGAGCCACCCTTCTAGCCCTGTTTATTTCTTTTGTATGTTCTTCCCCCATGGTATAACTTCTGTTTTCACTGTATTTGATTCTGATGCTCTGCATCTTGTATAAACATTTTTCTAATCTGTGGAGGGGAAGGGAAATAACAAAATGTTGAAACAAGTATACAGGCTGACCCATTGTAACAATGAGACTTACAAGACACTATGTTGGAAACAAACTTTACAATTTGGGAGTGGGGAAGTGGGGTGGGAAAGGATGGTAGGAGAAAAACAAAGGAGGGAGGAAAGGTACTCCTTACCTTACACATGTAACTGTAACCCCTCCGTACAGTATCTTTACAATTAAAAAACAATAGAAAACCTTTTACTCTCTGGACAGAAGCTTCTAGCACATCAACAATATTACAGGCTTGTTATTTATTTTTCTCTATCCATTAAAGAATTAAAGGGCAAGAACATGTTTAAGGTAAACAGGGTAAGTTTATTTGAAAGTGAAAAGAAAACAATGAATGAAAGTGATGAACCTTCCCATTCACTACTCCACCTACCCAGAGCCAGCTTACAGAGGAGTTCTGGTGGATGAACCTTCGCATTCACCCCTCCAAGGCCAATGGAGGAGTTCCCTGGGAAGCAGGTTTAAAGTACAAGGCTCCTCCCATTTCTGTCCCCCGGGTTTTGTACTGTGCTCTTTCCATTGATTGAGTAGTGATCCCAGTGCATTAGGAAAAGAAATATTTCAGTTAGAACTCACAGCATTATGGGAAGAAGCATTTGAGCAGAAGACAGATGCACTGTGCAAAGAAGAAACATGATGACAGGATCTGCCACAGTTTATATCCACCACTTTTTGTTTCTATCTACCTAACAATTCCCCTTTCTCTCAGGCTGATGTACAGTGATGGGAATCTCCTTATGACAAATGGGAAAATAATCCCCATTACTGTGCAACAGAGGGGAACACGCAAAAGAGAATAATGCAACGGAATCCAACGATTACTACCAATGCATCACCCATCGGAAATGGTGCCTCCAAATCTAAAAACACTTTTGGAAAACTAACCAAAGAAAGAGGATATAAAGTTGTGCAGGGGCTCTCAATTCACCTCATTAATGGGTATCCATCAAGCAAGCATGCACTCACCACAGCAGTGGTAGACACTGAATGGCCTTTGATCCAAATGCAAATTCTCTAATGAGTTTGGATCCCTAACCTTGATTCACAATCTGAATAGCTCTCCCAAGCCCCTATTCCAGAAGCTCCAGCACTGTTCATTAGCTCTGCTCTAAAATAAAGATGACAAAGCCTGCTTATTTCCATAGTTGTTATTAAGTAAATACCATTTTGGTGAATAAAATTAAAGTAAGCCAACTTACAGGAAATGACTTCTTTCCCTTCCTGCAATCACTATTAGCATAACACTGAGAGACAATTAATGGGCACCACATAATTGTTAAATGAGTAATAAAAAACAGTGATTATAATAATAAAACAAAGGAGGAGGCAACAATGCTTGATAAGAAATGTACTCATTACCTTATCATGTGATTGTAACCCCTCTGTACAGTATTTTCACAATAAAAAACTTATTTAAAATAATAATAATAAATTCCAAATTGAGACGATTTCTCATTCCAAGTGGTACTCAGAGTTCTGCTTTGAATTTTTTTGCCAGCAAAAAAAAAATGTTTACAAATACAGAAACTGTAAACACAGCTTTTTCTACATGCAAGCATGGAGTTTAGATATTTCTCCTCAGCAAGCTAATTTCTATCAACCAGATTTTAGCAGTGTTTTTCTCCTATTTTTTCCCCTAAATTAAACTTAACATAAATGGTGCTAATGCCGAAGGAAAAAAAATATCTAGGAAATAAATAGTCTTTTGAATAGCAGGCTTAAGGGGAGAAAGGATTAGGTGGAGAGTTACAATTTACATCTTCACAATCAACTGCCAGTTTTCAGTTTATTCATTACACAGCCATTCCACAGACAAAGGGTATTTTTCCTTAGAATTTCAGTTTCTGTAACATGAAACTACCAGGAGGTTCAAAGGTTATTATCCAGTAGTATTTTAAAACTTCACAAAGAAGAAATGCTTTGTGTCTTTTGTTAGGCAGTTTCCACCACTTATGCTAATGATTATCAATCCAACCCAAGTGGCCTCTGACCTCCTCCTGGTGGATATGGTCTTGCTGTGGTGTCTGTGTGTGTCTGTGAGTGTCCAGGGGTGAAAGAATGTGTGTACCCTTGCATCCCTAACACAGGTGGAGGGACTGACTCTAGCCTTTCACTAGGATAATGTTTATGGACTTCTTGAAGTTTCTCCAGAGTGAGGCTGCCACACTGAACCTCTTTGTGCTTCTTTGGGTCCTGAAAAAAGGTTGGGGGCTGGGGTGGGGAGGGGCATCATACTTGCACCCTAACCTCAAACAAGCAAGCAAATATCAGCACAAAACTCTAGACTGAATATAAACCATACAGATGATGAAGATATGACATCTGATATTTTAATAATTGAAAACTCTCTGCTCATCCAGAATAACTGCAAAGCAAATGAGTACCTCACTCAGAATACAGAAACAACAGCAAGTTAACTGCCAGTTCTGAGCCCCAAAGTTGAGACAAACAAGTATGTAAGTGTCCATAGTGCTGGAAGCCAGGCATTGGGCTCAAAACCTGTAGTCCTAGTCTCAGAAAGCTGAGAACTGAAGATTGTGGCTTGAAGTCAGTTGGTCAGGAAAGTCCATGGGACTCATCTCTAATTAATCAGAAAAAGCCAAACATGAAAATGTGGTCAATTAGTAGGGTGTCATTCTTGAACTCAAGAGTCTAGGCCCTGAGTACAAACCCAGTACAGCACAAGAAGAAAAAAAAAGAAAGCAAAAAGAATGGGGTAGGATTTGCCATCCACCTGACTTGACTTGTTCTCTGCCTCTTACTTCATTACCCACCACTCCCCCACCCCGCCCATGTCACAAAGAAATGGGCAAAGTTGGTACCTATCCTGGCGTAGAATTGTTGCATTCAGTGTCTATCCTTCACTCCTTACAAGAGGAATCAGATCCTAGTAGAGAACAAGAGAGAAATGTGCTCTCCTTCTCCCTGCAGACCTTCTACACCCAAGCAGCTAGAGGCACCAGACTCTGATCACAGATTTATCTATTATGGCTCACTGTCTCCTTTGCCATGCACACAAGATCATTCAACCACATATACTTACTTGTATGATACTGTCAGTTATGATAAGGACCAAAGAAAAAAGAAAAGGAAAACAAAAACCCAAAGGTGGTTGAAAAATCACACAAGCCAGCTCTCTTACTTCTCAAATGCTATTCATATATTAGCCTAGGCCAGCTGACTGCCAAAGACAAACAGCTGAGAAAAACAATGGAGATCAAAAGCCAAGCCCTGACCTTGGGCTGCTTGTCATTGAAGGCACATCAGTAAAGAATTTTATGTTTCAAAACTTAAAAAGAATTCTTCTGTACAACATTTGCTAGACAAAACTCATAAAAGGTTGGAAGCAAGGAACCAAATATGGCAAAAGCAAAATGCCACCATGCTACTATTATCTTCAAGGTACCAGTGTACCTCCAACAATGTCAGAAAGAGAGGAAGACACTGAAAAATTGTGAAGAATTTAAGATGGATTATACTTATATATTGATATGTTGAACTGAAACCCCTTTGTACAAATACTACCACTATTACTACTACTAATAATAATAATGTTAGCCAAATGCTGGTGGCTCACACCCGTAATCGTAGCTACTTGGAAAGCTGAGATCTGATTGCTAATTGCAACTCAAAGCCAGCAAGGCCTGAAAAGTCCAAGAGACTCTTACCTCCAATTACTGGAATTACTTCCAATTACTGGAAGTGGAGCTATGGTTCAAATAGTAGAGTGCTGTCCTTAAACAAGAAAGCTAAGGGGCATCACTTTTGCTCTAAGTAAGCCCCAGTACATATATTAAAATATAAAGAAGACTAACTCACAGTCTAACAAAATAAACACCAGAAATGGGTAAATGAAATGAGGAGAGGGGATTCAGGGGAGGGTGCAGAGAGAGGAAGGAGGAAGATAGAATCATAAAATGTAATGAATATCCTACAAAATTAATAAAATTAAGGGAAGAGGTAGGGTTGGGAGGGATGAGGAAGAAGGATGAAAGGTGTGAGAGTGACCAAGATGTTGTATTCATAGACTACTTTGTTGAATGACAACTCCTTTGTACAACTACTTAAAGATAATTAAAATAAAATAAAAAGTATCGAGTTAGACAAGAAGGGCAACCAAATACCATTCATATAATTATACAATTGGCAAACACATAAAGACGGCTTTCTCCTAGCCAAGAGTAAAGTTCTAGCCATAGGAAGACAGAGAGAGAGAGAGAACAAGAGAGAACCTACCTCTCGAGAGCTTTCATTAGGTAATTAAATTAGATCTTAAGACCTCAGATACAAACACAAAATTTCACACAGTGACCTGTGCTGTGAAGACAGCAGTTTGTTGGTAGTGACTGGGAGGAAAAGAAAATTCTATTTTAAATACAGTGCTTGGAGAATATTTCCCTAAGATGAAATCATCAAGTTGAACATTGAGCACTTTTGTGCTCTGGACAGGAGGAAGAGCAGTTACAAAGCCGCTGACACAACAGCCTGGCTGCATTTGTATTCATTTCCTACTCTTGAGGAAAGTAAGACAAACACCCTCCCTTTGAAGTTCTTTTTCTTTTCTATTTTTTTTGTTGGTTGTGGGGCTTGAACTCTGGGTCTGGGCACTATCCCTCAGCTCTTCAGCTCAAGGCAAGGGCTCTAACACTTGAGCCACAGTGCCACTTCCAGTTTTCTCATGGGTTATTGGAGCTAAGAATCTCATGAACTTTCCTGCCCAAGCTGGCTTTGAACCACGATCCTCAGATCTCAGCCTCCTGAGTAGCTAGGATTGCAGGCATGAGACACCAGTGTCCAGCTTCCTTTGAAGTCCTTACAGTCTCCCAGGACATACAGATTCAGTAATGTGGTAAGGATATCTAACCCTCCACACAATACCTATGGAACAAGCTCATAAAAATGACTTGATTAAAAATTTTGGTGCAAGACTTAGTATAGACAAAATTCTAGCAATAAGAACTATAATAAGCAAGCTGGGTGCTGGTGGCACTCACTTCACTCAGGAAGTTGAGATCTGCAGAGTCAGCCCAGGACAAAAGAGTTGGCTAGATTCCATCTCCAAAATAACAAACAAAACATGCAGGGATAGAGGCATAACTCAAGTGGTAGCATGCATGAGTCTCTGAGCCCAGTATCACCAAAAAGAAAGAAAAAAGAAAAAGAAAGAAAAGAAAAAAAAGCAAAGAACCATGGCCACACATCTGGACTATATGGCCTACATTTGGACCCTAATGAGATAACTACAATCACATGTTGGCCTCCATTGTTACATAGAATCCATTGGATGTATGGAATGAGGAATAAAGGCATGGGTAAGGGCAGTTTGTGAAGGATGAACTGGGATGGCCTGCAGAGGAGGGCTTGACTTCTCAAGGTATAGGGACCATGAAAAACTACAGTTCACAGCAGGCCTCATTAGACATGACAAAAGTGAATGTAACCTACCAATGAACCCGAGAATGTCTCCTGTACAGCCTCTGTCTGCAATGCTGACAGCTACTGCTGATGTTGTTGAAATGAAGATGTGGCTTTTTGTTTCCTTCAAGGAGGAGACATATATTAATCGCAGTAATTCTGAAGATGGGAAACACAGTTTTAAAAGCTTGATAATCACTGCTACCTAAGTTTGCCTGCTGTGATTGTCAACCATAAGTCTTCACCCATTCTCTGGGATCCACCTCCCTGCCATTACCTTGTTCCACATGGAATCCATTAATCTATATGAATCCATTGTCTTCTTTTTCTGTGCACTCTGTGAGACAATACTCACTTATTAGAATCATAAAGCAGCCTTCAAGGGCTTCAGAAAGGATAAGAAAGACTATAGCATCTTTGTCTGCACTATATCCCTTTCCTTAGTCCAACTCTACTGCCTCATCTCAAAACCTGATCTCACCAGATGATTAGGTTGCCTCCTGCAACAAAGTAAGTGGTAAGGTGGGCTTCCTAACTCCATGGCCTCAGCAAGTGGACTTGTCTTTCTTTATTCCAGTGAAGAAATACTCAGCAATTCCAAAGCTCAGTGCATTACCTCAGGCTATGGGTACAGCCCATATCCCATCTTTATAATAACTCTCACTTCTGCTGTGTACCAAAGCATAACCCTCAGTGTCTGCTCCCTTCCAGACCTCAAATGCCAGGGAATAACACTCCTCCAAAGTATGATGCCATGAAGACTTAGCTCTGACGCAGCAACTCAGCTCACCAGCAGGACCTCTAATACCCAACATAGTAAATCCTTTGCCAACCAGAAATAACAGATATGTCCACAGATTTTCATGCATCCAAGGAACTTGGGTAAGTGTTCTGAACTCCAACAAGAAAACTAACGACTGAGCACTAAGCTGATAAAATCTCTCAGGAGATCTGTCCCACTTATAGAAAGATGCCATGGATGTCTTTCCCTTATGTTTGGTGAGAGAGCCTGGGTCTCACTTGTACATTGTTAAATTCAAAACATATGATATTGTTGGGAGGAGGAAGAAAAGGAGAAACTTAGTTATTTTGGGAGGATAGGTTTGTCTGGTCTGAAGAAAAATAAATAAATTAAAGGTACCTAAATATCTGGGTGTCGGTTGCTCATGCCTGTAATCCTAGTTACACAGGAGGCTGAGATCTGAAGATCGTGGTTTGAAGCCAGCCTGGACAGGACAGTCTCCAAGAGACTCTTGTCACCAAATGTCTACTCAAAAACTGGAAGTACTGTGGTGGCTCTAAGTGGTAGAATGTTAGCCTTGAGCAAAAGAGCTCAGGGACAGCAACCAGACCCTGAGTTCAAGCCCCACAATGGACAAAACAAACAAACAAACACACACACACACACACACACACACACAAACACACACACAAAAGTCCCTACATGGCCACCATTAATAAGTTATAAAGAAGCAAATCAAACAAAGATAAACTATCTATTTCAGAAAACCAAAGACCCAAACTGTTTCAACAAAGCATGAGATTTCAATAAGCATAACTGTCCTTGTCCTATGCCACTAGTTGTAATTCAAGTCACTTTCTATTAATCTAATAGCACCATGTTTTTTTTTTAATACCAATGTGGAAACTAGAAAGTTAAGACAACCAAAGTATATACCACTGTACAAAGAGAAAACAGACATGCATCAAAGGCAGGAGTAAGTAAAGCATTGCTCTTTACAGGAATGGAACCCTTGAGAAAGGGCTCTATAGTCTAAATAATCAAAGAACTTTTCCCACTGACTTGCATAGTTCCATTTACTACACTCAGAAGTAGTTTCCTTAAACAGATGCACTTATCTCTCAGTGACAGAAAACAATAAGTTAATTAAAGTTAAAATGAAGAACTTAAAGATTTGATAGTTTATTAGATGCCTGTGAAAGAGTTAAATGTTCCTTGCTCAGACCTCCTCTCTTCCTGTGCTTCAAGATAAGTATTAGGAGATTTATGTGCCATGAATTTCCAATTACCCATCTCTACCAGCTGGGCTGTCAATCACCACTTGTCTTACCCTGAATGTCTTCACCACCCCCATTTCCTTGTTGTGCTCACAGAAACAAGCTCATTCTTCCGAAAAGAGCTTACCACCAGGAAGGCAAATGCTGGCTCATTCTTTGCAGTTTAAGCTGTACAGAATTTCTTACTAATTACTGCCATCCTACCTTCTCAATCTACTCAATAAAGCACAATTTTTCACAGATTGTGGACAATTTTAAGATTTCCAAGAAGAATCTACAGACAAAATTATCCATCTGCATCTAAAACGTGTCCACTGAAGCAGAATTGATGAGCTCTCAAGAGCTATCCTCTCCCCCTTTGACATCTGGAAGCAGGTGGGAGAATTCTAAATGATAACCGCACTCACTTAGAAACCCTCAGAAAACAGAACACAATATGTCTGCAAAAGCATGCTTTTCAAACGGTCATGGATTTGGAGGGGAAAACACTGAATATGCACATGAGTTTTTTCTGGAGACTGAATTAAGACTTAAAATTATTGTTAAAACAGCATATTGGAAATGATCTGTACAACTTGCGGGTAGGAATTGGGGGAGGGAAAGAAAGAGGAAGAAAAACAAGGGAAGGGAATAACAAGTTAGACAAGAAATGTAATCACTATCTTAGTTATGCAACTGTAACCCCTCTGTACATCACCTTGACAATAATTTTTTTAAAAAAGAGATTCTAAATGGTCTGAATATTAGTGTTGCAATTAAATATCTAAACAAGTCACTGATAGAATAATGGCCAGTCTCAATGACACAATCTACTTCTCATTATTCCTCTCAAACATGTACCCATTTAGTTGAATAGTGGTTAAATATTTATACTGAGAAATGTTTCTGTTAGACACTCTCTGAGACCAGGAAAAAAATAATAAACTAATATCAGCCCTCCCATGAAAAGCTTGGAGAAACTTGCAAACAAATGATTTAAGTGAAACACTGAAATGGGGAAGACAGGTGAACGGGCTAACATTGATCAAGATGCTTCGTCCTCATAAACTGACATTTTGATTTGAAACCCCTTTGCACAACTACTTAAAAATAATTTACAAAAATTTAAAACACTATAAGAATTCCTTGGAGTATGAAAGGAATTCAAGGTGACCATGAAGGAGGATTGCACCAGTTAGGAACTAACTCCAGCCAACTCTTAGCATCCAGCTACAGAGAGCTTCTAATTGTTTGGTTGTTCCTCTTCTCCTTTCTTTTTTTTTTTTTTTAATTTTATTTTATTTTATTTTATTTTATTTTATTTTATTTGAGAACATACTATACAGAGGGGTTACAATTACATGGGCAGGATAATGCATACATTTCTTACCAAGCATTGCAGCCTCCTCCTTTGTTTACCCTTCACCTCCCTTCCCAGCCTCCCCCCTCCCCCCCCTCCCAGTCATACCCCCCTCCCCCCCAACACCGACATTGTAAAGCTGGTTTTGACTCTTCTCCTTTCATATATGGTGGTTTGCTTTTTTACTAGAAGACAGGGTTAGAAGCAAGATAACAAATGTTGAAGCTTCAGTTTTATTGTTTATTTGAAGTTGGGACCACCTGACACATGTGGGGCTATAATTACTAACAGGCCTTAACACTCACTGCTCTGGGTCATTGTCCTGTCTAAATATCATGAGATGTACATTCAACCCTAAGGAAGTTCCAAGACGAGGGAAAGCTACAGCAAAAGGCCTGTCATGATTCATGGAAGCATGTACACATGCAGCAATGTCTTATGCACCATCCTGGCAAAGAAGGAGGTCAGAGGTGAAGTAGAAAACGCAGGCAAACCATGAGATCAGCTCCATTTCATTGTCAACCTTTCCAGTGTTCCTTGATGTCAATTAAACATTGCATCCATTTATTCTACTGACTGCC
The DNA here is from genome assembly GCF_024711535.1 of Dipodomys merriami. NCBI lineage: Eukaryota > Metazoa > Chordata > Mammalia > Rodentia > Heteromyidae > Dipodomys > Dipodomys merriami. The sequence continues at coordinate 10,339,103 of NW_027205381.1, forward strand.
AAAAATCTGTGAAACAGATGGGCCATGACAAGTTGGACCTGACAAGCATTTCACATTACTAGCTTCCTAAACGCAATTCCTGCTCTTAGATCAGTAGATAGATAGTGATACCCCAGCACTGACACTACTTGAGTGGCTCTCCAGGTCCAGACAGTCATGAGATTGGCCCTTACAAGTAGGCAGCTGTCATAACAACCACTGCTACTGAGTCCTTCTGTACCCGGTATAATGTAACACAGCACTTGTTCTCTGGGTATACTATATGCTTTGACAATTTCACAATCTTTAATATGTATATCATGTAATATATATGTCATATTCCTCCACTTTACAAAAGATAACATTAAGTAATGTGCTTAAAGGTGCTTCTGATTAAGATTTTTATTTTTTTGGGCTTTTTCCCTCTAATTCTATAGCCTATGAACTTAAATACACATTCCTAGTCACAATTCTGTAATGAGTTCTAAATATTGGTTGGAAATGTAATTCTGAGTGTCCAGGTAGGGGAAGCTTGAATAGCTGGACAAGAATACAGTTGTACTTGTACAAGAAGCACAAACCCTGAAAGATAAATTTCTACTATGGCCTCCTCTATTACAATGTCCTATCACCTTCTGACCAGAACAATTACACTGAAGTCAGCTGTTCAACCACCAAAAGCTGGTAGAGGCTACACATGCTCTCCAAGATTCACTGCAATCTGAGGCCTGAGTTTCCTCCCAAACTATCGATTACCTAGGATGAGTCCAAGACGTTAGACAACATCCAAGATGATTATTGTGTATCCTGCAGTAAGAATTACAATATCTAAGACATAGTAAAGGTTTTGTGATCCATTCGCTTCACAGTCAGCAGAGGAACTAGCTCCATCTCAGGCCTTTGTAGAAGCACATTAATTAAGAAACTCATGCAGAAAATTAAGGGGTTGCTCTCTCAAGAAGAGAACCATCTTTCACTAGAGCCTCAAATTGAATCTATGAGGATAAACTTTCCTGAAGATCAAAATGTACTCTGACCTTCATCAACTATTTAAACATAAAATAGTTGATCATCATGGAAGACTGGTAGTTTTTTCCCATTGAAGTTGATCCTCAAATTGATTGTGATTCTGTAATTCAGTGACATAATTGCACTCAGATAGTGTTCAATAGCAAATACGTAGCCAGTAAGTCACTACTTCCTTTTCCCTCAACACCTGTCCAGAACCCATGGTAAGCTTCCTTAACCTGGCTCAGTCTTCTAAGGGCAGCCTCAGAAGCCTTCTCCACGGAGACTCCCAGCAACTCTGTGACAAGTCTGTGCATAGGCTGAAGAAGGCTTCTTATTTCTCCACATCTCAGAGTGCACTAGCCTGTTATACCATGTAAGATGAAGAACTGCTCTACTCTGCTTTCTCCTCCCACTTCCACTTAGCATAGTTTATGGTAAGTAGTAAATTAGTTGTATGAGGAAATGAGACTGTGACTTGAGGAATGCATTGTATAGAAATCCTCCAGTTCTGGTATCCTTTTCTTAGCAGTCAAGTTGAGATTGCAAATTTGCCATGGCTGAGGTGATAGAAAAACCATGCCTGTGGTCAAGAAGTAATGCAAGTGAACCACAATAGGAGAGATCAATGAAGAACAAGGACAGGGATCCTGCAAATACTGCTAAGTCCTTTAGCTATCTCTTTGAGAAGACAAAATTTAGAAGTGCAAACCAGTAATGCATGCTGAGAGTTAATATCCCGATAATCATCTGACCCCAGGATCTAAATGTTACTTTGTTTTATTCTAGTTTATTCATATTAAAAATACAGAGGTCAAGGGGTAGAGGATTTGCTTGGCTTATGAAGTTTCATATCCAGCAAAAATGATATTCTTTTTACAAGGAAGTAAGAACAGACAGAACATAAAACGAAAATACTAAGCTGCAGCTATTTCCCTGTGCTAGAAATAGGCAGCACCATGTTGTCAATCATTTATTGCTGTCTTCTTTCCCATCTGACACCTACATGTCTCTCGGGGCATGTCTCATACATCACTCCCCAATGGGTTCCTTCCCCATGTTATGATCCAAAATGGGGCTGTGCTTATTTCTACCAAAGCATATGGTAATTATTTGGAGACCACCTGCACTGATGTATGTATGTTCTCCCCCAACCTCCAATTTATATGCTAAACCCCAAAATGCCAGTGTGACTGCAATAGAGAAAGTCCTCCGTGGAAATCAGTTTAAATGAGGTCATAAATGTGTGGGGCTCATCTGATAGGCATGGTGTTCTCATAGGAGACACCAGAGAATGCTCTTTTTTTCCATGTGCACACACCAAGGAAAGGTCATGGGAGGACAAAGCAATAAGACAGTTGTTTGAAGCCAAGAAAGAGCACCATCATTAGAGTCAAATTTGCCAAAACTTTTATCTTGGATTTCCTAGTTTCTGGATGTGAAAATATAAGTCTCCGTTTTTAGAACACCCAATTGATGGTATTCTACTACAGCAGCCATAGTAGATTTTGACATCTATAGATTTGATACTGTGGTACAAATGCCATTTGCTTAGAAATCTGAACAGCTAATCAAAAATGCACATGTGGGCAATCAGATTTGGCCCAGTATCTCATTCTCTTATGTGCAAATCTAGACAAAGTCAAAACCTGCCTTAACTATTTCTTGGGATGCTGTGAGGCCCAGGGTACCTTTGAAAAATTAAATGGCCTTATCAACATGAGATACTACATTATTATTATAAACAGAGCATGGGTCTTTCCCCAAAATCTTCAATGACTAGTCTCTAGGATGTGAGAAACATCCCTGATCTCTCTTTGAGATACCCCTCAACCTACAAGTCCATTCATTTTTAATTGGCCAATGAAGAACACAAATCATTAACATAGAAAGGGATCTGAGCTGGGCACTGGTGGCTCACACCTGAAATCCTAGCTACTCAGGAGGCTAGGATCTGAGGATTATAGTTTGGATACAGGATTACAACCTGGGCAGGACAGTCTATAAAACAATTATATGCCATTACCTATCAAAAAGCTGGAAGTGGAGCTGTGGCTCAAGTAGAGCATTAGCCTTGAGGGAAAAAGCTCAGAGAGAGTATACAGGCCCTGAGTTCAAACCCCAGTACTGTCACACATACATCTACATCTACATCTACTTCTACATCTACTTCTACTTCTACATCCGTATCTATATAAGCCATGTTTTCAAATAGAACATATGTGGCATAGAGACCCTACTTTAAAATGCTACCATAGTTGAATATTAGGATAATGTGATCATAGGCATAATTATCATTTTCTTCTTTGAATTCATTAATAGTCTCTAAATTTTCAACAAGCAAGTGAATTACTTTTGACAGAAAAAGGAAAGAAAAACAGTAAATTATACTAACCATTTATTAGTATTAATATCCTTTACCACATTGCTTTGTGTAAATTTAGACATTATATATGAATATAAAGAAGAAAATTATAATCATGCCTATGGTCACATAACTCCAATATATAATCTTCATGACCATAGCATTTGATATGAGATTACATATAGATATGTACATATATAAACATATATATATACATATATATATATATATATATATATATATGTAAAACACGGTCCCTTTTCCAGCCCTCTTGTACCCGAACTCTTTCTCCACTAAGAGAAGAGCAGAGAGCGGGACTTGGAGCAACTGGGTACCTCATCTAGCTCTCTAGCTCTTACTTCATCTTCCTCAGGCAACTGCGATCCTTTGTTCTGGTCCCATGTTGCCATATTCTTCTCTGTAAGTTCAAGTAATAGAGATTCATTCACAAGTGTTCAGGATGTGCCACCACATCGAGTGTCAGAGTCCAGAAGGAAAAGCAAGTTTTTGTATAAAGTATGCATCTAGCTCACTGCCAGGCTTATAGAAGATTCCCAATAAGTGATCCTAGATTCCACATTGAAATGTCCCTTTTAAATAAATGTCTCAAGAAATATACATATAGGGACTGGGAAGGTGGCTCAGTGGTAGAGCACTTGCTTTGCATGCTTGAGGCCCTGGGTTTGATTCCTCAGCACCACATAAGCAGAAAAAAAAAAGCTGGAAGTGGTGCTGTGGCTCAAGCGGTAAAGTGCTAGCCTTGAGCTGAAGAGCTGAGGGACAGCGCCCAGGCCCAGAGTTCAGGCCCCACGACCGGACCGCTCCCCCCCCCCAAAAAAAAGAAATATACGTATTACCTTACTTATGTAACTGTAACCTCTCATGTAATATCACCTTAATATAAAAAAGAAAACAAAAGAAATAAACATCTCATTTCAAGTATGAAGAATTTGCTGCATGCAATCCAATTTTAATTTTTAAACACAGTCACCAATATATGAAGGGACATAAGCTAGATCTACTTAATAAACACTGTATCTCGATTCTGTGTTTTAAAACTGTCTGTGCTAATTTTTTGGAAGACAGAAGGCAAGTGTCAGACAAATTAAGTTTCCTCACAGACAAAAACAGCTGTATCACCGCAATTACCATCCCCATGGTTATGTTCAACATCCCCAAGCTTCAAAATTACTGCTGGAGGTACACTTAAATTTGAGGAAAAATACAGTTCTGGACATCTGGAGTCATTAAAAATAACCTAGTGCCTTCTCTTCCTACGGATAATAATGGCAAACCCATACTTAATGTAGTCACACACTTAGGCTAAAGATGCACGATTACCATATTAAGAAAGTATTCTTCTGTTTATCATTAATCTAAGAATATATTTAACCAACAGGCTGTGCTTTGGTTCCAGGCCATCAATATAAGTCAATAGAGATACTTATTTGGCTTTCATATCCATAATTTTTGCCTTGGATTACACATAAAGGAGTCAAGCATTGACCAAACTTTCATATACAAACATCCACTATACACTATAACACAAATTCATATTTTGCTTGAGGGACTAAACAGACATTATTAAAAAAAAAAAGCTAGTGCTTGTGATAGTTCTATATTACTTCTCTTTGAAAACAAATTGCAAATCTTCTATTGTATTCTCTCTCCTAGCTCAGTTTCAGTACAACTCACCAGAGGGAAATGAAAGATAAGTTTAACTAAACTGGAAAAAATACATGCCAAGGTTCTGGGGAGAGACAGACACCAATGTGTTAGAGAACTCACGGGCCTTTCCAAATGTTTGGAGTGCCTTTTGGAAGAGAAGTGCTGCAATTCTCCAAAGATTCATGGTGGTTCTGAAAAATCTTCTGGGTTTGGTGATCAAAATCAACATGAGTTTTCCTGATTCAAACTTAGAAAGTAACAAGTACTTTTTTTTAGAATTTTTTTTAAGTTTAATTTTATTGTCAAGGTGATGTACAGAGGAGTTACAGTTATATACATAAGGTAAGGGAGTACATTTATTGTTGGACATTGTTACCCCCTCCCTCCTGTGTCTCGCACTTTTCCTTGCCTCCTCCCTTCCCCCCCAAGTTGTAAAGTTCACTTCCAAAATATTGTCTTATGACAGAAAATACTTTTGATGTCACTATTTGGTCAATATTTGGACCAAATCTGTCAAAAAAGAGGAAGTAGAGATGATAACTCTCCCTAGTGGAGATAGGCACTCCTCTTCCCAACTGTTATTTCACTCCTTATGTCCTCTGCCTCCGCAGACTATAGAGCAGAGCACATTCTCTCAACTCTTGAAAAAAGAAGAGGACTTACACTCACTCTGCTCTCACTCCCCAACCTGGGCCTGATTGCTTGAGTATAACCCTCAGACTCTCACTGAAATCAAAAGGAAGCTCCTGCTTGGAGACAAAGATCCCTTCAGCTGGCAAGTTTAAACCTTTCAAACCAAGCAGATTTCTTAATATACCTAGGGGGATAACAGCCTAACTCTGTTATCAACTTATCTGTGGAACCAGAAAATACTAAACCTCTCAAGATCTTCATTTAAATCTCAAGATCTTCATTTGTAAAATGGAGAAGATATCCACGCTCCCCCAATGTGTGTGTGTGTGTGTGTGTGTGTGTGTGTGTGTGTGTGTAACAGCGTGATGTGACAGAGCGCAAGAAAATGTAGAAACGTTTAGCAGAATATAACCTGCAGTAAATGCTTGACTGTTACATATTATCTTGCAGGCTTAAGTTTTTCAAGTTAACTCTTCTACTACTACTCTAATAAGGGGAGGAACCTGAGATGAGTTAGGGAAGTCCTCTGCAGCAATATAAGGAAATTGGTGTGAAGCTCAAGAAAATCATATAAAATCTCAATTAATTCTTTCTGCTAGTAAGCCTGAGATATCTGCAATTAGATACTATGACCAAAGAAAACAGAGATTTAGTGTCACCAGAAGAGGGCAAAGGTTGTGGGACTTCTCCCTTCCAGTGTCCTGGCAAATCACAGAAATCTGTTATAAAGCATCTGAAGGCCCTCAAGAAAATAAGTCTCATCAGGTAGAATTTTCAGCAAGGATCTATTTTAGTATAATAGGAAAAAGCAGGGAGGAATAGAAAAAGGGGAAAAAGAAACACTTCCTATTCCACATGAGAAGACTCAAAATGGTGCTTTTTACCTCGGATATTTATGCTTTCTAGGCTGGGAGAACACAAATCTAGCAATTCCTAATTGTTAGAAATAGTGAGTATAGACTGGGCTTATTACCCAAAATATGGCCTATATGGGTGTGCTTTATAATTTTAAAAATATGGAGATGTGACCCAGGCCTATCCCAAACAGGGGCAATAGGTAAGATTCAGGACTTCTATTTCTCCAGAAATGAGCTGAAATTGTAAACGTTTCCAGCTTCTTAATGATCCAAAGAAAAAGACAGATAAGACTTTTTGTCTCCCATTCCTGTACTTTAACATTGAAAAGGAAGTGGTAGAAAGGAAGCTCATTGATTGTTATTATTATGATGATGATGAATTAGTTTTTACTTTCCAGTTTTGAATCTAGCCATATATACATATATAAATTTTTCTGTCATCTTGTCACCAGAAAGTGCAGGAATCTACCTCCATTCCTTGAGTTCAGCAAGAGAAGAATTCAAGCAAAACACTAAGGGTAGTGAAAGTGATGGGAAATTTTATAAGAAAAGCAGAAAGGCAGAAAAGGCAGCTTATTGCGTAGCCCTTCAGTTTATTTCTAGCCATGGATATTAGAAGACATGCAAGACTCTTGGCATTGCCAGGGAAGTATCTCAGGGATGGGTCTCCTCCCAAGATCTCCAGTCCAGGTCCTTTGCATTCCAAACACAAAAGTGAGCCAGATAGAGAGAGGCAGCAGCAAAAAGTAGGAGAGCAAGGCGCACCTTTCAAGAGAATGCAAGGGGGGGGGCACGCGCAGACACAGGAGCACAGGTATGGAATGTTGGAGGACTCAGGGGCCAAACCACTCACGGGGAACCGCAGGCTGCAGGCGTTTTTAGCGTTGGGGTGGAGCGCTCAGGAACAGGATTTTGTTGGAGTGCTTTGCGCTCTAAATATTTCGGCAGATGGCAAATGGTGGGTGCAGGGCCTTGCTCCTCTAGCTACCCAGCGCCGGCTCTGAGCACTGTGCTCTGAACTAGCCGAACTAAAGCGGGGTCCGTGGTGCTGGGGCGTGGCTAGGGTGGTAGAGTGCTTGTCTGGCCTGCAGAGGCCTTGGATGCAATCTCTAGTAGTGCGTTGTAAACTGGGGACTGACATGAGCAAGGAGGCCCTGAGTTTCCTGGTGGTGGTGTTTACCCAGATACTCGTGGTAAATCACCTGAACCAAAGGGGTTGCTGGGTCTTTTACTATGGAGACAGCGTGCTCGGCCTCTGACGGGGACACCAGGCTGCCCCTCCGCGGTCACCTGGAAGGAGACGGAGGCCAGCCCTGGGATGGCTGAGCCACAGGAGCCAGGGCAGAGACTTGGGCGGGGGAGGGGGGAAAGGCTGAGAAGCAGCTGCTGGTCTGAAGGATGGGTGTTCAAGTCCACGGGGCTTTCACATTGGAGAGGGCGAAAGAAGACACCCCAGAGGCTGGGCATCCATTAGCAGACCTCAGAACTCTGTGTCCAGACAAGAGGCAGGCGCCCCTGAAGGTCTGCCTCGAGCCCTGGTGGAGGAAGGGACACCCCCAGACCTTAACTGCTGGAATGGGGGTGGGCAGCCTTCCCTGCGCAAGCAGGAGCATGGCAACACCACCGTTGGCTTTTGTCCGCTTGTCTCATCGGTGACTGGAGCTGCTTGTGCATGGCTCAACAGTTTGGGGAGGGCTGTGCGGGCGGGGACCCCCGCGGGCAGCGTCTGTCACAGGGAGCTGGGGAGTGGAAGCCGCACAGGTGGCCACGCGCAGGGTGCAGGCCATGCTGGGTTTTCGCCTCCGACCATCTCCAGTGCAGCCCCCTCTTCTCCATCCCGGGCCCGCACCACCGCCTCCAGCCCTGTCCTGGGTGCAGAGATGCGTGTGATGTTCTCCATTCTCCCTGACCCGTAGGGGGTGTGGAAAGTTATGCCCAAATATAGATAGCTGGATATTTTTGTATGTAATAAAGGCAATATACGGGAACCCTGGGAGGTATATTGGAATAAATGCGTTTTACAAGAAAAGCATGAAGACAGTAGCTTTTCGCTGTACAAACATCCAATGTCTCCGCACCACCAGGAGGCGGCGCGGCCCTGGCCCGGGAGGGACGGGCGAGCCTTGGATCGTTGGTGACATCTGCCAGTACACTTCCATCCACGCTTCGTTGTTGTTCTTTTCCTTTTTATCTCTCTGGAACTATTTCAGAAATAAAGTGATGTCATTTTCCAGGAAAAAAAAAAACAAACAACTAAGTGCTCCAGCAGACCAGACAGCATCCTCTCTTGCCTTCTGGGGAAAAGGAAGAAGGGGAGGTGGGTCGTTGAGTGGCAATGGGGTGAACTCAGCCAAGCAAGCTGATTGACAGGTGGAGCTTGCTTAATAGGTGCCTTCAAATAACCAGACTTGTTCGGACTTGCAGGGGTGAAAGAACACATGCTCCTCAGAGACTTGCAGTCTCTGATCATGATTCTGGGCATTATGAAGTCAGAAGGATCACTGTTCTTGTCCCTCACACATTTATACCAGAAGTGTCTCCTTGGCTGGACAAACATCCTAAGGATCAGGATGTGGAGCCACAACAGAACTTTTTTCATCACCTCTGTCAGCATTTAACACCCCTCTTCAGGAGGTCTTTTGGGGGTCCTGGAGTGTTCCCTAAACAGGGGCAGATCTTTGACCATGGCAACCTTGGATGCTACCTGATGGCCTGCCTTGACCTTGTCTAACCTCACTTTGGGCTACAAAAAGGTAGACTCATCAGCAAAGAACTCTCACTTATTCAATGTACATATAGCATGCTATGGGAAGGACTTTAAGGCACTCATTGACACAATTGGTGACAAAAGCCATATATTACAATGTTTTCACCTAAAGGGGTCTACTTGAGAGAAACTGAAAATAAGTGACCATATTGATAAAACATAGAAAAGTTAAATAAATGAATACAATAATCAAACATAGGAAGGTTATATGATATGGAGAGCTACAAGGGTGAGAGCACAGGAGGAGGGAACAGAAATGTAGTTTTCCATATAGGGAAGGCCTCCTTAAGAAAGGGGTCTCCCTACAATATGAAACAGGGGAGGGGGTGAGCCCCACAGTGGAAGAGCACAGCAGGCTGAAGACCCCAGACAAAACAAAGCCAATCAGGTTGGGGCAGCCTGGTAGATGCTCAAGGAATAGCAAAGCCACCACACAGAGGAGGGAAAACCAAAAGTAAGAGAAAAATAACCAGCATGATTGAACACAGTCTTCATGAAGGTTCTTCTCAGTTCAATGAGAAGAAGCCATGAGTGGTTTGAGCAGAGAAGAAAGATGATCTAACCAATGCTTACCAATATTACCAAGCAAATGCATTGTAACTAGATATCAGGCAGGGAGGAAAAATCAAGGAGAGCATTGGAAGATCTCTGAAGAGAAAAAAAATAGTCACCTGAACCAAGGTACTAACAATGAAAGGGATCCCACTCCAGAAATATTCTGAAAATCATGTAAGAGATGTTAAAACTACTTCATACTGAGAACACTGACTTCTCTCTTGGCTCATGGATTGATTAAAGCAGGATACAAGCTGAGCCTCGAGTCCCAGTTTGCATCAGTATCCTGTGACCTGAGCCATTCTTCCCATAGCCACTGAGGTGTCACCTTGGGTTCAAAGAAGGATAGGATTTGTGGACGAGCATGTGGTGACAAAGGGGAAGTTGCCTCTCATGAAAGCAATGCCTTATTCTTCTGTTCAAAGGTGAAACCATCCCAAAGGAAGAGAACAGCCAAAAGCCAGGGCAGACCACCGGCCAAGCACAGCCACTTGTTCACCCACAGGGGTGAATCCATCACCCCTCCAGACACAAGGACTGAGATAATGGTGAACCAGGCCAGGCTTGAGACTGTTTCATCACTGTGGGTACCTTTCTCCTCCTTCCTGTGGCTAAGGATGGGCTGAAGGTCTGTCACATAACACATATGCAAGTCACATAATGAACCTTTCTCTGCCTTCCTCCATTTCCTTTTTCTCTCTCTCCTCTTCCTCTCCCTCTCCCTCTCTCTATCTCTTTCTCTGTCTGTTTTTCAGCCTCTTTGGTAGTTAAGATTTACAGGTATGAGCCAATGGCACCTTTCTCTCAACACTTCCATTTTTTTCTCATTTTCTAACTCACCTTGGATTCCAAAATGTATTTCTTAGTCCAGCAGTTTTGCAAATGCATTCCTCTATGCACACACCTGTATCACCTACAACTTGTTTGCTTTGAAATTGCTAAAGATCATTACCTGTACATTTCTTCTCATTTAGGCCTTCTGAACAAATGCCACTGTCTCCAATGTTGTGTCCAATCCAATGCAGTCAGTTCACAGCAGAGGTGCTTTTGCAAGAGCTGCCTTTGGTGACCTGTGCAGCTTCCACGCACTTGTTCATGGAGCCAGTCATGCTCTGGAGAGCAGAGACTGATTGTTTAATAGACATCATGGCTGCTAGCTGACAAGGAAAGGAAAGAAGCTATGCACGAGGATCACTTATGACAGGAGCATCTGTATTTGGAAGTGTGGAAGGAGACCTTAACTAATGAGGAAAAATGTGGACTAGGAGAAGAACGGAAAAGTTTTGGAATTTGATTACTATTTCTGAATGCAACTCTACTTGTTAACAGTGCCATTTGGAAAATCTAGCTCAGTAAGAACAACTACGTAGAGCTACAGCACAAAATTTTGTACCATACACTGCATAGAAATGTAGTAATTATGAAAGACCCTTAGTGCTTCTGAAAAAGTTTCTCAATGGCATATACATTCACTGCCTCAGAGGCAACAGCAGGCTTTTTCTCCAAACCACCTAACTAGAGAGATTTTTAAATACCACTTAAATGATCTTCTCCCCAAAGAATTAAATGACTATTTATAGCCTTATTCCTCTATTAAAAATTAATGAATTTACTTGCTCCTAGGATGGAGGCCTTCATTGTTTTATAATGAAGAAAGCTTTGATCTGCAATTCTCTAAGGATGTGATTGTTTTTATTCTTCGGTTCTTCTCATTAAAAATAAATACCTCCATTCTCTAAGATACACCTGCAAAGCACTTAAAACACCCATTTGAACAATAGGAAGCCTATTTCAGCCTCCCTGCTAGTGGACCTAGTGTTTAAAGTGTTTTTGCAATGGGGGAGAGCACTTTTCTTCAGTACCCAGGCACCATTCTGGGTGCCGAAGAAACAAAATTGAAGGTTTGCAGCTAATCTCTATTTACAGAACAAACTCAAAGAGCAACTTTGAAATGCTGAGGATTTGAACTGCAATAAAAATTCCTCACATATTGTCTTTTGCTGAAGAGGGAGAAATGAACCAACTTGAAGTCACAGTTTGATTTAGAGAATACTTCAGGCTACTTCTTACCCCAATAGCAGGGGCTCTTCCCCTAGCAGTTATCATAAACCTTAATAGCAAAAGGCAAATTAATTCTTAGTTTATAACCAGAAGAAGGCTAGCAACAGCTGGAATTCTTTCTCCCTAAGTATGTTATGTATTATTAAAGTAAGGAAATGAGGCTTTTCTAAAATGGGCTAGTTATCAAAGACTATTGGTAATTCAAGTGTGGTCACTCAGAAAAAGATCTACACCAAAATCATGGTCTGTGTTTGAATAACACAACCCATCCATTCCTATTTGCTGATTGTATGAGGAGTTGAATGGCAAATGCATATAAGAAGCTTCTAAGGGCATACCATTACTCATGACTCGATTATCCAGGCTTTGACAATAAACCATTTGGAATCAGCAAAAGCCCTGGCACAATGATTGTCTGCCTACAAGTGAATAAAAATGACTTGAACCTTGATGTTTTCAATACACAGATACCGCATACTGAATCTGAAACAAATCAGTTGCTACAATGACAGAGCATCATCAGCATGTGTGGCGCCACTGCCAAAACCGGGGAGTGTTTCACATCAGGACCTGGGTCTGACCTACAGCCTGGGGCCCAACAGAAGGGAGAAGGAACTCTGTCTCCAGGCTCCCCCAGGGAGGCTGGGGAAGACTGTCGCTAAGCACCAGTTTGTGCCAACATTCCCATCTTGGGGAAGAACATTTGCTGTGGAACTCAGGATGGCGGCCAAGTTGTTTCCATCCTGCTTACCACAGCCCTGAACAGAGGGGTGAGGAAGGAAGGTGGAAGAGTCTCAACACAAGCACAGAAGTACTTCAAGCAAGCTAAGGTGCCACTTTCACCTTTTACTACATCCCTACACAAATCCATAACAGACGGTGGAAACTTTCTCTTCATTTTGGCACTCAATTCCAAACATACAAATGCCCCTTCTGATGAAACCAAACACAAAACATACTCAAAAGAACCAGATATATGTTCTTCTGCCAAGATGATTCCTTTTCCCTGAGCATAAAGGAATCAATTCAAATTTGGCTAAGCTATAGTTTCATAAAAAACAGAAGAGACCTAACTGCCTGTCCCCAGATGTCACACAGATGATCAAATGGCCAATGGAGTGCACTTTTCCAATGAGCTACATTGGAGCTGTAAGAATTGACAATCCTCTGCACTTAATCTGCACTGAGCATTATCTCTGCCCAGTAGCCTAACATTTTCAGAGTTATACAAATATACGCAGTGTCTTCAATACACTTCTACCGTAGAAAGCTGTTCTTTAGCAAAAAGTAATACTACTAATAACAATATGCATATGCAATGTCACTTATCCTTAGTAAAAAACTGGGTGTGTGAGCATTTATCAAAGCAAGAAAACAAAGAGATAGAGGTTTATTTTCAAGAAGTTGACATTTTAACTGCAAGTTGAAATCTACAGCATACACCCTCCATTCTTTCGAACACCCCCAATTTGTGTTTCCAAGATAATCATGAATTTTCTGACATTTCACTGGCCCCCCATGTTTCTCCTTTCCTCCATTTCCATTGCATAATGGAACCATGAAAATAACACCTATATGTCTTTCCTTAATAGAAAAGCTCTATAATCTAGCAGCTATAAGGATGTAACTTCAAGCTAGACAAAAACTGCTGTTTCTGATGTCCCTGAGGTAATAGAACTTTTGGCTATATTTCAGCAATTCAATTCTACTCAAAAGATATTTATAGAGAATCTTCCTTGTGCCAGCACTGCACTCTGCTCTGGGGAAACCAAAGGAGCACCAGCAAATTCAGACATCTTAGGGATAACACTGACCTGCCACACTACACTGGAAGCAAATATAGAGCTTAAGGAGAAGAATAATGTTTTTTCTAGCACTCACTCTCTGCAAAGTTCATTGAAGAAAAACAAAAATTCCAAGACAGTGTTTGTTCAAATTCTGTGTGCCTAAAGACTGACAAATGAATTCAAAATACTGGAATCTGGGGTCAGTGATCTGGCTACATCAGCCAGTCCTGTCCATTGTGGAGGAATTCCAGTTCTGATGTCTCATGACAATAGTCCCTTTCTGACCCTTTACTTGAAACCTAAGGGATGGAGTCAATAAGATTGGAACAATGACCAATGAACACTAGTTATTGTACAAAAGTAGAATCAGATGTTGCTCCTTGCTTCACATTATTATCGTTGTTGTTATTATTAAATGGTGCTGGTTCTGGGGCTTGAACTCAGGGCCTAAGTGCTGCCCCTGAACTATTTTGCTCAAGGCTAGTGAACTTACCACCTGAGCCACAACTCTACTTCTGGCTTTTTATTTGGTTTTGGTTTTGGTAGTTAATTGGAGGTAAGAGTCTCATGGACTTTTTTGCTCGTGATGTCTCTGAAATGTGATCCTCATATCTCATCTTCCTGAGTAGTTAGGATGACAGGTATGAGCCACCACTAGTGCCCAGTTTCTCCATATTATTAATCCAGTTTCTCCATATTATTAATCTTTGTGAACCTACCCTCCATCCCAATGGAACCACTCTCCTGTAGTTCATACAGACTTTATTCTTTCTCAATCCCAGATCATCTGTTTAAATGGGTCAGAAAAGGCCTCAAAAATAGGTTATTTATCATCTTGATTTTAGTACCTTGAGAGCAAAGTTAAGGTCAGTTTCAAATATTAATATATTTGACTAACAGCCGGGCGCCGGTGGCTCACGCCTGTAATCCTAGCTACTCAGGAGGCTGAGATCTGAGGATCATGGTTCAAAGCCAGCCCGGGCAGGAAAGACCGTGAGACTCCTATCTCCAATAAACCACCAGAAAACCGGAAGTGGCGCTGTAGCTCAAGTGGTAGAGCGCTCGCCTTGAGCTGAAGAGCTGAGGGACAGCGCCCAGGCCCAAAGTTCAAGCCCCATGACCGACAAAAAAAAAAAAAAAAAAAAAAATATTTGACTAACATAGGAAACAGTTCTGTACAATAAAGAAATAAAAGCAAAAAAAAATGGTGTATCACATTCACCTGTGAATCTCATACTTTATACACAGATCACTTTTTTTAAAAAAGCAAACACTTCCAAAGAACATGAAGATATGTATTCCAAACTTTTGATAAGGGATAAAAGAATTGCTTTACTTAGTTGTTTCTGAATTGAAGGTGAAACAAAAAGCGTAGTCACACGAATAGGCCATCAATAATGGCATAAACTGCAAAGAAACGGAATTCAACTCTTTGTGCATTCTCTGAACTATCAACTAAAACTGGTATCTCTGAAATCCAAATTAGGAACCTAATGAACAGAGACTCTAGGTGTCACAGAACCAGTGTACTGACAGAAAGAAGCTTATGTGACTGTCACAGTACCTAGGATGCCTCAGAAAATGGCTTAAAGTTTAATTCTTGAGATGGCAGCTCAATGTCAACAAATTTGACTGATGAACTTTATAAAGCTCTAGCCTACATGTCAAATAAAAAATCCTCCATTCCTCCCAACTTATAAGCAAAGCTTGTCACTTAGAAGTAAAGCATGTTTATAAGTTGATTTCTTTGTTGCTTTGTATGTCCCTCCCCCACATTCCCCTGCTTTCACTGTATTTGATGTTGGTATAATTTGTGGAGGGGAAGGGAAAAAACAAATCGTTCAACTAGGGATACAGGTGGACCCATTGCAACAATGAGATATACAAGTCATTATGTCGAAAAACAAACTTTACAACTTTGGTGGGGGGTTGGGGGAGGACCAGGAGGGAGGGAGGGGAGAGTATGGGAAGGGTTGGGAAGGGGAAACAAAGAGGAGGCAATAATACTTAATAAGAAATGTACTCGTTATCTTGCCCATGTAATTGTAACTCCTCTGTATGGTATTCTCACAATTAAAAAAAAAAAAAAGTAAGGCATGCTTATCAGATGAACTTTGCTTCAATTAAATAAAATGGCTACAGGAATGATCTTTTCTAGGGGCAGTAACATCGGGATGTTGGAAGATTTTTTTTTTCTGGTAATAAAAGAATTGGGCTCACCTACAAACCAAGAACTGATCTAAATTTGCATAGGATTAGGAGTCCAAAGATCATTTCTGGTATCCAGACTTGTAAGTGACTGGTCATGCGATTGAAGATAAATCATTACACCTCTATTACTTTATCGTTCTCATCTGCAAAACTAATAAACTTATTTCAAATCCCATTTTATAACCAGATGGTGGTGGCTTACACCTGTAATCCTATCTATTCTGGAGATTGAGATGTGAGGATTATAGTTGGAAGCCAGCCTGAGAAGAAAAGTTTCTGAGACTCTTATTTAAATTAACCAGCAAAAAGTTGGAGGAGGAATTGTGGCTTATGTGGTAGAGTGCCAGCCTTGAGGGGAAAAAAAGCCAAGTGAGAGTATGAGGCAGTTTGGCCCCAATACTGGTACCAATATAAGTAAGAATAACAATAATACCTCATTTTGTATCATCAAATTTTAAATTCCAGAAAAACATAATGGCTATAATATAAGCTGAATGATTACTGAGTTCCAGTCAAGGGTATGATTTTCTGCTTTTATAGTAACAGTTAATATGCAATACAGATTAATTTATATTGTTGAAATTCTCTATCCAGAAGTAGACTTCTTTTTAGTTTTTGTTCTATTAGAATAATGAAGAATAAAAAGCTGAGTTCTGTATATCACATCTCAAAGGCTCTTTGTATCAGCTTACATTGTAGACTCTCAAACATCGTAGACATAATCCCATAGGTACTAGCTCTCTAAATTCATGTAAATTGATTTCACTAGATTACCAAACTGATCTGTTTCCCTCACCTCCTCGTGCTTCAGTTATTCTTCATTACAAATGTCCGCTCCCAAGATCTTGCACCACTATCCTGTTCAATAGTCAAATCTGCCTTCTGAGCCAGGCGCCGGTGGCTCATGCCTGTAATCCTAGCTACTCAGGAGGCTGAGATCTGAGGATCACGGTTCAAAGCCAGCCCGGGCAGGAAAGTCCATGAGACTCTTAACTCCAATAAACCACTAGAAAATCGGAAGTAGTGCTGTGGCTCAAGCGGTAGAGCGCTCACCTTGAGCTGAAGCCCAAGCCCAGAGTTCAAGACCTACGACCGACCAAAAAAAAAAAATTTGTCTTCTGTCCTTTAAGAAAATTCTTTTGCACCTGCCTCCTTTCTTCACCCTTATCTTTAACTAGAGATAATGTCTTCACCATCCTGAAAAATGTATTGTGCCATCGTTGGCTTCGAGTTGTATTCTGTCCAGATCCACGATCTCTAATACTTTATGCCTGCCCTCTTACCCTTATTTCAAGACCTCCCAGGGGCCTCATGGAGGATTCTAGAAGAGTCGCTCTTCCATGTTTCATGGCCCTCCTCCAATGCTCTCAGTCCTGTTGATTGCCATACTTACCCCGCAAAGTTCAGACATGCTCCATCTTGTCTGTATGTGCTGTGTTTTACACATGAGATTAAGAAATATAGTTCTCTGGCCCAGAAGCCATGTTTTGACATCTGTGCTTTGTCTGAAAATCTTTTGTAGTATTGTGCAGATAATAAGCACTTAGTCCTTGCCTGTTGAAGTGAATGGAACTGAATTCATCCATATTTCACTGGTTATTCTGCAAACACTTACTAAATACCTTCTACATATCAGACACAATCCTAGACTCTAAAGGTGAGGTCATAAACCAAAAAAACGAAGTCATCTCCACTATCTGAAGATTTCTTCAGATAAATAAATAACCAAATTATTTAGTAGGTCTGATGTTATGAGAGTGCAAAGTAAAATCAACACAGCATCAGACACAAGACATTCCTGGACATGGAAAGATATCAATTTTGAATTTTGTGGTTAGGAAAGACCTAAGCGAAAAGTAATTCACCCAACAGAATCAATGATATAAATAAACAACCATTTTCAGAACATAAGCTATGTTTTAAAAAATACCATGAGGCCATATGATGGAGGGAAGTCTGAAAAATACATGGGTTTTATTTTGGTGCTGCTTAAAACTTTAAAAAATATTAATCTGAATTGACAAACTAAAAGAAGTACACATGTATGATGTACAGCATCATAGTTTAATGTCCGTATGCAGTGAATAATGATTTAAGACTTTAAAATTATTAATGGAATAAGGTGCAGACAAAAATTACTAACAAGAAGGAAGGAGACTAAGTTGTGATAATGAGATTAAAATAGACAGGGATATCAGGAAGAGCTTCAGGAAACGGAAAGCATTTAAAATTGACATTAAAGAAGAGACAGAGTTCGTATAGATCAGATGGTGAGGATGCAGATTTGAAGGGTAAAACCTGTGAATCTGAGAACTCTGAATTCTTGGGGAAGAATTGCTATAACCAGAGTTATTTTGCACTTTACTCTCCACTCTGCTCCAGGGCTAATGTGATGGCCCAGGCTCCTACAGGGAAGTGGGAGAGTGGGCTAAAGTCCAGTAGTGGCTTTCTTTCTGGCTTATTGATTTGTTATGGTTGATCGAGTCTTTATCATAGCAAAGTAACTGTGCTAGGGAAGGAGGAAAAGACATTTAAGACTTGCATCTGCCCTGATAAATATCATAGCCTAGAATTAGAAAGAGATTCATAAATCAATGATGAGCACTCAGTGGCAGATGCACAACTGAAGTGCAAGGCAGAGCCCACAGAAGTCCAGAAGGAAGGCATGTAATCTGCAGAGATGCATGGAAGGCTTCCCAAGCAGCTCCTGAACTCATTGGCATGTGTTTAATTGAATATTTTTATTATGAAGTATTACCACACCCTGCTGAGCATTGGTGGCTCACATCTGTCATCCTACTTTCTCAGGAGGTTGAGATTTGATCATCCTAGTTCGAAGCTAGACAACAGACAACTCCCTGAGCTGCAGTGGTTGTTACAATATGTAATATTACAGTAGTTGTTAACCATCTTTTTACTGTTAGTTGCTTGAATGAATACTATTTAGTTGTTATAAGGAGCAACAATAAATCCATTTGTTCATAAGTGTTTGCTTCACTAAGAGATTCTTAGAAGGAGAATTATTAAGTTAAAGAGAATCTCTGGTGTGTAAAACAGAATTGGTTTTTGAAGAACAAACAAAAACAGAAACTAGAAAAAGGGAAGGCATGGCTGATACCAAGAACCACGTGGGAAGGTTCATGGCCATGAACCAGCTTAGCATTCTCAAAAACAGCAAGTAGTCCAGTAGGATGACATCAAAGGGGTATACACGTTGGGTGAGGGAGTGGAAGAAAGGAAATGAAACTGAGGAGATGGACAGGCAGCAAGCCAGAAATATCCTTGGTTACTAAGAGTTATTATGAGAGCCTCTGAATCATAGAATTATTATGAAAGCCTCTGAAATAGTGTAAGGAAAAAAGAACATGATTGTATTTGTAAGTTAGAAAGGCCATCCTCTGAGGAATGACAGATTATGGGGTACACTGACAGAAAAGATACATTTGAGAGCTACTGCACTCATCCCAGAGCAAAGTTAGAGGGCCTGAAGCAAGACAGCAATGATATACAAACAGGCATGTGTGTATGCTGATGCTTCACTTTCCTATTCTCACTGTTTAGTGACTGCTGCATTTTCCAAATAACATGCTCCAAGTATTAAAAAAAAAAAAAAAAAAAAAAAAAAAACAACTTGAACTGATTCCAAAAGCTTTAGAGTACTGAAAAAGAAAAATCTATTTAAAGCCACTATATCCAGTCCTCTCAAATTATTTTTCCCTGCTATAGTCAGCTTTCATAATTGTTACAAAAAGGGGTCTGTGTGATGAGACTTAAAAGCTATTCAGGGAGTCAGAGAATCTCAGCTCATGTCTTGGAATTTTCCTGAGCAACTCACTAATGTACCCCCGTGCTTGGAAGGAGGCCATAGCCATGGGTTTATGCTAATGTCTTTTATGTCAGTGGATGTCTGTGGCTCTAAGATCAGAAACAAAAAATCGATTAAAACTTTCAATTTTATTGAAAAAGTTACACTTTCCTTAAGAAATTTCCATGAATTGATGAGATGATTTAATATTAACAGACCTAAGATCCTTATCACTACTAACTCAAAATGAGAAACTAAGACATATTTTTAATTTATCCTACATGCTTAGTGTTATAAAAAGTGCATAAGATCTAACTGCTAAGTCTTGTAGAATACTAGTAAATACACATAATATATGTTCAATACACTAAATAATATAATTATAATTATTTTCAAATGCATATATGCAAAAGATATTAAGATATTTGAGTCTACAAGATTTGGTGGCTGCTTTCAAAGACCATGGAGAATGCCCACAAAGGAGATGTGTAGGTGGTCTTTCTTTCACATTAAGAAGGAGGAGGTGGCTTAGGACCTGTGTACATGGTCCTACCATAAATGTGCTAGCCAGGTTCTTTGCTAAGCCTCCTGCTGTCAGCACTAACTTGGAGCACCTGCTCACTCTGCGCAGTGATGAGTCCTCAATGCCTCACAGCTTTGTCACTCTTCCTATGCACAGAGGAGATGATGCCTCAGTAGCTCAAGAAAGGGAGAAGATGGCCACCATCTGAGCAAGGGGCCACTGGGCCCCATGCTCTAGGGTAACCTAGAAGCACTCCCTCTAGGCATTTCCTATAGAAGAGTTGTTGCTTTAATTCCTAAGTTCTTTGAAATCCAACAGCATCCATCATCAGAGCACCAGAAACCACTCAGGATTTGGTGGAGCATATATCATACAATAGCATGATGCACTATTTACCGTATTCCAAATACACCATGTCCTGCATTGGGTGGTTTCCACAGTGCTGTCCCTCGCGGTGCCTTTATGCCTTCTCTGATGGTCACTATTTAGAGGGCCCTAATACAAATCACTCGAGGTCTGAGCCTAATTGTAGTGCAGATATAACTCAATACCAAAGGGCTGTTTCATGTATTGAATATGTAGTTCATTAGAACAGTATTTTTCTTTTTTTATTATATTTATTTATTTATTTATTTTTGTCGATTGTGGGGCCTGAACTCCGGGTCTGGGCGCTGACCCTCAGCTCTTCAGCTCAAGGCAAGCACTCTACCACTTGAGCCACAGCACCACTTCCAGCTTTTTCTGCTTTATGTGGTACTGAGGAACTGAACCCAGGGCCTCATGCATGCAAGGCAAGCACTTTACCATTGAGCCACCTTCCCAGCCCTGAAACAGTATTTTTCTAGCATCAGTTTCTTTTAGATCCCTGGTGTTGTTACCTTCCTCAAAGAAATGAGATTTACTACTTCTTGTTTGCTTCTATTTTGACAGTTTCTAATAATTTTCTCATATAGAATTAAGTGTGTATCTGTATGTATACAATTCATATAGACTCAAAATACAACACACACATGCATAATTATCCATACACCATAGATTCCCTTATTATATATTATTGATGAAGAATTCTAGAAATATAAACTAAAATAAAATCACCCTAAACCTGCGCATAGAGATTAAAAAGTCAAAAAAAAGTCCAAAGAGTCCACCAAAATTCTAAAGGTGTCGAACATTGAAATATATGCTAGCTCCAATAAGATATATAATGAAAATCATCATAAGGAAATATTTATACCAGAATTTTAAAAAATTGTCCCAACATTTTTCTACAGGAAGGAAGAAACACTGAGATAGCTCTAAAATGCTATTATCAAATTGAACATTTGTTAATCATGAAAGAAATAGTCACTTTTCAAGCATACAATTTTACCTAAGAAACTTAAATACAAATGCATTCTTGAAAATAAGGTAGAAAATAAGGAAGTAATTTAGAGATAACTTAAAAATCAATCTCTAGGAATTATAATTTGTCAGAAACCTTTTGGGAACTACCTTTACCTTTTTAGCTTGAGTGGGTTTTGATGGAGTTTTTTTGCAGAAGCAATTATATTTATACAAGCACATTTCACTCATTTATATAATATTTGATTAAAACATATGAATATCACTGTTATCTGCAAGTCTGAGCACAACTATAACTGATTCTTAGAAATGCCGAGCAACTGATGGGAACAGAAATATGGAAATAACAGGTTTATTTCTATAAGCAACCTGAGTCATGGTCTCAATCAGACTGTGTCAGAGAACAAATGGAGTATCTGAGAACTAAGGAAAGAACTGCAGAGAATAATATCAGACATTTCTACTAGAATGGGATTTAGTTCTTAATATAGTTTTTAGATGAAGCTCTGTCAGTTAGCTCACTGCAATATCGCTATATAGCAAATGCTCTAAACAGAAAGGCATATACAGCAAGCATTGCCTCCTGCTTGTGGGTCCCCAGATGGGCTGTATTCTAAGCAAGCTCTACCTGAGCTGATTCCTCTCTGACCTTTAGGATGAGTCTACTCCACACATTCTTTGTCAGCAGCCCAGGCAAAAGGGCACCAACCTGCAGAACAGCAGCCTATGAAACCAACCTGTGAGAACAGCAGTGAGGACGCCCAAGACGTTCTGAGCCTCCTAAAGCATCTTGAATGCTAACATTTCATAGAGGAGAGGAGAGGGCAGGAGAGGAGAGGAGGGGAAGGGAGAGGTGAGGGGAAAGGAGGAGGGGGAAGGGAGAGGAGGAAGAGAAGGAAAAGGAAGGGGAGAGGAGTGGGAAGAAGAGAGGAGAGGAAAGGAGAGGAGACAAGAGGGGAGGAGAGGAGAGGACAGGAGAGGAGAGGACAGGAGAGGACAGGAGAGGGGAGGGGAGTGGAGGGGAGGAAAGGCACACCAGAAATAACAAGGCATGGAAGTGGCACTGTGGCTCAAGTGGTAGAGAGCTCACCATGAGCTGAAGAGCTGAGGGACGCACTTGAACTCTGGGTCCAGAGTTCAAGCCCCCCACGACTGGCAAAAAAAAGAAAGAGAGAGAGAGAGAGAGAGAGAGAGAGAGAGAGAGAGAGAGAGACTGGAAGGGAAGGAGGAAGGGAGGGAGGGAGGGAGGAGGGATGGAGGGAGGGAGGAAGGAGGAAAGGAAGGAAGGAGGGAGGGAGGGAAGGAAGGAAGGAAGGAGAAAAAAAGAAATAACAAGGCATGTGGTGGATTCCACCAATCAGAAACTGAGGCAAGTTATGTAGGTAAGCCTAAGATCCCCAAGGAAGAAGAAGCAGTCTCATCCCATAGAGATTAGGAAAATAAGTAATATTTTCAGCTATAATCTGATTTATGACCAACTTTCAAAGTAATTGTCAAGTTCTATGATTTTACAATTGTCACTGTTTTTATTGCTTGATTTACTGATAATGGTAATAATAATACAAATGTCAAATATTGTTGCATAAAATAGAGTTCAAGAAAACACTTTGCTCAGGAATATTTGCTATGCAGAATCAAACACAAAACACCCTTCTTTAACTGAAGAACTATTTGCCATATAAACAGGCTCTTTATTCTTCAAAATTTGAGTTCCTGATATGGACTATTTAAAAATACACTCAATTTAGAAATATGTGCATATGTCATCAATATATCATCAACTACAAAGTTATAAATTTTAAAAATAGATACCTACTCCAACTCCTTCACTTTATGATTGGGGAAACAAACTGGGAAAATCAAATTAGGAGTAGAAGGTTACAGTTAATAAACACAAAAGTACATGTCATGACATTAACAATCATTATTATGCTAGGTGCCAGTGGCTCAGGCCTATAATCCTAGCTACTCAGGAGGCTGAGATCTAAGGATCATGGTTCAAAGCCAGCTAGGGCAGGAAAGTCTGTGAGACTCTTACCTTGAATTAGAAAACCACAAGTGGCACTGTGGCTCAAGTGGTAGAGTGTTAGCCCTGAGCTAATGAGTTCAGGGACAGCACTCAGGATCAAGTTCAAGCCACAAATATAAATAAATAAATAAATTTTTTAAATCACAACAAAGACAGAGATGTCTCTAACTTTACATACCACACATACTATGGTTTTAGTAGCTCCGAATTAAATTGATGGCAGAGATATTCAACTGTTCGTCAGAAGTAAGAATGAGTAAGACGTTCAAGTAAGAGATAAAGGTAAGATTGAATATTGGTTTGAGGTAACAGGTAGGTTTTACATGACACAAGGTTCTGGATATGTGTAAGAAAATGGATTCTAGACTAGCTCAGAAGAAAAGGCTGTGACTGATGTCATGGAAATAAGAAGATGTACCTCTGCTTACCAATCCATAGACCTGGAGATAAGAAGTTCCTTGGTATTAAAAAAAAAAAAAAAACAAGGATAGGAAGGGAGCAGGGGAGAGAAAGGAAAATACTGTACTGAAAGGAAATATACTCATTACTTGACTCACATAATTTCAATCCTCTGTACATCACATTTAGAAGGAGGAGGAGGAGGAGGAGGAGGAGGAGGAGGAGGTAATTTTTTTTAAACTTAAAACTAAAAAAAACCCACATTCATGGATTATTGATTCATGGATGTTGAAGTGTCAGTGCTTCAACACATATTTTTAAAAATTAAAATAAGAAAGAAGGAGAGATGGAAACCAATTTTCAAATCAGTTGATATCCAGACACAAGAGTATAATAATATGATGGGGGAGTTAGAATAGGGTAAAAGTGGAAAATTACCCTAGCAACATGAATGGAATGCTGGGGAGAAAGAAAGAAGACATGGAGGTCTTGGAGAATACCATGTCTCTAACCCAGCATGAGATGGGTGATGACAGTCTGACCTCAGGTCACAGCACCCTTGCAGAGAAATAGACAAGGCTGGGTGGCTTCTGCTTCCAATGTGGTCCCTGGGAAGGATGGAAGAACAAGGGCACATACTGCTGCAGGAGGAGTCCCTGTTAACAACTGAACTGGTTATTCAGGTTGCTTTAAATATCTGACAAACAACAAGAATACACCATCATGTGTGTGAGGAAATGGATCATTCATTAAAACTGTCTCCTAACCCTCCTCACCGGCAACACTGTTTATAGGAATCAAAGGTTTCTAACAGCTGTGAAAACTCTTTATGTTCCAGAAGCAAATACAGCACAATAAACACGAGAGGAAGGCTGGACACATTACAGGAAAAGGCAAGAATTCAGAGGTCTCCTTTCCTTTAGGCTTAAAAGAATGGGTGAAATGAGAATGGGGAGCTAATATTAACACTAATATATTATCATATCTTTATTGGCTGCAAGCAAAAGCACAGAAATACAGGGGAAAAATATAAAGATTTTTCAGGAAGAATGTTTTATTCTTGGCCAAAATTGTCTAGAAGTGATCTCCTGGAGTTTAATTGTTTAATAATGTATTGTAAATGGATATATCTTATCTAGAGAAGATGAGATTTGAAAATAAACCTGAAGTTGTCAAATGAATTAATGCTTCTAAAGTGCTAAGCATCTGGGTCTCTAAATTTACACCAAGCATTTGAAATCAATTGGTAATACTTCATTTTGCAGGACATTCTCTCTTAATAAACCAAATGTTAATTATTTTCCAAGCTATTAGAACTTTTTATCAAGAAAACTTTAAAGTTCTTTAGAGTATGATTTCTGTAGTAATGAGAAAGCTATTTTCCCAACATTAGGAAGAAATTTCCCTGAACATTTCTCCATTATTTCTCTACAGTCATGTTCTACATTATGCTAAAGAAAACAATAATGAAGTTATACTAAATTCTTAAATTCAAAAACTATACTGCTCAAAAAGATAATAAAAGATCAAACATATTAAAATACTAGTGAAAATTTCAGGAATATTGATATTTGATGTTTCATTAATGAAACACAGGAACACCATCAGAAGTTTCATTAATTTTTGGTAACACTAGACATTTCATTACGGGATATCAAAGCCAAAATATTGAGCTCTACACTAACATATAATTTGCTGATAACAGACCCCTCATTAAGTTACTTTATGATGCCAGAAATACTCTAGTAAGTGTTGTCACATTGTACAAATGAAGCTAACTTGCATCAGTACAGAAGCAAGACAATGGTTCATACAAATGAGGTGAGGGCATCCATTTGTTCTTCTTATAAAACAACAATGCCTAAGAGGGCTAGAGCTCTAGGGAGATGTTCACTTCATCCTCAAAAGCATCAATTCTCTCTACAGGGCTGCAAGTTCAATTGAGTCCTGTTAGATTTTCCTTCTCTAGCCATTTTCTACACCCTCTCCCTTTCAGTTCATTGTAGTCAGAGGCTCTGTAACAACTTCATTTGCTGTCTTTTAAATTTTTTTGACAAAATGTATGATATTATGCAGTTATTACAGCGACAACCACAGGAAATATTATCAGATCAATAACACCATCTCCCATTAAACAGCAGTTTGATGTGTCAGTAATTTGCTTTCATTGCATCTCAACTCCTAAAATACCCAAGATCTTTTAGATTCTGGCCTCTGCAATCCCTGAAGGCTCAGAATGTTACATATTCCAAAAGAGGAAAGGCAATAGGAGGAAAGGAGAAGATGAGGGCAAAAGATTTAATAGGGCTGTTACAAAGATATTACAGAATTAACCGTATTTCCCCCAAGAATGGAAAAGACTTTAGAAGAAGATACAAGATCTCTATGCACTGATTTGACATCACTTTTATGAAATACATGAGGAAACACATTGGGTTTGTAATTTTAAAAATAAGTGATCCATCATTCTCATTTCACACAGGATTTTAGGATAAGAGATGATCTAATTAAAATAAAAGTTTTTTTAAAACATATGTGGAAGGCAGTTGTAGGGTGTAAACCTAACTGTGAAACACTGCAACGTAGTACAGGAAAACCTGGCTCTGGGAAATCCACCTCCCCAGGGCCCTGGCGGGAGAGGGAGGCTTTCCCCAGCGTTGCTGCTGACAGACTCAACACTGGGCAGGCTCCTGTTCCATCCCCTTCTGCTGCTGAATGGAAGTTTAAATAGGGATACAGGTGGACCCATTGCAACAATGAGATGTACAAGTCATTATGTGACAAAATGAACTTTACAACTTTGGTACGGGGGATGGGGGGGGGGAATTGGTGATTGGGTGGGGGGATGAGGGGAAAGGATGGGAAGGGGAAACAAAGGAGGAGGCTACAATCCTTGATAAGAAATGTACTCATTATCTTGCCCATATAATTGTAACCCCTCTGTACAGTATTTTCACAATAAAAAATATCAGGAAAAAAAAGAAAACAGTTATTTAGCTCCATGGATATTTAATGAGACTTGGATAACAACAAAGGGTATCCCCTTCTTTAACCTTTCAGTCATCTGTCCCCCATGTTGTCATGGATGCCTTGCTACATCCCCTTACAGTGCATGGTGCTTGAATCCCTAAAATACCCATGATCCTTCACACTGTGTGCTGCTGTGATGGTCCCTCCCATGCAGCTTTCCCTTCTTAACACATTCATTCTCTGTCCATCCCACATAAATTGCCAAACCCCTGTGAACACCCACTGTGTCTTGCTTCTTTCTGTGTTCTATTCAAAATCATATTCTGTCCAAATCATATGCTGGCCATTTTCCTATTTATTAATTAAATTAAGCACACTCACTCTCCTTTTCAGATCATAGTGTCTCATCATCCATTCAATATTATCCTATGCAATAATTCACAAAATGCCATATATTAAGTTAGATGATTTAATTGTGCCACTGGATAGAACTTCTATAGATCGGAGAATCCTTAAGCAAAAAGTTGGCCTGCATCACTCAGCTTCAGTTTCCACGCTCCGAGTGTATCCTGCTTTGTGTTATATAACTAAGTGTATTGTATAAAAATGATACATGAGGCCTTCCATTTCATCTCCAAAGCCTTACAAAGGGCTCCATTGCTCTTCCATGCTGTATGCATGATTTTAGAACACTATCCAGAGAGAGGAAGGGAGAGGGAGAAGTGGACAGGAAGAGAGAGACAGAGAGACAGAGAGACAGAGAGACAGAGAGACAGAGAGAGAGAGAGAGAGAGAGAGAGAGAGAGAGAGAGAGAGAGAGAGAGAGAGAGAGAGAGAGATCCCTTAATAAATAATTCAGGGATCTTTCTTTCTGCAATACCAGAGAAGGGAGCCAGGGCAATGACAGAGGACCAGGAGTGCTCGTAGGAGGTAGTTTAAATTCGTATACACTCATATAATGAGGAAAACAGCTTTGGTAAATTCAACCCAATGAAAGAAACAAGTAAAAATGGTCAGCACAGTGTCCTTCCAAAAGTTGTCACACACATGCTCAAGTTAAAAAAAGGAGACAACAGTTTTGCAGCATAAAATAAATCCACTCCCAAATTTGGAACCTAGATGAAAACAGAAAAAAAAATCCAAGTGACATTAAAAAGATTTATAGGATCTGGCAGCACTATTTCTTTGGATGAGTGGGGCAAACCCAATTTACTCAGCCTAGCACATCAAAGGAAATTGTTACCTCTCTCTTCTATAGATAAATCAAAAAGGCCACAGAAATGAAGAGGCAAATGCACAGCATTAAATATCAGTCAACCAGTATTTATTGAGCAGATACTATGTGCCAAGAACTGCTCTGGGCACTGGGGTCTGGGGATGAGCAGAGAATCAAATTCTGTACTCTGCAGAACTTAAGTCCTTGTGGTAGCAAACAGAGAGTAGACTACAAACACAGGTAATTTCAGGCATAGTCAGTCCTTGGTATCCACAGGGATATTGTCCCAAGGAGACTGCCCATGTGGTAAGGATATATAGGATTTAGTGCTGTACTGATGATGCTAGATTGATTTTATTTCCCAGTAATATCACTCACCTCTACTAAAGATACACCACCTTTCAACAAATCTGAAATGTTCATTTTGTCACATAAATTAAGCACATTCACTTTTACTTTCCCTGCTTTGTTGGACATCCCTTATTCTGGGGGAGGCAGATTTTATTAACATTACTATTCTTATTTTTTACTGGATTTGATCAAAACAGATTATAACAAATCCTTGAATAAGGTGAGCTTACGCTACTCAATAAAATATGCCAGGAAACGAATGAAGTGGGATTATCCTAAGGTGGCCAGGAAGGGCATGTGGAGAGAAGCAGAGAAGCCAGCATGCATAGACGCAGCAGAGGGAAGAGCTAAATATACAGGGGCCCAAAGAGCAGCCAAGACCAAGGCTGTAAGTAAGCAAGATATGTGAGGTTGAAAGTCGAGAGCTGTGGCATCAGGGTTCATTAGAGGAATATGAAACCCACATTAGAAAGGAAACTTGAGGCAGTGGAAGAGAATTTAAGTGTTATACTGTGTCCATTGGAAGCCACACGGAGACCTGAAGCAAGGCAGTGATGTGTGTGGCTCAGTGTGGAGGAAGGACAACTGGAGTCCAGGAAGAGAGGTAATGTTTGAAAGAGTACAGGGGGACCACAGAACTTGAGCGAGGCCTGGAAAATAGAAAGTGAGCAGCATTCTGCTCCAGGGCAGATCATGAAAGTGAAACAAAAAGGACTTGCTGATTGATTCAATGTGGGAAATCCAAAGAAGAGATGAAGTTAGGAAGATTTCTAAGCTTTTTGACTTAAACTAGTAGGACATTGGCCATTTACAAATAATGGGAAGACAGAGGAAAAGTATGCTTTCGAGGAGGTGAAAGAACCTCCATTCCCTGGAGTCACATTTTACATGATGTCCCTGAGATATCCAAGGGGAACTATAACTGGATATATAAACTTAATAATATGGGAAGTACAAAATAGTCAAAACCAGTAACAATATGCTATGACTAGTTGGAAAGAGGACAATGTAGATAAAATGATAGGAGGATCCAATCAAATGGTGATGATTCATACTCATAATCCTCGTCCATCAGAGGGCAGAGATCTGAAGATCACAGTCCAAACCCATTCCAAGTAGAGACCTTCTTTTTTTCTGGTCCTGGGGCTTGAATTCAGGGCCTAGATGCTGTCCCTGAGCCTCTTTGTGCTCAAGGCTAGTACTCTACCACTTTAGCCACAGCACCACTTCAGCCTTTTCTGCGTAGGTTATTGGAGATATGAGTCTCACAGACTTTCCTGCCTGGGCTGGCTTGAAACTGTGATCCTCAGATTTCAGCCTCCTGAGTAGCTAGGATTACAGGTATGAGCCACTGGCACCTGGCTCCTGATATTCTTATCTCCAGTTAACCAGCAGAAAGCCAGAAGCCAGAAGTGGAGTATTGGACAAGGGCTTGAGTTCAACTCCCAGTACTTCAAATCCAAATTCCAAAACAGGGCTGGGAAGGTGGCTCAGTGGTAGAGTGCTTGCCTTGCATGCATGAGGCCCTGGGTTCGATTCTTCAGCACCACATAAAAAGCCAGAAGTGGCGCCGTGGCTCAAGTGGTAGAGCGCTAAACCTGAGCTGAAGAGCTGAGGGACAGCGCCCAGGCCCATAGTTCAGGCCCATAACCGACACACACACACACACACACACACACACACACACACACACACACACACACACACACACACACACACACACACACACACACACACACACAAAACTATCAAATTCCAAAACATCCTCAATATTTAGAAGCTGATAATAGAGTCATTTTAGGAAATGGAGGATTGACAAGTAAGGCAGGAGGATAATTGAAGGCCAGAAAATACAGAGCTAAGAAAGGAGGATACTGAGTGCTAATGGCTCACTCCTAAGCTTAGTTACTCAAGAGGCTGAGATCCAGAGGGCCACGGTGCAAAGCCAGCCTGTAAAGAAAGTCTGTGAGGGTCTGTCTCCAAAGTATCCAGCAAAAAATGCTGGAGGTGTGGCTCAGGAGCAAGAAAGCCAAGCAAGAGTGACAGCCTTGAGTTTAATACCAACACAAATTTTTTAAAAATAGCGCATTTGCCAAGTACTGGTGAAAGACTCACCTGGGTCTCAGAATCCTCATGTTCCCGTCAACAAGAAGTCATCAACCCAGAGAGAAAAAAGGCTTAATGCAGAGAGAGGATGAGGGTCACCGCCAAAGTTAGAACTGAACATCATATTCCCCAGATGGCTTCATCATCAATTATTTCCACAGTGGCCAAACTGAATATATTTTTACAGAACTGAGCTCAAAAGACAGGAAGAAAACGAGCTTTGGAATGGCACTAGAGGGTAAGGTGTGAGATACTTCTCGAGTCTAACTCTATGAGTAAGTTACTAGGTGGGAAAATTCATGAGGTACATTCATAGATTACTGTGAGAGAGATGATGTTTCAGTGCTTGTTCTGAAAACTATTTCCTCTCATTTCCAAAAGAGTAACACTTTATACTCAACATTTTCTATACCAGTTAGGAAGCAGGTTGGTAAAACTTTCTTGTCCAAGAGAACTTGGCTCTCTGACCGGACAAAATACCATTATCATCCTAGTTTTTGAAAAACAACAGCACAACATTGGGCAATTTAACCACCATATAGTTGCTAGTGAGTACAAAGACCAACACGACCTGAATTCCGGGTAATTCTGATGACCATGGGCGAAATGGCCAGGCAAGGGAGTGTGTCTACTTCATTAAGAGCACATCTCCTAGCTCTGGTAGCCTGTCAACATTGTGAGTAATATCATAACTATAAGGAAATGTTTTTTATTTAACTTTTGACCTTCAGTCTAATGAATCCTCTAATTCTACCAGTTCAAACTGTTGAATAATTCAACAAACAGTGTTCTGTCCCAAGGCCATTTAAGATATGATGATGTTTTTTTTCCCTCTAAGATGAAGAAAGAGAAGGGGGGGAAAAGCTGACTCTGCATTCCATTGCAACTCATTGTGTGAAAAACACCTGAATATATTCATTTTTTTAGTTCTTCCCATGCAGAATAGAAGGCTGGAAGGAAAAAAAATAATGTTTTTAAACCATAGTTTGGCTTCACTGTAACAAAAATCTTGCATGAAAATGATTCTGTTTTTTCTAACCCATCTTCCTTAAAAGGAAGAAAAATTACAAGTTGGAACCCTGCTTACCAAGGGTGTATTTTATGCATGTTTCCAAATGCCAATTGTAAGTTATTTTGAAGCTAAGTCTAACTTATGTTTTAGCCAATTCTCCATAAATTCCTGTGGAAATATGTAAAGTATTAATCAGGGTAACCACAATTGTATACTTATCATTGGAATGGAAAAGAAATAAATATAGAAAACAACCAGAGATTGAAATTAAGTTAGTGATGTGTCTGCAAGCTCAATTAGAACCTATGCAAACACTAACCATTAAAGGGGGGGGAGTGTCAAGGACTTTGACATCATAGCCTCAAAAATTATTTTTTAAAAAACTAAAAATAAGATTTCTATAATAATCTCTCATACATGGTCAAATGTTTTCAAGCTAACTAGTAAAGTATGTAATGAAAAATCACTGTTTAAGAGTTAAATTCAGGGGTGCTAGTCAGTTCTATCACTACCCAAATGACCTTTGTTTGGGTGGGTGTTGTATAGTAAGAATGTGGATTGTAGATAGACAGTAGGCAGTAGATATATTTAAATTTGAGCTGTACCCTTGCCTCTTACTGTGTGTGTCTCCCTGGGCAAATCCCCTAACTCCTCAGAGTATCAGTTTCCCTATATGTGAAATGGAGACAAGTCATTGAAGCTGAGATTAAGTACGAGAAAGCAAAAAGACTGACTGACACAGTTAGTACCCAAGGGTTTTTTTTAAAAATGTTTTCTTCTTTGTCCTTTGAACTGATAATATTTGTGCTTCTTTTATCATAAAGGAGAATCTAGGAAAGAAATAATTCCCTTTGTATTCTAAAGCCCGTAATGCTGGCAATATAGGGAAAGTTAGATAATCTGTTTCCTTGAAGAGGAAGTAGTGTTACTTCCTACTTTCTACGAGCCAGCCATGCAGGGTGCCAGTGGCAAATGCCTGCCATCCTAGCTACTCAGGAAGGTAAGGTCTGAAGATTTACTATGCAAAGCCAGCCTAGGCAAACAAATCCAGAAGATTCTTACCTCTAATTAACCAACCAAAATGCTGGAAACAGATGTGTGGCTCAAGTGGTAAAGCGCCAGGCTTGAATGAAAAAGCTAAGGGAAAGCATGAGGCCCTCAGTTCAAGCCCTAATAACAAGCTCAAAAAAATAAAAATTAGCACTGGGCACTGGTGGATCACACCTGTAATCCTAGCTCCTGAGGAGGCTGAGATATGAAGATTGTGGTTCAAAGCCAGCCTGTGCATGAAATTTTGTGAGACTCTTATCTTTAATTAACCAATTAACTAATTAATTGACACTGTGGCTCAACTGGTAAGAGTGCTAGCCTTGAGCTAAAGAGCTCAGGGACAGTGTCCAGGCCCAGAGTTCAAGCCCCAAAACCAACAAAATAAATTAAAATTAAAATTAAATTAAAAAAGAAAACCAGTTTCCACATCCTAACAAATATGTTCATATATGTCCATTTGGAAGGGTCCAGCCTATGGAGCCCTATGAAGACTTGACATTTTAAGTAGCCAAAGAGGAATTTTTACAAATAAATAATAATAGCCAATAGCCTCTCATGGGAACTGTCAGAATTAATCATTTACTTTTAGTTAAAAGCATATTGCAGCATCTGAATCAGAGTATTTAACCAGCAGACAAGAAGTGAAAGGTCTGATTGTTAGACCTCATTTGCTGCTTATTTTCCATACTTCCAAACACAGAAGCTGTAAGTTTCTATGGTCCCAACCTGGTGTTTTTGGCGCACAAACTCTTCCAAAATCTAGGTCCCATTCAGGATATTGATGTGACAATCATCTTTGGTTCCTTTCCCCTGATGTCCAGTGTAAATATGTCCATAATTTTGCATTCATGCATAGATTGAATAAACAGAAGTTATTCACTACTTAGATTTCTGGTGAAAGGCTTGCACATACATTTAGAACTTCTTAAAACAGGAAGAATGTGCCCACCTACAATCTCTCCCTCCTTGACAATCCCTCTTCTCCCCTTTTCTCTGCCCTAAACAACAACAGAATGAACCGGGAAATATCCAGTGGATTTCTTTACCAGTGAATATTTCCAATAAATGAGTTGGAGGCAATTTCAGAAGTGATAGCCATATGGCAGTCAAGGAAGCATCAGGCAGGCAGTCTTCCAGACCTTTCCACACCCGACAGGAGCAGCGGCTCAGTCCAGAGTTCTTCTGGAAGATTTATAGAAGCCCAGGGCAGAACACAGACACATGCTAATGGGCCATTTGCTTATGGAATGAAACTCCATGGGTGATGTGCCAGAGTTAACTGAGAATTATGGAGCATGAATCAGAGAGAATGAATATTATTTGATGAAAGCAGGGAAAGGCATCAAAAAAAGCATACCCAAATTTTCAGTTGAGATTTTCCTAACACTTCTGGCAAATACTCCTCCAAGTAGAAGATATAGCGCTCTGCAAAACAGAACGACAAATAACGAGTCTAGGAAAACAATCATAGCCACCCTTGGCAGACGGCTTTCAACAAGAGTGAACCAAAAAAAAAAAAGGTTTTTTCAAACACAATCATTCCACACAGGGAAGATTGAAGCTGTTAGAGAGTAAAAAGAGTAAAAAGGGACACACATTTCTCCAAGGCAAAATGCTGGACTAAATTCCCTAATATAAAACATACCAACTAGAGTTAATAAAGGCATGAAAGCACCCTAGATTACAGTTAATTTTCTGACGCAGACAGTGATGAAAGCTGAAAAGTACCTATCAACTGAGGCCACACAGCTCAGTATTCCTTCTTAATGACATCTTATCAAGGAGGATATACACGTGTCAAACACGGAATAAATAGTATTTTGGTTCTGAAGACACCTTTCAGCGCCTGCCCATACTAAAGAGAAAATAGAGTTTCAAGGGTATTTGAACATCATTTTTCACAGGGTAGCCAGTTCTTAACCTAGAGAATGAAATAAACAGCACAAACTGCTCAAAGAGCTACTTGAATAGAAATAGTTGAATTTTGAATAGAAATAGTTTATTAATGACTCAAAGAAAATGAGGTAAATCTCTTCAATGGGAAAATGTTACAAATTGTGTCTGAGATTTGATAATAAAAAAACTGCATTTTCAGTTGGTCCAAATACAAAGTTTAGCTTAAAAAGGAAAACTGATGAACAAGAGAATGAAGAAAGGAAGGAAGAAGCCTGCAGCCTCCTGTTTCTTCTCCCCAGTACTTGTTCTCAATGTCTGTGTCCTCTCCCCAAAAATACATACATTGAAATCAAACCTAATGCCTTCACAAGAAGAGAGCTAGGGAGCTAATTTGTCTCAGTAAGAAAGTGCCACCTATAAACAAAGAAGGGGCTCTTGTTAGACACCAAACCTGTGGATGACTTGATATTGGGTTTCTTAGCCTCCAGAACTGTGAGAACTATGCTGCTTTGTTTATGGCATTTTTAATGATAACTTAAATGGGCCTAAGACACTCATCCAAGTCTTCCCAAGCTCCCGAGCCCTTGGTGAACCCTTGTCTAGTACTGTACTTTACTGTTCATGGATGTCTCCTCCTGACACTGGGACACTACAGAAACAAGAGAAAGAGCTTGTCTCATTCACTGTTTCATCTTTAACTCCTGAGTGACTGCCTGGCACTCAAATATTGGAGGGTATTAGTTCAATGTGTCAGTTTGTGAATAAAGTACAACTTGATCAATGTCATCCTTTCTATCATTCTCCCCCATCTCTCCCAACATCTCTGATCTCAATTTTCCTAGTTCCATGATCACATATATACATTGAGCATTCTGACTACATTTGTTTTTACTATCCTTCACAATTTCTTGTTATGAGTCTGTTCATGTAAAAGGCAGTTCGTTTTTATCTCTTTTTTAAGAAATATAGACTTTGGGGGACCAAATAGTTCAACAATAGCTAAACCAGTTCCAAGTGATTCTTCAGTATCCTTCTAAAATTAATAAAATGTGTCCCAAAGAATACAAAGCTCCAGGGAGCCTGGAGTGATTTCTAGGCACACAGTCTAGCAAATATTTCATTTTTTCCTCTTTTTTACCTTTTCCTTTTCTGAATTTCTTTACCACTACAGAATTAGGTTCTTATACTCTAACACTGAGCATGGAGTGTCTCTAACTCACAATTCACCTAGACAGGAAGACTTTAGCTTTCATATCCAAGTTGAAATAGCCATGTGTTTAGTCTTTGGTAACGATTGGAGAAAATGTCTGATCTATCACTAAAACTTTTCTTTAAGAAAGATGCCAGAATAAGCTAGTGAAAACCACACTGAGTTTCAGAATTGCATACACCACTGGGAGGGAGACAACCAATAGCATAATGCAGAGGAAGCCTTGGTATGCCTGTCTCCCTTCTCTCCTTGTAGCATGAAAACAGGACAGACAGATGCAAAGTCCATGCATAAGCAACCTTCAAACTCCATGTGTTTAGAGTCAATAAAGGATAAGATGAAAATATTTTCATCATCATAGCTACCTGGATTCACTGAAAGTAAGTACATTATATGTAATGCTGGTCATCCTGAATTACTAGTCTACCTTCCTCTAATACATGCTTTCTCTACAGGACAAGAGGCAGAGATGACGTGATGACCTTAAAACAACTTCAGAATGCTAACCCTGGGATACACAGGCTAGGAGAGATGGAAGGGTTGGTTGACAGTTACTGGCCAATAGCTCAAACATCAGTTTCTCCCAGACTTTACCTGGGAACACTTTCCTGAGCAACATCTGCCTTGCTTAATGCCCAGAATGGGAAGATATTTAGTATATGTCAATTTTCCTCTGTTCTAAAATGAGATCAGATACAGATCCTCACAGAGAAATCCAAATGTAAAAAAAAAAAAAA
Source organism: Dipodomys merriami (assembly GCF_024711535.1). Taxonomy (NCBI): domain Eukaryota; kingdom Metazoa; phylum Chordata; class Mammalia; order Rodentia; family Heteromyidae; genus Dipodomys; species Dipodomys merriami. The sequence continues at coordinate 10,375,639 of NW_027205381.1, forward strand.
AACAGGAGAAAAAAGGGAAGCAAGATTTAAAATAACATTCAATAGTATTTGATCAACAGTAACAGATGATATCATGGGGAAATATTTCATAATTTGTTCACTTTCATGGAATCAAAATTGAAAGCTAAAATTCCAGGCTAAAATTCCTCTATTCTTACACCACACACTTGTTTTCCAACACTTTGGAATAAATGAAATTTTACTCAGAAGACCCAGTTCCCATGTGGAAGGAAATATTCATAACACAAAGGCACTTGGAGGGAAGATGAACATTTTTTTCACAAACCCTCAAGATATTTATAAAGCAAGGAGACAGCTATTGTTCCTACAACTGATGATATAAAATCTTTTTCAATATACCAATCTTCTATTTACAAATGTCAATTGTGACAAATAGCAAATTCTGCACATACAATTCTGGATGGGATATGACACACAAGACCAGGGGGGAAAGGTGTTAAAATAATTGGAAAATGATGTATGGAACCACTATAATTATGTATCACCCTGAATGCTAGCTAGCTTCACACAATGATTAGCTCTTCAGTACTGAGACATGAGCACTAACAAAGCCATATGCTTCCTGGACAGATATGAACAGTAGTTAATTTATAAGAAGAAATAATGTGTATGTAGAATCCAGATATACAATGAGAAAGAATAAAGAAAGAAAAGAAGAAAATTCAAGATAAGATATGACTGCAGAGAAGCAAGGCCCCAAGAGGAATCACTGAAGAAGATTCCAACAGCCACTTGGAACAGGCATTGCCTCTACTTCTCCATGTTCTACTCTTATTTGTGTGATAGCACTGAGAAGCAGCCTTCACAACTAATAACTACCACTTTCCTTGTGCTAAGTGTCGATGATTCAAATTCATGAACATAGACACTGAGTCTTTTTTGTTGTTGTTGTAAAGGTGATGTACAGAGGGGTTACAGTACATATGTCAGGTAATGATGAGTACCTTTACTTTTGAAGGTGTTACTCCCTCCTTCATTCTCTCCCAGGTTCTCCCTCCCAACAACCCTCACCTGTAGGTTGTATAGGTCATTTCCAACACATAATATCTAGTGGGTTTCACTGTTGAACTGGTTCACCCTTTGTCCCACCATTTCTGTGCTTTCCCTTCCCCTCCCCAAATCAGATAAATCTACAGACAAGATAAAGGGTACAGAAATCAACTTTGGTGGGGGGGGAGAGGATTGGATGGGGGAGTAGGAGGAGGCTGGGAAGGGATGAGAAGGGAAAACAAAGGAGGAGACTACAATGCTTGATAAGAAATGTACTCATTATCTTGCCCATCTAATTGTAACCCCTCTGTATAGTATTTTCACAATAAAAAAATTAAAAAATTAAAAAAAGTTTAAAAAATAAAAAGAAAGATTGTGAAGAAAAAAATGTAAATAGCTCATTTTTGGACGGCCACTGGTCTACTATCAATTATGAAGTATTAAGATGAACCAAAAAGTGGGAATAAAAAAAAGGTACAGAAATAAGAAAAGAGCAACAGAAGGGAATTAATTAAAGAAAAATGGAAAGAAGAAAAGAAAAAAAGAACTGAAAACACTATAATAAAAAAAACTCTTCATTTTGATGAACATCATTTTATATGATGTTATGCACAACACTGATTCTTTTTTTTCTGGAAATTTTATCCCAGTCTTATAAGATATCTTCTAATTTTCTCAAGAGAGTTGTACTAAATACACAAATAATTATATAAATATAATTTGGTTCTACTCACTTTCTTTAAATTATCCAAAAAGTTACACTCGTCCTTTTTCATAAAGATCCAGCAAAACCTAACTGAGTGGGAAAGGAATTCCCTGACACAAGAAGAATCTAAACAGTGTTCAAGGCTCTTTCTGCATTTGACAAAGCTCCCTTATAAGCAGGGATCCTTTCTCCAATGGTAAGCTGAGATGACTTCAGCAGATAGGAAGAAATTGGCCCTCCAAGTGTCTCCCTTGACTTGATAAAGGTAAGTATACACTTGATTTTTTCTACATAACTCTCAAAAGATCCAATGAAACTACTCTGCATATAATCATACATAAGAAGGAAGAGTGAAGAACACTTAAGACTATCAAAGCCAGGCATGAGAAGTCTTTACCAATCAACTGCAATTGACAGGGTCTTTCTCTATTTTATAACCTAGACAACAGATTTAAATAATTAATTCTTAGATAATTCATATAAATTTCATCTCTTTAGATGTCTCTGTGGGAAGGAAAAGCTAATCAAAAATGGCAGGTTTGTGCAAGTGGATTTTGCTCAGAGGGAAGCAAACCTGAGTCTATATACATTTACAGACCTAATCAGATTCAAAAAGAAAGAGTAAATCCATATTTAAAAGGAGTAATATGCAAATAAGGAAGTTTGGAATGCAGGGGGAAAAGGGTCAAATAAATAATATTAGGTAATTAATTCAAAGTGTGGGGATCCTTTAATGAAAGAATGTTCATGTGCCTTGTCATCCAACCAGTAGGAGTAGGTCAAAGAACTGGTTTGAAGTTTTAACGCAAGGTGCACATTATACTTAGATGTGACATTCTTCTGATTTTAAAAATAAGTATTTTGAGCTGGGAGCCCATGGCTCACCCCTGTAATCCTAGGTAATCAGACTGATACCTGAGAATCACAGTTTGAAGCCAGCCAGGGAAGAAAACCCCATGAGACTCTCATCTCTAATTAAGCATTAAAAAGCCAGACGTGGGAGTTGCAGCTCAAATGGTGAAGCACCAGCCTTAACACAAAACAGCCAAGGGAGAATATGGACTCTGTGTTCAGGCCCCATTACTGGCACACTAAATGGTTAGGCAGGAAGGCAGGCAGGCAGGCAGGTAGGCAGGTAGGTAGAATAGATGACAGACAGACAGACAGACAGATAGATTGATTGACAGACAGACAGGCAGACAGAGAGATAGACTGATACATAAGTTACATAGTGACGCAGAGGTGGGAGTAATACAAAGTTTGGAAGCTATAAGGTTCTTCCTTAAGAGTGAAAGTTGTATTAAACTGTGCTACTGTGCTAGGCTGTAACACCTTACAGATTTTTATATGTCAGTTCTATAAATAAGAATCATATCCCAGAAAAGAAAATAAAGAGTAAGATAAAATTAAATCATTGTTTTTGTAATACCTTATTATAAAATACTGTTCTAAATTCCCACAGTTATGAATCCTTTCTGATGTCCCCAAATGGAGATGAACCTGCTTTTAATTCATTGAGTCTACAAACAATAAATGTTGTCTGTAGACATTTACTGTCTGTAAGTAAGTCTGAGGGCCCAGACTGGGATGAGTTGTCTTAAGACATCTTTAATCAGGGTGTATTCCTCCTACCTTTCTTATTCAATGATGTGAACATGGTGAACGGCTTCCTTGCTTGAATGAATTCCTCCTTCCATCTTAAAATTCCTCCCATGGAGAAACTGAAATAATTTTGCCTATGAAAAATGTTATCTATTCAAAACTCCCCCGAGTACAGGGATTTAGGATGATTTATGGGAACAACACTTGTCTGAAGTAGCACATTGTCACAGCATTTTAAAACAGGAATAATGATGCAGCTCTTTACCTTTCACTAACTCTGCTCCTTAATAAACTATCACCACACTACCCACAGATAACAATTTACCCCAGCTATGCTTAATACCTGCAGACAAAAGTGAACAGGCTACCTACTATTTAAGTTATTTTGCTGTCTATCTAATGGCCTGTGTATATGCACACATGTCCAGCTTTCAATTCTAAAAACTGTTGCAACTTTCTATCAAAGGATATTCTGAAGCCCACTTTAACATATCAAAATGAGGCCATGTGCAACACTTGCCCACTGAGATACAACCTAATATGATAAATCCACAATCTCCCCTTCAATCTAGACAGGAGACCATAGTGTATTTATTACAGACACATAAAGTATGCCTCCCTGTCTGGATTGTGAGTCGTAAATGAGATTGTAGCCTGTTGCCCATGCCATACCCACATAAGGACCTGCCACATGATGTATAATTTATTCATAGGACCCCAAAGAACCACCCTCAGTAAGAATTCATAAAGATTCCCTAAAAACATTAGTCGGGATCCATGTTCATTGCTGTAATGTTCACTGTGGCAAAGCTATGGAAGCAGCCCAGATGCCCTGCAATGAATGACTGGATAAAGAAAATATGGTATATATAATGCAATTTTAGTCATCTATCAAAAAAGAATAATATGTCATTTGCAGGGAAATGGATGACTTGGGAAAATGTTTGTTAAGTGAAGTAAGACTCAGAGAGACAAGGATGCATGCGCTCTCTTATGTGAAAAATCTAAATTATAAATATATATATGAAAATATATACAAAGTTATATACATGTATGCACAAACATATTGATTAAAAGATGGTCTGCTTAGGGGTGGAACCCAATATTGTTACTTCTCTGAACGACTGACAAGCAGTTTAACAAAATGAATACCAGAATTTGAATAACATGATTTGTTGAGGGTAGAAGGTGTGGCAGCTGAAGGGAGGGAGCAAAGGTGAGCAAACACAGTCACTACATTCAATGTACATTATGGAAAAGGTGCACTACGTAACCTGAGTATGGAGGGCACTAGAAAACATGGAAGAGGTGATATTGATCAAAATGCACTGTACTCACAATTTGATTTGTGGAAATAAAACCCCTTTGTGCCACTACTTAAAATAAAATTACCAAAATAATTGTCAAGGAAAGTCAACTAAAGAAGATAATATACCATCTCCTCCAATTTCATACTTTATCATTTTAATAGCTAAATAAGAAAGCTAATAAGGAATTTTCTTCTTCTTTTTCCCTAGAAGGCAAACTTTCTAGAGCCTTAAGTAAGATTATTTTTTTGAAGGAGACTGCTGAAAGGAAAACAGAAGTTAAGGTCAAGCACACCAATGAATGCCACCCCCCCCCCCACACACACACACACTCCTTAGCTGCTAAATCTGGAACATTTCTAATAGAATTTTTTTTAAAAAGATGAAAGAGGAGGAATAGAGGGAAAGAGGTACAGCCAAAGGCTGCGTCTGCCCGAGAAACTTGGTAGCTCTGACAGGTTTTATGAAATGGGTGCTTAGAATCCTGCATGACAGCTGTACAAAGCTTTTCAGCTTCCCTTTCCTGCCTCAAAAATAGCAGCTGCTCAAAGTGTAATAAAGCTTCTCCCCAGTAAGTAAAACTGTCTCATCTTTGAAAGACTTGAGGTCAAACTCTAGTTGTATCTTAAAGATATCCTAACTACATCTTCTGCTCTCTTCCCCTTACATGGAAAACACCAAAGGAAAGACATGAATGCAGACTGGAAATGGGGTCCATTCATGCTCCTCCAGTGCTTTAGGAACATTCAATCTAAGCACCCCCACCCAACCCCAATAGCAGCTCTGGTTCTCGTCCAATTCCTTTCAACTGGACATTTGAAACCATGCAGTTATTTCCTAGTCATTAGAAATGGAAGGGGTTTCCGTTTCTTTCTGAAGTGCTAAGTTCTGAGCATTAAATACAGCTATGCCACCTTTAAGGAGGAGCTTGCCTTGCTGTATATGCACAATATAAGCAAGATAATAAGATGCTGAGGGTAGACTTCCCTGATTTCTAAGAATACCCAATAAATGTCTAATGCTGGGTCCTTTGGAAACTTCAACCCATTTCCTCCTTATGACTCATTATGCAATTAGCCATAATTAGAAAAGTGGCCAGTGTAGGTTCTGCCCAGAAATCATTGGAATCTTAAGTGTCAAGGTGCAGTCTTCTGCCTCTTCAACTAATTAACATACGCTCCTATTATTTATTTGAACTCTGGGTTTTCCGCTTTAAATGTCAAGAGGTTAACTCATAAAGTAGGAAGAATTTCAAATGATTTCCTGTTCTTCCCATTGCCTACTTTCTAAGACCTACTCAAACCTTTCCTCTCTCCCTTTTGCTTGAAATTGTTGTATTTAGCAACCCAGATGCCCCTCAGTAGATGAGTGGATCAAGAAAATGTGGAATCTATACACAATGGAATTCTATGCTTCCATCAGAAAGACCACCACCACCCAATTTGTTAGGAAAGGGAAAGACTTGGAAAAAATCATATTATGTTAAGTTACCCAGTCCCAAAGAAATTTAGGTCCCATTGCTTCCCTTATTTGCAGTAATTAGAATCCATATAGGATAATCTGATCAGATGAGCTGAAAAACTCAAAAACCATATATAAATGACCATATAAGTTGATGTTAAATGAACTGAACTCCAAGATATGTACACAAAAGGTCTGTCTTTATTGTTACTGTTTTAAATGTACCATGTGATTTTATTATTATTACTTCTTGTTGTTGTTTCCTTTGTAAGTTTTTTCCCCTATGGCATATCCCGTTTGCGATTTTGATACCCTGCATCTTGTACATATGTATGTCTAATCTGGGGAAAGGAAGAGGAATAAGAAAATGCTGAAACAAGGACACAGGATGACCCATTGCAACAAAGATACCTACTAGACAATATATCGGAAATGAACTTTACAACTTCGGGTGGCGGGGGGGGGGCAAGGGGGATTGGAGTGTGGGAGCTGGGAGAGGGAAGGGATAGTGGAACAACAACAAGGAAGGGAAGGGGTAACAATCATTGACAAGTAATATACTCATTGCCTTACTCATGTAACTGTAATTCCTCCGTACAACATCTCAAAAATAAATAAATAAATAATCTGGAAGGGAAGTAACAGAAAAACTGGGAAAAAAAAGTTGTATTTAGAATGACAATTTTAAGCATTAAAAAGATGGATGGAGCAGCAAGATGTGAGAGATGGAACTGTCACAGTGCTAAGAAAGAATCAGATTGGGTTTGGAAAGAATACCAATTTGTTATTATTATTATTATTACTATTATTTAAATATTTGTACAAAGGGGTTTGACTTCAACATGTCAATGTATGAGAATGCATTTTGATCAGTGTCGTCCCTTTCATAATTCCACATCTCTCCCAAACTCTTCCATCCTCTCAAATTTCCTACTTCTGTTTTCACATATATACATTGACCACTATGAATGTACTCTCTTACCCCTTCTCTCTCCATTTGTCTACCCTTTTCCCCTTGTCCTCAGTCCTCCCATGATACCTTAAGTTCCAATTTCTGGCATTCATTTTTTTTAAGCTGTAAGTTAGTTGTTCAAAGGAATTACACCATGGGAATCCTTCCTCTGAGTCCATACTTTAGTTGATACATTTGTGTAAACAAACATATGATGTTTGTATGTGTGTATATTTATATTTATAAAGTAGATCTAATTTCTGCAAATAAGAGACAGGATGTATTCTTTGGCTTTCTGAGCCTGAATTACTTTACTTAACATTAATAACTTTTTCTAGGGCCATCATGTCTCTACAAATGACATGATCTCACATTTCTTGATCCATTGTCCACTCAAGGACATTTGGCTATTTTCATAACTTGGTGATGGTGAATAGAGAAAAAATGAACATGAGTGTGTACTGTCTTTACTGCAGCCTCACTTGCAAACTTTTGGATAAATGTCCACGAATGGGAGCATTGGATCATAGGGTAGCTCTATGTTCTATGTTCAACAACTTCCAACCAAACATATGCATGTACACTCATAGGCACACAACACATTCCTCCTCTCTCACTATTTCTTTTAATGACACCATGTTTCTCCTTATCTGTTAAATCCTCCCCCTCCCTCCCCTCCCCGGCAACCATTAAATCAGTGGTAAAAGTTTGGTTCTCCTTCCCCAGTCATCAGATCCTGGTTCCCATGCCCATCACGCATGCCCTTGCTCATCCAGAATTACCATCACCCTAACTCAACAGCTGATCCTCCACATCTCTCTCTGTCCTTACATCCCTCCAATCCACTATTCACCCTGCCTGCCTCCATGTAAGTTCAACTTCCTTTCCTAACAGCCAAAATTCTTCAACATCTAGCTCAAATGTTCTCTCCACACCCATCCCCACAAAACTAAAGTTGCAAGGCATCTCTGTTCCTCAGTCTAGGCCATGGCTCCAGCTGCTCTGCTGGAGTATAATGTCCCTCACTGGCCCAAGCACACCTCAGCTAACTCAGAGAACCTCTTCATGATCTCTTAAGCCAAGATAAACTCTCCCTTGTCCGAATTGCATGGCATATTGGTTCTTGAAAGCTTTTGCCATGGGATAGCTGGGATTTTTTGTTTCTCCTACAAATGACTTACTAGCTTTCAAGAAAGCACTGTGTCAGTATTTGGTGCAGTCATGGAGCCATCTCAGCTGACACAAAGGCACACAGCAGACACTGTGATTTACTTTTCCAAGAATTGGACATAGCACCATTCAGCCTGAAGCTGTTCGCTGGACCACTTATTCCTGTAGCCAGCAATAAAAGGACAATAAGTGAGCTGGGTGCCAGTCGCTCATGCTTGTAATCTTTGCTATTCAGGAGGCTGATGTCTGAAGATCACAGTTTAAAGCAAACCTGGGAAGTCAGATCTAAGAGAGACCCTTATCTTCAATTAAGCATCAAAAAGCCGGAAGTGGAGGTGTGGCTCAAGTGGTAGAGTGTCACCTTTGAGTGAAAAGCCAAGCAAGAACGTGTGACCCTGAGTTCAAGCTCCAACAGCAACATACATGTACAAATACAGAAATGCATACTAAGTAAGAGAACAAGCAGATGCCTTTATATCCCTGGGGCAATCTGAATTATAATAAACCACACTGAAAGTATATTGGGATACCAGGGTACTGGAGGGAGAACTAAGCTTCATGTCCTGGACCAAAGAAAGAAAAATCAAAGCAAGTGAGAGCCTCCCAGGTGTGGTGCTCTGGGTAGACTTTGATTACATGGTGGGCCCCTTTGAGCAGAAATCTGTGGTATGTATTCAACACATACCTTCAGAGCCCATAGAAAAATAAAATTCTCAATCATAATTAGAGCATATTGTTCATTAAAATATAGTTCTAACAGCCTCAAAACAATCCTGAAAGGAGTTGAATGTCAGCATTCATTAAAGATATCTAAAGGAAAATTAAGAAGTATGCAATTTGTGACTTTCCCAGTCACACGCCATGCGGACTTCTTTGCACATCTCCCCTTTGCTTGAATTTTACACCATCCACACCCAGGCTTCAAAGGCTTCACAGGGGGACAGAAGTTTATAGTCCCAAAGAGGAATGGAAGAGGTGGCAGGTTTCACTTATTTTTACATTTTTATTTTAAGTATTTTCCCCTTCTTAAAATTTTTGAGAGATGGAAAATCCATTAGGTAATTATGTCCAACCCAAGAGGCCAATTGAAGATTGTTCCCTACAGTTCATTCGCCAGCAATTTTCCAGTCCACTGCCCCAGGGAAATGTTAAAGTCATCTCCCTCAGCCACTTTCAAATTTAGCCTGAAACCTTGTACTACTCTAAAGCTCTAAATGTAAACTTTATAACCAGACCTGAACTGAAATTGCAAGGAGCCATTCAAACTCACATCCCTGCTTTTTACAAGGGAGATGGACAATATTAGGCACAAATGAAAACAATCAGAACTTTTAGTGCATTTCAGAGTTACCCTCCTACAAGTCTTAACATATAAGCATTTATTTTTTCCTTTCATCATTCTCAGAAAAAGTGATAGGCTTAGTTGAGATAAGAAACTTTTATTTGGAATTTTTCTAATTCCATGCTAGGATGATCAAGAACAGGTCATGCAATTCTAGAACACAGAAGTAGCAAGGGGGGAGAGCAATGTTTGCTCACCAATCCAGGACCCTCTGCATAGTGTTACAGGGAACCGAAGCCCCCAAGCCCTGCTATGATCCAGATTCCACAGACAACTCTGGGATCATGACAGATCAGGGTTCTTATCCTAGCTACACAACTAATTGCTAGATGATCTCAGACAAATCAAGTGAGGTTGCTATACTTCCGTTTCTCAACTATGAAACAGGCCTAACAACCTCTACCTGAAAAAGTATTGTAATGAACTCAACATAACTGATTTAAAATGCTTAAAACAAGACATTAAATGGCCTCTGTAGTAAATATTAATGATAATACAAGCCTTTAAATTTCTAATAAACTCACAGAATCACAGCTCCTTGCATTTAGAAAGGCCTTGATTCCTTTCTGCAAAAGGACGTCCTGCTTTTCTTTCCTATTTTGTTTTTTTCTAATTCCCCACTTCCTTTTAATTCATTTATTTTGTTCAAACTGATAAGAAACATGTTTGGAGGACTTTTTTAAAAGCCTATGATCCATAATGCTTTACAAACTCTAGAAATGTGTTTGATCACTTAGATAATCCTGGACTATAATTTCCAAACACTGAAAGCATTCTCTGTTGCTGAGGGAACTCATACATACTTAACAGTGTAGAGAGAGGACAACTGGGTCCTCTCCTTAGAGGCCCATTTTCTCTGGGAATTCGAAGCCCTGTACCATAAAGGACAGTCAAACAATATCTTAGTAAGAAAGTTAGGCTTTTGTACTTTTTTTTGCAGGGGAAGCCAGTTCCTGAGCTTGGACTCAATCCTCACAGTCTTCCTTGGCTAGCTCTTGTGCTCATAGCAGGTGCTCTATCTCTTGAGCCATGCCTCTAATTCCACTGGAAATGGCATCTTACAGACTTTTCTTTCCCAGACTAGCTTTGAATTACAATCTTCCAGATCTCTAACACCTGAGTAGACAGGATTTCATGCAAGAGCCCCCAGCAGTTGGAGAATTTTGTACTTTTTTTTTTTTTTTTTGCCAGCCCTGTGGCTTGAACTCTGGGACAGGGCACTGTCCCTGAGCTTTCTTTGCTCAAGGTTAGTGCTCTACCACTTGAGCCACTGTGCCACTTCCAGATTTTTTGAGTAGTTTATTGAAAATCAGAGTCTCATAGAGTTTCCTGCCAGGGCTGGCTTCAAACCATAATACTCATATCTCAGCCTCCTGAGTACCTAGGATTACGGGCATGAGCCACCAGCACTCAGCAATTTTTGTACTTTTTAACATTTTTCTTCATAAAAGTTTAGCATGTTCACATCAGAATCTGACACATTAGCTGTTTTGAATTTTCTTTGTGAATGAGATAGGTGTTTGCCTGTACATTTAAACTATTTAGGTAATAAATATGTTCTCTGGTTTCACTCACTCCTAATATGTGCCATAGAAAAACTGTTTTGAATTTTAAAAAGGTCTGAATCAAAGACTACTGAGGAACTTCTCTTTCATTTTGTTCACATGTGTCCCTCTCACCTGCTGACCATTTGTCACAGTCATGAATTTCTACACAGTTAGTGTTATCACATCTGTACAGAGAAGGTCACTGAAGCATAAAAGAATTAAGATGGCCGCCAACATTCTAACATCTGGGAAACAACAGAGTCATACTCAGGGCAGCCAACATGTTCTGAACTATTCCATAAACTTCTTCCTTGATATTGAAAGTGCTTATGATAGTGCCTTCCCATTGACAAAAACTGGGGAAATATACATATTTCAGTATTAGTGCATTCCATTGCTCATTTGGATATACAATACATTGGTTTTGTTTTTGTTTTGGGGGTCCATACTATATGGCAAAGACAGTGACAAGGAATGGTGGTTAAATAATAGAACAAAATGTGCACTGTGTCTTCCCAGGAGATGCAGATTTTTAAAGGTTGGTTGATGTGTTGCTTTACTTTGTTTTGCTTTACTCTTTGTTTGATAGTACTGGGGTTTAAACTCAAAGCCTTGCTATTGCTCTACCGCAGGAGCCACAGCTTTAGTCCTTCTGTGCCAGGACCTGTTCCATTATCTTCCTACCTACACTTCCTACACAGCTGGGATTACAGACACATACTGTCAGGCTGAGCTTATTGATTGAAAGGAGGTCTCACTAACCTTTTGGCCTTGAATTGTGTCTCCTCAGTCACCACCTCACATTAAGCTGAGGGTATAAGCATAAGCTGCCATGCCTAGCTGTTTGGCTGGGTTTGTTATTATTCTGAGTCATGATCTGGCTATATAGTCCACGCTAGCTTCATATTCTTGATTCTCTCGTCTTTAATGTTCTGCCCAAGTGCTGAGATTATAGGTAGGCACAACCGCTGTAGTAACCCAGCTTTTTTTCATGCCTTGACACCTCCCCCCACTTCTAATCCTGAATCTCTGGCCTGCAGAATACTGCCTGCCTGGTTCTGACCACAGCTGAAAAATATCCTCAACCCAATGATGTTTGAACATCTGTAAACTGTCATCTGCATGTGGTTCCGACCTATATAAACGCTGCCCCACCAGAGGTCAGAACTGTTCTTGGTCCTCCCAGGATGAGGTAGTCACTACCAGCCAAATGAAACACCTTTTCACCTTTACCCATGCCTCCATGAATTTCCTTGACCCCAAAGTCATTATGCCACTCCTGATTTGCCAGGAAGTATTGGTAGGTAAGAATATTTCTAAAGCCTAAAGTTTAAAAATTATGCAAGGTATTTCAGTCTTAAAAAATCTTGAAACTACAAAATATGCAATAAATTGAACAAATCAAGATCATTACTACAACCCACTTAGGAATGTATGAAGAGATATAGATATAGTATTGGCCTCCATCTTGGTTGAAAGGACCAAGAGACAAAGATCTCTGATAGTGTTAATAGAGACATCAGCTAGATTTAAGTCAGCTATCCCTTCTACACCAGCAAAACAGACCCTGATTCCTGCCAAGCAGAACTGTTTAGAAGATAGTATTGGAAAATAATAATGTAAGGATGCTTCCAATGAAGTCTACAAAGACCAACCTTCCTGACAACTACCCTGACTTCCTGTGACTTCTCAGAATTCAAAAAACTCCTATAGTTTCAATAGGGAAATGTATCATAAAACCCTTTTTCCAGCCCTAAAATCTGCAGTTATTTTCTATCCTCTAGCACAGCATCCAACATTAGCCTGAAATTTATCCACTTGCCTAAGGATTTACAAGTTTTAATCTAGCACAATGTTTCTCAAGCGTTCAATAGGCAGGGTCAATGTTTCTAACTGCAAGATGTTAACTTGTTTGAAAATTAAGGCTTTGTTTTCATTTAAAAGCTTTCATTTAAAAGCATTAGGATCACATTTTATCTTGAGCATCTTATGAATAAAATTACCATGATTAATTCAAGATCTTGGATCATCCCATGAGATTCTTCAGGATATCAACATCTCTTAAATCCTCCTTTATATGGATCTAAGGAATTCAACCCTTCTAGAGGAAGAGGCCATAGTAAAGTTTTAATGAGAAAGCGAGAAAGAGAGACAGAGAGAGAGAGAGAAAGAGAGACAGAGAGAGAGAGAAAGAGAGAGAGAGAACTCAAACTGAGAGAGCTGTTTTGATTTCAGTTTCCACCTTCCAAAAAGAAACATACATGGTAGAAAGGACAGGAAATCACCCAAGGCCCCAAGCACACCAGGATGTAGGTTTTCTCCTGCAAACAGATATTTTACTTTTTATCTACTTCAAATTCAGGGTTTTCTCTCTGCAGAACAGGGGGTAGTGTCAACAAAAGGAAAGAACGCCATTCCTATAAAAGTTGAGAAAATGTCTAATACTGATGTGAATTAGTTCAAGAATCTAATCAAATACAAATGAATGAGATCTCAGAGCAGTCCAGGAATTTCCTAGATGGTATCTTCACTTCTGTTCATCTATAGTAAAAGACTGGAAATTGAAGGAGTTAGGCCTCTCCATTTGGTAGATAGGGATTAAAAAAAAACTAGCATTCATAACACATGACAGATAACATGTGGCCTATCGTGGCATTTCTCCCCATGATGCCCTGGGTTCCACTCAACCAATGAAAAAGAGCTGGGGCAGTACATATACAGGGCCACCAGGCAATGGGCACAAAGCCCAGGGAAGAATGAATGGAAGAAGCCCCTATACTACAATAACCTCCCTCCAAGAGGGCTCACTGGACTCCCCGCTTCAGGCCCCTGGCCTGAGGATTCAAAATGAAGCTCCTGCCAACTTGTAGCTTCTATAACTCCATAAAATCTTTTCTCATCCTGGACAATGTACGGTGGACATCTGTGTCCTACATAAAATACTCACAAAAGGCTGACTTTCTTAAAACTCACCTCTCAAAAAGTACTGGGGAGATAAAATACAGCTAACTCTCAATTACAGTTTTGTCTGAGACTTTTACTTCACACTAGAAGTAATCTGAGTTGCTGTGAAGAAATGCTCCCTATAAATCCCGAGCACTGAATAATGATCCTGAAGCTTTCCAGTTGGTTTCCTTTCTGAAGAGCCAATAAATATGTCCGAGGTGCCCGCGAAATGAGAGCACCCAGCCTGAACAAAACTCAGAGCAGAAACCAAGGAAATGAGCAAACTACATTTGGACAAAAGACTGTGCTGCTTAGAACAAGTTACTCCTGGTCGTGACATGTTCATATCTACCAAGGGAAGGACAAGGAACTGAATTTCAGGCACACCGTTGAGAGTCGGGATGCAGAGGCTGTTGTAGAGGTGAGGAAGGGAGAAAGAACATGTCGAGTTCATTTGGCTTCTGCTGCTTGACTGCACCTCAGAGTTCCACTCAATAGCAAACAGAAGGGGAGAACCAGTCTCATTATTTCTGTAAGAAACTTGGCCAAACCTGCATAAGTACAGCTCAAGGCTTCCCACCATTGCCCAAAGGGAAGACAGTGGATCTTGTGACCCTGCTCCCTGAATAATGGAAAAGATGGTGCTTGCGCTTGGAAAACACTGCTTGCTTCATTCAAGCAGCAAAGCAAAGGCATGACAATCATTTCAGAAATAACAGAAATTACTCAGGCTAAAGCAAAAAGGAATTCCTCCTGCTTTCCAAATTGCTGCATGGCAGGGGGGGAGGAGATGGGCTGATGCAGAAAGAGACACAGTCTCCTCTGCCAAGCTCTTTTGCCTGGTGGGGGTTCAGAGAGAAATAAGCCTTGTTATTAGAGGAAGGTTTACCTGCAATTACTGACTTGTTCTTTGCCAAGAAGTGGTGGCCTAAGACAGTAGAATGGTGTCTTTTAGAATCCTCTGATACTGGTGCTCAGCCAGGTTTGGGAGCCATGTGTTAAGAAGCAATTTGCTCTCTAGCAGATGAAAAAGTTATCATTAAGGGTGAAAGGTCTCTTAGCCAAGAAGGAAAGGAGAAAAAGGACAAGGGGAACTGGGAAGGGGAATGGGAAGGGGGAGGGGAACAGGAAGGAGAAGGGAAGGTGGAAGGGCAGGGGAAGGGGAGGGGAGGAGAGGGGAGGGAAAGGGGAGAGGACTGGAAGCAGAGAAAAGAGGAGAGGAGGGAAGGGGAGGGAAGAGGAGAGGAAGGGAGAGGAGAAGAGGGGAGAGAAGGGGAGGGGAGAGGAGGGAAAGAACAGGGGGAGGGAAAGGAAGGGGAGGGGAGGGAAAGAGGAGCGAGGGGGAAGGGGAGGGGAGAAGGTGGGGAGAAGAGGAAAAGGGAGAGGGAGGAAAAGGGAGGGGAGAGGACAGGAAGAGAGGGGAAGGAAAGAGAGGGGGAAGGGGGAAGGGAAGGGGAGTGTCCATTATAGTGCTTACAACTGAGTAAATAACCATCAAGATTAAAAAAAAGACTGTTCTCTGACAGGGTTTTCCCCAAGATAACTATTTATTCGTTTTTTCTTTTTTTTTTTTTTAATGTGCGTGTCAGCACTGGGGCTTGAACTCAGGGCTTCTTGCTTAGTTCTTGTTTAGTTCTTGCTTAGTGTTTTTATTTAAGATTGCAACACTATCACTTAAGCCACAGAATTGGATGCACTACTGGCTCTTTGCTGGTTAACTGGAGATAAGAGTAGCTCAGATTTGTCTGTTTGGGCTGGCTTCACATGATCCTGAGATCTCAACTTCCCAAGTGGCTATGATTATAAGTGATCCTGAGATCTCAACTTCCCAAGTGGCTATGATTATAAGTAGAAGCCGCCAGTGCCTGGCAGTGACTGATAATTTTGAGGAGAAAAAAAGCTTATCTTACAATATGCAAATTATTATTTTACAATCTGATCCCAGGGTATTTCAAACAGCAATTATACAAAAACATTTTTTCTTTTTTAAAATTATCTTTAAGAAGTTGTACAAAGGGATTTCAATGCAACATATTAACTTTCAATACAACACATCTTGATCTTGAGGGGAGGTTGGGAGAGAGATAAGGGAAAATATAAAATGGGTGACACTGATCCAGATACAAAAGTGGTCTTTTATATATTTTCCAATCTGTATATACTGTACATTGACCAGATTCATACTCTACTCCTTTATCTTACTCTGTTAATAGCTTTTAAGGAATTTCATTATTCTATTTTTCAGGCATGCATATAATGTTCTTTGATCATACTCAACCCTCCACTTCCCACTAGCGACTGTTTTCTCTCACTCCCACTGGTACCCACCTAATTAATGCATCTTCGACATTCTACATTCATAACTTTTTCATTTTCCTTCCCTTTTCTTTTCTTTTCTTTCTTATTTGGGTGGCACTGTGGTTTGAATTCAGGGCCTTAGCAAGTACAAACTTCTTAAGCAGGTACCCTCACTCTGAAGCCATGACCCCGGTGCTTCCCCGGGACACATTTTATACAACACATAAGCACAGTACAGGGTGTTTTCTGCTTTCAATTAGTAGTGATGTTTATTATTAATGAAAGGCATGAAATTTCTTTTTAAATCCTAGCTTAAAGAAAATTTTGCTGGAGTGATGTATTTACTTAAACTGTTTCAACACAACACTACATGCATGGTGATCTTTATTACATCATACCATTGATTTGAATTTCTGTAGCAACATTGCGAGCACAGATGTCCTTTCATTCAATGGGTGCAAAACACACACTTAGGCCCTTAAATTGTGTTTGCAAAATCCATTTAGAGTGACAGCTATTCCTCAAACATTCCCACAGGTAAATGCAAGTTTGGGCTCCAAACCACTAAGGTAGAAGTCACTTTATAGAAGGCCTCTTTAACTCAACTGTGTTTCTCATTCAAAGCACAATCCTTTCAGAAATAGCACCTTCCACATATGACCATTTCCCAGTGCTTCCCAAGTCAGTTCTATTAATTACAGACATCCTTAATGCCATTTGCTTTCTTTTGCCCTTCTGCTGCAGTCAACTAGCTGCCAGAATATAATTCTGAAAGGAATAACCAAGTAACTCCAAGTTAAATTCTCACTGAGGACTGCCTGGGGTATGAGGTATTGTTTCTACTATTGTACTACCAACCTACAAGGTTGACTGACTTATTATTTAGAAGAACATCAAGTGTTAATATTGTACATTTGTTTAGAAGTTTCCATATAGGAACTGATTTGTATTGTAATCAAAAAATGTTTGGATACATAAATACAAGATTACCCCTTAAGTATTCATATGTCAGTTGTTACCTATAAATAGGAAGTATTTAAAATGTCATAGAATTGGCTTAAACTATAATCAAAAACACTCAAGTACTTAAAATAGAAAAAAAATCTTATTGAACTTATTTGCCATTTGAGTTTCCATATATAGCCATTCATTTCTTATTATTCATAAACAAGAAATGCAGCAATAACAAAAACTGTAGCAAATGCAACAATAATTCTCAGTAGACACTATGTTGAAAATGAATTATACAATTTGTGTGGAGGGATGTAAGGGAAAAAGAGGGAGAGAGTGAGGGAAGGGGTGACATTGTCCAAATGAAATGTACTCGTTACCTGACTTAATCACCTTTATGAAAACAATAAAATTAAAATTTTTAAAGAAACTCCATTTCTTGGGTTGGAAGCATGGTTCAATTTATAGTGCATACCAGCTGATGAGTAAAGTGTCAGGTACAGAGTTTGAATCCTAGTTATGAGGAAAAAACAAAAACAAAACAAAAAGGAAAATTCAATTCCTAAGATTTACACAGAGCAAAAGCAATCATAGGTACCTCCTTACATATTCATTACTAAAGGCAGTATAGAAGGGAATCCTCAAAAGCAGATGAAAAGCTATCTTATTTTGCACTAAAATGGTAGTGTTGCAACTAAGTCATAATACCTAATTATTTGGAAGATGGACATTGGATTATGCGATTATACAATCTTCTCCAATTTTCTTACAATCTTCTGGTTGTAAATGATCTCCAGTGGCTTGCATTTGTGCTAGGCAACAGTTTCCATCCAATCCAGGAAGGCTGGCTACTGGCACTGGAAGCTCTTATAAAGTATGCTCCCTCTGAAAATCTGTTCCATCGTAATGATACTGTCTTTTGATGCTTCATGCTGGCATATGAAAGTAAAGGTGGCAAGATGAAGTTCTTTGTTACAGGGACTGGAGTATCAATCTCTCCCAGGATTCTCTGTCTTATCTTACACAAAAGTCAAGATGCCTCTTAAAAGAATGTGATTTATGAACCTGTAAAACCCAAGAAGTCAATCAATATGCAATGAAGTCAAGAAAAAAAGAAAAGAAAGAAAGAAAGAAAAGCTGGCAGGTGTGACAGACTGCTTGGTCGATGGCAATTACTGACATGCCTGGATTGAAAGCATTCAGTTTGCTTACTGAAGCCTCCAGTTCTGATAAACAAGGATTTATGAATGAGAGACACAGTTGCATGGCACGTGTCTCTTCCCTTTCCTGAGTCACAGGTGATGGGTCTGAACTTGCAGCCCAGGCTGCCTTGCCACCACTTCCTCCTTGATGATCATTTTCATATCAATGACTGCTTGAGAAAATTGTGCTTGCCTTACAGTAATGCAATCAAAGTGCTTCCATGTGCTAAGGACCAACTGCAAACACTGTAAGTTACTTCAATAATGCTAGTCACAATCTTAAAATCCAGCCTGAAATGCTGAAAATACTGAATTCCTTAAATCAAGTTGTGTAGCAGAGTGCAGAATTCAAATTTTTGACTGTTGGATTCTAGTACTAGTTACCTGATATTGGGGGTGATTCACTGGTACACTTTGAACCTCATTTTCTGATGGATGAAAATCGAAATCAGATTTGCTTTACAGTTCCTTATAGCCCTAAAGTTTTTTGAATCTAATGTCTTTTTCAGATCATTAATGTTGCTCAGTCATTAAAATGTTTTGCTTCACTTTATTTTGTTGTTGTGTTTTTTCTATCAATCATAGGGATTAAACTCAGGGCCTGGACACTGTCCCTGAGCCCCTTTGTTTAGAGCTTGTAGTCTACCACTTTGAGCCACAGCTCCACTTACAGTTTCCTGGTGGTTAATTGGAGATAACAGTTTCAGGGACTTTCCTGCCTGGCCTGGCTTTGAACTGCAATCCTCAGATCTCAGCCTCCTGAGTAGCTAGGATTACAGGTATGAACCACCTGTTCCTGGTTTCCCTTTGTTTTAAGATAGGATCTTAGTATGTCCTGGCCTTAAACTCCTAATGCCTCCAGAGTGCTAGGATCACAAGCATAAGCCATGGTGTTTAGCCTACAGGGACTTGTTTTGTCCCTCAGTCACTGTCTTCTCTAAAGCAGTCCATTTAAACTACCCACCTCTATGGGTTACTAAAACATACAGGAGACCCTATGCTTTAATTATAACTGTTCAACCTATCTGTTGTTATTCTTTATTCTAATTGTTATTACTTTTCATAACAATATACATTTTAAAAATAGGGTAGGGATTCAAAACTTGTTAATATTTTATTATTAATGTTTTAGTTCTCAGAATCTGGTGGCTGTCCAGCTTGGCTTAAACTTTTCTGCACCAAAGTAGTTAAGGGGGAAAACTCTCAGGCATTCTAGCAAAATAGTTAAAGTATATTTATAACAACTGACACTCTACAACAGTCTCCCCAACACTTATTACCTTATATATGTACATTTCCTTCTAAAAAATTTTACACTGGTAAAAGAATAAGCAACCAGTGGCTTATATTTGTAATCCCAGCTACTCAGGAGGAATATCTTGGAGGATCGTATTTCAAATCTAGCCAAGGCAAAAAAAAAGTCTATCATATTCCATCTCCAAAATAACCCAAAAAAGTAGGGCTGCTGATGGGGCTCCAGTGATAGAGCCTCAGCCATGAACAAAAAAGAGGAATGACAGTGTGAGGCTTTCCTGCTGCCAGCATGCACACACACACACACACACACACACACACACACACACACACACACACACACACACACACACACACACACACACACACACATACACACACACACACACACACACAAAATGAATAGGCAGGGAGTAATGATCTGTAATATATGTATTATGTGTGATAGCTAAAATATGATGTGATGATTCAAATGCTAAAAAGATAAACTCTTTCAATCCATCCTCTCTAACTTCCAACTGGTACAAGAAGATGTATTAGAGAGAGAGAGAGAGAGAAAGAGAGAGAGAGAGAGAGAGAACCTCAATGACAGAAATAAATTTAAGATCTAATTCTCTTTTCTGAAGGAAAGAAAATGGTTCTAATAAGAGACAAGATAAGGGGGAAGGAGTGAGACAGTAGAGAAATGCTTACTTTGAAAAGATGGATCTTCTATAATGAAACTTTTTGGAGGTCTTACTATTTTAAATTTTGTTTGAAAAATAGTTTTAGATATTTACTGGTGATATTTCAATTTATTACATCTATATTCCATAATGATCAAATCAGTGTAATCCACATATTCATCACTGGTCATTTTTATCATTTCTTTATGGTTGGTACTTTCAAATTCTCTTTTCTGGCTATTTGTTTATAGCTTATTGTTATCTCTGACCTCTTTCCCTTCGACTATCTGTAGTCTTTTAACCACCACTTTACTACCAAATTCTATCACATCAACCATTTTGGATTCTACATATGTGTAGGGTCATGCGATATTTATCTTCCTATTCCTGGATTTTATTTTCACATTCTCATCTCCATTTCCACAAACATTTTTCAAAGGATAGGATTTCATCTGTTTTTAATGGATGAGCAGGATTCATATCACATCCTTCCATTTCTCAGTTGATGGACATTTAGCTGGATGCTGTTATCTTCACCATGGTGAACAATGCTGCAGATGTCCCTTCGATTCCTCTACACATCCTCCCAGATCTCAGGGTATTTAGCTGTTCACTTTTTGATGACTCTCCATAGTGTTGTCCACAATGGCTTTATTAACAAATTCCAACTACAATGTGAGGGTTTTGCTTTCTTCACATTGTCCTCAGCATTGGTTACTTCTGCCTTTTTTATTACAACATTTAAACTGGTTTGACATGGCTCCTCATTGTGGTTTTAATTGGCATTTTCCTGCTGGTTAGTGATGTTAAGCCTTTTTAACATATGCCATTTTTGAAGAAATGTCTGTTTGAATCTTTGGAAAACTCAGTTACTTGGAAGCGTTTTCTATTGAATTCTGTATAAATTCTAGTTTCCAGAACTAACTTTCATGTTGTATGCTGTGTCTTAGATCATTTTCTTTGCTATAAAGAAGATTGTTAGTTTTCTCTAATCCCATTTGTCAGTTTTTGGTTTTGTTGACTGTGCTTTGAATTAAATATGCACACCTTTGCAAAATCCCACATCTTGAAGCACTCCTACAATGCTTCTTCCTCATACTTTCATAAGTAGGGCCTTACATATAAGCTTTCTTCAATTTGATTTGATTTTGTATAACGAGAGAAAGGAGCATTGAGCAATGTATTTTAAATCTTTTGATTTTGATTTAAATTTCATTCCTATTTAAATATTTATACATTATCCTGGAGTGCTAGGATGACAGGTGTGCCACAGCCATACCAGGCTCCAGCCTTGCCATTTTTGCAAAGGAAAGTAATCTAGGTCATGAAATCAGGTGACATGAAATCAGAAACTAGAATGTAATGGGCAAGTGTAAGCATTTTATAAAAGGAAGCCTTTTTTCAAAGAATTCATCCATAATAGAGTTGAGTCTGCCTGTGAATGTTCAGCAGTGCTTAAAAACTGGTAAGGCTTTACAGGGAGTGAGATTTGCTCTCTCTTTTCTAGAGGAAATTAGAAAATGACTACCTTCTGGTTTGGAAATGATAGCCACAGAAATCCAAGTTACCAGCACCATGTGCCTGGAACTTACTTTCATGCTGAGTGACAAAGAGTGAGTAAAGAAGAGAGTGTAAATGTGTGATGAACTACTTAAACCATTACAGAAAACAAACATAACACCAAGCAAGAACAAAAGCAAACAAAAGCAAATGGGAACTTCAGGGCACTACCACAATCAAAAGAGAAAATGGAGTTCAAGTCTCAGCCAGATGCCACAGGTTAACGCAAGCAGAAATGTAATAGGACCTATCCTCTTTCCCAAGATCACTAACATGACTCAAGGTCTACTCTACTAACCCACCTCATACAATCACCTCAATTCCACAGCCACACCCAGGGCTTTCACCTCCCTTGGAGTTGTCCTGTCTCTGAAATCATTAAGAAATTCCAATATATTGAATAATTGCCAAGCTTACCCCTCTCACTCCCTTATAATTCCCTATAAAGCTACTTACACCTTTACAAAGAGTTTTAATCCTTCAACCTGAGATAAATGTAATGTTCTTGGTTTTATTTCCTTCTCTGTCTCCTTATTTCCTAGTTTTGTTTTCTTCTCTTAATTACCATTTGTGAGCATCTTAATTCATGTCACTTCATGGATATCTGACCCACATTTCCTGACAATCTCCAGTTCTGAACAAGCCTTCCGTTTTGAAATTTTTATACCTAACAGTGCAGCATGCAATCCAATAAAGTCATTAGATCAGCCTGCTAAACTTTGTTACCTAGCTTTATGTTATTGTGACAAAAAAAAAAAAAGGAAAATCAAGGAGGCAAGATGTACTTCAGTTCACAATGTTGGAGATTTCAGACTCTGGTCAGTTGGCCCATTGGTTTTTGCCTTGTACATCACTGCAGTAGCTTTTTTCTTTTTTTTCTTTTTTTTCTCTTTTTTTTTTGGTCCGGTTGTGGGGCCTGAACTCTGGGCCTAAGCACTGTTCCTCAGCTCTTCATCTCAAGGCTGGCGCTCTACCACTTGAGCCACAGTGCCACTTCCAGATTTTTTTCTTTTTGCTTATGTGGTGCTGAGCAATCAAACCCAGGGCCTCAGGCATGTAAGGCAAGCGCTCTACCACTGAGCCACCTTCCCAGCCCTGCAGTAGCTTTTTTCTAAGTAACCAATCATCTCATCTTGACTGGAAATTGAGGAGAAAATGAGGGGCCAGGTTTGTTTGTTTTTCTAATCTTTCAAGGCCACACCCCCAAAAACATTAGTTCTTCCTGTGAAGCTCTGTAGCCTAAAGGTTTGACCATCTTCAAATAGCACTGTGAACTGAGAAACGATGCTACAACACATGGGCCTCTAGAGGACATTTATTTGAACTAAGACAGTACTTAATATTCTGTGTAGTCACTTCCACATTGCTGCCTCCAAACCATCAATTTCCTTAAAATCCCTGCCTTCTTCCACAATCACTTCACTCTGGACTAACTTCCTGCTCAATCACTTGGGTACTCCCTTGTACTCCTCTTCCACTTTTCTTCCTTCTTCTCCCTTCCCCTTTCCTATATTTTGATCCTCATCTACTCATAGATTGGTGCCTTTAGGCAATGGTTCTCCATCTGAGGTACTATCCACCCATGGTTCCCCTATTCCCTTCCAATCCAATCCTGATTGTTCAGAGAACTTTACTCAACTGATTGTCTTTCCTTTATGTCCATCTGCTTCCTTCTCAGTACATGCTTCCAAGTCTTGGGGCTCCATTTTCTTAGGAGAGATATGTTTGTAGTCCCCTTTCTAGAGGTCATTTCCTGATTGCCTATAAGTATACTTGATTTTTTCTTGTCCTAATAAAGACCTTTCTAACTCAACATCTTCTTTAAGCTTTCACTCAACCCCCTCTTTCCTTCACTGCCAATTTTTTTTTTGGGGGGGGGTCGGTCGTGGGGCCTGAACTCTGGGCCTGGAAGCTGTCCCTCAGCTCTTCAGCTCAAGGCTGGTGCTCTACCATTTGAGCCACCGTACCACTTCCAGCTTTTTCTGCTTATGTGGTGCTGAGGAATCAAACCCAGGGCCTCATGTATGCAAGGAGAGCACTCTACCACTGAGCCACCTTCCCAGCCTAGTGCCAAACTTCTTGAAAGAGTATTCAAAACTTTCTGCCTCTACCTCCTTCACTCAGCCACTGCCATCTGGGAGGCCTCCTTTGAAACTGTTCAGTAAATGGCCTATCATGCCCTAACTGCCAAGTCCAATGGCCTCTTTCAGCTTTCACCCACTCCTGCATCCTTAATCAGCAGAGGAGAGGGATGTGTGCTTTCATTCATGCTTTCATGGATCATTTCCCATTCCCTGGCTTTGGTGACACTTCTTCCCCTCAGGGGTCTATGATTGCTCAGATCACTTTTCCTCTGGTTAGTTCTTAAGCCCAGTGCTTCCAAAGCTGTCTTCCACTCTCACGTTTTCTTACTCTAGGGCCAGGTGTTGAAAAGATTATTGTTCATAGGCCAAGTAAAGTCAATGGCCAATTTTTGCAATAAAGTTTTGTTGAAACATTGGTCACACCTCTTCATTTATGTATGCTTCTATGGCTGCCTTTAAGCTACAAGGGAACATGAGGTAGTAGTAATATGGAACTGGCTAACAGATCTACAGTAGGTGCTTTGCAGACAGCACGCCAATCCTCTCGAGAGTCACACGGTGCCCCCTTCCCCACAGAGGGCAGGCCCAGAACAGCAGCCCAAACCTACTCTAAACCTAAAAAATCAGAAATTATGAGGTGGAAAACAAGCACCTAATTTTGACACTATAAAACTTGGGAACACAATGCCCAGGACCTGAGTCCAAGCACCAAAACTGGTAAAACAACAACTAAAACTTGGGAATTGCTGGTCTCCAGGATTCACCCTGGACAATCTCAGGGCTTCAAATGTCCCCGTACATATAATGGTGACTTTTTCTGGCAAACAAACAAGCCAACAAAATTAGGACCTGGGTACTAGGTCCAGTAGTACTTGAACCTTGGACCCTCCTGCCTCTAAATCAACCTTTAAATGCAGGGAGCAATAATCTTTGGTACTTACTATTGTAAAGTATTTTAATAAGGATTACAGTAGTTCTAAAGTTCAGGAAATTTCATGGTTTGGGATCTGTATCTAAATTTAATCAAATTATGCTTCACAAACCAAGCACTTCTGCTGGTCTGGTAGCATTGAGAGTGAGCAGATGACGAAACCCTTCCGTACCTTCCACACTGCTAACCCTGACCCACAAGGTGAGCAGAAGTCTGCTCACCACATCCTGTGAAACTCCAAAGTTGATTTCAAAGCAATGACTGAGGAAAATAAAAAATGTTTACCTAGTGGTTTTTGTTAACATTTTCTGACAGTTTTCTATTTCTGAAAAAGACAATTTCCTAAAACAAAAAAGCAAGACCTTTCTTTTTTAAAATTAAGCCTATGGCAAAGAACATTTTCATCTAACTCTGAACAAAGTTAATTTCCTCAAAAAGCTCTAAAGGAAAACT
The DNA here is from genome assembly GCF_024711535.1 of Dipodomys merriami. Taxonomy (NCBI): domain Eukaryota; kingdom Metazoa; phylum Chordata; class Mammalia; order Rodentia; family Heteromyidae; genus Dipodomys; species Dipodomys merriami. Next base: position 10,401,081 of record NW_027205381.1, read on the forward strand.
CACTGCTATTATAATTCATCTGCCTGAACATATGCAATTGAATCTTCTGCGGTAATGGAAACAAAGATGGCAGAGATAAATGCAATTCAGACTTCAACTAATTTTAGTGTTAATCATTAGTGGTAGTTGCCAATTCAAATGGTCTTGCACTAAGTATCTTTAGGTTTGGGTAGAGAATGAAACCAGTAGGCAAGAGACAGTTAAGTGAATGTAAATAGCTGTTCTCTGTTCTTAGATTTCTAATATTGCTTTATAGATTCAAATTTATAACTCACATATTGCCTTTGTTTCTGTGAAAGGTCAACTTGTCAGGGTTCTTAAAAGAAAAAAGATTTCACTACAATTTTTTTAAAAAAACTAACATTTCCTCCATACACTACACATCTTTCCCTAGATGACACCCACTACATAAGCTTTCCTTCTAAAATCATGGCCAGATGAGACGAGCATGGAGAAGGATATCACACCATTCATGAGGAGTAACAACTCAAAGCTCACCCAACATTCAAATTAGAAACCATTTCCACATCCTAATGTGCAGTGCACTTGCGCTGCAGCAATGACACTCTCATTCTTTCACTTATTTTTCTGCTAGTTATTTTGAAAAAGGATTGCCTATGCACCTTAGGCCGGAGAATTCAGCATCCTACCACTGACCATCTCCATTACAACTCGAGGATTACACAGGTGCTCGGCCATGCCTGTGTTCACTTTCCCTTTTGATAGTAGGTCTGATCTCATTCTCCAGATTTTAGGTCCATAAAGGTAATGTTTTACTTATCTCTTTGACCTTTCTAGCACCAAGCAGCAAGCCCCTGAATAGGGCCCCATGGATAAGCATGAGTAAGAAACAATAGGAGGTGGGCATAAAGCTTTTATTCTGCAAGTTGTGCTTATGCAGCCATTTAAGTAATCTTCCACAAGGAGTAGTTTTCTAATGACTAACATCAAAATCATGAAGGAGTAATGCTTCTCTCAGCAGAATTCAAAGTACCCTGTCATTATCACATGGCTGAGCAGTACTTTACCACCACAAGTCTCATATAAGACACTTTCAGAAAGGTACTAGGTTTAACACAGCATCGTTAATAGTTTTGTGTTTGATTTAATACTTGAATCCAGAGATGCTCTTTTAATCCTTGTAAAGCCTCCAATCCTAATTCTAGAATTCCACATTGACACTATGTGGCTCAAATTACCCCCTCCATCAATGTCATCATTGTAATTCTTACCATGTAGCAGATGATGTCTCCCCCATTTCTAAGGCTTCTTGTAGCCCAGGAAAGCTAATGCTTTCCTTTTCTTTGCAATTATTTTAGCTGTGCAAGCTCAGTGTCTAGACAGCTCTGTCTCTGCAGGTGTGTAAAGAAAATACACTGTACCCAAATATTACTAAGGGAGTAATTACTTCATGAGTTAACCATTTCAAGGCTGTCCAATTTCTCAATCTGCAAGAGGCTCATTCAACTTGGGATCAAAGAGAAAGAAGCATATTTCTAAAAACAAAACAAAACAAAAATACCCTGAATCTATCAGACCAGTTGAGAGCATAAACAAATACACAAACAGATGGAGTATCAGCTGTAATCAGTATTCAGTGAAGGTCAGTGATTTATACTAAACCAAAATCAGATACCCCCACATTACTACATCAGATGAAATCAAATTTGAATTTCAGACCACTTAATTTTAAAGTATTATATTTTTTATTGTGAAAATACTGTACAGAGGGGTTACAATTACATGGGCAAGAAAATGAGTACGTTTCTTATCAAGCATTATAACCTCCTCCTAAAGTATTATGTTTTTATTTACCAGAATAGACCATATTTTTGATTAAATATCTGTAAGAAATCCTCAGACAGATGTACATGAATCAAACATCTGTCTAAAAATGCATTGCTTAGCAGTGATAAAAATACTTGATACAGCAAAAGAAACACATTACAAATGAGCCACCCCAATCTTGCCTTGGCACACGAACAAGTGTATCCTGCAAATGTGAGTATTCCCTTCCTTGAGGGATTTAGGGTGCTGAGAGGCAGAAAGAGATGTAAAGAATTCTCCACAATGACATTGCCACCCCTACCCCATCATCACATGGAGCCAACAAAGAGTTAAGCACCTAGCATGGCTGAGTAATGAATGCCTGGTAAGCTTGGCCAAGGAATACCAAGTAGACACCAGGGCTGAAGCAACTGCTAAAGGGATGACCTCCTTGAATCTCATTTGCATAGCAATAAGCTGTCACAGAGGCTTTAAATCTGAAATCGCAATGCTGTTTCTAATCCATGCTTTATTTTGTTGTGACATTAAACAAACTGCTTTTTGAAAAGTAAAGAAAAAAATTATTCCAGCCATGGGGGAGGGCGATACGTGCATTGGAAAAGAGACTGGAAAAGAGTTTACAAGGAGACACTGAGTCACCCCTGAGCAAGAGCAACGAGAAAGAGCTATAAATTATTGGTGGGAAGATATTTACAAAAGTGACACTAGGTAAGTGAGTTGTATATGTCAACTGTGTTATCTGTATGATGTATACTCACAGCATATACACCAACATGCCAATAATATGAGTTAAAGCCTATCCAGTTCAGCCTAGGGTGCTTTTTTACACTGACACAGGTCCACCATGGGGTTTATTTTCTTTTGTCTATTTTATTTTGAGGAATTGCCCTTGCAAGTATTATGATTATTACTAATAAAGCAGAGTAGAGGCTTAGTCCCTCTGCCCTTACTTTGGTTTATCCACTATCAAATTAAACATACAGCCAAGGGTGCATCAAAGAATAAGCAAAAATGGCATAGTAACTTTTGTCTTCTACCTAGGTTTTAAGAAAAAGGAGCAAAAATGTTTCCAGCTTCAAATGTCACAAATTCGTTTCTCTTTCAGAGTTATCATGCATCCAATTGAAACTTCAAATCTAATCACAGTGGAATTAAATGAGAATAAAAAGTTTCATGGTGCCTTGAACACACCACCTACGCAGTTAAGTTTGTGTCTCTGAAGTAATTATTAAGGAACATAGAAATGTACTTTGTCATCAGAAAGAAAGGGAAGTTTTGTTGCCTGTTTCTCAAAGTCTTACAGCATCCTTCCAAAGGCATAAGAAAACAATTCACTTCAGTGATTTTGATCAAATCTCAAGTTATTCACCAGACATTATGAATCTACTTCAGGCAATGAAATTAATATTTCAGTAAGACAGGAAACCCTTTTTAGTAATGACCTTGGACCAGAGAAGAGAAAAGGCAGAAAAAGCAGGGTCCAAAGCCAGAGGCTAATTGTGATTCAAAGACTCTTTTATGCAAATAAGATCCCTAATCAAGCTAATGCAGTTTTCCACATTTTATTTTGCATCATTTTATTTATATTCAGTTGAGAAGCCCAAATCATAAAACAGCAGATTTTTTACTTCCAGGTTCAACCTGTTTTTGTTTTTGTTTTTGTTTTTCACCTTTTCTATGCCACAAGGAGCCATGGCTAACTACACACCAGCCTGAGAATAAAACCATTCTTTTCCAGAATAACATGTGAAGCCGGGCGCTGGTGGCTCACGCCTGTAATCCTAGCTACTCGGGAGGCTGAGATCTGAGGATCACGGTTCAAAGCCAGACCAGGCAGGAGAGACCGTGAGACTCCTATCTCCAATAAACCACCAGAAAACCGGAAGTGGCGCTGTAGCTCAAGTGGTAGAGCGCTCGCCTTGAGCTGAAGAGCTGAGGGACAGCTCCCAGGCCCAGAGTTCAAGCCCCACGACCGACAAAAAAAAAAATAACATGTGAAAAACCTGGAACAATTTGAAGCGTCAGTGTCAGTAAGTGGTGAAAACTACTCTGGGAAGATGCAGATCCTCATAATGGCCTGGTGATGATTTCCACGTCCAGGGTGGGTGCCTGAGCTACTGAGTTTGACATTCAGTCAACCTCTGCTTTACTACTGAACACTCAAGATTTCCAGAAGTATCCAGACACAGAACACGATACCCCAAGTATGATGCCTTGACATGTCAAGTACTTTGAACTGCAGGAAGCAAAAGGTGTCTTTGGAAGTTACACTTTACTATTTCTTTTCTTCCATTTCCCCAAAGCAGACCACGAAAATGACAATTCCTCTTCCCTAGGATAGGTCTTAGAAACTACAACTCCACTTCCACAACTGGCTTAAAACTGCAGTCGTATTACCCTAATTTTTCCTTAACTTTCTGCACAGGCACTGGCCATAAGAAATTTTCTGATCTACTTTGTCAATAGAATGTCATCAAAACCCTTGAGAGTTTCTGCTCCAGTGCAAAGGGAAGGACTGTTTTACAAAGAAGTGAACAAGGACCTGAACGGAGACCCCTCTGTGTTTCCCCATTTCAGTTTTTTGCCATTTAGTCAGATTCTTTTAGTTCAATCACATTTCCAAGCACTAAAGCAACAAATCAGCTTTCTTTGAATCTTCGGCTTCTGATGAAAGAGCAAATTGGTATTTAGGTGCTGATGGCTCTTGTCCATAATCCTAGTAACCCAGGAGACTGAGATCTGTTTGAAGACAGACCCGTCAGAAAAGTCCATGATACTCTGATTTTCAAGTAGCAAGCAAAGAACTGTGGCTCAAGTGGAGCATCAGCATTGAGTGAAAAACCGGAACAAGAGCAGGACAAGCCCCAGTATATGAATACACACACACACACACACACACACACACACACACACACACACACACACACACACGAGTAAATTAGTTGGGACTCAGGACAGTAACAAGCCAAAACCACATAGAAAAGAAGAAAAGAGACATTATTTTGGAACATCTTGTCTCTACCCCTTTTCTAGTTTTCATAACCTCCCCATGACTCTGGAGAGTTAAAATGTCACCTTCCAAAACATAATTATATCAGAGCATAGCCTAGGGTGTAAACTGCCCTAGACTCAGACCTATAGAGATACAGAGAGGGTCCCTGAAAAGAAGATGGAGGTGATATGTGTTAGACAGGGCAACAGTGGCAGTCGCCTTCCAACTCGATACTTCTATTCTAAATAAAGTTTTTCACACTTATCTCCCATCGTCTTGGACTGCATTGGTTAAATTACTGAGACAAGAACCCGAAGAGGCCACCACAGTGCTGGCAAAGGAGCTGCAATACTGGCAGGCGTTGTCTGCTGCTGAGCTGTGACATTTAGCAGCTTGCCTGCTATGGGGCTTCAGCCCTCGTGGTCTATGCTAGGAAGACAGAAGGACTATGCGGGCTATGCCCATCCCAAGCAAGAGCAGAACATTCTGTATCACAATGTCATGTAAATAATACTCTGACTTCATCATTTTCACCTCAGACACAGATAGCAACCCTAGCAAAATTGAGGATACTTTTCTACTCCAACCAAAGTTTTGCATGCTCTGCCAAGATGAAAAGAGCTGTGCTGTGGTCTGGAGAAGTTTCTCCAGGATCACTGTAACTGAGTGGAGGGGAGGGGGGACAAGTCTGAGAAGAAACCAGAACAAGCCAAACAGGTAGATGACTGAGATAAAATCCTGTCTCTAACATCTCCTAAGCAATGCTGTCTTGGACATGTCACTTATGCCACCCATATCTCAATTTTCACATCAGGAAAGAGATGAAAAGCACCTACTCAGAAGAGTTGTTGGGAGATAAATGAGGTAACTTAGAGATGTCAACCAATGCAAAAGTGGATGATTCAGTTCTAAAAAGTTCTACACAACTATAAGCTATTGTAATCAATACTGTGACAAGAATTCCATTTTTGTTGTCTCCTTTGAATTTAATGTTGGCTGATCAGCAAGATGTTTCTTTTCCTTTTTTCTAGTTTTCCCCACCTTTTTTTAATACTTCTAGTGACAAAACTAGAAAAAAAAATAGCCCTCCTGGAATTAACTGCAGATGAACTATTTGTTCTTGTCAGCATGGCTATTATTCAAATAATTCAGAGCAGTATGTCTCCTGTATACTTTTGCAACTTGGTGTATCATCAGTTAAAATAACATAACTTAAAAGCTTATAGACAAGCAAACAACCTGCAAACAAAGGTCTGGGGGTGTGCTCAAGTGGTAGAGCTGCCTGTTTAAAATGCACGTCACCCTGGGTTCAAATTCCAGTACAAAAATAAATAATAACTATGGTGTGTGTGTGTGTGTGTGTGTGTGTGTGTGTGTGTGTGTGTGTGTGTGTGTGTGTTTGGGCGTGCACACATTTTCTGGAAACAAAATTTCAAGATAAACCCAGACCATCTAACCATACTGCCATGTTTGATTCCCTTCACAGAATTAGCAGAAGTATAATCTAAGTTTATTCTTGGAGCAATCATTTCATATATCACTTTAAGGTTTGAGGTAGAAATATGAGTCTTTCAATAACTAAGTTATCTCACATTCAAAATATAAAAACTAGATTATAAAATTAGCCTAACAGGTTTTGAAGAAAACTATTTAGTCATCTGAGAAATATGTGTCATCTTAAAGGCCTATCATTGGTCTCTACTCATTTTCTTTTCCAGTATGAAGAATCTTTGTTGCCTATAAGAGCCTTACCAATCCTGTCATATACAGTAGTGACTTTGGCTGTCTCCCAGCCATATCTTTGTTGCTTGTAAAACGACAATGTGAACTCTTACCTCAGAGAGCATGGGGAATTCCAGATCAAAATGATATCTGCAAAGATGCCCTGTAAATCTTAGTCACTTTCTTCTTCCTATGCATCCTAGCTGTCTTTCTCTCCCCATCTTTCTAGTTGTCATTTAGGGTCCCAGTGAATATTTGGAACTCTACCAAGCATGATTTTCTAAAGATGCAAAATTCTCCCAGCATTCAAAATCTATGTGCTATCTCGATCATCTGACAAATATTCACAGAGCATCTGTTTTATGTTAAGAACTATCGATGAAGGAAAGGGCTCAGGAGTCAAGGAAATATGTACAAATATCCTATTGTAGGTGACACATTTTCTGTGACAGCAACGATTGTCAAGTCCTCTTTGGATAAGAAGTGTCACACATGCTAGAATTCCAGGTCAAGTCTGGCATGGATGAAGGTTGTCACCAGCACACCTCAGATGCACTGAATCACCAGGATTCCTTGCTGATCAGGGGTATTAATAATAAACAAAAGCTATTAGTAAAGCTAAGAATAAGAAATAAAAAGCCCCAGACCCAAACAAAGGAGAGGACTTCTGCCAGGATAGTCACCAGGAAGTAACTGCTGGAACTTGTCACCGGTGTGTCATCTACATCCTCTGTCCAGTAGAGTGGTGACATTGATCCTAGCATTCACACTCAGCACGCATAGAACATTCCAGCCTGCCTCGATATTTGCTTGGAAGCAAAGGATCAAACTGCCCTTTCATCTTAAAAACTGGGTATTAACTCTCTGCCTTTTTAATTACTCTCAATTACTACCCCAGTATTTATAAGGAATTTTTTTCTGCATAGTAAAATCCAAGTCTAATCAATACACAGTACATCCCAGCTGATTAGTGTAATTCTAGTTCCACCATGATGCTGGAGTTGTGCCAGGCATACCTAGCTCACAATTAAATGTCTGTAATGCCTGCTGCTACTCAGCAGGCTTCATGAGTGAACAGGGAAAAATAAGATTTGCATTTGCCTCTATCAGTCCCTGTGAACTAGAGCTAGTGTCCCATGCCCTGCCTGTGTCCCCAGACACATAGACAATGCAAATTGAGAATTGCGTTGGAGCAATGCAGACCCAAAACAATTGGCTAAACTGAAAAAGTCACATCTACATCATCTTCTCCTTCTAGTAAGTCCTTCCAGAAATGGCATGCCCTTTTTCCAACTCTCAATTGCAATCTGGGGCTGTGAGCAAATTCTGAACACAGAGAGAACTTGGGGAGCAACCTGAATCCAATATGATAAATTGTGTTCAGTGTACCTTCAAGCTAATTTTCAATAAACACAAATCACTTAATAAGAAATTAAGAGCATTACATATTTCTCATGCTCCCATGGATTTAGTGTTAATGAGATTTTTTTGTTACGCTCACAGAGTGACAAAGTATCTGAAAGACAGACACAGCCTCTTGGAATTCCCATTCATTCAAGAAAATAGTTATTAAACATGTTGTGTAACACAACACTCCCAGGACAACCACCTGTTCATTTGTAGATTTTTAACAGTCCACCCCACAAATTATGAACACAGTGCAGTGTAATTGAGAAGAAGTTGGAATTTCACAAGCTGTGCATTTAAATCTGTTCTATGACCAGCTACCAGATAATTGTTGGATTCGTTTATATACTGTCAAGCTTGTCATGTTACAGACACTGTATCCAACACTGACAGCAGGAATCTGATGCCCACCATGGTCAGCACCAGGTTAGCAGCCCTCATGGGAATCTCCAAATCTCAAAATATTCTAAGTACTATAATCTTTCATTAGATGTGTTGACAGTCATTTAGTGGAGTATTCGGCATGTCACAAATTCGGCATGTTTACAAATTATTTTGAAAATACCAATAAGCGAACGTCCTAAGGATCTTTGTAATAATAGCCCTCATAGTTCTGTGCTCTATACTTCCTTAACACAAAAAGAACATACCATTAAGAGATGTTCCTGCATCCTGATACAGGTTTACCACAGGACAGGAAAGCTGAACCAACTCCCTCTTTCAGTCACACCCTAGGAAACACCCATTAGTTCTATCTCTGCCTTAGGATAGTCCCATACAACTCTTCCTCAGGAGTAATTAGTGGTCAGTTTGAGCTTATAATGTCATTCTTGGGGCACAATAGCTTCAGGCCAGTTTTAACCAAACTGAGGCACTTGCAGAGCAGAAACCTTTGTGAATTGAAGACACAAAATAGCCTCTACTTTATAAAAGACATTTGTATAGAATCTACTTTCATACATAGCCATATTTGCCTAACTGAAGGCATTTAATATGTGATTTACTTTGCAAAAAATATGGTTTATATACAACATTTAACAACACAACCTGGCTTATTCTCTTGATTATGATAATTATGATATTAATAGCTGTGTGAAAATGGCAGATCTCACAACAAACTTGCATCTTACCACAGCCATGTCTCTTTGGAGAGAAGGTAGAGCATGGTGTAAGTCCTATTGTTTAACCAAAATACAGAGTATGAATCAAACAGAATGTGTGCCCTACTGAGTGTAACTTGGGGATATAATGATGAATGTAAGTAATTTCACATACAAAGCCCACATTTCCAATTTCACATACAAAGCCTATATTTCCAAAGGAAAAGTTGATCTAATTATTGGTTAAACCAAGAGAGCTAAGAAATGGCTCTTGACTTATAATATGGTTTCATCTTGCATTTCCCATTCAATTGCTTAGATTGTACAATGTCCTCATCACGTCAGAGCAGTTGTCCCCTGAATATAAATGGAAAGCATTACTGTCCCATTGTTAATCCAGGACTTCTAAGCAAATGATGTTACTTTAATTCAGTATCTCAGGGAGTGGTATCACACATACATTATATTCTGTTTTATGCCTACTTATGTAAATGCCATCTGCAGAGAAAGCTAACTTTTAAAGGCCATGGTGCCACCTTTCTTTAATATGTACTAGGCAAAAATGTTTCTAAGGTAATTTTCTTTTTTATATAATTTATTATTGTTATTAAATAGTTGTACAAAGGGTTTCAATTCAACATGCTAGTTTGTGAGACAATGCATCTTGATCCATGCCACCTCTTTCATTATTCTCCCCCATCTCTTCAATTTTCCTAGGGTTTTTCACATGTATACACTGAACCATATGATTGCATTTACTTCCTCCCTCCCCTTGTCTGCCACACCCCTTGAACTCACCCCACCACACAACACCAGTTCCAGTTTCCTGGCATTCATTTTGTTAAACTGTAAATCAGTTGTTCAAAGAAGTTTTACCACTGGAATTCTCCCCTGCAAATTCCATACTTTAGTTAATACATTTTTAAATATGTAAATGACCTGTACATTATATAGTTATAATTTAGACCTCCTATCACATATGAGACAAATCATGCATCCTTTGTCTCATATATGTCACATATATACATACATATGTTATATTTTCTTGATCTAGATGTCCATTTAAGTACATCCAGGCTGTTTTCATAACTTGATTCTGGTGAATAGTGCAGTAATGAAAATGGTTGTGCAAGTGTCTCCACTGTAGCCTGACTTGTAATATTTTGGATAAATGTCCATGAGTGGACCATTGGATCATAAGGTACTTCTATGCTTTGTTTTTTGAGGAATCTCCAAACTATCTCCCATAGTGGATTCAAATCAAAACAACACTGAGATTCTATCTCACACCAGTAAGAAAGGCTATCAAAAACTGGGTACATGGGGCTGGGAAGGTACCTCAGTGGTAGAGTGCTTGCCTTGCATGCATGAGGCCCTGGATTCGATTCCTCAGCACCACATAAGCAGAAAAAGTTGGAAGTGGCTCTGTGGCTCCAGTGGTAGAGTGCTGCCTTGAGCTGAAGAGCTGAGGGACAGCACCCAGACCCAGTGTCTAGGCCCCATACCTATAATCTGAGCTACTCAGGATGCTAAGATTTGAGAATTGTGGTTTGAAACCAGCCTGGGCAGGAAAGTACATGAAACTCTGATCTCCAAGTAACCACTAAAAAGCCAGAAGTAGAACTGTGGCTCAAATAGTAAAGTGCTAGCCTTGTACACAAAGGTCAAAAGCTCAGAAACATTGAGTTCAAGCTTCAGGAATAGCACAAAAAGAGAGATAAAAAGAATAGCCATCATCAAAAATAAAACCACAATAGATGTGTGTGCAGATGAGAAGGAAAAGGAACCCCAGTACATCATAGTGGGAATGTAAGCTGCAAGAACATTCTTTTCTTGTGGTCTTGGGGCTTGAACTCTGGGCCTGGGCGTTGTCCCTCAGCTCTTTAGCTCAAGGTAAGCACTCTACCACTTGAGCCACAGCGCCACTTCCAGTTTTCTAGTAGTTCAGTGGAGATAAGACTCACAGATTTTGCTGCCCGGGCTGGCTTTGAATCATGATCCTCAGATCTCAGCCTCCTGATTAGCTAGGATTACAGGCATGAGCCACCAGCGCCCAGCTAAGGAAGAACATTCTTAATGTGCTTTTGCCTTCAAGAACATGGAGAAGGAGACAAAATAGAGACTATAGGAGAACTGATAATGTCACGTGTACTTAGACCAACCAGACTATGTATGTATGATCTGCTATGTCTACTGGCCAGCATAGAATGCTATGATTACTCTAAACAGCTTTAGTTAAGTTAAAGAACATACCTGTGAAGATGAGGATGTGGGGAGTCTTTAAAAATAACACTACAGACAACCAAAATTTAAATCATAAGCAAGTGAGAAAGCCTCCAGGATTCCATGTTTCTCCTTGCCATGCTATGAACAACCTTCTCAAACAATCCCTTTACTCAGTGCAGTACATTTAATCTTTTATAATCACTGGATGCAGCTAATGAAGAAATATATTCCACAAGGATGTTAGCAAGAGAAAAGTGTTTTCCAGTCTCTTATGTCACTGGGAAGTTTGTTATGCTATCATGAGTAAAACTAATTTTTAGCCAAAAGCATCAACCAAAAACCTGAAAAGTACACAGGAAAATGTAAAATTATATGTGAATTCTGACTTCAGATAAAAATAATAGAGAGAGTTGGGCACCAGTAGCTAACAACAGTAAACCTAGCTACTCAGGAGGCTGAGATCTGAGGATTGAGAATCAATCTGAGATCTTTTTTTATCTCCAATTAACCACCAAAACTCCAGAAATGGAGCTGTAGCTCAAGTGGCAAAGTGCCAGCTTTGAGTGAAAAAGCTAAGGGATCACAAGCCCTGAGTTCAAGCCCCAGTACCAGAACAAAATAATAATAAAGCAAATGTAGAGCGAATGGTTACAAAGATGAAATTACTTCTAAGGTGCTACATCAAGACTTTCACTATAACAGTTCTCCTTTCTAATGGCTATTTTTTAATAGTAGAAAGCATGCTTGATCATTTCTGATGTTTCTTGAATGTCAGGAGATAATCATCGATTTGGCCTATGGGCATCACTGTCAATGAGAAAAGCAACGTTCTAAAAATCAGTTGCTAAGTTTTAAAGAGAGTAAGAGAGAGAGAGAGGGAGAAAGAAGAATGAAGGAAGGAAAAGAAGGAAGGAAGGAAAGAAAGAAGGAAGGAAGAAAGGAAGGCCGGCAGGAAGGAAGGAGGGAAGGAGAAAGAGAGAGACAGAGAGAGACAGAGAGAGAGCAAGTATGCATTGTCGAAGTCAAGGAGTACAAAATGGCAAATGGTCAACTTCCAACAGCTAAAAAGATCCAAGCCTTTATGAGCTTTTAATGAGTGAAACATGCCATAAGAAAGAGACCTTCTGTCAGTAAGTCCCAATCCTCGCTCACTAATTAAAACATCTTTTCCAGGGTCTGAATATGAAGACACTAGACTTCAACATTTCTTAATTATATTCAATTCCAGGCATATTTTTCCATTTAATTGACATTCTGAAATGCCTTTACAGTTCTATCAGACAGGTACTAAATTCTTAAGGGAGATTACCACACACTTCTGAATTTCTATGCGATTAAAATTGTTAGTATGAAATTTTTTTTCAAGTATGGGAACAGTTCACACCCCACTCTACCCATGACACAAGCAATGTTGAAACCATGGGCATTTGGCTTCCAATCATGGGTACATTTCTTCACAATGAAGTTTTCCACAGCTGGGCTACTCTGAGGAAGCCAGAACTACAAAGTCATGCATGGCCCTGGACCGTGAGCCTCCTATCACTTTGTGTTACTTCTCAGCCTATAGGAACAGCAACACGAAAAGCCAAACAACTTTTCAAACCACAATTAAAACAGACTTCAAAATATGAATCACACATTTAGACTTTTTAAAAAAGCAGCAAAATGTCATCTAGGATAGATATTCTAAGTTCCCCAAAAGACCAAGTCATTCATTTCTCCTAACCAAGATAATGCCTCATTCTTCTTTTAAACACACACACACACACACACACACACACACACACACACACACACACACACACACACACTTTACACAACAGAAAAAAATCATGACATTTATATCTTTATATTGTCATTAATCACATTTACCGTTGAACTTAATCCTATCAGGTGGCATGCTTTCAGACATTCACCCATGTTAGGTAATATTCAATGATATTTAGTAGTATTAATAACATAGCATTTATTTCAGAGTGTGAAACATTATTAACTGCTCCAGAGTGCTCATTTTTTAACCTGCTACAGCACAGAAAAGGCTGTAATTGTGTTGGATTGTTTGTAATTTAATTTAGTTGAAGTCTTGAAGTTACAGTTCACTTTTTCTGTTCATAATTACCTCTTATCCAACAGGTGCACTTACCTCTGACATCTCAGAAAACAAAAGAAAGAATAACACGAATACTATCAACAAAATACAAGTATCTAGAAATCATGGCGCACATCCAAGGCAAACAATCTAGCCTTTTACTTACATTCTGAAAATTAGCATTACTATGGGGTACTTGAAATTTAAAGTTAAACAGTGAAATGCAAACCTAAATGCAAGTCCCTTCAGTGCAGAATACCTTAGGGGTAGGTTATTTTTTTTTTGGTAAGTGTTTACTATTTATATATTTACTTATTTTACCAGCATTAGGATTTGGACTCAGGGCCTTGTACTTGCTCAACTTGCTTGCTTTCTTGATTAATGCTGTACCACATGGGCTATACCTCCAGCCCTGCTTTTTGTTACTGGTTATTATGGAGTCTCCAGGACTTGTTTTTGCCAGGATTGGGTTTAAACCATGATCCTGTGGATTTTAGCATTCTGACTAGCTAGGATTATAGGATTTTAGGCCTGAACAACCTGCCTCCAGCTTTAGAGGTTTTGTTTTGTTTTGTTTTTCACAAAAGCTGATTCTCTGAACTGTGCATCTTCACATGGGCTTCCAGATACTTCCATCAACCTAAAGGTGGGGGAGGGGGGTGGAATTACAAAAGGATAAAGGAGAAACATCCTGGGAGAAGCATCCAAAATATTTAATGATGACCCAAGAAGAATACATAATCCTTCACATGATTTTTTAAAGCATATTCTTCCCCTAAAGGAATAAAGGAATTAGCTTGTAGTGCCTTAATTTTATTTAACAAATTAATTTAGTATATTTAATTAATTTGATGTGTCTTACACACATTAGGATATCACTAAGTACTATCAAACTGAATGGCATTTACTTTATACTCTCTCTAAAAGTTTAGACAGGCTCATATTCATCTCTCCCTCCCCCTCTAAGTCCTTTTCAGTGGAGTCTTTTGTCAATAAATCAATAGCTCTGTGTGAGGAACCCTTATGCTAGTGTATGCATATGGAATCTCCCACCTTCCCCACAGAATAGTAAGTAGAGCAAGGAATTCATCTATTTAACTATTCTGTCATTCTTGTCCACTGCTTTATTAAAGAGAAGTAGTTTCTGTAAATATTGCTGAAAAGGAATTTTAAAGAAAGTAATTTTTAAAAGGTAAAAAAGCAATGAAAATTTAAAAAACAGTAAAAGTTAATATGTTTTATCAAAGAAAAAGTGGGACTGGTGCTGTTATTCACAACTTTAATCCTAGCTACCCAGGAGGCTAACGTCTGAGGATCCCCATTGAAAGCCAGCCTAGGCAGACAATCACTAGTAAAATGCAGAAGGTAGAGGTGTGACTCAAGTTGTGGAGCACCACCCTTCAGTGAAAAAACTAAGAAAGAATGTAGGGCCCTGAGTTCAAGCCCCAATACTATAACAAAATAAAAAGAGAAAGGAAGGCAGGAGGGAGGGAAGGATGGGAGAAAGGAAGGAAGGAAGGAAGGAAGGAAGGAAGGAAGGAAGGAAGGAAGGAAGGAAGGAAAGGGAAGGAAGGAAAGGACAAGCTCTAAAATGACATGTGACTTTGCAGAGTAAAGACAGATAAAGACATACAAAGATGGCCACCAAATCTCCTTTATTAATTAAAGTCTGTGATTCACAGTCTCAAAACCTTGAAAGCTCAGACAGAGCTTTAAAGGCAAATTAAGAACCTCTCTCAGGTCCCAGAAAAAACATAACCTAAAATGCATTGATTGAAAAAAGACAATGTTGCAACATTTCCAGAGCTCCTGGGAGGCCTTTACATCTATACTTACCAAGTCAGTAGCCTAAGAAGTGACATCACTTACAAGAATTTGATCAAGTTCTGAAACTTCTTCTGCATTTTGTCTGATAGTTATGCCAGCAAACAGATTCTCAAATATTTATCCCTTTCACGTAATAGAGGGGCAAGAAGACCCTCTATGCAAACTAGATTAGAATTAAGACTAGCCTGGAAATGCGAATTCAGTTCTGAACCACCAGGACAAGTCATTTGTCACTGTTACGTGGAATTGATAACCTATTTGAGGGGAATCAGAAATCAACTTGAAGCCACTAGGCAAGCATCAAATATCATTTCAATTAAAGTCAGTCAGCTACATTCAGCTAGTTTAAAGGAAAAAAAAAAGAAAGAATAAAAGGTAAATCTTCCTTTAAAACATTCTTGGAAAAGAATGAAGAGAAAAGAGGCAATAGGAAAAATATTAAAGCTTATTAAATGAGAAAATATTTTAAAATTCGATACATTTTAAAAAAGCTTACAGATTCAAATTGACCAATACAAAGACAAACTATCTTCCTAGAGAAAATTTCCACACTTAGGTGGTAGAATTCTGGAGAATACACGCAATAATCAGAGATCCTTAAAGCAATGTAAAGAAGTGGGACTAGACTAAAATTCCAAGGCAAAGAACTATGTTGCTTTTAGGAGCTCTGATTACTATGTGTCAGTACTGGGACTTGAACTCCGGGCCTCAGCTCTTCCCTGAGCTTGATTGTTCAAAGCCAGTGCTTTACCACTTGAGCCACAGTTCCACTTTCAGCTTTTCTGTTGGTTAATTGAAAATAAAAAAAAAAAATCACTAGTACTTTCCTGCCAAGGCTGGCTTTGAATCATGAACCTCAAATCTTAGCCTCCTGAGTAACTAGAATTACAGACCTGAACCACCAACCATGTTATGTGTCTCTACTTTTAATAATTTTAAATGCATGTCTCTCTTATCTGCAGGGAAAGACTGAGCAGGGCATAAGTCATTCTCTTTAGGTCTGTCAGAAAATTTCTGATCCAACTATAGTGTTTTCAACCATCCGTAAAGACACAGTTCATCAAGCCTCCTGTTTCAGCAATCAAAAGAAATCAGTTTGAAGGTATGTTGAGCATTTCTTCATGTGTCCATTGGCCATTCTTATTTTCTTATTTCCTCTTTCCCCTTCAGAGAAGTCTCTTTTTAAGTTTTTTTGTTTGTTTTCTTTTGCTGGTTTGTTTGTTTTGTCAGTTGTGGGGCCTGAATTCTGGGCCTGGGTGCTGTCCCTCAGCTCTTCAACTCAACCCTAGTGCTCTACCACTTGAGCCACAGAACAACTTCCAGCTTATTCTGCTTATGTGGTGCTGAGGAATCAAATCCAGAGCCTCATGCGTGCAAGGCAAGCACTCTGCCACTGAGCCATCTTCCCAGCCCTCTCTTTAAGTCTTTAGCCCACTTATTAATGGGATGGTCGTTTCTTTAGGGACTTATTTTTCGGGGACTTAATTTTTTGAGTTCTAAATACATTTTATATATGATGCACTTGTAGATTGTATGGTCAGAAGTGCAAATTAAAACAACACCAAGATTCCATCTCACCCTAGTTAGAATGGCCATTATCAAGAAATCTATTAACAATAGATGCTAGAGGCTATGTGGCCAAAGGAAACACTACTACATCATTGGTGGGAGAATAAAGATGTTGTATCACTCTGGAAAGCGGTAGCTCCTCAAAAGACTAAACATAGATCTCCCATCCTGGGCATTTATTCAAATGAACAACAACAACAACAAAAAGGCCACACTAAAGCTACCAGCACAATCATGTTAATTGTAGCATTATTTACTGTAGCTAAGATATGGAACCAACTCAGATGCCCCTCAGTAGATGAATGGATCAAGAAAATATGGTATATACACACAATGGAATTCTATGCTTCCATAATAAATAATGACATAGGCCAGGCGCCGGTGGCTCACACTTGTAATTCTAGCTACTCAGGAGGCTGAGATCTGAGGATCTCGGTTCAAAGCCAGCCCGGGCAGGAAAGTCCGTGAGACTCTTACCTTCAATAAACCACTAGAAAACGGGAAGTGGCACTGTGGAAAAAGGGGCAGAGGGCTCGCCTTGAGCTGAAGAGCGCAGAGACAGAGCCCAAGCCCAGAGTTCAAGCCCTATGACCGACCAAAAAATAAAAAATAAAAAAATAATGACATAGCCCCATTTGTAAGGAAAAGACTTGAAAACAATCATAATAAGAGAAGTAAGCTAGACCCAAAGAAACATAGGCTGCATGATTTCCCTCATTTGTAATAATTAGTATATGACTAGGATAATCCTAAAAGAGGATCACAATAGCTTAATAACTCTGTACATGTGACCATATAAGATGACATTAAGCAAAATGAACTCCAAGATATGGAAACAAGAGGTTTTGCTTTGTTGTTGTTGTTGTATTTAATGGACTGTGTAGTTATTTCTTTTGTCTTGCATTGTTTTCTTTTTTTCCCTAAATTTTATCTCCTATTGTCACATTGATTTTGGTACCATGTGTATTGTATATACATTTATGTGATTTGGGGAAAGGAAGGGGAGCAACAAAATGGTGAGACAAAGGACAAAGGATGAACCCTGCATCAGTGATACTCACAAGACAACATGTTGGAAATGAACTTTACAACTTGGGGGGACCTGGGAGAGGGAAAGTGGGAGAAAAATGAGGGAAGGGGGTCACAATGTTTGACAAGAAATGTATTCATTACCTTATGTACATAACTGTAACATAACTGTACATCACCTTAACAATAAAATTAAATTTAAAAAAAAGAAATGTTTGAAGGGACTCAATGCTCCAGCAAAAGAAAAAAAATCCTGATAGAGGTCCTCACAGTCAGAAACTGGACACCCCATTATCATTCTTTTCCACCTGTCCCAAAAGAAAGGGCCCTGTCTCTCCCAATGGCTAGATGTGAGGTATGAAAAAAACAAAACATACCCAACTGCTCAAATGATAAGATTAAACCACTTGGACATTTTTGTTCTCTGGGCTTAATTAATCCAGTGTAGTGTAACAACATAACCATCCCAGAAAGCCCTGCACAGAGTAGGTGATAATAACGGAATGGCCTCTCCTTACTGGTAATTGCCTGCTTCTCTGTATTTGACATAATTCATCAGCTAGATTAGCACAGGCCATTCTGCAACATGGGAAGGAAACAGGGATAGAAACATAACCTGACACATCAAAACTGCCTGAAGAGCCCTTCCTCACAAAATGCAGTTACATGGTTACCAAGTAGCCATATAACGTCATGTCAGGGGCAGTCCGCCGTTTAAATGCATTGCATTTTTAAGCAGCTCAGCACAGCTGTAATTGCTAGTTAACCGACAGACTGTGTCCTGACTATTAAAAAAAAATCTACAAAATAACTACGAGGAACCAGGAAAAAAAATTGAGAGAAATAAAAAAGGAGGTGTGGAAGGAGGCTTTGTAGCCAATAAAACACTGGCTGTGAAAACTGTGCAGCAACAAGGGATGGAACAAGCCAAGCAGCTGACCGATTTCGGATCGCGAGCCAGCTGCCTTTCCCGTGGAGCTCTGTGTGGCTCCCATATGAAGACATTACGACTGGACAGTTCTGGGAACTTCTTCCTCTCAGTTAGTCCACTATGCACAGCAACCAGCTCCAGAGCACTCATTCACATTCCCAGAAGACATCAAAGAGAACTTACAAGAATGCCAGCTTCCGGTGGATTCTCAGAGACAACTTTTAGCCCTATAAAAAGGTTTAAAAATACCCTTCCCCGCGCCAGTCCCATTCGATAGAAAGCACATCAAGGCGCTGGAGTTACGGTGCATGTCATGTTTTGCCTTTGTCTCCTGGCGCCTGGTTAGCCGCTCCTTACTCTCTTAGTGTTCACCGATCCAATTTAGGAGTAAGAGAGAGGGAGAAGGAAAAAGGAGACGCAACTGGCTCTGGGCACTATCTACGATTCTGCAGAACTCAGTCCTTTCTCCCTCCCTCTCTCCCGTGCAAACGGACAGGGACGTCTGTGCCTGCGGTGGAGAGGCGATCGCAGTTCCCTGAAACGTGGGCAGCTCGGGCCTCAGTTCCTCGATGGCGGGTTTGCCCTTCTCACCGCCTGAATTTGCCGCCCAGCTCATGGTAACGCCATTCACAGCCTTTCTCGCTGGGTCTCGCTCTGCACTGATTTCAGCTCAGCGCAGGAGCAATCAGAGGACCTAATCCTAGCAACCAAGCCAGGGGCTCAACTCCCGGGACGAGCAGGTTGCACAGCTCCCCGGCCCCGCGCCCGCCTCCCAGACTCGCCTCAGAGAAGACCAGTCCGGGCCAGGAAGCGAACACAGGAGGAGGGAAGCAGGGCCGGCCGGCCTTCGGAGAGCGGCCGCTTGCCGGCTCCGATTGCTTACGCTTGAAAGACCAAGATCCAGAGAACTAAGAACCCAGGCGGACCCCGAGGGAAGGGCGCTAGGCCCAGTCTGGAGGTGGCTGGGCGGACAGGCCCCCTCCCTAGCGGGCCCTCCCCTCCCCCACGCCTCCCTGTCGGGCCCTCCCCTCCCCCACCCCTCCCCGGAGGGACCCCACCCATCCCCCAGTGGCGCGTCGTACACTTGTGAATGGAAGTGGGACCCAACTAGGAGACGCCGAGGGCTGGGGGCGGGGAGGAAGGAAGGAGACAAGATTCCCGGGTCCTCAGCTCGATGCCCGCGTCTCCCCCCGCGTCGGCCGCTCGGGAGGCAGATTTGGGAAAACCCAAAGCAGAGCCCCTGCAGGCGAACGGGGGGGGGGGCCGCAGGGGACGGGGCTCCCGCCCGGGGTGGGAGGGCTGCGGGGCGCGGGGAGTGCAGAAAAGCGAGCGAAAGTTGCTCTTCGCAGATGGTGAGGATGGTGACTCGTGCTCTCGTGCAAGCGTTTTGGGAAGCTCGCGCGACGAGTCCGCGAGCGGAGAGGCGGTGGACCCGGCCCACGGCCCCTCGAAGCCCCGGGCTCGCCGCGCCGCCCGGCTGGGCCCGATGCGCTTTCGCTCAGCGACCCCCACCGGCCGGTGCCCGCACGCGCCCGCCGCCTCCGCGCCGCCCGGCCCCGCGCGCCCACCCGCCGCGGCCGGCGCCACCCTCCGCACCCCCAGCGGCCCCGCGAGGGCCGCCCCGCGCGGCCGCGTGCCCACGACCTCCTCCTGTTCACAGCCCTGCAGTAGCCCAGCCCGCCCGCCAAAACCAAGCAGCCTCCCCCGACGCCGCGCGCCCCGCTCCCAGAGGAAAACGCTACGCAGAGTCTCCTCCCCGCCACTCTGCCAACGCGACCCCGGCCTCGTGCCCCAGGGCTGAGGTCGCCCGGTACAGCCTGCCGGGCCTCAGACCCCGGAGGGAGCCCGGCGCGGGCGGCGGGCGACTCCTCCGATCCCCGCAGAGAGGCCCCTCGGCTTTCTGTTCCCTTCGTGTCAGAGACCCAACTTGCACCTCCGGGTTCCCCACCACCGTCTCCACCATCACTGCATCCATCGGCAGCCGGGCATCTCTACGAAGCCCAACGAGCACCCGCTGCCAAGCAGGCTGGCCGCCTGGACCTACTCCACCTGCACCCCGAGGCCAGGGCTCCGTGGGGACCCACGGGTGGCTGCACAAATCTGTAAGCGCCCCCCTTCCCCCATCCCCACCCCAAATCCTAACCCCTCAGCCCCTGACTTGGTCAACTCTCCATGCAAGCTGCCTGCGCCCGCCACAGGACCCGCGGCTGCCCGCCCGCGGCGAGGGTGCCCACCGTCCCCGCGGCGCCTCGGCTGCAACTTTCCAAGGTGAAAAGTTTCCCCCGCGCGCGGCGCGGCACGGCGCGGCGCCGGCGTCCCCGCGCCGCCCTCGCCGTCCGCCCGCAACCAGGCGGGCGGGCGCGGTGCGCTGGGAAGCGCGCCCCAGCCGGCGCCTCCGGCGGCAGAAAGAATCACTCTCCAAATCCCCACGCACCCTTGCCTCCGCCGGCGATCCTCCGCTCCACCGGGCGCGGTCCCGCTCGTGGTCTTCGTCTTCTCCGGGCGATCTTGCCTAGGGCGAGCCGGAAACACCGCCGCAGTGCCTGCCGCGCGCTCGCCGGGACCGGGGTCCGGAGCCCATGCGCTCGGGACGCCGCCGCCGCCGCCGCCGCCGCGGGTTCGCAGGCGGAGGACGGGCAGCCGCGGAGCACGGCAGCCGCGGAGCTAGAGGAGAGGGATCCGGGCGCGGGATCCCCAGCCGCAGTCCGGGGCGCGGCGCAGCCTGCCGGGCTGCAGCGCGTCAGGCCCCCTGGTGTGTCCCCCTCCGCGGCCGCCGCCACCGCTGCGACTGCTCCCCGCCTAGCTGCTCCGGGGTCCCCATCGCCGCCGACCGGCGGCCCGGCCCCTCTCAGGTTCCCCCTCTCGCTTCTCTCGCTCTGTCTCCTCCTCCGCCCAAACCGCCAGCGAGCGGGGTGAGGGGGAGAGCAGCCTCAGCGTCGGGGATGACTCGCGATCTCCGAGCGGCGCGCGGGGAGGGGGCGGGCGGGCGCGCGGGCCGCGGGAGGGGGGCTGCGGGGGAGCGCGGCGAGCTGCGGGGCGCTCCCGGCGCCGGGGCTGGAAGCTGGACTAATTTTAGAGCATGAGTCTCCTCCACATCTCTCGTGGGGTTCCGGGATAACACCAGGCGCTTTCTCGCTGCGTGGTGCAGCTCAGCAGAGCGCACAAGGAGCAGTCGGTCTGCCCTAGACTGGAGCCCTGGGTTCCTCCTCTAGGATACACAGGGAAACTGAGGCAATACGAGGCTGGCCTGTGTTAGCTAAGGCCTCGAGGCTAGTATAATCAGATGGGATGATTAAAGTTATTTTTTCCAGACAGGGACCCTGTTATTTCCCCCACACATTTTAAATCCTGGGGTCATCCAGTATCTTGCGAGAGAGGACTTCATGTGAAAACCTCTTTTTTTTCGAAATGGAGAAATACTTAGAAGAGGATTAATGATTGGGAGCTTGATGATCTGTTCCAACCACTTGTATATCGCCCACACAACTCTGAGGTCTAACTGTCATTGCTACCCACACTACCTGCTCTGTTCTAGCCTTCATCTTCATCCTGCACCCAACCCTGCTGTAATCTAGCCCACCTTGTCCGGGGCTGTGTAGCCTTACACTTCTGCCCTTATTCCCTTCCTAGCAGACAGCCTAAACGCCCTCTCCTGTGTGAGCTCCTGGCAGTTAAGCATCCGCGGGCTGCACACCACACACACACACACACACACACACACACACACACACACACACACAGAGCATCTCACATCTTTGTCTAAAGCATGCAAGCCAGTGCATGGCCCCCATGCTCAACATTCCCTTCTAGGGAAGTTTCTCCTCAACTTAACCATAGGCACCAAGCGAAGGGTATCCAGGCCTACAGATCTCCCACAGGAATATCTTCTTTATTTAGGAAAATCTCTTGGCTGAGCAGGGAGGGTTGCTGCTAGAGGGTATTGTGCTCAACCAATAAAGCAAGCCCTTTATAAACCAGAGAATTCATCTATCTGGTCTTCCAGCTCCCTGCTTGGGGCCTATGCCCTCTTCCTAACTACACAAAGGCCTGCTCCCCGTGGTTGAGAGTTCCCCTTGGCAGCCTCTAGCAGCCTTGCTGTCTTGACTCCCCCATAAAGCACAGCAATGCTCTGGTCACTCTGCCCTGAGAGTTTAATGGGAATACTAAAGACCTGTGACAGCTCCCCATCCATCAGCTAATTCAGGGGTAATAAGCATGATGTTACCTGGAGTTTCATTGTCACAAAAGCCAGAAAATGGTCCTGAAGCAAAAAAAAAAAAAAAAAAAAAAAAAAAAAAAAAAAAAAAAAAATTACCAACAAGGCAAGAAAATTTCACCTGTTCTCTGGAATGTTGTTCCTTGAATAATTCTATTCTGATGTGTGTGTATGCAGCCACTATGGAAGGCATTCAAGTTTATTGTCATATAAATATGTGCCTGACAAGGCATTTTTCTTGTGACCAACAGCATCCAAGCTACTTTTGCACCAAAGATTTTAATGAATCAGAGTATTTCCCACCTGAGCGCTTCAGTAGAAGTGCTGAAACAAGTTGGCGTCTGAAACCAGGCGCTTTGGGCAGAGTCAGCTGGTGGCTGTTTGGCCACTGGGATGGCTGGCTGGCAGGGAGACAGTACTTCTTCCACCTTCTGCCTGGGAAGTCTGCCAGGTGAGTAGAGGCGTGGCCTCTGCTTCTGGTTTCAGCTCTTCCAAATGTTGTCTTATGCCTTGGAGGCACCTTACCCATAAGTAGGGAAATCTGTCTGCATTTCAGGCTTCCTATCCCTAGGCGTTGCACAGATAATAAAGTAAACAGTCTCTGCTCCCAGGGCAAAAATAAGCCATGATAGCCAGTGGTAAGAGACTTCCTGCTGGCATGGTAGAGCGGCTTATGGAGTAAGATACTCTTCTGGATGCTTCAGATTCGCATAGCATTTACACTATGCACTCACAATCCTCATGATATTCAAATTTTTATTTCTTAAAAATGTAATCTACTATGTGCCAGTGCTTTCAAAGGCCAAATTATAAAAGTGAGCTTTATGACTGCAGAGAATCTGTTTAACACAAATACATATATTCCACAGTTCCTTGCACAAAGCTCAACACATTCAAGCAATAGTAGTAAGCGTTCAAAGAATAAGCAAAATGGGGAAATCTTGAGGCTCTTCTATTAGACTCAGTAAATATGATCAATAGAACATTAAGGTCTTTATAGGAAAGAAGCCAAAAAATGAGAAACTGCGAATCTATAATAAAATCATTCTGCCAGCTGCAGCACATCTTTCCCGCATCACCTCAAACAGTTTAGGGGTCACATGTAACACCAAAGAGGTATCACCTGACAGTGCCTTCCTTATCTTTTCTTGCAGTTCACACCTAGGAACTTGTTTGTTGAAGTTTTACTGTGAACTAAAACCTAGAGTGTGAAAGATTAAATATTCATGAAATGTATATGTATAAACACACACACACACATAAAGCAGAGCAGTACCAGGGTTTGAACTCAGGACCTCAAAATTGCTTGGCTTCCATACTGGGCTGGTGCACTACCTTTTGAGTCATATTTCCAGGCTTGCTATTATGCTAAATATTTAAGAGATGGAGTCTGTTGGATATCTCTATGCAGGCTGGTCTCCAACCTCAGTCTTCCGGATCTCAGCCTTCTGAGTACCTAGGAGTATAGCATGAGACACCAGCACCCATCAAGTGTTTGACTAGGGAAGGAAACCTCTGGATAAATATTCCCTTCTGCTCTACCCAAGAGGCTCTTGATCTGAGTTTCAGTTAGCTTAGCAGATGGTAGCCATTTTTCCCCGCCACACATTCAGCACTGGTTGTTTGTCCTTCTCCTGGTCCCCTCTCACAGTGCTCCCTAAGACCCCACTTCTCAATAAACTATTGAAGCAAGTTCTTGTAGCTCTACTTTCTGTCTACTCAGGCTAAACCATCTATTTCTTATCTTAAATATTTACATTAAGCAATAACTAAATGATTTTACAGTGTCC
Source organism: Dipodomys merriami (assembly GCF_024711535.1). NCBI lineage: Eukaryota > Metazoa > Chordata > Mammalia > Rodentia > Heteromyidae > Dipodomys > Dipodomys merriami. Next base: position 10,425,767 of record NW_027205381.1, read on the forward strand.
TATGAAGATAGTATATATATATATATATATGTGCAGAAATACGTGCATATATTTGATTGCAGAGTACAAATGTATTCATATATAAATGCATATATATGCATATGTATATGTGTGTGTATATATATATATATATATATATATATATATATATATATAGTGATCAATTCTGTCCCATCCAGATATGTTCATATTAATCTCATTCAGTTTGTTTCTGGATTTATAAAATTGATGATCAAGAAGACTTTTATAGCATAATATTTGAAGTAATGATCACTCTCCATAACATTCAATAGTGGTTTCCTTTAAGGAAAGAATGGGCTTTTCAAGAAGGAGGTAGAATCTCCTTCCATGGACATATTAAATCATGGACAGATGACTCTGGCCCTACAATTTAGTTTGAAAAAGAGAAAATCAAGGTATTTTATGACAGGAAACTGTTTATGTGGTGATTTAGCAGACAGGTTCTAGAGGATGGCAGACTGTGTTACCTCAAGTGAGTTTTCTGATTTACCTGCTTCATGTATTTACTCCTTCATGTACACTCTAGGACCTGCTATATTTCCTGTTTAATAATGGTGGTAAAAACAAATGAGATGATTCAGAATTGTTTAATACACAACAAACACTCCCAAGTTTCAACCATTCTTTCAGAGATACCCTTTGAAAAATTCTTTTAGATCTTGCTAGTCATTGTTCTAGGAAAGACCTAAGCTCAGATTCTTACTATCTCTTCTACGCTGAAATTCTCTCAGAATAGACTATTCTCCAGACATGGACTGACATCTTGTTATCCATGTGGCTATTAGAGGCTGGACTTCTACTCAAATACAGCAAGATGCAAACTATATTCACTATCACTAAATTCACAACATTTATGCAAAATATGATTGAGATTTATTGTTTATATACTTTTTCTAGTCAGTAATTTCAAGCCCGTGTTTGAAAAATTACATTTTTAAATTAAAATGGCACATATAATATACTTAGTGCATCAATATAACTTTAACCCAATAATATGTTTTTAGAAAATAACTTTCTCATTTGACCATTTGCATTATAAATGTATAAAACTGCAAGGCAGAGAAGAGACAGTGGATATAATGTATCCCAAAATAAAATAAAATAAAATGTGTCCCAAAAAACAACAGTTTTTTGATCATAGACAACTTTAATTAATGCTATAAAACTAACTTTAAAGAATATATCAGGCATAACACATTTTATAGATTTTTATACATTTTATAAACTACAGTGGTTTTAGAGACCCTCTGAAGACTTTCTGTATAGTTCAGGTTAGGGAAAGTTTTGTGCATAAGAAAATTTATTCCAGAACTCAACATCTATTCCTATGACGTTTGCTTATAATGTTAGCTGTGTTTTCTCAATTGCCAAGGTACGAAGGACTGAACTTAGGACTTGATGCATGATTGGCTCTCTTTCTCACAGCTGGTGGACTACCACTTGAGACATACCACCAGCCTAGCTTTTGATGGTTAATTGGAGATGGGGGGGGGGGGTCTCTCAGACTTGTCTGCCTAGGCTGGCTTCAATCCATGACCCTCCAGATCTCAGCCTTCTAAGTACCTAGGATTGCAGGTATGAGCTACTGGTGCCTAGCTCTCAAAACTACTCTTTGAACAGATGATTATTTAATACTGTGGAATACACACTGTATCTGAAAATAAACATAAATTATTCCAAACTCTTAAGAACTTTTTCTTAAATATATTTGGCCACTTAATTTATGGACCCAACACATACCTGAAAGTTCTCCTATTTAAGAGATTATAAATTTTATTTAAAAACTAATTAAAATACACTAATTTTGTGTGTATGTGTGCCAGTCCTGAGGCTTAGACTTAGACTTAGGGCCTGGGCACTATTCCTGAGCTTCTGCTGAAGAGTTGTGCTCCAGCAATAGAGACACTACTCTACTTCTGTTTGGGGGGGTGTTTTTTTTTCTGTACTTGATTGGAATAAGAATCTTAGGAACTTTCCTGCTTAGTCTAGCCTCCTCAGTTGCTAGGATTACAGCATGACCACCCTTGTTATCTATCTTAAGCTACCTGGAAGGCTAGAATCAGAGAATTGAGGTTCCAGGGCAGTTTTCTCAGGAAAGTCTGTAAGACTCCATCTCCACAGCAGGGAAGCTGGACTCATGACTGTGTTCCCAGTTACAGTGAGAAGTCTGTAGGTGGACTGCAAAACCCTAGGTGGGAAGCAGGATTCTGTCTCTAAAATAACCAGTGGAAAAAAAAGACTAGAGGCTGGCATGCAAAGCCCTTAGTTCAAACCCTAGTTCTGACAGAGAGAGAAAACCTTACTAAAATGTTAGGAAACAAATTAGAGCCATTGGCTTTTAGCTGATGTTTAATTGACTCAGCTAGGTCATATTCAATATACTGTCATATTGCCTCAAGGTAGTAGGTATCGTTTTCATTTTGAATTCCCTAAAAAAACTATTTACCCTCATTTTTTGAGATATTTTTGGCTAAACAAATTAAGGCCTATTTCATTTCTTCAGGCCAAATGTTAGTTATGAATGTCAATGTAATTTTTCAAAAATTAATTTCATCAAAATATTTACATGAGTAAAATGTCAAGTAACAGGGCCTTGCTCCTGGATGAACTTTCACAAACTGTGAAACTGAAGCTGGTCTGTATCAAATCTGCAACAAGCCTGTCACTAGTCCCCAATATGTCATCTCCTGTAGGTGATGAGGAGTAAGGTGTTCACCAACAGGGCAGTAGGATTCGGTTTTGTTTTGCTTTGTTTTGTTTTTGTGTCTGCTCTGGGACTTGAACTCAGACTCTGTTCCTGAGCTTGTGTGCTCAAGGCTATCTCTCTACACTCAAGCCACAGTTAACTGGACATACATCCTCACAGACTCTCATGCACTTCCTGGCTGGCTTTGAATAGCTAGGTTTACAGGTGGGAGCCACGTTTACCAGGAAGATTAGAGTTTTATATTTTTAAATCTTCCAGTTCAAGGGATGGGGGTATATAATGTGAAGGAGGCAAATTTGATCGATATAGGCATGCATGTAAATATTCCAGTGAAACTTCTTTGCAGAATGAATTTATACTAATAAAGAAAACTGGTTTAAACTCATCAGATTTGTAGTGATTCAGTTTTATTTTTTTTCCTCTAATTCAGACTTAAGAGTCAGCTGAAACCAGATACTGCTTTCATACATTTTCCCTTGAGGATGGTCATTATTTAGTAAATAGTATATATAAGTAATATATTATAGTACATATATAGTATATAATATACATAGTCTATGGTATGAAAAATATTTAATATAGAGTATACCTACACAAGAATGAGTATACACCATATATTATATACATTTAAATGTGCCTATATTTGGATATATACATACCAATATATATTTTTTCTTTTTTTTTTCTTTTTTTATTGTGAAAATACTGTACAGAGGGGTTACAATTACATGGGCAAGATAATGAGTACATTTCTTATCAAGCATTGTAGCCTCCTCCTTTGTTTCCCCTTCCATCCCTTCCCATCCTCCCCCCTCCCCCCCAATCCTCCCCGCTTTCCCCCCACTCCGCCCCCCACCCCCGCACCAAAGTTGTAAATTTTTCGACAAAATGACTTGTACATCTCATTGTTGCAATGGGTCCACCTGTATCCCTATTTAAACCATTTGTTTTTCCCCTTCCCTTCCACAAATTATACCGACATCAAATACAGTGAAAGCAGGGGTTATACTGTGGGGGAGGGACATACAAAGCAACAAAGAAATAATCTTATAAATGTGTTAGAAACAATCACATGAAAGAAAAAAAAGCATTTGAATACATATCTTAGGTTTCATTTCCCTAACATCGCCTTATCTGACCTTTTCTGCTTGACTCAGACATATACTAGATATTGCAAATAAAGGAAACCATGGGACCTATGTTTCTTTGGGCCTGGCTTACTTCACTTAATATAATTTTTTCCAAGCCTTTCCATTTCCTAACAAATGGGGCAATGTCATTCTTTCTGATGGAGGCATAGAATTCCATTGTGTATATATACAACATTTTCTTGGTCCATTCATCTACTGAGGGGCTTCTGGGTTGGTTCCATATCTTAGCTATAGTAAATAGTGCTGCAATAAACATAGTCGTGCTGGTAGCTTTAGTGTGGTCTTGTTTGTAAATATTTGGGTAAATGCCCAAAAGTGGGATTGCTGGGTCATAGGGGAGCTCTATGTGGAGTCTTTTGAGGAACCTCCATGCTACTTTCCAAAGTGCATACCAATATATTTTAAACTGAGATTTGAACTCAAGTCCTTGAGCTCAAGTCCTTGAGCTCACTAGACAGATTCTCTACCACTTGAACCACAACTTGAGCCCTAGTTAGTTCTTTAGATTAAGGTTGAGTGCTTTTGTCTGCATCAGTCTTAGACAGTAATTCTCTTACCCAGAGCCGTCATTGGCAGCTGGCATACACCACTACTTTTAGCTTTTTGTTGTGATAGAAATTTCTCTAATTTTTTGTTCTACTGGCCTTAAACTGGGAGCATCCTACCTCTGCTTCTTTAGTAACTGATGTTATAGACATGAGCTAGCATGGCCAGCCTAGCATTTCAAGATGCACTGTACTCATAAATTGACATATGTAATTGAAACATCTTTGTATGACTTCTTAAGGATAATTTTAAACATTAATTTTCAAAAAGATATGACATTAGATAATCAGACTCATCATGAACTCAGTGACATTGACTTAGTAATGTCTTTGCTGCCACACCACTGATGATTATTAGGATTCGGAGTTTCCTTGTCGTCAGGGTTATTCACTTCTCACATTGCTTCATTCCTTCTAGTCTGTTTTGTGTTGGTCTTCCACCAGACTGGGAGCTTCTTGAGGAGAAAGACTGACTTTCAACTTGATATCACCAAGGTGAACAAGGTGGCAGGATTCTGACATAAAACATCTGCTTGTTGAAGAAACACATACAACCTAAGTATTAATTTGGGTTTCTACAAGATAGGAGACAAGTGGCTCACTGTAAGAGGCTTTACACACATTGTTTGAACTTTCCTGAGGGAGAGACCTATTTCAGTGATTCTCCAAATATGGACTCTGGGCCATTCCATTTGCACCAAATGGAATCCTGCAAAAAAATGTCAATTCCCAGGCCTCTAGCCCACACCTGGTGAACCAGACCCCAAGTGCAGCACTAAAACATGCAGCATTTCATCAAGTCTTTCTGGTGATTTGGATACTTCCTGAAGTCTGAGACTTACTAGCCTGGCTCTTCCCACTCCAGACATATACCTAAGTGTTTGCAGCTCAGGGCACACCCAGGTACTCTGCTCCTGTGTCTCCAGAATGGAAATGCTGCTCTGCTTTCCCTCAGCCTTTACAGACCCTGTAGAGAAAGTAGTCAGAAAGACTCATTTGGCAAAAACTCTGAATTGTCCAGGTTGTTTCCTCAAGGGGAGGTGTTTGGCCTTGAATTGTCAGGTAATTGCTTGAATTAGCCAATTCTTTTTGCTTAGGTAGGCACAGCTGGAGGTTAAACCATGCACAATATGTAGCCTCTCTTTTTTGGTCTGGTTGAAGTCACCTAGAGACCTGCGGAGGAAAAACAAGGAAGAGGAACAGAACCAGTATCTACATCTGCTCAGCCCTGTTGACAGACTTCATTCTTCTCACTCTGGTTTTTATGATTCTGTGCTGTTCTGACCCATGAGTGAGAGCAGTGAGTTATTTCTGATGCACATCAGGTGTACCTTGGAATATCTTCATAAAGAGGAAAGAGTTTAACTGAGAATGCAACTGTTGCCTGACACTCCAGCAGCTTTGATTTTCCTGAAACATGTAGTTTTGCTTGGATGTGAGCTGAAATCAATGTGTGTGCATCTTATAAGCAGTGTTGTCTTTATAGTCATACTTTATTTCTGAAGCTTTGAGACGGGAATTTTGAGACAAGTATCTACAATCAATCTTGTTGGAAATAATTAAATTATTTACAGGGTCCCAAACACCTTGAAAAAAAAAGAAAGAATGCTTAAGGAGTTCATGGGAAGTATTTTCATTTTTTTCAAGTTTTCCCTTAAACCAGCCATATTTGTAATCCACTTTTTAAGTATTATTTTCCATGAGATATTGGAGACCTGCTTCCAATAACTTTTTTCATTTGCCTTTAAGATAAAAATGACTCCCTTTCTGTCTCTCAGAGTTGGACAGCTTAGGCGAAGAAATGTCTCCAGAAGATTTCCTTTCTCAGTACATATTTCTGAGCTTGTTTGGGAGTGACAGTAATGGCATTACAAGGTAGTGAAGTGACACACCTGGAAGTGAGCAGAAACGTCAGAGCTGTGTGCAAGTCTTCTGCAAATCTGTCAAGTGGCCTCCAGGCCCTGAAGGTAGCCTGGGATTTTCATTAGTCATCAGACTCTATGAAATCGTCTTTGTTTTTTATATTGACAAGTAATATTTAGTGACCATGCCATAGTTAATGTGCCATGAAACTCTCTGGTGAACATTTTTTTCTGTTATGCTTTGAATATGTAGAAGTGATAGAATATTTAGTAAATGTCATGATTACTATACATTTGAATGTTATTTATGGTGTGTGTGTGTGTGTGTGTGTGTGTGTGTGTGTGTGTGTGTGTGTGTGTGTGTGTTTAAGTGAATGACTCTTTGAAACACAGCACAGTTACTAGGATCTTAAACTCTGTCTCTGTTCTATGTGGTGTTGGGACCTCAGTCTGGTTCCAGAATAATTCCCAGGTGACTGGTCCAAATATTTTTTGTTCTTGAGCAACTAGATCCCTCTGAGTAACTGAAACAGCTGCTGACAAAGATTGCTTGCAGCATAGCAGACACAGGTCCTATGAGGATAGATATCTGAGTGTGAACTTGAGCAGCTTTTGAATGATTGATTGTGGTGGTATGAGCCAGGGCAGGAAGCACAGATTTTGTTAAATAAAAGAGCAATTCCCATTACAATTGATTAACTTAAAATGAATAATTGTGTTTTGTCTGGAGTGATACATTTGCTATAGAAGTACATCACAGTTGTTTTTACATTAGCAAGGCTTGATAATTGTTGCTTTTTATAGTACCAGTACCTAACTTGGCTTGCTATTTTGGCTGGTACTCAAACATGTTTTCTTTGAAGTCACTAAGAAACTCTGTCAGTAGTCATCTTTCTTGTTCTATATTATTGTTTTATATCATTTATTATATTTTTATTATTTTTATTTTATTATTGTTAAGTAGTTGTACAGTGGAGTTGCCATTTAACAGGAAGTTTATGAATAAAATGCATCTTGATCAATGTCACTCACTTAAACATTCTTACCCATCCCTATCGAACTCATGCTTTCTCTCACTCTTCTTAATTTTGTAGTCTTGACTTCATTCTCCCCTTCTCTTCATTTGTCCATACTTTCCCCCTTGGTCCTTCCACAACCCTTTTGAATACCTGTTTCCTGGTGTTTTAGTCTCCTGAACTTTGACTTTGCCTTTCAAAAGAATTACACTATTTAAGTTTCCCTTTGAATCTGCCTTATTTCAGTTAATGTGTTCCTATACACTTACCATACAACCTATTTACTACAAATTTATAGGTTAAAAGTAGCTTCCATATATAATGAGAAACATGTATTCATTGTTTCTCTTATTACTTCAAATTGTTATACAAAAGGGTTTCAATTCATTGTGACCATTTAATATTTTTTTTTTGGTGGTACTGGGGATTGAACTCAGGGCTTTATGTTTGCTTGGCCGGCACTCTACCACTTGAGTCATACTTCTTGGTTGTTGTTGATTAATTAAGATAGAGTCTTCAGAACTTTTCTGTCTTAGCCAACTTTGAACCTCTGTATCTCAGCCTCATAAGTAGCTAGGGTTATAGGTATGAGCCCTTGATATCTGATAGGATAGTGACAGAAAAATATGTTGTTTAAAAATCCATGCCTGTTAAATGGAGCCAGTTGGAGCCTTGGCCACGATCTTTGATTCCATGTCACCCAAGCTCATGTGCCCCTGGGTCTGGGTCCTAGTCGACTGCCCTCAGCATTGTCATTGCTTTTTCTGCAACAGAGACACACAGGACTGAGTAGCACTAATCATCTAGCCATAATTGTTTATGCTAGATATAGCATTTCTCATGGTGGCTCTTTGAAGCCTAGAGTGTTACTAATGGAAAGTGTTTTAGTGTTGGATTCTTCATAAACATGAATTCTCATTGGGAGTGTTAGTTACTGACATAGAATCTGGAGCACATAATGGGAAATTGAATCATGTGTGAGATAGGAAACCACTTTACTGTAGAGGAGCAACTTAGGCTGAGTACTGGATTATGGATGAATTTATCCATTCTGAAGGATGGGAAAATGAGTTGGTAATTTCAAATGTCACATAAAGCGTGTGATACAGAGGGCAGAGGTTCACAAGACTTATTTGAGGGTCAGCAAGGGTAGGGGCTGGAGCCTTTCAAAAGGGAAAGATCTAGGGATAATGAAACTGTTAAGAGCAAATGAGTTTGTATCTATGTATGGAGTCCCAAGATTGGTCAAATCATTTCCTAGCCTGGGGTGGTCATTTAACCCTCTGGTTATCAGATTAAGTGGCAGTATTTATGCTCTCCATGAATTCAGCAAAGGCACCGAGAAGCTGTTCTAAGAGGGACTATGTTAGGCAGGGGGGTTAAAACAATATATAGGAGTGGAGAGGATGAGTGCAATAATATCCATATGTATCTGGCACACATTAGAGCTCAATGTGGGAAGATCAGAAAGTACACTGTAATAGTACTTCTATCAGAGTGAAGCATAACTTTCTAGGACCTGCAGTTGTCATTGGACAAGCAGTTTTACTTTTCAGGATATGGGTTCCATAACATGGACTTTCCTAAGGAAGTCTTGGTCCTTTTCTTCCAGTTTGTCTGGGCTTGAAGAATTCAAACTTCAGTGACTTGAATAAACTCTTATTTTTTAAAAAATGCCACTGAGACAAACTCTAGTGACCAGGAACCATTTCTCTTTACTTGATGCTTAGGCATAGGGGTCTTAGCCAGAACAAAGAGCCTTTCCTCCTCTCAGCCAGTCCCTCTACTTGCTCAGGGTTGAATCTCATAGGAGGCATAACTAGACAGGGAGACAGAAAGCAGAGTGCAAGCTCTGGATGTGACATTTGATCCTAAATAATTCACTAAAACTCACTGTAAAATCAGAACAAAAGAAAAACAGCTGATATGTACAGTTAATACCTGCTTCCCAAGATCCTAAGTGCTTTATGTTCATCCTCTACTTTTGTTCTTATAGCAACCCAATAAAGTTCTTATTATTTTTCTTTCTTTTTGTGTGTAAGTGAGGCTAGGAATTCTGTCTCGTGACCTATCATTAGTGGAGGAAAGAAATTTGAAACCACAGCCCTCTTAATCCAGAGCTCACAGCCTTACCTTCCATTCCTCTGAGTTCTTATAAGTGTCTAACTAGTAAGTACACACAAGTGCACACACACATGCACGTGTGTACACCCACATACTAAGCTTATAACAATTATACAGTACTTTTTCCCACTGTGAAACTTAAAAATAAATGATTATGATTGTTGCTTAAATCTTATTCATGCAAGCATGGATATGTGGATAATCATGCTGTATTCACTGGATGAAATATTTGTATACATGTATCACCTTATCCCCATCCTGATTGCAATGATGAGTACAAACATACATAAAAAGCATACTTAAAAGTTCTACCCTGTTAGGCTGAGAATCACCCTACAGTCTTGTCATGATGTCACAGGAAAGCAGGTAAGGCAGAACATCATGCAGGAGAGGATGGCAGAGCACACCTGCTCACCTTACAAGGGTCTGGAGCTGGGGAAGAAGAGGCTAGGCACATGACATGCCCACTTCCTCATTTCAACCATCTCCCAATAATGATATCAAATTGTACATTTCTCAGTAGATGAATCCATTAATGTCCTCATGATCCAATCACTACCAAAATGCCCATCAGCTGGCAACCAATCTAACACTTAGGTCTTTAGGGAACAGTTCCAATCCTACTCTACCTGTTTAAAAGAAATGTTTTATTGTTAGTCTTACAGTAACACTTTTTCTAATAGGAAAGTGAGATTCCTAATAGAGAAGGAAACCAGAGGGGCAGAATTGCTGTATTATATTCTAACAGGACAAGCAGAGGTTCCTGCCATTCTTTGGCTTCAAAGTCCTCCTAAAATTAATCCCTCCAGGATGCCTAGCTTTACATTTTCCCCCTGAATGAGTACTGTTGCCCAGTGCTCACGGGGAATTTTATGTTTCAAGTAGTACCAGGGTTTGTACTTTGGGCCTTGGGCTTGTTTGGCTTCTTTGAACCACATCCACAGCCGGGTTTTTTGTTAACATTGTGAAGATGGAGTCTCAGAGTTTTCTACCCTAGCTGGCAGAGAACTATGACCCTTTGAATCTTAGTTTCTTGAGTAGATAAAAGTATAGGTATGAACTAATGAATACAGTCTTCATTTTGATATTAAGTAGCCATAAAATTATACATCCAGAAAAGACAAGACATTGGATCAGATACTTCCTTTGTACCACATCAGAACCACACATCCCTGTAAGGTATATTAAATAGGTAGGTTTCATTAGGTAGCTGATGAAGAAAACACCACATGCCATTCAGGCAAGAAAAGAAGTTTGTTTACCGAACTTCTGCCCCCACCATGCATGGTAGAGAGGCATGGCTGAAAAAGGGATGACCCACCCCTGGGCCAGGACTTATCTAGGCCAGGGACAGGAAGAGGTGACGCCAGGTGGGGGAAAGGCATGGCCACACTGGATCGGATGTGACCTCAAGGCCTTGGATCCTCCTATGGTCAGATGGTAGGCTGTGACCAGAGGTGGCCCAGGATATAACCTAGCAAGGGGGGAAGGTGAGAGCTTCCAGGTGTGCCAGTTACCTAGGTAACAGATAATGGGTGGAAACTTAGCCAAGTGGTAGGGAGGTGTCTGCACAGGGCCTGCATGTCCCAGAGCAGACCTTACAATGCCTTTTCTAGCTGCTGTTGGACACCAGCTTCCAGGAGTTCACCTAGTTCCCACCTGACAGTACCCTGCCTCAGGCCAATGACAAGTGACTTCCCCTGATATCTATGAGTAAGCAGTCAGGAGGCCAGAAGAAGGAGTGCTCTGTGGTATTAATCTCCAAAAGGAGATTGGGGGAGGCATGCACATATAGTCTCTTCCTTCCTTTTTCCTAAAAGTGATCTTGTAATTCTGATTATCCAGCCTCCTGAATCACCCTCTAATGTCCAGTTTCTTTCTACTTGAATTCTACTATTTGAGTCAATCCTTTACTTCCAGCTTTTGCTACTTCATAGGAGATAGGAGTCTCTTGGATTTGTCTGCCTTGAACTTTGATCCTCAGATCTCAGCCACCTGAAAAGATAGGATTATAGACATAGGCCTTGGTACCTAGTTTGATAATATATTTTGTCCTAGCTCTTTCCCACTGTTCCCTTGTCCCTCACTTCTGCTTCCGTTAACTGCTTCCAATAAATGAGTAGCATGCTTATATGTTCTGCCATAGGTTTTACAATTTAGGAACCGAGGTTAGGTAAACACTAAGTACAGAAAACCAAAAAGCAAATATTTTCAAAGTGAGCCTCCACTCAACTTTTATGCTGATACTTGTGCTTGAACTCAGGGTCTGAGCACTGTCACTGAGCTTTTTTGCTCAAGGCTAGCTCTCTGTCATTTGAGCCACAGCTTCTCTTCTGGCTTTTAGGGGGCTAATTGGCAATAAGAGACTCATAGACTTCCCTGCCTGGGCTGACTTGGAAGTTTGATTCTCAGATCTCAGCCTCCTGAGTAGTAAGGCTTATAGGCACGAGCCCCCCTCCATCCCGAGTGTGTGTGTGTGTGTGTGTGTGTGTGTGTGTGTGTGTGTGTGTGTGTGTGTGAGCACACTCATGTATGCTGGTCCTGGGGCTTGAACTCAGGGCCTGGATGCGATCTCTGATTTTTATTTGTTCAGGGCTAGTGTTCTACCATTTGAGCCACAGCACCACTTCCAGTTTTCTGGGAGTTAATTGGAGATAAGAGTCTTATAGATTTTACTGCCTGATCTAGTTTAGAAGTTTAATCCTCAGATCTCAGACCCCTGAGAAGCTAGGTTTACAGACATGAGCCTAGCTACCCACCTGGGTGAAGCCCCTTTTAAACTCATAGATGATAACAGAAAATGTGAAAGTCGAAAGGTATCCCTTTACTTGGTGGGTGACTCAAAGACATAAAAATCTTCATGAAAAATATTCAGTGTAAATGATTAGGATTAGTTTGCTCACAGTATTAAAAATGAATAAAAATCTGTAATCTAGTTTTATATAAAAGAGTAATTATGTATGCATGCAAAAGTTACAGGATAGAACGAAACCTAAAATGTTAGCTAGCTATCTTTGGGTAATGGCATGTGTGTTCTTATTTTCTACTTTATGACTGTCTATAATTTTCCCAATTGTTGATGACTAAATTCTACTTTAAAAATTAGAAACAAAAATTAGAGGTGAATGAAAAGAGTCATTTATTCCTTCTTTTAAGCTTGTTTTCTTCCTAGAAACAAATGCACATTTCTGCCTGGTGAAGGGGATTGACATCAGATTTCTATCTTGTGCACAGACCAAGGTGTTGGGTGCTTTGAGCTGTGAATCAATACCCAGTGTAAGCCCGCTCTTCCAGTCTGTGGGCTCTGCCCTGGCAGTGGGGCCATGCACATTTACTGCGGAGACTGATTTAATGGAGTTACAAGGAGGAGATCCCTGAGGGAGTAAGAAGGTAAGTGCTGTCCGCAAGCCATCTATCTGGCAGCCCTTGGCATCACCATCAGGTGGGGGTCAGTGATATAGAGAAATCAGTATAGATACTTTGATGGTGTCCTTTAGCAAAATGAATGCACTGCCTATAGTGAAATTGCCCGATAGGGTAATGAATTGTGTGTTCATAGCAAAGTATGTAACGTATGTCTGACATTATACCATCATTATCTCATTTTGATGCACTGAGCAGTATCATCTACTAGGTTAGGCAGAGTCACTTAATGTATACCTGGGAAAGCATATTTTGCTATTCTCAATCCCTGTCATTTTGTTTTGCATCTTGATTTTTATCTTTCTTTGACAGCCAAGTAGGAGCAGGTAAAAAGCACAAGGGGGAGGGCTGGGATGTAGCTTGGTTGAAAAGTGCTTGCCTAGCAAATGCAATGTCCTGCCTGGGTTCAAACCCCAGTATCCAAAATAGATATGCCTCGATCATTATCATCTGATTATGCTTCCTTAGTAGCTGAAATAAAGAAGCATACCATGACACTATGCTTCTTGTTTTAGATAGATTCTGGCTAACTATTGGCCCTTACTGTTTTTGAATTTTGATTCTTCTAGTTTCTGGTTCCCAAGTGGATTGGTTTATAGTATAAGTCACAGTGTCTGACTAAAATAATAATTTATGTATTATACTTGTTTAACTCTGAAGTCTATATGGGGACTGAATCAGATCTTATCTCTATGTGTTCTCTTGCCGTATGACCTCACAGCTGCTGCTTCTAAACTTATGCTTGATTGATCATGTATGAGCAGAAGTGACAGCTGGTTTTACTTGTTCTCCTGTTCTTCTGCCCTTGTTATGAGAACAGTGACCTGTTCACTAGTGCATGATCCAAAGGGGGATTGGAGAGTCTTGAACCAGGGTGTCTCCACAGGAACACAGACTGGATTGGCTGCCCTCTGGCTGGCCTACAATAATAAAAGTACTGTTGTTGTAAGCCTCCATGTTTGGAATGACTCATTATAGAGTCTGACTAATACTCTTTCTGTTCTGTAAATTCATTATATGGGAGCTCAAAGTTATTTGAGTCCCTTGTGGACAAAATCCATTTTTTTCTCTAATAACATATTTAGCATGCTGTATCCAAAGAAATATAAGTCAGGATACAACAGAAATACTTGCCCACATATTTGCATTGCAGTACACTTGATAATAGCTAAGTTGAGGAAGCAGCCTAGAAAATATGGTATATGTGCACATGGACTATTTTTTAGCCATGAAAAATGAAATTATGGCATGTGGATGGATGGAACAGGAGATTATTATGTTAAGTGAGGTAAGCTACGTTCAGAAGGACAGAGATCATATGTTTTCTCTCAAATGTGAAATATACAGCTTATATACATATATTAATTTTATTTTATTGTAAAGATGCTATACGGAAGTGTTACAGTTACATGAGTAAAGTAATGAGTACATTTCTTGTCAAACATTGTTACCCACTCCTTTGTTTTTCTCCAACTATCTCTTCCCTCTCCTACTCTTTCCTCCCTTCCCCCCTTCCCTGAAGTTGTAAAGTTCATTTCCAACATAGAGTCTTGTAAGTATCATCTTTTCATTGGGTCATCCTTTGTCCCTGTTTCAGCATTTTGTTATTCCCCCAAATCAGATAATTGTATATACAAGATCAAAGACATTGATTGTCAGTAATAAACCAATGGACAAAGCAAAATGAAATAAAGTAAAAAGAAAGAACTGGATGCAGTACATTGACAAAAAGGTCAACAACCAAAAAAAAAAAAAAACCAATCTGTTGTTTCCATATCTTGGAGAGCACTTCAATTAGTATCATTTTATATGGTCACATGTACATAGCTATGAAGCTAATATGATACTCTGTTAGGACTACCCAAGACAATTATTACAATTGAGGGAAACCACGATTAGCATGACCTTATTTAAGGAACTTAAGGGTGAGTTAGGGGAATTGAGGCAAGGAAAAGAGAATGATGGGGAATGAACAATAAATTGTGTCTATGCATGAAGATGACCCAAGGCAATCTACTGAAATCTGTTGAATAATAGAGGGGTAAAGGCACGGGGTAATGACAGAGCAAGAGAGAAGTTAATGTGAACAATGTACAATTTACACACGTATGAAATTCCAAAGTAAAACCACTTTGGACTACTAACATGCAATAATTAAAATGTGTTGTATGCTCAATAATTGTCTCTAATGTAATCTTTAAGTCTGAATTCTATGTCACATATTGAATAAAAAGACAATTGAAGTCTCTGCTTCTAGTACCTTGCAATTCAAGCATATTTGAAAGTACGATCTTTACAAAAGCAATCAAGCTAAAAGTGAAGTTGTAAGAGTAGAACCTAGTCCACTGTGACTTGTTTTCCCTTTGAAAAGTCAGAGACTGACAGACATGCATAGAAAGAAGAAGACAGAAATTAGAGGGAATATGGCCTGGCCAAAATGATATGTTTACCAGTGGAGAACTCACCCAAACTCCTTCTTCAAGGTATGTGTAGACCATCAGAAGCCAGGAAGATAAAAACAGGTCTTTCCTAGAGCCCCAGAGAGACCATGGCCCTGCAAACATCTTGGTCTCATTCTCTAAGCCTCCAGAGCTGTGATGTACTTAGCCTCAAGCTTTTGAACACCCATAGGCTCTCTTCTCTTTTTGGTCCCACTTCCATCACGTCCTCTTTCTTATTTAATCCTATTAGCTATTATATGTATAGTTCCCCTTCTCCAATTCTTTGCTTTTTCATCCTTCTTAGCTAATTGACTTCCTATTCAACCTGGGATGAGGTTGTGAACAAAGGGCCACATGCTTACAATCAGCTTGCGTGCTCATAACTAATGCTCTACCATTATTGCTATCTACCACTATCAAATCTAACTATTTGGTTCTGGTCCTGGGGTTTGAACTCTGAGCCTGGGCACTATCCCAGAGCTTTTTAGCTCAAGGCTGGCAACTCTACCACTTGAATCACCGCTCCAGTTCAGCTTTTTGGTAGCTAATTGAAGATAAGCAGCTCATGGACTTTCCTGCCCAGGCTGGTTTTGAACCATGATCCTCAGATCTCAGCTTCCTGAGTAGCTAGGAATACATGTGAGAGCCATTGACACTGGCTCTATTTAACATTTTTAAATACAATAAAAAGCTCATCTCTGAGGAGAAGCCTCATTCAAGTACAATGGGCAGACTTCATTTCTCACTCTGCCAAGTCCTCATTCTAATTGCTTTGTGAGCCTCTTGTAATATGTATTACAGTATAGCATAATTATTAGAAAGCTTTTTTCCCTGCAAGGTTATAAACTCTTGTTTAGACCCAAGAACTGTGTATTATTTATTTTTATGTATATCTCTTACTTCTACTATAATTAATGGTCAATGCAGAAAAGTATTGACTGTTCAGTGAGGCCAGAGAAATGATCAAGGGCTGGTTGGTTGGTGGCAAGGGGGAATCCGTGTGTGGGGAGTCACTGCACTGGCGAGAGGGAGGAATGATGTGGGTGGTTTCTATTTTTTTTTTTTAAATAGTATTTTATTTTATTTGAGAACATACTGTACAGAGGGGCTACAATTACATGGGCAGGATAATGCATACATTTCTTACCAAGCATTGCAGCCTCCTCCTTTGTTTACCCTTCACCTCCCTTCCCAGCCTCCCCCCTCCCCCCACCCAATTATACCCCCCTCCCCCCCCCACCGACATTGTAAAGCTGGTTTTGACATGACATTTTGTACTTCTCATTGTTGCAACAGGTCCACCTGAATCCTTAAACGACTTGTTTGCCCCGATCTCCTCCACATGTTATACTGACATCAAATATAGTGAAAGCGGGGGTTACACTGGGGGGAGGGACATAAAAAGCAACAAAGAAATAATCTTATAAATGCGTTAGAAACATATGCATGAAAGAAACGAAAACATTAAAATACATATTTAAGGGTTCATTTTCCTAACATCACATTATCTGACCTTTTCTGCTTGACTCATACCTATACTAGATATTGCAAATAAGGGAAACCATGGGACCTATGCTTCTTTGGGCCTGGCTTACTTCACTTAATATAATTTTTTTCAAAGCCTTTCCATTTTCTAACAAATGGGGAAATGTCATTCTTTCTGATGGAGGCATAGAATTCCATTGTGTATATATACCACATTTTCTTGATCCATTCATCTACTGAGGGGCTTCTGGGTTGGTTCCATATCTTAGCTATGGTAAATAATGCTGCAATAAATATAGTTGTGCTGGTAGCTTTAGTGTGGTCTTGTTTGTAACCATTTGGGTAAATGCCCAAAAGTGCGATTGCTGGATCATAGGGGAGATCTATGTGAAGTCTTTTGAGGAACCTCCATACTGCTTTCCAAAGTGGTTGAACAAGTTTACATTCCCACCAACAATGAAGTAAGGTTCCTTTCTGTCCACATCCCCTCCAGCATCTGTTGTTGTTAGAGTTCTTGATTTTTGCTGTTCTAACTGGAGTGAGGTGATATCTCAATGTTGTTTTGATTTGCATTTCTTTTATGGCTAGGGATGTTGAACATTTCTTCATGTGTCTATTGGCCATCCTTCTTCTTCAGAGAAGCTTCTCTTTAAGTCTTTCGCCCACTTATTTATTGGGCAGTTGTTTCTTTGAGGATTTGTTGTTGGGTGGTTTAATTTTTTGAGTTCCAAGTATATTTTAGATATGAGACCCTTGTCCGTTGTATGGCTAGTAAAGATCTTCTCCCAATCGGTGGGCTTTCTATTGATCTTGCTAGCTATGTCATTTGCCCTGCAGAAGCTCTGCAACCGTATGCATTCCCATTTGTCCAACCTTTCTTTGATTTGTTGTGTTTCCGGGTCTCTATTCAGAAAATTTCGGCCTGAGCCAAGGAGACCTAAGGTTTCTCCTATTCCATCCTGTAATGTTTTCAGAGTGTCTGCTTTGACTTCAAGGTCTTTGATCCATTTGGAGTTGATTCTGGTGCAGGGTGATATATAAGGATCTAGCTTTAGTTTTCTACATGTAGTTAACCAATTTTGCCAGCACCATTTACTGAAGAGGCTGTCTTTCTTCCATTCTATTGTTTTAGCTTCCTTCTCGAAGATTAGATGGCTATAGGTCTGTAGGTTCATTTCTGGGTTTTCAATTCTATTCCATTGGTCCTGAGGTCTGTTCTTATGCCAATACCAAGCTGTTTTGATTACTATGGCTTTATAGTAGAGTTTGAAATTTGGTATTGATATTCCTCCAGCAGTGTTCTTTCCGTTGAGGCGTGTTTTTGCTATTCGGGGTGTTTTATTGTTCCATATGAATTTTTGGATTGACTCTTCTATTTCCTTGAAGAATGAGGGTGGAATTTTGATAGGTATTGCGTTGAATTTGTAGATAGCCTTGGGAAGTATTGCCATTTTCACGATGTTAATCTTGCCAATCCAGGAGCATGGGAGGTTTTGCCATTTTTTAAGTTCTGTGTTGATTTCCTTTTTCAAGATTTTAAAGTTTTCATCGTAGAGGTCCTTCACTTTTTGTTTAAGTTAATTCCTAGGTATTTTATTTTTTGTGGGGCTATTACAAATGGAGTTGCTTTCCTAATTTCAGCCACACTTTTCTCATTGTTGGCATATAGAAAAGCCATTGATTTTTGGGGGTTAATTTTATAACCTGCTACTTTGCCAAAGTTTTGAATCAGCTTGAGTAATTTGGGAGTGGAGTCTATGGGATTCTTTAAATACAAGATCATGTCATCTGCAAAGAGGGAGAGTTTTATTTCTTCTTTCCCTATTTGGATCCCCTTTATGTCTGCTTCTTGTCTTATTGCTGTAGCTAGGCATTCTAATACTAGATTGAAGAGAAGTGGAGAGAGTGGGCATCCTTGTCTTGTTCCTGAGTTAAGAGGAAATAGCTTTAGTTTTTCACCATTGAGTATAATGCTGGCTGTAGGTTTGTGATATACAGCCTTTATTGTATTGAGGAATGTTCCATGGATTCCTAATTTTTCCAGAACCTTCATCATAAAGGGGTGTTGGATCTTGTCAAATGCTTTTTCTGCATCTATTGAGATAACCATGTGGTTCTTGTTCTTGCTCCTGTTGATGTGATGAATAATATTAATTGATTTGCGTATATTGAACCAGCTTTGCATCCCTGAAATAAATCCTGTTTGATCATGGTGTATGATTTTTTGGATGAATTGTTGAAGTCGATTGGCCAAAATTTTGTTGAGAACTTTTGCATCAATGTTCATCAAAGAAATGGGTCTATAGTTCTCTTTCTTTGATGAGTCCCTGCCTGGTTTTGGGATGAGGGTTATGATGGCTTCATAGAATGTGTTCGGTAGTGAGCTTTCTCTTTCAATTTCATTGAAGAGTTGGAGGAGTATTGGTGTGAGCTCTGCTTTGAAGGCCTTGTAAAATTCCGCTGTAAAACCATCTGGTCCTGGACTTTTCTTAGCTGGGAGGTCTCTTATTGCTGTTTCTATTTCAATGCTTGATATGGGCCTGTTAAGATAGTTTAACTCATCTTGGTTTAGTTTTGGCATGTCAATATTTGCTAGGAAAAGGTCCATTTCTGTCAAGTTCTCAAACTTATTAGCATAAAGTTTTGAGAAGTATTCCCTTATAATGTTCTGAATCTTGGTTGTTTCCGTGGTGATGTTTCCATTCTCATCTCTGAGTTTATTAAATTGGGTGTGTTCTCTCCTTTTTCTGATAAGGTTTGCTAAGGGTCTGTCAATTTTGTTAAGTTTTTCGAAGAACCAACTCTTTGTTTTGTTGATTCTTTCTATAGTTTTTTGGATTCTAATTCATTTAATTCTGATTTAATTTTGATTATTTCTTTCCGTCTACTCGATTGGGGTTTATCTTGCTGCTCTTTTTCAAGGAGGTTTAGATGTGTCATTAAATTGTTAGTTTCAGATCTCTCCAATTTGTTGATGTAGGAGCTCAGAGCTATAAACTTGCCTCTGAGTATTGCCTTTGCTGTGTCCCAGAGGAGCTGGTAATTTGTGTGTTCATTTTTGTTGAATAGCATGAACATTTGAATTTCCTTTCTAATCTCTTCCATGACCCACTCATGATTCAGCAGTGTGTTGTTCAGCTTCCATGTGATACCGGACTTTCTTTGGTGGCTTTTGGTGTTGAGTTCTAATTTTATTCCCTTGTGGTCAGAGAGAATGCAGGGTATAACTTCAATGTTTCTGAATTTAGACAAGTTTGCTTTGTGGCCTAAAATGTGGTCTATTTTAGAAAACGTTCCATGTGCAGCTGAGAAAAACGTGTATTCTGATGCTGCTGGGTGAAATGTTCGGTAAATGTCTGTTAAGTCTAGTTGATCTATGCAGCTGTTTAGATCTGCGGTTTCTCTGTTGAGTTTTTGCCGAGTTGATCTATCTAGTGGGGAGAGTGGTGTGTTAAAATCCCCAACAATTAATGTCTTTGGATCTATATGGGATTTGAGGGAAAGTAGTGTTTCTTTGATAAATTTGGGTGCTCCAGTGTTTGGCGAATAGATATTTAGAATTGTAATATCCTCCTGAAGGAGAGATCCTTTAATTAGTATGTAGCGACCTTCTTTATCTCTTCTCACGAATTTTAGTTTGAAGTCTATTTTATCTGATATTAGGATTGTAACTCCCGCCTGTTTATGAGGGCCGTTTGCTTGGTAGATTTTGTTCCAGCCTTTAACATTGAAAATGTGTTTGTTTTTACGGGCAAGATGTGACTCCTGCAGGCAGCAGATAGAAGGGTCTTGTTTTTTAATCCAACTAGACAGTCTATGTCGCTTAATTGGAGAGTTCAGTCCGTTAACGTTAAGAGATAGGACTGAGAGGTATTTGGGAGTTCCTGCCATGTTATCCACCTTCTTGGGGGCTGCGAAAACTGGGTTCTTCCTAAGGTTCTTGGATTCTCAGTTTGGGTGCAGTTTCTTGGCCTTTGTTGAGGTCTTGTTGGTTTTCTGTGTGTAGGACATCTTTAAGAATCTTTTGTAGGGCTGTTTTGGTGGAGATGTATTGTTTCAATTTTTCTTTGCTATGGAAGGTTTTTATTTGGCCTTCAGTTATGAAGGAGAGTTTAGCTGGGTACAGTATTCTTGGTTGATAATTGTTTGTTTTTAGGGCATGGCATACGTCATTCCAGGCTCTTCTTGCTTTGATTGTCTCTGCTGAGAAATCTGAGGTGATTCTAATTGGTTTCCCTTTGTAGGTGATTACCCTTTTCTCCCTGACAGCTTTAAGGATCTGTTCCTTGGTCTGGGTTGATCATGTGTGGATTATAATGTGACGGTGGGATGTCCTATTCTGGTCTGGTCTATTTGGGGTTCTAAAAGCTTCTTGTATCTGAATAGGCCTATCTTTTTGTATGTTTGGGAAGTTCTCTGCTAGGATCCTGTTAAACAAATTTCCTAGACCATTAACTTCTGTTTCTAGGTGCTCCTCTACACCCATTATCCTTAGGTTGGGCCTTCTGATGGTGTCTTCCAGGTGTTGGATAGACCTATCATATTTCTTGGACTTGTCTTGGATGGTTGTATGTTCTTTCTCTATAATATCTAGGCTGTCTTCAATCCCTGAGATTCGATCTTCTGCATGGTCTAACCTGCTGTCAAGACTCTATACTTTGTTTTTAATCTCTTTTCCTTCTAATTGGTCAGCTTTGATGGCTTCAAGTTCTTTGTTGAAGCTCTGTTTTAGGTCTTGTATGAATTTCTGTACTTCCTTAATTTGGTGTTCAGTGTTTGTTCTCAAATCACTTAGTTGATTGGTTATGGTTTCTTTGGACTGCCATTCCTTCTGTTGGGTTCCATTCAGCATTCCCTTTGTGGTCTCCCTGACTTCCTTCAGCTCTTTGTTAATGGATTCCATGAATGCCTTTAGTGATCTTTGTGTATTCTCTACCTGATCTCTCAATTCCTTAATTACTCTTTGATTAGCTTCCTCCCCTATGTGGGATTCCTGCAGTTCTCTCTCTTCCCGTTCGTGGGATTCCTGCAGTTCTCTTTGAGTGTTCTTAGCCTGCTCACGCCATTCCTCCCTTTCTCTTTGAGTATTCTCAAGTTGTTCACGCAAATCCTGTATCAGTTTTTGAGTAGCTTCCTCACGCTTATGATATTCCTGTATAAACTTCTGGGATGCCTCCTCTCTCTCCCTATCACGCTCATACAGAGTCCTTTGTACATTGTCAAACTTCTCATTTATCATGTTTGCTATTAGTGTTTGTAGAGCTATTTGGGAACTCTCCTCTGGATTATTCTTTATCTGTTCTAATCCCTGATTATCAAGATTGGGAATTGAGATACCCGAATTTGCCATTTTTCTTGTGTTTTTCCGGCTTACTCGGCCCATTTGAGATGAAGATTGCACCAGTTTTATACTAGAACACTATCTTAAGGCAACCATCAACCAAAGTTTGTGTTTGTACAGTCAATAGTCTACAGATACAATCTAGTTCAACAGATACATCTATTCAACATCAAACAACTATATTTTAAAGGACTTGGAACCGCAGAAAAGAATTTGGAAAACCAGAAATTATTAGGATTAGGGAGAGATGTGGGTAAAAAATAGGAATAGATTGGTGTGGGTAGGCACAGGGAGAGTTAACTATGTCCTAATCACAAGGCAGGAAATGGGTTGGGTAGGATGCAAGTAGAGAGAGAGAGAGAGACCAGTAAAAAAAAGAAACGTAAAAATTAATGTTATTATAGAAGTTAAAAGACCGTCTATTTAGAGTGGAATGTGAATATGTTCCAAGAAGGGGAGGGACATAGAGGAGATGTGAAAAACTTTAAGGATGGGAAAGGGAGAAGAAAAGATCAGAAGTTCAGTAGAGCTAGACAAAAAACAAAAAGATAATTAAGAAAGAAAGAAAAAGAGAAAGAAGACAAGAAAAGAAAGGAAAACGCTCATTCACATATTCCTAAAAAGAAATTATAAGATGAGAAAAAAAAAAGTTACTGGAAAACAATTATTTTTTCAGAAGAGGCAAAAATTAAAGATTAATAAAAGTTTTAGAAGGGAAAAAATATATATATAAGGTAACAAAAAACAATAAACAAGCAAAAAAAGAAAAGAAGAAAAAAAAAAGAAAAAAACGTCGTTTGATTTTTTTTGGGGGGGGGGAGGAGTGGGAAGAATCCTGTATCTCCCTTTTGTCTGTAACCAGTCTCTTGTTGGAGTCTCTGGTCAGCTTGAGGTCCTGTGGCTTGATTGGTTTCTTAAGTCGGTTGGTTGGAAGAGGCAGAAAAATGCTCTGCTTTTCCCAAGATTTTGAGATCCCCCTCCCAGGTTAGTTTTCTGGGAGGGTGATCTGCTTTGAGAATCACAAAAGAGGGGGATGTGGTGATGGGGCTAGGTTCTGGGTAGAGTTGAGGCCTTTCAACAAACAGTAGCTTTTCCCTGGGGCTATTTTGTGATAAAGCTCACAGCGCCCAGCCTGGAGCCATTCTCAGGGTTTCTGTTTTTCAATTGATTGTGGTGGCTGCTAGAGGGAGGGGCAGCCTCTGGCTCTGGTTACCCAGTGAGGCCAGGCACTCCAATGGCTGGCGCCTGAGCTGGGTGACTTTTTCCTGGATGGAGCTGAGTCTGGCAGGTCACTTCGCCGTTAAGTTCTTGTGACCTGCTAAATGACTCATTTTATTCCAAGGCCTGAGTTAGAGCTGGCAGCTCCTCCGAGCTTTGTCGGTATCCAAGATGGAGATCACCGGTGCTGGGGGGGGAGGGGTAGCCTTCCCTCCTCTGCTTCCTGAGAAGGAGTGAGGATGTCGGGCTTGTACTCACGCCGAGTCTTGGATCCTGGGTCATCTCTGGTCTGCAAACAGCAGGATGAAGATGTCCGCTCCTTGTCGGTTCTTGTTGGTGTTGAGTAGAATCCGCTCGTCCGCTGTGTCTGGCTCCTTCGTCCCGGACTCTCTGTGTCTCAGGTATGACCCCGCGGCGGTGGTCGCCGCCGCGACCCTGCCGCTGTAGCGGAAGCTGATGTGTTTCCTTGGCTTCCCCTCTCTTGTCTAACTCTCTGTCCTGTGATGGCACACTTGGTGTGATTCTCTGGCTTAGGACTGTTCACTAGAACTCTAAAACTGCTTTCTATGCGAGAGCTTTTTCAGATTCCAGCTTCTCCTCCGCCATCTTCCCGGAACCCTGTGGGTGGTTTCTTAAACCTACTCTCAAGGGAGAGTCCATCCAACTCTCCTTGCAAGTCAACACGCACCCATTTTTCATCTGCTTACCATAGCCGAAAGCTCATAAAGGGAAAGAAAAAGAAAGAGTAGAGCTAGAAGTCTCCTTTTACCAAGTATTCTAGTGTCCTTACCTGGGGTTAGAGATCTTGTTGAGTAAGGCAGGGCTTTTGAAGTTGGGAATACTTAGAATGGAATGTCCTTGATTACTGACTGCATGACTTTGGGCATGTTCTTTTATCTCCTGTACAAAAATGGAGATAGTGGGTTCTACTTTGTAGGTCTGATAAAATTATCAAATGATACATACTATCTGAAAAATAATAGAGCAAAGTAGACATCCTTGTTTTAAACCAAATCAATTAATAATTCAACCCAAAATAGGGCATTGCACTTTGCATAGCTGGCAAGAGATTGGACTATCTTGATATTCAGATGAAACTGGTTCAGTTCTGTGGTAATCACAATAAAACACCTGACAGTGATTAAAAGGAAGAAAAATATAAGTGTGAACCCTGCAGCTTTGAAGAATTTATGCCTATCTCAACATTTTGTATGGTTTTAAGATGAAAAACTTTAGAAATCAGTGTTAAAATGAAAGTGGACAGACTGAACTCAAGCTCTAAAAGGGGTCTCTTTGTAACGATACAAGTACAATAACCCTCAGTTAAACTTTATCAGGTTTCACAGCTTCTTAACTGGTGGATAAAATCCACAGCATGGTACCTGGCTTCAGCAAAGAGTATAAATAATATTGTAAACGCCAACAGCTTTGTGGCCTCATTTCATACCTGTCACCTTGTATTAGGAAATACATCTTTCTGTGGGTATTCAAACATACCAACTTTTCTGATTTTCTATAGAACTGTTTCAATTTTCATTATTAAAGCCTGTTCAGAGGCAAATTCTTCTGCTTGAAAAATCACAGCTCATGGGAATGATCTTCATACTGAGCAAAATTATTTCCATAGCATCTGGTTCTTCATGGGATTTGTTTGTGTTATGTGTTAGGAAAGATGGCTTGGCAGCCACCTACAGGCTCAGCAGCAAGCCGGCAGGTGCACCAAGGTGTTTGGCAAGGCTGTCCTACGTTCTGACACACCCTCCATTTAGAAGGACCCTGTATTTCTCTCCTACATGGAGATTCTGACACAGAGAGCCTTGCCCTACAGTGAGTAGCAGTAGATTTAAAATATATTTTCCCCTTGGAGATTTAAATTTTACTGTGTGTAACAGCAAGAATGGGAGTTTTAATATGTTCCCTAACCAAGTTCTCCTATTAAATTTTTTAAATTACCTATGAGAAAAATAAAGTTAAGGAAAAGCAATATAAATAACAGAATTACAGAGCATATCTAATAAACACCTCAAAGCAGAAGGGCTGCTGAAATGTGATATTTCAGTCTTTACTAATAATATTAATATGAAAACACTTAAAATTAATATACATACTGTTGTCATTTTTCCCTCCAGTAAACTGGAAGCATTCATTGGACAATTTTTAATGCATGCTGTGTATTATGAGGAGCACAGAGTTTGTTTCTCTCTCTATTTTTTTTTGGTGGGGGTCTGGTCGTGGGGCCTGAACTCTGGGCCTGGGTGCTATCCCTCAGCTCTGCAGCTCAAGGCTAGCGCTTTACCACTTGAGCCACAGCGCCACTTCCGGCTTTTTTCTTTTTGCTTATGTGGTGCTGAGGAATCAAATCCAGGGCCTCATGCATGCAAGGCAAACGCTCTACCACTGAGCCACCTTCCCAGCTTCTGTTTCTCTATATATCTGCATGTGGAAACTAGATCACAGAGAGGTTAAGTGTCTTGATTGTGAAATTTCATACCAAACAGGATACACTTCTAAAACATTTTTCCCACAATGTATATCATCTTATTATAATCCAGAGACCTGCCTTCCTCTCATCACATTTTCCCATATTTACCTGATTTATACATCCAGATAAATTATTACTCCAGAATACAAGCAAATGATCTGCATTCAGATCTTTGAAAGGCTACAGGTTTATCACATTCAGATTGTCATCCAAAAAGACAATTCAGCTGAGCACCAGTGGCTTGTAATCCTAGCTATTCAGATCAGAGGATTACGATTTGAAACCAGCCTGGGCAGATGAATGTACAAGATTTCAATTAGCAAGCAAGAAGTTAGAAGTGGAGGTGTGGCTCAAGTGGTAGAGCACCCATACTTGAGGAGACAAGTCCCAACAAGAGTGTAAGTCCATGAGTTCAAGCTCCAGTACTAGTAGAGGAAAAAAAATCAGAAAGAACTAGAGGAGGAAATAAAAATGAGAAAACTGGTAAGCACAGGAACTAAATGCTTAGAAGTTTGTAGTTTTGGCATAAATTCCTTTACGTTGTTATGTTAAAATACTCTGGGTAACTACAGTGAGAAACGAGAGTTGAACTTTAAAGATTAGTTAAGACTGGCCATCTGAAGTACATTCCTGTGATCCTAGTTACTCAGGAACTTGAAATCCAGAGGATCTCAGTTCAAAACCAGGCCAAGGAAAAAAGTCTGTGAGCCTCCATCTCCAAAATAACCAGCAAGAAGCTAGGCAGAAGGTGTTGTTTAAGGGGTAGAGCAAAATCCGTGAGTAAGCAAGCTGAGGAAATGTGAAGTCTTGAAATATGGTCCTAAAGTTAGAGATAGACAAATTCTGCAACATTCTTAGAAGTATATAAATATATGCTAAAGTTTAAGGACAAACAAAAAACTATTGCTATCAATCTATCAGGAAAAGACTTTTATGGAAAAGATGTCTCAAACCAAGTAGAAGACAAGGTGGGAAAACAATGTGGCCAGACACATATAGCAAATAAGTATTACAAAACTCAGAAGACTGTAAAGATAAATCCAATCAGAAGACTATAGGAATAAATCCAATCATGTTAATATTATAACAAAAATGGATAAAATTACAGCTTCTTATTGTAAACGAGGGGTTTAGCATACACAAGTCTGAATTCCTGATCCTAAGCACACAGAACCATGCATACCCCAGTCCTGCAGAGAAGGCATTCTTGTTTATCTTTCCGCTTGCTCAGGGAAACCTTTGAGTCCTCCTTTGGCCTTGTATTCCACATCCATCCAGATCCCTCAGGGTCTTCTCCATCATTGATAACTTCTCAGCTTCCTCACTACAGCCATGCTTTCTTGTGCATATCACTTCAGCATTCATCTAATGTTTCCCAGAGGGCCATCCTCCCTCTGATGCGCATGCCCATCACACTCCACTATCCGCTTTTGATTCTTTCTAGCAGCCCCAGGCACCAGGGTCCTTTAAAAATGTAATTCAGACCACATTTCTCCCATTCTCAAGCCCTCCCCCCAATGTTCATTATCTTACCTGTAGTGAAAGCCCACATGGTTCCAGGTGATCCGACCCTGGTGATCTCCTTGGCCTCATCTATCTTTCTCTTCCTTCCTCCTGGGTTACTTTGCTATTTCCTCTATGCTAAAAGAGCTTATAGAATACAAGTCTATATTCTTAGAGTTCCAGAAGTCAGAAGTCCCTTTGAGTTAGAAATTATTGTGTCATCAGAGCTGAGTTCCTACCAGATGCTCTAAGCAGGTATCCGTCTTTCACCTTCTCCAGCTCCTAGAGATCCATGCCTCTTTTCTGGCAAGCATAGGACTCCAAACTCTGGTTTTGTCTTCATACCTATGGATTGGTCTTTTTGTTTTCCTATGTGCATAAGTATATAATGACTACCCACATAATAAAGAATAATCTCCCCATCCCGAGATACTGAATTGTGGCTTTTGCATCCCTTTGTTTTCCCAGGAGGGTTACAATTTCACAGGTTCTAGGCATTAGAGTACTGACACCTTTGAGAAGCTATGGTTCTGTCTTTCCACTTGTGCTGTTGTTGCTGTGGATCTTCCTCACTCTCCCTGGACTCATGGTCATGCTGTTGCCTCTGTCTGTCAAGGCTTTGCTTAAATCTTCACTATTCTGTTTGGTTTCCTCTGTACTTATCTGTGATTGCACCCTTATGATATCCTCAACCCTCAATTTTCTTTCAACTATATCATAGAATTAAATTTACATTTTTGTTTCTCTCTTCCCATAAGATCTCAGAAAGGCCAGTTTATCTTCTGTTTCTGGAAATAGCAGTGTCTGTCCTCAATGCCTACATCATTTCCCTGTCTCCTCTAGGTGCTCAAAAAAGTATTGGCGGAGTAAATAAATGCTCGAATGGATGAATATATGGGTGAGTGAAAGGAAAATTATTACATTTATCTATTGTTATTTATGCTTGTGAAAATGTGTATGTATATGCACCTCACATGTAGTAGCAGCACAGCAGGATGTTTTATTTGTTATACTTGTACCTACATGCTGCTAAAATAGAAGAGATTGACATTGTTGAGAGGAAAATGAGATCAGATAGCTCATATGGATTCAAATCTTGGTAATTGTGTGATCTAGGCAAAGTTAATATATAAACTAGTTACTCTCCACCTCAAGTTGTTCACTTATAAGTTGGGAATAATAACAACATCCACCTCATACGTTTCTTATGAGGAGTATCTTATCAAGCTAAAATTTTTGAAAAGTATTTGGCTATTTATTGTTATTATTTTTATTTTTTAATTATCTTTAAGAATTGCCATTTAACAATGCAGTTTATGAATACAATATATGGCTACTTATAATTCTTGCGAGAGTGAGAGACTTTCTGGCTGAGTTAAAGGAAAGCATAAAGAAGGTGTTTCCTTCTCTATCAGAGCAGTGATTCTCCACATTGGAAGCAGGTCTTCAGGCTGATGAGATCATTTTCTCATTTCTCCTTGTTCTGAGGCAAGAGTTTCTGTCCTCATCTGACTCTGGTAGTGGTGGCATGTGATCTGGGCCTATGGTGGCCCTGTGGCTCACATGGCAGCAGGAAGGTCTCCTTAGTTACCTGCCCACTGTCCTTCACTGTGTTGCGCTATCGAATGGGTGTCTGTGGAGTGGATTTATGGATAGCTGTTATGAAATAGAGAAATAGCTCAAAAAAGCTCTTCAAAGAGAGATAATGCTAGTAACAGATACAAGTGAACTGTAAGAAATGACAAAGCAGTCTTGCTTGTTAGTCATGTTACAAGGGAGAAACACTGTCATTCTAAACTTATCTCTGAAGAGTCACAAAAAAATATGTCAAGATGACTATTTGAAATTTTGAATTATCCCCACTCCATTAATGACATATGTTCCTCTACATATACATTGGGCCTTAAACCACTGACAAAAATGGTAGTTTGAGGCCTTTAACCAGTTAATTTAAATTTAAACATTTAAAACCTCATTTATGAGATAAAAATACATAAAATAAGTCATTTTTGGAAAACTTTATATTAGTTGGGTACCTGTGACTCTCACCTGTAATCCTAGCCATTGAGGAGGCTGAAATCAAGAGGATTCTAGTTTAAAACCAGCCTGGGCAGAAGAGTCTGTGAGACTCCATCTCTAATTAACCAGCTAAAAGCTAGATTAGAGGTGTAGCTGAAGAGATAATGCACCAAGTAGTAATCCGAGTGTCAGACTCTGAGATCAAGCCCCAGTCCCGAAAAACACAAATAACCTTATATTAAAAGTGTACAATTGTTATTATGAGTTAAAATTTATATTAGAAAAGTAGTGCTATATATAATTTATAAGTGAACATACATGTGTTAAATGTGTATAGTCAACGTGTGTTGAGTGCAGATAGACGCTGGCATCAGGCATACTGGATTCTTTCAGGGGTCAGCAGCCTAAGGGCATTTGGATGAGATGTTCTCCAAGGTGAGTACAGGGGCATGTGGAAGCTGGGGCCCTATCCCAGCTGACAGAAAATCAGGGCTGAGGGCTGTGTAGCAGGTAGCCCTCAGGGAAGCCTAGCTTGCAGGGAGGGTTTTCCAGAAAATAGAATAAAGTCAATAAGAATAAGTAATGATTATTCAACAAAGACAGACTCTCAAGCCTGCAGAGAGTGGGACTTGTAATTGAGGGAATGAATGAATGACACCACGTCCCCAGTGGCAGGGGTGGTGGAACTGGAAGCTTTAGCACATGTCTGAGGCCAAAGTCCCAATATTTCCCCTGGAAAGCAACCAAGTGCACAGATTAAGCCAAGAAATAAAGCAAACATCCCAGGTTTTAGAACCATGGTCTAAGCAATACTATTTGCTCTGTGAAGAGTTTCTCTTTTAGAGTTGTGGATTCTTTATCTGTTCATGGTAATAGTACTGATCTGATGGAATCACTTTGAAGGTCACCCAGATGTTGTGTCCTACCTGGCCCACGACTGAACCTCGGCAAATGCTCAGTTAGTAATGGTTAGTGATGGTTGCTAGAGCAGAGGGTCCAGGGAAAGCGCTAGTCCACAGCTTCATGAGGTTGAAACATTCTACATGGAACCTCATGATGTCACTTTAATAGGTGAAGGAGCAGATGAAAAATGAGAAGGAAGCAATATTTTCTGATGTTGGACTAACACAAGTATTAAATGGATGAGTCGGGTGCTAGTTGCTCATGTCTGTAATCCTAGCTACTCAAGAAACTGAGATCTGAGAATCCTGGTATGAAACCATCCTGGACAGAGAAATCCATGCCATTCTGATCTCTAATTAGCCAGCAAAAAAGTCTGAAGTGGAGCTGTGGATCAAATGGTACAGTCTTAGCCTCAAGAGAAAAAACTAAGGCCCAGAGTTCAAGTCCAGCAGAAGCATAGAAAACAAAAGAAAAGAAAACAAACAAAAAACAAATAAAGGAAAAGATAGAGTGAGATAGAGTTTACGAAAGTCCCTGTGGAAAATGCTTTGAAGAGTTGCTCTCTGAGCAGGGGATAAAGAATGTCCCTGCCATCTATGGGAAAGGCCTCCTAAGGTGCCTGTTGTGTGGAGAAGGCTGGCAGTGAATTACACTAGCTCTTTTTAATTTTAATTTTAACTTCATTGTCAAGGTGATGTTCAGGAGGGTTACAGTTACATAAGTAAGGTAGTCAGTACATTTCTTGTCTAAATTGTTACCCCCCTCCCTCATTTTTCTCCCTCTTTACAACAACTCCTTGTCTCCAGCAATGTTCTATGGAAGGCAGAATTTCCAGCAAAGCATTGTTGGAAAGAAAGTCTATCAGTAGAAGAAAGAGGAAAAGGGAAAATAGAGACTGTTATGAGCATGTGTTTAGAGGGACAGGTGCTTGACTGTTTTTTATTCGGAAATAATTGTAGAGCTGGATGCTGTTGGCTCACACCTGAGATCCAGAGAACTGAACATCTTCAGCGTGGGCAAACTATTCTGTAGTACTTCATGTTTGAAACAACTACCAACAAGGCTGCAGGCATGGCTCAAGTGGTAGATAATCAGATGAGCAAGGTTGAGGCCCTTAGTTCAAACCCCATAAAACTCAAAATCCCCAAAAGATATAAAAGCCAAAAAACCAAAACTAACCTAAAAAGAAATGATTGGAAGGTAATTCTGCCTTTCAATGTCAGGAAAAATTAATTTGACAATAACATCAGCAATCCAATGAGAGGCCCACAGCCCATTTAAATAACCACATTGGCTGTCTCAAGTTTCCCTATGCTTGTGTTCTATTATCTACATAGCTCTTTTTTTCCATTTAAATTTATTGTCAAGGTGATGCACAGAGGGGTTACAGTTATATATGTACGGTAGTGAGTACATTTCTTGTTGAACTTGTTGCCCCTTCCCTCATTTTTCTCCCACTTTCCCTCCCTCCAATCCTGCCCCCAAGTTGTACAGTTCATTTCCAAGGTATTGTCTTGTGAATATTACTGTTGCATTGATTTGCCCTTTGTCCTTTGTTTCACCATTTTGTTGTTTCCTTTCCCTTCTCTAATTCAGATAAATGCATATACAACACACAGGGTACCAAAATCAAATACAGTGACAACAAGGGATAAATCGTAGGGGACAAAAACAAAAGAGAAAAGAAATAACTTTACATAATACATTAAAAAGAACTGATTTCCTCTTCAGATCCTGTAAATCTTTTGCCTTTTACTGCACACCTCTTTTGGACACTGAATTGGCAGCTCCCACAGTACATAGGATGAGGCTTACTTACCTGAGTTCTTGCTCCCACCATCCATTACACAGTGTGATTGTCTGTCATTTTGAATTTAACTGATTATTCAACAAGCACCGAACCTACCTACCCAGCAGCATGCTTGCTTTAAATCCTTGTATACAGCAAGTCAACTGTCTTCCACTGTATGCTCTTGAAACAGCTGCACAAGAAGGTGTCACCTGTGTTGATGCTCTTGTAGATATATTTCAAGGCAAGAGTGGACTAGTTAGTACCCATGCTTCCTGGACAGCATTTTGGCCAAGCAAGTCTGAATCAGATTGAGAAGAGACAGTGTCTCCAAACATTCTTCCTTTGCCCCTCCCGTGCTCCTAGTTTCTGAAATCTTCCCATGACCATGGGGAGAGGATTGCAGAAAGGCACAGGATAGGAATTAACAACGAGACTGTTGTAGGTTCCCACCAATAGAGTCACCTTCAAAACATCTAACTATATATCACCATCTAGACACCTAGTTATAGTAGGGGAAACAATCATAAAATGGTGCAGGGTTTAAAAATCCCAAGACAGCCACCTAGAAAGAAGTTGGACCATGGGCAGAGAGAACACACATACAGAGCGGCTGAGTACACAGACTAGTAGCACTGATAGACAGCCTTCTCTTCTGAATAAAGCTCTTCCCACTTACCCCCCATTGTCGGGTACTTCATCCCTCAAATTCTTTTTTTTTTTTAATTTTATTTTATTTGAGAACATACTGTACAGAGGGGTTACAATTACATTGGCAGGATAATGCATACATTTCTTACCAAGCATTGCAGCCTCCTCCTTTGTTTACCCTTCACCTCCCTTCCCAGCCTCCCCCCTCCCCCCCACCCATTCATACCCCCCTCCCCGCCCACACTGACATTGTGAAGCTTGCTTTGACATGACATTTTGTAATTCTCCTTATTGCAACAGGTCCACCTGAATCCTTAAACGACTTGTTTGTCCCCATCTCCTCCACATGTTATACTGACATCAAATATAGTGAAAGCGGGGGTTACACTGTGGGGGAGGGACATACAAAGCAACAAAGAAATAATCTTATAAATGCATGAGAAACACATGCATGAAAGAAACGAAAACATTAAAATACATATTTAAGGGTTCGTTTTCCTAACATCACATTATCTGACCTTTTCCGCTTGACTCATACCTATACTAGATATTGCAAATAAGGGAAACCATGGGACCTATGCTTCTTTGGGCCTGGCTTACTTCACTTAATATAATTTTTTCCAAGCCTTTCCATTTCCTAACAAATGGGGAAATGTCATTCTTTCTGATGGAGGCATAGAATTCCATTGTGTATATATACCACATTTTCTTGATCCATTCATCTACTGAGGGGCTTCTGGGTTGGTTCCATATCTTAGCTATGGTAAATAATTCTGCAATAAACATAGTTGTGCTGGTAGCTTTAGTGTGGTCTTGTTTGTATACATTTGGGTAAATGCCCAAAAGTGCGATTGCTGGATCATAGGGGAGATCTATGTGAAGTCTTTTGAGGAACCTCCATACTGCTTTCCAAAGTGGTTGAACAAGTTTACATTCCCACCAACAATGAAGTAAGGTTCCTTTCTGTCCACATCCCCTCCAGCATCTGTTGTTGTTAGAGTTCTTGATTTTTGCTGTTCTAACTGGAGTGAGGTGATATCTCAATGTTGTTTTGATTTGCATTTCTTTTATGGCTAGGGATGTTGAACATTTCTTCATGTGTCTATTGGCCATCCTTCTTTCTTCTTCAGAGAAGCTTCTCTTTAAGTCTTTCGCCCACTTATTTATTGGGCAGTTGTTTCTTTGAGGATTTGTTGTTGGGTGGTTTAATTTTTTGAGTTCCAAGTATATTTTAGATATGAGACCCTTGTCCGTTGTATGGCTAGTAAAGATCTTCTCCCAATCGGTGGGCTTTCTATTGATCTTGCTAGCTATGTCATTTGCCCTGCAGAAGCTCTGCAACCGTATGCAATCCCATTTGTCCAACCTTTCTTTGATTTGTTGTGTTTCAGGGTCTCTATTCAGAAAATTTCGGCCGGAGCCAAGGAGACCTAGGGTTTCTCCTATTCCATCCTGTAATGTTTTCAGAGTGTCTGCTTTGACTTCAAGGTCTTTGATCCATTTGGAGTTGATTCTGGTGCAGGGTGATATATAAGGATCTAGCTTTAGTTTAGCACCATTTACTGAAGAGGCTGTCTTTCTTCCATTCTATTGTTTTAGCTTCCTTCTCGAAGATTAGATGGCTATAGGTCTGTAGGTTCATTTCTGGGTTTTCAATTCTATTCCATTGGTCCTGAGGTCTGTTCTTATGCCAATACCAAGCTGTTTTGATTACTATGGCTTTATAGTAGAGTTTGAAATTTGGTATTGATATTCCTCCAGCAGTGTTCTTTCCGTTGAGAAGCGTTTTTGCTATTCGGGGTCTTTTATTGTTCCATATGAATTTTTGGATTGCCTCTTCTATTTCTTTGAAGAATGAGGGTGGAATTTTGATAGGTATTGCGTTGAATTTGTAGATAGCCTTGGGAAGTATTGCCATTTTCACGATGTTAATCTTGCCAATCCAGGAGCATGGGAGGTTTTGCCATTTTTTAAGTTCTGTGTTGAGTTCCTTTTTCAAGATTTTAAAGTTTTCATCATAGAGGTCCTTCACTTCTTTAGTTAAGTTAATTCCTAGGTATTTTATTTTTTGTGGGGCTATTGCGAATGGAGTTGCTTTCCTAATTTCAGCCACACTTTTCTCATTGTTGGCATACAGAAAAGCCATTGATTTTTGGGGGTTAATTTTATAACCTGCTACTTTGCCAAAGTTTTGAATCAGCTTGAGTAATTTGGGAGTGGAGTCTATGGGATTCTTTAAATACAAGATCATGTCATCTGCAAAGAGGGAGAGTTTTATTTCTTCTTTCCCTATTTGGATCCCCTTTATGTCTGCATCTTGTCTTATTGCTGTAGCTAGGCATTCTAATACTAGATTGAAGAGAAGTG
Organism: Dipodomys merriami; assembly: GCF_024711535.1. Lineage (NCBI taxonomy): Eukaryota > Metazoa > Chordata > Mammalia > Rodentia > Heteromyidae > Dipodomys > Dipodomys merriami. The sequence continues at coordinate 10,460,815 of NW_027205381.1, forward strand.
GAGAGAGTGAGCATCCTTGTCTTGTTCCTGAGTTAAGAGGAAATGGCTTTAGTTTTTCACCATTTAGTATAATGCTGGCTGTAGGTTTGTCATATACAGCCTTTATTGTATTGAGGAATGTTCCATGGATTCCTAATTTTTCCAAAACCTTCATGATAAAGGGGTATTGGATCTTGTCAAATGCTTTTTCTGTGTCTATTGAGATAACCATGTGGTTCTTGTTCTTGCTCCTGTTGATGTGATGAATAATATTAATTGATTTGCGTATATTGAACCAGCTTTGCATCCCTGAAATGAATCCTGTTTGATCATGGTGTATGATTTTTTGGATGAATTGTTGAAGTCAATTGGCCAAAATTTTGTTGAGAAGTTTTGCATCAATGTTCATCAAAGAAATGTGTCTATAGTTCTCTTTCTTTGATGAGTCCCTGCCTGGTTTTGGGATGAGGGTTATGATGGCTTCATAGAATGTGTTCGGTAGTGAGCTTTCTCTTTCAATTTCATTGAAGAGTTGGAGGAGTATTGGTGTGAGCTCTGCTTTGAAGGCCTTGTAAAATTCCGCTGTAAAACCATCTGGTCCTGAACTTTTCTTAGCTGGGAGGTCTCTTATTGCTGTTTCTATTTCAATGCTTGATATGGGCCTGTTAAGATAGTTTAACTCATCTTAGTTTAGTTTTGGCATGTCAATATTTGCTAGGAAGAGGTCCATTTCTGTCAAGTTGTCGAACTTATTAGCATAAAGTTTTGAGAAGTATTCCCTTATAATGTTCTGAATCTTGGTTGTTTCCGTGGTGATGTTTCCATTCTCATCTCTGAGTTTATTAAATTGGGTGTGTTCTCTTCTTTTTTGATAAGATTTGCTAAGGGTCTGTCAATTTTGTTAAGTTTTTCAAAGAACCAACTCTTTGTTTTGTTGATTCTTTCTATAGTTTTTTTGGATTCTAATTCATTTAATTCTGATTTAATTTTGATTATTTCTTTCCGTCTACTGGATTGGGGGTTTATCTTGCTGCTCTTTTTCAAGGAGGTTTAGATGTGTCATTAAATTGCAAGTTTCAGATCTCTCCAGTTTGTTGATGTAGGAGCTCAGAGCTATAAACTTGCCTCTGAGTACTGCCTTTGCTGTGTCCCAGAGGAGCTGGTAATTTGTGTGTTCATTTTTGTTGAATAGCATGAACATTTGAATTTCCTTTCTAATCTCTTCCATGACCCACTCATGATTCAGCAGTGTGTTGTTCAGCTTCCATGTGATACCGGACTTTCTTTGGTGGCTTTTGGTGTTGAGTTCTAATTTTATTCCCTTGTGGTCAGAGAGAATGCAGGGTATAACTTCAATGTTTCTGAATTTAGACAAGTTTGCTTTGTGGCCTAGAATGTGGTCTATTTTAGAAAACGTTCTATGTGCTGCTGAGAAGAACGTGTATTCTGATGCTGCTGGGTGAAATGTTCGGTAAATGTCTGTTAAGTCTAGTTGATCTATGCAGCTGTTTAGATCTGCGGTTTCTCTGTTGAGTTTTTGCCGAGTTGATCTGTCTAGTGGGGAGAGTGGTGTGTTAAAATCCCCAACAATTAATGTCTTTGGATCTATATGGGATTTGAGGGAAAGTAGTGTTTCTTTGATAAATTTGGGTGCTCCATTGTTTGGCGAATAGATATTTAGAATTGTAATATCCTCCTGAAGGAGAGATCCTTTAATTAGTATGTACCGACCTTCTTTATCTCTTCTCATGATTTTTAATTTGAAGTCTATTTTATCTGATATTAGGATTGTAACTCCCGCCTGTTTATGAAGGCCGTTTGCTTGGTAGATTTTGTTCCAGCCTTTAACATTGAAAATGTGTTTGTTTTTACGGGCAAGATGTGACTCCTGCAGGCAGCAGATAGAAGGGTCTTGTTTTTTAATCCAACTAGACAGTCTATGTCGCTTAATTGGAGAGTTTGTCCGTTAACATTAAGAGATAGGACTGAGAGGTATTTGGGAGTTTCTGACATGTTATCTACCTTCTTGGGGGCTGCGAAAACTGGGTTTTTCCTATGGTTCTTGGATTCTCAGTTTGGGTGCAGTTTGTTGGCCTTTATTGTGGTCTTGTTGGTTTTCTATGTGTAGGACATCTGTAAGAGTCTTTTGTAGGGCTGGTTTGGTGGAGATATATTGTTTCAATTTTTGTTTGCTGTGGAAGGTTTTTATTTGGCCTTCAGTTATGAAGGAGAGTTTAGCTGGGTACAGTATTCTTGGTTGATAATTGTTTGTTTTTAGGGCATGGCATACATCATTCCAGGCTCTTCTTGCTTTGATTGTCTCTGCTGAGAAATCTGAGGTGATTCTAATTGGTTTCCCTTTATAGGTGATTACCCTTTTCTCCCTGACAGCTTTAAGGATCTTTTCCTTGTTCTGAGTTGATCCTGTGTGGAGTATAATGTGCCGGTGGGATGTCCTATTCTGGTCTGGTCTATTTGGGGTTCTAAAGGCTTCTTGTATCTGAATAGGCCTATCTTTTTGCGAGTGCTCCTCTACACCCATTATCCTTAAGTTAGGCCTTCTGATGGTGTCTTCCAGGTGTTGGATAGATCTATCATATTTCTTGGACTTGTCTTGGATGGTTGTATGTTCTTTCTCTATAATATCTAGGCTGTCTTCAATCCCTGAGATTCGATCTTCTGCATGGTCTAACCTGCTGTCAAGACTCTCTACTTTGTTTTTAATCTCTTTTCCTTCTAATTGGTCAGCTTTGATGGCTTCAAGTTCTTTGTTGAAGCTCTGTTTTAGGTCTTGTATGAATCTCTTTACTTCCTTAATTTGGTGTTCAGTGTTTGTCCTCAAATCACTTAGTTGATTGGATATGGTTTCTTTGGACTCCCATTCCTTCTGTTGGGTTCCATTCAGCATTCCCTTTGTGGTCTCCCTGACTTCCTTCAGCTCTTTGTTAATGGATTCTATGGATGCCTTTAGTGATCTTTGTGTGTTCTCTACCTGGTCTCTCAATTCCTATATTACTCTTTGTTTAGCTTCCTCACGTTCTTGGGATTCCTGCAGTTCTCTTTGAGTGTTCTCTGCCTGCTCGCGCCATTCCTCACTTTCTCTTTGAGTTCTCAAGTTGTTCATGCAAATCCTGTATCAGTTTTTGAGTAGCTTCCTCACGCTTATGATATTCCTGTATAAACTTCTGGGATGCCTCCTCTCTCTCCCTATCATGCTCATAGAGAGTCCTTTGTCAGTTGTCAAACTTCTCATTCATCATGTTTGCCACCAGTGTTTGTAGAGCTATTTGTGAACTCTCCTCTGGATTGTTCATTATCTGATCTGACCCCTGATTATCAAGATTGGGAATTGAGATACCCGAATTTGCCATTTTTCTTGTGTTTTTCCGGCTTACTCTGCCCTTTTGAGATGAAGATAGTACCAGATTTGTGCTAGAACACTATCTTAAGGCAACCATCAACCAAAGTTTGCATTTGTACAGTCAATAGTCTACAGATACAATCTAGTTCAACAGATACATCTATTCAACATCAAACAACTATATTTTTAAGTCCTTTGAACCGCAGAAAAGAATTTGGAAAACCAGAAATTATTAGGATTAGAGAAAGATGTGGGTGAAAAATAGGAATAGATTGGTGTGGGGAGGCACAGGAAGAGTTAACTATGTCCTAATCACAATGCAGGAAATGCGTTGGGTAGGATGCAAGTAGAGAGAGAGAGAAAAAGAAGAGAGGGATAGGGGAATGAAAAGAGACCAGAAAAAAAATAGAAACGTAAAAATTAATGTTATTGTAGAGATTAAAAGACCATCTATTTAGAGAGGAATGTGAATATGTTGTGAGTAAGGGAGGGACATAGAGGAGTTGTGAAAAACTTTAAGGATGGGAAAGGGAGAAGAAAAGATCAGAAGTTCAGTAGAGCTAGACAAAAAACAAAAAGATAATTATGAAAGAAAGAAAAAGAGAAAGAAGATAAGAAAAGAAAGGAAAACGCTCATTTACATATTCCTAAAATAAAAATGATAAGAGGAGAAAAAAAAAGTTACTGGAAAACAATTATTTTTTCAGAAGAGGCAAAAATTAAAGATTAATAAAAGTTTTAAAAGCGAAAAAAAATTCATATATATATAAGGTAACAAAAAACAAAAAAACAAACAAAAAAAGAAAAGAAGAAGAAAAAAAGGAAAAAAAAAGAAAAAGAAAAAAAAAAGTCCTTTGATTTTTTTTTGGGGGGGTAGGGGTGGGAAGAATCCTGTATCTCCCTTTTGTCTGTAACCAGCCTTTTGTTGGAGTCTCTGGTCAGCTTGAGGTCCTGTGGCTTGATTGGTTTCTTAAGTCGGTTTCTTGGAAGAGGCAGAAAAATGCTCTGCTTTACCCAAGATTTTGAGATCCCCCTCCCAGGTTAGTTTTCTAGGTGGGTGATCTGCTTTGAGAATCACAAAAGAGGGGGATGCAGTGGTGAGGCTAGGTTCTGGGTAGAGTTGAGGCCTTTCAACAATCAGTAGCTTTTTCCTGGGGCTGTTTTGTGCAAAAAAAATCTCCCAGAGCCCAGCCTGGAGCCGTTCTCAGGGATTCTGTTTTTCAATTGATTGTGGAGGCTGCTAGAGGGAGGGGCAGCCTCTGGCTCTGGTTACCCAGTGAGGGAAGCCACTTCAATGGCTGGCGCCTGAGCTGGGTGACTTTTCCCTGGATGGAGGCGAGTCTGGCAGGTCACTTTGCCGTTAAGTTCTTGTGACCTGCTAAATGACTCGTTTTATTCCAAGGCCTGGGTTGGAGCTGGCAGCTCCTCCGAGCTTTGTCAGTATCCAAGATGGAGATCCCCGGGCTGGGGGGGAGGGGTGGCCTTCCCTCCTCTGCTCCCTGAGAAGGAGTGAGGACTTCGGGCTTGTACTCACGCCAAGTCTTGGATCCTCGGTCGTTTCTGGTCTGGAAGCTGCAGGATGAAGATGTCCGCTCTTTGTTGGTTCTTGCTGGTGTTGAGTAGAATCCCCTCGTCTGCTGCATCTGGCTCCTTCGTCCCGGACTGTTTGTGTGAGCGCTCAGATATGGCCCCCGGCTGTGGTCTCCGCCGCTTGCGACCCTGCCGCCGCCACCACGGTGGCTGCTGGCGAGCACTCGGGTGTTTCTTTTTGCCTTGGCTTCCCTCTCTTGTCTAATTCTCTGTCCTGTGATGGCACACTTGGTGTGATTCTCTGGCTTAGGACTGTGCACTGGAACTCTAAAACTGCTTTCTATGCGAGAGCTTGTTCAGATTACAGCTTCTCCTCCGCCATCTTCCCGGAACCCTCCCCTCAAATTCTTGAGACAAGAATTTGGCCAGGCCACAGCAATGGCTGCCCGCAATGGAGCTGCAGCACTGGCAGGCACTGACTGCCTCCAAGTGGAAACACCGGCAGGAATTCCTCATACTACAGCATTAAGCAGGTATTGCTTACTTCTGGGCTGCAACCTTCACCATCTCTGCCAGCTGTGGAGATGAGATGCTTGGCATGCCGTGTGGACTCTGCCTATCACAAGCAACAACAGAAAATTCCATGTTGATAGTGTATCTCTTTTAGGCAGTGACGGGGCTGGATTTGGCCTTTCCCATTTGTCCTGGATTGAATGTTTGTTTCACCAAAGGTGATGTGTTAAAATCATCACCCCAAAGTGATGCATTAGGAGGTGAGAGCAAAGGAGATTAGGTCATGGTGAAGACATTCTTCTATGAATAGAACTATCCTTATAAAAGAGAATCCTCTGAGTGAGTGTTTCAGAGCAAACAAGGTAATGTGTTTGAAATACCAGGTAGGGTGCTTAGTAATACAGCCAAGGAAACAATCCCTTATTTAGAACTTACTGAACTGTCTGGCAAGAATGTGACTGAGACTTGCTCCATGCTCTCTCCTGGGTTATTCCACAGACAAAATAGATACAACCCCTTTCCTGGCTTCCATACAACTCAGTTTTCAAGAAGCACTAAGCACAGTTTGATCACCTGCTCACCCTCAGGTCACAACATTTATCCAAAGATGTGGGGATGCTTTGACCAGCTACCCTTAGTTGTCAGGGAGAGATCTGACTTCTTAATTTCCTTCTTTAATTTGATAATTGCAAAATAATTGATCACTCATTCTAACATATTCTGAGTCGAAATAATATTCTACATTAGTGTTAAGAAAAATGCACATAGAAGCAAAACAAAAGTGTAAATGAACAGGAATAACACTCTCTATGTGACAAGATAAGATTATGAAAAGCATTGACAGTCCTCAGGCTTTATAAAAACCAATTGTGTAGTATCCTAGGAAACTTGTTCCTTGGTTACCTCTTATAGGTTTACTACCTACCTCTAACTCCAGTGCATGGTCCCAGAATCTTGGAGCAGAATCTCTATGACAGAATTAAGAGGTACCTTTGAATATACTTTGAAATACACTTCTAGGCAGCTACAGGGGAAAAATAAAATTTTCATAGCCAATAGAAATAATAATAGAAATAATAAAATAGCATAATAACAACACCTCTACAAATGCCATGTGAGCCTATTACAAATACTTTACTTTTCACAAAGAATCCTGTGAAGAAAAGATACTATACTAATCTCATGACCACAGCAATTACAGGTAATGAAAATAACAAGGAAGAAAAGGACCCATAAAAGAAGCAACTTTTCTCCTAATGAATTGTAATCTCTTTTCCCTACAGGAAGGTCATTTCGACATTATTGTCATCTAACACAGCAACTGTTTAAAAATATTATCATGGATTTATGTACAATTTTATGTGAGAAAAATGTTCTTACCAGATGAAGGATCATCCAGATTACAAATTAGACATGTTTCAAAATTTTGCTTGTTACTTTTGACCTTGAGTTGAAAGCCACTTGTATCTTTGTTGCTGTAGAGTGCAAAGCACTTGATTTATAAGGCTGCCAAGAAATCAAGCACTTTGTATAATTAACATTCTCACTAGAACATATCTGTTCCTTTTTCAAGTTAATGACAGAGATGACACTGAGGAGAATTAATGGAGATCTTTCAGATACAGATTATAGATACTTGACAATATCGATTTGATAAAGGATATCAGCTGACTACTAAGGAAACAAACTTAGCTTTATCTTGAAGATCTATCTATCTCTATATATTACATGTAAGAAGCTTTCTGTTCCGTCTATCCCTTTAAAAATTAGTTTATATTAGTTACACTGGGGGACAATTTTATTATTACATTTTAACACATTTACAATGTAGTCAATCAAATCTTACACCTGCCCATCACTCTTCTTTACCTTTCTCCTTCCTCAAACATTCTCATCAAGTTTCAGTGTTCTCTTCTCATAATTACAACAACCATTTCTACCATATTCAACCTTCTTTATTATCCTCCTTGTTAGCCCAACACTCTTCTGGTAGGCTTTATTTAGGAATAGAACCTGTTTCTATTGATCAATAACTTTCACTGAGGTTATATTGTTTTCAAATATATTTGTAATTTATTACAAAATTACCCATTCTTTTTTCACCCGTTCCCTTCATTTTCACTTCCTAAGAAGTCCCTTAGTTAAATTCATGTTCCCTACTATCTATCTCTCCCATCGATCATCATCATCATCATCATCATCATCATCTAGTTATGCAAATTTTACTGCATTGAGGATGAATTCCTTATTATTTGAAACTTCACATCAGAAGGGACACAAAAGCATCTCTTCTAGACAAATAAGCTACTCTAGAGACAAATTCTGGCTTCTTCTAAAACAGAGTCTGTATATACATTTCAAAAGGATACAGGTGGACCTGTTGCAACAATGAGAAGTACAAGTTGTCATGTCCAAAACGAGCTTTACAACGTCGGTGCGGGGGTGGGGGGGGGAAGGGGGGAAGGAGAAGGATTGGGATTAGGGGGGAGGGGGGAGGCTGGGAAGGGATGTGAAGGGTAAACAAAGGAGGAGGCTGCAATGCTTGGTAAGAAATGTACGCATTATCCTGCCCACGTAATTGTAACTCCTCTGTACAGTATGTTCACAAATAAAATAAAATAAAAAAAAAATACAACCAGAGCTGGTTCTAAGCACGTAATTGTAACTCCTCTGTACAGTATGTTCACAAATAAAATAAAATAAAAAATACAACCAGAGCTGGTTCTAAGCATTATCCTCTATTTTCTAATGTTCTATATTCTAAAGGGCTCATCATATGGTAAATATTATGCTAATCATTGTGGGTTATGCAAACTATACTTAACATATAATTTCCCATTTCACTTTCTCAATATAAACATTGTCTTTTTGTATATTTAATTTTCACTTAAATGACCCCACCTAAAATATTTTATACTTATTCCATTAAATTCCACTGAAGTACAGTTAAAAATGTATGCATCAGATATTTCACTCTAGACACATGACACACCATGGTAGTTCTCTTCCCTTAACTCATAGTTTAGAAGGGAGAAGAAGCATCATAAAAGAAACAAATAATTACAAATTGGAGTTAAACCTGAGGGGACCTTCATCCTATATTGGAGAGATGAGCAGACAAAAGTTCCATAGGTTCTTGTGTGTTATTTTAAGATTAGATTTCAATTAGGTGTAGCAAGAAGTGTGGAGTGGTGGAGGGATCTGTTTATGTGTTCAAAATCCCCTCATGGATATTCTTTGGAGGTTGGAATGCCATTGAAAAAAAAGAACAAAAGCAAAAGTATTTGCTTAAGAGTAAAGAAGATACTGGTTGGTTTTTAGAACCAGGATAGGTTCTGTGGTGACATAGGGAAGTAAATAGATGTAGTAGTATGGAGAGGTCTTAACAGGGCAGGATTGAGCAATTAGATGAATGGAAACTTGTGCCTTCCAAATAAAAGAGTAGAAAGGGAGTGGGGAGAAGAGACTCAGGATTCTGGATTATTTTATTATTCTTTTTTAATTTGAGGACTTCTATCATACCTGAAAGCATAGTAAGATGAAATGAATCTCTCCACTTCCTTTCTTTCTAATGACTAACATAAAAGTAAGTTTAAAGTACTGGAGAATAAATTAAAACATACATCATAGGCAACAAGAAATGCGAGAAAACAGAGAATATTGTGAACTACTCCAGTGTATAAAGAAGGAAAATGCAAAGCAGTTTCTGTCAAATAGGACAAAAATCATTGGAAACATACTAGGTTATAAAATTTTGCATAGACAGTCTGTTTTTTATTAAAATGATTGGGAATTCATAAGTTTTATGTATGTGATTTTCTTTCTATTATTAAAAATGGCTTTCCTTGAGCTAGAAGACAATCTAGGGGTTAAATAATGTCATGGGGGAAAATCTGGTTTGAAGTGATTTAGCTCATATTGAAGTTATATCTTATATGATCAGAGATATGAAGTTTTCGGAATAAGTTGCAAAGACATTTTAACTTATTTAAAAAATGGCTCTTTTCAATGTGACATCACACCTATGAACACATATGATTTAGTTACTGTAGTTCCTGGTACTTGTTCCTGACCTGTGCATGTGGTCTTCAGAATCATAGCTGTGAATGCTATCTGGCTCTGACAATCTCAAAATGTTCCTTTTTATGACATCTTAAAATGCCTCTTTACAAGGCATTTCAAGAGGGCACCCATGTTTACACTTACTATATCAATTCGGTAAACTGTTCATAACACCATGGTAGCATGACCCTGGAAAAGTGGGTTAGCCTTTCTTAGCACTGGTTGTCTTATGTGAATTGTAAGGGAAATAATACTGAATTCACAGAGTTGCTTGTGGACCAAAAGAGATTCTATTCATAAAACATTTCATGGTGTGCTTACAACAGAATAAACGTTTATTATCTGGTAACTATTACTTGTATTTTACTTATGAAGGTCACTTTTACCTTGTTGTTGCTTATCTCATATTTTTCCAAAAGGGATTTGTTGAAATCTTGCTTTCTTCCATCTTACTAACTTTTTATCTTTTTGTTAATTTATGCACTAGTGTCTATTTATTTTATACTATATTTAATTTCCTCTTCCTCCCCCCCCCCCGATTTCTGCCAGTATCATTATCTCTTTACTAAGTATTAGAGGATGTTTAATCTTTGGGTGGCAAGCATGAAGTTTTGAGTTAAAACCCCAGTACTCTCAATAAAACAAAACGAAAGCCACTTATTGCTATTTTAGTTTGGCTGAGGTCCCAAGTCAGGAGGCATAATTGCTCTTATGTAATGCATTAAGGTATCAGGCCAGTTATGCCAAATTTACAAAATAGGTTTTGAAGTGCAGTTTTGTGGTGCTTGAATCAACCTCAAGGACTCAATTAGAGAATGTATTTGGAAAAAATTTGATGGAGTGTCAAGGGAAGTTTTTCTGTAAGACTGCACAAGCTCAAAAATGGAGTTTCAAAGATGCAGTCAGAGACATTGACCTACATCATCTGGAGGGTATAGAACAAATCTAGAATGACTCAAGTTGAGAAGGCTGAGGTTTGTATTTGTGACTATACAAGTATAAAGAGAGGTGGCATTATGGAAAGCCTAAACCCCTAGAGTTTGAGCAGACATATATTTCCAGAGGAATGGGTATAGATCAATAAAATAAAATCCACAGTGATGTTTAAAAACATCTGATTCTTTGAAGCTTGTAGAAAACCAAAGGTAGGTTACCACTGTGAGCTGAAAAATACACCATCCTGCTCCTTTGTATTTCTTTGGCTTCTGCCCTTGACAATATCATAGAGAAGAATGAATGATAGAATGGATGTGGAGTCCTGAGAAGTAGGTATCTTCCTCCTCCAGGATGAATGGGGGAGAAGCTTTAACTCTCAATAGAGTTTCATACAGAAATAGGCATAAGTTCTAAAATGAGACTTTTGTTCACTGTAGTAACCTCATGTATGGTGTATGTGCATGTATACACATGGACAACTGTGGTGACTGCCTGGGATTTCACCTAACGGCAGAGGAAGATGAGCCACACAGAGTGGATTGAATGCCCTGTCAGAGAGTGGGGATCCTTCTCGGCCCCCTTGAGTCTTGATAATCCAACTTCTTGCTTATAATTGTGGGTTTGGGGAGTTTATTTTTCAATATGCTAATTATTTTTATTAATACCTTTTGAACCACATGTGAGGCACACAAAATAATTTTTTCTTCCTCCAACACAATTTTCGTGACCTTTTTCACTTGCCATAATCAGGATTGCACCTCTTCCCTTCTACAGCCAGCTATCTTGCTTTATGCCCTCATAATTTCCATTGGTGATTTATTTTCATGGTGGAATAGCACACATGTGTGTATTTATATATATATATAACATATACATGTATGTGTTATATATACACACACATATAAATATGTGTTACAAGTATATATATATGTATATATATATATATATGAAGAATGACCATGAATACTGGAAATAAGATGAGTAGAATAAAAATGTATTCCTTTATAAAGGAAACAATGTATAATGTCCAAAATAATTAATATTTAGAAGTGCTGCTGTCTACTGATGATTATAAAGATATGAGACAGTTTTGTATTGGATGCCAACAAGGAAAGATGAAGACTAATGGGTTGTTGTCAATATAATTTTCCACTGTGTATTTTGTCATTTTGTGTGTCTCTGTGTGGGTGTGCCTGCCTGTGTGTGAGGTTTGAACTTAGTGTCTCATATTTTCGCTTGACTTTTTTGCTTCAGGCTGGCAGGACTCCATCCCTCTACTTTCAACTTTTGATGATTAACTAGAGTTAAGAGTCTCATCAACTTTTATGTCTGGGCTAGCTTTAAACCTGAATCATCACATCTTGGCCTCCTCAGTAGTGAGGATTATAGGCATGGGCCACCAGTGCTCAGCTTTATCATGATTTTTATTTATGTATTATTTATTTTTAAATTATCTTTAAGTAGTTGTACAAAGGGGTTTCAATTCAACATGCCAGTTTGTGAGTACAATGTAGGTGGATCAATATCATCCTTTCATCATTCTCCTTCATCACTCCCAGCCCCACTCATCTACCTCAATTTACCTGGCTTCATTTTCACATATGTACATTAAATATTTTGACAACATTTGCTGTCCTTTCCTCTCTGTCCTTTCTTCTCCCTCGCCTTTACCTCATATCCCCCACAAACTAGCACATACTCCATCATCTTGATATTTATTTTGTTAATGTGTAAGTTAGTTGTCCAGAGGAGTTACAATATTGGAATCCTTCCCAATATATGGCATATGTTGGACAATATGTTCGTGCATAAATGCATATGACCCTATGTGTACACACACACACACACACACACACACACACACACACACACACACACACACACATACATATTTAGAATTTGGATCTAACTTCAATATAAGAGAGAAAATGTATGGTTTTTTGCCTCTCTGAGCTAACTTACTTTACTTAACATTGTTTGTATATTAACACAATAACTGAATATATTTGTAGGACACCGTGAGTTTTTAATATATCTATGCCCCATATAATGGTTCATTAAAGGTAGGTAGAAAATCCACCACTTCATACATTTATCATTTCCTTGTGGCAAGAACATCATAAAATTCAAAGCTGAGTGCTGGTGGCTCACGTCTGTAATCTCAACTACTCAGGAGGCTGAGATCTGAGGATTGCAGTTTGAAGCCAGCCAGGTCAGAAAAGTCTGTGAGACTCTTATCTCCCCTGTTGTTCAAGTGGTTAGAGTGCTATTCTTGAGCAGATAAGCTCAAGGACAGTTCCCAGGCCTGGAATTCAAGCACCAGGACCAGCAACAAACAAACAAACAACAAGAAAACCCTCTTCTAGCTAACAGGCGTGGATGGCTCATGAGTATATTCCTAGCTACTCAGAAGGCTGAGATCTGAGTTCACAGTTCAAAACTGCCCAGGGCAGGAAATTCCATGGGCCTCTGATTTCTAGTTAATTAACCACAAAAGAAAAAAAAATGCTGTGAATGGAGCGATGGCTCAGTATAAGTGGTAGAGTGCTAGCCTTGAGCAAAAATGGTAAGGGATAGCACCCAAGCATCCAGGCATCCAGGTCCTGAATTGAAATTCCAGGAACACTCACTCACTCACTCACACACACACACACACACACACACACACACACACACACACACACACACACACACACACACACTCCTAGATTTATTTCATTTTATATAATGCAATAATGTTACCTGCAATATTGTTACTATATTGCTGATTCTGGGTTTTGAACTCAGGGTCTGGGGACTGTCTATGAGCCTCTTTGTGTTCAAGGTTTGTGCTCTACCACTTTAGCAATAGCGCCACTTTTGGCTTAAAAAATATTTTACTATAAAGATGCTATAGAGGGGTTACAGTTACATGAGTAAGACAATGAGTACATTTCTTGTTGAGCTTTGTTATCCCTTCCCTTGTTGTTCTCCCACTATCCCTTCCCTCCCACCTCCCTCATTCCTCCCCCCCCTCAAGTTGTAAAGTTCATTTCCAATATACTATCTTGTGGGTATCATTGTTGCAATGGGTCATTCTGTGTCCTTGTTTCAGTGTTTTGCAATTCCCCTTCCCAAATTAGACAAATGTATATACAAGGTGCAGGGCACCAAAATCAAGCACAGTGACAACAGGGAATATACCATAGTGAGGAGAATGTACAAAAGAAACAAAAAAATCACATAGTACATTAAAAACAAAAAAGAACTCTTGTGTCCTTATTGTGAGGTTCATTTCACTTAGCATTATGGTCATATATACATTTCCTTTGAACTTTTCTGCTCATCTGCTGAAATTATCCTAAATATATTCTAATTATTGCAAATGAGGGAAACCATGGGACCTATATTTCTTTGTATCTGGCTTACCTCACTTAATATGATTTTTTCCCCAAATTTTTCCATTTCCTAACAAGTGGGGTGGTATCATTCTTTCTGATGGAAGAATAGAATTCATATATATATATATATATATATATATATATATATATATATATCACATTTTCTTGAGACACTTTTCTGAAGAAGAAATAAGAATGGCCAATAGACACATGAAGAGCTCAACTTCTCTGGTCATAAAAGAAATGCAAATCAAAACAACATTGAGATTCCACCTCATCCCAGAAAGAATGGCTATAATCAAGAAATCTAATAACAACAGATGCTGGAGTGGATATAGCCAAAAGGTAATACTACAGCATTGTTGGTAGGAGTGTAAACTTGTTCAACCACTCTGGAAAGAAGTACAGAGTTTCCTCAAGAGACTCCACATAGAGCTCCCCTGTGACCCAGCAATCCCACTTCTGGGCATTTACCCAAACGATCACAAACAAGGCCATACTAAAGTTAATACCCTACTATGTTTATTGCAGCATTATTTACCACAGCTAAGATATGGAACCAACCCAGATGCCCCTCAGTAGATGAATGGGTCAAGAAAATGTTGTACTTTTGGCTTTTTCTGTGTAGTTATTGGAGATAAGAGTCCCAGGGACTTTTCTGCCTGAGCTCACTTTGAACTTCAATCCTCAGATCTCAGCCTCCTGAGTGGCTAGGATTATAAGCATGAGCCACCACTGCCAGTCCTAATAAGATGATTTTTAAGCTAAAACATATTTTTTGGGGGGGTCTGGGCCTGGGCGCTGTCCCTCAGCTCTTCAGCTCAAGGATAAGCTAAAACATATTTTTATAGAAAAAAATAAAAGATAAGTTATTTTAATTGTGTTTCAGGGTGCACATTTGTGTATCTTTGACTGAAATATGCGCATTAAGTATCTTAACAAAACCTGTCAATTTGTAAAAGAAGTTAACAATACATTTCCTTTAGTCAGAGAGAGCAAGAAAAGCCAAGTGAAATTAAATTAGAGTGAAAAATTCTTTTAGAAATGAAATTTGCCCCTCTTAACACTTAGCAGTAAGTGATTAAATTGAGGCTACTTGGTAAATGCAGGGAGCTAATTAGTTAACACATGACTTGTAATGACTATTAATCGACTAAAGCATTAGAAAGGGATGCATATCTATATGGGTCAGTGTAGCAAATACATTCAAATGCTGTGTGACCACTGAATAGGGGAGGGCAGACTCACGCATGGGGCAAAGGTTCAGGACAAGCCCATAAACAACTATGCTTTGCAAATGCCCAATTTCATGATGATCTAGACCATGTGTGTGTGTAGGCCCCGACATGCTCAGTTCTGGTCTTCACAGTCACATGCTTTCAGATACTAATTGGAGAGAGGCTTATGGTAAGAGAACAAGCAATCGAGCTGAGGAAGTTCAGGTTTTTGCCCAAGATACAAAAATAGAATGGGACAGAAGAACTGAATTATTGGAAAAAGCAGCCATTCTGAACATGATGGACTTCTCATGACCTCGGCTGCGTGAGGTGTTCCTTAACATAGTTAAAGTAAGTCCAGAAATACTGCTTTCTGAATATCTACCCCTTAACAATAGGCTTTTTTGATGAAAGGAAGAAGTGGTTAATTTTCTAACTTCAGATGGGTCTCTGCCCAAAAACAGATCGACCAGGTTGAATGCCATTTTCCCATGTCTAGTCTGTGCTCATGCTACAGTAGGTATTTGTTCAATAATATTTTGGATAAAGAAAGCATTTCCTAAAGTACTGATGTAGCTAACTCATTTCAAACTGACCTCAATTTTCTCTTCTTGAATCATGTTCAGTGATAGTGAACTCACATGGGCCAAATTCAGACATGGTACATAGTTTATATCCTGTCTCCTACCTAGGCTATATCTGCTATCAGCATTTCAAAGTATTAGGGTATCTCATCTCTGTTGAATTTTATAATTCTTTATATTGCACTAGCTTTTTGATTAATTATACTAACTAAAGTGTTTATTTGTATTGAATATAAAATTATTTCTAGTACTTTCCTCACATGGGTACATATTGCATTTTATCTTCTTTATTTTGTATTTATGTGCTTTATGAGTCAAATAAAGCATTATCCCTACTAGATTTTGGGAGAGGTATGATTTTCCCATTTAAAAATTAAGCATAACTTGGAAGTAGTAAAGAATCTCCTTATACAATATGCTTTGCAAATACTGATAGATACATACACTGTTTTAGTAGGTATATCGTTATATCTTTTTGTGGTTTGAATTTGCATTTCTCCAGTGATGAATAATATTGAGCATCTCGTCATGTCCTTATTTATAATGTTATTGTCATCTGTGATACAATGTTTGCTCAAATATGCCCCCATTTTCATTGATTCCTTATTTGATTTTTGGGAGTTCTTCATATAATCTAGATATAAGTTCTTTTGGACTTTTATGATTTGCAGATATTAACTCCTTGCCTGTGGCTTATATTTATAGTTTATTGACATTTTGCTTTGAAAAGTAGGCATCTTAATTTTTATGTAGTCTTATTTATCAAGTATTTTCTTATTCTATGTGTGTTATATCTTTAGGTCAAGGATACAAATACTTCCTCTTATAGTTTCTTCTATAAGTTCTACAGTTAAAGGCTCTACCTTTCGGACAATAATCCATCCTTATGGTAATATCTTTACCGACTGGAAAATATGAATTTATGTTCACTGAAGTCTCTTTTGGCCATATACCTACTTGTGCTCAGCACCATTTGCTGAGTATACTTTCTCCATTGAGCCGACTTTATACATTCATAAAAATGTAACTGATAGTCTAGGTATAACTGATAGTATGAATGTTACTTGAAGTGTGGATTTATATCTGAGTTTCTATTCTGATTTATTTGTTTACATACACTTTCTTTATTTTCAAAATTGTTCTATTTTAGTTTGTCTTTCTGCACAAACAAAATTAAGGTTTCTTTCGCTTTTCATTTGATTGTGATAATTCATTTTCCCATGTCCTCATTTGCATACTGTGTACCTTGATCAAACTCAACCCTTCCTTCACTCTCTTTTATCTTCCATCATTTTTCCAACCAATCTCAATAAACATCATTGTTCAATTTTCAGACATGGTACATAAAATATTTTGAGCACATTCATACACCTTTCCCTCCTCTATTCTCCCTCCATAGAATTAGTTTGTGACTAAACACACACAAAAATATCCTTCTGGCCAGGTGCTGGTGTCTCACCCCTGTAATCCTAGCTGCCCAGGAGGCTGAGATCTGAGGATCACCATTTTGAAGCCAACCTAGGCAGAGAAGTCTCCATAAGACTTTTATCTCTAATTAACCATTCAAAAACCAAAAGTGGAGCTGTGGCATAAAGTGATGGATTGCTAGTCTTGAGCAAAAGAGCTCAAGAATAGTGCCCAGTCCCTGGGTTCAAGCCCCACAACCAACAAATAAAATTCTCCTGGAGTCAAGCTCTGCTGGCTCATGCCTGTAGTCCTACCTACTTAGTAGGCTGTGATCTGAAGATTGAAGTTCAAAGCCAGCTTGGGCAGTCAAGTCAGATAGACTCATCTCTGTTTACTAGTGAAAACTAGTAAATAGAGATAGGGTTTATGTGATAGAATGCCACTAATGACTGAAAAGCCAAGTGAGAGAACAGGGCCCTGAATTAAATCCCAGTATAGGCACACACACACACACACACACACACACACACACACACACACACACACACACACACACACACACACACACACACACACACACACACACAGATGAACGCCAACATACACAACTCCTTAGGATTTGGACTAGTGTTACGTTGTATGTATAAATTAATTTGAGCATAAATGACATCTTAACAAAATTAAATTTTCCAGTCTATGAGCTGGTACATTTCTTCATTTATGTAGGGCTTTCATGTTTTGCAGTTTTTTAGAAGATGGATCTGATACTTCCAGTATTCACTGTCGTTAGGAAAGATTTGAACATTCACATGTTTCAATGCTACTAAAAAAAATCAAGTGCTTCTTACTCACTGCAAGAATATAGATATAATTGGATTTTTACAATGACCTTGTATCCTTTAACCTTGATATTTCACTAATTACTTTTAATAGCTTTTTCTTGGAAATTTCCTACCTAGACAATCATGACACAAATAGAAACAGTACTTTCTCTTCCCTTTAATTTTGTATGTCTTTTATTTCTTTTCTTTCATATCTATTGTGTTCTTCATTTTTTTTTATGTAGAGCATTGTTCTAGTCTGTCAAGAGCTTGGGATCCTGAAACTATCACCTGGCTTTTCATTGTTGATCTAAAGTTCACCTATTTTCTCCTTTTTTTTTAATTTTAAAGACTGAACAAGATCGATTTTTAAAAATAACACCAAACAATCAAATCCACTTCTCATTATGAGAAATTTCTAACCTAAGCAAACATGGAAAATGAACACTTTGTATCCATCAGAGGCTTCAGAGACACTTAGCACATGACCCAGCTTCTTTGATTTGTTTCTCTACCAACACTTGTTCTGTGCTCCACCCACCACTGGCTTATTTTAAAGCACATCCAAGCAGCATGTTCTTTTCAGACAGAGCCTAGGCAGTGGACTTTTCCACTAAGCTTCGTAGAGCTATTCAAAATTAGCAATAGTATGCTAATCACAATTTTTATATCCACTCTAACCCAGGTTGTTCTATACACAGAGTACCATGCTCAAGAAAGTTTTTACTAAACTCAATTTCATTGCAGCTCTCTGTTTAGTTTTTGTTTGCATTAATTAATTAATTAATTTTAGATTAGGCAAGGCAAGCTTTCCTTCTGCAGAAACGTGATTCGTTGTTTATAGTCTTCTTTGACAGACATTTTATATAGTGCCTTGCAGAAACTAAGTGATGCCTATGTGAATGTCAAAGCTGTAGAACCGTCAAAACCTTGTTGAAGTAAAGGGCACTGAAGCTGCTGTGCCCCCAAATCCCACACTCTTCTTCTAAAAGAAGTCTACTGTGAAGACAGCCTTCATAATTTTTATACATATACATACTTGCATACTTAAACAAGATATGGAATAGTTTTTCTCAGTTTGGAAGCTCATAATGTCATATTGTGTACGTGAGTTTACCATTTTAAAATGAGTGTCCTATTTGTATTTAGTGTAATTGTTGGTATGGATTTTTATTCTTTCTCTCATCCCACTTTTCTGATCTGTCCTTTGCTACCTTTCACCATTTTAATTTTTTCATCTTTCTAATTTTAAAAGTTATACAGAGGGGTTTCTGTTCAACATGTCAGTTTATGAGTACAATGAATCTTGATCAGTGTTACCTCATTCATAATCCTCTCACGTAGCTCCCAACCACATCCATCCCTTCCACTTTACTAGTCCTACATTTACATATATACATTGCATATTTTTAATTCATTGAGCATGCTTGCTGGTAGCAGAGATTGAAGTCAAGGACATGAACATTCATTCAGTCTCCTTGCTTAGCTGGCACTCTACCAATTGAGTCATGCCTTCAGCTCTGTTTTTTGCTGTTTATATTTTGAAGATGGAATCGAGGATTTTTATGTCTAAGTTGACTTTGAATCATGATCCCATGATCTCAGCCTCCTGTAGCTAAGATTACAAATATGAGCTACTGGTCCTGTTCTCTGTTTCTATTTTACCTTCATTTTTTTCTTTTTTGGTTTTTAGATCACTGTAAGTTTTATAGGATATGTTTTGAATTCACATTATACTATTGCACATTCTCATTCTACTACTTTATAAGTACTGTTGGATCATTATAATAGGGTATCTCCAAGCTTCCTTTTACCTTCCTCACTAACATTTCTTATATGACAAACTGCAATAATTTGTTAGTATTTAATCTTTAGATAATCACATTTAAAATTATTTAAGTTTTGTGTTAAACCATATTCTTAGTTTTACATTTTTGTTGCTCAACATTTCTTCATGTAGGTGTAAGCTCTCATCTGTTTTCTTATCAGTTTTCATGAAGAACCTTGTTTACTATTTATTGTAGTCCACATCTTCTGGCTATAAGTTTTTTCAGTCTTTGCTTTTCGGAAAAAAAGTCTATATCTTTGAGTTTTCTGTATGTGCCTATCCATTTTTTTC
The DNA here is from genome assembly GCF_024711535.1 of Dipodomys merriami. Taxonomy (NCBI): domain Eukaryota; kingdom Metazoa; phylum Chordata; class Mammalia; order Rodentia; family Heteromyidae; genus Dipodomys; species Dipodomys merriami. The sequence goes on from NW_027205381.1 coordinate 10,480,724, forward strand.
CAGAATCATTTGTCAAAGTTTTATTTTCCAGCCTGTGTTTTGGGCTCCCTTATTGCATATTAAATGGCCAGTAGGATTATTTATGGTTCTTCTATTCTGTTCCATTTGTCTTCAGGTATGGTTTTGTGCCAGTACCAGGTTGTTTTCGTTTGAAGACTAGCATTGTTATTACTCCAGCACTATTCTGCCCACTAAGGAATGCTATTGGCAGTCTTTTGTGACCCCGTATGAATTTTTGGATTGTTTTCTCTATCTCAGTAAAGAATGTTGTTGGGATTTTGATGAGTTTTGCACTGAATTTGTAAATTGCTTTGGGCAGTATTGCCATTACATGATGTTAGTTTTTCCAATCCAAGTACAGGAAGACCTTTCCATTTCTTTAAAGCCCTCAATGTAAGACCAGAAATTATGAAATTATTAGAGGAAAGAGTAGGGGAAACATCAGGACTCTTAGGCAGTGGTAGAAACTTTGAGTAAAGATCCAGAAGTACAGTAAATTGATGAAAGACTTGATAAATGGGACTGCATCACACTAAAAAGTTTCCGCATGGAAAAGGATATAGCTAGCAAGCTAAAAAGACAACCTATATAATAGAAAGAAATTTTTGCTAGCTACCATCAGACAATGGTCTAATACCTAGAATACATGGAGAGCTTAAAAAATTAAACCCTCATAAAACCAACAACCCAATTAATAAATAGGTTAAAAAGCTAAAGAGAATCTTCTCAGAAGAAGAAATAAAAATGACTAATAGATACATAAGGAAATGTTTGACATCTCTGGCCATGAAAGAAATGAAAATCAAAACAACTTTGAGATTCCAGTCAGATTGGCCATTATCAAGAAAACAAACAATAACAAATGCTGGTGAGGTTGTGTCCCAAAGGGAACCCCAGTACACTAGTGGGAATGTAAACTTGTTCAATCACTCTGGAAAGCAGGGTACAGTCTCCTCAAAACATTAAACATAAAACTACCGTATGACTCTACATTTCCATAATTAAGATACAGGAAATTCGAAAGAGTTCTTTTTTAAATTATTTTATATTTTTATTGTAAAGAGGGGTACAGTTACATGAGTAAGGTAATGAATACATTTCCTATCCAGCATTGTTACCTCCTCCTTTGTTGTAAAGTTCCTCCTTTGTTGTAAAGTTCATTTTCAGTATTTATTTCAGTATTTCAGTATTTCCCTTCAGTATTTCCCTTCCCCTCTCCAAATTAGAAAAATGTATAAAGAAGATGCAGGGCACCAGAATCAAATGCAATGAGGGATTATACACCATGGTGTAATTCCTTAAAGGGGAAAAAAGTTCAACAAAATCAAATATTAGGAAGTGGGTACTCAAAAATGGTGAGGTCAGAGAGAAAGAGTTAGAGAAATTAAGAAAAGAGGGGGAGAATGCACTCAAGAATCTCATGTATATCCAACAAAGTTTGGAAGACAGAGGAAGGGAGGGATTGGTAAGAATGTTGAAACGGGTGATATTGATCATGATAAATAGTATTCATAAACTACTTCAATAAATGGAAACTCCTTTGTACAACTACTTAAAATAATAATAAAAATTGTAAAAATATAGTCCTTCATTTTACTTTCATTTCCAATGCTAGGTATAGATTTATAGACTGAAAAGATTCTTTGTCAAGAAGTAGCTGGATCAGAATACATTAGGCAAGAGAGACAGTTCAAGAATGAGTGAACTTATCAAAACCAGGATGTGGTATGAATCCATATATTTTCTTTATTTACTTTTTCTTTTTCTTTGTTCTAGCACTGAAGCTTGAACTCAGGATCCTGAACACTGTGTCTTAGCTTTTTTGCTCAAGGCTAGCATTCTATCATCTCCACTTTCAGCAATTTTGCTAGTTAATTGGAGATAAGAGTCTGGGAGATTTCTTTTCTGGTCAGGCTAGATTTGAACTGTGATCCTCAGATCTCAACCTCTTGAGTAGCTAGGATTACAGGCATGATCCCCTGGCCACAATATTATACTACATTTCTTAATCTGTATATATCCATGCTGCAGTCTTTTCATGGCATTTTCCTGAATGCTGTTGATGTATTGCTGGTACCCCTCCCAGAACTGGACACCTGGCCCCTCTCCACTCTGAGTGCTGTCTGTTGAGGGTTTGCACCTTCACCTTCCTCTGACAAATTGCCTGAGGACAGTGAGTCCCAATCAAGCAGGAATAATATCTGGTAGCTTCCTAAATGCAATTTCCCAGGCCTTATTCCATTCTTATAGAATTAGACATTCTAGGATGTGGACCTAGAAATCTCTTTTAGGAAGTTTCCCATATGCTTCTAACTGACAGTGAAGGTTGGGAATCCCTCTTAAAGCTGACAAAAGCCACACTGACTGAAAATTTATGCCCAAACCCCATCCATGCCCTACAAATGAAAACTGATGAATAGAAAACAGAGAATTTGTATCATTGAAGAGGGGATAAGGTGATAACTCTATGGAGTAATTGTACCTTAAAGAAGGACCCAGAAAAGGAGGCCACCTGGATCAAATCTGGTCCACTACTTATTTTCGTAAATAAAGATTTACTGGAATAAGGTAGGCCCATTAATTTTATGGTCTCTGTCTGTATTTTTTGGTCATGGGACTTGAACTCTGGGCCTGGGCACTGTCCCTCAGCTCTTTAGCTCAAGACTAGTGCTCTACCACTTGATACAAAGTGCCACTTCTGGTTTTCTGAGTGGTTTATTGGAGATAAGAGTCTCATGGACTTTCCTGCCTGGGCTGGCTTTGAACTTCGATCCTCAGATCTCAGCCTCCTGTGTAGCTAGGATTACAGGCGTGCCACTGGCACCCGCAGTCTCTGATTGTTTTTACATTATGCTAGAACACAATTAGGTAAGTGCAAGACATATTGTCCTATTTACTAGAAATGGATTGATGAGTTGTGTTGCTAGAGCCTCACTTCTTTGAAATTTTATCTGATTAGCCTTGCTTTGTTTTCAGTCTTCTCTTTTGCTTCCATACCTTGTCCCCTCCTTTTTAAAAAATTTTATTTTTTTGTAAAGATGCTGTATAGAGAGGTTACAGTTACATGAGTGAGGCAATGAGTACCTTGTTGTTCTCCCACCATCCCTTCCCTCCCCCACCTTTTTCAACTCCTCCCCCCACCCTGCCAGAAATTGTAAAGTTCATTTCCATTATACTGCCTTGTGGGTATCATTGTTTCAATGGGTCATCCTGTGTCCTTGTTTCAGCATTTTGTTATTCCCTTTCCCCTTCCCCAAATTAGACAAATGTATATATAAGATGCAAGGGACCAAAATCAAGTGACAACAGGGTATATGCTATAAGGGGAAGAACATACAAAGAAAAAAAATCACATAGTGCATTAAAACAACAACAAGAAAGACCTCTTGTGTCCATGTCTTGGGGTTCATTTCACTTAGCATCATCTTATATGGTCATATATACATAGCTTTTGAGCTTTTCTGCTCATCTGATAAAATTATCCAAGACATATACTAATTATTGCAAATGAGGGAAACTATGGGACCTATAATTCTTTGGGTCTGGCTTACTTCACTTAATACGATTTTTTCCCCAAGTCTTTCTATTTCCTAACATAGAGCTCCCCTATGACCCAGCAATCCCACTTTTGAGCATTTACCCAAATGATCACAAACAAAGCCATACTAAAACTACCAGCACAACTAAGTTTATTGCAGTATTATTCACCATAGCTAAGTTATGGAACCAACCCAGATGCCCCTCAGTTGACGAATAGATCGAGAAAATCTGATATATATATATATATATATATATATATATATATATATATATATGCACACATACACACACACACACACACACACACACAATGGAATCTATACTTCCATCAGAAAGAATGACACCACCCTATTTGTCCCTTCCTTTTATTTTATTAGTCAGTCCTGGGGCTTGAGTGCTATCCCTGTTTTCCTTGTTTTTGTTTTTTCTCAAGGCTAGAGCTCTACCACTTGAACTACAGCTCTATTTCCAGCTTTTTTAGGTGGTTAGTTGGAATTAAGGGTCTCATAGACTTTCCTCCCTCGGCTGGCTTTGAACCATGATCCTCAGGTGTCAGCTTCTTGAGTAGCTAGGATTACAGGCATGATCCACCAATGCCTGGCTCCATCTCTTCTTTGCAGATGGCTTTCTAGTCTGTCTCAAGTTGTGCTTACAGCACACTGGACAAGCATTCTCACATGTCTTATTTTCTTCTACTTTTTCTGATTTGAGATGACTTTAAGTGTTCATAGAAGGATAAAATTGATGTCAGAATATCATTTGTTGGCCAATTTTCTTGAGGTATTTTACATCTAAAGAACATTTACCAAAATCTATTTTGCTTTTCCAGCTGGTCTAAAATCATTGTAAAGTAATAATAGAGTGAATAGTGAAGCACTCAAGATTTAGAATTATGCACTCCCATGTAAACATATTGTAATGGACTAATTCAATTCCTACCACTATCATTATATAAAAAAACTTAACGGGTAACAAAACACTTCACATTTGTATGTCATTTAAAAATGCGCTTGAAGTGCTTCTATTTTGTCCTCACAACAGTATTTTAAGTCTCTGAACCTTAGCTTTAAGCTTGGGACATGTCATTAATAAGAAACACCAAAGTTTTTATATGTAATCTACTGGGCACAGAATGAATATTTGGTACATCTGTTCCTTCAGAATTTAGGGTTAGATTTATGTGTCCAAATCTGAAAGCAACAGAAAGCATCTCCCAAGTTTTAGATTTAAAGATGGTTGGAGTAGAAAAAAATAATCTAACCAAAGCAGAAGAATATAGAGCTGTCACCTAAGGTAAGTCAATTTCTAAGGTACATTTGAATTTAGTTCTGTTTCCTAATACCCAAGGCAAAAAGGCAAGCTCATTAGTTACCTAATGTTCACTATAGACAAAAGAAAATACACAGAAGCAAGCAAGCTTTTTTTTCTTGGAATTAGGTTAAATGAGGTGTATTTCTGTAGGCCCTTTAAAAGAGTAATATTTGCAAGCATAGTGGACACTGCCTGGCAACAGTTCTACTAAAAGAACAGAAATAGCAATGAGATGGTTTTTCCTATCGACCCTATGTAAAGGGCTCAGGGCAAAACCTTATGTCATCAATCATGAAGGCAGGCAGTGAGGAACTCAGATAATTTTGCCTAAGTGTGCTTCCTGATAATCTAACTGAAAATGTCAGCATCTAGACATTGGAATATGTCACCCGGACATTAGATTGTCCTTTCCAAACATTAAATGTCTTAAGCTAGCCTATAACAGGTGTTGGCTCTTAGAAAATTCATGACTGAGCTCTTAAAACTAGCCATAGTGCAGCCCTTCTGTGTTGTTGACTAATGTGAAAACCATCTGCTTTAGATATCAGACATGAGGGGAGTAGTTGTCATTAGGTAATGAAAGTTAAGAGCTTTACTCGTACCCTTGACAAGTCAGAGGTCATCCATTATTGTAGAGTCTTGACAAACAGTAGGTAAAGTTGTTATTCCTCTAACAAAGGAGCTCTTACTTTCCCCAAATATAGCAAAGTCTTGGCCTTAGAATGCAAAAATGCCAAGTGCTTTCTTTGTGCTTTGAGGTGAATCTTCCCTAAAGTTACAAATAGAACTTATTCTTTGATATTCTGAACCAGAATGCTATGTCATGAGTATACTTGTGCTGGTGAGATAATCCAATCCCGTTTCTATGCTAGCATATTGCTTCAGCCATTCCTTCTGTTCAAGCAGTTTCACATTAAATTCTCAATAATCTCATTTAAGTTATAGAAACAAGGGTATTTCTACTGATGAGATTTTTCTCACACTCAGATAATTGCTTTGATATTAATGCATATTTCCAAGGACTTGGCCTGCCTGGCCATGTAGAATTGGGTTTGATTGAAAGCAATTCATCCCACATGGCTTATGTTTCTTTCATAAATATTTCTCTTTCTTTCTGTGGTTCTTTTTTATTGAGAAACCATAATTCCAAGATTTGAGGCACAGATTGTGGTTGAAAATTTAAAACCATCCATTCTGTTCACATGTTTGATTCGTAAGTAGAGTTAGGCAATGTTGGTGGAATTTGTTGGAGAGATTTAACTTATGTCTATGCAATCCTCTGCTCACCTTTCTCATTATTTGGTGAAGATGTTATGGGTTTCATATGGTATAGCACAGTAAAGGGGATTGTGGTTATAACCCATCACTCTAATTTTAGTTTCAGTGTTGCACCTGGAGTTTTGACTAGTGTAGTATTTCTTTATGATTATGTATCCTCTGGAGGAGAATACTTCCCAGATATGGGCAATATATCATTTTCTTCAGAGTATTATGAAGTATTAAAATATGGTAGTCATGGCCTACATCTATGTTATATTTTTATTATAAAGGAAAGTCTAAGTTCTGAAATATTCAAAGTGCAAATGGGATTTATACCCATTCCAATGTCATTGTTTCAGAAATAATCTATGTAAGCATTTTGATGAGCATCCATTTAGAGCAATGCAGATAAATATTTAGTCTCAACAATTTCAGGGCGTATTAATAAAGGGTACTCAGTAGTTTACTGCCAAATATCTTGTTAGGAATGACAGTTGTTGAATATGGTACTTTTTAAGTATACATGCTTGATTTTTAAACTGCTATTAAAAAAGTAACACATAAGCTGGACACCGATGGCTCATGCCTGTAATCCTACTCAGGAGGCTTAGATCTTAGGATCACAGTTGAAAGCCAGCACAGGCAAGGAAAGTTTGTGAGACTCTTATTTCTAATTAACCACCAGAAAACTGGAAGTGGACTGTGGCTCAAGTGGTAGAGTACTCGCCTTGAGCTGAAGAGCTCAGGGATGGTGCCTGGGCCCAGAGTTCAGGCCCCATGACTAACAACAAAAAGAAATTAACACATAGGCTAAAATGTTATAGAAATGTTCTTCTTTCCATATTTAGTCAAAATTACTGGTAATAAACAATATAAATCATTTTCTTGGCACAATTAGATGCAGAATTTCAGGGAGGAAGAGGATTTTGTACTTCAGAAGTTTAGAGAAAGAAATTTATGGTTGTTATGAAGAGTATCTTCATTAACAATATTGTATGAGTGAGTCTTTTGCAGAATCAGATTTGAACTAAGGACTTTAAGCTCATTGGCTTTCCTGTTTGGCTGGTGCTCCACTACTTGAGCTATGCCTTTGACCTGGATTTTTGCTGGTTATTTTGAAGAAAGTCTATTAGACTTTTTTTTGCCCAGGTTGAATTGCAACTGTGATCTACTGCAACTCAGACTCCTGTGTAGTTAAGATTATAGGTATGAGCCATTAGCACCCAGCTTGGTTGCATGTCCAAATGAGCTTCAACTTCTTCAACAGTCACAAGGATTTTACCATGCATGTGACAATGTTGTCTATCCTTGTCTGTACTTCTGCAGGGTGGCTTCATTTGTCTCAGAAGAGGATTCCCAAGGACAAAATGAACCCATGCAAGGTCTGCATGAACCAATAGCAAGTGCAAGGTTGTTTTTGGAAGACTCAGTGTGGAGCTGAACTTGACTGAGAAGTTCTTTTTTTTTTTTTGTCATTTGTGGGGCTTGAATTCTGGACCTGGGTGCTCTCCCTCAGCTCTTCAGCTCACTAGTATCACTCTACCACTTGAGCTACAGCACCACTTCTGGTTTTCTGAGTGGTTTATTGGAGAAAAGAGTCTCACAGTCCTTCCTGCCCAGCTGGCTTTGAACTGTGACCCTCAGATCTCAGCCTCCTGAGTAGCTAGGATTACAGACATGAGCCAACAGCGCCTAGCTTGACTGAGAAGTTCTTGACCATCTCACAGCATGGCGTGGCAACTCTTCCTTTATTTTCCACCCAAGCACTCTATTGTAATTGCAGTATGAACTTATGATTGGCACAGTCTTTACTGGAGATTGACTTATATGTGATTCTTTTCCTGGAATACCTTGGTTTCTCCATAGACCAATCAAATGAACAGATGTGTAAGTACTTATTCATAATACATGAATTAGCATTTTCCATATCCCCATTCTTACATTGTATCAGAGTTTTCTTAAGCATATATGCTAGTGATTAGCACATTCATAAAGGCTCTCTTGCTTTACTCTTAAGATTCAGCTTGTTTTTGACCACTATCATGATTCTCAGAGAATCCTCTGTACTGAGCTGCACACCAAATTAAACCACAACCTGATAATTTCAGTGATGTTTCTGTACAACATTTTTAGGAATTGAAGGATTGTCCACTATTAGAATGACCTAGGGGGAGGGGGGTATGATTGGGTGTGGGGGAGGGGGGAGGCTGGGAAGGGAGGTGAAGGGTAAACAAAGGAGGAGGCTGCAATGCTTGGTAAGAAATGTATGCATTATCCTGCCAGTGTAATTGTAACCCCTCTGTAGAGTATGTTCTCAAATAAAATAAAATAAAATTAAAAAAAAAGAATGACCTAAAATTCTCTTCAAACTCTAGTGCAAGGACTAAATGCTGTCCTGACATGCAATATATTAGTGACTGTGGATACCTTGATTATTTTGCTTGGTGGTAGGAGAGTCAAAAATGCATGTGAAGATGGGTGTTACTGGAGAGAATGTAAAATTTCTGGGGGTAACTCTATGGCACTATAGTAGCTCTTGTTCCTGTGAGTTCAGCTCAGAAGAGAACTTTTGATGAGCATAAGACATTCTTCACAACTGAATTGTGATATGTCTCTCATCCTGTTGCTTCACAAGTCAATAAGCCCCTTGATGTCAGGATTATATTCTGTTCACAACTGTACATCAGCAATAGGAAATGTGTAGCCAATGGTTTCTGTACAGTGGGGGTATTTTTCAGGTACAGAAGTTATACAAGAAAGATCAGGAAGTCACAAATATGTTTGTGATCCCTGTTTCTTACATAAATCAGGAAAGAGGGAAAATTCATAGAACAGATTGATTCCAGAAGAAAATGGAGTGATTTTCAGAGCTGTAGAAATAAAGACAACGAGGACCATTCCGAAATTACTGAAATCTGGAATTAGTTGTAAAAATTCTTACAAGGGTGAAGAGGAAAGGCTTCATTATAGGAATTGGTGAAACAAGTTCACAGCACAGGAAAGAATGAATTAAAAACAGGTCAAAGAACTCTGGCTCAGTCATTTTTACTTAAGAATTTTTAGCTTACATACATGGGAAAGGAGACAGAGAGACAGAGACAGAGACAGAAAGAGAGAATGTTCAACTGTTTCTCCATTTATTTGTTATGTTGGGAAATAAATAAAACAGATCATGCTTTTATGCAGGTAGTGGAGACAGAAAAGCAAAACCCAATAAGATATTTAGAATAGTAAGGTAGTTGAGAATGGCTAGATATAAGTACAAAGTATTAGAAAAATACAAGTGGAAGGGAAACTCACATTTTGAAGGATGAGAAGGCTGAAAAGAGAAGATGAAACTTGTACACTAAAATGAAGAGAAAGGATAAGAAGTGTAAAAAAGCTGAAACACAAAGTAAGCAATCAGATAAAATCATCAAGCTCCATGGAAAGAAAATTACTGCTGTATTTTGAGTATAAAAATAAGGTATGATGACTGGAGATGAGATTGAAAGACATGCAAAGTACTGAGGGGCAGGCATAGTAACAGAACAGCTGCCTGCCATGTGCCTGCTATGTGCTGACCAGGTAATACAATTTGTATACCAGTTGCCTACTATGTAGTTCCATGTACATGGCTCATTATGTTAAGGAACATGTACCTGTAGTGTAATGTTGATACAGTGAAGGGCTTCAGAACAAGCAGAACATCTGGAGTTTAGATAATTCATGGTGGTAATTAACTGAGAGATGGATTAAAGTGAGAAAAGCCTGGGGCTGGGAAGGTAGCTCAGTGGTAGAGCACTTGCCTTGCATGCATGAGGCCCTGGGTTCGATTCCTCAGCACCACATAAGCAAAAAGAAAAAAGCCGGAAGTGGCACTGTGGCTCAAGTGGTAGAGCGCTAGCCTTGAGCTGAGAGCTAAGGGACATTGCCCAGGCCCAGAGTTCAGGCCCCACCACTGGACCCCCCCTCCAAAAAAAAGAGAGAAAAGCCTGATGTTAGGGAGTACAAGTAGTCCAGAAGAATTGAAATATGAGTTCTTACCACCAGGAAAGTAGGTTTAGGTATAGAGCTAAAAAACATCTTCTGAAAAATATTTAGAATGTCATTTTGTATACATCTGTAACATATATGTGTGTATGTGTATATGTGTATATACATATATACAATTTATATAATGTATACATTATGTGTACATATATAAATATACATAATTTGTAATCGTTTATATAATAGGTAACTCATATCATAGATAATATGTAACCTTAGATAATTTAATATTTTAAAATATTTATATAGACTAAAATGTATAATTTATACTTATATGTATACTTTATATATAACTACATTACTTATTTTATATTACACTTTGTTAATATATTATTCTATTTTATAATTAATATAGTTATGTTTTATGTTAAATGATACAAATATAGTAGATATTTAATATATCACACATATTAGCATATCACTATGTGTTTTCTTATGAATATATATATTATACATATATACATATATTTAAGCTAACTTTGCTGCTGGAACATATACAAGAAAACATTTACCCTGCTTTCCAAATGAAAATGATACAGTCTCATTATTGGCACTTATGACTTACCCCTAATATTTCTATTGTCAAAGGTGAATGATTGAGTTTAGTATCTTTGAGCCTAGTGGTCATTAACTTTCTTCAATAATAAGCACTCAAAATTTTAAGACCAAGAGGTTGTCTGCAATTGTAGAACTCTAATTTTAAGTTTGTAAATACAGTAAGAGTTGCATTGTTTTGGGGCTGTATGTTGAAGGATGTCTAGCATACATGAGACCTTGAGTTGATACCCTATACTGAGAGAGCTGGGGAGTAAAGAAGAAGATGGAAAAAAGGAGGAAGAAGAAGAGGAGAAATAAGAGAATGAACCATATGCCAATGGCTCATTCATTTAATCCTGTCTGTTCAGGAGGCTGAAATCCAGAACATTGTGGTTCGAAAATAGCTAGAGTTAAAAAAAGTCTGTAATACTGCATCTGCAAAATAATGAGCAAAAAAGCAAAAAGCTGGACTAAAGGCATGGTTCAAATGATAAAGCTCCAATGAGCAAGCAATCCAACAATGTTGAGCCCATAAGCTCCAACTTTGACACTGAAAAAAGTATTTTTTAAAATAAAAAGTATTTTTAAAAAGAATTCTAATTTCTGAATTAAAATTTCACCACATAAAGTGACTATTCTAAAGAAACTAAATGAATCCTCTTTAATTTACTAGAAGAAGTCAATTACCTCAATTATCTCTTTGCTGTATAAAGCAAAGAGATTTCTCACCCATGCAATCCTATTTTTACAATGATAACCAAGGAGTATACATATAAATATTTTTCTGGTCTATGCTGACACTGTTAACACTTTTATTATTATCATTTTAGTAATTTGTACAAAGTAGTTGTTATTTAATAAAATGTTTATGAATACAATATATTTTGATCACTGTCTCCCCTTCAATATTCTCATCCATCCCTTGCCTACCCACCCCTTCCTTCACTCTTCTTAACTTCATAGGCTATATATTAGATTTTCATCTGCATTTTCCCCCTCTTCTCCTTTTTGTTCATCTACTCCTATTCCCCATGACCCCACCCCACCTCTTTTGAATACTCATTTCCTTGCATTTTATTTAGCTGAACTTTGATTTTTGGCTTTCTAAGAATTAAACTATTTGAGATCTCCCTTGAACCTACCATATTTCAGTTAATGCATTTATACACTTGCACACGACCCAAACCTATGAGTTTGTATGATAAATCTAAGGGAAAATATGGATCATTTGTCTCTGTGCCTGACATTTCACTTAACAAAATTTTTTCCAAACACCACAAGCAAACCAGAGACTGCACCAACAGACTGGTTATGGACACAGGGGAGACACAAGATCCTTCCCTCAACCCCCCAAAAAGTCAAAGATATCTTTTTTTCTACCTAATTAAAAAAATACAAAATTATTTTCTATTTTTTCATCATTTTTATTTTAAGTTTTTTAAATTCCCTTTTTACTTTTTCCTTTTGGACCCTTTTGGGGTTTTTTGCTTTACTTAATTGCTGTTCTGTTCATCCCCACATATATATCTGTCTTTGATTATTAGACCTTATGCTTCATTGTGCACATACTTTATGCAGATATTGATTACTCAATTCACAAACTCTCAACCTTAACTCCTTTAATTGGAGTATTATTTCCTTATACTTATATATTTTAAGTGTTTCTTTATTATTTTTTCCATTTTTCCTTTTTTTCTATATCTCTTTTCTCCTTTTTATCCTTTTCCTCTCTCTGCATTTAGATCTTAGTAATATTCCCTTTCCATTTCCACATTCCTGTAATCTTATTTTCTCCTCAAAATTCTCCCTAAACCTATTAATTTCTGTTCTGTGGACTCCTGCTTTGTTTTTTTTTTTAGTCCGTTGATCCCCAGTTGTTTGTTGGTGAACTAGATTGTACCTGTTGCAGTAGATTGTATCTGCACTCATTCTGACTGTGTCAAACAATCTGTGCAACTGCAGGGCTCTGGTTAATGTTAGCCTTAAAATAGTGTTCTAGCTTGGAATTGGTTTTGTTTTCATACCAAATGGGCAGAACAAGTTGGAGAAACACAAGAAAAATGGGAAGTCCAGGTGTCTCAAATCCCACTCATTATAATCAGGCAACAGAGCAGTTAATGAAGAATCCAGAGGAGAGTTCCCAAAATGCTCTACAAACAGTGCTGGTAACATGCTGAATGAAAAGACTGAAAGCCTGCAAAGGTCGCTCTGTGAGCACAATAAGGAAATGTGTGAGCACGTTGAGGCTAACCACAGATTAATACAGGAATTTTGCAAGTGTGAGGAGGCTAAACAAAGATTAATTGAGGAATTGTGTGAGCAGGATGAGAATAAACAAAGATTGATAGAGGCATTCATGGAATCCACAACAGAAAGCTGGAGGAATCCATGGAGGCCACAAAGGGAATGCTGAATGAAGACCAACAAAAGGAAAGGGAGTCCAATGAAACCATAACCAATTAACTAAGGGATTCTAGAATGAACACTGAACACCAAATTAAGGAGGTAAAAAAGTCCATACAAGATCTAAAACAAAGCTCCAACAAAGAATTTGGAGCCATCAAATCTAACTAATTAGAAGGAAAGAAAATAAAAAACAAAGTAGAATGTCTTCACATGTAGAAGATCGAATCTCTAGGATTGAAGACAGCTTAGACATTATAGGGAAAGAACAGGAAAGTACTCAAGACAAATCCAAGAAATATGATAGATCTATTCAACATTAAGAAGACACCAATAGAAGGCCAAATTTAAGGCTAATTGGAGTAGAGGACGTCCTAGAGACAGAAGTGAAAGGTCTAGGAAATTTATTTAACAGGATCCTAGCAAAGAATGTCCCAAACATGCAAAAAGATAGACCCATTCAGATACAAGAAGCCTTTAGAACCCCAAATAGACCAGACCAGAACAGGACACCCCACTGCCACATTGTAATCTGCACAGGATCAATTCAGACCAAGAAAAAGATCCTTCAAACTATCAGGGAAAAGGATCAATCACCTATAAAGGGAAGCCAATCGGGATAACTTCAGATTTCTTAGCAGATACAATTAAAGCAAGAAGAGCCTGGAATGATTTATGCCATGCCTTAAAGAGAAACAACTAGCAACCAAAAATACTGTACCCAGAAAAATCTTTCCTTCATAACGGCAAAGAAAAATTGAAACAATGTATCTCCACCAAATCAGCCCTACAAAAAACACTTAAGGATGTCCTACACATAGAAAAGAAACAAGAGCATGATAAAGGCCAAGAAACAGGCCCCCCAAAAGAGAATCCAAGAAGCATAGGAAGGACACAGTTGGCACAGCCCTCAAGAGGGTGGATAACATGGCAGGAAGTACCAAATATGTCTCAGTCCTAACTCTCAATATTAATGGACTTAACTCTCCAATTAAGTGAAATAGACTGTCTAGTTGGATCAAAAAACAAGATCCTTCTATCTGCTGCCTTTAAGAGACACAAGTTGCCCACAAAAAAAACATATTCTGAAAGTGAAAGACTGGAATAAAATCAACCAAGCAAATGGCCCCATAAACAGCTGAGAGTTACAATCCTAGTATCAGATAAAATAGACTTCAAATTAAAATTAGTGAGAAGAGATAAAGAATGTCATTACGTACTAATTAAGGGATCTCTCTTTCAGGAGGATATTACAATTCTGAATATCTATTTACCAAATAACTGAGCACCCATATAAATCCAAGAAATACTACTTTCTCTCAAATCTCACATAGATCCAAAGACTTTAATTGTTGTTGACTTTAACACACCACTATCCTCACTGGATAGATAAACCCAGCAAAAACCCAACAGAGAAATCTCGGATCTAAACAGCTGCATAGATGAACTAGACTTAACAGACATCTACTGAATATTTCACCCAGCAGTATCAGAATACATGTTCTTCTCAGCTGCACACAGAACATTCTCCAAAATAGAACACATTTTGGGTCATAAAGAAAATTTGTTCAATTTTAGAATCATTGAAATTATGTTGTGCATTCTCTCCGACCACAAGGGAATGAGATTAGAATTCACCACCAAAAGCCACCAAAGAAAATCCTGTTACACGACAAATGCTGGAGGGGATGCAGAGAAAGAGGAATCCTACTGCATTGGGAATGTACACTAATACAACCACTTTGGAAAACAGTCTTGAGATACCTCAGAAAGCTAAATATAGACATTCCTTATGACCCAGCCATACCACTCCTAGACATCTACCCTGAGCAACAAGAACCCCCACAGTATAACCCCTGCTTTCACTGTATTTGATGTCTGTATAATTTGTGGAGGGGAAGGGGAAAAACAAATCATCTAAATAGGGATACAGGTGGACCCATTGCAACAATGACATGTACAAGTCGTTATGTCCAAAATGAACTTTACAACTTTGGTGCGGGGGTTAGGTGGGGGGGGGGTAGGATTGGATGGGGGGCGGGGGGAGGATGGGAAGGGATGGGAAGGGGAAACAAAGGAGGAGGCTACAATGCTTGATAAGAAATGTACTCATTATCTTGCCCATGTAATTGTAACCCCTCTGTATAGTATTTTCACACACACACAAAAAGAACCAGTATACAAAGACACATGCACCTCCATGTTTATTGCAGCACTGTTTACGATAGCCAAGATTTGGATACAACCCAGATGCCCCACTTCTGATGAGGGATCCAAAAATTGTGGTCTCATATACAATGGAATATTATGCAGCCATTAGAAAAGACATAATAATGGCATTTTCAGGGAAATCGATTGAACAAGAGCAGATTGTTTTGTGCAAAGTAAGCTAAGACCAAAGAGATAAATGGAACATGGTTTCCCTGATATGTGGATGCTAAAGCCAAAATACAAGAAGTTATGGCAAACAGGACTCAAGAAACAAAGGACAACCACCCATTTTATCATATCATTGCTAAATGACTCCATGTTGTATACCATATATATGGTAGATATATGCATGCAACAGAGGGAAGCCAGGAGGAAGAACAGAATAAGTGGGAACAGCCCACACTAAGCAATGATGAACTAGACTTGATGAACTAGAAATGTAAACATCACCTGATGTGGAAAAAGTAACTTGCAATGTCAAAGCTCATAGAATTCACAAACTGTAAGACCATGATAATACAATTTGCCTTGTGAAAGTTAAAATGTGTTTGTGACACTCACTAAGTATCATTATTCCATAATACCATGAAATATGTGAAATTTATGTAATCACCTAATCTCAAAGAAAAAAAGTGAGAGAAGGGATGGGTTAAGAGAGATGAGTGACAATGTTATCAGACACTTTGTACTCATATACTGTTTTGTAGAATGGGAACTTCTTTGTACAACTACTTAAAGATAATTTAAAAAAATTAAAAAAGACAATCCTGTTACACATAGAGGCTGAACAACACACTGTTGAAACCCCAATGGGACATGGAAGAGATTAGAAAGGAAATTCAAATGTTCATGATATTTAACAAAAATAAGTACACATGTTACCAGTTCCTCTGGGACACAGTGAAGGCAGTACTCAGAGGCAAGTTTATAGCTCTGAGTTCCTACAGCAACAAATTGGAGAGATCTGAAACCAACAATTTAATGAGACATCTGAAGGTCCATGAAAAAGAGCAACAAGCTAAACCCCAATCCAGTATATGGAGAGAAATAATTAATATTAAATCAGAATTAAATGAGTTAGAGTCCAAACAATAACTATAGAAAGAATCAAAACAAAGAGTTGGTTCTTCAAAAAATTAACAAAATTGACAGACCCTTAGCAAATCTTATCAGCAAAAGAAGAGAACACACCCAAATAAACAAACTCAGAGATGAGAATTGAAATCGCACTACAGAAAAAAACCAAGATTCAGAATAGTATAAGGGAATACTTCTCAAACATTTGTGTAAACTAAACTAAGATGATTTAAATCAACTTAACAGCCCCATATCAAGCATCAAAATAGAAAGAGCAATAAGAGCCCCTCCCACCCAAGAAAAGCCCCAAACCGGATGGATTTAGACCTGAATTCTATAAAGCCTTCAAAGCAGAACTCACACTAATACGCCTCCAACCCTTTAATAAAATTGAATGTGAAAGTTCACTAATCTTATAATCCTTGTTATGCTGGTGGCTCACATCTATTACCCGGCAATTTTGGAGAATAAGATCAGAATATTGTGGTGTAAAATTGGTCTGGGCAGAAAAATCATAGACCCAAAGTCTAATGAATAAGCAAAAACCTGGGATAAGCCATGGTTCAAGCAGTAAAGAAGGACAGAGTATGATGCTGAATTCAAGCCATAGTACAAGCATACAAAAAGAAAACTAAAGAAAAACATGATTATTTCACTTTTTGGGTGCTTGCTTAAATTTCTTAGTTATTTAGATTGTTGGTGTATGATAAAAAGATCAATTTTGATTTCTAAAGTGGAAGGAATTTTAGAAGGGGCAGGTTATTTCTTCAGAACAGGTTTTTATTTTACTGTTATTAAAATCAAGATATGAGTGATTCACCTCATGCATGAGTTGTGGAGCAACTTAGACACAGTGTCAAAAAGATGCTGTGAACACTCTAATGGTACAGAAATGCTTATTATCAATAATAACAGTAATAAGCAAGGAGAGAACCAGTGAAAGAAGTCAAAGGCAAGACATTGACACACTGTTTTCTTACGATTAAAAACTCATTTGGCTTTCTTGTGCATGTGACACTTTCAATTGTGATGGAGAGAAAGAAGTCTAAATCTGGTACTTGGTTGTCTAAGGAATTCTTGATGGAGACAGACTTTACATGAAGTCTAAATTGTGTCACTCACTGTCACAATTTCACATTATTAGAAGATAATTTGTTTATTCTTAATGTAACTTCAGACAGAAATCTCTCAGATTACCATAGAAGGAATGTTACCTGAAAGTAGAAAATATCACTGAGACTGCTACAGACTTTAGCATAATTTTTCTTGTCAGTCTTGAAGGCTAGATGTATTTGCCTCTATAGTGGTATTCTCTCAGGTTCCAGGAACAAAAGATGAAGTGACTAAAGTAGGAGGAAGATAGATTATTCTTACAATAAAATAATTCTAAAAATGACTGAGAGGGCTCTCCAAGACTGAATATGCTGATAAGCTCTGTGTATAGTCTTGGTATAGTCATGAGTCTCTGCAAAGAATGCTCTTCAAAATTGAGCTGCATGAACAGGATCCCGAAACAGGTGCTTATATTCGTATAGTTTTATCATTTCCTTTACAAATCTCTATTTGGAGAAACAGATGCTTATAAAATAACTAAGACCATTTTTAGAATAGTATGCAAAGAGGGAAAAATTTTTAAATATTTTTGTAACAATGGTATGTGTGTTTGTGTATGTGTCTTTTCTATGTGGCAGTTAGGAAAAAAGCAAGATTCCTAGTAAATTCTCCCTTTTTATCAATGTTCGGTTGCTCATGTAATGGAGCCTTGGCATAGAAGAGTAAATTCTTCAATTAATTGGAGAAAAGAGAACAAAGGAACAGAGGCTGGTGAGCTGTAGTGAGAGCTGATGCCTCTAAAGCACAACCTTTGTCTATGCACATAATGGAATGCTAAGTTTGCAGACTGTAAATACAATGTGGGACTTACCAATGCTCTGCTGGAGTCTAAGGTATTTCTTGAGGAAGATCAGAAATCATGTTCCTTAATGAATTTTGATTTTGTTGTTAAATAGATGGTCATAGGACTGCAATCTTTTCATAAACAATAGCACTGGGGAAATGTTCCGGGCAGGAATGCTTCCTGTCCCTCACAGTTTATATTGGTTTGGTGCAGAATTAATAATGATTTGGAAAATTCCAGAAGTAGTTTGATGTCAGGATGTTAGTAACACATTATATTATGCCAGAAATGTCACTTTGAACCTCTTGGGGTAGTCAGTGGCCCAGCCAAACCACATATGTCTTATTCAGAACTTGGTCTTAATCCCTCAGAGAGACACATAGAGAATTATAAGTCATGCCTCTGCTCCAAAAGATCCCATCATCTAGCTGAGGAAAATTCTGAGATGTATTAAAAATGAATAGAACAAGCCAATGCATGTAAAGTGCCCAAGGAAGAATAAGAGGAAAGGCTGAAGGGGAAAATGTAGATGAGTTCAAATTCTTTAATACAAATCTACAAAATACACTTGATGACTTGTACAAAGGGGAATTTGCTAATGATTTTAAAAGCCTATTGAATTGCTGAAATATCTTAAAAATCTGATTCAGAGAACTATATTATACAAAATGTTGGTGTGACTTGGAAGGGAGGCTTACAGATGACATTAGATCTGAAGGTGCCATCATTTCTGAAGAACACAGGAGGATGAGACACATTAGGCTATGGAAATGATGTGTTATTTGATTCCACTAAAAGGTACCTGAGATAAAGAGAAAGGTTTTACCTCAACACACAGTTCAGGGGGTTTCTACCCATGACTGACTGGTCAGATTACTTTGGGTCTTTGTCAGCACATAATGAAGACCTTGTTCCCTTTTGGTCACGGGAAGAGAGAGAAAAGACCAGGGACCCAAAGTCTTGTGTGTGTGTGTGTGTGTGTGTGTGTGTGTGTGTGTGTGTGTGTGTGTGTGTGTGTGTGTGTGTGTGTGTGTGTGTGTGTGTGTGTGTGTGTGTGTGTCCTGGGGCTTGTACTCAGGGCTTGGATGCTGTCCCTGAGCTATTGTGCTCAAAGTATGCACTCTACTACTTGAGCCACAGCTCCACTTCTGGCCTTTTGGTGGTTAATTGGAGATTAAGAATCTCATGGACTTTCCTGCCAGAGCTGGCTTCTATTCACAGTCCTTTGAACCACAGTCCTCAAATATCAGCCTCCCTCCTGAGTAGCTAGGATTACAGAAATGAGCCAGACCTGGCAATCCATAGTAGGAAACATTCTCAATGACCTAAGACCTCTCAGCAGGGCCCCCTGCCGTTAAAAGTTTTCACCAGTTTCCAATAGCGCCAAGGACTAGAAACCAAGTCTTTGACACAGGGGCCATTGGGAGGTGCTCCTGATCCTAAGGCAACCAGAAATGTAGTGAGGACATATACAGAATGTTTGGGAGAAGGTACAGATCATTCTGCTTGGAATGGAAGACATATACATTCAGGAGGGCTGGATTGAAGAATTTTGAGAATGTCAATGCAAAATGGAATGCTGAGAAAACCCCTAGTATTATAAAAACAATGTCCAATGGTGCAGGCATTCCAAATCAATTTCTAAAAGTTAAATACTATTTGGTTGGCCCCAATCATCACTGAAACACTACACACTTCAGTATTGTCACAAATGAACTCTACAGCAAAGTAGGACAAGTTGCTTTCTTGCTCAGTGAGTGAATCAGCTCCCACTTTTATAAATATGGTTATGGGGAGGGCATAATGTGATCATGTGTGTGAAACACTGAGTACTTCCTAGCAAATAATCACACCTCACTAAATGTTTATCTTTGTTATTTGGGTTTTGTTACATCTCCATATTATGGATAAGTAATTACAACAACAGCTGTCATTTACTGAATGCAATCTTTCATTCAGATTTTACTGCAAACCTGTAGAGAGGACAGACTTATCACCCTCACTTTTACAAATGGGAAATTGCAGAGTGTAAGATGATAAGCAGGCACAGAGCTTAGATCCAAACCTAGTTCTGATGAACTTCGAAGGCTTCATTCTTTTGCCAATGACAAGCTGCCTCTGAGGAATGATTGCCACTTCAGAATTGCACTCAGCTTTCTTAAAATACTTCCGTTCTTCAAATAAAATACCTCATGTCAATTCTAAATCTGTAAGACTTAGGGAATTATAGCTTCCCAAGTGAATACTGTAGTGTGCTCTTTCAATACTCAAACCTCAAACACAAGGACTCTTGCCCCTGGTACATCTATATTTCACTGGTTGGTGGCAGATTCTGCCACCAACTCTGAGATGCTTCATGAGCCCTTTGGATACAGGATACTTATAAATATGAATCAGTGTTGGTTACCACTACTGAATATACTCACTCATTATGCATCTACCCAATAATTAGTGTGTGGCAAGCCTTAGAGGCTTTATGTGTTTCAGACTGTGCTAGCATTTTACAAGCTTTGTTTCCTGCCAGAGGTAACTGATGGTAGAATAAAAAAATTCGTGAATGCAACTTTTTAAAGGGAATTCTAATGTGAATGGATAGGGCCAAAGCAAAAAAATCTTCTGAATACCAATTGGTCTCTTGCCAATTCTGAGAGCTCTGAGACCTGGGAGAGAACAGTCAAGTTATAAATTACAATTTCCCTTTGCTTTCACTTTGTTTCTTGAAGCATAGAATTCCATGTAATCCTTAGCAGCATTAAATCCTATCAAGGCATTGTAGATCTACTTGTAACACTCAAAATATTTAGCTGGATAGCTGAGAAAAGTGACAATAAAATCCAGACCATTTAGGAATGAATACCAAGCTTAGTTTTTGCTTTCTTTTCCCCTTCAATGTTTGTACCAGTAATTTAAAATTTTTCCACACATCCATGGCACAATGAATTCTGTATTTTGAGATTCAGCATTTGTAATTTTTTTCTGGGTTAAAATGTCCTTTTTATTATGAAATGGTGGTAATAGCACCATTTTTTTTTTGCTTTTCCTGTTTTTTTGGCAAGATCTAAAGTTGCTAGCTGTATTCCAGTTTGCCAGTTTTTTGTTTGTTTTCAGTTTCTTGGCTTATGTTAATGCAGTGGTGTTGTAGAAAGAACACAGCCTTTTAGATCAGAAGTCAGAAGTCCCTGGGCCCCACTCTTGATGGATTTATTCCAAACCAGTTGAGCCAAGTTCTTATGCTCCTCCTAGATTCTCCATTCTTCCATTTATAATATATAGGCAACAGGAGAATTGAGAAATTAAGCAAGAGGTCATATATAAAATGTCTAGGTCACAGTTATATTTACTTGACAGTAATTAGTCTTCTCGTACTTGATCCTAGAGGCAAACTTTTGAGGGGGAAGAATGGTATGATCGCCGGTACATATTTGGGAGATATAGAAGGAAAAAAGCCTCATCAGTCATACAACAGAAAGTGATCATGTGTGAGGGAAAGTTTTCTTTTCTATATCTGATAATGTCTTTTGATACTGAGAACAGCCTTGAAGGTCAGGATATGTCTTGCTCTTGTTGTCTTGGCACAGTGAGATGCATGAAAGGCAGACTCTGGCATGGGTATTGAATGTAGGGAGGTTATGGAATATGCTCTCAAGGAAGTGAAAGAAGTGCCAGGTAGAAGTCTTTGCTAACTTGAAGGAATTATTTAGCTAGATAATTATGTAGAAATAGTAGGATTGCTATTGCTCCGAATCAGGGCACGCTAACTAGGATTTTATAGTCTACTCATTGATCATTGTAAGCGATATGTTGACTTAAGGAAGGGACATGGCTTAGAAGAGGAGGTTTTCTCTTACAGAGGGCAATCCAGGAGTGATGAACTTGGAGGTCTTTTTAGGAAATAAATCCATTCTTCCACCTTGAATTACACTGAATTCCTAGCTACCAATAGCTGTGAATTTTTACTGATGAACAGAGGAAGTCATTATGGTGGGTCATTACTTAATATGACTGATATCTTTAAATAATGGGGAAATTTGGACACAGAGACAGACACATGGGGAAATACAGTGTGGAGACAGATGGAATGGCATCTACAAGCCAAGGAATGTCCAAGGCTATAGAAGTTAGAGAACAGATGCTTGTTCTTACAACCCTTAGAAAAAATTTGTTCAGCTAATGATACCTTGATTTTGGACTTTCAGCCACTAGAGCTGTGTGAAAGACATGTGTCTGCAGTTCAAATCAGTCAGTGTGAGTAATTTGCTATGGTAACTCTTAGACGACTAAGAGACAATTGCAAGGAGCTGAATAGTGGTGAAGTGGGATCATTTTGGTGGTATGCCATATGGATTCATTCCTGTTAGAGCTTGGGCCAATATAGAGTTACATTTTTCTTGGAAATGGCCCTACCTTCCTTCCTGCTGATGTCCACATAGCTCCCTTCAATGACATATATAGTAAGATCAGGTTATTTTGTGACTGTTTCTAGAAACTGAAAGATCTTTATGGACCCCAAAGACTCAATGTGAGATATCCCATTCAAAGAGGTATATTTAATGAGCAAGAAGTTGAAGTGGGTTAGGACCTTTGGTGGATTACTATTTCTTTTCCATTTTCACTTGGCCAGATTGTTTCAGGTAATAAGATCTAAAAATAAATCAACCCTCCTGCTATGATAAAGAAAGGAGGTACCAAGAGGAATAGGAATCTCAATAGCAAAATTGCTCAGAGTAAATATTTCTGAGCAGTTTCTAAAGGAAGAAAGGGAAATGAAAATTGGTTCATATAGTTCTAGATTGATACTTGTTAGGATTGCACGCGTTTGTATTTTCTTTTGATTATTAGGGTGTCTTATTTTTTGCTATCTCAGCACCAAATAGAATGGACCAACACTAAAGACTGAATGTGTATTTTAGTACTACATAGCAAATAGAGAGAAGGAATGTGGTCAAATTATTTTATATGCAAGTACGAAGATTAAACAATGAAATTTGTTGAAAAATTAGAGAATGGGAATTTAATCAGGAAATATACATATATATGGAAACATTGCAATGAATCCCATTTGTACAACTAATGCAAATAATAAAATAAAATAAATCTTTTAAAAACCTGATGTAACAGAATTAGAAAACATAAAATTGACCTGCATAGTCCTTTGCCTTCTGTTTGGCCATTGTAGATGTTAGCTGTATACTCCCATCAATACAAGAGTGGGGGAAGAGGGATCTATTACCTCACTCAATCCAATAAGTATCATCAGAGATTGAATCATAAAATCTTTATATTTGATCAAGTAGAAAGTAAAGACAGAGAAAAAAATCCACCTACTGTTTACTGAAGCTCAGGCAAGTCCTTAGAGCTTGAGGTTAAGAATAGTGAGCACTGAATGGATATTGATGGAATGATTACAGCCCTTCAATAATCCTGAGTCTTCATCTTCTCATGATGCATGAATTTCTATATATTATAGAAAACAGGTAGCACAGTACAGAGAGGTTCAAAATTCTCTCCCTCACTCCTAGCCACACTATGCAGCAGCACAAATTCCTAACAGGCACACAGTAGGTACCTAGTAGATATCTTTAAGATGAACAAAATCCATGCACTATTAGAGAAGTAGGTGCCTGAAAAGAAGCATATTAGATATTCCATGAAATTTATTTTTATGAAAGATCAGTTTCCATAAGGGACTCTTTTCAGAACCTCTTAGATTAAAGTCTCTTATTTTGTTTTGTTGTGGTTGCTGGTCTTGAGACTTGAACTCGCGACCTGGACACTGTCCTTGAGCTTTTTTTCTTCAAGGCTAGTGCTATACCACATGACCCGTAGCTTCATTTCTTGCCTTTTGGTGGTTACTTGCAGATAAGAGTCTCACTGCCTTTCCTGCCTGACCTAGATTCAAACTGCTAGGATTACAAATACGAGACACTGGTGCTCAGCAGCCTTTTATTTTACTGTCTCTAGAAATCCAAAAAGAGCTGGTAATTTACCTACAAGGCTGGAGAGGCAGGACAGGTCAAGAAAATAAACAAACACTGCCAACTTCCTTTGAGGCATCAGGCTGAAATGACTCCCAGGATGACTGCCAGACACCTGACCTCTGCTGGGATTTCCCCACCCCCATCACTTGCCTTTACACAGTCACACGTTAGTGTTCCCTAAAGCACAGGGTTTTTTTTGGCATTGTGGGTTGATACTTTCTACTTTCTAGGCAGATGCTCTTCTACTTGAACCATTTTACCAGACCATATTTGCCAGAGTTAGTTTTGGATTAGAGTTTTGCATTTTTGCCCAATCCAACCTGGACCATAATCCTCCTGTTCATGTAGTTTTGATGATAGGCAACCCCTCCACACCCAGCTCTGGGTTGAGGTGGGGTATCACTGGCATTTTCCCCAGACTGGCCTCAACTACAGCCCTCTCCTTCTCTGCTTCTTTAAAGTCTGACTATAGATGTGAGCACCTGGTGAAGAACACATTCTTTTTTTTTTTTTTTTTGTCAGTTGTGGGGCCTGAACTCTGGGCCTGGGAACTGTCCCTGAATTCTTCAGCTCAATGCTAGTGCTCTACTACTTGAGCCACAGCTCCACTTCGAGCTTTTTCAGCTCATGTGGTGCTGAGGAATTGAACTCAGGGCCTCATGCATGCAAAGCAAGCGCTCTACCACTGAGCCACCTTTCCAGGCCCAGAACACATTCTTCATAAATTATTTGCATATACAGTTTTGTTTCAGAGAAACAGATGAAGCTGTTCTGCATCATGAGGTGAGAAGAGCATATAGACTTGATGCTAGGTCAGTCTTCAAAAGCTTCCATGTTTCCCTGCTGCATTTTATAGTTCTCCTGTAGTTTTCTTTCCTCTAGTTGTCTCTTATAATTATGCAATTTATGTGATTGGGAAACTATACCAAACCCTCTGTTGAAAATGCTTGTGTGTATGTGTGTGTGCATGCATCTGCATGTCCCCATATTGGGGTTTGAACTCAGGGTCTCAAGCTCTCTCTTAGTTCTACTGAAGGTTGGACTCTATTACTTGGGCCACAGTCCTACTTCTAGCATTTTTCTATTCAATTGGAGCAAAGGCTATCACAGGCTGGCTTGGAATGTGATTCTCAGATTTCAGCCTGCTGGGTAGCTGGGATTACAAGTGTGAATTTCCAGTGCTCAGAGAACATGCACTTATGAATGCCACTAATAACTGCTACATGCAATAGCTGGCTCTTGTTCACATTTCACATACTTCCATTAACACTATCTTCTTTTATTTTTTCCTCATCCTTCTCTCTATATAACTAAAGTCCACAAGAAAATTATTGTTTCCATGTGTCAACAACTGTTTAAAAGGAGCAGTGCAGATCTCTTTTCATGCTTACTCTCCAGATCAGTTCTTATTGTGTTGCTCAAAGTAGAAGCAGAAACCATTCCCTATTTCTCTATTTTGCCTTCCCTCTACACCTGATGACTGTCACTGTATTTTATTTTATTTTATTTTGTTGGTAATGGGGCTTGAACTCTGGGCCTGGGCTCTGTCGCTCATGGCAAGTGCTCTACACGTGAGCCACAGTGCTACTGCCTGTCACTGTATTTTTACTTAGAACTTCTCCTCATCTCTATTACTACCATCCAGTCCCAGCATCATCTTTTACCACCAAAATGAATTAATTACAAACATTAGTTATTACTAATTTTAAATTAGTAAGATTATATTGGTTTACCATTATTCTTAGTTATTACAAAGAATAGGTAAGATTATTTGTTACTAATATTAGTCATTACTAATACTCCTCTTAAATGTCTTTATTAGCTATCTATTTTTTCTGGCCTCAATTACTTAATCTCACTGCTTAAAAACCTTCATAATTCTTGTCTCTCTCTCTCTCTCTCTCTCTGTGTGTGTGTGTGTGTGTGTGTGTGTGTGTGTGTGTGTGTGTGTGTGTGTGCCTGCAAGTGCTAGAGGTTGAACTTGGGGCCATGTGCTCTTGCTTGGGTTTTTCACTCAAAGCTGATGCTCTACCACTTAAGCCACAACTCTACCTTTGGCTTTTTGATGGTTAATTGATAAGAGTCTCATGGACTTTCTTGCTCAGACTGTCTTTGAACTTCAACCCTCAGTTCTCAACCTCCTGAGTAGCTGATATTACAGGTGTAAGCCACCAACAGTCTGTTCACAGCTTCTTTTAACACTTAGGATAAAAACTTAAAATGTTGGCCCCAATTCACAACACCTACTTGTCTTTCTGACTCTTCTGTAAACCCTAGATCCAGCAAATCTGGTCTTCTTTCTTTGATGCTAGGTGCTAAACTTCAGAAGTTTTACATGTGATGATTTTACCTACAATATTATGGCCCGAGATTGAGTAATACCTGCACTCTACTCCAAGCATTTTTTATCAACAATGGAAAAAATTCAGTGTCATTCTAGCTAACCTACAATGAATCCTACCTCCTAATTATATCCTGAAATTTGGAGACTGGTTTTTATTGTATGGACTTCTCCTGATTGTGAGTCCGGACAAGTCAACCTGAGATCACATTTCTATTTACTGTGAGATCAATCCATTCCAATTTGTTGTCAGGTTCTGAAAAGGAAAAGATATGTATCCCTCAGTGGGACACCCAGCATCTCTTCATAAGGTGTCCAACAAATATTTGCTCTATTATAAGGATCAGAATATGCTATTAGTTTTAAATTTAGAAAACTTTGAAAAACACTTAGAACTTAGCTTCCTTTATCTTCTTTTTATTGTGGTGAAGATTGAAGGAAGAGTGGATATGAAAATCCCAAATACGTGCTTAGAGTATACTAGGTGTTACAAATATTTTCCCTTCCATGTTGCTCTCTTCCTATTTCCTCTTCACCATCTTCCTTTCCTACTGCAGATTTGTCTGTTAGCTCAAACTCAATCTAAGTATGAGACTTAAAATTCTTTCCTTGTCTTACTTCTCTCACCAATGGAACTTTGTCTTTAGCCTATATCTTTATCCAACTTTGCTCACCCTTCCTTTAGTTGCCTTCTTTGAAATAGTTAACTGTTTTGTACCTTTCATCTTTCCCTTTCTTAACATTTAACATGATTGCTAATACCGCTAATCCAACAATAAAGAGACAGGAGAGGCAGTGCACTTTCCTCATATCCACTAACCAGTTCCCTAACAATCCATGGGGAAAATGGCTGCTACAGCGGGCCTTGTAAACCCCACAGAGACAAAAGTGCTTCCCAAGCTCATGAAATCCAAGTGCTGAAATATTAATACAAAGAAACAGCAAGGCAAGGGCCATGATGGTTTGGGTGTGAGAGCGGAAGGTCTTTTGGCACTGTCTTCTGTGCAGAACCCACGGGAGAGCTGACATTTAGCCTGCCTCTGCCTGGAAATGCAGATGGCTGCTAAGCCTACTTCAGTGAGCATGAAGAAAGGGTGTGGGAAGAAAGGCAGAACACAGCCACAATTTCTATCCATGGCATCAAGATGCCAAGATCTAAAGACAATTAAAAAATGGATAACTTGAGGGAAACTACACAGGGAGACAGTTTGAGCCTTGTTAAAATGCATTGAAAAAAATTAGAAATGATAGCAAAAATGATCTGATTTTAGGTTAAAAATATTCCTCAGGTATGACCTCTCCTAAATAGGGTCACTGGGGGCATGCCTAATGCAAACATGAATCTGGTCAGCTCTCACACAGTGTTTTACTTAAAGAGAAACCAATAAATTTGTAATACTGCCAAGCTCGGAAAGAATAGATTGAAATACCCAATATTATAAGTTCAAAAATTTTCCATTAAAATGGCATTTTAGTTTCCTTCCAAGGAATACCTCTGGGGGGGGGGTCACTGACTTTTGATACTATTTGTTTTTTATTTTTTGAGTGGTGGGCTATAGCTGAAAGAGGTACTAATCTACATGTGTAGATAACCTGGGATTCCTAGGCAAAAACCCCCAAATGTATATGGATTCCATGTGTAAAGGCAACAAAAGTGCAAGCTATAAGTTTTTAAAAATTAGTTTATAACCTAGATACTCAGGAGGCTGAGATCTGGGGATTGTAGTTTGAAACTAGCCTGGCCAGAACCACCCTACGCATGGTAGTGGAGCTGTGGCTTATGGGGTAGCAAAAAAGCTTACGGACAGTGCTCAGGCCCAGAGGTGAAGCCTCCAAACCAGAATAAATAAATAAATAAATAAATAAATAAATAAATAAATAAATAAATAAATAAATAAAATTCCAATGGTACATTTTGGGTCAGGCAAATTTATGTTCATTTGCATTATAAATTATACCTTGTGTTTATTAAATACATGCTGTTTTTATATTACTGGGATTGAACTGTTCTATATGTGTGTGACAGTCCAGGCGTTTGAACTCAAGTCCTGGGTGCTGTCTCTGAGCTTTTTTTTTTTTTTTTTGCTGAAGGCTAGGCTAGTGCTCTACCACTTAAACCACTCTAGTGGTTAATTGGAGATAATAGTCCCACAGACTTTCTTGCCTGGGTTGGCTTCAAACTGTGACCGTCAGAGGTCAAATTCATGAGTAGCTAGGATTACAGGTGTGAGCCACTGGCTTTCAGCTTATAGGTTATCTTTACAGTATATCTTTGTCTTGCCATCCTGTGAAGGAGGAAGAGAGTAATCTTGTGCCATTAAAATGTTATGTTTAGACAGCTGATCCACAGTTAGAAAATGTTAAATGTGGGCCTGACCCTTGGTGCCTTTTTCCTTCATTGATATGTCTGTGATGTTGATACATTTAAAATCCACTGAGTTCTTGTAATGTGTTAGGCACTGTTCTAAGTGATTTACTCAGATGATCTCACTTTATTATTTACTATGTTATGAGAAAACATTTTTCATTCTCCTTATTTACAGCAGAAAATATTGATGTTAAAGCATCTTAGAAAGTCCTCTGAAAGGTTCAGTTTCTTCTACAGAAAAGCTAGGATTTGACTTAGTTTCTCTTAGGAGAAACATGTCTGACTACCTTAAATCTACTGGAATTTTAGCTTTACAATGTTGGGCAAAATCACTGACTGTCTCTACATCCTTATTTCCTTATCTATAAGTGAGTAATGATAATTCAAGAAGACATTTGAGTGGCCTTTGGAAAACTACTACACAGATGTTAATTATTATTAACACAGAAGAAAGTCAAAAGGATTTATCTGTATAGCTCTACTCACCACAAGGTTCTGGGTATGCATTGTTTTATTTTTACCATGATGTGATGGTACTACATGGACACAACTATGAAAGGTGCTCACTAAGAGCTCATCAGCCTTATCACAATCCTTGTAAGAATGGTGATGTTTTTGAAAAATGGTTAAATTGGCAAGATCCCCACCATTCTGATAAGTGATAAGCTGACTTCCCGAAGTCCATTTGTCAGTATCTAGTTCTGGGATAGTGCTGGTGCTCCTAGCTGATGGCTTCTGGACCAGTAGACAATGAATTCCAGTGTTCCTTATTAGATTAGAAGTAGTTCTAAATTCATGAAAGGAGTTTTAATATTTTTCTAGATAACAACCCATATAGACTGTGATTATGATTGATTTGGGCTGTGTGTTCCTAACTCACAGTTTGCTCATGCAATTGTTTGAAAAAGCATAACTGAGTAAACATCTGACTGGACAAATCCAGAGCCTCATTGCAAATGTTGCTTGTCTGAACACTGAAAACAAAACACGCACACAATGGTGAAGAGAAAGACACTGCAGTGTCTGTGAGCTCAGGTCCAGGCTCATAGGACATTGTACCTCTGCACTGAGGAGAACCAGTGAACTCCTCAGGAATGTAATTTACCTTTCCTTCGTCTTTATGCTTAGAGACTCACTCAAAGTGCACACAGGAGGCAGTTGGCCCTACCTCCTTCTCCCCAAGAACAGAGGAAAGAATGACAACAGCTGGGCACTCTGGCACCTTGTTTGGATTCTCAATGTTAGCACAGATTAACACTGTGGATTTGAAAAAGATCCTTGGTTTTCTGGGATCACCAGTAAAACTGTACTAGGATTAGACAGGTTGATAAAAGTGTGTGCACAATAGAAAAGTGAGTCAGATGTTAGTAATCATCACATGTTTCCTATGGATATTCTTTGCCACTGTCTTCTCTTACAAGATGGTGTTTGCATCAAAGGTCTTCATAGAAAGGTGGGCAATGACACAAGAACAGACAATAACTTGTGTTTGTCAAGTTTGAGTGGTTTAATATATGCTTAATTTCATGAGATAGGTACAACTGTCTCCACCTTCTAGATAAGAAAAATGAACCAATAGGATGATTGTAAAGTAACCAAAGTGCACCATCTAGTACATGAAAGATCTAGAATTTGAGTTCAATCTTCTTTTTTTAATTTAATTTAATTTTTTATATATATATACATTTTAATTTAATTTTATTTTATTTGAGAACATACTGTACAGAGGGGTTACAATTACATGGGCAGGATAATGCATACATTTCTTACCAAGCATTGCAGCCTCCTCCTTTGTTTACCCTTCACCTCCCTTCCCAGCCTCCCCCCTCCCCCCCACCCAATCATACCCCCCTCCCCCCCACACACCGACATTGTAAAGCTGGTTTTGACATGACATTTTGTACTTCTCATTGTTGCAACAGGTCCACCTGAATCCTTAAACGACTTGTTTGTCCCCATCTCCTCCACATGTTATACTGACATCAAATATAGTGAAAGCGGGGGTTACACTGTGGGGGAGGGACATACAAAGCAACAAAGAAATAATCTTATAAATGCGTTAGAAACACATGCATGAAAGAAACGAAAACATTAAAATACATATGAAGCTTCTCTGAAGAAGAAAGAAGGATGGCCAATAGACACATGAAGAAATGTTCAACATCCCTAGCCATAAAAGAAATGCAAATCAAAACAACATTGAGATATCACCTCACTCCAGTTAGAACAGCAAAAATCAAGAACTCTAACAACAACAGATGCTGGAGGGGATGTGGACAGAAAGGAACCTTACTTCATTGTTGGTGGGAATGTAAACTTGTTCAACCACTTTGGAAAGCAGTATGGAGGTTCCTCAAAAGACTTCACATAGATCTCCCCTAATTTAATTTAATTTTTTTGTGAACATACTGTACAGAGGGGTTACAATTACATGGGCAGGATAATGCGTACATTTCTTATCAAGCATTGCAGCCTCCTCCTTTGTTTACCCTTTACATCCCTTTCCACAATCTTTCATCTGGAATCAGATGACCTTTGTCTAAATGTCAGTATATAACTGAATCCTCATTGTATACGTAACCTGCACTTGATGCATCTGTAACTCCTTATTTCTATGGTAGTAAATGGACATTTTCAGGTTCAATGTGGTTCCCATAAGCAATAAATGACACTCAAGACTTGGCTCTAGGGGATCTGGTTTCTGAACCTCTGATTTCAGTTTTATATATAGGGCGACATTCCACTCTGTCATTCTTGTGTGCATGAACTTTCAATAATTTGTAATTGGTAAGATAGGGAGGTCATTTAGATAAATGATAAAAAATTGCCTTCATGTGTGAGTTCCGTAGTCAGAGTTAAGACTGTAGTAATAGAAATCCCTGAAAGGCACTTTCTAGGGGTCAGGTCATGCTCCTCAGAACCACGCAGTGGTGCTGCCTCATGCTGCATGTAGCTGCTTCTTTCCCTGAGCTGTTGAGGTAGAGTCGCGTTTTTCTGGGTTCTTGAGAGGTGGGTTGATTCCATTGTAAGATTTACATGTTATCTCTGGCAATTGTTATTGTCTTCCTCATAATTTTTGTCTCCAATTTGAGCATTCTTTCAATGCAGTTAGAATCAAAGTATATGTGACAAAGGGATGAAGTACTAGGGAGTTGTAGCTGTCACCGAGAATGGCCTCATTTGAAATTAAGATCAGAAGAAATCATTTTAGATACTTCAGTCTTCTTATCTTCATTACAGGATTGCTATGCAAAATTTCAATGTAAAACCTGTACATTATGTGATGGAATTTCACCAAATCTGTATCCTCTAGGGCTTTCATTTCAATCAACATCTGTTCAGAACTGTGCACTGGAAGCTTGTCATGTGACGTAGGGTAGGGAGAGGGAGAAGATTTCAGTGAAGAATTCTTGCCTGGGAGGGGGTCAAGAGGAGTTGGGGAGGTAGGGAGGGAAGTGATGGTAGGGGGAAAATAAAGGAAGAGGTTAACAATGCTTGCTATGAAATGTACTCATTACCCTACTCATGTAACTGTAACCCCTCTGTACAACATTTGTACAATAAAAAAGATGAATTACTTTATTAAATAAAAGAATTCCTACCTCTTTAACAAAAAAAGCCTCAAGTGGCTCCTTCATTTCTATTTCTATCACAGAGCCTTTCAAGGATGCATGTAACATTATTTACTGTTATCAATCAAAATAAACATCCCCATTTACAAATAGGTCAGCATGCAAGTTTGGTAATTCACAAGGAGCCTTAAACCTCCCATGGCCAACACCAATTCTTCAAGAATTGGAATCCTGTTTTCACTTGCAAAACCTCTTTTTTAAAAAAATAAGATTTTTATTGTGACAATACTGTACAGAGGGGTTACTGTTACATGAGCAAGGTAATGAGTACATATCAAGCATTGTTGCCTCCTCCTTTGTTTTTCCCCTCCCATCCCTGCCCTCCCATCTGTTTTCACACTGGAATTTGTTTCCTCTACTGTCAAGTACAATAGCACCTTGGACTTGGGAGCAACATTGACTCCATTGTCCCTGCTTCTCCCAGCTTCACCTGGACAGTCAGTGCCAAATGACTCTGATGATAAGGAGCTCACTCCATGTTAGAAAATGAGTACTTCACTTTAAAAAGAATTATCTTATTTTATTAATAATTCACTTTACCTGACAATAAAACTTCACAGTTGTCTGGGATTGGTTTGCTCACTGATTAGAGAGCCCTAAGGATCCTATTACATTTGTGTGATTGTATAATATTGAAGATTGAATTCAGAACTCCCATTTGCCAGCTTAGCTCTCTATTACTTGATCTATACCACCTAGACTCTGTCTCTATCCCTGTCGGTTTATCTGCTTATCTGTCTCTCTCTCTTTCTGAATATTTTACTAAGAAATCACTCTATAAATTGAGGCATACTACCAGCCCCCCCTTTTTTTTTATCATAGTTAATTTTTGATTAGAGTTTTTTCTTTCTTTGCTCGTTATCCTAAATGGTGATTCTTCAACTTATGATTCTCATGTAGCTGAGATAACTAGTATATACAACTATACCTAGTGTTGTTGATTGAGATGGGGTTTCATTTATTTATATTTTGAACCTGGCTGGCCTTAAACTGATTTTCTTGATCTCTGTCTCCTGAGTAATTAGGATTATAGTCATGAGACATTGTGTCCAGCTTTATTTGGCTGTTGAGATAGAGTCTCACTAACTTTCCCAATGCCAGTCTAGAGCTTGAAATCCCCCAGCTTCTGTACCCTGTGTTGCTAAGATTACAGGTGTGTACCACCATGTCTAACTGTACTGCGATACTGATGTTCCCTACCATGTCGTAGTAGTGAGCATGCCAAGACATATGATTGACATGAATGGAGATGAGATACATGTGGAAGGCAGACACAGCTGGTGCAACATCTTGGGTGTTTGAGATGAATGAGGACTATGAAAATAGGTAGCTCTTCTAAACACCAGTGATATATGCAAGAGAAAAATCTATCCTCTTAGATTTAGCTGCAAAGTGAGGGAGGAAGATGTTACTTGGATGCTTCTAAAAAGAATCCATGTTCCCGGATAGAAGCCCATCTGAGGGTCAGGAACAGGATGTAATTGGAAGATAACTGAATCTCAAAAAAGTAGAAATCTCAACCTGCACAAAGCTTCAGTGCCAAATTCAAGACCATCCTGAGGAAGGCCTGCGACTCTGAGACTTGGCACCAGGAGAGCCAATAGCTGCCCTTGAGAGCCGGGAGTGTTTGAATTCTCCTACAAAAGTAACTCTTTTCATGCTTTTGGAGATGGAGGTGCCTACCTTCTACTCATTTTTGAAGATACGAGGGACCTCATATAAGATGGGCACCTTATAAAATACCCCAGTTACTGCCCTATCTCTCCTGGTTCCTATGTGCACATAAATTCAAGTGGTAATATAATCCAAACCTACACAGCTAAGGTGTGAAAGTAGTGTGCTAATACATACAAGAAAGAGCTGCAGATGATCTATGGATGGATCTGAGGATGCTGCCCAAAGGAGTAGAATAAAAAGCTGAAAAAAAGCATGTATCTATTTGGAGAGATGCACTATGACTCAAGATTTAGTATCTTAGAAATGATGCTGAATGGTGGTGGTACGGTCTTGAAAGGTTGAAAAAAACATTTGTCCATGTCAGATGGGCAGAATTGTTAGCACAAACTGCAAAGAGAGGAACCCACCTGCTCAGAGGAGTGAGTATGCTACACATGGACTGCTGAAGGAGAAAAACTTCAACTGACAGCATTCCTCAGGAATCCCAGAGACTATTAGTTTAGAAATGTGCAAGTGAGGGAGGCCCCAGAACCACTGATAATCTTCTCCTAATAGCTTTGTATAGACTAGGACTGATAGATGGATATACTTTTCTACAATTGAGCTTTGTTCAAGCAGGAGAGATGAAAGGACTTAACAGATGACAGGTGATAGCACCTAGTAGTCAGGAGTAAGGTATGTATGATTGCTGTCAAAAGTACAGTGTTACAAATGCAGCCAGTCAGCCTAATCTATGGATATATATATGTAATATATATACATACATACTTATATACACCCACACATACATACATGAAGGGTGGTCTGTAGAACATTATGTTCCTAACAATGTGAATGAAGGGCAACAAAAAGTCCATTGCTTAATATAAAAAACTAAGAGGTCATAAATGGGTGAGAAAAATCTGACCCAATGGAAATTACCATCTCTTACTCACCTTCTATACCTCACTTAATTCTCAGACTCAGACAGAGGATGGTCCCTGTGTGATGCTGGATTCTGAAAAAAAAATCAAGCCAAACATTACTATATTAACTTCTACAGTCTTTCCTCATGGTTATTTCCTTCAGTATGTGTATATTGTGAATATGTGAAAAAATAGATAGTTTGACAGCTCCTGTGTAGTGACTCTAAGTTGCTATGGATATCTGCCATCATGGCCTCATTTAGAGGAAGATTTATAGCAGGTCTTGGTTAACCAATAGATCACAGAATCCTGCTCCCAAATGTGTAATGAGAATAAACATGCTCAGCAATTGACAGAATGCTTACAAAGCTGAACAAAGGCTAACAACACCCCCTAAACTTCCTTTGTATAGCCTGTAATCCCAGCTATTCAAGTGGCTGAGATCTGAGGACTGAAGTTCAAAGCTAGCTCAGGGAAGAAAAGTCCACAGGACTCTTATCTCCACTTAACCAGGAAAAATATGGAAGTGATACTGTAGTTTAAGAGCACCAGTCTTGAGTGGTAGAACACCGGCCTTGAGTGTAAGAGCCATGAGAGAGTACAAGGCCTTGAGTTTAAGCCCCAGTCCAACACAAAAATAATTAAGTAAATAAATAATTACAAGTGCATGTTCTAGAATGACAGCAATCTACTTTTAGGATTGATGGTGTTCACAGCTCCTTCTTTTACTTTATGAACCTATGTCCTTCAAGAATGAATGGATTGTGATAATTTACAGTAGACCACCCCCATGAAACTAAAATACCATCAAATTTCAACCCTTAGCTTGATAGAGAACACTAATAGAGTCTGGGACAAATAGTGTGAAGCTCCTTACCTGAATGATGTGCTCTTTTCCATACTTTCCAAGAAAGAGGATTTAAGCCACAATACCTACTCATATTCTAGGGCCAATGTTATTCTCATTCATTCTGCTCTAATTTGTACTAAAGAGGCTTGAAGTTTGTAGACAACTCAGAATGTCATTTGAGGTCACAAAATTGAAGACCTATTATTCTGTTTATAAAGACGCACAAGGAATATTTTGGATGCCTTGGAGGGAAAATGAACTGCAGCAGATGAGTAAAAAATGGGCCCACCGCTCTGGACATGTCATATTGGAGGGCAGTCTAGTGATCTTGTGAACTGGAGCATTGTAGAGAGCTGCATGAAGCCGCACCTTAGAGATGGCGCTGGCTTCCGCCCTCCGCCTTCCCGATGGCGAGTGCTCTCTGTGGTAAACAATTCCTTATATGGCTAAGGCAAAGAATCTGGCTTGCTTCCGCGCACCTGGACCTATTGATGGCTCCCACGTGGCGTATCAGGGTTGGCTACCCAGCGGGTACTTAAGGCTGTGTGGGATTCTCCCCGGGGTCAGAAGATTGCTCAAAGGTCCTGAATAAACTGCTGAGAGAAGAGCTCGGTGTTGTGTCTTCCTTGCTGGTCGAGGTGGTCGTGACAGAGCATGCAGGAAATCTCTTTCAACATAAATAACATGATTTCATCTGTTCCTTCTACTACTAATAAATAAGTGCAGCACTTGTGCATGGCTGGTAGCATATTCTACACGTGAGAATAGTATTACAAATTACTTCTCAGGAGATGAAAGGTCTGCTAGCTTCCATGGGGCCAGGTTTGAGAAAATCAATATGTGAACTCTTTTGCAAGCTCCAATAGAAGATGTATAAAGTAGTTGTTTTGGAACAAGACCATATAATTTGCAACCTATGCATTGCTTTAAATTTTGCAAGCCTGTAGATCCTACTTGAAATGGATGATCTGATTATTGTTTATCATGTGGCCATGTGGCCAGAACAGAAGATCAAATTATTTTTTGCTATGGGACTTAAGATGCTATCATAAATGTGCCAAGCAATAACTCCTCCTGAAATAGAGCTGTTACTATTAGAATTTGACTGAAGGAAGCCCATTGGAGAAAGTAAACCACAGTCCAGGAGACCTTGAGCCCGTGGCTGCTTCTCATACTGTTACTTTTCTTAGTTCAGATTTAGATTCTCATGATGAGGTTCTCTATGATTAGCTGTTGAAAGAAGAAAAGCTGGAGATAGTGCATGGGTGAGTGAGTGTGGTACATGGGCATTATCATAAATTCTACACTACAGATCCAGTGGAGTGCTCCAAAGTATATCAGAGTGTAAAAACCCTTCCAATCATACATTTAAAAAAAAACATTTGTGTGTTTGTGTATGTGTGTTTGTGTGTGTGTTTGTGTGTGTGTGTGTGTGTGTGTGTGTGTGTGTGTGTGTGTGTGTGTGAGGGTCTGAGAGAGACCCAAAATGTCCCTAAGAACTTACACACTGCATGATGTTTGTGTGTGTTTGTGTTTGTGTGAGGGGTCAATGTCCCTAAGAACTTACACACTGCATGATGTTGCCTATCCATGCAACAGCAGTGCCACCTCTGCACTGGGACAATGAGCAGAATCTGGTCATTCACTTAATGTATAGCACAAGTGGTTTGGAGTGAAAGTATAACATGTACAGGCTGTGGTAAATGGCTTCGTTATCTAACAAGAGATGAAGCTTTGCAATGAGTAATACTGGATGCCTGAGGATGAGGACACTTGGGAAAGAAGAATGCAGAACTATGGAAGCGGGCAAACTTGTGAGGCGTTTGTATCACGTATCAATGCCCACTGGAGTACATCTATGGTAGAAGAGGTATTCAAATTCACTCATGCAGGCAGTATGTTTAAGCTAGCCTCTGTCGTGAGTCTCCTCAATCAACAGAATAGCCCTGGTGGTGAGATGGAATCTATGCTTCCAGCAACAGAGCTAAGTGATAGACCATGATTTAGCATCATCCCGAAGAGATAACAACTCATGGCAAGTTGGGAAACTGGGTATCTTTGGTTTTAAAAACAGTAGTAATTGAAATAAGGATACAGGATGACCCATTGTAACAAGGAGATGTACAAGACATTATGTTGAAAATGAACTTTACAACTTTGCAGGGTGGTGAGGGGAGGGAGGAGTTGGGGTGGAAAGGGATGGTAGGAAAAAATAAAGGAGGGTGTAACAATGCTTGATAGGAAATGGACTCATTACCTTGCTCATGTAACTATAACCCCTCTGTACAGTACCTTCACAATAAAAATATATATTAAGAAAAAAAGAAAAACAGCAGTAATTAATCCTGCTTGGGACTGACACATAGTGTAGATATGCATTTACCTTCACATATATACATACAGTGGCCTGATCAGCATCGTTAAAACCTTACCAAGTATGTGAGGTCTTAACATTGTCCACTTTATGTAAAAAGAGATATGGCTATGTGCACATTACTGTGTCACTTATAGTCACCATCATATCACACCATCCAGAAGATTATGAGCTAATAGAACAACTGAACCAGCTGCTTTAGGAAGAGCACAGAAGACTGGTTGGGGCTCACATCTGTCACTTCAGCTACTGAGGAGGTTACAATCAAGAGAATCACTGGTTAAAGCCAACCTGAACAAATACTTAGTGAGATCCATCTCAATAAATCATCTGGGTGTGATGGTTCATATACTGTAACCGTAGCTATTGGCAGGCATAGGTAGGGGGATCATGATCTAAGAGCCATCTCAGCTAAAAAGTGACCCTACCTGAAAAACAACTAAAGGCAAAAGAGCTTGATGCATGGCTCAAGTGGTTGAGCACTCATCTGACAACTATAGTGGATTAAGTCCAAACCCAAGAGAGGCAATAAATAAATAAATAAATAAAAAGCAAAACAAAACAAGGAAAATGATCCAACAGGGAAAGATGAGACCCTGAATAAATACCCTAAAACATTAAGCATTATATGAGATTTTGTTCCCAGTGATACCTAAGGAGTAACATACAAGAGGCACCACTAATATTTACTTTTGATATTGAAAATGGAATTTTTGCTTTTCACTATTCAAATTTATTGACCTTAGAATCTTACAGCCAAGAAACCCATGCTTTTGCCAGCAGATAAGGTGGTGGGGGCGGGGCGGGGGTAGGAGAAGCAGTGAGAGTATTCCTAATCTAAAGTTACAGCTATCAACTGGGCTACAGTTGTCACCTGGGCTACAGCTGCCACCTGGTCATCAAACCAGGTGACCATCAACCAAAGAAAGAAGTTACCATAATGACAGGGTATTTCACAGAGATTATCATGAAACATGGGATCACTTTTACACAATAATGTCAAGGAATAATATTCAGCCCAGAGAAAGTTCATTTAACTATAAATTGGCAAATAGAATAATCATGGCCTAATGACAGTATAGTAAGCAGGGTTTCAGATTCTTTGGGATATAAATGGAGAATAATTTTTGGATATGTCATCAAGACTAGGGGAAGTGCTAGCTCAAGGCTAGGAAAATCTAAAATGACATCCAAAGCTGGAGATGATGAGTATTAATATTTGTAAGCTTTCAGAAAATATTCTGCCAGTGCCCATTTGCATGCATGCAGCTGGAAATAGGGGCTTTCTTTTCTTTCATATTTTGTAAGTATGAAAATTCCTTGTTAGACTGTGGAGGAAGGGGAATATAGACAGCACAAATTTTAGGCTTTTTGCCCTTGCAGAACTGTTGAGAGGTTAGAAATACAGAAATACTATCAACAGAAAAATTATTCCACAGATAGTGTTGTTATTTTCTATTATTATTATTATTACTATTATTATTATTATTTTCAACATGTATCTATTCTGCTAAGAATCATGTAAAGAAAAACCTACTATCACAGAAGTTGGCTGGTATGCTAATCAGGGGTGGGCATCATACCATTCCTGGAAAACCTTGAGTTATATCCTTAGCTGGATGACCTGCATGGTTGGATTGACAAGTTCAAAAACAGAGTTTAAATAATTTACTTTAATGAAGACACCTTGAGAGCTTGGTCACAGCCAGTTTGGGTATCTTATTGCTTAGCCCTTGAAATAAAAGCGGGGGGCAGGATATAGCTGGCAAAGGATTTCACATGGCATATACTCTAACTGTTGACTCGATATCTGAATTCCTCTTATCACACTTGTCTCCAGCAATGATGCATCTCTGTTGAACTTGGAAGTGACCTGTCAGCCCTGGCATGACCTACATAGAGATTAGCAAGATGTAGTATTATCAGTCACAGCAGTAGTTTTGAGAAGCAGGGGCCAGAAGGGCTAATTGCAAGGAGCTCCTGAATTTCCTTAGCTTTCACCACTGTCACATGAAAGGTGCGACAACATAGTGTATTAAATGAAGGAAAGAATATGCAATCCAATTGCTACATTTTAATGGCAAGGGCTCATCCTGGTAGAGGTAGCACATTTCCCTGAGGGTTCTGATTACCCCAAGTGGCCATCAAAGGCTTTGTGGACTGTGCACATGAATTTAAAGTGCACTTAACTGGGAACTCAGTGGTGCCAAATGGGCTACTTTTAGGTACCTTCTCTTCCACCTGAAAAAACAGGAGTTCAAGGTTACTGCACATGATGAACAAATAAATGACTTATGGGATTTGCTGGGCCTAAGGCAGGATGAAAACATCCTTTAGGAATGCTAGAACACCATTCTCCACTTCTTTATGCTGCACTGAGAGTGAGGGTTAGGCTAAAATGCTTACTAGGCTACATCTACAAGTGATTTTGTATTCCAGTGCATGGAATGAGCAAACAAGCCTCTTTTGTACTTTGTAGGAACACAGAATTTTCAAGTCAGAAGGAGTTTTGAATGTGCTCTAGCCATTATTTTTTTGGTGTTTGAATTCACATTTATACTTGTCAAAATGATATTGTCCATGTGCTGTTTGACTTTTTCTGTGGATAGACAGCTCACTGACATGCCATCCTTTTCACTTCATTGGCTTTTTTCTTTTCAAATTTATATTATCTTTAATAGTTACATAAAGGGTTTCTAATTCAACAAGTCAGATTATGAGAACAATGAATCTTGATCAGAATTCTCTCTCATGTTTCCCAATCTCATCAAGTTTTGTGGTTCGAGTCTCACATGTGTACTCTGGATATCCTAATTGTATTTACCCACCCTTCTCTCCACTCATCTACCTCCCTTCCCCTTGATCTCCTCTGACAAAGCATTTTTCTAAAATTTAGATCTGAGTGTTTCAGTTTATTACCCAGGAAGCACCTACTATCCTCACACTTAACTTATACATGGTCAAAGTGAAATAGTATAGAAGGTTTATCTGAACAAAACTTGCTTGTAGTACTGTGCAAACATGCACATGAACTTATCCCTATACATGCAATTTCATACTTTTCCAGGTCAGGTGGTATTCATCAAATTTTGATCCTTAGAAATATTCTCCCCAAGATCTTATGAGGCAGAGGAGTTTATTCAAAAACTCTCAGACTCCACAAGTACTTCAACTGTAGACAGATTATATAGGCCATCTGGGCAAGAAGGGGCCTTTGTGAGAGTTTAACAAGACTTTCTCAGTTTATTAAGAATAAGAACGTAAGGTGTGGCTCATGTCCTTCCAGCTGAGTAGTTGAGTCCTGTCACTCATAGCTCCCACCTCTGCCTTCTGAGTAGCAATGTCTGTTGCTGTGCTGGTGAGGGTGAGTAAGCAACTCACATAGGCTAAGACTGGTTGATATCACACACGCACACATACTTGCATACACACACACTTAAAAAGTAGTAGTTTGGTTTTCAACTTTTTTTGAACACCTAGAAGACGATCACTGTAAGTTCTGCTGTTCTTTTGATTTAACAGCACACATCTTTCTCAGCTACGTATGCTAAGCTACAGCTTACTGGAAAACTAGAATGTATAAATGGGGAAATGGCTAGTGGCATTCCTGGCACCAAATGAACTCACTATGGACAAAGGGTGATAACAATGCCTGCTGTATGACAAAAGACTGGAATCCTGCTTCCAAACTTCAGGAAGTCAGAGGGCAATAGTAATCAGAGCCATGAAGACCTAGATTTGAGTCCTAGCTCTGGAATATTTTAGCTGTGTATCCAAAGATGAGTTTTTGTATTCCTGCACTTTGCTTGGTAGTAACATGGGGCTTTATAAGGATAATGTGGCATTTGCCTAGTAACTTGGGCATAATATATGTGCAAAAAATAAAATAACCAGGCTGGGAAGGTGGCTCAGTGGTAGAGCGCTTGCCTTGCATGCATGAGGCCCTGGGTTCGATTCCCCAGCACCACATAAGCAAAAAGGAAAAAAGCCGGAAGTGGTGCAGTGGCTCAAGTGGTAGAGCGCTAGCCTTGAGCTGAAGAGCTGAGGGACAGGGCCCAGGCCCAGAGTTCAGGCCCACGACCGGACCCAAAAAAATAAAATAAAATAAAATAACCTGATTATTGCTACAGTTTATGATACTGACTTGTTCTTATTACTTGAAGTATATGTTTAATACATTTATTTATTCTTTTGAATGAACGTATAAATTCAATTGGATATTGTTGCTGCAGTAGGGGAGAAAGATGTCACAATCCTGTCAATTAGAGGTGTTTTCTAGGGCTAGGGGTAGTAAAGACAGATCTAGGGTTAGCACATAACTGTCCACTGGCCTACCTGGGCTCACTTTTGTTTCCATAAAACCTCACTGGAACATGGATACTTTTATTTATTTATTTATTTATTATTTTAAATATATTTTATTGTAAAGATACTGGGGTTCCAGTTACATGAGGAAGGCAATGAGTACATTTCCTATCAAGCATTGTTACCCCCTCCTTGTTTTTCTGATTCTGGTGCCCTGCATCTTATATAGACATTTTTCTAACTTGGGGAAAGAAAGGGAAATAACAAAATGCTGAAACAAGGAAGGGATGGTGGGGGAAAATGAAGGACATTTTAAAGTATTTACTTATTGTCTACTTTTTTACTTATGTCTTTTTTTTTTTTTTGGTACTGGGATTCAAACCCAGGACATTGTACTTGCTAGGTAAGTACTCTGTCACTAAGCTATATCCTAGCCCTATATCTACTTTTTTACTTTAGTGATATACCTGAAATATTTGCTATCACACCATTCACAGAAAAGTTTGCTATCCCTATCCCTGAACTAATGAGCTGATAACATGCATGACAGAGATACCAAAGCACATAAGTATGTGAGCAAAGGTGAATAAAGCACAAAGACAGAACAGGAGAACTGACTACAGTTTGGTGAAGAGATGGTAAGTTTCACTTGGGAGAGGTAGGTCTGACCATAGTTCCACTGGTGGGATTGGGTCAGTGCTTCAACTTCCAGACTTGGTGCAGTAA
Organism: Dipodomys merriami; assembly: GCF_024711535.1. Lineage (NCBI taxonomy): Eukaryota > Metazoa > Chordata > Mammalia > Rodentia > Heteromyidae > Dipodomys > Dipodomys merriami. The sequence goes on from NW_027205381.1 coordinate 10,524,148, forward strand.
AAACAAAACAAAACAAGACAAAAAGCTGTTCATATTCTGTTTTTACTAGAGAAAGACACATGACAAATGTTAAAATATGCCATCAATCCTGCTGGTGACTCTAGTCTATAATCCTAGCTACAGATTGTGATTTTAAGCCAACCAGGGCAGGAAATTCTGTGAAACTCATTTCTCCAATTAGTCACCCAAAAGTCAGAAATGACAGAAGTGGTTGAGTGCTAGCTTTGAATGACAAAGCTAAGGAATAGCACTGTGGCACTAATTTCAAGCCCAGAACAAGCACACACTCAAATAAATTCATCAGTGAGTAAAAAACAAGCTAGAATATTTTGTCATCATTGCATTTTATTGGAGATGAAATTACAAAACTACATGCACAGCTACATGCACAGTGATGTAGTTCTCTTCCAGAGCCTTCTCCTAACTTATTTACAGAATGATTTGGCTTGCAGTAGTATGGTGTATAAATGTACATTTAAAAATTTTTCATTATCTCTTAGTTATTGTACAAAGTCATTTCAATTCAAGATATACATTATGAGTGCAATGGTCTCAATCAATTTTACTCCTTTCATCTTTCCCCCCATCTTTTCAACCCCACTTGTCCTCTCAAGTATCTTGGTTGCATTTCATATATAAACATTAAATATTATGCCTGTATTTGTTCACCCTTCCTCTCTTGATCCATCTTCTCTTAATCCATCTTACACCCTTTAAAGATCCCTGTATATCATACTTTAGATAATATATTTATATGCATAGAACCCTTCATATATTTCCATATATGCTTATGATTTAGATCTAACTTACATACATGAAAGAAAACATGTGCCTTTTATTTCTCTGAGTCTGATTTATTCACATAACATTTTTTGATAAGTGTTTCATTCTTCTAGGCTTGATTCTTTACAAAATGAACAAGTTGTATTAAATCAGCCCTGAGTTCACTCCCATATTCTATGACTTTTTTAGAAATAGACTACGGCAGAGAGGAGTAAAGACTTGGGTTGACATTTCCGTTATGCACTAAAACTTTAAAAGCCTCCTTTAAGACTTAGAAATAAAACTGCAATGCCAGAGATGGGCTTGGCTGCAGAAAAAGAATTAAAAAAATATACTAATGTCCCCAAAACCTACAAGTGAAGCATCAACTTCATTACAACTTCCAAATTCTAAGGAGAGATAGAGAGGCTGCATTTTATAAAGCTATTTTTGGGTTTGTTAACTACAATAAGCCCATGGCTCAGATGTAAGAGTCAGCCACTAAAAGCATTTGATGGAACTCTTCTCCCACAGAGCCTTCTAACCTGAGATTGTTGGGAAAGAATGTTCAGGCTGAACAGTTTTCAAAGAGGCTTTTAGAATGTTGCTTGAGAGAAATAGATTTTAGCATTTAAAACATATCCATCAATCTATATATATCTACGTATCTATATGTGTATAGATCAATATATATATATGTATGCATGTACAGATATATAGATACATATGTACGTGTGTATGTACATACATATATCTATATAGATAGAAACATATTTATCTGTATATGTCTATCTATATATAGATATAGACATATAGATTCATGCAGATAGATCTGAATCTGAAGAAATATGTATACATATTCTATATGTGTATATATATGAATCTGAAGCTGAAGAAATACATAAATACATATATGTATTCTTTTCTCTTTTCTCCATACATATATGTACATATATATATCTAAATATATATACATATACATATACATAAATTGATGCATATATATATTCACATACCTATAATTATCTATCTCCTATCCCAATATTTAGCAAGGTAGTTTTGAATGAATACATTTATTCATTTCAATCCATTTGTACATCCACATTATAGTGCTCTTTCAATTCAGCAAACATTTATCCTGTGGCTATTATTTGGATTATTAGGCCCTTTTAAAGAGTAACCAGTTTATGGAGAGAAAAAGAGTTGCTTTTAGCACCACAGGTGACATTGGTAATGCTCTTTAGATGAGGTAATTGATAGGAATCCCAGAGTCACATTTCCAGAGCTGATAGACTGGACAACTTTTGTCTTAGACGCATCCCCTAGCCAAGGCCCAAAGCATAGTGCAAGGCAAAGTTAGGAGGAAAACCGCTTCTTTGGATTCTATTGTTTTCTGCATTGCCTTCATTACATGTACTATATTGCAGTATGGTTTAATTTAAATTTTATTGTTGAGGTGTTATAAAGATGGATTACAGTTATGTAAATAAGGTATTGTGTATATTTCTTTTTGAACAATGTCACCCTCTCCCACCTTATCTTCCACTCCTTCCCCAACTCCCTCCCCCAAAGTTGTTAATTTCCAAGGTAGTGTCTATTGAGTATCACTGTTGAATTAGTTCACACTTAGTCCCACCATTTATGTGATTATCCTTCCCTTCCCCAAATCAGATAAACTTATACACAAGACAAAGGGTACAAAATCTGAAATAGTGACAATAGGGAATAAACCAAAGGTTGCGGGGGGGGGGGGCAGAAAAAAAAGAAACAACTGCAAAGAGTACACTAGAAAAATCTCTTGTTTCCATTTCTTGGAGTTCATTTTGATAAGCATCATTTTATATGGTCATATGCACACACCTATTGAGCCATTGTGATTCTCTCCTAAGAATATCCTCCTATGTTCTCACTGTGTGATGCATAGAGTGGTGTTGAATTAATTGTGTCCATATATATCTATTGTGTCTTTATATATCTATTGGATTAACTTGTAGATGTATAGACATATTCTAGATTTTACAAATGAGGGAAACCATGTAGCCTATGTTTTTAGGATTTGACTTACTTTACTTAATATATTTTTTTCGAAGTCCTTCAACTTCCTCTTATGAATGGGGTGATGTCATTCTTTCTAATAGAAGCATAGAATTCTATTGTGTATATAACACATTTTCTTGATTCATTCATCCACTAAGGGGCATCTGGATTGGTTCTATACCTTAGCTATGGCAAATAATGATGCAACAAACATGGTTGTGCTGGTGGCATCAGGATGAGCTGGTTTATAGTCACTTGGGTAAATGCCCAGGAATGGGATTGTTAGGTCATAGGGGAGCTCTATGTTTAGTCTTTTAAGAACCTCCATACCACTTTCCAGAGTGGTTGAACAAGTTTACATTATCACCAACAGTGTAGTAGCATTCCCTTTTGGCCACATTTCCATCAGCATCTGTTATTATTAGTTTTCTTGATAATGGCCATTCTAACTGAAGAAAGGTGGAATCTCAATGTTGTTTTGATTTGCATTTCTTTTTTTTAGTAAGTTTTTTATTATGAAAATACTGTACAGAGGGGTTCCATTTACATGAGCTATGTAATAAGTACATTTCTTATCAAGAATTGTTGCCTCCTCCTTTGTTTTCCCCCTACATCCCTTCCCTCCCACGTCCACAATTACACTCCCCCATCCCCCACCTAAATTGTAAAGTTCATTGTTCAACAGTGTCTTGTACATCTCATTGTTACAATGGGTCAACCTGTATCCCTATTTAAACACTTTGTTTTTTCCCTTCCTCTTCCCAAATTATACCAACATCAAATACAGTGAAAACAAGGATTATACCATAGGGGCGGGACATACAAAGCAACAAAAAAATTCACATGGTACCTTATAAATATGTTAGAAACAATAGCAAGCAAGATAAAACCTCTTGTGTCCCTATCTTGGGTTCATTTTGCTTAACTTCATCTTATCTGGTCATATGTACATAGCTTTTGGCCTTTTCTACTTGTCCCAGACACATACTAGTTATTGCAAATAAGGGAAACAATGGGACCTATGTTTCTTTGCACCTGGCTTACTTCACTTACTATAATTTTTTCCAAGTCTTTCCATTTCCTAACAAATGGGGCAATGTCATTCTTCCTGATGGAGGCATAGAATTCCATTGTTTATATATACCACATTTTCTTGATCCATTCATCTACTAAGGGGCGTCTGGGTTGGTTTCATATCTTAGCTATGGTAAATAATGCTGCAATAAACATAGTTATGTTGGTAGATTTAGCATGGTCTTGTTTGTGACCATTGGGGTAAATGCCCCAAAGTGGGATTGCTGGGTCATATGGGGAGTTCTATGTGGTGTCTTTTGAGGAACCTCCATACTACTTTCCAAAGTGGTTGAACAAGTTTACACTCCCACCAACAATGCAGTAGGGTTCCCTCTGGCCCCATCCCCTCCAGCATCTGCTGTTGTTAGAATTCTTGATTATAGCCATTCTAACTGGGGTGAGGTGGAATCTCAATGTTGTTTTGATTTGTATTTCTTTTATGACTAGGGAGGTTGAGCATTTCTTCATGTGTCTATTGTCCATCCTTCTTTCCTCTTCAGAGAAGTTTCTCTTTAAGTCTTTAGCCCACTTATTTATTGGGCAGTTGTTTCTTTGAGGATTTGTTGTTGGAGGATTTAATTTATTGAGTTCCAAGTATATTTTAGATATGAGACCCTTGTCTGTTGTATGGCTAGTGAAGATCTCCCAATCTGTGGGCTTTCTATTGATCTTGCCTTCTATGTCCTTTGTCATGCAGAAGCTCTGAAACTTCATGCAATCCCATTTTTCCAACCTTTCTTTGATTTGTTGTGCTTCTGGGTCTCTATTAAGAAAATTTCAGCCTGTGCCATGGAGCCCTAGGGTTTCTCCTATTCCATCCTGTGAAAGCTGATTCAATATATGCAAATCAATTAATATAATTCATCACATCAACAAGAGCAAGGATAAGAACCACATGGTTATCTCAATAGATAAAGAAAAAGCATTTGACATGATCCAACATCCCTTTATGATGAAGGCTCTGGAAACATTAGGAATCTATGGAACATTCCTCAATACAATATTGGCTATATATGACAAACCTACAGCCAGCATTATAATGTTAGTATGTTGCTAATGTAATGCTAACACAGAATATCTTTGAATACAGTGAGGTTCTAGTTAATGGAAATTCACTTCTTTCATTTTTTTCAAGTATTTATTATGTAGCAACCATTATTTGTTGCAGTAGGTTAGCCTCTTTCTCATGGATTAAAAGGAAAGAGATCTTTTCACCTTAACTCAGAGGCCTTCCTACACAACTTTTTCTTGAACTTCGGTGTTCTTCAGCCTCTCTCAAGCACTGCCTCTTTCATGCTGTATGTAATGCTCAGTCACCTATTTTTTATTAATCTATAAGATATTTATGAACAAAAGAAGTCTAGAGATAGTGTCTCACTCATCCCTGTTGGCTTTCTTCTAAAACAATCAATTGAGTCACATTATCTTGATCTCCTGTTATATTTGGGGAAACAAGTGGTAGCAAACAGATTATGAACTTAATGTAAATGTCATGTGAATGTTTGTGTGCTCTTCCCCACACCAATTCCACATTAATGTTCTGACCCACAGTATTATTTGGATTGATTTTGGAATTGATCCTTTGGTAGGTCATTTGGGTCAAGTGAGTTCAGGAGAGCACCACACTGGAGTTACAGACTTATATCCTGAAAAGAAGATGGCAAAAAGCAACTCACTAAAAGCTGTTGAATATTAGTGGGGAAGGACAAAGAAAGTGACAGTAAGAAATCCATCAATCTGATTAAAGTACTTAATATTCATGAGTAAAGCACCATAGTGAAATCACTGTGAACAATTTTGCAAACACTTCAAAATTAATGACAAGCATGTAAAACAGGTCCTGTTTTGGGTGTGGGAGGCAGGAGGGTGAACACAGACGGTAAAGAAGGGTGAAAGTTGACAAAATATTTCATATTCATATGGCAAATAAGATAATGAAGCTTGTTGAGCCTGATTTTGGGAGTGTAGAGGAGGAAGAAGGAGAGTAAGCTGCATTGTATGCATATATGAATATGTCAAAGAGAAACTCCCTTGCACAATCGATCAATGCTAAAAATGTGACACACACACAAAACCCCCCACAAAGTTTGAATGCAAGATGTGAGGGGAATTAAGAGTAACAGATGGGGTGAATTTTATCAAAGTACACTATATGGATGTGAAAATATCACAATTGTACATTAATTTATACTAATAAATTTGAATTAAAAAGACAAAAAGGCACCAGAGAACTTCTGTCTGGATTGGTGCTTATAGTCTGAGAAAAGGCCATGTGAATACACAGGGAAAGTTTGGGACCAATAAGCCATGATGAGGAACTTCACAGAAAGTTGCCCTCACTTGGGACTTCAGCCTCCAGAATGATGAGAAAATGAATTTCTATTGTCAAAGACATTTGGTCTATGACATTTAGTTATGACAGCCTGAATGACTAATACAAGAGAGTATTTTTTTACATTATAACTATTATAAAAATCACAGTTTTCCACAAAATTACAGCTTTCAAAACTGTGTAATTTTTGTATATTTTGTATGCTTATTTTGTGAAGTAAGTCAACTCTAGCTATTTTAGCTAAAAGGACATTTCCCTTGTATAAGAATCAGGACTATTTTAGTTTCTTGTGACTGTTCTTACCAAGCACCACGACCTGACTTAAAATTACGCAAGTTTATCCTTTGGAAGTTCTGGAGACCAGCTACCTGAAGTCGAGGTGTCATCTGGACCACACTCCCTTCACAGCCTCTGAGGGATGGTTCTTCCTTGTCATGTCTAGCTTTTGATATCCCCAACTGCTTTTTGTCTCAGGACCAGCTTCATTCTCAAACCCTAGCTATAACCAGGACCATCTTCACTGTGTATTTCTCCATGACATCTTTCCTCCATATGATCTATCAGGTGAGTTTCTTTTCTCATAGGGTGAGAGTTAGATTAAAGACCACACTTATCACCTTCTGTTAAGTTGATTTGCATATTCTGAGGACTAAGACCTAGACATACATATATTTCTAACATATAATTCATCTCAGAAGAATTACCTAAATCAGAATTGTATTTTTGTCTTCTGAACAATGCATCATCTTTTCCTACCTAGGAGCACAATCAAAGTGCTTAGCATTTAATAATTTCAGTTTATTTCTTAACAAGCCAGGAAGGCAAGAAGCATTGCTATGGTTAATGGCTAAGTACATCATACCAAGTCCACACTCACTAGTGGAATCAAGATTCAACTTGAAAGTCATTTATTTTAGAGCTCCATCTTCTGAACAACAAAGTGTCTCTCTCTGTGTCTCTGTATCTCTGTGCCTCTCTCTCTTTTATGATTCTATAAGCTATTTTTGGATTCTGTGTTTCATAAGTGGGAAACTCTTTTCCTAAGTTCTACAGTGAAATTTTTTTCTACTATTTACTTTCTCCAGATTAAGGCTACACACATAGACATGGATAGATGTCCTAAAACACTACCTCATTCCCTCTGTAGGTCAATTCATCTGTCAGTACCCCTGTTTTATCTTTTGAATGGAGGCTGCCTAACTGTCATATTCCAACATTTACTCCCTGAATCTTCAAAATGGATCCAGGAACAGTTCTTTCATTTCCCCCTGCATTTTCCACCATATATTTTACTCTGTGGATTTCTTCAACATTTTTGCTGCTCCAAACCCCCATCAGAGACATACCTGTGTACCAGCACCACTTAGCTCAGGGTTAATTTCCCTAAGGCACTTGGAAACGTCATCAAATTATTTGCAATTATATTTCTACAGTTTGGGGCTGTCTGAAAATTTCCAGATTGATTTTCAACCTGGCAATGCAACCTCTTTCTTAATAAGGTTCAAGCACTGAAAAAGTACAGCAGTGAGCCATTGATTAAGTTGACATTGCAATCTATTTTCCCTGGCCCTGGTGGGCTGAACTAGCTGTTTGTACTTGCATTTGTTAAATGTCCCAGGCTTTTGTCTTTGTGAATAATCTTATCTGAAACCAGAGATAGTCCCGTGCTTGGTGACTCTGCCTTGGTATCTTCTAGTGCCTTCTTTCCAGGAGTATGGAAATGAAAGTTGAGGAAATGAAGGCAAGCACAAAGGGAATTCATCCATCTCAAAACCTGGTTCTGCTACTGCAGAGTCTTAATTGTAGAGCTGAGAAGGAAGACTGTGGTTGGAAAATGACCATATCCATGGGGAAATAACATCAGGTGCACACATGACAGAGTGAATGTCAAATGTAGAGCACAAACAGCCTTTCCACATGAGGCCTTTCCTGCTGCATGGTGGCAGCTCTGTCATCAACATAAATCATTAAATATACAACTGCAGGGTCCCTTTGCTCCATCCTAATTCTTCTACTTCTTCAACTTTAAAAAAGTAATTTCTTGAAACATGCCTTCTCTGTAATCTTAGAAATAAAAATCCATGTCCTCATATTCAGAATGGGTACATTACCGGTATTTTCTTATAGGATATCATCATGATGAAGTAAAAAATGTATGTAATGAGCCTGGCATACAGCAAATATACAATAAATAAATGAATAATGAAGCAAATTTCCACTTGAGATAGGTCAAAGCATGATGAAAATCTTCCCATATCAACATATATGCACAAATTCGCTCACACATTTATCTCCGCATTGCAGTAGTATTTGAATGATTGCAGTAGTATTTGAATGATTGCAGTGGTATTTTAATAGGTAGGTAAAAAGTAAGTGGTATGCTTTATTCTGACAACAGCAATGGGAAGGACCAAGCAAGCAGCGTTGTCAGAGACTGTCTAGGGTAGTACACAGCCAGGCCCAGTGTGTCTTAGTAATAAATCTCTCTCTCTACCAGCAGTTGCAGGATGAAAACTATGATTGTAAAAAGGCCAGTAGTTTATGTGCCATCCACTGCTTGCTGCTTCTCTGCCTCAGGAAGGACAGCATCTCCCTCTCTTCTAAGATCAGAATCATTTCCAGTAGCACAATGGTTGTCCTAGAGTGGTAAATAGTAATCTTTGAAATAAAATGTAGTTGAAATTTAACCATATATAGAGAGTAAATATGCACAACCATCTACACATAGATATTACCAGCTATGAATATTTATGAGGATGTATGAGTGATGTACCTTCAGTCCCTCTCACATTAGGTTAAAAATAGACCTATGTACTCTTCTTTGACCTGACCTCTCTGCCTCATCAGAGTGAGAACCATCTAAATATATACATGCAATTATCCAAATAAAACAGGTCTTAGAGAGACAGACCCTTATGTGTAGCACATTGCTATCCAAGATGCTTTCATCAGTCTCTCCTCTACCACTAGATTTATAGACATCTTCTCCCAGCTCTGAGCCTACCTCCAGATTATTCTGAGCAATCTTATCAATCCTGATTTTGCATGGTAACATGTAGATGTATGTAGGGGGACACTTGAGTCAAACTCTTAGTATAGGTTATTGTAGGAAGAGATCAGGATTGAAGGATTTTGTATGAACAGCACAGCACAGCAGAACTTGCTGCAAGGATGGAAGTGCTCTTTATTTGTACTATTTAATACAGTAGCACTAATCATAAGGCTGTTATGAACTTGCAAAGTGCCAAATGTGAATGAGGTATTGAATATTTAATTTAACTTAATGTTGCCTAATTTAAAACTAAATACCCATGTGCTGCCATTTTAGAAGGCACAGTTTAAAAATGAAGCAACACACTGGGACAATGGTGGCTCCTAGATACTCAGGAGGTTGAGATCTAGAAGATTTCTGTTGAAGCCAGCCTGGGCAGAAAAGTCACTGAGACTCCATCTCCTATTAACCAGCAAAGCATCAGGCTGGAGGTGTGGCGCAAGTGGTAGGCATCAAGCTGAGGAAGCATGAGACCCAGATTTGAGAAAGAAAAAAAAAAAAGAATGCAGCATAATCTCTTGTTCCTAAGGACACAATAATGGTGTAGATGGAGAACCCAGGACAGTGTTGGTGTGGGGGACAGAATTTTATCTGTCAACATGTTAAATTCTAGTTTCTCATCTGATTAAAATACTCAACTTCTCTGATGGATTTGGTGGTAGGAGGATAAATCAAAAGTTTAAAGATAACATCAATGTATCAGTCATTTGCTTAGAGCTTTTTATTAGTTATTTTATATCCTCATTATGCAAGGAACAGATGATGAATAGGAAACAATATAGCAAAACAACATAGAATTTTCCCATAAAGTGTGTTTATTAGGATATCAGACAAGAATATTCCAGAATAATGATAGGTAGCATATAACATTAAAAGACAATAAAAGACAAGCTAAATTTTACAATGTTTTTGAAAAATATAATTAATTATAGTGAGTGTGAAAGATTCAAAGCAAAATGGTCTTCAAATATATATAATTCATGATTCCATGGAATTAATTTATTTTTTATTTAAGGCAGTGATGATTATTAATATTTGATGATTATTAATATTTTCCAACTCATTATTCATTCTCCAACAAATGTCATCATTGAACTGTCTCACCAGTCAGAATCAAATGGAGTGGAAAGTCTTGGTGTATAATATAGACCCATATTTTAAGGTTATGAGTATCCCAGTTGTGTTTATTCTCCAAAAGCTTCTGGAATATCACTGTACTACATTGTTAATATTTAGAGAAAAACCAAATAGATAGGAGTGAATACAACTGCATATAAAGTCCACCGAACTCTGAATATTTGCAATTATCTTGTACTTCAAAGACTGCTTCCTGGAGACAGTAGTGCTATTATTAGAATAAACAAAATGAATGTATCATTTTGCTTTTCCATCTTTTCCAAGTAAAGAGCCCCTGTCTCTTTATTTTATTTAGTCTTATTCATTTAATCTTCTATCTCTTATTTTGTTTTCTTTTCTTCCTTATTTTATAGCATATTATTTATTAAAATGTTGACATGTATCATATGTGCTAGAAAGTACCAGGTATGTAGAAATATGTACAGCTAAGCCATAACTTTAGAGTGGGTAGTACTGGCTAGTGGTCAAGAAGATAACACTTTGGAGTAATTTCATTCTGGTGGCTCATGTCTATAATCCTAGTAGGCTGAGAGGATTATGGTACAAAGCCAGCCAAAGCAGTGAGCTTCTTATCTCCAATTAACCAGTACAAAGTCAAAAATCAGAAATGGAAGTGTGGTTTATGTGGTAGAGGACCAGCCTTGAGTTTAAAAAGCCAAAGGTTAGAGTGAGGTTCTGAGTTCAAATCCCAGACCTTTGGGAGTTGACCAACTCATCAGTAACTATATGTCTCATTCTGAGAAAACAGCTTTAACCCTTTATATTTTAGTCCCCTTTACCATCAAAATTGGGAACATGTTTGCTTGAAAGGACTATAATGATAAGAAGAAAATGCATGTAAAATACTTAGCACTCTAATATAAGCAGTGTGCAGTAAATATTAGCTATGCCATTGTGATTATTACTATAATTAAATTCTCAAGGCTTTATAAAGGTACTGTGTTGAATTATATAATGCACATAAAAACATGTGTGCCATTTTTGCTTCACTTGCCATTTCTAATTTCTCTTACAATATTTACAAGGGCTATTTGTTTTGACAATTTATATTGTCAATATACTATGTGAGAGCAGAGATACTTTAAGATATTTATCATTGTGTAGCAACAAAAATCTAACCCTTGGTCAATGTTCAAGGAACACTTATTGACAGATTACTTGATAGTTTTCCAGAGCTAATGGTGAGCTGATCTATCATGACAGTCAACTTGCAGTGCCCACTTCTTCCATCTGCTCTTGGATAAGGGTGGTAGTGGAGGAAGGATTGTAATGCTCCAGAGAGACCGACTCCTGACTAGAGTTGCTGGTACCTCAGCGGGTGTTGAGGGGTACCGAAAAGATTCAGTGTATTCTCCAATTTCACCTTCATCAATGATTACTTCATCAGTCAGTCATCTGACTTGCGTGAGGTTGAGGAAAGACACCACAATTGGCATGTGAACAGAGCCACTTTCATGGGAAACATCAGCACTGAGGAGATCACATACACTCTTTCATACATTGAGTTCAAAATGTCTCCTATATGAATGATTAGACCAAAAGATATAGAATGTGAACATAGTACTACCTGGATCCAGATCTCAACTACTGCAAGGAAGAGCTGTGCTTTATTCTTTGTATTAGTCAATCCTTCACTTCCAATTTAAATATGTATTGAAATATCTTATGTGTAACTAGGCACTTTTTGCATGTGCAGAGATTTTCTGACCAACAAATAATCTCTGGGGCCCTGGATACCCAAGTAAAGAATTGGAATACCATGTCTACTTCTCCAGAGCAGAGGCAGGGCACCAAATGTAGGCCTAACTCCTTACTGGATAGCTAAAACAGTAGCAGAGGGTGATGTGGTTTTTCTGTTGGTATTGGCTGGAGTAAGGGGGATAAATTCACAAGAGGAATGCAGCTGTTCCTAACAGGTCCATCTTCCTACAAAGAAAGATTAGCTTTTGGAGATATTAGGAATTGAGGGATGCCCTTGAGGGATATCCAAGGTATATCAGTTGCTGAATTAGCTTTCATTTCAGAATTAACAGGCATAGACACAAATCTCAAAGAATAATGTTTCCATCCAAGATCAGAGGACCAAGGCTAAGATGGCCTATCAATTGGGTTGCATTTAAACACCAGCAGAAAAAAAAAATCATACCACCCTCCTGTTATTTTATCTAGCCAGTAATAATCTAACTTTTATTCCATGCCCTATGCAATGCCCTGTAGAAACATCTATTGTAGTTTTAGTTCCATATTGGATGATGTCCTGAGTAGGCAGCTATCTTTGATTTTCTGCCCAACACGATGTGGCTATACTCAATTAAAAAGGTGGATGAATTCAAATTAAGATTAACTATATGAGAGTCTAAGATTGGAAAGATTGCCAGCCAAGGCAAAATTGAGAATCTATTTCAATAGAAAAAGCTGAGCCAGGTGGCACATAGCTGTCATCTCAATTGTGGTGGGAAGTGGAAACAGGATGACTGATGTCCACGACATGCTCATGAAGAGCTGAGATTCCATCGCAAAAATAACCAGGGCAGTAAAGGGCAGGAAGTGTGACTCCAGTGTTAGAGTAATACAAGTCTTGCTTAGTAATAAAATGTGGAATATCTTTAATTTATTGACTATTATACTGAAAGTTGAAAAAATAATGGTTTTAGGGCTATGCTTACACAGCTTTTCAAAATAAAAAAATCAAGACAAACATAATTTGAGGAACATCTGTGTGTTTCAAAAGTGGGAAGAAAAAAGTGACACATGGAAATAAGTTTCTACATCTTACTTGAAATGAGTAGATCTTGATAAGGTGCTTATGTATGTTATAATAGCTAAAGAAACTAAATAAGAGCACTGACTGAATAAGTGATACCTTAGAAATATTATCAATAAATAAGGAGAATTCCCTAAAAATCGTTCACATAACTTATAGAGAAGGGAAGGAGGAATAAAGAAGTGTAAGCAAATAGAAAACAATCCAGTGGCAGATTTAAGCCTTACCTGTGTCATTAATGTCCATAAATACTATAATTAAACCAACTGAAAGATAAAAATTAGCCACCTGTAATCCTAACTACTCATAAGGCTGAGATCTGAGGATTGGGGTTGCTGTTCGAAGCTAGACCATGCAGGAAAGTCTGTGAGACCCTTATGTCCAGCTAAGCACCAGAAAACCAGAAGTGGAGCTGTGGCTCAAAGTGGAAGAGCACTAGCCTTAAGCAAAAGCCTCAGGATCAATGCCCAGGCCCTGAGTTCAAGCCCCATGACTAACAAAAATACAAAACCAAACAAAAGATAAAAATTGCTAGTAACAAAAGATGTGATCCAATATGCAAATGAAACATCAGACAGATTCAGAAGGAAAGAATGCAAAAACTACCTTAAAAAGACAGTAGCAGTTAAAATAATAGCATGTGAAGTAGATGGTAGAGCAAAGAAATAATCTTAGTCCTCCCAAAACAATGATTTCAGTGTAATTGCATGCTATACTTTGAGGTAAAAGTAAGATACACTAACAGTTACCAAAGCTTAGGCATAGACTTTGGGATATGATTTAGCAATGATGTCAAAGTTAGCCTTTGAAACATAATCAACCTATGGCATTTCTTTCTAATGTGAACGATCACTGTGCTATGTGCTGTGAGTGGTGCCACTGATAGGGACTTTTTAAAAATTAATTCTCTAAAAAGTTGGTATGCATTAAATTGTACAGGATTTCATCCCAACACTTCCATACATGCAAATAAGTACTACACTCATGTTTTAACTGTGATAATGTTTCCTCTTTCTAACCTCCATGCTGCTCCAGCCCAGGCCATTTTTCAGGACCTTGGTAATTTTGTTTATTTTGGTTTTCCCTGTCTTTCAGCAATGAAAGCAATCTTTGACAACATCTTTGTGAGACTGGCTTCTTTCAGTTAACATAAGGATTTTCAGTTCCATCAATTTTGAGTAGCGTTTTGGGACACATGGAAGGGACATTTTCATTGTTCAAGACAGTTGATTTACAAGAGTGGATAATTAGACAGGTATGTGTGCTTCCTGCATTCATGGAAGTTAGGGTGAGGTTGATGGAGCAGCACTGAGTAGGGAAACGGGATAATGGGCTACTGTATTCTCACTTTAATGAGAGTGGAAGATTTGGAAGTGAATGTTATAGGGTTACCTTCCACCTTGCTTTCATGTAATATCAGGCTCATAGTGACAGTGAAGTGCATTCAAAGATGGAAGTCTCTTCTAGGCTAGCTCTTCAATCTGGACATCAGTGGCTTTCAGAAGTATGTTAAAAATTTTAGATCATGATATTATGTCAGATAAAATTAGCTATTATTTTTCCTGCACTATAGTCACAACAATGGAAATAGGGTGATCTGAGAATCTTTCTAAATGATCTTCATTAGTGTAATCTTTCAAATACGTAGAAATTGTCTGTATAATAGACCCAGTGTAGCAATAGAGGCTACCTGGCCACATGTGGGCTGAGGGTCAGCCCATTGGCTGAGGCCCAGGCTGTAGGTTTTACTTCCTGGTAGGTCCAACTTATTTGTCAATAGGATAGAGCTAATTTATAGTCTTCATGCTTCAGTTGTAATAAGATCTTTATGTGTTCACATATATTAATTCATTAAAAAACTTAATTAAAAAACAAATTTTAAAAACTTAATTATTTTCCACTGGCTACTTGAGTGAGTTGAAATTTTGTAGGCAGGACTGAGTAGTTTTTTCTAAAACCACAGTAGCTTGTATCCAATTTTTAATATTTTTTATCTTTAAGTAGTTGTACAAAGGAGGTGAATTTAACAAAACAGTTTATAAATATAATGCATTTTATCAGTGTCAAATTCTCATCCCCCTAACAACCACCCTCCCTTATGTTTCTTAATTTTGTAGTATATGCAATTATTGACTTCATTCTCCTCTCTTTCTCCTCTTCTTTCATCTACCCTTTTCCCCTTGGCCTCATCAACCTCTTGGGTGTTCCCATTTCTTGGTGCTGATTTTTGTTGGTCCTTGACAGTCTTTTAAAAATATTATACTAATTGAGCTCTCCATAGAAACTATTTTGGTTAGATCATTTGTAACCACTTGCATACCACAAATGTGTTTGCCTACAGATTTATAAGCACATTCTACATACTACAAATCAGAGAAACCATGTGTTCTATGACATGATCATATAAAAAATTTTGGTTTTTGAAAATTTATTCTTATGATATTAGTAAGAAATAAAATGTCAGTTCTGTAAAAAAAAGTTTTCACTTTTATACTTCTCTCGGTATTTTCATGGTCTTTATATGTTTTAATAAGAATGTTGTAAGATAGGCATAGGTGGAACGTTTGCATTTAAAAAGCAAGAAAATTGAGTTCTACAGTCTCTGCCACTCAGTACCTGTATATTGGCTGGTAAAATTTTGTGCCATGTTTTCTTCATCTGTAAAGTTGTGATACTACTTAAACTGTAAGGCTGTGTGAAAGTTAAGGAAAATAAATTAACACATATAAATTACTTTGAATAGTCTGTCAAGTCATAAGTACTCAATAAATATTATCTATTACCATTTAGTTTTTAAGTAATTATGCTTGATTAAATTATTAAAATCATTACTATATTTTATTTACCTTCCACTTATTTACTTAATCTAATGGTGCAGTTAGAGAATAATAGCCCTGCTTGTTTAGCTTTACTAGATCTTACATTTCCTGAGAAGGTAGCTCATATAAAAGGAAAAAAAAATGTGGGCTTTGTGACTGGAAAAATATGTCTATTTCTCATCCTAGGTTTTTTAAAACTTCAAAAAATTACTTATTCTCTCAATATTTTAGTTGTTTAATATTTCAAAAGGAAACAATGAGGCTGGACACAGTGACTCACACCTGCAATTTCAGTTAACAGGGGAAGTTATTGGGAAGACTGCTGTTAGGGCAAAAAGTTTCTGAAATCTAGCTCAACAAACAAGTTGGAAGTGGCACTATGCTCCTGTTATCCCAGAGTATCATGAATTATTGTCTGAGGCTGGCCATGACAAAAATCCTGAAAACTTATCTGAAAAATAACAAGCAAAAATGGTTGGGAGTGTGGTTCAAGTGGTAGAGTGCTATCAAGTTCAAGACCTTAGATCAAACACTAGTACTTTCAATCAGTAAGTAAAATAAATAATGAAAGCAATTGTACAAACATCAGTGGTTTCCATCTTTGTCTCACTTCTCTGAAACAGAACCTCAATAAAAGATGAAGTGATCTATTTGGAGGATTCTAGGCCAAGATTCATTCTTTGAAATGAAAACAGAAGTACAAGAGATAAGGAAGAAGAATTTGACAACAGGACACTCTCTACTGGCAACTGTGGCATGATGTTCTACAAAGGCCTAGGTGGTCTCTCTCTCTCTCTCTCTCTCTCTCTCTCTCTCTCTCTCTCTCTCTCTCTCTCTCTCTCTCTCTCTCTCTCTCTCTCTCTCTCTCTCTGATGCTCCAGCTTGGGATGCCTTCATCCATGGGGTCAAGGGAGAGGGAATCTGTTTCCTGTTTATCCCTACTTTTGGATCCCATGATAGTTTGTTCCATAGGTGAATTAACTTTAATTGGCTCTCAGAAAGCTATATCCCATATCTTGTTTTGTAGCAGTTCACTGGTATCTGGAAGTAGGAATGAGAATTGGGGACTGTGGGAAGGAGGCTGGCCTGCTTGATGAGACAGAACTTTCCAAACCTGCATTGTTTTCCTTCCTCCCTCCCTCCATCTCTCCCTCTCTCCCTTCCTCCTTTCTTCCCTCCCTCCCTAGCTCCTTCCCTCCCTCTCTCATTCTCTCCCTCCCTCCCTTCCTTCCTTCCTCCCTTCCTTGCTCTCCTCCTTCCTCCCTTGTTCTCTCCCTCTCTTCCTCTCTTCCTTGCTCCCTTCCTCCCTTCCTTCCTTCTTCTTTTCCTCCCTCCCTCCTTCCCTTCCTCCTGGTTCCCTCCTTCTTTCCCTCCTTTCCTTCTTCCCTCCCTCCCTTCTTTCTCCTTCATTCCTTCCTCCATTCTTTCCTCCCTCTCTTCCTTCTATCCTTCCTTTCTCTTTTTGTTCTTTCTTATGATGGCAGTAGCCTAGTCAGGGCAGAGCAACCATGGACTCAGGACTCTGAAAAGGACCACAAGGTACACCTTTGAAGAGGATCATAAACTATGTTTGTTACACATTCACAAGGGGGAAATCAGATGGGAATCTACTGAGGCTAGTTATTCATTTTTGCCTACTCTGTATTGCATAGTGGTGTTAACAAGGAACTGGGACTGTTGAATGAGAGCTTGAGGCAATTCTAAAGGTCTAATAGTCCCTGAATATTACATATTCTTAGAAAAAGTGGCACTCATTGGCCTGTACCTTGAGTGTAAAACTATTTGACATGTACATGTGCAAGGCTGCCTTTCTCTCTCTTTTTTGGGGGGTGGTCCGATTGTGGGCCTGAACTCTGGGCCTGGGCACTGTCCCTCAGCTCTTCAGCTCAAGGCTAGCGCTCTTACCACTTGAGCCACAGTGCCACTTCCAACTTTTTTCTTTTTCTTAGGCGGTGCTGAGGAATCAAACCCAGGGCCTCAGGCATGCAAGGCAAGCACTCTACCACTGAGCCACCTTCCCAGCTAGGCTGCCTTTCTTAAACAGAGGCACTATTGGTCTAGAACAAAATAAATAGTAGCTATTAGCTTTTGAAACAGCTACTATTATTATTAATATAAGGTCTTGCTTATAGCGACTGTTATTTACATTTTAATTTTCCTAAAAGATTTCTACATTTGGCAACTTCTTTTCCCCACCACACATGTTGTGTTTTTCTTCATGATGATGAAGGAAGCATATCAGGTAATGATGTTATACTGTGTGAAGGAAGCGTATCAGGTAACGGTGTTATACTGCGACATTGCTCTATACTCCCACTGCCACTGCTTCACATCTGTAATCCAGCTAGTCAGGAGGCTAAAACCTGAGGATCATGTCTGTAATCCAGCTAGTCAGGAGGCAGAGACCTGAGATCACAGTTCCAAAGCCAGCTGGGCAGGCAAGTACAAGAGACTCTTATCTGCAATAAACTACCAGAAAATACAAAAGTGGAGATATGGCTAAGAGGAAAATATAGGGAAAAAAAAAGCACAGATCCAGCACCACACCACACTTCATAGCATACCACTCACATATGTAATCTGGGGAAATCTCCATAACCACCTCGTCCAATAGAAAGTAGTGGCAGCAATTCCACAAGTTTCCCCAAGAAGGTCTTTCTTCTGGTGCCCTTTTGGGTGAAGCAACTAATGAGAAGTCCAGTGGCCTAGACAGAAGTTTCTGGAGACAATATGGAGAGGCTATAAAGGGATATCTAGAGATGGCAGAGGAGTTTCCACCCCACTAGAGCTGGGCAGACCCCAGAAAGCTGATAAAGAATCCTCTGTGCTGGAACAAGCTTTTGTTAATGTTTGTAAAACACGAAGAGCTATAATGATTCCCAATTTATGCATGGGAATACTGAGGCAGAGAGCTCAGGTAAATTGTCCCAGGACACACATGTAATAAGTAGATCCAGAGCTAAAAATGTTTCAATCTTAATGTAAAAGTTTTCTAACACCTATTCATTTTATTGCTACCCAAAGAGCCCCTCATTCTGTATTTCACACAAAAACAGGTTTATACTGTCCCATCCCTGGCTGTGTCCTTTCCCAAGACACAAGAGGATAAGAAGTGGAGGTGACATCCAGAGCCTGTGTCCTCTTCTGGACCACAGAGAGGGTGCAGGGCCTTAGCATTCCCTGCATGGAAAGATCCCAGGCCAGCTTCTCAGGCTTGTGCACAAAATACACTCCATTCATTCTGCCCACCCATTTCACAAGGGAAGGATGCCCAGAGACACACAAAGGTGTTTGGGTTATTATTAAAGCAGGGAAGAGACTGACAGACTCCCCTAAACTGTCACATTCTAGTTAGAATTCCAAGGTATTCAAGAATTTTGTTTTTATTGAATTATTTTTAATTGAAAATAGGTTTTATATATTTATGTTGTAAAAAAAAACAAACCCAGAATCTTCTGGGCCAACCTCATTCTAGCCTCTACCCAAGTGTATCTGACAGGAAACAGAGTGGCAGAAGTCACCCAGCTGAGCCGTGCTGCGTTCTCTGCCTAAACTCTGCAAGAGAAAAAACAAGTATTATTGATTCATGTTGCTAAATTTGGGGGTGATTGTAGCCCAGAATTTTGGGAACTTTTAGCCAGAAAAGTGGAACACCTATGGGACAAGAGTGCTCTGGCATGAAGGCTGGAATTGGTGTCATTACATTCCAGTTCTCCATTCCATTTTGTTCAAAATTATTTTGTTAAGGGAGTTCTGGGAAGATGGCGGAGGAGAAGCTGGAATCTGAACAAGCTCTCGCATAGAAAGCAGTTTTAGAGTTCCAGTGCACAGTCCTAAGCCAGAGAATCACACCAAGTGTGCCATCACAGGACAGAGACAAGAGAGGGAAGCCAAGGCAAAAAGAAACACCTGAGTGCTCGCCAGCAGCCGCAGCGATGGCAGCGGCAGGGTCGCAAGCGGCAGAGACCGCAGCCGGGGGCCATACCTGAGCGCTCACACAGAGAGTCCGGGACGAAGGAGCCAGATGCAGCGGACTAGCGGATTCTACTCAACACCAGCAAGAACCAACAAAGAGCGGACATCTTCATCCTGCAGCTTGCAGACCAGAGACGACCCAGGATCCAAGACTCGGCGTGAGTACAAGCCCGACGTCCTCACTCCTTCTCAGGGAGCAGAGGAGGGAAGGCCACCCCTCCCCGCCAGCACCGGTGATCTCCATCTTGGATGCCGACAAAGCTCGGAGGAGCTGCCAGCTCCAACCCAGGCCTTGGAATAAAACGAGTCATTTAGCAGGTCACAAGAACTTAACGGCAAAGTGACCTGCCAGACTCGGCTCCATCCAGGGAAAAGTCACCCAGCTCAGGCGCCAGCCATTGAAGTGGCTTCCCTCACTGGGTAACCAGAGCCAGAGGCTGCCCCTCCCTCTAGCAGCCTCCACAATCAATTGAAAAACAGAATCCCTGAGAACGGCTCCAGGCTGGGCTCTGGGAGATTTTTTTGCACAAAACAGCCCCAGGAAAAAGCTACTGATTGTTGAAAGGCCTCAATTCTACCCAGAACCTAGCCTCACCACTGCATCCCCCTCTTTTGTGATTCTCAAAGCAGATCACCCACCTAGAAAACTAACCTGGGAGGGGGATCTCAAAATCTTGGGTAAAGCAGAGCATTTTTCTGCCTCTTCCGACCAATCAAGCCACAGGACCTCAAGCTGACCAGAGACTCCAACAAAAGGCTGGTTACAGACAAAAGGGAGATACAGGATTCTTCCCACCCCTACCCCCCCAAAAAAAAATCAAAGGACTTTTTTTTTCTTTTTCTCTTTTTTTTCCTTTTTTTCTTCTTCTTTTCTTTTTTTGTTTGTTTTTTTGTTTTTTGTTACCTTATATATATATATATATTTTTTCGCTTTTAAAACTTTTATTAATCTTTAATTTTTGCCTCTTCTGAAAAAATAATTGATTTCCAGTAACTTTTTTTTTCTCCTCTTATCATTTTTATTTTAGGAATATGTAAATGAGCGTTTTCCTTTCTTTTCTTATCTTCTTTCTCTTTTTCTTTCTTTCATAATTATCTTTTTGTTTTTTGTCTAGCTCTACTGAACTTCTGATCTTTTCTTCTCTCTTTCCCAACCTTAAAGTTTTTCACAACTCCTCTATGTCCCTTCCTTACTCACAACATATTCACATTCCTCTCTAAATAGATGGTCTTTTAATCTCTACAAAAACATTAATTTTTACGTTTCTATTTTTTTTCTGGTCTCTTTTCATTCCCCTATCCCTCTCTTCTTTTTTTCTCTCTCTCTACTTGCATCCTACCCAACCCATTTCCTGCATTGTGATTAGGACATAGTTAACTCTTCCTGTGCCTCCCCACACCAATCTATTCCTATTTTTCACCCACATCTCTCCCTAATCCTAATAATTTCTGGTTTTCCAAATTCTTTTCTGGGGTTCGAAGTCCTTTAAAATATAGTTGTTTGATGTTGAATAGATGTATCTGTTGAACTAGATTGTATCTGTAGACTATTGACTGTACAAATGCAAACTTTGGTTGATGGTTGCCTTAAGATAGTGTTCTAGCACAAATCTGGTACTATCTTCATCTCAAAAGGTCAGAGTAAGCCGGAAAAACACATGAAAAATGGCAAATTCGGGTATCTCAATTCCCAATCTTGATAATCAGGGGTCAGATCAGATAATGAACAATCCAGAGGAGAGTTCCCAAATAGCTCTACAAACACTGGTGGCAAACATGATAAATGAGAAGTTTGACAACTTACAAAGGACTCTCTATGAGCATGATAGGGAGAAAGAGGAGGCATCCCAGAAGTTTATACAGGAATATCATAAGCGTGAGGAAGCTACTCAAAAACTGATACAGGATTTGCATGAACAACTTGAGAACTCAAAGAGAAAGTGAGGAATGGCGCGAGCAGGCAGAGAACACTCAAAGAGAACTGCAGGAATCCCAAGAATGTGAGGAAGCTAAACAAAGAGTAATACAGGAATTGAGAGACCAGGTAGAGAATACACAAAGATCACTAAAGGCATTCATGGAATCCATTAACAAAGAGCTGAAGGAAGTCAGGGAGACCATAAAGGGAATGCTGAATGGAACCCAACAGAAGGAATGGGAGTCCAAAGAAACCATATCCAATCAACTAAGTGATTTGAGGACAAACACTGAACACCAAATTAAGGAAGTAAAGAGATTCATACAAGACCTAAAACAGAGCTTCAACAAAGAACTTGAAGCCATCAAAGCTGACCAATTAGAAGGAAAAGAGATTAAAAACAAAGTAGAGAGTCTTGACAGCAGGTTAGACCATGCAGAAGATCGAATCTCAGGGATTGAAGACAGCCTAGATATTATAGAGAAAGAACATACAACCATCCAAGACAAGTCCAAGAAATATGATAGATCTATCCAACACCTGGAAGACATCATCAGAAGGCCTAACTTAAGGATAATGGGTGTAGAGGAGCACCTAGAAACAGAAGTTAATGGTCTAGGAAATTTGTTTAACAGGATCCTAGCAGAGAACTTCCCAAACATGCAAAAAGATAGGCCTATTCAGATACAAGAAGCCTTTAGAACCCCAAATAGACCAGACCAGAATAGGACATCCCACCATCACATTATAATCCACACAGGATCAACTCAGAACAAGGAAAAGATCCTTAAAGCTGTCAGGGAGAAAAGGGTAATCACCAATAAAGGGAAACCAATTAGAATCACCTCAGATTTCTCAGCAGAGACAATCAAAGCAAGAAGAGCCTGTAATGATGTATGCCATGCCCTAAAAACAAACAACTATCAACCAAGAATACTATACCCAGCTAAACTCTCCTTCATAACTGAAGGCCAAATAAAAACCTTCCACAGCAAAGAAAAATTGAAACAATACATCTCCACCAAACCAGCCCTACAAAAGATTCTTAAAGATGTCCTACACATAGAAAACCAATAAGACGACAATAAAGGCCAACAAACTGCACCCAAACTGAGAATCCAAGAACCATAGGAAAAACCCAGTTTTCGCAGCCCCCAAGAAGGTAGATAACATGGCAGGAACTCCCAAATACCTCTCAGTCCTATCTCTTAATGTTAACGGACTGAACTCTCCAATTAAGCGACATAGACTGTCTAGTTGGATTAAAAAACAAGACCCTTCTATCTGCTGCCTGCAGGAGTCACATCTTGCCCGTAAAAACAAACACATTTTCAATGTTAAAGGCTGGAACAAAATCTACCAAGCAAACGGCCCTCATAAACAGGCGGGAGTTGCAATCCTAATATCAGATAAAATAGACTTCAAATTAAAATTCGTGAGAAGAGATAAAGAAGATCACTACATACTAATTAAAGGATCTCTCCTTCAGGAGGATATTACAATTCTAAATATCTATTCGCCAAACAATGGAGCACCCAAATTTATCAAAGAAACACTACTTTCCCTCAAATCCCATATAGATCCAAAGACATTAATTGTTGGGGATTTTAACACACCACTCTCCCCAATAGACAGATCAACTCGGCAAAAACTCAACAGTGAAACCTCAGATCTAAACAGCTGCATAGATCAACTAGACTTAACAGACATTTACCGAACATTTCACCAAGCAACATCAGAATACACATTCTTCTCAGCAGCACATGGAACGTTTTCTAAAATAGACCACATTCTAGGCCACAAAGCAAACTTGTCTAAATTCAGAAACATTGAAGTTATACCCTGCATTCTCTCTGACCACAAGGGAATAAAATTAGAACTCAACACCAAAAGCCACCAAAGAAAGTCCGGTATCACATGGAGGCTGAACAACACACTGCTGAATCAAGAGTGGGTCATGGAAGATATTAGAAAGGAAATTCAAATGTTCATGCTATTCAACAAAAATGAACACACAAATTACCAGCTCCTCTGGGACACAGCAAAGGCAGTACTCAGAGGCAAGTTTATAGCTCTGAGCTCCTACATCAACAAATTGGAGAGATCTGAAACTAACAATTTAATGACACATCTAAACCTCCTTGAAAAAGAGCAGCAAGATAAACCCCAATCCAGTAGACGGAAAGAAATAATCAAAATTAAATCAGAATTAAATGAATTAGAATCCAAAAAAACTATAGAAAGAATCAACAAAACAAAGAGTTGGTTCTTTGAAAAACTTAACAAAATTGACAGACCCTTAGCAAATCTTATCAGAAAAAGAAGAGAACACTCCCAAATTAATAAACTCAGAGATGAGAATGGAAACATCACCACGGAAACAACCAAGATTCAGAACATTATAAGGGAATACTTCTCAAAACTTTATGCTAATAAGTTCAACAACTTGACAGAAATGGACCTTTTCCTAGCAAATATTGACATGCCAAAACTAAACAAAGATGAGTTAAAGCAGCTTAACAGGCCCATATCAAGCATTGAAATAGAAACAGCAATAAGAGACCTCCCAGCTAAGAAAAGTCCAGGACCAGATGGTTTTACAGCGGAATTTTACAAGGCCTTCAAAGCAGAGCTCACACCAATTCTCCTCCAACTCTTCAATGAAATTGAAAGAGAAAGCTCACTACCGAACACATTCTATGAAGCCATCATAACCCTCATCCCAAAACCAGGCAGGGACTCATCAAAGAAAGAGAACTATAGACACATTTCTTTGATGAACATTGATGCAAAAATTCTCAACAAAATTTTGGCCAATCGACTTCAACAATTCATCCAAAAAATCATACACCATGATCAAACAGGATTCATTTCAGGGATGCAAAGCTGGTTCAATATACGCAAATCAATTAATATTATTCATCACATCAACAGGAGCAAGAACAAGAACCACATGGTTATCTCAATAGACGCAGAAAAAGCATTCGACAAGATTCAACACCCCTTTATGATGAAGGTTTTGGAAAAATTAGGAATCCATGGAACATTCCTCAATACAATAAAGGCTGTATATCACAAACCTACAGCCAGCATTATACTCAATGGTGAAAAAATAAAGCCATTTCCTCTTAACTCAGGAACAAGACAAGGATGCCCACTCTCTCCACTTCTCTTCAATCTAGTATTAGAATGCCTAGCTACAGCAATAAGACAAGATGCAGACATAAAGGGGATCCAAATAGGGAAAGAAGAAATAAAACTCTCCCTCTTTGCAGATGACATGATCTTGTATTTAAAGAATCCCATAGACTCCACTCCCAAATTACTCAAGCTGATTCAAAACTTTGGCAAAGTAGCAGGTTATAAAATTAACCCCACAAAATCAATGGCTTTTCTGTATGCCAACAATGAGAAAAGTGTGGCTGAAATTAGGAAAGCAACTCCATTTGCAATAGCCCCACAAAAAATAAAATACCTAGGAATTAACTTAACTAAAGAAGTGAAGGACCTCTATGATGAAAACTTTAAAATCTTGAAAAAGGAAATCAACACAGAACGTAAAAAATGGCAAAACCTCCCATGCTCCTGGATTGGCAAGATTAACATCGTGAAAATGGCAATACTTCCCAAGGCTATCTACAAATTCAACGCAATACCTATCAAAATTCCACCCTCATTCTTCAAGGAAATAGAAGAGGCAATCCAAAAATTCATATGGAACAATAAAACACCCCTAATAGCAAAAACACTTCTCAACGGAAAGAACACTGCTGGAGGAATATCAATACCAAATTTCAAACTCTACTTTAAAGCCATAGTAATCAAAACAGCTTGGTATTGGCATAAGAACAGACCTCAGGAACAATGGAATAGAATTGAAAACCCAGAAATGAACCTACAGACCTATAGCCATCTAATCTTCGAGAAGGAAGCTAAAACAATAGAATGGAAGAAAGACAACCTCTTCAGTAAATGGTGCTGGCAAAATTGGTTAACTACATGTAGAAAACTAAAGCTAGATCCTTATATATCACATTGCACCAGAATCAACTCCAAATGGATCAAAGACCTTAAGTCAAAGCAGACACTCTGAAAACATTACAGGATGGAATAGGAGAAACCCTAGGTCTCCTTGGCTCAGGCCGAAATTTTCTGAATAGAGACCAGGAAACACAACAAATCAAAGAAAGGTTGGACAAATGGGATTGCATAAGGTTGCAGAGCTTCTGCAGGGCAAATGACATAGCTAGCAAGATCAATAGAAAGCCCACCGATTGGGAGAAGATCTTTACTAGCCATACAACGGACAAGGGTCTCATATCTAAAATATACTTGGAACTCAGAAAATTAAACCACCCAACAACAAATCCTCAAAGAAACAACTGCCCAATAAATAAGTGGGCGAAAGACTTAAAGAGAAGCTTCTCTGAAGAAGAAAGAAGGATGGCCAATAGACACATGAAGAAATGTTCAACATCCCTAGCCATAAAAGAAATGCAAATCAAAACAACATTGAGATATCACCTCACTCCAGTTAGAACAGCAAAAATCAAGAACTCTAACAACAACAGATGCTGGAGGGGATGTGGACAGAAAGGAACCTTACTTCATTGTTGGTGGGAATGTAAACTTGTTCAACCACTTTGGAAAGCAGTATGGAGGTTCCTCAAAAGACTTCACATAGATCTCCCCTATGATCCAGCAATCCCACTTTTGGGCATTTACCCAAATGTTTACAAACAAGACCACACTAAAGCTACCAGCACAACTATGTTTATTGCAGCATTATTTACCATAGCTAAGATATGGAACCAACCCAGAAGCCCCTCA
Source organism: Dipodomys merriami (assembly GCF_024711535.1). Lineage (NCBI taxonomy): Eukaryota > Metazoa > Chordata > Mammalia > Rodentia > Heteromyidae > Dipodomys > Dipodomys merriami. The sequence continues at coordinate 10,550,848 of NW_027205381.1, forward strand.
GTAGATGAATGGATCAAGAAAATGTGGTATATATACACAATGGAATTCTATGCCTCCATCAGAAAGAATGACATTTCCCCATTTGTTAGGAAATGAAAAGACTTGGAAAAAATTATATTAAGTGAAGTCAGCCAGGCCCAAAGAAACATAGGTCCCATGGTTTCCCTTATTTGCAATATCTAGTATAGGTATGAGTCAAGCGGAAAAGGTCAGATAATGTGATGTTAGGAAAACGAACCCTTAAATATGTATTTTAATGTTTTCCTTTCTTTCATGTGTGTGTTTCTAACGCATTTATAATATTTTTTCTTTGTTGCTTTGTATGTCCCTCCTCAACAGTGTAACCCCCACTTTCACTTTATTTGATGTCAGTATAACATGTGGAGGAGATGGGGACAAACAAGTCGTTTAAGTATTCAGGTGGACCTGTTGCAACAAGGAGAATTACAAAATGTCATGTCAAAGCAAGCTTTACAATGTCGGTGTGGGGAGGGGGAGGGGGGTATGATTGGGTGGGGGGGAGGGGTGAGGCTGGGAAAGGAGGTGAAGTGTAAACAAAGGAGGAGGCTGCAATGCTTGGTAAGAAATGTATGCATTATCCTGCCAATGTAATTGTAACCCCTCTGTACAGTATGTTCTCAAATAAAATAAAATAAAATTTAAATTAAAAAATTTATTTTGTTAATAGACAATTCTATCAAAGATAACTTCAACTCTTTCAAAAATTCTTTTTATCAAATTCCATGAAGGAAGTCCCTCAAACTCCTTCTGTTTTGTTAATACACAAACCATTTCATGAGTCACTGCCTACTCACTGTGCTAACTGATCTAGCTCCAAGGGCTGCCAAGTGATCAGTAGCAGCCGCAGTTCTCACAAGTTGGATAGGTACCAAATAGGAAGGGGAGGAAGGGATGGATTAAGGCAGGACTGGAGACCAAGACTCTGAGAGGCCTTAGTGAGGCACAGAAATACCACACACTTTCTGAAGGATCTTGTTCTGCTTCTGGAGAAATCAGGAATATTTTTTGTATTAGATAGAATATGATTTGCTCTAAAAACAAAGTTTAACCATCAGAGTCCTTATAAAACATCTTTTACATATGACCTTATAAGATGATGTTAAGTGAAGTAAATTCCAAGATAGGGACACAGGTGGGTTTTTCTTTCTTGCTATTTTTTTCAACATATTTATAATGTACTATGTATTTTTTTGTTTCTTTTGTATGTTCCTCCCCCAAGGTATAACCCCTGTTTTCACTTTATTTGATTCTGCTGCCCTGCATCTTGTATATACATTTTTCTAATTTGGGGAGGGGAAGGGAAATAACAAAGGATACAAGTTGACCCATTGTAACAATGAGATGTACAAGACACTATGCTGCAAACGAATTTTACAACTTGGGTGGGGGGAGCAGGGGAGGGAGGTGTTGGGGAGGTGGGGAGGGAAGGGATGGAAGGGGAAAAACAAAGGAGGAGGTAACAATGGCTCGATAGGAAATGTACTTATTACCTTACTCATGTAACTGTAACCCTTCTGTATAGTATTTTTACCATAAAAAACATAAACATCTTTTTAATACTGTGACGGCCAAGTTACACACACACACACACACACACACACACACACACACACACACACACACACACACACATGCACACACTTGTAAATAATCTAAAAGTTATAAAACATAAAAGTAGTATTTTTAAGTAAAGCTGTTGTAACATGATCTGTCATCTATCTGTCAGTCATATATCTAACTAACTAGCTAGCTATCTTAGTTCACACTTAATATTTTGAAAAGTTAAGTTATTGATAGGCATAGTCATGTCAACACAATTTTTACTCTTACTGCCCATCTATGTTGACTCAATTGTTATTATGAAACCAAAGTTCAGGTCAAAGTTTTCATGTGATGATATACTCAGACTTGCAGTGAGTAGTAAGTAGGCAGCAGATCGTGAACAAATATGAGCTGGGAATAAATTTTTGAACAGTACACGCATGCAGTTTAAACAAATGATTCAGACATTTCTGATAGTAGGTCAAAGAGAAGTTCTTTCTGTCATAAAGATTTTCAGTATATATTTTTAAGCATAATTAATTAAAAGCTGACAACAAGCTCAGCCATTATAAATCTATTAACATGATTTTGTTGATGTTGTTGGTTGTGGTGCCTGAACTCATGGCCTTGGTACTCTCCCTGAGCTTTTTGGCTCAAGGCTAAATCTCTACAACTTTGAGCCACAACTCCAGGTCTAGTTTTCTGGTAGCTAATTAGAAATAAGAGTCTCAAGGAGTTTCCTGCTTGGGCTGGCTTTGAAACATGATTTGAAGATCTTAACCTACTGAATAGCTAGGATTACAGGCCTGAGCCACCAGTGCCTGGTTTAACATAACAATGAGAAGTACAAAATGTCATGTCAAAACCAGCTTTACAATGTTGGTGGTGGGGGGGGTATGATGGGTGGGGGGGAGGGGGAGGCTGGGAAAGGAGGTGAAGGGTAAACAAAGAGGAGGCTGCAATGCTTGGTAAGAAATGTATGCATTATCCTGCCCATGTAATTGTAACCCCTCTGTACAGTATGTTCTCAAATAAAATAATATAAAATTAAAAAAAACAAAAAAAAAACAAAAAAATAACATAATCTTTTTATTATTTGAGTATCAAATTATCAAGAATTGCAATGTATATATGTGACAATGGAATCAGGAAACTTCGGGGAATGGGTTGGGTTGGAAGACATGGAGAACAATGATCATAGGGATGATATTGATTAAGATGCGCTCTATTCATTCACTGTAAACTACTTGAGGTTTTCTATTGTGTGTGTGTGTGTGTGTGTGTGTGTGTGTGTGTGTGTGTGTGTGTATGTGTGTGTGTACACCAATGAGAAGAACCCTCCTGCCAATGTTTTCTGATGAGTTTCTTTTTTATAAATTGGATTATCTACAATTACTAACACTCAAAGTTCATCTCTCCCTCTTAAAAAATTACTGCCTAGAATATCATCTGAAAAATTATTTTTATAGTTTTCCTTTCCATGCCAAATTAACTTGTTGATTTACATTTGAATCTTGCTTATTTTCTCTCATATTTTCTGTTTTGTCTTTTCCCATAATTGATATGTATATATAAGACAGCAAAAGCTGTGTTGTTCAACTTATGTGTATAATTTTTCCTCCGGTTTACTTTTGTATTTTGGCTGTATAAATCATTTTAAAGAAATATCCATAACTCTTTGCCAAGAAATTGATTGACTTTTCCTTCCTGCTCTTGTTTTCTCTCACCTTATGGCTCTTTATCTCTTTAGAGTTAATGATGTTAAAATGTTCATGCACCAAATATGATTTTTTAATGATCAAAGCATATCTGATTAGATTGTTATTATACCCATTTTGCAGATGAGAAATTGACAACCCAAAATGCCCCAAATAAGATGATCAGATAATAACAGAGCTTGAAATTTCTTCCACTGTTTCTAAGTGGGATAAACCATTGTATACATTTTTAATCAGCTTAAATCCTGGGACAATTGTCACAAAAGAGAATTCCTTATTTTTCAGGAAAAATGTGTTTAATTCAAGTCCCCTTCCTGCCCTAAAGGGGGCAAATTATAATTTCATTGATGAAGTCCTTAGAGTCAGTATTTCCTTTGGAAGACTGTGTCTGATTCACCTGCCAGTACATAGCAGAAGCTATCAAACATTTGGTGCCCAGCTGGCTGAAGAAGATTAAACTCCAGGAAGGTATTTAAATAAAAGTGAAATAATTTATAATTTGCCTCCCTCTGGCTATTAAAGCCTCCATAGTGGGTGTGGATGGAGTAGCAATGAAGCTTTCTACAGACAGTAGAGGTATGTAGGGAAGAAATCCAGAACCTGGTTTTCTAGGCAGTTCATAGCAGACAAGGAGACTGCTGGCTTTTCTTAAAAAATCTCTACATTAATTTTTATATATTTATTAAAAAATTAAAATGCACAGAGAATGCAGAACTGCAGGTTTTTTACAAGATAAAAATTTCCTGTGTTAAAAAATACAAAATGTTAATTAGAACACATATTGGTTAGATCTGCTTTAACAAAAAAAAAACCTGTGACTTCTCATTTGATTTGTCTTAAAGTCTCAGGCAAATTTATACAATCTTGTTTTTAAATATCAGATTACCTATACAGAGAATAGAATAACGATAGTGCCTACTTCATAAGGCTATGATAAAATTGGCTCGAAGACATGCACATAAATTTCTGAGTGCCTTATATCTACTAATTCCTAATAAATATGAACCATTGAGAAGTTATTTTATTGTATGTATTATTTTAAATTATTCTCCCTTAAAATTTTCTTTCTAGATTTTTATATCTTAAACTATCAGATAAAATATAAACTATAAAAATTTAATGAATAAGGCATTAGAAGCATAGGTCAAACAAACTTCTCAAGTTTCCACATTTGACATTTGAAAATTGGTGTTAAGTCAATGTCTTACACCAAAGCCAAAGCAGTTTCTTTCATACTCTTTTTGGTCAAAAAGCCTTTATTTTTGCTTTCTGACAGAATTCAACCCTGCTGTATCATTTTGATATTTGATCATTCTGAGTTCCCACAGAAGCTGTACCATGGCTTTGTGTTTTACCCATATACGCTAACACACACACGTATAGTTTCCGTGCCAAGAGGAAACTGTTGGTATCGATGTGACTCTGTTATCTGAAGCATCATTTACTGAGGGCTCCAGCAAAGCTTTTGATCATGCCAAGCTGTGTGGCTCTATGAAATCCACGTATAGAAACCTATGTAACTGCAGATAGATTGCATCAGAGAAGGCCGAATGGCACAATTGCTGTTATTCTAAAACCAGCATTCAGGAAAGCATTAGTATTCACAAAATAAAAAGGGTTGCTAGAATGGAAATTGACCCAGTCTTGTAATATAAACAGGTAAGCTGTTTGAGAGTTCTCAAAAACAGTTATGATGCAATATCTTGTATGCAGCACTCAAGAGCTAATTCATTTTAAGCTCTTCTAACATTTCTCATTCCCTGGAATAAAATAAAAGGAAAAATGAATACTGATAAAAATGGCCTGCTGTCCAGCTTCCATGGGGACATGTATTGCTGATAAATTCCATCTCTATATCACAAGGACTGTTTTCTTGAAGACTTTTCCTTTCTGGCAAGATGTTATCATCTTGTGATTTATGATCTATACATCTTTGTTGACATTTTTTTCCTGAAGTTTTCATTGTTCATGAATACATATAACACAAGGCAAATTACTAATTCTGCACCTGCAGCAGACATTTTCAATAAGGACACAATAAAATGGAAATCTGAAATCTAGCCAGCAGGATGTTAACAGTAATACAGTCCACTGGGCTGCCCTGAAATAGTGATCTTGTGGTCTCTCCATAAGCAGAGACTCACAGCGCATTTGCCATAGGTTACAGCACATCTTGGAGGCTCTGCTTTTCAGATTGTAAGGAGACCTGGCTATGGCAATTCATTTAGATAGAGAGCCAACCAAGGCTGAAATCATACCTTGCTTCATTTACATTGTCTCTTTATTTTTTGACTTCATATTTAACTAGCTTCATGACACATGAGCATAAAATTTAAGTGAACGATTAATTTACACTGAAAATAAAAGAGTTTTTCTCAATCTGACTCTAAAATTGAAGGTGAAAATCTGCTAAGAAATTGCAATTGGTAGAAATACAGAAGGATTTAACGCATTTTTATAAAGATATTAGAGTTGAACAAATAGCTCTAACACTTTGCCCACTTTATACAGGTCAGGTTGCTTTGTGGGTAAGACTCACATTAAATATCATGAGGTTTAATTTGTGGTTATCAGAAATCATAACCAAGAAGAGACTTGGTAAGCATGGTATATATAAAAGATCAATGGGTGAGTTTGAAAAAGGTAAGCAGGAGTCTGGTGAAATTTCCATATTGTAAAAATATTTTCAAATCTTTTTCTAAATTGACATTATAATTCTTTGAAGTGCTTCTCTAAAATATTCGCTTTATAATCTGGGATGTATGTATATGTTAAAATTTTTGAAACTCTCAAAGTATGATTAGTTTGATGCAGACAAGGACAAATAAAATAGTTTTGTACTGAATTATATTTCTATTTTAAGATTATTGAATATGTAAGCAAGGGAATTTGTCAACAAACATCTTTTTATACATTAATTATCTACCACCCATCCTATAGTTAGGGCAAGAGTCTTTCCTGGCCAGCAAGTTTGTTCACTACTTATCTTTCCTGAATCTGACTATTGACTATTTGTCCTTGGAAGTCAAGTCTCTCCTGAAAGCCTCTGAAAAGCATTTACCTTATCATTAATTTTCTATTCCAAAGTTATCCCCTGTAACTCTATTTTCTTTCCCTCCCTCCCTCCCTCCCTCCCTCCCTCCCTCCCTCCCTCCCTCCCTTCCTCCCTTCCTCCCTCCCTTCCTCCCTTCCTTCCTTCCTTCCTTCCTTCCTTCCTTCCTTCCTTCCTTCCTTCCTTCCTTCCTTCCTTCCTTCCTACCTTCCTTCCTTCCTTCTTTTCTTCCTTGAACTCAGGGCCTTGTGCTCTTACTTAGCTTTTTCTGTCAAGGCTTGTGATCTACTACTTGAGCCATAGCTCCATTTCTAGAATTTTGCTCATTAACTGGAGGTACACATCTCAAGGACTTTGAACTGCAATCCTCAGATCTCAGGCACTCATGTAGCTAGGATTACAGTGCTACCATTTCTCAGCTCACAGTTTCATTTTATTCAGAGAAAAAGTCGAACAATAAAGTAGAAAGAGATAGAGTCAGAAAAAGCAAATCCACAACCCAGCTCTGCTTTTCCTCTCTTCCTTTATCTAATTATTGGTCGTCTTTGACTTTAGAGGGTTTCATTTGTAAATGAAGGAGTATTTCACAGACTTCTGAATACTGAATGTAATGGGTGTTATCTGCCTGGTAGACACTATGCATGTGAGGTATTGTTGCATAAGTGCTTTATTTTCACTTTTTTGTGTAGAAAAGGTAGAATATGTATTTTTTGAATTGCATACTAACTTACTGTCCCTCATGTAAGTTGTTTGAATTTTTGAACAGGTTGGCTTATTGACTCAAAACAATAAAATATTAATGATGGAATTTTAGAAATCAGAGCAGGCTGATGTGAGTTATTACAAAACAAGAAGATAGTTGCTGTTGTTTAAACTCACCTAATCTCCTTATATTGAGGACAACTGATTCACTATGCCTTTGAAAGTCTAGAAAAATTGCATTAAAATACCTCAGTATGCTCACTGCTCTTAATTTTAGGAAAGTAAAGATCATTATTATTTGATTTAATTAAATTAACAGAATCCACCATCTTAGAGGCTGTGGGTTTTTTGTAAAAACAATATGGTTATGATTAAATCAAGTCACAGCCAATAAAGATTCTCATCAAAGAAGAAAATGGAAGGTATTATCTGATTGAAAAACCTAAGTCAATTATATGCCTTGATGTTTCTTGAGAATTTATTTACATTTACCTGAGGTGAAGTGGAGAAAAAATCATTCTTTCAGTGAATATATATATATATATATATTTATTCATTCATCCTATATTTCTGAAGCCTTTTCTCTGGGGTAGATGCTGTGTGCTTGATGGCTTGTGATACATACAAGAATGAATATGATAAATTTTCTTCCTTGCATAAACTTGGAACAAGGCATACTCCGAATTGTATGTTTTCTGTATAATTTGAAGTGGAGAAAAATATACCTGTTATGTTCTATATAGGGAAGGAAAATATTCTTTGTGTGTGTGTGTGTGTGTGTGTGTGCTGGTCCATGGGCTTGAACTCAGAGTCTCAGCACTGTCCCTGAATTTATTTTGCTCAAGACTAGCTCTGTACCACTTGAGCCACAGATCCACTTTGGGCTTTTTTGGTAGTTATTTGGAGATAAGGGTCTCATGGGCTTACCTGCTGGGGCTGGTTTCAAATTGCAATCCTCAGATTTCAGCTTCCTGAGTATCTAGGATTACAGGTGTGAGCCATTGGTGCCTGGCTAGGAGAACATTCTTTGAATGGATGATATTGCATCTAAGCATTGGAGTTAATATCATTAATCAAAGTCCAATTATTTTTCATTGAATACTTAAAATATGTTACAAACTGTTCTATGCCAGAGATGGTTTTAGAAAAAATTACACTGGCCACAGTTTTAATATTTGCTTCAATAAAAATAAGTCTGGGGGCAGGGAAGGTGGCTCAGTGGTAGAGTACTTGCCATGCATGACTGAGGCTCTGGGTTCGATTGCTAAGCACCACATAAGCAAAAAGAAAAAAGCCAGAAGTGGCGTTGTGGCTCAAGTGGTAGAGTACTAGCCTTGAGCTGAAGAGCTGAGGGACAGCACCCAGGCCCAGAGTTCAGGCCCCATGACCGGACACACACACACACACACACAAAGTCTGTATTCTCTATGTATATAGGGTCACTTGGACTTCTAAGCAAGTATTAAGTATCATAGTGCAAATAAAAGTAATTATGTGCTCATGTAGAATTATTATTACAAAAGTTCATCACTTCTTTCTCTGAACTTGCTTTGGTGGTCAGTTTTAGCCTCATAATCAAAGTATTAATCAACAAAATCTAAGCAAAAAATTTTCAGCACAAACAGAAAGTCTAGAGCTTTCTTTTATAATCAAGGTGTTGAATTTTGTACTTTCAATGCTCCTATCAAATATGCTATGTAATATCTTAATAAAACAGATTTCAGCATTTTGCTAATCTGTGCTCTGGGTGTCTATGTCTTTGTATCTTTATTCCTCTTTGAGGGACAGTATCTATTTTTCCTTGGTTTAAAATTCTTATTTTTGTAGTGGTATTCAAAACCCAGATAGAATATAGTATTGTCTTCTCTGATAAATATCCCATGGTAGTCCAGTTTATTATCACTGTTTTAGTATAAATAGTGTCATTCAAATTATGTCACTACTTATATTTTTTAATTTTTTAACATAATTTTATTGTGAAAATACCATACAAAGGGGTTACAATTACATGAGCAAGGTAATGAATACATTTCTTATCAAGCATTGTTGCTTCCTCCTTTGTTTCCCCTTACCAACCCTTCCCATCTCCCCTCCCCCCAGCGCCAAAGTTGTAAAGTTGGTTTTTCGACATAATGTCTTGTACTTCTCATTGTTGCAATGGGGCCACCTGTATCCCTATTTAAAGGATTTGTTTTTTCCCTTCCCCTCCCCAAATTATACCAACATCAAATACAATGAAAGCAGGGGTTATATATTAGAAACAATAGCAAGCAAGAAAAAAAAAACGATTTGAATCCTTATCTTGGGGTTCATTTTGCCTAACATCAACTTATCTGACAGTTTCTGCTTGTCTCAGACATATACTAGTTATTGAAAATAAGGGAAACCATGGGACCTATGTTTCTTTGGGCTTGGCTTACTTCACTTAATATAATTTTTTTCCAAGTCTTTCCATTTCCTAACAAATGGGGCAGTGTCATTCTTTCTGATGGAGGCATAGAATTGTATTGTGGATATATACCATTCATCTACTTAGGGGCATCTGGTTTGGTTCCATATCTTAGCTATGGTAAATAATGCTGCCATAAACATAATTGTACTGGTAGCTTTAGTATGGTCTTGTTTGTGATCATTGGAGTAAATGCCTAAAGTGGGATTGCTGGGTCAAAGGGGAGCTCTATGTGGAGTCATTTGAGGAACCTCCATACTAATATTGAAAGTAGTTGAACAAGTTTACACTCCCACCCACAATGCAGTAAGGTTCCCTTCCATCCACATCCCCTCCAGCATCTGTTGTTATTAGAGTTCTTGATTTTTGCCATTCTAACTGGGGTGAGGTGGTATCTCAATGTTGTTTTGATGTACATTTCTTTTATGGCTAGGGAGGTTGAGCATTTCTTCATGTGTCTATTGGCCATCCTTCTTTCCTCTTCAGAGAAGTTTCTTCTTCAGAGAAGTTTATTGGAAAGTCATTTCTTTGAGGATTTATTGTTGGGGCATTTAATTTTTTGAGTTCCAGGTATATTTTAGATATGAGACCCTTGTCCGTTATATGGCTAGTGAAGATCTTCTCCCAATCTGTGGGCTTTCTATGATCTTGCTAGCTATGTCCTTTGCCATGCAAAGGCTCTGCAATTTCATGCAATCCCATTTGTCCAACGTTTCTTTGATTTGTTGTGTTTCTGGGTCTCAATTAAGGAAATTTCTGCCTGTGCCAAGGAGACCTAGGGTTTCTCCTATTCATTCTGTAAGGTTTTCAGGGTGTCTTCTTTGACTCCGAGGTCTTTGATCCATTTGGAGTTTATTCTAGTGCAGGGTGATATATAAGGATCTAGCTTTAGTTTTCTACAAGTGATTGATCAATTTTGCCAGCACCATTTACTGAAGAGGCTGTCTTTCTTCCATTCTATTTTTTAGCTCCCTTATTGAAGATTAGATGGCTATAGGTCTGTAGGTTTATTTCTGGGTTTTCAATTCTATTCCATTGGTCCTGAGGTCTGTTCTTGTGCCAGTCCAAGCTGTTTTGATTACTATGGCTTTGTAGTAGAGTTTGAAATTTGGTATTGATCTTCCTCCAGCACTGTTCTTTCTGTTAAGGTTTGTTTTTGCTATTTGGGGTCTTTTATTGTTCCATATCCATTTTTGGATTGCCTCTTCTATTTCCTTGAAGAATGAGGTTGGAATTTGATTTGTATTGCAGCAAATTTGTAAATAGAGTTTGACAGTATTGCCATTTTCATGATGTTGATCCTTCCAATCCAGGAGCAGGGAAGGTATTGCTGCTTTCTAAGTTCTGTTTTGATTTCCTTTTTTAGGTTTTTAAAATTTTCATCATAGAGATCCTTCAGTTCTTTGGTTAAGTCCTAGGTATTTTATTTTTGGGGGCTATTACAAATGGGGTTGATTTCCTGATTTCAGCCACGCTTTGCACATTGTTTGCATACAGAAAAGCCATTGATTTCTGAGGGCTAATTTTATACCCTGCAACTTCACCAAAGTTTTGAATCAGTTTGAGTAATTTGGAAGTGGAGTCTGTGGGATTCTTTAAATACCGACCATGTCATCTGCAAAGAGGGAGAGTTTTACTTCATTTTTCCCTATTTGGATCCCTTTTATGTTTGCATCTTGTCTTATTGCTGTAGCTAGGCATTCTAATATTAAATTGAAGAGAAGTGGAGAGAGTGTACATCCTTGTCTCATTCCTGAGTTAAGAGGAAATGGCTTTAGTTTTTCACCATTAAGTATAATGCTGGCTTCAGGTTGTGATATACAGCCTTTATTGCATTGAGGAATGTTCCCTGGATTCCCAGTTTTTCCAGAGCCTTTATCATAAAGGGGTATTGGATCTTGTCAAATGCTTTTTCTGAATCTATTGAGATAACCATGTCGTTCTTATCCTTGCTCTTGTTGTTGTGATGAATTGTATTAATTGATTTACTTATATTGAACCAGCTTTGCATCCTTGAAATGAATCCTGTTTGATAGTGGTGTATGATTTTTTGGATGAATTGTTGAAGTCGATTGGCCAAAATTTTGTTGAGAAATTTTACATCAATGTTCATCAAAGAAATTTGATGTTAGTCAAAATGAACCCCAAGATAAGGACTCAAATGGTTTTCTTTCTTGCTATTGTTTCTAACATATTTATATGATGATTTCTTTGTTGTTTTTTATGTCCCTCTCCCACATATAACTCCTGTTTTCACTGTATTTGATGTTGGTATAATTTGGGAAGGGGAAGGGAAAAAAGCATATTGTTTTTTTTTTTTAATTTAATTTTATTTTATTTGAGAACATACTGTACAGAGGGGCTACAATTACATGGGCAAGATAATGCATGCATTTCTTACCAAGCATTGCAGCCTCCTCTTTTGTTTACCCTTCACCTCCCTTCCCAGCCTCCCCCATCCCCCCCACCCAATCATACCCCCCTCCCCCCCCCCCACACCGACATTGTAAAGCTTGCTTTGACATGACATTTTGTAATTCTCCTTGTTGCAACAGGTCCACCTGAATCCTTAAACGACTTGTTTGTCCCCATCTCCTCCATATCTTATACTGACATCAAATATAGTGAAAGCGGGGGTTACACTGTGGGGGAGGGACATACAAAGCAACAAAGAAATAAACTTATAAATGCGTTAGAAACACATGCATGAAAGAAACGAAAACATTAAAATACATATTTAAGGGTTCATTTTCCTAACATCATATTATCTGACCTTTTCCGCTTGACTAATACCTATACTAGATATTGCAAATAAGGGAAACCATGGGACCTATGCTTCTTTGGGCCTGGCTTACTTCACTTAATATAATTTTTTCCAAGTCTTTCCATTTCCTAACAAATGGGGAAATGTCATTCTTTCTGATGGAGGCATAGAATGCCATTGTGTATATATACCACATTTTCTTGATCCATTCATCTACTGAGGGGCATCTGGGTTGGTTCCATATCTTAGCTATGGTAAATAATGCTGCAATAAACATAGTTGTGCTGGTAGCTTTAGTGTGGTCTTGTTTGTAAACATTTGGGTAAATGCCCAAAAGTGGGATTGCTGGATCATAGGGGAGATCTATGTGAAGTCTTTTGAGGAACCTCCATACTGCTTTCCAAAGTGGTTGAACAAGTTTACATTCCCACCAACAATGAAGTAAGGTTCCTTTCTGTCCACATCCCCTCCAGCATCTGTTGTTGTTAGAGTTCTTGATTTTTGCTGTTCTAACTGGAGTGAGGTGATATCTCAATGTTGTTTTGATTTGCATTTCTTTTATGGCTAGGGATGTTGAACATTTCTTCATGTGTCTATTGGCCATCCTTCTTTCTTCTTCAGAGAAGCTTCTCTTTAAGTCTTTCGCCCACTTATTTATTGGGCAGTTGTTTCTTTGAGGATTTGTTGTTGGGTGGTTTAATTTTCTGAGTTCCAAGTATATTTTAGATATGAGACCCTTGTCCGTTGTCTGGCTAGTAAAGATCTTCTCCCAATCGGTGGGCTTTCTATTGATCTTGCTAGCTATGTCATTTGCCCTGCAGAAGCTCTGCAACCTTATGCAATCCCATTTGTCCAATCTTTCTTTGATTTGTTGTGCTTCCGGGTCTCTATTCAGAAAATTTCGGCCTGAGCCAAGGAGACCTAGGGTTTCTCCTATTCCATCCTGTAATGTTTTCAGAGTGTCTGCTTTGACTTAAGGTCTTTGATCCATTTGGAGTTGATTCTGGTGCAATGTGATATATAAGGATCTAGCTTTAGTTTTCTACATGTAGTTAACCAATTTTGCCAGCACCATTTACTGAAGAGGTTGTCTTTCTTCCATTCTATTGTTTTAGCTTCCTTCTCGAAGATTAGATGGCTATAGGTCTGTAGGTTCATTTCTGGGTTTTCAATTCTATTCCATTGTTCCTGAGGTCTGTTCTTATGCCAATACCAAGCTGTTTTGATTGCTATGGCTTTATAGTAGAGTTTGAAATTTGATATTGATATTCCTCCAGCAGTGTTCTTTCCGTTGAGGAGCGTTTTTGCTATTCGGGGTGTTTTATTGTTCCATATGAATTTTTGGATTGCCTCTTCTATTTCCTTGAAGAATGAGGGTGGAATTTTGATAGGTATTGCGTTGAATTTGTAGATAGCCTTGGGAAGTATTGCCATTTTCACGATGTTAATCTTGCCAATCCAGGAGCATGGGAGGTTTTGCCATTTTTTACGTTCTGTGTTGATTTCCTTTTTCAAGATTTTAAAGTTTTCATCATAGAGGTCCTTCACTTCTTTAGTTAAGTTAATTCCTAGGTATTTTATTTTTTGTGGGGCAATTACAAATGGAGTTGCTTTCCTAATTTCAGCCACACTTTTCTCATTGTTGGCATATAGAGAAGCCATTGATTTTTGGGGGTTAATTTTATAACCTGCTACTTTGCCAAAGTTTTGAATCAGCTTGAGTAATATGGGAGTGGAGTCTATGGGATTTTTTAAATACAAGATCATGTCATCTGCAAAGAGGGAGAGTTTTATTTCTTCTTTCCCTATTTGGATCCCCTTTATGTCTGCATCTTGTCTTATTGCTGTAGCTAGGCAATCTAATACTAGATTGAAGAGAAGTGGAGAGAGTGGGCATCCTTGTCTTGTTCCTGAGTTAAGAGGAAATGGGTTTAGTTTTTCACCATTGAGTATAATGCTGGCTGTAGGTTTGTGATATACAGCCTTTATTGTATTGAGGAAGGTTCCATGGATTACTAGTTTTTCCAGAACCTTCATCATAAAGGGGTGTTGGATCTTGTCAAATGCGTTTTCTGCATCTATTGAGATAACCATGTGGTTCTTATTCTTGCTCCTTTTGATGTGATGAATAATATTAATTGATTTGCATATATTGAACCAGCTTTGCATCCCTAAGATGAATCCTGTTTGATCATGGTGTATGATTTTTTGGATGAATTGTTGAAGTCGATTGGCCAAAATTTTGTTGAGAAGTTTTGCATCAATGTTCATCAAAGAAATGTGTCTATAGTTCTCTTTCTTTGATGAGTCCCTGCCTGGTTTGGGGGATGAGGGTTATGATGGCTTCATAGAATGTGTTCGGTAGTGAGCTTTCTCTTTCAATTTCATTGAAGAGTTGGAGGAGTATTGGTGTGAGCTCTGCTTTGAAGGCCTTGTAAAATTCTGCTGTAAAACCATCTGGTCCTGGACTTTTCTTAGCTGGGAGGTCTCTTATTGCTGTTTCTATTTCAATGCTTGATATGGGCCTGTTAAGCTGGTTTAACTGATCTTGGTTTAGTTTTGGCATGTCACTATTTGCTAGGAAAAGGTCCATTTCTGTCAAGTTCTCAAACTTATTAGCATAAAGTTTTGAGAAGTATTCCATTATCATGTTCTGAATCTTGGTTGTTTCCGTGGTGATGTTTCCATTCTCACCTCTGAGTTTATTAATTTGGGTGTGTTCTCTCCTTTTTCTGATAAGGTTTGCTAAGGGTCTGTCAATTTTGTTAAGTTTTTCAAAGAACCTACTCTTTGTTTTGTTGATTCTTTCTATAGTTTTTTTGGATTCTAATTCATTTAATTCTGATTTAATTTTGATTATTTCTTTCCATCTACTGGATTGGGGTTTATCTTGCTGCTCTTTTTCAAGGAGGTTTAGATGTGTCATTAAATTGTTAGTTTCAGATCTCTCCAATTTGTTGATGTAGGAGCTCAGAGCTATAAACTTGCCTCTGAGTACTGCCTTTGCTGTGTCCCAGAGGAGCTGGTAATTTGTGTGTTCATTTTTGTTGAATAGCATGAACATTTGAATTTCCTTTCTAATCTCTTCCATGACCCACTCATGATTCAGCAGTGTGTTGTTCAGCTTCCATGTGATACCGGACTTTCTTTGGTGGCTTTTGGTGTTGAGTTCTAATTTTATTCCATTGTGGTCAGAGAGAATGCAAGGTATATCTTCAATGTTTCTGAATTTAGACAAGTTTGCTTTGTGGCCTAAAATGTGGTCTATTTTAGAAAACGTTCTATGTGCTGCTGAGAAGAACGTGTATTCTGATGCTGCTTGGTGAAATGTTCGGTAAATGTCTGTTAAGTCTAGTTGATCTATGCAGCTGTTTAAATCTGCTGTTTCTCTGTTGAGTTTTTGCCGAGTTGATCTATCTAGTGGGGAGAGTGGTGTGTTAAAATCCCCAAAAATTAATGTCTTTGGATCTATATGGGATTTGAGGGAAAGTAGTGTTTCTTTGATAAATTTGGGTGCACCATTGCTTGGCGAATAGATATTTAGAATTGTAATATCCTCCTGAAGGAGAGATCCTTTAATTAGTATGTAGCGACCTTCTTTATCTCTTCTCACGAATTTTAATTTGAAGTCTATTTTATCTGATATTAGGATTGCAACTCCCGCCTGTTTATGAGGGCCGTTTGCTTGGTAGATTTTGTTTCAGCCTTTAACATTGAAAATGTGTTTGTTTTTATGGGCAAGATGTGACTCCTGCAGGCAGCAGATAGAAGGGTCTTGTTTTTTAATCCAACTAGGCAGTCTATTTCACTTAATTGGAGAGTTCAGTCCGTTAACGTTAAGAGATAGGACTGAGAGGTATTTGGGAGTTCCTGCCATGTTATCCACCTTCTTGGGGGCTGAGAAAACTGGGTTCTTCCTAAGGTTCTTGGATTCTCAGTTTGGGTGCAGTTTCTTGGCCTTTGTTGCGGTCTTGTTGGTTTTCTATGTGTAGGACATCTTTAAGAATCTTTTGTAGGGCTGGTTTGGTGGAGATGTATTGTTTCAATTTTTCTTTGCTATGGAAGATTTTTATTTGGCCTTCAGTTATGAAGGAGAGTTTAGCTGGGTACAGTATTCTTGGTTGATAGTTGTTTGTTTTTAGGGCATGGCATACGTTATTCCAGGCTCTTCTTGGTTTGATTGTCTCTGCTGAGAAATCTGAGGTGATTCTAATTGTTTTCCCTTTATAGGTGATTACCCTTTTCTCCTTGACAGCTTTAAGGATCTTTTCCTTGGTCTGGGTTGATCCTGTGTGGATTATAATGTGATGGTGGGATGTCCTATTCTGGTCTGGTCTATTTGGGGTTCTAAAAGCTTCTTGTATCTCAATAGGCCTATCTTTTTGTATGTTTGGGAAGTTCTCTGCTAGGATCCTGTTAAAGAAATTTCCTAGACCATTAACTTCTGTTTCTAGGTGCTCCTCTACACCCATTATCCTTAGATTGGGCCTTCTGATGGTGTCTTCCAGGTGTTGGATAGACCTATCATATTTCTTGGTCTTGTCTTGGATGGTTCTATGTTCTTTCTCTATAATATCTAGGCTGTCTTCAATCCCTGAGATTCGATCTTCTGCATGGTCTAACCTGCTGTCAAGACTCTATACTTTGTTTTTTATCTCTTTTCCTTCTAATTGGTCAGCTTTGATGGCTTCAAGTTCTTTGTTGAAGCTCTGTTTTAGGTCTTGTATGAATTTCTTTACTTCCTTAATTTGGTGTTCAGTGTTTGTTCTCAAATCACTTATTTGATTGGTTATGGTTTCTTTGGACTCCCATTCGTTCTTTTGGGTTCCATTCAGCATTCCCTTTGTGGTCTCCCTGACTTCCTTCAGCTCTTTGTTAATGGATTCCATGAATGCCTTTAGTGATCTTTGTGTATTCTCTACCTGGTCTCTCAATTCCTGAATTACTCTTTGATTAGCTTCCTCCCATTTGTGGGATTCCTGCATTTCTCTTTCTTCCTGTTCGTGGGATTCCTGCAGTTCTCTTTGTGTGTTCTCTGCCTGCTCACGCCATTCCTCCCTTTCTCTTTGAGTATTCTCAAGTTGTTCACGCAAATCCTGTATCAATTTTTGAGTAGCTTCCTCACGCTTATGATATTCCTGTATAAAATTCTGGGATGCCTCGTCTCTCTCCCTATCACGCTCATACAGAGTCCTTTGTACATTGTCAAACTTCTCATTTATCATGTTTGCTATTAGTGTTTGTAGAGCTATTTGGGAACTCTCCTCTGGATTATTCTTTATCTGTTCTAATCCCTGATTATCAAGATTGGGAATTGAGATACCCGAATTTGCCATTTTTCTTGTGTTTTTCCGGCTCACTTGGCCCATTTCAGATGAAGATTGCACCAGTTTTGTGCTAGAACACTATCTTAAGGCAACCATCAACCAAAGTTTGCATTTGTACAGTCAATAGTCTACAGATACAATCTAGTTCAACAGATACATCTATTCAACATCAAACAACTATATTTTAAAGGACTTCGAACCCCAGAAAAGAATTTGGAAAACCAGAAATTATTAGGATTAGGGAGAGATGTGGGTGAAAAATAGGAATAGATTGGTGTGGGGAGGCACAGGAAGAGTTAACTATGTCCTAATCACAATGCAGGAAATGGGTTGGGTAGGATGCAAGTAGAGAGAGAGAGAAAAAGAAGAGATGGAAAGGGGAATGAAGAGAGACCAGAAAAAAAATAGAAACGTAAAAATTAATGTTATTATACAGGTTAAAAGACCGTCTATTTAGAGAGGAATGTGAATATGTTCAAAGAAGGGGAGGGACATAGAGGAGATGTGAAAAACTTTAAGGTTGGGAAAGGGAGAAGAAAAGATCAGAAGTTCAGTAGAGGTAGACAAAAAACAAAAAAATAATTAAGAACGAAAGATAAAGAGAAAGAAGACAAGAAAAGAAAGGAAAATGCTCATTCACATATTCCTAAAATAAAAATTATAAGATGAGAAAAAAAAAGTTACTGGAAAACAATTATTTTTTCACAAGAGGCAAAAATTAAAGATTAATAAAAGTTTTCGAAGGGAAAAAATTTATATATATATATATCTATATATATATATAGATATATATATATATATGGTAACAAAAAACAAAAAACAAGCAAAAAAAAGAAAAGAAGAAGAAAAAAAAAGAAAAAAAAGTCTTTTGATTTTTTTTTGGGGGGGGGGAGGAGTGGGAAGAATCCTGTATCTCCCTTTTGTCTGTAACCAGTCTCTTGTTGGAGTCTCTGGTCAGCTTGAGGTCCTGTGGCTTGATTGGTTTCTTTAGTCGGTTGGTTGGAAGAGGCAGAAAAATGCTCTGCTTTTCCCAAGATTTTGAGATCCCCCTCCCAGGTTAGTTTTCTGGGAGGGTGATCTGCTTTGAGAATCACAAAAGAGGGGGATGTGGTGATGAGGCTAGGTTCTGGGTAGAGTTTAGGCCTTTCAAGAAACAGTAGCTTTTCCCTGGGGCTATTTTGTGATAAAGCTCACAGCGCCCAGCCTGGAGCCATTCTCCGGGTTTCTGTTTTTCAATTGATTGTGGTGGCTGCTAGAGGGAGGGGCAGCCTCTGGCTCTGGTTACCCAGTGAGGCAAGGCACTCCAATGGCTGGCGCCTGAGCTGGGTGACTTTTCCCTGGATGGAGCTGAGTCTGGCAGGTCACTTTGCTGTTAAGTTCTTGTGACTTGCTAAATGACTCGTTTTATTCCAAGGCCTGAGCTGGAGCTAGCAGCTCCTCCGAGCTTTGTTGGCATCCAAGATGGAGATCACCGGTGCTGGGGGGGGGAGGGGTGGCCTTCCCTCCTCTGCTCCCTGAGAAGGAGTGAGGATGTCAGGCTTGTACTCACGCCGAGTCTTGGATCCTGGTCTGCAAACAGCAGGATGAAGATGTCCGCTCCTTGTCGGTTCTTGTTGGTGTTGAGTAGATTCCGCTCGTCCGCTGCATCTGGCTCGTTTGTTCCGGTCTCTCTGTTTCTCAGGTATGACCCCTCGGAGGTGGTCGCCCCCGCGACCCTGCCGCCGCAGCAGCAGCTGATGTGTTTCCTTGGCTTCCCCTCTCTTGTCTAACTCTGTCCTGTGATGGCACACTTGGTGTGATTCTCTGGCTTAGGACTGTTCACTGGAACTCTAAAACTGCTTTCTATGCAAGAGCTTGTTCAGATTCCAGCTTCTCCTCCGCCATCTTCCCGGATCCCCAGCATATTGTTTAAATAGGGATACAGTTGGACCCATTGCAACAGTGAGATGTATAAGACGATATGTCAAAAAATGAACTTTACAACTTTGGTGTGGTGGGGGCGGGAAGGAGAGATGGGAAGGTTTGGTAAGGGGAAACAAACGAGGAGGCTACAATGCTTGAAAAGAAATGTACTCATTACCTTGCTCATGTAATTGTAACCCCTCTGTATGGTATTTTCACAATAAAAAAATTGAAATGGATCTATAGTTCTCTTTCTCTGATGACTCCCTGCCTGGTTTTGAGATGAGGGTTATGATGGCTTCATAGAATGAGTTCAGCAGTGAACTTTCTGTTTCAATTTCATTGAAGAGTTGGAGGAGTATTGGTGTGAGCTCTTCTTTGAAGGTGTTGTAGAATTCTGCTGTAAATCCATCTGGTCCTGGGATTTTCTTACATGGGTGGTCTCTTATTGCTGTTTCTATTTCAATGCTTGATATGGGCCTCTTAAGCTGGTTTAACTCATCTTGGTTTAGTTTTGGCATGTCGATATTTGCTAGGAAAATGTCCATTTCTGCCAAGTTCTCAAACTTATTAGTATAAAGGTTTGAGAAGTATTCCCTTATAATGTTCTGAATCTTGGTTGTTTCTTTGATGATGTTTCCATTCTCATCTCTGAGTTTGTTTATTTGGGTGCGTTCTTTTCTTTTTCTGATAAGATTTGCTAAGGGTCTATTTTGTTAATCTTTTCGAAGAACCAACTCTTTGTTTTGTTGCTTCTTTCTATTTTTTTATTCTAATTCATTGAATTGTGATTTAATTTTAATTATTTCTTTCCGTCTACTGGATTGAGGTTTAGATTGCTGCTCTTTTTCAAGGAGGTTTAGATGTCTCATTAAGTTGTTGGTTTCAGATCTCTCCAATTTGTTGATGTAGGAGCTCAGAGCTATAAACTTGCCCCTGAGTACTGCCTTTGCTGTGTCTCAGAGGAGCTGGTAATTTGTGTGTTCATTTTTGTTGAATATCATGAACATTTGAGTTTCCTTTCTAATGTCTTCCATGACATGGTGATTCAACAGTGTGTTGTTCAGACTCCATGTGTTACAGGACTTTCTTTGGTGGCTTTTGATGTTGAGTTCTAATTTTATTCCCTTGTGTTTGAGAGAATGCAGGGCATAACTTCAATGTTTCTGAATTTGGACAAGTTTGCTTTGTGACCTAAAATGTGGTCTATTTTGGAAAATGTTCCATGTGCTGCTGAGAAAAACATGCATTCTAATGCTGCAGGGTGAAATATTGGTTAGATGTCTGAAATATAGTTGTTCTATGCACTTGTTTAGATCTGTGGTTTCTCTGTTGAGTTTTTGCCGTGTTTATCCATCTAGTGGGGATAGTGATGTGTTAAAATCCCCAACAATTAATGTCTTTGGATCTATGTGAGATTTGAGGAAAAGTAGTATTTCTTGGATAAGTTTGTGTGCTCCATGATATGGTTTAGAAATGAGCAAATTTTATCCTGTTTTCTCACTTCATACCCTTTAGGTGATTTTCAATGCTCACTAATCTGCTACTCCTGGAGTTGTTCCACCCTCTTCATTCAGATCTTGTGCTAGGTATAGTCTAACACAGAATGGCTGTCTTACCCATTTTATTTCACAAGGTTTTGCTGAGAAGGAGGGCGGGAATGGTGATGGAATGGGAGAGAGAAGAACAAGAGCAACAGCAACAATGATGACACAGTGTGTGAGTGATAATCTTCAATTTAAATCTAAATAAATACACACTGTGTATTTTGTTTGGATTAATTCTCAAGTAGGGAATGAAGTACAGTTAATTTCTTTCCATGTATACAGAAAGGTCCATTAAGGTACTATACAAACATAAAACCTTCATGTTTAGCATCGTCAATGGTGAATCTGAACTTCCATGAAAAGATGACTCCCTGGTGTCTGCTTGTCCCTAGCAGAGTGGGAAGGGCAAGAGTTCTGAATGGCTCCACAGAGATGATTGCACTCTGCACAATCCCATGCCCAGAATGTGTATCTGCTAAATACTTTTGCTATAGAAGCCCAAAACACTACATAACCCCTTATTTGATTTCTACTTCCCTTTTCTGTTGAGTGAGTAAATGGAGAAAAGACTCTGGTCCCAAGAAAGGAGTTTGAGAGAAAGAGAAACAAAGTATATAACTATGTTCATACCTCACTGATGAAATTTGATCAGTAAGGGTATAAGAGAAAGTATGAAATGTAGGCTGGGAAGATCCTAGTATCTTAAAATTTTAATCTCTAAATTTCTTTCTACTGATGTAGTTAGGGAACACCATGATGGAAAGTGGAAGACTGTATATTAAAATTGGCAGTATATAGTTTTCTCCAAAATACATTGTTTTTTTCTGGAAATCCTGAAAGGATTTGAGAATTGACAACACAAGGAAATAAAACAGGTAGGGGTTAAAAAATATAGACCGGGCTGTTTTTAAACTTTTTATTTATTTTTATTTTAGATTACAAGTAAAACTTTAAAAGTTTTTGATCACTTATATAGGCTCTCCTGTTTTTACCTTCCAGTTTTACCTGACCTGAAATTGTAAAATAAACAGGTGAGTTCCTACTGGCTAACATCATTGAGGGTGTCATTTTATGAGCAAAGGGGATGAGGAAGTACCTCCGGGCACAGTAATGGGATAGGTTCCTAGGGGCTTGCCACCTTCAGGGTTATCTAAGCCACTTTTAGAAACACTATAAGCTGGTCATGACATTTCTAAGCAAATTTGAGACCTCTTAGTTATTTATTCAAAGGCAAACAACTAAAAAAATGTAAATACAAGCTCACACCTGAAATCTTATCTATTCAGAAGGCTGACATCTAAGGATTGCAGTTTGCAGCTAGCCCAGGCAGCGACATTTGTGAGACTTTTATCTCCTATTAATCACAAAAAGCCAGATGTGGAGCTTTGGCTGAAGTAGTAGAATGCAAGCCTGGAGCACAAAAGCTCAGAGATAATGCCCAGGCCCACAGTTCAAGTATCAGTACCACCAAAAATTTAATTAATTGATTAATTGATTAATCTTTAGGTTGTTGTACAAAGATGTTACCATTTATCATGACATTTTGTGAATACAATGGATCTTAATTATTCTTACCTCTTTTGTCATTCTCTTCATCCCTCCTAGCCCTACCCAGGACTTCAAATTTTTAGTTCCATTGGATATACATTGGATATTACTATAACATTCCACCCATCCTTCTTCTTTCTACTACCTTCTCCTCTTGACCTTTACCACATACATGTCAAATACCAATTTTGTGATACTCATTTTGTTAGACTTTGGGTTAGTTGTCTTAAAGAGTCACACCATTTTGGATTCTTCCTACATATACTGTATTTCAGTGAATATATCTGTGTCCCTGGGCACCTGAGCCTTTTATGTTTACTTGTATATTTATAAATTAGATCTAACTTTCATATATGAAAAACATGTATCTTTTGTCTCTCTGAGCCTGCCTTAATTCACTTAACATAATTTCTTTCTTGTCTTATTTCTTTATAAATGATGTAATATTTTCCCAAATGATGAGTAAATCACCCTTTTGTATATATGCCACATTTTTAAAATCGATTTGTCCAAACAAGGGCATGTGGGCTGTTTCTATACCTTGGCAATTGTGAGTAGTATAGCGATTAACATAGTTGTGCAAGTGTCTTTACTGTATACTGACTTGTGATCTTTTCGATAAATGCTCAAGGGTGATATTGCTGCAACATATAGTGATTCTGTGTTTAGTGTTCCATCTTAAAAGAAGAAAATGATGCTATATTTTGCCAACACAGGACCTAAACAAGTTGAACTCAGAAACAGATTGGAAAGGTGATGAGAGTGAGGGAAATGGGTAGACAATACCTTTTTAATCCCCAATATAGATGAAGGAGTTTGTTCTATTTTGGATGCTGCATTGTCTTTACAGTATATTTTAAAAGATATGTCACAGTGTGAATTTAAGTGCTGTATTTTCTTTCCTTTTTTCTGTCTCTCTTCTACTTGGTTTATACCAGAGTGAAACTATGCCTTGGGCTCCTAGAGGTCACTCTGCCTGGACACTTTCACTGGGAAGTCACTGGTTTATTTTCTCACATTGACTAATCTGAATGTATCAAGAAGACATGATAACTATGCCTTTTTTGTGCATGCACATAAATATATTAGAGTTGGAATAAATTTGAGATAAATTGTTTTGCAATTCTCTATAGACTAATAAGTATTTCTAAAGAGATGCATGCAGTTGTTTTTCATAGGAAGAATCATGCAAAACATGATTGACATTATCTGTATATTGAGACTGATAAATAGTTTATTTCTGGTTGCTTCTTTATAGATCAAGATTGTTTAACAGAATTTCTATCCTCTATGTACTGTCTTCCTGTAGTTCATCTCAATGATGACAGGTGAATATGCCTCTAGACATTGTCAAATATTCCTGTAGAAGAAAAATTGTCTCCATGGAGA
Organism: Dipodomys merriami; assembly: GCF_024711535.1. Lineage (NCBI taxonomy): Eukaryota > Metazoa > Chordata > Mammalia > Rodentia > Heteromyidae > Dipodomys > Dipodomys merriami. The sequence continues at coordinate 10,574,809 of NW_027205381.1, forward strand.
ATCTCTGTACTAAGTGTAGAACACAGACTTGGGTAGGCATTATATTTCAGACTTCAGCGAAGGTAACAGGACAGGTAAGAAGCATAGGGCAGGAAAAAGGTGGTTCAGGGGAAAACAAAAAGCAGTCTGCAGCTCCAGTCCTGTAGAAACCAGGCATCCTTGATCACTACAAAATGTCAGCACTAGCCACCACAGAAATCCCAGTTCTCAAATCCAGTGGATAGATTTCCCAATTCTCATGAGACTCAAATTCAGTGGCTAGATTTGCCTCTTGTGTGAAAGACTAGCTTCAGAGAAATACATTAACTTTCCTCATAGTTTATGACTGTTACAACTTTCCTCATAGTTTATGACTGTTACAACCAGATGCCATCTTTGAAAACTGTTATTATTTGAGCTACTTTGGGGACTTGAACCAGGAAAGTTGGGGACACCCTGCTCCAGGTTCTGGATGGAAGACAGGCCCATGACACAGATATAGAATGTAGTCATTTAGCCAGCAGGGAGATAATCTGTGAAAGAACAGTAGCTGGTGTTCTTGCCCTCTCGCACTCCTGCCAGGAGTGGGCCCCACTGCTTATATATTACTAGAGAAATTCAGAGCTCCAGGTCAATAGCTGGCTAATTGCTGGGCTTCTAGAGGCACATCCTTATTGTTTGTAGTTTCCTCTCAGCTCAGATGCAGCAGATAGCTCAGTGTCTTCATGCTGCTGGAAGGGAGACTGAAAGACCTGAGACTGACAATCAGAGTGACAGCATCCTGATCCCCTGAAAGTTTAGTTCTCTGCTTGTTGTGACCTACCATCAAATGCACTGCTTAAATACCAGTCAGAACAACAATGAACTAAACATGACCCATTATGTCCCAACTCTCACCAGGGGGATTCCAGTATTAGAGGACTCAGACAGAAACATCTTTAATTCTTGCCTTCAAAAAGCCTGTGTTCTTTTTACCATATGTTGTAATTATTTTGATTGTTTTAAAATGTTTTCTTCCATTTGTCAAGAAATGGAAAGGCTTAGACAAAGTCATGTCAAGTGAACTAAGTCAGGCCCAGGGAAACAAAGGATCCATGTTTGCCCTTATATGTAGATGTAAGACTTAGCTTAAAAACTCATAACTAAATACATTGGGTAGTATGCAAGCATATACACATGTATTAACTGAAATATGGGAGATCCAAGGGAGCTCTCTAATAGTGTAATTCCTTAGAAAACCAAAATCAAAGTTCAGCAAAGTAAAACACTCAAAGGGGTGAGATAGGGTCAAGGGGAAAGAGATAGATGAATGAAGAGGAGAAAAGGTGGAAAATGAAGATAAAATTATAGTGTATATACTACAAAATAAAGACAATGAGGGGAGGGGTAGGTACGGAAAGGATGGGTGAGAATATTGGAAGTGGTGACATTGATTAAGATATATTGTATTTATAAACAGCTTTGTTAAGTGGTAACTCCTTTTTACAGCTACTTAAATATGATTATAGAAATATTGTATCTAAAATTAAGTAAGCATTATTTATGATATCTAAGATATGGAACCAACCCAGATGCTACTCAGTAGATGAATGGATCAAGAAAATGTGATGTGTGTGTGTGTGTGTGTGTGTGTGTGTGTGTGTGTGTGTGTGTGTGTGTGTGTGTGTGTGTGTGTGCTTCCTTACGTGTTTTCCCCCCATGGGTTATCCACTGTTGTCACTGTATTTGATTTTGGTACCCTGGTTATTGTATATGTGTGTGTGTGTGTGTGTGTGTGTGTGTGTGTGTGTGTGTGTGTGTGTGCGTGTGTGTGCATATATACATATATATTTATCTGTATTGGGAAGGGAAGGGGAGCAAAAAATGATGAGACAAAGGACAAAGGGTACACCAGTGCAACAGCAATACTCACAAGACACAATGTTGGAAATGATCTGTACAACTTGGGGGGTGGGTAATGGGGGTAGGAAAAAAGTTTGACAAGAAATGTACTCACTACCTTACTTATGTAACTATAATCCCTCTGTATATCACCTTGACAATAAAATTAAAATTAAAAAATAAGTACATAAGTAATAATAAAACAAAAATGTTTTTATTCCTGATCTAAACTTTATCAAATTCTATTTATATACTTACTTGTTTTATAATTATTTTTTATCTCTACTACTTTTATGTTCTCTTACTTATTGTCTTTTCCTTATTTCTTTGGTATTTAACTTTACCTTAAAATTTTTAACTATCTTCAATACCCCTCTGTTATTTTATATTTTATAATTTATCACCCTTGCCTTGATTAAATTTTAACTTCATTGTTCATTTTTATTTTTATTTAAAAAAATTTTTTTTGGGTCTGGTCATGGGGTCTGAACTCTGGGCCTGGGCACTGTCCCTCGGCTCTTCAGCTCAAGGCTAGTGCTCTACCACTTGAGCCACAGTGCCACTTCCAGCTTTTTTCTTTTTGCTTATGTGGTGCTGAGGAATTGAACCCAGGGCCTCATGCATACAAGGCAAGTGCTCTACCACTGAGCCACCTTCCCAGCCCCTCAATAGTTCATTTTTAAAATCACATTATTTTCAGGGCTTACTGGAGTTAAAGCAGTTGTATTTAATTGATTTTTATCATATCTCTTTTATCTATTCTTTGTGTCTTATTTATTGCTGCCATGTTTGATTGTTTACTCTGCTTTTAGGAGTCCTGGGACTGAGTCCTCACAAGAAGGGTGCTTATCAAAAAGACCTCCATATATAACTGGAAGTAGAATTGATCCAAAAATATACATATATTGCAAAGTAAGAAACATCTAAAAGCAAGATAACATAATTCGACTATAACAGAATACAGGGATATTGAGATGACTGTAATGACAAGTAAATTTTTAAAAATCTAGTTATAAAAATGATCTATGGCCCCTCAGTAGATGAATGGATCAAGAAAATGTGGTATATATACACAATGGAATTCTATGCTTCCATCAGAAAGAATGACATTGCCCCATTTGTTAGGAAATGGAAAGACTTGGAAAAAATTATATTAAGTGAAGTAAGCCAGGCCCAAAGAAACATTGATCCCATGATCTCCCTTATTTGCAATATCTAGTATACGTATGAGTCAAGCAGAAAAGGTCAGATAAGGTGATGTTAGGGAAATGAACCCTAAGATATGTATTTTAAATGTTTTTTTCTTTCATGCATTTGTTTCTAATGCAATTATAAGATTATTTCTTTGTTGCTTTGTATGTCCCTCCCCCACAGTATAACCCCTGCTTTCTCTATATTTGATGTCGGTATAATTTGTGGAGGGGAAGGGGAAAAACAAGTCGTTTAAATAAGGATACAGGTGGACCTGTTGCAACAATGAGAAGTACAAGTTGTCATGTCGAAAACGAGCTTTACAACGTTGGTGCGGGGGGGGGTGCATTGGGTGGGGGGGTGGGGGGGAGGCTGGGAAGGGATGTGAAGGGTAAACAAAGGAGGAGGCTGCAATGCTTGATAAGAAATGTACGCATTATCCTGCCCATGTAATTGTAACCCCTCTGTACAGTATGTTCACAAAAAATAAAAATAAAAATAAAAAAAAGATCTAGGACCTCCAAGAAGATTCAAACACAAGCATGATTTAAAGATTTAAATTGAAGATTTGGATAAAAAATTTCATGAGTGAACTTGATATTCTTATAAACAGAAAAATGGTCCCGTCTCTTGTTTTCACTCCATGGAAAATGCAAGTAGACCCTGTCTCCTTTGTTCTCTTTTGTTCTCCCTGAGCACATCCCACCCAGCACACCTGTACCCAGGTAACTGATTGCCTGGGGGCAGTACACGCTCCGACATCACTTCCACATTCACTGAGGCCAAATTTCCCCCTTGTCCTCCCCTATCTCTCTCTCCTCACTGTAAGTTCTCTTCCTGCACACCACCATCTGGTGCAGGCTGGTGTTAAAATTCAGATAGCAGCCAAGAACTGCATCACAACAAAGTAAGTATGGTCACCAGATCTAAGAACTCTGACAATATTAAGAGAACAAACGCATGAATCTGTGTCCAGAAGAGGGAACTGAGACATAGACTAAATGCACAGAAGACTTATTCAATTAAATAATTACATAAAATTTACCAAATGTAAGGAAAGAAATGGACATCTCAGTTCAGGAAATATTTAGAAATGTTCAAGTAGGAATGGCCGGAGGTGGGAGGGGTGGGGGTGGGGAGTGATTGAACTTCTTAGATGCTGAGTTGTTTCACAACATAGACTTATTTCATACTTATATCCATATTTGTGCCACAGAATATATAACAACTGCTAAGTACTGTGCTAAAAATCTGTTACTTGAATTAAGCAATAAAGGAAATGAGAATTGGTAATTCAATAAGTTTAGTGCAATTCTTTGTAAAGGTTGTTTGAATTCCAACCAACTCTTCATTAGGAGCTGCTGATGTGGGTGAAGCTAGAATTGTTTGCTTTTTTCCCCCTTTCTTTCCTTTCAGGACTGAGGATTGAACACAGAGTCTTGTTAAACAGCCAATCCATCACATGAGAAATGCCTTCAACCTTGCTTTTTGCTGGATATTTTGGAAATGAACTCTAGTAAACTTTTCTGTCTGAGTTGGCCTTGAAACAGGATTCTCAAATCTCAATCTTCTGGCAAGATAGGATTACAAGCGTGAGCTACCAACACTAGGTTTGCTCTGGTGTTAGCATTTACTTGCTCTGGCTCTTACATTCACTTCTCTCCCGTAGTTGTGGCAACTCAGAGAGGTATAGGATTAAGTTTGGAGATGATACTAAACATTTAAAAGGTAAACTCAGAGAAGTCAAATCAGTTAATCAATGAGATTGTATGAAAATAGTTATAATGAAAAAGGGCCATCCAGGGTGCTTATGTAACTAAACATGTACTGTCTGTTCATGATCCCTTTCTGAATTTCTGCTCCCTAGCTACTTGATTCTGTTCCCTGTCTGTTCATTGGCAGTCCTGTTTCAGGGCATTTGAATATTCTCTTTCGTCTGACTAGATTGCTCATTCTAGTTCAGTCAAATGCATTGCTGAGATCTCCTCCCTCCAGGGTTAAGGTACTGTCTGCAGACTTAAGCACATGAAATCCCTGAGTGGCCTTATTAGATTAGTGCTGGTTGATATCTCTGAACAGTAACTGAACTGCAGACAAAGATGTATACATTTATTTCACAAATCTTTCCACAATTCCCAGTGCCGCTTATTACAGCTGTTTGGTGAATATTTGTAGACAGAATGACTGGCCAACTGGGCAAACAAAAGCTATGGTCTAGTCAGGTTCCTCTGGCTTTTCCTCAGTGTTCTACAAAATGCTAGGTTGAAAGTGCTTCTGTCCTAGGATGGAAGAGCATGTTCTGCCCAGTTTGTGTCCTTTGAGCACAGGGAGTGAGATAGAACATGAAGAGTGTGAATAGAAGTCCTCATCCTTTTCTTAATTTGAACTTGAAATCACCTTAGAACAGAGTCTCCATATTTGTGTTGAGATGTCTTGATGACATCGATTGTGAAAACAAAAATCATTACAGTATTCTCCACCTGACATGGGCAATACTAATTTTTTGTGGGTGGGTATAGCATTGGGATTTGAATGACCTTAAACTTCTTCAGCTTGCCTGCTTCAGTGGTTCTATGCTACTTGAGCCATATCTTGTTTTTCTTTCTGGTTATTTGGAGATGGAGTATCTTGGAGTTTTCCTCCTGGGTTGAGTTTGAACTGCAATCTTTCTGATCTAAGTCTTGTGAGTATCTAGAATGACAGGCATGAGCCATGGATGTCCTTTAATTTTCTATTCTGCATAACATTCTTTAATCTGGTCAAGGACTTGGTTAGCTTTTGTAGTTTTTATTTTAGCTCCTTAGCAATAAAAATAACCAATGAGAATGGAGTAAATTAGAGTGATGAGAAAGTAAGCTTTATTGTACATTGCATTTTTAAAATTTAGTATGTATGTTTGTTATGTAGTTCTTGGCCTGGAAGAACTAGCAGGTGTTATTTGTTTTTGTTTTGTTTTCATCAATGAAAGTAAAGAGCCTTTATCTGGGTTTATAAATTTTTATCCTGCTCTGCATGGGCTGAGCATTCTTCTGATATCTAACAGAACACTTTTGGGTTCACTGAGTCCTGCTTGTTCCTCTGACAAATGTGAAGCCTGGTGTTTTTTCAACCATGGTTGCTTCCCATGGAACCTGAATACATCTGCTTATACCAGCTTGCACGTGTCGCTGCTCACTGCAATGCTAAAAACTGAAACTCTACCAGGAATATTTACTTGTCATTTTGGATAGCTACTCCTGTAGGAAACAGGAGACTGGAAAGAAAGATAGATGATCAACCAGGGTGGGTTGAGGGAGGAGAGAGAAGAAAGATGGAGAGAGTACAAAGATAGTGTGACTCCATCCATTTCTTTCCTGGCAGATGTAATTTATAGAAAAGCTTGTGTCTCTCAGCGCTTTGGGGGATTCCGGAGCACTGTGAATCAGCAAGTCCTCTCTGAGTCTGTATTCCCTGATTTCATTGTGAAATTCAAACATCAAGGCCACTTGTAACATCACTTCCTGGCGGTATCATCTGTGGGTGGTATTATTCATTTCTCTGTTCATAGCAACCTGGAATTAGACTTGTTTTGTTATTAATAACGTGTTTGTACAGTGGGCTCAGTAATTAAACCAAAATGTCACTGCATCTATATATGCTTTCCTGTAACCTATTTCCTCATAGATGCGTCCAGCTTAGAGACATACTCCACTTTCAGTCAAGTTCAGTTTCTATCCTGGGAAACAAAACAAAACAAAACTACCTTGTCTTTTCATGTTTTTCTTAAACTGAGGACAATTAGAATTATTTCTACACAGCCGTGCCACCAAAGTAATGAGATGATTAAAATATTCTTAATGAGTTTGAATTTTCCAATTGTTTGCCTTGATGTAGCAATACATATTTATGATTTTAATTATTGTTTTGGCCTCAGAAAATGTTTTTTTCTGATCAGCAGGGATCATGAAAGAATTCACATGTTGAGTTTTTGATTCATTCATTCTGTAGATTATTATTAGAATTAGATGTTGAGTGCAGAAATGATTTAACCAATTTATTGAAACATGTTATGGACTTTGAAATACTTCAGTGTAAGTTTCCTTAGTTGATTTACTTTCTTTTAATTCTTCTTTTTTGTGTAAGTACTATGTCTTGAACTCAGGGCCTTGCTCTCTTGCTTGGCTTCTTTCCTCAAGGCTACTGTTCTACCACTTGAGCCTCCACTTTCAGCTTTTTGCTGGTTAACTGGATATAAGAGTTTCATAACTTTTCTATGTTAGCTGGCTTTAAAGTTTTTCCTCATAGTCTCTCCAGCAAGCTTTCTAGGCTACTGGACTTAGGCTTTCAAGGTATTATCTAACAAGCGAGCACCAGGAGAAGCTGTTTTGCACTTTAAAATCCTCTTTGGGGAAACTTGTGGAGTCGCTGCTACTACATTCTATTGGAGGACGTGGTTATAGAGACTTCCCTAGATTGTGTGTGAGACAAAAACAGAGACAGAGAGAGAATGCCAGCCCTGGGCTTGAACTCAGCCTCCTGAGTTGCTAGGATGACAGGTATGAGCCACCAGTGCAGGCTTAAAATGGCATTTTAAGCCTTCAGGGGATAAGAAACATAGGATAATCTAGGTAGCATTCAATGGTAATAATGTGGCAGTGTCATATCCACTTCTAGGGCAAGGGTAGCTCCAAGATATGGAGGCCACCCTCACCATCTGTACTACAGTACTTTGAGCTTGCAACACCATCACTCTTGTTTTCTATTTCCCTTCATTTTAGATGCATCTTGTCTTTTAAAAAATTATTCTTCATCTTACAGAAATTTGTTTTCCTTTCACTTCTCCATGTAAAGCTAGTTTTGGGTCACCAGTGGTCTCCATTGTACCCTGCCCACTTCCTGTTTTCTGGGACAACAGTCCCTACTGATACCCTCACTTCTTTTTATTTTATTTTATTGTAAAGATGCTGTACAGAGGGATTACAGTTACATGAGTAAGGTAAATAGTACATTTTTAGTTGAACATTGTAAATTCCCCCTTTGTTTTTCTCCTACTATCCCCTCCCCTCCCCCCTGCACACCCACACTAGAAGTTGTAAAGTTCGTTTCCAATGTAGTGTCTTGTGAATATGATTGTTGCAATTTTTTTGTGTTTTTTCCACCTTTCCTATTCTCTGTGCAGCATTTCCTTCTTTGCTTTCTATCTGCTCCCTATTGATTTAGTTAAGTGACATTACACATGGGATGGATGGGGTGACTGGTATCATGTGAAAAGATGCAATATTTGAAAACAGGTGTATCATTTTTGAATTGGGGTTCTGCTACGTACCTATCTACATTTATCTGCTATGGTAAGCCTTACACTGATAGCTCACAGTATATTTACTCTACAATATTTGCCATTGGAAATCTACAGTATGGTGGCCCACAGGTATATACACACTTACTACAACATCTGTCCCAATTCTACCTGAGATCTTCTCTTTATCCCTTAATCGTTTGGTGATGATTATTGGATATTCCAGAGCTTCTTTTGAAATTCTACAGTTTAATCCCATCAGTTTTTATCAGTGTCTTCATACCTCCTCATCCTCATAGCTTGAGGTGAAGACTCAGCAGTTAATGCTGGATTAATGTATTAGGTACTAGTATATTACATTAGACATTGGTCCAATTCCCAAACACACTCAAACATTAAACTTGAAAAACACTAGAACACAATCCCCACAGCCCATATATTCAATTAATCAGTGTCACTAGGTTGGACCTTTATAAAATATTTCCATTTTCACTTTAAAATTAGGCTTGTGATTCTTCCTAATTACAACTATGATATACCTCAATAAGGTAATCTTATAAAGCATGGAAATTTACAGAATAAGAAAACACATGTAGTCATAATATTGAGTGCTAAAGATAAATATAGTTGACATTTTATATGTAATCTGTCAGGATTTCTACAGATTTTGTTCACAAAATACCGTAAGTTCCATTTTTGTGGATGAATTTATTTTTTTCCCAGCAATATAAAATATCACTTTTTTATGTAAATTAAGATTCATTTCTAAGGCTATTTTAAGTTTCTGTTTGTACTTAATTGTGGGATTATATTGCTTTACTATTATGAATTAAAAAGACAAGAATTGCAATAAAGATTCTAAGCAAACATAACCTTCTTTAAATGTACATATCGTTAGATGTGTTTATATATAACACATAGTGTTATTTTTATTTTATTTATTTTATTATATTTTTATTGGAAAGGTGATGAGCAGGCGGTTTACGGTTACATAAGGAAATGGGTACATTTGTTTTTACTCATTGTTATCCCCTCCCTCATTATCTCCCACTTACCCCTCCCTATTCCCCTCCTCTCCAAGTTATAAGGTACATAGCTAACATAGTGTCAAGTGAGTATCAGTGTTGTTTTGGTTCATCCTTTGTCCTGCTGTTTCTGTGATTCCCTTTCCTTTCCACATATCCAATAATCTTCTATTCAAGACACAAGGTACAGAAAACTAAGAAAAATGGAAAAAAAAAGAAAAGTAAGTTGCATGATTTCCCTTATTTGTAAGAACTAGAATATATTTATGATATTCTTAACAGTGAATCTTAATATATAATGTTATCTATTTAGAAATTTCTTATGTGATGAGGTACTTAAACACATGTAAAATGTAAGAGTTTAAACTATAGAATGTATTTTAAGATATTCTCTTTGTGTGGAAGTGTTCCTTGCAATACCCATAAATAAAGGACCACGGTGATTCACAGATTACAATTCTGTGGCTGAGAGGAAAATAATATTTTTTGTGTACATTTTGCAGGTGGGTTTATTTGCAAGTAACTAGTAAGCTGCTTGACTTCATAGCCTGTGTTTTACTGGAAAGCTCGAGCTAATCATACTTGCCTCCATACTTTGTGGTGAAGGCAGGTCAGTGCACATACATAAGCACCATGACAAACATGATGCCATGTAGAGTTATTATTTTCTGATTTTTCTAATTGTTTTTCTTACTGTGATTTTGTTGGCTGTTGTTAGCTCCTCCCTGTCTCAGAATGGATGAGTGGTGACTCTTAGGTACAATTTTCTTTTTGTTTGTGAAGAATGTGTGGATTTCTTCTTTTGTTTATTTTAAACAGGGAAGTAGCACAAAGACACAAATAAATATATTGCTAGATTATATTTCATAAACATTTGTTATTTCAAAGGGAATCTGAAAATATGAGAAATATCTAGCATAAAGGAAAAGATTAAATAGATGGATTAAATGAAATGGGTCACCACAGGAGAGTTTCTACTTCTAGAAGTAGATCTCATTGGACTTGCTTTACACGTGCTTGCAAATAATCCAGTGCAATTATTTTCTTCAAGAAGCCAGTTTTCAAGTGTATAAACTCAGCAATATTAGTGACTCACCTTCAGCGTACGATGCAGAACATGTTTCAATTAAAAAAGTGGCTTGATGGCCAATTTCTTTCTTGAAGCCAAAGGAGCATTAAAAAATGCATACCCTTTGATCATTTATTAGTAGTCTATCCTCTGTTCCTATTAAAATAATTTTAGCATTTAAAAATTGGCTCACAAAAATGTAAGAAACTTGAGAAGATAGCTTAAGAACTTTGTTGTGAAAAGTGTTTTACCACTTTGGCTGAACTGCGTGACATAATCCTGGCCCTTGCTATAATGAGACTCAGGTATTACTATTACAAGTCTGTTTCTGTTATAGACAAAAGAGGAGGCAACAATGCTTGATAAGAAATGTACTTGTTATCTTGCCCATGTAATTGTAACCCCTCTGTATGGTATTCTCACAAAAAAAAAGAAAGAGAGAGAGAGAGAGAGAGAGAGAGAGAGAGAGAGAGAGAGAGAGAGAGAGAGAGAGAGAGAGAGAGAGAGAGAGTGTAGGGAGCCGAGGCGAGACTCCGCCCACTCCCTTGCAGCTTTGAGGTAACCACCCCAGACGGTGCTTGGCGGGACGCCTGGGCTGTGCGCGTGCGCGAGCCAGGTAGAGTCCCCAGCCAATCCCATGACACCTGGTGACGGTGAAAGGCAGGCGACCAACAATAGAAAGACCCGTGTTCCAATTCCCTATATAAGCGGCTGTGTTTCGGGTGCACGCTCTCTTGCGCCCAAGCTCTCCTACAACTAAAAGGCTCTCCAATAAAGCGTGATCTGAGAAGACTCCTGGTGTGGTGGTCGTTTTTTCTCGCTGGTCGAGTAGATGGTCGCTACAACAGAGAGAGAGAGAGAGAGAGAGAGAGAGAGAGAGAGAGAGAGAGAGAGAGAGAGAGAGAGAGAGAGAGAGAGAGAGGAGAGAGGAGAGAGGAAAGAGGAGAGAGAGGAGAGAGAGGAGAGAGAGAGAGAGAGAAAGGCAGCAGAGGAGATAAAGGGGCAGTATTTTTTTTCTCAAACTGTTCAGAGTTTACAGAAAAAAAGAACTCTGGGTTCTGATCTTGAATTCTAGCCACCTCTCCATTCTGCATTCCAAGCCTCATAAGTAACTCAAAGTATTAAAGAACACCAATTTCCTTTCATTGATGGATGAGGGTCTTGTCATAGCCAGAAGAGGAGCCTCACATGTGTCTCAAAACTGGATTAGCCCTGTGGTGACCAGACATGATGGTCCCTCTTTTCAGAGTTAATTGATAGGCAAAGAGCACATCCATCATCAGTGGAAATACAATTCCATGCAGTCTTCTAACACACACGATTGCTCTCAAACGTGCACATCTGGAAATCTTATCTAGCACTATATAATGAGCAGTGTTTAAGCGTAATCTATATGTAAGTGAATTCAGCTGACAGAGACTTTACCTTTTAGTTTTTGCTGTCTGAAGCTTTGAAACCCCTGAGCTCGCCTCCGTTTTATGATGTACACAAGAAAATGAACAAGGAATGGACAAGAGGCTCTAGCTTGATGATTTTACAAGCAATATGAACATGGTTCTTGTTATAAGGTAATATGGACTAGGTAGCTTGAGTAGATGGCTCAGCAACTTTCAGGGCCGTGGGCCACTTTTGTGGTCTTTTGGACTGTCTTCTGATTTCAACACCAAATGTGGAACCCACAGACAGAATTTGTTCTGTATATTGCAGCAAAGAAGACCGAGATATCTTGTGTTACAAATTTCAGTTACTCAGGAGATATTCCTTAGAGGAGCATAATTGATCTGACTTATAGATGAAAAGCCTCATGTTCAAGGGTGAGCTAACTAGCACAGAAAGGTAAGTTGGGACTGAAACCCATCTAACATTTCATGAGTTTGCCTTACAATTTGTTTCACAAATATTGTCTTTGACAGCGAAGCATTGTCGTATAGGCATGTGTGGACATGTTTTTGCTCCAGTTCTGGGTCTTGAATTCAGGGCCTGGGTGCTGTCCCTAAGCTTTTGTGCTCAAGGCTAGAGCTGTACCATTTGAGGATAATTGGAGATAAAAATCTCAAACATTCCTACCTGGGTTGGCTTCAAACCCAGCCTCCTGAGTAGATGGGATTAAAGGCATGGGACACTGGCACCAGGCTGACTTTAAATTCTATTAATATTCTCTAGAAAATGATTGGGCACACACAGGGTCTCCATTTGGAGCTGTTGGCTTGCTTAGGGTTGATGAAGTCATTGAGGACTGAAACAAGGAATTTTCTTTTTTTTTTTTTTTATAGAAAATCTAGATTTATTTGTTAAGCTATTACAAAGACAAAACAATTATCATGGGAAGGACTCTGAGGACTTCATTGCAGTTCTTTTGATCTGTTATAGAACCTAAGAGAGTGGAAATTCAAGGCTATAACTTATGTGGATCTGTACTAATGAGAGCTTATCATGGAAGCAATGCAATATTTCATCTCATATGGCTGTTTCCAAACAGATTGCTTATGCATAGTCTTACATAGCTGCTGAGCCTTCATAAAAATCTTTGAGCCAGGCTCACACCTGTAATCCTAGCTACTCAGGAGGCTGAGATCTGAGGATCACCATTCAAAGCTAGCCTAGGCAGGAAAGTCTGAGACTCTTATCTCCAATAAACCACTAGAAAACCCGGAAGTGGTGCTGTGGCTCAAGTGGTAGAGCACTGGCCTTGAGCTGAAGAGTGCAGGGACAGTGCCCAAGCCCAGATTTCAAACCTCATGACCGACCAAAAAAAAACCAACAACAGCAGCAACAACAAAAACCTTAGAATGCTTTAGTAATAATAGTGAAAATAGAAAGTTGTGGAATTATATATATATATATATATATATATATATATATATGTAGATAGATAGATAGATAGATTCCATGTGATATTCTTACTTTCATTATTTTTGAGATGGGATCTTTCTGTGATACCCAGACTGGTCCCAAACTTTTAAAATTGAGTCTTGCATTTATCTCAGCCTTCTCAATAGCTGTAACCATAGGTATTCTACTATATTTTAAAAAATCATTCTAATCCTCAGTGAAGTTAGTTATAATTCATTTATCCTTGAGGATGCTCTAAGGATTTGGTGAGATAGCCCTATAAAGTTCTTAGTCTGCACAAGAACATAATGAGACACTAATATTTAATATTGTAAAATGATAATAAATACAGTTGTGCTGAACTAATGAAATTGCAAACACTTTGATATAATTAGAATTTGTATACTACTATTTTTACATTTTAACTTAGTATTAAAATGAGAACCTTTCCCCAGAATCAATATAAATCAGTCTAATTTTAAAATTATGATTCAAAATTCTATTTATGTATTTATGGTTTTAATATTCATGTTCCTTTGTCTTGTGGCCATACAGAGTGGATATGGCCTGAAAATATTTAGGCAAGTCTACCTTGTAATAATCCAGACTGAAAAGGACATATGACAGGAAGCATAAAAGAAAAGAAAGAAAAAATTATTGTTCCTTTCCACATATGGAACTTGACTGTTGTTTGGGTTTATACTTTTCCAGATGAGGAAGTTGAGTTATAATTAGAACCTCATTCTGTTTCCTGTGGGAAGAGGGCTGACAGGGCCATCCTTGTGAGTGGAAAGGCAGAGGAAGCAAGGCGATGATCCCTGTAATGTCCTCACTATCAGTGAGGCTGCCTGAGGTTCCACAGGGTTCATATGCATCTTCCCATCTGTCTCAAAGCCTGTCATATGGAATCCATGTGTCCCAGGCCAGGGTGACTTTAGCAAACACCTTGTTGAAACTTCTCATTTGCAGAGTGGGGATGTGAGTTGCCATTTGTGCAGGAGATAATATGTGCTAGCCACGGCTTAATCTTCCTTTCTCAACGTCTGGCTTAGTGTCCCTTCTTTCTTGCACAGGCCTCGCTGCTCTTGACAGGGTAAATAAATTACTTTATAGAGGGAGATGCAACTGATTAAAAGAAATTATGATAGTGTGAGAACCAGGACATGTTCTTTTAATGTCTCTGAATTAGAGTTGGCTTAACTCTGCTGGGTCAAACTAATTAAATTAGACAATATCTACATTGCATCTGAGAGGTAATGATAAACATTAACACAAAATTGAACACAGGCTAGATATTGCCCTAGCCACTGTCATGTAAATATCTAACTTAATCTTCACAATAGTGAACCTATTTTAGACAAGGTGATTAAATCTTAGAAAGGCAGAATCAATTGTACAGACTCATACAATTAATAGGTGGTGGAGTAAGATATTCTAGAAGCCCTGATTCCAGAAGCCACATTGACAATTATGAGATTCTTCCTCCAAAACCAGGGTGCTCTACCGTAGGACAGAATACCAAAGCAAATGCATCTAAAAAGCAACTGTAAACATAAATGATAATGACAAGTGATCATGACAAGTGCTTTGTCTGTACCTGTGATACAATCAAAACAATATGAGTGAGATCTTTTATAATTAAGCACAGAAGTTTCCCTGGTAGATTTGTTAGTTTTATTTTTTGTTGTTGTTGGTGATCATGGGTCTTGAACTGTGGTCCTGGGCGCTGTCCCTGAGCTCTTCAGATCAAGGCTAGCACTCTACCACTTGAGCCACAGTGGTGCTGAGGAATCGAACCCAGGGCCTCATGCATGTGAGGCAAGCACTCTACCTTCCCAGCCCAATTTATTAGTTCTTATTGTCCAGATAATAACAAAAATAACTGAGACAATAAAATGTGTTGAAATTCTTTTAGGAATGAGATGATGGGGAGTGGGGGTGGGTAAATGGGTTAGTGATTGGGATATAGTATTTACATGTGCAAACATGTAGAAATGATAACAATGAAGCCCTCATTGTATCTATTAGCAATTAATGTATGCAAATACATTTTTAACATACCTCCAGAGATGAGAAGCATACTGCAAATATGGCATGTGTACCTCTACTGGAACTTAACTCAAAGCCTCAGTTTTTTTCTGTTCAAGTCTGATGATCTACCATTTGAGCTACACCTCCACTTTGGATGCTTTGGTATTTAACCTGAGATAAGAGTCCTTTGGATTTACCTCCCCAGGCTGGCTTTGAACCATAATCCTCAGATCTCAGTTTCCTTAGTAGCTAGATTTACAGGCACAAGTCACCAGTGCCTGGTAGCTTTACTACTTTTGAAGAGGAAAAAAAAAGGGAAGTATTTGCTATGAGCCAAGCACTTGGCCCATTTGGTTTGTGTAATCCACTCAATTAAGTCTTACCATATCCTATTGCTATGATTTGGGCCTTACATATCCCACCAAAAGGTCATGTGTTGATGGTTTAGTCCCTAATGCAGCAGTGTTCAGAGGTGGAGCTTTGTGTGGCAGTTAGATCATGAGGGCTCTCACCTTATGAATGGATTAACCCACATACCAATTCAAAGCTTAATAACTTTTAATAAAGTTGAGCTCTTTCCACCTCCCAGATGCCATTAGGAACAGCTCTACTTTCCCGCTTGTTCCCTGCCAACACGCGCTACCTACCACAGGTGCAGAGGATGGGACCAAGCAATCATGAATTGAAACTTCTGAAATCATGAGCAAACCAAGCATTTGCTCCTTCAAAGTTCATCTCAGATAGTTTTCTGGAGCAACAGAAAGCTGAGTAATTGAGTAACATGCCCAATACAATACTTGTGATTATTGCTAGTTTTCCCCTAGAACCAATATATTTGTTTCAAAGACCATACATTTCTTTTTCTTCCTACTTTTCCAAAATAAATAGTTATTACAAAAGTATTTTGTGGTCCTAAAGTTGACATAAAGAAGAAAAGTATTCAATAAAGTGAGTAAAATATCTACTTCCCTATCCCTAATTCCAGAGATGGACACTATTGAAAACTTTATGGTAGACTTTTACACACGTAGATCCATTATTCTCTTTTTAAAATTGATTTTATTGTCAAGGTGATGTACAGAGGGGTTAGACCTACATATGCAAGGTAGTGAGTACAGTTCTTGTCAAACATTGTTACCCCTCCCTCATTTTTCTCCTGATTTCCCTCCCCCACAATTCCTCCTCCCTCCAAGTTGTAAAGTTTATTTCTACATATTTTCTTGTATTGCCTATTTGATGAGTGAGTTTGCTTAGCCCCATACACGTTGTCACCTGTCTATGGACATATAACAAATTACATTATTTGTAAACTGTAAATATTGGAACTCATGTTGGTCATCTAAGTCCATGATTTTATTCATATCACAATAACTCACACACACACACACACACACACACACACACACACACACACACACACACACATGCCCCCTGCTTTCCTCCTCTGACAGTGCCTGACACATCTCCATTCCTTCCCATCCCTGTTCTTATTCACCTGACAAGAAGTCATCTTTTGATGCAGGCTTTTCTTCTCTGGGATATTTGGCATGATTCATCAGGACTTATGGAGATGGAGAGACTACAGGGCTGATGGAGATTCTGAATCACTGTACAAGGTGCAGAATCATGTGTTCAGCTATGCTTATTGTAGGCTAAATGCACACACAAACTTCCCGTCCATGCAACAGAACACAGACGAGCTTGCAGATAGCACACAGGACCACTGGGTAATTTTTAAATAAATTTTTTATTGTGAAAACAATGTACAAAGGGGCTACAGTTACATGATCAAGGATTTGAGTACATTTCTTATCAAGCATTGTTGCCTCCTCCATTGTTTTTCCCCTACCATCCCTACCCCCTCCCACCTTCTCAACTACACTCCCCTCCCCACCTGTCTAAATTGTACATTTTTCAACATAGCGTCTTGTACATCTTATTGTTGCAATGGGGCAACCTGTATCCTGTTTAAACAATTGGGTTTTCCCTTCCCCTCCCCAAATTATATCAACATCAAATACAATGAAAACAGGGTTATACCATGGGGGAGGGAAATATAAAGCAAAAAAAATCATATGGTACCTTTAAATATCTTAGAAACAATAGAAAGAAAGAAAAAAAATACTGTTCCCTATGTTGGAGTTCATTTCGTTTAACACCATCTTATCTAATCTTTTGTGCTTGCCTCATACACATACTAGTTACTGCAACTAAGGGAAAACAATGAGACCTATGTTTCTTTGGGCCTGGCTTACTTCACTTAATATAATTTTTTCCAAGTCTTTGCATTTCCTAACAAATGGGGCAATATCATTCTTTCTGATGGAGGCATAGAATTCCATCCTGTATATATACCACATGTTCTTGATCCATTCATTTACTGAGGGGTATCGGGGTTGGTTCCATATCTTAGTTATGGTAAATAATGCTACAATAAACAGTTGTGCTGGCAGCTTTTAGTATAGTCTTGTCTGTGATCATTTGGGTAAATGCCCAAAAATGGGATTGCTGGGTAATAGGGGAGTTTTATGTGGAGTCTTTTGAGGAACCTCCATTCTACTTTCCAAAGTGATTGAGTAAGTTTACACTCCCACCAACAATGCAGTAGAGTTCCCTTCATACCCTCTCTAGCATCTGTTGTTATTAGAGTTCTTGCTGAGGTGGAATCTCAATATTGTTTTGATTTTCATTTCTTTTATGGCTAGAGACTTTGAACATTTCATGTGTCTATTGGCCATTCTTATTTGATCTTCAGAGAATTTTCTCTTTAAGTCTTTTTTAAAAAATATTTTTATTGTAAAGATAATGTATAGAGGGCTTACA
This sequence comes from Dipodomys merriami, assembly GCF_024711535.1. Lineage (NCBI taxonomy): Eukaryota > Metazoa > Chordata > Mammalia > Rodentia > Heteromyidae > Dipodomys > Dipodomys merriami. Next base: position 10,592,915 of record NW_027205381.1, read on the forward strand.
GTTACATGAGTAAGGTAATGAGTACATTTCCTATTAAGCATTGTTACCCCTCTGTTTTTTCTCCTACCATCCCTTCTGTCCCTACCTCCCCAACTCGCCCCCTACCCCACCGCCAAAGTTGTAAAGTTCATTTTTTATTATTTATTTTTCATTTTTTATTGTGAACACACTGTACAGAGGGGTTACAATTACATGGGCAAGATAACGAGTACATTTCTTATCAAGCATTGTAGCCTCCTCCTTTGTTTACCCTTCACATCCCATCCCAGCCTCCCCTCGCTCCCCCCACCTAATCCTCCTCCCCACCACCAAAATTGTAAGGTTCGTTTTCGACATGACAATTTGTACTTCTCATTGTTGCAACAGGTCCACCTGTATCCTTATTTAAACGACTTGTTTTTCCCCTTCCCTTCCACAAATTATACCGACATCAAATACAGTGAAAGCAGGGGTTATGCTGTGGGGGAGGGACATACAAAGCAACAAAGAAATAATCTTATAAATGCGTTAGAAACAAATGCACAAAAGAAAAAAAAACATTTAAATACATATCCAAGGGTTCATTTTCCTAACATCACCCTATCTGACCTTTTCTGCTTGACTCATACGTATACTAGATATTGCAAATAAGGGAAACCATGGGACCTATGTTTCTTTGGGCTTGGCTTACTTTCTCTTTAAGTCTTAAGCCCACTTATTTATGGGCAGTTGTTTCTTTCAGGATTTGTTGTAGGGGGGTTTAATTTTTTGAGTTCCAAGTATATTTTAGATATGAGACCCTTGTCGGTTGTATGGCTCGTGAAGATCATTGCCCAATCCGTGGACTTTCTATTGATCTTACTAAGTTCATTGCCATGCAGAAGCTCTGCAATTTCATGCAATCCCATTTGTCCAACCTTTCATCAATTGATTGTCTTTCTGGGTCTCTATTAAGAAAATTTCGGCCTGCACCAAGGTGACCTTGGGTTTCTCCTATTCCATCCTGTAATGTTTTCAGGGTTTCTGCTTTGACTCCAAGGTCTTTGATCCATTTGGAGTTGATTCTGGTGCATGGTAATATATAAGGATCTAGCTTTAGTTTTCTACAAGTGACTAACCAATTTTGCAGCACCATTAACTGTCTTTCTTCCATTCTATTTTTTTAGCTCCCTTATTGAAGATTATGTGGCTATAGGTATGTGCGTTCATTTCTGGGTTTTCAATTCTATTCCATTGGTCCTGATGTCTGTCCTTGTGCCAGTACCAAGTTGTGTATGGTTTTGTATTAGAGTTTGAAATTTGGTATTGATATTCCTACAGCACTGTTCTTTCTGTTAAGGTTTGTTTTTGCTATTTGGGGCCTTTTATTGTTCCATATGCAGTTTTTGATTGTCTCTTCTATTTTCTTGAAAAATTAGGTTGGAATATTGATAGGTATGACATTGAATTTGTAGATAGCCTTGTGAAGTATTGCCATTTTCATGATGTTGATCCTTCCAACCCAAGAGCATGGGAGGTTTTTCCACTTTATAAGTTCTGTTTTGATTTCCTTGTTCAGGTTTTTAAAGTTTTCATCATAGAGTTCCTTCACGTCCTAGTTAATTCCTAGTTGTTGTTGTTGTTTTTTGGTGGGGCTATTACCAATGGAGTTGCTTTCCTGATTTCAGCCATGCTCTTCTCATTGTTGGGATACAGAAAAGCCATTGATTTTTGAGGGCTAATTTTTTTTTTTTTTTTTTTTTTTTTTTTGCTGGTCATGGGGCCTGAACTCTGGTCTGGGCGCTGTCCCTCAGCTCTTCAGCTCAAGGCTAGCGCTCTACCACTGGAGCCACAGCGCCACTTCCAGCTTTTTCTGTTTATGTGGTGCTGAGGAATCGAACCCAGGGCCTCATGCTTGCAAGGCATGCACTCTACCACTGAGCCAACTTCCCAGCCCGAGGGCTAATTTTGTACCCTGATACTTTGCCAAAGTTTCGAATCAGCTCGAGTAATTTGGGAGTGGAGTCCGTGGGATTCTTTAAATACAAGATCATGTCATCTGCAAAGAGGGAGAGTTTTACTTCATCTTTCCTTATTTGGATATTCTTTATGTTTGTTTTACTGCTGTAGCTCGGCATTCTAATACTAAATTGAAGAGAAGTGGAGAGAGGGGACATGCTTGTCTCCTTCCTGACTTTAGAGGAAATGGCATTAGTTTTTCACCATTAAGTATAATGCTGGCTGCATGTTTGTCATATACAGCCTTTATTGTATTGAGGAATGTTCCATGGATTCCCAGTTTTTCCAGAGCCTTCATCATAAAGGGGTGTTGGATCTTGTCAAATGCTTTTTCTGCATCTATTGAGATAACCATGTGGTTCTTATGCTTGCTCTTGTTGCTGTGATGAATTATATTAATTGATTTGCATATATTGAACCAGCTTTGCATCCCTGAAATTAATCCTGTTAGATCGTGGTGTATGATTTTTTGGATGAGTCGTTGAAGTTGATTGGCCAAAATTTTGTTGAGAAGTTTTGCATCAATGTTCATCAAAGAAACGTGTCTGTAGTTCACTTTCTTTGATGAGTCCCTGCCTGGTTTGGGTTGAGGGTTATGATAGATTCATAGAAAGAGTTCGGCAGTGCACTTTCTCTTTCAATTTCATTGAAGAGTTGGAGGAGTATTGGTGTGAGTTCACCATTGAAGGCCTTGTAGAATTCTGCTGTTAATCCATCCAATCCTTGACTTTACTTAGATGTGAGGTCTCTTATTGCTGTTTCTATTTCAATGCTTGATAATGGCCTGTTAAGTTGGTTTAACTCATCTTGGTTTAGTTTTGGCGTGTCCATATTTGCTAAGAAATCGTCCATTTCTTTCAGGTTCTACAACTTATTAGTATAAAGGTTTGAGAATTATTCCCTTATAAAGTTCTGAATCCTGATTGTTTCTATGGTGAGGTTTCCGTTCTCACCTCTGAGTTTATTTGACTGTGTTGTCTTCTTTTTCTGATAAGATTTGCTAAGGGTCTGTCAATTTTATTAATTTTTTCGAAGAACCAACACTTTGTTTTGTTGATTTTTTCTATGTGTTTTTTGGATTCCAATTCATTGAATTCTGAGTTAATTTTAATTATTTCTTTCTGTCTACTGGATTGGGGTTTAGCTTGCTGCTCTTTTTTAAGGAGGTTCAAATGTCTCATTAAATTGTTAGTTTCAGATCTCTTCAAATTGTTGATGTAGGAATTCAGAGCTATAAACTTGCCTCTGAGTACTGCCTTGCTATGTCCCATAGGAGTTGGTAATTTGTGTGTTCATTTTTGTTGAATATCATGAACATTTGAATTTCCTTTCTAATGTCTTCCATGACTCACTGGTGATTCAACAGTGTGTTGTTCAGCCTCCATGTGATACCGGACTTTCTTTGGTGGCTTTTGGTGTTGAGTTCTAATTTTATTCCCTGTGGTCTGAGAGAATGCAAGGTTTAACATCAATGTTTCTGAAATTGGACAAGTTTGCTTTGTGGCCTAAAATGTGGTCTATTTTGGAAAATGTTCCATGTGCTGCTGAGAAAAACATGTATTCTTATGCTTGGTGAAATATTTGTTAGATGTCTGTTAAATCTAGTTGATATATGCAGTTGTTTAGGTCTGTGGTTTCTCTATTGTGTTTTTGCCAAGTTGATCTATCTAGTGGGGATAGTGTTGTGTTAAAGTCCCTGACAACTAATGTCTTTGGATGTATGTGAGATTTGAGGGAAAGTAGTGTTTCTTGGATGAATTTGGGTGTTCCACTGTTTGGTGAATAGATATTTAGAATTGTAATATGCTCCTGAAGGAGAGATCCCTTAATTAGTAGTGAGCTTCATTATCTGTTCTCCCTAATTTTAATTTGAAGTCTATTTTGTCTGATATTTGGATTGCAACTCCTGCCTGTTTATGGGGGCCCTTTGCTTTGTAGATTTTATTCCAGCCTTTCACTTTCAAAATATGTTTGTTTTATAGGCAAGGTGTGACTCTTGAAGGCAGCAGATAGAAGGATCTTGCTTTTTAATCCAACTAGGTATGTCGCTTATTTGGAGAGTTAAGTCCATTAATGTTGAGAGATAGGAGTGAGCAGTGTTTGGTAGTTCCTCATGTTATCCACCTTCTTGGGGACTGGGGCAGCTGGGTTCTTCCTATGGTTCTTGGATTCTTAGTTTGGATGTGGTTTCTTGGCCTTTCGTGTTGTCTTGTTGGTTTTCTATGTGTAGGACATGGTTTGGTGGAGATATATTGTTTCAGTTTTTCTTTGCTATGGAAGGTTTTTATTTGACCTTCCGTTATGAAGGAGAGTTAACCTGGGTACAGTATTCTTGGTTGATAGTTGTTTGTCTTTAGGGCATGGCATACATCATTCCAGGCTCTTCTTACTTTTTCTCTGGTGAAAATCTGAGGTGATTCTAATTGGTTTCCCTTTATAAGTGATTGATCTTTTCTCTCTGACAGCTTTAAGGATCCTTTCCTTAGTCTGAATTGATTCTGTGTGAATTACAATGTGTTTATGTCCTGTTCTGGACTGGTCTATTTGGGGTTCTAAAAGCTTCTTGTATCTGCATAGGCCTATCTTTTTGTATGTTTGGGAAGTTCTCTGCTAGGATCCTGTTAAACAAATTTCCTAGACTATTAACTTCTGTCTTTAGGTGCTCCTGTACATCCATTATCCTCAGATTAGGCCTTCTGATGGTGTCTTCTAAATGTTGAATAGATCTATCATATTTCTTAGATTTGTCTTGTATCGTTGTATGTTCTTTCTCTATAATATCTAGGCTGTCTTCAATCCCAGAGATTCGATCTTCTGTATGGTCTAACCTACTGTCAAGACTTTCTACTTTGTTTTTTATTTCCTTTCCTTCTAATTGGTCGTGTTTGATGGCTTCAAATCGATGTTGGGTGTATATCTGGGCATGAGCAGAACAGCAATTAGTCACGAAAAAAAGAAAGAGGGAAATAAGAAAAAGGACTAAAAGGTCAAAAGAGATTAAAAAACCACACAAACATGCACACATACACACCTAAAATAAAAATTATGAAAGAAAAAAAAGAAAACAATTTTTGTTAAAATTTTTTTTAAAAAATAGGTAGAAAAAAGAGTTCTTTGATTTATTTTTTTTGGGGGGGGGAGATCTTGTATCTCCAGTGTCTGTAACCAGTCTCTTGGTGGAGTCTCTGGTCTGCTGTGGTGTTTGGTTTTATGCTGGCTTGATTGCTTTCTTTTTTTTTAAATGTATCAATCAATTGTTTGTTTTTGTGACAATAGTGTACAGAGGAGTTACAATTACATGGGCAAGGTAATGAGTACATTTCCTATCAAGTATTGTTGCCTCCTCCTTTGTTTTCCCATCCCTTCCCTTCTATCCCTTCCCATTGTCCCCTGCCCCCCCAAAGTTGTAAACTTCATTTTTCGACATAAAGACTTGACTTGTACATCTACTGTTGCCCAGCCCATTGATTGATTGTTTTCTTAAGTTGGTTTGTTTGAGCAGGAAGACAGGTCTGCCTTACCCAGAACTTTGTGATACTCCTCCCAGGCTGTTTCAGTGGGATGGAGATCTGCTTTGAATATCACAAAAGAGGGAGATGACTATTTCCTCTAGCTTGGCGTTGCTGTGCTGAGGCTAGGTTCTGGGTATGCTTGAGGCCTATCAGCATTCAGTAGCTTTTTCCTGAGGGGCTAGCTCCTGAGAGACCTGCCTGGAGCCATTCTCAGGGTTTATGTTTACTGAATTTCAATTGTTTGTCTAGGCTGCTGTAGGGAGGGGCAGCCTCTGGCTCTGTTTACCCAGTGAAGAAAGTCACTCCTCTTGGGGTGGCACTTTCTCTGTCTGGATGCTTTCCCCGGGTAGAGCTGAGCCTGGCAGGTCAGGTCAGGTTCCTGTGACCTGGTCAATGCCTCCAGTTGCTTTCTTCCAAGGCCTGAGTTGGAGCTAGCTACTCTGCCTGGCCTTTGTCAGTATCAAAGATGCAGATCTTCTCTGGTGGTGGTGGGGAGGGGCTACCTTTCCACAACTACTCTGTGAGCAGGAGTGAGGATGTCATGCCAGACTCTTGGTTCCTGGGTTGTCCCCGGTCTGTGATCAGCAGGATGAAGACTTCCCCTCTTTGTCAGTTCTTGCTGATGCTGAGTAGAATCTGCTTGCATACCGTGTCTGGTGCCTTTGTCCTGGGATCTCTCTGTTGATATGGCGGCCTCGGCAGCTGCTGCTGCTGCCACTGCCCCACCGCTGCAGCTGTGGCTACTGGCAAGTGCTCAGATCTGTCTCCTTGACCAAGCTGCCTACATTTTCCCTTTCTGTCCAAACTCTCTGTACTGTGATGGCACACTTCTTGTGATTCTCTAGCCTAGGTCTGTTCACTGGAACATTAAAACTGCTTTCTATGTAAGAGCTTATTTAGCCTCCAGCTTCTCCTCCACCATCTTCACCATCTTCCTAGGAACTCCTCCACTGAGTATTTAAATTCTAAGGCCTGCATCATGTCTGCCCTTTGAACAGGTGCTACAGCTGAGCCAGGGGAAATTACAGGAAGGCGCCCAATTCACTCAGAATAGAGTAGGTCTCTACACAGGTAAAGGTAGCTGATGCATCCGAGTATATGGTTCATTCCCAGGCTTCACATCATCAGACTGAAAAAGAACAACTTAGATTACAATTCGCATGGAGGTAGCTGGGTGAAAACATGGCTAGATGCTAAATTTGTGCTAGTTAACCAGACACAGGGCAAGTGTTTGTATATAGGGAAACAGCAGAAATTCAGCGTTTGGCTACCTCTTGATCTGCTGTGATGGATGTAGAGGACAAATGTCATGCATAACTGTGATCCTCATGGTTCTCCCCCCTGTGTGTTACCATTCCTTTTGGTGTAGAGGGATGATAGAAAAGTAAACATGTTTCTTCAGTGAGTTCCTTACCTTCTCCTATAAGTGCAATATCCATCTTTTCTTCATGCACTTGGGATGCTTGGCTGTCATTACTCTGCAACCATTTGAATAACCTGCCACATCTATTCTCTGAAATGAGTGTCAGCTCCATTTCAAGAAACCTAGACACTTCAGACTGCTTGATAACCACACTCTTATTCAAAGTTACTTGGGGCAGCAGGCAGAATCCAGTTCCAAAAGCAGTCATACCTGAGTATATATCTTTGTATTTTTTGACATTCCTGGGGCTTGAACTGAAGGCCTGGGTATTGTCACTGAGCCTTTTTGTGCTCAATGCTGGCGATGTACCACTTGAGCCACAGTGCCACTTCCGGCTTTTTCTGTGTATGTGGTACTGAAGAATCCAACCTGAGGCTTCATGTAGTCCAGGCGAGCATTCTACCACTGAACCACCTTCCCAGCCACTGAGTATGTATCTTGATCCTGCCTCATAAAAACAAGTGATAAGGGTCAATTCATAGGTATATAGCCTCACTTATTCCCCAGAAAGTAGGTAATCATGTCTTGTCCCTGAGGTATGGGAAAGTTTAATGAGATAATAAATATGTTAATTTCTAGACATTGCTTAAACTTCAATCTATACTTGAAGAAGTGTTTGTTTTCAGATTCTTTAGCTATGTTTGACAATAAAGTTATTGTATAAAAATTCTCCTAGCTTTATGACCAGGCAGCATTAGGTTATCCCTGCATCAATGTATTATAGAGGCCCAAATTTGCCCATCAGATTGGTTATTACATCTCTCAAGTTTAACTTAATTCTAGTCTGCTTATATGTTACAGGCATATAATAAATGCTATTATAATTAGAGATACCACAATCACAGACTGATATGGCTATTACTAGTACATCAATGAATTTATCATGATAATGGTATTTGAACATCTTGTCAGAGTAGAATCTATTTTCTGAATCCTTTCATTTTCTGAGCTTTCTTAAAAATAATAACTTAGAAACACTGAATCAAGAATACCATTTAAAAGCTCTTGCCTATTTTGGATTATAGCCATTTGATTATTCAGCTCTAAGTAACACTATGAAATTTCACAACTTGCTTGAAAAACCCACAAGGCTAATAATACTTGATTGTAAAATTGAAATTTGTCACAATTGCAATAGAGCCTATGTCAGCATAGTCTCTCTACTGAGAAGGTAATTTTATCCAAAATAACTACATTATTTTGTTTACTCAAGGCCTAAGTAGGAAACTATATCCTCATACCTCCATTAAACCCTCACGGAATACAACATTTTTTTAATTTAGCAATCCCAAGTACCCACAAATAAGCATTACTACATTATAACTATTTTAGGAATGAAAAGAAATCCTGAGTTTGAGATTAATTAATATTGGTTAAAGAAGCCCATGAGCCCAAAACCTTTATTTGAGATTAACTATGGAAAAGTCCAATGTAAATCAGTGAAAAGTATGAATACATACTACAAAAATGGAATAGTATTTAAGTGCTATAAATTACTCAGACAAATGTTTCCTCGACATTGTCTACATTAGGAAGCTTTTATAATTAGAAAAATGAGTTAATATTAATTTGTTTTTAGTAATTTTTTTGTAAGTCAAGCAGTCACTAAAGTCATTAAATATTTAGAAAGCTAAACTGCTGTGTTCTTCCTGTCATATATTACACATTACGAATAAAGGAGAAATTATTTATTACAATAGCAAATGAAATAGAAATAATAATGGGACAGTAGGATGGTGGTTGCTATGGTTTGAATATTTCCCCCCATGTTGATATGTGGAAACAAACTGTAAGGCAATAGTACCAGAAGATAGGGCCCAATCAAAACAGGTTTAATTATCTCAAGAGTAGGATAGTACAAAAACAAGTTAGCTCTCTTGCATTTTCACTCTTGCTCTTCCCACTTCTGCCATGGAGGAACTAGATTCTGCACTGTCCAATCTGTGTGTGTGTGTGTGTGTGTGTGTGTGTGTGTGTGTGTGTGTGTGTGTGTGTGTGTGTGTGTGTGTGTGTGTGTGTGTGTGTACTGGTCCTGAGGCTTAAACTCAGGGCCAGGGAACTTATCCCTCAAGGATGGAGCTCTACCATTTGAACCACAGCTGCACTTTTGGCTTCTTGATGGTCATTGAAGATAAGAATTTCATGGACTTTCCTTCTCTGGACTGGCTTTCAGATTTCAGCTTCTTGAATAGCTAGTATGAGAGTTATGAGCCATCAGCACCTAGCTCTCTCCTTCCAGTTTTCAAAAGTGTAAGCCAAATAAATTTCTGTTCCTTTTAAACTATGCAGTGTCAGTTTTCTGCTATGGATACACAAAATGGAAGAAGAGGATAGCCTTTGATCAGAAACATGAGTTGGCCTTTGCTTAGCCTGTCTTCCTTGGTGTGAAGTCCCTAAGAGTAATCCATGCACAAGGACAGCAGAGCAGATCACAGTTATTGTTTCTTGGCATTTTGGTCTAGTAAGTTAACCTGGATCACAAGCTAAGCCAAAGAGTTACCCTTTTGTAGACTATGTCGGATTTAACTGACCAGAAAGGAATAATGAAATTTTTATTTTCCTCAAGACCAAACAAGCTATCAAAAAAAATTATCCAGGTATAGGAAATGTTGCTGAGAGACCGGGAGGGGAAGGCTTTATCTGTGCCTAGACCAGAACTGGCTCCCCCTTCCCTTGCCTGTGGACATTACCTTGATGAGAATAGTGGTAGTGATAACATGGTGAGTAGAAAACATATACATATATGAATAAAAATAAGAACAAGTAACTCAGAGTACTCTTCTGCAGGTAAAATGGAGGAAATAGTGAATTAGGTCAAAATAGATGTAATGAGCTTTAAATAATGCTGTGACTTCACATAGTTGTTTAGCATCAGAAAGATGTTAAATCTGATCTAATTACAGTGAGTTCCCTTTAAAGACGCATATTATAACCCTCTGCACATTATCTTACAAGCTATTTGATGAATACTAAAGTTTTCTGTTTATAAATGAGAAAACAAGGAAATTGAGTTTTAAAGAGTTTAGAGTTTAGAGTTTAGAAAATTTCTCAAAGATGTTAAACTTTCCTAAAGGTGTTAACTATGGAGAACTGAGTAGAAGACTGACTAAAATGATCAAATCCAGGTCTGGCAACAGTTTCAGTGCTACGTTACTCATTGTTTAACCTGCCCAAGCCAGACACTACACAAATCCTGTTGAACAGATAAGCACCCAGGTGAAGTTATTTAGTTTCTCAGACAGAGGATAATTAATGGTACATGTTAGAGCTTCTGAAAACATCAAGTGATAAGTCAGGTGTCACAGTACACACCTTCAATCCCATCCAGTTTGGAGGCAGAGTTAAGAGAAATGCAAGTTTGAGGCCATCCTGGGCAAAGGTATCAGGAAAACAGAATAAACAAAAACAAAAACAAAAGAACTTGGGGCTCATGTGATCACAGCTCATGTGATTGAACTTGCAAAGCTCTAGATTCAATCCTCAACATCGCAAAAGAGAAAAAGAAAGGATTAAATGGCAAAGTTAAATGCAGCAGAATGGGCTTACTCTTCACCTTGATTGTGACCATGCTGGTATTACATTAAAAATGTGTTCTCATTACCTGCCACATATGATTATTGTACCTGCTGAATGCAAAGATTCCAATTGAAGGAGAAAAAAATCGCACCTTCAAAATTAAAAAAAGTCAATGAATTTTTCTTTTCTTTGAATCCAAGACTCTGAGCAGTTGCATGCTTACAAAAGTGTGATTTTCCCAATGAAGCTCCATGAAAGCACCCTCTATCTCTGGGGAGATCTTGTCATTCAAAGCAAATCTCAATACTCCACCTCTCTACAGTGCCAGGATAAGTAAGAAGGTTGCTTGCATTGAATCTTTTCAATATGACTTTGTTCCCTTTCAAAATTGCCCATCAGTCTGTAGTGTGTAAATCATGGATGAATTTGTAGAGATTCAGCAGAACCACTCCAAAATATTTATAGCTGTATCAGGATAATTCAACCCAGAACCATAGACCTATGTGCCATAAGTTAAACTCCATATCACCTGCTCTACCTCCAGTGTTTTATAGTGTCATAATCTACTTTTCCTCCATCCACTGCATAGGAACCCAACAAACTCTCAGAATTTTTCATGGCTCACTCTTTTAGGCAAAATAAAAAACATTTATATTAGTTCCAAAGAAGGTTTAAATTAAACCAAAAATTCTTTGTACTTCGAAAATATTTATGTTAATGTTTTTTTCATACTTTCTGCTCCACAGACACCTCTTTTCACACCTGAACTCTGAGAAAACACGGAAAAATTAACACATCTTATTTGGATCTATCTCATAACAGTGCCAATAGAATTCAACCTGAAGTGCTAAACTGGTCCTCACTCCTGTTCTTAATCAGCGTCATCATTCATCTCTGTCACCTCAGGTGAGATGCCACCTCTGCCAGCACCAGGAGCCTGCAGATCTGATAAAAGAACTTTATAACTCACAATACTGACTCATATTTTATTCATGATTTTGCTATCTTTATCATTATTTCAGGAAGCTTCTATTCAAGGGAGCAGGCTAATATCTATGATAAATTTGTTTGCTAATGGAATTAAGAAATGATTGGCATGGGCAGAGGTGGTATTTGGTAGAGAGTATTAGGCTGTTCTTAGTTACAGATACACTGACTGGTTCAAAAGGACTTAGACTATTTGAGTGGGGAGGGAGAAGGTGCTCAACCAAATTACATTAGTAAAATATGAATGGTGCATATCAGAATTAAACATACTTTCAACATGATAGTTCATAACCTACTTTGTTAACATTCTACATGAATAACTATGAATTCATTATTTTAAGTTAAGTGGAACATTCTTATAAATCAAACATTGAACTTTAATGTCTGGATCAGAAAACCTTTATTATATTCAAATATGCTAGTAATTACCTGTATGACTTACTTACCTTTTTGGTGCCTTAGTTACCAGATGACGATTTGCATACTTTGATCATACGTGCTCAACAAGTGCTACTGAGTGACTTTTTGTTTTCAGAATTTAAAATGTACCATGCTGCCAATTCTACTTGGCAGCTATCTAAAAATTATAGAATGTGTCTTATCTACTTTTTATATTTTCTTTTTTCTTTCATAATGCTATAATTTCTTTCCAAGATTATGCCAACTATTTTTAACTATGCTTTTCTGATCTTATTCCTTTGTCAGTGTCTTCTTCCCATCACAGGGAGATCAATCTTTCTGAAACCCACATTAGATTGTTCATCCTCTTCTACAATGTCAGTGTTGTTTGCCAGCTTAGACCTGACTTTGAATCACTTCCCTAGCTTCAGATGCTTCATTAATTTTTTTCTCTTTGGCACACATAGTGATTTCTTATGATTCAAATAACAGTATCTCAAAAAATACTAATATCTCATTCTTGATCAGCTGACTCTTCCAACTCATTCTTCAGATGGGACCTGGCTGTCTTTCTCTATAGGCCTTTTGTGACTTCTTGTACTTGGTTGCAGGTTTCCAATTTTTTTTTGTTTCAATGACATTTTGGGCCACATCTATCTCTGCAGATTTTATAATGTGATATAATGACCTGCTAACTGTCCTTGATTGTAAGTTCCATTGAGGAATAGAAACTACATTTGGTTTGATAAAGTTAAATCATCAATGTCTAGAACATTCTTAAACATTCTATGTTTAATATATGTTTGCTAAATGAGAGTATGTTTTTAGGCTATTTAACTTCTGTGTGTGTATGTGTGTGTGTGTGTGTGTGTGTGTGTGTGTGTGTGTGTGTGTGTGTGCGCGCGCGCGCGCGCGCGCGCATATGTGTATGTGTGAAGTCCTGGGACTTCAACTAAGGGCCTTGGCACAGTCCCTGAGCTTTTGTGCTCAAGGCTAGTGTTCTACAAATTTGAGCTACAGCTCCATTTAATTGAAGGTAAGAGTTTGATGGACTTTCTTGCCTAGGCTGGCTTTGAATCACAATTCTCAGATCTCAGTTTCCTGAGTAACTAGGATTACAGGCATGATCCACCGGTGCCCAGCTTCACTTTATTTTTATAGAATATGAAGTACTTTCATTATAATAGACTGTTCACTGTTTTGGACCTTTATCTCATATTAAATGTGTTTTATAAATACAGAAAATAGAAGTATCTTTATTTTAGAACATAAATATGTACTTTTATTAGTCAACTGAAAGAAATGGAAAACAAATATTTAGGTATCAAGAAATGGTATCAAATAAATGAGTACTTTCTTGCTTTTTTTTTAAAATCTTGGAGGCACAATTAGCTGCCGGCTGTGAGAGAAAAAGTCAAGTGAAAATATAAAGTTTGAGTTTAAATACTTGTACCAGCAAACAAACAAATACAAATTAAAACATGAAAAGCAAACCAAAACAAAAAGCTATATCCTTCATTATTTTCACATAAATTGAATAAATTGCATGAATAGCCTATCTTCAGTCAATTGTGCAGCATTGTTTTTCTGTCAAAAGTTCATTTTTTTAAAAGCAAATTATTGTTCACTTGGAAAATAATTTATAAATCCCTCATATTATCCTTTTGTGGTAACTTGTTAAATGTCACCTTTGAATAGTGACTAGAGATATTATTTATGAAGAAATATTTGATAAATAATGAAGTAGACATTGCAGCATTCAACATTCATCTCAGTGTAGTAAGCTTTGTCCTCTTGCATGCATATTTTTGGAATATTTGGTTCTCTGCATTTACATTTTGAACATAAAGCCAAACTGATTGGCTGAACTAGATGTCGGAATCAGATAAAGAAACCAGTCAGGGTTTCTTGTAATTCCTGGCTTGAGTAATGAGACAGATGGTATTGCTGTCAATAGGGAGAACGATCAAAGATAACACAGATTTTGGAAAAATTAGCTGCAGAAATATTCAGCTTGAAAATTTTATATGGCAGACATAAGAAGCTGAGTGGCTGGAGGACAGATGAGTCTGGATATCAGGTAATGAAGTGTAGGTTAGAGGCATTAATTAAGATCCATGGTCAGTCAAGTATTTTGCAACTAAGTAAGATAATCAAGCCAGTGAAGTAAACATAGAAGGGAAGAGGAACAGGGACTGAACCTGAGCAAATATTGTTGAAAATGTAAGAGTAATCTAATTTCATGAGGTTGTCAGGTTAAAAAGATTAGGGGCAAAGGAATTATAAGTATGAGCATATAAAGTGCTCTGAAATGTGTTTAGCATGTACTGAAGAACAATTTCTAGGCCATTCTGAATGATCCTCCTCTCAGTTTTCACACATTCCAAATTCCATAGAACTATAATCACTTTTTCTCAAACAACAACAAAATTCCTTATAGTGAACAAAAGCAATGTACATGACCAGTTCTGGGGAAATATTGGGACTTGGATGATTACACAGAATACTTCAAACCATCTGCAAACTTACTACTTGCAGAGACCTTCTTTGAAATGGATTTGTCGTGAACCTATCAGCAGAAAAAAAATCACATGTCACCATGAAGATTATAGCTCTCACTTTCCCTAAGTGTTTTCCCTTGTAAAATGCTCTGCTCTCTGTTTGTTCAGTACTTTCCACGTTTTATGTGTCAAAGACAAGGCTCTCCTTTGCTTCTTGCGCCAAGAAAGGACATTTATTGTTCTAGTGGTGGAAAAATATTGTGTGTTGTCAATAGCTATAATTGCAGTTCTAAAATGGGCACCTATTTTTGTGAGCCAATCTTATGTACTGTGTTCACAAAGTGAAAAGATTATACTTGACCCAGAACTGTGTCTTTATCCTTAGGTTATTGCTCTTGGCAACTTTATAGCCCAATGAGCAAAGTGAATAGTCTAGAATTCATCTACATCCTACATTTCCATTGCACAGACTCCTTTGAAGGTAGCTAAATCCTTGAGGACCTCTGGAGGAGTTAATGTGGTTTCTCCTTCATGTGTTCCCAATATGTTTAATGAGATAGTCTGATACTCCCATTGCAGATTAGAAGAGGAACTTTGTTCATTCTTAGGAAGAAAGATTTGTTGGAATCTCTAAAGAAACAGAAATATTCTTTTTCCTCAGGGTTACTCTTAGTCTAAATAAAGAATCAGAAAAGGTAAGGATTGCTCTATTGAAGACCTTATTACATGAACTATCTGTATATTAGTCTCTTTTATATGGAATTCATAATCAAAAAACATATTTGTACCTATATATGCCCTATATGTATTAAGGGATTTGCTAAGGACTGTGACAGAGTCTGGTTTTGAAAATTCTATAGGAGCACACAAGAAGCACTAACATGCTCTTTGACAAGTAAACTAGATATTAAAGTCAGACAAAGAGTTTCCCAGGTGGACAAGAAGCACAGGGGTGCATTAGGCAACAAAACCAGCCACTGATGTGAGCCAAATCTTAGAGATGGATGTCAATATATTAATCTATGTTTTTCAGTAATGTTCAGCTGGAGGACAGGATGTGTAGCATACAACTGAACATCAGTGAGACTCATTCTTTAATGGCTAGGTTAATATTGAATAGGACTCATCTGGTTGAGACTTTTACTGCTACCTTTCATAAAATTTTATCTTTTCTTAATTAACTATTAGTCATTTCCTCAACAAGACACAAGTCAATTTTGATCATCAACAAGTAAAAAATCATGGTGTTAGGTGGATGGGAGGCCATGATGCCAGGCTTGAGAAGTGAGATGTTACTGAGTACATTTCCAGAAGGCTGGCATCTCTCAGCCACAATGGCAGCTGGCATCTACCAGGGTATTGCTATTAGACTCCCACCTCACAGTGTGGCCTGATGCCTCTGTGACCATGACTACATGAAAAATTTAAGAAGGAAAAGTATGGATATGACTTCTTTGTGACATGCTATGCTCAGTGCCCATGAGAAAAACTCAAGATCTGAGCTGTGTCTCTGAGTTGCCAGGCCTTCTATGGGTCATTAAGCTGGAGCTCTGCCTGGGTGGGTTGCCTCATGGCAGAGCCGATTGCTTCTCTGACCCTCACCCTCACATGGACATCTTCCATCCTGGGAGGTCAAGGCTGTCAAGTGTTTGTTTCCACTGCCTTCTTATATTCTAGGGCAAAATTCCAAAGACATCTGTCCAGTCCTCTAACTTAATCCATTGTTCTGAATCCCATATTCTTATTTCCTTTGAGTAAAAGGTTATTATTGAATCGTATTTTATATGGATCTGACAAACCCAGTAATAAATCAGGAAAGAGATTTTCTCATCTCTATTTTCAGAGAACACATGATCTTAAAAATAATTTTTAGCTTTCTGTAGAATGAGTCAGTCAATGTGAATGACTTGGAATATAATTTTTACCTCTGGCTAACAATTTATGATATAATTAATGGATGGTTTCCTGTGTTGATATTTGTTCCACAATGATTCTGCTAGTTTGATATTTTAATTAAACTTTATGTGTCTGAAGCAGATGCTCTATGATAACTCCCCACCAATGTGAAAATGTTAGTCATGCAAATTAGAGAACATTCTCTCATTGTTCATTTCTGTATTTCAGAGCTATAGCTAATTTAACAATTGACTCATTTAACCACAAACATTGACATGACTCGGAGGAGTGGTGTGTTTAAGTGGCCACCCTAAGCAACAATTAAAAAATGAATCAAATCAACAGTGTGAGCTACAGTGCTTTAAAATTTTGACTTCCATAAGTAGAATATAGAAAATAAAAATGATTATGATATTCATCACCTCATGCTCTTTAAAAAAATTCAGTATGCCAAAATTATTTTGCTCTTTCTCTTGATTAATGTCAAAGCGCAGTGCGTGTATTTTTGGTTTAATGACTAAAATTTTCTGTGAAAACAGATGCATGCATCATGAGGATCAAATATAACACTACAGTGAATGCTAATAGAACATACAGAACCCCTCCGATTTATAGTAATTGCACACAGACTTATAAATAATGGAAGAGACCTAATCACATTGACCTTGCTCAATGTAACATGGCCTCCTTGTAATCTGGAAACTACTCTTACTTTCCCAGCCAGGGGACCTCATGTTCTACAAAAGCTGTGGAGTTCCCTTGGGATTATTTTATTATTCAGTTCCACCTTGTTCCCTGGGCTTGGCTCATTCAGCTTTTATATCCACCCCACTCCACCTGTGCCTTATTCTGACAGGAGCTCTGCAGGGCTTAGAGGTCCCTTCTTATGCAGAGACTGACTCTGTGCTCTCAGACTCCAAGGCATAGCACACACACACAAACATGAGTGTGATTTCATTTAGCCTGAACCGGAGCTCAAACTCAGAGCCTCAGGCTTGATCTGCTTGCTTTCTCATCTGTTTCTCTACCACTTGAGCCATATCTGCACAATGAGTTTTTTCTGATTATTTTGGAGATGGAAGCTTGTGTAGTTTACTTTTCAGGCTGGTTTTGAACTGTAATTCTCTGGATCTCAACCTCTCTGGGAATATAGGTGTGAATCACTGGCACTTCTCCAAGAATGTGAAATTTTGAAATCAAATTGATCAGTACTATATAGGCAATTATGTGAGTGATATTTCCCCAATGTTACTTAAATAAGCTTTTGAGAAACAACATATATAACTAATGATACCTTAAAATTAAAATCATCTGATTTTGAGGAAAATAATGTAGTATTAAAGGTATAGTCAAATTACATTTTATCACCTGTATAATAAGAAAAATAAACTGATCAGAGAAAACAAATAAAATCAGTGTGGGAAGAATAATGATCTATGTTTCATGGTAGGTAATTAGAAGGTAAAACCAGAATATGGCAGATGGAGAGTTAGTTTCTTAAGTTATATGTATAATGTGAATATAATTATACATATGTTCATTATGTGTATGTGTATGTGTATACATGGATCTATAGCTATCTACATATAGGTTTATATGCATGCATAATAAATCTTGATCAATTTGCAAAGGACTTAACTCCACACAAACCTTAACAGGGAGTAATTTGGGAGGATATGAAACAATAACATTATATTTTTAATTCTAAATATTGACTTAATGTGATTGTGTCACTGTGGAATGATGACTTAAGTTAAATAATGTGGGGTGTTGATCATGGCACCATTGACTTATAGAATGTATTAATAGTTGTAGACTACTTTGAGTAGTCTAGCTCCAGTGTGTAGTTTCTAGAATGTAGATGCCAAAAGTCATAGGCTAGTTGCTCCAGTTCCCATACCTGTGCTCTGGGAGAGGCGTTCCTAATAACTAATTACCCAGCTGACATTTGTTTTCTGCATGCAGCACCCTGTGGGGTGAATGATAAAGGAAGCAATGGCACAATTGTCATAAAACATTGCTGTTCTGGTGTTAATAGTGAACGTTTTTCATTCACGTGACTTGGGATGAATAAGTAATGGACACAGATGTATTGTTTTTCATGCTCCAAGATTTTGTTGTGAGCTAGCTACTCTTATCAGTTAAATAAATTGATAAGTTCTGGAACAGAAGCTGTAGAATGAACAATGAGAGCTGGGTCTCATTCATTTTACCTGTTACTTCTGTTGGCTTACAAGATTTGTCCTGTAAAGGATTCCCTGAACTTATTACTAGTCACTGAACAAATAGCTCTGGTTAACAAGAAAATTCATCAACAAGCAAATGGAAAACAAATCAGCTTCATGATAAACTTGAAAAATTATCACAGCCTGGCAGAGGCAGTCTACAAGGTGACTTTACAGTTAGAGTGATCACAAAATTGCTGGGATGTGACTCGAATTTATACTGCAAATGACTGTCAGGGGAACATACTGCAGAATGCTAAATGACAGCGGTAAGATCACTGTGTAAAAACATATTTGCATCTTCCAGTTACAGAGAAGATTGCCAAGTGATCTCTGAAAACAGAACCTTAGGGTAGTTTGTCCTGTGCTGTGTCAAGGTGTAAGGGCTCCCAACATGTCAGCAGAGAGAAAGAACACTCTCTTCACCAGGCCTGCATGAGAATTTGATAAAAGAAGCCAATGAAAATTAATGGTTTCTCCTACAGCCAGCATTATAACTAATGGCAAAAAGCTAAAACCACTTCCACTACATTCAGGAACGAGACAAGCATGTCCGCTCTCTCTACTCCTCTTCAATTTAGTACTAGAATGCCTGGCTAGAGCAATAAGACAGATACAAAAATAAAGGGAATCCTAATAGGGAAAGATGAAGTAAAACTCTCCCTCTTTGCAGATGAAATGATCTTATATTTAAAGAACCCCAGGGACTCCACTCCCAAGTTACTTGAGCTGATTCAAAACTTTAAAAAAAGTAGCAGGGTATAAAATTAACCCTCAAAAATCAATAGGTTTTCTGTATGCCAATAACAAGAAGAGTGGAGCTGAAATCAGGAAAGCAACTCCTTTTGTAATAGCCCTACCAAAAAAAATACCTAGGAATTAACTTAACCAAAGAAGTGAAGGACCTCTATGGTGAAAACTTAAAAAAACCCCAAAAAGGAAATTAAAGCAGAACTAAGGAAGTCAAAAAGTTTTCCATGTTCCTGGATTGGGAGTATTAACATCGTGAAAATAACAATGCTGCCAAAGTCTATGTACAAATTCAATGCAATACCTATCAATATCTCAACCTCATTTTTCAAGGAAATAGAAGAAGTAATTCAAAAATTCATATGGAACAATAAAAGACCCTGAATAGTAAAAATGATCCTTAGCTGGAAGAACAGTGTTGTAGGTATATCAATACCAAATTTCAAACTGTACCCCAAAGCCATAGTACTCAAAACAGCTTGGTACTGGCACAAGAACAGACCTGAGGATCAGTGGGATAGAACTGAAAACCCAGAAATGAACCCACAGACCTATAGCCCACCTAATCTTCGATAAGCGAGCCAAAAACATAGAATGGAAGAAAGACAGACTGCATGTTCAGTAAATGGTGCTGGCAAAATTGGTTAAACACCTATAGAAAACTAAAATTAGATCCTTATATATCACCCTGCACTAGAATCAATTCCAAATGGATCAAAGACCTTGAAGTAAAAGCAGACACCCTGAAAACATTACAGGAAGGACTAGGAGAAACTCTAGGGCTCTTTGGCACAGGCTGAAATTTTCTTTCTTTCTTTCTATTGTGAATATACCGTACAGAGGGGTTAAAATTACATGGGAAATATAACGAGTACATTTCTTATCAAGCATTGTTGCCTCCTCCTTTGTTTCCCCTTCCCATCCCTTCTCATACCCTTCCCCATCCCCTCACCTTATCCTTCACCCTCACCAAAGTTGTAAAGTTCGTTTTTGACATAACATCTTGTACATATCATTGTTGCAATGGGTCTACCTGTATCCCTATTTAAACAATTTGTTTTTTTCCCTTCCCCTCCACAAATTATACCAACATCAAATACAGTGAAAGCAGGGGTTAAACCGTGGGGGAGGGACATACAAAGCAACAAGAAATCATCTTATAAATATGTTAGAAACAATTGCATGAAAGAAAAAAACATTTGAATACTTACCCAGAAACACAATAAATCAAAGAAAGGTTGAACAAATGGGATTGAATGAAACTGCAGAGCTATTGAATGGCAAAGGACATATCAAGCAGGATCAATAGAAAGTTCACAGATTGCGAGAAGATCTTCACTAGCTATAAATAGGTAAGGGCCTCATATCAAAAATGTACTTAGACTAAAAAAAATTAAATCCCCAACAAAAATCCTCAAAGAAACAGCTTCCCCATTAATAAGTGGGCTAAAGACTTGAAGAGAGACTTCTCTGAAGAGGAAATAAAAATGGCCAATAGACGCACGAAGAAATGTCTTTTATTCATTCATCACATATTATTTAGCATCTATTGGGTTTTCAGCAGTAGGCCAGAGATGCGACACAATGATGGATGTGGCAGTTAAGATCTCTGCTGATTGTGAATTAGCCCCAGGTACAAAGTCACACCACATTCACAGGCAGAAGGCTTCAGAACCCAACCTATTCTGAGAATACACATGAATTCGAGTTTGCATGTGTTAAATGTTCACAAACTAGGCTGCTGTGTGTTAGCCAGCTTTTCTATAGGCAAGAAAAGTAACTTGAGCACTGACTGAGTGGTTGTATATCCACAGTGAGTGGTAGACTCCCTGCTT
Source organism: Dipodomys merriami (assembly GCF_024711535.1). Taxonomy (NCBI): domain Eukaryota; kingdom Metazoa; phylum Chordata; class Mammalia; order Rodentia; family Heteromyidae; genus Dipodomys; species Dipodomys merriami. The sequence goes on from NW_027205381.1 coordinate 10,613,936, forward strand.
CTTCAAGAATTCAACATGGCCTGTAATCGAAGTCAGATTCCTCCTGTGTGACTATGCACATTGGATTCACCTGTTTTCACTCTTCTCTGGCTTTGCTTTCTATCTCTTTTTCTAATGACTTAGGAGCTGAAATATCAGATGGGTCAATGCTGGATCAGGTGTCTGTTGGAGTGCACTTGCTCAAGAAATGAAAATCAGATACTGGAAAGTAAAGCAATGTGTAAGCACTGTCAAATAGGTAGATAACACATACTAACAGCTTCCTCCCCCTCTTCTTCCTATTGAGTACTTCCCCAGGGAGGAGGATAGCTAACAGGCTCCAAATTTCTCTCCTGAATTGAGTCTTCTATATGGCCTCATCACTAAATTCCTCCAAGCATCCAGTAATCAAGAAGTCCTGTCACAAAAGAGTATTCAGGGATTTTGTTTCCCAAACTACAGCCAGTAGAAGAAAAATCTTTCTGATGCTATCACTCTTTTAGTTTTAATTTCTCATTAGAGAGGTATTTCAGAAAGTCTGCAGAAAGCTTTCAATACCTAGACATCTTGTGAATACACACTATTGTGCTACTAAAAAGTGTGTTCATGTCAAAAACCAGAGGGATGGGTGCATGAGTCCTGTAGATCCACTTCAGATAGCTTTTCATTGCCTCTGAGAAACCTTTCATCACACACAGCTTCTCTTCCCCTCATCTCAGCAGATACACAACAATGATCTGAAATGGTGGGTTTTAATTTATCATCTGTTCTAATATATAGTTATCTAGATGATTTATATGTAAGAAGTGATGAAAAACAACATATCCTGGAGATAGTCAGGCTGCTGAAATGAATATGACAGGCACAGTAAAAGCAAAGCAAAGCAAAAACAAAAACTAAAAAAAAGTAAAATATGGAAACAAAACCCTCATAGACCCTTATTTTATGCTCCGAATAGCATTTCCTTTCATGAAATGACAACATCAACAACAATACTTCACACTGGCTAAAAGAGTAAAAGAAAAAGAACCAAAGTAAATTGTAATAAAAACAATTTAAAGCTCTACAAAAAGGAAAATTTTTACCCTCTATCTCAGGCAAAATGTCCTCAAAAAACTGTACATAATCTACAGAGTAAATTTACTTCTGCTTTAAAACACAGACTGACCATCTTATGATTCCTGAGGTGGAAATTAAGAATGTGTGCATAAAATAGAGGTGATACTATTGTAGAAAGTTAACAATTTATTAGCAGCTGTGGCTGCATGTAGTAAACCAAGGAAGGCACCTCTAGGTTTATTTTTGTTTCATTGCTACTTTATTTTTTAAAATAGAAAGTTCTCTTTTGGTGAGATACAGAGTAAGGGAAGAAGAGAAGCAGAGAGAGAGAGAGAGAGAGAGAGAGAGAGAGAGAGAGAGAGAGAGAGAGAGAGAGAGAGAGAGAGAGAGAGAGAGAGAGAGAGAGAGAGAGAGAGAGAGAGAGAGAGAGAGAGAGAGAGAGAGAGAGAGAGAGAGAATAGAGAGAATGATGAAAGTGAGAACTACTGTATTGTCACTGGGTACCACAAGAGAAAATGAGATGTAGTTGTCTGCTGTACTCTTACATTGTCTGGTCTTTCACTACATCAAAATTGCTGCTATTGCTTCAGATCTTATGTTATTTCTGACAAATGATGCAAGCAGAATGTGAACTGACCTCATAAATTGGATCTTGTGAAGTATAGATCAAAGAATTTTTGTTGAGAATTTCCTTGCTTCCAAATATCAAAATAGACAATGGTCTTCCTTTCTCTCTAGCTTTCTTTCTTTTCTTCTTTCTTTTTCCTTTCATTTCTCTTTAATAAAACATCTTGCTATTTGCCCAAGAGAGTTTAGTATCTTCTGGGCCCAAGTGTTCCCCCTGCATGAACCTCCCTAGAAGTGAGATCATAAGCATGTTCCACTGTACCTGATTTTAACAAATCTCTTGCATTATATCTTTTGTTCCTCATTAAAGAATTAAACATTTTCTGTACTTGTTAATGTAGTTGTTAGATATTATTACCGTGCCTGGTGTATACTTTGTACTCTGAGTTGTTTTATGAAAAGTATAGAGTAAATGAGCAAACGAGTAAAGGTATAAATGAATTTGAAGAGTTTTAGTCTTTGAGTTCCTTTCTTAAATGCAGATAGAATCATGAGAAACTCAGTTTCCAGGTATTTCCAAGTTAGATAATGAGCTTCTGGCATGCATGGTGTGTTCCAGGACGGTAAACATTTTCCTACCACATTTGTTGATGATGATCAGTTTGAAGACTGAAGAAAGTGGAATTGTGAAGGAGGATTGGAAAAGGAGATAGAATTTATGTAAAGAAGGTGAGAAACTATCAGTCACACCTCATTCCACAGGACCTGAAGTAGGAACTGAATTACCAATGTATTTTCCTAGTCATGATTCTAAATGGATAAAGTGACTTTATCAGAGTTCCAAACTTGTGATGCCAGAATTTCTTGGGGATTATTAATTAATTAATTAATAATACATACACATGCAATATAAGGAGAATTTCATTGTGATAATTTCTTTTTTGAGGATACAATTTTTATTTATTTATTTTTGGTTTATTTGTTTCTTTGTTTGATTTTTTAAATTTATCTTTTTTATTGTTAAGGTGAAGTATAGAGGGGTTACAGTCATGTAAATAAGATAGTGAGTACATTTCTTGTTGAACTTGTTACATTCTCCCTCATTTTTCCCTCTTTCCCACCTCTCACCCCCCAAGTTGTACAGTTTATTTCTAACATAGTGTTTTGTGACTATTATTGTTTCATTGGTTCCCCCTTTTTCCTTTGTCTCAACTTTTTTTTGTTCCCCTTCCCTTCCCTAATTCAGACAAACATATACACAATACCTAGGGTACGAAAATCAAATACAGTGACAACAGGGGGTAAACCATAGGGGAAAAACATAAAAGAAAAAAGAAATCATGTAGTACATTAAAAACAACAATGACAAAGAAAAATCTCTTGTGTCTATGTCTTTAAAAACATTGTAAAATTTTATTTTAAAGGTGATGTACAGAGGGGTTACAGTTACATAAATCAAGTAATTAGTACATTTTCTTTTGATCAGTGTCACTCCCTCCCTCATCTCTCCCACTTTTCCCCCTCCTAACTTCCCCCCCTCACAAGTTGTAAAATTCATTTCTAACATAGTACCTAGAGGTTTCACTGCTGAATTGGTTCACCCCTTGTCCCACTATTTCTGTGCTTCCCCTTCCCTTCCCAAGTCAGATAGACTTATATACTAAACAAAGAAATGAAAAACAGTGACAGAAGGGAATAAACCAAAGAATGAAAGAAAAAAAAGAACCACAAACATTACAACAAAAAACCTCTTGTTTTCATTTCTTGGAGTTCATTTCTATAAGTATTATTTTATGTGATCATATGCACAAAGTTATTGAGCCCTTGTGGTCCTCTTCCAAGAATATTCTCCTTTGTTCTCTCACTGTGTATTTGTTTAGACTGCTGTTCAATTAATCATGCCCAAGTGTAATTATTTACATAGTGACATTTTCATTCAGGCATAAAATACAACAATCCCATTGCATTTATCACTTTCCCTTATCCCCTGTCTGTTGACTGATGGAACTTCAACAGGTGTGAATACAAATTTAACATTTTGTTCTATTTTCATACATGCCAATAATCAATTTGAACCATATTCATTCTCTCTCATCTTTATTAATGCAGCACCATTACCTGCTCTTCCAACAGAGTCTGTTTTTCTTTCCTCTCTCCTTATATCTCCTATTGATAAAACTTCAATTTCATTGGTTTTTAATGAAATATATATATATATATACAATGTATCCCCAAGTTATTCACTCTATATCTTTTCCCTTTTTTCCCTTCTCTTTCCCCTCCTATGTAGTCCTTTAGCTAGACGTATGTTCTATATTTATTCCTATGTATATATATATATATATATATATACAGAAAATATATATGTAAGTTCAAGTCTATGAATGTAAAGGTCTTTTTGTCTAACTTTTACATATAAGGGAAAGTATATGGTAGCATGGGTTTCTTGTTCTTTATGATGTCTTTGAATTCCATTATTTTTCCTGCAAATGACACACTTGTGTCTCCTTATGATTACATATTTTATACCATATATGTACCACATCTTCTTTATTCATTCTTTCTTATAGTCAACTTAATTGATTTCATAATTTAGCAATTGGGAACAATGGTAGAATAAACGTAAGAATACAAGTGTCTTTCTTATATATTTATTTTCCTTTGAATATTTATCCAATACTGATATGGTTGAGCTACAGAAATGGTCTATTTTTAGTTCCTTTATAAACTTCTATGAAAATTATCACTTTGGTTTGAATTAGTTTACATGTTCTTCAACATTGTATGAAAGTTCTTTCTCCAAGATCCTTGCCAGCGTTTGTCGTTAGATTCCAGGAAATCTTTTACTTCTTCCTTTATTTCTGCAGTGGCCTACCTATCATTCAACAATACCTATCAGTCAACAATCATTCAACAATAAATTCAGTCTTCATGTGTTTGTATATTTTCTGTAGTATCTTTTTTCTCTTGACCTGTAGTAAATTTTCATTATAGTCTGATAACCTATAAAAGGTTATTTTTTTTATTATATTAGCTTAGTCTTCCTCTATTTTTAGGAAAGTTCCATGGGCTGCTGAGGAGAAAGTGCATTATGCAGCTATTAGATAAAATGCAGAGTATTTTGTTATTCCCATTTGATCTATAGTATCATTTAATTCTAATGTTTCTTTGTTGAGTTTTGTTTGTTTGTTTGTTTGGATGGTCTATTGGTGATTAGAGTACTGATGTTTACTATTATTATTGTGTAGGGGTCTATCAGCACTGTAAAGTCCAGAAGTGTGAGTTTAAAGAACCTGAACCCTGCTTCTGATACATATATGTTAACCATTATAATTTCTTATTCATGAACCATTCACTTTATTAATATGAGGTGATCATCTTTGTTGCTCTTGACGCAATTTGTCTTAAAGTATATTTTATTAGATATAAAAGTATAGCTACTCCTGTATGTCCTCGTTCTTCATTTATTTAGCAGATCTTTTTCCATCTTTTCTTTTTTTATTATTATAAATTTTTATTTTTTGTGAACATACTGTACAGAGGGGTTACAATTACATGGGCAAGATGATGAGTGCATTTCTTATCAAGCATTGCAGTCTCCTCCTTTGTTTACCCTTCACGTCCCTTCCCAGCCTCCCCCCACCCCCCACCCAATTCCCCCCTCCCCCCGCACCAAAGTTGTAAAGTTTGTTTTCAACATGACAACTTGTACTTCTCATAGATGCAATGGGTCCACCTGTATCCTTAAACGACTTGTTTTCCCCGTCTCCCCCACAAATTAGACCGACATCAAATATAGTGAAAGCAGGGTTATACTGTGGGGGAGGGATATACAAAGCAACAAAGAAATAATCTTATAAATGTGTTTTTCCATCTTTTCACCCTAAGCCCATGCTTGTTTTTTTCAGTGAAATGAGTTTCTTATGGGCAAAAGATGGTTGGAACTTGTCATTTGATTCATATTGTTATTCTATGTTGTTGATTGGAAAATTAAGACCATTGTCATTCAATGTTAATATCAAGATGAATACCATAATTCTTGCCATTGAGTTGTTTTTTTATAAAGCTTCTTTTATCTTCCTGTTTCACTCACTAATCTAGTTTTCTAGTAGGGGGTTTTATTCCCTGAATATTAAAAAAATTAGTGGATAGTATTCCCTTAAGTATATTCAGCAATATTAATTAGTCATGAAATCTCTGGTTTTTGTTTATCCTGAAAGATTTTTATTTCTCCTTAAATTATAAAAGATAGGTTTGGTGGGGGGGGAGCGGGGAGGATTGTGTCGGGGGATGGGGGTAGGATGGGAAGGGATGGGAAGGGGAAACAAAGGAGGAGGCTACAATGCTTGATAAGAAATGTACTCGTTATTTTGCCCATGTAATTGTAACCCCTCTGTACAGTATTTTCACAATAATAAAAAAAAAGCTAGGTTCATTGGGTACATTACTCTTAGTTGACAATGGTTATTTTGCAGTGCTTAACTTATGTTTCTCCATGACCTTCTTTTTTTTGGGGGGTGGGTGGGTCATGGGGCTTGAACTCTGGGCTTGGGCGCTGTCCCTGCACCCTTCAGCGCAAGGCAAGCACTCTACCACTTGAGCCACAATGCCACTTCTGGTTTTCTACTGCTTTATTGGAGATAAGAGTCTCACGGACTTTCCTGCCTGGGCTGGCTTTGAACCATGATCCTCTGATCTCAGCCTCCTGAATAGCTAGGATTACAGGTGTGAGCCACCAGCACCCAGATCCAAGACCTTCTTAAAATGGAATTTATAATTTGTGTTGAGAAATATTTTCTTTTTTTTTTTTAAATGAGATTGCCATTATATGTTACTTGTCTCTTCTCCTCAGCAGTTTTCAATGTTCATCCTTTAATCATCAGGTGTGTACATGTATTTCTTTTCTAATTTTGTTTATTTGGAGTTCAATTTTTGTTTTCTTTATAACAAAAGATTTAACATTTGTCTAAATATTTTCTTTGGGGAAAATTTTATATAAATATAGCATATTACTTGACATTTTGATGTTTGCATCTATTAGATAATGCTAATCACATCACATTAATTAATACACTTTTCACCTCACAAAGTAATCAACATGTGGAGTGACAACATTTGAGACCTCAAGGAGATGGGGGCTAAAGAAGCTCTTGCGTAGAAACCAGTTTCAGTGTTCCAGTGGAAAATCAAAGCCTAGAGAGTCTTACGAAGTGTGTCATTATAGTACAGAGTTTGGCCAGAGAGGAAAAACTCAGGCAGCTTGGTTATAGACACAGATTCGAGCACTCTTGGTCTGCTGCTTCGGCAGACATAACAACAGAGAGAGCAGGGACAAAGGTGCCAGAGGTGATGTGTAAGCAGATTCTACTCACTGCCAATAAGAACTGACAAGGACCAAAAATCTTCATCTTGCTGACCACAGACAGTCACAGACCATGGGCATAGACATCCAGGAAATGAAAGGAAAGGTGTGAGTACAGCCAAGCCATCCTCACTCCTCAATGGAGCAATGGTGGGAAGGTACCCCCTCCCCCCCACTGGAGAACTCCATCTTTGATACTGACACAGACTGGACCAAAGCAGCTAACACTTATCACTTAACACTCATGCCTTGGAAGAAGACAATAGGCCAAAGGAACCTGCAGTGGGGCTCAGCTACCCCTGGGAAATGCTGCCCCTCCCAAGCAGAGGCAGCTCAGTATGGGTGGGACAGACTCTCCTTAATGGGTAAACAGAGCCAGAGGCTACCATACCCAGATTCAGCACAGGCTGCAACTCCAGCCCTAGAGCAATTGGAAACTTGTTACACATAAATCCTGAGATTGGCTTCAGGCTGGGGCTGATTGAGTCTCTCAGGAGCTAGCCCATCAGGGTAAAATTTTGCTGACAGTCCACAGCCCTACCTACAACCTAGCTCCTTCCAGCAATTCCAAGCTAGAGGAAACAGCCACCTCCCTCTTTTGTGATACTCAAAGAAGATTGCCATCCCACTCAACTAGGCTGGGAGGAGGGACATAAACTCCCCGGAAAACTCCCTGGTAAGGCAGAGCTTCCTTCAGCCTGCTCAAACAAACTGCTCAACCAACCCACAGGAAAACCAAACACCACAAGCAAACCAGAGACTCCACCAAGAGACTGGTTATGGACACAGGGGAGACACAAGATCTGCCCCCCCCAAAAAAAAAACTTCAAAGAACTCTTTTTTCTACCTATTTTTTAAAAAACTGTTGCTATTATTTTCATTTTTATTTTAGATATGCTTTTTGCTGTATTTGTTGTTTCTTTTTTTGGTTAATATTAAATTTATGCTCTTTTCACATTTGGTCCTTTTTTTTTGCCTTACTTAATTGCTGTTCTGTTCATCCCCAGATTATTAGACCTATCCTTCATTGTGTGCATACTTAATTCAGATATTGATTACTCAATTCACAAACTCCCAGCCTTAATTCCTTTAATTGTAGAATTATTTCTTTATGCTTTAAAAATGTTTTATTTTTCTGTTTTCCTTTTTCTTTATCTTTATTCTCCTTTCCTTCTATCCCATCTCTCTCTCTGAATCCCTCTCTCACTTTCCCTCCCTACATTTCTCCAAGCTTATCCTCACAATTCTCCCTAAACCTATTGATTTCTGGTCTGCTGATTCCTTCTTTGATTTTTATTAGTCCATTGATCCCTAGTTGTTTGTTGTTAACTAGATTGTAACTGTTGAAATAGATTGTGTCTGTACTCATTTTGACTGTGTCAAACAATCTGTTCAACTACAGGGCTCTGGTTGATGCCTGCCTTAAAATAGTGTACCCAGTGAAACTCTCCTTCATAAAAGAAGGACAAATGAAAACCTTCCACAGCAAAGAAAAATAAAAATGATATACCTCCACCTAACCATCCCTACAAAAGATACTTAAACATGTACTGCACATAGAAAGGAAACATGTACTGCACAAGCAAAGGAAAATAAAGGCCAAGAAACAGCCTCCAAACAGAGAATCCAAGGAGCATAGGAAGGACCCAGTTGGCACAACCCCCAAGAAAGTGGACAACTTGGCAGGAACTACCAAACACCTCTTAGCCCTAACTCTCAATATTAATGGACTTAAGTCTTCAATTCAGTGACATAGACTGTCTAATTGGATCAAAAAGCAAGATCCTTCTATCTACTGCCTTCAAAAGACACACCTTGCCCACAAAAACAAACATATTCTGAAAGACTGGAATAAAATCTACCAAGCAAATGGCCCTATAAACAGGTGAGATCTGCAATCTTAATACCAGATAAAATAGACTTCAAATTAAAATTAGCGAGAAGAGATAAAGAAAGAAATTACATACTAATTAAGGGACCTCTTCTTCAGGAGGATATTACAACTCTAAATATCTATTTTCCAAACAAAGGAGCACCAAAATTTATCCAAGAAATACTACTTTCCCCCAAATCATACATAGATCCAAAGACATTAATTGTTGGGGTGTTCAACATGCCACTATCCCCACTGCCTAGATCAATGCGGAAAAATCTCGAGAGAAACCTCAGACCTAAACAACTGTATAGATCAACTAGATTTAACAAAATTCTACTGAATATTTCACCCAGCAGCATCAGAATACACGTTCTTCTCAGCAGCACATGGAACATTTTCCAAAATAGACCACATTTTAGGTCACAAAGCAAATTTGTCCAATTTCAAAAACATTGAAATTATGCATTCTGTCAGACTACAAGGGAATAAAATTAGAACTCAACATCAAAAGCCACCAAAGAAAGTCCTGTAACACATGGAGGCTGAACAAACACACTGTTGAACCACCAGTGGGTCATAGAAGAGATCAGAGAGGAAATTCAAATATTCATGATATGTAACAAAAATGAACACAAAAATCACCAGCTCCTCTGGGACACAGCAAAAACAGTACTTAGAGGCAAGTTTATAGCTCTGAGTTCCGACATCAACAAATTGGAGAAATCTGAGAACAACAATTTAACAAGGCACCTGAAGCTCCTTGAAAAAGAGCAACAAGCTAAACCCCAATCCAGTAGATGGAAAGAAATAATTAAAATTAAATCAGAATTAAATGAATTAGAGTCCCAAAAAAGACATAGACAGAAACATCAAGGAGTTGATTCTTCTAAAAAATTCACAAAATTGACAGACCTTAGCAAATCTTATTAGAAAAAGAATAGAACACAGCCAAAAAAACAAACTCAGAGATGAGAATGGAAACCTTACCAAGAAACAACCCAGTTTCAGTACATTACAACAGAATACTTCTCAAACCTTTATGCTAATAAGCTTGAGAACTTGGAAGAAATGGATGAATTTCTAACAAATATCAACATGCCCAAACTAAGCCAAGATGATTTAAAACAACTTAACAGACCCATATCAAGCATCAGAATAGAAACAGCAATAAGAGACACGCCCTCCCCACCCAAGCAAAACCCAGGACCAGATGGATTTATACCTGAATTTTACAATGACTTCAAAGCAGAACATACACCAATATCCCTCTAACTCTTCAATGAAATTGAAAGTGAAATTTCTCTAGCAAACTCTTTCTATAAAGCCATCAAAACCTTCATCCCCAAACCAGTCAGGGTCTCATCAAACAAAGAGAACTATAGACCCATTTCTTTGATGAACATTGATGCAAAACTTTGCAACAAAACTTTGGCCAATCAACTTCAACAATTCATTGAAAATATAATACACCATGATCCCAAAGGATTCTCTTTAGGTATGCAAAACTGGTTCAATATATGCAAATCAACTAATAAATTCATCACATCAACAAGAGCAAGGATAAAAACCACATGATTATCTCAATAGATGCATAAAAAGCATTCAACAAGTTGCAACACTCTTTTATGATGAAAGTTCTCTAAAAACTAGGAATCCATGGAATATTCCTCAATATAATAAAGGCTGTGTAAGACAAACCTACAGCCAGCATTATACTTAATGTCGAAAACCTAAAGCCATTTCCTCTAAATTCAGGAAAAAGACAAGCATGTCTCCTTTCTCCACTTCTCTTCAATTTAGTATTAAAATGCCTAGCTACAGCAATAAGACAAAATGCAAACATAGAGAGGATCCAAATAAGGAAAGATGAAGTAAAACTCTCCCTCTTTGTGAATGACATGATCTTGTATTTAAAGAACTCCATGGACTCCATTCCTAAGTTACTTGAGCTGATTGGAAACTTTGGCAAAGTAGCAAGATACAAAATTAACCCTCAAAAATCAATGGCTTTTCTGTATGCCAACAATGAACAGAGTGCAGCTAAAACCAGGAAAGCAACTCCTTTTGTAATAACTCCACAAAAATAAAATACCTAGGAATTAACTTAATTAAAGAAGTAAAGGATGTCTATGATGACAACATTAAAAATCTGAACAAAGAAATTAAAGAACTAAGGAAGTGCAAAAACCTCCCATGCTCTTGGATTGGGAGGATTAACATCATGAAAATGGCAATACTGCCAAAGGCTATCTACAAATTCACTGTGATACCTATCAATATTCCAACCTTATTCTTCAATGAAATAGAAGAAGCAAACCAAAAATTCATATGGAACAATAAAAGACCCCGAATTGCAAAAACGGTCTTTAACAGAAAGAACAATGCTGGAGGTATATCGATACCAAATTTCAAACTCTACAAAGCCATAGTAATCAAAACAGCTTGGTATTGGCACAAGAAGAGACCTGAGGACCAATGATATAGAAATGAAAACCCAGGAATGAACCCATAGACCTATAGCCACCTAGTCTTTGATAAGGGAGCTAAAAAATTAGAATGAAAGAAAGACGGTGCTGGCAAAATTGGTTAAACACCTGTAGAAAGCTTAAGCAAGATCCGTATATATCACACTGCACCATACTCAACTCCAAATGGATCAAAGACCTCAAAGTCAAAGAAGACATCCTGAAAACATTACAGGAGGAATAGGAGAAATTCAAGGGCTCCTTCACATAGGCCAAAATTTTCATAATAAAGACCCAGAAACACAATGAATTGAAGAAAGGTTGGACAAGTGGGATTGCTTGAAACTACAAAGCTTCTGCATGGAAAAGTACATAGCAGGTAAGATCAATAGAAAGTCCATGAATTGGGAGAAGATCTTCACTAGCATACAACAAACAAGGGTCTTATATCTAAAATGTTCTTAGAACTCAAAAAACTAAATCCCCCAACAACAAACCTGCAAAGAAACAACCTCTGATTAATAAGTGGGCTAAAGACTTGAAGAGAGACTTCTCTGAAGAAGAAATAAGAATGGCCAACAGACAGATGAAGAAATGCTCAACCTCTGTAGCCATAAAAGAAATGCAAATCAAAACAACGTTGAGATTCCACCTCACCCCAGTTAGAATGGCTATAATCAAGAACTCTAATAACAACAGATGCTGGAGGGGATGTGTCCAAAAGGGATTCTTACTGTATTGTTACAGGGAGTGTAAACTTGTTAACTTTAATGCTAGACTTTTTCCTATGTAAATGGCTCAATGGAAACATAAAGTAAATCCAAGTAGTATTGTTCTTACCATTTTATAATCATAACTGGGATAGTGCTTTGTTAAAGTTAAAATTTTACTTTTTTTTTGTTTTTGGTTGCAAGAATTCACTTGAGCAAAAAGTTGTGTTATGAAAATGTATGAATCAACTTCTAAAGCCAAAAGAGCATTTGTAGAAACAGTAAATGTAGAAACAGGCAGGCTCTTTTGAAAGCCAAGTTAAAATTTACTGGATAAGTCAGCTCCAAACATCTCTTCAGTTATTTTTTGATAATACATTCAAACTCATATTAGCCGAGGTAATCATCCAATTCTTCTTTTCAAGGAAGAAAGGATATTACTATTTTGAGTCTGTCAACATTGCTCCTTAGGCTTGGTATGGTGGCTAACATCTGTAATCTCAGCTACATGGGAGGCAGAGGGTAGAGAATCATGGTCCAATGCAAAAGTAGAGGACACTGAGAAATTAAATAAAAGTGGATGTGAATGGTGTGGCTGAAGAAGTAGAACACTTTCCTGGGAAGTTTGAGGCCCTGATTTCAAAACACAAGGACTAGGGAAGGGTGGTGGGTAGGGAAGACTCTATCTTTTTCTTTTATTGTGAAAATACCATACAGAGGGGTTACAATTACATGGGCAAGAGGGTGAGTATATTTCTTATCAAGCATTGTTGCCTCCTTTATTTCCCCATACGATCCCTTCCACTCTCCACCTCCTTCCCACCATCCCCCTACCTTCCCACCCCCCACAGGCCAAAGTTGTAAAGTTTGTTTTTGACATAACATCTTGTACATCTCTTTGTTATAAAGGGTTCAGCTATAACCCTATTTAAACAGCTTTTTTCCCTTCCTCTCCACAAATTATATCAACCTTAAATACAGTGAAAGCAGAGCTTATATCCTGGGGGAGGTACATACAAAGCAACAAAGAAGTCATCTTATAAATATGTTGGAAACAATAGCAAGAAAGAAAAAAAACAATATGTCCCTCCCCCAAGGTATAACCCCTGCTTTCACTGTATTTGATGTTGCTATAATTTGTGGAGGGGAAGGGAAAAAACAAATCGTTTAACTAGGGACACAAGTGGACCCATTGCAACAATGAGATGTACAAGTTGTTATGTCAACAAACGAACTTTACAACTTTGGTGGGGGGGGGGAAGGGGGAATATGGGAAGGGATGGGAGGGGAAACAAAGAGGAGGCAACAATGCTTGATAAGAAATGTACTCGTTATATTGCCCATATAATTGTAATTCCTCAGTATGGTATTCTCACAATAAAAAGAAAGAAAGGAAGAAAGGAAGGAAGAAAGAAAGAAAGAAAGAAAGAAAGAAAGAAAGAAGGAAAGGAAGGAAGGAAGGAAGGAAGAAAAGAAAGAAAGAAAGAAAGAAAGAAAGAAAGAAAGAAAGAAAGAAAGAAAGAAAGAATAAAACCATTTGAACCCTTATCTTGGGGTTTATTTCGCCTAACATCAACTTGTTTGACAGTTTCTGTTTGTCTCAGACATATACTAGTTATTGAAAATAAGGGAAACCATGGTAATAATAAGGGAAAACATGTTTATTGGTGCCTGGCTTACTTCACTTAATATAATTTTTTCCAAGTCTTTCCATTTCCTAACAAATGGGGCAATGCCATTCTTTATGATGGAGGCATAGAATTCCATTGTGTATTTATACCACATTTTCTTGATCCATTCATCTACTGAGGGGCATCTGGGTTGGTTCCAGATCTTAGTTAGGGAAAATATGCTGCAATAAACATAGTTGTGCTGGTAGCTTTAGCATGGTGTTGTTTATGATCTTTTGGGTAAATTCCCAGAAGTGGGACTGCTGGGTCATAGAGGAGCTCTATGTAGAGTCTTTTGAGGAACCTCCATACTACTTTATAAAGTGGTTGAACGAGTTTACACTCTCACCAACAATGCAGTAGGGTTCTCTTCTGTCCACATCCTCTTCAGCATGTGTTGTTATTAGAGTTCTTGATTATAGCCATTCTAACTGGGGTGAGGTGATATCTCAATGTTGCTTTGATGTGCATTTCTTTAATGGCTAGGGACCTTGAGCATTTCTTCATGTGTCTATTGGCCATTCTTTTTTCCTCTTCAGAGAATTTTCTCTTTAAGTCTTTAGCCCACTTATTTATTGGGCAGTTGTTGTTGGGGGATTTAATTTTTTGAGTTCCAAGTATATTTTAGATATGAGACCCTTGTCCATTATATGGCTAGTGAAGATCTTCTCCCAATCTGTGGACTTTCTATTGATCTTGCTAGCTATATCCTTTGCCTTGCAGAAGCTCTGCAATTTCATTCAAATCCCATTTGTCCAACCTTTCTTTGATTTGTTGTGTTTCTGGGTCTCTGTTAAGAAAATTTCAGCCTGTGCTAAGGAGACCTAGGGTTTCTCCTATTCCATCTTGTAATGGTTTCAGGGTGTCTTCTTTGACTTTGAGGTCTTTGATCCATTTGGAGTTGATTCTGGTGCAGGGTGATATATATATATATATATATATATATATATATATATATATATGTATAGCTAGCTTTAGTTTTTAGATATGTCTAGCTTTAGTTTTCTACACGTGATCAACCAATTTTGCCAGCACCATTTAATGAAGAGACTGTCTTTCTTCCATTCTGTTTTTTTTTAGCTCCCTCATCTAAGATTAGATGGCTATAGGTCTGTGGGTTCATTTCTGGGTTTTCAATTCTGTTCCATTGGTCCTGAGGTCTGTTCTTGTACCAAGCTGTTTTGATTACTATGGCTTTGTAATAGAGTTTGAAATTTGGTATTGATATTCCTTTAGCACTGTTCTTCCAGCTAAGGATCATTTTTGCTATTCGGGGTCTTTTATTGTTCCATATGAATTTTTGGATTGCTTCTTCTATTTCCTTGAAGAATGAGGTTGGAATATTGATAGGTATTGCATTGAATTTGTACATAGACTTGGGAAGTATTGCCATTTTCACCATGTTGATCCTTCCAATCCAGGAGCATGGGAGGTTTTTCCTCTTTCTAAGTTTTGTTTTGATTTCCTTTTTCAGGTTTTTAAAGTTTCCATCATAGAGGTCCTTCACTTCTTTGGTTAACTTAATTCCTAGGTTATTTTGTTTTTGTGGGGCTATTACAAAAGGAGTTGCTTTCCTGATATCAGCTGCGCTTTCCTCAATGTTGGCATACAGAAAAGCCATTGATTTTTTGAGGGTTAATTTTATACCATGCTACTTTACCAAAGTTTTGAATCAGCTTGAGTAATTTGTGAGTGGAGTCAGTAGGATTCTTTAAATACAAGATCATGTCATCTGCAAAGAGGGAGAGTTTTACTTCATCTTTCCCTATTTGGATATTCTTTATGTTTGCATCTTGTCTTATTGTTGTAACTAGGCATTCTAATAATAAATTGAAGAGAAGTGGAGAGAATGGACATCCTTGTCTCCTTCCTGACATTAGAGGAAATGGCTTTAGTTTTTCACCATTGAGTATAATGCTGGCTGTAGGTTTGTCATATACAGCCTTTATTGTGTTGAGAAATGTTCCATGGTTTTCTAATTTTTCCAGATCCTTCATCATAAAGGGGTGTTGGATCTTGTCAAATGCTTTTCTGCATCTATTGAGATAACCATGTGGTTCTTATCCTTGCTCTTGTTGATGTGATGGATTGTATTATTTGATTTGCACATATTGAACCAGACTTGCATCCCTGAAATGAATCCTGTTTGACCTTAGTGTATGATTTTTTTGCATGAATTGTTGAAGTCGATTGGCCAAAATTTTGTTGAGAAATTTTGCATTTATGTTCATCAAAGAAATGTGTCTATAGTTCTCTTTCTTTGATGAGTCCCTGCCTGGTTTGGGGGATGAGGGTTATGATGGCTTCATAGAATGAGTTCAGTAGTTAACTTTCTCTTTTGATTTCATTGAAGAGTTGGAGGAGTATTGGTGTGAACTCTGCTTTGAAGGCCTTGTAGAATTCTGCTGTAAATCCATCTGGTCCTGGGATTTTCTTAAATGGGAGGTCTATTATTGCTGTTTCTATGGGAACATTCTATCTTGAAAGATGGTCTTTTATCCCTTGCTGTCACTCTATCTGATTTTGGTACCCTGGGTATTGTATGTACATTTATTTGCAACGGGGAAGGGAAAGGGAAAAATGAAATAGTGAGACAAAGGACACCAAAGCAACAGTGATGCTCACGAGACAATATGTTGGAAATGAACTTTACATCTTTGGGGAATGGGGGAGAAAAATGAGGGAAGGGGTAACAAGTATAAGAAAAAATATACTACCTCATGCATGTAACTGTCACTCCTCTGTACATCACCTTGACAGTAAAATTAAATTTAAAAGAAAGAAAGAAAGAAAGATAGAAAGAAAGAAAGAAAGAAAGAAAGAAAGAAAGAAAGAAAGAAAGAAAGAAAGAAAGAAAGAAAGAAAGCTGCAAACAATGCAGTAAGAAAAAAGAACAACACTCTGGAACTTTTCCATGTCCTGTCCACAAGGACTCAATGAAATATTTTCTGTAACATGTAAATCTGTGATTGTTATGGAAAAATATATTCATTGAACCTTAAAATAAATAAAAAAGAAAGAAAAGGGAGGATGCTAGACAGTAAGCAAACAAATATCTCCCTACCAGAAAATTGAAATTATTATCTATTCCCCAGAAGACATTAGTAAATTATGTCTCTGATGCAGCTAAAGAGTGAGATGGCTGTACTAGAAGTCGTGAAAATAAAGTTGCCATGTCTCTATGTGAATTATGTTGCCATAATAATCTCACTGGACTATACTGTAAAGCTATGGAATCCAGAAGTAAAAAACTTGTTTCTTATTACAGAACAGTTTTTAGTTTTTAATTTTATGATTGTCCTGTTTCAGGTTAATGGGTGTAATTTTCAAACTCAGACAACAAATTCCAAGCATGTATTTAGAATCTGAAACTCTGGAGCTTAGCTTGATTTCATGAAGCCTTTTGCTTTTTCTTTCTCCTTGAGCCAAAGTCTTAATTGTACTGCCTGCTGGGAATGAGTATATTTTTCCAAAGGGTTTTTTTTTTCATCCCAAACTTTGTTCTACTGTTCCTTGGCTCATGCTTCAAATATCATTAGGTCCTAGTGAAAGTTTTCAGCTCTTCTGTTACCTACTGAATTGTGAACCTAATTTTTTAACATCTATAGTTATCACCAGAATCATACTAAAAGCTAAAACATTCATAACACATTTTCACAGATGCCTTCTCAGTTCTCAACAATGATTCAGGAGGAAAGGAATTTATCATCCTATAATATGAGAGGAAAGAGAATCCATTTGGTCATCTCATTAACCCAAATCATAACATAGGTCAAGGAACTATAAGCCCAGGTGTATTGTTTCCAAATTCTAACAAGAAGCATTTGTTGAGATCAACATCCCATTTTCTGCTTACTGTAACTTTAAAAGTTTCTGATGTCTTTTTGAGTAATAGTAGGTATAAGGATGCTTAAAAAATCCAGAACACAGAGCAGTTTTTCTCTTCAATGTTTATTTTGCCATTCTGATATTCACATTTGTTTTAATTCTTGCCTCTTTAAGTCAATCTTTAATCATATTTTCACATTCTCTAATTCTCATTGAAGTCCTGCAGCATCCGTATTTTGCAGTACTGTGCTGTTAATAAAGAAGATTTGCACATATTAATTCATCTCTTTTCATCTGATTTTCTTAAGAATTCTGTAAAATATTTCTGATTTTTCTATTTCCAGATGAGGAGACAGAGACTCAAAGGACATACGATGTCTAATTTCACATAGCGTGGGAGATGACATTTAAATCCAGGTGATCTTTGACATTACATTTGGTTCCCTTTTTAAATTGTGTTGTTGTTGCTCAGGTCATCTCTCCAGCCTATCAAAATGAAAGAGCTGACAAGCCAGAGAGGCCATGTCTTCAAACTCATGTATCTGTGCCCTAGCTGTGTGCAAGTTATATATTTTCCTCAATGAGAAACTATAAAATTGTATGTCAGTAATAGTGAAGGGAAGAAAAATATTTTTTCCATGCTCCCCACCAGATTTTCTTTTGAAAATATAGTATTTCCTTAGCCTAATTTTATTTTGGAACACTGTTCTTTGGCATAAAATGTACAGTCTAACATTTTTATGACATTTATTTGGTTCATATTTGCTTTGCTGAGGACTTATTTTGCAAATGGAATTCCTCTATGTGAATAAATAACTTTTCCTACACTTAGAATAGCAAAGCAATGCATGGAAGTTCAGTGATGTTATAGAAAAGGTCGCATGTCCTGTCTAGAGTTAGATTTGATTAGATCCAGGGTTTATTCCAACCCCAAGACTTATTTTGTGCCTTTGACCAGTTAAATACAGATAACTAAAAATACAAAATAGAATTCAAATGTTGTAGGTATTAAAATGATATTTTAAAAAATGATTTAACATGCTGTTGGTACTCTGTGTGGGGTGTACATATCAGTATAAAGAACAAGCCTTTTGGGGTGAAATAGACATTGCTCTAGTAGTCTGACTCTGTGACCCTTGGAAATTGCATGATATCCATGAGCTTTAATGTCTGTAAGTTCAGGATGATAACATGACTTCAGAATTGTGAAAAATGAAGCTGATTCCTAAAAAAGACTGATAGCAGGAGGTTGGGAGATGACTACTATACTTGCAAATAACAAAAGCAACATAGAAATCCTGCAGGGTATGTGCCTATGTGTTTTCAAGCATTGACCATTTCATAAAGCATGAACTTCTCAAACTAAAATTTCTTCACATTCTCCCCACAGACAGCTAGACACTGCTTGTCTAAGAGTTTGTGACCTGTGCAACGGCATTCAGCACAGTACTCAAGACTCGGTGCTTAAGCTTTTCTTTCATAATTCTATTAAAGATTTAATTAAAAATCCTCATCATAGGAATGTAAAAACATGAAGTGTTTCTAATTTTTAAAAAAAATATGCTAAACTGGGCGCTGTTGGTTAAAGCCTGTAATCCTAGCTATCAGGAAGCTGAGATGTGAGAATCGCGGTTCAAAGTCAGCCAGGGCAGAAAAGTCCCCATGAGACTCCAATTAACCAACAGAACCATCTCCAATTAACCACCAGAAATCCAAAAGTGGCCTTATTGCTCGAAGAGTTAGAACACTAGCCTTGAACCAAAGAGCTCAGGGACAGTGCCCAGGCCCAGAGTTCAAGCCCCATGACTGGAAAAAATAAATGAAGCTAAAACTGGTAATGCATAACTATTGTCTAGACTCATGGAATGATGAAACAGGGAAACTGTTTATTATCAGCCTAGGAAACAAAACTTTTAGTTGATATGGTCTCTAACTTCTCTCCTCTTCCAAACTTCAGGGTTGAGGACATGGGAAAGAGAAAGCAAACAATATAAAGACAGCGCTCCTATCATTAGTATGTTCTGTCTCTAATGTTCATTTCTAGTCATGCAATCTGTAGATCAACATCTGTGCTTGATTTATACTCTTCCATCTTCTAAAACTCCTTAATAATGTGATTCTTTAGCTTCTGCTTTGTAAGTGAAGTCCAGTGGACTATAGGACATGTGCAGTACAAGAAGACACATACAAATTGTGTGCTTGCTGTTTCTCCCTACTCTGTCTGCACATATCACCTGCAGTGTCCCATAAACACAACATGCTGGTGTGAAAGTTCAGTGAAACCCACAAATCAGAATGGTATAAGAGCATTAACTTTATACTAAATGCAATGCAAAGGTAACTAAGAGCACTGAAGCCTTTAGTAACTACTCTTGACCTTGAACCTGTGTTTGCTGTAGGAAAGGAGTGAATGTGTTCCAAGAAACATAACCAATGAAGTCTATCACATCCTTTCCTATTCATGTTATATTCTTCTCTCAGACAACTACTTATGTTCAAGTTGAAGATATGAAAGGAAAGAAAAAGACAGGACAAGATATGATGCATTTTTCTTCTTTTTCTTTTTCTCATTAGCAAGCTAATGGAAGAATGTATTGACAAAAATGTTCATTCATCAAGAAGGAAATAAAAGCACTTATTTTAAGTTTTACTGGAGTTTATTTTACACCTCTATGCTGGTAGGAACAGAATATTCACACATAGAGAAGTTCTAAAATAACTTCTTAATTTTAATGATTCTAAATGTGAATTAAACCTTTATACTTGCACTCAAAGCTAGAATCACACAAGACAAAGATGAATGGAAAATTTATGCTGATAATTGAGAACTATAAGAATGTGTAATATCAAATAATAATTTTAAAATATCATGACAGATTGAGAAGCAGATGGAAAAGGTATGAGATTCATATTTTGTATTTTATTTAGAATTTTCACATTTTTTTCTGCTCTTTGAACAGTCCATATATTTTTATTTTGAACTGATCCTATCCATAGTTAGCATGGCTCTGTAACTATCAGTCAAGATAATGTGAAAACAAGTGACTTGTATGTTCTCTAAATTAAAAAATGCACACATGAATTGCTGTCATTTCTACTGATCGTTTATCAAAATTCAGAGTGACCCAGAAAAGCACATTTTAAAACAACAAGGTCTCTGTGAGTCTGGATTTCTGAGTGGCTGAATGGTAAGAGTCATCCAGAGTGCTTGAACACTCTCTGGCCTCTCTTGATAAAAGAGTAATCATTACACTCACCTGAATTTTACACCAAGTGCAATTCTATCTCTGTGATAGTTTATGGTAGCTATCTGGCTTATAATTCTCTTTTCTTTGAAGTCAAATATTATTTTTCCTTTTGCTTATGTTGGTAAATTTTATGTAAAGTTTTCTGTTTATTTGCTTTTTATTCTGGTCTTGTCTTTAGGTTAAGACCTTGTCACTAGAGACTACCTTCAGCCTGCTTCTTTAGTATTTTGTCCTTTGGGTTTATTTCAACTTGATATCTTCCTGGCCTGCTATGCTGAAGACATAGTAATCAAGTGTGAAGTCATAGCTAAGCTTAGATTATAGAAAATAAACCTTGTAATGTGTCAGTGGAGTGTTTGTTGACTAGTCTACTAAACTAAGAATGAGTTTTGTCTCTTATAGCTTCAACCGCTAAGAAAGAGGTAGATGTGTTTATGGTGATTTGGGATTTGTGAATATTTATAGTACACTGGAAATAATATTTTGATCTCTTTATTAAGTGATTTAGAATGCTTGAGTCAGACCCCAAGAATGGCTTACAAGAGAGTGAGAAGCAGCTCTGACTCTTTGGAGCACAGACCTAGTAGATGAAGTGTTGCTAATGGTATCTAATAGATGGTTCCCTTCATTCTCCAGTTATTCATTAAAACATCTTTGCTACATTGTAGTTGTCATTTGAAAGTGTTCATCATGGAAGCATACTAAATGTTTCTGTTTTGTTTTCTTGATAGTGAGTTGGGGAAGCCTTGTCTACTTAAGAGAATAATCACTATAGTTTAGCTGTTTTTTTTCCAGGATGCAGATACTGAAGTTGAAATTTTCTATGTCACCTAAGTTTACACATAAATTATCATATTATTGACTCATATAACTCTCAACATAAAAGAAGAATGATGAAGAAAGTTAGATTACAAAACACAAAGTTATACCTAGGTGGTATTTCATTTCTTTCAGATATAGTATATGATATTACCAAATCATTTCCAGGATTTATAGCTCAAAATAAAAATAAAATCATATGAACTTGGTTACTTACATACATGTAATGTCATGCAATACTTACAAGAAATCATTTTCCATATGGGAAATAATGTCAAGCTATAGCATTTATAAATTCACATGTGACACCAATAAACCACAGTAATACAAAGAGCAGTGAAAACAACTTGACAATTATTTGGAATCTATTTTTTAAATCTATGTACTTTGGGCAAGAAAGTCATATGGAACTTCTTCAACATGCACTAGATATAATAGCACAGATTGCCATGTTTTAAGGAAAGGACATACCATATGAGCCTCTCACTAATCAAAATGTGGTTTCTGCTGGGCTGTTGGATTAAATAAAGACTAAGTGTTTGGCCATAAGCTATTAAGTAATCATGTATTTGGAATTTTCTATTAGGGATATTGCTATAAGTTTGGGAAAGCAGAGTAGTAATCGATTATATGAAGGAAATCGTCCATCAATGATAAAACTGTGTCAGTCTAGAAGGTACAGTGATTCACCCAATATATAGCCCAGAGGTACCTATATCTGTTGCCCAAGTTCAGGCTTAAACCTGTTTTCCTGTGGCCTAATGGACAAGTGAAACCCCTCAGCCTTCCACATTGTCCCTGAGGCATTTATTGTCAAGAAGACTCAATGCATTTATACTGTTGCTCATGTTTCTTGTTATGCCTTCAGTAAAAGAGTTCTTAGTTTGTTATCCAAGATGCACATTTTCTGTCTGTATTCACAGAATAGCAGTGGCCATGTTATAAAAAAGTTCTGAAAATATTTATTTGTAGTGCATGTCTGTGTTTCATATTTGTATATATGTGCAATGTATGCTGATATATTTGTATATAAATAGAAACAAGTATGTTTATTGTGTCTGATTCACATGAGAGCTTACTTGATTTAAGATTCATTTTCCATAATTATACAATTAAAATATATTATCTATATCACAATCTTCCAGATCTCATTCCTCTGAGTAGCTGGAGGTCTAGAAATGATATCACAATCTTCCAGATCTCATTCCTTTGAGTAGCTGGAGGTCTAGAAATGATACAACAGTGACCAGCTTTAGATCATATTTTCTCTCAAAGATAAATGCAATCACCTAGAAGAAAATATTCTGTCAACCACTACCTGAACATAGAAGTAGACCTGTAACTCCCTTAGCTTTTAAATGAGATTCCAGTCCTGGAAGACACCTTTTTACAGCTTTGTGAGATATTTGAAACAGAGGACCTGGACAAGCATTAGATACCTGTGTTACAGATACCATAAGGTAGAAGATTCATTTTTTATTCATTTATTTTATTGTAAAAATACTGTACAGAGGGCTTACAATTACATGAGCAAGGTAATGAGGACATTTCTTATCAAGCATTGTAGCCTCCTCCTTTGTTTCCCCTTCCCATCTCTTCCCATCTTCTCCTTCGCCCCCCCATTAGAGGCGCGCCCCCCACCCCACCCCACGCCAAAGTTGTTGTAAAGTTCGTTTTTTGACGTCTTGTACATCTCATTGTTGCAATGGGACCACCTGTATCCCTATTTAAACAATTTGTTTTTTCCCTTCCCCTCCACAAATTATACCAACATCAAATACAGTGAAAACAGGGGTTACACCATGGGGGAGGGACATACAAAGCAACAAAGAAATCATCTTATAAATATGTTAGAAACAATAGCAAGAAAGAAAAACCATTTGAGTCCTTATATTGGGGTTCATTTCACCTAACATCAACGTATCTGATGGGAGGTAGAAGATTTAGATCAGTAAGAATGGGAAAAAAAGTTTTACACTAATTAATGGAAAGAACAGGTATAGATTCATCCAGGTAATGCCAGTGGATTTGTTTCTCAAACACCCCATGAAACAATGACAGAATATGCAACTTGGCCCAGGTAGAAAAGAGGATGCAAAACTCCATCCATACAAACTTCTCACTAAGGCTAACCTAGATAGTGAAGGTGCTGAGCATTTGATCTGGCATAGCAGAAACAATGAACCTTCACTATGGGAGCATTAATCCCTAGGGGAGACTAAACATCACTCATACCATCTGAGCTCAGAATGCTAAATTACATACCAGGTCTTGTATCTAAGATTTTTTTTCAGTCAGACTAAGATAGTTTCTGTAAATCTTTGCTAATAGTAAGACTAATTAGTAAGTATACCTTCTATTTATTTTAATCTTTGTTTTCCCTCTAACTGTGCTATTAAGATATTTGCACTTCTTACATTTTATGGAAATATTGGCTCTGTAACTGCAATGATTTCTAAAGGCATCAAGAATTGATATTCTCCAATTTAATTAAGCAACTATGTAAACCTAGCAGCTTTAATTAAAGCAGAACACAAACATAACTACTTAGAAGGCAAAAATCTAAGAGAATGGATAAAATGTGTTTGTCAAATTCATAAGAACTCTCTTAAATATTAGGCTATTGATTTATTCTTCTCAGTTATAAAAAACCAGCAATTTATTCTTTTATGGCCATTACCCTAAGCAAAGCCCTTTGGAAAGCAGCTAACTATACAAGTATTATTTCTGATTCTAGAGTTGAAAAAGTATAACTTTCAAAGCCCAATATTTGAGGCCAAAGTCTACCTATGTAACTCTATAGCTGAAAATAGATGATAGGACACTCATTGCTCTCTGTATCCATCAGTCATTTTGCTTTCATCCCAATTTGTTCACATGGATTCCCATTGACCTAGGAACTGCATGAAACATACATCAAAATGAGAGCCTGCTCTCAAGGACCTGCCTTGACAGCATGGAGAATCTGTATCAAATGAATTGCAAGGGTGGTTTTCCAAATCAGCTAGGTCCTTTGACTGTACTCATTTTTATTTCTTTGTGTTTCCTAACAAGGAAAAAAGCAGTCTCCAGCAGTTTTGGTGATAGAATATTTAAGAATTATTTTTTAGGGTGAATATTCATAGTTTGGAAAAAGCTAGATAATTATTTTTTCTTTCAGCAAGGATTAGTTAAGATCTATTATTAACAAATCACTAAGTTTGAGGTGAATTAAAACACAACATTGTTCCAAAAGGGAATTTTAGACAGGCCAACAACTGAGTTCAGTAAGAGAAAGGATGAGGTTAGGCTGTCCCTTTCTGGAAGCTCTGAAAAGGGCAATATAAATGAGACCTGAACTTTGGAGAACCACAAACATGGAAACCAGCATGAAACAGCACAGCCACCTGCCTAATGGAACTCATGCTCACTGCCTGTAATGTTTCATTATCCTATTTTTATTTTGGGACCAATTTTTTAAAAAAGAAATCTCCTATCAAATGGAGACATAATGATTATGGAGTACGACATCTTTCTTTGTCTGGCAATCAGATGTACAGTGGAGTGGAGCTTACTTTGAGGATGGTGAAATGTTACAAGGCCTAGGAGAAGTGAACTCAGGAGAAGATGGTAAACTGTGAGGGATGGATCCTGAGAAAGTATAATTAGGAAACAAGGCCCTTAGGAAAAGGAGAGAATTTTAAACAAAAGTGGGAAAGAGGCAGGAAGGTTCTGGACAGTTTTGTCCTTTAGAAAGATGAGAAGATAGTGAAGGGAGAGAAACAAGTTGTCCAAGTGAAGGTAAGGGGCTGAGAGGTGGAGTGGAGGTGGGAGGGGAGAGGGAATTATATAAAGTTAGAACTGGATAGAGGAGCCTCCACTTACGAGAGGATGAAGAGGGAGAAAGATTAGGGACTCAAATAAAGTGGACAGATTTGTGAGGGTCATTGAGAGCATGTAGTACAAAGACCAATAAGGCAAAGTAAAAGGACTCATGGACATCTTTAAAAAGCCAGTGAAGATGAACTATTATTCTTTCTGTTATTGTTTTTATTTTTGTTAAGTTATTGTACAAAGGAGTAACAAGATGGAGAGAGGAATTGTGGACAAATACGGACAAAATATTTAATGTATGTATGTGAAAATGGAAACAAATAACTTGAGGGGATGGGTTGGGTTTGAGATAGAAGGTGAGTAGAAATTGGTAGCAAGAGGTGACACTGATTAAGTTGTACTGCACATGTAAATGAACATGTTAAAAGATGAACTATTATTTTGGAGTTCATTCAAAGAACATTTTGTCTTAAGCCAGTAGCCCAGAGAATTCTGGGAGCAGGAGGCAGGATCCAGGATCACATGACTCAGGACTGAGAAGTATATGATGGCTGAAGCTAGTAATGTTGAATGTTGCCTGGAAGCAGAGCATTGTGGGATCAGAGATGTCCTGGAGAAGAGACTGGTCGGATGAAATGACAGAGAAATGGTTGCAAATGTTGGGTTCATTGAATGGGAAAAGTAGGAGAAAATGACATGGGTAATAAGCATAGAAATTTCCTGACTGATAAAACCAAGAATAAGAAATTACCATAGAGGGGAGTGGAGGAGGGTTGAGTGATGAAGTTAAATGAGTTTATGAATGACCCATGAATTTATCAGGAGGATGTTTTACAGAGATGTTGCGATTGCTCAGGTGTTGGCCATGTTTAATGATGAATGAATTTCTTCTTATTGTGTGGTGGTTAGGAAAAATACTCATTAGCTAGCCTCAGATAAACATGGTAATGGTTTTGATTTTTTCCCAAATCAGAGACATTTCTTTCTTTTCTTTAAAAAAAAAACATTTTTATTTCAGAGTAATTTTAAGTTTCAGAAAATTGGGCAGATAGTACAGAGTTATGTAATCCACATCAAATATCCCCTGTCAATACCTTTTATTAGTAGGGTGCATTTGTCAATGAGTATAATATTTGTGAAAGTTATTATATTAACATATTTATCATATCAGCTATCTTTTATTCATGTTTCCTTACAAAGAAAGAAGATACATAATATACTAATCTTTTATACCACTTTTCTGTTCCAGAATCCCCTTACATTCAGTTATTATACTTCATTAGGTTCCTCTTGGTTATGATGGTTTCCATTTCCTTTGTGATTGTCGACTGTTGTTTAGGTATTTTCTAGTGAGCTTGGGATTGCCTGCTGTTTTTAACATGACTAGACCAAGATGGGTTTTTATGGGGAAGAGCTCATTTCCCACTGGACCACAACAAGGATGCATATTTTCATTGTGCTGCATCTCTGTCAGTGTTGATGTTGGCCACCTGCATAATTGGTGTTTAGAAGTGTCTATGCTTCTTCTGCCCTCATTATCATTCAGAACTCTTTCGTCAATTACCTATGCTTGCTACACTTAGAAAATGGTAGTTATGTTTTACATCCTTGGAATGACAGCACCTACATAAATTATTTGGAATTCTTGTGCCCAAGAGTAATTAATCCCCTCTCCTTTACAAAATCATTCATTCATATCTATTGATTCATAGGTATTTATTTCATACTTTTGCTTATTATCCAATGATATGTTGTTTACAATTTTGCTATAACTGTTCTAGCTTTGACCATAGTAAACTCTTTCAGTTGGATTCTTTGTCTCTTTGATGTTTCCCCAACATGGTTACATTTTTCATTATTTTCTTTTTTACTCTGTGTGTGTTATGTTGTTTTCTGGCAGTACAATATGGCACATTTCTTTGTTTGCTACAGGTAGCTCTTGTTCTTTCTATGGCATCAGAAATCAAGAGTTGTTATGGCAGTTATACTTTCTACCATTAAGGATAAAAGTTAATATGCATGACATGCATATTAATCTGTTTGCATTTCTACATTACATAGCCAAATCCAGGTACATAATAAAGAACAGTTTTTCAAACAATAGAGCTTCAGCTCTGGTGAAAGCACTTTATGCTGCATCACAGTATTTCAGAAAGCCTCAGGTAGAAGCATATGAGGAAGGTACAGATTACAAAGTGAGACAGGAAACCACATGGGAGAGGCCCACTCTTGTTCTTCATATTCTAACTCATTTTCATGGGAAAAATCCTGGGTCCCAGGAGAACTATTTAATCTCTTCCAAAGGAAGTCCTTCCCCAGCTAGGTCTACCACTTCTAAACAACTTCACACTAAATTTGCAAGATATGAACCCTGGAGGACAAACTCAAGCCCTGTGTCTGTCTCAGCAGCACACACGGGCTTACACATACAACAGCATGCACTGTCTCCAGCCTCATTCCACTTCCTCTCACTACCTTTTTGGTCTTTGCCTTCACCGACTTTTTTTAAATTGTTGGAATACATTGTGATTCCTCCAAACTCAAACACATGCATTTCTCTCTTATTGACTCTCCTAACTATTGCTTTTGCTCTTTAGTTATTTACTGAAATGTAAATTCTTACCCAAAGCCTTGCAGGATATTCATACAAAGCCTTATTGAACCAAGTTTCCTTGAAGTATACTTTGACAATCCCTGTTTTCTCACATTTTGTCATTACATGTAAATGTGTATTTTTTTTTACTACTATCAGTAAGTCCTACATTTTTTTCTGTGTTATCACCACTACGTTGATAACATTCTGAACAGAGCATAACATATACAAAGGTGCCCTAAAGAGTTGAAAATGAATGAGAAACTGGAAGAATTATGTTATTGAAGAGAGTCAGAGAAAATTGTTTGCTGCCCTTTTGGGAAACAGCAATGGAATTCATGAGTGTAGAGAAGGGCATCTTTTGATTCTAAACAAATACATTTCTTATTACTAGAATTTCCAAGTGGGAAGTTAGGCCAACCAGGTGGCTGTGAGCACCTAGTTGCTCAAAACATTTGAGCAAGCAATAGAAAATCACTTCTCATTAATGTTTGCAAAGAGACTTGTTATGTTGATGTGAGATATTGGATTGGGCATTGTTATATCACTGCAATAGTGTGATACCTTGGAAAGCAATAAATTATGAGCTGGGTAAAGCTGATCATGTCTTCTCTCTATTATATAATTGCCTGTGACCTTGGGATAGTGTTTTTTTTGCTTTTTCTTATATTTCTCATTTGTAAAATTGTAATAATAACATTACTCCTGGTTGCATTACAGTGAGGATTAAATTATATGACACCTGTGAAGGGCATAGTACAATGCCTGATACATGTAGGTTTTCAGTAAGCAGTAGGTCTTATTGGGGGTAAAGATTATCTACTAAGGAGCACAGAATTTGTAAACAGCATATATGATTTTGATTCCTACTACTCAGTGACAGTTGTACAATTTTAGCTTTGTTACTTATGGTCTCAAGCATCCATTTACTGAACTATAAAGATTATAATATTTGCCATTTTTCAAAGTTGGTAAGAGTGACAACTATAAAAAGGTTGGCCAGAACCTGCCTTTAATGAGTGTACCTAATGTGTGCTTGAGGGCCCAGCTCATTTGAACATCCTCCAAGGGCATGTTCAAGTGACATGGGTTCTTGTTGGTGACTTTGGCTATGTTTTGTGTGTCATGAAAATTGAGGATGAGAAACAAAGGAGTCCATTCAACTGAAGGAGTTTATTTTACAGGCTGAAGAAGGGAAGAACAGCAGCAGAGTCAAGAGGAATGTCTGATATGTGAAATGCTTTTGCACCAGGAAGAGGTATTAAGTTTTGATAGGGGTGGATTTTTGCTATATCACATATTTTTTGATTGCTTCCCAAAGAGACAACTCTGTATCATTCACTTTATTTTTATTTTAGATTTATTTTAAGGATGAACATATTGGTGACTGTGATCTGGAGGTGTATTTTATGAAGAGAGGAGAGTACTATAGTGCGCACTCCCAGCCAGCTTGCACTAGAGTCTTCCTCTTTGTCTTTATTAGATTCTAATATATACTCTGGTCTGTATATTATTGTGAGAAAAAGATGATATAAGTACATGGGGGAAACCCACTGAATACAAATTAATACATTTCTTTTAAAATACTGACTTAACACAAAATCCAGAATTGTAAGACTGAATGGTCAGAAGTTCTAAAATCTTCCAATTACCCCTTTTGAATTGTATTTCCTGTTATCAGTTTTCCTAGTTATTATACTAATGTATAATAGTATATGCCATAATATATCCATTCATTCGTCCATTTACCCATTCATATATCCATCCATCCATTCATATATCCTTTCTACTGTAAACACTCATTGAGTGTCAAAGTAGGGCAGAATACAATCTTATAGCAGAGACACATGATAAGCAATTGCTACTCAGGATGCTGATGGAGTTTTAATTCAGTATTTGCTTGTATTAATGAGCAGGGGAATCAGACAACAAGTAAATGTATAAACTGACACAATGCTATGACTAGTGACTGTGTTTGTTGTGGCTTTTTCTCCCACCATTAATTTCTAGCCTGAACTACAATGCAGTAGTCAGTCAATAACTATCAGCTGACTAAACATAAACTTCGTGTCTGGAAGCTCATTTCTCTAGACCTCAGTGTGGCTTCTTCAGTGGCTGACTCACTTGAAGTGTTGTGCCTCAAAATGGCATTAAAATAATAATTATTTACTTATGACCGGATCTGAAATAGGCACTGAAATTGGACTTTTGAAATGCAGACATGGTTTGGGGATCAAAGGTTTTGTGTCCCCTTTGGCCCAACACTTGCTGAAGTACTCCTGTGTTTGACCTCAATGCCCAGTTCTCAAACAATGTGATAGAAAAACAGGAATGGGGAATTATAAGCTTCTTTTATATTCACTAATTCAAAATATGTGAACATTATTCAGGACATTATTTAATCTTACTAACAGCATTATGTTGAAGATTCAGTACCATGCTGCTGACAATTTAGATGAATTAATTATTTGCTTAAGTGCTTGCTAAGTGAGATTACAAAAAGAAAGTCTTGAGGTACCTCTTGAGGAAGATCAGACATTTCACAAGGACTTGAGGTTGTTGTAAGAAGATACAATAATTCTTTACAAAAATCTTTAGAAGCTCAAATAGGAAATATTTCTCGATACTTTATTTTAATATAACACTGCAGAGCACTAAAGAAAATATGTAAAGGGAAATGCTTTCAGAAAGCTGTATCTTCTCCCTGGTCCCTTTGCTTCCTAGCTGGGCTGATGAACTTTTATAGAAAAAGCCATTGACCGTAAACTATGCAGTGTATGGTAGGATTTAATCTAATGTTTTCTCAATTAAAAGTCTACATAGTACACAATGCTAATTGAAAAAAATCAGCTTTTAGAAAAATATATAAGCCAGGTGTTGATGCCTTACACCTGTAATTCTAGAACCTTACAGGCTGAAATCTGAGGATCCTGGTTTGAAGCCAGCCTAAGACTCTTATCTGCAATTAATCACTAAACAACCAGAAGTGAAGGTGTGGCTCAAGAGGTAGAGCATCAGCTTTGAGCAAAAAGCCAAGAGAGAGCATGAGGTCCTGAGTTCAAACCCCTGTATCAGCACAAAGAAACTAAAATATTGAATTTGTTTATATTGAATAATTTCATAGAGCTTATATTCTAACCCAGTGAGTTTTGGGGAAGGGAAGGATTGGGGTGCTTGGGACTGGGAGTCAGGTAACATTAGCTGGCCCCCAAATGAGCTGTTTATTCTTAGGGGAAGGGAAAGTTGTTCTGATGATCTTTTTCAATTGTAAAATGTGATGGTTGGGAAGGATAATCCACAATGTTCTTTTGGACATAATCTTTCAGAGGGAATTGCTGTTTTAATTTGAGATCTAGGCAAGAATATTTCTTTGACAGCCCAAATAATTTCTGATAAATTAAACACACTATGCTACTTGTGTTAATGAATCAATTTTATTTAAGATGTGACTTATTTTAAACCTTTTCCTCCCAAATGATATGCATCTCATTTGTCTCCCGGCCATTAAATATCAATTCAAATTAGAGACTTCTCACTTTAAGAGTTCCTATGAATTAATTATCATTCTCTCAATTAGTTATTGGAAAGTAAGGCAATGACTCAAATATAAAAGCACATCTAAAGTAGCTACTGACAATTTCTCAATTACACTTTTCCCAAATAACACAGTATAGCATATCTGCTTTTGCTTAGAAAAGAAAACTTGCCTTCCTCCTGAAAACTGCTAGAACAATGGAAAAATAAATGAGATTTCACATGAAAGGGCAGACTGGGAATTCGGACAGGAGAAACACATGCTGTGGGGCCAGTGGACAATGACTTGGTTTTCTGTCTGAGAATGATTTATGTGGCAGGAAGAGCTGGGTGGCCTTGTGAGATGACAAGTGTAAAACCCTATAGAAGAGAAGGTTGCTGAAATGGAAATCTTAGTAGTAGAAAAAACAAAAGTAACTGTAGAGAGACAATCAAAGCAAGAAGAGCCTGGAATGACGTATGCCATGCCCTAAAAACAAACAACTATCAACCAAGAATACTGTACCCAGCTAAACTCTCCTTCATAACTGAAGGCCAAATAAAAACCTTCCACAGCAAAGAAAAATTGAAACAATACATCTCCACCAAACCAGCCCTACAAAAGATTCTTAAAGATGTCCTACACATAGAAAACCAACAAGACCGCAACAAAGGCCAAGAAACTGCACCCAAACTGAGAATCCAAGAACCTTAGGAAGAACCCAGTTTTCTCAGCCCCCAAGAAGGTGGATAACATGGCAGGAACTCCCAAATACCTCTCAGTCCTATCTCTAAACGTTAACGGACTGAACTCTCCAATTAAGTGACATAGACTGTCTAGTTGGATTAAAAAACAAGACCCTTCTATCTGCTGCCTGCAGGAGTCACATCTTGCCCGTAAAAACAAACACATTTTCAATGTTAAAGGCTGGAACAAAATCTACCAAGCAAATGGCCCCCATAAACAGGCGGGAGTTGCAATCCTAATATCAGATAAAATAGACTTCAAATTAAAATTCCTGAGAAGAGATAAAGAAGGTCCCTACATACTAATTAAAGATCTCTCCTTCAGGAGGATATTACAATTCTAAATATCTATTCGCCAAACAATGGAGCACCCAAATTTATCAAAGAAACACTACTTTCCCTCAAATCCCATATAGATCCAAAGACATTAATTGTTGGGGATTTTAACACACCGCTCTCCCCACTAGATAGATCAACTCGGCAAAAACTCAACAGAGAAACCGCAGATCTAAACAGCTGCATAGATCAACTAGACTTAACAGACATTTACCTAACATTTCACCCAGCAGCATCAGAATACACGTACTTCTCAGCAGCAAATGGAACGTTTTCTAAAATAGACCACATTTTAGGCCACAAAGCAAACTTGTCTAAATTCAGAAACATTGAAGTTATACCTTGCATTCTCTCTGACCACAAGGGAATAAAATTAGAACTCAACACCAAAAGCCACCAAAGAAAGTCTGGTATCACATGGAGGCTGAACAACACACTGCTGAATCATGAGTGGGTCATGGAAGAGATTAGAAAGAAATTCAAATGTTCATGCTATTCAACAAAAATGAACACACAAATTACCAGCTCCTCTGGGACACAGCAAAGGCAGTACTCAGAGGCAAGTTTATAGCTCTGAGCTCCTACATCAACAAATTGGAGAGATCTGAAACTAACAATTTAATGACACATCTAAACCTCCTTGAAAAAGAGCAGCAAGAAAAACCCCAATCAAGTAGACGGAAAGAAATAATCAAAATTAAATCAGAATTAAATGAATTAGAATCCAAAAAAACTATAGAAAGAATCAACAAAACAAAGAGTTGGTTCTTTGAAAAACTTAACAAAATTGACAGACCCTTAGCAAACCTTATCAGAAAAAGGAGAGAACACACCCAAATTAATAAACTCAGAGATGAGAATGGAAACATCACCACGGAAACAACCCAGATTCAGAACATTATAAGGGAATACTTCTCAAAACTTTATGCTAATAAGTTTGAGAACTTGACAGAAATGGACCTTTTCCTAGCAAATATTGACATGCCAAAACTAAACCAAGATGAGTTAAACCAGCTTAACAGGCCCATATCAAGCATTGAAATAGAAACAGCAATAAGAGACCTCCCAGCTAAGAAAAGTCCAGGACCAGATGGTTTTACAGCAGAATTTTACAAGGCCTTCAAAGCAGAGCTCACACCAATACTCCTCCAACTCTTCAATGAAATTGAAAGAGAAAGCTCACTACCGAACACATTCTATGAAGCCATCATAACCCTCATCCCAAAACCAGGCAGGGACTCATCAAAGAAAGAGAACTATAGACACATTTCTTTGATGAACATTGATGCACTTCTCAACAAAATTTTGGCCAATCGACTTCAACAATTCATCCAAAAAATCATACACCATGATCAAACAGGATTCATCTTAGGGATGCAAACTGGTCCAATATACGCAAATCAATTAATATTATTCATCACATCAACAGGAGCAAGAATAAGAACCACATGGTTATCTTAATAGATGCAGAAAAAGCATTTGACAAGATCCAACACCCCTTTATGATGAAGGTTTTGGAAAAATTAGGAATCCATGGAACATTCCTCAATACAATAAAGGCTGTATATGACAAACCTACAGCCAGCATTATACTCAATGGTGAAAAACTAAAGCCATTTCCTCTCAACTCAGGAACAAGACAAGGATGCCCACTCTCTCCACTTCTCTTCAATCTAGTATTAGAATGCCTAGCTACAGCAATAAGACAAGATGCAGACATAAAGGGGATCCAAATAGGGAAAGAAGAAATAAAACTCTCCCTCTTTGCAGATGACATGATCTTGTATTTAAAGAATCCCATAGACTCCACTCCCAAATTACTCAAGCTGATTCAAAACTTTGGCAAAGTAGCAGGTTATAAAATTAACCCCCCAAAATCAATGGCTTTTCTGTATGCCAACAATGAGAAAAGTGTGGCTGAAATTAGGAAAGCAACTCCATTTGTAATAGCCCCCCACAAAAAATAAAATACCTAGGAATTAACTTAACCAAAGAAGTGAAGGACCTCTATGATGAAAACTTTAAAATCTTGAAAAAGGAAATCAACACAGAACTTAAAAAATGGCAAAACCTCCCATGCTCCTGGATTGGAAAGATTAACATCGTGAAAATGGCAATACTTCCCAAGGCTATCTACAATTTCAACGCGATACCTATCAAAATTCCACCCTCATTCTTCAAGGAAATAGAAGAGGAAATCCAAAAATTCATATGGAACAATAAAAGACCCCGAATAGCAAAAACGCTCCTCAACGGAAAGAACACTGCTGGAGGAATATCAATACCAAATTTTAAGCTCTACTCTAAAGCCATAGTAATCAAAACAGCTTGGTATTGGCATAAGAACAGACCTCAGGACCAATGGAATAGAATTGAAAACCCAGAAATGAACCTACAGACCTATAGCCATCTAATCTTCGATAAGGGAGATAAAACAATAGAATGGAAGAAAGACAGCCTCTTCAGTAAATGGTGCTGGCAAAATTGGTTAAATACATGTAGAAAACTTAAGCTAGATCCTTATATATCACCCTGCACCAAAATCAACTCCAAATGGATCAAAGACCTTGAACTCTAAGCAAACACTCTGAAAACATTACAGGATGGAATAGGAGAAACCCTAGGTCTCCTCGGCTCAGGCCGAAATTTTCTGAATAGAGACCCGGAAACACAACAAATCAACGAAAGGTTGGACAAATGGGATTGCATAAAGCTGCAGAGCTTCTGCAGGGCAAATGACATAGCTAGCAAGATCAATAGAAAGCCCACGGATTGGGAGAAGATCTTTACTAGCCATACAACGGACAAGGTTCTCATATCTAAAATATACTTGGAACTCAAAAAATTTAGCACCCCAACAACAAATCCTCAAAGAAACAACTGCCCAATAAATAAGTGGGCGAAAGACTTAAAGAGAAGCTTCTCTGAAGAAGAAAGAAGGATGGCCAATAGACACATGAAGAAATGTTCAACATCCCTAGCCATAAAAGAAATGCAAATCAAAACAACATTGAGATATCACCTCACTCCAGTTAGAACAGCAAAAATCAAGAACTCTAACAACAACAGATGCTGCAGGGGATGTGGACAGAAAGGAACCTTTCTTCATTGTTGGTGGGAATGTAAACTTGTTCAACCACTTTGGAAAGCAGTATGGAGGTTCCTCAAAAGACTTCACATAGAACTCCCCTATGATCCAGCAATCCCACTTTTGGGCATTTACCCAAATGTTTAGAAACAAGACCACACTAAAGCTACTAGCACAACTATGTTTATTGCAGCATTATTTACCATAGCTAAGATATGGAACCAACCCAGATGCCCCTCAGTAGATGAATGGATCAAGAAAATTTGGTATATATACACCATGGGATTCTATGCCTCCATCAGAAAGAATGACATTGCCCCATTTGTTAGGAAATGGAAAATCTTGGAAGAAATTATATTAAGTGAAGTAAGCCAGGCCCAAAGAAACATAGGTCCCATGGTTTCCCTTATTTGTAATATCTAGTATATGTATGAGTCAAGTGGAAAAGTTCAGATAATGTGATGTCAGGAAAATGAACCCTTAGATGTGTATTTTAAGGTTTTTTCTTTCATGCATGTGTTTCTAATGCATTTATACGATTATTTCTTTGTTGCTTTGTATGTCCCTCCCCCACAGTATAACACCTGCTTTCACTATATTTGATGTCAGTATAACTTGTGGAGGAGATGGGGAAAAACCAGTTGTTTAAGGATACAGGTGGACCTGTTGCAACAATGAGAAGTACAAGTTGTCATGTCCAAAATGAGCTTTACAACGTCGGTGGGTGGGGGGGCGGAAAGGGGGGGGGAAGGAAAAGGATTGGGATTGGGGGGGACGGGGGAGGCTGGGAAGGGACATGAAGGGTAAACACAGGAGGAGGCTGCAATGCTTGGTAAGAAATGTATGCATTATCCTGCCCATGTAATTGTAACTCCTCTGTACAGTATGTTCACAAATAAAACAAAATTAAATTTAAAAAAAAGAGTAAAACACCTTACTGTAGTCATTTCCTTCTTTGGTGGGTTAGGTATGTTCAGCATATGTCTGGCTTTCCACATGACATCAGACAGATTCTCTCATGGCATCTTCAGAAACAGTCAGTGGGTTGAAAGGATCAGGTAGTAGAAATATGGTAATTCATAGAAGGTCAAAGGCTAGATCCAAAAGGTCAAAGCTCATGTGAAGGGTATTTTTAGTGGCCTTGGACTTTCCCAACTCTGTGTGTTTTGAGGTGTGTTTGTGTGTCTGTATTTCTATATTTGTTATAGTACATTGTAAATGTAATCCTCTAAGACCCTTAAATATTTTTTATAAATATTTTCTTAAATATTTTATATTTCAATGTATTGTATTCACAGAATGCACTAATATAATTAGTATAATGGGTAAAACTAAATATGATAATATAATAAAACATTTGTATAACTATCATGTGAATTGTGGATAACAGTTTTCTTTTCATTTGCAGAGTGGAAATAGAACTAAAAAGAGACAGTCCTGGTATAGGTTGGTGATAACAACAATTAAGATCTCCCAACTGTGCTGGCTAAAAGCATTCGAACAGCACTGAATAGAGGTGAGCAAGCAGAGGACGAATGATCACTTTCCTGGAGAGCAGTCACCAAAGGCTGAGTGGACTTTAAAGTTTTCTTTCAGTATTTAAAGTCTTTTAAGTTTCACAGAAATAGCAATATATTTAGGGGGTGGAAGCTAACATGCAGTTCTAACAAAAGTAATTTTCCCAAATAACTTCAGTATGAAACCATATTAAAATAGAAACACATACAATCCAACAAGAATGAAAAAAACCCTTGTGAGCTAACACAGACAGCTGTTAGTGAGAACTAAGAGTACATATCTTGTTCTATCCACTCTTCTCCACTTTCCAAATAGCAATTTCATGTTGGACAAAGATTGCTGGTGTGTATTTCCAACATTCTTTAAGGAAGCTGCTCAATGTTTTCATCTCTGCCTCTGTTATGACTTAGAATCTTGGCAAAGGAAACAGCCTAGGGACCCTTTACTCTATAGAAGGTGAATGTTCTTGGCTGTGAAGGAAGTAACTGCAGTTAAATGCAGTCATTCTTTCTATTGGGTACATTGGAAAGACCTTCCAGGAAGAGCTGCCAAGAACTCAAGTTCCATGTAGCCTGTACAAGCAATAACCAGGATGTCTTGTGGAGAGCTGGCCTTCAGGAAGCACTCTCTACAGATTACACTTTATATAGCTAACTTACAGTTTTCTCCTCATCCTCCCCTCCTCTCCCTCCAACTTTCTTTCCACCTTCTCCCCAACTTCCCCCTCTTCCTCTTCTCTTCACCACCTCCCTCCTCGAGTCTCTCAGATCTCACTAAGCAGCCCATTCTGGACTCAAACTTGTGATCTTCCTGCCTCAGCCTCCTTTGAGTTCTGAGATTAACAGATATATACCAGGATACCCAGCTTCCAGCTTTCCTCCTTAATATTTTATGTTATACAGTCACTATCTATTTGAAATCATCTTGACAATCTCACTTTTTCTTTTTAACCTTGCTGCTCACCTTGCACAGAAGTAAGTGGGCCAACATTGGTTGGAGCTTGTCATAAGTGTGAGTTCCCAGATCCCCAACTAGGCCTGCTAAGACAGAATGTGCATTTTAATAAGATTTCCACAGGATTTGTCTGAACAGTAAAACTTGGGAAACCCTATTTTAGACTCTCTGCTCATGAGCTTATACTTTCCATGAGTATTTTTGTTTAATGAATATATACTGTGGTCTCACTTTGCTCTAATTTCAATTTCTTACTTCTTTGAGAGATATTCCGTACTTTGAGGACAGTGATGTTTCTGCTGCAAATATCATCTAGTTAATCTTATCTTTAAACCTCATAACCTAATTAATCACCAGTGAGAGAAGTTTAAATTCTGTCTCCAGATCAATTCTCTTCTCTATTGCCACAATAGACCCAATGCAGATGTCACCACCCAACTCTAGAATACAGTTTGTCTGCTTCTGCTTTCTCTCACATTGCATCCACTTTCCAAGCTCCACAAGTAGACCCCTTTTGTCTGAAGACCAAGTCCAGTTCTTTACTGTTTTTTTTATTGTGAAAATACTGTACAGAGGGGTTACAATTACATGGGCAAGATAATGAGTACATTTCTTATCAATCATTGTAGCCTTCTCCTTTGATTCCCCTTCCCATCTCCCCCAATCCTCCTCCCCCCATCCCACCAAAGTTGTAAAGTTCGTTTTGCCACATAACGACTTGTACATCTCATTGTTGCAATGGGTCCACCTGTATCCCTATTTAAACAATTTGTTTTTTCCTTTCCCCTCCACAAATTATACCAATCTCAAATACAGTGAAAGCAGGGGTTATACCATGGGGAGACATACAAAGCAACAAAGAAATAATCTTATAAATGTGATAGAAACAATTACCTGAAAGAAAAAGAAAACATTTCAATACATATCTTAG
Source organism: Dipodomys merriami (assembly GCF_024711535.1). NCBI lineage: Eukaryota > Metazoa > Chordata > Mammalia > Rodentia > Heteromyidae > Dipodomys > Dipodomys merriami. Next base: position 10,653,012 of record NW_027205381.1, read on the forward strand.
GGTTCATTTCCCTAACATCAACTTATCAGACCGTTTCTGCTTGTCTCAGACATATACTAGTTATTGCAAATAAGGGAAACCATGGGACCTATGTTTCTTTGGGCCTGGCTTACTTCACTTAATATAATTTTTTCCAAGTCTTTCCATTTCCTAATAAATGGGGCAATGTCATTCTTTCTGATGAAGGCATAGAATTCCATTGTGAATATATACCACATTTTCTTGATCCATTCATCTACTGAGGGGCATCTGGGTTGGTTCCATATCTTAGCTATGGTAAATAATGCTGCAATAAACATAGTTGTGCTGGTCGCTTTAGCGTGGCCTTGTTTGTGATCATTTGGGTAAATGCCCAAAAGTGGGATTGTTTGGTCATAGGGGAGCTTTATGTGGAGTCTTTTGAGGAACCTCCATACTGCTTTCCAAAGTGGTTGACCAAGTTTATACTCCCACCAACAATGCAGTAATGTTCCCTTCTGTCCACATCCCCTCCAGCATCTGTTGTTATTAGAGTTCTTGATTTTAGCCATTCTAACTGGGGTGAGGTGGTATCTCAATGTTGTTTTGATTTGCATTTCTTTCATGGCTAGGGAGGTTTAGCATTTCTTCATGTGTCTATTGGCCATTCTTCTTTCCTCTTCAAAGAAGTTTCTCTTTAAGTTTTTAGCCCACTTATTATTGGGCAGTTTTTTATTTGAGGATTTATTGTTGGGGGATTTTTAGATATGAAACCCTTGTCTGTTGTAACAGATCCTTACTGTTTTGCATTCAAGTATTTCTCAATTTGGTCTCCAATATTTTTTTTGGTTTCTTTTTTGGACACCTTTCTATCAAGCATCCTAAAGTGTTATATGAAAATATTTAGGGATTTTTGTTCATTTCCAGCTATCTGAAACCCCATACACACACTTCTCTTTTTTCCCATACTCTTCACAAGAATATACAGCCACTCTCTCCAGGAGGAGTGAGAGATCGCCTCCTTCATGGTTGATGTGTCATGATTCCCATCTCTGTCATCAAGCTCATTGCTATTTATGTTGTTTCCTTACATTGTTAGTTGTTTGAAACTACATTTAAAATGTAGTTTCCTTATTTGCAATAACTAGTATTTGTCTGGGACAAGCAGAAAAGGTCAAAAGCTAAGATGATGTTAAGCGAAATGAACCCCACAATAGGGACACAAATTTCTCCTTTCTTTCTTGCCATTGTTTCTCATGCATTTATAATGTTCCATGTGATTTTTTTGTTACTTTGTATGTTTCTCCCCCAAGGTATAACCTGTTTTTACTGTATTTGATATCTGTGCCCTGCATCTTATATACACACTTCTCTAATTTGGGAAGGAGAAGGGAAAAAACAAAATGCTTAAATAAGGATACAGGTTGACCCATTGCAGCAATGAGATGCACAAGACACTATGTTGAAAACGAACCTTACAAATTAGGCAGTGGGGGAGGGTGGGGAGAGTATAGTTGTGGAGGTGGGAGGGAAGGGAGGGTAGGGGAAAAACAAAGGAGGAGGTAACAATGCTTGATAGGAAATGTACTCATTATCTTGCTCATGTAAGTGTAACCCTTCTGTACAATACATATTTTTACAATTAAAAAATGTATAAAATAAATAATTAAAATGTAGGTTTCTGAAGGAAAGCTTTATCAAATTCCATTTTACTAATTAGTATGACCACTGGTAAATTCCCCTCCAAACCTACGTTTTCTTTTTTGTTTTAATTGTGAAAATACTGTACAGAGGGGTTACAATTACATGGGCAAGATAATGAGTATGTTTCTTATCAAGCATTGTAGCCTCCTCCTTTGTTTACCCTTCCAATCCTTTCCCATCCTTCCTCCCCACCCCCAATCCCTCCTCCCCCCCCCACCAAAATTGTAAAGTTCATTTTGGACATAGCGACTTGTACATCTCATTGTTGCAATGGGTCCACCTGTATCCTTATTTAAACGATTTGTTTTTTTTTTTCCTTCCCCTTCGTTTTCTTATATATTGTGGGCAGACATATCGATTTGTGAGGATTGAAATTGACCATGAAAGGTTAATTTACAGGATGTTTGGTCTATATTTGTGACATGATTTTCTTTTTTGACAGAAATTGTATGTTGTGGAGTAACAGGCAAGGACAAGGCCTTAATCATAGAAAATAATGAAAATCCAAATCTAAAAGACAAGGATGGCACTTGACCACAAGAGGATAGCTTGCTTTAATGTTGAATTCTTTGGAACGAGTTTCTGAGGCCAGAGACCTATGGCCAATTGGGCTGGTGTAGTGGTACAGAGATTTAAGTGACCTGTAGTTGAGTTGTGGACTTATGCTTTCTGTAAGGTAAATTAAGTATACTAGGTTTAATTAGATAGCTGGTCAAGAGTACACCACATGATATTGAGGCAGGAAGAGAAGTTTATTGTTTTACAGAACTGCTGCCCCTGCAGTGCATGGTGGAGACCACATGGCTGAAATCGACGGCTGAGGTCTAACCTGGGTTGAAGTAAGGAAGAAGAAGGTGTGGCCAGGTGAGGGAAGGTGCGGCCACACTGGTTGCAGATGTGATCTCAGGGACTCGGACCCTCTTCTGTTGGGTTGGATAGAAAGCATGACCAGGGGTATCCCGGGATGTGACCTCCAGGTGTGCCAGTTACCTAGGTGACACAGGTACTGGTCGGAGTCTTAGGGGAGAGGAGGGAGGAGTCTGCCCATCTTCCCCAGGGGACCTTACATTCCAGCCTTTTAATAACTATGAAATGAGGTGCAGATTCGCTCTGGCTACTCCCTGCTAACAAAGAGGTGTCAACATTAGGGGTAAAAGATGGAAATGTGGTCCCTTCCCTGAGAATGCAGTGAGCAGCAGCTGTACCTTGATAGGCATGAGTCCTAAGATGAAGTCTGGAGGAAGTCTCCTGAAGCAGGGCAGAGAGGAGGGAAGAGTCTGCCCATCTTCCTGGCGTGGACCTTACACTTTCCAATTTATTTCTCATATTCTTCTCAAGGGCATGCAGCCTTTTGTTGGTCTTGGCATGTTAGTAGACATAATTTTATCTTTCCTACAGCCTTATGCTTACTTCCTACCTCTCTCCTCTGTCTCTGTCTCTATCGCTCTCCCTGAATACATAAGCTGTGGATATTTGTGCAATACACTTAACACCAACAGGCAGCATACACAGCTGGAGGCCATGGACTGTCTTCAGCACTGACAGATTGGAACTAGTATCTTACCATGTAAAGTGAGGCCTGCTAATTTCTCTGAGTCAAAGTCAGTGATTCTTATTGAATAAGTAAGTTTAAAATTGGAGACATCATCCACATAAAATCAATGGTAAAACAAATCTTAACTCCTCCAACATGTCCTTAAAACACTCCATTTTGGAGTATTATTTGTTTTACAACAAACTTCCATGCCCTTCTAAACAAAATTGGCAGTGAGAAACAGGTGCTCTTTTTGGGTGCTATCTTGGGTGGTGAATACTAATACAGACTTCAAGATTTCAGAGCAGACCAGGTATCTCAGACTCCTGATCTGTTTGAAGCCCGGCTGCATGCTGAGCCTGCAGATTACCTGCAAAGAAGGGGCTTTGGTCACCGCCACATTGCTTCATTGATTTACAATACATTTGAATTAATCCATTCATTGGTTTGCTACAACTGAGCATACAGACAGTTTTAGTGATAATAGGGTTGAGTTCAATGTCTTACCAAAAAGAAGAGACAGAGTGTGTTGTGAAGTTGGTACCAAAGTAAGAGAGTCAGTCAGTGAGTTCTCATCCTGTGTGTATGGGACAAGAATTGTAAGGACAGCAACTAATATACTCATATACTAGCCAGAGGATGGAGAGTGAGGTGAAATCATGTCATGAGAAAACTGCTTGACATTATGTGGCTGTTCTTAGGCTCTAATGGTAGGTGTACTGCTCTATTATATATTATGCAGGTCTTTGAACTCTTGCTTAGCTTTTATTTTTTTAAACTTTTTTACACCACTGTTCTACTTCTTTTTTAAAAATGAATTTATTGTAAAGGTGATGTACAAAGGAGTTAGTTACATAAGTCAGGTAATGAGTACATTTCTTTTTGAACAGTGTTATCTTCTTATTCATTCTCCTGTTCCCTCCCTAACTCTCCTCCTTCCCAAGCTGGAAAGTTTATTTCCAACATAGTGTCTAGTTGCATTGGTTCACCCTTTGTCCCATCATTTCTGTGATCCCCTTCCTTCCCCAAATCAGATAAACTTATATAAGACAAAGAGTACTGAAATCAAAACAATGGCCACAGGGAATAAAACAAAGGAGGAAAAAGAAAGAAAGACAAAAGAAATAACTGCAAACAGTACACTAAATAAACCTCTTGTTTTTTGAAGTTCATTTTGATAAGCATAATTTTATATGGTCGTATGCACATAGCTATTGAGCTACTGTGTACCTCTGCTGAGAATATTCTAGACATATTCTATTTAAATCAAATGAGGGAAAACATGCAGCCTATGTTTTTTTTAGGTCTGGCTTACTTCACTTACTATAATTTTTTCTAAATCTTTCCATTTCCTTATGAATGGGGCGATGTCATTCTTTCTGATGGAAGCATAGAGTTCCATTGTGTATCAGTAAAGAGACTGAAGCTACCACTCCACTTCTGACTTTTTTATGGTAATTGGAAATAAGAGTCTCATAGGCTTTTCTGCCTGTTCTGGTTTCAGTGTATATCTAAGTTAATGTAGAGCACTATATATACATTATACATATGCATGCATGCACGTGCGCACACATACACACATACACTAAGTTATTGTAGAGTACAAAGACGCCACTATGCTCTGAAACATTGGCTCTTACTCTAACTGTATTTTGGTATTTATTATCTAAACTCCCATTATCCCTTTCCTTATCTCCTCCAACATCTATAATAACATCATATGTTCATATTGGCATTATTTTAGCTTCCATATGTGAGAGAGCACGCAGGCACCTGCTTTTCTGCTATGGCCCACTCACCAAACACACTATGTCTAGGTCAGTCTACTCTGTGATAAATGACACTCTATCTCCTGGTGGCGTAATTTTTCCATGGTATACACTCATATCAGTCCCATCTACTGAGCTTTAAAATTCTTAAGTTAGGTCTGGCCTTGGTTTTATTTTTGCTATTGATATTAAATATTAATAAATACTAAATATTAATTTAATATTGATATTAAATCTTAGTATTTCTGTTTTCTCATCTATAAAGTTAGAGTATTTGGATCATTTGATTCCTTAAGTTCTTTCAAGCATTAATTGATGTTCACAGTTTTTATAGAAGAACTCCTACTTGAAGTTCTCATTACGTATAAATAAATAAATTAGAGTGTTGGGGTTCAATAGCAACTGTTCCTCAAAGCTCCTGTGTTGAAGCTGAGTTCCTAGATGATAGCACTATTGACAAGTGGCTAAAACTTGAGGACACAGAACCTGGTGTGAAGAAGTAGGGCATTGATAGTTTGAAGAGGATACCGAGATTCTAGTTTTCCTCTGATTTTTTTTCTTCCTAGTGAGCATGACATGTGATGCTTTTCTATAGGCCGCAGACTAACTTGGCCAGGTGACCATGGCCTAAAATTGCTGAAAGCTTGAACCAAGAAAAACCTTTCCTCCAGAAGTTGTTGCTACAATGTTGGACAGCCGATACCCAGAGTAAATGGAGGTTTGAGCAGTTGTAGTGGAAACCTTTAGAGGCTTGAGTATATAACTTACCTGGGTTCATCTCAAGTGCCTTGTGCAGTCCCAGGTTGTGTAGTTTGTAATCAACTATTGGCCTTGGGGAAGCTCAGCTAGTAATTGTCATTGTTAAGAAATGTTAGATTATAACAAATAGCATTGAAGGAATGTGTATTTGGGAACAAAAGAAATCTGATTTTGACCATTTGCTACTTGCCTAATCTGAGCATGACTCTGAGTATCTGCTTCCCTTTCTGTGAATTAAGGGTAATTACGAGGTTCTTGTGAGAGTGACATAGGTCAGTAACTAAGCAGCTTTCACATGGCATGGCACACAGTAGGTTCTCAATAATGCTAATGTTCTCCCTTTATCTCCTATATGAGACACTGTACAACTTTGTCAAATAAAAATATGACTCACATTAGTTAAAAGATCTTCAGATAACATCACTGGACCATCAAACAAGCATAGAAGGATAAGATTTGCAAAGTCTTCATCGACTCCAATGCTACTTCTTGTTTCTGGAGAAGCCTACTTTTTCTTTCCAAGCTTTTTTCATTGTCTCCAGGCTCAGTTTGTACTTTGAGGAGGGTTTGATACATGTGGACATAAAGGCCTGGCCACACACCACAGAGGTTTGAGTTTCCTTCTCCCACATCTCTTCAAAGGAATCCTTGATTGGACTTGTTGCCAAGTGATGAGATCTCCAAATTTTTCTAGCAGCTGCTATTTATATGTGGTGTCTGGTGGCATTTTAACACCTTTTCAATATTTACCTGTAAGGGCTTCATTTTCTCCCTGACCTTACTCACAGAACGGAGCTGTCCACATAATAACGCTTTGGGATTTCAATTAAATAACCTTGAAGCCATAAGGTATTGGCTCTTTTTCTAGGTATCTGGTTCCAGATGAGGTCTTTACTATCTTTCCTTGGATGCCAGGAGCCCTGTGAACATGGTGTGTTAATCTAGAAAAACATGTCCCAGGTGTGTGGGTAACTAAAAGAAACATAAGAAAGTGGTTCATTTTTCTTCATTTAACTCCTTTTTATCTTAAGAAGAGAAAAAAATAAAACAAGGGCCAGGATGCTCTAATTCTTTTCAATTCCAGTAAATAATTACACTGATATGGCAGTTATCAGGTTCATTATGTCAGTACTTCCTGCCAGCAATACCAGTAATCACCATATATACACCTTGGGTTATTATCCATATTTATACATGTAAAAGGAAGACCTGAAGCATTATTTCACTTGCCAGAGAATTTTAAATATTGAATGGATTGTAATGGTAAAATAATAAGACAAAATAAAACACCTGACTTAGACAAACACACTTACAAATCAGATGCTGTGGCTGGACTATTAACCATAAACCCATTTAATAGTAGAGTGAGCAACTACATCTCATTTGCCCATCTAATGCCTTCTACAATCATGGAAAGGAGGCATCTGTGCACTGCTGAAATGAAAACACTTTGTGGTAGAAAGTATGATTTGGAGTTTAGGAATAGAAAATGTAGTCACATTAACCTGCCCCATTCCAGGCAAGTGACTTAACTACTGTCTTCTAGATTCTGGCTGCAACACATACTATTTATTAAAGTTTCTTAAGTTTCCCCTAAATAAAAATGGACACTGCCAAGGACTGGTGGCTTATGACTGTAATCCTACATACTCTGGAGGCTGAGATCTGAGGATCACAGTTCAAAGCCAGCCTGGGCAGGAAAGTCCATGAAACTCTTATCTCCAGCTAACCACCAGAAAACCAAAAGTGGAGTTGTGGCTCAGTGGTAGCACTAGCCTTGAGCAAAGAGATCAGAGACAGTGCAGGGCCCTTAGTTCAAGCCCTATGACTACAAAAAAAGAAAAAAAAGATGCTTTTTAACTAGATTTCTTGTAAGAACTGGTCAGGATCTACATAGCTCATAGTGTTTGCTAGAGGCTAACTGCTGTCCTACAATGAGAGGATTGTAGTCAGTGTTTATAGTTGAAGAAAGGCACTTGGGTTGTTTTGGTTTGTCTGTATTCTTTGGAAAGGCCTCTGGGAATTGAGAAGAGAGATGAAATGGCTTGAAACAAACCACGCCTGCATGCATGTTGTCCTGGCTTGCTGGCCAGGTCTGCCTCCCTTGTAATTACAATGACATCTCAATATGTTCTCCTGTCTCTAGTGGTCTTGCTTGTATCAGATTTGCATTTGAAAATTACAGCTCTGGAACCATAAAAGCTGAGCAATCTCTAAGGTAACTTGATGCTACTCAGAGCAAAGATCTCACCTTCAGGGAGATTCACTTTTACAGTACCTTTTATAGGAATTCCCAGGGAAGGAAGAGAAGTCTCTGGAGAAGAATTTGGCCTCTTGGTTTGAAACACATCTGGTCTTTTGACTTGTCAAAGAATAAGTAGCCCATAACAATTGAAAGAATGAGGGAATGTGAAATTGGAGCTGGATAAAGTCAGGAGAAACTCAAATTGCAGAGAGTTTTGTTTATCTTTCCAAACATCCTGCTGGTTTCTTAAAATAGATGGGGATTCTTTAAATTAATCAGCAATGAAAAGGCAGTGAAATCTCAGTGGAACTATGTTGAACGATTAATTCTCCTTATGCAGAAACTGTTGACTAATTTGTGGATTTTTCCAGGGTCCTTGTTTGCCTTTCTCACATCCAGTTTTCTTCCTCTTGCTCAGTTCTCTGCCTACCAATGCTTGTTCAGGGAAGACAAAGGACCCTAGGCCATAACTATGATGGTGATCTAATATTTCAGCATTAGCATTTGGTGGGTACTTACATAAACGTTTACTAGATGAAGGACGTTTGCTATTTATGCGCAGCTCTGAACTCTCTAGGCTCTGAAATTTCTCTGGGTTGCATTAACCCATTGTATGACCTGTCTCTATGTGAGTAACCACTGAGCCATCAGAGCTTACAATCAAAGGTTGTCTTTGGGGATACAGAGATTCTGCATATTTCAGAAGGATTACAGAAAATTACAAGGATTATAGGAATTACAGAAAACACTCAAATTTGGAATTTTGTGACAATTCAAATTACCTTAGAAAAATTCTGTTTTCAAAAACACTTAAAATCATATTTATGAGAGCCAACATGGTGGTTTATATCTATAATTCCAGCTACTCAAGAAATAGAGACTGGGAGGATTGTTGCTTGAGAACAGTCTGAAAAAAAGGTTCACTAGGCCTTATGTCAGCAGACAAATGTGGCATAGTGGTGGACACCTCAAACCTGGTAAGCAGAAGGCCAGAGGCTGGAACATCGTGGTGTGAGGATAGCTTAGACAGAAATGTGATACTCTGTCTGAAAAGCAGCTAAAACAAACAAGAAGAGGCTAGGGATGTAACTCAAGTGGTAGAACATCTTCCTAGTCAGTGCAAGGCCTTGTGTTCACATCTTAGTACTGCTAAGAGCAGAACCAGTAGCATTCTTTGTGTGCCTCACTTTGACAGTTCCCACACACTGTGTCTGGTTGTATGGCTTTTGGACAGGCCTGCTTCACAGAGCAGCCTGCCCTGTAGATACTGGTGAGTTGTCCTTGTAATTGTCCTCTGCAGTTGTTCTTGTAATTTCTGATCAGGCCTATGAAACTATCATGTGAACCGCATCTGTGATTTCAAGTGATCTATAATCATGTTAATTTTAAAACTCCACAAAACCAGTGAAATTAACTTCCATGTACATTAAGTCTTCAGTACCAGGTGTGTATGTTACACTTATGGAAAACTCATTTCTGCCCACAAGAGGCAGCCCTATGCCCTAAAGCTGGAAGTAGCTTGTAGTTTCCATATTGCATAGCCCTGTTCTAGAACAATTCACTGTGGAAAGTTCTACAGTGTGTTGCTCTCTAGTGACACATTGTGTAAGTTCAGATGTACCTTGATCATTTCCTGGGCCTGAACTTCTTCATACTTGAAAGTAACATTACAAAGAAAAACAATTATTGACCTATTTTATATATTTAAAAGGCATTTGTTCAATGGATCAAAGTATTTTTTTTCTTTAGAGTCATTTGTTGAAAGAGATAGCATATACAAAAATGTGATATATGCTAAGCTTGCTTTCCTCAGCTGGTATAAGCACTGCTTCTTGTAATCCATTTGGAGTCAAATGACTTTCCAGTATTCCAGTATGATTGCTCAGTGCTTGACCCTTGCCTTCAATACAATTCTTTAGCATGCAACTACAGCTGGTGTCTATCTCCTTGTGATATTACAACATGAACAAGGGCAGAGACCTTAGCCCCCTGGTTCACTGGCTCCTCCTCTCATAGCTAACTGCTGCTTGCTGCTCAAAGACTATCTGGCTGAGTAAATCAAACAGCATAAGAATGTAAGAAAGTAGAGATTTAGAGATTTAATAGATAAAATGCAAAACCAAACTGTTCTATATGATATAAATCATTGTACAAGATAAATGAACTCCAAGTGATTGAATGAAGACTTTTCCACCTTTTTCTTTGTTTACAAGACACCCCCAAATAAGGAGAACAGAGGACAAAACACAAGTCTCCCTTCAGAAGAGACTGTTATCAGTGGGAGCATGGAAAGTGAAAAGCTGCAGAGGAAATAAAAAGTTAGAGTTAAGGGTCTGGTGGCTATGACACTGACAGCCAGCTCTGACTCACCTCATAAACTTTATACCATGGAGCTGGCGGCAAGGATATAGATGTGTATGTGTATATGTATGTTTGTGTGTATGTGGGGGGGCAGCCAAGATTTTTGAAAGGTTTTTATGGTGCAGTTAGATCTCAAGCTGTCCCCTCTTTACTCAGAATAAGCTGGAGTATCTGGTAGAATGCAACCTCAGGGACAACAAGGAATGGCAGTTGTAGCAAACAAGCCCATGAAGCCTGACTCAGAAAACAGGTGAGTTACAGGCAAATTTCCTTACTGAGCAGTGTCTAGTCCAGAGCTCAATAGCCAAGATAGTTGACAGGAGCTTTCCTTGAAAGACTAGCTCAGAGAAAAGACTAGCAAGTACTCATTCTGAGTGATTCATCAAGAAAGTCACTTGTCACCACATCACCTCACAAACACACACCCTGTTGACAGGCTTTGCTTCACCTCTTGATCCAGAAACTCCAAATTCCGCTTGGGTGTCCTTATCAGAAAAATGAAACAGCAAAAATGTACAACTAGCATTTGAGGTGGTGGCCAATAACCAACTAGCTAGCCAATTAACCAACAGACTGACCAATGGGGAGACAAAACAGAAAATGCAGGAAGAAAAAAGCTGAAGCTATCATGTAAACCTAGGACATTTATGAAGCAAGAAAACAATGTTGAGCCAGGCAACTGTGGCTCATGCCTGTAATCTTAGCTACTCAGCTGGCTGAGATCTGGGGACTGCAGTTTGAAGCCAGCCTGAAAAGGAAACCTATGGGATTTTCATGTCCAATGATCCTCGAAAATGCCAAGGATAGAGCAGTGACTGAAGTGGTTAGTGTGAAAGCCTTGAGCAACAAAGCTTAGGGACAGTGTCAGGCTCTGAGTTCAAGCCACAGGAGTGGAACATGCATGTGTGTGGATGCATGTACGCGCATGCATGTGCGTGCGCATACACATACACACACACACACACACACACACACACACACACACACACACACACACACACACACACACACACCACAATCTGGGGATGGGCTAAAACAGGAGATTTATCATGTGGCTCTGGAATCAGCCAGATTGGCTATGTATGGTGATTTTGTTAGTTGTGATTGGGATTCTGGATTTTTGTAGTGAAGAATGATTTACTCATGAAGTAAAAGTCAAAAATGATGTCAAAAGAATAATAGAAAAAAACAGCAATAGTAGATTTTAGGCTTCTCTAAGGCATTACTCTAACATATTCTCCAGAATTCCTTAGAAGTGGTTTCTGGGCCTGGAAGTCAATCCAGAGTTGGTTTCTGTGAAGACTAACCCTCTCCTTGTCACCTGTGTACTAAGATGTCAGTCCATCACCTGTGCCTTTTGCTTCTTAGCAATTAATGAAGACAACAATGAAGACACAAGCTCTGACTTGGTAATATTAGAACGACATCTCATCCAGGACTACTTTAATAATGAAGACTTACCATGTCCAATGTTGCAAATCTCATTAGTCTACCAACATATACCCATTCTACTACCTGATTATTTTAAGATTGTATGCCTGATAAACTGGGAAAAGAGATGAAATGAATTTTATAACTCCCAAGGGATTAGGGTCATAACTACACAGAATTTGAATTTGATTTTTATGGACCAAATCTTTCAAGCATAAAATGTTGATCACTTGTGCTTTTAAAATACTTTCATTTTGTAGCAGAGAAGAACAAAGTTGTCCCAATTGGATGGATGAAAAATGATGAACTTAGGTAAAAAATATCTTTAGTGGGTAATACATTTCCTTCAAATTGTAAGGTTCATCTATAAATTCAACATAAATTTTATGTAGTAGTACACATTATTTTACTACTGTGAAGTAACTAATAGTGAAGTAACATTTGAGTTATTTGCTATTAAGTAAAGTTGATGCACTGGGTAGAGAAATGCATTGTGTTTATGCTGTGGCTTCCTATGCACATATTCTCATGTTATTTGCAAGGGTAACTAAAGATCCTTTGTATTAGATTGAGTCAAAAATATTGAGCCAAAAATATTGAATGAATCATAGTCAAATGTAGTAATCGAGGAAAATTCTAATGGTGCAATTTTAAACAAAGGCAGACAGATTGAAGGAATAGACAGAAATACAGAAATACTGCAGTGCATTATATGATAACCTCCCTCAAAGGAACACCCATGTCCTGCTCCCTGAAGCTCTGAATGATGTCTCCTAGATTATTTTATTTCACATAGTAAAAGTGGTAATTAAGTTGAGGATTTTAATAGAGAGATCACCTGAAATCAGGTAGGTGAACCCTAAATGCATTCACAAGTGTGTTTCCAAGATGCAGATGAAGAACAGCAATACAGAAGAGGAAGATACTACTTGGAGAGAGCCAGGGACTGGTGCCCTGTGGCTTCTAGACACAATGCAGGCCCCACCAGAAACTCATAAAGGCCAGGGATGAATTTCCCCCTATATACTCTGGAGGGAGTTTGGCTCTGTTGATACCTTGATTTCAGGCTTCTGGCCACTTTGCTCATTTTTTAATGCAACTCAATTTCCCAACAATTCTATATCAAGTACAGGAAAATTGTATTGACAGCCTTGGGTTAGCAATCCTGAAGACATTAACATTACTGAGTTTTATGGCTTGCATGTAAAACGTTGCCCAAAATGTAGTGTGTTGAAAGGCTGGTCTTCAGTGCATGAGTGTAATGAGGTGGGACATGTGTGAGATGATTAGATCCTGAAATCCCTTTTCTCTGAGGGAATTAAACTATTGATGAATTGTAGCTCAGTGGGTTCTGAGCTTTGGTGTAAAGGTGAGCTCACTCTTGTTGCTCTGTGGCCACCATGAACTGAGCTGCTTTGCTCATGCCATAGTATCTTGCCTCATCTCAGGCCCAGAAACAACAAAGCTAATTGTTCATGGGAAATTTTCTAAATTCGTGAGTCAAAAATTGGGCTTCCCAGTTTTAAAGGATGGCTACATGATAACAATTTGTATGTAATACATCTTTGTGTATGTAGTCATTTAAAAATATATCTGATAGTCATTTTAAAATATTTTATTCATTTTTAAGTTATCCATGCATGTATATATTGAAAACCAAATCCCATTTTTATAGCTTAAATTACTAGATCACTGTGTCCAATTCAAAATAAGATTAAAAAATATAATAAAACATAATAAAAATCACAAAAAATGAGGCTTTCTTATTTTAAAATGCATTCTGTCATGGTGGCAGAAGCTGCCTTACACAATGGTTCTGAGTTGTCAGGGACTAAATAGCTACGGGCCCTGCAAAGGCTGCTCTGGTGAAGTACATTTTCTCTGACTTTCAGTGATATGCTTCCATCCAGCGCCTTCTTCATCTGTCCTCTACTTCACTGTATCCCAACCTTCAAGTCAGCTTTTTTTGTTTCTCACCAACAACTTTCCTGATCAAAGTAGACTCAATGTTAAAATGATTGGGTCAACTATGTGCCCTGTGTGCTTCTCTTTTATTTCACTGTATTGCAGTTACTCCATTACATGTTTGACCCTGCTCTTTGACACCAAAGCCCTTAGGGTAAGAGGTATATTGGAGATCTCTTTGCTTTTCATTCTTAGCTTACTACTTGTGTTACCTGAGAGACGTGAAACTTAGTGTTTTCCCTTTAAATGCAGGAACTCTTAATTTAGGATCCTTGACTTTGATCATAGAATAAGAATTTCTGGACAAATCACAATGGTAAGAAAACTTGTCAGAACCTATTGAATAAGTAAACAAGCAGGCAAACAGACAAACAGAAGGGCTGGGGTAACCTCTAGCCTAGTGTGAGTAATCTCATAGGGTGAAAGAGAGAGGCACAGAAAGAAAAACACACAGAGAAACACATGGAGGGACACAGAATGAAAGAGAGAGACACATACACATACAAAGAGACACCCAGAAAAAAAACACAGCTCCTTGGGCTGTTAGGGCATTTATAGGCTAAAGGCAGGGGGTCTGGCTTTAAAGTTATGCAAAGGTAGGTGCTTTGTCTTTGCTCTAATCACACCTGGAGTTATTTTCTGAGTTTCCAGGTGAGAATGCATCCTGCCATAAAACAGATCCTTATCCTTGAGAAAGGAGGTAAGGCATTTTGGGGCAGGTGGCTTAAGTTTGGGGAGGCATTTTTCTCAGGAAGCATACATTCTGTCAGACAAGTGTTCATTCTTGGGGTGAGAATGCACCCCTTAAGAAGGCATGCATCCTGTTGTCTCTCTTTGAAGCAAAGATGATGGCACTTCTGTATTTCAAATACCATATTTCTGAGTGGCCTTCACCAGGCCTCAGTTTCCTTAAGTTATTCTTCTTCACTTGACTCCTAGTGGTTTCTCTGAGTTATTGTTGAATGAAAAAATTAAATAGCAACACAATGTCTGAGATTTTGTAGAGGACATTTTCTCAACATGTTAATATACCCATCTCTTTCTGCCATGAGTCTGTGTGTGTAATGATTCATTTCAAGATTCCGAAAATTTAGTAAGAACTTAGTCATCAAATCTAGCCTTGTCCATTCTGATGTATCCACTTGCTCAAATGTTGCCATATATCATGAAAAAACATTGATCTAGTACATATTATAGTGCACAAAATTCTCTCTCCACAAGTCCCCTTTAGGTTATTGGTAGTCCCCTAATACAGAAATGTATCTTCTTACCTTTCTAGTGTATATCTTTATGTCCAGCACAGTAAAATCAGTTCAATTTTATTAAAACTAACTGAATCTCTACATAACAAGTATTAACTTTCCTTATTTTTGGCAATTGCTACAGCTTTGTGGAAAATGTCTACATTTTTTAACCAACTTTTGATGATATGTTTAGAATTATATGATGAAATTAAAGAATGTAATTTATTTAGTTAATTAATTTTAAGTTAGCATATGCAACATAATTCTTAGAGAGCTCTAGGTAGCAACTGAGAGTCATTCTCTACAGTGATTGACACAGGGTCAGTAAAGAACCTGTAACTTTGGATCCCCAGACATGGTACATAAGTATGAGGAAACAGTACTTTCCTATAGAGGTCTAAAGTGAGAGTCATTGGGCTGAGTGCTTTAAGTAGTCAGCATTGATTTGTGAACAGGCTGCTTCTCACCTAGGCATGGCGGTGATGCCTGCTCTAGGCAACTAGCAGCAGGGAGTTTTAATTTAACAGCAGGTAATTATTCTCCAACCATAGGAGACCACTAGCTAATCTTTATGATAGTGAAGATCTTCTCATGCTCTATACCATTTGCTTCTCCTCATAACCCTGTGAGGAAATTACTTTATCCCTAATTTATGTAAGGAAGGTAAGGCTCAGAAAGCTTAAGTGACTTGCCCATGCTCACAGGACTAATCCTCTCCTGGTGATAAAGGCAATCCTCATTCCACTACTGAGTACTGAGTCTGCCAGTGAAAATTGTTAAAGTATGTCAGTCTCTCAGGAAGCAGATGGGTGGGAATCCTTATCCACCTCCTGTGTGGGATATAAATGTTAATGGGAAAGAAATTTGGGCAGCCCAGCAGTTAATTTCCAGCCTGATCATACTGAGGCTTATGGTGTAGTCTTTGTCTCTTACCAAGTTTTTAATTTAGTCTCATAATGGGTTCCAAAGACACAGATAGACATTCAGAGAGAACTTGAGCTTCTCCTGAGGGGAAGCCCAAAGAGAATTTTCCTGAATGTTGCTGAGAACTTTATTTTTTCCCTAATGATGCTCATTGTTAGACAATGATCAAAAAGAAGACTAGACCCACATGTGTCTCAGATGCTTATTGAGAGGCTGTAGAGATAATGATGACCTACTGCATACTGTGAGGCAATGTGTCTTTCACCTTCAACTCCTTGCCAAGGATGGACATTAATCAATGACTTCCTGGTTCTAAATCTCTTTGACATGGCTTCTGTCAGTCATTCAAAATCATTTGCCACTAGCTCTGGCTACCTAGACCTCCCTCCTGCCAAGTATATTTCTGGTGACATCAAGTGATTCCAAGTGTTAATTTCCCATCTATCTATTTTGCAATGTAGTTGAATAAGGATTGAGGTGACAGGCAGAGGTGATTAAGAAGTAGGATTTAAGAAATGTGCTGAAGAGTAGGTGGAGATAGCTTCTGTTTGGGGTTCTGCTAGCGAAATAGCTGAATTTGGCCATTGGCTATCTTGTTTGGCAAACACTTTTAATCTCTTTTGTCTGGCTCAGCTCCTTTAAGAATCAAAAGAGACAATTTAATTGGCACTTCAGTGTGAATGTCATATTGAAAATTCAGAAGAGCAGTAGGATTGATTCTAAGAGCAACAAGGGTTTAGTATCACAAGACTGGACATTTCAATTTTTTCTTTATGATATTGACTGTGTGGTCTTTAAAAGGATCCCTAGTCCAAGAGGTCCTTTACTTCTTAGATAATTCCTAGGTATTTTATTTTTGTGGGGCTATTACAGAAGGAGTTGCTTTCCTGATATCAGCTGTGCTCTTCTCATTGTTGGCATACAGAAAAGCCATTGATTTTTGAGGGTTAATTTTATACCCTGCTACTTTTTTGAATCAGCTCGAGTAATTTGGGAGTGGAGTCCGTGGGATTCTTTAAATACAAGATCATGTCATCTGCAAAGAGAGAGAGTTTTACTTCTTCTTTCCCTATTTGGATCCCCTTTATGTTTGCATATTGTCTTATTGCTGTAGCTAGGCATTCTAATACTAAATTGAAGAGAAGTGGAGAGAGGAGACATGCTTGTCTTGTTCCTGAGTTTAGAGGAAATGACTTTAGTTTTTCACCATTAATTAAAATGGTGGCTGTAGGATTGTCATATATGGCCTTCATTGAGGAATGTTCCCTGGATTCTTAATTTTTTCCAGAGCCTTCATCATAAAGGGGTGTTGGATCTTGTCAAATGCTGTATCTGCATCTATTGATGCATTTGCACATCTTGTTGATGTGATTAATTATATTAATTGATTTGCATATATTGAACCAGCTTTGCATCCTTGAAATGAATCCTGTTTGATTGTGGTGCATGATTTTTTTTGATGAGTTTGTTGAAGTTGTTTGGCCAAATTTTTTTTTTATTGTGAAAATACTGTACACAGGGATTACAATTACATGGGCAAGATAATGAGTACATTTCTTATCAAGCATTGTAGCCTCCTCCTTTGTTTACCCTTCCCATCCCTTCTCATCCTCCCCCCCACGTCCCCCCAATCCTCCTCACCGCAGCGCCCCCCACACCAAAGTTGTAAAGTTCATTTTTGACATAACAACTTGTACATCTCATTGTTGCAATGGGTCCACCTGTATCCCTATTTAAACGATTTGTTTTTCCCCTTCCCCTCCACAAATTATACCGACATCAAATACACTGAAAGCAGGGGTTATACCGTGGGGGAGGGACATACAAAGCAACAAAGAAATAATCTTATAAATGTGTTAGAAACAATCGCATGAAAGAAAAAAATTTGAATACATATCTTAGGGTTCATTTCCCTAACATCACCATATCTGATCTTTTCTGCTTGATTCAGACATATACTACATATTGCAAATAAGGGAAACCATGGAACCTATGTTTCTTTGGGCCTGGCTTACTTCACTTAATATAATTTTTTCCAAGTCTTTCCATTTCCTCACAAATGGGCCAATGTCATTCTTTCTGATGGAGGCATAGAATTCCATTGTGTATATATACCACATTTTCATGATCCATTTTACTGAGGGGCATCTGGGTTGGTTCCAGAGTGTGGTCTTCTTTGTAAGCATTTGGGTAAATGCCCCAAAGTGGGATTGCTGGTTCATAGGGGAGCTCTATGTGGAGTCTTTTGAGGAACCTCCATACTGCTTTCCAAAGTGGTTGAACAAGTTTACACTCCCACCAACAATGTCCCACCATCTGTCCACATCCCCTCTTGCATCTGTTGTTATTAGAGTTCTTGATTTTAGCCATTCTAACTGGAGTGAGGTGGTATCTCAATGTTGTTTTGATTTGCATTTCTTTTATGGCTAGGGATGTTGAGCATTTCTTCATGTGTCTATTGGCCATCCTTCCTTTCTCTTCAGAGAAGTTTCTCTTTAAGTCTGTAGCCCACTTGTTTATTGGGCAGTTGTTTCTTTGAGGATTTGTTGTTGGGGGATTTAAGTTTTTGAGTTCCAAGTATATTTTAGATATGAGACCCTTGTCCATTGTAAGGCTAGTGAAAATCTTTTCCGAATCTGTGGGCTTTCTATTGATCTTGCTAGCTATGTCCTTTGCCATGTAGAAGCTCTGCAATTTCATGTAGTCCCATTTGTCCAACCTTTCTTTGATTTGTTGTGTTTCTGGGTATCTATTCAGAAAATTTCGGCCTGTGCCAACAAGACCTAGGGTTTCTCCTATCCCATCCTGTAATGTTTTCAGAATGTCTGCTTTGACTCCGAGGTCTTTGATCCATTTGGTGTTGATTCTGGTGCAGGGTGATATATAAGGATCTAGCTTTAGTTTTCTACAAGTAGTTAACCAATTTTGCCGTTTACTGAAGAGGCTTTCTTCCATTCTATTTTTTTTTTTTGCTCCCTTATCAAAAATTAGATGGATATAGGTGTGTAGGTTCATTTCTGGGTTTTCAATTCTATTCCTTTGGTCCTGAGGTCTGTTCTTGTGCCAGTATCAAGCTCTTTTGATTACTATGGCTTTGTAGTTTGAAATTTGGTATTGCTATTCCTCCAGCGGCGCTCTTTCTGTTGAGGATCATTTTTGTTATTCGGGTTCTTTTATTGTTCCATATGCATTTTTGGATTGCCTCTTCTATTTCCTTGAAGAATGAGGTTGGAATTTTGATAGGTATCGCATTGAATTTGTAGATAGCCTTGGGAAGTATTGCCATTTTCAGGATGTTGATCTTTCCAATCCAGGAGCATGGGAGTTTCTGCCACTTTCTAAGTTCTGTTTTGATTTCCTCTCTCAAGTTTTTAAAGTTTTCATCATAGAGGTTGTTAATTCCTAGGTATTTTGTTTTTGTGGGGCTATTACGAATGGAGTTGCTTTTCTAATTTCAGCCCCACTTTTTCATTGTTGGCATACAGAAAAGCCATTGATTATTGAGGGTTAATTTTATACCCTGCTACTTTGTTGTTTGGCCAAAATTTTATTGAGAAGTTTTGCATCAATGTTCATCAAAGAAATGGGTCTACAGTTCTCTTTTATATTTATACTTTTGTTTATTTATTTTTTATTTTATTTTATTTTGGGTCCTGTCGTGGGGCCTGAACTCTGTGCCTGGACACTGTCCCTCAGCTCTTCAGCTCAAGGCTAGTACTCTACCACTTGAGCCACAGAGCCACTTCCGGCTTTTTTCTTTTTGCTTATGTGGTGCTGAGGAATTGAACCCAGGGCCTCATACATGCAAGGCAAGCGCTCTACCACTGAGCCACCTTCCCAGCCCCTCTTTTTTATTTTTTATTTTATTTTTTGTCAGTTTTTGGGTTGAACTCTGGGCTTAGATACTGTCTGCATGCTCTTCAGCTCAAGGCAAGTACTCTACCTCTTGAGCCACAACACCATTTCCAGTGTTCTATTGGTTTATTGGAGATAAGAGTCTCATGGACTTTCCTTCCCAGGCAGGCTTTGAAATGTGACCCTCAGATTTCAGCCTCCTGAGTAGCTATGATTATACCCATGAGCCACCGGCACCCGGATTTATAGTTCTCTTTATTTGATGAGTCCCTGCCTGGTTTTGGGATAAGGGTTAAGGTGGCTTCATAGAAAGAGGAGATGGGAGGGAAGGGATGATAGGGGAAAAACAAAGGAGGAGGCAACAATACTTGATAAGAAATGTACTCATTACCTTTCTCATGTAACTCTAATCCCTCTGTACAGTATTTTCACAATAAAAATCTTATTTTAAAAAAAGAGTCAACTTTCTCTTTCAAGTTCACTGAAAAGTTGGAGGAGTATTGGTGTGAGGTTTGCTTTGAACCCCTTGTAGAATTCTGCTGTAAATCCATCCAGTCCTGGGCTTTTCTTAGATGGGAAGTCTCTTATTGCTGTTTCTATTTCAATGCTTGATTATGGGTCTGTTAAGTTGGTTTAAATCATCTTGGTTAAGTTTTGGCATGCCGATATTTGCTAGGAAATCATTCATTTCTTCCAGATTCTGAAACTTATTAGCATAAAGGTTTGAGAAGCATTCCCTTATAATGTTCTGAATCTTGTTTTTTTTTTTTTCTGTTGTGTGGTTTCCATTCTCATCTCTAAGTTTGTTTATTTGGGTGTGTTCTCTTCTTTTTCTAATAAGATTTGCTAAGGGTCTCTCAATTTTGTTAATTTTTTCAAAGAACCAACACTTTGTTGATTCTTTCTTTGTTTTTTTTATTCTAATTCATTCAATTCTGATTTAATTTTAATTATCTGTTTCCATCTACTGGATTGGGGTTTAGATTGCTGCTCTTTTTCAAGGAGGTTCAGCTGTCTCATTAAATTGTTGGTTTCAGATTTCTCCAATTTGTTGATGTAGGAACTCAGAGCTATAACCTTGTCTCTAAGTACTGCCTTTGCTGTGTCTCAGATGAGGTGTTAATTTGGAAAACTTTAAAAACCTGAAAAAGGAAATCAAAGCAGAATGTAGGAAGTGGAAAAACCTCCAATGCTCCTGGATTGGAAGGATCAACATCATGAAAATGGCAATACTTCCCATGGCTATCCACAAATTCAGTGAGATACCTATCAATATCCCAACCTCATTCTGCAAGGAAATAGAAGAGGCAATCCAAAAATGCATATGGAACAATAAATGACCTTGAAGAGCAAAAACAATCCTTAGCAGAAAAAAACACTGCTGGAGGAATATCAATACCAAATTTCAAACTCTGCCACAAAGCCATAGTAATCAAAACAGCCTGGTACTGGCACAAGAACAGACTTCAGGACCAATGGAATAGAACTGAAGACCCAGAAATGAAACCACAGACCTGTGGAGACCTAATCTTCAATAAGGGAGCTATAAAAATAGAATGGAAGAAAGACAGCCTCTTCAGTAAATGGTGCTGGCAAAATTTGTTAAGCACTTGTAGAAAACTAAAGCTAGATTCTTATATATCACCCTGCACCAGAAGCAACTCCAAATGGATCAAAGACCTCAGAGTCAAAGCAGACACCCTGAAGACATTACAGGAAAGAATAGGAGAAATCCTAGGTCTCCTTGGCAAAGGCCAAAATTTTCTTATTGAGACCCAGAAACACAATAAATTGAAGAAAGGTTGGACAAGTGGGATTGTCTGAAACTGTAGATCTTTTGCATGGCAAAGTACATAGAAGTTAAGATCAATAGAAAGCCCACAGATTGGGAGAAGATTTTCACTAGCCACTCAATGGACAATGTTCTCATATCTAAAATGTACTTGAAACTCAAAAAATTAAATCCTCCAACAACAACTCCTCAAAAGAACAACTGCCTGATTAGTAAGTGGGATAAAGACTTAAAGAGAAACTTCATTGAAGAGGAAATAAGAATGGAGCATAGACCCATGAGTAAATGCTCAACCTCTCTAACCATAAAAGTAATCCAAATCAAAAGAACATTGAGATTCCACCTCAACCAATTAAAACTCATAACAGATGCTGGAAGGGATGTGGCCACAAGGGAACCCTACTGCATGGTTGGTGGGAGTGTAAACTTGTTCACTTTGGAAAGCAGTATGGACGTTCCTCAAAAGATTCCACGTAGAGCTCCCCTATGACCCAGCTATCCCACTTTTGGGCATTTACCCAAATGACCACAAACAAGGCCATACTAAAGCTACCAGCACAACTATGTTTATTGCAGCATTATTTACTATAGCTAAGATATGGAACCAACCCAGATGCCCCTCAGTAGATGAATGGATCAAGAAAATGTGATATGATAAAGAAAATGTGATGTATGTTTATATCTCTATCTCTATCTATCTATCTATCTATCTATCTATCTATCTATCTATCTATCTATGAGTTCTATGTCTCCTCAGAATAAATACCAGGGCCCCATTTTTTAGGAACTGGAAAGACTTGGAAAAATTATATTAAGTGAATTAAGCCAGGCCCAAAGAAAAATAGGTCCCATGGTTTCTCTTTTTTTTTAATGTCTGTTTTTATTTTTTTTCATTTTGTTTTATTTTATTTTTTTGAGAACATAATATACAGAGGGGTTACAATTACATGGTCAGGATAATGCGTACATTTCTTATCAAGCATTGCAGCCTCCTTCTTTGTTTACCCTTCACATCCCTTCCCAGTCTCCCCCCAATCCTCCTCCTCCCCCCCCCCCCCCGCACACCAACGTTGTAAAGCTCATTTTCGACATGACAACTTGTACTTCTCATTGTTGCAATGGGTCCACCTGTATTCTTGAACGACTAGTTTTTCCCCATCTCCTCCACAAGTTATACTGACATCAAATATAGTGAAAGCAGGGGTTATACTGTGGGGGAGGGACATACAAAGCAACAAAGAAATAATCGTATAAATGCATTAGAAACAAATGCATGAAAGAAAAAACATTGAAATATATATATCTAAGGGTTCATTTTCCTAACATTACATTATCTGACCTTTTCCGCTTGACTCATACATATACTAGATATTGCAAATAAGGGAAATCATAGGACCTATGTTTCTTTGGGCCTGGCTTACTTCACTTAATATAATTTTTTCCAAGTTTTTCCATTTCCTAAAAAATGGGGTAATGTCATTCTTTCTGATGGAGGCATAGAATTCCATTGTGTATACATACCACATTTTCTTGATCCATTCCTCTACTGAAGGGCATCTGGGTTGGTTCCATATCTTAGCTATGGTAAATAATGCAGCAATAAACATAGTTGTGCTGGTAGCTTTAGTGTGGTCTTGTTTGAAAACATTTGGGTAAATGTCCAAAAGTGGGATTGCTGGGTCATAGGGGAGCTCTTTGTGAAGTATTTTGAGGAACCTCCATACTGCTTTCCAAAGTGGTTGAACAAGTTTACATTCCCACCAACAGTGAAGTAAGGTTCCCTTCTGTCCACATCCCCTCCAGCATCTGTTGTTGTTAGAGTTCTTGATTTTTGCTATTCTAACTGGAGTGAGATGGTATCTCAATGTTGTTTTGATTTGCATTTCTTTTATGGCTAGGATGTTGAGCATTTCTTCATGTGTCTATCGGCCACCCTTTTTTCTTCTTCAGAGAAGTTTCTCTTTAAGTCTTTAGTCCACTTATTTATTGGGCAGTTGTTTCTTTGAGGATTTGTTGTTGGGGGATTTAATTTTTCTCTTATTTGCAATAACAAGTACATGTGTAGGACCAGCAAAAAAGCCAAAAGCCATATATATATGACCAGATAAGGTGATGTTAAGCATAATGAACCTCAAGATAGGGACACAAGTAGTTTTTTTCTTTCTTGCTATTGTTTCTAACGTATTTATAAGGTACCATGTGATGTTTTAGTTGCTTTGTATGTCCCTCCCCCATGGTATAACTATGTTTTCACTTTATTTGCATCTGTTATATACGCTTCTCTAATTTGGGGAGAGGAAGGGAATAAAAACAAATGCTTAAATAAGGATGCAGGTTGACCCATTGTAACAATGAGATGTTCAAAACACTATGTTGAAAATGAACTTTACAACTTCACTGGGTGTGGGAGGGTTGGTGTGGTGGTTGTGGAGGGAAGGGATGGTAAGGGGAAAACAAAGGATGAGGCAACAGTGCTCAATAGAAAATGTACTCATTACCTTGCTTATGTAACTGTAACTTCTCTGAACAGCATTTTTAAAGAAAAAATGTATGAAAAAAGAAATGCAATAGAAAAAAATTAAAACGACACCCAAATTTAAACATCTATGAGCCCTTTTTCTAGCTACAAGTTGTTGGAAAAATTATCTCTATAAATTTCAATTTATTAATGGACAAAATAGGATTATTTGCTCTGAGGATTGTGAGGATTAATGATACTCAATGTAGTAATACTTAGTTCCTAAAAATGTTCAATAATGCTAGCTTTAAACATACTATAGTTTTAGGATTAGCCACATTTCAGAATGGCCTGAAGATCTAAAATTTTCCAATTGCTAGCCAGTTCTAAATTAGTTATGAACTTCTAGTACTGGGCACAGATATCAGTATATCTACTGATGATAATAATTTATTATTAAAATATAACTTTTCATCTATTTTAATTTTGTTTAAGATTAGATCAACTATCTGGTGCTTTTCAAAACTTCCCATTTCACAAATGAGCAAACCACCAAGATCAGGAAATAGTAAATATCAGAGCTGAATCAGAGCTGAGATTCTTCAACAGCATGTCTAACTTTCAATTAATATGGAATTCAGTAGATTAAAAGTAATTGTAGGATTAAAAAATTGCAAACCATCAGGTACTTTATTGATAATTGAGTTCTACTATGTAATCACCCCAGAGAAATGCTCAGGATATTGGTTCATGTTGTCAAAGTGACAATATATTTAAGCCACCAAATCCTAGCCAGATTTTTCCCTCCTTAGTGATACTTCCTATTTTCTATCCAGGAAATGTATATGGTCAACATATGCATCTTTCTAATTAGAAGGTTTCACACCAGTTACTCTACTCTTTCACAAAGTTCCTTTCAGATCACTCAAAACATTCTATTGTGCTTATAGATTATAATCCATAAACTATTTGGTTAACATGAGGATAATGATGTTAATACCTGGTTTGGCATAAAGAGAAAATGTTTTAACTAAATGCCTGTTTTTATCTAGCATTAAACTTAGAGTCTTTTTAACTATTTAATTTTAGAATTTTGAAATTTAGTCATTTTAGTTTCTCAGTTTAATGTGTCTGCAAAGTCAGTCATGGTAATGGAACATTGTTATTTTCTAGTACCCCAGCTTTAGAGGATAATTCATCCAAGTGTATATATACATGCTTCTCTTCAGAAGAAAATAACCTGCAGTGAATTTTCATATGTGTGATAGGTGCTCAGGGACATGAGTTATTTCAGTGCATGTACGGTGCTAGAATTGCTGTTTTACTTGCTATTATACAGAGACATTGTTGAGGAAACCACTATAGCCTATCAGAAGGGAATTAGGCTTTGTGCTGAAGGGTAGTAGAAATTCTACTATGAAGGAACTTAAAATGGTTATTAACAAGAATAGTCACTGATAGACTAGATTCCACTTTGGCAAAAGCAACTTGGTACATATAGAACAAAATAATGTAGAACACAGATATTAAATGAACTTGAAAAATCTGGAAAGCTTTGTTGGTAAGAGTCTTGCTAGGAGATGATAAATTACATTTGAACTTCTAATTGGCAGGCAAAATAATTTCTTTGCTAATTTTGGCTATGAGGCTAAGTCAAGTACCACATTACTTGAAATATAAATCTGGTGTCTTTTAAAGCAAAGCTATTATTCCTAACCTACTATTTCCTTTTCTCCAAACAAAGGCAGCCCACTTTCCCTAGAATTTTCTATAATTTTAGGAAGAAAGATCTAGCTTGGTGGGAGAGAGGCCTACAGTATATAGTTTTCTGGAACCTCTCATCCCACAACTACACATATCATTTAATAGAACCATGGGATGCTTAATTTAGATTGCTAACTTGACTGGATTAAAAAATGTCTAGGAGAGTAGGAAAGCCCATCTCTGGTGTCCTCTGTGATGGCATTTTCAGATGTGAATAAAGTGTGAGGACTCATGAATTGGTGAATTCCATAGTGGCTTCATTATATGATGGTATTATTGAGGGGTGGGGAAGTTAAAAGATGTGGTCTCATTGGAGTAGGTAGATCATTAGGAGTCCATGAGGTAAGTATGTTATCCTGGATTCTTACTGTATTTTTTCCTCTGTTTCATATCCACAGACATATAAAAAGGCTCCTCCTTCCCAAGTTTTTCCCAAGTTTATGGGATTAAAAAATTATAAACTGCTTTGACTCCAAGGTCTTTGATCCATTTGGAGTTGGTTCTGGTGCAGGGTGATATATAAGGATCTAGCTTTAGTTTTCTATAGGTGATTAACCAATTTTGCCAGCACCATTTACTGAAAAGGCTGTCTTTCTTCAATTCTAAAATTTTAGCTCCCTTATCGAAGATTAGGTGGCCATAGGTCTGTGGGTTCATTTCTGGGTCTTCAATTCTATTCCATTGGTCCTGAGGTCTCTTCTTGTGCCAGTACCAAGCCGTTTTAGTTACTATGGCTTTGTAGCAAAGTTTGAAATTTGGTATTGCTATTTCTCCAGCACTGTTCTTTCTGTGAGGATCGTTTTTGCTTTTTGAGGTCTTTTATTGTTCCATATGCAGTTTTGGATTGCCTCTTCTATTTCCTTGAAGAATGACATTGGAATATTGATAGGTATTGCATTGAATTTGTAGATAGCCTTGGGAAGTATTTCCATTTTCATGATCTTGTTCCATCCCATCCAGGAGTATGGGAGGTATTGCCACTTTCTAAGTCTGTTTTGATTTCCTTTTTCAAGTTTTTAAAGTTTTCATCATAGAGGTCCTTCACTTCTTTAGTTATGTTAATTCCTAGGTAACTTATTTTTGTGGGGTTATTACAAAAGTAGTTGCTTTCCCGATATCAGCTACGCTCTTCTCATTGTTGGCATACAGAAAAGCCACTCATTTTTTGAGGGTTCATTTTATACCCTGCTTCTTTGCCAAAGTTTTGAATCAACTTGCATGATTTGGGAGTGGAGTCCATGGGATTCTTTAAATACAAGATCATGTCATCTGCAAAGAGGGAGAGTTTTACTTCATCTTTCCTTATTTGGATATTCTTTACGTTTGTCTTATTGCTGTAGCTCGGCATTCTAATACTAAATTGAAGAGAAGTGGAGAGATGGGACATGCTTGTCTCCTTCCTGACTTTGGAGGAAATGACATTAGTTTTTCACCATTAAGTATAATGCTGGCTGCAGGTTTGTCATATACAGCCTTTATTGTATTGAGGAATGTTCCATGGATTCCTAATTTTTCCAGAGCCTTCATCATAGAGGGGTGTTGGATCTTGTAAAATGCTTTTCTGCATCTATTGAGATAACCATGTGGTTCTTATCCTTGCTCTTGTTGATGTGATGAATTATATTAATTGATTTACATATATTGAATCAGCTTTCACAGGATGGGTTAGGAGAAACCTTAGGTCTGGTTGGCACAGGCCGAAATTTTCTTTAGAGACCCAGAAACACAACAAATCAAAGAAAGTTTGGAAAAATGGGATTGCATGAAGCTGCAGAGCTTCTGCATGCCAAAGGACATAGAAGGCAAGATCAATAGAAAGCCCACGGATTGGGAGAAGATCTTCACTAGCCAAACAACAGACAAGGGTCTCATATATAAAATATACTTGGAACTCAAAAAATTAAACCCCCCAACAACAAAGCCTCAAAGAAACAACTGCCCAATAAATAAGTGGGCTAAAGACTTAAAGAGAAACTTCTCTGAAGAGGAAATAAGAATGGCCAATAGACACATGAAGAAATGTTCAACTTCTGTAGCCATAAAAGAACTGCAAATCAAAACAACATTGAGATTACACCTCACCCCAGTTAGAATGGCTATAATCAAGAAATCTAATAACACCAGGTGCTGGAGGGGATGTGGACAGAAGGGAACCCTACTGCATTATTGGTAGGAGTGTATACTTGTTCAATCACTTTCAAAAGCAGTATGGAGATTCTTCAAAGGACTCCACATAGAGCTCCCCTATGACCCAGCAATCCCACTTTTGGGCATTTACCCAAATGAACACAAACAAGGCCAAACTAAAGCTACCAGCATGACTATGTTTATTGCAGCATTATTTACCATAGCTAAGATATTTAACCAACCCTGATGGCCCTCAATAGATGAATGGATCAAGGAAATGTGGTATATATATATATATATATATATATATATATGTATATATATATACATATACATATATATACATATACATATATATACACACACACATATATATATATATATATATGTATAAAATGAAATTCTATGCCTCCATCAGAATAAATCCCAGGGCCCCATTTTTTAGGAAATGGAAAAACTTGGAAAAAATTATATTAAGTGAAGTAGGCCAGGCACAAAGAAACATAGGCCCATGGCTTCCTTTATTTGCAATAACTAGTATATGTCTGGTACAAGTAGAAAAGGCCAAAAGCTATGTACATATGACCAGGTAAGATGAAGCTAAGTGAAATGAACCCAAGATAGGGATATAAGTAGTTTTTTCTTTCTTGCTATTGTTTCTAACATATTTATAAGGTACCATGTGATTTTTTTTGTTGCTTTGTATGTTCCTCCCCCACGGTATAACCCCTGTTTTCACTGTATTTGATGTCAGTATAATTTGGGGAGGGGAAGGGAAAAAATAAAATGTTTTAATAAGAATACAGGTTGACCCATTGTCACAATGAGATGTACAATACACTGTTGAAAAATGAACTTTACAATGTAGGCAGGTGGGTGGGGGGAGTGTAGTTGTGTAGGTGGGATGGAAGGGATGGTAGGGGAAAAACCGAGGAGGAGGCAACAAAGCTTGATAAGAAATGTACTCATTACCTTGCCCATGTAACTGTAATCCCTCTGTATGGTATTTTCCCAATAAAAAACTTATAAAAAAAGAAATTATAAACTGGACTCTCTGAAATATGAGCAAAAACAAATCCATTGCCAGTAAAATTGTTTGTTAGATATTTTAGTTACAGAAATGAAAAGTGGTCATGAAGACAGGGAAGATTTAACAATTTTTAGAAAAACAAAGAAAATAAATCAGATCCATCTTTTTTTTTTTTTTTTGGTCCGGTTGTGGGGCCTGAACTCTGGGCCTGAGCACTGTCCCTCAGCTCTTCAGCTCAAGGCCAGTGCTCTACCACTTGAGCCACAGCGCCACTTCCGGCTTTTTTCTTTTTGCTTATGTGGTGCTGAGGAATCGAACCCAGGGCCTCAGGCATGCAAGGCAAGCACTCTACCACTGAGCCAACTTCCCAGCCCCTCAGATCCATCTTATGGTGGAGAAGAAATTTCTATTTTCCAAGGTATATTATATGTATGTTGAAAAACAATCTCCCAAATGCGATAATGTCAATTTTGGTGGCTTCAACACAAAAGGAATGTCATTTGATAATAAGAGTAGATTTAGGGTTTTCTATATGTGGCCCAAATCAAACAGATCAAAATATGGTTGAATTAGTGCTCATATTTGACAAGGAATTAATGACTACGTTTGAAAAAGTGAGGTTCAAAATCCTGTTCTGATTTTTATAATGATGTAATTCCTTTTTCAGCTGCATCTTGATTGACTGGTTCTTATAATCAATCAATTATAGTAAACAATTCTTCCTTGCACTCTTTGTAGTATATGAACATGTAATAAATAGTTATGAGGTGGGGAGGGAAGGAATAGTAGGGGGAAAACAAAAGAGGAGGTAACAATGCTCGATAGGAAATGTACTCATTACCTTACTCATGTAACTGTGACCCCTCTGTACACTATTTTTACATAAAAAAGTATTTAAAAATAAATAGTTATGTACTAAATCTTTTCAACAATTTCTATTTCTTGAAGAACATTCACCACCACAGAGAAATGATTTTATATAATTAAAAATAGGGATACCCAGCCAGGAGCTGGTGGCTCATGCCTGTAGTCCTAACTACTGAGGAAGATGAGATCTGAGGATCATGGTTCAAAGCCAGCCCAGGCAGGAAAAGTCAGTGAGACTCTTATCTCTCATAAACCACTCAGAAAAGTGGAAATGGCTCTGTGGCTAAAGTGGTATAGTGCTAGCCTTGAGCTGAAGAGCTGAAGGACAGTACCCAGGCCCAGATTTCAAGCCCCATGACTGACCACAAAACAAAACAAAACAAAACAAAACATAGGGATACCCAAATTTCTAATTGGTAGGAAAATCACTGTTACTATCAAATATTACTTCACTGTTATAGTTGATGATATATTTGCATTGTAACATTAACTCATTTTGTATTAATTTCATTTTCTTGGTCTTTCACATAAACAATATTGCACTAGGAAAGATGGTGAATAAAGAGAAATGTAATACTTGGCACTTACCTCTGGAAATAAAAAAGGACAGAGTAATAATGACACACTGGCCAGTGGAGATCACTGGTGTTTATTAACACTCTGGCCACAGCAACTTACCCATGGTCTCCAGCACACTGTTTATCTGTACCTGGAGCAAAATATTTTTCTTGTCAGATTAATTTTTTATGTGGATGTGCTACTATCAGGGCTTCAACTCAGAGACTTGTACTCTTGCTTAAAGCTGGGGCTCTACAATCAGCTTTTTGTTGTTGTTTTTCACTGGGGGTTGGAGAGAAACCAGGAGAAAATGAGGGAGGGGGATAACCATGTTCGGCAAGAATTATACTCATTTCCTTGTGTAATCATAACCTCTCTGTACATCACCTTTATGATAATAATAAAAAAAAGAATCTTTTAGGTTTTTCTGTATGGATTGGCTTCTAAATATGATCCTCAGGTCTCATCCCTTTAATAAGTACAATTACAGCTAGGAACCAACAGTATCAGGCTTTAGAATTAATTTAATAATGATTCTATATACTAATTGAATATCTTTAAAATCTGTAAATTAAAAATTGTATTCTGTTGTATAAATAATAGAATCATATGTGAAAATTATTGATAGTGTTCAAAAGAAGTAAAGATGTTTTGTAATGAATAAAGAGGTAAGGAATGGAGATGCTGAAGACATAGAACTTTAAGAAAACTAACATGTGCTCAAAGCAACATGTTTCTTTAAAATGGCTCTTTAAAACAAAAGAGCTCAAATGAGCCAGGCACAATCCCATACTTTTAATGGCAGCTGCTCAGGGTGCTAAGATCTGAGGATCATGGTTAGAGAAGCCAGCCCAGGCAAGAAAGACCAGGAGACTCTTATCTCCAAGTAAACACCTAAAAATCCAAAGTTAATCTGTGGCATAAAGTGGTAAAGCACTAGGCCTTGAATAAAAGAGTTCAGGGACAATGCCCAGGCCCTGAGTTTTAACCTTACAAATGACAACAACAACAACAAACAACAGAACTCAATGTCCCAACACTGATTTTCCTATTCATTAGCCAATTGAGCTTTGTAGAGGGAAATGCTAAATATAGGAAGTATAGTTTAGAGACTAGTGTCCTGTGCTTTGACATCATAAAAATTAGATTCCTATCTGATGATTACATTCATTCTTTACCTGGCACCAGCTATGTAAACATACAAACACTCTTGTGAACTCAGGCTCCCCTTAAAAATCAATGACCTCTTCAGTTACATTATCTTTGGTATACTTAGAATATAGAGCCTAAGGTGATGATTTCTAACTGATATAGGAGGAAGTATGATGAGGTAGAGATTGTCCAAAGAATGACATTAAGGAAAGAGAGTTGTTATTAGAGTTCTTGATTATAGCCATTCTAACTGGGGTGAGGTGGAATCTCAATGTTGTTTTGATTTGCATTTCTTTCATGGCTAGAAATGTTGAGCATTTCTTCATGTGTCTATTGGCCATTCTTATTTCCTCCTCAGAGAAGTTTCCCTTTAAGTCTTTAGTCCACTTATTTATTCGGCATTTGTTTCTTTGATTTGGTGTTGGGGGATTTAATCAAGAACTCTAATAACACCAGATGCTGGAGAGTATGTGGCCAGAAGGGAACCTTACTGCATTGTTGTTGGGAGTGTAAACTTGTTGAAATGTAGTATGGAGGTTCCTCAAAAGACTCTACATACAGCTCCCCTTTGACCCAGCAGTCCCACTTCTGGGCGTTTTTCCGAATGATCACAAACAAGACCATGCTAAAGCTACCAGCACAACTATGTTTATTGCAGCATATTTACCATAGCTAAGATCTGGAACCAACCCAGATGCCCCTCAGTAGATGAATGGATCAAGAAAATGTGGCATACATACACAATGGCATGCTATGCCTCCATCAGGAAGAATGACATTGCCTCATTTATTAGGAGATGGAAAGACTTGGAAACAATTATATTAAGTGAAGTAAGCCAGGCCCAAAGAAACATAGGCCCCATGGTTATTTGAAATAACTAGTATATGTCTGAGACAAGCAGAAAAGGTCAGATAAGATGATATTAAGTGAAACGAACCCCAAGATAAGGACACAAATTGTTTTTTCTTTCTTGCTATTGTTTCTAGCGCATTTATAAGGTACCATGTGATTTCTTTTTGTTGCTTTGCATGTCCTTCCCCCACGGTATAACCCGTTTACTTTTTTTTCAAATTTTTTATTGTGATTAAGTGGTTACATAATTTCCCAAATTTCACAGTATTGTGGGATAGTGATGCTCAGTTAAAGTCACAAACACATTCTAACTTTCCTGGAGCAAATTGTCTATCACGCTCTATAACATTTATGAATTCTATGAGCTTTGCAATACAGTTATTTCTTCCACATTGGGTGATATGTACATTTCTTTTGTTTTGCATAGCATCAGCTGTTCCCTCTTTCCCACTTACAACCCGTTTTCACTATATTTGCTATTGGTATAATTTGGGGAGCAGAAGGGAAAAAACAGATCATTTAAATAGGGATACAGGTTGACCCATTGTAAGAATGAGATGTACAAGACACTATGCTGAAAAATGAACTTTGCAATTTAGGTGGGGAGGGGGAGGAAGGGGGCAATATAGTTGTGGAGATGGGAGGGAAGGGATGGTACGGGGTAAACAAAGGAGGATGCTTGCTCATGTAATTGTAAACCTTCTGTACTGTATTTTCACAATACAAAATTTATTAATAATAAAAAAGAAATGTACTCATTACCTTGCTCATGTGATTGCCATCCCTCTCTACAGTATTTTCACAATAAAAAATCTTATTAAATAAAAAGGAAAGAGAGTCAGGAAAGGACAGAAGCAAAAATGGGTGATGTGTTACCACATGGATCCATCATAAGAAAAACAGCTGGTTCTATGCTAGAAAAAGTATGTGTTATAGAATGTGTATGGTTTTGTGTGTGTGTGTGTGTGTGTGTGTGTGTGTGTGTTGAACAGAACAAATTCCTCCACACCAAATGACATTGGTTGATGTCTTTCTGCCTGCCCCTGATTTCTGACACTCTTGAGAGACACAGGGGGAGAACCAGGAAGGTTCTGAGTGGAGTTGAGTTGAGCACTGGGGCTGCCACAGCAGACATGATAAAAGTTGTTTTCTCACGAGGGCTAATACCAAGTGAGCCTCACAGCCATCAGCAGAAAACTAATGGAGTTCTTACAACTGAAGGAAAGTGAACAGACTGGATTTGGGAATCAGAGAAGGCCTAATAGGTCTAATGACGAACAGGACTGACTTTGGTATAGGTCTACCAAAAGAAATTGACGACTTCTTAGATTCAGTTAAAAATTATGATACAAGCCCTGACTTCTAAGTATGTTGGAAGACTAAATGAGTTTAGCACAGAGATTGGCCCAAAACAAGTTCTCATTCAATTTGTAATCATGTTGCTAGCGATGTCTTTCATTTCTTGAAATGTAAGATACAACAAAAAAAAGGTGTGAGCAGAGCAATAGAAACAAAGTGTAGGTTTCATACAAATCTCACAAAAGGGAAGCAGAGGGTCTAGCTCTATTCCTGAACATGTGTTGTCTTTAATTTCAGCTTATGAATCATCAGAATCCTTCAGAACTGGCAATGTCTTTCCCCTACAATAAATTGGGTATTCCTCTTAAAAAATATTCAATTAATGCATCACAATTCTGTGAAATGCACACATTTGAACATCAGCAATTTGCATACATGATCTCCTTTAGCAAGTCTGTACTTGTTCATTGTGTGAGTTGGCAGATGACATGGCCAAAACAGTCCCAGAGACCAGCAAACTCCCTGAAATGTCCATGAGCAATTTGACTCTTAAGTTTTAGGAACCTGAGAAAGTTCTTGGAAGAGGAAAGCTCTTGATTAATTTTGTACTCTGTTCAAAGGTGAAAGTTTGTTTTTTTCTTCTAGTTTTCATGTATTCAGCTGTGTTCAAGTATATAAGGTAGTTTTTAGAACCACTGATTAACACTGCTGTCTTTACAACTGAATAGAATCACCATAAATTAGATATTACTACTCCTATCCAAGGCTGTATTCTCTTTCTTTAGTTGCATGAAGCCATAACAATGAAGCACCAAGGAAACTGCAATAAATTCAAAAGCACCTGATATTAAAATCCTTCATGTGTGTGGTTCTTTTCTAGAATATTTTCAAACATTTTTCTGGGTAGTAGAATATTTCTAATTTGTCAAGGACACATACATGCTAATGAGATGCTTGTTACATAGGCTAAACTTCTTTATTAAGAACTAGATATGAACACTTACATGTTTTACTACAAGCTCAAACACCTGTCATTTTTTTGTGGAGTTCATGTTGCTCTTCATGCACATACATATAAAGCAATAATCCACGAGTGCAAGGCAAAAAATTTCTTGCTCTTATATCTAGCCTATTGAAAAGTAAATCTCTAATACCTGGCTCAACAGAGTAGTACCAGATAATTTATGATGGTAACTTTCCTTTCTTTCCTTTATTAGTAGTTTTTAGCTCTGAATGAGACATTAATTCAAGCTTAAGTATCAAATGCTACATGTGTCTCAACTAGGAGCAGAGCATAAAACTAAATTCATAGAGCAGCTACCACAGGATCCAAATGACAGTTGGGGTGAAGGGGTCCTCGACAGGTGCCATAAATGGAATGTTAGTTGACACTGAAGTTGAGTAAGAGTACTTATGATTGCATTGCTAGCTTGCCTATTTCATTGGAATTGCGTTGAATGCCACTTTCAAATATATAAATCATATATTTTTGACTGTAAAGAATAAGAAAAAGAACTACTGATGCTCACTGATCTTTTGTTAAACTCCCATCAAGTCAATATTTCCCTTATGATTAAAAATAAATTGTAGAAAGAGAGTTGTGGATTGAATTGTGTCCTTTCCAAATTCGTATGTTGAAGCCTCAGCCCCTACTCTCACTGTATGCAGGGCTATAATTTCTAGAAAGTAATCATGGTTACATGAGGTCCTAAACACAAGTTCCTAATTGACATAAAGTGGGTAGCCTTGTAGCAAGAAGAGAAGTCTGCTTTTGTCACTCCACATGTCTGCATAGAAGAAAGGCCATGTGAAGATATAGGAAGAAGGTGTATATGAACCACAAAAAACCAATAAACTGACCAGGTAGCAGAGGAATTATCTCTGAACCACCAAAAGAAACCTTAACAATCTTATCAGGAACTTAATCAGTTAGTGGCACCAAGATCTCAGACTTTTAATCCCCCTCAAACCAAGAAAACAAATATCTGTTGTATGAGTCATCTGATGTATGATTTTTTAAAAGGCTGTGCAAGATAACTGGTGGCTTAGGGCCATTCATGATCTTGTACTTGTCAGTCTTTCAAAAGTTATCTGGGACACTTACTATGAAAGGACTACAGTAAAACATAGCATAGACACTTTCTGTCATGGTCCATGAAGAGTTCTACTACGTTGTCTTGGCTCCTTAAAGACCTTGTGCATAACTCAAATAATGGCCATTTCCACATAATTCTACAATTACCTATTTTCGTACTTCACACAGACCCTGAAGGCAGAAACTTAGCTCTATAAATATTTGAGTTGTAGAGATCCCATGGGAAGGCGTGGTTCAGTGGTTAAGGTCAGGCACTTCCAATCAGAGGCTGGCTTCATCACTTTTTAATTTTGTCAGATCATTCAATCCTCCTTCATTTCTTCATTTGTAAAATGGTGAAGATATAAAGGTTAATTGTGACTAGAGGGCTTGTGAAAAGACCAATGTCTGGGCCCCAGTAGAATGCCCAACTTAATGGGTCTGAGTAAGGTGAATCTTGGAGTTTCATTTAAGGTAATGCTGATGCTTCAGGCCAGTGGAAATACTATCAGAACCTTGTGAATCACAACAAAGCAATTCATGCACCCACTTAGTAAATGTTCATTAAGTACCTTCATGTGTCAGATTCTAAGTAGGCATTAAGAAAACAGAAGTTAATTCCTAGATTTTTTTGAGGTAATTACAAATTAGGTTGTTTTCATCATTTGCTTTTCTACTTGTACATTGTTGGCATACAGAAACGTTACTGATTTTTTTGTGTGTGGTTAATTTTGTATCCTGCTACTTTGCCAAAGTGGCTGATCAACTCTAGTAGCTTGGGGACAGAAGTTTTTTGGGCCCTTTAGATATAAGATTCATGTGATTGGAAACAGGGATAGTTTGATTTCTTGCTTCTTTATGTGAATCCGTTTTGAGTGCTGTATTGCTCTGGCTAGGAATAACAGAATGAGGAGAAGAGGGAGGGGATAACTTTGCCTTGTTTCTGATTTTAGGGGAAATGTTTTTTTGTTTTTCTGCATTCAGCTGTTGGCCTGTCACATATAGCCTTTATTATCTTAAGGAATGTTCCTTTATTCTCAGCTTCTCCAAAGCTTTTTTTTTTAATTTTATTTTATTTTATTTGTGAACATACTGTACAGAGGAGTTACAATTACATGGGCAGGATAATGCGTACATTTCTTACCAAGCATTGCAGCCTCCTCCTTTGTTTACCCTTCACATCCCTTCCCAGCCTCCCCCCTCCCCCCATCCCAATCCTATTCCTTCCCCCCCCTTCCCCCCTCCCCCCGCACCGACGTTGTAAAGCTCGTTTTGGACATGACAACTTGTACTTCTCATTGTTGCAACAGGTCCACCTGTATCCTTATAGAACTGGTTTTTCCCCATCTCCTCCACAAGTTATACTGACATCAAATATAGTGAAAGCTGGGGTTATACTGTGGGGGAGGGATTCTCCAAAGCTTTTAACATGAATGGATGATGCATTGTGTCAAAGGCTTTTTCTGTTTCTATTGAGATGATCATGTAGTTCTTGTCTTTGGTTGATGTGGTGAATTACGTTTATTGATTTGTACATGTTAAAACAGCCTTGCATCTGTAGGATGAAGCCTACTTGGTCATAATGTATGATATTTTTAATTTGTTTCTGGATTCTGTTAGCAAGTTTTTATTGAAGAGTTTTGTATCTGTGTTATTCAGAGAAACTGGTCTGTAGTTCTCTGTTTTTTTGTTGAATCCTTACCTGATTATGAGATGAGGGTGATATTACCTAACTAAAGAATTAAAAGAGGGCTGGGCAGTTGGTTCAGTAGTAGAGCGCTTGCCTTGCATGCATAAGGCCCTGGGTTTGATTCCTCAGCACCAAATAAGCAAAAAGAAAAAAGTCGGAAGTGGCGCTGTGGCTCAAGTGGTAGAGCGTTAGCCTTGAGTTGAAGAGCTGAGGGATACCGCCCAGGCCCGGAGTTCAGGCCCCATGACAGGACCCCTCCCCAAAAAAGAATTAAAAGATTTTTATAGCAAAAACTATATAAAACTGAAGAAAGAAGTCAAAGAGGACACCAGGAAATGGAAAGAACTTCTTTGTTAATAGATAGGTAGAATCAATATTGTAAAAATGGACATGCTGCCAAAAATGATACTGAGTTTATACTAAATGCAATCTCCATCAAAATCTGAACGACATTCTTTACCAAGATAGAGAAAATAATCCAAAAATTGATATGGAACAACAAAAGACTCAGAATAGCTAAAGCAATTCTAGGCAATAAGCTATGTGGGTAACATCACAATACCCGACTTGAAGTTCTAGTACAGGGCAATAATAACCGGAACAGCTTGGTATTAGTATAAAATAGACCCAAAGATGAATGGAAGAGATTTAAAGACCAGGAAATAAAGCCATACAATCATAGTTATCTGATATTTGATAAAGGAGTCAAATACATATAGTAGCCTCTCCAAAAACTGGTGTTGAAACAATTGGGTATCCATATGCAGAAAATGAAAAATGGATCCTGTTTGTCACTATGCACTAATATCAATTCAAAGTGGATGAGACATGAATTTCAGACCCCAAACTTTGGAACTACTTCAAGAGAGAGTAAAAGAAACATTAGAACTTATAGGTATAGGTAGAGACATTGAGTAGAGTCCCAAAGGCACAACAGTTAGGAGAAAGACTTGATAAATAGGACTACATCAAAATAAAGTTTCTGCACAACTAAGTTAGATAGTTACTAAACTAGAAAGACAGCCAGCAAACTAGGAAAAGATCTTTACCAGCAATATATCAGAAAAAGCCTAATATTCAATATATAAAGGAGCTCACAAAACTAACCCCTCCCAAACCTAATAAACCAATCACTAAATGGGCAAAGTAGCTAAGGAGAAACTTCTCAGAGGAAAAGTAACAAAGGCCAAGAAACACATGAAGAAATGCTCATCATCCCTGGCTATAAAGGAAATTCAAATCAAAGCAGTTCTGAGATATCATTTCACCCCAGTAAAATTGGCCAAGATTGCAAACTCGAACAATAAAAATTATTTTGGGGTTATGGGGATAAAGGATCCCCACTACACTGTTGGTGGGAATAGAAACTAGTACAACCACTCTGGACAGCAATCTGGAGGTTTAGCTAAAATCTAAACATACACTTTCTCTATGACACAGCCATACCACACCTGGGCATCTACCTTGAGCATCATGAGCCTGATATGGTAAGGACACCTGCACATCAATGTTCATTGCCACACTATTCACAAAAGCCAAGATATGGAAACAGCCTGATGACCAACAATAGATGAATGGATGTAAAAAATGCAGGACCTATATACAATAGGATTTTACACAGATATTGGAAAGAGTAAAATAATGTCATTTGCAGGGAAATAGATATGAGGCCCTTGTCTGATGTATAGCTGAGAAAGATCTTCTCCCATTCTGTGGGCTTTCTATTTATCTTGCTACCTATGCCCTTTGCCATGCAGAAACTCTTGAGTTTGACAAAATCCCATTTATCCAGGCTTTCTTTAATGTGTTGTGTTTCTGGAACTTTACTTAGGGAATTTTGAACTGTGCCAAGGACTCCTAGTGTATCCCTGATCCTTTCCTGTAATATTTTCAGGATATCTGATCCTACATTGAGTTCTTTGATCCATTTAGAATTGATTCTGGTACAGGGTGATATATAAGAATATAACTTCTGTTTTTTATACATGTATAACCAATTCTGCCAGAACCATTTGTTGAAGAGGCTGTCTTTCTTCCTTCTTATGTGTTTGATCCCCTTATCAAAGAATAGGTAGTCATAGTTCTGTGGGTTCATTCCTGGGCTTTGATACCATTCTATTAGTCTTCAGTCTTCAGGCCTGTCCATGTGCGAGTACCAAGCTGTTTTGATAACTATGGCTTTGAAAAAGTTTTTGGAGTTTGGTATTGATATTCCTCAAGCACTGTTCTTCCTGTTAAGGATTGTTTTTGCTATTTGAATCTTCTATTATTATTATAATCTTCATATATATATATATATATATATATATATATATATATATATATACAGTCCAAGATATGCAAAGAAGAGACTTCTTTTGGTTTCCTTTTCTCTTTTAGTTAGTTTTTAGTTTTTGATGATTCCATCTTCTTTACCTTATGGTATGGTGTATTCAAGAGTACATCTTTGGAAGGTTTTGGGGGGAATGTACAGAACCCAAGAAAATGAGGGTGAAAAAAGTGCAGCAGTAGAGCTCACTGAACATTGATGAAAGTTGAAAGTGAACTATACAATTCATGGTGGAAGTAAGAGGGAGAGATTGGGAGAGGATGATGGGACAGAAGACACTGTATGAATAAAAATGTGCACACTACCTGATTCATGTCATTGTAATTCCTGTGTATATCACCATAGAAATAATAATAATAATAATGATAATAAATGAAATTCATAAATGAAAACAGAAATATCTCAAATATTTGAAAATACCTGTTGAAAATAGATGCAAAATAGTAAATGCACAACAAAACCAACAAAAAATACCTGTGAAAAATCATACATGAGAGGATGAGAAGTAAGAGTCTCTCAGGAATTCTTTGATTGATGTGAAAGGCATCCGGAGCAGGTGACGATGATTTGAGACCTGGGGATAAGAAAGATTCTATTGAATTGAGAACACAGAGAGAGGAAAAATAATACAGTATCCTCAAAATTAGGAAAGTACCCCCATGATTTGAGGACTTCCTTGTCTGGTTAGAGAGAATATAATCTATATAAAAGGAATGTACAAAAGTAGTGAAGCCAGCTAAACAAAAGCCAGGTCACCCATGGACTTACACATCTCTTTGGATTGTGTTGAGAGCAATACGGGTTAAAAAGAATTGGAACACGACCTGCTTTATGTTTCAAGGATGACTGGCTGCTATTGAAAGGGTCATGGGGCCAAAAATAAACTCTGTCATCAGATTTTTCACAATTCAGGTGAGAAAGAGATGTGATTGACATTATCCTAGTGTGACCTACGGCATGGAGAGCAGTGGGCAAGAATAGAGAGGAATGTGGGATCATGTATGGCGATTAGAGAAGAGTATGTATGTACAAGAGAAAATGTTTTCATAATATAAGTATAAGTGACGGGAATCTTGTAAGTCTAGATCTAGAATTTAGGTTTTTAAAATACAGATTGGAGATTTATCTTTTTTAGACAGCAAATTGCTGATGCAACTGGCCAAGATTTTTGAGGCTTTCTCTATGTAGGGAAACAGCTATTATTTATAACCATTGTATTTAATACTGCTTCTACTGGATGTTCTGAGGAGCATTTTTCTCCTCCCACCTGCTACCAGGAGCACCAAGCGACAAAAGTGCTCCTGCTGTGTGACACCAATGGGGAGTGGAGGCGTCTATACCTACCATCACTCAGCACTCCCAGGCATCCCAAATGGATAACTCTTGTGACTAAGCTAACAGTTTAACCCACAGTTTAACCTTCCATATGGGGCCATGGAAAACAACTTTCTCTCTGTTCAATCATTTCTTGTAGATGACATATACCTAAATCCTATGGCAAATATTCTGTCATTCCATGATCTGTGATTTCCCCTTATTCCCAGACCCCCAGAGTAACTCAGTCTACAAGAATGAACACTCTTTCAAGATAGCATCCTATAAATACTCTCCAAGATAAGGGAAGCTATAGAGCACCTTTCTTCACTAAGCCTAGCCTCTAAAGCCAGAGGAAATCCTGCCTCACAAATAGCTGTAATGGGATTATGGAATGTGGTGTTACAAACAATAATTGGCAGGAGTCTCTTTTTTTAACCTTCCAATGGCATTTTCATCTTCTCTCTCCTCTAATTAGGGTGAAAAGATCAAATGGCTGGGAATTTGTTTCTTTTGCTTTATAGATTATTATTTTTCTGTAGTTCTCTGTCTTCTTCAAGGTTTCTTGTTTTCATATTCTCTTTGTCTCTCTAGAATCTAGTGTCTTCTGTGTCACCAGATTCTTCTCATTCACAGAGTAAAAATTCTTGATAGCTTTGAGCTTTCCATCTTGCTCTGCCTCTAAATTATATATACATACATACATACATATAAGTACATATATATTATTAATATCTTGATGTATTGAAAATGAGATTGACTTAGAGGGAAATAAGACACAGTTCCCTCCCCAAATAATAAAATTAACAATACTTAATATCAGATACTGGCAAGGAAAACCATGAGCAGCTGTAATAAACTGTACTCCTGTGAATACTGCAAAACCCAGAACTATTTATAGGATGGCATCATCATATTGAGAACACTTGTCAAAGGAAAATCAAAGCTTGAGGCAACAAACACTAAGGGGACAATTACCCTGAAGTGTTTTAAGAGGATTATGGCAATTTCAATTCACCAAACTGATATACAGTCCTCAGTAGCAATAGAAACTCAAAAGTAAAGAGATTTTTCAATAAAAATATCTTTATATTTATTGCTAAATTTAATATTTTCTACATCTGTGTGAACCTTTAATTTAGTCACATTCATTCTATGTAATCATTCTTAAAGTATATTGATGCAAAGCAATTTTACCACTGCTCAAGTTTTAAATGGAAAGGCTGCAAAACGAAAACTTTGTGGAAGGACAGCATATAGAAATATAGATACATCAAAGTTTTTAAATTTTATTTTATTGTAGAGATGCTGTACAGAGGGGTTATAGTTACATGAGGAAGGCAAAGAGAACATTTCTTGTTGAGAATTGTTACCCCCTCCTTTGTTTTTCTCCTCTATCCCTTCTCTCCCTGACCTCCTCCACTCCCTCCCCACTCCCGAAATTGTAAAGATAATTTCCAACATAGTGTCTTGTGAGTCTGATTGTTGCAATAGGTCATCTGTGGATGATGAGATTATGAGTAATTACTCCTTTTTCTTTGGCATTCTCTTAGTATCATTACCTGTAAAGAGTGTGGTTTAAAATAATCTTTATTATGATGCAATTAACATAAATAACAAGATGAAATGCAGAGAATCTAGATGTAATGCTGTTCTATTAAATATTTTAAAATTGTAGAAACATCTTGGAATATACTTTGTGCTTCACTTGGAGTTAGAACTTTATCTATGAAACTACCCAAGATATGATTTCAATTCTCAAAAATGTTGTACAAATTATACAAAATCTCTTTGGGTCATAATGAAGTCTGTAAAAAGCATTCACATGGTTTTGTGTAGGAAGAGGAAATAAGAATGGCCAACAGACACATGAAAACCATAAAAGAAAAGCCATTTTTAAAAGTATCTATTCAATATTATTCATTGGCCACAGTTTATGTAGCCACCTAACAGCAGCTATCTATATTTTTTTCTAGCATTTTACATTCACAGTTAACTGGCTTCTTTAGGGATGACGATATAGAATCTGAAATGATAGTACTCTTCTTAACATGTTAGAATTGAAATAGTGTGATTTCACTCTGAAAAAATTTTACAAATGTACAAAACTTGCAATACTATAATTACATTTTCTTCATTCCTTTTTGCATTTTATTAGAATAAACTCTACCAAATATTTCATTATTATGTTGCCATCTGCATACGGTGCACCTTGATAAAATTCTTCTTCTCTAATATACATTTTTAACAGTGCTTTTCCAAACAGAATGCCATGGGCTTCCTTATGTTCTTTATACATACTAATGATTTGCTTTCATCATGTACACTCCCATAGATCCTCTTTCTTCTTCTCCATCCCACTGATTACCCCAGAAGAGGGTACCCTTTTAGCAGTCAGTCATATACTCTCACCATTATCATCACCACCATTTTCATTATCATTGTCGTCATTGTCATGATCTTAGGTCTAGATTCTGCAAAAGAGCAAAAACAAGAGAGTAGTTCTTTGATCTTGGCTTACCTTGTCCAACATGAAGAGCTTTTAATTAGTATTTATTATCATATAATATGAATCATTAATTATTTTAATCATTTTAACAATTTAATACTCTAATAAATATTGCCAATAAATATCTTATTAGTAATGAATATTATATAATGTTTTATAATATTTAATATGCATGTAATATGTAAATCATATATTATATTTTATAAATATCGTTATCCACTTAATTGTTGAGTACCTAGGGCTACATATATAGAGATATATCTCTCTATCTCTCTCTCTCTATCTCTCTCTCTTTCTCTCTCTCTCTCTCTCTCTCTCTATCTATCTATCTATCTATCTATCTATCTATTTTTTGTCAGTCATGGGGCTTGAAATCTGGGCCTAGGCACTGTCCTTGAGCTCTTTAGCTCAAGACTAGCATTCTACCATTTGAACCACAGCTCCAGTTCAGTTTTCTGGTGGTTTATTGGAGATAAGAGTCTCGTGGACTTTCCTGCCTGGGCTGGCTTTTGAACCATGATTTTTCAGATCTCAGTCTCCTTAGTAGCTAGGATTACAAGTGTGAGAAACAGGCGACCAGCCAAATGCTATCTTCTTAGCTTGCCTATTCCGAGTAGAACCATGATAAGCATAGGTATGCAGGTACTGCCATTATATTTTGACTTATGTTCCATTGAACATAAGTATAGAAATGGTATAGAAAAATCATACGATAATTTTATAGTTTTTATAAAATATCCTCCCCATTTATTTTCTTCTTCTTCTTCTTTTGCTATCAGTGGATGGGATATTTTCTTTTGCATTCCTGACAGAATTTGTTCTTGTTTTCTTAAAGAATAATATTCTGCCTTGGATAAGATGGAACTTCTGTGAAAGGTTGATCTTCATATCTTTGATGGATTAAGGATGTTGAATATTTTCTCCATGTATTATTGGCCATTTGTATTTGTTCTGTTGAGAACTGTTTAGTCAACTCATTTGCTCATCTCTTAATTAGATTATTTGTTCCTCCAATATTTAATTTTTTTTGTCGGTCGTGGGCCTTGAAATCTGAGCCTGAGCACTGTCCCTCAGCTCTTCAGCTAAGGGCTAGTGCTCTACCTCTTGAGCCACAGCCCACTTCAGGTTTTCTGGTGGTTTATTGGAGATAAGAGTTTCATGGACTTTCCTGCCCGGGCTGGCTTTGAACCGCTATCCTCAGATCTCAGCCTCCTGAGTAGCTAGGATTACAGGCATAAGCCACAGGCGCCCGGCTCCAGTATTTAATTTTATAAACTTTGTATATATTTTGACTACTAGTCTTTTGTGCAATGAATAGCTTGAATAGATTTCCTCACATTTTTGAAGAACTGTTATCTTTATTCTGGGAACTGTCTCCTTTGTAGTACAAAAGCCTCTCAATTTGATGCAAACCCACTCACAATTCTT
This sequence comes from Dipodomys merriami, assembly GCF_024711535.1. Lineage (NCBI taxonomy): Eukaryota > Metazoa > Chordata > Mammalia > Rodentia > Heteromyidae > Dipodomys > Dipodomys merriami. The sequence goes on from NW_027205381.1 coordinate 10,698,004, forward strand.
GCCATTGTTCCTGAGCAACTGGCGGCCTATTAAAAAAGAATAGCAGATTTGGTGTTTAATGAGGACATATTCCTCATATATGGTGTCTTTTATGTGGACGCACATACTAGAATGCGCCAATGGGCTCCTTCTGCCCTCTTGAACAAGACATTAATACTATTCATAAAGGTTTCTTGCACTTGATCTAATCAATTCCCCAATGCCCCCCTTCTTCATACTAATGAATTGAAAATTACATATGAATGTTTGAATTTGGAAGGAGAGAAGCACTTAGGCCATATCAAGAATTTGCAGGGGTTTTTTTGTAATTTATTTTTATATGGAATATTTACCATTTCTCATATGAGCATCCATATCATTTCATTTAGTAAAACTATGTTTTCTCTTCCTTTTTCTTTTTCAGTTTGGGGCTTGAACTCAGGACATGGATGCTAATCCTGAGCCTCTTTGTGTTCAAGGCTAGTGCTCTACCAGTTGAACCATAGCACTACTTACAACTTTTCCTGAGTAGTTTATTGGAGATAAGAATCTTATGGACTTTCCTGCCAGGACTTTCTTCAAACTGCAATCCTCAGAACTCAGCCTCATGAGTAGCTAGGATTACAGGTGTGAGCCACCATCACCCAGCTAAGACTACATTTTCTTCAAGGTATTTGACTCATATAGCAGAATTTAAAATAATTATTTGGTAATTCCAACATCTGAGGGCATTTCAGGCTTTTAATGGCTTTTCTTGATTTTCTTTCTCATTTTCCTGCATTTTTGCATTTGTCAAACTGAAATGAATGGTAGACAGAACACGTACTTCATTATGTACAGTCTGAAATATGTATAATAATATATTCTGTCATGGAATTTGTTACTGGAATGTCTCCTTTGTCCTATTTAAGTTGTTTTTCTAGTTTTTTTTTTTAAAATTATACCTAGAAGATTTTTATTTGCCCATTGTGGCTTTTAGAGCCATGCTTGGATTTGAATGTATCTCCCCATTCCAGTTGGGCATTATTTTAAGATTTCCTAAATTTCCTTCATATTCTTATGCACTATCTAACGTTACTCTGATAAATCTTACAGTTTTATGTTGTGTCTGTGTAGCCAATGCCCCTTTATTACCCAAAGTGTCTTCTTACCTCCAACTCTGCAAATTCATCCTCTCTTGCAATCTGCTGTACAGTTGTAAGTCCTCAGAATATGTTGTCTGGTGATCTTTGACTGTTCAATTTACTGGAAACTCTGGGACCATCATGGTTGGGAATTTGTACATGTGCAAAGAAAGAGCAGTGAACACTGTCTCTTCTGCTACTCCCCAGGGATCACAGAACTTTATTGTCCACCAGTCAATCCTTAAAAGTAGTAATTTCATGTACTTCATCCTTTTTTCACTTGTTTATATCAGGAAGGTGAGTCTGTTCATGATGAAAGTGAGATATCCTTCAGGTAGGTAGTATCTTTGAATTGGTAAGTTCAAAGATGTGTCTATAGCACATACCACTTACATATTTGTCAGTGACCAAGTGAATTTTTCATAGTTTATATGATTATTTCTTAATTTCAGTTTCTTGCTATTGTATTTCAGATGACAGTCCTCATCTGTGAAATAGGAGGTATTCATGTGCACAATCTATGATTAAGCAGAAAAATAACTAGTGTGCTTTGACACTTGCCATGAGATCTAATTTCTTTTCTTTCTTTTATTTTTGCATTGTTAATGGTTAAGGAAATAAATAAGAGAGAAACAATAATGTCATTTCAAAATTTTCAAACTACTAGCCTAACTGAAGTAATTAATAATTTCTCTTTTCTTCTTTTTCTGATGAATATTTACATATACACAGTGTGCTTTGCTTCATTTCTCTTTACATATACAAATCTACAGTAAATTGAATGTGCCTAAAGTTTTTAAAAAATTTATATCAGGTTTTAAGTCAAGAAGCAATTTGAAGAATCTCTCTATTTAAGCCGTTACATCAGTGCTAGGAGAACAATGCCTGAGAAAAGATTTAAAATTCCGTTCATTTTAAAAATACCAACTCAAGTTATTCTTGGTTATGAAGATGATTTGTAAGGCATAGGATCTATAGATTGGTGTTGCTTTTAGTCTTTTTTTGTACATTTATAAATAATTTTGTGCTTTAAAAATTAATATTTTGTATTTGCCTCCAAGGTTTTTGAGAAAAAGGTCATTTAACATAAAAAGTTATGAATTACTATTCTTTATTATTTTGGCATATGGACATTTATTCTAATTTTTCTTATTTTAAAATTTCTATTTATTTACTTATTTATCTATTTTTAAGTATTTATGCAAAGAGGTTTCAATTTAACCTGTAGGCTCTAAATACAATGCATCTTGATCAATGTCACCCTTTACTCTTTATATTTAATATAATTTTTTGGCTTCTGGTTTCTTTGCATACTTTCTAAACAGCTATTTCCTTCACTCCCCTGAATACGAGTCTCTCCACACTCCATCAATTGACAAGACAAGGAACTGTCTTGTCCTGAAACATTCCTGGAAAATACATCTATTCATGCTGTCCCAGTGACCATCCAGTTCCATGAGTAATTTGTTCTTCAGACACCCTTTTACACAACTCTTGTTCTTGACCATGCCAGGTTTTCAATGGAGCTTGAAACATCATGTTCTATAAAATACAGTGGAAAGTTTACTGAACATAAAATTAAACAAACCTAGAACTTATTCTTAGCTTCTTTGCTTGGAAACTGCAATCTCACTGAAACACAGATCCTCACTTGTAATTCATATAAAAATGTCATCCATATACCTCATTGGTAGGCACTTTATAGGGTTTACAAATTAATGAAGAGGCTCTTACAACATGTATGGAATTCTTCACAAATTATTGTAGTTTCACAGAAATCCTGGAAGTGGTTGATTTCAATTTCACCCCAGTTGATTTATTTAAAAACTTTAAAATTTTCATATTACAAAATCATTATTTTTCTGAGAGAAAGAGAAAGTGAGAGCTCTCTCCTCACCTCTCAGGCCATCTGTGTAGAAACTAGCTCAGTAAACTATTCTTCACTGGCTAAGTCAATGGAAATGCAAACTACTTATGATTAACCACGGCATGTGACTTTGTTAAAAAATGTCTGTTTTAGAAACATTCAAGTTATTTTTCTTCAGCTATGGATTTCATTTAAAGTTCTCATCTTACTCAGTTTCTCTGAAAATACCAAACACAGGACATGCAGCCAGAAAGAACTGCATAAAAATTCTATTTTACCACTTATAAGCTGAATGATATTGCTCCTGTTTATGAATCTCATTTTCTAACTCATTAAATAAAAATAACAGTGCCTACCTCCCAACTATTTGTCATGATTAAATGAGTTATCTTATGTGAAAGTATTCACTCAGGTTTTCTCAAATATTTATGCTTCTTTTCACATTTCCATCCTGGCTTTGCAATGTAATGATAAATAATGACTTTGCATTTTTTTGAATTCAACATTTTAGTCAAAAAAAATTTGCCTGATATTTTTGGCCATTTTAATTGGTCTAATAATTCACACATTTCTGAATGTCAATTTCATTCTGAAATTTTCAAATGAAAACTTACAGGTAATTTGATTGAATTGAATTATTTCAAATCATTTGGCATTTTCTTAATATTATTTCAAAATATCTAATTTGGCAGAATTGCGGAGCACAACATACTTATACTTAGTTTGATTGCAAACTTAGATAGTTCATAACATACCTGGATATTCACCAGTATAGCAAGGTACTTCTTTGTGAAATTCAAGCCAACATCTTCATAAGTTTTTGTTTTGTTTTGTTTTTATTTGTATTGGAAATTGAATTCAGGGCCGCATGTTTGACCTGTTGGTTTGCTTGCTTGCTTAGTACTTTACCAATTGAGCCACACCTTCAGCCTGGTTTTGTTAGTTAGTTGGAAATGAAGCCTCATGGACCCTCTGCCTGTATTTCTTCAAACTGCAATTCTCTAGAAAACAGAACCATGCATAGCTACTATTGTAAGCATTAAAGAAAGATTAGGGTCATCTGGACTCGCAATTTTCTGTAAATCCTCTGTCTTATTACCCTTCTATTATCTCTCAGACTGTCCATTAACCCTCAGAAGAGTTGGAGGTTCTTCTTTCTTATTTTATGAGAGACTAGAGGGAAAGGCATTGTATGCTCAGAACATTTAACATTTCCTAGGACTAGAATATATGGTGGCAGCTGTGGTTACCAGCAAACTGTGCCTGGTAAAGGGAGCCATCAGTGGTTATTTCAATAAAGATAATGAATTGTCCTTCTGGAAGGAGAGAAGGGGTAGATCAAAAAGAATATGGAAAGCTAATTTTGCCAGCACCATGTGTTGAAGAGGCTGTTGTTCTTCAAACCTTGTTTTTGCTCCCTTATCAAATATAAGGTGGCCGTGTGTGTGTGTGTGTGTGTGTGTGTGTGTGCATGCTAATTTGTGGGTCTTTTATTCTCTTCCATTGGTCTTCAGGCCTATTCTTGTTCTAGTGCCAACCTCTTTTATCTCTATAGATTAATAATGGAGTTTGAAGTTCGGTGTTGATATTCCTCCAACACTTTGCTTTATGCTAAGGAATGTTTTGGTTTTTTGGGGTCTTTTATGATTCCATATGATTCCATATGAGTTTCTGGACAGTGTCATCTATGTCTTTGAAGAAAGTTGTAGGATTTTGATGGGTATTGCATTGAATTTGTAAATTTCTCTGGGCAAAATTGCCATTTTTACTGTGATATTTCTTCCCATCCAGGAGCATGGAAGCTTTTTTCCATTTCCTTAAATCTGCTTCAATTTCTTTTTTCAGAATATTTAAAGTTTTCACAGTGGAGGTCTTTCAGAGGTTTTGGTAAGCTAATTTCTAAGGGTTTTCATTTTTTTAAGTCTATTACAAATGGAGTTGCTTTCCTGAAAAAATGGATAGCCACATGCATAAAACTGAAGCTAGATCTTTGTATGTCTCCCTGCACCTGAATCAATTCTAAATGGACAAAAGACCTCAATGTAAGGACAGAGACCATGAAAATAATACAGAAAGGGATAGAGGAAATAATAGGACTTCTAGGTACAGGTGAAGAGTTCCTAACTAAAGATTCAGAATAAAAACAAATCAAAGACTGGATAAATGAGATTGCATCAAATTAAAGAGTTTCTGCATGGTGAAGGAAATAGCTAACAAGATAAATAGAAAGCCCACAGAATGGAGATTTTTACCAACTACGCATCACTTAAGGGCCTCATATCTAAAATATACTTGAGCTCGAAAAGTAAACCTTCCAAAAATAAACCCTCAGAGAATCAACAACTCAATTAATAAATGGGCTAAAGACTTAAAGTGGGATTTCTCAGAGGAAGAAGAAATTTTCAATGTCTCTGGCCAGAAAAGACATGCAAACAAAAACATTAAGATTCTACCTCACCCAGTTAGAATGGCCATTATCAAAGAAACTAAAAATAACAAATGCTGGCAGGGATGTGGCTAAAAGGGAACTCTATTCACTGTTGGTAGGAATGTAAACTTGTTCAATCAGTCTGGAAAACAGTATGGAGTTTTCTCAAAGATCAAGCAGAGACCTTCCCTATGACCCAACAACTCCACTCCTGGGCATTTAACCAGTTAACCATAAACTAGGCCACACTAAAGTTACCAGCAGGACAATGTTCACTGCAGCACTGTTTACAATAGCCAAGACATGGAATCAACCTAGATGCCCCCAGTTGATGAATGGATGAAAAAAATGTAGTATGTACACACAGTGGAATTCTACTCATCCATCAGAATGATATTTGTACCATTCATAAAGAAATAGAAAGACCTGAAAAAATATTAAATGAATTGAGCTAGACCCAAAGAAACATGGGTTTCAAGTTTTCCCTCATTTGTGGTAACTAGAATGTGCCTAAATATCTACAAGTAAATATAGTGGATGGTAAAAATGAAATATACAGGGACCTGATTATACAGGTCTCTAGACATTTACAGTGAGATGAAATGAAGATATTTGTAGGAGAAGATCACAAAGGCTCAATAGCTATGGGCATATGATCATATAAAATAGTATTTTATAAAATGAATGCCAAGAAATGGAAACAAGAGATTTTTGTTGTTGCTGCTGCCTCTGTTGTGTTTTCCTTATGTCTTCTTTGTTAGTTTATTTTCCTTTGGGAGTGGAAGAAGACACAGCAAAGGTGGGACAAAGGGTGAACAAATACAGCAGTAGTACTCATTAGACACTATGTGGAAAATGAACTATACAACTTATGGGTGGGGATAGGAGGGAAAATCTGGGAGAGAGCAAGGGAAGAGGTGACATGGTCCAAAAAGAAATGTACTTATTATTTGTCTTACTTAACTGTTACCCCTCTGGTATATCCCCTCTGCAATAATAATAGAATATATTTAAAACATGGAGAAATTAGTCTTGAAGCATGTCCAGGAAATCACTCAGAAAACCTGTAATCATATTTAAAGGGTTTAATTAGCAATAACAATTGCAGTCTATGCTTTTAGTTTTAGGACATGAATTACACAGTGAATAAAAATTTGCTTATATATTGCTTTGAAGTACATTTTCACATTTGCATAGAGACTTAAGAGAAGCTCAATTCAGTTTGGGTAGTTTTAGAGAAATAATGGAAGTAAAATATGTTAAGCATTTTAAGATCTGCAATACCTTACCACTAAGGAAAATAAATGTTCTTCCAAGCTGGGTTTTCTTGTACAAAACTTTGGAGGAAGTAAATGAGATTACAGAAAGAGGATTACAAGACCTTCATGTTTTGGCTGGGAAGGTGAATAGTGTTGGGAGAGCAGAGTCCAGAGCAGCTCTTTGGTGAAGTTCACAGGAGACAACTTGTAAAAGCATTTGATCTACAGACAAGGTATGTGCTCAAAGTGTTTGCATAATCAGTGCCACTTAAGAAAAGTTTCCCATTCCTAAATAAAGACCCAGAAATTCAACAAATCTAAGAAATTCTGGATAAATGGGATTGTATTAAACTGCAGAGCTTCTGCCTGGCAAAGGACATAAGTTACAAGATAAGTAGAAAACCCATAGATTGAGAGAAGATCTTCCCTAGCTATACAAGACACAAGGATCTCATACCAAAAATATACTTAGAGCTCAAAAAATCACTGCCCCCCCAGAGAGACAACCACCCCATTAATAAGTGGGCTAAAGAATTATAAAGAGACTTCTCTGGAGAGGAAATAAGAATGGCCAATAGACACATGAAGAAATGCTCAACCTCCCTAGCCATAAAAGAAATGCAAATCAAAACCACATTGAGATTCCACCTCATCTCAGTTAGAATCACCATTATAAAGAAAACAAATAACATATGCTGGGGGGATGTGGCCAAAAAGGAATACTACTACACTGTTGGTAAGCATGTAAGCTGGTTCAACTACTCTGGAAGGCAGTATGGAGGTTCCTCAAAAGACTAAACATAGAACTCCCCTATCCAAATGATCTCAAACTAGGCCACACTAAAGCTACCAGCACAACTATGTTCATTGCAGTATTATTTACTATAGCTAAGAAATGGAACCAACCCAAATGCCCCTCAATGGATTAATGGATCCAGAAAATGTGGTATATTTACACAATGTAATTTTATGCTTGTATCAGAAAGAATGACATTGCCCCTTTCATAAGGAAATAGAAGACTTGGAAAAATTACATTAAGTGAAGTAAGTCAGACCCAAAGAAACATAGGCACAATGGTCTCCCTCATTTGTAATAGTATAAGCATAGGTTAGTCCTGACAGTGAATCATAATAGCTCAAGAGCTATGAACATATGACCATAGAAAATGATGCTAACTGAAATGAATTCCAAGACATGGAAACAATAGATCTTCTTTTTTTAGTTGTCAACCTTGATGTCACCAACGTAGTATCTAGTTCTTTTTCTTATTTTATTTCACTTTTCTTTTTCCTTTGGTTTATCCCTGGCAATCTCTGTCTTTGATTCTCGTACCTTCCATCTTGTATATGCATTTATCTGATCGTGGGAAAGGAAGGGAAATAACAAAATACTGAAAAAAATACAAAAGATGACCCATTGAAACAATGATACTAACAGCACACTATGTCAGAAATGAAAATTTATAACTTCATGTGGGTTGAGGTATGGGAAATGGGAAGTGGGAGAAGAACAATGGGGTGGATAATAATGTTCAAGGAGAAATGTACTTTACTCATGTAAATGTAACCCCCTGTATTGCATCTTTACAATAAAATATTTTTTTTAAAAAAAGTTCCCATTCTTCCTTACAGCTTATTTTCTAGCCTCTGTGATAGTATTTCTCCTCAATCTGACCACTACTGATTAGTTTGATTAGTTTCTTCCCTTTCTAATGGAATTTAAAAGCATCATTTTTGTTATGATTCTTGTAATACATTAAATACCAAGACACTAGCATCACTTTTACTCCTTGCTTGTAAACAGCAGAGAATCAAAAAGTACCTTCATTTCTCATTATTCCTTTTAGTTATAATGGCTCTTCTCTCCTAGAATCTCAAAAAAAGAAGCTATATAATAAACCTTAACTTTGGAAGCTACCCTGGAAATAATATTATTTGATCCTTTGATCTGTTCAATAATATTTCCTGCAATTTTTCTTTTTCTTTTTTTTTGGGGGGGGGTCCTGTTGTCAGGCCTGAACTCTGGGCCTGGGCGCTGTCCAGCTCAAGGCTAGCACTCTACCACTTGAGCCACAGCACCACTTCTGGCTTTTTTTTCTGGGTATGTGGTGCTGAGGAATCGAACCCAGGGCCTCATGCATGCAAGGCAAGTGCTCTACCACTGAGCCACCTTCCCAGCCCTATTTTCTACAATTTTTCTAACCTTTCTTATGTTAAATGATTTGTTTCTTATTCTTTATAAGCAATACATTCCATTTGGGGAAACTTTAGTAGAATATGGCTATCATAGGCACCTAAAAGTTAAGAACTTTATAAGGTTAGAACTATTCCTCTTTAAATTACCCTTAGGAGAAGCTATGCTAAATTTTACCACAATTGTTCATCTTTTATCAATTCACTCATTTTCCATGAACAGCTGTGAAGTTGCTATCAAGAGTCCTGTGACACCTGCATCTTCAGTGACTTAAAAGTCCTTTGTTCATTACAAGTAAATAGATATGTTTGGACTTTGACATGATCGTATCTTTGGTCCTACTATGTGAGGAAATCAACCAGTGGTGGGAGAACCTTAGGGGTCATTCAGAGATGCAGAAAAATGTCTTTACTATGCTTCTCAATTGTTGCACAATTGCTGGTCAGAACTAATGTGATTGAGAGGCACCATCAATATGATATAAGTAGGTACACTGATTATAGTGGGAATTGCCACTTCTGACCAGTAGTGGTGCCCTTGGCATAGCAAGAGAACATCTTAGGACCTTGAATGAAATGACGAAAATCACTATAGAATTTAATCAGACAGACAATGAAGATTCATAGTTGGTTTTTCTCCCATTTCTGAGTACAGAGATGATTGCCCTCGGTCCTCTGCTGTTTACTGGGACCCAGTGAGGTTCTTAGCTTACTCAATAGGATAGCATATTAAACCATTTGACAGTTTGGTAGAGATGACTTTCAAGATTGTTTGTCACCCATAATCATCACATCATAACCATAATGGTGCAAGAACAGTCACATACTCTGTCATTGGTTCTCATCCTTAATCTCTAGATCTTATCTCTAATATTAAGCACAATATTTATAGCATAGATTTAATTAGTGATGCAGTTATAGTTTGAGTCCACACTCTTACATTATTTACTCTTGATGCCATAGAATTATCACAAACATTATTAAAGAAGCAAAATTTGTTCTGTTTCTGTTCTGTTGGTCAGAAATTCAATATGGACCATGGTGGGCTAAAATGAGGACCTCAACAGCTTCTTTCTGTCACAGAATTCCCAGGAGGAATTTTCTTTCTTGTTCCTGTGTCTAAAGCCACTGTATCCTTTGACTGTCCCCCTTTTCCATTTTCAGTGTCAGTAACAGCATCTCTCTGACCTTGCCTCCATCTCTACCATCTTTCTCTTTTTCTTGCCATATTAGGGGAAGTTTCTTGGCTTCAAAAGACCTGTATGAGTAGATTAGCCTCAGGAAATTTCCACATCTCAAGGTTGTTAATCACATTTGCAAAGTCCTGTTACCAAGTCAAATCACACACACACACACACACACACACACACACACACACACACACACACACACACGCACGCACGCACGCACACACACACACACACACACACACACGAGGCTCTGTATGTTCTGGAAGGAGTGCATAAACACTGAGGGCAATGGGGAATGTTCTTTTCCAATTTTTCCCCTTTCTTTTTCCTTTTTAAAACTTTTTTTCTTTTACACTTTTGATTTCTCCCAAAACATTTTTTGTTGAATTGAAATCCCTTTGTACAACAACCCAAGGATAATTTTTGAAATTTAATTTTATTGCCAAGGTGATGTACAGAGGGGTTACTGTTACATACATAAGGTAGGGAGTACATTTCTTATCAAAGATAATTTTTTCTTTTTTGTATTTTTATTGTGAAAATGCTGTACAGAGGGCTTACAGTTACATGAACAAGGTAATGACTACATTTCCTATTGAGCATTGTTGCCTCCTCCTTTGCTTCTCCCTACCATCCGTTTCCTTCCACCTCCACATTTTAAAAAATGATTTTTAGAGCATTTTTTACAGTTTTTGGAAATCAAATTCCAGCATTCCCGATAATTCTAGCATCGAATGTACTCTTTCGTATCCTCTAAGTGTTTTGGAAGAGATTAACAACTATCAAAAATACTGGAATTTGGACATATTTTACTACATATCACTGATTATGATTAATTTGAGAAGCAATTGTTTGTAACATCATTTTAGACTTAACTTAGGAGTTAAAGGTTAATAATCAGTTTTCTCAAAGGAGCAGAGCTGCATATCTGGTGTGCAGTTTCAGTTACAAGATGAACATTTGTTAATAGCCCTGGTTGATTAGTTCACAGCATTTCCAATGCATGTGTTACCCTCAGTATTATGATCCAACTATTTATGGGATGCCCCCTTGGTCTAGAAGTCTTTTGGGAATAAAGTATTGAGAAATTTCAAATATGCTAAAAACGTCAAAGAGAAAACACGGAGGTATTCTATATAATAACTTATTTCCTTTTGGCTTTGTTTATGTGAAAATGGGGCTTAAACAGTAAGAATGACAGAAAATGAGTCCCTTATGGGTATAAATTAATTGGAGTTAGTGGGAATACTGAAGGAATTCTTCCTGTTAAACACTTGATGCGAGGTAACAAGAGGAAATATTTTAATGCCTGACAATTTCATAAAGTAATTGAGATGATTGCACCAAGTCAGGCTGCACAAACCACTGTGAAATTGGTCTGATGGCTGAGACTCGGAGATGGGATTGGAGACAGTGGGCTCCCTAGGAACTGAGGCATGTAACTAAAATTTGTACTAAACCTATTTCCAAACAAAGATTGAAATTAAATCAAGGAGTATCCGTGTTCCATAACAAGATAGTACCTTGGCTAGGAATTAAGCGATCTCATTTTTACAGGGTGTAAAAAGATGGCATAGTGCCTTTGGACATATCTCAAAATGCCCCATAATTCTCTGAGGCTTAGTCAAGTTCTCCCCAGTGACAAATACCTATAGATGTTAGACAAACCAGAATGAGCAGCTGAGAAAGACAGGCAAACTACAAAGGAGAGATTTGTGCCTTTAATGAGAAGCTGAGGTGTAAACTTGAGCTTCCCAAAACAGAGATTAACTATATGCATTTCTCAGTGGTACTGAGCAAGATCTGTGAACATAACAGCAGTGTCACTTCAAATTACTTACTGCTTGCATTAGGGAAGCAAATGTTTTATTAATAAAGAAGTAGTTAGAGAACTATTAGTTCATAACTATCAGAGTCTCTGCTGGTAGGGCAAGAGAGGCTAAACTGGAACATTCGACAAGAGTAATGACTTAGCAATTGAATGTGACTAACAGACGTGGTAATTAAAGTGATTTTGCTTTATAGCACAAAGGGGTAACTGAAGGGATATAGTTCTGTTAGGTGGAGGGGCTCATGGTTCAGGGAGTCACAGTCTTGCCAAGATAGAGAGATACCTCTGGGTTGAGTCTCTGATGGATGACCAGGTGAAATAAGGAGGTGGTAATAGGGAGTTAGGGAGAGCTGCAGAAAGCAAGAAAGCAGCAGAGTGAAGTAGGCAGGCAAGACAGAAACTGTGGGAACAACAAGGCAGTTACTGCTTCATTTGGTCCAGAGAATATAATTTAAGAACTATACTCTGATCCATCATGCACTGGTTAATAACTAATCGATGAATGCAAAGCACTTGGAAAATAGCATGTTTTATGTAAGTGATAAAGCATGAGAAATACTGGAATTTGCTGGAGGACTGCAGCCAAATCCTACCTGCCAACAGAAAACTAGAAAGGTAATTATTTGGAGAAGAGTCCAGGTGACTTTTAGACCCTCACAGTGATTTGGTGAGGTTTGTTCTGGGAGACAGTGAGGTCTTTGGACACATCCTAACTGTGTTCTAATTACTAGTGTTGCAGTCCATGTGCTATCTCAAACTCTTCCAGATTCCTCAGCACAGTGTTTACACTCATCTGCTACATCACTTGCTGGTATAAATGAATAGGGGTGGTGCTGGCTATGATTTACCAGTGTACAGCTCTCATAACAAAGTCACTTCAAAAACATCCACGTTTACTACGAACAAAAATGCCACCAGCAAAATGCTTTGACCTTTCATAGCTTCCCTCCTCACCTGCTCCTCCTGTCTCTAGGAATAAGAACTTGGTGTGAAGACTTTCAAACTGTAATGTCTCGTTGAAAAGGGAAAAAATACTTAACAAAACTCCTGATTCCCTTTGGGCCATTTAAAAACCCATATCCTCTACCTATAGTTGTACAATGTTTGCTCTGTTTGTTTTGTAGGAACTGAGAAATAGCTCCGCCTTTTAAAGAAATGTAATTACCAGGGAATTAATCTGTATATTTTAAGTTGCTCCGTGATTTAAGAGCTGCAAAAAAACATCTGCAGTTGACAATATTGCAATACTGTATTGTTAAGCAAACTGCAATGTCTCTGGAGTGAATGTACATAAATACTAATTAGGAAGGAAAACATGATAGCAATGAAACAATTTCTGTTAATTTTTTTGGCTTGTTTTCAAACTTAGTCTGATTTTCTTTTCTGGAAACTCTTAGAGAAATTTGTTTTAGCCTATTTATGCAGTGAATGTATCTGAAAGTCTGATTAAATTTAGTAAATACTAACTTTACTAAGCTGTGCCCATGATAAGCAAAAAGAGTTATGTGGATTTTCCCTGTTCTCCCAGATGGATTTCCTGGACAAGCTGTCAGGGGATTCCAAGGACTCCTTGGCTCTACCTGGAGCTTGTTTTCCAGTAACAGTTGATTCACAGAAATTCCTAGGTTCGAAATTCTTAACACCTCAGATGGTTCTTAGAAACAAAAGATAAAGTACAGCTCCAGCTGGAGCATAGCTCAAGTGGTGGTTCACCTGTCTAGGTGCTTCACCTCACTTCAACTAGTAACAGGGTACAGTTGTGTGAACCTGTCTTCCTAGCTACACAGAAAGTGGAAATAGGGAGACCATAGTTCAGGCTTCTCTGAGTATACACAAGAGATTCTACTCAAAAATTAACCATGGTAATCCCAATGCTGGTGGCTCATAGCTGTAATCTCTGCTCCTCAGAAGACTGAGAACTGGGGATCGTGGTTGGAAGCCAGCCCATGCAGCAAAGATGGTGAGACTCTAATCTCTAATTAACCACCAAAACATCTGGGAGTAGAGATGTGGCTCAAGTGGCAGAGCACTAGTCTTGAGTGAAAATGCTAAGGGAGAGTTTCCCTGTATGGAGTTTCAGCTCTAGCATATGGTACAAACAGTGAATTAAGGCAATAAGGGCGGGGAGCATGGCTCAAGATGTAAAACAGCACTCTATTGTAATAAAAGGCCCTGAGTTAAAACCCCAGTAACCTCCAAAAATCCTTTTTCTCAATCAATGAATGCAAGCTTCCTAGTTTAGTAGCTTTGTAGTCATTCAGAGATACTTAATGGAAATACCCATTCTCTACAGTTTAGCCATCCAGGCAAGTTCTCAGAACAGCTATGTGAGTGTTGAAAGCTCATTCTACTGATTGTTTGACCAAGTTCTAACAAATTGGGTTGTCTTTCTTCTTTCTTTCTTTCTTTTTCTTTCTTTCTTTCTTTCTTTCTTTCTTTCTTTCTTTCTTTCTTTCTTTCTTTCTTTCTTTCTTTCTTTCTTCCTCTTTCTTTCTTTCCTTTCTTTCCTTTCTTTCTTTCTTTCTTTCTTTCTTTCTTTCTTTCTTTCTTTCTTTCTTTCTTTCTTTCTTTCTTTCTTTCTTTCTTTCTTTCTTTCTTTCTTTTTTCTTGCTGATTTTCAATTTGTGGCACAGTAAAAATGAGATGTTAATGACATGTAAAGACTTGAGAAAAAAATGAGGTCTAATGGAAAGTGAAGAGAGACCCTACAGTAAGCAGACCAAAAAGCTAAACCAAGGAGAGCATAGAGAATAAAATCTCTACATCTTCTTCAGCAGAGGATGTTTTACATTCTTAACCACAACCACAACAAAAAACTGAAAAATGGCCAATAAGCATACAAGTGCTATTAAACAGGTTATTAAACCAGAAGTGCATAAACTTCATAACTTGGGGGAATTGAGGAGATGGAAAGTAGGAGAAAAACAAGGGAGGAATAGAAATGCTTGACAAGAGATGTACTCACTACTTTACATATGTAACTGTAACCCCTCTGTACGTCACCTTGACAATAAAATTAAATAAAAAATAAGTGCAAAGAAAACACTAAGGAAGGTTGTATTTGACTGTCAAATTGACAAAGATCTACTAAGCAGATGCTATTTTGGATGACCCAAGTGACTAAGAAAGAAGCATTTCTCATTCCATCCATAGAGGCAGAAATTATAGTCACTCTCTGAGAGGCAGTTTGACAGCACAGACAAAATACTTTAAGCATTTGTGTACCCTTTGATCCAGAATTTCCAAATACAAGCATGTATTATAAGAAATATATTCTGTGTACTCACAAAGATTTAACTTCAAGATTGTTTGACAGAAGTTTTCTTATTTGCAAGAAAGGAAAGATGCATTCTTAAAATAAATGATGAGAGACTCCAGTAGAATAATGCAAGGTGACTAAATGTGATGCTGAAACTATTAGGGAAAATAGTCAGCCCTGATCAATTAAGTAGAGAGGACAGGCAGATTATGAACAATAAATAATTTATCTCTATTGTTTTGAATATCTGAGTACTGTTTTGGAATGTTGTTGGCTTTTACATTCCAGATGACTTCTTTTCCATTCTTTTTGAAATAAAGCATATACTGGTAATGCGTTAGCATAGGATAAACATGTGAGAAAATGAGGCAGCTGAAGATAGTTCCAATATTTTCTTTTCCTTTATATATATTTGTTAGGACGGCACCATTTATGTTAGGTTTTTAAAAAGAGGTAGCCGAGTAAGAACAGCACCAGCACACACGTGGTATTCAGGTAAGGGGTAGGTTTATTCAGTAGACCTGCGGGGACCAGGCAAGGTTGGCACTCCACGTGGCTGGGAAAGGCCTGGGAATGAGAGTGAGCTGGGAAGAGAGGAAAGAGAGAGAAAAGAGCCAGAAAAGAGCAGAGAGAGGGGTAAGAACAGTAACACTCACGTGGTATTCAGGTAAGGGGTAGACCTGCTGGGACCAGGCAAGGTTGGCACTCCACGTGGCTGGGAAAGAAAGAGAGCAAGAAAAGAACAGAGAGAGAGCTAGAATAGAACAGAGAGAGCAAGAAAAGAGCAGCAAGAGCAAGAGAGCGTCTGGGCCTGGGCTAGGCCTTATGTAGGGTATGGGCGGGGAAAGGTGTGGCCACATCAAATTCAGATATGACCTCAGTGGATGCAGATGTGACTTCTTCCAGGTGTCCCAGTTGCCTAGGTAACGCAGGTACTGGGTGGAGACTTTGCTGCGAGGAGGGTGGAGTCTGCTAGCCATCCAGGAGTGGACCTTGCAATATTTATATTTACATATATATATATATATATATATATATAATTATGTTCCATTTACTTTGAGTAATTGTGCAAAGGAGCTTCAATTCAACATGTCAGATTATTAGTAAACAATGAATCCTGACAGTGTCAAACATAGTAATTATAAGCTAGACAATAATATAACAATAAATAAACTAATTACTAATCAAATCACAAAAATTAATCGTATTTTAGAAAATCTTTTTGTGTATTACTAATTATTAATTTGTTTATTTTGAATCACTACCATTGCTTTCTAAGCACCTCCTGTATGCTGGCATTGGGCATACCACAGTGATCAAGAGTAAGCTTCCAGCCATATTGATACTTGCCTTGTTCTGGGGAAGTAGTGATCTTTATTTATCCTAGGGCTTGAACTCAGGATCTGGGCGCTGTCCCTGAGCTTTTTTGGTCAAGGTTAGTGCTGTACCACTTGAGCCACTTACAGCTTTTTGGTAGTTAGTTGGGGATAAGAAAGAATCTCATGGACTTCCCTGCCAGGTCTGGATTGGAAATGCAATCATCAGATCTCAGTCTCCATAGTAGTTTGGATTACCAGTGTGATTACCAGCACACAGCTAAAAGTGGATGATCTTAAAGTCACATGTACAAATATTTATCAGCAATGATAAAGTTACACAGAGCTGCAGAACTAGTCAGAGAGGACTAGTGTGAGAAGAGAGGAACTGCACCATTGTGGATCCTTATATTACTGGATTACAGTCTCTAGGTCCAGAAGGCCAGAAAGTTCTATCTCATCAGAAAAAGATGTTAAAGATGAGACAGAGGAATAGTTTCATTCATGCAAAGTGAAAAGGAAGCAAAAGTGCACTTGTAGATAGGAGAGTAGAGAGCATGCAGGATGGAAAAGGAAGGCTACACAGAGTGTACCAAGACTCAAGCTGTTACTGTTTTCTGCAGACAAGGACACAGTCACACTTGGGGAGCTGGGTGATAAACTATCTTTGCCCACAAATCACCTGAGTTCTTGGCTTTGATAGACAGGGATTTGCAGGTTCCATAAGGGTTGCCCAAGACCTGTCACTTGCGGGGAGGGGATAGAGTTTCCCAAGTGAGAGTTGGTGATGCCAGGTGAGGCTCCAAGGGGTGACATACTGGGTGGTTTGTACAGGGACTTAAGTCTACCTTGAGAATATTTTTTTATATCTCAAGAGCAAGGAGATTTTATGTTTCTAGATACTTATAGGAATGAGTTACCTTTATGTGTGTCTGTGTGTGTGTGTGTATGTATGTGTGTGTGTGTGTGTGTGTGTGAGAGAGAGAGAGAGAGAGAGAGAGAGAGAGAGAGAGAGAGAGAGAGACAGAGAGACAGAGAGACAGAAAGACAGAGACAGAGACACAGAGAGACAGAAAGAGAAAAAGCTGGTTCTAGAAATGAAAGTCAAGGTCTAGATGCTTTTTCTTTGCTTTCTCATTAAATACTGGCACTCTCTCACTTAGGCCAGAGCTCCATGTTCAAATTTTTACACTTTAATTGAAGACAAAAGTCTCATAGAATTTCTTTCCCAGGCAGGCTTTGAACTGTAATCTTCAGATCACAGTATCCTGAGTAACTAGGAATATAGGCACAGATCACCAGCGCTTGGTGGATTTGCCTTTTGAAAATGTAATTCTGACTACTTTGTGTAAGATATGCCACAGAAGGGCTGAATAGGGGCAGATACACAAATGGGTATGCTGTCAGAAATGGTGGAGTCCAAAGGACAGAAGAGATTTCCTTGAACCAAGGTGGTCTGCTGGAGATAGAAAGAGGGAAACCTATTTCAATATTACTGAAGAGGTGAATTTGATGTTGCAGTACATTTGGGCTAAGGGAGAGGATATAGAAAGCGACAGTCATTATCTTGTTCATGCTCCACACTGGATGATGGTACAAGCCCTGAAGGAAGAGACACACAAGTTTAGGAGTGGGTAGGATCTAGTAATAAACTGATTTTAACATAATAATTTGAGATAATTTTCAGACACCCATAGGGAAAGGTAGAATGATAATCTGGGTAGAAAATTCAGAATAATATAAAATTAAGAAAGCATCACAGAATTCTATTTTCTTTTTTGGGGGGGTCCAGTCATGGGGCCTGAACTCTGGGCCTGGGCACTGTCCTTCAGCTCTTCAGCTCAAGGCTAGGGCTCTACACTTTGAGCCACAGCGCCACTTAAGGCTTTTTTCATTTTACTTATGTGGTGCTGAGGAATTGAACCCAGGGCCTCAGGCATGCAGGGCAAGCACTCTACCACTGAGCCACCTTCTCAGCCCACAGAATTCTATTTTCATTCAACCATGAAGAAGCATACATGTTGTTAGGATAATATCCTCTGAGAGTGGGTGGTATATTTTTATTCTCATTTTTTATTGAACAATGCTTAATGCCCAACCGACTGGGACTTCATGATAAAACTGGCAAAAGCATCCTTTCACACTCAATGATTAGATAGTTGGATGAGTAAATGTGTGAATTTAATGTCTGTATTCAGGATGCATTGCCTAGGAACAGGTGCCCACATTCATTAGGCATCACTAGTATTTCTGAGAGGAAATGAACAGAAGAACCTAGAATTCCTGGCTGCTTCCAGCTACTATGCTGAGAAAAAGATATAGAAAAGTCAGATCTAGCCAAGCCTCACTTGCTGACAAGAGTTTAGTCTATAACCAGTAGTTGGGAAGTACCAGAAAAGCATGTGTAGGCATGCTTTGATTGCCCATCTTTTAAAGATAAAGGAATTAAGCTTAACTGTACTTGAATGATTCTCCAACATCATATATGATCTTGAATTATAGAATTATAATTCAAAACCAGGCAGTTTAGAGATGAGAATGTAGTTCACTGTTAGAACAATTGCCTAGCTTGCATGAGGCTGTGGATTTGATCTCCAGCAATGTAAATACAAAAAATATGACAAAATTTCCAATACTTCTCCAACTCTTCAATGAAATTGAAAGAGAAAGTTCACTACTGAACACATTCTATGAAGCCATCATAACCCTCATCCCAAAACCAGGCAGGGACTCATCAAAGAAAGAGAACTATAGACCAATTTCTTGATGAACATTGATGCAAAACTTCTCAACAAAATTTTGGCCAATTGGGCTGGGAAGGTGGCTCAGTGGTAGAGCGCTTGCCTTGCATGCATGAGGCCCTAGGTTCAATTCCCCAGCACCACATAAGCAAAAAGGAAAAAAGCCTTAAGTGGTGCTGTGGCTCAAGTGTTAGAGTGCTAGCCTTGAGCTGAAGAGCTGAGGGACAGCGCCCAGGCCCAGAGTTCAGGCCCACGACCGGACCCAAAAAAAATTTTTTTTGGCCAATCAACTTCAATAATTCACCCAAAAAATCATACACCACGATCAAATAAGATTCATTTCAAGGATGCAAAGCTGGTTCAATATACACAAATCAATTAATATAATTCATCACATCAACAGGAGCAAGGATAAGAACCACATGGTTATCTCAATAGATGCAGAAAAAGCATTCGACAAGATCCAACACCCCTTTTTTCTGAAGGTTCTGGAAAAATTAGGAATCAATGGAACATTCCTCAATACAATAAAAGCTGTATATGACAAACCTATAGCCAGCATTGTACTTAATGGTGAAAAACTAAAGCCATTTCCTCTTAACTCAGGAATCAGAAAAGGATGTCCACTCTGTCCACTTCTCTTCAACCTAGTATTAGAATGCCTAGCTACAGCAATAAGACAAGATGCGGACATAAAGGGGATCCAAATAGGGAAAGAAGAAGTAAAACTCTCCCTCTTTGCAGATGACATGACCTTGTATTTAAATAATCCCACAGACTCCACTCCCAAATTACTCAAGCTGATTCAAAACTTTGGCAAAATAGCAGGGTATAAAATTAACCCTCAAAAATCAATGGCTTTTCTATATGCTAACAATGAGAAAAGTGTGGCTGAAATTAGGTAAGAAACTCCATTCGCAATAGCCCCACAAAAAATAAAATATCTAGGAATTAACTTAACCAAAGAAGTGAAGGACCTCTATGATGAAAACTTTAAAAACTTGAAAAAGGAAATGAAAACAGAACTTAGAAAATGGCAAAACCTCCCATGCACCTGGATTGGAAGGATCAACATGGTGAAAATGGCAATACTTCCCAAGGCTATCTACAAATTCAACGCAATACCTATCAATTTTCCAACCTCATTCTTCAAAGAAACAGAAGAGGCAATCCAAAAATTCATATGGAACAATAAAAGACCCCAAATAGCAAAAACTATCCTTAACAGAAAGAACATTGCTGGAGGAATATCAACACCAAATTTCAAACAGCTTGATACTGGCAGAAGACAGAACTCAGGACCAATGGAATAGAACTGAAAACCTAGAAATGAACCTACATACCTATAGCCATCTAATCTTTGATTAGGGAGCTAAAATCAATAGAATGGAAGAAAGACAGCCTCTTCAGTAAATTGTGTTGGCAAAATTTGTTAATTACTTGTAGAAAACTAAAGCTAGATCCTTATATATCACCCTGCACCAGAATCAACTCCAAATGGATCAAAGACCTCGGAGTCAAAGCAGACACTCTGAAAACATTACATACAGGATGGAATAGAAGAAACCCTAGGTCTCCTTGGTGCCGGCCGAAATTTTCTTAATAGAAACCGGGAAGCACAACAAATCAAAGAAAAGTTGAACAAATGGGATTGCATGCAGTTGCAGAGCTTCTGCATGGCAAAGGATATAGCTAGCAAGATCAATAGAAAGCCCACTGATTGGGAGAAGATCTTCACTAGCCATACAATGGACAAGGGTCTCATACCTAAAATATACTTGGAACTCAAAAAATTAAATCCCCCAACAACAAATCCTCAAAAAACAACTGCCCAATAAATAAGTGGGCAAATGACTTAAAGAGAAACTTCTCTGAAGAAGAAAGAAGGATGGCCAATAGACACATGAAGAAATGCTCAACATCCCTAGCCATAAAAGAAATGAAAATCAAAACAACATTGAGATACCACCTCATTCCAGTTAGAATGGCAAAAATCAAGAACTCTAATAACAACAGATGCTGGAGGGGATGTTGACAGAAGGGAACCTTACTTCATTGTTGGTGGGAGTGTAAACTTGTTCAACCACTTTGGAAAGCAGTATGGAGGTTCCTCAAAAGACTCCACATAGAGCTCCCCTATGAACCAGCAATCCCACTTTGGGGCATTTACCCAAATGCTTACAAAGAAGACCACACTACAGCTACCATCACAACTACGTTTATTGCAGCATTATTTACCATAGCTAAGATCTGGAACCAACCCAGATGCCCCTCAGTAAAATGGATCATGAAAATGTGGTATATATACACAATGGAATTCTATGCCTCCATCAGAAAGAATTACATTGGCCCATTTGTGAGGAAATGGAAAGACTTGGAAAAAATTATATTAAGTGAAGTAAGCCAACCCCAAAGAAACATAGGTCCCATGGTTTCCCTTATTTGCAATATCTAGTATATATATATGGGTCAAGCAGAAAAGGTCAGATAAGTTAACGTTAGGAAAATGAACCATAAGATATGAATTTAAATGTTTTTTTCTTTCATGTATTTGTTTCTAAAGCATTTATAAGATTATTTCTTTGTTGTTTTGTATGTCCTTCCCCCACAGTATAATCCCTGCTTTGACTGTATTTGATGTCGGTATAATTTATGGAGGGGAAGGTGAAAAACAAGTCGTTTAAATAAGGATACAGGTGGACCTGTTGCAACAATGAGAAGTACAAGTTGTCATGTTGAAAATGAACTTTCCAACTTTGGTGGGGGGTGGGGAGGATTGGGTGGGGGGGTAGGGGGTGCTGGGAAGGGATGGGAAGGGTAAACAAAGGAGGAGGCTACAATGCTTGATAAGAAATGTACTGATTATCTTGCCCATGTAATTGTAACCCCTCTGTACAGTATTTTCACAATAAAAAAAAAGAAAAGTTCAGATAAGTTGATGTTAGGGAAATGAACCCTAAGATATGTATTCAAATGTTTTTTTTCTTTAATGTGATTGTTTCTAACACATTCATAAGATTATTTCTTTGTTGCTTTGTATGTCCCTCCTCCACATTATAACCCCTGCTTTCACTGTATTTGATGTTGGTATAAGTTGTGGAGGGGAAGGGAAAAAACAAGTCGTTTCAATAGGGATACAGGTGGACCTGTTGCAACAATGAGAAGTACAAGTTGTCATGTTGCAAATGAACTTTACAACTTTGGTGGGGGAGGGGGAGGAGGATTGAGTGGGGGGGGGCTAGGGGAGGGGGATGGGAAGGGATGGGATGGGAATGGGAAACAAAGGAGGAGGAAACAATGCTTGATAAGAAATATACTCATTATCTTGCCCATGTAATTGTAACGCCTCTTACAGTATTTTCACAATAAAAAATATGACAAAATTTGTCCTGTTTCCTGGCTTATTCCTGGTCATCATGGCATCACAATTTAGAGCTCAATTGTTTTGTTGGTATTGTTTTTGTTTTTTCTTTCCTTTCTGGCCTGTTTCCTAGCTGTGTTATGTGTATTTGAGGGCTGCAAGCCTTTGTAACAACAGGCTGCTTGCAGACTGCTGTGTAATAAAAACTCCAATATTCCATCTTCCAAAATGTGGCTTCTTGGATAATTCACCTCACAACCAAAAGTCAGGCCATTTGGCATTGAAGTTTGCTACTTGAATCTGCCTTGATTATATTCTTATATTATATCTGCCTGTAGTATATTATCAGTTACATGTTATTAAATATGCCTCATGCAAATGGTAAGAATGTCATGGTGCTGTAAATGTCAGAATTTGAAGGCCTCTATTTCAGAAATAATCACAGGCCCAGCAATGAAATAAGTTACAATAAATGATCAAGTTGCACTGCACTCATAAACTGCTTTGTTGAATGACAACTCTTTTTTCTAATTACTTAAAGATACTAAAAATAATTTAAAACAAACATCAACCATAACAACAAACAGTTGCAACTCAACCTCATCTCACTGGTAATTGGCCTTCAGACATAGGTTGACATCTATGGGTGAGTGCATTTTTGCCCTTGGTCTGGCACTGCTCCACAGTCCTGGCATGTTTCTACACACTTCTATCAAAGGCTCAACTCAGAAAGGCCTCTGTCTCCTACTTCCTCAGTGAAAAGATAAGCTAAAAGTTTGCTTATAGCAGACAGAGCAATGGCCTTGATGTGATCAGCACAATGATGGTAGTCAGGTATTCATGCATCCACAGGACACTGCTTTCTGCCCTTTTGCATGTATCATTTACATAAATCCTCTCACATAACATAAACTCCTGTGAGACAGGGAGAGGCAGAGGAACAGCAAATGGTCAATATAAAGAATGATGCAGGCCTGATCTGGGAATAAAGTAAAGAAGGGGGCTCAGATATGGTGCACATGAAAGACATAATGGTGACAGTACTTAGTAACTATTCAAATGTGGGAGACAGTTGGAGAATGGGTAACTTCAACATTACTAAGCTTTAAACTCGGGGACTGGTAAAATAATGGTCATCATTTTTACTCATAAACGACAGTAACAAGTTGTCATGTTCCTGCCTTCATGTTGGGAAAGATGGAAATATACCAGTTGCTCATCCTAGTAGAGGCATGACAGGCCAGTAACATGGATGTTGAAAGCCTAAATATGTGTTTGTTTTTAGGTGACAAGAGAATGAGTTTAAGCTAGAGTCAGTGGCTTTTGTGCATAATCCTGAGTATTGTTGAACCAAAGATTAGGACAAGTGTGGTTTGAGGCTAGCCAGGAAAAAAACTTGAGCCAGCTCCTGCTTCTCAAGAAATCATCTGAGCATGGGGTCATATAGTTGTTATCCCAGCAACATTGGTACACATTAAGTTGGAGTATCACAGTCTGAGGCCAGCCTGGAGCAAAAGCATGAGATGCTTCCTAAAAACTAACTCAAAAGGAAATTAAACAGGGCTGCGAAGAGCCTAAATTCAAAGCCCTGTGCCAACAACAAAAGAGAAAGAAAATTACTTTACAAGTTGGAGCTATTTACAGAAGAAAAGTAATAAATTTGTTTGTTTTATTTCATGAATTTTGCTTATTTATTTTGCTTTTGGAGACAGAGTTCACATTGATCCTCCTGTCTTCCCCTCTCGATTAGCTGGAATTAAAGATGGACACTCCCATGTCTAGCATGATATCTGTATTAACATTAATATTATTAATGATAAGTTAATTAATAATGTTAATACTTAGGCTAGAAAGAAGTATTCTGAATAGATACAATGATGCCTGCTTATAATACAAGTTACTTGGGAGACAAAGCTTGAGAAGATAATGGTTTGAGGCTAGCCCAGCCTAGGTTTTGAGATCCCATCTTAATAAAGAAGGTTTATATCTGTTATCCTTGTTATGTGGGAACAATAGGTAGAATAATCAAGATTCAATTCTTGCCTGGGGTAAAGAGTGAGATCTGATTTGGAAAACAACTAGAAAGCAAAAATGGCTTGTTATGGCCTAAGTGGTAGAGTACATGCTGAGTAGTGTGACTCCCTGAGTTCAAGCCCAACTATTGCCAATAAACAAAGAAAGTAGATACCTATTAGTTATTAAGTATCTGTAGTTCAGATATTTAATAGAAGATTTATATATGTAAGTAGGAATCTTAGAGAGTGGGAAGGAATTTTCATTTGGAAAGAGGGCCTCTTGCCTAAGAGCTCTTCCATTGGTGGTTACCTCAGGCAAAGCGTCTGGCCTCCACTGCTCGCGCTGTTTTTACAGAAGCTCCAAGAGTGACCTGGATACTTCAGCTGCCAGCAAGCTGTTTATCACCATGCAGGCCCTAAGACTGTAGTAACCTTGGATTTAAAACTAGAGGACAATGGAAAATGAGGAGTCTGAGTCAACCAACCTCAGAGTTAAAGTATATAGAAATGATTCTGATTATTTTGTATGTTGATTTTCTATCATGCTACAAAAGGAGTTTATGAAATCTAGGAGTGTGTGTGGATAAATTCTCAAGGGGTCTTTTTAATACAGGATTATATAATCATCTAGGAATAATTTGACTTCTTGCTTCCTAATTTGGACCCCTTCCCCCTTGTGTGTGTGTGTGTGTGTGTGTGTGTGTGTGTGTGTGTGTGTGTGTGTGTGTGTGTGTGTGTCTATGTGTGTGCATGCACACACCTGTGTGTGGGGGGGGGGCAGTCCTGGGGCTTGAACTCAAGGCCTGACCTCTTTTTATAGCTTCATTTGCTCAAAGTTAATGCTCTGCCACTTGAGCCACAGTGCTACTTCTGGCCTTTTTTTTGAATAGTTTATTGGAGATAAGAGTCTCATGGATTTTCCTGCCCAAGCTGGCTTCAAACTGTAATTCTCATATCTCAGCCTTCTGAGTAGCTATGATTACAGGTGTGAGTCACCAGCACCCATCTTTGGATCACTTTTCTTTCCTAGTCTAGGAATTCCAGCATTATGCTAGTAGTAAACAGGCAGAGATAGAAATTGTAAAAACAAGTGTACTCAAAATAGCCGAGAAAATAAAATACCTTGGAATAGCTTAACCAAAGAGGAGAAAGATCTCTACAATAAATCTACAAAACCTTGAAGAAAGAAATTTGAGTAGACACCAGAAGATGGAAAAGCTATGGACTGGCAGAATGAATATTGAAAAATGGATATACTACAAACATAATCCACTGAGTCTAGACAATCTTCATCAAATTCCCAAAGTCTTACTTCATAGAAATAGAAATATTGGATCTAAAATGACACAAAAGCACAAAAGATCCACAATTGCCAATGTGATCTTGAGCAAAACAAAGTAGTTTCCCAAAACCTATTTTAAATTATATTACAGAGAGACAGTAACAAAACAGCATGGCATTAGGACAAAACAGACCCAAGATCAATGTAATAGAATAGAAAACCTATGAATAAATCCATATGACTAAAGTAATGTAATTTTTGTAAAAGAAACCCAAAACCTAGATTAATGGAACTACAGCCTGTTCAACAAATAGTGCTTCTACATGCATAAAACAGAATACATATTACTGTGCCACTATGAATTCAAAGAATACCAGGATCTTAATGTAAGACCTCAAATCTTTGAAACTACACCAAAACATAATGGCATAGGCAGGAATTTTATGAATAGAACTACAGTAGCTCAGCAACTAAGAGCAGGGCAGACAAATGGGATTTCATCAAACGAACAACTTTCTATTCAGGAAAGAGAATAGATAGAGCCCACAGAATATGAAAAATCTTTGCCAGCTCTATATTGGACATATCTGAGAAATATCTAAACTCTCAGAGAATCAACAACCTAATTAGTAAATTGTAAAATAAAGTATGCAAATAATTCTCAAAAGAATAATGGCCCATACATACAAGAAGAAATGCTCAAAATTGAAATCAAATTGAGATTTCATCTAACTTCATTCAGAAAAATGCATAAAACAACAAATATAAACTTGTGAAACCATTACAGAATCAGTATGGAAAGTGTAGTAGAAACTAGAAATAGAACCACAGTGCTCGGCATATTTCTATTGGAAGGAATATAAGTTGGAATACAGTATGAACACTTGTGAACCCATGTTCATTCACACTAGCCAAGTTATAGGGAGGGGTATGGTGAACAGAGAGGGTGAAGGGGAGAGAATATGGTTAAGATATTTTATGTACATGTGTGAAAATGGAAAAATGGATCCTATTGAGATTAATTTGGGAAGGGGAAAGGGATGAAGGAGAATTATGGATTGGACGAGTCTGATTCAGGTATATTGTATGCATCTACAGACATTCAAAATGAAACCTCTTTGTAGAGCTCATTGATACTATTTTTTAATGGATGAAAAAAACATAAATTTTATCAAATTACTTAATGTTTATGTATATAAATACCAAATGAAATCCCCTTGAAAAATAATTTATAGTAATTAAAATAAAATAATTATCCATCACACACTACCACTAAATATTCCTGGACAATGCATTTTAAAGACAAAATAGGTAGCAAGATAAAAAGAGTCTTAGCCTTTTTCTATAATACCTCCTCTTCATCAAATGTGGAAAATTAAATGCTTCTCTTCTAAATCATAAGAAGGGGATTTCTGGAGGCATCTTAGGTGTCATTGCATTTCTTTTTCATAAACAGATGAATTTGGCTCATTCTGACCAGGTAGCTTGGTTTTCCATTTGTTTACTCCTGAACCTCTTCAGTCTCTGAAAATGACAGTTTCACCACCGTTGAAACTACAACCTCAGTGTCAACTAGGTGTGCTAGACCGTGGGAACACTGACTAGTGTCAGGTGCTCAGCTCTTTTGTGTTGATGGCAGCAGTCTTTTGGGTCCACATGGAGTGAAAACATAGAAATAAAGATGAGCAAACCTGCTTGCTTGTGTTTCTTACCTAGTTATGGAATTATCTGGTTTATTTCATAGAGGCAAATTAGAAACCCACATTTTTCAGCAGTCCAACATCTCAACAACTGGGATTTTTTTCCCCCTTGTGTTCAGAAACCACTTGGTTTTGAGCACTCATCTTCATCCCCCCCTCCCCGTCCCACCCCAAGATTTACAGGTGGTTTTGCTGCTGTTAACAGAGTTTTGGCACTTTACTAATAACAGGAAGAAACAGCAAAGTCAGGTGCTTGGGAGCCTAAACAGATATTTAATGGAGTTAACAACCTGTATGTGAGAAGAGTGCTTATGTCCCAACCCAAAGTTTCCTTATAGGAGCCCTAAAAGATAAGTAGATTTGTCTCTTGAGACAAGGACTTGGCAAACAAGAGAGCTTGTGTCTTTCTTCACTTCCTCAAAACATCAAGATAGAGCAAAGGAGGAATGAGAGCCCAGAATGGAGATTTTTAAGATCTAGACTTTGTGTTATGTTCAGATGCAATAATATAAAGATCGATTCAAATTTTAAATTGATGGGGATATAATATTATTGAGATGAATCGATTTTTCCCTTAAAGCTGTAAAGTTTTCGAGCTTACTTCATTGCCAAAGTAAATTATAGATAACTAAATATTATTGAGTTTTAAAATTTATGGAAGGACCAGAAACCATTATAGATGGATATTTATATGACACCATAGGGAGAAAATTTTACACGAATTGTGTCAAAGCCAGAGGAGAAAGTATGAAAAACTGATAGATAGATTTGACTAACAAAAAATCTTAAAGCCTAAAATACTTCCATGATACAAGCAATCAGAAGAAAAATACAAAATTACTATAAGCTCCTGTAAACATATAGAATAGGAAAAAGATAATGTCCAAATTATTACAAAACAAAGTATTTCCAAATATTTGGAAATCATGAGCAAGTAACATAAATAAGCAAAAATCACAAAATATGAAGATGTTTACATTCACTAGCAATGAGGGGCAAATTAAAATAAGACATAATTTTTCTCTCATCAAATTTAAAATACTTAGTAGACGATAATTAGAAAACTCATACATTGCTAATATAGAATATACCTGGGTCATTCTAGAAATAGTGATGTATTAACATCCTTAAGAACCTGATTACTTTTAACCCAAGAATTTTGCTTTTAGGATCATTGTTAACTGAATTATGCTTTCACACCCATGTGAAGTTTATTATTTATTTCCACATGGATCTATTCTCTTCCCACCAGTGTCAACTCCCCAAGGTCAAGGACTCTGTCTATTTAATTTGTTGTGCCTTTACCTGAGTCTAGGCAACTATTTATTATGCAGTAGGCGATCATTATATTTTCTGAATTCTTGGTTGTTACTACATTCAAATAATTGAAAAGGACCTTGACATCATACAGAGGCCTAGGGAGATGAGCAAAAATTTTTAACTGTTTGAATTTTGCTCAGAATAAAGCAAGATAAAGGCATTTAACACAAGGGAATTCTATGCCTCCATCACAAAGAATGACATTGCCCCATTTGTTAGGAAATGGAAAGACTTGAAAAAAAATTATATTAAGTGAAGTAAGCCAGGCCCAAAGAAACATAGGTCCCATGGTTTCCCTTATTTGCAATTACTAGTATATATCTGAGTCAAGCAGAAAAGGTCAGCTAAGTTGATGTTAGGGGAATGAACCCCTAAGTATTCAAATTTTTTTTCCTTTCATGCAATTGTTTCTATCATATTTATGAGATGATTTCTATGTTGCTTTGTATGTCCCTTCCCCCATGGTATAACCCATGCTTTCACTGTATTTGATGTTGGTATAATTTGTGGAAGGGAAGGGAAAAAAAAAACAAATTGTTTAACTAGGGATACAGGTGGACCCATTGCAACAATGAGATGTACAAGATGTTATGTCAAAAAACAAACTTTACAACTTTGGTGGGGAGTGGGGGAAGGATCTGGTGGGGGGAAGGGGACATATAGGAAGGGATGGGAAGGGGAAACAAAGAGGAGGCAACAATGCTTGATAAGAAATGTACTCATTATCTTGCCCATGTAATTGTAACTCCTCTGTACGGTATTCTAACAATAAAAAAAAGAATGTTATCTGTAAAATTCTGTTTCTGAAATTTATTGATATTTGTAGTAAACTTATAGTCTTTTTAAATGTTATAGACTTTAAAGGTATGTTTAAAATATAAGAATGTGTGTGTTTTAAATTGAATTAAATGGAGCTTGGTTGTTATTTTTTTTAAAAAAAGCAAGATAAAGTAAGATTGGTAGATGAGTGGCAGGGCTACCAATGATCTGATAACAGCAATCATATATTGAAAGGAATGATATTCAGAAGAGATTTGAATCTGAAGTACATCAATGGGATTCTATTTAAAGAAGTACTTTCAACTAGAGTACCTAAAACAGAACTGACTCCTTTTTCAGAAAACAGTTCTGATGTATGTTCATAAGTACTCTTACAAAAGAGTCATATGCCAGAATAACACTGTGGCTAGCTATATCCAGATTTCTCTATTCAGAAGACTCACTCAACATTTTCTGCAATATTCCCTCGATGCCCTCTGTCCTTCCAACCAGTTGTTCCTACTAATCCTTCAGATCTTGTGTAGATGCCAACTGCCTCCACAGGCCTACCCTACCCGCTCATCTCACACATGGCTATGTGCCTATGACTCACAAACACCCACAAAGCTCTTGTCATATGGAGTACATTGAAAATGACCTTTTCTGTGACTGCTCTGCCCTGCATTCGATGACAAGCTGCATGGAGATAAGAAAGAGTTCTAGCTTTGTGTTTTCTTCACCTTCTCAGATGTGGTGTCCAGCACCATGCCTGGGACACAGTAAAATGGAAATAATCAAATGTATGCACGTGTCAAAATAACTTCACACTTCACTCTTAGGGAGCCAGTAAGTTAAGGACACACATCTACTTTTTTGTTATTGTTCAGTTTTTTTAATTGTGAAAATACCGTACAGAGGGGTTACAATTACCTGAGAAAGGTAATGAGTACATTTCTTATCAAGCATTGTTGCTTCCTCCTTTGTTTCCTTTTCCCATCCCTTCCCATCTCTACCCTCCTTCCCCTGTGCCAAAGTTGTAAAGTTTGTTTTTCGACATAACGACTTGTACATCTCATTGTTGCAATGGATCCACCTGTATCCCTATTTAAACAATTTGTTTTTTCCCTTCCCCTCCACAAATTATACCAACATCAAATGCAGTGAAAACAGGGGTTATACTGTGGGGGAGGGACATACAAAGCAACAAAGAAATCATCTGATAAATATGTTAGAAACAACGTTAAGAAAGAAAAACCATTTGAGTCCTTATCTTGGGGTTCATTTCACCTAACATTAACATCTGCCCATTTCTGCTTGTCTTAGACATATACTAGTTATTGCAAATAAGGGAGACCATGGGACCCATGTTTCTTTACTTTTTTCTTTCATTTTGTTCAGTGGTAAGTTCCTCCTGGTTCTAGTCCCCTTTCTTGTCTACTTGTTCTATAAACATCTTAGAAATGATGAAGGGCAGGGGGAAGCAAAGCCCTCCTCCCTCCTTGTACCTGCTCATCTCCTGTTACTGCAGCTGGGTCTAGTCAGTGATCCCTGCACCATTAACCCAGCTTAGGTGTTGGCCTAAATTCTGCTAGGAAGATTATATAAGCCTTGATGAAACCTTCCAAAGATTTCACATGACTACCTTGATAGCATCCCTGGTTGGTTTTGAAAGTCTACAAAGGGAGTCATCTGACTTTCTAAGCTAGATTGAGTTTAATTTTAAATTTATCATTATAAATGTAAGAATATAATTATAAAAATTCAGATAAAATGGAAAAAAGAGGAAGGGAAATTGTCCACTCATGTTCCACAGGCAAAGATTTGTTAATATTTTAATATCTATCTTTTTCTTTTCTATCTTTTTCTGTTTCTCTTTCTTAAAGACTTATCTTGCTATGTATACAGGCTGTCTTCAAAATCCCATTCTCCTGCCGCCTTCTTTCAGTGCTGGATTACAGGCATATACCATAAGCTCTATAATTTAGTACATTATATATTGTTCTAAACTATAATAATAAACTACAAAATAAACTATGAAGAATAAAATACTAGCCTTATTTTCAACTTGATATGTTGACAAATCTTTTCCAACATAATAACTATTGTACTGATAGTTTGTCATGTCTATATGCCACTGATGTGATTAAGTAGCTTGATGTTTGGTGACTTATTGAGATAATAAAGTTCCCTTGCACATACATGAGGGAAAACAGAAAAGTTGATATACCTTGAAGAGTGATAGCAAACATACTTTTGCCCTTACTTCATGAACGAAAATGTGTGGTGATTTTCTGGAGGGAAATGGGAGTGAGATGTGGCTAGTAAGAGAATGCAGGCTTTTGCATGTATAAAGACATTAGATTTGAGCTATATTATTCAAATAAATAAACAAGCAAAATAAATGCCATAATATACTGGAAAAGAAAGAATATATTGAATTGAAATATACATGTCAAATTCCAAGGTCTGTGCAGATTTATTCAATAAACATTCCTTATGCAAAAGAAAACCCATCACTGGCTTCTAGAAGATGCATTTAGCTTCTGCTTAGTCAAATGTACAAATATTTATGAATTGATTCAGGCCTAGAAATTGTATTCGAGTCCATTAATTCTCATTATTGATGTTTGGGTTAGGTTTTGGTCCACCATATCTTTTTGTGTGCCAAGTTATGTCTTTCTAGGCTGCATATCTTCTTTTATATTTCTATGAAATTTGTGATCCATTAGTCATAACTATTACTACAAGTTACTATGGGTCAACACATTCTGATTGGGCTGGGAAGTTGGCTCAGTGGTACAGTGCTTGCCTTGCATGCATGAGGCCCTGGGTTCCATTCCTCAGCAACACATAAGCATAAAAAAGCCAGAAGTGGTGCTGTGGCTCAAGTGGTAGGGCACTAGCCTTGAGCTGAAGAGTTGAGGGGCAGTGCCAAGGCCCAGAGTTCAGCCCCCATGACCGACAAAAAAATTCTGATTATCACTTACCCCCTCATCTTTGCTCTGTGTGCTCACCTTTACTCTGAGAATTAAATGGTGTGACAAAGTGCACCCCTGTTTCTTCCCAAGATTCCTTTTGATGTCAGGCAGCCAGTGTAGCAATTTCCATCTTATTCAATATACAGAGGACAAGCTGAATGGAGCCTTTCAATGCAATGGGCACTCCTTCCCTTCCACACTAACAGTTTTCATCATGGGAAAGAAGTGTCTTTTAGATCCTTCAGTGAATAGAATCTGTGAGCAACAAAAAATCAATCCTCTTTCAGAAGACTCCACTTTTTTTCTAAGATGTACCTGTGGGTTTGTATGGGAAGGCATGGCAAGATGACAGAGATGGAAATGTTTTTGCAAGGGAGTTTATTGCTCAGAGCTTGCATGTAGAGCCACTTCTGGAAGCACCTGGATCATTCAGAAAGCATAATCAGAAAGAGAGCAAGAGCCAAAGCTTTGATTGTGGATTTCATGGGAGCACCATGACTGACCACTGAGAAAATTTCCAGGGGTTCCAGGCAATAGTGAGTCTATATTTGTCAGAAAATTATCCTTGGAGTGTTTGAGAGCAGAGGGAATATTGGTATGGTGAGTAAAAATTTGATAAAAATAAACAGAAAAAGGCGAGAGATAGGGATTATGGATGGACTGCCTTTGCTATCTGTGGAGGATCTATGCTCTAAGTCTGCAAGACTCCAAAATGCCAAAAAACATTTTAAGAAATATTTTATGTCTCTTTGTGTGTGTGTGCATGCATGCCAGTACTAGGGCTTGATTCAGGGCCTGGGTGCTGTTCCTTAAACATTTTTGCTCAAGGTTGGTTCTCTACCACTTCAGCTATGACTCCAGTTCTGGCTTTTTGGTGGTTAATTGGAGATAAGTGTCTCAGGGATTTTCCTTCCTGGAGCTTCAAACCATGATGCTCAGATCTCAGCCTCCTGAATGAATAGCTAGGACTACAAGCATGAGTCACCACAGCCTGGAAGGAAAATATATAAAGGAATTAATATAGTCATTTCCTTAATGTATACAAAGAAACTTCTGGCTTTGATCTTGTAAAGTGCAGACTATCTAGCAGTGAATTAATGCCAATATGTTGTGTTTGAGTCAGCAGTACGTAAATAAATACATCTCAATGAACTTGAGTTCATCATAGGTTTAGTTTGCCTCTCATTTCTTGGACTGAAAATCTATTTCCACAATACAATCCCCAGGCCAATGGTGATATAGGATGAGGTAGCACTGTCCATACTTCTATCCAGATTATTTTATATCTGGAAAGGATGTGCAATTTTTATTTTGGTTTCTACTGGAATTTAACTCTCAATTATGACCTTGTACATATTGGAAGATACTGTGCTGGCCCTCAGTAGACCTGGCTTTGGTTGGTAAAGAGCTGATATAATGTCAATCACTTTTTCCAACCAAATGCTCCACAAAGAATGAAGGTTCACCTCTGGTACGTTTTCCTTCTCAGACCATGTGTAATGCCTCAATGCACTTCAGCTCTGCATTGTCTGCCTCTTTCTGGCCAGGTCCTGAAACAGCCTCACCATTTCACAATGAAGTCATTGTATGCTCCTGTCATCTTTGGGAGGATTTCCTCACTGTGGTTTTAGTCTGGTAGCTTTCATTATCTGATATAACTCCCATAAGAAGATGCAAGGGGACTCCATTATTTCTACAATCACCACAGCACCCTAGTGTCAGCACCCCCTTGTGCCCTGTGCCTTGCCGTCTGACTTCTCATCTATGGTGCCATTGGGCATGATTTGATTAACTATATTGCCACAGATTTGTAGATTAGTGAACTTTCTGTTGTTTCTACATGGAACATGCTCATCAATTACACAAACAACATAATCATCAATATTTTGGATCTGGTTCCTAGGATCTTGATTCCATAGTATTCCACTAGAACATAAATGGGACCTTAAAAATGGGATAATATGAGAAAGTTCTGATGAAGAAACGAGCAAGGGTGTCAGAATATGGGGAAATGGTGCACAAGAAAGTTCACAATCTAATATCATAGAGACGTTTACCATCTCTAAACCTGAAGATGTGTGTGGAGGGGAAAATCATGGTTTCCAGACTCTGAAGACAGAGAAATTAGTGAAGAGGGCTTCTTGAGATTCTGGGACCTTCTATAGAATGATGACAAAAATATAGGAAAGGTTAGGAAAATAAATACTTTATTTTCAAAGATATATCAGTCTTCTATAATGGGCTGAACCTAACTGAAAGATAGACAATTCAATATAGTTCTTACTAGTCAGTCTCCTGAAGGACAGTCTCCTGTTTGTCAGGCCAGACTATGAGTTTGGACAAGCTAGATTTGTGCTTATGGTGGGATCTAGCTTGATATAGGCTTTGTTTACTCTCCCAGATGTTTGGATTCAAGGTCAGGAATCCAGCAGTATATTCATTTAGGGCTCTTCCTATAGAGGGGTTGGAAGTAAAGGAGACAGAACTAGCCAGTGGCTTTCAGAAGTCCCTAGTAAAGCATTTTACATAGTATTGGGACATTTGGTATGTCATCTGAGATTTTTAGTCACTGTGATAGGCAGGGGCTGGAAAACTTACAATAAAAGCCACATTGTAAGTATTTTAAAAATTGCATGTTGTACAGACTTTACCACAACTACTTAACTTTATCCGCCATAGCTCAAAAAAAAACAGGCTTTAGATAACACATGAGCAAATGGATTCAGTATGTGCTTCAAGTATAGTAAAGGACAGAACTTTACTCAGGGGGCCATAGTTTTCTGTCCCTTGTTTTTCAAGAAGCTGGTCTCATAAGTGGAAATTTAAATTAGAGACCCATTTAAACTGATTGGTTACTAACAATAACTGGGAAAGACTTTAAATTAGTTATTAATTTTCTTGCTTGCATTTTATGCTCAGACAAAATGACTAATAGCAAGTGGGTCTATTGTTGAGAGATTTATGTCGGATACCCTATCAGAACAGAGCATCCCTGTGGGGATACTCATAGTCATCAGCAGGTTAATTTGACCACCTTGAAGGACAAAGATATCTATTGCTTGTGCCCTACTCCTAAGGTACCTTCATATCTTACCCACCCCTTTATTGCACTATCTTGTAAATAGCCATCACCTTTTGTTCTACATTTCATTGTCTCTCTCATTCCTGATGATTCATCTCTAGATTCTGCCTTTTCATTTTTCTAAGTCTGAGGAGTCAAAACACAGATTGAGAGGTCTTGAATTTTCAGCTCCACTATTTTGTACAGTTTTGTTTGCTTTGTAGCTAAAATTTGGTTGTATTTTATTGATCATTGTTTGAAATTGGCTTGGGTCTGGTACATATATTTTCAAGCCATAAGGAGGTTTAATTGGAGATTCAGAAATAGAATACATTTGCTTCTCTAGATTTATTAGTCCCTGAGTAACATGTAATAGAAACCGGAACATTGGAGGGCTTTCTTCCAGATTTTATAAGGTGTTTCACTGTGGTTTCAACAGAGAGAAGGCACAGTTCAAGGCTTTTAGGTCCAGATTCAAACTCTTGATTGTAGAGAGCTCTGGTTTCCTTCCAATATTTCTGACACTTTAAGCAACTTATGTTCTTTTATTTTACAGTGGCGGGAATGGATTTTCATGCTTGTTAACAAGCCTCCCTCACCCCCTCACCTATCAACTGCTCAGACCAGGGTTATGACTTAGAGAGAACAGGATTTGGCTAGCAAAGAAGGCCATGTGACAGGCTTGTGATAAGTGGCCCATGAAGGAATGTGTTGAAGAGTTGTCTTGATTTTATGTTGTTGATTGTACTTGGCAGAATAGCGAGTCTGCCTGAAATGAACTCTAAAACAGAAGCTGTTCACACATCTCATGTGGTAGCTGGTGGTGGTCCATCCATCAGGCAGGATGTGGCAATCAGTATAAAGTCCATCAACCCAGCACTTTGGAGAGCATCCAGAACAGCTGGAGGGAGCTGAGAATGGGGGTGGAGGTTCTATTGGGCTTTTCCCAAGATGTTGAGATTAGAGTTACATATATTTTGGGCTATCATAGGAGACCCAAAAGAGTGACAGAAGAGAGATATTGATTTTTGAGCACAGGGGAGTCAAGTCATAAGACTTGTC
Organism: Dipodomys merriami; assembly: GCF_024711535.1. Classification (NCBI taxonomy): domain Eukaryota; kingdom Metazoa; phylum Chordata; class Mammalia; order Rodentia; family Heteromyidae; genus Dipodomys; species Dipodomys merriami. The sequence goes on from NW_027205381.1 coordinate 10,734,729, forward strand.
ATAAGGCCTGAGGTAGGGCAGGATTGCAAATTAGAATGAGTGTTAGGGAAACAAGGAATCAGATTTCTAGTCCTGGCTCTGCCTTTCATTGCTATGTAAGTGAAGTAGAATCACTCAACCTTATCAGAAATTGGTTTGTTATCTATAAAGTAGGAATAATTAGTCTGCCTTATCTTCCTCAAAGAGATGATGAGAATGTTAATGAGTGTGAAAATACTTCAAAAATTGTACAAAGCACAAGAGAAAGATATTATTATCATGGCTATTAACAAATTCCACCAAACTGACAGGACCACAGCACTCTCTACATTCAACCTAAACTCCTCACTCAGGCCTCCAAATCATGTTAGTGGGCTGACTTTCTCCTAGAAGGAACTGTAACAAATCACTCACCTGGATACTCTGCTTCAGCTAAGCAGTGCTCTCATTTTATCTTTGCATGTCATATTTTACTCATTTCTATCTCTCCGTTCCTCTTTTTAATTTAATTTTATTTCATTGTAAAGGTGAGGTACAGAGGGGTTACAGTTACGTAAGTAAAGTAATGAATACTTTTGTATTTTGTTTCTGGCCCTCTTCGCAATTCTATTTTTCAGTTCTTTCCTTAGTCCCCTTCCTGTCTCTTAAAACCAGTTCCATCAAAGTCACTCCACTAAGTTCTCTTGTGACCCAAAATACTCCTTGGAAATTTCATCTAATATCTTATAGAATGAAATCCCTGCTATATACAGATGAGGTATTCCCTTTCCACATTCTTCAGCCATCCACACAAGAAACTTGGAAGTGAGACAACTGAATCCGTTTTTCTGTTTTCATCCATTCCCTCCTGCTTCATGTTCCCTTGGCTCTCTAATCTTCTGGGTTCTCTCCTACATCTCTGCTACTACTGTACTTTATGTCCAAGACTGGTAACTTGGATTGCTGTCACAGTTTACTGATTAAAATCCCCATTTGCAGTCTGTTTCTTGCCAATGTGTCTTCTATCCTTCTGCCAAACGGATGTTTCTAAAACACAAATCTAATCATGCCATTTTCCAGTTTCAAGTGCTTTACAAAGTCTCATGCTTTCTAGAAGTGAAGTTAAAAATATCACAATAGCACATAGCCATCAGCATGGTTTGTCCCACACCCTCCCCTCTCATCACCAAGTTTTCACTCACCTTAGATCTTAGACTCATTTAAGAATCTTAGGTAAAAGAAATTGTGTAAGTAAATATGTTGAAACATTAAAAAGGAAGACTACTTCTTAGAACGTATCACTCCCACTCTTTTGTTCCAAGGTGTCATGAGCATTGTGTTCCTTCCTCTCACTACATTCCAGCTATATCCCAGATACAGGGAGGTCCCTGGAGCTCCTCAGTGGTATATGGCTGTTAAGACTCAATCTTCAGATTTGAGCCTTTTTTTTCTAAGAATCTCCATCTTACGTTTTCTAATTAAAGACAGAAATGATACATATCAAGATGCATTACATATTTGTAAACTGCTTTGTTAAATAACATCTCCTTTGTACACCTAAAGATATTAAAAATATAAGTAAAAAGACCATGTGTTCTTCAAATCAACTTCAACATTAATAGCCGTCTTCTCTGATCTTGTGTCTCGATTGCCTGTACCTATTTTGTCTTATCTGTTCCCTATTTAAGGATGCAGAATATATTCAGACTTTCTTGTCTCATTTTCTTTTAATGGAATTGTGCATGTACATACTTGTGTGTGCATATGAGTGTGTGTGGGTGTATGTGTGTGTGTGTGTGTGTGTGTGTGTGTGTGCACGCGTGCACACGCACGCGTGCTTGATCTCAGGGCCTAGACATTGTCCTTGAGCTTTTTGGTTCAAGATTAGCACTCTACCATTTGAGCCACAGCTTCACTTTTGTATTTTTGGTGGATAATTTAAGATAATAGCCTCACAGACTTTCATTCTTGGGCTGATCCTTAGACCTCACCTTCCTGGATAGCTAGGATTAGAAAGGTGAGCTACCAGTGCCCAGCTTCTAATGGAATTTTTAATGCATGCATATTCACTTGCTAGATTAGTTAAATGTAGATATCTTACAGCTACCAATAGAGTACCTAGCAAAGAATAGACACTCAATAACAAGTTTGCTGAATCAAATGAAGTCAGTTGTATCTACAACACGGTTCCCTCCCACTCACCAGTATATATTGACAAGTTTCTTAGGGTTAATCATGGAGATAATCACATTATTAACACTTGCTTTGTTATTGCATATCATTAAATAGTCTTTGAATTTCTTTGATATTGCAGGAATAGCTTTGAGCAACTGCATATTATTTAGAGGTTATTTGTCCTGCAAGTCATCACTGCTTTTTTAGCTTTTGATGCAATGGATGGTAACATGTCCTGGACAAATAGTCACAAGACTCAGTTTCACTTTTAGCTCTATCAACTGTATGGCCCTACAAAATTCCCTGTTGGAATAAGTTACTTCTTCATCCTCTTCCCTCTTCTCTTCTTCTTCCTCTTCCTTTCTTCTTCTTCTTCCTTCCTCTTCTACTCTTCCTCCACCTTCTCTTCCACCTCCTCTCTCCCTTCCTCCCACTCCACTACTCTTCATTCTTTTTCTTCTTCTCTGTCAGTACAGGGGCTTAAACTCAGAGTCTGGTGCTGTCCCTGAGCTTATGTGCTCAAGGACAGTGTTTTACCACTTTAGCCACAGCTTCACTCCCAGCTTTTTGTACTAGAATTGGAAGTAAGAGTTTACAGACATTTCTGTTCAGGCTGGCTTTGAATCTCACTCCTCAGATCTCAGCTTCTTGAGTGCAAGTATTATAGGCATGAGCCACGAGTGCTCGGATAAATCTCTTCTCTTTGATGCCTTTCTGGAAAAGGGTTATAAGCCACTAAGTCTTGAAATCTTTCCCATAGCATATATATTTGTACTTACTTATGTATATCAGCCACCAATTACACTCTTGTTTTGCATATAAATTGTATTTTGTATTTCTGTACCATTTCTGTGTACATGTTAATAACTACCCAGAAGCACATGAAGGATCAATTAGTAAATGCTGAGTATCATCTTTGGTGATTTAGGGAGATATAACAAAACATTCATGAAACCATTAATTTCAAGTTCAAAATTCTAGGATTTTTTTCAATGAGGTATGTGTGGTTCATGTATACATTCTTAAGTCCAAGCTATCCTTTAGAGTGAGAACTAGGCTTGGATCTTCAATCTTTCAGAAATAACAATCATTTCCCATCTAGAGGAAAGCTGCATTTTGATTTAAAAAAGAGCACAAGTATCTTTAAAAGACACTTAAAAGATACTCAAAGGAACTCATGGATTTTTTTTCTGGTTAGTCTATAGAAAAATATGCTGCTGCTTTTCAAGGTATAACTGAAGCTTTGAACAGAGGGTGAATTTATTTCTGCAGAAACACTAACCATCCATGTGCACTGACTTAAAGACAAAACAAAAACCTCTCTGTGTACAGTGTGTAGTAAATGCAGTGTGTAGAGTGTATTGTGTGGAGTGTATAGTGTATAGTGAATGTAGAGTGAAATATTGCAGTGTGTAGTGTGTAGTGAGTATTGTGGGTAGTGTGTAATGTGTGCAGTGTGTAGTATATGCAGTGTGTATGCTTACAGTGTGTAGGGTGCAGTGTGTAGAATGTAGTATATGCAGTGTGTAGTATGTAGTGTGTGCAGTATGTAGGATATTCAGTGTGTAGTGTGGGCAGTGTGTAGTGTGCAGTGTATATGTGTATTGTGGGCAGTTTGTGGTGTTCAGTGTGTAATATGCAGTGTATACTGTGTAGTGAGTAGTGTGGTATATGCAGTGTGCTGTGTTTGTGTCATGTGCAGTATGTAGTGTCTATGTGCAGTGTGTGCAGTGTGTAGTGTCTATGTGTAGTGAGTATGTATAGTGGGTCTAGTGTGTAGTGTATGCAATGTGTAGTGTGTGCAATGTGTGCAGTGTGTACTGTGTAGTGTGTGCAGTGTGTAGAGTATAATGCATGCAGTGTGCAATGTGTACTGTGTAGTATATGCAGTGTGTAGAGTATAATGTGTGCAGTGTATATGTGTCACGTGTGTAGTGTCTACTGTGTGCAATGTGGTGTATGCTGTGTGCAGTGTCTAGTGTGTAATGTGTACCGTGTATAGTGTGTGCAGTGGGAATGTGTAGTGTGTGTAGTATGTCATGTGTGCAGTATGTAGTGTGGGCAGTGTGTAATGTGTGCAGCATGGAGTGTGCAGTGCGGATGCTCTTCCAGATCTCATTTGAGCTTTTGAAGTGAGCAGCAGTGTTCCTCTGCAATGACCTCATGAGGAAATATCCAGCCTTGGGCTATATGGATCAAAAGTGCTTCAGTTGAAGCCATTCACATAGCTGAACAGTGAACTCCAATCATCAGGTACTATCTCGTAAAGAATAGATAGAAGTTTTCTTTGACTAATTCAGATGGGATGTGTAATGGAACTGGCAGTCACTGTGTGATACTCATTCCACCTTCATCAACTATTTCTTTTCCACTGTTTAATTTAGGGTGAGAACAATTGGATTTTAGTCACAGAGTCATTTCTACACCTTTGCCACAGGACATGCATTTGTAATTTTTTGAATACTTTTATAATCCTACCCACAGTTGACCTAGAGTAATTAGTCTTCACATTCTCTATACAAAAAAAATCCCTTTATAAATTATACTTTTATTCAGTCCTTGATACATAATGCCATCCTTCTTTGAGCTCAGAGACTATGTTTAGCTTACCAGTGAATCTCCAGGGGCTGGTAGTTTGGATGTTTTTGGATAGTTGTTCAAGAAATGTCCATGAAATGAGCGATTGAGTGAGTCATTACCTGTCCCAAGGTAAAAAATGGTTACCTAGCAATTTTTGGCATGTTATAAACAGTGTGTGATGCATCAGATAATCTTCTTCACTTTATTTGGGAAGCAAAGATAATGCATACAAAATTCACTAAAGAGTTGTAAAGTCCTAATAGTGGAAAACGTACAGAGTAGACAATACATTCCTATGTGCCAGTATAAAATGTTATCTTTCCAGGTCTTTCAAATCTTTTTTGCTTTTAGTATTTTGAATCCTCTAACCATAGACTCTTAAGTGGGTCAGATGCATGAATTGTCATAGCTAATTCACTCTTAGTGTTGAAACCTAACTGGAGGTTAGAAATCACACAATGGTCTCTCTTATCCTCCAGTTGTCACTTAATTGTCATTTTCACACTCATTTTGCAAGCACTGAAGTGAAAATTAAATGGTAATTAATGGGCAAAAATATATGACTCATTCCCAAGTCTTCTACCCAATATCAGTTGCTGTGTAAAATTTTTAAATAAAGTCACTAAACCAAGCACTAACACCCCAAAATTTCGGCTCTTATTATTCTGAAAATAATTAACTTTTAAAATAACTTTTTTAGAGCTCCTATTTCTACCTAAAATAGCAGACAAGAAAGCAAGTCTTTCTTGGCCAGTCTTACAATTTTACTTGGTGTATCTAAATGAGTATTAGCTTAATTTGTTACCTAAACTATAAATTGTCTATGCCCTTTTGTATGTGCATATTAATCAGTTTGATCAAAATATATTATATAAGGCCTTAGGATATGCCATTATACTGTCTTTTTTATTAAATATATATTTTTATTGTTAAGATACTGTACAAAGGTGTTACAATTACATAAATAAGGTAATGAGCACATTTTCTATGGAGCATTTTTACCCCCTCCTTTTTTTTTTTTTTTTTTTGATGGTCGTAGGGCTTGAACTCTGGGCCTGGGAGCTGTACAACTGGGAGCTCTTCAACTCAAGGCTAGTACTCTACCACCTGAGCCACAGAGCAACTTAGAGTTTTCTGAGTGGTTTATTGGAGATTAGTCTCGAGTTCCTGCTCAGGCTAGATTTGAACCATGATCCTCAGATCTTAGCCTCCTGAATAGCTAGAATTACAGGTGTGAACCTCCAACACCTGGCTTTGTTACCCCCTCCTTTGTTTTTCCTTACCATCCCTTCCAACCCCCCTCTACTTCCATAACTCCTCCCTCCCCCAACCCCCAAAGTTGTAAAGTTCATTTCAACATAGTGTCTTGTACATCTCATTGCTACAATGTGTCAAAATGTATCATTATTTCAGCATTTTGTTATTGTCCTTCCCTTTCTCAAATTAGAAAAATGTGTATACAAGATTCAGGACACCAGAATCAAATACAGTGACAACAGGGGTTATGTCATGGGGGGAGAACATACAAAAGAAACAAAAGGAAATCACATAGTACATTATAAGTATATTGAAAACCCCTTGAGGTTCATTTGGCTTAGCATCATCTTATACGTTCGTGTGCACATAGCTTTGAACTTTTCTGCTTGTCCTAGACATATACTAGCTATTGAAAATAAGGGAAATCATGGGACTTATGTTTCTTTGGGCCTAGCTTACTTCACTTAATATAATTTTTTCCAAGTCTTTCCATACCTAATAAATGAGAGGGGGCAAATAATTCTTTCTGATGGAGATATAGCATTCCAATGTGTGTGTGTGTGTGTGTGTGTGTGTGTGTGTGTGTGTGTGTGTGTGTGTGTGTGTGTACATATATATCAGATTTTTTTGATCTGAGGGCAGATTGGCTCCACATCTTAACTATGGCGTATAATGCTGCCATAAACATAGTTGTAGTGTCAGCTTTAGTATGGCTTTGTTTGTGATCATTTGGATAAATGCCCAAAAGTGGGATTGCTGGGTCATAGGGGAGCTTTATGTGGAGTCATTTGAGGAACCTCCATACTGCTTTCCAAAGTGGTTGAACAAGTTTACACTCACACCAACACTGCAGTAAGGTTCCCTTCTGTCCACATACTCTCCAGCATCTGTTGTTATTAGAGTTCTTGATTATAGCCATTCTAAGTGGGGTGAGGTGGAATCTTAATGTTGTTTTGATTTGCATTTCTTTTATGGCTAGAGAGGTTGAGGATTTCTTCATCTGTCTATTGGCCATTCTTATTTCTTCAGAGAAGTCTCTCTTCAAATCTTTAGCCCAGGCAGTTGTTTATTTGAGGATTTGTTGTTGAGGGATTTAGTTTTTTGAATTCTAAATATATTTTAGATATGAGACTCTTGTCCATTGTATGGATAGGGAAGATTTTTTCCCAATCCGTGGGCTTTCTATTGATCTTGCTAGCTATCTCCTTTGCCATGCAGAAGCTCTGCAGTTTCATGCAATCCCATTTGTCCAACTTTTCTTTGATATATTGTGTTTCTGAATCTCTATTAAGAAAAGTTTGCCCTGTGCCAAGGAGACCCAGGGTTTCATCCTTCCTGCAATATTTTCAGGATGTCTTCTTTGACTTTGATGTCTTTGATCCATTTGGAGTTGATTCTGATGCAGGGTGATATATAAGGATCTAGCTTAATCTTTCTACAGGTGTTTAACCAATTTTGCCAGCACCATTTACTGAAGAGTCTGTCTTTCTTCATTTTATTTTTTTAGCTCTCTGAGGGTTAGTTTCTATACCCTACTACTTAGCCAGATTTTCAGATCAGCTCGAGTAACTTGGCAGTGGTGTCCATGAGGTTCTTTAAATACAAGATCATGTCATCTATAAAGAGGGAATGTTTCATTTCATCTTTCTGTATTCTTATCCTATTTATGTTTGCATCTTGTCTTATTGCTCTATCTAGGAATTCTAATACTAAATTGAAGAGGAGTGGAGAGAGTGGACATTCTGAGTTTAGAGGAAGTGGCTATAGCTTTTTGCCATTAAGTATAATGATGGCTGTAGGCTTGTCTTATACAGCCTTTATTACATTGAGGAATGTTCCCTGGATTCATAGTTTTTCCAGAGCTTTCATCATAAAGTGGTGTTGAGGTCTTTTCAAATGCTTTGTCTGCATCTATTGAGATAATCATTTGGTTCTTATCCTTGCTCTTGTTGATGTGATGAATTATATTAATTGATTTGCATATATTGAACCAGGTTTGCAGCCCTGAAATGAATCCTGTTTGATAGTGGTTTATGATTTTTTTGATAAATTGTTGAAGTTGATTGACCAAAATTTTGTTGAGAAGTTTTGCATCAATATTCATAAAAAAATGGGTCTACCCCTGTTTTCACTGTATTTGATGTTGGTATGATTTGTGGAGGGGAAGAGAAAAAACAAATTGTTTAAATAAGGGTACAGGTGGACCCATTCCAACAATGAAATGTACAAGATGCTATCTAGAAAAATGAACTTTATAAATGGGGGGAGTGTAGTTGTGGAGATGGGAGAGAAGGGATGGTAAAGGAAAAACAAAGGAGGAGGCAACAATGCTTGATAAGAAATATACTTGTTACCTTGCTCATGTAATTGTAACCCCTCTGTACCATATTTTCACAATTAAAAAAGTTCTTAATAAAAAAATTGCGTCTATAGTTATCTTTCTTTGATGAGTCCCAGCCTGGTTTTGGGATGAGAGTTATGGTGGCTATATAGAAAGAGTTTGGTAGTGAACTTTCAATTTCAATTTCAATGAGAATTTGTGAATTCTGCTTTGAAGACCTTGTAGAATTCACTTGTAAATCCATCTGGTCCTGGGCTTTACTTGTGGGAGAGGTTTCTTATTGCTGTTTCTATTTCGATGCTTGATATGGGACTCTTAAATTGGTTTAAATCATCTTGGTTTAGTTTGGGCATGTCAATATTTGCTAAAAAATTCATCCATTTCTTCCAGGTTCTGAAACTTCTTAGCATAAAGGTTTGAGAAATATTCCCTTATAATGTTCTGAATCTTGGTTGTTTCTGTGATGATGTTTCTGTTCTCATTTCTGAGTTTGTTTATTTGGGTATGTTCTCTTCCTCTTCTGATAAGATTTACTAAGGGTCTATTATTTTTGTAAATGTTTTTGAAGAACCAACTCTTTGTTTTGTGGATCCTAAAGTTTTTTGGACTCTAACTCATTTAATTCTGATTTAATTTTAATTATTTCTTTCTGTCTACTGGTTTGGAGTTTTGCTTGTTGCTCGTTTTCAACAAATTTCAGGTTCCTTGTTAAATTGTTGGTTTCAGATCTCTACAATTTATTGATGTAGGAACTCAGAGCTATAACCTTGTCTCTGAGTACTGCCTTTGCTGTGTCCCAGAGGAGCTGGTAAGTTGTGTGTTCACTTTTGTTAAATATCATGAACATTTGAATTTCCTTTCTAATCTCTTCTATGATCCACTGGTGGTTCAACAGTTTGTTGTTTAGCCTTCATGTGTTAACAGGATTTTCTTTGGTGGCTTTTGGTTTTGAATTCTAATTTTATTCCCTTATGGTCTGAGAGAATACAAGTCATAATTTCAATGTTTCTGAATTTGAACAAATTGGCTTTGTGACCTAAAATATGTTCTGTTTTTGATGTTCCATGTGCTGTTGAGAAGAATATTTATTCTGATGCTGCTGGGTGAAATATTCGATAGATGTCTGTTAAATCTAGTTGATCTATATAGTTGTTTAGATCTGAGGTTTCTCTGTTGAGTTATTGACAGGTTGATCTATCTAGTGGAGATAATGGTGTGTTGAAGTTCCCAACAATTAATGTTTTTGGATCTATATGAGATTTTAGGGAAAGTAGTGTTTCTTGGATAAATTTTGGTGTTCTGTTGTTTGGTGAATAGATATTTAGATTTGTAATATCCTCCTGAAGGAGACATCCCTTAATTATTTTGTAATGACTTTCGTTTTCTCTTCTTGATAATTTTAATTTCAAGTCAATTTTATCTGATATTAGGATTGCAACTCCCACCTGTTTATGGTGGCTGTTTTCTTGGTAGATTTTATTCTAGCCTTTCATATTCAGAATATGTTTGTTTTGTGGGCAAGTTGTGTCTCTTGAAGGCAGCAAATAGAAGGATCTTGCTTTTTGATCCAACTAGACAGTCTATGTTGCTTGTAAAGTTAAGTCCATTAATATTGGGAGTTAAGACTGAGAGGTGTTTTGTAATTCCTACCATATTATCCACCTTCTTAGGAGCTATGCCAACTGGGTTCTTCCTATGATTCTCAGATTCTCTGTTTCAAGTCTGTTTTTTGGCCTTTATTGTGCTCTTGTTGTTTTTCTATGTGTAGGACATCTTTAAGTCTCTTTTGTAGGGCTGCTTTGGAGAAGATTGTTTCCATTTTTCTTTGCTGTGGAAGGTTTTTATTTATTGGGGAGGGAAAGGCAGAAAGGGAATATAACTAAGACCTAAATGCAGAGAGAGGAAAAGGATAGAAGGAAAGAAGAGAGATACAGAAAATGGAAAAATGAAAATAAAAATGAAACAAGTAAGCCAGGTGCAAAGAAACATAGGTCCCATGGTTTCCCTTATTTGCAATAACCGTCTGAGACAAGCAGAAAAAGTCAGGCAAGATGATGTTAAGAGAAATGAACTCCAAGATAAGGACACAGTGGTTTTTCCTTTCTTGCTATTGTTTCTAATGAATTTATAAAGTGCCACATGATTTTTTTTGTTGCTTTGTATGTCCCTCCCCCATGGTATAACTCCTGTTTTCACTGTATTTGATGTTGGTATAATTTGGAGAGCAGAAGGGAGAAACAAATTGTTTAAATAGGGATACAGGTTGACCCATTTCAACAATAAGATGTACAAGACTCTATGTTGAAAAATGAACTTTACAATTTAGGCAGAGGATGTGGTTTTGGAGATGAGAGAGAAGGGATGGTAGGGGAAAAACAATGGAGGAGGCACCAATGATTGATAAGAAATGTACTCATTACCTTGCTCATGTTATTGTAACCTCTCTGTACAGCATTTTCACAATAAAAAACTTATTTTAAAATTATATAATTATAAAGAATTAATAAGACAATTAAGGGAATTAAGGCTGAGCATTTGTGAATTGAGTAATCGATATATCTGAATAAAGCATGTACACAATGAAGCATAAGGTCTAATAATCAAAGATGATTAATAGCTGGTGATGAACAGAACAGCAATTAAGTAAAGTTTTTAAAAAAGGAACAAAAAGGAAAAGAGTAAAAAGAGAATTAAAAAAAAAACCTAAACTAAAAATGATGAAAAAATTGGAATTTTTTTAATACAAAAAATTAGGTAGAAAAAAGAGTGCTTTGATTTTTTTGTGGGATTGGGGGATCTTGTATCTCTCCTGTATCTGTAACCAGTCTCTTGGTGGAGTTGCTGTTTTGCTTGTGGTGTCTAGTTTCCCTGTATCTTGACTGGTTTATTAAATCAGTTTGTTTGAGTGAACAGAAAGAAACTCTGCCTTACCAAGGACTTCATGACCCTCCTCCCAGGCTAGTTCAGTGAGAGGGAGATCTTTGAGTATCACAAAAGAGAGAGATGGTTGTTTCCTCTAGCTTGGAGTTGCTGTGATGGGGCTAGGTTGTGGGTACGTTTGTGCCCTGTCAGCAATCAGTAGATTTTCCCTGAGGGGCTAGCTCCTGTGAGACTCAAACAGCTCAGCCTGGAGCCATTCTCAGGATTTATGTATACCAAGTGTCTTTTACCCTCCAGCAGCTAAATCTGCTGCCAGTACTGCAGTGGGGTGGGGCAGCCTCTGGCTCTGTTTACTCCTCCAAGGGCAGAGCTGCCTCTGCCTGGAAGGACAAATTTCCCTTGGGTGGAGCTGAGCCCCACAGGTCTTGTTCCTTTGACCTGTTGAATGGCTCCTAGTATCTTCTTCCAAGGCCTAAATTACATGCTAGCTGCTCTGGCTGTCTTTGTCAGTATCAAAGGTGGAATTCTTATCCGGTGGTGTGGGAGGGGCTGCTTTCCCAAGGATGAGTGAGGATGTCTCGTGGTGTACTCACTCCTTTCCTTTGGTTTCTGGGCGTTCCATGGTCTGCAACTTTCTGTGGCCAGCAGGATGAAGATTTCTGCACCTTGTCACTTCTTGCAGGCAGTGAGTAGAATCCATTCACATACTGCCTCTTGTACCTTTGTCCTGGACTCTCTCTTGATATAACACCTGGGGCAGCATCTGCTACTGCTGCCGCTGCAGACACTGATGAGTGCTGGAATCTGTCTCCTTAAGCAAGCTGTCTGAATTTTTCCTCTCTGGCCAAACTCTCTGTATTATGATGGCATACTTGGTGTGAATCTCTAGCCTTGGACGTTTCACTGGAACACTAAAACTGGTTTCTATGCAAGAACTTGTTTAGCCCCCAGCTTGCACTCTGCCATCTTCCTCTGGAATCTGCATTATAGTGTCTTACTACATAGGTGGAAGTGTTCAAAATGGTTGACCCTTCCAGGCAGAGCCAGCATATTGTCTGAGGAAGTGGCTTCTGGGACTTCCAGGATATGGTCCAGGGAAGGCCCAGTCCATCTTGTTTATAGTTCTACAGTTCTCAGCTTGAATTAGGACTTTGTTATATGCAGATGTGCCAGCAGAAATACCAATGATCTGGAATAACTTTCTTTATTAATTTAAAAAAAATTGTCTTTGCAAGTCTTTCCATTTCCTAAATGGGGCAGTGCCATTCTTTCTGAAGGAAGCATAGGAATACTATTAAAAAAGAAAAAAAGAAGCATTCTTATCCACAGTTAAATAGATGCATAGAGTTCATTATGTGAAATGAACTAGGCCCAATGCAGAAAGTTAAGTACTATATTATCTCATGCAAATGTGAGATGGGCAAATAATCAGCTCACAAATGTCAAGAGTACAAAATTGGTTACTAAAGATCAGGGAAAGTAAAGGAAGGGAGAGGTGTAAGACATTGTTGATCAATAAGCAAGAAGTGATGGAAGATAGGAACAAGAATTGCTGAGGAAACGATTGCATTGTATAATGATGATAACTAATAATTTTTATTCTACATTTCAAAACTCCTGAAGGAAAGATTTTTTTTTGAAGGAAAGATTTTTGAAATCTTTTTGTTCAAAACTTTTTTAAATGTTTGAGGAAATAAACATTTCTATATTATGCACTGTACAAACATTTCCAGGTAACCAAGTAATATATACAATTTTCATATTTTTATATTTTCATTTTTATGTTTTATTATTTTAATTATTGTTAATTCTTATTATGTATACCATATATGGGTTTTCAATGTGGTATTTTTTCCTATGTTATATACTGTGTCCTGTAATTTCTTTATACAATGAGATCTCAAGAATAGGGAAAAATGGCAAATGATTAGTTTTTCCTTTCTTGTCTTTGGTATTTTACTACCCATCTTTCTCCCTACTCAAGGTTAACCACACTGACTACTTTTTAGTTTTTGAAACCTGATGTGCTTTTTCTTCTACCTTCTGCTGTTGTGGAAGTTATTCTAGAGGTCCAGTTTTTCTTGCCTACTAGACCTCCCATGAAGGTGTCCACCACCACAGAGATAGATGTGCAGGTTCCCCTTTGCCCTCAGCCCTTCTAGCTGTATTCCTTATGAAACAATGACTGTTGAAGAAACTTATTGTAATTTCTCTGCCTTCTCCTCAAGACCTTAGAATAGACTATACAAAGAGCATTAGAGGCCATTGTACTTGGAGTATAAAACTAGAAGTGTAGTAGAAGGCATCCTTTTTTTTGTACCTATTATGCTATAAGTAATGCATCATATGCATTTCTAAAGTGTAACTAAAGGAAAAGTTATTTTTTTAAATCTTGAATTTCTGTATTTGTGCTGGTCCTGGAGCTTAAACTAAAGATCTGAGTACATTCCCTAAGGTTTTCTACTCAAATGTAGCACCTTACCACTGAAGCCCCATCTCTATTTCTGGCCTTTTGAGTATTTAACTGAAGATAAGAGTATCATGTGAGAATGTTGATAGGGGTAATACTGATCAAGATGCATTATATTCATAAACAGTTTTGTTGAATGGCAACTCTTTTTGTGCAATGACCTAAAGATAATAAGAAATGAACACATAAAATATTTTTTAAAAGTCCCATGGACTTTCCTGAGTAGGCTGACTTTTGAACTGTTATCCTCAGATCTAACTCTCCTGAACAATTAGGATTATAGGTATGTGCCACTTTGCCTGAAACAGTTTTAAAAGGCTACTTTCCAAGTAGTGTTCCCCTAGATATTTTCTGTGTATTTGCAGGCTTAGAGCTACACAGCCTGTCGACGGATAGAAGAATGAAATCAAATCACATACATTGCAAGGCAGAGGGCAGCTGGGCAGCTTGCTTGACATCTCTGGCTGTGACCCACACTCCACTGTCACCAGACAGGACTCTGCATACACAACTGGGCAGAAACAATGTAGATGTGCTAGACTTTTATGAAATAGCAATGCAAGATATTTTTGTTCAACCTATAAAAAGCTTTAATTTCCCCAAATATACTATGTGCATCATAAATCACTTGGAGTTTGAAGATGTGCTAGCTGAAATGTAATAGGGCTTCATTGATAAGAAAACAATATAAATTCACCAGATATGAGTCAGAACCAATAAATAATTGAGAGGGTTATAAGGCAGAAAATAAAATTTTTTCAAGGCTATAAATCCGTTAAAATGTAGACATCTGAAAAATATATTGAACCAACTGAGAGATAAACTCCAGTAAGGGAAGGTTAAATTAAAAGCTCTGAGTGACTTCAAAGTGTTCTTTCTCTCAAGAGTATACATAGTCTCCCAAAAAGTAATTGGGGGAGCGATTTTACTGATGACTATCTGTTGAAGTATAAATAAGTACATATAAACATAAAATATATTTTATATTTATAAATAGAAATTCATATGTAAATAACTATATGAAATACAAGCTATAGTTATTTATATTTCAACACATGACTATCAAATGTCCTATGAGAGATGACTGTCAAGTGTCCTATGTGAGAAAAGAGTATGCTTATATGTAGTGCAATGGGTATAAGAATGGGAGGCTAAATCTTTCTCTTAAGAGAATTTCTAATCAAAACAGTGAGAATGATGAATTTTCAGAGACCTACAATAACCCAAAGCCTAGGACTACCCTTCACTTACAACATCTTCTCAAAGTAGAGGACAGGGCCTTCCATACTGGAGTCAGAACAAGATGTCATTCATAGTAATGGATCCAGACATAGGCATGGACCAGGCATCGTTATAAGATGAAGGGATCAATCAGCCAGGGCAGATGAGCAGAGGTGGGTGGCATGGCGAGAATGCAATGCAAATATCCACTGTGCTTACACCCAGAACTTATGGGAATGAATGAAGCCTGAAGACATAACTGAAGCTTATTTTGCCTCTCAACTGGCATGGGAGAGACAAAGAAAGCCTTGAAGAATCTTAGGAAAGTTCTCAGGAGAACCTGGGTTCCATTTTCAACCCTTTGGTATGGCATTTGTCTCTGTGAACATTCATGATAATGATTTTGCCCTCAGTGCACGTTGAAAAAACAAATGGGGTACAGTTTGTAAAACCTAAAGAAACATATCCAAGGAACAGTTCCCATCATGGTGAGATATCACTTTGAGACACTAAGCTAAACAGTTCATTTAAAATTTGATTGTATATTTCTAGCTCTATTTTAATTCCTGGACCTAATTTCCATGAATGCCTGAAAAGAGCGTGTTTTAAATGGAAGAAAGTGTGGAGAACTTAGAGTAGTTTTGTGTAAGGGAAAGAGTACATGGTCTGAAGTCACACTTGCAATGAGAGCTGAGTTTATCAGCTCTCCTCAACCCTGCAGCCTCCCTAGTTTATGACTGGAATCATTTGTGTGAACTGGTTAATAAATTATGATTACTATGATTGCTTTGTTGATTACCATTATTTGATGCTTGGTACAAGGTTGGTTAGTGGCTCAGGGCTTAGTCAGTGGTATTTCATGGCAACATCTCCTTGCAGAGTCACATTTAAGGAGTAGGGAAGGCTTTACCAGAAGGCAAATTCATGAGATATGGAGAGCACAAGGAACCACATTGTTTGGGTCATGGTTCAGAATGAAGGCAATGAGAGTCTATTAGAAACAGTACTAATTGCCATGCATAGAAACTTAGAAAGAAGGAAATTGTACCACAAGGTGCCATGGCTCTGCTACAGAGGCAGGTGAGTTCTGAAGCAAACATCTCCTCTGTGAGCCCTCAGGAAACAGCTATGCCTGGTAGAAAAGGAAAACAGTGAAAGGCACTGGGTTGTTGGGGCATGAACTTGAGAACACACATAGGCCATTTTTCTGAACACTTTTTGGGATATTTAGGAAGGAATTTGAGGAAGACAGAGTGAGAGACAGGGTATTACTCTCTATTTATCATTGTGTCTTTCTCGGCTCCTGCTCGGTGTGCTCTTACTCTACAAGCTGGTTTGATGAAAGCGAATATGGTTTACAAAAAGATGCCCATGAAGAGAACTATGCTGAGGAAGGTAGTGCGGCATGGAAGTACATGACAGGTTGAGGCAGAGTGATGTCTCCATCCCTCCAGACAATGTTCCCCAATCCACCATGGGTTAAACAATCAATATTCAGAGGGAATTAAATGGCATAACTGCTAGATTGATATTATTATTAATATTATATCATTAATATTATATTGTTTATATATTATAGTTTACATATTATATACTATATATTATTATACTATTTATATTATTATAAAACAATATTCAAAACATGTTCCCCAGTCCAACAGTGATTGTTTACAATCAATATTCAGAGGGAATGAAATGGTATAATTGATAGATTTAAGACAAAAGACAAAAAACAGCTGATAAATACGGTCCTATTTTTTTCTGGCTTCTGGATTCTGTTTATTTTATTAAAAGACAAGAATTCTAATTAAAGCTGACCACAGTAGCTATTAATCACTTTTAATTGGGCTTGGATAATGAAGTCTCTTCTAGTTCAATAGTGGGTCTTGGGTTTGTTATACTTTGTAGTAATTAATGGTCTTGCAAAACTTGTCACTTTGTCTTCTCATTCATCTACTGCAATTTCAACATTTGGTTAGACACATAGGTGCATATACTTTTGCTACCCCTAGAGTATATTTCAATGTACCCCTTGACTATGTGCCTCCATTCTCCTTTTCCTTAGTAGTTCTGCAATGGGTTTTCATTCTGACCTGCAGGTGACTTTGAAGACATGCAGCCATATGGTGCTAAAACATGATAATTCATCACTGCTTGTTTGCCAGATGTTGTTCTACTCTGTGAGGCAGTGATTCAGATGCTCTGTGATGATTTTTGCAAAATGAATCTTGCTAAATTGGAGAGTTTTTAGTTGTCACATCCTATCTCATTATTATTGGCTGAGTATTTCAAGCATTCTAGAAAAGCTAACAATTGGAATTGAATCCATTAGCTATGCAAATAATGGTGCTGTCTGCCTTCCAGGTATCTGGCAGCCTCAGCCTCTGACAGCATCCCAATGTCACAGAGAATAGAGCTGCTGACACTTGGAGTGCCTTGACTGTCGATGGACATGCCAGAGGCTTAACTTTATCAACTGGCATTTCACCATAGCTTCTTCCTACATTGTGCGAGGCTTTTCCCTAGGATTCATATTCTGTTATGTAAGTGGTGTGTTCTGAAGACCAGAAAGTACCCTGATTGTCTCTCTATAGAACAGTTTCTCCATTTCTATCATTATTGACTTAGTATTTGAAGTTTGGAGCAACCTTCCCTAATTCCTCTTTTTTAAAAAGCAGTTGTATACTAGAGGTGTGAGGTAGAGTTTGTAGAGGACAAGGGTTAATCCTAGTCAACTCATTCCAGTATCCTTTATTATAAATTCATCTTCAACATGGCATGCAACTAAGCAGGGGTGAATGAATATTTAATGACTGAAAGCATACACAAATAAAGGATACTCCTGCTTTCCATAGGAAAAACACTGGTGAGAGATGCTTTTGTTGTCCTGGGTTGGAGTGAAGTGTGGCACTTGAGAGCCAGTACATGTTCTGACTGAAAGAAGTTCCCACTAGAAATCACAGCTCTGGAGTTATTCTCACTAGAAATCAAGGTTATGGGGTTATTCTCACTAGAAATCAGGGCTATGGGGTTATTTACCCCAAAGCTGTGTACCAGGCAGCTGCTTTCGTATAAGAGTTGAACAATGAATCAGGCTTTCTCTGTTCTCTGCACCACTTTTCCATCTCTTCCAATTCCACCATCACTGATGGAGCTGCCATGCTGACCACTAGCCACATTGTCACTGGTCTGTCAGATCCTTGCTGGCATGTGTACTGGGAGCCAAACCTCAGGTCTTTTCCTGGTGAAATAACAGACTTTGAAAAATGTCATTAACAGGAACAATGCTATAACCTAGGATGTATTTGAGAGCATTAGAGCCGCCCAAGAATTTGCAAACAGACATTGGTATTCCCCACCATAAATAAAAAGGCCAGACACTGATGGGTTTATGACAGTCTAGGATGAAAACTTAATTCACATAGAACAAAAAAGCAAAACTGGAAAAACTGTTCCTTCTGAAGTGATAGCTTCAGTGAATAGCAAGGTTTACAGACAAAATTCATATTCTCACTGTGCAAATTCAATCTATGTTGCAAATATTAAGACATATTATAAAGAGTAGAAATAAAAGGCTTTTTTTGTCTATCATGGGACCTGAACTCTGGGCCTGGGCACTGTCCCTCAGCTCTTCAGCTCAAGGCTAGTGCTCTACCACTTGATCCACAGCCCCACTTCTGCCTTTTTCTGCTTATGTGGTGCTGAGTAATCGAACCCAGGACCTCATGCATGCAAGGCAAGCACTCTATTACTGAGCTACCTTCCCAGCTCCTAAAAGGCAATTTTTAAAGTTTGAAATTGGTGGACATTTTATACTTTGCTTTAAAAGAAACAGGCAAAATTTAATCCAGGTAAGAGTGTAGTATATACTGACCATAGTAGAAACTGCTCTTTATAGGACATTATTGTACTAAACGTAGGGTTATTTTGGGTGTCATTTCTCTTTATCTTCACACCTATGAAGTTGTTTTATTATGCTCACTCTAGTGATAAAGAGACAAAGATGATTAGCGGCTCGGTCATACAACTCTGGTGATAAAGCAGAGGCTATAGAATAGACTTAGGTTTTAAAACTGCTTTCTCATGAGGCATAGAGCCCTTGTCATCTCAGCTACTTGGGAGGGAGAAATCAGGAGAATCATGGTCCAAGACTATCCAGGGTAAACAATTAATGAGATTTCCATCTCAGTAGACCAACTGGAGATGGTGTGTAGGCTTGTGATCCCTGGTGTGCTGGAGAAATAGAAAGAGTAAGGCTGAGGCTAGGATGGGCTAAAACATAAGACCACCTGGCAAATAACTTAAGCAAAATAGTGATGGAGATGCCACTTAAGAGGTACAGTGCCTTCCTAGCAAGGTAAAGGCCCTGAGTTCAAATCCAAGAACCTTCAAACAAAGAACAATAAATCTTTTTTTATCTGCTTTGACAGCTCATGCTTATCATGCTAACTTCTCAAGGGGCGAACATATCTAAGTAACATTGTTCAAAATCAGCCTGGGGAGAAATTTTTGTGATACTCTTATTAACAAACAAAAAGTTGGAAATGGAACTGTGGCTTATGTGGTAGAACACTAGCTGTGAGTGAAAAAGCTAACAGAGAACAAACTGGGTCTGTGTTCAGGCCCTAATACAGGCTTGTGCATTCAGGTACATGTGTGTGAACACACATACATGCACGTGTGTACACACATCACATCATACCACACACAAACAATCTATCTTTCTCAATATTGTTACCAACCATTGTGCCTCACCCCTTGACACAGTTTGGTAGGTGCTGTGAGATGCTTTTTGGGATTTCCTTTGATGGGCCTGGAGACAAAATTCAGGGGTTACATTAGCTATTAAGAGTCGATAGCTGCTCTGAAGCATTTTCTTGATATACTTTCTACCATCACGGTTGGCTCCTGATGTGTTAACACAAACAAGCTGGTGACTATGCAGTATGGATTATGGTCTGAAAATAAGTACTTCCACATATTTGGTCAAGAAAGGAGTCAGAGCACATCTTTGGTTGTGTATATGTGTTTATTTTCCTGTCCCATTTTCTTCCTTCCATTATGGAAAAGTTCATTTCTAAAGGACTTCTGTCAATACATTGTTCCCACCAGTATCCCCATCTCCAGCTCTGCTCCTGGACAATTTAACCTAAGAAAACTCTATTGTCAATGAATGCTTCTTCAAGTAAGACAACTTTCATGCAGACAACTTTCAGAGTAGTCAGTGCTGTTCAGAGAGAATAAATTGAGTCAATGCTGAGTTTCCTCTTCCATGAATGTGCAATATGAGCTGGCTACAAATATTTGGGAAAGCATTGTATAGGGACATCAGGAATGAACTAGGACATGGGAATGGATGAAGTGTCAGTCCTCAGATTTAACAATACTTTCAATTAAATGTGTTAATAACAATTTTATATGTGCAGTGTGCCTTATTTTCTCTAAAGAAATGGCATTGTCTAGCGGTTGAGAAAATGAGTTTTAGTTTGCTTTCCTAGTTTCATATAGTGCCTTTGCCATTTATACTCAGTGTAACTTTGGCCACTCTGCATTATGTGCCTCATCTACAAAAATGAAGTGAATGCTACTAACTCAAATGTTCATTATGAGAATCAATCAAGTGCTCACATAAAAATTACTTACAACAATCCTTGATATCCTTGACATCTTGTTCAATGACTTAGTTATTATCTAATATCTGTAGATGCATGTGAAACTCATCAAAGCTTTATATATATATGTGTATATATATATATATATATATATATATATATATATACACACACACACACACACACACACACAGAGGCAGACAGAGAGGGAGAGAGAGAGGAGAGGCATATCTGAAATCCTAGCTACTCAGGAGGCTGAGATCTGAGGATCTTGGTTCAAAGCCAGCCTGGGCAATAAAGTCCATGAGACTCTTATCTCCAATTAGCCACTGGAAAAAAATGGAAGTGGTGCTGTGGCCCAAGTGGTAGAGTGCTTGTCTTAAGCTGAAGAGCTGAGGGACAGTGCCCAGGCCCAGAGTTCAAGCGCCACAACTGACTCTGTGTGTGTGTGTGTGTGTGTGTGTGTGTGTGTATGTGTGTGTGTGTGTGTGTGTGTGTGTGTGTGTGTGTGGTTGTGTGTGTGTGTATGTAGAGAGAGAGAGGAATCAGGGTTTTGCATTGCAAGTAATTTCCTTCTCTTAAGCTATGTGTTGTGAACTCCTAGAAGAGAGACTGTCTTAATTCAAGAAATACTTCCCATACTACAAAGTACTGTCTTTCACAATATGCACTTTATGATGTCCACAGGGATGACTTTATTACCACCTCTCCAACTCTTTCCACCACCACCAAAAAATATTGCAAAGTGTATATGATTCATGAATGTAATCCTAGTTATTTGGAAGGCTGAGGCTTCAAGGATATTGGGGCTAAGCCAGCCTTGATAGAAAAGTTTGAAACTTTGTCTCCAAAATAACCAATGTGCTAGAGGCATGGCTCAAGCGGCAGAGCAGCAATTCATTAAGCAAGCTGAGAAAGTGAGAAGCTCTGAATTCAAATCCCAGTACCTCTAAAACTCAAATCAGAAGAAAACAATCAGTCAAAGAATTAAATAAATGAACACAGAAAGAATGAAATTTACGTTCATTTGAAGTCACTTTCCAATGTGTCCCATACTCTAGTTCTTAGAGATTCCTATTCTACATTGCATCTTTTGCATTTAAGTATTTTGGACATGTTATATAAGTCATACAGTGTGTGGCTTTTGGTGACTGGCTTTCATTTAGCATAAAAGTTCAAGATTTATCAATATTGTAACATATATCAGTGAAAAATCATAGTTCATTTTTGTAGCTACTCCAAAGTTAACAGTTACTTTTTCCTATATTTTAGCAACTAAGTACAATGTTACTAAGAGCATTGTATTAATGACTTTATGTGAATCTTTTTAATTCTATTGAATATATATTTATAAGCAATTCCTGAATGACATGATAGTTTTATATTAAACTTTTTTATTATTAACTAACAAGCTGATATTCCAAAGTAGTTATTATATTTTTAATGTTTCTACTAGCAATGTACAAGGTTACAAACTTTTCCATGCTAGAGTTTTGACAGTTGTTTACCCTAAAATGCATATGCTGAAGCCTACTAAGCAGTGTAATGGTATCAGAGGCAGCATGTTTCAGAGACCCTGAGTACCTTGAGAATAGGGTCAGTGTGCTCATAAAGAGGCTACAGACATGTATGTTCCTGTCCCTCTAGTCTCCCCTTCTGTTAGCAGAGTTAGAAGGCACCACCTATGAGCACACAGGCCCTCACTGGACACTGAATCTGCTAAGTTATGAACGACTGAGTCTATGATATTTTAATATAGTAGCTTGAATAGATTTTCCATATTCTTGAGTGGTGGTTATTGACCATCATTTAATTATGTCATCATAATGAGAATGAAGTGGTATTTCATTGAAATTTGCACTTGCATTTTAGTAATGAATAATGGTAGTGAATATCTTTCCATCAGTAGGGCATCCACTTTTGTTTTCTATGAGGGATCTCTATTCAAATCCTTTTTAACATTTTTATTTGTCCTTTTACTGTTAAGATATAGGAGTTTGTTAAACATATTGATATAACACTCATCAAATATATGATGACAGATATTAATTGGTAGGATTTGATAAACATTTGTATATTTACCTCTCATGAAATATGTTTACAAACATTTTACCCAACACTTTGGGTTTTCTTTCCATTTTTATGAGAAAATTATTTGTTAAATAGAAGTTTTACCTTTCACAAAATCTCCTTCATTTATCATGCATGTTAGATGCCATTATGCTTGCACTTTAGGGCTTATATTTTTTTTAAAAATTACAGATCTTTAGCCACAAGTTTATAGTTCACTTTTCTTCTCACTCTTCCTTTTTGACTTAGGATCCCCAGGGAGAAGCATTGTAACTCCTGAGCAGACTGTGTGGGTGCTCGTGAGAGGGTTGTGTGATCTCTCTGAGCATCTGGACTGTCTAGTGTTTTTGGTGTTTGATGTGTGGTGAATGAAATCAACAAACCCTTACACAATTCCCATTCCAGACTTGCAATTGAAGCAGGAAAGATTGTGTTCACTCCATTTGATAGATGATAAAAGTGAGGCCCAGAAATTCCATAAGTTTTCAAGCAAAATCACACAGCTTGTGGGTAGAACTCTCCCCTCAATTTGGGGGTATCCCACACAGCTTAAATGCTCTGAATCCTGTTTCCAAACACAGCTGCCATCGTGGTTCTCAATTTAGTTTTCCTGTTACATTAATCTGTGTCCAGATTATTGAAGTGAATGGTGTGTGTAATATATTGAAATTTGGTAAATAGAAAAAACTATTTCCAAAGCATTTAATCCTTTTTATAGGGACTATCTTTCCTTGGGCTTTGTTAATCAGTGTTCCATTCTGTTTTCCTCTTGATGGCCTAACTTCCCTTATGACTTATAAAACTTGTTCTCAGAGTACCGCCAATATTTGCTTTACTATATCATGTGATTCATCATTACTATAGTTGTTCAATAGTGTAAATACATTTTTCATTTCTGCTCAATTTGATTGTAAGGTACTTGAGCACAGGGATTATATCTTATGGCCTCATGCATTTGTCCACAAGAGCTCTGAAAGTGTCTCAATCTACAATTTCTACTATTTCTTTTATTTTGTTGCTGGGCCCTCTTCGTTTATATATTTCCTGATTGTTCAGCTTAGGTACTACCCGCTCCCAGAAGCCTTTGCTGAAATACCTTTTTTCTTGAATTGCACAGAATGCTGGCTTAAATACCTTATGCACATGTTCATTCCATATTTCTTCGTGGTATGGGTATTTGCAGTGAGTCTTTCTGTTTCTTACCACTCTTAGTGAATTCCAAGATTCTTGAGAGTACCTTATTTTATGCTTTCTCTCCCCAAAACTATACAGTGACTTACTCATACAAGGGAGCAAACAAACTCATACTTCTTGAAGACCTTTGACATTGTGGAAGGAGGACAGGGTTTGGACCCAAAATCTAGATGGAAAAACCATCTCTATCATTTACTGGCCTTATCATCCCTGAAAGTCACCTCTTCTTAGTGGACCTCCAATTCCTCATCTGCCAAAGTCCACAGCTTGAATAAGAATTGGGGAATGCATAGGACAGTAAAATGCAAAATGTATTACTGTTGATGATAATTACCTTTGTTGCAGTTTAGATAACAGGTAAGACTGGAATTCATCATCAATAACCAGAAGTTTCCTCTGAAAAGATTCGGAGCGTTAAAGTGCACTTGATTCTTGCCAGCTTGCTATTCTTGAGGGCACTTTCAGGCTTCACCAGGTCTGTGTCATTTAATATGTCACACTGCAAGTCTGCCAATCCTTCGTTATTCTAGAAGTGGCCAATAGAGTGCAGTCACTGAGAATAAGAACATATCTATTTGCAATACAATTTTTAGCTCACAGTTGGTGCTCAAACGATAAAAATATTAGATACTTAAAATAGAGTAGTTTCTTTTGTAGGAAGAAAAAGCATTTAACAAAAGTCAACCATTTTCTTGCCTTCTTAACATGCAAGCACCATTATTAAAGAATTGCTACTTAATGAGTTCACTGCCTTGAATATTCTCTGTGAAGAGAGAGCGCATCTAACGCAGTGCATGGCATACTTGGCTCAGAAATACATGGGTAAAATGAATGAGTCTATTTTTGTTCAGTTCATCCTCCACATTTTATTAACTAAATTAAATTAAATTAACTAAAGGGAACAGAATACTGCTACACAAAGATATGTATATATGTATGTATATTCATGGATTATATATACATGTGTATACACACACACACACACACACACACACACACACACACACACACACACACACACATTACTTAGTGCCCTGCCCTTGCAATTGCTCTACCATTGAGTTTCCATTTTGGTTTAAGGTTATTAATCAGGTAGGTTGTTTCACTACCCAGACCATCCTTTGAGAGCCATCCTCCTTCTTATGTCTCCTTTGTAGTTGGGAATCTAGGGAGGAAACTGTGCATAGTTTGTTTGTTGAAGTGGGATCTTACTAACTTACTTTGTTTGGGTTCCCCTTAAACCACGACCCGTTCCATGTTGGCTAACCATGCTCACCCCTTCATTATGATTATTTTAAAAACCATGAAATGAGATTGCGGATCAGATCCAGATTAAGTGCAATATTGGTAGTTCTGCTGGCTTCTGGGTGGTAAGTTAAGTTCGTTCTTTGGCTGAATTTCTTTCTGTGGTCTTTGTGGGAACTCATCATTGTTCCCTTTATAGCTTTTACCTGCATGCTCATTTACAGAGCCTTTCATTGCATAACAGGAAAGAGACAGGTATGTGATTATCACCAAAGCATCAAAGATGCTGCCTTATGAACACCACCAACAGGAAATTAAGTGACCGTGGTTACTTCTTTATTATGACAAAATACCTCAGAAAATCGTGGCAGCCAAGTCTGACAAACATGACAGGTATTTGTAGATCTCAGTTATATGTTAAGAATTAATAAGCTGACTACACAGTGAGTTTAAAAATATTCTCCTGTCTTAGTCTTATTCAGCTCCCGTCACCCAATACCATAGCCAGAGAAGCTCATAAAAAGAAATTTATTGTTTCTTTAAATTCTAGAGAATATAGAAATCCAAGAATAAACTATCAGAAGATGGTGAGATCCTTCTCTTTTGTCTGCTTGTAACTTTCCATAAGTGGGGAAATGGGTCTCTCTTGGGTATTATATTAGGGAACTAATCTGAGATCTCTGTACACATGACATAATGTCCTACCTCCTTAAACAATCATGTTGGGTATGGTGATTTCAATATATGAATTTTAGAAGACAATTATTTGGGCGATTACAGAATCCCTTGTGAATATTTGGAGGATAATAACAGATAATAGTCATAGAAATTTACAGACATTTATTTACAGATTTCTTTAAATTGCCTACTGAATGTGGGATCTTTGGAGTATAGACATACTACTATCCTATTTATTTATTTATTTATTTAGCCATTCCTGGGACATGAAATCAGCCTGGGCTTTTTCTTTGAGAATTTTTACTCAAGGCTAGAGGTCTACCACTTGAATCACAGCTCCATTTCACTTCTGGATTTTTGGTAGCTAAGACAAGAGTCTCATGGAGTTCCCTGTGCTACCTTACCTTGAAGTGTGATCCTCATATATCAGACTTTGTGATAGCTAAAATTATAGTCATGAGCCATTAGTATCTGGCTGTCTTGTTTTTTAAAAATGCATTAGTAACTTAGGGTAAATAACCAATTTGAATTACTTCTATCTACAAGAGATTTATAATATAGCTGAGATTATTAGTGAAAACGCTGAGCGAGAATAGCTAAGTCCTAAACAATGTAAATAAAAACAAAAACAACATTTCTCCAACCTTTCAGGGTAAAAGATCCTGCAGAGACTAATGAAATATAATGACAATTCTGTCCACTGAACATTAGCATTACATTTGAAAAATTTTATCATCTTTCTAGGACAGCAAGTTTATTGATGTTACTAACATTAAGATTTCATAGAGTTGATGATTAAAAATTCAATCCTTCCTATGTGAAAATATCGTACAGAGGGGTTACAATTACATGGGCAAGGTAATGAGTTCATTTCCTATCAAGAATAAAAATTCAATCTGAAATGCTTTTATTTTTTATTTTTTTAATTTTAATTTTATTTTATTTGTGAACATACTGTACAGAGGGGTTACATTTACATGGGCAGGATAATGCGTACATTTCTTACCAAGCATTGTAGCCTCCTCCTTTGGTTTACCCTTCACATCCCTTCCCAGCCACCCCACTCCTCCCAAATCCCAATCCTTCTCCTTCCCCCCATTTCCCCCCCCCCCCGGAACCGACGTTGTAAAGCTCGTTTTGGACATGAGAACTTGTATTTCTCATTGTTGCAACAGGTCCACCTGAATCCTTAAACAACTGGTTTTTCCCATTCTCCTCCACAAGTTATACTGACATCAAATATAGTGAAAGCAGGGGTTATACTGTGGGGGAGAGACATACAAAGCAACAAAGAGATAATCTTATAAATGCATTAGAAACACATGCATGAAAGAAAAAAAAACATTAAAATACATATCTAAGGGTTCATTATCCTGACATCACATTATCTGACCTTTTCCACTTGACTCATACATATACTAGATATTGCAAATAAGGGAAACCATGGGACCTATGTTTCTTTGGGCCTGGCTTACTTCACTTAATATAATTTTTTCCAAGTTTTTCCATTTCCTAACAAATGGGGTAATTTCGTTCTTTCAGATGGAGGCATAGAATTCCATTGTGTATATATGCCACATTTTCTTGATCCATTCATCTACTGAGGGGCATCTGGGTTGGTTCCATATCTTAGCTATGGTAAATAATGCTGCAATAAACATAGTTGTGCTGGTAGCTTTAGTGTGGTCTTGTTTGTAAATATTTGGGTAAATGTCCAAAAGTGGGATTGCTGGGTCATAGGGGAGTTCTATGTGAAGTCTTTTGAGGAACCTCTATACTGCTTTCCAAAGTGGTTGAACAAGTTTACATTCCCACCAACAATGAAGTAAGGTTCCTTTCTGTCCACATCCCCTCCAGCATCTGTTGTTATTAAAGTTCTTGATTTTTGCCGTTCTATCTGGGGTGAGGTGATATGTCAATGTTGTTTTGATTATGCAAATCAAAGAAAAGAAATGCATTCTTTTATGGCTAAGGATGTTGAACATTTCTTCATGTGTCTATTGGCCATCCTTCTTTCTTCTTCAGAGAAGTTTCTCTTTAAGTCTTTCGCCCACTTATTTATTGGGCAGTTGTTTCTTTGAGGATTTGTTGTTGGGGTGTTAAATTTTTTGAGTTCCAAGTATATTTTAGATATGAGAACCTTGTCCGTTGTATGGCTAGTAAAGATCTTCTCCCAATCGGTGGGCTTTCTATTGATCTTGCTAGCTATGTCATTTGCCCTGCAGAAGCTCTTCAATTTTATGCAATCCCATTTGTCCAACCTTTCTTTGATTTGTTGTGTTTCCGGGTCTCTATTCAAAAATTTCGGCCTGAGCCAAGGAGACCTAGGGTTTCTCCTATTCCATCCTGTAATGTTTTCAGAGTGTCTGCTTTGACTTCAAGATCTTTGATCCATTTGGAGTTGATTCTGGTGCAGGGTGATATATAAGGATCTAGCTTTAATTTTCTATATGTAGTTAACCAATTTTGCCAGCACCATTTACTGAAGAGGCTTTCTTTCTTCCATTCTATTGTTTTAGCTCCCTTATCGAAGATTAGATGGTTATAGGTCTGTAGTTTCATTTCTGGGTTTTCAATTCTATTCCATTGGTCCTGAGGTCTGTTCTTATGCCAATACCAAGCTGTTTTGATTACTATGGCTTTAGAGTAGAGTTTGAAATTTGGTATTGATATTCCTCCGGCAGTGTTCTTTCAGTTGAGGAGCGTTTTTGCTATACGGGGTCTTTTATTGTTCCATATGAATTTTTGGATTGCCTCTTCTATTTCCTTGAAGAATGAGGTTGGAATTTTGATAGGTCTTGCGTTGAATTTGTAGATAGCCTTGGGAAGTATTGCCATTTTCACGATGTTAATCTTGCCAATCCAGGAGCATGGGAGGCTTTGCCATTTTTTTAGTTCTGTGTTGATTTCCTTTTTCAAGATTTTAAAGTTTTCATCATAGAGGTCCTTCACTTCTTTAGTTAAGTTAATTCCTAGGTATTTTATTTTTGTGGGGCTATTACAAATGGAGTTGCTTTCCTAATTTCAGCCACACTTTTCTCATTGTTGGCATACAGAAAAGCCATTGATTTTTGGAGGTTAACTTTATAACCTGCTACTTTGCCAAAGTTTTGAATCAGCTTGAGTAATTTGGGAGTGGAATCTATGGGATTCTTTAAATATAAGATCATGTCATCTGCAAAGAGGGAGAGTTTTATTTCTTCTTTCCCTATTTGGATCCCCTTTATGTCTGCATCTTGTCTTATTGCTGTAGCTAGGCATTCTAATACTAGATTGAAGAGAAGTGGAGAGAGTGGGCATCCTTGTCTTGTTCCTGAGTTAAGAAGAAATGGCTTTAGTTTTTCACCATTGAGTATAATGCTGGCTGTAGGTTTGTCATATACAGCCTTTATTGTATTGAGGAATGTTCCATGGATTCCTAGTTTTTCCAAAACCTTCATCATGAAGGGGTGTTGGATCTTGTCGAATGCTTTTTCTGCATCTATTGAGATAACCATGTGGTTCTTATTCTTGCTCCTGTTGATGTGATGAATAATATTAATTGATTTGCGTATATTGAACCAGCTTTGCATCCCTGAAATGAATCCTGTTTGATCGTGGTGTATGATTTTTTGGATGAATTGTTGAAGTCAATTGGCCAAAATTTTGTTGAGAAGTTTTGCATCAATATTCATCAAAGAAATGTGTCTATAGTTCTCTTTCTTTGATGAGTCCCTTCCTGGTTTTGGGATGAGGGTTATGATGGCTTCATAGAATGTGTTGGGTAGTGAGCTTTCTCTTTCAATTTCATTGAAGAGTTGGAGGAGTATTGGTGTGAGCTCTGCTTTGAAGGCCTTGTAAAATTCCGCTGTAAAACCATCTGGTCCTGGACTTTTCTTAGCTGGGAGGTCTCTTACTGCTGTTGCTATTTCAGTGCTTGATATGGGCCTGTTAAGATAGTTTATCTCATCTTGGTTTAGTTTTGGCATGTCAATATTTGCTAGGAAAAGGTCCATTTCTGTCAAGTTCTCAAACTTATTAGCATAAAGTCTGAAATGCTTTTATGAAGGAATGTTATATGGGTTAACTAAGACTTCACTAAGAAGAGGGAAATAGAACATAGGCTAAGTAAATATTGTTGAATTTCTAGAGGAGCATTCTATACCTAAAACAAAATTATGATTCGTTGGAGGTAAGGATTTGGAAAGAATTATCTAGGGTTACTCTGCTTAGACAAAAGTAGAGCTGAGGGATAAACTGGCTGCATGAAAGTTTCACTCATCTGGAATAGGTATTTCATTCCACAGTGAAAATAATGAGATATAAAATTATAGAGAGATATGAACTTGAAATTCATTATTGAACAAAATGTATAAAAGATATCTGAGCTAATTGAGTTCAGATCTCTATTGTAACTCTACCATAATATTTTAGCATCTTCTTGAATGCATTAGTGGGAAAATCACAATGTAATATTATTTTTTTCCCATTTTTGAATGGCTATAATTGAGAAAAATTAATACTTCATGTCAATAGTTTATTTTTCAACATTCTCTCCCCCCATTCCATGTAAGTCATCATGATTTTTTATTGTAAAGATGCTGTACAGAGGGGTTACATTTACGAGTAATGAGTGCATTTCTGATTGAGTATTGTTACCCCTACTTTGTTTTTCCCCTAATATCTCTTCCTTCCCTACCTCCCTAACTTCTCCCTCCCTCCTGAAGTTGTAAAGTTTGTTTTCAATATAGCAGATCAGGTCCAGGGTTAGTGAAAAGTAGTGGTAGTTCTTCCAGCTGCTAGGGTAATACAAAAATAATCAAATCCCATAGTACTTGAAAATAGCTTATTCTGTCCCTCTTAAATCTTCTCCTAACTGGATATCCATCTATAGTTTTGAGTCTCTTTTGATAAATATAATATTTTGAGATTAGATTTGCAACATGGGTTAGAGCAAGGAGAAAATAAAACCAGAAATTGTACAGTTGCAATACCATAAGACACCAATGCTTATAGAGAAGTGGAAACAAATTTAAGAATAAAGTAAGGATTTGGAGAGCAGAATGATAGTACTAAGTGATAAATAAGTACAAGCATGAAAGTAGAGATTTGATTTAGAGTCATTCTTCCTGGAACTCTGGATTTATGATAGCTACCAAGTTGAGGGAGAAGATTTGCACTCAACTGCAATAGGAAGTGGTATGGTAAAACAATCAGATAATCACTTTGTAGAGAAAAGGGAAATGAAAATGGAGTGTGAACACACAATATTCCAGATATAGATTCAAGGCCAGAATCAATAGAGGTCAAGGTTTGGAAATGTAAGTATTTGTCATTTTTTAAAAAGATGTTTTGCATAGAAGGGAGGCTTGAAAAGGCACTTCTGTACTCAATAAACAAAATCTTCACATCCTACTCATCCTCCCCTCCCCAAACATAGTTTGTCTTCACTTCTCTCTTGCTTATGCCTCAATCCATATACATATATTGCTTATTTTTCCAGGTTGAGGAGTTTAAGAAGGTCACCTGGTTAAAGATGTCAAACTTCAGGAAATAGGCAAACATGCCTGTGAAGGTGTTTTATGAGCAACTGGACCTTAGCTGGAGACAGGGGTGGCAGGGTTGTAAGCTTTACTAGGTGCTTGGAGAGGGGCTGGGTTTGCTGTGTCTTAGTGAATCAGGTGCTGGCATCTCCTAGGATGTGCGCTCCCTTTTGGTGTCTGCCTATAGTGAGAGAATTGTTGTATACTTTTCAACCAAACACACATAAGTTATGACAGTGTAATGAACATGTTTTTGATCACTGGCAAGTAAATTATTTTTCTGAGCTTGTTTCTTCATTAATAAGATCCAAACAGTAACAACACTTATGTTCTAGAGTTATAGACTCACGTGAAATATCATTTATATAGTCTCCTTACAGAACACATGGAAAATGTGAGATAGAAGAACTATGTGATCACTATTAAACTATTAAACTGATTAACTCACTATTAATATTAAACTCTATTCTCCACAATACACAGGTAGTACCCTCTGGTATAGAATCTGTCTGTTGGATTTAATGTACTTATTTCTTAATATGATCTCTATTTAGTCCATCTAGTTCTCACCTCACAGTTTCTGGAAGCCAGGTGAGTGTCATTAGAATTTTCAACTGCTCTTGGCTCCAAATGCGTGGCTGGGAAAGTCATCCCATAGGCTTATTCTCCTTGAGTAGCTGAGTTTGCTGTATCCAATTTCCCTATTTACCCTTTCCGTGCTAATATTGCTGAGCATGTACAAATACTGGCTTTTATCATTCCAAATACTTCTTGGATTTAATTATGAGAAATAAGCTGAATATTTGTGCTTCTTCTGATGATACTGGTTTGTTTGCAATGGTTAAAGGCACCTCATTATGTTGATAGAAAATAATGGAAAGACTGATTCTGCTGCTGTATGATACATGAACGATGGAGTGTGACTGAAGTCAAATGTTGTGACATGGATTGGGCTCACTCTTCCACACACCAAATTGATTTGGTAGGACCTGTGTCAAGTTCTCCCAGGAGGCGCATAGGCCCTCTGATGGACAGAGGACTGAGAGGACATATGTGACCTCCAGGGAAGAGAAATTACATGACTTCAGTCCTTCAGATCTGTTGAGGCCTGTGGTTATGCAGGTTGATTAGCCATCTCCTCACTTCCACCAGTGAGACTCAGAGCATTTGCTTGTTAACAGTATGTTATCCCTACAAGGGTATTAAGACATTGTGGGAAATTTGCACTTTTCAGATAATTATACAAAGAATTAGTTTCAATGAATTTATGGTCTCCTTCCTGAGTATGGAAATATTTGAAGAAAAGCAAATCTATAAATTAATTAGAGGGATTCCAAACTAGGAAAAAAAAAAGAGACTCAGATAGGAATTCTAAACAGGACAAATGATACCTTCTGTTTGAACAAATGAGAATTCACTCATTCATTTACTCAAACTTTTATTCAATATTTTCAAAATTATATTTTATTA
The DNA here is from genome assembly GCF_024711535.1 of Dipodomys merriami. Classification (NCBI taxonomy): domain Eukaryota; kingdom Metazoa; phylum Chordata; class Mammalia; order Rodentia; family Heteromyidae; genus Dipodomys; species Dipodomys merriami. Next base: position 10,767,402 of record NW_027205381.1, read on the forward strand.
TCTTTCAGTAGTTGCACAAAGGGGCAATAATTCAACATGTCAATCTATGAGCACACTGCATCTCAATCAACATCACCCCTCACTGTTCTCCCCTCCATCCTCACCCCCAGGCATATCCCCACCCAGGGATATGCCTTGAATATTATGAGTCCATTCTTCCTCCCTTCCTTTCTCCATTTGTCTACCTCCCCTTGACCAATCTTTCACGCATTCTTGAGCTCCCATCTGCCCCAGGTACTGTGCCACACAAGACAAACTGATAAACAAGAGACCATTTTGGAGTCTGATGGGAGGGATAGGTCATATGGCTCAGGATGAAGGGTATGAGACAGGAACACAGATAGCATGCAATTCTGGAGAACAGATGATAAAAAATCTGAGGCAAAGTCCTGGAGGTGTTTTGTGAGGACACAGTATAAGAAACAAGACTGTGAAAGGGAAGATGACATGTCCACTGTGGAAGGGAGGAGGTAGATTTTCAATTGCCAAACAAAGCCTGAGAAAGGGTTCAGGCATGAGGCCCTTGAGGTGAAGTGACCTGTGGTGTTCCTGACTCAGAGGGCATCAACTGAGACTCTCTGCGTCATAGAACTAGAGGACAGACCAGTTTAGTGACTTGTTTTCATTCCCCTTAGAAAGTCTTGTAGTAAAGCAGCTGAGTCAGGCATAATGTATTCACAAATGATAACATGTATGTTAGACTCCATAATGAAGCCTAATGATCTAAAGTCTAAAGTATTCCCTCCTATTCTGGTAACATTTTCCTAGCTTGATATGGATGCTGCTTCTTGCAATTTATGCTCATGAAGAGTTATCAGCTACCTTGATATTCTATAATGGTGCTGTGGAGGACATAGATGCAACATGGAGGACAATCAACAGCCCCCGCTAGGGCTGAGAAGGTGGCTCAGTGGTAGAGTGCTTGCCTTGCATGCATGAGGCCTTAGGTTTGATTCCTCAGCACTCCATAAACAGAAAAAACTGAAAGTGGCATTGTGGCTCAAGTGTAGAGCACTAGCCTTGAGCTGAAGAGCTGAGGGACAGCACCCAGGCCCAGAGTTCAGGCCCCACGACTGACAAAAAAAAATTTGAACATGGCTTTAATTGGGAGCCAAAGCAAAAGTTTCATGTCTGTTTTTGTCTCTACCTTTCAGATACAAGATCACACTGCATCTCTGCACAGATATGAATACAATCTTCAAGTATGAGGCACAGGAAACTTTTCTGCTTTGCTACTGTCTGTAACACTGCTATAGTGACTAAGATGTACTTTAGAGTAATTGTGAGACATCACCTCCATGGGCACTAGAGATTTTTGGTTCAAAGAAATACTGTCATTTGAAACCCATAATTGACATAAAAGGGGCATTGGCAGATGGAGATATAGAGATGTCTCTGGAACAGATCAAAAGAGGTAATTGTTATACTGCATGTGTTTTGGCAATTCCACTGATAGCTAATATCTAACACTTAGCCCTCCTTATTTGTGTAATCATGAGCTTGAGAATGGTGTGCTGTGGACTACTATGTCAAATAGGCTTAATACAGATAGATATTCTAAAATTTTTAGTTAAGTGTGTGTGTGGGGTTCTTCTGCCAGTAAAACAGTCAAAATAGCTTTTGTGTATTTATTTTAACTTTTACTTCAAGTCACCAGTACTCACAACTTACTAGCTTTGATGTCTTGGGCATAAAACAACATGAGATTTTGTTATTTAATTTTAAAGGTTCATCTATGCAGCTAAGCCCCATTATTATGAAGTTTACATCTGTGAATTTGCTCATTCCCTAAGATGGATTTGAAACCCTTAAATTCAAATTGTGCTCTCTTGGTCATTTGCAGCCAAGTACAGACTGGTGACACATTTGAGATACCTGACATATATAAGGCTTCAGATTGTCTTTCTTCAGCTCTCCCAACATGAACAATTTTTTTCACAGTCTACATGGGTTACAGTTTTCACATTTTGTTGCTTTGCCTTGGGCGTTTTGCTGTTCAAATAACATCCGAGTCTAATGATGAAGTTCTGTGAGATATTTCTAAACACAAAATAACCAAAAAGGCTCTGCTGAGGCTTATGCAGAAAAGACATGATTAGATTAATTGTGGGCATTTGTTGCTTTTGAGCTCAGTGTTTGTGAATTGCCAATGTTAAATAAGGTGAATTTAAGCCAGGTGTCAGTGCCTCACATCTCTAATCTTAGTGACTAAGGAAGCTGAAGACTGGAGGTTCATTAGATCAAGGATAGCCCAGTCCACTAGGCACTATCTCCAAAATAACCAGCTAAATGCTGGGCTCAAAATGTAGATTAATCATTAGAGTGCCAGTTGAAAAAGTGAGCTGAGCAAGCGTGAAGCCTGGGTTCAAAAATCCCAGTAACAACACTACTATTACTACTACTACTACAACTACTAACCCAAAGAAACACATTAAAATCAGATTATGCTTTCATTGGTTGAGAAAAATATTACAACCAAAGGCTCACATGAAACCAATACTGTATTTTCAGTTAGAGTAATTGTTGAGTACTCTGTTAATGTTTGCAAATGACTGACCTTATAGAAAATAAATACTACAAATAACTCAGACTGGATGTGCACATATCTGTGTGCATCTGCAAATATACACATGCAGATGTATAGACATATGTTCACATGTAGACACCAAAAGCAAAACCAGATTATCAAAAAATACAATGTTAAACAACAAAATGAGCAATTTCATAATTTTTGTAGTCTTTCTGGGATAATTTCCTAGATTCAAAAAAGTATAGAAATATACAGCTTAGATCAGTTCTTACAGCACTTCTGGCTACTGGAAACCCAGCTTCCAGCCTCATTTCTACTATTAAATTCATGACCCACCTGGGTAGGTCAACTACGTCTCTAAGGAATGTATTCTCAATGCAGGGGAGATTAAATTATTTCAGGAATCTCATCCAGCTCTTTTGTCATCTTAAATAGCTTTGAATCGGTTGAAATACTAAAAGTGATTTAGATATTTATAAAGAATTATTCCTGGACTCCAACAGAAACTAATTGTATGCTATTTGCTTACAACAAATATAGATTCATACTATATAAATAGCGTTAAAAAGAAGCATCCTGAAAAATACAAGGAGATGATAATTTTATTAAGAAATACTTAACAAAGTAAGTTTCTTTATACCAAATGAAACAAATTAAAACAAGCAAAAATCTTTAAATAGTATGGCATGCATAGCCAGCTTCTACTTGTTTCTACTTGTATTTAAGTAAAAAAAAATGTTATGTTAGACAAGAATACCATTAGAAAAAATGTAACTCCTAAGTTCATAGCTTTTCTTCCATGTCTTCTAGACACCAGTGTTTAACAGAAAGAACATACTGTTTGGGATAAATCACACCCGAGTTCTAATTCTCATTTCTTTGGTTTCTGTTTGAGTGACCATGGCTATGTTATGCATTCACTCAGAGGTATAGGTTCCTCACCTGTAAAATAGTTCATCTTACTTTCCTTACAAGGAGAATACATATATAATTTAGTATAAATGTTTATCAACAAGATGTACTCAAATATTGCTTTTCATTGTCATAAACTATTATTGACCATGATTTTATTAAAGGATTTAATGCAGTATACAAGAGCAGAGCCTTTGTAGAAAAACTGAGTTCAAATTCTTATTCTGCCATTTGTCAATTGAGTGCTTGTAACAAATTATTTACTTTATGTCTTAATTTCTTTGTCTGTAAAATGGATATAATGGTAAAAGTAGCTACCTAACAAAAACACTGTGTGATGCATTAATAAATTTCTAAGTTTCTTAGAACAATATTGGAGGCCATATTAGTCATTGTTATTATTATTTGTTGGAATGATAAGAAATTCTACATATGCTTATTAAGGAAGCAAAAATTTAGAGTAATAGCAAACACTGAATTTTATAAGAACTATGTAGGAAGCCAGCTCCAACAGTAAATCTAGTTTTGTTTTTTAGACTGACAGAGAAAAGATGATCGTTGTTGGTTGATTGAATTGTGCTATTGTAAAATCATTAGTATTATAGTATAAATTATTGTATTAAAAACCCGTGTGCTTGACTTCAAGTCTTAGAATAAATTATTACTTCTTTCCACATATTTTTGTAGCAGAAAATTTGAAATGTGCAATTTTTATAGATAATATTAACTATTTGTTTCTGATACTGTGGCTCAAGCTCAGGGCCTCAAGATCTTGCTTGGCTTTCTTTTTCATAGCTGGTGTACAGCCACTTGAGCCACACCTCCAGTCTGACATTTTGCTGGTTAATTGGTGATGAAGTCTTGTACATTTTGCTGCCCAGACTGACTTTGAACAATGACCTTATGGTCTTATCTTCCTGAGTAGTTAGGATTGTATTCATGAGCCACCAGTTCCTGGTTAACAATATTAACTAAGCAATTCCTATGTGTTAATTGTGAAGTTTAACTCTACTTGTTACCTCACAGGTTAAGCCTGTGTTGTGGATGCTGAGAAGACACACAGCATCTGAGTCAGACAAAGGTTTTTTATTACTCCTAGTGTAACATCATGAGCATTAGAACATGTGCTAGTCCTTGTTGTTTCTCCCAAATCTCACATGTGTGACTAGGATAGAGCAGGTGAGTGTTGAGCATATGGACAGACTTCACTGCAGCCAAAGATTTATAATAATTTATAATAATTTTTATAATAAAAAATTTATAAAAGGCCATCTTAGTTCCAGTCTTTTTTCCCTCAGTGTCATTGTCTTCAGTAAGTATGACTCAGAGAATGGCCCTGATAAAGGCCATTTAGGACCTTGCATTCTTGGTACACCCAGCAGTAACTATGGGCAGGGGTCCAGGCTCATGGTTCATAGGAGCTATGCTACAAACTATAAAGGGTGTATTTTCCTCCACTAATATACCACTATGTAACTCATGTTCTATGTGAATTTTACTCCTTATGCATTTTTAAAGGTTTCCTGGAAACCAGCAGGGCTTGCCCCTAGGCTATATTGCAAATTGAGTATACACTTTGTTTGCACACCCAGTCTTCCTGTGGAAATGAACTTTTTTTTTTAGCAGCTCTCCATAATCAAGGATTTTTCTGTCAGTGGTCCTAACCTGATCTTTTATTGCTCTCCTTGGCTTTCATGTGTACTATATCCCAGCTCATTCCTTTTAATCCCAACACAACTTTTACCTATTTCATGCACATTCCATTAAAATCCTCTCTTTTGAGACAGTCAGTGAAAAGAAAATCAATGTTAGAACCCATTAATTCATAGAAGAATAACTCAGTAGAGAAAATAACATTTTATTTTAAGAGAAATTTGTAACCAAGGAATAATGAGAATGATGGGGAGCTAGAATTTTAAGAATATATAAGTCTGTACATGGTCAGCCCTGGATCACAGGAAGAAACTCAATTTTGATTTTAGACTTAGCCTTGACTTTATATTCTCTAAAAATGAAAAGGGACATTTTGAAAGCATGGGTTTAATCTCATATTCTTCTCTATTGTCCAAGGCTTCTGAGATGAAGTGCTTGACATTAGTGAAAATCAACAGTGTTGATAATATCAGAATTTGATCCTTCATTAATGAGCAAATATTACCTAACCCTTAGTTAGTAACTAAGGGTTACCTTAGTTACCTAACAGCACTTTGACTACAGTGTATTTAAACATGGAACTTGGTGGTGTGCTTAAGTCATTAAGTAATATTTCTATTATTTAACACTCTCATTTACACTTTTATTTTGGGTCTATAATATTTTCCTGTATTTTTAAGATTCAAGTGATTTCAAAAGAAGTAACATTTTAAAGATGATATGATCTTGTATGTAAATAACCTCATGGAATCCACTCCTAAACTACTCAAGTTGATTCGAAACTTTGGCAAAGTAGCAGGATATAAAATTAAGCCTCAAAAATCAATGGCTTTCCTGCATGCCAATAATGAGATAGAGCTCAGAGGAAATCAGGAAAGCAACTCCTTTTTTAATAGCTCCACAAGTAATAAAATACCTAGGAATAAACTTAACTAAAGAAGTGAAGGACCTCTATGAAGAAAACTTTAAAAATCTGAAAAAGGAAATTAAAGCAGATCTAAGGAAGTGGAACCCCTGCCCTCCATGCTCCTGGATAGGGAGGATTAGCATCATGAAAATGGCAATTCTGCCAAAAGCAATACCCATCTATATCCCAACCTCATTCTTCAATGAAACAAAAGAAGCAATTCAAAAATTCATATGGAACAATAAAAGACCCTGAATAGCAAAAAATCCTTAGCAGAAAGAACAGTGCTGGAGGAATAACAATACCAGACTTCAGGCTCTACTACAAAGCCATAGTAATCAAAACAACTTGGTACTGGCACAAGCATAGACCTGAAGACCAGTGGAATAGAACCAAAGACCCAGAAGTGAACCCACGGATCTATAGCCACCTAATTTTCGATAAGGGGGCCAAAAAACAGAATGGAAGAAAGATAGTCTCTTCAGTAAATGGTGCTGGACAAACTGGTTAAACACCGGTAGAAAATTAGAAAAATTAGAAAAATTAGATCTTTATGTATCACCCTGCACCAGAATCAAAAAAGCAAAAAGTTTGGACAAATGGGATTGCATGAAACTCCAGTCTTCTGCAATGCAAAGGACATAGCTAGCAAGATCAATAGAAAGCCCACAAACTGGGAGAAAATCTTCACTAGCCATACAATGAACAAGGGTCTCATATCTAAAATATACTTGGAACTCAAAAAATTAAATCCCCCAACAACAAATCCTCAAAGAAACAACTGCTCAATAAATAAGTGGGCTAAAGACTTAAAGAGAAACTTCTCTGAAGAGAAAAGAAGGATGGCCAATAGACACATGAAGAAATGCTCAACCTCCCTAGCCATAAAAGAAATGCAAATCAAAACAACATTGAGATTTCACCTCACCCCAGTTAGAATGGCTATAATAAAGAAATCTAATAACAAAAGATGCTGGAGGAGATGTGGCCAAAAGGAACTCTACTGCATTGTTGGTGGGAGTGTAAACTTTTTCAGCCACTCTGGAAAGCAATATGGAGGTTCCTCAAAAGACTAAACATAGAGCTCCCCTATGACCCAGCAATCCCACTTTGGGCATTTATCCAAATGATCACAAACAAGACCACACTAAAGCTTCCAGCATGACCATGTTTATGGTTGCATTATTTACCATAGCTAAGATATGGAACCAACCCATCTACCCTTCAGTAGATGAGTGGATCAAGAAAATGTTGTAATATATATATAATGGAATTCTATACTTCCATCAGAAAAAACAACACTGCCCAATTTGTTAGGAAATGAAAAGACTTGGAAAAATCATATTAAGTGAAGTTAACTAGTCCCAAAGAAATTTAGGTCCCATGGTTTCTCTTATTTGCAATAATTAGCATCCATATAGGATAATCTTATCAGATGAGTTGCAAAACTCAAAAACCATGTACAAATGATCATATAAGTTGATGCTACGTGAAATGAACCCCAAGATATGGACACAAGAGGTTTGTCTTTATTGTTACTGTTTTAAATGTATCATGTGATTGTATTATTTTTGTTGTTATTGTTTCCTTTGTTTGTTCTTTCCCCTATGGCATATCCCTTGTTGTCGCTGTACACGATTTTGATATCCTGCATCTTGTATATACATATGTCTAATCTGGGGAGAGGAAGGGGAATAACAAAATGCTGAAATAAGGATACAGGGTGACCCATTACAATGAAGATACCTACTGGACAGTATATTGGAAATAAACTTTACAATTTCGGGGGGTGGTGAGGGGAGGAGGGGGGATAGGAGTGTGGAAGCTGGGAGAGGGAAGGGATAGTGGGACAACAGGGAAGGGAAGAGGTAACAATGATGGACAAGTTATGTGCTCATTGCCCTACTCATGTAACCCCTCCGTACAACAGCTTAACAATAAAATAATAAAAAAGAAATAACCTTTAAAAAATGAGAACAGCGGGTGCTGTATAGACTTATAAGACTGAGACCTGACTATGTAGGTTCCATCCAGCCTGGCTAGGAAAGTCCCTGAGACTCTTATCTCAAATTAACCACCAAAGCCCCGGAAAGTTCAGGTGGTAGAGGGATATAAAAAGGTTCAGGTGTTAGAATGCTAGCCTTTAGAACAAAATAAAGCTAAGTGCCCAAAGAGGGAGGAAAAGAGGGAGGGAAGGAGGTTGGGAGGGAAGACAAGAGAGGGAGGGAGGAAGAGAAAGAAAGGGGTAAAGAGGAAGAGGGGGGAAAGAAAGGGAGAGAGTATAAGTAGGCATGAATGTCAGTTTTGTTTAATCTTTGTGCTGCTACTGGGGTTTGAACTTTCCCTTCATTCCTTCACTCAAAGCTGGCTTTCTGCCAGCTGAGCCATTGTGCCACTTCCAAGTGTTTTTGTGTTTTTTTTGTGATTAATTGGAGAAAAGAGTTTTTCTTGCTGCTCTTTTTCAAGGAGGTTTAGATGTGTCATTAAATTGTTAGTTTCAGATCTCTCCAATTTATTGATGTAGGAGCTCAGAGCTATAAACTTGCCTCTGAGTACTGCCTTTGCTGTGTCCCAGAGGAGCTGGTAATTTGTGTGTTCATTTTTGTTGAATAGCATGAACATTTGAATTTCCTTTCTAATCTCTTCCATGACCCACTCATGATTCAGCAGTGTGTTGTTCAGCCTCCATGTGATACCAGACTTTCTTTGGTGGCTTTTGGTGTTGAGTTCTAATTTTATTCCCTTGTGGTCAGAGAGAATGCAAGGTATAACTTCAATGTTTCTGAATTTAGACAAGTTTGCTTTGTGGCCTAAAATGTGGTCTATTTTAGAAAACGTTCCATGTGCTGCTGAGAAAAACGTGTATTCTGATGCTGCTGGGTGAAATGTTCGGTAGATGTCTGTTAAGTCTAGTTGATCTATGCAGCTGTTTAGATCTGCTGTTTCTCTGTTGAGTTTTTGCTGAGTTGATCTATCTAGTGGGGAGAGCGGTGTGTTAAAATCCCCAACAATTAATGTCTTTGGATCTATATGGGATTTGAGGGAAAGTAGTGTTTGTTTGATAAATTTGCTTGCTCCATTGTTTGGCGAATAGATATTTAGAATTGTAATATCTCCTGAAGGAGAGATCCTTTAATTAGTATGTAGCGACCTTCTTTATCTCTTCTCACAAATTTTAATTTGAAGTCTATTTTATCTGATATTAGGATTGCAACTCCCGCCTGTTTATGGGGGCCGTTTGCTTGGTAGATTTTGTTCCAGCCTTTAACATTGAAAATGTGTTTGTTTTTACAGGCAAGATGTGACTCTTGCAGGCAGCAGATAGAAGGGTCTTGTTTTTTAATCCAACTAGACAGTCTATGTCGCTTAATTGGAGAGTTCAGTCCGTTAACGTTAAGAGATAGGACTGAGAGGTATTTGGGAGTTCCTGCCACCTTCTTGGGGGCTGTGAAAACTGGGTTCTTCCTATGGTTCTTGGCTTCTCAGTTTGGGTGCAGTTTCTTGGCCTTTGTTGCGGTCTTGTTGGTTTTCTATGTGTAGGACATCTTTAAGAATCTTTTGTAGGGCTGGTTTGGTGGAGATGTATTGTTTCAATTTTTCTTTGCTATGGAAGGTTTTTAGTTGGCCTTCAGTTATGAAGGAGAGTTTAGCTGGGTACAGTATTCTTGGTTGATAGTTGTTTGTTTTTAGGGCATGGCATACATCATTCCAGGCTCTTCTTGCTTTGATTGTCTCTGCTGAGAAATCTGAGGTGAATCTAATTGGTTTCCCTTTATAAGTGATTAACCTTTTCTCCTTGACAGCTTTAAGGATCTTTTCCTTGGTCTGAGTTGATCCTGTGTGGATTATAATGTGATGGTGGGATGTCCTATTCTGGTCTGGTCTATTTGGGGTTCTAAAAGCTTCTTGTATCTAAACAGGCCTATCTTTTTGTATGGTTGGGAAGTTCTCTGCTAGGATCCTGTTAAAGAAATTTCCTAGACCATTAACTTCTGTTTCTAGGTGCTCCTCTACACCCATTATCCTTAGATTAGGCCTTCTGATGGTGTCTTCCAGGTGTTGGATAGATCTATCATATTTCTTGGACTTGTCTTGGATGGTTGTATGTTCTTTCTCTATAATATCTAGGCTGTCTTCAATTCCTGAGATTCGATCTTCTGCATGGTCTAACCTGCTGTCAAGACTCTCTACTTTGTTTTTTATATCTTTTCCTTCTAATTGGTCAGGTTTGATGGCTTCAAGTTCTTTGTTGAAGCTCTGTTTTAGGTCTTGTATGAATTTCTTTACTTCCTTAATTTGGTGTTCAGTGTTTGTTCTCAAATCACTTAGTTGATTGGTTATGGTTTCTTTGGACTCCCATTCCTCCTGTTGGGTTCCATTCAGCATTCCCTTTGTGGTCTCCCTGACTTCCTTCAGCTCTTTGTTGAATGCCTTTAGTGATCTTTGTGTATTCTCTACCTGGTCCCTCAATTCCTGAATTACTCTTTGATTAGCTTCCTCCCATTTGTGGGATTCCTGCAGTTCTCTTTCCTCCCGTTCGTGGGATTCCTGTAGTTCTCTTTGAGTGTTCTCAGCCTGGTCACGCCATTCCTCCCTTTCTCTTTGAGTATTCTCAAGTTGTTCATGCAAATCCTGTATCAGTTTTTGAGTAGCTTCCTCACGCTTATGATATTCCTGTATAAACTTTTGGGATGCCTCCTCTCTCTCCCTATCACGCTCATACAGAGTCCTTTGTAAGTTGTCAAACTTCTCATTTATCATGTTTGCCACCAGTGTTTGTAGAGCTATTTGGGAACTCTCCTCTGGATTGTTCATTATCTGCTCTGACCCCTGATTATCAAGATTGGGAATTGAGATATCCAGATTTGCCATTTTTCTTGTGTTTTTCCGGCTTACTCTGCCCATTTGAGATGAAAATAGCACCAGTTTTGTGCTAGAACACTATCTTAAGGCAACCATCAACCAACGTTTGCATTAATACTGTCAATAGTCTACAGATACAATCTAGTTCAACAGATATATCTATTCAAGATCAAACAACTATATGTTAATGGGCTTCGAACTGCAGAGAAGAATTTGGAAAACCAGAAAGTTTTAGGGTTAGGGAGAGATGTGGGTAAAAAATAGGAATAGATTGGTGTGGGGAGGCACAGGGAGAGTTAACTATGTCTTAATCTCAATGCAGGAAATAGGTTGGGTAGGATGTAAGTAGAGAGAGAGAGAAAAAGAAGAAAGGGAAAGGGAAATGAAAAGAGACCAGAAAAAATTAGAAACGTAAAAATTAATATAGTTATGGATATTGAAAGACCATCTATTTAGAGAGGAATGTGAATATATTGAGAAAACAGGAGGGAGATAGAGGAGATGTGAAAAACTTAAAAAATTATATAGGTATAAAGAGGTAGTACTGCTATTAAGGAATTTAAGTGTCAGAGGTTTTGGATTGAGTAATAAATTTGTGGATTAAGTGTGTACACAATGGGGGATAGGGTCTACTAGTTAACTATGGGTTTATCTGAGGATGTGCAGGACAAGAGTTAAGTCACATACAGAAGAACAAAAGAGAGGAAAAGGTGAAAAGGATAAGAAAGGGAGAAAAAAAAGATCAGAAGTTCAGTAGAGCTAGACAAAAAACAAAAAGATAATTAAGAATAAAAGAAAAAGAGAAAGAAGACAAGAAAAGAAAGGAAAACGCACATTCACGTATTCCTAAAATAAAAATTATAAGAGGGAAAAAAAAGTTACTGGAAAACAATTATTTTTTCAAAAAAGGCAAAAATTAAAGATTAATAAAATTTTTAGAAAAGGAAAAAAAATTATATATATATATATATATATATATATATATATATATATATATATATATATATATATATAAGGTACCAAAAAAAAAAAAAAGAAAAGAAGAAAAAAAATGTTCTTTGATTTTTTTTTTTATTTTTTTTGGATGGGTGGGAAGAATCCTATATCTCCCTTTTGTCTGTAACCAGCCTCTTGTTGGAGTCTCTGGTCAGCTTGAGGTCCTGTGGCTTGATTGGTTTCTTAAGTCAGTTTGTTCGAACAGGCAGAAAAATGCTCTGCTTTACCCAAGATTTTGAGATCCCCCTCCCAGGTTAGGTTAATGGGAGGGTGATCTGCTTTGAGAATCACAAAAGAGGGGTGATGAGGCTAGGTTCTGGTAGAGTTGAGGCCTTTCAACAAACAGTAGCTTTTACCTGGGGTTATTTTGTGAAAAACTCACAGAGCCCAGCCTGGAGTCATTCTCAGGGTTTCTGTTTTTCAATTGATTGTGGAGGCTGCTAGAGGGAGGGGCAGCCTCTGGCTCTGGTTATCCAGTGAGGAAACCACTCCAATGGCTGGTGCCTGAGCTGGGTGACTTTTCCCTGGATGGAGCTGAGTCTGGCAGGTCACTTCGCCGTTAAGTTCTTGTGACCTGCTAAATGACTTGTTTTATTCCAAGGCCTCAGTTGGAGCTAGCAGCTCCTCTGAGCTTTGTCAGTATCCAAGATGGAGATCACCGCTGCTGGAGGGGGAGGGGTGGCCTTCCCTCCTCTGCTCCCTGAGAAGGAGTGAGGACGTCGGGCTTGTACTCATGCCGAGTCTTGGATCCTGGGTCGTCTCTGGTCTGCAAACTGCAGGATGAAGATGTCCGCTCCTTGTCGGTTCTTGCTGGTGTTGAGTAGAATCCTCTCGCCCGCTGGGTCTGGCTCCTTCATCCCGGACTCTCTGTGTGAGCGCTAAGGTATGGCCGCGGTTGTGGTCGAAGCTGTGACCCTGCCGCCGCCGCGGCGGCTGCTGGCAGGCGCTCAGATGTGTCTCCTTGTCTTGGCTTCCCCTCTCTTGTCTAACTCTCTGTCCTGTGATGGCACACTTGGTGTGATTCTCTGGCTTAGGACTGTTCACTGGAACTCTAAAACTGCTTTCTATGCGAGAGCTTGTTCAGATTCCAGCTTCTCCTCCGCCATCTTCCCGGAACTCCCTGGAGAAAAGAGTTTTTTTTTTTTTTTTTTTTTTTTTTTTTTTTTTTTTTTTTGTCGGTCGTGGGGCTTGAACTCTGGGCCTGGGCGCTGTCCCTCAGCTCTTCAGCTCAAAGCGAGCCCTCTACCACTTGATCTACAGCGCCACTTCCGGTTTTCTGGTGGTTTATTGGAGATAGGAGTCTCACGGTCTCTCCTGCCCGGGCTGGCTTTGAACCGCAATCCTCAGATCTCAGCCTCCCGAGTAGCTAGGATTACAGGAGTGAGCCACCAGCGCCCGGCTGAGAAAAGAGTTTTTAATAAGATAAAACACTTTTAAATGCAAGTTTATATGTTGATATTTACACTTGTTCCATGGAGTGAATTGTTTAGTAACATTATTCAGTATTTCAAGAATAAATCGTTGGATAACATTTACTGATCAATAAATTAGATATATTCATTCTGAAGTAATCAGAAATAACTTACTTCCCAATGTGAAGCAAACAAGTGTTCCAGCAAGGGATTCTTAGTTGCAAGGATGCTGTAAGAATATTGCATTTTAACTCTAAGTGTGTTAGGATTTTCAAGCTTCTCTAAGGTTATAAACTAGTAATTAACATGCATTCCTTTGGGCAGTTTGGTCGTAGAGCCTTTACTTGGAAATGTACAGTCTAAAATTTGTATGATTTCCATTTGAATGCAACTTTTTTGAATTATTTTCAATTCTGTGGCCTTTGTGCTTTGTTCCTTTTCTCATCCCTTTTGCATGGGTTCTCACTGTATTTTCTTTTAGAGGTAAGATTACCTACATTAGGAAACATTTTTCCCCTGTGAGTTCTCTTTGTGAAAGCTCACATGATGGGGATGTGTTGCTTAGCATAGTAGCAGAGATACAATTTTTTTATTATTCATAAGGAAGAACTATGCAGGGAAAGATATAAGATCTCTGTATCTGTTCAATATATTTGATGGAAGTTGGGTACTATTTATCTCAGGTCCTTAAAAAGAATAATAGGGCAGGCGGTCATCAGGAACTAGCTTAGGAAAAGATGGGTTATAAAAGTCCTAGTCATTTGTTTCTACGCCATTTTAAACTAGGCTATTTTTAATTTCCTAGACTATTTTTAATTTCATTCTTTTCTGGCTCTCATTTTCTTCTGTATCTGTCCTTGTGGTGAATGTTCCTGTAGCAGGATTCATTCCTATTCAGATCATGCCTGTGTCGTCTGTGGTTGTATACAGTCCATGTCTTTTCAATTTATCCCTTAATCAATTCTTGCCTTACTTCTTAACATCTCTGCTCATTGCATCACAGTTAAAGGGTGTACAACTTTGTGTAGTAAGTTCATGTTCTTACAGATTTATTTTCTGTCATTTGAACTTGATAATTTTTATCTAGATGAATTTTGACACTTCAAATCATTCTACTTCATTAGTACAGAGACAGCTGATAAAATATTACTACCTATTTAACATAATAGTCTATTATTACCAAAGATGAAAATAATGTGATGTGATTTATCTTTATTCTTCCAAAACTTACAAATGACTTGGTTTGGGGAAGCTTAGGAAAATTAATAGAAATAAGATGTGCTATTAAAAGTTATGAACATCTCCAATGACCTGAAAGTATTCCACCCAACATATAGGTTATTGAATTTATTCATGGAATAGTTGATCTATGGCTTTGAAAATGAGGTGGAAATCACATGGCATAATTTTTAAGTAAGTTTTTGATAAGGAAAGTTACATGGTGACAAGTTTGGAAGATGAACTTGGTTCTATAAAAACAGATTTAGGAAAGCATGAATTAGAAGGCAAGTGATTAGAAAACAGGAGAATGGTTGGCAAGCTGTTGCAATATCATAAGTTTAATGTGGTCAGTTGAGATTCTTACGAGGTAATGAATTTTGGAGATGCTATAGGAGCAGAATTAGCCAGATTGACAGAGGAAAAAAATGTTTGGCATGATTCTGAGTGTTTGAGCCTGTATGTATTGGGGAAAAAAGCAGTTACTAACAGGAATGTGGAAGGCAGAAGGAGGATTGGCACAGGAAACAAAAGGGAGTTGGGTGACATTGGATACCTGTCTTTCAGGTATGTGAATGCTGGGAATTGGTTGAGTGACAGAGGCAGATGTGGACAACAGAGGTGGCACTCATATCGTGGATGAAAATGTTGTAGGTTGCCACCTTTGGACCTAGAGAAAACTACGTTCCATTTTCTTTGTCAGTGTAAGAGAAATCTGATTTAAGTAAAATTATAGATGTATAGATTGTCACAACCTTCAGAGCACATGCAGTTGTTTGGAAGCTGCTGAGAGATTTCTCATGGACCAACAACATGAGTTCCTGGATTCTTCACTTTCCTGAGCTCAATCTTGTTATCTAACTATGGAATCCTGAAAACTTTAGAGAGAGATTCTGTTGTAATCAACAAGTTTTCTCAAACTGAGGTTCACAGGTAGTCCCAAGGCTAGTTGAATATGAATAAAACTTAATGCAAGGATATAAAAGATCAGCTTTCCAAAAGATGCTCTTATTTAAACACACACACACACACACACACACACACACACACACACACACACACACACATGCGCATGCACACACACATACATCAACTCCATTCATCTTTATCATTTTCCACTTTTTGGTAAACTATAACACAGCTTTGTCACTTTAATGGAGGTGTTATATATAGTCTTTGGTTCTATGCTTTTCTCAATGCAGGGGTTCACAGCCTATTTCCTGTGATACTGTCCATCATTAGGTGTCTCCGCATAGTGAAACCGCCAGAGTAACTCAGTGCTGGCCACAAAATAGTAAAAATATAAAGGTTGCTTAGCCGCTCCCACTGAATCTAACAGAAAAAAAAAAGAAATTGAATATTGCTCAGAATATTCTCTTATATAATCAGAAATATGAGTTTGATGTTTACAATTGTGAGGATTTCTCTGCTAGCTTTTGCTTCATTTTTATTTCATTAACTTTTATAAATATTCTAGTCAGAAATATCTTTTTTATTTACTAACAGTGCTTTCTTAGCCCAGGGACAGAAGAATGCCTGAATGTTACTGCTGCTTTCCTGTATCATTCTTCTGGGGAGAAACATGGGAAAGGGTTGTGGAATTGGTGCAAGATGTTTGTATAGTAGTGAAGTCCTCATTTTCCATGTAGAATCTCACTGCTTCCTAGCCTGTCCTTGACTTAGTTTCTCCCCTGGTGTGATAGGGCAGTTCCTGCATAGTCTACTGTTCTGGAGAGAATCAAGATTAGATAAAAGAAAAATGAACCCCTAGATATGGACACAAGAGTTTTTCCTTTGTTGCTGTTGATTTGCATTTTTACACAGAAATTTTAGAGTTCTACATTTTTTTAAATTTTATTTTATTTGTGAACATACTGTACAGAGGGGTTACAATTACATGGGCAGGATAATGCGTACATTTCTTACCAAGCATTGCAGCCTCCTCCTTTTGTTTACCCTTCACGTCCCTTCCCAGCCTCCCCCCTTCCCCCCCAATCCCAATCCTTCTCCTTCTCCCCCATTCCCCCCCCCCCCCCGCACCGACGTTGTAAAGCTCGTTTTGGACATGACAACTTTTACTTCTCATTGTTGCAACAGGTCCACCTGTATCCTTAAACAACTGGTTTTTCCCCATCTCCTCCTCAAGTTATACTGACATCAAATATAGTGAAAGCAGGGGTTATACTGTGGGGGAGGGACATACAAAGCAACATAGAGATAATCTTATAAATGCATTAGAAACACATGCATGAAAGAAAAAAAAACATTAAAATACATATCTAAGGGTTCATTTTCCTGACATCACATTATCTGACCTTTTCCGCTTGACTCATGCATATACTAGATATTGCAAATAAGGGAAACCATGGGACCTATGTTTCTTTGGGCCTGGCTTACTTCACTTAATATAATTTTTTCCAAGTTTTTCCATTTCTTAACAAATGGGGCAATGTCATTCTTTCTGATGGAGGCATAGAATTCCATTGTGTATATATACCACATTTTCTTGATCCATTCATCTACTGAGGGGCATCTGGGTTGGTTCCATATCTTAGCTATGGTAAATAATGCTGCAATAAACATTGTTGTGCTGGTAGCTTTAGTGTGGTCTTGTTTGTAAACATTTGGGTAAATGCCCAAAAGTGGGATTGCTGGGTCATAGGGGAGTTCTATGTGAAGTCTTTTGAGGAACCTCCATACTGCTTTCCAAAGTGGTTGAACAAGTTTACATTGAGTTCTACATCTTGATCCAAAATCATTTCTGCGTTCTGGAGAAGCCGATTTACTCCCCTAAGGTATTTTTTTTTTATCTATAAAGTGAGAAGTATTACAGAACCTACTTTACCAATGTCTTTTTTTCTTTTTTCTTTTTCTTTTTGGTTGTGGGGCTTGAACTCTGGGCCTGGGCACTGTCCTTCAGCTCTTCAGCTCAAGGCTAGCGCTCTACCACTTGAGCCACAGTGCCACTTCTGGTTTTTTCTGCTTATGTGGTGCTTAGGAATCGATCCCAGGGCCTCATGCATGCACGGTAAGCACTCTACCACTGAGCCACCTTCCCAGCCCATACTTTACCAATTTCTAATGAGTATAAATGACTAATATTGTGAAAGCATATTGGCTTGAAATTATTAATAAACAATAAATATAAGCTACTTTTATTAATACATGGAGGTTACTCAAAATAAATGAAAATTTCTCTCTTTTTCCTTTATCCTGTAGGTAACAAATGATCCTTCAATATTGCTTTCTCTCTATATTTTATGTAAAGTAACAGTTGGAACATTGGAGAAAATAATCCTAATCCTTGTGCTACCTATCTGCAAATTGGAAAGCTATTGAACATGAAATTTTTTTGAACATGAGACTTGGAAACTGGAAAGGTGAAGCCAAGTGTCATTTCTCTCTCTCTTTTTCAAGTGTCATTTCTTGACAGCAGTTATAATTGTGCAAGTTCGCTAGTCATTGGCATTGGAAGCCACCCTGCCCATGTCCAATCTACTAGTCCCAGCTTCAAATACATTTCCAAAAACCCTCTGGGTGTTGTTTTTCTTCCTAGTTATCCCTTTCCTATTTCTCCTTTCTTATGAAAAAAAATCTTAGGTTCCTCAAAGCACTGATTTCCTTTATGGCAACTTGTGGATTTATGAACCTTTTTTGGATGAAAAGTAGAACTTCATTAATGCAACACAATTTAATGTCAAATAACAAGTAACCAGCTCTACAAATTTTCAAGTTCCTTTTGGACAAGATTTATATGTATATATATATATATATATATATATATGTGTGTGTGTGTGTGTGTGTGTGTGTGTGTGTGTGTGTGTGTGTATAAATTATATATATTGTATATATGCTAGGAAATGAGAAAAAAATTCTAGTTCCCAAGAATCTGGGGTGCAGAATGAGAAGAGCTTCTAGTCCTGCTTTGGATGAGCTAGTTTTCAAAACTATGAGAAATTATAAAGGTCAGATACTTTAGATCTCTATTAAACTAATATGACAATATTTTAATTTTTGTTGTGTCTCTATTTTTGCAAACTTCATTATGTTTTCACATATTTGGTATAGCGTACTTGCCAGGAATGTGGAATCTAGAGCCAGATATGCTGGGATCTAATGCATCATGTCATTCTTTTTATAAAAAAATTTTTTTGGGGTCCGGTTGTGGGGCCTGAACTCTGGGCCTGGGTCCTGTCCCTCAGCTCTTCAGCTCAAGGCTAGCAGTCTACCACTTGAGCCACAGTGCCACTTCTGTTTTTTTTTTTTTTTTTTCTGCTTATGAGGTGCTGAGGGCCTCAGGGGCAAGTCAAGCGCTCTACCACTGAGCCACCTTCCCAGCCCGACATTCTTAACCAAGTTTCTTCACCTTCCTGAGACTCAGTTTCTTCATTTGTAAAAATAGGAGTGGCTATAGCATTAATCATTTACTTTACACATGGACTACCTTATTTAAATGAGTTAATATCTATATCTAATGTTTTAGGAATATTTGGTATACAGTAAATGCTAGCATTATTCTCCAGATTAATGTCAATCAAAACATCTCTCTCTTTCAATGTGTGTGTGTGTGTGTGTGTGTGTGTTGCCTTTCAGGCTTCAACTCAGGGCCTGGGCAATGTTCCTGAGCTTTTTTGTGCAAGGTACTGGTGCACTACCAGATAAGCCACACCTCCACTTCTCACTTGCCTTCTTTTTGGTAGTTAATTGGAAATGAGAGTCTCACGGGTTTTCCTGCCCAGGCTAGCTCTGAACCAAGATCCTGAGAAGCTAGGATGACAGGTGTGGCTCATTCTATTCCCTTTAAATCCTTTGTACTTGGGAAAAGGAAGAAAAGAGAGGTAATGTTTACTAAGATTTTATTATGTGATAGGAGATTTAGTGTCAGTTTCTTTCAAACTTGTACTTAGGAGATAAAGTTTCTCCATGTTTTCATCCTGCTAAGAAGTTTGTAGAGATGGATTACTCTCACTCCTGGAATCTAAGCTTGTATTCTTTTTTTCATTTATCATTACCCTTCCCTACTAGGCATAATGATGGTGTTTAACTGAAATGATAATTATCAAGCTTGGGATTATTATCAATCAAAGTTCAACCAAAGCAACAAACCAACACACACTCACACACATACATGTATATTATATTAATCATCTATATATCAGATCTATCTCTCTGAAAATACATTGGGTTAAGCAATTGCTTTTGAGAAATTCTAGATTGAATAGGAATTTGGTGATCACAAACAGGAGCATGTGATCCATGGGTGGATATTATCCTCCTCCTCTCTCTCTGTCTCTTTCTGTGGTTCTGTCTCTCTTCCTCTGTCTCTGTATTTCTGTTACTCTCATCTTTTAAAAGGTTTTTATTCTATTAAATAGGCCCACCTTGTATAAGAAGTCAACTAATTAGAGATTTTAGTTAACATCAAACACTTTCACAGTAGTTCCTAAGTTTGTTACCTTTCCACTTTATCTCCATCCTCTGACTTCCCAAAACAAAATAATAATAAAAAAATCTTGTAACTCATTGTAGCTGGTGTTTGTTGTATTTGTGCATGTGTATGTTTGTTTTTAAGATCCTCTACTTTATGGTGCTGGGAAATGGGGTATATTTTAAAGTGAGATTTTCTTGTTTATGGTAATAATATTGAAATAATATTACCATTATATAAATGAGTAAATGAGTAAACAGAGGTCCAAGTCTCAGAGCAAGTTAGTACAATACTTAAAATTAGAATATTGAAAAGGATCTAACATTTGAGAATAGTAGGAAAAAATAGCAAATGGTAGGAAAACACTAACTTCTTAAATTCACTGGAAACTTTAGGGAATAGAAATAATCAAAGTTGCCTGGGGCATGTTAGCCAAGGTGTACCCTGAGCAGGTAAAAAACATGACTTAGCAAAAGGGAATCTCAAAATTTTGGCTCTCTTGCCATTAAGACCTGTTTGTAGTTTCTGAATTTTTTTTCTAAAAATGTATTTTAATGTTTTTCTCTTTCATGCATTTGTTTCTAACGCATTTATAAGATTATTTCTTTGTTGCTTTGTATGTCCCTCCCCCACAGTATAACCCCTGCTTTCACTATATTTGATGTCAGTATAACTTGTGAAGAAGATGGGGAAAAACAAGTCGTTTAAGGATACAGGTGGACCTGTTGCAACAATGAGAAGTACAAGTTGTCATGTCAAAAACGAGCTTTACAACGTTGGTGCGGGGGTGGGGGGGGAAAATTGGGTGGGGGGTGTGTGGGGGAGGCTGGGAAGGGATGTGAAGGGTAAACAAAGGAGGAGGCTGCAATGCTTGATAAGAAATGTACGCATTATCCTGCCCATGTAATTGTAACCCCTCTGTACAGTATGTTCACAAAAAAGTAAAAAAAAATAAAATGAAAAAAAATAAAAATAAAAATAGCAATGCAGTTACAGAAAATTAGGAATTACAATATATAGGAAGAAACCTGTATTTTTTGTGAGTATGTGTGTGAGTGAATGAGAGATCCAGTGTTTGAGAGAGAGGGCTAAAGACAGGTAGAAAGAAAAGGAAAGGACAGGGAAAGGAAAAAGAAAAGAAAAGGGAGAGAAATAAGCTAGTCTAAGAATGAAGTATCTTTCAGTTCTGTGATCTATCTTGTAATATGTAAAATAATACCATTTATCTAAAGAAAATGATATGTGCCATGCGTAAGTATTTCTATTGACTGAGCGAGCTGTAAACTTGGTAGAGTCACTACCATTGTAATAATTTTGCTAGTTTATAATTTATTATGTGCTTAAACTCTAGAACCTTTATATGCCATATCTCACTGAATCCTCAGAGAAAGTTCATGATGAAATTTAGATCTAGAAGTAAGCAGCTCACTCCAAGTTTACCACCTTGTGCTTAAAAGTGTTCAAGTGCAACCATGTTGGCTCACTCCAAGGCCTGAGACAATAAATCATTAAGCAAATATTACAAGTGATGGTTTACTGATATTGAGCTTATTAAAGTTATAAAATTGTCTTATACTTTTTAAAAACATGGGACCAGAACTTTAAAAGTCAATCTTCATAAAATTCTTCTATTGATTTCAAGTCAACCAATTCAAGTAAAATATGATATGTGCATGATGCCCAATGGCATGTGGCCCCAAAGGTCTGAATAAAGTATTTGTGAATTTTAAATTTCTTCTTGGTTAAAAATAGTTTGGCCCTAAACCAAAAAACAGTAAAAGCAGCCACATCAAGAAATAATAATAAATAAGAAAAATAATTTTTAAAAAAAGCTCTGCCATAGCTGAGGGTTTTTTTTCCCATGACTACGTACTGATCCTACTGGATCAGTTGCAATTTTTTGGGAATCTCTTTAAATAAACACATATTGATACCCAATGGAAACTCAGGAAATGTTTTATAATTATACCATTATATGGCTTAAATTATAAAGGACATGTTGGTGTTAAAGCTTTGTTATAAGCCTCATAGTTCAAAAGTACAACTCTCAAATTAATTAAATAAATTAACACTGACTGATCAATGAGTAATTAATGATTGTGCTTGAAATATTTTAAGCGTGTTCATATTTGTTTACTCTTCTCTTGCGAAGTGTTTTGATCATATCTTGCACTCTTAGTAAACCACATCCCAGTCCTTAGTTGTGGCTTGATGTATTTTTATATAGCAAGTGTAGTTTATAGCGGAAATGCCTGTTGTAGACTTCACCAGGAGTCATTTGCATCTCAATAGGGTTAACATGCAGTTCTAAAACTCCAAGTCCCTTAGAGAAAAGGTAAAATTTAGTTTCTATGAGAACAAATTTATGTGTAAGGAGTAATTAGAATGAAATGAATAAGTGAAGCTCACAGATCAAGAACAATGTTCCCCAAACCCAGGCCACTAAATCTAGCTTTTGGGAAATGTTATTTTATGGGAATGTTACTTTTTTTTTTATCAACCGATGTTTCCATCTACACAATGTAAAACAAAGATCTCTTTCACAGAATGATTTTTTTTCTGAAAAATCATGTAGTGAAATATTGTCAAGTAAAGAAAGAGGGCATAAAAATAAGTACTATCTCTTTAAGTAATCTCATTTTAATGATGTAGTTATAACTTTGGTGTTGTTGGAAAGGCAGCTGTTAAGATTTTCTTGATTCTCTAACATAGGTACAAACACAAAGCTATCAAAGGACAGAAATGTGGGCATCTCAGCTCAGCCATTACTCTTCTGTGAAAAGGCAAAATGCTTGTTATCTTTCACAAAACCTTTAATCTTGGTAAACAGATTTTGACAGGAGATAGATATACAGACCAAGTATCTTGAATGGGATGTTTAAGGTTAGCAGCCAGACATTCAACAATGTCTGTGCTGGCTCTCAGAGAGAGGAGGGAGCAGGGGAGATAGAAGATAGAAAGGAGGGAGAAGCATGAGGACTCACATTTTCTTTTAAATGGCAATTTGCCTCTGAAAGTAGAATGATGAAATTACCTGAGAGTGTGGCTTTAATTCATGATTAATTGATTAAATGATGTGAATGAAACCAACTTCTTTTGTGATCTACTTCTCAGCAAAGGTGGGCTGCATTGAGACAAAAGCATTCAGAAGGATCCCACTCAGCCAAGGATTTCTGTTGTTCCCCTTCCCTTCCCTAATTCAAATAAACATATATACAATACCAGGGTACCAGGATCAAACACAATGACAACAGGGGAAATACCATAGGGGGAAGAACATACAAAATAAACAAAAATTCAAATAGTACATTAAAAACAACAAGAACAAAGAAAAACCTCTTGTGATCATGTCTTGGAGTTCATTTAACTTAACATCATTTTATATGGTTATATGTACATATATATGTATATATGCATATATACATATATATGAGCTATTCTGCTGATCTGATAAGATTATCCTGGACATACACTAATTATTGCAAATAAGGGAAACCATGGGACCTATGTTTCTTTGGGTCTGGATAATTTGACATAATATGATTTTTTCCAAGTCTTTCCATTTCCTTACAAATGGGATGGTGTCATTCTTTCTAATGGAAGCATAGCATTCCATGGTGTGTGTACATACACTCACACACACACACACACACACACACACACACACATACACACATATCTATCTATCTATCTATCTATCTATCTATCTATCTATCTATCTATCTATCTATTTATCTATCTATCTATCTATCTATCTATCTATCCATCTATCCAATATCACATTTTCTTGATCCATTCACTACTGAGGGTCATCTGGGTTAGTTCCATATCTTAGCTATGGTGAATAATGCTGCAATAAACATAGTTGTGTTGGTAGTTTTAGTATTGCCTTGTTTCTTATCACTTGGGTAAATCCCAAAAGTGGGATTGCTGGGTCATAGAGGAGCTATATGTAGAGTCTTTTGAGGAACCTCCATACTGCTTTCCAGAGCATTTGAACAAGTTTACACTTCCACTAACAGTCCAGTAGCATTCACTTCTGTCCACATCCCCTCTAGCATCTGTTGTTATTAGAGTTCTTGATTATAGCATTCTAACTGGGATGAGGTAGGATCCCAATGTTGTTTTGATTTGCATTTCTTTTATGGCCAGAGAAGTTGAGCATTTCTTCATGTGTCTAATGGTCATTCTTATTTCCTGTTCAGAGAAGTCTCTCCTGAAGTCTTTAGCCCACTTATTAAACAAGCAGTTGTTTCTTTGAAGATTTGTTGTTGGGGGATTTAATTTTTTGAGTTCTAAGTATATTTTAGGTATGAGGCCCTTGTCTGTTGTATGGCTAGTGAAGATCTTCTCCCAATCTGTGGGCTTTCTATTGATTTTACCTGATATGTCCTTTGGCATACAGAAGCTCTGAAGTTTCATGCAATCCTATTTGTCCAACCTTCCTTTGATTTATTGTGTTTTTGGGTCTTAATTAAGAATTTTTTTGCCTGTGTCAAGGAACCCTAGAGTTTCTCCTATTTCTTCCTGTAATGTTCTCAGGGTGTCTGCTTTTACTTTGAGGTCTTTGATCCATTTGGAGTTGATTCTGGTGCAGGGTGATATATAAAGATTTAGCTTTAGTTTTCTACAGTTGGTTAACCAAATTTTGCCAGCACCATTTACTGAAGAGGCTGTATTTCTTCTATCCTATTTTTTTGCTTCCTTATAGAAAACTTAGGTGGCTATAGATCTATGGGTTCATTTCTGGGTCTTCAATTCTATTCCACTGGTCCTCAGGTCTGTTCTTGTGCCTGTACCAAGCTGTTTTGATTATTATGGCTTTGTAGTAGAGTTTTAAATTTGGTATTGAAATACCTCCAGCACTGTTCTTTCTTGTTTTAGCTATAGGGGGTCTTTTATTGTTCCTATGAATTTTTGGATTTTTCTTCTATTTCATTAAAGAATGAGGTTGGGATATTGATAGGTATTGCAGAAAATTTGTAAATAGGGTTTGACAGTATTGCCTTTTTCATGCTGTTGATCCACCCAATCTAGGAGCATGGGAGGTTTTTCCACTTACTTGGTTCTGCTTTAATTTCTTTTTTTAGGTTTTTAAAGTTTTCACCATAACGTATTTGCTTCTTCAGTTAACTCCTAGGTATTTTATTTTTTGAGGAGCTATTACAAAAGGAGTTGCTTTCCTGATTTCAGCCATGCCATTCTCATTATTGGCATATAAGAAAGCCATTGATTTCTGAGGGTTAATTTTATACCCTGCTAGTTTGTCAAATTTTGGATCGGCCCAAGCAACATGGGAATGGAGTCCATGGGGTTCTTTAAATACAAGATCATGTCATCTGCAAAGACAGAGAGTTTTACTTCATCTTTCCCTATTTGGATCCCCTTTATGTTTGCATCTTGTCTTATTGCTCTAGCTAGGCATTCTCATACTAAGTTGAAGAGAAGTGGAGAGAGGGGCATACTTGTCTTGTTCCTGAATTTACAGGAAATGGCTTTAGTTTTTGGCCATTAAGTATAATGCTGTCTGTAGGTTTGTCATACATATCTTTTATCATATTGAGGAATGTTCCATGGATTCCTAGTTTTTCCAGAGCTTTCATCATAAAGGGATGCTTGATCTTGTTAAATGCTTTTTATGCATCTATAAAGATGAAAATGTGATTCTTATCCTTGCTCTTGTTGACGTGATGAATTACATTAATTGACTTGATTATATTGAACCAGCTTTGCACACCTGAAATGAATCTTGTTTGATCATAATGTATGATTTTTTTTGATGAATTGTTGAAGTCAATTGGCCAGAATTCTATTAAGAAGTTTTGTATCAATGTTTATCAAAGGAATGGTTCTATAGTTCTCTTCCTTCGAAAGTCCCCATCTGGTTTTGAGTTGAGGGTTATGCTGGCTTCATAGAAAGAGTTTGCTCATGAACTTTCACTTTCAATTTCATTGAAGAGTTGGAGGAAAGAAATTTCCAAAGCCTCAGGACAGTTTTTATTCTGAGTATTCAAGTGTTAATGTGTATGAAGGGGAGGGAGAATAAGGAATCAAGATAACCTTCACACCTGCCATAATGATCCAGCTAATAGTTACACAATTTTTAAAGAGCAAGAATGAAATGAGGAGATAAGGAAACGTGTTTCCATTTGGTCTGTCCCCCTGGAATCCAGCTCCAAGACAGTCCATTGGCTTCCTGTATTCTTTGTGCTTGTTCTGCATTTAGAGGGGAAAAAGTAGGTAAAGAAACTAATAATACTGGATGCCTGGTAACTGACTTTCCTCTAATTCTCATAAACTCCATCTTATTTTCAGTAGAACTAGAAAGCATTGAGATCCTGCTATTGGTAAGGTCATCTTCCACTTGTGGTGACATGAATGAAAATGCTGAACAGTCAAAGCATTTCATGAAGTAAGACAACTTAGATTTGAGTTGTAGATTGTATTTCCAGCTGAATGATTCTGAGAGAATTACTTCATCCTCCATACTTTCTGCTGTAAAATAAGGGTAATAATACTCCATCTGGTCATTATCATTGCCATTTTCATTTAAGAGAATTTGAAGGCTCCTGGGAGCACATGTATGCAAGAGATTTAATAAGCTTACAAGGGCCATGTAAGTTTGGCCTCTATATTATTATTTTAACATCAGCTTATTCCACAAAATATGCTATCCCAGTTCCTTCTCTGTCTGCCCTTTCTGGGTTTTCATAACCCCTTGGATACATGGTAGTGAAACAGCAATTTAAAACCTAAGATCTTCTTTTGAATGTCATACACTCCTGCTGGAGCAAGTTTTGTCTGAAGAGGATCATGCGCTGCTCACAGTGATCACCAGACAGTGCTGCTTTGGTCTACAAAAGCAATTCTCTTATTGCCAGCCAATCTCTGCTCACAGGTTTAGTTTAATTTAATGAACTATTAAAATTTTGACTTTCTCAAATATTAGCCCCAGAGTGACTACAAAAAGAGAAATCTATGGAGTAACCCACCACCTAATCAGACCATATGAACTTTATATTGGTTACATTAAGTACCTTTTAATCTCAGTAGTTCACAAGGTAGTATAAAAGAAAAAAAGCAATCTTTTGAAATTCTGAACAGTCTGTTTCAGCATGGTTTTATTTCCTGGCATGAAAATCCATTGTAGATTAATTGCCAGGTTGATAAACATCCGTTCTGGCAGTTATTTTTAGTGCATTAACAAAATGATTTTATGATTCCATGTAATAGTTAAAGAGATAGATTTTGGAAGCAGACTGATATGGGTTCAAGTCCAAGCCAACAACTTCATATCTATGTGACTACTCTCAGAATTTATTGTAATAGTTTTGCCCTCAAAATGTATTGAGTAGACAAAATGTGATAATGGGTAAAGGCAGTGGGAAATTAATCATTGACACTGAATTATATATCAGCTATCTATTGCTGTAGAACAAATGACAAAATATTGACAGGCTTTAAACAAACATTTATTATTGCATAGTTTCTGCAGGTCAGGAACACCTTCTCTGTGTCTGGTTTAGGACTATGAATGAAGTTGCATTTCAAATGTTGGATAAGCTTTCAGGCATCTGAGCCCTTGCCTGGGGCTGGAGAGCCTGCTTCCAAGATGGCTTCCTGGCCCACCTGCTGGTGGTAGACTGTAGTTCCTGGCCACATGGGCCTCTCCATGGGGCTGCTTGGATGTCCTCACACATGGCATTGAGCTTCTGCTAGAACAAGTGGTCCACATGGGAGCAGGATACTAGCTAGCCACATGATCTATTCTGACTGACATGGTCTTTGAAGTCCTATTCTCGATTTCCACGATGTCTTCCTGTATAGAGTCAGCTTGATTCAATGTGGGGGAAGTGACTACCTAAGAGCAAGGAGATTAGAAGTCAAGTTAATATGATAACCTACTATATTCACAATGTGCCTAGAGGTAAATGTTCCTTACATCAAAGCAATAAAAGGAAGCTAGACAACTGGTATATGTTACTTGACCAACAGAGATCAACAGAACCACAGATAAACTGAGCAACAAGTGATGTCAAAACTTCATATTCTTGTTTTAGTTGGGGTAAGGATTTTGAATTCAGTGCCTCACATTAGCTAGACAGGCACTCTAGTACTGAGACAAAACTTCCATTCTTACACTGGTTATTTTTGAAATAGGATCTTTGTTTGATGGGGATTTTTCCCCCTCTATCTCCGTGTGTGTGTGTGTGCGTGTGTGTGTGTGTGTGTGTGTGTGTGTGTGTGTGTGTGTGTGTGTGTGCGTGTGTGTCCTGGGGGTTGAACTCTGGATCTGGGTGCTGTCTTTGAGCTTTTTGCTCAGGGACATCACTCTACAGCTCCACTTCTGGCTTTTTGATAGTTAAATGGAGATAAGAGTATCACAGACTTTCCTGCCTGGGCTGGCTTTGGAGTAAGAGTCTCAGATCTCAGCTTCCTGAGTAGCTTGGATTACAGACATGAGCCATGGGATCTGACTTCTACCTCGGTGTGCACCTGGAAGGTATTCTGCCTCTCTGTCTGTCTGTCTGTTGCCCCCCCCTTTCTCTATGTATACACATGTGTGTGAGGGGGGGGGCAGCTAACACAAACTCAGTGGTTTAGTGAGAGGAGAAATCAGTCAGTTCCAAAATAGGATTGTCAAAGCAAGAACTGTGGCAATGTAGGAATTTGAATTGAGTTGTTTCAGGCAGACAGCAGTCAGACAAAGACATTCCAGACAGAGTGGGCTCCAAGATAAAGGTACAGAAGAAGGAATGATGTGCTCCCCTTTGAAGGGAGAAATAAATGTCAGTATTCCTGGAAGATGGGGTGGAAGGCCCAGAAGAAGTTTGCTATGGGAAACGTGTGTTGGGAAAACTGGAGACTAATGACTTCAAATGTCAGTTTGGAAACATCAGAAGTATATCCATTTTCATTAAAAGCGCTTGTAAACATATTAAACTTAAAAACACATTTTCTTGATCCATTCATCTATGAGGGGCCTCTGGGTAGGTTCCATATTTAGCTATGGTAAATAATGCTGTAATAAACTTAAAAACATATTTTTGTTAGTTCTTGGTAGACTAAGAAAATATCACATGAAAAACCACAAAGAACTGTGAGACCAGTACAATAATTTACTTGTTAATGTAAAAACCAGTTTTGAGATTTAGGATTATTCTAATTGATTACCAGGAGCTCACAAAGAGGAGCCTGGTTGATGCTTTTGAACAAGGAGTATGAGGTGGGTTGTAAAGCAGACAAAAAACAAGAGTGACATGGTAATGAGGACAAGTTTGTGTGTGTGTGTGTGTGTGTGTGTATGTGTGTGTGTGTGCACAAGTGTGCATATGTGCACTTGTGCACAGATGTGTATGAATGTGTGAGTGCCAGTAGTCAGTACTGGAGCTTGAACTTAGTTCTTACTAGGCTTTTCTCACAGCTGGTTTTATTTTTCAGTTGGTTGTGGGGCTTGAACTCAGAACCTGGGCACTGTCCCTGAAGCTCTTTTGCTCAAACTTAGAGCTCTATCTGTTTGAGCTACAGTGCCACTTCCAGTTTTCTGGAGGTCAAAGGAAGTTATGAGTCTCACAGACTTTCCTGCTGGCTGGTTTTGAACCATGATCCTTAGATTTCAGCCTCCTGAGTAGTTAAGATTTCAGGCATGAGCCACAGCTTGGTTCACAACTGTTTTGTTTGTTTGTTTGTTTGTTATGGTTTGAACCACTCCTTCACCTCTATTCACCTCCAGCTTTTGCTAGCCAATTGAAAATAACAGTCTGGTGGATTTCTCTACCCAGAGAAATGTGATCCTGAATATAGTCCTCAAATCTTAGCTTTTAATTAGCTAGAATTATAGGCATCAGCCACTGGCACCTGGCTGAGGCACTTGTTTCAGGAAGAGACTTCATTTTATGTAGCAGTTTGGGCTAGTTACTCTCTTGGTGATTATAGCAAATTATTTAATCTTTTATTTAAGAGTCTTTATCTCTCTTAACATCCCAGCCTTCCTCATTTAGTCTTTCTGAGAATTAAAACTATGGTTTCTGCAAAGTGTTTGGTGTGTTGCCGGGCACACAATGAGTGCTCTATGGTAAAGAATGTAGTTGTTGATGCTGATGTCACATTGCTCTTGATATTATGTGTGCCATTCACAACCAAGAGAGAGAGCTGACTCCAGGCACTGTGGAAAGAATGGTAGAGACAGGCATTTAAGCTGTTTTCAAGCAGGACGCTCTTCTTATTAGAAGCCTCTCCACTTTATTTTTCTATAAATGAGCAATGAGGATAATTTGGGGTTCTATCATATCACTATCATCAACACATAAGCACAGACTTTTACCTGAGAAATTGTCCCTTATACCTCTAGTGAATCACAAGGGAAGGAGGAATCAGGTAAATTCTAAGAGGTGATGAATCCTTATACTTTATGGAGAGCAAAATGCTCTTGAAATCTTGTTGCTTACATTGTCTTCACCCAAGCTTTTGATGGATGTCATAAGTGAGCTGGTAAATCTCTTTCTGTGTTGCATAGGAACCATAGGAACTTAAAGTAGTAAATTCTATCCTATGTTGAATAAACAGATCAGCAGTTAGGTCAGCTTAGCAGTCTGACTTACCATCTAAAAAGATGGGGTCATGTTTGCATGAAGCTGCAGAGCTCTGCATGGCAAAGGACATAGCTAGCAAGATCAATAGAAAACCTATGGATTGGGAGAAGATCTTCACTAGCCATACAATGGACAAGGGTATCATATCTAAAATATATTTAGAACTCAAAAAACTAAATCCCCCAACAAATGCTCAAAGAAACAACAGCCCAATAAATAAGTGGGTTAAAGACTTAAAGAGAAACTTCTCTGAAAAGGAGAGAAGGATGGCCAATAAACACATGAAGAAATGCTCAACCTCCCAAGCCATAAAAGAAATGCAAATCAAAACAATATTGAGGTACCACTGCACCCCAGTTAGAATGGCTCTAATCAAGAACTCTAATAACAACAGATGCTGGAGGGGATGTGGACAGAAGGGAACTCTACTGCATTGTTAGTGGGAGTGTTAACTTGTTCAACTACTTTGGAAATCAGTATGGAGGTTCCTCAGAAGATTCCACATAGAGCTCCCCTATGACCCAGCAATCCCACTTTTGAGCATTTACCCAAATGATCACAAACAAGACCACACTAAAGCTACCAGCACAACTATGTTTATTGCAGCATTATTTACCATAGCTAAGATATGGAAACAACCCTGAGTCCCCTCAGTGGATGAATAGATCAAGAAAATGTGGTATATTTATACAATGGAATTCAGAAAGAGTGACATCGCCCTATTTGTTAGGAAATGGAAAGACTTGGAAAAAAATATATTAAGTAAAGTAAGCCAGGCCCAAAGAAACATAGGTCCCATGGTTTCCCTTATTTGCAATAAATAGCATTAGTCTAGGACAAACAGAAAAGGTTAAAAGCTATGTATAGATGACCATATAAGATGATCTTAAGTGAAATGAACCTCAAGATAGGGATACAAGTGGCTTTTTCTTTCTTGCAATTGTTTTTAATGTATTTAAATTTGCTATGTGATTTTTTTTTGTTTCTCTTGTATGTTCTTCTCCCACAGTATAACCCCTGTTTTCACTGTATTTGATGTCAGTTCCCTGCATCTTGTATATACATTTTTCTAATTTGGAGAGGGGAAGGGAAATAACAAAATGCTGAAATAAGGATACAGGTTGACCCATTGTAACAATGAGATATACAAGACACTATGTTGAAAACTAACTTTACAACTTGGTGGGGGGAGGAGTTGGGGAGACGGAGAGGGAAGGAATGGTAGCTGAAAAACAAAGGAGGAGGAACCTGCTCTATAGGAAATGTACTCATTCTTACTCATGTAACTGTAACCCCTCTGTACAGTATTTTTACAATAAAAAACATATAAAAATGGGGTGATGATGGTGAATTGTATAATCTCAATATGTGTGTGTGTTCCCACGCACACATGAGTTTGTTCAACTATTTTATTGTAAAGATGCTATATAGAGGGGTTACCGTTACATGAGGAGTTAAGGAGCACATTTCTTGTCAAACATTGTTACTCCCTCCTTTGTTTTTCTCCTACTATCCCTTCCCTTCCTCACCTCTATCACTCCTTCCCCGCCACCCTGAAGTTGTAAAGTTCATTTCCAAAATACTGCCTTGTGAGTATCATTGTTGCAATGGGTCATCCTGTGTCCTTATTTCAGCATTTTGTTATTCCCCTTCCCCTCTTCAAATTAGATAAATGTATATACAGGATGCAGGTTACCAAAATCAAATACAACAAGGGATATAGCATAGGGGGAAAACCTACAAAAGAAAAAAGAAAATCACATAGTACATTAAAAACAACAACAATAAAGAAAAACCTCTTGTGTCCATATCTTGTGGTTCATTTTGTTTAGCATCAACTTATATGGTCATATGTACATAGCTTTTGAGTTTTCTGCTCATCTGATAAGATTATCCTAAACATATGCTAATTATTGCATTACAAGGGAAACTATGGGACCTATAGTTCTTTAGGTCTGGCTTACTTCACTCAATATGATTATTTCCAAATCTTTCCCTTTCCTTACAAATGGGGCAGGTGTCATTTTTTCTGATGGAAGCATAGAAGTCCATTGTTTATATACATATATATATATATATATCTGTATATATATATGGGTGTATATATATATATGTATATATATATATATAATCTCATTTTCTTGATCCATTAATCTACTGAGGGACATCTGGTTGGCTCCATGTCTTAGCTATGATGAACAATGCTGTGATAAACATAGTTATGCTGGTAGCTTCCTAAAATATACTTAGCACTCAAAAATTTAAATCCACAAAAATATAATTCCTCAAAGAAACAACTTCCCCATCAATAAGTGGACTAAAGACTTAAAGAAAGACTTTTCTGAAGAGGAAATAAGAATGTCCAATAGACACATGAAGAAATGCTCAACCTCTCTAGCCATAAAGAAATGCAAATCAAAACAATATTGAGATTCCACCTCACTCCAGTTAGAATGGCAAAAATCAAGAAATCTAATAACAACAGATGCTGGAGGGGATGTAGCCAGAAGGGAACCCTACTGCACTGTTGCTGGGAGTGTAAACTTGTTCAACCGCTTTGAAAAGTAGTATGGAGTTTCCTCAAAAGACTCCACATAGAGCTCTCCTATGACCCAGCAATCCCACTTTTGGGCATTTACCCACACAATCACCAAGAAGGGTATACTAAAGCTACCAGCACAACTGTGTTTATTGTAGCGTTATTTACTATAGCTGAGATATGTAACCAACCCAGATGCTCCTCAGTAGATGAATGGTATATTTATACAATGGAATTCTATGCCTCCATCAGAAAGAATCACATTGCCCCATTTGTTAGGAAATGGAAAGACTTGGTATTTTCACAATTAAAAAAAAAGACTCCACATAGAACTCCCCTGTGACCCAGCAATCCCACTTTTGGGCATTTACCCACACAATCACCAACAAGGGTATACTAAAGCTACCAGCACAACTATGTTTATCGTAGCATTATTTACCATAGCTAAGATATGGAACCAACCCAGATGCCCCTCAGTAGATGAATGGTATATTTATACAATGGAATTCTATGCCTCCATCAGAAAGAATCACATCGCCCCATTTGTTAGGAAATGGAAAGGCTTAGAAATAATCTTATTAAGTCAAATTAGCCAGACCCAAAGAAACATAGGTCCCATGGTTTTCCTTATTTGCAATAACTAGTACATGTGTAGGACAAGCAGAAAAGGACAAAAGCTATGTACATATGAAATATAAGATGATGTTAAGTGAAATGAAACCCAAGATAGGGACACAAATATCTTTTTTCTTTCTTGCTATTGTTTCTAACGTATTTACAATGAAACATGTGATTTTTTTTGTTTCTTTTTATGTTCCTCCCTCACAGTTTGACTCCTGTTTGCACTGTATTTGATGTCAGTGCCCTGCATCTTATATATACATTTCTCTAACTTGGGGAGAGGAAGAGAAAAAACAAAATGCTTAAATAAGGATACAGGTTGACCCATTGTAACAATGAGATGCACAAAACACTATGTTGAAAAGGAACTTTACAACTTTGGTAGGAGTGAGGGGCTGGGGGGTGGAGGTATGTGTGGGGTAGTTGTGGAGGTTGGAGGGAAGGGATTGTAGGGGAAAAACAAAGGAGGAGGCAATAATGCTCAATAGGAAATGTACTCATTACCTTGCTCATGTAACTGTAACCCCTCTGTACAGTACTTTTACAATAAAAAATGTACAAAAAATAAAAAAAACATAAAGAGAAGTAGGGAGAATGCAGACAAAGTTCAATGCATATCTTACAAAATTAAGAAAAGTGGGGGAAGGGGTGAGTTAGGTGAGAATGTTAAAGGGCTGACATTGATCCAGATGCATTTTACTCAAAAACTGCTTTGTTTAATGGCAACTCCTGCTTACAACTACTTAAGGAGAATAAAGATATTAAAGAAAAGACAAAAAAAAGAATGGCCAATAGACACATGAAGAAATACTCAACTTCTCTGGCCATAAAAGAAATGCAAATCAAAACAACATTAAGATTCCATCTCACTCTAGTTAGAATAGTTATAATCAAGAAATAAAATAACAACAGATGCTGTCTGGGATGTGGCCAAAAGGGAACCCTACTGCATTGTTGGTGGGAGTGTAAACTTGTTCAACCACTTTGGAAAGCAGTATGTAAGTTCCCGAAAAGACTCCACATAGAGCTCCCCTATGACCCAGCAATCCCACTTTTGGGCATTTATCCACACAATCACTAACAAGGGTATTTTAAAACTACCAGCATAACTATGTTTATTGCAGCATTATTTACCATAGCTAAGATATGGAACCAACCCAGATGCCCCTCAGTAGATGAATGGATCAAGAAAATGTGGTATATTTATACAATGGACTCAAAAGACATTATATGGAGCTCTTCTATGACCCATCAGTCCCACTTCTGGGCATATACCCAAATGTGTTCAAGTGTTTAACAATGCTACAACACTTGCTCTAGAACTCTGAGCTATTCTTTATGTGATCATTGTAATGTCCTGCTTGTCTACACTTTTAAATCAGCAAAACCAGTTTTATTTGGGAGATTACATAAAAACACAAGAATATCATTATAATGATCATTATATGAAAGTGAAAACTCACTCATAAAGGACAGCACTTGACACTCAAGCCACCAAATGCAGAGGTACTCTCAGTCTTGGAAGTAGACAGCAATAACCAAAAAAAGTGGTGCCTGACATACTCTGAAGTCAAAATCTCATGTTAGCCTTGGAGCCACTAGTGTGGCCAAGCTAATAGGACTGCCCTCACATGGCCATGACAAGAGAACGACAGGACTGAGAGGAATGGCTGGATACACTTTTCACACCTCTCTGCTTCCTGTTAAACTGAGTTCTAATAACATACACAGATGTTTAATACCTTAAAGGGGAGGGAGGGGTGAGGAGTGGGGTGATATAGGAAGGGATGGGAAGGGAAAACAAAGGAGAAGGCAACAATGCTTGGTAAGAAATGCACTCACTACTTTGCCCATGTAATTGTAACCCCTCTCTATGGTTGCTTACATGTATTTTAGATTCTAGGAACCCTAGCGAATAGTATCTCCTGAGAACTATGGAGTACAGAGATACTACACCTTCTGAGAGACACCTCTATTTACTATCAAAGGTCCAGGGTCATCACTAAACTGCATTTTTTAAGTTATAAAAGCTCTAAACCTCTTTTATTTTCTTTTTTCTTTTTTAAATACATTTTATTTTGAAAATACTGTACAGAGGGGTTACACTTATATGAGCAAGGTAATAAGTACATTTCCTATCAAGCATTGTTACCTCCTCCTTTGTTTTTCCCCTACCATCCCTTCCCTCCAACTTCCATGCCCTCCCCCCTCCTCTGTCCCCTCGCCCCCTAAATTGCAAAGCTCGTTTTTCAACATAGTGTCTTGTACATCTCATTGTTACAATGGGTCAACCTGTATCCCTATTTAAGCATTTTATTTTTTCCCTTCCCCTCCCCAAGCTAGAGACGTGTATATACAAGATCCAAGGCACTGACATCAAATACAGTGAAAACAGGGGTTTTGTCCTTTCAATACCCAAGGTCACCATAGCTACCAGACACCAAGTTCACACTTGCACATAAATTCTTGCATTTCAACATGCAATCAGAATGGTCCTGGCAGAAAAGTACAGGAACACTGTTTCTAGAATAAATAGTAAGAACTTGCTGGAGCTACTGGCTTGAGTGATAGAATACTAGCTGAACAAACAAGCCAAGCAAGTGAGATGCCCTCAGTTTAAACCCTAGTACCAAAAATTTTTTTAAAAAGAAAGAAATGAAAAATGGTAAATCCCTTCAGAGAACATTTGTTCAGAGAACATTATACACCTGCATGGAAAAATAACAAGAAAACCCCTTTGTATAATTAATATACACTAATGAAATAAAAATAAATGTATAGATGAATTAAGAGCTTGATAACTCTTAAAAACTAAGAACAAAATTGAGAAAGAATACTGGATATTATAAAGAGTATTTTAGACACAATTGAGAAAATAAAATGTTAGATTTATATGACAAAATTAACCACTATGGACCAGAAAGAGAAAAGTCAAAAAAGGTAATTAAAAGTTGTTTTCTTATTTGTAAATCAATATTAATTATTTATATATATAGATTTTAAAAAATATACTAGAAAATAGAAATCTAAGGGAAGAGAAAATAAAGCTAGGTGCCCTTATTAGAGTACATTTTTTACAGGAAGAAAATGAGAGATAATGATCGACTTGGGGAATTAATGCAAATAGTATTTCAGGCAGTGGTGACTGCCCTGAGAGGAGACTCTATGGTACAGCTGCAGGGAGCATGCTAGTCTTAGAGGAATTTTGTAGAGTAGGCAAGAAGACCACTGAAACCTGACATTGGAGCAAAACCCTCAGAAGAGGAGATTTGAATGGGACAGAGCCTTAAGGGCAAAGGAAAAGGTGTGGAACATAGGTAGTATACTTCAGAGACAAGGAACTGGTAGGTTCAGAGTGATGTTGGTATAATTTGTGGAGGGGAAGGGAAAAAACAAATCGTTTAACTAGGAATACAGGTGGACCCATTGCAACAATGAGATGTACAAGTCGTTATGTCGAAAAACGAACTTTACAACTTTGGTGGGGGGTTGGGGGAGGATCGGGTGGGGGCCTGGGGGTGTATGGAAAGGGATGGGAAGGGGAAACAAAGAGGAGGCATCAATGCTTGGTAAGAAATGTACTCGTTATCTCGCCCATGTAATTGTAACTCCTCTGTACGGTATTCTCACAATAATAATAAGTTTTTTAAAAAGATGGAAGAGTATTGCAAAGCACCGCAGAGGGAGCTGGGGTGGGACTGGGAGATTTTAGGCTTTGGAAGAGTGAAAGGTTTTACACTTTGATTGATGTGAGACATCAAAGAAGACATTGAAGGGTTTGAGTAGGTGTTACATGATCTGTAGAACATCTCATCAAGATTTTTCTGATCAAAGATTTTAGCCTAAAAATGAGAAACGATCTGAATAACAAGGCCATTGCCAAATCTTAGGAGATAGACTGTGGTAGTCTGACCACGATCTGAAGAAGAGAAGTATACCACAATGGATATATGTTTAAGGTAGAGTTAAATTGTGTATGCAGGTTTAAGATACACATTAAAAAAGAGAGGATGTAATGGTAAAGTCTTATGCAAATGTAATAGGAAAGAATCTGAGAATGATAAAATAGAATGAATGATTCAGACATGTAATTCAGAAAGCTTTCTAGTACACAGGAGATATAGCTCCTTCTTTCACATAGAATAGGAACAAGTAAAAAGACAGTAATATAATTAAGGAATAAACAGATCTTGGATATCATGGAATAATAAATATTTTTGCAGTTATTGATTGCCAGCATGTATTCTCTACCTGGTAAAAAAAAATACAGAGGAAAAACTGATATTTTCAGAAACAAGTTAATGGAGAAACCATGAAACTCGATGAGCATCACTCAAAACATTAGACTTAAAGATACAGTTTAGGAAAAATAAAATTCAATAAACAATATAAAATATAAGTGGAATTATATTCATGAGCATAATCTCTAACAAAGCAAGCCCTTTTAGATTTGACATCACTACCAACAGCAAGTATCATGAAATCATTAAGGTGGTGAAGATGGCATCTCAAAAAATAAAGAACTAAAAGCAAGAAGAACAAAGACTAAAATGCAAGCAAGAATGAACATTGACACAAATATAGCATGATAGATAAGTACAAAATATAAAAAAATGATTAGGAAGGAAAAGCCTAATTCTCTCAAAATAATGAAAATGTTAACCCTTTGCAAGTCTTACCAAGCAATAAAGAAATAGCTCAAAAAATAACAAGAATGAGGAGCTGGGAAGGTGGCTCCGTGGTAGAGCGCTTGCCTTGCATGCCTAAGGCCCTGGGTTCGATTCCTCAGCACCACATAAGCAAAAAGAAAAAAGCTGGAAGTGGCGCTGTGGCTCAAGTGGTAGAGTGCTAGCCTTGAGCTGAAGAGCTGAGGGACAGTGCCCAGGCCCAGAGTTCAGGCCCCACCACTGGACCCCCCCCCCCCAAAAAAAAACAAGAATGAAAGACATTTCTATGTAAGGATATAGTGAACAAGTCATGTCGGAATTTTTTGAATTACAGATAGAATGGGTAAATATCTAGAAAAATAAAGCTTTATAAAACTGATAAAAGAAGAAGCAATTTGAGTAGTCATATTTATTAGAGAAGTTGGATTCCTGAGATCATTATATTAAATAAAATAAGTCAGACTCAAAGCTAGATATGAAACGTGGTAGCTCACATCTGGAATCCCAGTAACCCAGGAGGCAGAAATCTGAAGGATTAGTTGTCCATGATGGTGTCTACCTGTCATCCTAGAAACACAAGCAAAGACAAATAAGAGGTTTGTGATTCAGGCTGGCTGTACATAAAGCAAAACTTATTTCCAAAGTGACCAACACAAAATGGCTGATGAAGTGACTCAAATGGTAGTATGCCTGCCTTCAAATTATAAGGCCCAGAATCAAACACAGGAGCAGGGAGAGGGGAGAGGACAGAATAGAGAGAAGAGGGGAGAAAGAAAGAAGTGAGGAGAGAAAAGAGAGTGATTTATCAATCAATTTTACTTTCAAATGTAGAATCTAGATTTAAAAAAATACATGAAAGTTGAACAGGTATTATTTTTGAAGAGGAAGGAGACTAGTGGGAAGGACCGGAGGTAAGAGATGAAAAGGAGGTGAAAATGATCAAAGTAGTTTATATAGATGGTTAAAGTGACATAATGAACACCTTTAATTTTTTTTACAATAAATACATAGTAATGAAACATTTCAAACCTTGGCCATAGAAATTTCAGATACTTTGTAGATTTCTTTGTGAATTCTACTGAACATTTATGGAAGAAATAACATTATCTTCACACAATGGGCTGATATAGGTGACACATGCAAAGAACTTGATTCATGCTTTCACAATGTAACACCAATTTAAATGTTTTCAATGACATGACTACTTATGTGCTGTAGACTTATAAAAGCTTTCCTCAACCATAAATAATACAAAATCAACACATTGTTAAACAAGTAAGCTGGCATTTTATTATCACTATGAAAAATTCAAATCCTCATCAAATTTGCATAGATAATCAAACCACACAACCAAAAAAGTACATAGAACACAGACAAACAGAAAGAAAGGAAAGAAGAAGGGAAGGAAGGAAGGAGGGAAGAAAGGAAGAAAGAAAGAAAGAAAAACTGGAAGGAAGGAAAGAAGGAAGGAAAAAAGAAATAAAACAGAAGGAAGGAAAGAAGAAAGGAAGAAAGGAAGGAAGGGAGGGAGGGAGTGATATTATAGGTGGTATTTAGCAAACAATGGACAAACACTAATGATGCTATCCAAGCCTCTTCAGAACTTGGTGTCTCCAGAACAGCAATCTGAGGGGCACATATTTATTCCATAACTCATATTAGAAAAATGACCTCTAAAAAGAGGGAATGGCCCCTTCTTATTCATGTGGGAACTTCTAGTTGTATTGCATGATATCGCTACTTAACAATGTCACTATGAAAAGACTGCAATTCAAGAGTTTGGACTAGATTATCTCATGCTGCTTCCCACACAATAAAGTGGTGATGTGCTTTACTTCTACATCTTTTGAATGTGGAGATTCACCTATGTCACAGTTCTAGATCCCTTACATCTGGAATTGGAGAGAAAAACAGAAATCATATCTCCTCAAAGACTCCTTTGACTGCAGATGTGTGACAGGTAGCTTTGGGATATGCTTGTACTCTGTCATAAGAGAAAGACTGAAAATGCCTGATTTAAGCTGTGTTAAAATTCTGTGAACTGCATAATTCTTTTTTTAAAATCAGAACTGGCTCAATAACACTCTGGCAGGATTTAATTTTTTCAACTAAATATCTATCTAACAAATTAAAGAGGCATTATGCATATATTAACAAATCACTGGCTTTTGAGTTGTGTGCAGAGAGCCTGCCTTGAAACTAAGCCTGTGGCTTTCAGACAACCAGGTATTTGTCAGCAAGGGAAATGCTTCTTGCATGATAACTAATTTATGCCATTCAACAGACAGTTGATTAGAAATGGAAGTTAAATATAGGCTCCAAAAGGGAAAATAAAAGAAATATTTAATTTAGGGAGGATACATCTGTGGATAAGTAGTCTGCAGGATGACAAAGGAACATTTCCTCTTGCAGAGAAGATTGCTGCTCACAAGGTGGGATGGCACTGTGTTGGCACACATATGAGTCACTTATTTCCTTCTTTTGCCCTTGCCATGTTCTCTCTCTGATGAGAACACATTCTGTAGGGATTCAATC
This sequence comes from Dipodomys merriami, assembly GCF_024711535.1. Taxonomy (NCBI): domain Eukaryota; kingdom Metazoa; phylum Chordata; class Mammalia; order Rodentia; family Heteromyidae; genus Dipodomys; species Dipodomys merriami. The sequence goes on from NW_027205381.1 coordinate 10,808,275, forward strand.
TGAATAATGAGCTGCAAAGAACCAGTGGCATATTTGTGTTTGGAGTCTTTCATTAGACTACAGAATATTTTTCATATAGTGGGGACTTTTCTCCCTAACATCTCCTTCCCACATTGTCAGGTTCACATTTTCATTGGAGGTCTGACTGTCCATGCAGACCCAGAACTACTGACTGATTTATTAAGTCCCTGAGTAGTTATCAGATGGCACAAAACAATTCTACCTGGAAATTTGGCCGAAATATGATGGCATAATCTTGCAGCATTGTGGCATGTCCTTGTGAAACTCAGTTTCCTATGTTATTTTTCCAAATAATAATTATTCATTTATCAAACTCACTAAAGCAATTGGCACTTCTGTCAGTCTGCTAGGCACCAGGGAAGATTAAACACTGTATTCAACTCAATTTCTTCTCTCAGGAGGTTCATCTCACTGAGACAGAAATATAGTGATTAGATCCAATGTGAGGAGTATGAGTGGATGATAAGACACTCAGGGATCACATTTCAAACCAGTTGGAATACATGTGGTGAGGTGGGAAGGAGTCACGTGAGTGTATAAGGTTGCATCTATAACATGTGAAAAATAACATTTTACTTGTTTCTTTACTTTGACAGATTTGACAGATTTTAATGTCCCTTTCTCCTGACTAGTTGGGAAAATTAATATTAGTCAGTCTGTGGATTACACTAACATTTCCCCTGAATTTCATTTTATCTAGGAGGCTCCTAGAATAACCTACCAAAAGACAAGCTCCAATAAGTCTTCTTTGTCAGACAAACCACTACTGTTTTGTGCAGTGTTTTGTCACTAGTATAGTCCTGGGCAGTATCATGTTCTTGCAGCTGCATATGATACCATTTTTTAACCTGTCTAGGCAGCAACTCACCCTGCTTTGCCACATTCAAGTCACTCTTGGAGGCATACATGCTGTTCACCAGCACCATAGGAGTTTGTGAGGTTCTCTTAAGGCCTACCAATCTATGAAGTAATGTCTTCCTCCCACAGGTTCACTTTTTCCTGAAGACAAACTCAGAATGAGGCTCAGAGGTTCTTCTCAGCTTGTGCTGTCCCCAGAGATCATCCTAGACCTGTGTGTAGTCACTCTATTCTAGCTGCTCTCTCATCTCGGCCTGCCTTTTGGCTTGAATGGAATATATTTGCAGGTCAAGGATAGAACAACTGATTAATTTTTAAATGTTTACCCTGTTTCTTGTCTATGTTATTTCCCTGTTATATTTTTCCCAAATACCGTGTTTATACATAAAAATCAAATGTAATTTTTCTCATTCTCTTCCTTCTTCTTTTAATTTAATTATATTATCAAGGTGATTTATAAAGGCATTACAGTTATATCCATAAAGTAATGAGTACATTTCTTGTTGAATATTGTACCCCTTCCCTTGTTTTTCTCCCACTTTACGGACCTCCATCTACCTCCCCTACAAGTTGTAAAGTTCATTTCCAACATGTTGTCACTGTTACACTGGTTCACTCTTTGTCCTTGTCTCATCATTTTGTTGTTCCCATTCCCTTCCCCAAATCAGATAAAAGCATATACAAGGCCCAGGGTACCAAAATCAAAGACAGTGACAACAGGGGATAAACTAAAGGGAAGAGGAACAAAAGGAAGAAGAAATAACTTCACACAGTATATTAAAAAAAAACAACAGCAAAGAAAAACCTGTTGTTTTTTATATTTTGGAGTTCATTTCACTTAGCTTCAGCTTATATAGTCATAAATACATAGCTATTAAGCTATTGTCATCCTCTGCTAAGACTATTCTATATATATACTAATTATTGCAAATGAGGGAAACCAGAGAGCCTATGTTTCTTTGGGTCTGGCTTACCTCACTTAATGTTTTTTTTTCACCAAGTCTTTCCATTTTCTTACAAATAGGGCAATGTCATTCTTTCTGATGGAAGCATAGAATTCCATTGTGTGTTTATATATATATATATATATATATATATATATATATATATCACATTTTCTTCATCCATTCATCTACTAAGGGGCATTTGGGTTGGTTCAAAATCTTAGCTATGATAAATAATACTGCAATGAACACGGTTGTGCTAGTGGCTTTAGTGTAGCCTTTCTTGTGGTCATTTGGATAAATGCCCAAATGGATCAAAGACCTTGAGGTAAAAACGGATACCCCGAAAATATCACAGAAAGGAATAGGAGAAACACTAGGGCTCCTTGACACAGGTCAAACCTTTCTTAATAAAGACCTAGAAATACAGTAAATCAAAGAAAAGTTGGATAAATGGGACTGCATTAAACTGTGGAGCTTCTGCCTGGCAAAGGATATAGCTAGCCAGATAAATGGAAAACCCAAAGATCATCACTAGCCATACAAAGACAAGGGCCTCATATCTAAAATATACTTAGAATTCAAAAAACTAAATTCCCCAATCCTCAAAGCAACAACCACGCCATTAACAAGTGGGCTAAAGACTTAAGGAGAGCCTTCTCTGAAGAGGAAATAAGAATGCCAATAGACACATGAAGAAATGCTCAACATTCCTGGCTATTAAAAAAAACAACAACACAAATTAAAACAACATTGGGATTCCACCTCACTCCAGTTAGAATGACCATTATCAAGAAATCTAATTTAAAAAAAGATGCTGGTGGGGATGTGACCAAAAGTGAACGCTACTGCATTGTTGGTGGGAGTGTAAACTTGTTCAACCACTCTGAAAAGCAGTATGGAGGTTCCTCAAAAGACTACTCATAGAGCTTCCCTACGACCCAGCAATCCCACTCTCTCTCTTCTTGACCCTTCTTTCTCTTTCTATTTCTTTTCTCTTTTCCTTTATTATTTCCCTTTTCTCTGTCTCTTCCCATTTCTCTTTCTTTATCTTTACCTCTTTCCATCTCTGTCTTTATTCTATCTCTCTCTGTCCCTGCTTGAGACTGTTCTACTCATTTGCTAATTGAGAAAACCTTGCTGCTGGAATGGGAAAAGGACCAAATGGAAAAATAAAATAATTGCAAAACCTTTTAAAAAGTGCTGTGATATACTCTGGGAACTATTGGCTCATGCCTATAACCATAGCTATTCAGAAGGCTGAAATGTGAAGCTCAAGATTCGAAGCCAGCTTAACTAGGAAAATCTATAAGACTTGTAATCTCCAAAAACCTAGAAATAGATCTCTGTCTAGAATGGTAGAGCACACCCTTGAGTGAAAAAGTATAGCACTCTAGGCCAGAATTCAAACCCCAGCACCAGCACTTACAAGAAAATTGTTCTTTGTTATAATTATTTTATTTGACTTAAATTATTTATTTTTGGTAGAATATCATTTTTAGACATATTAACTTGGAAATCCATTCAAAAGACCAACTACTGCAGTCTCTCATCAAATACAGGCATCACGCCTGCTCTTGGGTTACGGTGGCAGGAGCTGGCATTGCTCTTTGGGCTAGTGAGCTTTGGTGATGGGATTCAAGTCTTCTGCCACGGTGGCTGAGTGCAGACCTGCACATTGGGCTCTGGTTAGACTTCACACAGATCTCATCACATAATTCCTTGGCTCATAAATGCTCCCTTGTCTATGCTATTACACAGCTTTGGTATCTTACTTGGATGAGCACAACAAATTTGAAATTGGTCATTAGTTTACATTGCTTCACTCTAAACAATTCTATACTCTGTTGCTATATTTAGCTGCCGGTTCATTTCCTAGTCTTCTAGATGTGATATGATATCATCCATGGACTAGATCTGTGTAGGTCAGATCTGTGTATTATAAACAAAGTATTCACCCTTAATGGCTCATTGGAGATAACCTCTATGTCCTTTGAACATTCTGCTTTGTATGAGTTTCACTGCATATGGGGACTGGAAACATGCTAGTCTGTCTGGGCTAACAATGTGATTGATGGTGGCTGTCTTGGGCCTTGCTTTATCAGTCAGTTGGGTCTCTGAAGTGGCTGGAAACCAAGTAAGGTCACTTTAGCACACACTCATTCCCTACATGACTGAATTCCAATAAATAGTGTGTGTGTGTGTGTGTGTGTGTGTGTGTGTGTGTGTGTGTCTGTGTCTGTGTCTGTGTGTGTCTGTGTCTATGTTTGTGTGTCTGTGTGTCTGTGTGTGTTATGCCTGGGACAGCTTCCTTGTTGCCAAATATTGTTTTCTGGAGAATTAACATTGTTCCTAGAGTTCTAATGGGAAACAAGTCTCTATTAGATTCTATCCTGTGCTCTTTCATTTGGTTAAACTTCAATTTTGCTTTTGGTGATTTAATGAGTATATTTCTATGGTAGTAAATTAAAATAATAAATTTAACAACATGTCTGAGTTTTCCCCTAGCAAATTTTCAAGCATATTTCTCCCCTGTCAGAAGCCAAATTTCTTCCAAAATACAATGAGCTACTTTTTGGTATACCTATTCTGTATTTTCCTATGCCTAAGTATTTGTTTCTTCTTCTTTTCCATGAAAACAGGTAAACAAGTGAAGGTAGGAAAATCACAAAGTGGTCTTTACTGAATCCTGGGGTTCTGGGCATGGGAAATGTTTCAGTTGTTAATATGGGCCTTTTAGGGGGGCAGGAGCTAGTATTGCTCTCTGGGCTGGTGAGCTTTGGTGATGGGATTCAGTCTTCTGTCATGGTGGCTGAGTGCAGACCTGCACATTGTGCTCTGGCTAGGGAGCATTTATGAGCCTTGTTATGGGCCTTTTACTATGCAGAAATCTGTAGAAATATTAATATGGTATGTCCTGGTCAAGCTCCCAAAGATCTAGCAATTTTCCTATTAGTTTTATGACTCTAAATTCTCTGCTTGCTTTCCTTATTGTACAATTTATTATCTGAATCAGAGGGAATTCTATCCAAGTTGTAGATACCTTCCAGTTGTTTTGCATTTGATGTCAGCAAATGCATTCTTCTAATACTATCTGGAATTTTTGACAATTGTTCCTCCATTGTGGGGTGTTACTGGGGCTTAAACTCAGGGCATGGGCACTGTCTCTTAGTTTTTCACTTTTGTTTTTGTTGTTGCTTCAGGCTGATCCTTTACCATTTGGGCAACAACTCGAGTAGTTAATTGGAGATAAGAGTCTCACAGACTTTTCTGCTTGGGCTAGCTTTGAATTAGGATCTTCAGATTTCAGTGTACTGTATAGCTAGGATTACTAGTGTAAGCCACTCGTACCTGGCATGTTATGCAACATTTATAGAATGCTATACTATCAGACCTAACAAGCTATATGGCTAGAAATCTGAGCATACATATGATGATCTGTTAGGCTGCTAAATACATAGTGTGTATGTGTATGCATTGCTGCATAGTTTCTTGCTGATGAAACAAAATCTTAAGTATTCCCTACAGAACTGTGAATTATTTGTTTTTTTTTTTTTTGTTTTTGTTTTTTTTTGGGTCCGGTTGTGGGGCCTGAACTCTGGGCCTGGGCGCTGTCCCTCAGATCTTCAGCTCAAAGCTAGCACTCTACCACTTGAGCCATAGCGCCACTTCCGGCTTTTTCTTTTTGCTTATGTGGTGCTGAGGAATTGAACCCAGGGCCTCAGGTATGCAAGGCAAGTGCTCTACCACTGAGCCACCTTCCCAGCCCCAGAACTGTGAATTATTGAGGACTGAAAGTTTGTCTGCCTTATTAAAATGTATTTTAAATACATTTTATTAATAAATATAATTTTATCTTAAGAAATTCCCACTTGTTGCAAACAGGATATAATGACATATCCAATGCAAATAAAATACTTTATTTTAATTTGTATGTGGGACAGAGTGGAAATATGTAGGTTTGCACTGGAAATTTTAAAAAAAGCACAGATAAGTTGATGTTAGGTGAAATGAACCCCAAGATGAGGACACAAGTGGATTTTTCTTTCTTGCTATTGTTTCTAAAGTAATTATAAGGTACCACGTGATTTTTTTTGTTGCTTTGTATGTCCCTCCCCCTAATTTCACTGTATTTGATGTTGGTATAATTTGTGGGGGGGAAGAGAAAAAACAAATCGTTTAACTAGGGATACAGGTGGACCCATTGCAACAATGAGATGTACAACTCCTTATGTCGAAAACGAACTTTACAATTTAGGGGGGGGGCGGGGAAGAGGTTAGTTGTGAAGATGGGAGGAAACAAAGGAGGATCAACAATGCTTGATAAGAAATGTGCTCATTACCTCGCTCATGTAACTGGAACCCCTCTGTACGTATTCTCACCATAAAAAACTTACTTAAAAAAAAAAAGGAAAGAATCGAGCCAGTCTCATCTTTCTTTAAAAGCAAAACCAAGCCCTCCTTTTCACTTTATCATGGGACCCAGGATTTAGGCCCCAGACTGGGCAGTGGCCAGCAGGCCCTGGGCTCAGCTCCCAGGGACTCTCTGTTTAAGTCCCTGTCCTCACCTACCGGCAGTGTGGGGCTGGGAGCTCACCCTGGGGCTCACCCTGCCCTGCCCTGCTCACCCTGCCCGGCTCCGCCCTCCCACGCTAGGTGGGGTGTCAATCAACAAGGTACTTTTACCAAGTCACTCTGCCAAGCAAATGTTAAGGCAAAAGTTGAACATTTCTTGTATTCCAAGCCAGGCCTGACTTTGACTGAGCAATGCTGCCTGTCAGATGTAGAGCCTAGGCAACTTGGAATGGAAGTGGAGCACGGGGTCCTGGAGCGAATTCTAGAAGCTCGGCAGGCCACGCGCATCCCAGGCACACACCCCAAGTCCGCACCCCAGTCCCGTGGCGGGGCCGGGCTGGTGGCTGGAAGTTCTTTAAGACATTATGGAAGGAAGTTACATAAACTAGCACTTAACGTATAGCCGCAAATGAGCCTCAGAGTTTCATTGCCCTTCACTGCTAAGCCAGGGGTAAGGTCGGGCTCTTTCGGGATTCCTGCACTTTAGCTGATGAAGTGCAGCCTTCTGATGACCCTGGGTGGTGTGTGTGTGGGTGTGGGGAGGAGGGGGGTGATTGCTAATCCATCCATCCGGAGTAGTACCAGCTCAGATGAAGGCGATCAGGTGGGAACAAGTTGAAATGACACCGGAAGCCTAAACTTGGATCGCTAATGCCAGAATTCATAATACGAAACCTGTTTGTCTTTTTATTCCAGAAAAGACATTTCTGTGACATCCACTCTTCTTGTCCACTGATATCACTCAGGAACTAAAATGTCATAGACAAACGTTGTGTCCTCACTCACCCCTTCCCTCAAGGTCTGAAATTGTGTAGGAGTTTTTCTCCATGAATTACAAGAATATATATATAATATATATATTACATATACAGTGCACAAGGTTCTTTTAATTGGGACACAGTCATTGTAAGTTTAAAGAGAACTGATTTTTTTCACAATGTATAATATATCCATCACTCCAACACTTATTAATTCTTTTCATTGGTAACATTCAAGTTTGGGATCTACAACAAAAATGCTGCCAACCATAGTTATTCTATTGTGCTATAAAAAATTAGAAGTTCTTACACCTATCCAACTTTCATTTCTGGAGAAGATATGTTACTGGGATTTAAACTCTGGGCCTTTTGCTTTCTGACAAGCCATCTACCACTTAGTCCACACTCCTCAGCCCTTTGCCAAGGGATGGCCTTGGATAGTATCCTCCTGTTAATGCCTCTCAAGTAGCTACAGGTATGCACAGTGGTATACAGATGTGCCTCACTGTATTCAGCCTCATCCTATTTTTGAGGATTGACCTTAACATTTATAGCTATATGTTACCTTAAGCAGTGTCCTCATCTGTCAGGTGAGGAATAGGAACTGCCTTGCCTGCTTTAATGTTATGAGCACTAGCTGTCAAGTGGATATGACATACTCTTTAGATATTAAGCTGCATATAAATAAGAAGATCTGTGTTTTCTATTCTTTCTTTCATCCAAGCCAGGCACTGATGGCTCATATCTACAGTCCTAACTACTCAGGAGGCTGACATCTGAGGATTGAAGTTTGAAGCCAGCCTAGTCAGGAAGTCTGTGTAATACCGATCTGCAACTAACAACCAAAATGCCAGAAATGGATCTGGGACTCAAATGGTTCTGTGCCACCTTTGAGCCAAAAAGCTAAGGACAGCACCCAGGCCCTGAGTTCAAGCTGCAGTTTCAGCACCAAAATAAAACAAAAACAAAAAAATAAAAACAGCATTATTTTATTTTGACCACCTATTGTATATGATGTTGTATTTATGGATCATCATAAAAGCAATACATGTGAGACATCTGTTCTTACTGTGCTAGGCCTGCTTGCAGACAAGGACGCTGCTTTCTTTCCAAGTCTGGCTAATGCCTGAGGAAGGAAGAAAAGAAGTCTCATAAGAATTCCAGTTCAAAGGATTTGAGTAGTATTTAACCTAGCATGCTAAACATGTAGTGCTCAAAGAGCATTTTACTTTCATGGGCTTACCTTAATAGTTTTGCTTCTCTGTTTTTGTATTCTTCTTCCAAATCACATTTACTTTGACAGATCAAAGATGGAAAGAAGCAGGAGCTCTGAGACCAAAGACAAGCCAACTTTTATAGCTGAATGTTAAATATATGTGTGAGGAAATATAAGATTAAAAAGACTTTAAGAATTTTCCTCAATATGTTAATAGCCTACAAATAAATGTGCAATTAAACAAAGGAAAAATTAAGCACCAGGTAGGAACTATAAATATCTTGAGTAGTAGTAGGGTGTTGTTAAAGAAAGCATTTGGACAAAGCACAAAATGTGCAATAGAGTAGGGATGGAAAGAGATAAGAAAGGTTTTGTGGGAGAGAAAGATTAGGATCAAATTATGTCCAAGAATAATCCCAGAATAGCCAACATAAATGTGAGAGTCAGAATTCCTATTCTGTTGAAATTATGGTGAACTAAAGTGGTAGTGAATGTAAGGACTAAACTGAGTTTCTTCCTTCAATTATGAACAGGCAGCAAATGGGAAAGAACTCTGAGAACACATGGCTCCTTTAATGGTTGGACACAGAGCCAGTGAGTGAAGTGGACAGTCTCTTTTATGCTAACTTTGTCAATTGTTCTTTGAAAGACATACTTTCTACTTTCTTGTATTAATAAATCATATGAACACTTTGAGATATGCATGGGTTTAAGCATCACTAAGAGCATCATAATTCTGTGAATATAGATTATGTATATACACATATATAGGTACATATTCATGCTTAAGATGGCATAACAGAAAAGATGCTTAAAAACTCCATTTGCCAAACAATTTGCTCTTCAGTTATAACAAATACTTGCTAAGTGTTAATGATATGATAGTTATAGCAACGAGCTATAGTAATACAGTAATGTTCAAGGCAGAAATGACCTGTATCTACATTTGAGTTTCTAACCAAGGCCTCAAACTGTATTAGTATTAAATCCTAGAAAGTATGGCTTTGGGGTTCTATTTCATTCCTTTGACAGAATATTGGCAATTGTCTGATAGGTAAGATAAAAGTTACATTTTCATAAAAAAATCCAATTTCTTTGCACTGAGATTGAGCATTAACAATTTAGCTGAAACCATAAACGTGATCAGCACAGCAAGCTGAAACATGATGCGTTGTAATTGAGGCCACAGGGAAAACTTAACATGCCATTGATTTATTGTGTGCACAGGCAGCTCAAGCCTCTGATATGATAAGAAAGCAAATTGAAGGCAAGTGGAGGAAGATGAAGCAAATCACATTCCATGGCAATCCAGAAGCTTCACAGGGATGGTGACTTGCACTTCCTCAGGTGCTAAATGTGAGGTGGTTCATAAAATGTGGATTCAGATAAATATGGTGATATTGGTAAGGAGAGAATCATGAAAACTTTTCCCTGATAGAATGGCTTTTTGCAACTCTACTCCCAAGAAAGCACAGAGATATGCGTTAAGGTGGGTACTTAAATAAGTGTATGTGGAGAAAGAGCATAAGCAAAAGCAGATGCTATTGAGCATTTAGTCTCAGAAACATTGTAGCACCTGTGCTCATGGATCTGGTGGAACTGAGTTTTGTAAAATTTTGTGTTCTCCTTTTTATGTTTCCCCAAGAATAAGAAATGTCTGGGCCCTAGGCTGTAGCAGCACCATGAAAGTGTTTCGTACATGGAAGGACAAACACATAAGCTTCTTCTCAGCAACATAAAGCCATATACCTATATTGATCATTAGTATGGTCTTTGAGTGGTATCATACAATACTCACATGGTCCTTTGCAGAAAAAAAGATTTTCCATCCCATTTTGGGTTTTGTCCTTCTTTTATTTATTGTGAAAATACCATAGAGGGGTTACAATTACATGAGCAAGGTAACAAGTACATTTCTTATCAAGCATTGTTGCCTCCTCCTTTGTTTCCCCTTCCTATCCCTTGCCATCCCCACCCCTACCCTCTTTTGCCTCCTGCACCCTCCTGCACCAAAGTTGTAAAGTTCCTTTTTCGACATAACATCTTGTACCTCTCATTGTTGTAATGGGTCTACCTGTATCTCTTTTTGAACAATTTTTTTCCCTTCCCCTTCACAAATTGTATTAACATTAAATACAGTGAAAGCAGGGGTTATACCTCGGGGGAGGGACATACAAAGAAACAAAGAAATCATCTTATAAATATGTTAGAAACAATCTCAAGAAAGAAAAACCATTTGAGTCCTTATCTTGGGGTTCATTTCACCTAATATCAACTTATCTGACCATTTCTGCTTGTCTCAGACATACACTAGTTATTGTAAATAAGGGAAACTATGGGAACTATGTTTCTTTGGGCCTGGCTTACTTCACTTAATATAATTTTTTCCAAGACTTTCCATTTCCTATCAAATAGGGCAATGTCATTCTTTCTGATGGAGGCATAGAATTCCATTGAGTATATATGCCATATTTTCTTGATCCATTCATCTACTGAGGGGCATCTGGGTTGGATCCATATCTTAGCTATGGTAAATAATGCTGCAATTAACATAGTTGTGCTGGTAGCTTTAGTATGGTCTTGTTTGTGATCATTTGGGTAAATGCCCCAAAGTGGGATTGCTGGTTCATAGCGGAGCTCTTTGTGGAGTCTTTTGAGGAACCTCCATACTACTTTCCAAAGTAGTTGAACAAGTTTACACTCCCACCAACAATGTAGTAAGGTTCCCTTCTGTCCACATCCCCTCCAGCATCTGTTGTTATTAGAGTTCTTGATTATAGCCATTCTAACTGGGGTAAAGTGGAATCTCAATGTTGTTTTGATTTGGTTTTGTCCTTCTTGTCTTACAAACAGTATCTACTTTCAATTAGAAGCAACAGGTATGAAATTACTCTTGGCAAGCATAACTTTCTCCTTCTCCTCCTCCTTCTCCTTCTTCTTCTTATGAAATACAAGAAAGAAGAGTGAATAGGGTTTCTTTCAAAGTTATATTCATGGATTTCTGCAAGGTAGAATTTGAGCTGAGTACTGGCACTGAGCTCAAGTTGTGCAAAAACCATAAAATTGATATTACAATTGTTTGTATTTTCTTTCACACATAATTGTGAGTTTTTGTTTGTTTGTTTGTTTTTGGTCGTGGGGCTTGAATTCTGGGCCTGGGCCTTGTCCCTAAGCAATTCAGCTCAAGGCAAGTACTCTACCCTTTGAACCACAGCACTACTTGTGGTTTTCTGGAGATAAGAGTCTCATGGACTTTCCTGCCTGCTTTTCCTTCCTGCTGGCTTTGAACCGCAATCCTCAAATCTCAGCCTCCTGAGTAGCTAGGATTGCAGGCATGAGCCATTGGTGCCTAGCAATTGTGTGTGCTTGTATTTTCATTTTCCTTATCTCATCCAGCACCATACCCAGGTCCATCCTCTGTTTCTCTCTGGCCTATTGGTTGACTTGGAATGATTGGCACCTCTGGTTATACATGCATTTCTCTGCTGATTGGAGTTCATTTGGTTTGGCCTAATGACAAACATTAGCTTTAGCTAATGGAGGGTAAGAGGGAAAGAAGTTGAGGCATTTACTCACTGCTTCCTGTCTTGCCCTCAGATATCCCCTGTGGCAAGGAGCATTCACTGTTAGAAGCACATCTTCTTCCAGACCACTTCTCCAGAAGGGCTCAGATTTCACTTGGTTCAGTTAATACCATTTCCTCCCCCTGCTTTTTCAGGTAGTGAGGTTTTCCAACTCTGTTAATTTCTCCATTCTCTACCATTCTTGATGGTTTCCTTAACTTTTCCCAGGCCTTCACTAAAGTCTGAATGGGACTCTATTTCCTTTTAGGACCCTGAAAAATAATTTGAAAGCTACTGAAAGGGAGGGATTTTGTATTAATGATCTCAGTATTTTTCCCACACCCAGGCCAGGGCTTAATTAGGTTTAAAGATGTTCATAGATTATTCTAAACAGTTTGGTTAGTTCTTCTCTAACACATACCTTAAATTTAACACATCTTTCCCAAGGTCATATTTGAAGATACATGACATTAGCTGTTACCTGGATTCTGTGACAGTCAATGTCCATCTTGATATCCTTGCTCTTCTCAGGCCCCCAAAAGCCAAAGCACTTGCCAGTTACATCACATGACTTTTTCCTTGTGTAGACATTTCTAATGGTTTCCTGTTACCCAATATAAAAGGAAAAGTTACTACTGTATGCAGCTAAGCTCTACTTAATCTAGTCCTGTCCAGTCTTCCATCATTAGTCTTAATTTTTGGTTCCATGTTCAAATGGACTCTCACTTAGCCCTTTCCCCCTTTGTCTGTGAAATTTGCCCACCAAGATATCAAGTCTGAGAGACATTCCCATACACTTCCCCAAAGTTCTTTGTTAAAAGCCTGACAATAAAACTCCCCACTCCTTGGTTCAAATTCTGGGTGTTATCCAATTGTAAGGAGACTGTGACCCTGAGCTGGGCCAATCCAACCAAGCGGTGCTGTGTTTGGAAATGATCTGAGCAGCTGCCATGCTTGTCAGCAGCATGCCCTCTGCGGATATAAATGTGAACACGTGCAGTTCTGTTTGAGTTGGTGTTATTACTCCTGCACAACAGCTCAGTATCTTCAGGTATATCTCACACCCTCCTCCAGTTCCACTGCTCTGCCTTTCCACAAAGCCCTCCTCACTCTGTCTTCTTGGATGTAACAAACTTGTTCCTCCCCTGAGAGGGTCTTTGCACCACATCCCTCTGTTCCACACCCTCATGTGGTTGTCTCATTTGGTCATTTTGATTTCATCTAGCCACTCTACTGCATCATCTTGTGTCTCCACAAATCATTCTCTAGCACCTCATTTCATTTTATCTTTTCATAGGACTGATATATATCTGAAATTAGAGTATTCATTTATACTTAACTTCCTAACTAAAATGGAAATCCAAGAACAGGTTTACATTGAAAAGAACTTAGAAGTCTTGTTTATCACTGTCTCCCTAATGTGCAAGAATGCCTAGTCCAACATAACTGTTCAATACACAATATATACATACACACAACACACATGGGCACACATACACATGCACACAGGTAACTTGCATACACATACATTTGCACACACATAGTATTCACATATTTACACACTCACATCTGTAGCCAGTTGCATACATCAACATGCATAAATATGCACAAACACACACACAAATTTATGAGTCAGCATTCTTTTGAAAGCTTTATTTGTGTATTTAGTACAACTATTATGTCTTTATTTTTACAAGTAGGGAAATTTAGCACAGGGCAGTTAAATAACTTGCAAAGGACGTACTCAATTAGGAAGCAGCAGAGAATTTGAAATCTAGCCATCTGGCCTTTAGACCTGTGTTCTTAACTACATAGCATCCTAACATTTGTTCAGTTCATTAATGAATGTTTCCTGTTAGGTTCTTTGGTTTCACTCTTAAACATTAAAAAGAAAGGAGCCACCTAAGTTTTAATGTAGGACCCTGTCTAGCCACATGATACAGGGTTTTCTGCGCTCCCCCCCAAAGATAATATGAGCCTAGCCAGAGAAACATGCACATCTTTCTTGAATGTAAACCCTCTGGGAAATTTCCCACAGTCACAGAATTGCTGAGCCTGTGTTCTAGCAGAACTTCATCACAGTTATAATATTTTTTTCCTCAGGTTTCCATTATTAATTAATTCAGAAAATATTTAATAAGCATTTGTGTTCCACCGGATGCTTAAAATAGAGAGATGAAGGACGGAAGTTTTTCTATTAATAATCTAAGCTAGTGGATTTTGCTCATTCAAGTGTTTTTCCTAAACCAATGAAACCTGAGAACATAGACTAGCTGTTACCTGAACTGACTGACTCCATCCCTGCATTGATGGCATAAGAAGCTGGTCTCGGGCTCACGATCCTTTCTGTTTTCATCTCTTCCACAGGTGTGCTGATGCTTCTTTTACAGTTCTCTGTGGACAGCCATAGATGGTGGCTGCCCATTTGGAAGTACTTGCCAACTTTTCAGAACTCCCCTTGTCTCCCAGCCTTAACCCCATTTTGGTGAGCGACACCCCAGCACAGGCTTTTCCTCACTAGAACACATGTTGTTCCTATAAGCATCTTGGCAGTAAATGAGATTCCCTCAACTAACCTTGCAGCCCCCTCCTCATGTAATTCAATCACTGCCATTCCTTAATTGTTCTGTGTCTGTCTTCCAATGGCCCTCCTTTTGTCTGTTTCATGCAATTTTCCAAGAACCTGAAGACCTACATGGTCTTTCACACAGCAAATTCACATAGGATCACCTTGCAGCCATGTGTGGAAATGTGTTTTAAAATGCAGCCAAGAAATGCATCTTGTTTTTATTCCGTAGCCATACACCATAAGCTTGTGTCAAAGTGTCTAATATTAACTTCCTATTCTTTTTTCTCTTTTCTGTTCTTGATAGTCTTGCTGCTTTGTGGGTTTCTCCCTGGAAATTTAAATTACTGTGTTTCGAGTTTCTTTCCTCCAGATGTATTAGCTTTCACATCTCCATGCTACAACACATTTGCTTATTTCCTGCTCCTATTTTGAAGTTCTAAACCCAATTTATGTTATTTGCCTGTCCTTAATGATTTTACTATGCCTTACATTTTAGTTTGATCTGCAAATTTAATTAGTGAGCTCTATGTCCTTCCATTTTCAAGAGTACATATGATAATGTCAATTCTCTGCAACAGCAGGTGGATAATAGAAACAAGGAAGGAGGGATGTTGTACCTTAAACAGCTCACTGCAAAATAAGGAGTGGGAAGGAATGAGAGAAGATGTGCAAGACATGAGAAAACAGCTGGTAATATGACCTTACTAGAGCAAAACGTGACCCCCAAGCTTGCTGGGCTGCTTTGCACAGATGGTATAGCAGCACCTAGTAGTAAAGTTTCACGAGCAGAAATGCAGAGTGGATGAGTTAGAGAAGGGTACTCTCAGTGTGCAGAGGGCCTGTGGGGAGACACACTTATGGAGAAATGATTTTTATGCTTTAGAAATGAGCACCGCATCTGTCATAGAACAGGACTCAGGGAAATGGAATTACACCGGGCCATGCTCTCAGAATCTGCATGGAGGGAAGGAGGGTCATGGAGCTGTCCCATTGAATTCCGCGGGATTGTCTTAGCCTAGGCTGGCCTCTAGGAAGTCATCCTTCGAGAGAAAAGTTTGAGTCACATTGCCATGTGGGTCACTCCCACTCCTGCTCCCATGCGTAGGCTTCTTTGCTTTGTATTCTGTGACCTAGACTTCTGTTAGTTCCTTTGACTGCTTCCATTCCAAATCCAATTTTCTGTTCTTTTTGTTTCTTTCCCCCACTAAGTTCTTTTTTATATGCTAATTTTATTCCAAGTGTGTTCAAGAGAGGGAAAGTTATTAGACTTTATTTTAAGATTACATTTTATTTTTGATATATATTTTTATGGTAAAAGTACTGTACAGAGGGGGTTACAGTTACACAAGTAAGGTAATTAGTACATTTCCTATCAAGCACTCTTATCTCTTCCTTTGTTTTTCCCCCTATATTCTTCTTATATATGAGTGTATTCATTTGTTCCTTCAACAAGAATGGGTCTTTAATAATGGAGTGTGTTGATCTTTGTTTTCTACAAATCTTTCTATCTGGAAAGTGTTATATACTTCAGTTTTTGTTTTCTTCCTTTGCTCTAGTGATTTCCAATTCCACATGCCCAGCTTTAGGTACATTTCTAGAATTTGCATTTAATGAATGTGTTCGGTAATGGGTTCAGTTAACAACTCTCCCTGATCCAAACATGTTGAATGAAACAGCACAGTTAGTCTCATAGGGATAGGTGAGTTATGGTTGCCCCAGATTCTGCTACTCAAAGTACAATTCATGCATCAGCACCATTATAATCATCTGTCATTTACTGCCTTTTCCAGGCCTATTGAATTCGAATCTTCATTTGTTTTAGAGTAGTAGGGTTTGAATTTGGGGGTCTTGTATTTTCTAGGCTGGCTCTGTTATTTGAGATCAGCCTTAGCCCTTTTTGCTTTTTGGTTGTTTTCTTAAATAAGCTATTATATTTTGGCCATGGGCTTGTACCTTGATCCTTTTGCTTATACTTCCTACGTAGCTGAGATAACAGGCATAAGCCACCACACTCAGGTGTGTTTTGGGGCTTTTTAAATTATTTTGTTTTATTTTGTTTTTATATTTTTGATTGGGATGGGAATTTCTTTTTTTTATTGTGAAAATACTATACACAGGGGTTACAATTACATGGGCAAGATAATGAGTACATTTCTTATCAAACATTGTAGCCTCCTCCTTTGTTTCCCCTTCCTATCCCTTCTCATCCTCCCCCGCCCCCCCAATTCTCCCCCCCACCACCAAAATTGTAAAGTTCGTTTTCGGCATAATGACTTATACATCTCATTGTTGCAATGGGTCCACCTGTATCCCTATCCCGATTTGTTTTTCCCCTTCCCCTCCACAAATTATACCCACATCAAATACAGTGAAAGCAGGGGTTATATTGTGGGGGAGGGACATACAAAGCAACAAAGAAATAATCTTATAAATGTGTTAGAAACAATCGCATGAAAGAAAAAAAAACATTTGAATACATATCCTAGGGTTATGGACTGGCCTGGAACTGCAATTTTCCCAATGATTGCCTACTAGGAAGGGATTATAAGTGTGATCCACTTCATGTGCAAAATAATTCAAGTTTGAGACACACAGACCTACAATTTTCTCTTGCAGATTTCATGCCTAGTGGATAACTTACTCCATTTTGTCTTTGAAACTCTCTTTGAGACTCTCTCTCTCAGTAACCTTCTTAGTGATTTTACTCTTTCAGTAACTCCTATAAATATCTCAGACCCTGTAGACTTATCATGGTAAAATACATGTCCTCTTGCATAAACTCTGAATAGCTTATACTGTGTCAGGTATAAATCCAGGTTTCTAACCAGATACTCATATCCTAATTTTCTGTTTTTATTTCCACTGTCCTTTCTCACACCCTCACTTCTGTGCTTCTACTTGAGTATCCAACTGTACTGGTGTATCTTCTGTGCTATTGCTTCAGAAGCATTCTCTCATCTTCTGGTTTTCCTATCAAAGTATGATCCTTTACAATCCAACCTGAATGGCTTGTCTTCTCTGAGCATCCTGAATTGATTAACATAAAAATGCTTTGATCATCTTTAACGACACTTCCATTCACATGTGTATCAAGTCTCAGTCAAAAAGCACACCCTAGTATAACAGCTATAAATGTAGATGTTATCTCATAGTATATATACTATATAGAAATCTAAGAGTGAAATTAGTAATGCTTGCCTGTATTATTTCTTTCTGCCTCTCAGCTGTATTGCCTTTGGAATAGGTATTGGAATGTTGCATGTTTTAACGTTCACTGAGTTACTAGTTATTCTGAAGATCCTAAAGCAGGTCTATCTAAAATGTCCCATGGCTTTTCCCATGCCGAGCTTCTTACCTTTATAACTACACATCATCATCCTCCTTTTGCTTTCCTTCACCTCCCTCTTGTTACTTACTGCCAGGATAGAAGGTAAGAGATCTATTTTCCTTTACTAACTCACTCTGGAGTGAGAGTTGATCAATGAGTTCCCATGCTTGCCCAGGAGAGCCAACTTGATTGTCTTCTTATAGCTGGGCTAACAAAGGACCTTCACAATGCTTACAAACTCTAATGAATCCTTTGATTCCCTAGGTTTGGGAGTCCAATTTCTTGTCCCCTTCTCAGGAAGAACTGACTTCTCTCATTCATACACCTGGCCTCTCTCTGCCTCCTTTATTTAGGTTTTCATGGTACTCTTAAATCTGTGTATAATAATTCATTGGTGTTCATTATTTCCATAAGAATGTAAGATCTCTTTGTGGTAAAATATCCACCACCACCATCATTGTTGTCGTCACCTCATCTTTATTATTCCCCTAGCAAAAGCTAACTTGTAGTAAATGCTGATTATAAGCCAACCACATTTTTAGTAATTATATAAATTCTGCCATATAGAATTATTATCTTATGAACTTTGTACAAAGTGAGAACACTGAGGCCCAGAGAACCTTGGTGATGGTATTACTTTTCGACTCTCTTTCCACAGAATGCTTTTGGAATAGAGCACACACTCCTTTATTGTTAAATGAATGGGTTTTAGATAATCATGAGTATTACCTAGATATAAAATTTGCTATGTAACTGAATATAAGGACCGAATTTAAAATATTCATTATTTAAATTTTTATTAACACATTTAATTTTTATGCTTGTTAATTTTTCTTTCTATGGAATAGGTTGTGAAGGTTCTATAATTTCTCTAGGAGATGGATGTATGAAAAGATTGCTAGGATGTAAGTAAAGATTGTAAAGAACTGTCAAGGCAAGACTACTATGGACCATGGAATCCATAATGAACATATATTGAGCTCCTAAATTACCCAGACACTTTCAAATTTATCTGTGACCCAGCTCATTGATCGTGTGATTCATTTACTCATGTGACTGCACAAGAAAACAGCTTCTCTTAAGTCATTCATGGACTAGGAGGATGAGTAGATAAGGGTAAGTAAAAGCTTGATAAATACTTTCAAAAAGATTAAGAAGCATGTAGAAGACACCAATGTGTCTTTGAAAGTTCATGACAGATTTCTTTACATTTTAAATAAACACATGAGGGGTTCAGAAAACTTATTCTAGATTTAGGGCTGTAAGAGGACCTTAAGTAATAATAGGCTTTAGGAATTTTTGATGATTTAGAGTGACTTTTGCCTACATCTCCATTTGGAGAGGCTAGATTATAAAGGCTCATGTAGAGTACTTGTGTGAGATTAAATAAACACAAAGTGATGATGAAATGAAATATTACTAGGTTGTAAGAGGGATAAAATAAAGGATTCATTTTAATTTGGAATATTTTGAGTATAAGGCATACATTTTTATTCTATAAATACTTATTATGAATGAAAACACAATTTTAGTGAGATAAGTTGGCATGAAAGATAAGGGAACAAATATTGAAAGGATAAAAATAAAAAATAAAAGTTATTTGTAATTTTATTTTCCTGACATCCTTTCTCACTGACTGATAGTCATTAATAAATTTAATTATTTCATATTGTGATTTATTTTATGGATGTTCCACCAGATGTCCTAACTGATGATTTCCTATTTCCTGTTGAGACCAGGAAATAACCCTGTAGAGTAAATGCTTTGGAAGCAGTCTTAGGTTCAACTTGCTGCTCTGTTTTTGTTATTGGCAAAAGTAGGGTTTGAACTCAGGGATTTGTGCTTGTTAGGCAGGTGTCCTACCACTTAGCCACACACCTAGCCCTTTATGTTCTGATTATTTTGTGATAGGGTCTTGCTTCCCGCTCTGGTGCATCTGAGTTATGATCTATCTATTTTTATCTGGGTTAGCTGGGAGGTGCCACCATGTTCAGCTTCTATCTATGGAGAAGAAGTTATGTAAATATTTTTAAAGGAATTCCTAGAACTGTGATTCACCTAATCTCAGCTATGCCTTTCTTTGACCATCTGCTGATTTGGACAATGTGTTAAGAGTGTGTCTAGGATGTCCATCCTCAGCAGAGATGAATCCCCAGCACCTGGCAGCTTTCTTGTTTAACCAAATGGATGTCAGCACCTGTCTTAAGAAAGATAATCACGCTGTCATTACTCTCTTCCCAGAAACTTCAATTTGCCATCATTTCTTCTTCTGTGTCTCCTATAAAACATCACCATTTAAAGCTAGTCCCATTAAATAACAAATAAGATTAAAGAATAAAGAACAACGGATAAACTATAATTTAAACATTCAAGAGAAGACTTTCTTTAATCTCCTTGTTCAAAAGTTTTATCGCCTAAACACCAAAAGCATACTAAAAGACTATTACAGTTCTGCTGTGTGATAGTGTCATAATATAGATTTTTAAATCCAATCAATTCTTAAATACTATAAAGTTTGACATATATATGTTTGATAAATTCTTTGCACATATGATACTGTCAATGTCTCACTACGAATGTATGTTTTGCACATGGGAAAGAATGCTCCCTTTAAGAACACCAAGAGAGGTGATCCCATTCCCTATTTCACTGTGATAAATTTCAGTGCCTTGCAAGTCACAAGCTGTAACCTTTTCTTCATGCAAAATGGTCAAACAAATGGAAATGATGAAAGAATGATGTATGTTTATGCTTTCAAAGGTGTTGTAATACAAAACAATATAGAGTTGCAATAATTAGCAACAGATCAATAGGTGCCATAATATGTTCACCTGACACAGTGAACATGGTGACCATGCTGGCAGTATAACCTGTTGTCATTCCATTGCATTCTTAAGAACTTAGCATTATGATTGTGCCATCAGTCCATCTGGGCTCTTTGGGAGTCAGATGAATGAGTTGCTACACAAAGCACTAAACACTGGCTATCTCTGCTGCAGAGTCAAATTAGTGTCATGGTAGCAAAGAGGACAATGACATGGCCCTGAAAAAGTTAATGGCTCTGCCAGGGCAGAGTTCCACATATTCAGTCAGAGATGTTAGACTCAGCCATAAGTCTGGATCGACTCCCAGGCTGCTGAAGTGGGTAATCTAATCTCTGGGCAGTTCCCACAGTGGCTCCAATGAGATGTCTGGCCAGCCTACTTTGGTTGACTAAGCATTATAATTAGGAAACAATGCTCAGAAGTAAACATTATTGCAGGAGATATAGACCCCATGGCTGTACCAACTACAGAAATGGCCAGGACTACTCCTGAAGTAACTAAGAAGACCAAAAACTGTTAGACCAATAATTCTAGATGAAGCTTTAAAGTTATAAAATGATTCCATTTAAGTCTGTGGGTTTGCCTGCCCTCAATTTGAAAGAGAGGTTGCTTCTTCCCAGCCTTAGGTTTACATTGTGAGGGAGTTTCCCCCAATATCTCTGGCTACATTTAACCACTTTATGTGATCAGCATTCTGGGACAGCCAGCCAGCAACAAATCTGATTAGTATATTTGTGCAGCATGAGCTCAGCTCAGTAATTCCTCTTGGAAATAACAAAAACTTCATCACTGTCCACTCTGGTAAATAAATCTTAGCTTGCATCAGTGTGGGACTTGGTAGAAAGAGAAATCATTCTGATCCATTCTAAGGTTTAGTGTTAAAAAGCCTAGAGATCTTCTGTATTGGGTTATATCCTTTGTTTTAACTGTTAATGAAAATAACAGTTAAATAATAGGCCAAATAATTGGATCTCAATCTTTCACTCACTTCCAAATTTGTTCTGAACTCCACATGAAGAGTGGGGAAAGCATAGCATCAGGGTAGCATCTGTGGTGGTGAAGGATTGAGCTTCAGGTTGCAGGTTGCCCTCTCCCTTCTTTGGTTATCTGACCAGAGAAGGTGGTTATCAAAAACATGTGAAATTGTTTTCACACAGATGTTCTTAAAAGCCACATGTCGGGGGATGGGTAGTACAAACAGCACTCAGAATCAAATTGGGAGACTTGTCTCCCAATTTGTCAGAAAACATACATGGCTACTGGTAATAAAAGTAGTTCTAGTGATTTCTTTAGGCCAAAAGAACCTCCATGACTTCATTGAACACATTAGTAGTGAAGAAGTAAATTGGAACCCTCAGATTACAATACTTTGCATTCATTTCATAATTCATTTCATATAAAGCATTAAAAGGATACTATAAAAATATTATCTGGAATTAATTATATCTCACAAGTTTTTCTTCCCCACCTCATTATTTGTTGTTTTTCAGCACACTTACTCATGGTTGTAATCTGTGTTTTAGCTCATTAGAGAAGTAAATAGAGTTTTGACTACTAATGGAAGTGAATGTGAATAGAGGTGAAAAGAAGAAAGAAACAAAGTTAGGTACTAATGATTAATCATGGGACTTGCTTGCTTGCATGGAAAGAAAGGGGAAGAATGTGGGGGAGGGAGGTGTCACTAGGGTTCATATTAGCCATTGACGATAGCTGTGTTTCACAGCCTCTTTAGTATAGCTTGACAGACAGGTTTACATGCAGCCAGGTGTTGGGTTGAGATCTTTGGGTTCTGCCTGAATATGTCTTGTTCTTTTCCTAATTTCTTTTTTCCCTTGGTGCCAGTATTGTGGCTTAAACACAGGGTTATGTTCTCTTATATGTTCACTCAAAGCTGGTGCTTTCCTCCTTCAGCCACACCTCTACTTCTGTTTTTTCTACTGGTTAATTGTTGATTATTACAAATTAACTACCTCGTTGGCTTTGAATTGTGATCATCAGCTTCTTGATTAGCTAGCCTCTTGAACCACTAACATTTGGCTCCAAACATGGTTTTGGCACTTTTTTTCTGGTCTTTTGGTTTGCCCTGGTGTTTTTGGTGGGGACAAGTATTCCCAACTCTGTACATAGACACTTGAAGTTGTCATTAACTCTTTTGAGTATATTATTCTATACTTATTGTGGTATTTGATGTATCCGAGAGCTTGTTGGGTGTAGGCACAGCAGTCAGTAAGAGGAGAAAAGGAAAAGCTTGATTTAAGCCAGTGAAGAAGATTCAGTGTCGTGTCTATGTGGCAGGCACTTTATAAATATGTATTGCTCCAGGGTTCACATTCTGTGGATCAAGGGGTTGAATTAAATTTAGCCAACTGAAAATTTTCAACATCATGAGAGGATACATAAGAAATATGGATGTCCTCATAATTCACACCAAGGAATACATCATGTTATTTTATTGTGCAGGGTAATAAAGAGTGCTCTAGTCCTTTGGTGAACAATTGATACTCTGAAGGTAGTGTTGGGGTGAGTAATGGATTCAAGGAGAAAAGATTTGCTAGTACTTGCTAATGAAGACATGAAAATGGCAAAACATAATTGAAGTATTTAAAAAAACATGTAAGGGCAAAAGGGAAAAAAATTGGGAAAAAGTCCTTCTTTAAGAAAATGTTACAACAGATGTGCTCTGTAGACCTGATTATTATTGGAATATGAAAAATGACTCCTGGTTCTAAATTCAAGTGTAGCTGCTCTATTGTGCACAGAGGATTTTGTACAACCTGACAAGTGGCCAAATCTCCCTTTAGAAATGATTAAGAATTGGAATAAAAGAGACATGGGCACTCTCTTGGTGTTGTAACTAAAAAGGTCAGAGATGCCAATGGAGATCATCTAGCTAATTGGAAATGCATCTAGGCCATTTGAAATGCAGACTTCTTTTTTTTTCCTGATCATGGGGCCTAAACTCTGGGCCTGGGTGCTGCCCCTCAGCTCTTCGGCTCAAAGTAGCAGTCTACCACTTGAGCCACAGCGCCACTTCCAGCTTTCTTTTCTTTGTATGTGGTGCTGAGGAATCGAACCTAGGGCCTCATGCACACAAGGCAAGAGCTCTACCACTGAGCCACCTTCCCAGCCTGACACTTTCTAAATAGTATTCAGGATTCTGCCAGCCCATATGATTTACATGGGGTGAATTAGAGCACTATTTGTGGAAATGTATAGCTTGGTGACCAAGTTAAGGCTGGAGAGTAGAAAGTAGTAAGTAGAAAGTAGAAAGCCACACATTGCTTTA
This sequence comes from Dipodomys merriami, assembly GCF_024711535.1. Taxonomy (NCBI): domain Eukaryota; kingdom Metazoa; phylum Chordata; class Mammalia; order Rodentia; family Heteromyidae; genus Dipodomys; species Dipodomys merriami. The sequence continues at coordinate 10,832,218 of NW_027205381.1, forward strand.
TGTATTCCTGTACAAAGCAGGGAATTCAACTCCCGAGACAAGAATTTTCAGCTGTAGAGTCTTGCTAAAGCTTGGTAGCATATTGTGGAGCAGTCATTACTGTGTCCTAATTCTTTAGGTCATCAACCTGGACATCTTCCAGGGGCCTCCAGGGTCCCTGTTAGTGATTCTCAATGGCCTGGTTCCATGTTTGATAGTCTTTGAAGTCTGAAGTCTCAGAGCCACCCTGAAAGATGAACATAGGGAAGTGCCTGGGCACCTCTGTGTGGACTCTGAAGTGGTGACATTCTGGGTAACTCAGTAAATTTTAAGGTCCTTTCTAGCTCTAAAGCCAAGCCCTGTTATATGAGAAATCCCAAAATATACCTTGTCCAGAAGAAATATTAGCAGAATGGTTAACTATGTTTTCTATACAGGAAAATGTAGCAAAGAGTATTTTTGTTGTTCTTACATATTTTAAAGTAAGCATTATGAACATAGTTTCTAATTTTGCTTTATAGCAATACAAACTTTATAAAAAAAGGCATAAATTATTTCATTCCCAATCCTCAGAGGAGCTTACAGTTAACATAGCATGTATAAACACTTCTGGAATTTGTGGGAGGTAATGTTCTTGCTAGCCAAAAATGAGTGAGTGGCAAACCTGCTACATGAGTCATGTTAGAATGGTCTGAAATAATAAGTACTAGTTCTAAAATTGCAAGCTCATTCTTTCAAAGTGGTTATTTCAGGAAAATAAAGAGCTCTTGCTATATTAGAATTTAGCAAAACATGTATTTTAAAATTTCACATAAACCATAGATGATTGGTCAAATGAGTAAGGACCCATTTGCAAATAAAAGGCTCTCCCAAAAGCAATTTTTTGATAACAGTAATAAGAAAAAATATATTTTCCTTTCATCCTCAGAAGTTCAATTTACTTTGCCCTGGGTAAAATCCACATGGCATACAAATTCTTACCAAATGAACTTATTTTCAGAAAAACCCACTGAGGTGCTGAACTCTAATTTGTGTTTAGCAGAGTGATGGAATAGTAAAACTCTCCCAGAAATATCAGGTGTTACAAATATTTCACACTGTCTAAAACCATTAATATGTATTTTTCAGAAAAGTGAAAGAATCCAAATTGCGGCGAACACCTTCTCGGCCAGCGAGGAAGAACAACCACCACACCAGGAGTCTTCTCAGATCATACTTTATTGGAGAGCCTTTTTACTTGTAGGAGAGCTTGAGCGCGAGAGAGCGTGCACAAAAACATGGCCGCTTATATAGGGAATAGGGATATGTGTCGTTCTATCATTGGTCGTCTGCCTTTCACCGTCACCAGGTGCCACGGGATTGGCTGGGGACTCTACGTGGCTCGCGCATGCGCAAAGCCCAGGACCCACTGTCCTGCCAAGCACTGCCTAATATGGAGTTGTTTACCTCAAAGCTGCAAGGGAGTGGGCGGAGTCTAATTGCGTTCGCCCTGGCTCCCCACAGTTCCCCCTTTTTGTTTTTTGGCAACAGGTAAGAGTAGAGGTTGGGCCTCTGTCTAAAACATTAATGAGAGGACCTTGCACTGGCCTTCGCCTGAAGGGCGCCTTCCCCAGTGATGACCAGGCCCATCCGATGCCTTTTTTGCAGAGGTGGGATGTTGGGCATCAACCCACATGCAACCCAACATGCTCTTCTTGAGGAGATGGTCCTCCTCAAGTGCAGTGCACTTGCCTCACACCCTGTCCCAAATTACAAGTTGCATACCTGTCCCGGTGCAATGGGATCCCCTGATCCCTCGGGGTGCTAAGGCTATGCAGGATGGTAAGGCTTAATTGCCTCTCAGGGCCGCCAGCCAGATCTGGGGTGAGGATCCACTCTCCAAAGCGGCTAATGCTTGCGAGATAACAACCTTGTCCTTTCTGGTTTGGGCTCGAAGGCGACAGACCAACCATAGGCAGACCACGCATCCTCCCAGGCAGCAGGCTAAAAACATTCCGACTCCCACCCACTCTTTAAACCAGGAGACTGCAGAGGAGATCCAAGACTGGAGTCCCTCCACCAATCCAGGGTCCACTCGCGTTGAATTCACGGTCACAATGGCAATCCGCAGCTGATCCAGCATTTCATCAAACTCACCAGTCCAGTTACCTAGAAGATAACTCGACAACTGTTTAGATAAGTTTGCAGCTCGGGTAAGGTTATCATACTGAATGCTTGTCACACATAACCCCTCATACTTCCACTGACAGCCAAGCTGAGCAATTTGCCAAAGGGTGTCCACTTGTTCCTGGATGAGATCAATCCTTTGGTTGACCACCATTAACCCTCCTCGCAACTGAGAATTAATGCCCCTCTGAACTGGACCCATAATTTGCATTTGTCCATTGATTGCACACAAGTCATGTAGCAATCTCCACTTTCCGGATTTCCTTTTTATTACAAAAATAGGAGTATTCCAAGGAGAAACAGAAGGCTTAAGGTGCCCCAGTTCTACCTGTTCTTGTACTAGAGTTTGAGCAGCAGCAAGCTTTTCTGAGGGCAGTGGCCACTGAGGCACCCATACTGGATCCCCCGTCTTCCAAACTATGGGAATGCCCACCCCAGTGGCCGCTATGAAAAACCCAGTCCCTGTTGGTCTAACTTTTGTTCGTGAGTCTATGAAACTTGAATCTTTCTACTATCTTACTATATCAATCAAGAAATTCAAAACACTTAGGATCCAATTAAAACTAATCAAAATTTGTGTTTGAGTTATAGGAAACTTACATTCAAAATCAACCTGAATCCAAGCATTTTTTCCTCAAGTTCCTGAGCAGGAACTTCGAAAATAAAGTCATTAGAAAGCTCACAGCAGAAGAGTCAATTTAAGAAAGGGAATTATAAGCTATTACTGGCCTACTGAATTTAAAGAACTTCTAGCTTTTATTTCTAATTAGGTATGAAAGAAAATAGGCCTGCAGTTTGGTTATGTTTTGTCCAAATACAATGCTAATTTAATAGATCCTTTAAATATCTAAATGCTAGTTACAATGTATGACAATGATGAGCAGTAAAATATAATTCTTTCAAATATGATTCTCAGCGGCCCCTATGAAAAACCCAGCCCATGTCTATCAAGTTTTCGGTGGGCATCAATAGGCTCTTTACAGCCTTGCAAGTTTTTTCCCAGTCCTTGCCCTGGGCAGTAGCCCATTTGTAACATCATTTCCTTTGAGGTAAGGCTCCGGGACACTATGAACCAAGGAGCTACAATGTTGCATTCCTCGAGGAAGCTCTGTAAAGTACCCTTCTTTAACTTTAGTCCTTTTGAGCGTAGCAGCTCTTCCAGGGCCAGAAAAATTGGATGTGACGTCGTGGCGCCCATCTTAGTTGTTTTTTGTTTTTTGTTACTTTCACTTTAGGCCTGTGTTTTATTTTTTTCCCGGGTTTCCGCTCTCTCTTTTACAGAGAAGAGCCCCGTATTATGCCCGCTTTAATCGCGGATTCCCACTTCACCTGGGAACTTACCCCCGCTCTTGTCGGATTCCCCCTTTTCCTGGGAATTTACCGGTGCACCACCCTCTCCGTGTGTTGAGTTCTGGCTCCTGTTCAGCCTTTCGTGTGGGTCCCGGGTTTCGGCACCACTTGCGGCGAACGCCTTCTCAGCAGCGAGGAAGAACGACCACCACACCAGGAGTCTTCTCAGATCACACTTTATTGGAGAGCCTTTTTACTTGTAGGAGAGCTTGAGCGCGAGAGAGCGTGCACAAAAACATGGCCGCTTATATAGGGAATAGGGATATGTGTCGTTCTATCATTGGTCGTCTGCCTTTCACCGTCACCAGGTGCCACAGGATTGGCTGGGGACTCTACGTGGCTCGGGCATGCGCAAAGCCCAGGACCCACTGTCCTGCCAAGCACTGCCTAATATGGAGTTGTTTACCTCAAAGCTGCAAGGGAGTGGGCGGAGTCTAATTGCGTTCGCCCCGGCTCCCCACACCAGATAAATTTATATCAAATTTAATAAATTATTTACTTGAGAGTCTTATTTCCCTAGGTCCAACATGGAATACATGTCTATAGTATAACGAGCAGGACCTGAAAAGTTTCTCTCTAAGCAACCATGTTGAATTAATTATATTCTTTCAGCCATAATTTTTTTTTTTTTAAAAGAGCAACTAAAGCAAAGAGAATTTAAAAATACACTTTGCTCTAAAAATGCTTACATTTTTTTTTATTATTTCTAATAGTATTTCTTGGGAAAATAAAACTAACAAAATTGCTTTATGTGAAGATAACAAAAGGGTATCCATGTGTGTGGACACACCCAATCATCAGATATGGAGAATGTCTCATCTTCACAAATGGAGATGAGGATTTTGTCCTGGGCATCAGAGAGGCACCTCCTTCCCTTGTCGGTGGTGCTAACTGACCCTCAACTGCCCTTCTAAACAGCTGCCTGTATCATTTCCAATGTGCAAGTCCTTGCTTGTAATTCAGGTGCTCTTTGCTTTTCTTTTCTAATAACTGTATCCAAGAAGGAATAGCAACAATACAAATATATGACTCAAATTTCAAAAAATTTGAAGTGATGTAATGAGGCCTCAGGAAAGGCTTGCACTATTAGATAGTTGAGCTTATCTTATTTTCTGTCTTTTAATACATTCTGCTTTGAAGGAAAAATGAAACTCTCCAGAAGAGGACATCCCTGGCCACCTCACTTAAATAGCAGTTCACTATTCTTATAACCAGGGAACTAGTTGTCAACTTTCAGGAACAGAAAGCAAGGAGGCCCATTCTGTAATCCATTGACCTTGCAGGAAGGAAGTGAGAGAGAAAAACCTCTGATGACTCTCTTTGCTCTACTTTGTTATCTCCTCCCAGAGACATTCTTATGACAGAGCTCAGACAGGACAAAACAGAAAAGTGTGAAGAGTGTCTCTTCAGGGGCTGAATTCTCTCCACATTCGTTCTGCTTTTTGCCTCTTTATCATGTGTTCCTTAAATTTCTTAATGTTATATGCTGGCTTGGTTGATTTCCCTGGGGATAGGAAGACTGTTTTGTGGGAATGAGACTTTTGTTTTTAATTAATTAATTAATTTTAGTGCCATTCCAGGGATCGAACTCAGTGCCTGGACTCTGTCTTTGAGCTATTTTACTCAAAGCTAGTGATCTACCATTTGAGCAATTCTCTACATTCAGCATTTTTGACACTTAATTGAGATCAGAGTCTTATGTACTTTCCTACTGACCTGGCTTCAAAGCCCTGTCTTTAGATTTCATCCTCCTGAGTATCTAGGACTATAGGAATGAGCCATCAGTGCCCAACAGAAACTTTATTTTTAATTCTCTCTAGTATTAAGAATATTGCTGTGCATATGGTATGTACTCATTGATTGTGAAGGGAAGGAAGAAAACAGAAAGGTATAAAAAAAAGAGAGAAAGAGAAGAACGACGACGAAACAGGAACTTTCCATACATGTAGGCTTTCAGGAAAATCTGTATTTCCTCTGGGCTTACCACCAAGATGATTTTCATTGATATTTTGGATAATTATTATTTACTTACTGTTATGCCTAGGTCGCAGGACCCCCACCAAGAAGACCACTGAGAGTCAGACTCTACAGCTGTTTTAAGGTTTTATTTAAACGGGCTGCAGCTTGGGCCTCGTCCTACACTCTGACACAGTGAAGCCCAGGAGGAGATCCCCCGAGCTAAACATTTGCAGGGGTTATAAAGGCTCACAACCAACCAGGTGTTTGGATTACCACCATATGTTGCTCTGCTAGAAACAAGCAACAAGTGATCACTGCCTCAAAACTTTAACCCTTCACTTACTGTATGCTCATTTTAACAAGCTTATTTAATGATTATATTTTCCTTATAATGAAGCATGAATAGATATAAAATGTTCAATTTATAGAAAATATTATGTAAATATTTTTAGAAATTAGAGCACGCTATATAAATATAAGAAGTTAGGAATAGAATGAAATGGTCCCCAAGATTATGTTTTTGAGAGTTGGTGTATTTATAACAATGCAATGCATTTTGTATCTCTTTAATTTTCACTGCAACTCAACTATGTTTAGACACATTATGTAATCACACAGTATTAGTTACCAGAGTTTCCAGTGTCCTTAACTGAGCTGGTGATAGATGGAAAAAAATGTCTTTCAAACTGTGAAGTGCAAGAAATTGTTTCATGTATTTCTGAGGCAATGGCATCCCAATGAGTATGTCCTGAGCCATTTCTTTAGGTTGGGGTGGTAAAAAGACAAGCTCTGTATCTACCTTGTTATAGCTCAGTTCCAGTTCTACCAATCCCAGTGGGTAAATGGTAAACTTGAGTAAATGATTGATCTTTTCTAGAGCTTCTTCATCTGCTACATGGTATAATATTAATTGGTCATTACAAGGACCAAATGAATTCTTTTAAGTACACAGAAAGTGCCTAAAACTTAGAAAGGATGTTAGTCTCCTAGTGTGTGAATAGTTCTAGTCAATTGTTTTATGTTGTGAAATACACAAACAACATAACCAAAACAGAAATATATCAATTTGGGATGTCTGGCATTGGTTACAGCTACTGGAGTATTGGATGAAAATCAAATTCATTACAATAATTAAATACTAAGTGAGTGGACATTTCACAGACATGGAAAATGAAATGAAATAATGCAAAATGTGTATACCATGACTAACAGTTCTGGGAATGACAATCCATGTCATTTACACACCCCTGGGTATGGAGACAGGACAGTAAATAAGACTCTAACCCAGGATACCAGCTCAGACTTTGGGCTTGATCAAGTCAGTTGAGCCTGAGATTTTGAGCAAATGTGTTGAACACTGCTGTAGAATAGTACTTAGTCAAATTGGATTGACTGCACTCACAGGAAATTGGAAGGATTTTGAACCAAACAGAAAATAGTCACAACATTGGTCATGAATAGAATTTTGTTTTGTGTGATTATTGTCCAAGGTGGGCTTGAACTCTGGGCCTGGGCGTGGTCCCTGAGCTCTTTGGTTCAAGGCAAATACTCTACCACTTGAGCCACAGTGCCACTTCTGGTTTTCTAGTGGCTTATTTGAGATAAGAGTTTTATGGATTTTCCTTCCTGGACTGGCTTTGATATTTTTGTTTTGTTTTGTTTTTGGGTCCAGTCATGGGGCCTGAACTTTAGGCCTGGGTGCTGTCCCTCAGCTCTTCAGCTCAAGGCTAGCACTCTATCAATTGAGCCACAGCACCACTTCCAGCTTTTTTCTTTTTGCTTATGTGGTGCTGAGGAATCGAACCCAGGGCCTCAGGCATGCAAGGCAAGCGCTCTACCACTGAGCCATCTTACCAGCCCCCTGGACTGGCTTTGAATGGTGATTCTCAAATCTCAGCCTCCTGACTAGCTAGGATTACAGGCATGAGCCACTGGCACCCAGTCAATAGAGATTTTATGTGTGTGTGTGTGTGAAAATGCCGTACAGAGGGATTACAATTACACGGGCAAGGTAATGAGTACATTTCTTATCAAGCATTGTTGCCTCCTCCTTTGTTTCCCCTTCCCATCCCTTCCCATTTCCGCCCCTCCCCTAGCCAAAGTAAAAAAGTTCGTTTTCCACATAACGACTTGTACATCTCATTGTTGCAATGGGTCCACCTGTATCCCTATTTAAACAATTTGCTTTTTCTTTTCCCTTCCTCAAATTATACTAACATCAAATACAATGAAAACAGGGGTTATATCATGGGAGAGGGACATACAAAGCAACAAAGAAATCATCTTATAAATGTGTTAGACACAATCGCAAGAAAGAAAAAGATATTTGAATCCTTATGTTGGGGTGCATTTCGCCTAACATCAACTTATCTGACCGTTTCTGCTCGTCTCAGACATATACTTATTTATTGCGAATAAGCGAAACCATGAGATTTTTTTAAGGTGTTTTCTTTGTTCTTTTTTTCATTGAGTCTAGGCAACACTGTCTGGATCATGATGGTTTTTAATTCATGATATTCCTGCTTCTCCCTCAGGAATGCTGGATCAGAAGCAGTAGACCCCACACCCAGCCTTTTATTCTCAGTTTTTAATAAGAATAATAGTCACATTTTTTACATGTGGCTATTTTGAAAGTGAATTGTAATATATATAGAAGTTAATTATAATAAACTTAAATAACTATCTAGGGATATATCTGTCATTGAATAACAGCAGCTTTGATTTTGTTTTTGTCATGTTAACATTGATAAGAAAAATTAATATCATTATGATTGAGGCAGTACAGTCAAGGAAAACAATTTACAATGATGGGGTAGTCTATGAGTCTGTGATTATTCAAGAATCATGTGTATGTCTACTCATGGCTGTCCAAAGGAGGCTTGGTTTAGTGGGGGAATTTAAAATTTTGTTTTTCTCCAGTACCTTCTGAGAGATGGGAGTAGGCAGTGCAGATGAAGAAGAGTTAAAAATATATTCCAGAGAGTTTCTCCAGCTTTATATCAGCAAAAACTTGAATCTCTTTTCTTATTATTTTAGTCACATGAAAAGCTTTCCAAAAGTCTCATTGTAAAAGATGCCTTTTGGCATCTTGATTTATGCTTCCAAAGATCTTTTATTATGTTTTGTTTAGTACTGCAAGACAATGATTAGTACTCTAAATGGGGTTTCACAGAATGACTCAGATAAGCATATCAGTGTCAAACTGCAGATTGCAGAAGCCACCAGCCCCAATTTGGATCAATCTTGGTTCTGAGGTTTGCAATGATTTATTTATTTATGTTTTGGTGCCAGTCCTGGGGCTTGAACTCAGGGTCCAGGCACTGTCCATTTTGTGCTGAAGGCCAACACTTTGCCACTTGAGCCACAGCTCTACTTCTGGCTTTTTATGGTAGTTAATTGGAGATATGGTCTCATGGTCTTCTTTGACTTGTTGGGCTTTGAACTGTGGTATTCAGATTTCAGGCTTCTCATAAGCTAGTGTTTAGGTGTGAACCACTGACACTGGGCTTCAATGATTTCTTTTGAGAAACAAACTATTATTACTCAACTATGTTCCCTCAAATACCTCTGTTGGGTGTAATAGTCCATTACCTCAGAATAAACTGCATTTTATTTTTTTTAAAATTGTTATTGTGATGGTGATGTATAGAAGGGTTACAGTTACATGTCAGGTAATAAGTAAAATTTTTTGAAAGGTGTTAACCCCTCCCTCTTTTTCTTTGAGCTTTTTTCTCCCTCCCAGCCCCTTCCCCCCAAGTTTCATACTGTACTTTCAACAGTGTCTCATGAGTATCATGAAGTAATCATGATATTCATGATATTCATGAAGTATCATGAAGTAATTCACCCTTTGTCCCACTATTCCTATGCTTCCCTTCTTCTCCCCAAATCAGATGAACTTACATAAGAGCTTCACAAATGTTGATTATAATCAAATATGACTGGAATCACTTTATGAGAGGAAGAGATATCTAAACCTACACAGAAGCTGTGTGGAGATTCAAGGAGATGGTGGCTACCTGCAAGTCAGGAGGAAAGGCCTTGGGAGCAGCGAAAGCTAACAGCATCGTGTTCTGGAACTTTTCACAACTATGAGAAAATAAAGTTTTGTTGTTTATGTAATCTGGTCTCTGGTGTTTTGTATCCCAAGCAAATCAATGCTACTGTTTGATAGAAACTTTATCCTGGTCTCTCATGAAAGCTAAAAGTCTAACTACGAATCAGAGGACTCAAGACTCCCCCTCTCCTTGCTCCATTTTGAGTAGCAGCTGTGTCACCATAGTAGCACTGTTTGTGGTAAAAATGTTGAGTGGTTCTCATGGTTAAACTTCAGTTCTCATGGTTAAATTGATGATGAATGCCACAGTGAAATTCCAACCGATAAAAATAGGCTGAGAAAATGATACTGCTGTTTGGAATAATATTAGGATTCTTGTCACTGATTAATAAACATTCATATATATTTATTGCATGCATTATTAGATGAAATAATACATATTAAACCATAACATGTCTTGTTTTCATTAAAAGAACATGTGTGTATATTTGTGTGTACTCATACACACAGGAGTAGACACAGATGTCCATATCATTAAAAAGGAAACAAAAGTAAGCCTAAAACCGAAACAAAATAGAGTAGGGGAAAAGAGAGAAATCTTCCATGGGCTCACCCAGGAGTCCTGAGAAATTGTATTTCCTCAGACATGAGGGGGAGTATGGAAAAACCACTGAGATGGCTTTCAGCCATATTCCCCATCTCCTCACTCTATTTGTTTGTTTGTTTGTTTATCTAATTACTTATTTTTGTGCTGGTACTGAGACTTGACCTCAGATCACCTTGCTCTCGACTCACCTTTTTCACTGAGGCAAGGCTGACGCTCCAGTCCTTGAGCCAAACTTCCAGTTCTAGCTTTCTGCAGGGTAATTGCAGATGAGAATCCCACAGCCTGAGCTGGCTTTCAAATTCAATTCACTAATCTCATCCTCTTGAGTAATTAAGATTATATGCACGAGCTGCCAATGCCTGGCTCTCCTCCTCTCTTTAATGAACTCCAGTTTGCATCCATGGGCTGCTACTGACATATCTCATATAGACCTCACATTCTTCTCAAAACTGCAACCATATCCTATTCTAAAGATTCAGGAGCGATCTGAAGAAGCTACCCTATCTGCAAAGCTTCCTGAGCCACCTAGTATTAAGAAGAAGAAAAGCAGTGAGGCAAGGAATTCCTAGTTCTATCTTTCTGGGAAACATCCAAGTGGTTTGGAAAACTGGCGCTTACCTCTGTGCAGTCAGTGCGGTCTTCCCTCTCTCTGATCAAGCTTCAGGCCAGCAAGTGCCTCCAGTCATAGGATAAGCAGGACCCATCCACACCTGGCAGGGGTGCTGCAAGTAGTAGCACTATCCTTTGACACAGTCTGGCTGTGACTGCAGCTGGCCCTGGAAGAGCCTGGCACTTCACCACTCCATTGCTATTAATGTGGTGAAAAACACAATCAGCTCCTTTCTTCAATCACAGAAATCACAAGCAGCAACAGCTAATAGGGACTCCACGTGTCAGCTCATCTGGTTTGTTGCCAGCTCCCCTTCCAAATTGGGTTAGAATGAGGCTGGCTTGAATAATAGCCCCTTTCTGCTCCCACCTACCTGCCTCTCTCATCACCAGGAGTTTACGATTAAAATGTAATGGCTCAGGATCCAAAGACCAAGGTGCACTTCCATCCTGAGACAGTCAATTCCTTGTCCAGCCTTTACGGAAAACTCTAGAAATAAAGCTGTCAGTCAAATCATAGTATATCATGAAATGCTGATCCCAAAGCTACTAACCAATTCCATGTCCCAACAGCATGTCTCCTGAGGGATGTTTGCCTGTCACAGAGCTCTTTGTAAAGATATTCACCTTGAAAATATATGCACTCTTGAAGATGGGTTAAATTTTATTAAGTCTAAAGGAAGTTGACTTTACTTTTATGTGTTTTAATCTATATTTCAATGCAGTATGAATTGATATGAGGGACACATCTTAGTGTCCAGTATAGGTTAGGCCCTGGCAAAGCTTATCAAGCAGGCTTTGTAAACCACCTCCATTAAAATGGTGATGGTGTTGGAACAGTTTAACCAACCAGCAGATATTTATGAATGCAAGGCTCAGTAGTTGAGATACCCATGCCTGATAGATATATGCACAAAGAAATTAAATCAGAAGAAATGAATAAGTATCTAGTTGATTGAAATAGATGTGCAGATGTATATAGTACATAAAATAGAAGACAGAATAGGAAAACAAGATGATCATTACTATAATCATATTATTATTTATTTTTTATTTATTACAATTCATACTTATCAGCATTGTCATAAATTATGTCATATAAATTATGACATAAGTATGTCATAAATTATGACTATTTGGTGATGATAAATTATTATCATTGTGTCTTGTTCAGAACTTATTTTGTTTCTACGGACTTTAAGTTGAAAGGTTAAGCATTTGTTGATTTAACAATATTGATATTGTACCTACTAAGTGCCAAGCATCTTCTATGCACTTGGAATGAGTCCCTGACATAATTCTTTCTAAAAATTGTTTAGAGACGTAAAGAAAGTGATTTGGGGGAAATGAAGCCTGTTATGACTGGGAATTGGTCCCATTTGGGAGAGGTTATGCAGAAAGTTTTCCGAAGTGCTGCTGTAATGTATTATGGGAAGAATTTGGAAGGGATAGATTTGTGTAGACCACAGTGAGGAGCGGTTCCAGTGGGCAGGAGCATGGTCTCAAATGAAGGGAATGGCGAATGTAATAGACATGAGCAGGAAGGTCTGGGTGGGCAGCAGCCCTCAGGAAACAGAATGGGATGCAGCGGTGACTGTACTATGTGTGTTCAGCCAAGTTTGTTTATTTATTTATCTATTTATAATAGAGTCTTGTTATGTACCAAGATTAGACTCAGATTTGCAGTCCTATGTTTGCTTCCTGAGTACTGGATTACAAGGGTGTGTCCACACTGACTCGGTGAAGAGATTTAGTAGACATCTTTGTTGTCCTGGAGGACCATTCTGGCAGGGAAGATGGACAGAAGCTGACAAAAAGGAGATTCATGGAGATCTGAGCTAGCATCTTCTCCTTCCTTCCATAACAAGGAAAAGATGAAAGTCTACCCCTCTACTCACCTCAGGGAAGGACTCACTTCAGGGGTCTACCTTGGTTTTGATCTTGTCTGCTCTTTCAAACTCTTGCTCTATGTCCTTTAATTGAGTTATTTCCTTCTGTTCAAGGTCAGAGACACAAAAGAAAGAGACGAGAAAAAGTGTTGGAAATAATTTTTGAAGTAGGGTCAACAAATATATTTATTAGCTTTACCTACTGGGCCTATGTACATACTAAAATTTGAAATTGCTTGACTTTTTAAAAAAAATATTGTTTATCCTTATTTATTTAAATCCAAGCCTGTGCTCCTAAAGGGTGTTCTCTTGGATCTGACATTCAGGACACTTTTTGTGTGTGGATGGGGTAACTAGCTCATCTCCAATTGATTCAAGCTTTCAAGTTTCTGCTTCCCACTGACTGAACCAGACTCCTCCTCAAAGGTTTTTTTTTTTTTTTTTTTTATGAAGAGAAGCCAGGAAGTCCAAACCACTCCGGGAAATTATTTGGTTTTGCTTTGTTTTGTTTTGTTTTGTTTTAATTTTTTTATTGTAAAGATACTATACAGAGGGTTACAGTTACATGAGTGAGGTAATGAGTACACTTCCTCTTGAACATTGTTACCCCCTCCATTGTTTTCCCCCTACCATCCCCTCCCTCCCTCCCTTCCCCGAGGTTCTTTTTTTTTTTTTTTTTTTTTGATTGTGATTAAGTGATTACATAATTTCTGGAAATTCACAGTATTGTGGAATAATGATGCTCATTTAAAGTCACAAGTTCATTCTAACTTTCCTGGAGCAAGTTGTCTATCACAGTCTGTAATATATAATGGTGCTCACATGTTATATACCATATATGTGATCAGCAGCATGGGGATATTTAGTAGTGGTTCAACCAGATGAGTGGGAGTTCTTTGTTTCTTAAGTCCTGTTAGTTTTGTCATATCACCTAACATTTTGGATTTAGCATCCTCTTATCAGGGAGACCATGTACTGTTTGTCTCTTCGTTCTTGGCTTACCTCGCTCAACATGATTCCTTCTAGCTCCATCCATTTCCCTGCAAATGCCATTATTTTGTCATTTCTAATGGCTGCATAATATTCCATTGTGTATAGATACCACAATTTTTGGATCCATTCATTTGTGGTGGGGCATCTAGGTTGTTTCCATATCCTAGCTATTGCGAACAGTGCTGCAATAAACATGGAGGTGCACGTGTCCTTGTATATTGGTTCCTGTTGTTCAGGGTAGATGCCTAGAAGTGGTATGACTGGGTCGTAAGGGAGGTCAATCTTTAGCTTTCTAAGGACCCTCCAGACTGCTTTCCAGAGTGGTTGTATAAGTGTACATTCCCACCAGCAGTGTAATAGCGTTCCTCGTTCTCCACATCCCCTCCAGCATTTGTCCTTGGCTGATTTGTGGATGTGGGACATTCTGACTGGGGTAAGGTGGTATCTCAGGGTTGTCTTTATTTGCATTTCCTTCACCACCAGAGATGATGAACATTTCCTCATGTGTTTCTTTGCCATTTTTATTTCTTCATTTGAGAAGTCCCTCTTTAGTTCCCTTGCCCATTTAGTAATTGGTTTGTTAGGTTTTGGAGGGATTAATTTCTTGAGTTCCCTGTATATACAGGATGGTAACCCCTTGTCTGATATATTGCTGGTAAATATTTTTTCCCAATTAGTTGGTTGTCTTTCTAGCTTGGTTGGGATAGCTTTATCTGTGCAGAAGCTTTTTATTATAAGGTAGTCCCATTTGTCGAGTCTCTCTCCAACTTGTTGTGACCCTGGGACTCTGTTCAGGAAGTTCCTTCCTGTGCCTATTAGTTCAAGTGTCTCTCTTACTCTGTCCGGCAGTAGTTTCAGAGATTCAGGTTTAATGTTAAGGTCTTTAATCCATTTTGAGTTGATGTTGGTGCATGGTGATAGGCTGGGTTCCACTTTTAGTTTTCTGCATGTGGTTGCCCAGTTTTCCCAGCACCAGTGGTTGAAGAGGCTGTGTTTCTTCCATTGTATGTCTTTGATCCTTTGTCGAATATCAGCTGGCTGTAGGCCTGTGGATTTATTTCTGGATCTTCTATTCTGTTCCATTGGTCTTCGGGTCTGTTTTTGTGCCAGTACCATGCTGTCTTTGTTATTATAGCTCTGAGTTTGAAGTTCGGCATGGATAGCCCGCCCATATTGTCTTTATCCCCTAGAATTGTTTTGGCTATTCTAGGTCTTTTGTTGTTCCATATGAATTTTTGGACTGTTTTCTGTATTTCAGTGATGTATATCATTGGGATTTTAATAGGAATTGCGTTGAATTTGTATATTAGTTTTGGAAGTATTACCATCTTTACTATATTAAGTCGGCCTATCCAGGAGCATGGGAGGTCTTTCCATTTCCTAGTGTCTTCTGCAATTTCTTTCTTTAACTTTTTATAGTTCTCCTTAAATAGTTCTTTTACATCTTTGGTTAGGTTAATTCCTAAATATTTTATTTTTTGGGAGGCTATTGTGAATGGGGTTGCTCCGTTTATTTCCCTCTCTTCCTGTACATTATCAGTGTATAGGAAGGCAACTGATTTTTGTGGGTTTATTTTGTATCCTGCTATTTTGCCGAAGTGATTTATGATTTCTAAGAGTTTGGGGATGGAGTTTTGGGGATCGTGGAGGTATAGTATCATGTCATCTGCAAAAAGGGATAGTTTAACTTCTTCTTTCCCTATGCGGATCCCTTTAGTGTCTTTTTCTTGCCTTATTGCCCTGGCTAAGGGTTCTAGGACTATACTGAAGAGGAGTGGAGGCAGTGGGCATCCTTGCCTTGTTCCTGATTTTAGGAGAATTGGTTATAGCTTTTCCCCATTAAGTATAATATTGGCTATTGGTCTGTCATAAATGGCTTTTATTGTTTTTAGAAATGTTCCTTCTATTCCTATTTTCTCCAGAGCTTTTAGCATGAATGAATGTTGAATTTTGTCAAAGGCCTTTTCTGCATCTGTGGCGATACTCATGTGATTCTTGACCTTGGCTCTGTTGATATGTTGGATTACATTTATTGACTTACGTATGTTAAACCATCCCTGTGTCTCTGGGATGAAGCCTACCTGGTCATAGTGAATTATTTTTTTATGTGTTTCTGGATTCTGTTAACTAGAATCTTGCTAAGGATCTTTGCATCTGTGTTCATCAAGGAGATTGGCCTGTAATTCTCCTTTTTGGTTGGGTCTTTGCCTGGTTTGGGGATGAGTGTGATATTGGCTTCGTAGAATGAGTTTGGGATAGCTCCCTCCTTCTCGGTTTCTCTGAAGAGCTTGAGGAGTATGGGTATTAGTTCTTGTTTAAAGGTCTTATAGAATTCTGCTGTGAATCCATCTGGGCCTGGGCTTTTTTTTGTTGGAAGACTTTTGATAGCTTCCTGTATCTCATTATCGGATATTGGCTTATTTAATTGGTTAACTTCTTCTTTGCTCAGTTTGGGCAACTTGTATTTCTCTAAAAATGCATCCATTTCTGCCCGATTTTCTTCCTTTAGAGAGTATAGCTTTTGAAAGTAGTCTGTTAGAATTGTTTGGATATCTTGGGTAGGTGTTGTGATGTTTCCCGTGACATCCCTAATCCTATTAATATGGGTATCCTCTCTTCTTTTTTTAATTAATCTAGCCAATGGGCCATCAATTTTGTTTATTTTTTCAAAGAACCAGCTTTTTGTTTGGTTTATTTTGGTTATGGTTTTCTGATTTTCTAATTGGTTAATCTCTGCTTTTAATTTGGTTATCTGGCTTCGTCTAGTACCTTTAGGTCCCATTTTTTCTTGTTTTTCTAGCTGTTTTAATTGCAACATGAGATTATTTACTTGGTCTGTCTCCATTCTCTTAATGTGGGCACTGAGGGCAATAAATTTGCCCCTCAGGACTGCTTTTGCTGTGTCCCACAAGTTTCTTTGTGAGGTGTTTTCATTTTCATTGAGTTGTAGGAAATGCTTTATTTCTTCTCTGATCTCTGCTGTTATCCAGGCATTGTTAAGGAGTGTGCTGTTCAATTTCCATGTATTAGAGAAATTTCTGTGGTATGCTTTGTTATTGAGAACTAGCTTGATTCCACTGTGGTCAGATAGGATACAGGGGATTATGTTGATCCCTTTGTATTTGCTTAAGTTCCTTGCATGAACTATGATATGGTCTATTTTGGAGAAAGTTCCGTGAGCTGCTGAGAAGAATGTGTACTGTGTTGTTTTAGGGTGAAATACTTGGTAGATGTCAGTTAATTCCGCTTGGAGTATGGCCTCTCTTAATTCGGTAGCTTCTTTGCCAATCCTCTGGTTGGTAGACCTGTCCTTTGGTGAGAGTGGTGTGTTAAAGTCTCCTAGTATTATCATATTGGGATCTATTTTATTCTGTAAGTTTGAGAGCATTTGTTTGACATATCTGGGTGCACCAATATTTGGGGCATATAAGTTAATGATGGTTATATCCTCCTCTTGGATTGTTCCCTTTATTAATATGTAGTGTCCGTCCTTGTCTTTCTGTACTGATTTTAATGAAAAGTTTATTTTGTCAGATATCAGGATAGCTACTCCTGCTTTCTTACTGGGGGCATTTGATTGGTAGATCCTTTTCCACCCCTTCACTCTGAGTTTGTTTGTATGTTCGGCTGAGAGGTGGGTCTCCTGAAGGCAACAGATGGATGGGTCTTGTTTTCTGATCCAGTCCTCAGTTCGTTTTCTTTTAATTGGCGAATTCAGCCCATTTATATTAAGAGAAAGTATAGAGAGATGCATTGTTGTCTCTGCCATTCAGTTTTCCTAAGTTTTTCTTCTTTCCTTTCCTCCTGTGCTTGCTCAGTTAGACTTTGAGTAACTCCTGTTTGGGGCAGGCCCCAGTTCCTGGTTGCTTTCTTCAGGTTGTGTCCCCCCTCTTAGAATTCTTTGTAATGCTGGCTTAATGTTTATGTATTCATTTAGTTTTTCTTTGCTATTAAAAGTTTTCAGTTCTCCATCGAATGTGAATGCTAGCTTTGCCAGGTATGGCAGTTATTGGCTCTCAGGGCTCGTATGTTGCTTTCCCAGGCTTTTCTTGCATTCATTGTTTGTGTGGAGAGGTCTGCAGTGATTCTAATTTTTTTCCCGTTGTAGTATAGCTCTTTCTTCATTTTTGCTGCATGCAGGATTGTTTCCTTATTATTCAGATCTATCATTTTTACTATAATGTGTCTAGAAGTGTTTCTCCTGGGGT
This sequence comes from Dipodomys merriami, assembly GCF_024711535.1. Lineage (NCBI taxonomy): Eukaryota > Metazoa > Chordata > Mammalia > Rodentia > Heteromyidae > Dipodomys > Dipodomys merriami. Next base: position 10,850,035 of record NW_027205381.1, read on the forward strand.
CTTGCTTGTTGGGTGTTCGATAAGCTTTTGTGATGTAGTTAAGATGGTCGTTTTTGAGGTGGGGAAAATTTTCATTGATTATCTTGTTAAATAGGTGTTGCATTCCCTTGCTCTGGAATTCCTCACCTTCGTCCACTCCGATTATGCGAAGGTTAAATTTTTTAGCATTATCTGCTTGCTCTTGAATTTACCTTTGGTTTAATTTGAGTGATTTTTCCATATCTGTCACTTTTTGGTCCAGTTGGTGTATTCTGTCTTCTGTATCTGACACTCTACCTTCCATTTCATTCACTCTGTTGATCGTGGCTTCTATTGCGGTTTGCATGGAGGAAATGGATCCCTTTATGGATTCAATGTTGGTTCTCAGAGTACTGATCTCACCTCTCAGTGAGGTATGCATTACCTCTAATTTGGCGTTTATCTCACTTCTTACTGAGGTTTGTGCAGCTTCTATTTTTGCATCCAACTCTTGTTTGATATCCTGTATCTCTTTTGATAGTTCATCCTTGTGCTCTTTCAATTTCTGATCAATTTCTCACTTTATTTCTTGAGTCATTGCCTCCAGCAACCCTTGGATGTAGCTTTTGTCTTCCATTCCTGCTTTGTTCCCACTGGGGCTCTCCCCTGCGTGGCTGCTGGCTTTTGAGGTGAGCTTGCTGTCCTGGGTGGAGGTAAACCTTGTGATTTTTCTCTGTGATTTTCGCATGCAGGTTCAGGAGACTTCGCATGCAGGTTCAGGAGACTGCTGTTCAATTTTGTTTTGGTGTGTCTGTCTTTGCTTGGTTGCTGATTCTGTATTGGTAGAGAGAGTCTGTGCCTGATCTGGGTTCTGTTGGGAGCCTATTTCCAGCTGCTATTCTGACTTACTTAGGGTTCTCAGCTCTCTGCTGTAGATCGCTGGCAGTTCCCACCTTTGGAAGGGTTGAGCAGCCTAGACTGCTTGTGTTTGCTCCTACGGGTGCTCTTGTGAAGAACAGATGCTCTGGATGCACTCTCCCAAATACTGGAGTCTGCTATGGGCTCCTGATGTGTTTTTGTTTGTTTGTTTTGGGCTGGTTGTGGGCTTGAACTCTAGGTTTGGGTGCTGTCCCTCAGCTTTTCAGCTCAAGGCTGGCACCCTACCGTTTGAGCCACAGCACCACTTCTGACCCTTTTTGCTTTTGTGATGCTGAGGAATCAGATCCAGGGCCTCATACATCCAAGACTATCACTCTATTGCTGAGCTGCCTTAACAGTCTGAGCTCCTGCTTACTATCAGGTGCTGGCAGCCTGTGTTGCCCAATTCCTAGTCTAGGGTATATGGGTGGAGTTTTGGTGGGGTTTGGGCTTCTCTTGTCCCGGGCCTCCAGGTCTTTTGTTGTCACAGGCGTGCTTCCCGGGGAGTGTTGTTTCCTGGTTTTCTCCCCTCTGTTGAGGCGTATGCTCAGCTTTTTACTTCAGTTGGGAGGAGTTGGTCGTGTTGTTCAGGTGCCGGATCCCCAGGCCTGGTTCCGGCCCCAGCCTGTAGCACGCTCGTTAGGCCTGTGCTGATGTGTATACCACCTAGGTTATGCAGCCTGGAGCACACTCGTTAGGCCTGTGCTGATGTGTATACCACCTAGGTTATACAGCCTGGGGGACATAGTTCAAATTTCTTCTACTGTTGGTAGTCTTGATCCAGGGGCGCTGTTCCTGGCTTGGGCATTTAAGCTCCCTTCCAGGGGTGCTCTTGCTCTAGCCTTGCCAGCTGAGTGTGCTCCACGGGCTGGTGGAGCTCTCAAACAGTTCCCAGTTTTAGTGGGTCCTGTGGTCCGGGTGTTGGGGTAGGGAATCTAGGTCAGGGTCTGGGGATTCCCTCCAGCTCTGGTCTCCCTTGAGGGATACACTTCCCCTGTGGGGTACTCACCCTGGAGCTGGTTGTTTCTGTGTGGTGTAGGTCATCAGTTGTTGTTGCAATCCGAGTTCAGTTGGGGTGGTTGCGGGCTGGGTTGGGTGGTGGTGGCTCTGTGTGATTCTTTTCTGTCTCTGCCTCTGTTGAAGCTGTCAGGTCAAAAGTGTCCATGCTCATGCAGCTTCTTCGCGGTGCCTCTGAGGCCCGGGCGGCCCTGCGGGATCGTTGTGATCGCGATCCGGCGGGTGGTCTGCCGACAGGTCCCTTTGTCGCGCTGCTGGTGCCAAGCAGCTTTGGCGGGATGGAGCCTCTCTGCTCCGGTGGAGAGTGAGGGGTGGGGGTGGGATCCTCATGGAGACTCCCGGCTGGTAGGTTTCTCTGTTCCTGGCGATCCACTGTTCTGCAAACTGGTACCTGGTGATCTGCAGGCGGTCCCCTGTGTCTCTGGGGCTCCGGCAGCCCCCACCGGGCCGGCTGGCCGGTGGCTTGGCGCACTGCCTCCAGTAAAGGTTGGGGGAGGGGTCTTCGCTTTTCTCTGTTCTGAAATTCTTCTTTTCCTCTCTTTCTTTTTTGTTATTTTCCGCCTCTGGTTTTTCTCTGAGTGTTCTTCTTTTTGTTGTTGTCAGTCTCTTGGGGAGATTAAGCGTTGGAACTCGAACTCTCTTTTTGGTTGGAGAGAGCTGTGGCGTTTCCCTACTGCCCCGTCGCTATCTTCGGTTTTGCTTTTCTCCTCAAAGGTTTTTGGTAATGTGTTCTTTATCTCTAGTGTCCTTTCCTATATAAAAACAGCAAATCTTACTGCCTCAAACTAGAATCAATATCTATCAGGTACAATTCTAAGTGCTTTGTGAGAATTAATTAATTTCACAGCAGTAACTACTTCTTACATAGATTTTATTCCTCATATTCTGTGATACATATGTACATATGCATATTTGTATATATACCATATGTGTATATATCACTTGTATATATGTAATATCTATGCCTATCAATTATTTTATTTCTATCATTTTATAGATTCTGGAAGTGAGATCCTTTTTATTCCAAGCAGGTGAAAAAGATCTTTTATGGTGAGAACATCTTCTCTATGCTTCCCAAATCACTTTACATAGCCTAGACACTTCTTTGAAATTCTAGATCCATCAAATTGTAGATCATATTTCCAGCAGCAAAAGTAAAGCTTGTTTGTAAAGCTTTTGGGGTACTGTGTGTTCTGGAACTAAGTATATTAATTATTTTAGCTATTCCTCTGTTTTACCTACTGAACACATGAAAGAGGTATGTTTACAATACAGCTAAAAATTGCTCTTCCTGTCAGCTTGCTAGCCTAGGCTTCAATACCACCAACAATTCAATATATTCTGAGCAGTCTATCTTTGCATCCTTACATTGTGAGATATTTTATATAAAGTGAAAATCTATTTCCCTCTATCTTCCAATTACTGGGCATAATTTTGTCTTATGAAACCATCTAGGACACATTTAATCTTTCATCGACACTAAATACTTTTCATTTTTTGCAAATAAAAAATAAATGCTCTCTCTCAGGTTGTCTTCTTGCTTAGTTACTTATGTGTGCTAGTCTCCTTAGTGTCTCTCTGCTTCTCCTGGGGTGTTCAAATCTAAACGTTTTCTGCTCTGTCTTCATGAGTGTTTAAATACAGCTCTCATCTTTGTATCCAAGTCTCTTAAGCTTGATACTCTGAGAAGGGAAGATTAGAGTTATCTATGAATTCCTATTTGCTTTTAATTAAGATTCATGACATTTGCAATTATCTTATGGTGACGTCTTCTGCGAGGCACAGTTGGGATAAAAATGTTGAGAGGACAAAGACCACAAGACATTTTTGTTTGCTGTGCTTGTAGAATGCACAGCAGGAATAAATATGCAGCACATGTTTCCTAGATGAATGAATGAGTAGCTGTATGACTATTTTGCTACTTAAGTACTGAAAAGAGCTTGCTAGCTGTTCTCTAGAATTAGAAGTAGCTTTGGAGACTAACCAGACCTATCCAATTTCTAAGAGTAAACAAAGATCATAGAAGTCAATGATTTACTTATGGTCACACAACAGAGAGAAGATTACATAATGCCCAAACCCACTGACTGATATTTCTGAGCTGGCAACAGAAAGGAAATTCCAGCTTCTGGACTTATGGAAGAAGACAGGGAAGTAGGCTTTGCTGGAAAGGTCTTACTTCTAAGTCACAATCTAACCCAAGTGGACAGGGTTGCTGTCAGGGCAACTCGGGTACTACTAGCTCACTGTTGTATATTTAGACTGTTTTAGGACCTACATAAGCTCAAATATTGATTTAGTATCTCTCCTCTAAGTTCTCCTAAGCTGTACCTGGCAAAGACTGACAAATAGGAAGCAGCTAAGGTATACCCAGAGAATTATTCCAGAGAAATGAAGTGTTGGCAGAACAATGAAATAAATTTTGTTTTTGTTATGTTCGAGCTCACTGAGAGGAAAGAAGGAAGCCAAGACCATTATCATTCTTAGAAAAACAAAATGAGAGTGGATGTCAGGGGCAGCTTTCTCCTGAATGTGTCGTGCCTAGACATGTCTGGCTGATCACTGGAGAATTATGGCTTTCATACCATAGACAGCACTGATTCATATCCTCTCTCAGAGACCAAAGGTAGATTCTGCCGCAGCGTTTTACAACTCAAAACCATGTGTAATAGAAGCCCTAAGAGGGTGGTAATGGATATATCTACCCAGTCTCTTGTACTATACCAGTAACTGCATGCCAGCAGCAGCATGAATCATTCTCATCATTGTTAAATGCTGACCACAAACTCATTCATTCTTCGCCACAGACATTATCCTGCTTGGCAATTGAAGAATTGAGGTTCAGAGAGTGGCAGTTTTGAAATCAGGCCTGTCTGATGCTTCAACTAGCATCCTAGCTGAATCCTAGCCTGGGCTCAATGAGCATGTAATGAATTGGGAGAGTCGGTTTTAACTGTGATCTTTCCAATTTCATGCAGGAACATTGCCAACTTGTCACCTCACATGTTATTATAAATCACCCTTATCTTTACTGTTTCTTCTTACTTATCTGGATACCATGCAGATGTTTTCTCTCCAAAGCAGTCCATCCTGAGCTTTCTTCTCCACCTGAGTTTATGTAGCATCTCTTCTTGTCTCTGTCATCGTGTCCATTTTATGCTTCTGAAAATCATTTATCCCTGCTATTAGATGGTGAGTCCCTGATGTCAAAGGCCTGAAAGGCTTCCATAGGAGACATTCCCCATGGTATAATATGTTAACTGGAGGTTAGGCTATGGAACACAAAGTGATGACTAGGACTATGTTTGTTTTAAATCAAAAGATATTGGGAGAATGTATATGTATATGTATATATATATATATATACACACACACACACATATGGATATATATATATATATATATGTGTGTGTGTACATAGATATAATTTTATTTTTGTTTTCTTAGTTGTGGGGCTTGAACTGTGTCCCTGGGCTCTTAAGCTCAAGGTGAGCCCTCTACCACTTGAGCCACAGTGCCACTTCCAGGAGGTTTAAAAGATTAAAGTTCTTTTGGGGTGGAGGTTGGTTTGCATCCCTAGCAGAGCATTGGCATGCATTCAATGTGAATGAAAAAGATTGAGAAAATTCCTACCAAGAAAATGAAGCAAAAGACAAAACTCAGAGTGAATAAATAAGATTCTTTAAGATGGACTAAGCCATTAGGAACAAGAGAATGAGATTAATGTTAAAATGTTTTGTAACCTCCAGTGAAGTAGTCTAGGGAATTATGTAATATCACTCAAACTCATCCTCTTCATCTGAAAACTGGGGCTAATAATAAACTATAGAACCAAGTACATATGCAATACTATATACAAGTGTTTCAGCATGACACTAAGCCTGAGGTTCGAACCAACAAATCGCAACCAAATACAGAATTCTCTTTTCAGCATATATGTGAAGGTCAGAAAGTGCACCTGTCTGGAAAAGCATGCCCATAATGTTGTCAGTCTAACAATGAGGGGCCAGTAGGGAGAAACATGTGTCTGTGATTCCAAGTTAATCACATCTAAAATATGGAATTTTTTTCAAGTTCTAGGCATAGGCGAAGTCTTTCATATACATAACAAATCCATCAGGAAATAGAGCACTTAAGATTATATATTAATTTTTATACTTGTCCTTGATTTCTATGTAATGAGCTTCTTTGGTTAGAAATTGTCACTAATTTACCTTCATATGTAGTATAATGGGATATACAAAACACTTCCAATTTTTAGTTCTAGTCATGACTGACTTTTTAAAAAATACCATGATGTTTAATGCATGTCTATCTCAAGAAAATACAAGAGTTAGAGAAAATTAAGCTGAGAAAAGAACTTGACCAACTACTGGTACTTAACGAATGTTATTATCTTCAGATATTGGGTACTCTGTAAACTGAATTTGCTTTTGAACTATGAAGTATCAAAGCTAAGCTTTCTGTCTGTCTTACCACTGCTTATAGGGGCAGAGCTGGGTAGGATTTGTCTGATTCACCGAGAGTCCATGGGTTATGCCTCTGTTCACTGTAAAATCTTCAATGTCGATCACAGTGTCTGTCTGATCAGGTATTCTTCACACTGAATGACTGGATGCCTTCCATCACCAGCATATGAAAGCAGATTCAGAGAGTAGAGTTGTCTTTCTGAGCTGATCTAAATTATACATACATATGTCAACATATACAGGATCATATGCATATATACACAAACATATTAACTAAATTATGGTATATACAGAGAAGATACCAATGGAGTAGTAACTCCTCTGAACAACTAACAGTTTAACAGGAAGCTGAAGCATGTGTTGTCTGAGGAGAGGCTTCAAGGGGAGGGTTCAGACAAATAGAAGAAACGTGGGCAAATCAGACATAATATTCAGTATACATATAATATTCAGTCAAAATGTAACTAGGTAAATTGAGGAGGAAAGTGGGTTTAAGCAAGATGGTGGAGAATAATGAAAGTGTGAATTAAAATTTTAAAGTGCTTCTATTTCCACACCAAATATAAGTATGTTACTTACAGTTATGAGGGATCATTTTTATTAATTTATATTAAGTATAAAGACTAATGCATATTATGGATATACTTTGTCATCAGCATAGTTTTTTAGAAGTTAAGGCAACAGTAAGGACTTCAAGGTGCCTAATATGATGCTGACCCTAGTTGTTGGCATAGATGAAAAGAAAAGGACTTGGGTAACAGGCAGCTCAATAGATGGAACTAAGTTAAAGACACTTTTCCTGGAGTCGTTGGAAGGTGGGATCTCAATCAACCTAGCATAGATTTCAGAAAGCAGATCTGGGATCCACAATGGAGACTGATAAGCTGCTTCCTTCTCTTGATGAAGATAGTTCAACCTGTCTTGCTACAGCTCATTTCTGCCTCTGGTATGCTGTTCATCAGGGGTTTGTTTATGTTTCTGTCTCCTTCACTGAATACTGAGCAACTTGAGAACAGGGACATGTATTATGGTTAATATGGTTTTATTCTTCTCATCATGTCTATATTACATACCTAAGAGCACGACACATGGTATCTGTTTATTAAGTGTTTACTAAAAAAAAAATGACTTGAATGGATGGATGGATGGATGGATGGATGGGTAATTTTGTGAGTAATTCCTTTCTTCCCCAACCCCTCTTCTGTATATGGAGAGAGTTGTTTAATGCCTTCTGGCAGAACACAGGCACTCCCATGGGCTGCACATGAGGATTAAGTGGTCCCAGCTGTGGGAAAAGAAAGCTAAAGAAGCAGGAACCAGAACAGGAAAACTTTCATGTTGGTTATTGACACCTTAGTGTGGTTGAAGCATTTGGGCAGCTCATCACAAGGGCAAAAAAGATAAGGGGGCAGAAAAAGATATTTATAATGTTTTTTGTTGTTTTATTAATAGGTTCAAAACTAATCCTCATGGGATTCTTATAAAGTATGGTTATTGTTACACCTATAGGCATGTGGAAACTGTGTTAAAGTCTCAGGGGTATAGAGAGCTTGAGGCACTTGTAGTGAGTACTTAATTCAAGACCCTGGGATAGAGGAAGAGTATTATGAAAGCAGGGATATTTAGATAGTAGCAATCTCATATACACTTGGATCAGTAAGACATGGAAAATCTTTTAGGACACTTTTTTAAGTCCTCAATTTGCTTAACCCAGACAACTTTTATTATTATCAATGGTTTTTTGGTATGTTCCTTTGCATTGCTTAACTTATTAGATATAGCAAAATGACACCTATTTAGTTATTAACCAGTATTTTGACTCCACATTCATAGTCTATGGAACTTGACATTAGAGTCATAAAAAATAAAAAACAAACATGAGTTTGTTGAATGATACAACTATTTAACATTTGCCAGATACTCTGTTGAACACTACTCACCAGAACTCTAATAAATAGAAATCACTATCACTTCCATTGTTAGATTAGGAAATAATTACTCCAAAACTCAATGAATTCAGCTCTACTACTTTTCAGGTCTGAGCTTGATCATGCTTCTGATTTTATACTTATAATTTTTATTACGATATCCATGTATCATAGTTTGATACCCATCTAAGGAGGCAGATTATAAACATAGAATTAAGTGAATGATTAGTAGAGTGCTCAAATCATTTCTCTTGAAGCATTGTGTGAGTTATGTTCACATTAGCCATCATGTGAAAAAAGTTTTCTTTATCCTATACCAGGTTTCAACTCGGGATTTCACACTAGTTCTACTCACTGACTCTACTGCTTGAGCTATGCCTCCAGCCTAGCTTTCTGCTGGTTATTTTTAGGAATGGAGTTTTACATACTTTTATACTGGGAGCTGGCTTTGAAATGTAATCTTCAGGATTTCAGACTCCTGTGTTTACAATACTACAGGTATAAGTCACTGGCATCCAGAAATCTAGGAACCATCTTTAAAGAAGGTTTTTGTTTTCTTCTTGCTTTGCATATTGAAAGAAACTCTAAATTATCAGCATATAAACTGGTAGTTGAAGAAATGTGCTAATAGAATGACTCTTTCCTAATACCCATTACTTTTCATATTTCTCTGGAATCTAACTTGCTTTTCCTTCTTCTCTGTACAGTGGCTGCGGTACTTAGGTTTACTTTTCATGTTAAACTAATTGTCCATCTGTTCCCCATAGAAGTACAAATATTCTGATATAAATCTTGAATACAGACCTCTCCATTGGTTAAGACAAAATCTGTCAAACATCTTCTGTTTTGAAGGCTAGCATGCATTGTTAGTGGTATGTTCCTATGAATATATGCCTGTTACTCAGAGCACAAATATTCAGGAGTGTTTCCAGTTTCTTGTGTAGCCAGGAGGAATGTGCATGAACCTCAGTCATAAAGAGGCAGCCAACCAGTAGCCTAATGACTACAAGCAGCTCCTCAGACAGCATCTGAATCATGATTTTCATTTTATAGTCCCTTTGTTTCCATTATATCACTTGACTAACCTTTCCTTGTTCACATTGGAGTTCCTTTTCTAGATATTTTTCTAATTATTTTCCTAAGTGATAGTATAATTATCTAAAACCTAGGCTTTTGGAAAGAAGTCAATCATATTAATGTCAGAGCCCTGAAGTTGGATTTATAATGAAATTCCACAGGATACCACTACAAACTCTTTAATGGAAACTTCCTTTCATATAAAATAAGGTGAGTGGAACATGGATTTACTTCAGTTTCTATAACATCAAATGAATTAGTTTTTATCACAGACTCAGACTCCTTCCTAGTACCCATGGAGACCTTCAGAAATAAACGAGTTTTTATGATGCTTTCTCACAAAGATTCTAACAGTTTCTACTTAAAGAATAGGACACAAATCATGGAAAGGGTACTATATCATTTAAGAAGCAATTGTTGTTGTTTTTAATATACTCTGTGATTTCTTTTTTCTTTCATGTTTTTTTCCCTATTGGTTATCCCCAGTTGTCACTGTATTTGATTTAGGTACTCTGGATATTGTATATATGTTTATCTAAATTAGGGAAGGGAAGGGGAACAACAAAATAGTGAGACAAAGGGCAACAGTGATACTTACAAGACAATATTTGGAAATGAACTATACAACTTGGAAGGGGGGGAAACTGGGAGAAAATGTACTCACTACCTTACTTATGTAACTGTAACCCCACTGTACATCACCTTGACAATAAAATTAAATTAAAATAAAGAAATGACAATGGTCAACCTGAACCAGAGTTAACCACTATTAATTAATTAATTGATTTTTTTTTAGTGTCAGTACTGTGCCTTGAACTCAAGGCCTTGTGCATTCCCTTAGCTTTTACACTCAAGGCAGGGCCTCTTCCAAATTGAGCCACAGCTCCATTTCTAAGTTTTTGTTGGGTAACTGGAGATAAGAGGGGCTGGGAAGGTGGCTCAGTGGTAGAGCACTTGCCTTGCATGCCTGAGGCCCTGGGTTCGATTCCTTAGCACCACATGAACAAAAAGAAAAAAGCCAGAAGTGGCACTGTGGCTCAAGTGGTAGAGTGCTAACCTTGAGCTGAAGAGCTGAGGGACAGTGCCCAGGCCCAGAGTTCAGGCCACACGACTGGACCAAAAAAAAAAAAAAGTTTCATAGACTTTTCTGTCTGGGTTGGTTTCAAACTATAATCATATCTCCACCTCCTGATTTGCTAGGAGTGCAGGAATGAACCACTAGCACATGTATTAGAGTTCACTACTTTTAAAAACTATTTTATTTTATTTTATTGTAAAGATGGTGTACAGAGGGGTTACAGTTACATGAATAAGGTAATCAGTACATTTCTTGTTGAACATTGTTACCTCCCTCCTTTGTTTTTTTCCTATACCCCTTCATTTCTTTTATAAACAGGTTAATCCAACTTTTTAAATGTCATTTTTCTACGTTGCAGCATTTCAATAAAGTAGAAATAATACTATCTCTACTTGCTTCTACTTCTATAGACTTGTGTTTTTAAATACATACTACTTTTTTTTTTTAAATCAGTCATGGGGCCTGAACTCTGGGCCTGGGTGCTGTCCCTCAGCTCTTTAGCTTAAGGATAGCTCTCTACCACTTGAGCCACAGGACCACTTCCGGCTTTTTCTGCTTATGTGGTGCTGAGGAATTGAACTCAGGGCCTCATGCATGCAAGGCAAGCACTCCACCACAGAGCTACCTCACCAGCCTCACATACTACTTCTTAAAATTGATATTATAGACAGCCATAAAATATAGCACCATGATATGGATCACCACTCCACATTTTTTTGTGGGGGGTCCGGTCATGGGGCCTGAACTCTGGGCCTGGGTGCTGTCCCTCAGCTCTTCAGCTCAAGGCTAGCACTCTACCACTTGAGCCACAATGCCACTTCCGGCTTTTTTCTTTATGCTTATGTGGTGCTGAGGAATTGAACCCAGGGTCTCTGGCATGCAAGGCAAGTGCTCTATCACTGAGCTACCTTCCCAGCCCCCACTCCACATACTGTAAAACAACAACCAAACAATGACAGGAGAGGGCAGTGGATTTCATCTAAAGCTGTCAGCTGAGTTGGGAGACAGTGCTGGTGCTCTCTCCCAGGCACTGAGCATACTAGTAGTTAGGCACATGCATATGTGTGCCTAGAGGAAATTCAAGCTCTTTCTATGTTTTGGCATTTATTGACCCCTTTCTAGATGTTCATAGTAAGATCATCTAGCTTACCCCCTCCAGGTCTTAGCAACTCCTAGAATTCTACTGAGTCTCTGCTCTCACTGGTATTTCCACATTCTCTCTTAAAGTTCAATATAGCTAACAGGTCACATTCAAAGACTGGGCAGTTTTCAGTTAGTCCCTATCTATCAGGAAGTTTGGGTCAGCAGATGGTTATTGATCAGCATACTTAGCTGTAGCAAGAGGAGCTTAAGGAGTGAAAATAAAGAGCTGGATGTCTACACCATGAGCCCATGTCCTGTCCAGCTGTTCAATCAGAAGGTCAAGTTGGAGCGTAGCCTGGTCTGATGTTAGAGCTGGTCACATCCTCTCAGCAGGCTGCAGATGGTCTGTGGATTCCCTTGTCAAATCAGTCACAGCTGGCACTTTACAAAGCAATGGTCATGCCCAGGACACCTTCATTGCCATGTTTTATAATTTTGTTCCACTCTAGGCTTCAGCACCATCACAGATAATTAGAAGCCATCAGGGCAGCATCATACATCCTGTAATTTAGAATTGTAGGCTTTCTTTACACTCCACTAATTCTTAGAATGTTCTTTGATATTACATAAGAAGAACACAGTTTCATGACACTACGAGCACAATGGATGTTTTCTACTTTCTCAGACATGAAATGCAAATGCTGTGTCAGCATTGACCCCTGCCCTGTAGAGTGAAGTTGTTTAGAATCCAGTTGTAGCCAATGTCCCAAATGCTCTATCTTTATGTCATCACATGGCCACTTTTTCAAACATTTTGATCAAACATGCTTGCTTCTGAATGCATCTGTTGCAAAACTGCTTTAAAAATCATTATACATACATTCTTCCATTCTGTGATCCAACCATGCAACAGAGCATTTTTCCCCTGGCTACTGTATGTGAAAGAGTTTGTTAGTGGTCATGGGAATAAAAAATTGTAAATTTGGGCTGGGATGTAGCTCAGTGGCAAAGCGCTTGCCTAGCAAGTACGACATCCTGGGTTCGATCCTCAGTACCAAAAAAGAAAAGACAAAAACAATTGTAAATTTTTGGTCTCTAAAGTAAAAAAGTTTAAAGAAATACACAATATTTGGGTACAATTGGGAAGAAAATTTTAAAACATTTGAGTCTACCTTTAAAAAACACAAACTAGTAGATGAGAATAAAATTGTTAAAAAAAAAACTGTCTTAAAAAAACTGTCTTAAAAAACTACAGAATAAGCTGGCCATCCACCTCTCATCCTAGCTAATCAGGAGGCTGAGATCTGAGGATCACTGTCCAAGGGCAGCCTGGGCTGGAAAGTTCATGAGACTCTTATCCAATTAACCACCAGAAAACTGGAAGTGGAGCTATGGCTCAAAATGAGAGCACTAGCTTATAGAGTAAAAGGCTTAAAGACAGTGCAAAGGCCCTGAGTTCAATTGCCCATTATGCCTATGATCACCACCACTACCACCACCACCACCAACAACAAAACCCAACAAACTACAGAATGGTCAGGTACTGGTTGTTCAAGCTTTTAATTCTAGTTACTCATGGGGCTGAGATCTGAGAATTGCAGTTCAATCTCAGCCTGAGAAAGAAAGTCCATGAGGTTTTTCTCCCCAATTAACCACAAAAGGCTGGACTTGGAGCTGGAAATTTGAGCAAAAAGGCTAAAGGTCAGTTCCCAGGCCCTGAGTCCAAGCCCCATTAAGAAAAAAAAAGTCTGAGATTCCAGGATGGCGAAGCTCTCATAGGTATCCTCCCAGGTGTCTCTGACAAAACTAAGATCTAGGGCCACAGCCACACTTTACCTCAAACTCTAAATGGCTAAAGACGTTTCCTACTACAAAAGGAATATCCCAACAGGCAAACAAGGAAAGCGAAAAGGGAAACATTGAGCAGGACCCCACCTGGGTGGCACCACACAGCTGCACACCATGCCAAGATTTTCTGCAGATTTTAAGCAGAGAAGCATTCAAAAACTGAAGAAAGCTCTCAGCACCAGACCGGTGGAAAGTTAAGAGGGAAACCAGTGAAGATGCCAGAGTCGGCAAGCAAACCCTGGCTCCAACCCACTCACTGGGTGGCCACAGAGAATGTGCTCTGAGGGGACTCAGCAAACACCATTGCAACCACCAGAAATTGACACCAGTGGTTAAGAACCCCAAAATCGCGGCTGGAGGCAACGAGAGGTCCCAAGCCAGCAGTGCCAGCAAGATCCCAGTGGAGCCCTGCCACCTCTACGCACAGCCCCTAGGACACCACAGCCACAGCCAATCCCCTGCCCCCAAGGGACAACTGCCTGGCTAACGGCTGACTGGAACCTCTGCCAGGACCTGCTCCCTCCCAGCCGACACAGGGAGCCAACCCGGGTCTCCCAGAGCCACCGCAGCATTACTCTGCTGGCTCTGCTGACCCTGCACAAGCCTGCACCCTGCTGCCCTGCTGCCAGGACGACACCACCTTCCGAACTAGGTGACCCCACCACACTGCAGCTGATACAGCCCACAGCCGGCAGAAGCCCCCAGGGATGCCTGCTGCCACCCACCCTTGCCCACCGCAGCCCGCCAAACCAAGCTTCACCTGGTCCTCCCAGTGCCCAGACTCCCCACCCCATAGAGCAAGAACCTACAGCTGCTGCAGATGCCACCCCACCTTCCCTCAACCTGGTCCTGCCAACACTTAGACCTTTCCACTGAGAACCCACCAACACCATCCTGGCTGCCACAACACAGGCTCTGTGGTCTAGCACCACCAGCTACAGATCTTGTAAGTAACCCCGTTGGGTCCATTCCTTGGGGGTGGCAATACTCTGTAGGGTCCCAAAGCCCTCTGACCCAAGACTCCGCCCAAAAGGGAGAGATCACATCAGAAGTGAACATAGATCTAAAATATGTTCCAAAACCTCCAATGGCTACCTGGGAAAGCCTGCGAACACAGCCCCACAGATTACAAATCTCAATTCCCCCCAACTCCCTGCCATCAGGCTTGAGAGTGGGATTCTAGGTAGTGGTCACAGTCCTTTGTCAAATGGCTGTCTGTTTTTTCCCTTCCACTCCACAAATTATACCAACATCAAATACAGTGAAAGCAGGGGTTATGCCATAGGGGAGGGACATACAAAGCAACAAAAAAATTATCCTATAAATATGTTAGAAACAATAGCATGAATGAAAAAACATTTGAATATTTATCTTGGGATTCATTTCCCTAATATCAACTTATCCAAATCGTTTAAATAGGGTTACAGGTGGACCCATTTCAACAATGAGATGTACAAGTCGTTATGTCGAAAAACGAACTTTACAACTTTGGTTGGTGGGGGGGTAGAGGAGGATCGGGTGTGTGTGGGGGATTGGGAAGGGATGGAAAGGGGAAACAAAGGAGGAGGCAATAATGCTTGATAAGAAAAATGACTCATTATCTTGCCCATGCAATTGTAACCCCTCTGTATAGTATTTTCACAGTAAAAAAAAAAGAAGGGAAAAAGAAAAGACACATGAAGGAAAAAAAAAAAAAAGGCCGTCTGAATCCAACCAAGCCATGAGGAAAGTGGACTGTTGCAAGGCATACAAGGTTTTATCAAAAATCAGTTTAGAGGATTATGTGGCGACACAAGCTCCTCCAAACAAGCCCAAAACTCACTCTTTCGATTTTCTTTTAGTTTTTTTAATGTTTGATTGTTTATTGGTTGTTTTTGTTTCTTTGCATTATTTTGTGTTTTTAGGATTTGCTATTTTACTTAAATCTTCTATTTTTTTTACTATTATTTAGTTTTTTTGTCCACTTTTCAATTTCCTAATTTTAATCATTATTATTTTTTTGTCGGTCCTAAGGCTTGAACTCTGGACTTGGGCATGTCCCTGCACTCTTCAGCCCAAGGCAAGTGCTCTACCACTTGAGCCACTGTGCCACTTCCCCTAATTTTAATTTTTTTCCTCTCACTCTTTCCTCTTCATTTCTCTCCACATTGTACTACTACTCTGTCAGAGATAACCTGTCTATTTCTATACACAAGTAAGGCCTTCTATGTTTGTAAACATAATAATTACAAGAATTATCTTAGATTAATCAACTTTCCAATACTCTTTCAATAAACCTTTTTCTAATATCAGCAATTTTCCCAAATATATATCGATATATATATATATATATATATAATTTTTCTCATTTTCATCTAGATCTCTAAGCTATTCCCTATATAACCTTTCTTCAAATTCTTTTCTACCACTTACACTCTGAAACAAGGTCTCTATTCTCTTACTACTACATATAATTCTCCTCTAAGCTGTCCTTATCCCTCCAGTATCATTATATCCAATTTTTCTTCTTAATTTAAACTCATCTCTCTCTATTCCTGGGTACACATAGAAAACCAACAAGAACAGGATATTGGCTGTGAAATAACCTACAACCACTGAAGTATGTAATCACAGCAAGGACAGTCAAGGCTCAGTACCCCCTCAAAAATGGATTAAAAAATCAGGAACAAACACCTCTCAGTCCTAACTCTCAATATTAATGGACTTAACTCTCCAATTAAGCAACATAGATTGTCTAGTTGGATCAAAAAGCAAGATCCTTCTATCTGCTGCCTTCAAGAGACACACCTTGCTCAGAAAAACAAACAATCTGAAAGTAAGAGACTGGAATAAAATCTACCCAGCAAACAGCTTCCATAAACAGTTACAATTCTAATATCAGACAAAATAGACTTCAATTAAAGTTAGTGACAAGAGATAAATAAGGTTACTACATACTAATTAAAGGAGGATATTACAATTCTAAATATTTATTCACCAAATAATGGAGCACCCAAATTTATTCAAGAAACACTACTTTCCCTCAAATCTCACATAAACCAAAGACATTAATTGTTGGGGACTTTAACACAACACTATCCCCACTGGACAGATTAACCCAGGAAAAAACTCAACAAAGAAACCTTGGATCTAAACAACTGCATAGATCAACTAGACTTCACAGACATCTACTGAATATTTCACCCAGCAGCATCAGAATAAATGTTCTTCTCAGCAGCACATGGAAATTCTCCAAAATAGACCACATTTTAGGTCAAAAGCAAATTTGTCCAAATTCAGAAACATTGAATTTATGCCCTGCCATTCTCACAGACCACAAGGGAATGAAATTAGTATTAAACACCAAAAACCACCAAAGAAAATCCTGTTACACATGGAGGCTGAACAACACACTGTTGAACCACCAGTGGGTCATAGAAGGGATTAGAAAGGAAATTCAAATGTTCATGATATTTAACAAAAAAGAGTACACAAACTACCAGCTCCTCTGGTAGAAGCAAGGTTATAGCTCTGAGTTCCTACATCAACAAATTGAAGAGATCTGAAACCAACATTTTAATGAGGCAACTGAAGTTCCTTGAAAAAGAGCAACAAGATAAACCCCAATCCAGTACACAGAAACAAATAATTAAAATTAAATCAGAATTAAATGAATTTGAGTCCAGAAAAACTGTACTAAGAATCAAGAAAACAGAATTGGTTCTTCAAAAAAGTTAATAAAATTGACAGACCCTTAGCAAATCTTATCAGAAAAAAAGAGAACACATCCAAATAAACAAACTCAGAGATGAGAATGGAAATATCACCACAGAAACAACCAAGATTCAGAACATCATAAGGGAATACTTCTCAAACCATTATGCTAATAAGTGTGAGAATCTGGAAGAAATGAATGAATTTCTAGCAAATATTACATGCCCAAACTAAACCAAGATGATTTAAACCAACTTAACAGACCCATATCAAGCATTGAAATACAAGCAGCATTACGAGCCCTCCCACCAAAGAAAAGGCCAGAACTGGATGGGTTTACAGCTAAATTCTAAAAAGCCTTCAAAGCAGATATCACACCAATATTCCTCCAACTTTTCAATGAAATTGAAAGTGAAAGTGTGCTACTAAACTCTTTCTATGAAGCTATTAGAACCTTCATCCAAAAAAACAGGTAGGGACTCATCAAAGAAAGAGAACTATAGACCCATTTCTTTGATGAACATTAATGCAAAACTTCTCAACAAAATTCTGGCAAATAGACTTCAACATTTCATCAAAAAAAACCATACACTATGATCAAACAGGATTCATTTCAGGGATGCAAAGCTGGTTCAATATATGCAAATCAATGAATATAATTCATCACATCAACAAGAACAAGGATAAGAACCACATGGTTACATCAATAGATACAGAAAATGCCCCTTTATGATGAAGGCTCTGGAAAAATCTATGAATCCATGGAACATTCCTCAATATAATAAAGGCTGTATATGACAAACTTACACCTAGCATTACACTTAATGGCAAAAAGCTAAAAGCCATTTCCTCTAAATTCAGGAATGAGACAAGGATGTCTACTCTCTCTATTATATTTCATAGCTAGAGCAATAAGACAAAATGCAAACATAAAGGGGATCCAAATAGGGAAAGATGAAGTAAAATTCTCTGTCTTTGCAGATGACATGATCTTGTATTTAAAGAACCCCAGGCACTCCACTCCCAAGTTACTTGAGTGGCAAAGTAGCAGGGTATAAAATTAAATCTTAGAAATCAATGACTTTCCTGTAATAACTCCTTTTGTAATAGCCTCACAAAAATAAAATACCTAAGAGTTAACTAAAGAAGTGAAGAAGCTGTATGAAGAAAACTTTAAAAAAACTAAAAGGGAAATTAAAGCAGAACTAAGGAAATGGAAAAACTTCCCATACTCCTAGATTGGGAGGATTTACATTCTGAAAATGGAAATACTGCCAAATGCTATCTACAAAGTCAACGCAATACCTGTCAAAATCCCAACCTCATTTTTCAATGAAATAGGAGAAGCAATCCAAAAATTCAAATGGAAAAATAAAAGACCCTGAATAGCAGAAACAATCCTTAGCAGAAAGAATAATGCTGGAGGAGTATCAATACCAAATTTTGAACTCTACTACAAAGCCTTCATAATCAAAACAGCTTGGTACTGGTACAAGAATGGTCCAGAGGATCAATGGAATAGAACTGAGAACCCAGAAATGAATCCACAAACCTATAGTCACCTGGTCTTTCACAAGGGAGCTAAAAAGTAGAATGGAAGAAAAACAGCCTCTTCAGTAAATGGTGCTGGCAAAACTGGTTAAACAACTGTAGAAAACTAAAGCTAGATCCTTATCTATCACCCTGCACCAGAATCAACTCTAAATGGATCAAAGACTTCGAAGTAAAAGAAGACACCCTAGAAACATTACAGGAAGGAATAGGAGAAACTTGGAACAGGCCAAAATTTTCTTAATAGAAACCCAGAAACTCAACAAATCAAAGAAAGATTGGAGAAGTGGGATTGCATGAAACTGTAGAGCTTCTGCATGGAAAAGGACATAGCTAGATCAATAGAAAGCCCATAGACCGGGAGAAGATCTTCACTAGCCATACAACAGACAGAGGTCCCATATCTAAAATATACTTAGAACTCAAAAAGATAGATACCCAAACAACAAATCCTCAAACAACTGTGTAATTAATAAGTGGGCTAAAGGCTTAAAGAGATAATCTTATAAATGCCTTAGAAACAAATTCATGAAAGAAAAAAACATTTAAATATATATCTTAGGGTTCATTTTCCTAACATTACCTTATCTGACCTTTTCTGCTTGACTCATACATATACTAACCATGGGACCTGCGTTTCTTTGGGCTTGGCTTACTTCACTTAATATAATTTTTTCCAAGTCTTAACATTTCCTAACAAATGGGGCAATGTCATTCTTTCTGATGGAGGCAGAGAATTCCATTGTGTATATATTTGTATGTCCCTCCCCCACAGTTTAACCCCTGCTTTCACTGTATTTGATGTCGGTATAATTTATGGAAGGGAAGGGGAAAAACAAGTCGTTTAAATAAGGATACAGGTGGACCCGTTGCAACAATGAGAAGTAAAAGTTATCATGTCGAAAACGAACTTTACAACTTTGGTGGGGGGTGGGGGAAGGATTGGGGGTGAGGGTTGGAAGGGATGGGAAGGGGAAACAAAGGAGGAGGCTGCAATGCTTGATAAGAAATGTACTCATTATCTTGCCCATGTAATTGTAACCCCTCTGTACAGTTTTTTCACAATAAAAAAATATATAAAAAAGACTTAAAGAGAGACTTTTTTGAAGAGGAAATAAGAATGGCCAATAGATACAAGAAGAAATGCTCAACTTCTCTAGCCATAAAAGAAATGCATATGAAAACAACACTAAGATTCCACCTCATACCAGTTAGAATGGCTATAATCAAGAACAGATGCTGGAGGGGATGTGGGCAAAATAGAGCCCTATTGCTTTGTTGGTGGGAGTGTAAACTTGTTCAACCACTTTGGAAAGCAGTATGGAGGTTCCTCAAAAGACTCCACATAGAGCTCCCCTATGACCCAGCAATCCCACTTCTGGGCATTTACATGAACCATTACAAACAAGGCCATACTAAAGCTACCAGCACAACTATGTTTATGGCAACATTATTCACCATAGCTAAGATATGGAACCAACCCAGAAGCCCCTCAGTAGATGAATAGATCAAGAAAATGTGGTATATACATGGAATTCTATGCCTCCAATACAAAAAATGTCACTACCCCATTTGTTAGAAATGGAAAGGCTTGGGAAAAATATTACTAAGTGACATAAGCCATTCCCCAAAAACATGGTTCCATGGTTTCCCTTATTTTCACTAACTAGTATGAGTCTAGTATAATCTGACCAGACCAGTAGAAAAGTCAAAAGCTATGGACAACTGACCATATAAGATGATGCTAAGTGAAATGAACCCCCAAATAGGGACACAAGTGGTTTTTTTTTCTATGTTGCTGTTATTTATAAAGTACTTATAATGTACTATCTGATTTTTTCTTTCTTTTGTATGTTCGTCCCCCATGGTATAACCCCTGTTTTCACTGTATTTGATGTATTTGATTATGGTGCCCTGCATCTTGTATATACATTTTTCTAATTTGGGGAGGAGAAAGTAAATAACAAAATGCTGAAAGAAGGACACAGATTGATCCATTGTAGCAATGAGATGTACAAGACACTATGTTGGAAATGAATTTCACAACTTGGACTGGGAGTAGTTGGGGAGGTGGGGAGGGAAGGGGTGGTAGGGGAAAATCCAAGGAAGGGGTAATGGACTCATTACCTTGCTCATGTAACTGTAACCCCTTTGGACAATATCTTTACAATAAAAATATATATTATAAAAAAGAAAGTCTTTCCATGTGCTAATTCTAATATTCCTTACATTTTTAACAATCATCTATTACTTTATTTGGAAAAGGACATGATTAAGTGAATGATTTTGTGAGAAGGAACTTTTCCTACATTATCAGTCCAAAGATAAGTACACTTATAAGAATGAGGCAAAGAGATATTTAACAATAGAGGGAAGCTGACAACACAGCCACAGAAGTAGACATGTGGGCACAGTCGTCCCTCAGGGCTCACATGGGGAATGCCACCCTGGTGACAGAGAATGATCTAGATTTCAGTACTTCAAAATCCCCATTTTGGGGATGGCAGATTTTCTGTTCTCATTCCTGGCTAAGACAGAACTGTAACTCTCCACTCTTATGCTTTAGATGTATGTGCTGAGGGGCCAAAAAGGGATCATGCAGGAAGTTATAGCCTCAACTTTGCTTGCATGTGTCCACCAGCAGGGCTGTTCTCACCATAAACATAGCCAAATAAATGAGTTTCAAATAATCCAATTTGAGAGCACGTGTGAAGTGATTATTGCAAACCAACTGTGAGAAAAGGCAAAAATGACAAGTACAAGTTAGAAACTCATCATAAAGATTTAGGTGGAATACATAAAAGGAAATATCTGTGTTGCAAACCTAACCACTTGCAGGTAGAGTGCATACACACATGCACAACTTCACATGTGCGCACACATACCTCACGCACATTCATACACATATAGGCACACAGCATTCACATGTATGCTCACATTCATGCTCATATTGCACATATATATGCATACACATATTAGAACAGAAAAACACTAGAACACAAGAGTCACAAAAAGCACACAAAGTAAAAGGCACACAAAAGTAAAGAGAGACAATTAATCCATTAAGATAGTGAATTTGATTCTGGTCTACATCTATTTCATACCTAAAAATCTCTAATGTTACTTTTTGGGAGGATTTTGAAAATGTCATCCTCTACAGCTCCATCGTTCTCTGCAGTGTGTATTTTCTAAATACTTTCTGTGTGTTCTCTACCACTGTGTTTGCCTGCAACCTGTGCACCTTGGACAGACTGGAGGAGATGGACCAGAGTGCACCGAGGTTTCCAGAGCATACAGCCTGTTTTTCTATCTTTCTGATTTCACTCCATTTTCTCTGCTTTGGTATTCAGACGTCTTTCTTCAGCTTATAATAACTCTCTTCCGACCCTAATATTAAGTCTCAATAGAAGCGATTACCATAAGTTGATGTTAGGTGAAATGAACCCCAAGATAAGGACTCAAATGATTTTTCTTTCTTGAGATTGTTTCTAACATATTTATAAGATGATTTTTTGTTGCTATGTATGTCTCTCTCCCATGGTATAACCCTTGTTTTCACTGTATTTGATGTTGGTATAATTTGTGGAGGGGAAGGGAAAAAACAAATCGTTTAAATAGGGATACTGGTGTACCCATTGCAACAATGAGATGTACAAGACGTTATGTTGAAAAATAAACTTTATAACCTTGGTGTGGTGTAGGGGGGTGAGATGGGGATGGAGGAGGGGGAATAGATGGGAAGGGGAAACAAAGGAGGAGGCAACAATGCTTGATAAGAACTGTACTCATAAGGAGGAGGCTGCAATGCTTGCTAAGAAATGTATGCATTAACCTGCCCATGTAATTGTAACCCCTCTGTACAGTGTGTTCACAAAAAATAAAAATTAAAATTAAAAAAAAAACAGACACATGATGAAAAAAAACAAAAACAAACAAAAAAAGAACTGTACTCATTACCTTACCTATGTATATTGTAACCCCTCTGTATGATATTTTCCCAATAAAAAATATAATTTTTTCCAAGTCTTTCCATTTCCTAACAAATGGGGCAATGTCATTCTTTCTGATGGAGGCATAGAATTTTATTGTGTATATATACCATTCATCTACTGAGGGGCATCTGGTTTGGTTCCATATCTTAGCTATGGTAAATAATGCTGCCATAAACATAGTTGTACTGGTAGCTTTAGTATGGTCTTGTTTGTGATCATTTGGGTAAATGCCCCAAAGTGGGATTGCTGGTTCATAGCGGAGCTCTTTGTGGAGTCTTTTGAGGAACCTCCATACTGCTTTCCAAAGTGGTTGAACAAGTTTACACTCCCACCAACAATGCAGTAAGGTTCCCTTCTGTCCACATCCCCTCCAGCATCTGTTGTTATTAGAGTTCTTGATTATAGCCATTCTAACTGGGGTGAGATGGTATCTCAGTGTTGTTTTGATTTGCATTTCTTTTATGGCTAGAGAGGTTGAGCATTTCTTCTGATTTCTTTGTTGCTTTGTATGTCCCTCCCCCATGTTATAAGCCCTGTTTTCACTGTATTTGATGTTGGTATACTTTGTGGAGGGGAAGGGAAAAAAACAGGTTGTTAAAATAGGAATACAGGTGGACCCATTGCAACAATGAAATGTACAAGTCGTTATGTCCAAAACGAACTTTACAACTTTGGCCAGGGGTGGGAAAGGGGGGAGGGGGAAGATGGGAAAGGATGGGAAGGGGAAACAAAGGAGGAGGCTACAATGCTTGATAAGAAATGTACTCGTTATCTTGCCCATGTAATGGTAACCCCTCTGTACAGTATTTTCACAATTAAAAAAAATAGAAGTGATTACCCCCGACTCACTTATTCTCTTACTGATGTGATCAGATTTGCAGGCACCAAAGGTACTTGCCTCCTATTCCTGTGACTATTCCACCTGCAATATTTGTCTGCCTAACAATGGCAGTGATAATCATATCCTATGAGTCAGGGGAATCTTTCTAAAGGACAGACCTAATCATCTGCACTATGATGTCATCTACATTTGCAGCTTCCCTTTAGTCTTAACATCCTAAAGCCTTTACATTGATTTAGAACAAAACCTTTGACTAAGTTTATTTTCTTGTTTATTCAACTGACTCTGCACTTCTTCCTTCCTGCTCCTCTGCCCAAACCTGACAACTCCAAGTCCTCTTTCCTATGTTTCTAGCCTGACATTAGCATTTCCTCTATGGCTGGGATTTCCTTCTTTCCTTCCTTCCTTCCTTCCTTCCTTCCTTCCTTCCTTCCTTCCTTCCTTTCTTCCTTCCTTCCTTCCTTCCTTCCTTCCTTCCTTCCCCCATCCTCTCTCTCCATCCTTTTCTCTTGTTTCTTTCTTTCTTTCTTTCTTTCTTTCTTTCTTTCTTTCTTTCTTTCTTTCTTTCTTTCTTTCTTTCTTTCTTTCTTTCTTTCTTATTTCTTTCCTTTCTTCCTTCCTTCCTTCCTTCCCTCCCTCACTCCTTCCTTCCTTCCTTCCTTCCTTCCTTCCTTTCTTTCTTTCTTTCTTTCTTTCTTTCTTTCTTTCTTTCTTTCTTTCTTTCTTTCTTTCTTTCTTTCTTTCTTTCTTTCTTTCTTTTTCTTCCTTTTTCCTTCCTTTATTCCAGTCTCTGTCTCTTTCTTTCTCTTTCTTCTTCTAGTACTGCGGCTTGAACACATGATATTGTCTTATTTAGCTTTTTTACTCAAGGCCAGTGATCTATCACTTGAGCCACAGCTCCATTTCTAGCTAATTGGAGATAAGAGTCTCATGCACTTTTCTTCTGAGGCTAGCTTTGAACCTCAGTCTTCAGATCTCAGCCTCTTGAGTAGCTACGACTACAGGCATGAGCAATCAGTGCCTAACTGGTCTTTTTCGATTTTTGAAAAATATTATTATAAAGTAGTTGTACAAAGAAGTTTCCTTCAATAAATCAGTTATGAATAAAATGACTATTTATTGATGACACCCCTTTCATTATTCTTCACATCCTTCCCATCTCTATTTCTCTCCTCAATTTTCATAATTTTTGTAAGATATGCCTTCCTTGAGTTTTTTCATGGTATTTTCCTCTGCCTTCCTCTCTTCATTTGTATACCCCTTTCTAGGAGTTTCTTTATATAACAGTCTGTATTCTCTAATATAACATGTCTGATAATACCTTATTTGTCTGCTTATTTTACATAAACTCCATGAAAGTGTGAGATTCACACAGAAGGAGGCCACATATGTCTTTCCTAAGACTAACTCAAGTGTCTGAGACAAGATGACACTCAATCGATAGCTATTAAATTGAATATATTGAAGTTCTCTTAAGAAAATTGACAGGACATTACTTCTTAAAGAAGAAAATGTCAAAAAATGGCTTTTTTAAATTGTGAAAATACTGTACAGAGGAGTTACAATTACATCGGCAAGATAATGAGTACATTTCTTTTTTTTTTAATTTAATTTTATTTTATTTGTGAACATACTGTACAGAGGAGTTACAATTACGTGGGCAGGATAATGCATACATTTCTTACCAAGCATTGCAGCCTCCTCCTTTGTTTACCCTTCACATCCCTTCCCAGCCTCCCCCCTCCCCCCCCAATCCCAATCCTTCTCCTTCCCTCCCCCTTCCCCTCCCCCCCCCCACAGACGTTGTAAAGCTAGTTTTGGACATGACAACTTGTACTTCTCATTGTTGCAACAGGTCCACCTGTATCCTTAAACAACTGGTTTTTCCCCATCTCCTCCACAAGTTATACTGACATCAAATATAGTGAAAGCAGGGGTTATACTGTGGGGGAGGGATATACAAAGCAACAAAGAGATAATCTTATAAATGCATTAGAAACACATGCATGAAAGAAAAAAACATTAAAATACACATCTAAGGGTTCATTTTCCTGACATCACATTATCTGACCTTTTCCGCTTGACTCATACATATACTAGATATTACAAATAAGGGAAACCATGGGACCTATGTTTCTTTGGGCCTGGCTTACTTCACTTAATATAATTTTTTCCAAGTTTTTCCATTTCCTAACAAATGGGGCAATGTCATCCCTAGCCATAAAAGAAATGCAAATCAAAACAACATTGAGATATCACCTCACTCCAGTTAGAACAGCAAAAATCAAGAACTCTAACAACAACAGATGCTGTAGGGGATGTGGACAGAAAGGAACCTTACTTCATTGTTGGTGGGAATGTAAACTTGTTCAACCACTTTGGAAAGCAGTATGGAGGTTCCTCAAAAGACTTCACATAGAACTCCCCTATGACCCAGCAATCGCACTTTTGGGCATTTACCCAAATGTTTACAAACAAGACCACACTAAAGCTACCAGCACAACTATGTTTATTGCAGCATTATTTACCATAGCTAAGATATGGAACCAACCCAGATGCCCCTCAGTAGATGAATGGATCAAGAAAATGTGGTATATATACACAATGGAATTCTATGCCTCCATCAGAAAGAATGAGTACATTTCTTATCAAGCATTGTAGCCTCCTCCTTTGTTTCCCCTTCCCATCCCTTTCCATCCTCCCCCTACCCCCCCAATCCTCCCCGCCCCCCCACACCAAAGTTGTAAATTTCGTTTTTGACATAATGACTTGTACATCTCATTGTTGCAATGGGTCCACCTGTATCCCTATTTAAACGATTTGTTTTTCCCCTTCTCCTCCACAAATTATACCCACATCAAATACAGTGAAAGCAGGGGTTATACTGTGGGGGAGGGACATACAAAGCATCAAAGAATTAATCTTATAAATGTGTTAGAAACAATTGCATGAAAGAAAAAAACATTTGAATACATATCTTGGGGTTCATTTCCCTAACATCACCTTATCTGACCTTTCTGCTGGACTCATACATATACTAGATATTGCAAATAAGAGAAACCATAGGACCTATGTTTCTTTGGGCCTGGATTACTTTACTTAATATAATTTTTTTCAAGTCTTTCCATTTCCTAACAAATGGGGCAATGTCATTCTTTCTGATGGAGGCATAGAATTCCATTGTGTATACATACCACATTTTCTTGATCCATTCATCTACTGAGGGATATCGGGGTATGTTTATTGCAGCATTATTTACTATAGCTAAGATATGGAACAAAAAGGCTTTTAATGTCATTTATTTTACTAACCTGATCTTTCCGTAACAAGTTGCATATTTACTTAATTGAAAAAAGAAGAAATGATCGAGGGAACAAGCAAGGACTTAGGGTAATTTTCAGAACTGAATTGCTTTAAAAAATGGAATCTCAAAATTGTGAACCCTAAAAAGATGAATGAAGGTAGAAGGGTGTAGTACAGTCATAATACTGAGGGCCTATCTAGTGAAAGTAGGGCAAAAAGAGGAGGGATGGGGCTGAGGGTGGGAGAGAACAATGGAAGAAGTGATGCCAATCAAGATATATTAAACTTATTAACTGATTTGTTGGATAGTAACCTCTTTGTACAACTACCTAAAGATAATAAAAATAAGTAAAAATCTAAACAGCAAAAGAATAAATACCCCATTAATAAACAGGCAAACGAATTGAACAGAGTTCCCTCCAAAAGAATTACAAATGAATAAGAATGTTTTAATGGAAATTGAATTGATAAATGTAATTTTCAGCTTTTCATCTTTTGCATGAGTATAAATTTGCCTTGTTATAACCTGTATTTTAACTTTGACAATGTTGTTTGCAATATAGTCAAACCATTATAAAAATACAAATTTGAAATTTGTCAACTTAAAAACAAACAATCTAAAAGAATAATGACCTATACTTTTTTGAGGACATTTGGTGTGACATTTGTGTTTGGCTTCTTGCTGGTTAATTGGAGGTAAGAGTCTCACAGATTTTTCTGCCCTGACTGGCTTTATCCTAGCTTCCAGATTATCTAGGATTATAAGATTATAGGTTTGAGCTTCTGGTGTCCAGCCCAGTGTGTGTGTGTGTGTGTGTGTGTGTGTGTGTGTGTGTGTGTGTGTGTGTGTGTGTGTGTGTGTGTGTGTGTGTGTGTGTGTGTGTGTGTGTATGAATTGTCTTTAAATAGTGGTACAAAGGAGCTGACATTCAACAAAGCAGTTTATGAATCTAATACATCTTCAGTGATGTCACCCTTTTCATCCTTCTCCCCCTTTCCTCCCAAACCTACCCTTTCCCTTAGTTTTCTTAATTTTATATGTTGTTCAGTGAATTTTATTACTGTATTCTCTTCCTTTCTCTTTTCATATGTCAACACCCCTCCTCTTGGCCCTGACTTTGCCTTTTGAGTACTCCTTTCCTGGTGTTTATTTTGTTAGTTAGCCCTACTAAGAAATTTTACTATTTGAATTCTCCCCCAGTCTACCATATTTTGCTTAATACAGTTATATACATGTGCATATCACCCAATGTGTTTATTTATATATTTATAAATTAATTCTAGATACCACATATGAGAGGAGACATGCATCTTTTGACCCTATGGGTCTGGCTTATTTCACTTAAGATGATTCCCCCCACACACAGGTCCCTCCATTGCTTTGCAAATAATTTGTTTCCCAATAATGACACCATAAGGAAGTTTTATTATTATTCTTTGTGAGAAGAAACTGATTCAGAAGTAACTTGCCCAAGGCCTCCATGTCAAGAAGCATAGAGCTAGAATACAAACAAAGCTATTTATATCTCCAGAGGCTCTTTACTTTTGTTATCACCACAGCCTATCTTTGCAAGGGCTTCCTCACACCTACAGACTGGACATGGGACAGAGACTCAGAGAACCTCTTCATATGCTCAGAGAATTTTTTTACTAAGAAAACATTGGGAAAATGCACCTGTCTCTCTCTTCAGTAATTTGTCCAAAAATAAATGAGCATACTTTATTTTTGATCCCACTATTTTTCCAAGGATAAGGAACAAATTATTTCTGGAAAAGGTTTAAATGGAAATAAAAGTCTAGTATTTCAAAATACCTATTCACGAATACATACTTAGCAATGAGCTCTGAAACTCAGAAGATCCATGACCTTCTGACAGGCAGGGCAGCTACAAACAACTGTTTATCATAAACTCAACACCAGTGTCAGGGATTTGATATATTAAAAGGGAATTTTTGTCTCTCTGAAACATGGCATAATTTTACATCCAAGAAGATTGATCCTGATATGTATCTCAACAAACTGCATAAGGAAACCCCAGGTTTTCAAAAATTAAGCTGCTACCAAATGAGAAACTTGTATTAATTATGTCATGCTAAACAACCAATCAGGTTTTTTTTAATTGATTCTCAATATTCTTGGTTAGGAATTCCCAGTCCATAATCCATACTGGCCCCTAAAATGACTGCAAGGTAGTGTAACTAGCTTGGTAGAAGAGTACATTGAAGAGAGTAATGTCTCCTGTGTTGTTGCATTATTCAACATGTGTAAGCCCATTTGCTAATAACCATGAAGGAATCTTATTAACCCTTGCAGATCAGAAAAGAGAGTTTATCATCCAAGTATTAGCAAAAGTACAAGAAGTACTTACTTACTTGTACTTGTAAATGCCAATGATTTGTAACTATTGGCTTTTCAATGTTTTGCCTTCTAACTCCAAGAAAGGGAGACTAATGTCTGTGATCATATTATTTCCTGTGGCTTACAGTATCTGTCATATATCACTAGTTTGGTGGTGAATGAGTGACTAAATCATTCACCCCATGGAGGGAAGCTCATTTCTTTTCACTTAACTTTCAGTAAACATTATCTTTAGGTAGTTCACATACTTTTAAATTGTAAAAAATTATCTAATAAAATTCTTTCTTCCATTTTGTCACCCACCTTCCAATTCCATTCCCACTCCCACTGGCAGAGTCCAGTTTTATTTCTTAAGTATCTTTTTTTTCTTGTTTTTCTTTTGTTGGTCCTGGGGCTTGGGGCTGGGACTGTCCCTCAGCTCTTCAGCTCAAGGCACTCTACCACTTGAGCCACAGCACCACTTCCAGTTTTCTGGTGGTTTATTGGAGATAAGGGTTTCATGGAGGGGCTGGGAAGGTGGCTCAATGGTAGAAACGCTTGCCTTGCATGCATGAGGCCCTGGGTTCGATTCCTCAGCACTACATAAGCAAAAAAGAAAAAAGCTGGAAGTGGCACTGTGGCTCAAGTGGTAGAGTGCTAGCCTTGAGCTGAAGAGCTGAGGGACAGCTCCCAGGCCCAGAGTTCACGCCCCATGACCAGACACCCCCCCCAAAAAAAAAGAGTTTCATGGAGTTTCCTGCCTGGGCTGGCTTTGAATTGTGATTTCAGCCTCCTGAGTATCTAGGATTACAGTGCCCAGCAATTTCTTAAGTATATGAAGTTGCTTTTTGCATATAGATGCATTTATAAATACAAGTTTCTGTATTTATATTCAATTGTATCCAACAGCTTCTCTATCTCTCTCACACACACACATATTCTCCCCCCCAAGCCTTGTCTCAGTGGTCCTGGCATTGAGCTTAGAACCTTGTACTTTCCAGATAGGTATTCTACCACCTGAACTATTGCTCAAGCTTATTTTGCTTTATTTATTTTTCTAATAGATTCAATAATGTCTTAGTTATCTTTCTGAACGTGAGCTTTTGCCCTAGCCTACCTTTACTGTGACCCTCCTATTTAGTGTTTCAGTGTAGCTCAGATAAGAGGCAGGTACCAGCATGTACAGCAACTCCTTGAGATGGGGTCTTATTAATTATTCGTCTAGTCTGGTTTACAAAAGTCTGCCTAGTACCCAGGAGGTAGGAGATGGGTGATTACAAGGATGAGTCACCATGCCTTATCTTGTTCTCTTTTTAAAAATATATTTTATTATCTTTAAGTAGTTGTACAAAGTGTAGCCATCCAACAAATCAATTTATGAACACAATGTGTCTCTGTCAGTGTTACCTTCAGCATTTTCATTCACCCCTCCCAACCTACCACTTCCTCTCACTTTTCATAATTTTGTAGGATATGCATTGAACTTTTGACTGCCTTCACTCCCTCCTCTCTTTATTTGTCTACTCGCTTTCTTTAAACCATAATCCATTCCCTTTCCAGTACTTGTTTCCTGGTCTTTATTTTTTTGTACTATGATTTAGCCTTTCTAAAGTATTGTACTGTTTGAGTTCTCCCTTGAATCTACCTTAAAAAAAATAAACTGTGTTCATATCCTGTACTGTTATTTTTATTATTTGTTGGTGTTTTTCAAAGATTTTAAGGGTTCCTTGAATATCAACAATATAAGCAATTTGTAATCCCATGCAAGTTGCTTACATTTGCCCCCTTTTTCCTCACTCCTTATTGTTTCTACCTCTTATTTAATGTTTCTCCTCCTTTTTCCCTCACTTCATTCATTCCCTCCCTCTCTTATTTGTTTTCTATCTTTTTAAAAATCATTTATTCTTCTTCACTTACATTCTGTGATAAACATGCTTTTCTGATCTCAGTGCCTAAAGAATATTTTCCACTCCAAGATGACAGGATCCTTCTGACTTTTTCATGGGTCTTCCAGGATTTTAATTTCACATTTGACTCTGACAATATTGGGATTTATTTTGTGGCATAATATTAAGCAATTAGCCTATTTTTGTTTCCTCTTAGCAGGCTGTTGACTGATCCCCCACCATGTGCTGAATATCCCTCCTCTCTCTTGTGAGATGAGAAGCACTTGTTAGGTACACACTCACTTATGGGCACAGGCTTGCTTCAGGCCTTTGCTCCCTTCCAGTTTATATATTCTGTGGTAGAATTTATTTATTATTGCTGTTTGATAATTTGTTTTTAGGTGAGGTCCTCCTCCATTTCCTTTCTTGTCAGTTGTCTCCATTTTTGAAGTTTATTTTTTTTCTTTGTGCTAGTGCTAGGGCTTTAGCTTTATCTGCACAAGATTGGTACTCTACCACATGAGCCACAGCTCCACTTGTGGATTTTTACTAGATAATTGGAGGAAGAGAGAAGAGGAGAAGGGAAGGTAGGAGATTTAATTAGGAACTGGGTCATGTTGACATAGTAGGTTAAGAAGTTCATAATCTGGTTCGATAGGGCAGTGGGCTGGATAAAAACTCCAGGAAGTGTCATAGTTCAAGTATAAAGACCATTTCCAGACAGAACTTCTTTTTTGTTCTTGAAAAGTTGGTGTGTGTTCTGTTAAGGGCTCAAATCAATAAGTTTCAATGCATTATGGAGAGATATCTAGTTTACTTGGTAGATCTTCATAATGCCTGATAATTTAGTTGCTAATCTCATTCAAAATCTACCAACATAGAAATATCTAGAACAATTATTACTACTGTGGCCCTATCACCACTCATTTGGGCAGATTTGTTTCCCATTCTCACCAACAACAAGAGAAGTTCTAGTCATTCTGTGTCCTGGTTATCATCTGATATTGTTGATAATTTTGTCCATTTTAATAAGTATATGGAGGGGCTGAGAAGGTGGCTCAGTGGTAGAGTGCTTGCCTTGCATGCATGAGGCCCTGGGTTTGATTCCTCATTACCACATAAACAGAAAAAGCCAGAAGTGACGCTGTGGCTCAAGTGGTAGAGTGCCTGCCTTGAGCTGAAGAGCTGAGGGACAGTGGTCAGGCCCTGAGTTCTAGGCCCCACAATCAACAACAACTATAACAACAAAAGTATATGGTGATTGAAACAATGGCTTTGAGCTTGAATTTTCCTAATGGCTAATGATAGTAAAAATTGGTGTGCCTATTTGCCATTCTTACATCCTATTTGGTGAAGTGTCTGGAATTTTACTCATTTGTAATTTTAGCTATTTGTTACTTGTTTTCTTGTAACCAAGTTTCATAGAGTTCTTTATATACTCTGTACAATCCTGTTGTCGGATATATAATTGCCTTTATCTAGCTTGTATCTTACTGGATTTTTGGCAGACCAAAATTTTTACATTTGTAGGAAGTCTAGTCTGTATGACTTTGGGGGTTTTGGGTGGGGGGAGCTTGAATCAGCTTCTGACTTGAGTCAGAAAATCAGTGTCAGAAGCTCAGTGTTCAGGTTGGCATTGCACTTGAGATACTCTTATTACACTCAGAGTACTAACATTACAAGTATGTAGCCTTTAAAATTAATAAACTATCAATTGTTTCATTTAAGAGAATTCTGCTTAACTCTAGGTCTTGAACATTTTCACCTATCTTATATTTATTTTGAGAAATTGTATAATTTGATGTTTGACATTAGAACTACAATTTATTTTAAACAATCAGCATACATTTGTAAGGTTTAGGTGTAAATTTAGTTTGGAGATTCAGATAACTAATGATATTGCTGACTTATTAAAAATATATCCTATATGTATTGACACATTTTTGGTTTTTATTATAATGGCAATGTTGGTATGAGTAGTCCTTTCCATTTTTTGTTTTGAATTCATTCCTAGTTCCCAAACTTTGCCTGCTTGTCCTGATTTATTTGCTTTAAGTTATGGTAAGATTTTGCCATCTTGCCTTCTTATGATATCCTTCCCTGCCCTTTGCCATGAGAGTCTAACCCATCAGAAAGACTCATATAACATGTTATCAAGTCTTTCCTCCTACATCTGTCCCTATGGTAGAACATTAGGTAACATAAACTTTAAGATAGTAAATGATTGAAGAGACCATCAGAGTCCCCTGTTCCCCTAGTCTTTTGAAAGCTGAAGAGGAGCTTTAACTCTTATGGAGCTTAGCCAGCTTATTGCTGATAATATGAATGGGTTGAGGGAATTTTTCCACCTATGGGTTTTCATTCTGAAGGCAAGAAATGTTTAGCATCAACCCAGATGCCCCTCAGTGGATGAAT
This sequence comes from Dipodomys merriami, assembly GCF_024711535.1. NCBI lineage: Eukaryota > Metazoa > Chordata > Mammalia > Rodentia > Heteromyidae > Dipodomys > Dipodomys merriami. Next base: position 10,883,430 of record NW_027205381.1, read on the forward strand.
GGACACGCACACACACACACACACACACACACACACACACACACACACACACACACACACACACAAAGGTATTCTATGCTTACATCAGAATGATCAGAATGATATTGCACATCCATAGGTAAATGGAAAGTCTTGGATAAAACTATCTTAAGCAAAGTAATCCAGACCCAAAAAAACATAGGTTGCCTCATCTGTGGTAAATAGAATATACCTGTAAATCTGCATGTGAACACAAAAAAACTTTATACAAGGACATGAGAAATTAAATAAGAGACACTAACACAGTGAGACCAAAAGGAGGATATTCTTAGGAGACGATCACAAAGGCTCAATTATTATGTGTATATGATCATATAAAACGATGCTTATTGCAATGAACTACAAGAAATGTAAACAATAGTTTTTTTGTTACTTTACTTTTGATTTTGTTTTGGGATTTTTTTCTACTTTGTTGCTGCTTTTGTTTTCTGTACCTTTTGTCTTGTATGGCAGTTTATCTAAGGGGTCACAGAAATGGTGAGACAAAGGGTGATCAAATGCAATGATACTTACTAGAAACTATGTTGAAAATGAACCACACAACTTGTAGGTAGGAGGGTCGGGAGGGAAAAAACTGGGAGAAAATGAGGGAAGAGGTGACATGGTTCAAAAAGAAATGTACTCATTACCAGATTTATGTAACTGCAAGCCCTCCATACATCTTTTTTTTTGGGGGGGGGGGTCCTGTCGTGGGGCCTGAACTCTGGGCCTGGGCACTGTCCCTCAGCTTTTCAGCTCAAGGCTAGCGCTCTACCACTTGAGCCACAGCGCCACTTCCAGCTTTTTTCTTTTTGCTTATGTGGTGCTGGGGAATTGAACCCAGAGCCTCACGCATTGCAAGGCAAGCGCTCTACCACTGAGCCACCTTCCCAACCCTCCATACATCATTTTTACAATAACAATAAAGTATTTTTTTGTTGTTCATGGGGCCTGAACTCTGGGCCTGGGTGCTGTCCCTCAGCTCTTCAGCTCAAGGCTAACACTCTACCACTTGAGCCACAGCGCCACTTCTGGCTTTTTCTGCTTATGTGGTTCTGAGGAATCAAACCCAGGGCCTCATGCATGAAAGGCAAGCACTCTACCACTGAGCCACCTTCCCAACCCCAACAATAAAATATTTAAAAAGAAATATTCAGAACTGACAATGGAGGTTAGAAATGGCATTTCAAGACAACACACTTCTTTATGATGGTTGTCTATAAAAATGGCAGTCCTGTGGAACACTATGCATAGCACTGAATCCATCAAGACTTCAGGAAGTACCCTGAGGTGAAGATCAACATAAGAATTCTACCTAAATATATGTGTCTAGTTCTATATAAACGTAGTGTGACATAGTGAAAAACTGTCAACCTGTTTCATGATTCTGTCTGCTGTGGTAGTAACTGTCACATCTTTATTAATATAATCCTTAGACAAGTTTTCTGAAGGAAATATTATGTACAAGTCCCATTTCTTATTAAAAAATGGGAAAAAGTTGGACACCATTTGCTCATGCCTCTTGTCTCAGCTACTCAGGAAGCTGAGATTCAGAAAATCATGATTTGATGCTAGTCTGCAATGAAAAGTCTTTGAGACTCTACCTGCAATTAAGCAGAAAAATGTATAATCAAACCTATAAATCAATTGATAGAATACCAGACATTAACAAGCAGTAAAGCAAAGTAAAGCTGAAGACTTGAGTTCCAGCAATAGTACTGGTACAAAGCAAATGAACAAACTAATTAATAAAAAATATAAATGATAAAAATAAGTCATTACTTTTCAAGGATTCACAGACAACGAATCTGAATTTCCAGAGTATTAGCAAGTTTTCCGGGTTCAGAATTTGTTTTGGTCTTTCCCACTGCTCCACTTACAAATGCACACAGACCCCCATTTGCAATTCACAATGGGCTTGCTATCATGCTGCTTTTTGGATAAACATATCATCTGATAAGTAATTGATGTTAGTTATTGGCAGGTTTATAATCTTCATTATTTTGATGTAACCATTAACAAACTTTTGGGTTGGTGGATGACGAAACCATATTTCAGAGATGTTAGGCTTGAGGATTGCAAGACAGATGAGTGCCATATCTGAGATTCAAACTCAGGAATGAATGATCCATATCTCCTCCACTAGAGTATAAGACCAGATTGTAAATATTTTTTGGCACTGCAGGATATGGGTCTATTTGGTAAGCATTTATATTTGCTATTATAATTTTAAATCAGCTGTAATGTTCAACATATGAGCTTGGCTATGTTGCAAAATACATTCTGTTTCTGAAAATTAAAATTTAGATTTCATGTAACTATTTCATGTCCCAAAATGTTGCTTGCTTTTCCATTTTTTATAGCTTTAGCTATCTTTAAGTGACGAAAAGTAGTGTCATCAGTGAAAGTTGTCACAATGTAATAAGAATGGTATTTGCATCCAAGTTCTTCCTCACCAAACCGTACAAATCATGTCTAACCATGAGATAACCCAAAGACACACGTTGAAGGACTTTCTGCAAAGTAGCAACCAATCTCTCAATATTTTAAAGGTAATCAACAACAAGGAAAGTCTGAGAAAACTTTCAGACTTGTGATGCCAGACATGTGATGTCAGAAGAGACAGCCTGACCAAATATGATTGAAAGGAAAATGTAACCCAGGCACAAAGTAACCCTAAAGACCACTCAGACAGAAGTCACGTAGAGGAAAAGACTTATTGCCGGCAGAGCTGACAAGGCCAAATTCTCATGAGGAAAAGTAAAAACATGGCACCATCTGGCCCCTTCTCCTCCCCAGACCTGGGTGGGAGGTGCCTTACATACTGAGCAGGCCCTGCCCATAGAGGGCGGAGATTAGGTCCGCGAGTGAGCTTTTCCTTACAGTGATATGGTGTCCTAGATATGAATTTGGGACAAACAGGGGACGTGCAATAAATACTGTCTGTAGAAGATTGTACCATCGTGAGCTACCTATCGGTTAGCAATATATTAGATACACAAAATTGCCCTATTCAATTATAATGGAGCTGAGTAATTTCTATTGCTCAGTGAAGTCATACAGCAGCACACATAAAACATGTGTTTGTTGTGATGCTGGAGGAAATGAACTTGTATGATATCTGTAGAAAAAGAAGTATCAGTGTGTTACAATACCTTACAGTGTTCATGACAGCAACTCATTACACAGGTTTAGCCTTAGAGCAACAGGCTATATCTTATAACCCATGGTGGAGTAGGGTATGCCATGTGGGTTTGTGTAGACATTCTATAATGCTCACACAACAACAGAGTTGCATAATGAGGCATTTCACAGCAGGTAATTCTCTTGATAAACCAGGCATGACTGGTTAATAATATATCAATATTGGCTAATTAGTTGTGACAGCTAAGTCATAATAACATGTGATGAGTTTTTTCATGTTTTTTGTTTGTGAGACAGTTTTGTTTGGTTGTTGACTTGATTGGAGGAGAGTGGGAGATTAGTAAAACACATCTCTGAGGGCTCTGTTGGGTGTTTCCAGAGACAATCAGATCATAAAACTCTGATCTACTGAATGGATAACCCCTGAGGGAGTCATCGTATGATGAGAGTGGGCAGGGATGCAGTGCAAGCAAAGTGCTTAGTTGGAAGAAGTGGGTCACTGAAGGTGTGTTCTTATGTTGCCCTAGCTCATTTCTTCTTCCTTTGCCCTTGGTGTTCCTCATATTCATGAAGAGGTGATAATCTCCCTGCTCCATATGGCTCCCACTACCCTGATGTTCTGTGAAAGCCAACATAGACTGAAACCAACAACTCTTTGAGTTGTTCTCTTAGGTAGTATTTTGCTCATAGTGACAGAAAAGGTAACAGGTATAATATTTGTGTTGATTTTGTGGTTTTTTTCAAAATAGGGTACCAATATCCAGCTCCTGCTGGTTTTAATTTTCTGATCTTCTTGCTTCAGCCTTCTGAGTGCTAAAATTAGAGTTACCTTTTCCTTGCACTACAATATCTTCTTCTTCTCCTCTTCTTCCTCCTCCTCCTGCTCCTTTTCCTTCTCCTCCTTAAGTCAAGGCCTGAGACTGCTCCTGATCTTTTGTGTTCAAAGCTCACATGCTTTTTGGTGGTTAATTGGAAATAAAAGCCTCAGACAGTTTGAACTGTGATTCTCATATCTCAGCCTCCTGAGTAGCTAGGATTATAGGTGTGAGCCACCCAAACCTGATAATGCTATCTTTTCATTGAATTATTCAAAGGCAAGGATGTGACTAATGTTCTTCTAAGATATAAGGTGTCACACATACTATGGATTTATTCATGTATCTATTATTTCCTTGTTCATCCAACAAGCACTTACTGACTCCTATGGAACACTTTGCTAAATTTTGACTAGTAAAACTTCAAGCCTGGCTTTGAGAAACCAGAAATATAGAAGAAGATTTAGGATTTTATATTAATTTCCACAATGTTGCCAGATTAAATTGGACAATATACATCCTGACTGCACAAAGTTTGTGCTGTAGGAGAAATACACTATTTCATCAAGAAGAGTAGAGTTCATATCAGAAGACAGTTTTGTATACCCATGTCTTAAGTGGTACATTAACTCAGTGATAATATCAATGTTGGGGGATGATGGTAGGGAATAAGAAAGCTAGGGGACAATTCAGGTAGAGTAAAAAGTCTGAATAAAGGGCTGGATATGTAGAGCAATGTGGCATGATTTGGTCTGCATGAGATTTCTTGTACCTGAGCACCTGGTGTTATTATTGGTGTTCTGAGAACATCCAATCAACACTAAAAATAATAGTGCTAGTGTTTTGCAAATGCAACATTATGTAATTGTAGTCTGGTAGGCTCTTAAAATACACTTCTGCTTAGTCCTGAATTGTATCACAACAAAATATATAAATGAATGTGATTTTACTTAGAGACAGGATCTTTAACATGAGAAGGCACTGAACATGGTATAGTCTGTCTTTGCTACTCAGGAGGCAAAGACTGGATTCAATTTTAGACAGTCCTCATGTTTAAAAGATGATAGTTACATCTGTGATTTAAGTTATGTGTGAATCCTACCAATGAGGCTGGTGCCATGACAGCCTGGAAAAAATTTTAAAAATTCTATTCAAATAATAACTAAACAGAAAGGGTTAGAGCTGAAGCCCTGAGTTCTCAATGATACCATCAAAAATATGAGAGAGAAATAATTAAAATTATATCATTAGATTCAGCACTAATTCAATATGATTGCTGCATAAACGATAAATTTTGGACACAAATAGGCATGGGAAAAATAAATTCTGCTGATCCTTTGGCTTTAGAAAAGCAAGAAATGAATTTGTATTTTTTAAACATCCCAGTCTGTGCTGCCTTGTTATGAGAGCCTTAGCAGACTAATACTGTGCCTGATTTTCAGTGAGATATCTGATTGGAAAAATGATGGATTCAGCTTTGAATTGATTTTGTCTTGCAACCTCTTAGACCCCCAGAAACTTCAGAACTGAGTTTGAATGGTAGGAGTAAGCTGAATAAATGTATTAAATGTATTTAGAAGTCAACAATACTTGGATGGAAGCCAGGGCTATGCACATAGATGGAGTTTCTCACAGTGGCATGGATTGAGGGCAAGGATGACAGAGATTCTTGCTGGGAATATCCCAGCAATCTCTCAGCAATCCCAGGTGGAGCTGCTCACAAGAGGAATCATTTAGGGAGATGTTCTTTGATTGTCCTCAAAATAAACCACTTTTTTTATTTGAAGCAATTCATTCTTGTGATCTTCCAGAAAATATATTTATATATATATATATATTCATTAAAATAACTGTACAGAAATGTTCTGAGCTGCTTTCTTTCCATTCCTCCCATGGATATGAAATTAAACTCTCCCATGAAATTAAACTCTCACTGAATGATATGTGAGTTAGGAAATTAAGGTGCTGAAATTTCAGGTCTTCATATGCTAGAGAAATGCCATCATTTTAATATCTCAGAACTGTGTTGTTTTCCTTGGTAAGCTGCTAAACAGGCAATTCAAAGCTTTAGTGGTAAATAATAAAATGTCAGGGTCACTTAAAATTTAAATATATTACAGGATATTTCCAGCTTCAAAGTCAGCTCTCTGTGCGTGTGTGTAAATGTGTGTGTATGAATGTACATATATCCCTGCCCATATTTAAGGACATAATTCTGTGCTTTTACTTAATATGTAGAAGATAATGTCTCTCTTGTGTCTAATTTGTGTTGGGCTTATATGACCATATACACAGTGGTAATTATTTGTGTGTGTATGAGTGTTAGGGTTTGAATTCATGGCTTGAGTCCTATTCCTGTGCTATTTTGCTCAAAGATAGCGTCCTACCCCTTGAGCCACAGATTCACTTCTGGATTTTTTGGTGATTAATTGAAGATGAGTCACATGGACTTTCATACCTGTGTTAGTTTTGAACTGTGATCCTCTGATCTCAATCTTCTGAGTAGCTAAGAATATAGGCATAAACCATCAGTGCCTCGCTAGAGTAGTGCTATTTTTTTTAATTTAAATTTTATTTTATTTTATTTGAGAACATACTGTACAGAGGGGTTACAATTACATGGGCAGGATAATGCATACATTTCTTACCAAGCATTGCAGCCTCCTCCTTTGTTTACCCTTCACCTCCCTTCCCAGCCTCCCCCTCCCCCCCACCCAATCATACCCCCCTCCCCCCCACCCAATCATACCCCCCTCCCCCCACACACCGACATTGTAAAGCTTGCTTTGACATGACATTTTGTAATTCTCCTTGTTGCAACAGGTCCACCAGAATCCTTAAACGACTTGTTTGTCCCCATCTCCTCCACATGTTATACTGACATCAAATAAAGTGAAAGCGGGGGTTACACTGTGGGGGAGGGACATACAAAGCAACAAAGAAATAATCTTATAAATGCGTTAGAAACACATGCATGAAAGAAATGAAAACATTAAAATACATATTTAAGGGTTTGTTTTCCTAACATCACATTATCTGACCTTTTCCGCTTAACTCATACCTATACTAGATATTGCAAATAAGGGAAACCATGGGACCTGTGTTTCTTTGGGCCTGGCTTACTTCACTAAATATAATTTTTTCCAAGCCTTTCCATTTCCTAACAAATGGGGAAATGTCATTCTTTCTGATGGAGGCATAGAATTCCATTGTGTATATATACCACATTTTCTTGATCCATTCATCTACTGAGGGGCTTCTGGGTTGCTTCCATATCTTAGCTATGGTAAATAATGCTGCAATAAACATAGTTGTGCTGGTAGCTTTAGTGTGGTCTTGTTTGTATACATTTGGGTAAATGCCCAAAAGTGCGATTGCTGGATCATAGGGGAGATCTATGTGAAGTCTTTTGAGGAACCTCCATACTGCTTTCCAAAGTGGTTGAACAAGTTTACATTCCCACCAACAATGAAGTAAGGTTCCTTTCTGTCCACATCCCCTACAGCATCTGTTGTTGTTAGAGTTCTTGATTTTTGCTCTTCTAACTGGAGTGAGGTGATATCTCAATGTTGTTTTGATTTGCATTTCTTTTATGGCTAGGGATGTTGAACATTTCTTCATGTGTCTATTGGCCATCCTTCTTTCTTCTTCAGAGAAGCTTCTCTTTAAGTCTTTCGCCCACTTATTTATTGGGCAGTTGTTTCTTTGAGGATTTGTTGTTGGGTGGTTTAATTTTTTGAGTTCCAAGTATATTTTAGATATGAGAACCTTGTCCGTTGTATGGCTAGTAAAGATCTTCTCCCAATCGGTGGGCTTTCTATTGATCTTGCTAGCTATGTCATTTGCCCTGCAGAAGCTCTGCAACCTTATGCAATCCCATTTGTCCAACCTTTCTTTGATTTGTTGTGTTTCCGGGTCTCTATTCAGAAAATTTCGGCCTGAGCCAAGGAGACCTAGGGTTTCTCCTATTCCATCCTGTAATGTTTTCAGAGTGTCTGCTTTGAGTTCAAGGTCTTTGATCCATTGGAGTTGATTCTGGTGCAGGGTGATATATAAGGATCTAGCTTTAGTTTTCTACATGTAGTTAACCAATTTTGCCAGCACCATTTACTGAAGAGGCTGTCTTTCTTCCATTCTATTGTTTTAGCTTCCTTATCGAAGATTAGATGGCTATAGGTCTGTAGGTTCATTTCTGGGTTTTCAATTCTATTCCATTGGTCCTGAGGTCTGTTCTTATGCCAATACCAAGCTGTTTTGATTACTATGGCTTTATAGTAGAGGTTGAAATTTGGTATTGATATTCCTCCAGCAGTGTTCTTTCCGTTGAGGAGCGTTTTTGCTATTCGGGGTCTTTTATTGTTCCATATGAATTTTTGGATTGCCTCTTCTATTTCCTTGAAGAATGAGGGTGGAATTTTGATAGGTATTGTGTTGAATTTGTAGATAGCCTTGGGAAGTATTGCCATTTTCACGATGTTAATCTTTCCAATCCAGGAGCATGGGAGGTTTTGCCATTTTTTAAGTTCTGTGTTGATTTCCTTTTTCAAGATTTTAAAGTTTTCATCATAGAGGTCCTTCACTTCTTTAGTTAAGTTAATTCCTAGGTATTTTATTTTTTGTGGGGCTATTACAAATGGAGTTGCTTTCCTAATTTCAGCCACACTTTTCTCATTGTTGGCATACAGAAAAGCCATTGATTTGGGGGGTTAATTTTATAACCTGCTACTTTGCCAAAGTTTTGAATCAGCTTGAGTAATTTGGGAGTGGAGTCTATGTCATCTGCAAAGAGGGAGAGTTTTATTTCTTCTTTCCCTATTTGGATCCCCTTTATGTCTGCATCTTGTCTTATTGCTGTAGCTAGGCATTCTAATACTAGATTGAAGAGAAGTGGAGAGAGTGGGCATCCTTGTCTTGTTCCTGAGTTAAGAGGAAATGGCTTCAGTTTTTCACCATTGAGTATAATGCTGGCTGTAGGTTTGTGATATACAGCCTTTATTGTATTGAGGAATGTTCCATGGATTCCTAATTTTTCCAAAACCTTCATCATAAAGGGGTGTTGGATCTTGTCGAATGCTTTTTCTGCGTCTATTGAGATAACCATGTGGTTCTTGTTCTTGCTCCTGTTGATGTGATGAATAATATTAATTGATTTGCGTATATTGAACCAGCTTTGCATCCCTGAAATGAATCCTGTTTGATCGTGGTGTATGATTTTTTGGATGAATTGTTGAAGTCGATTGGCCAAAATTTTGTTGAGAAGTTTTGCATCAATGTTCATCAAAGAAATGGGTCTATAGTTCTCTTTCTTTGATGAGTCCCTGCCTGGTTTTGGGATGAGGGTTATGATGGCTTCATAGAATGTGTTGGGTAGTGAGCTTTCTCTTTCAATTTCATTGAAGAGTTGGAGGAGAATTGTGTGAGCTCTGCTTTGAAGGCCTTGTAAAATTCCGCTGTAAAACCATCTGGTCCTGGACTTTTCTTAGCTGGGAGGTCTCTTATTGCTGTTTCTATTTCAATGCTTGATATGGGCCTGTTAAGATAGTTTAACTCATCTTGGTTTAGTTTTGGCATGTCAATATTTGCTAGGAAAAGGTCCATTTCTGTCAAGTTCTCAAACTTATTAGCATAAAGTTTTGAGAAGTATTCCCTTATAATGTTCTGAATCTTGGTTGTTTCCGTGGTCATGTTTCCATTCTCATCTCTGAGTTTATTAGTTTGGGTGTGTTCTCTTCTTTTTCTGATAAGATTTGCTAAGGGTCTGTCAATTTTGTTAAGTTTTTCGAAGAACCAACTCTTTGTTTTGTTGATTCTTTCTAGGAGGGTGATCTGCTTTGAGAATCACAAAAGAGGGGGATGCAGTGGTGAGGCTAGGTTCTGGGTAGAGTTGAGGCCTTTCAACAATCAGTAGCTTTTTCCTGGGGCTGTTTTGTGCAAAAAAAAATCTCCCAGAGCCCAGCCTGGAGCTGTTCTCAGGGATTCTGTTTTTCAATTGATTGTTGAGGCTGCTAGAGGGAGGGGCAGCCTCTGGCTCTGGTTACCCAGTGAGGGAAGCCACTCCAATGGCTGGCGCCTGAGCTGGGTGACTTTTCCCTGGATGGAGCCGAGTCTGGCAGGTCACTTTGCCGTTAAGTTCTTGTGACCTGCTAAATGACTCGTTTTATTCCAAGGCCTGGGTTGGAGCTGGCAGCTCCTCCGAGCTTTGTCGGATTCCAAGATGGAGATCACCGGTGCTGGGGGGGGAGGGGTGGCCTTCCCTCCTCTGCTCCCTGAGAAGAAGTGAGGAAGTCGGGCTTCTACTCACGCCGAGTCTTGGATCCTGGGTCTTCTCTGGTCTGCAAGCTGCAGGATGAAGATGTCCGCTCTTTTTTGGTTCTTGCTGGTGTTGAGTAGAATCCGCTCGCCCGCTGCGTCTGGCTCCTTCGTCCCGGACTCTCTGTGTGAGCGCTCAGGTATGGCCCCCGGCTGCGGTCTCCGCCGCTTGCCACCCTGTCGCCGCCGCCACGGCGGCTGCTGGCGAGCACTCAGGTGTTTCTTTTTGCCTTGGCTTCCCTCTCTTGTCTAACTCTCTGTCCTGTGATGGCACACTTGGTGTGATTCTCTGGCTTAGGACTGTTCACTGGAACTCTAAAACTGCTTTCTATGCGAGAGCTTGTTCAGATTCCAGCTTATCCTCCGCCATCTTCCCGGAACTCCCTAGAGTAGTGCTATTTTAAAGGAGCAAGTTACTTTTCTTTTTAATCAAGTAGAAAAAGGTATGTAGAAATCTCCAAGGCATTTTCCAGGTCACAAATGGCAGACATTATTGTGCTAACCTGTTACTACCTGTCAGCCGGCTTCCTCTGAAGTAGCTCACAATTTCCTGAAGACCTTCTTTCATGGAGGAAAGATTACTACTGCAAGTCCTGCCTTTCAAGGAAGCACCTATGTTCAAGAAAAAATTCTTATTGTCATGGATTGGAAAAGATGCCCATTAATGAACCATTCCCAATTGTCCATTATCATATGATGCAGACACTTCCCTAAAAAATTTGTGTGCTCCACTTTGACTGGGTTGGGTCTCATATTGCCTATGAATTCAAGAGGAGATTATTTGTGAAATTTTGATGCCTGATGAGTTGGACATAAATACCAATTGGCTTAAAGTGTATACTCCTACACACACACACACACACACACACACACACACACACACACAAAGAGAGAGAGACACACACAAACATACCTACACAAGTTTATAGATACTTATATAAATGTATATAAATCATAATTAAATATCATGCAAACTAAATAAAATCTACAAAACTTCAAGATAGTGCATTTTACTTGTGTATCTGGGACAACTAGTTCAATGGATTGATACTTAAATTTGGGGATAGACAGTTTCAGCAAGAGTACTGTATGTTATGGAATAAAGAATATTCGGAGATATTTTGTGGAACAACATTTTAAAATGCTGTTCAGGAGGTTCTTTTATAGAATCAACCAGTTAGTAGGTATTCAATCCTATTTGGTGTATTTATTTGAAAATTGAAGTAGATGGAAATTGAAACTTTTTCAGTTTAAGTAATGAAATCTAATGTTATTTAATAGTGATGGTAAATTAATGACTGAGACAATGTATTTTAGAACAGTGTCTGGAGGGTTTATGAACCTGTGGCTCAGCTAAGACCTTTGAGTGACACCATATGTTAACCATAGAACTGTTACAAGAAATATAGATAAGATGGCAGGGCACAGGCATGGCCACGTTTTTGAAGAAATAGCATGATGCTCTCCTGTGGATATACTTCTGCTAAACTTATGTGGTGAAAAATGGGAGGATTGTCTTCTGATTGCTCTCTGTCTCCATTTTTTTTCAATCTCTCTCTGTCTCTGTCTCTGTCTCTGTCTCTCTCTCTGTCTCTGTCTCTGTCTCTGTCTCTCTCTCTCTCTCTCTCTCTCTCTCTTTTCCCAATCTGTCATTATACATTGCCTCACCTCCCATGTATACATTCCCATTGTGAATGGTCTCTTTTTCTCTAACTTTGCTCCTTTTTTATTCCCAAATCTTACCTGCATGTCACATACTATGCCCTATGACAGATGGAGGGGCCTTAGACTACAGTAAGCCAATACTTTGTTTGATATCTGTGTCAATAGGAGGCAGAGAGCTTCTGGCCACCAAAGGCAAATTAATCAGTCAGTGGCAACCTGGAACAAGAAATCAAGGCATTTTCCTCCGCCCTCTCACAGAAATGGTCACTTTTTCACTCACATGGTCTGTCCTGCAGCCTACAAACATGGAAACTCCCTGAGCTCTAACTTTCTCTCATTTTTCCATGATTACCTGTTCTTTCACCTCTCTCACAAGGGCTTTCTGATATTACCAATTCAATCTGAATTTATTCCCTTTCTATCTCTCATCTTTGCCTTGATTAATAATAAGTCTCAAATAATTATCATAAAAATAACATAGGCTAAGTGCTAAAAACATGTCACCTATTAAATATTTTAAATCCATAATCCACTTTAATTTTCACACAAGTTTATTTAATAGTGTTGTTTCTCACTAAAGTTTAGAGAATTTAATTAATCTCTCTAAAGTCACACAATGAGTAAACAATAGGATAAGATCAAATACAGTCCATCTATTGTAGGATTAGGGTCTCATCATCTCATGTTATCTGTCTCTCTCAATGTTTTCAAGTGGCTGTCAACTTCTCAGTTATAGATGAGAAGTCAAAATGGCAGGACAATGTTTGCCTTGAAGTAGGGACCTATTTTAGTAATTCGAGACTCAATATTAGTCTTCAGCTGTAAACATGATTTTAAAATTCAACATGGGAATCAAGGAGAAAGAAAACAAAAGACTGTGGTAGTAATGATTAGGGATTAGGATTTAGAGAGTGAAAATCACCACGTGTGTAGTAGTGGCAAGGGGAGAGGTATAGAATGATGCCTACCAAGAAATAAAACCTGATCCTGACTTTCCTTTATTCTGACTATACTTAATTTCTTTTTATCATATTACCATTTCACCTGTTTTCCATATTTGAATCTATCTAGCATTTTGATATTATCATAAAGGAAAATCCACTTGTCCAACATAAAATGGGTATATATGGAAAAAGCATCCCAGTTACCATAAAAATGAGCCAAATCCCTGTAAGAAATAGCAGGCCAGGGGCTGGCAGAGAAGATGGAAAGACCCTGAAGTGCAACTAAGATCAGGCTAATAGGAAGTATTTGTAGCTTAAACTTACAATTTATAATAAAGAGGAAATAGGTTAGCTGTAGGCCATAGAAGCAAGTACTAACCCAATCCCAATACATCTCAAAGATAATTTTATAGAACTCCAGCCATCTATCTAATCTTAGGGCATTACCTTGGAGTGATTTTTGTTGTTGCTGGGATTGGTTATGGGGCTTGGACTCTGGCCTGGATGTTGTCCCTAGCTCTTCAGCTCAAGGTTAGCACTCTACCACTTGAGCCCCAGTGCCACTTCTGGTTTTCAGAGTGGTTTATGGTTTATGGACTTCCCTGACAGGCTGGCTTTGCACCACAATCCTCAGATCTCAGCCTCTGGAGTAGCTAGGATTACAGGTGTGGAGCCCCAATTCACAGAGTGACAAAATAGATAGATAGATAGATAGATAGATAGATAGATAGATAGATAGATAGATAGATAGATAGATAGATAGATAGATACAGATATATATGTTGACTCTTTTCAGTAGTTAGATTGAATTATTTTCCTCCTCTATTAGGTCATTAAGTCTCAGCATTAAACTCTGAAGACAAATACATCCAGTGGTAAATTAAAAATTAAAGATTTAGTGAAATTAGTGTGACTAATTCTTATGAATTAGTGACACATTCTTATGAATGTGATAGTTTATGTAATAGTGGAAGCATTAATGCATAAAAGATATCAGGAAATAGAGCTAGAATACATGATAACAATGCCAAGGAATTAAGAAAAACAATAGGATTTCAACAAAGCTTTCTAAATAAAATGATAGTTACCCTGTATATGGTACTTCTTTCTGCAGGTGTGGAAACACAGCAACTCAGCAGAAAGGGCATCCGAGAAATGTAAGTGGCTGGAATCCACATTCTTCTAGTTACTTTTCTGTTAAAGGTAAAATGCACCAAGAGTGAAATAACACATATTTGTAGTGGAGAGTGCTGTGTTTTCCGAGTCACAGACTTGAATCCGCCAAACCTCCTAGTCACTTCTCCAAAAAGCAGTAGCATTGGGATAGTGGGAAATCTCTCAAAGACCTGCAACTTATCCATTTTGTGACCTTTGCTAAGTTAACTTCACTTGCTGTCCTTGGTAAAATGAGGGTAATACTAGCATTCATTTCTACATCCAAACCTAGGAAGGGTGGACCCTTAGGGTACAAAAATTTAAATAGTAAAATATACTAAAATTATCAATTAGATTTGCACATGCACAGCACAATCATTTCTTCAACATCAAAGAACAACTTCATTGTTCAACTAATCACCAAGAATAATTTCTAAGAGAAAGATGTTAATGGAAAGTACTTATTATTTTTATGCTTTATCATAAACTATGAAATTACTATTTATCATATTCCATTTGTTCTTTGTTCTGAAAATTTACACAATTGGACTCAAGCTCTGCCTCCTATTTTTTTTTGAGGGAGAAACATTCTTATCCTAAAATTTTAAGTAAGTTTTTGAAAAATGCTAGGATCGATTACTGATTTTAAGTGTAACTGTTGGTCCTGGTCCAGTCTTGAAAAACCCCAATAGTGACACTAATTCCATGTCCCCAAGAAAAACCCAGTCTCCTTGACACAAACAGCAGATTGTGTATTTACTTTTCTGGTGCAAGGAAAATGTGACAGTCCTGGGCAGGACACCACGATCCAGATGCCTGGGGTCTACCTTGCCCGAAGGCTGTTCTGCAGAGGCTGTATGCTCCAGAAAGGATGTTGGCCTTTTAAGTATGCCAACTTCACCAGAATAAGAAAAACTTGTATCTTAAAAAAGAAGAAGAAGAAGAAGATGCTTAGGCCACAAATTGTTTCTTTTTCTGTTTGAATGTCTGGCCAATGAGAATGTACTATGTGAGGGAGTAGGCTGGCTTTGGAGCTAAATTACAAGGAATAGTGGAATGATTTGGAGGTAAACTGGGTGCATTGTGACCTGCTTGCTTCAATTATGTGAAATTAAGATGTTAGTAGGAAATACTAATGAGCAACTATATGGCATGTCCCTAAAACATCTGATCAATAGAAATTCTTCAGTAAGGGTACTCATAGCATATCCAGATGGCTGCCAGCATTAAAAAGTCACACAACAAAGTAAAAAGTCACTATTCTCCCTCCTCATCCACCCCCACACACTCATGCACACTCATTCATGTCCTGTAATATTTCAGTATTGGATGAGTTATAAAATCGATAACTTATAATATCATAAAAACTTTTATTCTGACACCAGATCTGGCAAAAGGGACCTCTTACAGAAACTTTTAGCTTGTGTGTGTGTGTGTGTGTGTGTGTGTGTGTGTGTGTGTGTGTGTGCTAGCTAGCTAAAACATATGCATTTGAATCTTGTATCTTTGTATTTGTCATTGAATCAAAATAATAAAAAGACTTTAATTTGACTAAAATCAATACCAAATTTTGGCTGAGGATTACTCAAATGTTTATGAAAATAAAGTAAATCAAATATTTTTTGCCACCACAAGTATATAATGTTGTTTATAATTTACCCTAAAGTAGGATCTTAAGCAATGTCTAGCATAAGGTGGTAAAATCTTTCAGATATTTTCTGTTCAATATTACTTATCTTAAGTTTAACATGTAAAATGTTACTTTCTTAAATTTAAGATGATCAGTCTTTTCCAGTAGTTAAATGTGAATTTCATATAATAAATATTAATATATTACATTTAGGATACTAATGTGACAGGATACTAATATATCCTGATTAACAAAAAAATACAAAAAATACACAACTGTACTTGTATTTGAGTAATTATTCTCCAAAATAATTAAATAAGCTGTGGGCATAACTGCCATGTAATTTGCCACTGAAGGGTGTCAATACAAGTCGAATTTAATTTTTCTCTCTATCACTAATACAAAAAACTTTGAAGATTTTAATGATAAAGGATTTCTCTAGAGAATGCCCTTATGAAATTACATATCCAATGATAAATGACTAAGGTATATTTCAAATTATAAAAATTCTAGTAATCTAAACAGAAAATCTTTTCCTAAGTGCTTTGGAAAATACACAACAAGAAATAAAAGCATGAGTAGCTTTAAAACTTACTTTAAAATATATAGGATTACAATGTATAGGATAACTTTTATGTGAAAATTTATCACCATTAAAACCAAAACAAGCCACAATTTAATATTTTAATAAACGTGAACCTAAGCTAACTTGTAAATTCATAGGAAATAGTTCTGTATAATAAAAATGGTATTACATTATAGTAGTTTTAATTTAAAAGAAAGAAGATTTCTTTCTCATACTGATCCTTTTCATCGAACACTCCCTTTAAAACCAAGTTATTCTGAAGAATAATTGTATTTTGGGAATTTAATTTGTGCCTTCCCCCATTTATCTGGTGAGTAGAAGAATATAGGCAGATGAGAAGAACTTCAGGTGTCTGTGTTCAGGTGCCTGTGGATTCCCTCCATGTCTGTTCCTTCATTAGACACCCAAACAGCTTCACATAGGTCGTGGGTAGCTTACTGCAACTGTTAAAGCTTCTGTGCCTGGTTCCTGCTGCTTAGTTGCAGGGGGCATTCTTTAATGAATAAGCAGAACTGTTCTTAGCAGTTCTGCCATGCTGTTCCTACCTAGGCCAGAAACATTGTTTAATGAAACCTTAGACTGTAGTTGCCTTTCAAATTATGGCAGCATTTTTCTTCATCAACGGTAAATGATGACAGATGTCATCAATTAACGTTGAAAGATGTCACAGTGGACTATGCAGAGAACAATGTAGTTTTTTTTTTGTTTGTTGTTGTTGCTTTGTTTTGTTTGTCCTAATTACAGGGAATGGGAGGCAAGGGAATACTGCTCCACAAGGCTCTTATTTTTGCTATCTAATAAGGATTTTTGAGCAAGTGGTGTGCAGGCCAGGCATCCCTCCAAAGCCTGCACAATCACAATGACCACTAGAGGCCCTGTCCATCCCCTTCTCTCCAGGAAGTCAACCTTGAGTTCAGAGAAGACATTTGACTGGAAAAAGAAAGAGGGAGATTTTGTTTTATGTAACGTTAAATTATTTTTCTTTTAAGCTCAAGTCTTTAGGCTGTAACATTCACATTTGCGTGGTGCTCCTTCTTGCATATTTACAGAAGGAAGAATCAGTAAGAACAGCTCCTTTTAATTTTAGGTGAAAAAGGATTTGCCACTTTCTGTGAATGAATGATTATTTGGGATCAGGGTCAAACTTCTGGAATTGAGTCTGCATTTTGACTGGAGGACCTCTGGCTCATCAGCTCTCTTTGTTTTCTTCTAAGATGTCTACCCACAAACCCTAAATTGCTTATGTTGGCTCTTTGTACCATAAGGTAGGGCATGGCACCTGTGGAGGTTTACGAATCAAAACGTTTTTGGAGCATAGGGGTGTGGAGCTAAAGGATATGGGGTCAGATGAAAAGATATAATTCTCAATATGCATGTGAAATAGAGCTAAGAAAGTTGACGAAATTAGTGGGGATGGGATAGATGTACACCCACAAGGGAATCTGACAGAAGGATGATTCTAATCAGAATGCATTGTACACATAAATGGTCATGCTAAATCAAAACACTCTGGTACAACTAGTTGAAGATAATTAAAGAATTTTGGACCATAATATGCTACCTGGAACTAGAAAGTTAGAAGGAGGGAGGAGGTATGGAAACAAAAAACTTAGAACCTGTGGTTAGAAAGCCTGATTTTGAGCCTGTATTTCTTTGTATAGAATAATCTTGGAAATTTACTCTGAAATTAATTTTCTTATAAATGACAACAAAATGGCAGCCTTTATAGCTTTTAGAGGCAACAGAGCATTTGTGATTCAAAACATGGTGTTTGGGTTAAAACTATGGTTTCTGCAAGTGATTGCTTATCCTCTTATCCACGTATCCTCTGGAAAGCACAGCTTCTTCTCCAGTGAAATTTGTTTTTAAAGTAAATAGATAATTTATGTAAAATCTGGGCATAGTATTCCACACATAGCCATTATTATTGAGACTATGATTATTGCCATGATTCTTATGTGAAAATGACATGACATAAGAACTACATTGAAAACTGAAGAATGTTAACACATTATAATTACTGTATAACCATTTTATGTTAACAAAATAATTAATTTTAATTTTAGTGTCATAGTGACTTGATTAAAAAAAACAAAAATTTCAATGTCCATTAACTGTTTTTTCAAAATGAACTGCTGGGTGTACATTTAAGTTACTTTTTCTGTGAAGTTTGTTACTTTAAGACCTAGGTAATTCATTTGGTTTAGGAATTTTTTTCATATTTTCAAGGTACTACACAGAAAGGATTTTTCAAAATTTAAGCAATCATTTTATTTAACAAGAAAATAGGTTACCAATTATACTATAACCCTCTCTTCTGCAAGTCATAGATTTAGTCACTCAAATAAAATTCAATGATGTTTTTATGCAGAAATTTGGGATGTGAAGGTGAAGTTTTAACATTTAAACATGATTATAACTGACAATATTTTCTGAATTTTTTACTAATATCTACTATTACTGAAGAGCTAGTATATACCATTACAACTTTATTCTTGGCCAGGCACCAGTGTCTCATGCCACTCAGAAGGCTGAGATCTGAGGACGATTCAAAGCCAGCCTGCACAGGAAAGTCCATGAGACTCTTATCTCCAATTAACCACCAGAAAACCAGAAATGGCACTGTGGCTCAAGTGGTAGAGCATTTGCCTTGAGCTGAAGAGCTCAGGGACAGCGGCCAGAGTTCAAGCCCCACAACTGACCAAAAACAAAACAAAACTAATTTTAATTGTTCATTTTATTTAAGTAAAGTTGATATGACATTTACTAGTATACATAGGTAAACATAAACATCAGCTTACTAAATACCAAAATTTTTACATGCAATTCTTTTTTTTTGTTTTATTTAGTATTTTTTTATTGTGAAAATACTGTACAGAGGGGTTAAAATTACATGGGCAAGATAATGAGTACATTTCTTTTTTTTTTTTTTTTTTTTTTTGTGGGTCATGGGGCTTGAACTCCGGGCCTGGGCGCTGTCCCTCAGCTCTTCAGCTCAAGGCGAGCGCTCTACCACTTGAGCTACAACGCCACTTCCGGCTTTCTAGTGGTTTATTGGAGATAGGAGTCTCACGGTCTTTCCTGCCCGGGCTGGCTTTGAACCGCGATTCTCAGATATCAGCCTCCTGTGTAGGTAGGATTACAGGCATGAGCCACCAGCGCCCGGCATGAGTACATTTCTTATCAAGCATTGAAGCCTCCTCCTTTGTTTCCTCTTCCCATCCCTTCCCATCCCCCCACCCACCCCTCACTCAATATTCTTCCCCCCCCCAAAGTTGTAAAGTTCATTTTTCAACATAACGACTTGTTCATCTCATTGTTGCAATGGATCCACCTGTATCCCTATTTAAACGATTTGTTTTTTCCCTTCCCCACCACAAATTAAACCGATATCAAATACAGTCTAAGCAGGGGTTATACTGTGGGGGAGAAACATACAAAGCAACAAAGAAATAATCTTATAAATGCATTAGAAACAATCACATGAAAGAAAGAAACATTTAAATACATATCTTAGGGTTCATTTCCCTAACATCAACTTATCTGACCTTTTCTGCTTGACTCAGACATATACTAGTTATTGCAAATAAGAGAAACCTTGGGACCTATGTTTCTTTGGGCCTGGCTTACTTCACTTAATATAATTTTTTTTCCAAGTCTTTCCATTTCCTAACAAATGGGGCAACACCATTCTTTCTGATGGAGGCATAGAATTCCATTGTGTATTTATACCATATTTTCTTGATCCATTCATCTACTTAGGGGCATCTGGGTTGGTTCCATATCTTAGCTATGGTAAATAATGCTGCAATAACCATAGTAGTGTTGGTAGCTTTAGTATGGTCTTGTTTATGATCATTCTAGTAGATGCCCAAAAGTGGGATGGCTGTGTCATAGGGGAGCTCTATGTGGAGTATTTTTAAGAACCTCCATACTACTTTCCAAAGTGGTTGAACAAGTTTACACTCCCACCAACAATGAAGTAAGGTTCCCTTCTGTCCACATCCCATCCAGCATCTGTTGTTGTTAGAGTTCTTGATTATAGCCATTCTAAGTGGGGTGAGGTGGTATCTCAATGTTGTTTAGATTTGCATTTCTTTTATGGCTAGGGAGGTTAAGCATTTCTTCATGTGTTTATTGGCCATCCTTCTTTCCTCTTCAGAGAAGTTTCTCTTTAAGTCTTTAGCCCACTTATTTATTGGGCAGTTGTTTTTTTTGAAGATTTGTTGTTGGGGGATTTAATTTTTTTGGGTTCCAGGTATATTTTAGATATGAGACCCTTGTCAGTTCTATGGATAGTGAAGATCTTCTCCCAATCCATGGGCTTTCTATTGATTTTGCTAGCTATGTGCTTTGCCATGCAGAAGCTCTGCAATTTCATACAATCCCATTTGTCCAACCTTTCTTTGATTTGTTGTGTTTCTGGGTCTCTATTAAGAAAATTTTGGCCTGTGCAAAGGAGACCTAGGGTTTCTCCTATTCCATCCTATAATGTTTTCAGAGTGTCTGCTTTGACTCCGAGGTCTTTGATCCATTTGGAGTTGATTCTGGTGCAGGGTGATATATAAGGATCTAGCTTTAGTTTTCTACAAGTAGTTTACCAATTTTGCCAGCACCTGAAGAGGCTGTCTTTCTTCCATTCTATTTTTTTTAGCTCCCTTAATGAAAATTAGATGGCTATAGGTCTGTAGGCTTATTTCTGGGTTTTCAATTCTATTCCATTGATCCTGAAGTCTGTTCTTGTGCCAGTACCAAGCTGTTTTGATTACTATGGCTTTGTAGTAGAGTTTCAAATTTGGTATTGGTATTCCTCCAGCACTGTTCTTTCTGTTGAGGATTGTTTTTGTTATTTGGAGTCTTTTATTGTTCCATATGAATGTTTGGATTGCTTCTTCTATTTGCTTGAAGAATGAGGTTGGAATATTAATAGGTATTGCATTGAATTTGTAGACAGCCTTGGGAGGTATTGTTATTTTCTCGATGTTGATCTTTCCAATCCAGGAGCATTACATGCAATTCTTATTCCCTTCTCACAACTGTTCTTGGTTAATAGATGGAAAAACCCATCTTTTGAAAAGATTTCTAATTTTCTAAAAAAGTTTTGTAATTACTTAAGGTAGAACTACTGTCCAAATCTTCAGCAATATATGGTGAGCTGTGTGTCTTCCATAATTTGTGTGGTGTTGTGTGTATTCTACAACGCAGTTCTATGCCAAAATTACTTCAGCAAATAACTAGCAATAAAAACAAAAGTAATTACTCTGCGATAATAAATGGGAGGGTGTGGCAGGTTTTAAGTAACAACATTAAAAGAAAGAAAAAACAGGTTTGAGAGACAATAATAAGTGCAAAATATCCATTTCCCCTCCCCCCCTCTTAAGTTCCTAATTTGCACTATGGGAAATGTTCTATTGGCATAGTTCCCCTATGTGCATCTGTCTCTCTCTCTTACTTTATCTCTTTCCCCTAGTCTTAAGAGAAAGCTTCAGGGCCTTATACATGTCAGGTGAATGCTTTCTGAATAGCCACATTTCCAGTCCTCTTTTTTCTATCATGTGAACTTTTCACATGAATCAAGTGTACAGCCTCTGGAAGTATGTAGCTTGGTTCAAATCCAGGTTATCCTGTCTGAATGTAGGGAATTTAAAATGGTGGAGATATTTTCTTCCTTGAGAATTTGTACTAGAATTGTATCTCCCTCACAAGAGTGATTCTGGGACTCAAATGAACCTCTCAGAGGCATGGCATAATACCTATTATCAATATCACCATTTGGAGAATTTTTTTTCACAGAAAGGTAGCATCATAAGCAGCACTCTGTCAATTATTGGAAATTACCTCTGTCAAATATTGGAAATAATACTTTCTTTACACAGTTACAATGAATATTGTCATATTTAAATTTTGCTAAAAGACTATGTTGGAAGGGTATGGACATGGCTCAAGTGATAGCTGCCTGACAAGCAACTTGAGGCTTTAACTCAAACCCCAGTAGTTGTGGCTAAAATGAGAAATAAATATAATATTAAATGTAGTATGTATTGGGAAGCATAGTTCATTCTATTTATTTTAGTATTCCACAAATATGTTTGAACATAAACTTTGTATGATAGGGGTGTGTGTGTGTGTGTGTGTGTGTGTGTGTGTGTGTGTGTGTGTGTGTGTGTGTGTGTGTGTGTGTGTGTGTGTGTGTGTGTGTGTGTGGTGTGTGGTATGTGTGGGTATTTTAGACAGCAGCAGTTTTCATGGGATATATCACTCAGGCATGTTGTCTCACTAAAATATTTATTTAAAATAAGAAGGACAAGAAAAGTGTGGAGTTGGGATTGATATATTTCCAAACCTAGACAAATCATATCATTAGCATGTCTCCTAATTGGGCTAAGGAAGTTGGAAGTTAGCTCCTTGGCTGTATGTGCTATTACAAGTAACTGGTTTGACCCTCTGAACTATAATCATTATCACCTTCATTATCATTGTTATATCACCATCATCATCATTATTATCGTCTTCACCTTTTCTATAGTTAAACATATACAAAATATGATGTTAAGTGGTTTATTTATAATAGTCATTCTGTCCTAATTGCCACTCTGTGTGGAAGGCAACCAATTCTATTTTTTATATATGAAACATGGGCTTAGAGAAGATACGTGCCTAAGAGAACATGGCTAAATATAGAATATCTTTTTGACACATATCTGTCCTGGGAAGCTTGACTGATTTCTAGTGAAAATAATTGCCAGTGAGGATGTTTAACAATAGCACGCCCATGGCTAAGCAGGTATTGATGTGACTGGGCATCTCAGAAGCGTGCCTTCTGTGGGGAGAGTTTCATCCCAGTGGTTCCTTCCATGAGTGTGTGGGACAAATGGCTCCTCAAAGGCCCAAACTATAGAGAACCTGGAAACAGCAGGAGGGAGTGTGGCCCACTTGTGGTGGGGATCATTTTGCTCCAGCAGATCAAAATCTCTTTTTTATTTTTGAAGAGTGAAGCTGAACTCCATTTTGCTCCCAATGCTAAGATCTTTTAGAGACTTTCATTGTTCAGTGAAAGCGCCAGACTTGAGCCTGGAGATCATCATTTAGCACACAGCATGACAGAGACAGAATTATGTAGGACAGGATCTGTAAACTATGCCTGGACAGAAAATCTGGCTTGTCACCAGGTTTTGCATGGTTTGTGAGCTCAAAATGAGCCATACCTTATAATAACTTATAATATCCTCAGTTTTATTTCTTGGACAATGAAAGTTAATGTACTCGCTTTTTAAAAACAAAAAGGATTCTAATCCCTAAATCAGGGTATTAATTTCATGAAATCTTACCATTATTCTCTAATAAACAACATAAAGGAAAGATTGAGTACCAACTTAGTTTACTCAGTACTATTGAAGGAGAGGTATTACTGTCTGTGGAAAATATTAGCCATACAGGAGAGAACAGCCAGTTGGTGCTTGACAATAGATTTATTTCACTTATTTAAAGCTGTGCTGACCATGATGGTTACAGCTTTTCTTCCCCCACATATAAAACAGGATCCAGAGTGGATATCAGATTCTTTTCCTGATAGATGAGGGAATTAGATTACAGTTACACTTTGAGTATGACTGGATCTTAGGCACAGTTAAATATTTTAAGCATACACATACATATAGTCTATACACAGAAGAGGATATAAATAGAAGAGAATCAAATGGAAAGGTCTTGACTTCAGGTGTATCTAGATTTGCTTTCCATATTGGTAACCATAGTGACTCTTAAGAACTTGAAGGTGATTAGCCCAAATTAAGTTGTGATGTACATGTAAATTATACAACAGATTTCAGATACTTACAACAGTGTAAATTATCTCATCAATATCTGTCCTTATTTCATGTTGGAAAAACATTGTGAATATATTGGTTTAAAACAATTCTTGAGGCTGGGAAGGTGGCTCAGCAGTAGAGTGCTTGCCTTGCATGTATGAGGCCCTGGGTTTAATTCCTCAGCACCACATAAGCAGAAAAAAGCCAGAATTGGTTCTGTGGCTCAAGTGGTAAGGTATTAAGGTTGAGCTGAGGAGTTGAGGGACAATGCCCAGGCCCAGAGTTCAAAACCTGCAATTGATAAAAACAACAACAACAACAAAAACAATTGTCACCTATTTTATGTGGACATGAGTTAGTTTAATGTTACCATGAATATTATAATATGATAATGGTGCTCAAGAGATTCAGCTGTTAAGTCTGAGGAACACTACTACCTATAAACCCCACTCTACTCCTCTACCTGTTCTTTTGATAATGAGAGACTCAGTTGATTTTGGTCAACACAAACAAAAGATCATAAAATAGTGAACACTTTCAACATGATCAGTTTTAACATTTGTTATGCCTTGGTAAGATTTTGTCCAATGAAGCCATTTCTTCAGGATCATCATTCCTTAATAAAGCATAAATATTAAAAGTTAAAAATTATTGAATATTGACATTTTATCTACTCCTTACTGTTTAATTCAACTCATCATGACCTTATTCATAAAACAGAAAATGAAAGCATTGGTAATGATATATGCTTGGTAGGTTTGATGATAAATCCTCACTCTTAATCATTATTCTCAGCCTTCCATGAATTGATGATGTCTGCATTAGTGAAAAGGTTGTGGTATGATTCCTATTGACTCAGTGAGTATCTGTGTAATGGGCACAGAGGGTCTTGAAAGGCCCTAAGGGAGAGAAAGTAAAAGACAGCTTGAGAGAAAAAAATAAAAGTATTTGATTTCCTCTCTTTTATTGTATGCCCAGTGCTCAAGACATAAGACAGAAGCTTGCATAGAATGCAAGGTCCTTATACAATTCCTGGTAATCTGGCTTTCCATAATCTCTGCATAAGTTTTCAAATCGTCTAGCCTGTTTGGAGGCTTGGGGATTATAATGCCTTGGGAAAGTACTGTACATCAGAGAGGGAGCTTCTGTGAGCTGTAAGAGACAGAGGCTCCCTCTGGTTAGAAGTTGGCCTCAATTTCCTATTACCTGCATCTGACTTACTTGGTGCTCTCATGCTGGGGTGGATCCCCCAGAGATGATAGATATTTCTTTCTATGCTCAGAATGAGACTCCATTCTATATGAAAATTCAGTGAAATCATATGGGGACACAAATTACTTCTAGATACATTATTTTATTTGGTTCTTCCTAGAATAAACTTCAATAATAAAAATCTCAATAATGATGATAATGATGTTATAGAAATGCAAAGTCTTCAAACTGTTATTCTTGTAGAGAACTATTTAGCAGCCTTAATTTTAGTTCCCCTATTGGGCAACCAATGTCGTCATTGCTGCATTGAGTTTCTAGATGCTTTTTGTACAATGGGACTAATTATCTGTTGCAACAATTACATGGACTCTATAAACACCTGGAAAAATAATGGAAAAAGGTGAAAAAGTAAAACATAAAACCACAGAGTGACAAAGTGATACTGCATAGCATTTTCAGAATTTGCTTTGAGAAAATGCATGTTGAAATTGTTAGAGGATAATCTGAAATCATCATAAAATTGAAGTAAGTGTAATGCACTCACCAATTTCTCTGCTCTGAAAATGATCTTGTAAAAAACTCCCATACCTCTTATGCTAAAGTTAGTCAGCTAACCCTTGATAATGACATTGAAATGGAGTAAGGAGATCCTACAAGAAAACAAGGCAGATTTGTAGGAAATGCCTGTGGAGTCTTCCACACATGTGTTCCATCTGCACTGAGCACATGCTAGCCAAACACAATCCAAGAAAATTCTCAGCATCCCTCAGGAATGCCCTTTTTGCAAACCCATTCTTCCAGAAACTATCTACCACTTTCTTTGGATTGTTCTTACCCAACTCCCTCAGGAAAGCCCAGAGACAGGTTTCTGCTTCTTAACTGCTCATACATTCTCTCATTCAACACCCAGAACACATACATGTTTAGCACACTAAGTGGGATCAGCCCCCTGAGTTCCAGAAGGGTTCATGATGTTCAAGATATAATTTCCAACTTTGCATTGCTTTCAAAAATCTGCATTTTTCTTTTCCATGACAAGTGTGAAGTGGGTTTAATCAATTTTCAGAGTTTAATGGGTTAAAGGTTCATAGGGTGTTTTTGTAGGCTTCAGTTCCAGTCTAGTTTTCCTTTATTCTACTTATTTCCTCTTACCCCCAATGGCCCTGGGGTAGGCCATTGGGGCTAAGTTGGTTGCTTTGTGATTTGATTTTCTTCTGGTAAATGAATTAAAGTATGGCTCCATATATCCTTCATTGAAAATAAAATCAAATGGAAAACTCAGCCCATAGGAAGTAACTTCAAAAGCCAGAG